>NC_060072.1:12390000-14890000 GCF_922984935.1 Meles meles | reverse complement strand
CAATTAGCCATGCTCGCCCAGTGGTTGTGGGGGGCCGAAAGCAAGTCCCCTTGTGAACTGTCACACTGGGAGGTATAGAGGCAGTGACTTGCTCTGCGCTCCTTGAGAGGGCCGAGCAACTTTAGTGTCACTGGGGACCTGTTGGCCTTATGACAGCAATTGACAATGTTTATGGGCTGACCCTCTACTACTCCCCTTTACTGCTACCATCGACAACAGCTATTTACGGACCCTCCTGGCAGATGCCAGGCGCTGTGCTAACAACTCGGTATACAGGGCCTTATTTTATTTCTGCGACAGCCCTAGTGGTGTGCGTCGTCACATCTCTCCCATTTTGCAGATGAGGAAGCTGAGGTTTGGCAAGTTCAGATAATACACTCCGGCAAGTTTAGATAATATGCTCCGCGTCCCATGGCGCATAGTGTGAGCTTGGCTCCGCTGCCTGAGTCCACACACTGTCTGTTGGATTTGATGCCTCCAAACAGGGCACAGCAGTCTTGCAAGGTTGAAGGAGACCGTGAAGGGGAGCCGTGTGTGCTTAAGGTCTTCCAGTGATGATGCCATTCATGAAATGGCCTTGGCAGAGGAACATGGAGACGTGGAAGGTTGGAGCAGGGTCCCAGAGCTCCCCTGGTTATTTTGCAAATGAGAAAAACCATGGAAGGCATGCCAGAATGACACCCAGATTAATGGAGACGTGTCCTTCCTTGACCTCCCTGTCAAACTGCCTTGTGCCGACCTGGTCCCCCAGCTCAATGAAGGTGCTCTTGCTGGGAGCAGCGGCAGGGAATCAAGGAGGTAGGAGAGTCAGGACCCCCTCACCCCATTAGAGAAACTCTGAATGGAGGGACCTCACCCTCAGTTGGTTCTCCCATCCTCCACTCTACCTGTCTAGGGCCTGTTGTGCCCCAGACTCAAGAGATCATGAGCCCCCTGGGCACCTGTTAGAACTGCAGATTCCAGGCCACGGCCCTAGAGCTCCAGATGTGGTACGTCTGGGGTTGCAACTGGGAAATGAGGCTTCTTCCAAGTCCCCACTGGTTCTAACGTGTAGTCAGATTTGGAAACCGCTGCCTTAGTTCAGTATTCCCACCTGTTCCATAGAACATCGTCTTAGTTCCATGGAGACATTAATAGGTGTTATGTAAAAAAAAAAAAAAAAAAAAAATCCTCCCGGCCAATAAGTTTGGAAACTACTGTGTTACAGGAAGGATTCTCATTGTGCCTACCCATTAGAGTCACCTGGGAAGTTTTGACAACCCCCAATGCACAGGCTACACGCCTGTGTATTGGGGGACAGGATGCAGGCATAGAATTTTGAAAAGTTCTTTGATGTGGACTTATGGCCAGGTTGAAAGCCGTCAGGCTAGACAGAGTTAAATAGACTTTATTTTTTCAACTGCAGAACTTCTCAAGGGCCTTTAAAACACAATGTACATTATGAATCTCCAGAAAGAGAAATATATAGATTGTTTTCTTAGGTTGGTGATAGGGGTGTACGAGAGGAAAGAAAGTGTGGCTAGCAAAGGAAGGGCACAGTAAGTATGGAGAGAGCGTGTACTGGTAAGAGGAGACTGTGGTGGGTGATGTGAAATTCAGAGGCCAGTAGAATTTTTGGACTCAACTAAGCATGAATTTATTTTAGATTGATTTGAGTAATGGGGATAATATGGCAATTGGTAACAGTTGTAACACCTCTGAGGCTGTGCAGATAACATTTTCACAAGCAGTAAAAATAGTGCTACCGGTGTTTTCTTAGTGGGGGCTCGAAACACCCTGTGTGGGTCATATAGACTGGGGAAGTTAACGCCTTTCTGCAGGGAGTGACACTTCCAAAATATTGACCAGCTCCTGTTCTCCCAATTAAAGCTCTCTGAAAGCTCACCGTCCCACTGCTCACTCTTTACGAAGCCCTACACTAGTGATGTCTGAACTTTTTTATTGTGATCCACCCCCCCAAAAAAAAAATTTGAGCGTGTCCCCTCATTCTGTGCCTGTTCATTTGGAAACTATGTGTCTGTGCTACCGGCAGTAATTCTCAGAGGTGGAGTTTGAGTTCCTTCTTCTATTTTTAGATTCAAATTTTAGATTAAATTTTAGTCTATTTTGAGATTCATCTATTTGATGTCACGACAAGTTGTCACATTTTTTCCTGCACCTCGTCCATCATCCTGTGCGGCCCTGTGTCGAGCCCCTCCAGGACCTGGTCCCCGTCTTTCTTTCAGCGTCATCTGCCACCATCTTTAGCCATACCCTAAGCTCCAGCCAAATGCCTTCCATCCGGATCTCCAAGCATGCCTTGGCCTCTGGGCCTTTGCACGTTCTGTTCCCTCTTCTTGGAATGCTTTTCCTTTTGCTTTTGTGTAGCTCGCTTCCTGACACCCAGGTCTTATTGTCAACGTCACCACCTCCGAGGAGCCCTCCGTGACTCCTCCGTCTAAAGCTACAACTGGCCACTCTCTTTGACACTGACTATTTCATAGTCTGAGTACCACTTATCACATCGGCAATTTTTGTTGTTTGACAGCTGCCTCTTTTGGCAGAGAAGCAGTGCTGGCCACAGTGGGAGACTTAGGAACGAGTTACAGGGTGAACATGCACCCCGAGAGTCAGAGCTTAGGGCGCTTATCTGGGCCGTGCTGCCTGGAAATGGTGAAGTGAGGATTTGCTCTTTAATCCTGGTGACCCCAAGTTCAAGGTGCTTCCCATCATGCCCAGCGGCCTCTTGCCCTTCACAGGCCGGCCAAGAGTTGTTTGAGTCCAGCTTGACGGTCTGAGTTTGAAATCTGTTATGATGTCAGATGGCTATGGAATTTGAAAGAAAAAAAAATGACTGGCATTTTACGCTCTGTTTCACAGCCAGCCGGTAATGGGAGTTTGGAAAAATTCCGGAGTCTGAAATAATTCAGGCAGGCCCAGCTGCAAATTGGAAAAGTCTGTGGTCAGGAACGGCAGTAGGTGAACGCAGCCTGGAGAAATGCTTGGCCCGCCTGTCATAACGAAGCCCGGAATCTGAGGGAAGGCGCTAGGGCAGGCGTGTTTGTGGTCGTGGGCAGGAAGGCCCTTTATCTTCCCGTCTGTCACTTGTGCGGTTTTGAAGCGGGATGTCAGGCACTGACACAGAGATCAAGAGATGGAGAATGTCCTGCTTCTTTCCTTCTTCTGAGCACCTGTGAGGTGCGAACCTTTTAGCAAATTCGGGAAATTCCACTGGCTGGCGCTTCCTCTGCTCTGAAGGCACCGCACCCACCCCTTGGGCCTGGGGAAGGAGGTGGGAGAGACCAGTCAGCAGAAAATAGGAGGAACAGCTGAGTCCCGTGGCATTCTGAAGGATGAATCCGTTCATCGTGATGTCTTGTTAAGCATGTCCCTTAAGACACCGGCCTCCTCCTTGTGTTCCCTCTTTGTCTCTTTCCAGGATTGACCCCTTCACGTTGCAATGGCATTTAGTTGCCTGGCTCAGACAGGTGTTTCCATCTTAATATCACCCGATGGCCTCTCCATGCGAGGCCTGTGGCCTCTTCTTCAGTTTGTGTTGAGCACGGAGACCCTAATGATGAATGAACAGGTAGAATTAAGGGTGTTAAATATGACACCTGAAGGCAAAGAAATTGACAACTAATTTTTCCCTCTGGATCTCCCACTTCCTCTTCCCATCACGGAAACAGTATTGATAGTCTGCGGCAAGGAGATTTCCCTCATTCAGCCATCCGGCTGTGGATCTACTCATTTATGATTAAAAGTACTGCCTTTGGGGTCAGACTGACCCACAGCCCTCGCCCTGGCCTCGTGACCTGTGTCAGGGTCCTTGGGCTGCTGGAACAAATTGCCACAAACTTGGAGCCTCGAGACCACAGAGATATGTTGTCTCATAGCTCTGGAGGCTGGATGGCCCAAATTCGAGGGGTGTCAGCCAGGCTGCACTCTGAGGGAGTAACCCTTCCTCATCTCTTTCAGCTTCTGGTGGCCCCAGGCTCCAGAGCAGACCTCCAGTCCCTATCTCTGTCTTCATATGACCACTTCCTCTCCCATCCCTTCTAAGGACACTTGTCATTGGGTTTGGTACCCACCCGGATCATCCAGAATGACCTCATCTTAAGACCCTTCACCTAATTACCTCTGCCAAGACTCTTTCCACATTTATAGATCCCACCACTCAACCCTCACTGTATAACTTTAGACAGATCATTAAATCTCCGTGTGCCTGAGTCTTTGGCCGTGAAACGGAGATGCCTCTAGTCTATACCTCCCAGGGATAAGATGTCAAAGACCGTTTCAGTGCCCATACGGAGCTCGTGCTTCATCAGCAGCAGTTCCTCTAACTCACTGAGCATCCGTGATACACTGAGACATTGTGCTGAGCTCACACCATGTCCCCTGAGAAATGAGATCACACCCCTTATGATAGAGCCTGCAGAACTTCTGTTCATTCCTGTGCACACCGGAGGCCTGGGAGTGCCCAGCAGCTCTGCAAAATTCAGTTCCCCTGCCTATGTGTGGAATGATCTACCAATAGGGAAAAGTTATAAAGACATTTCTAGAAAGTTCCTCAGCTCATCCTAGGACGCCTATGAAGAGGATGGAGGAAATGAGCGCCTGGCTGTCAGAAGGCATTCCAGCCCCGCATCCTGTCCCCATCCCAGCCCACCTACCCTAGCCACCGTGGTCTTTCTCAGGGTTTGGAATGGATGAGGACACATCTTATCCCCCACAGAGTAGGCATTCCACGGATGACAGGGTGTGGAAATCCTGAGGGCCGGGAAGGCATGTTATGGCCTAGAAATGGGGCATCCAGGAAGGGAGATAGTGTGATGAAGAGCTGGCATGATAGAGCGCTGGCAGGAGTGCTCATCCCTGCCCTTTATTTCCCTCGTATGACCTTGGCAAGACTCTGAGCTCCCTCAAGGCTCAGATATCCAGCTAAAGATCTGTAGCATTGATTTTGAGCAGTGGTTCCCCACCTTGAAAAAAAAAAAAAGGCAGTACACATGTTTTAAAACCTTTCTCAGTATCCCATTTTGTGTAGCCCCGTGTCCACAGAAGGCTCCTGGCCCCAGTCCTTCCCCTGTTCAGGGACAGTGGCATCCCCATGATTTTCTCCAAGCGTCCATGCTTGCTTCCTCATTTGCAAGTACCCCTCAGAATCAGGGTGCAGAACTCACCCCCTTTTCTCTCTCCCAGGAACACCCCCTCACTCCAAGAATTTTTGTGGACTTCATGGATGGTGGAAGGGAGCCACGAGAGGGGTCACATCCTGGCCCAAGCTGGACTGACACCCTCCAGTTGCCTCAGCCCAGCCCTTTCCTTCTCTCTGTACCCTCTCTCATCATGCCCTGTCCCTACAGCCCCCCGTGTCCTCTCTCCGCCCCCACCAGCACCGCCACAGTCCTCCGCTACCACAGCCCATCTGCCCCTTCGGGCCCAGAGCAGACATGACTAATCCACGCAGCACTTTTCCCCACAGAGGCTGAGCGTGACCACAGTCCCGGGGGCGCTGGAGCTGGCTCTTCCCATTCATGACGGGGAGGTCGGGGATTGGGGCCACGGACACCACTACAGGGCTGTGACTGGGCCTCCCCCCATCTGTCAGGAGCAGGAGTCCAGCTGCTCGTGGGCCATGCATGACCCACAAGTCATGGGTGTTGGGGTTACTGGTGCTCACTTAGTGACTTCTGCCTCCTTTTTCCTTTAGATTATTTTCGCTGCCAAATACAGATCTGTTCGTCCCACTCCCCATCTCACCGGGCTTAAAAATCCCAGCGCTTTCCCTAGTGCCTCCAGAGTGCATGCCCACTTTTCAGGCATGACTTCAAAGGCCTGGAACTCCCTGGCCCCAACTAATTGTCAATGTCCCCTCCAGTGTGTACCCTACGTGTACCCTGTGGCCAAGTCCTCCACTTGGTTTTCTAAATGCAGCTGTGCCTGTTAGGCCTCTGCACGTCCGTGTGTGCTGTTCTTCCTGCCTGGAATGCCTTTCCCCACTGTGTTCCTTTCCTATGGCTGCTGTAACAGATCATCCCAAACCCCATGGCTTAAAACAACACCAATCTATTAACGATTCTGGAGGCCGGAAATCTGAGGTGGGTCTTAGTGGGCAAAGATCGCGGTGTCAGCAAGGTTGTGGTCCTCCTGCAAACTCCAGGGGAGAATCTGTTTCTTGACTTTTCTAGCTTTTAGGGGCTCCGACGTTCCTTGGCTGGTGGCGCCTTCATCCATCTTCAAAGCCAACAAGCCACCCCACCTTCCTCGTGCGGCGTCCCTCCAACTACTACTTCCGACATCATATCTCTCTCTCTGACTCGTACCCTCCTGACCTCTCCTTACAAGGACTCTTAGGATGATCCTGAACTCACCTGGATAATTTCCCCATCTCAGGATCCTTAATTTCATCCCATCTGCAAAGTCCCTCTTGCCCTCTAGC
Organism: Meles meles; assembly: GCF_922984935.1. NCBI lineage: Eukaryota > Metazoa > Chordata > Mammalia > Carnivora > Mustelidae > Meles > Meles meles. The sequence continues at coordinate 14,883,579 of NC_060072.1, read as the reverse complement.
ATAGCATATCCTCGGGTTCCAGGCTTTGGGGAAGGCTATCTTAAAGGGCCGTTTTTCCACCAACCCCACCTGCCTTGTGATAGATACCGAATTTGTTCTTCTGGGGCAATTCCGACGTTCCCACCTGTCTGTAGCATCCCTTCTGTTTCCCAGACAGAATTACTCTTCCGTATTTCTTTCAATCCATGGCATTTGGGCCTCATTCTGTTCACAGTATGCACGACCTGCTCTTATGGTTCTTTGAATATGGTCTTGTTCCCATAGCAGAATTTGGGCCCCTCGGGGGCAACATGCTGAGACTTTATTAATCTTTGGAACTCAATGTCTTCCGTAGTCAAATATTTGAGGACTTCATTGCATTTGTCTTTCCTTCAAGAGGCATCTCAGGAGTCACCCCCCGCTGTGCTCTTCTGCCCCCCCTGAAATGACATTTTCCTTTGTAATGAACCCCGGCACCGGCCCCATCCTGGTGCAGCGTGGGGGCTCAGGGGTTACCGAAGCACTGACAGCACCTTCTCACCTCTGATCTACATGGTGAGGCCACACCTCCCCCAGATGTTGGGTTGGAAAGTCGTTTTGTGGTCAGAATTGCCCCGACAGAGCAGAATCACACCCGGGGCCTGAGTTGGGTCACCTCCAAGAGACAGCGGAGCCCCCAGGACCCATAGGCTCCCTTTCCCGTCTCCTACTCATTCCCAGGTGTCTGCACATCAGCAAGAATTGTAGACAAAAAAACACACTCTCCAGACTGTTCTTCTCTCTGCATCCCAGTGGTCAGGCAGGCACTGTCGGATGTCCATAAAGAGAATGCCTTCAGGAGGGAGCACGAGGCGGTCTCCTGGGTACGCCGCTCCCCCTACCTCACGCTGCTTCCTGACTTCTCTGTTCCCAGGTAGCAGGTGGCCTGGTAATTCAATGCAGTGAAGGGGAGCAGGTCACTGGGATTTAAGGATAATAGGGAACCACTTTGAGAATGCTTGTTCTCAGAGACAAATCTGAGGGCTGGGTGAGCAGGGTCCCTGCTGCCCAGCCCAAGGGGCTGCACTTAGGGCAGAGCCCACGGGAACGGCCCCCACGGAGTGGTGTGGAGCATGGGCCCTGGGGTGGTGTGGCATGGCCTCTGTAGGAGGCAGAGATGTTTGTTCTGTGAACTTCCCTCTCTCACTCCACTCCTGCAGGCACTGAGCTGCTTGGTCTGCTTGGACGATGGATGCAGGCCAAGGAGGGTGCTTAGAATAAAATCTAGATTCTTTTTTGTGGCCTCAGAGGCCCCCCACACTCTGGCTCCTGCCTGCCTCTCCAGACCCTCCCAGTACCAACTTCCCTTTGCTCACCGCCTTTCTGTTTCTCCAGTATGCAGGGATGGTCCCTGTCACAGGATCTTTGCACTTGCTAATTCCTCTGCCTGGGTTGTTCTTCCGCCAGGTGCTCCCATGACCACCCCCCTGCAGAGCTCAGCTGAAAAGTCCCCTACCTCCTTGGAAAGAACTGCCTGGAACACTATTCTTGTTACTCCCCAAATTAGCCAGGTTGCACGACTATAACAAAAAAACCATAGACTGCGTGGTTTAAACAAGAGAAATTAATTTTCTCGTGGTTCTGGAGAATAGGGGTCCAAGATCAAGGCTTCAGGTAGTTTGGTGTTTGATAGGAGCTCTCTTTCTGGTCAGCGGGTGGTGAGGGGAAGGAAGGGACAGCAAGGGCGTGGCAAGGGAAAGAGAAAGAGAGAGCCCTCTGGTTATCTCTTCTTATAAGCACACTAACCCTTTCAAATCAGGACCCCATCTTTATGCCCTCACTCAACCTGAATTACCTCTTTATTTTTTTTCTTAAGATGTTATTTATTTATTTGACAGACAGAGATCACAAGTAGGCAGAGAGGCAGGCAGAGAGAGAGGAGGAAGCAGGCTCCCCGCTGAGCAGAGAGCCCGATGCTGGGTTCGATCCCAGGACCCTGGGATCGTGACCTGAGCCGAAGGCAGAGGCTTTAACCCACTGAGCCACCCAGGCGCCCCTGAATTACCTCTTTAAATGCCCGGTCTCCAGACACATTCAGGTTAGGACTTCAGCCTATGAATTTTGAACATTTAGTCCCTCACACTACGCAGGGCTACCTGACCCCTCTCCATGCCGTCACCCTCAACTCCCTACCCCTTCTGGGCCTTGGCTTCTCTGCTGTGAACCGATGGCGCCTGGCCACGTGGCATGGTTGTGAGAAGTGAATGAGTTACTACACGAGGCATCCTTAGACCTGAGTCGGGCACAGAGGAGGTGCTGGGTAAATGTTAATTTCGTTATCACCCTCATTAATTTTGGCCAAGCCTCACTAGTGCTCGAGGCCTCAGAGAACCCTCGTTCACGTGCGTGTTGAAAGAACAAGATGCCGATGAAGCAGCAGAGTTAGGGGAGGAGCTTGGGGAAAGGGGATTCACCCAAGGCAATTAGGAATTCTCCAGAGGAACTGCCTAAACCCCCATTGCTCAGATTACAGAAGTCTTGGCTCCCAATTTTCCTTGTCTCTTCCACCAACTTTCTCGTCAGAGAGAAGAGAGGTCTCAGAGTCCCTTTCCTGGGGGAAATCCACTGGAGGGCTCTTGTCTGAGCTTGACTCTGAGCCTTTTTCTCCCCCCAGGTACGTTTCTCAATATGCTGAGTCTATGGAGGAAAATTTTTGCCTCCAAGAGAAGGTACAAGAATAGGCAAAATCACAGTCCTTCTGAGAGCTTTTTTAATTAGCCTCATACCCAGATCGATTTTCCCTTCCTGTTTAAATTTAACGTCTCTGCGGTTTTAGAGAAATTTGCCAATTTCTCTAAATTGCGTGCGGTAAAAGAAAAAGGAGCGGTTTGTTGCCAAGCAAGGGGGAAGGAGGAGGTTTCCTTTAAACATCCAAAGCACGGGGACCTCTCTGCTGGGATCTTCCACGGCAGTACCGACCAGGTAACAGATTGGTGCTAGAAAACAGTAACCCCTCTGTACTTCTTCTTTTTTTTTTTTTAAAGATTTTATTTATTTACTTGACAGAAAGAGATCACAGGTAGGCAGAGAGGCAGGCAGAGAGAGAGAGAGAGAGAGAGGGAAGCACGCCCCCTGTTGAGCAGAGAGCCCAATGCGGGACTCGATCCCAGGACCCTGAGATCATGACCTGAGCCGAAGGCAGAGGCTTAACCCACTGAGCCACCCAGGCACCCCCCCTCCCCGCCCTGTACTTCTTTAATGAAGAGAAAGAGAATCCGCTCAGACTTTTCAGAATTTAAGGCAAAGAGAGAGAGCCCGCAAAGGCCTTCCGCTAAGAGTAGATGTGACAAGTTCTAGAATGATATGAGCAAGAGGAAACTTGCCGGGCTATCCTTGAAGTCACCCAGGAGACCATCGGAGCCACCTCTAAACAGCAATACACAATTGCTTCTTCTGTGGAACCCGAGTACATAAAAATAAAAGTTGAGCTGCTCTGTTGAAGCGGGGAGACAGAATGTACTTTGAAAACCGTAAATCTCGCCCCATCACTTCCTTCACGTGTGGGAAAATGGACGAGCCAAAGAGGCTGCTCATTGTCCAAGGTCATTCATTATAAGTTTAGCACTCACTCAGGCTCTCAGCAAATATTTAATCAGGTGTCTACAGTGTGCCAGGCACCGTGCTGGGTCCTGTCCTCATGGAACTTACAGGCCAGTGGGGAAGACAGGCAGTGTACAAATGGAAACACATATGATGTCAGGTAGTAGAGAGTGAGACACAATGCAGTGAGGTAAGGCCGGGGTAAGGTGAGGGGGCCTGATGGAATGATCAAGGAAGGCCTCGAAGAGATGACATTTGAGCAAAGAGAGAGGCAAGCAAATACTGGGAGAAGAGGGTTGCAGACAGAGGGAACAGCAGATGCAAAGGGCCTAACGTGAGAAGGTATTTGACACAAACAAGGACGTGCCAGGAAGCCAGCCTGGCCAGGGCTCAGAGAGCGAGGAGAGGGGGTCATGGGAGAGGAGTGAGAGAGGGAGCTGGCCCGATGGAAGGCGTTTGGATTTTATCTAGAGTGGGATGGGAGCTATTGAATAGTTCTGAGCAGAAGAATGACCTGGTTTGAGTGAGATTGCAAAAAGATCTTTCTGTCTGCTTGCTTAAGTGATGAATTGGCTATGGAGGGATAGGAAGCGAAACAGTGAACCAGTAGTGAGAGATATTGTTGGCTTGGACCTTGTAGGTGATGAGAAGTGGTATGATTTGGAGTATATTCCGAAGACAGATCCAGCAAGATTTGCTAGTAGATTAAATGAAAAGAGAACTTCTTACATGTTGTCGTACAAAGTACGGTGGTGGGTTGCAGTTAGGACCCTTTTGCTTGTAAGTACAAAAACCCAATCAGCATAACAGTAAAACAGCATAGCCATACAAGGGTTTTAGATATGGCTGGTTCTAGGAGCACAAAGCCTTGTGTTCAGGGTATAGTTGTTATCTCTTTTCTTATCTTAGCTTGGCTTCATTTCCCACATGGTGGCCACCAGCAGCTCCAGGCTTATGCAAACTGTGCAGATAGATGATGAGGAAAAGGGTATTTTTTCCATAATGGATTCAGCAACCTCAAATCATCTGTATGCCTAACCCAATCACTCTGTCCAAGGAAATAGGATACATTTAGGGTATCCCTTGCCATGTAACCAACCTAGAACCAGGGGTGGTGACTAGGAGAGAAACATACCCCCCCACACACACACAAATAATTGTGCATTGCTAGAAGGATAGAAAGTAGCTGCTGTGTAGGCAAAAATAACCAATTTATAGTACCTGGGAATTCGACTTTTTTTTTTAAATAAACGAGAATTTTCCCCTCTCGTTTTCCTTATGTCACACGCCATGCTTTCCCAGAAACACAAAAAGTAATTGTAAGGATGAAAACCTCAATGTTCTGGATACCAGGTTTCAAAGTACTTTCCTACCCATTACCCAGCTGCAGAATGTTGTATGTCCATGCCTGGAAAAGGAACTTGAACCTGAAAAGCTGACAGTCACATGTTCTCTAGCTACCCGATGACCCCAGTGACAGCAGAAAGCAGCCCAATATTCCCTGTATTCAGAAGGGACAGAACACTGTCCTGAGCTATTGTGTAGGGAGAAGGGAGGATTGTAATGGGGGAGGGAGGGGAGGTTGGGGGTGGGGCAGGAGGGGAGCCGGCTCAGAGAACAATCAGGGGCTGAATTTGAGCCGGTGATGCCTAATGACCCCTGGACAGCAGGTTTCTCTGTTAAAGAGAGTGGCTGAGTCACAGTGAATGATTCAGACACAAGTTTCATGACCACGTGGTGTGGCTCCAAGCCTGGTCCTCAGCAGCCGGGGCTGTTTGGCCTTGAGGATGCAAGCTGGACTCTGAAACATCCTGAGTTGATGCCGTTTCTGTTTCATGAAAATAACGTCTCCTCCATTGCCTCTCTCGCTTCGAATGACACCTAATCACCACCCCCAGTTTATTTGCTTTGGGTCGTTTTGCTCTTGCCTGGATTTTGTTTGCCTCCAGGGCTGCTTTCTTCTCACCAGTTAAGAAACTTCCCAGAGCCCCCACGTTTGCCCATGAAATTGTTAACTTGCATCTTGCTCCCCGCCGTGGCACCATCAGCTGGGCCACGTGACGTGGGAGGGATCGGCTAATGCCATTAACCTTGAGAGGCTGGAGTGGTGCACTTAAGTGTTGTAAAAAACACACACGGCTCCCGCTCTCCACCCCGGGCACGTCTCCCTGGCTACGTTATCAGAGGCCGCTGCGTCCTCTCCACGCTGGGGTCTAATTCAGGTTCAGCAGCATCTCCAGTGTGTCCTGGGGAATTTTAAGTGTTTACTTGGAAAACAGGGCCCTCCTCCCTCGCCCTCCCCTCTCCGCCCCCTGCAGCGGAACATCAAGATGGCAGAATTGCTGCTTAGTGTCACGTTCAGGCCCATATTCCTTCTCCCGTGGAAGCGCTGGGTGAATTTGGAATTTGGGGAGGGGGTGGGAGTTGCAGTGAAAGAATTTAAAAGCCCGTTTGGCTTCCCGGAAAGCTCGGAGGCTTTGGAACCCACCAAACATGGGGCCGAACCCTGGCTCTGGCACTGAATCAGCTATGTGGCCATGGGTGTGTGGCTTCTCCTCCGTGGGTCTCCATTTCCCTGTCTTTAGAATGGGAGCACATTCTCTAATGCAGACTGCTGGAAGGAATACACGAAGCAAGATTCATAAACCTTCTTCTTCAGCCCAGACACCTGTCCTGACCGAGTCCAGGGTACCAGCCAGCTGCTGCAGGAGGGTCCACCTGAATGACCCAAGAACACACAGCTGGTCACCTCATCTCGCTCATTTCCAAGGTCAAGGCTGTTACATTTCAACTGGTCCCTCCTCTGGGTCCCTACCTGGCTCCTACCTTAGTCCTGCCCCCATCACCTCCCAGTAGCATCCAACTGGTCTCCCTTCTGGTCCACACTGCAGCCAGAACATCTTTCCTGAAATGCAGATCTAGTCCTATGGTACCCTGGTTCGCCTTCCATGGCTCCTGTTACCCAAACATGGAGCCCCCTTAACCTGCTAGGCTTCTTCTCCCTTCCAGGTCTCATCGTTTGCTGCCCTGCAGCCCTTTGGCTATCCCAACATTCATGAGGTCCCCAGAGGAGACCCTGCTGTGTCATGCTTCCATGTCTTTGCCAGGATCCCCTCCTTCCCCCTTTGTTTCCCTGGCTTGCACACATCTACTCATTTTTCACAATTAGCGAAAGAATCACCTGCCTTATGACTCAGCCATAAAAAGGAATGAAGTACTGATACTTGCTGCAAGACAGGTGAGCCTCAGAAACATCACACTGAGTGAATGAAAGTAGACACAGGAGGCTGCATATTGTATGGACCCCATTTATATGGGAAAACCAGAAAAGGGAAATCCATAGAGACAGAGAGCAGGTTGGCAGCAGCCAGGGGCTCAGGGAGGGGAATATGGGGACTGCCCAATGGGGCTAAAGCTTCCTTTTGGGGTGATGCAGTGTTTGGGAACTACAGAGAAGTGGTGGTTGGATGGCATTAGGAAAATACTAAATGCCCCTGAATCGTGCACTTTAAAATGGTTCATTTTATGTTATGTGACTTGCACCTCAATTAAACCAACAAAAAGAACTGCCTGTTCAAGAAGACTTTCTGACTCACCCAAGTAGAACAGACCCCTCTCCCCTTGTGGCTCCCATGCCCGCCATATGCCGTCTCAATTTTGATCAGACATCCCCCGGGACTTCTTGGCATTCATTTGTCCCCACATCTGTGCCCCCGGGGTCCCAGGAGCTCCTTGAGAGCAGCCCACACCCTCTGTGGCTAGCGCTGGGCCAGGCACTCAAGGGCGTCTCAGACAGTGCTGACCCCCCACCCCATCTTGTCTTCCTGGGAGGTTGTAACCCTTCAGGTCCCCATGCTCTGGAGAAGGGAGGAGGCCTGTGCCCACTTGGCTTTGACTGCCCGTCATTGTCTGACGAAACTCCCGCAGTTCAGACTCCGAGGGTCTGTGCTGGGCTGCACAAGGCATTCGTATTCCCACCGTGGCTTCCTGGCCCGCCTCCCTCCCACCCCCAGTGAGAGGGATTCACAGCTCTGGGCATTAATTGCAGAAACGTTGGCATCTCCTTTTCCGCTCCTCTCCTGCGTGCTTCCTTTTTCTTTGCTCTCCTCTCCAGATTTGTGCCATCAGCCCTTCACAGCGGCACCGTGTCCCTCTTTCTGGAGCATTCTCAACTGATTAAGGACCGAACTGGGGCCAAGTAGTGGCCCGCTGGCCCCATTTTGTCTGGGCAGATGGTGGGTGGATGGATGGGGACAAGGACAGGGGTAGCTGCCAGCCTGCTGTGAGTCAGTGTGCATCCCATCGGGCGGCCTTGAGCATCCCTGGTGGGACAGGGTCCTCGAACCCACACGTGGACAGGTCCATGGAGCCAGAGCCTTACAGTGGGCTCTGAGCCCACTGTGGCAGCATCATCTCCAAAGCCAGGGGACAGGGGCACTGCTGGCCTCTCTTCCTGCCCACCCAAGCTGGCTTCTCTTCCCTTCCTTCCCTGGTCACCTGGGCAACATCCCGATGTCTCCTTCACCGCCCCCCCCCCCACCCCCAATGGCTCTCTTGCACCTCGTGATTGAGTTTGCTTTTCTGGATTAGCTCACTGGCCCACGCTAGCCTGGGAGAATCAGACAGCAGAGCAAAGCAGCTGATAAAGAGAAGCAGGATTGGCCCAGCCTCCACCGTGGGGTGTAAGAGGGCCTGGAACTCGAGAACCATCTTCTGCTCCATCACCCAAACCAGAAGCCTGGGCCTGGCTTTCCCCCTCTCCTCCTACCTCTCCCACCTCAGCCAAGGCCTGGGGATTCCGCCTGTGTAATTCCTCTCTAATCCAGCCACTCCCTCATGCCTGCTGCTGCCACCCGGCCCTTCCATCACCATCCCCTGGGACCTGGCGGTGGCCCCTTCCACTCCTGCGCTTACCCCAGTGGCATCCATTTTCCCCACCGTCTCCAGAGCCATTGCAAGAGTCCCCAGAGCCTTGTGGCTGTTGTGACTCTGTGGCTCAAAGCCACCCGGGCACTCTTTACAGTTATAGAGGGTATGGGTCCAAGATGATATTTCCAGAGCTGGAGACCGGGTGTCAGCAGGGATGGTTCCTTCTGGAGGTTCCATGGGAGAAGCTTTTCCTTGCCTCTTTCGGCTTCTAGAGGCTGCCAGCCTTCCTTGACTTGTGGCCGTACCCCTGCAGGCTCTGCCTCCGTGATCACGTTGCATTCTCCTCTCCAACCTCTGACCCTCCTGCATCCCTCCTAAAAGGACTTTCATGATTACATTGGACCTCCCTGGATAATCCAGGATAATCTATCTCCCCATCCCAAGATCCTGAATTTAATTACCTCTACAAAGTCCCTTTTGCCCTGCAAGGTAACATGTTCCAGAGATGAGGATGAGGCATCCTCGATGGGACACCCTTCTGCAGGCCACCACGGCCAGCTTCCCGAACACTCACTGCGTCTCTCTGCAGGAATGAAAGATGGCGCCCCGTGGCTTACAGATCAAAGTCAAGTTCTGTCAGTCAGGGTGCACTGAGTGTTGTGCAGACCTTGTGCCTGCGTGTCCCCAGCAGGTTAGCCCCTTCCCATGAGACTAGAACACCCCCAGGACACCTCTAACCCACTCGGCCCTCCTTGTCTCCACCTCATTTTCTCATGAATGCCAGGTCTAGCCAGACCTGCTACCTCCCCGTTGCTGCGAAGGTTTTCTGTCTCCCGGTCTTAGCGTGCGCTTAGCTCGGCCTGGAAGGCCCCTCCAGCTGTTTTCTGCCTTTCAAACCCAGGCTCCTTCCTCTGACTCTTGCAGTGTCTGGCACACGGCCAGCAGGAACGGCTCAGTAGATGTTTCAGGAATGGCTGAATAAGGGATAGAAGAAATGAACAAATTAATGTATGCAATAGGGAAGACCAGCTTGCCTAAAAAGCCCCATCAGATTTTAGCATAATCAACAGTCAGGGGTCACACTGTCCGACATCCCTCCCTCCCTTCCCCCCATAACAGGTGCGGTCAGTGACCCACCCATGTCCTCAGCCTCCTTCCATGACATACCCCTGCGTGTCTGCCCTGCACGTCCTCTGGCCATGGAGGCATTTCAGCTTCTGCCCAGGCAGGATGGAAAGTGTTGGGAGCTATCACCCGAGGAGCGACCCTCCACCCATGAAGGATGGGAATCGGTTGATAAATACCCAGTGCCCTTGCCTCCTTGGTGGGACAGCTCTGTGGTGTGTTCACAGCCTCTGAGAAGGTTCCCAGCAAGGCTGAGCCCCAATCACCCATAGTGTAACCCTCTCATTAAGGCTCTCTTGGGTTTTCCTCCCTACTTCCTCCCGGTGCTTCCCAGCATCAACCACTCACCTAAGTCCCTGCCGGAGGATTTGATTTTGGAGAACCCAAATGCGAACCCTACACACCGCAAAGACACAGCAGCAGGCTAAAATAATAGAGTCTAACGTTACTGAGCGCCTGCTCGGTACCAGGCACCGCCATCAGCCAACATCCTGCGGTCGGGTCCTCCCAGCAGCCCTGCGAGGCGGGTGCTGCTGTCAGGCCTCTTTCAGAGACAAAAGGCCCACGAGGGGACAAGATGTGTTCCCGGTCACGTGGCTGCCTCCCCACTTTGCTAATTCAAGCACCTCGGGCATGGAGAAGGGAGGTCCAGGGGGAAGAGAGGGAGGGCAGGCCCATCCGTAAAGGAGGATTTGTTGCCAGAGGTGAGGGCGGAAGGAGGTGTGGGGCTATTCCTCTGGTTTAAAGCGCAGAAAAAGTGCTGGTCTTCTCGGCACCAGCTGGTAGGCCCCTCTCTTTTCTCTCGTCTGCGTCAGAGCTGAGTTGGAGGCCCCAGCCTGGGTGGTGCCTGTGGCAGGAGCGGGACCAGCTGCTGAGCTGACCCTGGGCTGCACACCACCTCTTCCTACCCCCACCAGGGTTCATACTCCCCTCCTGCCCCCTGCCCTCCTCTTCTCTCCACCTGGAGGCCCAGGTCAGTAACCCTCCGTCTCCTCCTCTCTCGGCTTTTGACAAGAACCACTCGGCCATCAACCTTGACAACTGGTCGACCACACTTGTCAGCCTACACCAGGTGTTAAGTTTTCTTTCTCATGCTTGGTCTGCTGTCTTCCCTGGGAGTTACGGATGTGGAGTGGGGGTGGTGAATCACAGCGGTCTCACCCGCTCACCTGGGCCAAAAGGTTCTTTACCCTGTGGGCTGGGCTCTCTGAAGCTCGATGTCTGTCCTCCCCTATCAGGTTTGAATTGCAAGGTCAGCACGGAAACTGCTCATTTCTCAGAACTCCTCAAGCTGCTACTAAGTGAATGGGGGTTTATGAGAGACTTGGCCATTGGTGTGGGTTCTGTCTAGGGCTCAGTGCACAAAAAACAGTCTGGTTCATGATTGTGTGGATCTGGTTTTCCTTCACAGATACACAAGGTTCAAAGTTGTTAGCCTTGTCACAGGTCCATGGACAGGCTTTGTTGCTTCTGGCATTGGGTGCCCGTGGCAGGAATGGCCTTCTGAGATCCAAGCCCCATGCTTACTGCTCATTAATATTATGTCAAATCACTTTCAAATAGCACGCTGTGTTTTCTAACTACTTGATTTTTTGAAAAGATTTTATTTAGTCATTTATTTGAGAGAGAGAGGAGAGCATGGGTGTGTACAGGCACGAGCCAGGGTAGGAGTAGAGGGAGAGGGACAAGCAGACTCTGTGTTGAGCGTAGAGCCCCACATTGGGCTTGATCTCAACCCTGAGATCATGACCTCAGCTAAAAACAAGAGTCAGTTGCTTAGCCAACTGAGCTACCCAGGTGCCCCTAACTACTTATCTTTTTTTAAGATTTTATTTTTAAAGTAATCTCAATACCCAAGATGGGGCTCGAACCCACAACCCTGAGATCAAGAGTTGCATGCTCTTCCAACAGACCCAGCCAGGCGCCCCCTCTAACTCCTTACTAATAAGCTCAAAGAAAAGGTAAACAAAAACACCAAGATAATAAGTTTCCACATCTGTCGGGGTCTTTCTAGTCTGTTTTGCTTATAGCTGCAGCTTAGAAAATCTGGTTATACGGAGCACGCTGTCATGCCTTCTTTCCTGCAGGAAGCCTTGCTCATCGAAAATATAATTCTGAAGTACTGTTTTATAGTCTGTCCGTCTTTTAGGGAAATCATTATTTTTTTATCCAGTCCCCTTTTGCTGGACATTGACGTTTTTCTTCTTCTGTACTTTTATAGCTAGCGTAATGGTGAACACGCTCAAACTTGACATTTGCCCATGCATCTCAGATTATCTCCTGAAGAGTGAAGATGTATTTCTAGATGGGTAGTTACTGGATTAAAAGGTGTGTGAAGACTTCCGCTTTTGATGTTTGTTGTTGAAATACTACATGTGAAAATGCAGTATGATTTATAGTCTACTAGTCTGCATTAGAAGCACCCATTTCCTCACACTTTTGGCATTCTAGACAGTCCCCAGCTGCATATGTGACTTGGGTCGCTTCTCTCCAATATATGTCTTCCTTCCATCCATTCTTCCATCCATCCATCCTTTCTTCGGAGCACTGGCTACAACTTCCAGAATAACGTTCACAAGTAATGGTCCTGGGTCACATTTTTTCATGCCAGAATTTAGCGGGAATATATCAACTGTTACATCATTAAGAACGATGTTGATATTAGTTAAAGACACATGGCCCACAAGAGTAAGAAAATGGCCTGCGCTCTTGGTTTTTCAACCCTTAAGAGCAAATGATGAACTGTCTTTTGTCATCTATAGAGAAAATCATTTGCTTATCTCCTAGGATCAATCAGTGTGATTGAACTATATGCTTTTCCTAATATTATACCATATTTTATTAGTAGAATAAATCTGTCTTAGTCAAGACTTACTATTATGATTTTCAGGACATACCACTGCCCATGATTTTAAGTTTCTGTTAAGGTCATAAAATAAATGGAAAAGCTTCTTGGCTCTCCATTCTTGGAAACCCTACAAATGCTTGAACACGTACCTGCTTGTGCTCCTGCTGGATATTTCTAGTCAATGAGTCAGGGGCTATATGACCTGGAAGAGAGGAAGGTAGGGGCTCTGGTTTGTAGGCTAAAAAAAAATGACTCACTGGGTTTGATTTCTGTTCTTGTTAAACACTAACCAGCAGGAAGAAATCGCTCATCCCGACTCATACACAGGCTTGGTTTAGTCACCTCTGCACTCCCGAGATTTCTGGCATATGGTAGGCACTGTAAAAACGTCAACCCAAAGAACTCTACATTGTGACAGCTTTTTTAAAAAAATTTATGTATTTATTAGAGAGAGGGCACATGCAAGCAGGGGGAGGGGCAGAGGGAGAGCGAGAGAGAGAATCTTAAGCAGACCCTCCACGGAGCGCAGAGCCCAACTCAGGGTTCCATCTCATGATCCTGAGGTCATGACCTTAGCCGAAACCCAAGAGTCAGACACTTAACTGACTGAGCCACCCGGGTGCCCCTGATCTGTAAGTATGTAGGTTCCTTGTAGCCAGACACAAATGAGATTGTATTATGAGCTTCCACCCCCTTCTTCCTCCCTTGTGTGGCTGGGCGGTGGGTGGTACTGGGGGCCCGGGTAGGGGGGTCGGGTGGGAGGAGCAGTAGAGGTCAAAGGTCACTCTGAGGCTGAAGAGGCTGGTGGCGATTGGGAGAGAGGGAAAGAGCCAGAGTGTTTGAGGGAAGTGGGCTGCGTGCTGATGTCCTGTGTAAGACCCTCAGGGACATTTTAAACTCTTGGAGTCACCATAAAACTACAGAGCCCTCAGTGAGGCAGGCCCCTCACCTCTTGTGGAGACATTAGCCACCCCCTCAGAGCAGGAAGGCCCCGGCAATTCTGTACATCTTCACAAGGAGCTTACTGTGTATTCAAAGCAGGTTTCCAGTGTACTGAAAGGAGCGGGTAGGGCCCTGTTCTCAATTGGCAAATCTTTTTTTTTTTTTTTAAGATTTTATTTATTTATTCGGAGAGAGTGAGAGAGCACAAGCAGGGGTGGGGGCAGCAGGCAGAGGGAGGGGGAGAAGCAGGCTCCCCGCGGAGCAAGGAGCCTGGTGTGGGGCTTGATCCCAGGACTCCGGGATCATGACCTGAGCCGAAGGCAGACATTTAACCGACAGAGCCACCCAGGTGCCCCGTCATTTGGCAAGTCTTTCTGGTGGTCCCCGTGCCCTGCTTTATGGCGGGGACAGAGGTGTGCAGTGAGAGATGCTGGATGGATGCCTGGGTGGGATGTTGCTCTCTCCAGGCCCTGGACCAGTGAACACTGATGCCAGTAAGGAACAAGAGGACTGTGTTTTCCCGAGGGTGTGCCAGGCGAGGGGTGGGGGGTGTCAGAATTCCTTGAGGTATCAGTTGTTGAAATGCATATTCCTGAGCTCTGTCCAGATTTCCATATTAGAGTCTTTGCAGGAGGGGCTGAGGACTGTACATGGATAACAATCCCCCCCCCAACCCCTCCCCAGAGGTTCTGATGGGCTCTTTAATTTGAGGCCTATGCTCTGGGTGATGATGCTTAATGAGATTGTTATGCAAAGCTTCCTGTTCACAGCCCACTCATTAGCAAGCACACCTCTTTGTCTTCCTCTTCTTCACCCATGCAAGACAGGACGAGCAATGGAGGTTTGTGGAAGGTGGCTCTTAATGGAGTTCTCCAAATCACAAAGATGAGTTATAATTAGAATCTCTAATTACCCAAACAGCTGTTGGGGAAATAGCAAAACAGGACATAGGCAGCCCCAGAAGGCTCCGCAGGGCTTGCTGGCCACGACAGTGCTGGAAACACAGAAAGACTGAGAAGGGAGCAGCCCCCATGGAAGGACGTCCAGCTTGTCAAGTGCTTGCTGGGTGACGCTCTGGGAATATGATATCTATTCTCGCCTCCAACTCCTCATACGGCCTCACGTAGCGTAGGTCTCTAAGCTAACCTTGTCTCTGGATAAGTCCCGCAGGAGCCGACTCTGAGCAAGAGATTGAGTGCTAGAAACTTACACGGGAGGTGAAGGTAGAGGAGGGAGACGTGAGTCATGGAAGGGAAGAGAACCAAATGAGGGGCGTGTTAGCAAGCCAGCTACCCGTGGGTGACTGCGACTTACTCCCAGCCAGCACGGAACACGTCCAGAATTACCCTCCCTGTGGGGCAAGGCAGCTGGGACATTCTGACGCCAGTTTTCATCAGCCTCAGAAATGCATCCAAACATACTGGAGGAAGACCCAGGATTCAGATGCGAGCTACAATTCAATGTCCAAGAACCAGTTCTGCGTGAGGAGTAAAGGTAGATGGAAACACGGAAGAGAAAACAATTATTTCTGTCAGGATGAGCAGTCTCTGAGGGGCAAGGTGGCTCCTGAGGGTGACAAGCGCCACCCGTAAGTAGTTACCTGGTCTGCCATGAACACATTGGTGTGGCCCTAATTTGAAGTTTCTTTTTCTTTTTTTTTTTTTAAGATTTTATCTATTTATCTGACAGACAGAGATCACAAGTAGGCAGAGAGGCAGGCAGAGAGAGAGGGGGAAGCAGGCTCCCTGCTGAGCAGAGAGCCCAATGCGGGGCTCGATCCCAGGACCCTGAGATCATGACCTGAGCCGAAGGCAGAGGCTTTAACCCACTGAGCCACCCAGGCGCCCCTGAAGTTTCTTTTGTTGGAAACGGTGAACGTAAACAGCATCACAAATACAAGTATGCCAAAATCATACTTGCAGACCGTTCATTAAACCTCAGGCCTCCAAGCTGTCTTCCGGTTGCTGTTGTTTGATGACCCCGTGTCCTGATGGAAAAGGAACTGGGGTGCCCCGGCCATCCCTCTGGGGGCTTCCACACGACCCTGGTGCGCATGTAGCCTGATGTCCTGACTTTAATCCACCTGCTGAGAGAAGCCAGTGTGTCTTCGCAGGATTAGGGACACCTGACGCATGAGAACCCTTTGCTAGTAGGACCCTCCCCCCACCGTCACGGTCTGCGGCTTTGGGATTTTTATATCTTTGAAGATACTTTACACATTTTGAAATAATCTTCTTTATTCATTCATGGACCTTCAGCCTCTGCCTCCCACACTCCGGAATGAAAGAACCACGAGGACAGAGATCGTCTCTGCCTCGTTTGGCTTCGTGTCCTCGCACCACAGGGCCTGGTGCACAGTAGGTTCTCAATAAATATTTGCAGAGGGAGTGAGGGGTCATGTTTTTTTCCTGAGAGCTTGTTCAACCAATCTCCTGGGTGGAAGCATTTGGGATGTTTCCAACCTTCCCTTGCTTTAAGTGGTGCCCTCTACCCAAGATACTTCATCCTCCCCTTATTATTTCCTCAAGATATAATTCCTAAAGTGGAGAGAGCCCTGTGCTGCCCAGGAGAACTTCCTGCCCTGACAGAGAGGTCCTGTGTCTGCACTGTCCAGCCATTAGTCACGTGTGGCTATTAAGTACTTAAATCGTGACTAATGTGACTGAGTTGCTAATTTAAATTTAAGTAGCCACATGGGGCTAGTGGTACCACGTCGGACTGTGCAGGCGCAGACTGTTTTAAACCCTTTCTCCGTATTCCCAGGCCACCCTCTCGCGTGCCTGTGCACCCAGGTCCCCACGTCTGCCCACATGGAGTTCTCGTGATTTTCCCTCAGCTGCGGTGGAAGGAGTGGAAAGAGGGGGACAGTTCACTGACTCATTTCTTCATTCAAGAAATGCGCACTGAATGTTCTTGAAGGTGTCAGATGTGGTGCCGAGAGAACACCATTCAGAAGGGACGCCCAACCTCTGCCCTCAAGTGGCTATGGACCAGGAGCCATTATTTTCCAAAAATGACGTGACAGATGCTAAGAGGACTAATCAAAGGCCAATGGGAGAACTGAGGAGGGAGGAATGCGCCGGGCTTGGGGCTCTTTCAGTTAGCCCTGGGGCTGTCTTTTCTACACCACTAATGTGATCACATGATCTAAACAAGGGCCTGGGGCCACTTCTGGCTGAGAGAGGCAGTCAGGAGTATGGTCGCCATATTGGAATTTCTGGAACTTGTAAGGAAGGGTGTGAGGGCTTTCCGTGGCTTTCCGTGGTCACATACTCAAGCCTGTGACTGACTCAGAACACGCTGGAGACTTCTCCTGTCTCCACCATCTTCAAGATGCAACAGGCTGTCAAGGCTTAAGGGAGTTTGGACCTCGTGGGCAAAGACTCCAGGTGTTGGCCTTGGGTCTCTGCTTATTTTTTTCCCAGCATGCCATGGGAAAACTACGGGCTCTGCTTGTTTAGCACACAGCTGGGCTCCTGGCGCATAGACGTTGCTTTATAAATGTTCGCAGAATGGTTGAAAGAATAAGTGAGTGAGTGAGTGCTAAGCTGTGTGACCCTGGACAGCTCTGGGCCTTCATGGAGATCTGTGAGGTTTGGTGCTTTTGGGGATCCTGGACCGCTTTAAGAGTCTGGTGGAAGCAGACATTTCCCCCCCAGCATGCCCAAGCGCCCTGTCACATAGAATTTTTATGTATGACTTCAGGGGTAGAAAGCCACCTTGAGCATCTAGGGGTCCATGGATCCTTCTTGAGAAAGCCTGGGCTCCGGGCAGTGTGCAGCTCCCTTGGGTAACGTCCTCTGATGACGTGTGTTAGTTGGTGGCCGTAACGCATGAACTGGCTGGCTTAAAACAACAGAGATTTGTCCCCTGACACTTCTGGAGGCCGGGAGTTCAAAGTCAAGATATGGACAGGGCAGCGCTCCTGGAGGTTCTAGGGCGAAATCAGGTCTGGCTTCTGGCAGCTGAGGCATTTTTTCCCCTTGAAGCCACATGGTCCGGTTTGTGCCTCTGTAGTCCCAGTACCTCCCCCCTCCTATCTATCTCCATTCTCCCCCCTGCTTTTCTCTGATAAAGACACTTACCATTGCATTTCAGGCCCACCTGGATAATCCAGGATGATCTCCCACTTCAAGATCCTTAATTTAATTGCATCTCAAATAAGGTCACATTCAGGGTTCCGGGAATTAGGATGTGGACACATCTTTTTTGGGGGGGGGACATCACTCAGCTGACTACTGTGGGAATGGGGGCTTTTTGCCTTCTCTTGCCATTTTCCCCATACTACCCCCAAACAGACTTGACCTTGGTTGGCAGCCGTTCGGTTGGAACGGCAGCTGCCTCTCCCGAGGATATTCTTTAACGGGAAGGCCACAGAAAGGTGACCCAGAAACTCTGAGTTGCTCTGAGCTCGGCTCTAAGGCACCGATTTTCTCTGGGTTACAGTGGCCGCCAACACTGTGCAATGTTACTTCCTAGAAACGTGAAGGGGGGCTGGAAGGGTGGTGGTGAGTGTTTCACACAGCTCCCCGTTTTCATGCATTGGCAGGTGTGGAAGGGCTGTCCGAAAGCCAGTCTCCTGAGGACGGAGAGCCAGCAAATCACACCTTTCCAGACCACAGAAACGAGTTTGCCTTAAAAAAAAAAAAAAGACTTATTCCAACTCTGTGGCATCTCGTGATGGATTCTTCCAGGTGGGAGCGTGGTGTTGAACTCAGCGGAGCTGTGTTTGAACCCTCACACGGAGTCTGCCCTTTTCCTGCTTTGCTTCTGTCTTAGCCTGTCAGAAACTTGCGTGCTGCCACCTTGAGAGAGACACTAGGGATATTCTTCACATGCGCGATGCTTTGTCCTCAGGAAATGCTAAATATCTATGCTTTCTGGAAACACATCTTCCAGCAGATAAAAGGCATCAACCCTCTGAGAACGTCTCCGTTCTTCTCTCTCTCTCTTTTTTCTTTTGTTTTTTACCAATAAACCACCATCATTGCCCCCTCTCCCCCTTGAGTTCTTGGAGCCATTTCATGGAGCGACCCCAAAGTTCTCACCGAAAATGGGACAAAAACGACACATTAGCAGCAGGTCCTTTGTAGTGATGATCTTGATGGAAAAAATGAATTCTGGCCTCAGGAGCCTCCAGCTCCTTGCTCTCAAAGGGCACTTGCTCTCGGTGAAATAACTTTGAATGCCAAGCAGTCACACCACCTTTCAAAAAAAAAAAAATCTTACTTAATATCTGTTTCGCTGAAGAAAGCGTTCCTGCTTGTGCCAATATTAGGCAATTAGCAGTGGGACTGTGTTTTGCAAACATAAGGCATCACCTGTTTTATTTTATTCTTGTGGTTGTTAACAGCCATGGAAGTGTGGCTAACATTTGTCTCTTGAAGAACAAACTGTTTGTTGCTTGAACATAAAGACAGTCACCCACACACACAAAGTGCTAATAATTTGCACGTCTTTCATGGTGCTATAATTCATAGATAATAGCCCTTCAGATGTCTGTGTTTTTTTTTTTCTTCTTCCAGGATTTAGCCTTAGCCAGGCATGCCTGGCTTAATAATCAGGTTGGCTGTCTCCAGTTGACATGAGCTGGGTTTGAACTTTAGCTCTGGGAATGTTTGGAATGTGGAAGGAAGTGTTCAGGCCAATTAGCCTCTCATTTCTCCGCTGGGGCCCCTTACTTCCAGAGAGGCATCGGCAGGTCAAAAATCTCACCTCTACCTGTCTGTCCGGTTGCGGGCGGGGATGCTCGGGTTACAGGATCCCCCGCTGGTGAGCCCTTGGGGGCGCTCAGGAGCCTGTGGGTGGGCTGGGCTCCAGGGCGCCTTGGGGACCACACAGGGGGGGCTGAGACTACCAACTGGCCCCACTTCTCCTCACCAGCGGTGCCCCCATCTCTCCTGGACCAGCGCAGAGGCCTCCTACCTGCCTCTCTTCACACTCTAGGCCCTGCCATTCATCCACGCACAGCAAACAGAATGGGTTTTTTAAATGTCATCATGCTGGTGTTATTTTCCTGTTGCTTTATCCATCAGTGGCTTCCCGTTGTGCCCAGAATAAACTCTAAACGGCCTCCCATGACTTATTCGTTGGCATGATACTCAACTGGTATTCACTGGGGGGTGCGTACCGTCTATTAGGAATCTTGCCTGGGTGGTGAATTGGGAATCCCTCCACCCCCACAGCTCCTTATAATCCCATCAGGGAAGGGTTAACACCTGGTACGTTGGGGGTCTTGAGACCCCTGCCTCAGCACCACGGTCAGCATCCATGAGATGCCTTGGAGGCCTGTTCCCTCCTCTGCCCCACCACCCAGCTTATAAGCTCTACATCTTCTGGCCTCCACTTCCCCCTCTGGGTTCATCCCTTGGCCTCCTCCATTCCGCCACACTGACCTCTTTCGGTACTCAAACACCGCAAGCTCACATCTGCTTTCCAGAGCACTCTCCGTGTTGTTCCCCCTGCCTTAGGAGGGAGGCTCCTGTCTCCAACCCCTTCTCATCCTTCTAGCCTGCCTGTGGCTGTCGCCTCTTCAGAGAGGCCTTCCTTCCTCCATGCTTCCTAGTTAGGCCCCCTCCCTCACCCTCTGTCTCTGTGCCTTCTGTGTTTTGTTCGTATAGATTAGCGCAGTCTTGATTACTTCATCTGTTTGTTCGCATGTCATGATCAGCTTCCCCATGAGAATGTCTGTTCCACCAGGCCTGGATCCATGTTGTAATGAGCACCCTTGAACTTCCCAACTGCCTGACACAGCACTGGGGACCTCCGAGTCACATGATAATTATTTCTCAGACGGAAGAGGAAAAGAAGGGGGTCAGGGAAAGGAAGACGGGGAAAAGAGTGAGTGGGGGGGTGGCCCCCACCCGTACAAGACCAATAAAGATGACAGCTACGTTGAGTGAACGCCGATGCTATGTTGGACCCGGAACCAAGGGCATGACATACACAGCCTCCTTTAAAGTCTCACAATGACCTGTCCAAGTTTTTAGTATTTCTCCACTTTTATTGATGAGGAGAATGAGGCTCCAGCTGGGCGCTGGAGGAAGAGACAGAACCAGCCTCTGCTCCTAGCGGGAGGATGAGCCCGTGGCTCTCAAACTTCAAGTTAAGATTTCTAAGTGCTCAAGAATCACCTGTGGTGTTTCCTTAAAATGCAGAATTCCAAGGTCACCTCAGAAGTTCTGATTTCAGTAGCTTTGGAAGGGGTCCCTGGAATTATTATTTTTTTTAAACTACCTCAGTCTATACTCTTTTCTTATTCTTTTTTTTTTAAGATTTTATTTATTTATTTGACAGAGATCACAAGTAGGCAGAGAGGCAGGCAGAGAGAGAGAGAGGAGGAAGCAGGCTCCCTGCCGAGCAGAGAGCCCAATGAGGGACTCGATCCCAGGATCCTGAGATCATGACCTGAGCCGAAGGCAGAGGCTTAACCCACTGAGCCACCCAGATACCCCTATACTCTTTTCTTATTCTTGAGGACAGTGAGGGCTCATCCTATCATTGCTTTCCCATGGTCTGGTGTGGATTACATAGCTCGTGTTCAGTAAACATTCGCTAAATGGATAGGACGAGTGAATGAGTGAAGGTTTTCAGTTTGGATCCTTGTTTTCCAATTAAGCTAGCAATTTCTAAAGTAATTCAGGTCCTGTTAGAATTTAACAGAATGTTTGCTCTAGTCACTTTCCTCCATTCTGGGCTATAACCTAATTTGTGTTTGAAAAGTAGAGAAGACTATAGGTTTCACTTGATTTTTGCCCTTTGAAATCCAAAGATTTTTTTCTGATTGTCATTGAAATGTATACTGCAAACTGGGGAGGATTGATTTTGAAGGTTTATTTGTTATTTATTTTGCCAAAGAGTCTAACATCTGCTAGCTTTTCATCACCAGGCTCCAAAGTTTTAGGAGGTGGAGTAGCCAGTAAGAGATCTATGAGCTGTTTTTTTGTCCTTTCTTCCATTTTTCCTCCTTTTCTTTTCCTCCCAGCTGGTAATGGTTCCGGGAGAGGTGGTAAGGGACTCATGAAAAGCATAAGGCATGTAAATCCTGTGAGATAATTGTGCTTCCCAGAGACCCAGGAGGACTCTTAAGTAAAAAGCATGGAGGAGGTGGGGGAGCCTGGCCTGCCTGGCCACCCTTGAGTCTTTTCTCCTTCAGTTGGCATACGCTGTTCCCAGCACAGCCATGCTCCTATGACAAATCCATAAAAGTGTTGGCTGCATTTGGTCAGCAGGAGTTGGAAACATGAAATGGTATGACTTGTTCTCTTGAGTTTCTCAAGAGCAAGGGAGAAAGTTGGCAAGAACAGGCAGCAAGCTGGGCAGAGGAATTGGGGTGCCCCGCATAGCCCATCTGGGAGAAACAGGCAGGGGGGAAGCCAGAAACTGGAGGAGTCAGCCAAGGAAAGGAAGCATGGGACTGGAAGGACAAGCCACTCACTCAGTCACTTATTAATTCATTCACTAATTCAGCAGCTGTTGATCAACACCCACGTTGTTTTGTTAATTGCCCTAGCCTTAGCACCTAGGAAAGGATACAGCCATGAAGACCACAGAGCCCCTGCACTCTTGGGAGCTTCTATACTAGGAGAGGAGACAGAAAATAAATGTATATGTAAATACAGAAATAAATGGGTAATTGCATACTTAAGTAAATAAGTAAAATGCAGAACATGTTGGATGGTGATAAGTTTTACGGAGAAAAAGCCAGAATGGGTGAGGCAGAGAGTTGCTAGGAGAGGGAAAGCACCCAGGAAGGTCTCCTTGTCAAGGTCGCATTTGAGCAAAATCCTTGGTGGGCACTGGGTTCTGGAGAAGAACAGAGACAGAGGTTCTCATGAAGAATTATCACAAATTTAGTGATATTTTGTGATAAATTATCACAAATTTAGTGATTAGAACACTAACTTAGGATTTTGCAGTTCTGCAGGTCAGAAGCCCTAAAACCAAGTTGGATCTGTGTGCCTTCTGGAGTCCTTAGGAGAGAATCTACTTCTTCGCCTTTTCCAGGTTCTCTTGTGTTCCTTGGTTTGCGGCCCCTTCCTCCATCTTTAAGACCAGGAGCATAGCGTCTTCAGATCTCTCTGAGACTCTGCTCCTGTCACCCCCATCTCCTTCTCTGTGTCTGGCCCTCCTGCCTCCCTCTTATAAGGACCCATGTGATTACACTGAGTGACCCAGGTAATCCGGGATAATCTTTCCATCCTAAGGTCCTTACTTTAATCGCATCTACAGAGTCACTGTTGGCCTGTTAGGTAACATCTTCATTGGTTCCAGCCCCATCTTTGGGGGCCATTATTCCATCCACCACAGATGGGAAGACATCCCAGGCTGGAGAAACTGGTTTAACACAAGCATGGTGGACATAGCGTCAGTGCCTTGTGAATGCTTAGGAAGGAGAATTAGAATTTTTCCAGGTCCCCTCCCAGGTGAGAAGTGGTTTTTGGCTCTCTGGAGTTCCTCGGGAGGAGGGCCTGGGGGTTAGTCTGGGTAGAAAAAGGTGGGCCGGAGGCTTGTCCCAAAGCTACCATATTCCATCCAGTGTGCTGTCTTTATTTGAATGGTGTGTTTTTTTTGTGGTGGCTTAAGAGGGGAGGACCATTTGGAGACAGGAGGGCCTTGTACCATGTAGACTGGGAAGGGGGATGGGCACATTTTTGGTCAGGTTTATAAATTATAGAGACCGGAAATCCAATGTGGACTAGAACATGGACATCAAACATGATAAACGAGACAACTCAAGGGGCACCCGGGGGCTCAGTCGGTTGAGCATCTGACTCATGATTTCGGTTCAGGTCATGATCTCGTGGGTTATGAGATCGAGCCCCACATCAGGCTCCGCACTCAGTGGGGAGTCTGCTTGAGATTCTCTCTCTCCCTTTGCCTGCCCCCCATTCATGTGCACACTCTCTCATGAGCGCTGTCTCTCTAATAAATCTTTTTTTAAAAAATGAGACACGGTGGAAGCCTGGGACCATTTCCTCCGCAGTGTCCCTTAACATCTGGGCAGGAAGGCAAGCCCCAGGTGACCACGTGAAGGTCAGAGAAGCTCCTCAGTCCTTCCTGTGGTTGAAAGAGCTTTAGCCCAGGCTCCGCCAGCTTCTGTGTGTATCTCCGGAGTGACCAGTGATGCCTGTGAAGTCCTTCATCCCAGAGAAAAGAACTGCCTTCCAAATGCAGTGTCCAGTAGACATGGGGTGACAGGAAGAGGCTGGATTCAAATTCTGAAGATTTGTGCCCAGATCCCAGCTGTCTTGCCACACTGCGTGGCCCTGGGCAAGTTTCCCTAACCTCTCTGAGCCTCAATTTCCTCATCTAAAAAATGGGGATAATAGCTTCTACTCCAGGGGAACTGTGAGGAGATTTGATGGTAGAGTACTTTGAGAAGTGCCTCCCCAAAAGAGCTTGGTAATTTTTAAAAGAGTAGAGTTTTTAGAAACATATTCTCAACCTTTGAAAGGTGGTCATCCACTCAGTATCTTTACAGCCCTTCTCAGTTATCTCTTGTTTTCTGGAACAGTCTGTTCCAGAACATTCGAGGTAACAGTATGTATGGCCCCAGACCTCTGCTCCCAGGCTGAGAAGAGCAGGGAGGCCCTTAAGTCGACTTTTAAAAAATCTCCTCTCTGCCTCCCTACGCCCTGCCTGGTGCTTCCTGTTGGTGGTTACCTGAGACTCCAGGTCCTCCGGAAGCTACAATCCAAGCCAGTGGTTGGGGGTAGGGGTGATGAGAGAATGAAATGCACCCGACTTGCACACCAGGATGTTTCTGGCATCTGGCCACATTTGAAATTTAAATAGCTGCACCGCTTCCCCAGACTGTATTAACTTTCACAATTACCAGTTCGGCTCACGGTGGAACTCATAGGTCAGCCCATGTATTAGTTCTGTCTCCATGAATTATGGAGCCCTCCCTGGTCTCCTCTGCTGAGAGAGAGGGAGATCAGGGGCACCAGGCATAGCTTCTTTGTTAAGTCCCTCCTGTAAGCTGAAAATGTGACTTTGAACTTGCTTATGAGGGCCAAGGGAGAACTGGAGCCTTGACCTCTGACCCACAGCTATGTGGGCTCAGTGATGATGGCCAGGGCATGTCCCAGGGGCCCCTGCTCAGCCAACATTTGGGATGTCATGAAAGAGCTGATAATCAAGCATGGTGAAGGACTTCTCTAGAACTGCCTTTTTAAAAAAAAAAAAAAGATTTTATTTCTTTATTTGAGAGAGAGAGAGCACGCATGCGAGAAGGGGTAGGGACAGAGGGAGAAGCAGACTCCCCGCTGAGCGGAGAGCCCAACATGGGACTCGATCCCAGGACTCTGGGATCACCCCCTGAGCCAAAGGCAGACGCTTAACTGACGGAGCCACCCAGGCGCCCCTCCTTAATGCTCTTAAATGCACTTCAGAGCAACCTTGTAAAAGTAAGTTCTGCAGTCCCCATTGTAGAGATTATGAGAACAAGGCCCCGATGGAAGCAAGTGTCAGACTAATCTGAGCTAAAACCATGTCCCAAACCAGTCTCTCCCTCAAGGTGAGCTGCGTTACTTACACCAAATGTCAATCCTCTCAGCTTCTTCACCTGCAAAAACGAGGACCGTTGGCCATTGATTGGCTTCAGGGGTTGCTGTGAGGACAAATGAAGGAACACATGGAATCGTGCGGAAATTCTGCTGAGTGACAGCTGTGTGGTTGGTTGATTAGCCTACATCCCACCTGAGGGTTCAGCCTGAGTCTTTGGCCACTAGTTCCAGGCTCCATCCCCAGGGGGCGCCATTCAGAGTCTGAGCTCTGGTGCTCACTGGGGTCAGTGTAGGTGGCATACAAAGGGAAGGGAAGGTGCTTTCTAGAGAAATTAGAAGAGGCGCAAACGAGATAATTTAAACATAAAGCAGAACTTCAACCCGAGCCCAAGGCAAGTCCTGCAAAGCACCCACCATCAGCTACATCTGAACTGGGGCAGAGCCAGGCGTGTGACCTTGGATGAGACGTTCATGTGTCCCGGCCTTTAGGTTTCCCACTTGTGAAACTGTAGGTGCCAACGCTTCTCAAGCCAGCGTGCTAGGGTCCGGGAGGCCCAGGCCGCACTGTGGGGGAGAGGCTCCGCTGTTGGATTTCTCTTCCTCCTGCTCTGGGCCTGTTTCAGCCCCCTGACAGGCCTAGTACATGCCGGTGAAGCAGCTCTCTTGACGGCCGAACTGCCGGTGTCCAGATGGCATGTGGGACAAGTAAGAAATGGACGTCCCAAAGTGGAGGCCTCAGGGAACCTCTCCTCTGCTTTCTCATGGCTCTGCCTGCGTCTTCCTTCCTAAAACAGGGGGCCCTGAGCTTCTCAAGGGCAGACCCCGATTTTACTGGCTTTGGCATCCTTCCAAGCACCCCACTGTGCTGGCCAGGGAGCATGATAGCATCAACAGCCCTCGTATGCCATCTGCATACCCTTAGCCACATCACTTAACCTTTCAGTGTGCTGTCTGTGCATCTGAAAATAAGGGTCGTGAGAAAGCCATTTCTGAAGGAAAGACAGGAAGTTTAAAGATTTTTTATTTATTTATTTGACAGAGATCACAAGTAGGCAGAGAGGCAGGCAGAGAAGGAAGGGGGAAGCAGGCTTCCTGCTGAGCAGAGAGCCCGATGGGGGGGCTCCATCCCAGGACCCTGAGATCATGACTGGAGCCGAAGGCAGAGGCTTTAACCCACTGAGCCACCCAGGTACCCCCGAAAGATAGGAAGTTTAATTGAGATGGTGAGTTTAGCACAATCCCTGGTATGCAGCAGGTGCTCAATAAATGTCAACGCTCTGCTTCCCTTAATAGGGAATCTTTGCTGTCCAAATGATTTATGTATGGTTGCTGGAATTCTGAATCATGAACAGCCATGGAGATGGGTAGGAAGTGATTGGAAGCATTTCTTGGGGGTCACTTTTCTCTGATCTATCTTATTCTCACTGATTTTGCTCTCTCTCTCTTCCCTCCTTCCCTCCTTCTCTTCCTTCCTCACTTCCTTCCTTCCTCCCTACCTCTCCATCCTTTTTTCCTTCCTCCCTCCCTCCCCTTCCCTCCTTCCTTCCCACTTCCCTCTCTTCCCATAAGAGAGCAGAAGAATATTTGAATTCCCCCACTGGGTTAAGATACATATAACTTAAAAAAGAAGGAGAGAGCATGTAAAATGCCTCTGAAGATTCTCAGACCAAGGAATTCAACATTAGAACTAAATGGTGCCCTTTTACAAGGCGGATGGACTCCACATAGCAGCTGCCAAGACATGACGCAACCACTGTGCAGAGCACGTTTTGCTTTGATAGGTTTGAAAGAAGTGGCATTAAAGCAAGAAGAATATGGCCCCATAGAGGATGGATTTTCTTTCTCTTGTTCACAACTTGATTTGGGATGAGGTTGGTCCACTGTGATGCCTCTTTTTGCCCTCCTCCTTGCAAAATGTGAGCTGGAAACCTCATTTCTATTTCAGCTGGAAGTCGAGACTCCAAAGGTGAGCCCGTTTACAGCACATTGAAGGCAGAGTTGTCTGACACGCCCCCGTCACCCTCCCGCTGCTGTAACGTGATCCTGAGCCCTTCCAAGGGCTGCATGAAATGGGTGGATGAGCTCCCTGGAGTTCGGGAATAACTATCTTCGCCTGGCCCATTCTAATTCATCGTCTGCACAGCCACCGCAATGCACTGTCAAAAAGAGATCGTGTCTTGCTTCAGTTCTCCAGGGGTCCCCCACTACCCCCAAAGCCTGGGCCTCTTAGCATAGTTAACAGGGCTTTTGGGATCTGAGCCCTAGCTGCACCCCTCAGTGCTCTGCACCACCCAGCCCTCCTCCCAGACAGCCCGATGCATGTCCTCTGTCCTACCTCCTGCTTTCCAAGGCCTCTCTGCTGCGATGTCCACCCTCTCTCAATCTCATTTGCCCTTCGAGACTCTGCTTAGCTCTCAACATATTGGAAAATAATAAAAATACAGTAAAAATAGCTAACAGGTATTGAGTGTTTACGACACGCCAGGCACAGAGCTAAACACTTTATGTACATTTACACCTTAGCCAAACTGGAACAGCAAACCCATTATTAACCCTTGATCCCCCATCTTGATAAAGCTGGTGCCTCTTTTGCCTCTTGCAGCGTACATGGTATAGGCTGGATCATAACTGTTGCTT
Source organism: Meles meles (assembly GCF_922984935.1). NCBI lineage: Eukaryota > Metazoa > Chordata > Mammalia > Carnivora > Mustelidae > Meles > Meles meles. Next base: position 14,856,090 of record NC_060072.1, on the reverse strand, counting down.
TATTTCTCTGCCTCCTGCCCAGGGCTGAGCTCCTTCATTCATTCATTCACTCATTCATTCATTTGGCAAGCAAGTCGCAAACACTGATTATGTTCCAAGCACGGTGTTTGGTACTAGGGTTAAGAGTGATTCAGACAGATGAAAAGATCCCTACCCCCATGGAGCTTACAGTCTCCATGGGTGGGTCATGGAGGGATACTTAAAAATTTAGGAAGATCTCTCAACAAAATAATCACCTGTTGTGATAAGTAATGGTTGAAAAAAAGCCAAGATGGGATACTTCGTAATGGGGCAAGGCTGAAAAACCTTTAGACAGAGTGGCAGCAAAGGCTTCTTGGGAACTTTGATATTTCTATTAAGAACTAAAAGGAGAGGGGCGCCTGGGTGGCTCAGTGGGTTAAAGCCTCTGCCTTCGGCTTGGGTCATGATCCCAGGGTCCTGGGATTGAGCCCTGCATCGGGCTCTCTGCTGAGCAGGGAGCCTGCTTCCCCCTCTCTCTCTGCCTGCCTCTCTGCCTGCTTGTGATCTCTGTCTGTCAAATAAATAAATATTAAAAAAAAAGAAAAGAAGAACTAAAAGGAGAGAAAGGGACAGTATGGCCCAGAACCACAGAAAGTGGTCGGGTCTAGGGAACTGCATATGCAAAGGCCCTGTGGCAAGAAAGAGATTGCTATACTCAGGGAATTGAAAGGAGGCCCACTTGGCTAGATAATCATGAGCAAGGGGGTGAAGCAGAGGTGATATTGGGAGATCCTGGGGCTTGAGGCCAAGGTTAGGAGCAGGAATGTGATAGTAAGGGCAATAGGAAGTGATTAGAGGGCTTTAAGCAGGAAGTAATATGATTTCTTTACATGTTAATTCTTCTGGAAGAAGATAGTGAATAGAATGGGGTAAGAATGGAGGTGGGAAGACCAGTTGAGAGCTGTTGGAGCCCCAAGATGAGAGGGGAAGTTGGCCTGGAGAAGGGATACCAGTTGGGATAGAGAGACATGCACAGATTGGAGCTAAGCTTTGAAGGCAAAACCCATGGGACTTGCTGTTGTTCCGTGTGCAGGGGTGAGGGAGTTAGAGGAATCACGATGACTGCTGGGTTTCCAGCTGGAGAGACTGAGAGGATGGTGGCACTGTTGACTGAGTGGGAGAAGTGCAGGGGCAGGAGGAAGGGAGCAGGACTAAGAGAAGAGTACATTTGGGATATGCAGAGTTCTTAAAGGTTGTCTTTGTCTCATTCATTGTACATACCCCCAGCACGTAGCCATGTGCCAGGCACACAGCAGGTGCTTCTGAATGCTTGTGGAATGAATACATACCCAAGTCTGCCTGACCAAAGGGGGCTGCAGCTTTGATGTTGGTAAAGATCTGATTGGGGATACCTACAGCATCCACACTTGGAACAGGCCACAAGCAGGAGAGTCCAAGTGATTTGCAGGCCATGGTGCAAAATGAAAAGGCAGGGGTCCCAGGTTAAAAAGTGTTAAGAAATTCAAGTCAGTGGCAGCAGAACATCAACCAAGCCTGAGAGGCCCTTCTCCTAAGTAGGAAGCCTACTCCTTGAAGGCAAATGTGGGTCTTACCTGGGTTTCTGAGAAAAAGTCTGAAGAACCTTCCTTAAAGACATTAGGAGCCCAGATGTGCAAGGAGCCCAGTGGGGACAGACTGTGTGCAGCCTGAATGACTTAGGGAGCAGTTCAGCTGTGAATTTCCCCTGAAGGATGTGTCCAATCCACCTCTTGGGCGGGCCCTGGTCTCATGGGCAGAGGCCACATTGGAGGTGGGAAGGCAGGCCCTTGTGTGGCTGGTGTCCTTTCTGGGGCAGGAGGAGGCAGCAGCCCTTGACCTCTGAACTCCAGACCCTGTACCGGGGGAGGGGATGTGCATTTTCACTGCTTTTCTTTACTCCCCCTCCTTTCCTCTAGCATTTGTTATTATTAATTCTCTGTGAAAGGAAGTTACTTTGAATTATAATAAGTAAGGATGACAAGTGGGTACTGATTCTTCAGCTCTTGGGGGATGTCACCTTATCTGCAGGTGGGTTGTATTTAGCCTGGGGTCACACAGTTAGTGAGGGATGAAAAAACCCCACAAACCTAGTGAGTGGTTTGAACTGCTGTCCCTCTGCTTCTCAAGCTGGGTCGTGGCGCCTCATACCTGGGAGAGGCATCCGTACCAAGTCTTAACTGAATGGTTTCAGGTGAGTCTCCCAGCCTCCTTGCCTCTCTGAAAAAATCTTACCTCCTTCGGTTGTGGAGATGAAGACATGGGTCCATCTAAAGCCAACCTCCTGCATCTGACATGGAGAGGGTTGTGTGGTATGTGTCCTTCGTCCTCATTGAGAGATGGGATGCTCAGATCCCCTGTGTGTTGGATAATGGCAGTAGGGGAAGAAATACTTGAACCTTTGCATTTGTCTCCAAACCCAAGGAAGAGTTGGATTCATGGTTTTTCTTCACCTGCCAGCTTTTGCCCATGCTGGTCTGGTTGCCTGAAGTGCCCTCCTCCCTCTCAGTGGGCAATCCCACAAGGCCCAGTTGTGATGGCCTTGTTGGCATTGTTTCTTCTGCTGGACAGTGAACCCTTGGAGGGATGAGCAGTATCGCACTCCATTCTCAGTATGTAGTGGGTCCTGTATCTGTTAGGTATTGCTGTGTAACAAACCATCCCAAAACTCAAATGATTTCAACACTCCTAAGCATTATTAATAATGCACATTTGGGACACAACTGGATGGCTCTTCCAGTCTCCACTAGGATTTCTCATGCATCCTCTGAGTCAGCTCTAGGTCAGGGGAGTCAGTTCTGTTTTCTGGGCTGGGCTCTCACAGGTATGGGAGTCAGCTGGGTTCTGCTCCACAGTCTATCACCCTGAAGCAGGCTAGTTAGGTTCATTCACCTGGCCCTGCTAGGGCCCCAAGAGAGGTAGGAGAATGTAACAAGATCTTTAGGACTAGGATTGGAACTAGAGCACCATCATGTCCACTGCATTCTTGGGGCCAAATGAAGCCCCAGGTCCAGTGCAGAGTTGATGTGGAAGGGTATGGGTCAGAGAGTATGAGTCAGAGTGGTTTGAAAAATTGGAGACATTGTGCCAATAAATGTTTAGTAAGTAAATGAGTATGCACTAAACCGATGCCAGGGACCATTCTAAGCCTTTTCCATTGCTCTAGACTGAGTATTTATGTCCCCTGCAGAATTTATTTAGTTTCACCCCTTATGCAGTGGTGTTTGGAGGCAGGACCTTTAGGAGGTCATTATGTTATGAGGATGGAGTCCTCCTGAATGGGATTAGTGTCCTTATAAGAAACCCCAGAGGTTCCCTTGTTCCCACTGACACATGAGGTTATAGTAAAAAGCCAGCACTGAATCTGTCAGTGCCTTGATCTTGAACCTCCCAGCCTCCAGAACTGTGAGATTTTAAATTTCTCTTGTTCATAAGCCACCCAGTGTAGAGTTCTTTGTTATAGTGGCCCAAAGTGACCAAGAGATCAGTAGTAACACACTGACTCCTAACAACAGCCCACTGAAAGAGTTACTGAGCTTTATCCCGTTTTATATGTGAAGAAACTGAAGCACAGACAGATTATGTAACTTACCCAAGTTCACACAGGTAGCGGGTGCTGGAGCCTGGATTTGAACTTGAGCAGTTTAACTCTAGTAACCATGTCTATGCCCACTAAGGTGGTCAGTCTTACTGCCTCTCATTAATCCTGGGCGCTCTGAATGCTATTCATAGCCTCTTCTGTTGGCTGGGAATAATTGTTTGACAAGCTCATTTTTGATGGCAGTGTTTGTTTTAAATCCGAGGGTGTGGAACTTTGAGCTATGGCACTCATGGCTCATTTAAATACAAATGGTTTCAAATGCTGTCCCAAATGTTGCTGCTTGGCGGCAGAGCCCGCCTGCCAAAAGAGACTCTGAAGTTTTATTAACTGTCACCATGGCAATTTCAGAGACATTGGTTATGCCAGAAGATTTCCTGACACTTCTTATTCATAATGGCGCTGGCGGGTCCCAGGCAGGCTGATCTATGGCTTTTAATCAACTAATGGATGGGGTCTCTGGGTAGAGATTCACAGTGTTCAATCTGGTTAGAGCAGAAAAGATTCTGTGAGCTCAGAGCTGTCCCAGCTCCCCGCCCAAAGGGCTTGATAAAAAGCTGCAATGTCACCCACAGCCCCAGCGGCATGGCCTCAGCTGCCTGCTGTGGCCAAGCGTCCTGCCGTGTTCCTCCACCTGTCCTTCCTGCTTGGCTGAGTGGGCTGAGGGAACCAGTGGCTCAGTGCTCACTCCATGAGAGGCAGGCCATGTGTAACAACCAAGGCTTTAGCAACAGAAAGAAATGGGTTTGATTCCTGCTGTGTCCGTGAGGGTCTGTGTGACCTTGGGCAGCTTGCTTGACGTTGCCTAGCCTCAATTTCTTGTCGTATAAAATGGGAATAGTAAGGAGATTGAAATGGGCGAAGCTTTTAACTTTGTGCGGCGTTAGGTGCGAAAGCGTGGTGAATGTTCACTCCTGCTATCTTCATTCTCTTCCTCCCCCACTTCTCCCCCTGCCTGCGAGGGGGAGGAGAAGGGAAGCACTGTGTCCAGAGCCTCTGTTGCTCCACTGTTACACTCCTATGTGTGTGTGTGTGTGTGTGTGTGATTTGACAGATGAAGAGAATGGGGTCAGAGAAATTGAGTGACTTGCATAAGGTCATTCTCCTCAAGCAGGGGCAGAGTTGGGACTGGAGCCCAGTCGGTGCTAAGACCGAGATCCAACATCCTTCAGGCAGTTGGCAGGAGGGTTGGACCTAGAACAGCAGCCCCATCAATACTTACCTAATGGGTCAGGATAGAATCTGGCAGGATATGTCTCCTTCTGGAAGTCCTCAAGGTGGAAACTTGGCATGGTCAGGCCAGCTGGGGACAGAGCCAGAACTTGAACCCCAGATGTCTGAGGGAGCCTCCTTGGCCAGGCAAAGGTGACGGAAAGCCAACGGATGACCCACCTCTTCTGGACACACTCCACCCTCCCTACTCCCCTCACCATGGAGTTATTTGCTGCCTCCCATACATGGGGGGAACATGGAACCATCCTTTGTCAGGGGCCCTGGAAAATGAGGCACATTCTCTTTATCTGCTGCCCCCTGAAGGCCCACTCTGTGCCAGGCACTGGGATAAATGCTGGTAGCTCAGTGGGTGCTTGAAACTCTTAAGGCCCCTGAGGACAGGGGCCATGTCTCCCTCACACTCTCTCCTGCACAACTTTGCAGTGTTCTTTCCCAAATACTAATAAATCCAATAATCATGACAGCTGATATATACATGGAAGGTTGGCAGTGTACCAGACACTTGAGATTCGTTCAGCTGACCTCCTCACAAGCCTGTGGGATAGGCACTCTTATTATCCCCATTTGATAGATGAGAAGACTGATGCCTGGAGACATTTAAGGAATATGCCCAAAGTCCCACACCAGGCAGTGAGGGGTGAGATTTGATTCTAGAGAATCTGAATCCAGAGCCTCACGTTACCGTGCTGAATCTTGTAGTGAATTCACTCATTCACCAACTTATTTAACAAATATTTATTGAGGTCTGGGTTACATGGCAGACACTAGGGATTCAACAGTGAACAAAATAGATGCAATTCCCTCCTCTCCTGGACCCTAGGATGTAGAGGGATAGGCTGTAAACAAAACTGAAAACTAAAATACATAAAATGTTGGAGAAGAATGCAGGGAGGGAGCTAGGGAGTGCTGTGGGGTTGCGAATTTTAAGAAGGCTGCCCATGCACAGAGCAGAACTTGAAGCAAGCAAGGAAGCACTCATGTGCCCCTCTGGGGGAAGAATGTTCTGGGCAGAGGGAACAGCAGGTGCGGCAGCCCCAAGGTAGCTGGGCACACCCACCGAGGCTAGTTCTCAAACTCTAGCTTATAACCATTGATTAAACAGACCGGCCTCTGCCTGGACTTCCCTGGGGCCCAGCCCTGCGTGCTGGGGTGTCCAGCGAGGCAACCTGCCCTCCAAGCGCCCCCTGCAGGTGCGCTGAGCTCATCCCTCCTGCGCTCCAGACACCTGTCCCAGCTCACTTTCATCTCTCCGAAGATGGCAAAGCTGCCCTGCGGGTAAAGACAGAATTAGCACAGGGAGCCTGCGGCAGGAGAGGAGAGCTAATGCAGAGGAACTGCAGGAAGGGAGACCACCAGACCTGGGCTTCTCTTGATATTTTTTCGTGGTGGGGGAAAACAAGCTGCCTTCTTCCTCCCTGGCCAGGCCCCTGCTACTCTGTTCTGGGGACACTTCCTTACTCCCTCTTACATTCTTCAGAAGCAGTTTCTCTCCAAACCCCCGAAAGGTTTTCAAGCCACTGGTTTTCTCTTGCAAATTCACCAGCCCTGTAACATCCCTGGCGAGGAAATAGAAAGACAGAAAGAGCCTTGGATTTGGGGGGAGAAGGCCTGGGATCTAGACCCCACTCTCCACTTAACAGGTATGTGACCTTAGGCAAGTGGCCTAACCTCTCTGAGCCATTTCGTCCTTGGAAGATGAGGAAGCCCTGTCTCCCTCCGTGGTCATTATGAGATCACACGGTCACACTGGCTGGGAAAATGGTTTGAAATCTCCACATTCTCCCACAGAGGGTCCACAGTGTTGCTCCTTTTTCCAGGCTGCACTGGGGGGGCTACAGCCTAGGTGAGGCACTGAGAGAGGATTCCAGTGGGGGAAAGTACTACGTAATTTTCTTAAGCCCTTGCCCCCTGTACTGGGTTAAATACTGTCCCCACCCAAAATCCATGTCCACCTGGAACCTTAGAAAGTGACCTTAGGGGACTTTGCAGGTGTAATTAGTTAAGACGAGGTCATACTGGATTAGAGTGGGCCCCTAATCCAATCTGGCCTTATAAAATGAAAAGAGACACACAGAGAACAGATAAAGGGGAAGAGGCCCCCTGAAGACAGAGGCAGAGACGAGGGATGCAGCTACGAGCCCCGGAGCTCCAAGCCTTCGGAGAGTCACCAGAAGCTGGGAGAGGCCTGGGACGGATTCTCCCTCTGAGCCTCCAGAGGGAACTACCTGGCAGACGCCTTGATTTCAGACTTCTGGCCTCCAGGCTAGGAGAGAATAGATTCCGTTATTTTAAGCCACTGACTTTGTTGGGGTTTGTTACAGCAGCTCTGGGAAACCAAGACCGACCCCTCTCCTTGGTTTTTAAACCCTTAACTCTTACAGCTTCTGAATGATCAACTCTCTCTTTTCTATTTCCCTTGAAAAAGAAAGACAGCTTTGAGGGGAGGGAAGCTGGGGAGGTGAAGGACACTGAAACTCCAAACTCAGAGATTCACAGCAGCCCTGAAGCCTCCAGAGAAAGAAAAGAAACCAGACCCAGGGCCGGGAATCCAGAGTGGGAAGCTGTCGGCATAATGGTGTTCCCCTCCTGGCATGATTCCAAAGTCAGCTAGACTTCAAGTTGCTGATGAATAAATAAGGAGGGCCGACCAGAGCTAGAGTTTCTCTGCAGAGTTCCATGTGATTCTGAATCGTGGGTTGGGGCAAAGAAGAAGTTGTCCCAAGAGAAGATGGTCTGAATCCGAGAAGAGTCGGGACCTTCCTGTTCGTTGTTTCCCTTTGGTGGTGGGGGGGTGGGGTCCCTGGGGAGAATTGTAAGACTTCAATCTGCTTCCGTTTAAAAATCCCTTCAGTAAAGGACAGGGTGGGGCTTTGCCCATCCTGCAAATCTTTGTGCATTTTGCAAGGACTTTTTATTTGCAGAAAGATGGAAGTCTTATCTTATTATGCCTTATTTTATTATGCCTTATTAATGCTTTTGAAAGAAGTGAGATTTTAATATTAGTTTAATTGTCAATAACCAAAACTATGTTGAGTGCATTCTGGGACCCTCCTGTGATTTCTGTCATGTTTAGAACCATTTTCGAGAGTAGAGAAATCCTCTGAGCAAGAGTTTTGGGCGAAGCAAAAGCTTCCCTGGGAACCAAGGGGTGGGAACTTGAAGGTCAGTTAGCACGGAGATGTGTGGAGCCCTTCTCTGGGCCTGGCATAGGGCCAGACTGTGTGAGCCCTTTGGAACAAGGAGGCTGTGGTGGTGGTGATGATGGTGGAGGTCATGGTCACGGTCATTGATGACGGTGGCGATGGTCACCTTTAGTGAGCACTGGCTATAGGACTGAGTACTTTGCCTACATGATTTCCTTTTATCCTCGTAAGCTTCCCATGAGGTAGGTTCTGGGATTACCCGCATTTTATGCACAAGATGACTGAGGCACAGCAGGGTGAAATAACTTGCCCAGAATCACACAGCCAGGAGGCAGTGCATGTAGGATTTGCACTAATACAGGCAGACTCCAAAGCCTGTAGCTGAGCCACATACACTTGGTATGCGATAAGACCTCGCAATAATAATGATAAGAGCAGCAATAACAGATGTGCTCTGTTAAGCTGATGCTTTGCACCGGGCATGTGCTGGGTGCTTTATAAACTGTAAACATTCCCGTTTAATCTCCCCAACAACCCCACAAGGGGCTTACCCTCATTTTGCAGATAAAGAGCTTACCCTAATGCTGTGTGAGGGGACCTCAACCAGCCTCTCTTTTAGTTTTGGCTTCAGGAGAAGGCCTTTCCGGCCTGGAAAGAAGAACTGGGGGTTCTGGTCCCTACGTTGCCACTCTTAGAGGCTTGCCCCCTGTCTCTGGGCCTCTGCCGTCCCAGCTGAAAATAAGGGGGAGACCAGATTGTCTCCACAGCTCATTGGAGTCAGTGCAGGGAGGGATGGGCTGGCGGAGACACATCTGGGGGCAGCTTGGCTTTGCGTCTTACCTTGCGTGGAACCCAAGGGCTCCACGTCTGAGACGGGCCAGCACAACCTCTGGCCGGATGGAGGTTAGCCACAGGGTGAAGGCTGAAAAGGAGTTTGAGAGCCATGAAGAGTGTGTGTGTGTGTGTGTGTGTGTGTGTGTGTGTGTACAGGCCTGCTCATGCATGCACGCATTGCCTGTGGCCATGGTGGTCAGAGAAGGCCTCTCTGAGGATGTGGTGACATTTGAGCCAAGACCTGAGCCATCTGCTTATCTGAGGGAAGAGCACACCAGGTAGAAGGAACCGCAGCTGCTAAGACCCTGGGGTCTAAGTAGGCTTCCCTAGTTGAGCAGCAAGGAGATGGCTGTATGTAGAGGGGAGAGCCTCAACCTGGGGCCGTTTCACCTGCCCAGGGGACATGTGGCACTGTCTGGGAATATTTTTAGGTGACAGCTGGGTGTGGGAGGGGTGATGCTACTAAATGTCCTACAGTCCACAGGACAGCCCCCTCCCCCACCACACACACCGAAGATGATCTCCAATCCTGAGTATCAATAATGCTCAGATTGAGAGACCCTGGTCTAAAATGAGGCGGGGGGAAGGGGGTGGCGGAGGGGGATTGTTGAGAGTTGAGGTCGGAGAGGGTCTCGATGGAGCCCAAGGACCATGACAAGGATTGCAGTAGTGTTCGTCACAGTGTAATAGTAATCACCATCACTAGGAGTATGTCCAACTCCCGCAGAGTGTGCTCAAGTCAAGTAAATGTTCTGAAGTCGCGATACATACTGACTCATTTGAAACTCACAGCTCTCCAGCGAGGGAGGCCCCATTACTCTCCACACGCTAGGGAGGAAGGACGCAAGGCAAGGAGGCGCAATGACTTTGGCAAGGTCATATGTTCAGGACCCAGGCTCTGACTAGGCAGTCTGACCCCAGAGCACAAGTTCATGGTCACTAGGCTGCACTCCCTGTGTTGGGATCATCTGTGTGGGCCTCTGTTCCTCCCCCACACCTGTGAACCCCTTCATACCTTTGTATCCCCTGCACCTGGTACAGGGTTGGCACAGAGTAAGGGCTCAGTAATGGCTTATTAAACACAAGTAGACATGAAGCTCTTAGACTTAAATCCTGTCCCTTCCTTCTGAAAATACAGGCATCGATTCAGGGAGGAGAGTGCTGGAGGACAGACGGGTGAGGTCTGTCCTCACCTACATACTAGGGAGGAAAAGGCACAGCCAGGGCCACTGCCCTGGGGGCAAGCTCAGCACCACGTCTCTCTTTTTTTTTTTTTTCCATTTATTTTTCTTTTAATTTAATTTTATTTTTTTTTATTTGTTTATTTACAGCATAACAGTGTTCATTGTTTTGGCATCAGTCTCTTGATCACTAGACTGCTCTTGGTGACTCAGGTTTTAGGCTCTGGGCATCTCTACTGATCTCATGGGTTTGTCATAACTGGTCCTAACTTACATATTCCCAGGCCTGACATCCATGACCCCCACTCCCAGAAAATACACATGCACGTGCGTGTCTACACACACACTCCTCGGCTTCTGTCTTCCATGCTCTTGTAGGAAGTAACTTCTCTGCATTTTGTCATGCATCTCAGGACTATTCACTTCCCATTCATTAATTCCACAGAATCACTTCTCGAAGCCCTCCTGTGCCCCCCAGCATTGTGCTAGAGACAGGATACTGAGCTGAGCAAAGCAGGTCTCTGCCAGGAAGACAGATAGTAAACGACTGTGATAAGCAGAGACATTTTATAATAGGCTATTAAATAACCAGCCCCCCAGAAGGATGCTGCCTGCTTTGGGGACAAGTCTGGTTGAGCTGATTATGGTAGAAGGTGGGAGCCCGAGGTCAAGGGCAATGAGGTGGGAGGTCGGTGGGAAGGGCCTGCAAAAGGAAAGAGTAGAGGAAACTGGAGTTGGAGTCAGAACTACATTGAGAGGTGGACCAGAGGCGAGAAGAGAGCAGAGTAGAGGGGATGGCGGGGTTGGCGGGGACACCTGTGAGATAGTGGGAGGCTTGGGACCCAGAGGGTAGAGGAACAAGACATTGTCCTGTGGGGTCATTTAAGAACAAGACCCTACACCCAGTTTGAGATGGGTTGTATTCCTACAGTGGCAACATTGCCTCTAATGTTCCACCCGCCCTGATGGCAAATGCCCAGCAAAGGTTGCTCTGCTCACAGGTGCTTTGTGGATGGGCAGTGGGCATTGGGAGGGCTCTGGCTACTGTGTGAATGAGACGGCCCAGAGGAAGAAGACTGGAGGCTGCCATGGGCTGCAGACCCTGGGATCCACAGTCAACTTGAGGAAGCCTTTGGACTTCAGGAGGATGTGGAATTGGGAGTTGGTGCCTGGCTGTCCCCATCCCAAAGAACAGGCAAGGTCCCCTAGCATCTGGCTAAATGCTCAGTGGAAAGTGTTCCCGGAGAGTTAGCAAGGAGCCTTGCAGCTCTGAGCAGGGCCAGGAAAGACACAAGTCATCCTGGGCCCACTAGGATTGGTATGTGGCTCACCAGGGAAGGGCCATTCGAGCGGCTTCTGTAGGATGAATAGGAGTTGGCCAAACAGTGGGAGGCATTCAAGACAGGAGGAACAGTATTTGCAAAAGCCACAGGACTAAAAGCTCCTGGTGTGTTCAGAAACCTATGCGGTTGTCTCCTAATGTCGGAGCAAGAGTGTGTGAACACCACTGGGTCTGGGGAGGTCTGATGGGACCTAGTGGCACCTAGAGGTCCTTGCACCCAGGGTGGAACTCTTCAAGAGTCCCCACAGACACGTAAGCAAGGCTGTGCCATGTGCAGGGCCTAAGAGCTCAGTTTGGGAGCCAGTTGGCCTGGGAATGAAGCCTGCTTCTCCTTCCCAGCTCTGCGTCTCCGCATTTCACTCTTCTGTGCAGAACAGGGCTTCACACCCCATTATCTGTAACTGCAAATCCCAGAAAGCTCTGGAATCAGGAGGGTTTTTTTCCATACACTGGCAGAAATTCATTTGACAGCTCACCCTGGCACATAGGACACAGGGTTCTCTACCGTCTTACCATTCCGAGTGAAGCTATTCCCACCCGTTGCTGGACAAGCGCTAAGATGATCGATTTCAGGAATCCTCCCGGATCTTGTGTGCGCGTTAGTAATATACAGCATATCTGTCGTAGCCTCTTCCTGAAATCCCAGAGTTTCTTAATTCTGAACCACATCTGGCTCCATGGGCTTAGGAGAAGGGGTTGTGTGTCTGCAATGTCACCCTCGTAGGGGAGTTGAGGGGGATCAAAATCAGCTTGTTCCCGCCAGGCACTCCTAACAGTACCAGACAGTACCCGGTGGGTATCAGGTGGCTGCCAGCTGTCCGAGTCATCAGTGTGCCAGCGCTCGCTGTCTGCGGAGTCGGGGTGCCATGAGTGGAACGGCCAGGTGGGGCAAGGAGACCATCTGCACGGCGGCCGGCTGCAGCTTAGCAGGGACCACATCAAAGCGGGTCTTTGTGCTGCGGGGTTATGGAGACCAGCAGTCAGGGCCACTTCCTTCCAGTGCTCCCAGGGGGCATCCCGTGCCCGTGGCCTGGCGTGTGACAGCCAGCCTGCGAGCTCCTGGCAGCCGGGGCTGTCTTGTCACCCTCTTGTCCTCGGCAGCAGCTGGGACACTCGATAATTGTTCACTGGGTTGAATCCTAGCTATTGACTCTGAGCAGATGCTCGCTGGAGAGCTGCTCGAGATGCTGCATGATCGCGCAGCCCCGAGACTCGCACGCGCGTGCTCACGCAGACACGTGCCCAGACCCCATCTATATTTTGACCTCCTCTGGGTGGGGAGAAACCAATTTCCTTGAGGTGATATTCATTTCTCTCCTGCTTTACTCCATCACAGAAAGAGACTTTAGGGAGCCAGCCCTGGAGAAAATGCTTTGTTTTATATCAAACATTATCCCACATCTTGTTAATGAAGAACTGTTCCCTCCTGCCTTTTCCGCCCCTTTTGGAGCCACTCAGCTGCCGAGGCCCATAATAAACATAGAGCAGAGGTGAGACGTGGCTGGCCTCAGGGCGCTCCTGATGTGACTGCCAGCCCCATCTCTCCAGATGTGATCCGCTTGAAGGGACCAGAGGTGCCCCAGCCCCCCGTGTGCAGGAAGAAGCAAAAGGAGATGCCTTCAGAGACCCTCCCCCACTCCTGGTCTTCGCCTTGACTTGAAAGATTCTTGGGCTTTGCTAAGCCTCATCCATGGTTTTTGCAACCAGGACACGCCAAATCCATCCTCCCCTCCCCCCCCCCCACCCCCCCCCCCGCCGATTTTCCCATATAAACCCTTCCCGCAGGAGCTGAGGTCAGCCGAATTGAAAGCAAAACATGCCTCTCTGAAGGCTGGGCAGCAGGAAACTGGTGTTGTATTAATCGAGCCCAAAAGGGGAAAATCGAAAGACCAAGCGCTCCCTGGCAGCAGCGAAACGGGCACGGGAGCCAGCCAGCAGCCTGGGGTGTGCATTTCTCATTCCTCGCTTTGTGGGCCTGGCGGGAGAAAAGGCTTCTTCCCCCATTATGTTGGGAAGGAGAGGAGCTGGCCAGACAGGAGTCTTGTGAGCAGGAAGGGTTTAAGGGGGTGCTGCCTTCTGGCAGGGGGCCACTAGGGCCATGAAAGTTGCAGAGAGCCAGGGATGGGAGTGGGAGCAAGACAGGCAGCAGGAGACCTTGAGCATGACCTTGAAGAGGCTCAGCGCCTCTTCCAAAGTCCCCTGTGGGTGAAGCTGGGTGGGAAAGGATGAACTGCAAGGAGGAGCAGCTCCTGGGGTGCGGGTTGTAAGCTGAGTGATCTTTGTCCTTGGGGAAGGGAAAGAAGCCATCGTTTGTGAATATATAAGGTTGTTCAACAAGGGTTTATTGAGCATCTGCTATGTGTTAGGCACCATTTTAGGCAAGGGAAATGCAGAGATGAGCAAGATAATGAGACCCTGCTTCATGGACCTTACACTTTGCTGGGGGCAGGGAATAAGAACCAAGTGCATAGATACGTAAACGTTATGACTTCTGATTTAGATAAATGCAGTGGGAAAAGGAGCAGGATAGGGGAGTAGAAGGGAGTGGGTGTTCTTCCTGTTGCTCTTGATCTCATCGTTAACACTGAGTGTTTACTCTGCACCACGCATGTCTCCAGGAGTCTTAAACGTGTGGTTTCTAACATTTAACTCTCATTGCCACTCTGTGATCTGAGTGGGGTTTTTCCTGTGACACCTGTGGGGGGGGTCAAGGTTTGGCGCCGTTAGGCCCAGGTGACATTGCTGAAATGTGGCCCCGTGGATGTGAGCAGGGCCATCGGACCTCAGACAACTTCAGCCGGGTCACACAAGCTTCCCATGCCTCAGTCTCCTCATCTGTGAAATGGGGATGGTTAGGGTAGGAACTTTAAGGGTTCGTTAAACAACACCACTCTTCCCATACCCCCTAAATTTGGAGTTGACAGAGAGACAGAGACCCAACTAAGGCAGACGGACAATGATGACGATATCTCCCTTCCGATGGGGGAAGGCTGGGTTAGAGGAGGTGGCTTCCCTGTGTGGCCACAGTGGGCCTCATTACCAGACTCTAGCCCTCGGCGACTCTGGTCAGACACAGGCCTCCCCCACACGCCAGATCCTGTCTCTGTGAAGTTCTGCTAAAGGGACCCCACAGGCAGAACGTGTGTCTCCTCTTGGCAGCTGGCTCCCGGAAGCAGACAAAGAAGGAGGGAGGAAAGGGCTCAACTTCTTCCCCAACAAGACAATACAGTCTGACTTCCAGCGCTGCCTTTGCCCTTTACTAGGCACATGACCTTGAGCAAGTGCTCAACATTCCTGGGACTCGATGTCCTCACCCTTAAAATGGGAACGACACTGGTACCCATCCCGTAGGATTCCTATGAGGAATAAATGAGGGGACACATGTCAGTCACTTAGGACAGGGCCTGGAACACACCGGGGTGGAGAGAGTCAGGGAACAAGCTGGTGTTCCAGTGGAAGTCGTCTACTCTGAAGCACAAAGCCAGAGAGAGGAGGGCCTCCCACCAGCAAGGAGCCCCCTCCTCCGAGTGTGGTTATAAAGACTCAGCTCGTTAATAGGAGAACAACGTCTGACACGTAGAAAGCACTTGTCAGATAATAATAGTTTAAACCACATGAGATTGGCTGTATTCAACTCTATTTTGACCCCCAGACATGGCAACTTCCTATAGTCTGACCCAGTAGTTATTTCTATTTCGTAGCGAGCTGCTTGTGGCAGGGGCTCCATAAATGTTTGGTTCCTTCTCCCGAAGAATCTGGTTGGATGAAGCCAGCGTGGGAGCCCAGGGAAAGCTGAGCTTCCCACCCTCCCCGCCTCTACTTGGGCCCCATATCCCTTAAGGCTGCTGGATAGGAGTCTTGGCCTTGGGTGCTGAGGAGGACCTGGGCCGGCCATGCAACCCCTCAGTGCGATGGTGCCCGAGCTGCAGGTGTGAGAAGTGCAGTCACAGGAATCAACACAGACACTGCCCTTCACAGAACTGGATGCACCCAATTTATCACGAGCACCAGAGCAGGCTGCCATCTGTGGGGTCACCCCTGGCCCCGTCACTTAGCGCGCATGCTAATTAAAGGCAAGATTAACCGACCCTGGTCTGGTGGCACGTCTCCCAATGCCTGCTTCTAGCTGGCTGGACCTCAGCCGGGAGGGGCTGTCTCTGCTTCTTGGGATGGTGGCCAGAGTGGAGGAAACCCACCCAGAAGAGAGACCCCGGGGGAGAAGGCACTGAGCCATCTGGAAAGCTGGAGTTAGCCAGACGCCTCACTGGCCATCTGGGCGAAATGAGAGCTTGTTCTAATGGGGATGTGGCAAGGGAGAGAGCATGAGCTGTGGAGGTCTTATTGCCCTTGGTATCCCGGCACCGTGGAACAGTTGTTGGGAATTGTTGCTGTCAGAGAGCAGCTGGGAGGTACCGAGCATGCCGGGCACGAAGGAGGCATTCAGTAAATAATAAATTGTTGAATGGCTTGATGCATTGCTGGATGGGATTGTATGTATACGGTTCGTGCTCAGGAAGTTTTTCCACATACACTGTAATACAAATCCTTACATGGTGCATTGAGTCAAGCGTTACTCTGAGCATTTATTCATGTAACAATTTACACGATGGATTCTTATAAGAATTCTATGAAAGATGTTATCACCTTGTCTTATGGATGAGGAAGCCAAGGCACAGAGAGAATTCCAGTAACCAGTGTGAAGTCATATGACTAAGGAGTGTTAGGGATAAGAGAAGGTTCACAAGATTTGGGAGATCTAGAAGGGTAATGTGAGTGAGTCTCATCATCTTCCAGGGTCTGCTCCTCATTTCTCTGGAATCTTGGGATCAGGCACAGAAGTAGGGGCTCCCACCGCTAGTAACACCAGCAGGTACTGAGTCCTTACTGTGTGCCAGGTTCTGTACTGAGCCCCTGAGATGCTTCATCATATTTAACCCTTAGAGTAGCAATACTGTGAGGTTTGCTCGAGTTTTGTCCCCAGTATGTAGTGTTTGTAAATGGGACTCCTTGCGGATGGGCCTGGAGTCTCTGGGAGGGAAGTACAGCGGCAGCTTCTCCCTCTGTGATCCAGCAGGTCAGGCTTTAAGATGGGCCACTGGGGCTCATGCATCCTGTAGCCCACGGCAGGGTGAGCTCTCTGAGCCTCAGTGTCCTCCTCTACAAAGTGGGACTCAGCACGCCTCCCTCATGAAGCTGTGAGGCTCGGCGGTATACTGGATGCCAACTTCCCTGTCGTGCCTGGAATTCTGGGATGTTGATTCCCTTCCCTTGAAGCTTTCTAGACAATCGCAGGTGAGCTCCGGTCGTTGGGGCTCCCAGATCTTCCTCCTAGACCTGGCGATAACCCCACCCCTGGCAGTAGAGAGAGCCGCTTTTTAGAACAGGGACTCAAGGTAACTAGAACCCAGGGCTCCCGGCCCAGTGTAGTTTCTGGGACTCCTCAGCACCTCTTGAACTTAGAGCTACAGTAGCTGGTCATGACCAGGAAGGATACTGGGGACCAAAGAGGAAACACCAAGGGGCTCTTGCACATTGTCTAGTCAGACAGAGCCCAGAAGAGAGCTCCTCCGTCCTTCCCTGTTGTTGCTATGGCAAAGACGCATCCAGACTGGAAGGTCCAGAGCGAGGCAGCCACACTGAAGAAGGGCCCTGAGTGGCTACCGTGGATGTGTACAGATAAACCTAAAAGTTCTCTCCCAGTCTAGGAGAGGAGGATTAAGTCCAAGAGACGCTAAGATGGCAGCCTATAAAATCGAAGGGAAGGGGTGGGCAGAGCAAACACAGGACAGTAAACGCCAGAAGCCAGGACAAATCGAAGCGTAGCTTTAGGGAGAAGGTAAAAACATGGACCCTGGAGCCAGACTGCTCCATTGGAAACCTTGCCCTGCCGTTTTCTAGCTGTGTGACCTTAGGGAATTCACTCGGTCCCTCTGTTCTTTGGATTACAACTGTAAAATGGGCCAGGAGGTAGAAACTGCCTCATGGTGCTGCTCCGACAATTAAATAAGATACTGCCTGGAAAGGACTTCGAGTGGTGCCTGGCACAGACATAGCAAAGCTTGTACAAGCACTGGTTCTCCCTGTTATCATTACTGCCTCTGATGGGAACGCTGGCTGCTCGGTCCAGCACAAGGTGATGGGATCCTTTCCTTGGGGCTGGGCCCGCAGAGTGTAAAGATGAATGGGACTTGGAGGAACTCACAGGCTGGTGAGACAGGACATAATGACAAAAGGGGGCCTTTAGAGAGGTTTAGCTGAGTCCGGGGATGTTCTGCTATTCAAGGAAGCCAGAGATGTGGGATATGACCTTTGCTTTTGAATGTCCCTTCGCACCATCATCAGAGGCAGTCCCCATTAGATGCCAGGGGTCATCACAATCTTTTGCCTTTGCTGTATAGGTGAAGGAGGACACTGAGGCCCCCAGAGACCCAGGGATCAAGGGGAGGCCACAGCAGGCCAGTAGCTGAGTGAGGACAGAGTCCCATGTGGCCGTTTTTGGATCTCTGATATCCTTTTCTTTTTTCGCCATTTGTGGACATCTCTGGGGTGAGATCATTTTAAACTTGAAGTGTCATGTACGTATGGAAACTGCACACCTGAAAAGTGTGCAGGTCCATGAATTCTCACCAAGAGCACACCTGTGTCACCAGCCCCCAGACCAAGACTGGGAGCAAGGTTGCCCCTCCCTGTCCCCTCCTCTAGTCACTGCCTGTCCCCAGGGCAAAGCTGTCTTGACTCCTACAGCATAGATGAGGGTTGTTTCCAGGTTGGGGCTACCATGTGTGTGGTACTGCTGTGAACATTCTAGAACCTGTTTTTGGTGATGTTTTGCCCAAGGAATATACCCTGTTGGGTATATTCCTGCAAGTGGCGTAGCAGATTCCTCTGCCCTGGACCTCTAGCCTCAGGCTTGAGAGGAGCCCCTCAGCCCACATTTCCTGAGCATGGGTTCGGAGCTGAATCTGGTGCAGGCCTGCCCAGCCAGCCAGCCACGGCTGCGGAGCACCATCTCCACTCACTGTCTCTCTAATGTGGTTGTGACCCTGAGTCAGGCCCTGGAGACGCAGCAGCATGGAGATGTATAACAAGATATCGACACATTTCAGGGAGTGCTGCTCTGAACAGCAGGCCCTTTCCAAGTGATTAAAAGCCATGGGAAGCAGGGATGCTTGAGCAAAGATTAAGAAATCAGAGCCTGTTTTCTGAAATGGCTCGGCCCTGGGGCAGATGGTCTGGGACCACAGACTTGTCACTGGACCAGTGATGTTGAGAAGGTGGTGGTCAGCCCCACAGGGGGAGGTAGGGCATTAGAGAGAAATCAGGAAGATTTAAGATTAGGATGCCCTTGGCTCCGGAAGGACAGATAAGGAGGGGACAGCCAAACATACATTGAATCAGGGTGGATAATATGAGGAACCTGAACTTGGTACCACATTTTACCAACCTGTAGCAGAGTGCTGGGTTCCTAGCCCCGCCTACCCCCCCCCCCCCGGGATGGGTGGGGGGGGTGCCCCTAGAGGTGAGTTGAACACAGAGATCTGATCTACTGCCTTCCACTGAATCATATTCTGCCAGGTTGGAGCCATGGAAACAATATTTTTGTACCAGCCCCAGTAGGGATTCTGGTGCCAACTCAGGTCTGGAAACTACTGTTTTAAGAGACCATCTCTTTGGCCACGCTGGGCCCCATCAAAAAGGGACTCGGCTTTCTTGACTCACAATTCACAGCCTCAGCCCATTCCCTGACTTCCCCGGCTCTCCCCATGCTGGGTTTCTTTAGATGATTTTTTCCCCATGCACCTTATTAACCATTCAGCAATGAATGTCCATCCCAGCTTGACTTCCTCAGGCTGCTTTTAAGTAACACCCCTTCACCCAGACCTCCCTCTGGGAGTTTCACCCAGTTTCACCCCAGGCCCCAAATCAGAAAGCAGGCTCTGTGCTAATGAGTTCAATGACCTTGACCTTTCTCAGCCTATTCTGTGGCCTGGAAATAATAATAAGACCTAGATTCATTTGTTGTGATTCCCGAAGGATATGATGGACATAAGACGCTAACCATGGCTCAGCTGACAAGTTGGGTGCTCAGAGCACCCATAACAGACAGAACCCAAGGGTGAGAGCAAACCATTTTTGCTGCCCAGGGCCTGTTGCATTGGCCTTCTGCCTGGAAGCCCTGCTCCAGCCTTGTCTCCTCTGGTCTTTCCCCAAGGATCCTAGCAGAACCCAAATTTGACCCAGACCCTCCCGTGTTGCAACTCCTCAAGAGAGCAAGGGTGAATCCTGCAGCATTTCTGTGCCAGACCCGGGGATATAAGGACTTTACATGAGCAATTGTATCCCCCTGCTCCTAGCAAGTCAGCCCTGAGCCCCCAGCACTATTGTTGTCTTCATTTTTAGAAATGGGAAACTGAGACACAGAGTAGTCAGGGATAAAGCTGGGCCTTGCACTCAGGGTTTCTGACACCAAAACCTGAGTACTTTTCCTTCATACCAATTTGTTCTCGGGCCTTCCCCTGGCTCCTACCGGTAACTGTCCAACAGCAGAGCACACCATGCCCGCCGATGGTTGCAAAATGCCTCAGGAATAGGACCGCCTGGCCTGGCCAGAGAACATCCTCACAGCTCCCCATGCCCCTGGAGCCACTGGGTTGGCATCTGAAATATTGGTTCTTGATGGCTGGGGATTCAAACGATTGCAGTTCTGTAGGATGGGGCAGGATGCAAACATTCCTCCAGCAGCTGGGGCCCTCATTTGCTTATTTTGCAATATCAAACCACCCCTTCCTTCTGTAGACTGGGTGGGGAGAGAGCCAAGCAAAGGAAGGGGACCTGCTGGGTGAGAGGTAGGGCAGAGGGGGCTGGCAGGCTGGCTGTTTGGCTGGCAGGCCAGGCCTCTGGCCATCTAGGCTGAGCAGACTGGGCTCAGGGTTGACTCAGGCTGCCCAACCCATTGCCTGCCCCTCCCTGTGAGGCTTCCTGGTGAGCCAGGTGCAAGCTGGTAGCCACCAAGCCGGCCCTCCCTGACCCTGTGCCCTCTTTCTAAACTGAAGTCCAGAAACTTCAGTTCTTTGAAAGACCAAGGAGCTGGAAGTTGCCAAAGTGGAAAATGAGCACCTTGGAAATCACCTAATCACCTCTTCCCCATCTTCACCTTTAGGTGTCAAGAGGCCTGGATTCATCCTGGCGCTTCCTGTGCCTGGAGGGGAAACCAGGACATGTCAGACAGTCTCCTAAGGTCTCAGTTTTGCTGTCTGCAAAATGGAGATAATTATAACTCCTGCTTCGTAAGACTCTTGTAAGAAGCAAATAACATATGAAAAGCATTCAACGCCATGCCTGACTCAGAGCAGCACTCAAGAATGATAGTCCTACTTCAGTTTACTGGGGAACATTCTGCACATTCTTCCCTAGCACAGCTAGAGCATGGGGGTTATCCCAGAGCATCAGTACTGTCACTAGATGTATGCGATACCTGACCTGCCTGGGGGGGCAGGCAGGCTGGAGAGAAATCAGGGCAGGCTTCTCAGAGGAGGTGATGCTTAAGCTCCATTGGAGATTCTCCATAAAAATTGGTGGAATGGAGAGAGCCATTGTATACAGGCCAGTGTCTGTCACTACCCACCCCCCCAAGCTGGACTGTGAGCTCCTTGAAGACAGGGCACATACATGTGGGAGGGAGTGCATGAGGTATGTGTGCAGAGATCTGCCTGCTTGCTAACTTGCTAATCTGTGCACATATAAACACACATATCTACTCCGTATTTGCTTTGTGTCCATACACTTGTGCCTGATAGGACGGTCACATAGCAGGCGCTCAATAAATATTTGTGGAACTGAACTAAAGAGAAGGCAGTTTTGTTTTCCAGTTTGGAGGGAGTGGAGGGGGGCGGTCCAGCTTTCAGAAGAAATCTGCATCAGCTGTGTCCCCAGGCCTGCCCGTGCTGGCTCACGAAGAGCAATTAAATCCATCTCCATTCTGTGTGTGAGGGTGCTGGGCCTTTAGGCTTCAACATCGAGACCCTGGTAGGGCACCTGAGTGGCTCAGTCAGTTGAGCATCCAACTCTTGACCTTGGCTCAGGTCTTGATCTCAGGGTTGTGAGTTCGAGCCCCTTGTTGGGCTCCACTCTGGGCATGGAGCCTAATTTAAAAATGAGAGGGAAAAATGAGGCCCTGGTGCTCATGCTTTCAAAGATGGCACGAGGCCACTTCCATCAGTCACCTCTGACTGAAGTAAGGTCAAGGGGGCCTGGGCCTCTCTCCTGCCATTGCCTGTTGCACGTGTCCATGATAGAGGTCAACTAGTAGGTCAAGAGACGTCACTGTGAAAAACAGAATGGAAAGCTGACCACCTCTTAATGCGTGTTAGTGGGGAAATGGCAATGAAAGCTCTTTTTTCTTGGGATGGGAAGGTCATTAGCAGACACACCAGCTCTTCAACTTGCTTCTGCCTGATGCATCCACTGGGATGGGAATAGTCTAATCCCATATGGACGGGCCTTTGAAAAGAAGATGCTAGAATGTACTTTTTGTATTTTATTTTTTTAAAGATTTATTTATTGTTTGAGAGCAAACATGTGTTCATGCAAGCATGAGTGGGGGGAAGGGCAGAGGGAGCGAGAATCTCAAGCAGTCTCCTCGCTGAGCTTGGAGCCTGATGTGGGGCTCGATCTCATGACCCTGAGATCATGACCTGAGCCAAAACCAAGTGTCGGATGCTTAACCACCTGAGCCTCCCAGGCGCCCCAGGTCTCTTTGTACTTCAGTGTGAATGCTACAGATAGGTCATCTGGGTCTATGGGTAGGCCTGGAAGGTTTCAGAACTTCAAGCTCAACACTGTTATTTTATTTCCTTCCATTCCATTTAATTCTATTTTGTCTAACAACATGTTCCAGAAAGGATTAAAGTTTGCT
Organism: Meles meles; assembly: GCF_922984935.1. Taxonomy (NCBI): domain Eukaryota; kingdom Metazoa; phylum Chordata; class Mammalia; order Carnivora; family Mustelidae; genus Meles; species Meles meles. The sequence goes on along the minus strand of NC_060072.1, from coordinate 14,833,847 downwards.
TTCAAGGTTATATAAAGGTAAACTAAATGTGAACTCAGTGACTGAAATAAAAGAGAAACAGAGGTGAAGATGCAAAATGGAGCCAGAAATGAGACGCCTTTTGAAAGCAACGCTCTTACCACCCTCTCTGTGTGCTTGCTCTGGTGAGCTAGAAACAGGGCTCTGAGCTTCCTGGAAGGCATTGGGAAAAAGGGAACCTAGTCAGTTAAATTGTCCCAGTGACCCTCAAACAAGACCGTTGATCAGAACAAGTCAAAGTTGGCTGATATTGAGACCTGAAGGGTTTTCCTCTAAGACCTTTGTGGAGGAGACTAGCCTCCCTAGAAAAGCCTTCACAGAGAGCCTGGCCTTGTCCACTGTGGTAACAACTCAGCCCCGGCTTCCCTCCAAGCACAGACTTCCAACTCTATTGCTCCTGCCAGTTACTTGCTTGGATTCTTGTCCGAGAGCTGAAACTATATGTAGCAATTTTTTTTTTAATATTTTTTTTTTTATTTATTCGACAGAGAGAAATCACAACTAGGCAGAGAGGCAGGCAGAGAGAGAGGAGGAAGCAGGCTCCCCGCGGAGCAGAGAGCCCGATTTGGGGCTCGATCCCAGGATCCTGGGATCATGACCCGAGCCGAAGGCAGAGGCTTTAACCCACTGAGCCACCCAGGCGCCCCTATGTAGCAATTTTTAAATTGGCTTTCAGTCATAGGGCATACGTGTTTGTTTTTTAAGAAGTCATGATCTCATTGGAATTTTGAAAGCTGTGACCGTTGGCTGGGGAGGAGCTAGAAGGAGAACAGGGCTGGGAACAAATTGATCCAGTTTAAGACAGTGGGAGTGGACACAGCTGAGCCATTTTTCCTTTTCCATCATTTGAAGAGTCTGAATAAAGAGGCAATGGCTTAAATTCAGGAAGGATGGGATCTCAGATAATGAGTTAGTCTCATTCCTCCGACTTTATCTATTATGTAACTAACAGGTTTGGGGTGCAGGGGCCTTGATGCCTGTCCCATCTCAGGTCTCGGAAAGAGGACTCTGGTCTTCACACCATCTGGAATCCAAGAGTAGTTCCAGCCTTGGCTGCCCTGGATTCCCCAGACTCTCAGCCTCTGATCTCCCAGAAAGGCCTTGGGCCCAGCCAGCTTCTGGGCACTGACCCAGGAGTAGTAGCCTTTGAACAACCCGAGCCAGCAGAAGGTTGTTTTTTTTTTTTTTAAAGATTTTATTTATTTATTTGACACAGAGAGAGAGAGATCACAAGTAGGCAGAGAAGCAGGCGGGGGGGTGGAGGGGGTGGGAAGCAGGCTCCCTGCCAAGCAGAGAGCCCGATGCGGGGCTCGATCCCAGGACCCTGAGATCGTGACCTGAGCTGAAGGCAGAGGCTTAACCCACTGAGCCACCCAGGCAGCCTCCGAGCCAGGAGAAGTTTAAAGCTACTAGGGGAAATGGGATTTGTTTGAAATTCTTCTTGGAGATGTTCTTTCTCACCGGGCCCCCAAACTTCTCCTGCCTTCCTACGAAGCACTTTAAAATATTTTAAGAACCAACAAGTTTGGAAAATTGTGCATACGTTTTCTTGGCCCAGGGAGTGGTGGGCACATCTGGGCTCCAGATGTTTTCTGCGCCTGCTGTGTGGTGGCCAATCCCAGGTGGTTGTAGACGGAGCTCAGACTAAACAACAGATAGGCCTGCAGAAAGGCACCTTTTAGATTCCTGTGTGGGCTTTGCCACTGTCTTCTCTGGATCTGGGATGTCCCCTGAAGAGCCACCCAGAAGAGTCTCTGTCCCGAGAGAAATCACAAATATACCCCGTGAGGGCCGGAGTGTACAGGAGCACCAGAGCCAGTTGGCCTGGGCCTGAGTCCCAGTTCAGCTGTGTGATCTCAGGCAAGTTACTTGCCCTCTCTGTATTCAATGTCCCTGTCTCTAAAAGAGAGCTAATTGTCTCCGCCTTCGAGGCTGCAGTGGGAATTGCAGAGTAAACTCATGCAAAAGACTTGGGACGGTGCCTGGTAAGTACTCAGCACAAAGTAGATGTTTACTGTTATTATTTCTAATTTTCTCCTCCTCCAGAGGCCACTAAGGAATTCGAAGCTGGTCCGTGTCCTTTAATTGGTCATTATCAATTTACCTTAGCCCCGTGGAAGTCTTTTTCTTTATCTCTCCCCGGAGCCTACTAATGATGGCAATGATAGTATTGAAATTTACTGAGTACCTCCTCTGTGCCAGGCACGGTGATAGTAGCATTTGATATATACTTGACACAGTGGCCTCTATGAGGTCCTATAGCTTGGCTTAGTGCCTGCCACGGTGTGCGATTCTTGGAAGAAGGCACTATGATTAGCTCCATTTTTCAGCCGAGGAGGAGAAGGCCCAGGCAGAAACTGAGAAAACAAGTGGTGTCTAGGGCTTAATCCAGGACGGAGAGCCTCAGTGCCCATGCTCTTACCTGCTACCCGGAGGCATGTCCTTGGGCCTGAAGCTGCTGCTGGAGGGGTACAGGCAGAACCCATAATGCCAAGGGCTACAGGAACTTAGGATGGGCCTAGATTGTGTCTCCCTCCAGCCAAGGTGACCTTTGAGCCAGGCCTTATAGAGGATAAACCGAGGTGAGGATAGAGAAAGGCCTTCCAGGCCCAGGAACAGCATGAACAAAATTAGAAAGGTGGAAACCTCAGAAAATGTTTAAGCACAGAAATAGTTAGCTAGGGTAGAAAGTTAGAACAGGATCCCACTGGAGGATGAAAAGGGATGCTCTCTAGGAAATAGGGAGCCATGGCATGCGTGTGAGCAGAGGAGAACACGCCCATACCTGTGTTCTAGGAAAATTGACCTGGCAGAGGAATGTCAGGTGGAATGAGAAGTGAGGAGAATGGATACCAGGAGATCATTGGACTTGATGGTGCCTTATTTTCCTTGTAGACCTAAGCCAGGGAGGTCGTCCCAATTTTCCAGAACCCAGGCTCAGTGAGGTCAGATCCCTTCACCAAAATCATCCAGCTAATGAAGTGGTACAGCCCAAACTCCAAAGGTCTTCTGACTCCAAATTGTGTTCATTCTGCTCGGTGAGGCAAAGACATGACTGAGCCTGTTAGAAGGTCAGAAAGGGTGAAGTCCTACAAACTCAGGGGTCGTGGCTCCAGCTAGGAGGAGTCTGATGACTCTGACATCGTAGACAGAATGGTATGCGTGTGAGTCCTTCGAGCTTATGCACAAGCATCTGAGCTGGGAGACCGTCCACTCATCAGCTTCTTGGATGTATCCCTGACTTCGAAAACAGCGATGAGCCACAGTGATGCACTAAGGGTCACATCCCAAGGTGAAGCCCAGAATTCTGTAGGCGCCATGCCTGGAAACCCAGAAGCAAGGAGAAAGAGAAACACAGAAAGAGATTGATTGATTGATTGATTGATTGATTGATTTGGGTGGGAAGAGGGAAGGATAGAGGGAAAACGAACACTTCATGTCTTGGAACCAAGAGTTGTCCTCTTGGGTAATCAGCCTTCTTTCGAGCAGTGGTTCTCAACTAGGGGTGAATTCCCCACCCCCCAAACATGTGGCAAAGTCTGGACACATACCAAGGTGTCATAACTGAATGGGGGTAATGCCATCTCGTGCTTAGAGAATGCTGCTTAGCCTCCTAAATGCACAGGACAGCCCCCCAGCAGCAAAGAATTGTCTGACCTGTAACATCAATAGCATTGAGGATGTAGAACCCTGCTTTAGAGAGGAAGGGAGTTTTGCCTTACAAATACGCAGAGGCTGAGCAGGACCACTGGCCCCGTGCCTTCTGCTACTCAGCTTCCAGAACTAATTAGCTTTCTATGGAGTGACAGAATTGTGTGTGGTGAGCAGGTGCCTGGAAGGCTTTGTGATATCCATTAGCCCTCGGTACAAAAGGGACCATGTGGGACCTGGGCCTGAACCAGGGGGCCATGCCCAGCACCCACTTGGCCTGGTTCCCTCTGGACACTGAGGTGCATGTCTTCCTCTTTAGCAGGAATTCAGGACTTGGGTGGATGGCTCTCTGCGCAGACAACACAGAGCTGGAGGGGTCCTGGGAGATCACTGAGTCCCCCCCACCCCAATCCCCCATGTTGAGCAAAGACACTGCAACCCAGGGAAGTGAACCAACTTGCCCGAGCCTATGGGTGTGTATCCATGTGGGCTCCTCTGGTGAGATGAAGCCAAGAGTCTTCCTTCAAAAACTGAAGGATCCAGGGGTCTGGCTCAGACACAGCTGGATCCCGGGGCACGGACCATGTCATGAGGTTCTTGATTCTGCTCTACTGTCCTCAGCTCTGCTCTCTCCCTAGGGCAGGGTCTGTCTCCCTTCTTGGAGGCAAGATAATCACTGGGTTTCCAGGCTTTACCTTCCCAGCTTCAAGCAAGGGAGACATAAAGTGCCTTTCTCCCTGTGTTCTCTGAGAGTGCACTTCTGACTGTGAATGAGGGAACGAGTCTGCCCCCGATCCACCCCCGTGTTGCTGGAGAGAAGCAGTGTTCTGAATGACCAGCCCGGAGCAGACAGAGACAGAGAGGCCACATTGCCTGCACAGGGAGCAGGAGAGGGCAGGTGCTCCACCGGGAATTGGGAGATGCTGGTATGGGAGGCAGGGGGAGTGGACCCTGGGTGGACCAGGACGACACGTGGTCACCGCACCCGGCCAGTAACTGTCCTGCTCTGTCAGCTCTGCCGCAGCCTCCCAAGGTCTCACCCTGGTTTTGACCACCTGCCCCAGAGCAGCAAGAGGTCGGAGAGAGCTGGGAGGGGAGGGTCCCGCGCTGAGAGCTCAGCCCGGTGGAATCGGAGATCCAGCCCTGCTCTCTTCAAGGCTGGGACTTGGGGCAAGGGAGCAGAGGCAGGAGGCTTTGACTGGGCAGGGACTTGGAGATGGAGGACAAGAAGGGCCCAGTTCCAGGACTTGGGAAATGACTCAACCGTCAACTTACTACCTTCCCTCCAGTGAATAGCAACAGAGCGCATGCTGCCTTCTTTATCTTCCACTCTAGGCCTTGGGTCCGGTGCAGAATATCTTCTCCCCCCCTGCAACTCGTCCCCTCTGCCTCCAGCTCCGTTTGATGCTTACTTTAATCCCATTTCAACTTTAGGGCACAAGAGAGAGGATGACTGTCACCATGTGGATTCCTTGGCCCCCGCTTTTGCCAGGGACCGGTGGGTTGTCAGACCCCTTGGCATGGCAGACATTCCCTATGCAATCCCGGGCACCCTCAGCCTCTCTCCCTGCAGACCCCTTTCCTGGCAGATCCTTTACAGGCATCAGCTAGAAGCTGAACGGGCTTGGTTGGTCTGATTCCAAAATGCTTGCCCAAAGCTCTTTCCAGATATAGACAAGATGGCACTGGTTAGATGGGTCTAAGCTGTTTTCTTTGTAATCCAGTACAAACTATGAATATTAAGTGTGCCTCTTATAAAGAAACATCTGGAAGTCTTTCTGTGGGTGTCCGTTGAGGGCTTACTCTGTGCCCACCCAGTGTTCTGGGCGCTGGGGATGGAGAAGGAAACACAAGAGACTACCTTCCCTGCCTTCGTGGGGCTGACCATGAGTACAAGTCAGGCAGATAGGATGTCAGATCAGAAAAGCTCGGTGGGGGGCGCCTGGGTGGCTCAGTGGGTTAAAGCCTCTGCCTTCGGCTCAGGTCATGATCTCAGGGTCCTGGGATCGAGCCCCGCATCGGGCTCTCTGCTCCGCAGGGAGCCTGCTTCCTCCTCTCTCTCTCTGCCTGCCTCTCTGCCTAGTTGTGATTTCTCTCTGTCAAATAAATTAAAAAAAAAAAAAAAGCTCGGTGGGCAGAAACAGCATATTGAGAATGTGGGGGGTGGAGGCTGTGGCCAGGTCATGGCCGTGGGACTGGCCCAGCTGGGAAGGAGATGGCCAGTGAGCCCCAGGGATGGTAGATCTGTCCACAAACAGGCATTGGAGGACTTCAGCCTTTACCCCAGTGGGGTGGGAGCCGCCGGAGGCCTTTGAGCAGAGGAGGGACCTGATCCAGTGGGGTTTTTTTTAGACAGACTCACCTGGCTGCTGTGTTGAGGATAGACCCGGTTCAAGGAGGCCGGGATGGAAGCGGGGAGACCACTGCTGGGGCCATAGAGTAATCCCCGTCAGAGACAACGTAGCAGCTTGGAGGTGCATGGGGCTACTGAGAAGTGGTTCTGAGCTTGTTCTGAACAAAAAGAGGCAAAAGACAGATTGGATGGGGATGTAAAAGGACCAAGGAGTAAATACCCAGCAGTGCAATTGCAGGGTCATAGGGAAGCTCTATTCTTAATTTCTTGAGGAATCTCCACACTGTTCTCCAAAGTGGCTGGGTATTTACCCCAAAGATACAGATGTAGTGAAAAGAAGGGCCCTCTGTACCCCAATGTTTATTGCAGCAATGGCCACGGTCGCCAAACTGTGGAAAGAACCAAGATGCCCTTCAACAGACGAATGGATAAGGAAGATGTGGTACATATACACGATGGAGTATTATGCCTCCACCAGAAAGGATGAATACCCAACTTTTGTAGCAACATGGACGGGACTGGAAGAAATTATGCTGAGTGAAATAAGTCAAGCAGAGAGAGTCAAGTATCATATAGTCTCACTTATTTGTGGAGCATAACAAAGAATATGGTGGACATGGGGAGATGGAGAGGAGAAGGGAGTTGAGGGAAACTGGAAGGGGAGATGAACTATGAGAGACTATGGACTCTGAAAAACAACCAGAGGGTTTTGAAGGGGCGGGGGGGGTGGGAGGTTGAGGAACCAGGTGGTGGGTAATAGGGAGGACACGTACTGCATGGAGCACTGGGTGTGGTGCAAAAACAGTGAACACTGTTACGCTGAAAATAAAGAAATTTTAAAAAATGAAAAAAAAAAAAAAAAGACCAAGGAGCCAAGGTGGTTACAGGGTTTGGGCTAGAGCCCTGGAAGCCTGGGGAAGTGGCTGGAGGAGCAGGTTTGGGGACACCCAGGGGCCACAGGTGCCTGTGGGATGTGTTAAGTGTGAGATGCCCTTTGACACCAAGGGACAATGTCCAGTGCACATCCCCCGAGATGAAGCCTGAAGGAGGCAGGCTCCGGGGCTGACAGACCGTCACACATTCCTTCCTTTAATGAGAACTGTGGTCCAGTAGATCTGACGATGCCCATTTCAGAGAGGAGGAGACGGAGGGTCTCAGGGTGAGTAAGTAACTGGCCCAACGTCACAGAATCCGCATATAGCAAAGCAGGCCCATCCTCTCTGATTTCAAATCCATTTCCTCTTTCCTCTATTCCTGCAGGCTTTCAAGGGATTAAAAAACCTGGTTGGAGAAATGGATAACCAGGGAGTGCTACCTTCATCGTCCCCACTGGAGGAGGAGATCCCCCCTCCACAGCCCCAGATCCCAGTCCCTCCCTTGCCACCGCTGTGTCCCAGGCAGGCAAGGTCATGGGTGAGAGAGGCAAAGGTACTGCTCCCCAAATCAGAGCAACAGGGCCGTTTGGTTTGTGCAGATTTTTTTTTTTTAGATGTATTTATTTATTGAGAGAGAGAGAGCACGCACTTGCCCTTGTGCACATGAGCTGGGGAGGGAGGGGGCGGAGGGGCATAGGGAGAGTCAGAGAATTTCAAGCAGACTCTGCTGTCAGCACAGAGCCCAAGGCGGGGCTTGATCTCATAATCGCGAGATCATGACCTGAGCCAAAACCCAGAGTCAGATGCTTAACCAGCTGAGCCACCCACCGGCCCCTGCTTTTTCTTTAATACCTCTTTCTGCTGGCTCTGTGCCCTTTGCTTCCTAAGAGGGAGACTCTGTGTGTGTGTCTCTGCATGTTTTTACACATTGTAAGCCAGAACAATGAAAATAGCAGAATGCTTGACCTTGTGAAATGAGTAACAACCTTGCAAATAAATCAGCTGCTCAACCAGCTCAAGGGGGATTACACCTGCAGGGCAATAAGCCAGATCATTGTTTTCCTTTTTTTTCCATATTCTCTTGACATACAGCATAACTTTCTCTGGAAAGCAATGTTTCCAGGCCTGCACAAAACTATGGTTGAAATTATTTTCAGGAGAGCATAGACTGTCTCTGTGGTTAATCTGAAGAGATGACTTCATAGATCCATTTTACGCTCTTAAATGTTTCTCTGATGTACGCTGATGTGGCAGGGCCTTCCTGATCCGAGCTCCTGATAGCAGAGCACATGAGCTGCAGAGGGCAGAGATAGCTCTGAGTCTGGGACAGGAGAACAAATTGGTTGGGAGTTTGTATGGATGACATAAAGATATCCAAGAGCCTTGGAGTCTCAATAATGTGCTTAACCTGGTTACTTAGCATCCATTGCCTCATTAAATTCTCACAGCAACCCATTTTACAGGTCAGAAACTGAGGTCCAGAGGAGAGCCCCCAGATCACTCAGCTAGCAAATGGCAGAGCTGGGATTTGAACCTGGCTCCAAAGCCCGTGCTCTTTCTACCACATTACATTTGTAAGTCCCATCCCGGCCCCACAGACAACATTTGAAAATTCTACCCAGGTGTGGGGTCAGGGGACACAGCGAGTCCCAGTGCTGACAGACATGGGCAATAACCCACCAGCCCAGCCTTTCCATGACACAACTGGGATGTAATAGGGGAGCATCTGCGTCTGTCCAGCCTCCCTTCTCAAGGCGGCATGCATTGAGGACTTCTGGGAGAGGCAGCCTTTTTGCCATCCAGAGCTACCTCTTCTTGAAACTTCATGGCTCCCAGGAATGTCAGCCAGGAAGGGAAGATGTCAGGATGTTTCCTCTGGCACGGGCAGAGATGCGGACATACTGTCTCTGTCTCTGTCTATCTGTCTGTCTCTCTGTCTCTGTCTCCATCTCTCTCTCTCTCTCTCTCTCTCTCACACACACACACACACACACACACACACACACACACACACACACAGCATGAAGGGATGATTATGTGGGCATTAATTTCCCCTCTAGTTAGTTTTAAGAAGTTTTAAAGAAATGTTTATGACTCCACTGTGGAAAAGAGCCTGGGGATCAGCTCTTCACAAAAAAAAAAAAAAAAAACCAACAACAACAAAAAAAAAAACCTCAAAAAAACAAAAAACATTCATCTAAAGGAGCATGGCCAGGCCTACTACTGCCATAAATAAGGGTTTAGGGCCCCTTAATCCTCTAACTCAGAGGTTAGCAAACTGTGGCCTAAGGACCTATTTTTGTAAATAAAGTTTTATTGGAACACAGCCATACCCACTCAACAGCAGAACTGAGTAGTTACCACAGAGATCATATGACCCACAAAGCTGAAAATATTTACTGTCTGACCCTTTATAGGAAAGGTGGGCCAAGCTCTCTCCCCCCTCCTCCCTCTCTCTCTCTCTCTCTCTCTCACACACACACACACACACACACACACACACACACACTCTCTCTCTCTCTCTCTCTATCTAGCAAATTCCTATGCATCCTGCCAGGTCCACTTAAGTAATCTCTCTACTGAGCAACCTCTTTAGCCACCCAAGCCCAAGACAAAGCTAACCGTATCCCCCTCAGGCCCCCCACGGGGCTCTGAAGAGCTAATGATCACTGTTATTCACAGAACACTGTGTACCAGACATTGGTCTAAGCGTGTCACATGGATGAACTAATTCGGTCTCCATAACAGTTCTGAGCGGTAATGATTTTACTATCATCCTTTATTATCACCATGTCACAGATGGGAAAACCAAGGCACACAGAGTTTAACTGACTTTCCCATAGCCCCACAGCTGCTGACCAGGTCAGTTGGAGTTTGGACCCAGGGCGTCTGTCCTCAGAGGTGAGTGTGTTCACCACTTTGCCGCAGGTGGTTACTATCCCCATTTTACAGATGGGAAACTGAGACTTACACAGCACGTATTCCATTATGTTATAAGGAAGTGCATCCATGTCTGTCTCTTCCCAGTTTTTCCTCCAGGGCAGAAATGCTCTTCCTCACCCCACACCCTAGTGCCTGGCACATACTGGGTGCTCAGGAGCTAACGGTTAAGGTGGGGTCACTTTCTGGATGGTGAGCCCTTCAAGGGCAGAGAGGTCAGCTTATTCATCTCTGGAGCTCCAGGGCCCGGCACGGCACCTGCCTCAAGGAAGTGGGCTCAGCAAGTGGGTGAGGAAGGAGAGAATTTTTCTGGGACCAGGAACCCTTCCATCTCTGGCCGCCACACTCTTTCTTTCCTTCATTCCTCTTGGCTTATTATTTCTGCCTGTATTGGTGCCTGAGACATAATGCCTCTAACTTTCCAAATACCATTAGGAAAAGGCCAAGGCTCTGCGCCAGGGTCTATTTAGCTTGGCTGGGAGGCATTCCCAGGAGAAGGAAAGGATGTTACCTGCCACGTTCACTGGTTTTCAGTGTAACTTGGTTGCTGTTTCAAAGGCCTCACTGATTGCTCATAAGGGGTAAAACCCCATGAATTCTGCCGGCACCAGGAAATACGTCAGCAGATGTAATTTTTCCCCTTTCATTCCTGTGGGGTTGATGATTGACAAAGACCCCAGCTACATTTTTGCAGTCACAAAAATCAGTCGTTGCCAGAAAGACTCAGGGATCATGGTCTATGAGAGGTAAAGGACAATTTCCTTTTACTCCCCAAAATAAAAATGGTGTTTGATCACCAGCAGTTGAGTATTTAAGCAGAGTCCAAGGGGTAACACAGATCACAAGGTGATGGGCATTCAGAGGAGAGGAGCGCTGCCTTTGGGCTGGCTGGGTCAAGCCAGAAAGACTTCCTGGAGGAGGAAAGATTAGAGCCAAGCTCTTGGAAGGGGTGCGATTCGGTCAAGCAGGAGGAGGAAGGGCAGCATTCCAGTGCAGAGGTGAGGGGTGGGAGGTACGGTTCAGGTACAGGAGGCTGCTGGCTATGAGACACAGCGGAGGAGTCCTAACTGGAGGGTACTGGGAGATACAAGGGCAACAAGGGGCCAAGAGTTTGGTTCCAGAATCAGACCTGGCTTCAATTCTCAGCCACTTCGTTTGTTGGCTGGCTAAATCTCTTCGTGCTTGGGGGATGGTGGAAATGTGCCGTGACTTGGTTGGGATCTCAGCTCCACAAGTTGTATCTTTGCCGAAACTCAGGCGGCTGCACACTTAGAATGGACATTTTATTGTCGATGCCTTCAGCGTTGTGAAACTATCACCACCACGAAATTTCGTGAGTTTGTTTGCTTGTTTGTTTTTTAAAGATTATTTATTATTTGACAGTAATCACAAGTAGGCAGAGAGAGGCAGAGAGAGAAAGGAGGAAGCAGGAACCCTGCCGAGCAGAGAGCCCAATGAGGGGCTTGATCCCAGGATCCTGGGATCACGACCTGAGCTGAAGGCAGAGGCTTTAACCCACTGAGCTACCCAGGTGCCCCACAAAATTTCGTTTTTAAGAGAAGAATTGGGCGGGATGACCCCAACGAGAGAGACAGTCACGGGCGTCCCCTGCAGAGGTCATTGGAACAGTTTATGTGGGGATGTTAAGGGCCCTGATGGAAGATGAATTTATAGGCATGGAGAAAATATGTAACAGAACTTAGCCCCGGAGAAACCATACGATTTGGTGAATGATTGTAATTTGGGTATGAGAAAGAAAGGAGCATCAAAGAGGACTGTGATTTCTGAGAAGAAATGAAAGGACATCTCGGCTCTCTTTGCAATACTACTATTTGTGGCATAGTATTTGGCCTAAGATTCTGCTGATCCCCAAATAATAGGGAATGCTGGTAAAAGTATGGGGACATTGTCACTACTGTCTATCACTTGGAGCACAACGTTTAGAAAACTAATTTGACAATACAGGTGAAAAACCATTCTTTTTTTTTAAAAAAAAATGGTTCTTATGCTGATCTGGTGTGAATTCCTAGAATCCATTCTCAGAATGATCTAGACTTCAGAGATGCTGTGTGTGTGTGTGTGTGTGTGTGTGTGTGTGTTTTAAGATTTATTTATTTGACAGAGAGAGAGATCACGAGTAGGCAGAGAGGCAGGCAGAGAGAGAGGAGGAAGCAGGCTCCCCGCAGCAGAGAGCCTGATGTGGGGCTCGATCCCAGGACCCTGAGATCATGACCTGAGCTGAAGGCAGAGGCTTAACCCACTGAACCACCCAGGTGCCCCGAGTGTGTGTGTGTTTGCGCATGCGCCCCCGTGTGCATATATCCATGAACTTCAGTTGTTGGCCTTTTGGGTAACAGCTCCCAAGTGCAAACCAACCAGACTGTCCCCAATTAATGAAACAGTTCAATAAACCATGGCTTTGAACCCTTGAACATTATTTTTTAAATGTGTTGCAGGGCTCCCTTGCGTAGGGAGGTACCCTGAGGCATGGAAGATAGACTTTGACTAAAGTTTTATTTATACGCAACAGCTAGGGAATAATTGACCTGTTGCAAAAGTTAAGACCCACTCATAGGTATCCATGTCCATGGACACAAATTGGCACAAATGGTGGCTTAGGACTGTCCCCGGGTTTCTTAGACGGCAGGATCCGAAATGGCGGTGCTGAGGGGAGAGGCATGTGGATATTCAGGTGGGAGAAGCCAACTCAGGAAGCTCTCACGCCTGTAGGAATGGAGTAGGAACAAAAGCCCGTAGGAGTTAACTACAACACAAACACCTTTTCCCTCGGTCCATTGATGTTCATAGAGCACCTTCATTTTCTTCAACTCTTTACAAGAGTCCTGTGAGAAGGCTGGGCAGATACTATTGGCCCCACTTCCCAGAGGGAGAAACTGAGGCGAGGTTGGGCAAAGCAGTTTGTTTTCTTGACCTACGGTGAGGAGCTGGGGAGGAACACAGTGTTTCTGGACTGTGCTAGGAGCTTTTAAATAATCTCACTTCAATTCAGTCTTTACAACTACACTTGGCTATTGACACCTCCTTTTGTAGGTGAGGAAAGAGGCTCAGAGAGGCTGAATCACGAGCCAAGACCACACAGCCTGTGAGAGGCAGAGCTAGGATTAGAACTCCCATCTTCCTGGCTCCAAAGCCTGCTGGGGCCACACCTCATGATGTACCTGGAGTAGGCGGGCTCCTGTGGCCAAGGGATCAGGTGCCCCGAGGCCAAGTATAAGGAGAAGACCAGCTCTCCATGGTTCAAGTCGTTTGTTTGTTACACGGTGTGAATAGTGGTGCCTCAGCATCTCGGTGTCCTGTGGGTGAGAGCAGGGCACACTCCTAGTCTTCACGCTCTCTTCCTCAGGTCTGCCCACAACTTTAATCAACAGGAGGAGAATGTGGTAACAGAAGCGGGCTGTTTGCTTTTAAAGGCATCCATTCCTTCTTTCACCCGTTTGCTCATTTATTCACTCAACAAACATCAGCAAGGTATTCCCTTTGTCCCAGGCCTCGAGCTAAGAACCAGAGCGGAATGGAACCCAGTCCTTGCCCGAGGGCTGGGATGGAACAGTGAACGGTGATAAACCGGTTCATCCCATAACACAGTCCAGCCGTGGTGCTAGCCTGTTGTGGTCCAGGAGCTCTGGGGGGAGCGTTGTAAAAGGGAGCAGTGCTCTGAGAAGACTATAAGGTCATGTTTCTAAAGCCCATGGGGGAGAATCGAGATTTTGAGAGCAGAAAGAATCCCCTCTCAGCTGCCCCTTCCTGGAAGCTTCCCATCACCTCCACCAGCTGACACTGACCACACGCCATTTTGTCATCTGAGAAATGGGGGTGACGCTGCCGACCCAGGGGTCTTGCCACACCCCTGCGCGGCATGGCTAGCCCTCTCCGTCTTACAGGTGGGGAGACTGAGGGTCAGAGACGACAGCGCCTTGCTCAAGGTGCCCTTCAGGAAGGCAGAGAAAAAGGCAGGATGTGCCCTCGGCTCTTGCAGGCTCCAGAGCTGGTCTCTTTCCCACCAGAGCCCGGTACCTCTCGTAAGGGCAGTGGCACAGGTGTCACGGTCCACAGTTTAGCCACGTGGACCAAGCCCCACCCCCTTCCACCTTCCCGCCCTCCGCCCCAGGCCCTCTCTCACTGTCCTCTCTTCCTCTCCCCACAGGGAGGTCTGCCCAGGCCAACCATCCACACTCAACACAACTAAAAAAAAAAATTGTCACAGTTTAAGCTAGCACCATTTAGGGACAGCGGCAGGGGGAAACCTTGTGCTGACTTCTCTGCTTATTTATTCGCTCTGTGCCCTTGGGCCGCCACTCGCCTTCCCAGGAGATAACGCCTCCGCCTCCGGGGCAGGCTGCCGGTGCAGAGTCAGCTGAGAATCTGGAAGGAGCTCTACGCTAGTCATGCCACCCAGCATCAGTGTTTCGTCGGTATTGTTTTCACAGTGCTGCTGTTAAGATCAAAACGATATTAGACAAACAGGAAGCACGCGAACCCCCAGGGCTAGAGAGACGAGCTTCCCCAGGACTGAACAGGAGAGAAAGAATTCTCTTCCGTGACAGCAAATAGAGGAAAATGGCCAAGCTCCAGCCCAGAGGAGTAACCAGGGGCCGGAGGGAGCTCTTTGGGCCTCCCCACTCAGAGTCCGCACAGGGAAACATGGGCAGAAAGCCCGAGATGGGCTTGGCCTCGCCCTGTCCCTTCACCATCTGGGGCGGGTGGAGCCGTCACGTAGAGGGCAGCCTCAGCGTGGAACAAGAAGATGTTCTCTGGGGGCAAGACATCCCTAATGGGAAGGTCAAGCTGGCGCATGAAGGCAGACCCCTGACAGCAGGGGGATTGCAGATGTGAAGATGAAAGCAAAGTTTGAGGTGATTCTTTTTCCACTCCAAGAATGCCAAGGACACCAGCAAATCACCAGGAGCTCAGGGAGAAGCGTGGGACAGATTCTCTGTCACTGCTCTCAGAGGGAGCCAAACCCCGCCAACACTTTGATTCCAGATGTCCAGCCTCTAGAACGATGAGACAATAAATGTGTTGTTGAAGCCGGGAAATTTGTAGTCCTTTGTGATGAAACAGCCCTAGGAACGTGAAGCAGTATGTTACCTTCTTAGACTCGCACCAAGACTGCAAAGGGAGGTATTATTATCCACATCTTACAGATGTAGGAATGGAGGCTCAGAGGGGTCCAGTGACTTGTCCAAACCCACACACTAATTAAGAAAAGAGGGCAGGCGTACCTGGGTGACTCAGTCGGTTAGGCGTCTGCCTCTTGGTTTTGGCTCAGGTCATGATCTCAAGGTCCTGGGATGGAATCTCACGCTGGGTTCCACACCCAGCGGGGAGTCTGCTTGAGATTCTCTGCCTCTGCCCCACCCCCAAATAAATAAATAAATAAATAAATAAATAAATAAATCTTTAAAAGAAAGAAAGGGGAAAAGGAAGAAAGACAGATGAGATATGAGCCCAGCTGTTCAGCTCTAAGCACAGACTGTCTGGGAGCCTACTGAGCATTGAATCCTGGGTCCTGGTTGGAAGCAAGAGATCCAGGAAACACTACGAGATTCCTGGGACAGGGCTAGGCATCTGTGGATCCTAGACCTATGAATGAGTCCTGTCAGTTCCCTCCTTTCCATGATCTCAGGGGCTGGGCCGAAAAGGCAGGACTTGTCCAGAGGATGTCAAGTTGAGTCCCTGGTGAAATGTCTAGGAAAGTCAAGGGTAAAGAGCTGACCAGAAATCAGAGGGAGCCCCGCAGCCAGCTGACCGAAGCCCAGGGGCCAGAAGCCTCTCCAGCCTCGGCTGGGGGAAGCCAGGAGCCGAGTGGCCCCAGCTCCAAGGCTCGACCTCACAGGGACCGGGAGGTCATTGGAACATCCACCTGAGGCCTAAGGAGAACTGCCCCTCCCTCTCTTCAGTGTTCTTCTCCTGCAGGCTTTCAAAGCCGGGGCCCCTCCCCCAGGACTCTAGAAGTAACCAAGTTATTCCCCACAGGCCTCTGGCTCTGCTCCCCATGCCACCTTCCTCAGGCTTGAGCAGCTGTCCCCAGGCAGCACCTCCCTTTCCTGTGGAGGCCCTCACGCTGCACTGTCCCTCCCCCTCTCCCATCTCTGGCCCTGTCAGGGAAGTCAGCCTCTCCTACAGCAGGGCCCCAGGATCATTCTTAATCAAGGCACGGAAATATGGCGTCGCAGTCCCCCAGGAGCCTGCAGAACAGGCCTTTTAAGCTCTGTCTCCTGCCTGGGATCAGGGGGGACACAGGGGAGTTGTCATGAACACAGCCAGGGAAACAAGTAGAGAGGGAGCAGGCTAGCAGTGACTTCTCAGGACCCAGGGAAAGGCAGGGGTCAGCCAGGACCCTGCCTGAGGGTCCTTGCTCAGAAGCATTTGGGACCTGAGGCTTGTGCGTACTTCCCGCTGTCCTCAGGAACGCCACACTCTTCCCCTCGGTGAAGGGGGAGCCGAAGGGGGACATGACATGTTTTGCAGGCAGCAGAGCTAAATTGCAGTTGGGGTAATTACATTTTGCCTTAGTCATTGCCTCCCGCTGGACCACTTGGCCGGTGTCCAGCCTGGGGGTAGGGGGAGTCTGGCCCCCTTAGACCGGCTCAGCCGTGCCGTTGTTCCCCTCTGCTCTGTGCTCTGCAGGTACACCAGACTCGAGGCTGGTAGCAGTGGGGCTCGGGGGTGGGGGCCCAGGCTGCCCCCACACCCTGGGGATCATCATCCCCAGCTGGCAAGAGGCCTGCAGAGGGAGCTCCCGGTGTCCCCCATGCACTAATCATGGGCGTTGGCCTGGGTATGACTAGAACAGAGTGCAGCCGTCCCAGGACCCCATCCCTGGCAGAGGCCAAGGGGGCTCAGAGAGGCGGGGACTTATGTCTCCCTCAGTGACCACCTCCGAGGCTCAGCCAGGAACCCACAATCACCTCTCAGGGCCTGTCCTCCATGCGTGCTCCCTGAGCTTCGGAGAAGCCCTTCCTACCTTCCTCTGGTGCTCCCTCTTGAGGATTCCACTTCCCAGCAGGCGGGCCCAGGTGGCCTCTCACTGTGCCTGGGTCCTGGTGTCTGGCTTCCAGCGCAGCTTTGTCCAGGTCACATCACGCTTCCCTGACTCTGTTGTCCCATCTGTAAAATGGGGGTACTAATAGTAGGGACCTCCTCTGGTTAGTGTGTGGATCCCATGAGATAAAACCCCGTGTATTTAGAATGGCACGTAGCAAGTACGTACGAGTGACGGTGAATTGTAAGAACGATGGTGCTGGTGACTCAGTCCCCACAGTGCTGCAACTAGTACGACCACAGTCCTGGGGCCCCTACCATGATTATTGCTGCTCTTAATTCCATTATGGCTGCAACCTCCCCTGCGGCTGGGACTAATGCTACCTCTAGGATCAACGCCCCCTCTAGGATGTCCAGAATAACTACAAGTTTATAAAGCTTTGGAAACTAATGGTTTCCCATGGACCTTCTCAAATGTTACGGTGGCTTTTCATATGTAGTTCTACCTCCTGCCCCCCAGGGTCCCGCCTTCTCCTCGGGCACAGCCCACTACCCAGAATTTCCACCAGGAGTGGACCCTTCCTACCCCACTTTCTCCCTCTAGCTGGACCAGTCCCCTCCTCCTTTTTAAATAATGCTTTTTCTTAAACATTCAGTTGCACGTGCCCCTTCGGATCACTACATTTGTATATTTGGGGTAAATACCCAGTAGTGTGATTGCTGGGTTGTAGGGTAGCTCTATTTTCAACTCTTTGAGGAAACTCCATGCTGTTTTCCAGAGTGGCTGCACCAGCTTGCATTCCCACCAACAGTGTAGGAGGGTTCCCCTTTCTCTGCATCCTCGCCAGCATCTGTCATTTCCTGACTTGTTAATTTTAGCTATTCTGACTGGTGTGAGGTGATATCTCATTGTGGTTTAGATTTGTATTTCCCTGATGCCGAGTGATGTGGAGCACTTTTTCATGTGTCTGTTGGCCATCTGGATGTCTTCTTTGCAGAAATGTCTGTTCATGTCCTCTGCCCATTTCTTGATTGGATTGTTTGTTCTTTGGGTGTTGAGTTTGGTAAGTTCTTTATAGATGTTGGATACTAGCCCTTTGAAACAAGATGGGATCTGGAGGGAGACAAACCATAAGAGACTCTTAATCTCACAAAACAAACTGAGGGTTGCTGGGGGCGGGGTAGGGATAGGGGGCTGGGTGATAGGGAGAGTATGTGCTATGGTGAGTGCTGTGAAATGTGTAAGCCTGATGACTCCCAGATCTGTACCCCTGGGGCAAATAATACATTATATGTAAATGTTTAAAAAAGAGAAAGAAAGAAAACATTCCTAAAGTCTCAGCTCAGATGTCACACGAAGTCCTTCTTTGGGGGGGGAAGAGACCAAGATGCAAAACAGGGAACCAAATTTGATCAGAAATGGGAATTTTGGTTTCCAGGATGGCAGCAAGAATAGGAGCGGGAATGACTCCCACATAAATGCTGAGGACTGGTCTTGGGGAGAAGCCAAACAGGAACCCTAAGCAACCAAGTCTGCTTCCGAATCACTTAGGTGAATTCCGCCGAGCGGGTGACAAGAAACACAGGTTATGGAGCCTCGAGTGTGTGCCAGACACTGTTCAGTGTGGACACGTACCCCACACCCCATAGATGTTCCTACCACCTGCACTTTACAGATGAGGAAACAGGCACAGAGAGGTTTATTAATTTTCCCAGAGGGTTAACAGAGTCCATTGGTACCAGAGCCTGGATTTAGACCCTGGGTAGTCTGGCTCTCAAGCCCATATGCCTGACCACTGCTCCATCTTACCGTGTCTCCTTACTATTCCTATTTGCTTTCCCTCTCCTGTCTTCCCTTCTTTCTGCTCCCCCTGTCCCTGCCCCTCATTGTGAGCTTAGGGTGGTAGGACCGAGTCTTCCTCTATTCATTCATTCAGTAAGTATTGCGCACCTGCCCCCTGAAGACACAACATGTGTGAGTTTATGGCAAGTACTTAAAACAAGCAGGGATTTAGAACTGGGTGTTCTCCGCCATCCTCGGCAGCAGCAACAGCAGCAGCAGCCCTGCCGTCGTAAGCATCATCCCCATCGTCATCAGCACCACCATCAGCACCACCATCACGACCATCATCACGACCATCATCACGACCATCAAGCGCCATTAGCACCATCAGCAGCACCACCATCAGCACCCCCGTCAGCACCCCCGTCAGCACCATCATCAACATCAGTACCACCAACACTGTCCTCATGACTGTCAAGCACCATCAGCAGCAGGAGAAGCACCACCAGCACCACTGGCCCCATCAACGCCACCGTCACCAGCAGCGGCAACAGCCCCATCATCGTGACTGCCGAGCACGCCCGGCAACACCACCACCACCATCACTGGGACCACCATCATCGTCTAGTTCCCCTGCACAGAATCTGGCATTAAAAAGACTTTCGGTGAACACCCTGTTGAATGTTGAATGATGAGGCATTTCTCACAATCATTCACATTCCCAGGAGGAACAGTTTTTGGTGTCAGACAACGAATGCTCTGATTCTCTGAGTCCCCAGAGAAGCCTTTTGTTGCCCGCCTCCCTCGCCTGAGACAGTGGCTGCTTCCTTCCTTCTCTTGGAAGTGGCTCAGTCCCACTTCAGCTCTCTGGTCTCAGTGGGCAGGAGTGATTCCCCCGCCTCACACCAGGAAACAGAACCTGGCCCTGCTCCATAAGCCCCCTTTACAATAAATAAATAATAAGTTTTTAAAAATTATATATTTATTTGAGAGAGAGGGAGAGAGAGAACACAGAGGGAGAGGGAAAAGCAGACTCCCCACTGAGTAGAGAGCCCAATGCTGGGCTCAATCCCAGGACCCTGAGATCATGACCTGAGCTAAAGGCAGATGGTTAACTGGCTGAGCCACCCAGGCGTGTAAGGTGTAAGCCCCTCTTATTTCCCTCCACGTCAGGAGGGCCTAGGGTCTGAAGCACACCCCCAAAGCAGAAGACAGGCTCAGACACAGAGACTGAGAAATGGAAAGAGGCTGGGGGCCATGGAGAGCAACACGGGCCCCTGAAAGGACGTTTCTTCAATGGGCTGCAAGGAGGAACACCAAGACTGTTTTAAAAATAAAATGACAGGGGCACCTGGATGGCTCAATGGGTTAAGCCTCTGCCTTTGGCTCAGGTCATGATCTCAGGATCCTGGGATCAAGCCCCACATCAGGTTCTCTGCTCAGTGGGGAGCCTGCTCCCCCCTTTCTCTGCCTGCCTCTCTGCCTACCTGTGATCTCTCTCTGTCAAATAAATAAATAAAATCTTAAAAAAATAAAAATAAAATGACAGAGACAGTCATCTAAAGGCCAAGCAAGAAGTGTCTGGAAGAACTGAGAAAGAAAGTTATGAAAAATGGCATTCTTTGGTCATCTCTATTTCTGCATTAACTCTGGAATTTACCTACGGGGGAAAAAGTCAAAGGCTGATGGAGGTGTCCTGACTGAAAACAGCTCCTATGATTTAACGTGAGATTAGATGTCTGGGCTTTTAGAAAGATAACTGATGTTCACACTAGAACGACTCCATCAGACCCCCTAAGGAGGTTGATAAGGCTCAGCCTAACTGTGGGGAGCATTAGTCTCCTGTGCATGCTGTAACACATCACCACAAGCTTAGTGGCCCAAAACAGCACAACTTATTCTCTTACCATTCTGGACATAGAGTCCAAACCAAGTCTCACTGAGCTAAAATTAAGGTGTCCGCCATGTTCCCTTCTGGAAGCTCTAGGGGAGAATCCCTTTTCTTGCTTTTTCCAGCATCTAGAGACTGCCCACATTCTTTAGCTGTGGCCCCTTCCATCTTCAAGAGCAGCTGTGGCGGGGCGCCTGGGTGGCTCAGTGGTTTAGGCTGCTGCCTTCGGCCCGGGTCATGATCTCAGGGTCCTGGGATCGAGTCCCACATCGGGCTCTCTGCTTGGCAGGGAGCCTGCTTCCCTCTCACTCTCTCTGCCTGCCTCTCTGCCTACTTGTGATCTCTCTCTGTCAAATAAATAAATAAAATCTTAAAAAAAAAAAAAAAAAAAAAGAGCAGCTGTGGCCAGTTGGGTCTGTCTCACACTGCATCACTCCCAAGCAGACTCTTCTGCCTGCCTCTTCTCCATTTGAAGGACCCTCATGAGTACACTGGGTCCACCCAGATAGTCTAGGACTACCGCTTATTTTTTTTTTAAAGATTTTTTATTCATTTATTTGACAGACTGAGATCACAAGCAGGCAAAGAGGCAGGCAGAGAGAGAGAGAGAAAGGGAGAAGCAGGCTCCTTGCTGAGCAGAGAGCCGAATATGGGGCTCGATCCCAGGACCCTGGGATCACGACCTGAGCCGAAGGCAGAGGCCTTAACCCACTGAGCCACCCAGGCGCCCCCTACCGCTTATTTTCAAGTCAGCCTATTATCAACTCAATTCCATCTGTACTGTTATGCCTCACCCACCCACCCCCCATGGTACTTAACATCTTCACAGGTTCAAGGGATTAGGATGCAGACCTCTTAGGGGACCATTATCTTGCCTACCACATGACATTAAGAGTATAGGATAGCATTCTGATTCTTTCAAAATTGGGGACTCATGGCTGGAACTGGAAATGGCTTTCTATTACCAAGAAATGGGATTAAACCAAGTGAGTGTGACCTTAGGAAAGGTACTTAGCATCTCTGGTTCAACCTTGGTTTTCTCATCTCTAAAACGAAGAGTTTAACTGTAAGCTCTCAGAATAAGCCACCGTGGCTTCCCCATCTCTCCTACCAAGGGTCTGGCACATAACAGACACTCAGAAAGTATTTGTACTGACTCGGGGCTGGGGCTGGACCTAGTGGTGTCTTAGCCCTCCCAGCTTTCAAGGTCCATGATTTCATGACTCACAGTTCTAAACAACAAAACACAAATTTTCCAAAATGGGTATTCACATCCATCAAGAAACTCCTCCTAGGCAGAAAGTGTCTCGTTTTTCTATGTGGCACAAATCTTTGTCCTAGAAGGCATTTTTCAAAAAGATTTTATTTAGAGAGACAGAGAGCATGCTTGTGTGCGAGTGGGAGAGGGGGGCAGAAGGAGAAGGAGAGAGAGAATGTCAAGCATACACCCTGCTGATGTGGAACCCAATGTGGGGCTCAGTCTCACAACCCATGGGATTGTGAACTGAGCTGAAATCAAGAGTCCAATGCTTAACCAAATGAGCCACCCAGGTGCCCCCTAGAAGGCATTTTGATTACACACACACACACACACACACACACACTAAATGAATGGATGGACAACTATAAATGTGTGTGTATATGTACATATGTACACATATATGTATATGCATATACATACAGAGGGTGAAAGTGTATGTGTGTGTGTGTGTGCACGCACATGCACACATGCCGTAGTCTACTCTTCGATAATTATAATGAATTGCAAAGGGGTGTTGTAAGGATTAAAATAATTAATACATGTATAATGCTTAGAATAGTGCCTGGCTCGTAGCAAGGGCCACAAAATCTTAACTGTTGTTTTTCATCGGTGTTATTATTATCTTGACACAACACTCAGTAGGTGTGGAAGTTCCACCAGGCATCCTGCTGTGGGAAGAAGGATCCTAGCATTTGGGGAAATCTGGGGCAGCTTGTTTAAGGAGGTCACATTTGAGCTCGGCCTTGAAGTCAGGTAGAATCACTCCCTGTAAAAAGCCAAGGGAAAGGCGTTCTAGATGGGAGGAACCTCGTGAGCGGAGGCATGGAGATGGGGATCCAGAGCAAGGGAAGTGAGTTCCTCTGTCACTTTCAAAGCCCTATGACATTTGGTTGGACACTAGGTAGGGTAAAGTTCATAGAAGTGTTTAAATGCCCTGCGAAGAAGTTACCATTTACACTCCAGGCAGCGGGGAGCCCGTGAAAGTTGTTCAAATGGAGAAAGTAGTCATGAGCTTGAAGACTTTGCTTTAAGCAAAAGAATACTTCGGCATTACTGTGGTTTGCAATGCCCCGAAGGGCCACAATATAAACACACAATGTATCCATAGTATTAAAATTCCGTGGGGTTTAAAAATAACATGTATTGACAGGAAATCTGAGGCACAGTAAGGTCCCCAGATCAGGAGAGGGAGTTTGAAAAGATAGATCGTGACTCTCGGTTCCCAAGAGAAGGGGTATGCCATGCACACCAGAAAGCACCAGGACAGGTCAGGAGGCAGAGGGAAAGGGGGAGTGTGGGCAAACGAGTCTTTCTTGTGGTTTGCACTGGAAGGAGCTGGTGAGGCAGGATGAGCAGATTTAGAATTGACTGGTTTGAATCATTTCAGTGGGCTCTGGGGCATAGGGGACTGTCCCTGGTTGTTTGGTACCTGGCCCCGGGGGTGATTAGGGTAGGAGGATAGTGACCTGGAGCTTGAAAGCCTGATTAATAAGGAGTGTGGGCTCTGGATTGGTGGGTTCCCATTTGGAAAGCACACTCACTGGCAAGTTGTTTGCTTTCAGGAACTGGCTAACCCAGGGAGGGGCAGACCCTCCAGATTAAGCGAGGCCCCAGACCTCGGAGTATCAGGATACAAAAGGGAAAAGATGTGGTAAATATGGTAGAAGTTGGAGGGGGAGGGACGAAAATGTGCAAAAAGACTTACTGAGTCAAGACTTCATAATAAGGGAGAGACCATGATAAATAAAGGTGAGAAGTTGCGTCCGGACTACTTGAGTTAAATCTGGGCTGCTTCATATATTCTTCCTGGAGAGACCTCCCATCTCTCCAGAAGCATCTTCATCCCGATGTGTAGCTGCACGGGGCCCCTCTTTGCCAGCACAAACTGTGTGCTCCCTTCCCCAGGGGCCCGTGGCCTCCTTGAAAGTGCAGTACCTTTTAACAGCGGCAACAAAGGAGAATTTAGAGTCCTCTGGCGGTTTATTTTGCTCAGTAATCAGCTGCTGAATTTGGCCTAATGGGATTCTAATGTTTTTAAAAGCCAATTTAGTAATCTTTGTATTTTGGATGGATTGTGAAAGCCTTGTTAGTTATTTATATCCACGTACACATGCAT
This sequence comes from Meles meles, assembly GCF_922984935.1. NCBI lineage: Eukaryota > Metazoa > Chordata > Mammalia > Carnivora > Mustelidae > Meles > Meles meles. The sequence goes on along the minus strand of NC_060072.1, from coordinate 14,809,954 downwards.
GGCTGCAAATGGCAGATTTATGCTTTTATGTGCCATTAACATCCACACTGTGTTAACAGCAGCAGTTAGCCAGATCCCAAAATGTTGGCTTAACCTCCTCTATGCCTGTAAACACACACACACACACACACACACACACACACACACACACACGCCTCTGTCCTCGCATGTGGTCAGCCATAGGGTATTTTAACTTATTAAACGTCCTACTGAGTAGTTCCTCTCTCTATCATATCAAATAAGTGATATGTCTGTAGTCGCCAGGCTGTTTAATTAAAGATAATCAGTCTTGGAAGACTTGGGATACAATTAAATATACTTAGCACTAAAGCTTGGTTGAACATGATTTAATCTTTTTTGGGTGATTCAGGATCCTACAGGCCTTGGGGGCCTTTGTGATGAATATAAATGATCCTCACGCTCTTACTTTGCGGAAGCTCCCTCGGAAAGAGATTTCTAGTTGAAAGCCTGCCAAGTACATGGGCTTCCACCGTAGACGGTACCCTCACAATTACCTGGAATTGCTTTCTAGACATCCCGGGGATAACAAATCTGTGAATATTTGTCCTTGGCATAAGATGCTGTAACAGCTCGTGTGAAATTCATTTTTCAGCCCCCTTTTACTTCTCTAGCAGGGAGGAATCCTCAGTAGGGTGCTAATGTATCATTAACACCTTTCTTTAAAATTTATCTTTTTTTTTTAATTAATGTTTCTTTCCCATCAAGAACTACCCAGGATTCATTCAGATGAGTTCAACGTGTGTTTCAGGATTCATTCATGAGTTCAACGTGTGTTTACCTAGCTGGTCTCAGTGAGACACAGTAGAATCAGGGAGTTGGCCAGAGGGGGTATAGCTAGATTTTTTTCAGGGCACATAATGTAGATTCAAATAATGAATCCAGAGTTTTCATAATCTGGCATAGACCTCCATACTACCCCGACTGCTCATCATCTTCCTTCCCTTTCTAGTGTGACCGTCTTCAGTAGTTCCATACTTAGATACTGAAGGCAGAGTTAAAATGGGAAAGAAACAGTTAAAATAGCCTCGACGTGACTTTCAAAAACAAAAGGCAAAAACAGGACTGCAAGAAGAAATAGATGAATCCCCGATTATAGATGGAGATCTTCACACCCCTCTATCAGTAGTGAACAGATCCAGCAGTAAGGACACAGCTGAACTCAACAGCATCACCCATTAACTGGACAAAATGGACATCTATGAACTACTTCATCCAACAACAATAGACACACATTCTTCTCAAGCTCACATAGAACATTCGTCAAGTGGGACCACACTCTACACCATGAAACACACCTTAAGAAATTTAAAAGAATAAAAATCACATAATGTCTTCTTAGACTACAATGGAATTAACTAGAAATCAGTAATAGAAAACTGGAAAGTCCCAAATACTTGAGGATTAAATAGCATACTTCTAAATAACATGTGGGTCCAAAGAAGAAATCTCAAAAGAAATTTTAAAAATATTTTTAACCACATGAAAATGAAACATAACTTATCAAAATTTGTGGGATGCAAAGAAAGCAGTGCTTAGAGGAAAATGTATTATTGTGAATGCATGTGTCAGAAAAGAAGGATGTAAGCTCAATAATGTAAGCTTTTGCATTAGGAAACTAGGGGAAAAAAGAGCAAATTAATCCAAAGTAAGCAAAAGAAAAGATACAATAAGAATCAGAGCTGACATAAATGAATTAAAAACAGGAAATCAATAGAAAAATCAATGAAACCAAACACTGGTTCTTTGAAAAAGATCAATAAAATTGATAAGCCTCTGGCCAGATTAAGGGTTAATTAAGAAAAAAAGAAATTACTAATACTAGCAATGAAAGAGGGGACATCACTACAGATTCCAAGAACATTAAAAGAATAATACTATGAATAACTCTTTGCCCACAAATTTGATAACCTCGGTGAAATGAATCAATACCTTGAAAGACCCAGCCTACCAAAATTCACACAAGAAGAAGTAGATAATCTGAATATGTCTATATCTATTAAGGAAAATGAATCAACAATAGCCTTCCAGAACAGAAAACACTGATGAATTGTACCAAAGATTTAAGGAAGAAATCATACCAATTCTCTACAGTCTTTCTCCGAAAACAGAAACAGAGGGAATACTTCCTAACTCGTTCTGCAAGTCTAGCATTACCTTAATACCAAAACCAGACATAGATATTGCAAGAAAACTATAGACAAGTATCTATCATGAACATAAATTCTTTAAAAATTCTCAAAAAATACTAGCAAATCAAATCCAGTAATGTATAAAAAGAGTCATACACCATGGCCAGGTGGGATTTATCCCAGGTATGCAAGGCTGATACAACGTTCAAAAATCAATTAATGTAATCCATCACATCAACAAACTAGAGAAGAAAAATCACATAACCATGTCAATAGATACAGAAAATTATTTGACAAAACCCAGCACTTATTCACAGTAAAAACTCTTAGTAAACTAAGAGAGAGGGGAATTTGTTCAACTTGATAAAGAATATCTACAAAAACTCCACAGCTACATCACACTTAATGGAGAAAGGCTCAAATCCGTCTTACTAAGATCAGGAAAAAGGCAAGGATATGCCCTCTCATCATTGATTTTCAGCATTGTTCTAGAGGTCCTTGCTAATGCAATAAGACAAGAGAAGGAGATAAAAGGTATACAGATTGGGAAGGAAGAAATACAACTCTTTGATCATAGAGGACATGATCATCTATGTAGAAGTCCAGAAGAACTGACCAAAAACTCTTGGAAGTATTAGGCAATAACAACAAGGTTCCAAAATGTAAGGTTAATATGGAATTGATCTCCCTAGTATTTACCCAAAGGAATTGAAAATGTGTGTCCACATAAAACCTGCAGCTTTATTCATAATTTCCAAAACCTAGGAGCAACCAAGATTTCTTTCACTAATTGAATGAATACATAAACTAGTGTATCTGGACAGTGGGGTATTTTTCAGCGCTAAACAGAAGTGAATATCAAGCTATGAAAAGATGTGGATGAACTAAGTAAAAGAAATCAGTCTGAAAAAGCTAAATACTGTATTATTCTGGAAAAGACAAAACTGTGGAGTCAGTGAAAAGATCAGTGATGGGGGGCGCCTGGGTGGCTCAGTGGGTTAAAGCCTCTGCCTTCGGCTCAGGTCATGATCTCAGGGTCCTGGGATCGAGCCCCACATCGGGCTCTCTGCTCAGTGGGGAGCCTGCTTCCCCCTCTCTCTCTGTCTGCCACTCAGCCTACCTATGATCTCTGTCTGTCAAATAAATAAATTAAAAATTAAAAAAAAAAAGATCAGTGATGGGCAAGGATTTGAGGAGGGAGGGATGAATAGGAGGAGCACAGAGGCATTTTATGGCAGTGAAATTACTTTATATGGCATTATTATGGTGGATACCTGTCATTATGCATTTGTCCAAACTCATAGAATGTACGACACCAAGAGCGAACTCTAACGTACACTGTGGACTTTGAATGACAATGATGTGTCAATGTAGGTGTGTCAATTATTCGGATGTACTGCTCTGGTGAGAGATATTGATAATGGGGGAAGCTCTGCATGAATGGACATAGGGGATATGTGGGCAATCTCTGTATCTTACATTCAATCTTGCTGTGAACTTAAAGCTGCTCTGAAAAATAAAGTCGGTGGGGGAGCGGTAAGAAAGGAGAAGAAAGAAGAAAGAAATAGAAATGAATCAGGACCACCTGTGCCTAAATTTAAAACCTATCACTCCACACCCAGAATTGAAAGAGAGAAAGATGACATGTTTGCCTGTATTGAAGGAAAACAATTCTACTTGGAAAAATCCTGTAAAAATATTCAAGGGCAGATGACAAACTAGGAAAACACGTGTGCATGACACCTGTCAGGCAAGGGGCTAATTTCCTTAATGTAGAAAGAACTCATACAAATCAGTGAGAATTTGATATTTCTACCAAAAACCAGGCAAACGTATGCAAAAGCACTTCCCAAACAAAGGGAAACAGATGCTAGTGACTGTGATAGAACTATCTTGCTCATAATTACTTGAAATCAAATTAAATTAGATACAGCTTGTCAGCCGGCATATCGGTTAGGGTATAATGTACACACATGCGCTTTTTCTTCATAGCACTTCACACCTTGCACTTGTATATTTATTTGTGTGATTACTTGATAGACGTTTGTCGCCCCAGCCAGACCCTGAGCTCCATAAGGGTAGGACTTGTGTGTTGTTTTGCTCACACCACCTTTGTGTTTTCTGCAAACTGCATGTTCTTTAGACCCAGTAAATATTTGTTGAGTGAATGAATAAGTCAGTAAATGAGAATGGGTAGAAAATTCTGGAACCTCATACAACCAACAGAGAAGAGTGGTGATGATGGGAGAGTAGGACTAGTTGCAGGAGAGGAAAGGAGATTGTTTTCAGGTTACCACTCTATCCCCTTCTTACTTTTGAAGTTTTTGAAATGGGCATGTATGGTTTTATAATTAATGATTTGAAAGTAGCTCACATTTTTTAAATGAATGTCAAAGATGAGAGTGGGTGGCGAGGAGGGGACAGAGGATACCTGGAAGTGAACTTTCAACTCACTACATTATCTCAACATGTTGATAAGTAAGCCAAGGGCCGGTCTGGATCCTGTCAAGACAGTGCTGAGGAGGCAGGAGATCCAGCCAGATGCCCTGCTCAGCCACACCAAGGGGCTGGTTAAGATCTTGAGTCTTGGACAGAGATGGAGAAGGATAAAGTGTGTGTGGAGAGTTCAGGAAAGCCAGAGGTCAAATTCGAGTCATCCATTGAGCCAGAAAAGATCCTCAGGCAATATTCTGAATCCAGGAGATGTCAGCGTCCAAGAATGATGTAGGGCCATGTGTTGATCTGGGTCTGCTGGCAGCCTGAGCAGAGTGCTGTGCTCTGCTCTGTCCTATCTCCCACTGACTGTGGGTGTCGTTGGGTGTTGGATGGTTATTTTGGCCAGAACACCAACAATGAGTCCTGACCTCATGGAGGCAAGAAATGAGGCATCAGAGTTACCTCCCAGGGACTCAACTGCCCCTGTCCTCATGATGTACAAGCCCCTGAGCAAAGCACTCGGGCCATCCATGATCCAGTCTCCACCCACCTCCCTCGTCACACCCTCACTGTGATTCTTTTCAGTTCAGCTCCCCAGCGTATTAGAGTCGCTACAATGCACCAGGAGTTTTCCTGCCCCTATACCTTTACTGCTTTCTCTGGTTTGCCCTTCTCTCCTTCAGCCCCAGTCCAGTTCACCTAGTGACCATCAGCTCATCTTTCAAGACTGATCCTGGGTCAGCTCACCAATGAAACCTTTCCTGACACACCATCTGGGTGGAATATCTAATTTCTATTTTTGTCATCAGTGTAGCAAGTATGGGCTTCTCTTATAGCACCTGTGACAGTCATGAGCAGGTGGACCTACCCCATTAGATTATGAATTTCTTAAGGACAAGATCTGTGTCTTACTTTTCATTGTGATCCCAATCTGGAAAATTATATGGGGTGGTGGGTGGGTGGGTGGATGGATGGATGGATGGAAGGAAGGGTAGATGAATGGATGGGTAGATAGATGAATAGAAATTAAGCTCCACATTTTGTTTCCTGCTGTATCTCCATTGCTTAGCACAATGTGTAGCACATAGTAGGTACTAAAAAAAAAACAAACCTGCTTAATTAATTACCCTTTAATTAATTAAGTGATGATCCATTACGTAAACAGAAGTTTGGGTGGGTGGATAAATGGGTGGTTGGATGGATAGATTGATGAATGTATTTGCATTATAAGTATTCAAGAGGAAGATACATGTCTGACTCGATGTAAGTAAGACAGGAGAGTCTCAGTGTCCAAACACTGCATCATTATTTGACTCGGGCCTGTTGCCGTGTGTTAATTGAAAAGTCAGAGACCAGTTTTTAACTCAAAACATTCAAACACACATCTTCCCTGTCAGTCCCGCCCAGAACTGAGTTTTATCACCACCACGTGACACTATGCCCACGATTACCACTGCTATATAGTGAGCAAGGGAGATGTAGTTCAGAGAAACTCCCAAGAAGCCAGGTTGCTCTGGGGCCAAGATGATCTCTAAAATCTGGCTAACCTCTGACGTTTCCACCAGTATCCAAGACCTAGCTGGAGGTCCAAAATGCCGCTTAGGAGGAGTCAGGGACCAAAGCAGATACTACAAGCCCTGCAGGGACCCAGGCGCTTGTCCCTATGGAGATAAGGACACTGGGAGCATGAGTCTCTTTCTCTTCTAAGCCCCTATGTGATGGATGTAGCTCAGAACTCTATGGGGGAAGTTCAAGGATAATGCAATAAAGGGAAAACTCTAGGAGAGGAGGGGGCAAGGGAGGCATCCAACCATCTTGTAAGGATATTTAATAGTGTTCTCTAGTGACAGGGAAGGGGGGTGGGGAGCGTAAGCCACCATGGGGCTGACGTGTTGAGACGTTGCATCATGGGAGGTCAGGAGAGACAGCAAGACAGCCTGCCCAGCATCTCCACTGGGGTGTCCAACAGCTGTCGCAAGTTGGAAAGGACCAAAACTGAACTCTTGATCTTTTCCATAGACCTGCCCCTGCCACAGTGCTCCCCATTTTGGTAAATGGCAGATCCATCCTTTCAGTCGTATAGACCAGATACCCTGAAGCTGCTCCCAGCACCTCTCTTGTTCCTCCACCCTGCACCCAACTGGAGACTCCGTTGGCTTTACCCTCACACCGAATGAAGATGCACTCGCGTACCACCTCCATTCTCAACTCCCGTGGTTCCGCCCTGGCCGTTCCCTGAAGCCTGTCCTGACCCACCAGCTGGAGTGACCCTCCAAAAAGTTCAGGGCACAACCCTTCTCTACTCAGAACCCCCCAATGGCTCCCATCTCACTCTGAGTAAAAGCCAAAGTCTAGAGTCGCCCCTGGGGCTCCCCGCAAATGCCCTCACCCCTTCTCCTTCCTGCCTGATTGCCTATTCCTTCCTCACCATGTCTGTTCCTTCCTCCAGTAAGACAGGCCCACCCCTCTTGGGACCTTTCCCCTTACAGTCCCTACTGCTGGCCTGCTCGTCCCCTGAGATACTGGCCAGGCTCACCTGCTCAGCTCCTTGACATCTCTCTTAGAATGCCCCCTTCTCCGTGTGACCTGCTCCCAGACCCAGCTTCCCCTACCCTCCTTTCCTGCTCTGCCCTTCTCCACGGCGCTTGCCACCCAACCAGCTACATATTCCACTTACGTGTTTGGAACAAACATACCAAGATGGCAAGGACTTCCAGCATTGGGCTACAGGAACCCCAGTACCTAGAAGCACGCCTAGCACCTAGGGCGTGCTCAACTAGTACTCACTGAATGAGTGGACCCGTCAGAGCGTTTCCCTTTTGTTTCTTCCCCATCCCGTAACAGTCGATTTTCTCATTTACGCTATTAGTGTTAGAGCTGCCCCATCGCCCCCCTGTCTTGGTGCCCCATGGCACATACATTGCCTTAGTAACAGTGTGGCTGCCTCTGTGTCCTGTTGGCGAGGCTCATATGCCCAAACTCAGATTCTTATTAGCTCTCTTATTCCTGAGCTGGCTGCTAGGGAAAGCTGGCTGCACCTGGCGCATATGGGCAGAGCAGCCTACCGTGTCCCCTTTGGTCACCTCTTCTTCTGTAAGCCTACCCTGTTCCCACCTGTCTCTAGCTCAGCATGCAGTAGGCACAGCCACTCCGGTAAGCTCCAGTCTCCTTATTGTCTCAGGATCTCCCTCTCTGGACTGGGAGCTTCCTAAGAACAGGGGCTGCAACCTTTATGAGTCTTGAGATCTCAAAAGTGACCTTTGTATTGGGCCTTGAAGGATGAACTTGAACTTGCTGGGCACTGAGCAAAATAAGGGAGTTAACAAGATCTCAAGACAGTGAGGGTCAGGAAGAAATGCAGATGGCTGGTGCAGACCACTCCTTCTGGAATTTTGGCTGTGAAAGGGAAGAGAGAGAAGCAGAGTGGAAGGTAAAGGTTTAGTTTTTAAGTCCAGACCCTTTATGGCCCAGTGCCCTCTACGGTCCCTGCCTCCCAGTCCCGCTGCTCCTCCGTCCTTCGACACCCTCTGTTCCCATCTTGCTCCCTCTTGGCTACAGAGCTCCAGCTGCTCTTAGATGCAGTGCCTCTGGGCCTTTGTTCTTCCTGGACTGTCCCAATAATAATAATAATAATAATAATAATAATTAATAATAATAAGCTATTATAGTGAGTTCTTTATTGAGCTATTTCTAGGGGCCAAGATTCACACGTATGTACTTATTTGATCATTCAGTGGCCCTACGAGGATTGCACTATACCATTCTTGTGCTATTCACAAGGAAACTGAGGCACGGGAGGCTAAATAGCATGCCTGGGTGACGTGGCTGTGAAGTAGTGATTCAACCCGGCATTCCCCTGGGCTCCAGATTCCACACTCTCAGCTCTGCTGTAAGGTGTCTGCTTCCCTGGGGCCCAGCCCCAGTGTTAAGCTCCCGTTAGTGTTAAGCTTCCCTGAAGCCCCCGGGCCAACTTGGGCTCACTCCCCCGGGGCTCCCTAGTGGAACCCCATGCACACCTCGGCCCTCCTGTGTCTCCCATAGGGTTTCAGTTGGTGGTGGGTCTGTCTCCCCTGCCGACCAGGAAGGGGCCTTTGGGGGCACAAATGTGTCCTGGTGTCTTTGTGGGGCTCAGTGTTTGTGGTTGATCCATAAATAACTTCTCGTTCTTTCAAGGTCAACACGCTCGTTCCTCGTATGTACTCTAGGCTCCATAGATGGGCCCGTTATTAAACCCATTTCTGAAAATTTTCCATCTTTGTGTTTTCTACCTCTTATTTCTTTGGATGGTTTGGCTTCAGAAGTCCTAAGAATTTTCCCTTTGAATATAACTTGTGATGAAGGAAAAATGAACATGGTCTGGGTTTATCCTAATTGGAGTATGGTATGCCTCTCACAGACGAATGGCTTGGCCAAGCCAGCCCTGAATTTGTTTCCCACTGCCAAGTGTCTTAAGCAAGAAGGGGTTTCCAAGCCAGTTGTGCAAATATTTTTAAAAATCTGTTAACTCCCTATCTTGCTCCTTAAGACATTTAACCATAAATGAAAGCCTTCTGGCACCATGTGATTGAATTCCTAAATCTTCAGCTTCAAAGAACTTCACTCGGATTATTAGCAAACATTTATTGACCCCTTTTCTGTTCCAGGCTGTCCATATATATTATGCCATATGGCTTCCCCACCACGCTAGGAGGTAGATAGTGTCAGACATCTCACAGAGGGAGAAACAGAGGCTCAGAAGAGCCAAGTCACAAGCCCTGTGCCACACAGCTGGGGTACAACAGCACCAAAATCTGAACCCAGCCAGATCTCTCTGGTACGCGTTCAAGGGTAGTTCTGCTAAACGCCAGCTGCTTCCTTCCCGTCTCTTAAAGCCAGTACTGGCGCCAGGACCCTCTACTTTAAATTCTGGGGATAACTGTGCAATGAACAAGGCCTAGCTTGGCAGGCGAGGCTTGGAGAATTTGTTCTCTCCTCTTACAGCCAGACAGGCAAGGCAGAAACCCAAGCCCGTGTCCTGGGTGCCAAGACAAGAAGACAAGCAGCATCATCCCTTGTTCTCCTCCGTCACTGTCGTCACCACCGTCAGTGAGGGGAGAACAGCTAAAGGCTGGTGGCTGTCTTATTGGGGTTTCTCTTGGTGGGTAAATAGCACCCAGATCCAATAATAGAATGGAGACACAGAGGAAAGCTCAGAGGAGAGAAGTGGTGGCTGAACATTCTATTTGCCGGGGGGCTGTCCAATGCGTACAGGAAGGAGACATAGACAGGGACAGAAGGGCAACCCAGATCATCCCCACCCGAGACCGAATGCCCATGTGGTTGGCCCAGAGTCTGAGCAGTTCTCATATTTTATATTCTAAGCAACCTAACCAAAAGGTTGTCTGTCTCCAGTCCCACAAGATTTCGGAAAGATGATCCTCAAGACTGTTTGAATCCAGACATTAAATAAATAAAACTGCACATTTGTGGCAACAGGATAGTTAGCAGGCGCTTACTCTATAGGCCAGAAGCTTTAAGTATCCGTATTATCTTGGGTAATCACCACAATAAACCAATGAAGGAGATATTTTAACCCCTCTTTGCAGAACTGGAGACTGGGGATCTGGAAAGTTCTTTGCCCAGGTTGCATGGCAGCTGCCGGGGGATTAGGGTCCATAGTTCTGCCAAGCCCACACCACCCCACCTACGGCAAGCACCAGAGAGAAGGCCTGGCAGTATGGACACCCAAAGGCATTCATTCATCATCTTTTAGGACCCAGAGACCGATTTGAGAATATGAATTGACTTCCCCCTTAGACAAATGCACAAGCCACTCCAAAGTAAGAGAATTTCAGGGAGACCATGACCCCTTCACGCTCATGGTTGATGATGGCTTATGGTCACCTGCTCCTCAGAGAGCTTGTTCCTCCTAGGTGCAAAGAAGTCATATATGAACCTTGGTTCTCCCTGTCTTTGAACTTGACTCTTAATCACTAGGCTGTGGCTGTCCTTGGCTCTAGTAATGGAAATTGATGAGTCGTCCAAAGCTCAGGTCTGTGTCTGACACTAAAAACTGATGCTGAGACCTTCTTATTGACCTAGTTGATATTTATGCAAAAAAAAAAAAAAAAAACCTCCAGTTTATGTGTATATCCCATACAGAGTCCTCAAAAAGAAAAGAAAGAAAGAAAGAAAGAAAACGCTGATATATAATCTTTGCATAATAGACCAATTATAGATTTTCCAAATCTCAGTAATCAAGCTTTCAAAGCCTCTTTGAATGAATACACTTTCATTTAAATTCCATAACCTTCTAAAAGAAGGAGGAAAAGTTCCAAGGGAAATTATTTATTCTTATGATAAAGCATAAAGCAGTCCAAAGCTGGGTTTATACACATTAGCTGATTTTCATCTCCATTAACATTATATGCCTAGCACATGCACAGTACTTCAGTACACATGATTCCATTTCATTGCTCACACCCAGCACGCCCTTGAGGGAGACAAGGCCATTATTATGAACTTCATGTCATGGAAGAGGAAACTGAGGTTCAGAGAGGCCCCGTGACCTGCCTCAGGTGAAACATGGGTGGGCAGTGGCAGATCCAGGACTGAAGCTCTGGGATCCAGACCAGCTCCCATGCTTGTACCTCAACCATGTGTGAAGCAATGTTTCAGATGTCTGCTTGAGAATAGAACTTGCTGTATGTAATGCAAATACCAAGAAAGCAAGCCTGTGCATATGGGTAAGGATCATACATATGGTGAATTAGAAAACTTTTGTCCTCCACCACATTCAGGGCTCACTTGTGGGTCCCCTTTGCTGTGAAGCTCCCTGATCACCATCTGCTTCTCCCAGCAGAGGACCTCACACCCTGGAACCTGGGGCCACTTATCACACTGGATCATGATCATCTGGTGCCATCTGCAGTGAGCCCTCCACGGGTAGTAAATTTCTGAATAAGAGTCAGGGACTTATGGGGAGGCCTCTGGGGAGGGATTGGACCAACATTTGTTGCCATGGCAATGGCTTCTCAACTTGGCCTTGGACCAACTGTCTCAGCAGGTGAGCAAGCAGGAGGAAGCAAGGATGACTCAGGGTGTCCCTGCTTAGGGTGAAAGGGAGGGTGATTCATCTATGGAGGCAAAGGAGGCAGGCAGAAGACCTGCCTGGGATGTTGGGTATTTCTGTGAAGGTCTTGTCTTCCCTGCCAGGCTGAGGGTTTCTGAAATGTAGGGATCACCTCTCAGTCATCTCTCCATTCCCTGCAGAGCCTCTCTGCATGAGGTAGTATCCAGTGACTGGTGAACCTGTGTTGTCCAGTTACTGCCAAGTTGTTGTATACCAGTGTCAGCCACACTGTTCTCCAAATTGCTTGTCGTGACCCATGAGTGGGTCATGAAATCACTTTTGGTGCTGCACACCAGCATTTTTACTAATGATACAGAAAAGAAGAGGAAAGGAAAAAGAATGAGAGTGCATCATACATCATCCAGATCAGTATTATTTTACGGGAAACTTTTTTTCATGGGAAACATGAAAAGTGTGCAGTGGAGTTGGTGGGGTGTGTGTGTGTGTGGGTGTGTGTACACTGGGCTATGATATAAAATACATTTTTATTCTGACTCGCAAAGTATTTGAAAAATAGTAGAGGACAATTTTAGAAAGACACTTATTTGGCCAGTTTCCTGCGTATAGGAATGTGAGACTCTAATGGTCATTCGTTTGCATTGTTTATCTATGTATTCGGTGTTCATCTACAGTCGTCTACGAGAGTTGCTTTGTCTGCTGGGTCATCTTGTTCGGTGTGAGTGGGAAACATCCAGAAGCAAGTGACGGTCTCAGTGTGGCTGGAGTCACTAATTGGGCAACAGGGCCCAGAAGAGCTGTGTGTGACCGGGGCCACCTCAAGCCTGCCCATCTTCAAAGCAGAAACCTTTGTTTGTTGAAATTTTGTGGCTCAAGCAGGGTGAGCAGTGGGCTTGAACTGCTGATATTTGCAATCTGTCTGTCTCCCCTCACCCTACCAGTTGGCTTAAGTCACTTGGCACCTCTGTATTGATATCGTCATATTATTCCCATGGGTTTTTTGGTTTTTTGTGTGTGTGGTTTTTTTGTCATTCACAGTCTTGTCTCCTCAGTTAGTTTAGGCACTACTCAAATATATCTTCTGCTGCTTTTGCATCTCCAAAATGCCTTGCAGGGTTGGGAACAGAGTAGGCACTCAATAAATGCTTCCTGTGTGTTGACAAGTACTCATTGCTGGGGTCCCTTCTAAGACGTCCCTTCATTCCTCACGTTCTCGAACTGTAGAGCACAGACCATATGGCTTCACAGTTGTGTGTGGTAACAATCTTCCCCTTCACTTAGACTGTGAGCCCAGTGAGGACAGGGAGTATGTGTATTCTTTTTTTTAAAAGATGTATTTATTTATTCTAGAGAGAGAGTGCATATGAGTAGGGGATGGCCAGAGGGAGAGAATCCCATGGAGACGCCACTCCCAGTGCAGAGCCTGACATGGGGCTCAATCCCACAACCCTGAGATCATGACCTGAGCCAACACCAAGAGTCAGACGCTCCACTGACTGAGCCACTCAGGTGCCCCAGGAGTGTGTGTGTTCTATCCATCACTGTATCCTCAGCCCCTAGCACAGTACAGTGCCCACCTGCCTTGGTCACTGGGTCCTCAGTGATCTGTGTATCTGTTAGTCATCACCCTAACAATGCTGACTATCACTATCCACTATCTCAAAGGCAGACCAAATTGGTATTGGTTTTTGTAGAGTAGCTCTAAGCTACAGGTTGGTACTGGAGCTGCTCCATGTGTCTCCTCACCGTCCTTGAGCGAGCAGGCCAGCCAGGGAATGTTCTTCTTGTGATGATGGCAGAATTACAACAGAGCAAGTTCAGCTGTACAGACGCTTTTCAGGCCTTCGGTTCTATCACGGGCATTAGTCTTTTGGCCAAAGTAAGTCAATCAGTCAACCCCAAAGTCAAGGAGCAAGAAAGCAGGCTCTGCCTAGGGAGGTTTGGGTGGTGGAGGGAAAAGTGAATATTTCTAAATAACCTCCCCAAGTAAGTTCTCAGGCTCTTGCTAAATGTTCATGGGATGGCCAGGAAGGGAAGAAATCATGAGATGCCAGAGGTTTCCCGTAGGTTTTCACCATAAAGTCATAACAAAAGTCCACAGGGACTCTTCTACCACAGAGAAAGCCCAAGCTTTGTCTAACAAATAATAGCCCAACCACCCAGAGTTAAGTTTGTTGGGCAAATAAAGCAAGCCCTCAGGAGCGACAGCCGGCAAAGACTCTTCTTCTGCTCAGGGACACTCGGGGGAGGCAGCTGACTCCAGGAGGGAGAATGGGACAGTGACCGCTGGTTCCAGAGACATCTCTGACTGGATAGAAGTCAGGCTGGAGGAAAGGGTTCTAGTTTGTGTCCTTTGGCAATATGTGCCCAGATGAATGCCCACATGTCTGTTAAAATCAGCAGGTCAGGGTCTTCAGGAGATCTTTTAAAATAGAGCCCTGGTTGCCATCTTGGCTTTGCAGTACCAACCCGCATGGTTCGAAGTGGTGCAAGGTTCTGTGCCTCTCCGTTGGTCACCTGAAAAATAACACTGTTTTCTTTCATTGTCTTTCCTCTCCCACTGCAGGAGTGCTGTGCCTGCCAGACAGCCTGAATCTTCACAGGGACCCACAGCGGTCAAACAAGCCGGGTGACCTGCCCATGTTCAGCCAGTCAGAGCTGAGGACCATCGAGCAGTCCTTGCTGGCCACCCGTGTGGGCAGTATCGCAGAACTGAGTAAGTGGACACTGGTTCTCTGGCCTCTCTGTGCCCAAGGTGCCCCTCCCCTCAGGACAGTGCTTCGTCACCAGCCAGGTGACAGCTTTTATTGAGCACCTGCTGTGTGCACAGAACGCTGCCATGGTAGCCGTGGGGAAGGCAAGGGTTCTGGAGTCAGGCAGGTCTGATAACATTTCCTGCCACTGTCACTGTTGTAGGTCAAGTTCTTAACATTTTCTGAGCCTCAGTTTCCTTTTCTATAAAATAGAGAAAATAATAGTACCTGACTTAAAGTATGGTTTTGCTGATTCAGTGAGCTAATGCCCATAAAGAAGCTTTGCCATGGTGGCTGACACACAGTAAATGCTCTATAGATGGTGGCTGTACATTGTTGATTTCCAGTGAAATCATTTTAAAGCGTATGTCAAATCACATTTTCCTCTGGTCAGAATCCTCCACTGGCTTTCCATCTGACCCACAGAAAAAGCTAAAGTTCTCAGAATTGCTTGTAGTCCACACCACATATCCCTTTTATTCTTCTCCTGTCCCCTAAGACCCCCTGAACTCCAGCCGTTCTGGCCCTTTGGTTTTCCCTGACTATAGCAGGCATGCCTCAGGACCTTTGCACTTACTATTCCCTCTTCCTCAACCGCTCTTCCTCCAGATAGCCACATGGCTAGTTCCCTCATTACCTTCAAGCCTCACCCAGAATTTTAATACCTTTAGGGACACCTGGGTGGATCCATTGGTTAAGCGTCTGACTCTTGGTTTCAGCTAAGATCATGATCTCATGGATCATAAGATCGAGCCCCACACGGGGCTCTGCACTCAGCAGGGAGTCTGCTTGAGATTCTCTCCTTCTGCCCCCTCCCCCCCTCAAATAAATAAATCTTCAAAAAAATTTTTAAATACTCCAAAAGCCTTTTTCCCCTTAATATTTTTTGTTTTTTAATAAAAGTTTCACAGAGATATAATTTATAGACAGTTCGCCTCTTTAAAGTGTCCAATTCAGCGGTTTTTAGTTATTTAGTTTTTAATTATTTACTAAGGTGTAGCAACTATCAACCACCATCAACTGCCATCACCCCAACAAGAAACATGGTAGCGATTAGCTGTCATTACCCTCCCCCCCTCCACCTAACCACACTCTATTTTATCGTTTCTTTTTTTAAATTGTTAATCTCTCCCTACTAGAATATATTCTCACAGAGAGTAGAGATAATTCGCTGTATTGATGTAACCCCAATGCCAAGAACACTGCCTGGCACATAGTACGCCCTAAGGAAATGTGAAGAGAATGGGAAGGACAGGGAGAGAGAAAGTACAGAAAGGTGGAGATAAGGGAAGATTGGGGGTCTCGAGTTTGAGCAGTGATCTGAAACCCTTCTGCACCCTTAATTCAGGGCTGTGCCCTCGGAGTCTGGCCAACCAGAAGAAAATAAAACTGAATTTACTTATGTTCAGTTGATTATCAAATTGCTTGAAGGTGTGTTCCTCATGGGACCTGAGCATTGATCTTAGAAAAAATGGATTATGTTGAAGCCTGAATCGGTGTGACATTCTGGGAAATTCTGAACCATAGAAAGGAATCAGGGTCCAGAAGACAACGTGTGCCTCTTCCCAAAGGAAGTCCCTCTACACCCAGGACAGGCATCCATTTAGCACATTGCGCCCCCCTCTGGAAAGGGAAGTCATAGCTGATGCAGGCTGTGGCAGGTCCTCTGGTCTTTAAGGAGCTACTTCCTGGCACCTGAATTTGGAAATTGCACCCCCCTTCTCCTCAAACCCAGAAGTCACAGGATGCTGCCATGCTTCCAGCTACCTGTCCGCTATATAATCATTCTTCAACTTTTGGGTGCCATGGACCCCTTTGACAGTCTGGTGAAGCCTATGGACCCTGCCTCAGAATAATATTTTTAAATGCATGAAATACATGTATACATTTACGAAGGAAACCAATGATATTGAAAGTCAGTTACTGAAATATTTTTATAAAAATTGTGATGTAGCCATTCTGTACTTTTTAGCAGCACGTTATATAATACGATCCAGTAGCAGCTTCGATGACCCCATTATTTGGAGGTAGTGATACGTGTGAATGATATTTTGAAATATTTCCAACAATTGGAAAAGGATAAGAAAATGTCTGTACTTTAATAGCTCCCCCACGGATTTGGGATATAGAGGGTCCAAGCGGCACCTGCGGGGGTGGGGAGCATTGCTCTAAGAAGAAATGCCACACTGTTTGGGACCTTCCGAATTTCTGAGACATGCCCTTGACCCTGGAAATGCAGAATCTGGCTCCAGGGTTGGATCATGTCTGCATGGGCATAACCTGGGAAGAGCTTCATCACCATCTCTCTGCTGGGGTCTCCAGGGTTTGTCCTAGGATAACCTCAAGGGTACCTCTTTGAGTCTAACACCTGGGCTGGGGCCCTGCTTAACTCCGGCTCTCCACAAAGAAAAGATTTGCTTAATAAATCTGTTCTTCGCCAAAGCAGGCAGGCTGCAGCAGCAGCTAACCGCAGAAATTGTTTTTAAGGTCAATTTGCTCTGTATATTAGACCCTGTCATTCTCACTGATATTGACTTTCACATATGAATTGTCGGCACACAATGGGTGCTGCTAATTACAGGGGTTCTGTACCTTCATTAAGTCAACCCGTAGAAGGTATGTGCGAGAGCACATTGATAAGCCGCCTCGGCAACCAGAGGTAATAAAATCACCTGCTTTTCTGATCTGACTGTAATTTAGAGTGGCTTGCTCTGTGGTCTGAATCAATACGAGCCTTGCTCTCTCTGTGTACCTAGAGAGCCATTCTTCATATTCAAAGATTACTCTATCAGTGTGGCTTGTAGAAACTACTGTTTTTCGGCAAAGGTGAGCTGAAGCAAGTCTGTTCCCAGATATCCCTGCTCTTCTGGAATCAGGCTGTGCAGGGTCAAGGGCAGAGAGCCTACCCATGGCCTTCTCCATCGTCAGTAATGATCGGCAGCAGCTGGTGTTACAGAACCAGGGGACTAGGATAAATCCACATGAGCTGTTTCCAGTGTAACCGCTGTTGTCCACACTGGCGGGAAGGGACGCTAGAGGAGGATGAACAACTTGTCTAAGGTCCACCGCACCCACGAGCTGCAGGAGTTGGGACTGAGCGCGGTTCTTAAGGCGGAGCTCCCACGCTTCACCACAAGACTGCTCTCCTTCGGGGAGAACCCCGGCAGGTGTTTCTACATGTTACAGGTGCAGTGAGGGCTGCGTTCCTTCCAGCTCTGGGGATCTGTAGCTAGCTCTGTTGAATGCATGGTAAATGTTCTCCTCTAAACAGACCTGGAGATGCAGAAAGTCACAAAGGATAGCACCTAGATGGGGACCACCCTGGGGGCTGAGACCTCTCCCTGTAACCCCGCCCATATCCTCAGGGCATCACATTTTGATCAGAACTTGATCACCCAGGATGTTTAAAACACTTACCTTTGTCCAGCCTGCTGTGGCTTGGGGTGAAGATAAATCCACTCATTCTGGAGCACCTGAGTGCCTTCAGTAGATAAAAGGTGTTCCCATTTCACAGATAAGAAAACTGAAATTTGGAAGAAAGGTCTTGCCCAAGGCCATGCAGCTAGTAAATGGCAGAGTCATAATTTGAGCCCAGTTGTTGTTGTTGTTGTTGTTTTCCTGCCTTACTATGCTGTGTCCAGTTCAGCTTTGCCTTGTGAGCCCCTAACACAGCACCCCTGGCTTGGGAGATAATCTCAAGGGGGAACATGCAGCGAGATAGTCTCTGAAACAAGATCAGAAGAAAATGCCACCGGTGAGAGGAACTCTTAATGACAGTCCACTCAAATATTAAATACTCTATAGAACTGGACTTTGATCTCAGAGACCTGGAACTGAGCCCATGCATGCCTAAACTGTTGGAGTGTGAAGCTAAACTAGGACGCCACTCAGCCCCCAAACTGACACAGGCTGGCCATTTTTTTTTTTTTTTTAACTCTGAGTCCTAGAAAATTTGCACAGTGACACGCTGAACTTCACAGTTGACCTGGAGACTGGCGAGCAGTCCCTTCAGGCTCTCTTTCCCTGAACCAGTGAGCACATCTGGGGGAATCGGGCCCGCCCAGGCTCTCCCACTGAGGCCACAGGAGAAGCAGAGGCCGTGGCCTTGTGCTCACTTTGGAACCAACTTGACTCTCCTTTGGGTTCCACTCAATCCCACACTCGTGTCCTCTGAGGTCTTGTCTCAGCTCCTCTGCCTGACATCCCAGCCTTATCCACAAGCTCCCAGCTGAAACCCCATCAGACAGTCATTAATTGTAGTGTTTGCTTTCTGTGGGTTCAAGGGGGAAAAAAATGAGAGCCTCATCATAAAGTGCTCCTTCCTATTCATACTAAACTTTTCACACTCAACTGTGAACTTGTTGCTCCCATTCAATGAGGCAGACGAAATGGGGCCATTAATTTACAACAGTGAGCGAAAAGCTTTCTGGGTTGTGTCTCCTCGGTGTCCTCAGAAAGAAAAAAGAATCTGAATCCTTATGGCTTGGACAAGAAGGTCTCTCTCCTTGTTTGGAATGGAGTTGGGCTCTTTGCTGAGTCCTGCCTCCAGCTCCTCGGGTGCACCTGTGTCCCTCTATGATGGCAAAGTGGCCATTGGCCTCTTGGTATTTTTCGAATATTGCACTCTACCACAGAGCCTTTGCACGTGCTGCCCCTTCTGCCTAGAAAGCTCTTCCCCTGGTATTTACAGGGCTCCTCTGTCACTTCATTCAGGCCTCTGCTTCACTGTCCCCTCCTCAGAGAGGCCCTCCTGTGACCACCGCACTCACCCCTACCCCACTGCTCTTTATACAGTCTTCCTGCTTTAATCTTCTTCATCACACTTAATCACCACCTGACATCCATATGTTTATTTATATATTGTCTGTCCACCCCACCAAGACTATAAACCCATGACAGCTGGGAGGGTTGTGGCTTTTTGTTTGTTTTGTTTTGTTTTTAAGATTTTTATTTATTAATTTGACAGACAGAGATCACAAGTAGGCAGAGAAGCAGGCAGAGAGAGAGGAGGAAGCAGGCTCCCTGCTGAGCAGAGAGCCCGACACGGGGCTCAATCCCAGGACCCTGGGATCATGACCTGAGCTGAAGGCAGAAACTTTAACCCACTGAGCCACCCAGGCACCCTGGGTTGTGTTTTTTTAAAATATCATGATATCCTTAGGGCATGGGAGTAATGGTTGGCACATGTAGGACTCAATAAATAATTGATGAATGAATGAAAGAATGAATGATAGGTTTCCTGCTCAATCCAGGGTTCAGTCTTCCATTGTCCCTAATGACTTGGATTACACATGGTCTTTCCATTCTTTCTTGTTCAAGGAAGGGGTTTTGGTGGGGAAATTTAAACAGCAGTTTGTGATGCTGGAGAACACCTCTGTTTCCTCATCTGTGTTGTGTGATATAAGGCAAGTGACTCGGTCACTATGATCCCTGGTGTTCCCATCTATGACAAGAGGGTGATGATCCTTGCTCCCCCAGGGTTTTAGGAGGTTTTGAAAACATACTGTAGTATGTTTTCAAAACATACAGTTGACTGTAGATGAGGGAAGGAGGTGAAGTTGCTGCCTCAACTGCTGTCTCTTGGGCAGAAGGAGCCACCGTTGGAATGTGTAGCCCTTTGTCCCGGGCGATTGTATCTGGCATGCAGGGGGCAACTTAGTGGGAGCTGCTCCAACAACCTGAGTCTGGCAGGTTAGAGCAGCATTTCTGAAGGGTAGGATAGGAGATGATCGTAGGTGATACACACAACACTTCTTATTTTTAATTGCCATGAATTTTTCATGAGCACTAGAAAAATATTGGTTTTCCATTTATGGCACTGATATGAAGCTTCCTTTTAAAATGAGTGAAAGAATGAGCCAATTTAAAGAAAACTATTAAGTAGATAAATTGTACCTGCAGCCCACAGATAATGAGAGAAGACCTGGTGGTGATTCCCAGGTGGCTGACATTTGGGAAACCAGTTATTAGCAAATTCTATATGGTTTCTGGAACCAGCTCCAGCTGCTGAAACACGGAGCAGCTAGTGACAAGTGGATTTGCAGTTTGGGGTTCACAAAGCTGAAGGGCGAAGCAGCGGATAGCACGTACATGGAATGGGGTTTGAGATGGAGCTAGTGATTGCAGAATCCCTGTGCCAAATCCATCTCCTGTCGCCAGCCCTCCTGAGAGATGTGCTTAGGGCCTCTGATCAAGAACGGGGATGCTGCTGATGATGATGATGAAGATTTGCTGATGGTGATGATGGTGGTGAAAATGGTGGTGGTGGTGATGAAGATGATGGTGATGATGATGAAGATGATGGTGATGATGATGGTGATGATGATGGTGATGATGGTGGTGATGATGATGATGGTGGTGGATGATGGTGGTGATGAAGATGATGGTGGTGATAATGGTGGTGATGATGATGATGATGGTGATGGATGATGGTGGTGATGAAGATGATGGTGGTGATGGTGGTGGTGATGATGATGGTGATGATGGTGGTGATGAAGATGATAGTGATGATGATGGTGATGATGGTGGTGATGATGATGATGGTGGTGGATGATGGTGGTGATGAAGATGATGGTGGTGATAATGGTGGTGATGATGATGATGATGGTGATGGATGATGGTGGTGATGAAGAGGATGGTGGTGATGATGATGATGGTGATGATGGTGGTGATGAAGATGATGGTGGTTATGATGGTGACAGGGGTGATGATGGTGATAGTGAGATCATAGTAGTGATGATGATGATGATAATGGTGATTATGGTGGTGATAATGGCGGTAGTGGTGGTAATGAGGAGGAGGAGGAGGAGGAAAAGAAATCGAGCTGAATATTTATTAAGCACTTAGGATATACTAGACTCCCATATGTTTTAAGTGACTTATATGCATGACTTCGTTTAATATTAGGAGGTAGATGCTATTATTATTATCCACCCAACAAATCCATTAGGTCATAAAAACCCCCATTTACAGAGAGGTTAAATAATGCATCCAAAGTCACACAACTAGTTAGTGGCAGATTGGAGGCTCAGGCTTAGGCAGCATGTTTCTAACCACCACACACACACACACTGCCCCGCCAGGAACAGGACAGTGAAAGAGGCACAACCTCTCCCCTTTGAGGCTCAGTGGGGGAAGCGGACACAAAACATGACAGAATCAAGCAAGTAACATGTTAGACTTTATTAGCAGGTATTGTGGGTGAACAGGGAAAGAGGAGATTCTGACTGGGAGCATCCTGGAGGGCTGCATGGAAGAAGTAGTACTTGATCACAGCCTTAAAGGTCCTCAGTAGTTGGAGAATGAGGGAAAAGTCACTCCAAGGTGAGAAAATAGGAGCCAAAGGAGGAAACCTGGAAGTGTAGGTTTAGCTGAATGATGCTCCAAGGAGGTAGTTAGCCCAACCAAGGTCAAAGGTGTCCCAGCATCTTGGGGTATGGACCCAAAACATGGACCTTCTCTTCTTCACTCCCTTGTGAGTTTTCTTATTCTGAGCTTTTTTTTTTTTTTTAAGATTTATTTACTTATAAGCGGTGGGGGGGGGGGGAGCAGGGGAGAGGGAGAGAGAATCTCAAGCAGATTCTGCGCTGAGCACAGAGCCCAGTGTGGGGCCCAATCCCATGACTCTAAGATCATGACCTGAGCCAAAATCAAGAGTCAAATGTTCAACTGACTGAGCCGCCCAGGTTCCCTGTCCTGAGCTTTTCTACTAGAGCTTAGAGAAAGACAGATGGAAAGATGATACTCCATCTTTGATACACCATCCATGATACTGACATGGAAGGAAGGTACAAGAAAGAAAACATATCACCTTAGTAAGCTGATTATTCTGATAACGCCAAGTAGCTGTAATTCAAAACTCAGAAACTACAAACAAGTTGGAAGGGAATACCACCCACAGTTCCACTAGGGAGAGAAATCCTTAGTCAACATTTCGGGGGTTATTGGGGGGGGCCATGGTTTTCATATTTACTTTATGCAAAGTTTTTAAATAATATAATCCTGATCTCACAGTATGCAATTATGAGTTTCACTTTTTTTCTACTTGCCATTCTAACAAGAGGATTTTTTTTTCGTGGTCTTACAGATCTGTGCAAACATTTTTAATGACTGCATAAGTTTTTTATTTTATCACATGGATATACCAGAATTTATTTAACCATGCTGTTATTTTAAAACATATATTTCTTTGTCAAATTTTGGATCCCATAAATAAGGATTGGATGAAAATCCTTGTGCGTAAGGATTTTTGCTGCATTTTGGATCCTAACATTGGGAAGGATTCCCAGAAAGAGAATTACTGAACTGAGGGTAAGAAGCGTTAACACCTTGGCTACATAATGCCAGATTGGACTTGGAGCTGACCGTGGCTGCCCTGGGATATCTCTTTAAAAAAAATGGTAGGGGGTAGGGTAAAGAGCACAGGCTTTAGAGTCAGGTGGACCCAGGTTGGACTCTTGTCTGTGCCTCAGTTTCCTTATCTGTAAAATAAGATATCTCAACCTTGACATTATTGACGTATGGGGCTAGATTCTTTGCTGTGGGGACCGTTTGTAGGATGGTTAGCACCAGCTCTAAACTCCACCCCTAGGATGCCAGTAGCAGGCCCTTGGACATGACAACCCAAAATGGCTCCAAGCTTTGCCAAGTGTCCTCTGGCAGGCAGAATCCACTCGACTGTACATCACAGCTATAAAACTGATTACTATCATGAGTGTTTTGCAGAACACGAGAGGATCGGAAACAGTGCACGCAAGGTGGTGACTCAGCATCCGTGGCACGGTGTAGGGGCACCTGTCACTACTGGTGGTAATAATATGACAGTGACATTTCCCATGGCTGGATGCTACAGAGATCACACCCAGGAGAACACAGGGGATCAGTTCAGAGGCCACACCTGGCTCTAGGAGTCTCTGGGTCTTTGGTTCTTTGGCCAAAAGCATCCAGCGGTTTCCCTGTCCACTCCTTCCAGCAGTCACCGTGCATCCTACCACTTAGGAACAGAATTGCTTCTCCGATTTTCCTGATGGGAGCCTTTCTCCCCTCACTGTCCCCCCACCACACACCCCCGACCCTGCTGTTTGCAACTCATCTTTCCTCCTGGAGGACTGTGGAGGCTGTGCTGAGTCTGTTACTGGTGAGCCCAAGTCCTTCCCCCTGCACATCCCTGGGGGTGAGGGAGGGCCCCTCAGACCCTGCCGCCGACATGCAAACTCACCGGAAACCCAGCACCTCTGCAAAGTTCACCCAGCGGTTTTCGAGGCTCCCCAGGTGGCGTCTCATTGTGTAGCCCTCCCTTCTTCCTGCCCTGCTGGGGCTCAGCCTGTGGTCTTGGTCTCCTGTGCATCTTCATGAAACCTCACCCCTGCCCCCGCCCGTGGCTGGGGCCACCGTTGAGGACCCTGACATCACAGCCAGGGGCAGAACTGGGAAGTGTGTGGTTCCTTCCAGAGCTGCTGGCCACTGGGCCTGTCTGCCATGGCCTCTGCGTCTTGTCCCCACCCCGCACCCACGGAGGATGTGGTTACTGACAGGTGCCGGTTACAGATGGGCTGAGCATTGCTGCGCAGACTCTGGGTGTGGCCAAGCCAGCCATGACCTAGGGAGCTCCTGATGGGCTCTTGATGCCACCAAGGAATGAAGACCCCCTTGTCTCCTGCCCTCCTGAGGCAGAGACCTCCAGAGACCGGGCTTCTGTTAGTTCTAGAACCAGCTTCCTGCCTCCGTCATTGCTGATTACTTGCATGCCCCTCCAGGCCCCTTCCCTCAGGTCAAGTATCTTCTAAGAGTGTGCATGGCCATCGGTGCAGCTTGGCCAGAGCCACCACCCCCTCCTGCAGACGGGTCAGACGCTGAGACCCCTTAGCCAGAAGCTCTGCTCTCCCAGTAGAGGCAGACCCATCTCCTGAGCCCCCCACCCTGAAATCCACAATGGCATATATTTGGGGAGACTGGGGATTTAGGCCTCAAACTCTTCACTGGAGTTGTTCAAAGGCCACACCCTGACATCGATTCTAGCAGAAACTGGGATGCACTGGCTAAGAACATGAGCCCTGGCAGCCTCGTTGGAGTTGAAGCCTGCTACTTCCTGTGCAACACCTGAGCCAGTTGTCTCTTACCTTGATTTTCCCATCTCTGAAGTGGGTTTATGTTCCCTCTGGCTCTTAGATAATTAAACCGGAAAGTGTATAAATGGCCTGAGACGTGTGGTTTCCCCTCCTGCTGCTGCTACCCTCTCCTTCATGCCCTCCTCATCAGAAGATGCACCATGTCGTCATTGTGCCCAGTCCCAGTCCAGACCTGCCATCTTGTTCTTTCCAGGCTCCTTCTCTACATTCACCGGTCAGGGTCTCTTTACCAGGGGTTCAAGCTGCCTCTTATGAGACTTGACTGACAGGACTGGCCAGAGGCAGGCTTCTGGCTTGCTTTTTCTCCTCCCTCCCAAAGAGCCATGTTTCTAAAAGATGTAGAGAGAACAGGGAAGAAGAAGCAACTAAGGACCTAAGTGGACCTCCAGACAGACACTTGGAATGCGCAGCTTTGTAGCATAAGTTCCTAAAAAATCAACCCCAGCATGAAGCAGCAGGTCGGACACTGGGTCAGGACACCGGCAGGACTGTCCCCCCACATCCCAGGCACCCGACCTCCAGGTCTCACCATCCAGAGAGAAGGGTGAGCTGGCAGGCCCTGAGCCTAAGAGGGCAGCTAATTTCATGCCCACAACATGCCAGGCCCCTCCTCATTCTGTCCTGAACCCTCATAACCACCGGTCAGAGGCGGCTCATTACCCAAGGCTGAGTGACTTACTGTTTTGTGCACCAATGAGCAGCAGAGTTGGGATTTGAACTCCTTCTCTTGACTGTAAGTGCTGGTTCTCTGTATTTTTCAACTGCAGGTCCCCTGGGGGTTTCCAGGCTGCCTACCTCTCACAGAGAATTTCCTTCTTTGATTATTTTTTGGAGTTTCTTGGGCATATGTTCCCGCCTGTGGGAAATGGAGAGAGAAGGCTCTGAGCGAGGCATGGTAAGAGGCAGAGGGGTGCAGGGTTGCCGCACTTGCTGTTCTCTGTCCAGCTCCTGCATCTGCTTGCTGCCCAGATATCAAGCTTGGTAGGTTGTATCCTGGTTCATTTGTTCTATTAAGGCCTCAGGACTCTGACAACATGGAAGTTTCCTTTCCTCTGAAAAGTCCTCTCTCAGAAATAGTGGCCACTTGGAATCTTGTCTCAAGAAGGACATCTATACTCAGTGTGTAAGAGCTCTGTGATTGATTAACCATGTCTGCCATGGACATGGACTAGAAAGGGGAATATTTGCTATTTCTGCCCTTGGCTGAGACCATATCTCCATATTTGATTCCCCTAAAGGGGGATGAAGGACCCTCTTGTCAATCTTCTTTGAAGGAAGTGGCCCCACCTTCAGACTAGAAAGTGGACTTTGGGCCTTCGGAGGAGAAACTCGTGCCTCTCACTGAGCCTCACTTTCTTGGGTTTGGGTTTGAGGTCAAAGTGTCATGTTAAAAGGTACGGGTGGATGGCAGAGAAGTGGTGGTCTCCACAGGCCTAGTTTCAACTGGGCAGTGAAGGATGGGGAATGGGGGGGACAGTCTCCCTCCCCGACCAGGGGCTGCCTGGGTGGGATAGGGAGGGAAGGGGAGCAATAAATTCCAGCAGGAACTATGTTTCAGTCTTGAGCCTGAAGACAGAATTCCATCTTCTTCAAGGTCTTTTCTCCTAAGGCCTTCAGCTGATTGGATGAGGCCCACCCACATCTTGGAAGAGAGTCTGCTTTTCCCAAAATCTACTGATTTAAAGGTTAAAATTTAATGTGAAAAATACCTTCACAGCAGCTTATAGACTAGTGTTTGACCAAATAACTGGGCACCATAGCCTCACCCAGTTGACCCATGAAATTACTCACTGCAGTACCTCATATGGGTGTTACTCGGAGTGTGCAACACATTCCACTGGACGAGTGGAATGGGGCAGCACATTCAATAACATTGGTCATGGACTGATCCTTTTAAATCCAATTTTAATTCTATTTGCTTCAAGAATAAAGGCTCCATTTGGTATGAGCCCCTAACACTTCTCTAACACTTGTTATTTAGAACAACAAAAATTGGACCAGAATTCAGCTATGAATTAATTATACTGGGGGCGCCTGGGTGGCTCAGTTGGTTAAGCGTCTGCCTTTGGCTCAGGTCGTAATCTCAGGGTTCTGGGATCAAGCCCCACATCGGGCTCCCTGTTCAGGCAAATATTCCCCTTTCTAGCCCAGCAGGGAGCTTGCTTCTCCCTCTCCTCTCCACTCATGCTCTCTGTCACTCTCTCTGTCTCTCTCTCTCTCTCTCTCTCTCAGATAAATAAAATCTTTTTAAAAATTAATTATACTATTTTGTTTCCATCAAATTAACTTTTATAGTGATCTTCTGTTTATGACAAGTGATACTGATCTTCCATTTATGATAAGTGACAGAATGTTTCCTTTTTAGATACCCATACTTTTAAAAAAATCTAAATGAATCCAATTAAAGTTAAGTACATCAGGGCACAGGTGGGACTTGGATACAGCTGTGCTCATGAAGGTAGCATACAAACAATCAAGTTTGGGAAACGCCATCTTAGCCTAGAAAAGTGAGGGCTTCCAGGCCCAGCCAGCCTCCCCACAGGAAGGTCCTCCCTGTGCGCCCAACCTGGGGGCATGCATTTGGTTTGATGAAGAGAAGGCTGGTTTCCTTCGGAGAAAGCAGGAGAAAGACTAAAGCGTATCCCAGGTTTGCTAGTGTGGAGTAGAGTAAGACAGAGCCCCTGTCCTCAAGGAGAGTGGTTCAGTGTGGGCATTCTGGAGGCAGACTTCGTAGGTTCAAATCCTGGCTCTGCCACTTGTGACTGCTGCGTGACCTTGAGAAGTTATTTGACCTCTTTCCTCATTCATGAAATGGGTTGACAAAGGTACCTACTTTAGGGAGATGAACTGGGGTGTTTAGAACTTACCGGTACGCAAGTGTCGTTTAAGACAGTTGCTGCCATTGGGAAGGAGCCATGAGGAAATAGCAGCTCTAACACAGCCTCTACCTGCTGTGCTAAAAAAAGTACAGTGTGATACACACACGGGAGAGTGGGGAGATTCCAGGAGGATTTCTTGGAGAAACCAATATATCTGCTGATTTCTGGATGGTCAGTAGACGTTAGCCTGGAGAAGAGAGAGAGAGAGAATGTTCTGGATAAAGGGAATAGCCTATGTACAGTCCCAGAGGTCCCAGAGGACCACCCCAGTTGAATGAGGGAGTCCCAGCATCGGAATCTCTGCAGAGGTCTTCAGCACATCTCTGCACGTCATGGCTGCCTGAAGGATCTGAAATCTTACTTCCGTCCACAGGTGACCTGGTGTCCCGAGCAATGCACCACCTGCAGCCCCTCAATGCCAAGCACCACGGCAACGGCACTCCCCTGCACCACAAGCAGGGGGCGCTCTACTGGGAGCCGGAGGCGCTGTACACCCTTTGCTATTTCATGCACTGCCCGCAAATGGAATGGGAAAATCCCAACGTGGAGCCTTCCAAAGTCAACCTCCAGGTGGAAAGGTAAGACTGGCCTTAGCTCCGGATGGCCGAAAAGAGGAGCTCCCCTCTGGCCGCCGCCTTGCGGTGGGTGGGTACTTCGCCCAGGGTGGCACAGGGGTGCGGGAGGGGAGCGATGCTGGTGGTCAGAACTACACATTTCCCAGAAACTCACTGGAGGGGTCCAGGTGGGAACCTTGTGCCCCGAGGGGGTGTCTGAGACCCAGGTGGGGTCTCTGAAATGGGTTGCTTAGGGTTGATGCCAAGAAGTGTAAAAACGGCCCGGGTCAGGAAGGTGGTTCTGCAGATTGCAAAAGGGTAAGGGGCTCTGCTGTGCAGGGTGGCGTCCTTGTGAAGGCAGCTGTAGGAGATGCCAGCTCCTTGGGGGGAGGTGTCTTCATTTCCTCCTGGCTGCCCTGGGGACTCCCGTGGGGAACCATAAACACCTGCTCAGCAGAAGTGGCCTCCGAGAGTGCATGGGAGACTGGCTTGCTCAAGCAGAATCCTCCAGGGAAAGGGAGGAAAGGAAGGCTTCCTGGAAGAGGACACTCCCTCTGACCCAGCTTCTGTCCCTCTCTAGTGCAGTCCCTCCACTTTCCCGTGCCTCAGCTTCCCCATCTGTAAACCAGTGGCTGAACTCAGCACTTCCCAGCTCCCCTTTTATCTGGAAAACTCCTTCGGGGGGGGGGGCAGGTTGTCAGAAACCAGACTGCCTGGGGGCATCCCTCTTCCCCTGGGAGTCCATCTCCCCACAACGCCTCACAGATCAGTCCCTTTTACTCCAGCTGCTCTAGCAGGGACCCATTTATCAGAAGACTGGTTAAGAGAGTGGGCTCTGGGATCCAGACTTCTGGCTTTAAATCTTGGCTCTTCCAGTTAAACGTTCCAGTTAAAGGGCAAGGGCCTTGAGAAAGTGCCTTAACCTGTCTGTGCCTCAGTTTCCTCATCTGCACAGTAGGGCTGTGAAAGTAAATCCTGCATAGGGCTGACAGAAGGCTGAGTGACTCAAACAGTGGCCAGCACACAGTAAGTGTTTGTGCTCGTTGCTGTCGTCGTAGACACTATCTGCACGTAGGGGAACAGCTCCCAGTTTGGGCTCAATGCGGTTTTCTCTTCTCTGTTAAAATGGTTCCAAGCAGTTTTGAGATGCTTCCTGGTTGTTGTGCTGCTGCAGGGACGGACTGGGGCTTAACTGGGCTCCCTTCTAAACCCACATTCTCCTGGCTTTCATTTCCGGGAAGAGAACGGAGCATGAGTTAGAGAAAACTTGCTGCGGTTTTTGTTCTTGTTTTGTTTTTAAGAACCCGAGTGAGCATGAGGATTTCAGTCCCGCCTGGAGGTTGCTTCATCAGGCCTCCCGCGATCTAGGCGAATCTGTGGGTGCCCGGTACAGGTTCTTATGTGCCGAACACACCCACCTTGGAGAGGGGACCAAATGCTCATTGTCCCTGGGCAGATTAGGACCTCAGCCTGAGACACCAGGAGGGACCCTCCCTGCGAGCGTGCAGCCCTAGCGCTGAGGGAACGGAAGCCAGCAGCCTCGGCCCCTGGGCCATCTAGCACTTTGGCCCCCGGCCCTCACCAGCCTGTGCAACAGTGTCTCTGACTCACCCCCCACCAATGTGCACATGACCCCCAGGGGACCCCCCTCCATCTCCAGCCAGGCGGTGCCTCCTCTGAGCTCCAGAATCTTCTCACCCTACTCAACCTCAGTTTCCCCATCAAGTCTCATACACCCAGACTGGTTCTTCTTCTCGTAGTACCTTATTCTTTTCTGGGTAACACCGCAGCTTCCTGAGGGCAGAGAACACATCTGTTTTGGTGGCTGCTCTACACCTAATGCCAAGCGTCACTTCACATCTGTTCCTAGTGGGGAGTCAGTAAGTATTTGTAGAAAGATTGAGCAAACCGTTGATCTAGCTGCCTGTAGAACATTTCCATTTGGGTGTATTCATGGGCTACCTCAAATCTGAGGTAACCTCTTTGCCATCAAACCAGTTGTTCGTTCTCTCTCCCTCATCCCTAAGAATGGCGTCACCACCAACCTGGTCACCCCTGTCAGAAAACTGGGCCTCGCCCCACACTCCGTCCTCTCCCTCACTCCCTCCTACAGCTAACGGTCAGCAGATCTTACTGATGCTGCATCTAAGTCGTCTCTCTAATTGCTGCCGCTGTGTGGTCGGGCACCTTGTTCCATCTTACTTCTGTTACTGCATCTGATTTCTAAATGGTCTCCCCAAATGTGAGGCTTCATACTCTCTGAGCAGCTCCATCCTCCTCATGACCACCAGACTGAAACTTCTAGAATGTGAATCTCATCGTGTGATGGACTCCTTGCCCCCCACGCTAACACAGGGGCATGGCCCATTACATCCTCTATCACGCGGCTTCCATCTTAGTTTCTGGAATCCCTTTCAGGGTTCGGAGTGTAGCTGGAATAGTCCTCAGTCTGAGGAGACCATCTGAGGCTTCCAGACTTTCTGGAACAAGATGTAAAGACACATGGGCTTTGAGGGAGAGCAGAGTAAGGAGAACAGGGCCCCAGATATGTTGGGATCAGTTCTGTCTTGATCTTTCCCATCTTCTTTGGTTGATTTTTCAGGGGTCAGAACAAAATGCGAAGTAGACCTTGTCATTTTTGAGTTGTGTTCACTTTGGCTCTCCAGAAAGAGTGTGGATTTGGGAGTGAGACTGACCTTTGGCTCTGTATCCCAGCCCTGCTTCTTCTAGCTCTGAGACCTTGAACAAGCCGTTCCTCCTCACAGAACCTCTTTTCCTCAACTGTACACTGAGAGTGAGACCAGCTTCACGGGAATGGTATGAGCAGTGAATTCAATATGGCAGCTAAGCCACCACTGCCATGCCTGGCACGAGAGCAGCACTCCTTCTCCCCAGAAGAGTAGCTGGGTGGCTCTAAAATGCTATTATCATTGTCCCTACAGAAGTCTGTGTGTGTGTGTTCCTTCTAGACGAAAAGCTATTCCTCCCTCCCGTTCCCTGATGAAATAGGCATTGGCGTTTAGCATCTGAAATCACACATGGAAAGGCTTCAGAGGAGAGAAGACTTCTGTTCTCCATCAAGTGTTTATACCAGCTCCCTACCAAAACCTCTGAACAAGAATTTTCCAGTGGGAGGTGGACTCTAATTTGGAGTTGTTTATCTCTTTCTTTCTGTCTCTTCACCCCCAAAATCAAAAAACATTTCCTTAACTCTTTGTTTTTATTCTGTAGGGCCATGGTGCTTATATGGTTTTTCACTAGACTATATTCTTCAGGAAAGGGGCTGAATATCATTTGCTTTTGTCCATGCCCAGCCGAAAGTCTGGAAACATTTGTGGACTGAAATCTGGATTGTTTTGTGCCTCAAATCGTCTCTGCTTGTCAGAAAAGCCTTCTTCCCTGGCTGGAGTATTTGGAAGTAGGCCTACAGGCACCATTTTACCCTTTCATGTGGGCCCAGCTCGAGGATTACTACATTTGTTTTGGATAGTTTCATTTTTCATTGTGGGATTTTGAAGCTCGGTGCCAGTGTGAAATGTCTGTAGTTCAAGTTTTCCCAGAGCTTTGGCTACTAGTTCCTGGGCTTCTAAAATCTTGCAGAGCAGTTCTCTGGGTCACTGGAAGCATATCCTGGGACCAGGTCCTGTAAAGAGCTAGAGCTCCAGAGTGAGACAGATAGGCATGAGCTAGAGCACACGGAGTAGAGACTGAGACTAAAGTCTGGACTTGCAATCCTGTTCAGGTCAGGTGTTTGCAAACTCAACATGGAGAAGAAAGAGAAGGAATATTCTTTGTCAAGGAGAATCTGATCTTCGATATCACTGAATCTTCTAGGTGCCAAAGGCAGGTCACGGGAGATTTATGATGCTCTGTGAAAAACAATGCTGACCTTGCATATGCCTCCAGGAAGAGAGTAACTTCAGAGTCCATTGAAAGGAATAAATTGCTATTAATTATGGTACCCAGCCTTGACTCTGGCCCATCCTGCTGGTTTGTGACTTAATTTTTTTTTTCATTCCTTAATTCCATTTATAATAAAGCTCCTTGAGGGCTGTCTACCTCTTATATGTTTTTCTAGAGCCCAACATAGTATTTTGGCACATTATGCATTACACATCCTTAACAAGTGTTTGCTAAGTTAGTTAAAAATAAATACAAACAATGTCACCAGCAAAGCCTGTTTTGTATTGGAGCATCAGATATTTTACAAAGAAATCTTAGCTCAAATGTCATCCTTATTTCTGACTTTCATTGATTCAATATTTCTAAGAAATTTCTAAGAAAGAGGTAATTCTACATATTTTTTCCTAGAACAGACCCTTCAATAGTCTAAAGTGAATATCAGAATAAACACATATCATAATATCATTCAATCAATAAAATCTTTTAGGTACTTCAGAATGACTTCATATGACTTCAGTCATATATTTCTACTTAAAAGAACTCAGATTTTCTAAGATTTATGATTAGGCAATATTTATTTTATATTTATGTGTAAACATATATGTATGATTAGGCAATATTTATTTTGTAAGTTTTATGTCAGGCAATATTTATTTTAGTAATGACAAATGTAAACATTGATCTTGATAGTAGAAGCTATACGAAGCTGCTGGTTTTAAATAGAATCATCTTCAGTCTGTGATAAGATTTTCCTCCCCTATATCATTACTGGAAATATCAGTGATTCCTAGATGTGCTTGGCCATGGATGACTTCAGCAATAACCATAAAAAGAAAAAAATAATAGGATAAATTGGACTATATTGTTGCCTGAGGTAGCTGGTCATGCCTGAGAAGATCAGAGATCGTTTTACCCACAAGACTACACAATTGGGTAGGTCTGTCCTCCCCCAGTGGCTCCGAAAGCAAACAAAAACACATACCTGGGCAGTGGCAGCTCTTGCGCCTTTTGGAAGCAGAGCTGTATAAACAGATGTGGTACACTCTCTACTAGGGACAGCTGAATCAAAACATGAGTATACAATCAACAGTCACCAGCTGTTGGGGAGAAATGAAACAAATCCTAACAATCGGAAGAATTTACACTTGAAGAAATTGAGCTAATAAAGCAAACATAACAGACATTAGAAGTTAAATGATACCCAAATACATCTTCCAAGACAAGTACCCTGTCAAAAAATCACTACAACACATCAGTTCTTGATGTTTTTTCATCTGTGGCACAGGGGAAGGTGATAGTCAAGTGTTAACATACAGCAATGGGCATACTCAGGGTTAAACAATATTTCCAGCACGTTGTTATAACTCTTCCTTGTTCCTTTGCCCTAAGGAGTGCATATCAGAATGCACATGGGAAGAAGTATTCTTGACACAAACAGCACTACTAGTAAAAATCCTTAGTTGCAAAGGTTAAACTTTCTATGATGGCTTGAAGCAGAAAGAAGACCTTTGGGAGACCCAGTGTAGGTAGAATGTTGCCAGATCCTTTCCCCTTCAGCATGAGAATTGGATCTTGGGTTAATTCTCTAGCTCTGTTCTCCCGGAAACATGATAAAAATTGCAGCATCGACTGTGTTACCAAGCAGCATGCTTATGGTCAGAGTAACTCTAGATTGATAAATTTGATCTGGCCTGCTAGTACTGTAAATACTTGATAAATATCCAGAGCTCTGGGCTTCCCTGAATCCACTGGCTCTTGTTACTGTTAGTGTCCTTGCAGGAACCTTGGAAACTATATCTGTGGAGTTGCTACAAGCGATATTGGGGTTCACAAACCAGGAAAGTTCTCACAGTCCCTCAAGTGGATCTCATCTTCTTGCACCTGCATGTCACCTAGGCAAGATGGCTCGAGGATGGCTGGCTATAAGGACTCCTACGGAAGGAACATCTGATGCTACCCTGCTGGGTCAAGTGTGGCCTATGATAGTCCCATGAGTCAAAAAGTTTAGTAGAGCTTAAAAAGACTTCTGGTGGATGATGAAGCCAGAGAACCAGACTTCAGGGTTGCACAACCTAGAACTGTGTCCAAATTGCACCTCAGGACTGCTCTAGCAAAGGCCTCACAGCCACCAGGGCTGGGCACAGACATCTGACTTCACACCACCAATGCTAGGCATTGGACACTCCTAGCAGGACCACCGCACCATTACCCATGAAAGCTGAATGTCTCTACCAAAGCCCTAGTGAACTTCACGTTCCACCTATATCACACCACTTGCTTCCAAATCAATGGAGCCCAGGGCACATGCTTGCACCCTAGCTGCAAGGGAGTCTGGGAAGGTGAATTACTACCTTGTTGAACCATGAACTCATAATAATATGGGAAATTCTCCAGACACAGTAAAGTCATCAGTGGTTCTGAGAAGCCAAAAATTTGGCAAAGGTGCACTACACTCTTTTAATTTACTTGTTTTTAATATAAGCAACATACAAGTGAAGCAGTTGTACAGTTCAGGACTTTTGACCATTGTTAGCCACACATCTCAAACTGATGCGCATATATACCACAGCTGAGAACAAAAACACTGCCTCAACATAAGGACTCTTTAGACTAACACACTGGAAACCTGGATAGAAAGGAGAAGGAGGGGGGAGGACTATTCCTGGCATCCTCAACAGGGATGCAGAATGCCTTTTCCCAGAGGAAGAACGCTACTTCCTCATCGTCAAGCCCCGTCATCATGCCTGACACAAAAGACCCATCCTATGCACAGCCCAGTGCTACAGGGTCCTAGAGAAATCCAGAGCCAACAGATGCGTGGGAACATGCTAGAATGAGTGGGCCACAGCTGCAAGGCTGTACATGGGCCTTGGTGGATTGGCCTGGAATCCCAGCAACCATATAAACAAGGGGGAAAATGCATGTTGAATTCTAAACAATTAACTTGAGGAACAAAGTTTTAAAACCTGATCCATTCATAACTTGAGCATGGCTGCAATTTATTTCATCTGGCCAAGGTAAAAACAACTCTAATCCCACTATTTTTCAAACTGTGGGTTACAGCTCATTAATGGGCCATTAAATCAGTGCAGTACAGAGATTGGCAAACTATACCCCACAGGCCAAATCTGGCCCACTGCCTGTTTTTATAAAGTTTTATTGGAACACAGCCATACCTATTTGTTGACATGTTATTTATGGCTGCTTTTGCACTTGATTAGCTGTGTCAGAGACCAAATGGCTCACAAAGCAGAAAGGACTCTTTGGCCCTTTCTAGTAAAAGTCTTCTGACCCCTGATGTTGTGGATTATAACCTAAATTTTTAAAAAATGAACTAGAATTAAACAGAAAAAAAAATCTAAGTAGTCTTCATGAGATAAGGTAAAGATGTTTTGTGAGACTTCTTTTTTTTCCCCACTATATTAACTTAACTGGACATGATTAATTTGCCCAAGGTCACGTAGCTAAAGTTGCAGAATTAGTGTCTGAACCCTTAGAGTCAGGCCCTGGTTTACGCTCACATTCATTAGGCTGTTCTGCTATTGGTGGGCTATGGCTTCAAAAGAAATAATAATGTTTGAAAGCCTCACTCCTAATCTCTGGAATGTGTTTAAGAATCTTCATGATTGTTTATAGGATATGAAACTAATGAGTACTTGTATCAAATAAAATGTGGTAATTCCCCAAAAAAAAAAATCAAGAAAGAAGACACTTTGAATCACCCATAAGCACTGTGGTCATATAGGGCATATATTCTGTCTATATCAAAGTTTTTTGGTTGTTTCACCAAATAAGGACCATGCAGTTTTGTTGATCCATGTCATTGAGTGACCTTCAAAAGCATGATTTTTCAAGGGACCATTCCATCATTGGGCATTTAAAGTCAAGAGAGATTTGAGACCAGGCATATTGAACATGTTCCATGATGAAGGTGAAACTGAGCCCTAGCAGGATGTGTGGACTTGTCTGGGGTCATAAGTGTACTTGCAGCGGTTTTGTAGGGAAGTACCCCCAGGGCCTTTGCACAGGCTTTGCCTTCCTCCTGGAACACTGCCTCCTTTCTACCTCTCTATCAACTGGCTTAGTCTGTTCGTCCTTCAGGACTGATTGTAGGCATCACCTCTTCCAGGAACCCTTCCCTACCACCTCAGGCTATACTAAATGTTGAGGGCCTAGCTCAGTGTATAACAGTGTATAACATATAGTAAGCACTCAATACAGAACTGAACAGAGCTGGGTCTGAAATCTGTGTGTTCCAACACAGGGAGCACTCATCTTGGCACCTGTTATACCGTTCATGTGCTCCAGGGCTCTTTTCCTGAGCTGTAAATAAATAATGATTCCTATTTCATGGGGCTGTTTCAGTGACCAGTGAACCAACTTATGCCAATGCCATATGCATTCACTGACACCTTCTTCTATATGTTCATATATATAAAGCACTTCAAATCCAGCACACATTAGGTGCTTTATAGATAATGGCCATTGTTATTCTCATTGTCATGGTGCTTGGAACCTGAACATACACCGTAGCAGGACTTCTCAGACTGTAATCGGGAATGTGCATCTGAATCCCCTGGGATCTCATTAAAATGCAGATTCTATTCATAGGTCGGGGGAGGGGCCCCAAGATGTTTCCTTTCTAACAAGCTCCCAGGTGAGATGATGCTGCTGGTCCACGGGCCACACCGTGAATAACAAGACACAGTAGTTTTTTGTGGGTTTGTCATTCCTTTCCCCGATTGACTCCAACCCCCATTTTAAGTTACATAAGGGCAAGAAGTAAGATTTTAGGGTGACTTTTGTCTCTCTGGAAGAGCTTGGCACATAATAGACTTTGGGGGCTGGATTGAGCCTCATGAGACGCTGGATCTCCATTTCATTTGTTGAAATGAACAGATCCCAGAGGTCAGACCTGGCCAGCCTGCAGAACTAGCAAGCTCAACAGCCAAGGGGAGACACAGAGCGTCTAAATATAATGATCATTGTCAGCCTAACAAGGTGTCTCATCTAAAGCAGTTCAGGGAGAGCAAGTTAGCGAGAAGAGTGCAAGGCAAAGGAGAGGCGGGATTTCACAGGTGTTCTGTCTGGAGAGAGGCAGCAGGGCAAATCTGAAAGCTCGCCATGTTGCACACGTCCAGCCTCCAGGCCTTGTCAAATGGCTTTGACTCGGGAGGTCTTATTCCGAGCCAAAGGGCAGAGATTGTACCTGGCTTCAGGTGACAAGTCGAGAGGCTCAAGTTCAAGAACAGCCTTCTTCTGTCCCAACATGTGGGGTTAGTCTGATCAGAGGCATGCACTGCCCTTGATCGTTGGACTATCCAGGTCTTCTCTGAATCCTGGTTAACGGGCTGCCGTGGTGGTCTGGTTTCGTCCGACACAGCCACTCTTCATTTCATGGGAAAAGGAAGGCAAACCTCACCTTCGTGCACAGAGACTGAGGAACGAGCACTACACTGGCCGTATGGTAACCACCAGCCGTGTGGGGCCGTTTGAATTGAGATGAATACAGATTAGGAACACCTGCGTGGCTTAGTCGGTTAAGTGTCCAGCTCTTGATCTCAGCTCAGGTCTTGATCTCAGGATCGTGAGTTCAAGCCCTGCATTGAGCTCCATGGTGAGCATGGAGCCTACTTAAAAAAAATAATTAATTAATAATAATAATTATAATAATAAATGAATGAGCAAGTAAAAATCGAACAGAACCAAAGCCTCGGTTCCTCAGTACCACTGTCCTTATTTCAAATGCTCAATAGCTACATGAGGCCCTTGGTTCCTGTTTGGGAGAGCACAGACAGGATGTTTCCATTATCACAGAAACTTCTATTAGACAGCGCTGAACCAGAGGCTCAATGCAGGTAGCGCCCCCCCCCCCCCCCCCGCTTTTAGAAAAACAGCCCATGAAAATCCATGCTCCCAAAGCAATACACAAGTGAGGAGTCATTGTAGGCACCAGGGACCAGCTCACCTGCCGAAGCATATTCCATGTCCCCATGTTTTGATGATCTTCAAAGCAACCATCATCATCATCACCCCCAAATTTTGCAAGGTGTTTGTAACATGCAGGTCTCCCTTCTGAGTGCATCGGCTCACTGAACCCTTCCCAAGGACGCTAGGAGTGTATTAGCACCGCCTTACACGACTGCTGTCTCCCCCTTCCCGGGTGGAATGCCAGGCTCAGAGAGGTTGTATAGCTTGCCCACGTTGCACAGCTATTCGGGGGCAGAGTGGGATGCAGCACAGCCCGGTGTTTGCTCTCCCAACTGTGTGCTGTGCCACGGGACCGGAAGGACTGTCTGGGCTTCAGGGGGAGGGCACGGGGTCCCTCTCAAGGTCAAAAACCTGAAAATCTCCAGCCAGGAATGTTCTTGCTTTAATATGCTTCCCCCTCCTCTGTCCTTTTCCTTCTAGTATTTTCCCTGGCTTAGGCCTCCATAAATATTGCTAAAAAATGGAAGAATGATAATCAAATCACTTCATCTGATTAGACAGCTGTCAGACCTCTTTGAGAAACATGCTCACCTCCTGGAACGAGTTTCTAACAGCGTAGAACCTGCCTCTTCAGTCTTCACCATGATGCTCCTTGAACTTTTCCTTTCTTATTTAATTTTTAAAACTTGTTTATTACTTATTTTATTTATGATTGAACTTCTTATTCCAGTGTTCATTCTTTATTCATTATTCAGCGACCGTGAATTGAGCACCTGAACATAGAGAAAGCTGGTGTCGATCGAATCTTCTGTGTGCATTGCAAGTAGTTTGCGCGGATTAACTCATTTGTCCCTCGGGATAACCTCAGGATGATAGGCCTTTCTAGATGGGGAAGATGAGGCAGAGAGGTCGCAGGGCTCTGAAGCAGCTGCTGGGGTGGGGGAACTCACACCCAGCAGCCCGGCTCCAGAGCTCCCTCCCATTACACGCTGTCGCTGTGTGCCAGGCCTCCTGCCAGGGAGGGGGGACCCGGGGACCTTGTGTGGCTCCTGCCCTGTGCAGCTCATTTATCAGCAGAGAAAGAAAGGGCGAAGGGTCAGAAGGGGCATGCGGATAAACCGCCGCAGGGGATTCGGGAAGCGGGTTTGGAGGCGGACTGATACATGGATAAGGTCAGGCAAGCCAGGTGGGAAGAGCCACTGGCCAGGGCTCCGAGGTAGGAAGTCTCCCGTGTACCATAGACCAGCGAATGAGATGGCGGCAGAGGCCAGGCTGACCTTCAGCTGGATCACACCGGTGCAGCTGTTTGGCCAGCTGTTAAAATGCTGAAATGCCTCCCAGTGGGTTGGTAAAGACCTGCTGGCCCAGATGCAACCCCCACCCCCACCCCCGGCACGTCCCTGCCATCCGGGCACATGCAGCGAGGCCTCTGGGTCCACAGCACTGGGGGGGGGGGACTGCCTGCATCGAGACCACAGAATGTACGTGGTGGGTTACATACTTAGAATATCCTTGCTGAGTTGAAAGTGTGTGGGAGGGGCGCCTGGGTGGCTCACGTGGTTCAGTGTCTGCCTTGGGCTCAGGTCATGATCCCAGGGTCCTGAGATCCAGTCCCAGGTCAGGCTCCCTACTCAGAGGGGAGTCTGCTTCTCCCTCTGCCTGTGCTGCTCCCCCTGCTTGTCTCTCTTACTCTCTCACTGTCAAATAAATAAATGCAATCTTAAAAAAAAAAAAAAAAAGGAAAGAAAGAAAATGTGTGGGAGAAAATTCTGTCCTACAGGCATTGTTGGGCCCTTGGTTCCTTCAGTGGTGGGGTGCAGATGAAGGTTTGAACAAAGGGAGAAAACCTAAGCCAAACGCAGATCACCTGCTCATCCTTCGAGACAGCTGCATCCTCACCACGGCCGTGAACTCTTTGCTGCCCCCTGCCCCCAGCAGGAAGAGCCTCCCCCATTCTCTGTGAAATCCCCGTGGCAAATGCTAACAACACTTGGAGCCATCGTGGGCCAGGCCCTAGGAAGAGTGGACTTTGGGTCACTCTGAGATGCTGTCGCTCCACCTAGTTTCTGATGAGGGAAGCTGAGAGAAGTTCAAGGACTTGCCCAAGGTCACCCAGTTAAGCTTGTGAGTGGCTGGGCTGGAGGTCAGGCTCAAAGGCTGCGAATCCAGAGCCCGTGTGTGCTCCCAGCCGCCTCCTGCATGGCCATGGCCCTTGCTGTGTTTCCATTTGCTTCTGTGTCTGAGCTCTTCGTGGGCAGGGCCTGAGCTCATGCTCTCTCTGGCAACCAGCCAGGCCCTCGCAGAGTGGACAGGGACATAAAGATCAGTCTGAGTGCAAAGCAGCAGGAGATTGGAGGCTGGCACAATGCAGGAACTGGTTGGAAGTTTCCTGCAAGAGCCCCAAAGACAGATGACAAGCGTGTGGCTTGACTGACTGCCATCTCCCATGTCCCTCAGCAAGAGAAGTCGCCAGCTGGCCTCTTCCCTTGGCCTGAAGGGTCCCAAGGGAAACTAGCTGCATGAGCCTCTCGGATGTTTGGTTCCTTCTCCTTTGCTGGGAACTGGCAGCCCTCCGCTTGCCCTATGTCTGGGGCCTCGGGCACGGTGCATGAGTATCCCACAC
The DNA here is from genome assembly GCF_922984935.1 of Meles meles. Lineage (NCBI taxonomy): Eukaryota > Metazoa > Chordata > Mammalia > Carnivora > Mustelidae > Meles > Meles meles. The sequence continues at coordinate 14,769,529 of NC_060072.1, read as the reverse complement.
ATGCAGGAAAACATTTTTTAAAAGAATATTAGTGAAGGATACCTGGGTGGCTCAGTCATTAAGTGTCTGCCTTCAGCTTGGGTCATGATTCCAGGGTCCTGGGATCGAGCCCCACATCAGGCTCCCTACTTGGCAAGAAGCCTGCTTCTCCCTCTCCCACTCCCCCTGCTTCTGTTCCCTCTCTCACAGTCTCTCTCTCTCTCTGTGTGTGTGTCAAATAAATAAATAAAATCTTAAAAAAAAAAAAGAAGAAGAACATTAGTGAAAATTAGCCCTTGAAGCTTCCCAGTGCAAACTGAGTGTGGCCCAGCATGGCAAGGGCCAGCAGGAACCCTGGGTGCCCAGGAGCAGAAAGGCCTGTGGAGAGGGAACAGTCCCCCGGGTCAGCCTGCTTTCAAACCATCCGTCCTCTGCCAAGTTTCTACTGTGTTTTATCCTTCCAGAAACAGTGATACTGCCAGCTGCCAGCACATACCTGAGTTTCACGCGTTATGGAAAACAGCCCAGGCAGTAAATCTGGTCATTTGCCCAGTAGACACAGCATCTGAGTTGATCCTGCGTTTTTCAAAGGCTGACTTCTTCCCCCATGAAACCGACATGGGTCTGCACGTCTCCTTGTCAGCCATTGTCCTAGGTTTCCACTGACTCAATCCCATTGTCCCTTCCTTCCATTTTGCTCTCCTCATGGACCACATCTTTTTACAACGGTAATACAAGGTGCTCTAAATTCAAATTTTTATATTCTATTTTCTACTGAAAAGTTTTATATGCTGATTGTTTTTAATTTTGGAAAATACAGGAAAACGTAAGAAAGAAAATGAAAATCATCTACAATTCTGGTATGCAGAGGTAGCTAGAATGATTCTTTGATACCTTTTCTCATCTTTGTTTTTAATACAGATAGTGGGGCTTTTTCAAATAGCTGTACTGTGTATGTGTATATAATTTTATATCTACTTTTATTTCACTTAGTATGCCATAAGCATTCTTACTGGTTCTGCTGCAGAACATTCATAAACATCATTTTTAATGACTGCAAAATATTCCATCTTGTGAATGCACCATAATTTACCTAATGTTTCCCAGGTTGCTGGTCATTTGGGCTGTTTCCAGTGTGTGAATTGCTGTTCTTTTAAAAACTGCACATGGTAGCATGACTAAAACATCCATGCAGAGGGAAAGGATATAAAAAGAGGAATCTCGGGGCACCTGGGTGGCTCAGTGGGTTAAGCCTCTGCCTTCAGCTCAGGGCATGATCTCAGGATCCTGGGATCGAGCCCCACATCGGGCTCTCTGCTCAGCAGGGAGCCTGCTTCCCCTCTCTCTCTCTGCCTATCTCTCTGCCTACTTGTGATCTCTCTCTCTGTCAAGTAAATAAATAAAATCTAAAAAAAAAAAAAAGAGGAATCTCTTCGGAGCAGAGCAACAGAGGGGTTAACTCATGATGTTTCTGATGGCCCCTTTGAGTGAGAAATTGCAGAAGAGAAGAACCCTGGGAGGCGAGCTTACCCAGCCCCATCCCAGATCCCATGAGTCACTGTTTTTCGCGGGAAGAAACACACAGTCAATATAAAAAATGTCTTAAGCCAACACTCCACTGTGCCTAGGAGTCGTCCACACATACCGTCTCCCTGCATTCTGGGAGTGGGAAGACCAGCCAGGGTGGCTCTTCATAACTTTAAAGAGACTGGCTCTAGAAAAGCATGAGATTCACCCAAAAGCCATGTAGTGAGTGGCCAGATAGAAACCAAACAGCTGCTCCGGGAATCTCTGGAAATCCCCACCCTGCTTCCTGTCTTGCTTCTAGAATAGGGCAGAGCCTTAATACGGCATCAGCAGAAAGCAAGTTTTGAGCAGATGCCGTGGACAGAGTTCATGGTGTCTGCCGTTGGCGGTGGCCAGGGATTAGGAAGTCTCCGCAAATTCCCCAGGAATCATTGGTTGGGTGGTTGTGTTTATTATTCTGGATTTTAAACTGCTCTGTTTTTGTTTTCCCCGTATATAAGAAACATGGCCCATGAGGGCTTCCTTGAGTCTTTCAAACTGGAGTGAGGAATTCTGTCAAGATTTGGCCAGTCAGGTTGAGGCGGGCCCAGGACCTGAGGTGGAATGTGCTGGCAAAAGAAGGTAGATATTTTCCCCGGCTTCTGTTTCACTGAAGAATTCAAACTCCGAGGCTGGAGTGAAGCCTTTTTTGGCAGTCTTCTTTACACTGTCCACTATTAGATCCTTACGCAGAATCTCCTCCTTTACCTAGAGACCCTATGGTAGGAGGGTGTGGAAGGAACATCCTGTGAAGAAATAAAAAACCAAAAAAAAAAAAAAAAAAAGACAAAACCCAGTAAGTAGGCAAAACCAAGGACCACCTTGTTGAAAACATGAACAGCACGTTCCACTGTCTCCGAAGCCTTCCCTGGCAGCTCTGTCCTTCTTCAGACCCCAAAGTGCCTTTAAAGACCACCTCACAAGGCACTTTTCAGGGTCAGCCTCACACCGTGGTTATCTGTCCTTCCTTCCCTGATGGCTGGCCACCTGATGCTCCAATCCAGCAATCCAAGGACTCGATCGACCCAAAGCTAATTCAGGACAGTTAAACAGACTTTAGCGCTCAGGGTTGTCCTGGAAAATTGGGGTCGTGTGGCCACACTAAATTCCTCTGCTAGATGGAACAACAGGGTCCAGGTCTTAACTCCTTATACCTTCTGCAAAACCCAGCACAGAGCTCTGCTCCAAGAAGAGAGTCAATAAACAGGGAACAGGTTAAGTGACCAGCCCCCTCCACAAATGGCCCTCCCTGTTCATGCCTTTAGTATCTCTAAGACGCATCTTCCACAACGTCTCCTACCGCCTTAGCCCTTCAGCTGCTTCAGCCCAGAGTTCCCTGAGCTTGCTCTGCGTTTCCTCAGCTAACTTCCTGTCCCTCTTTCTCTGTCCCCGATTCCAGGCTCGGGGTGGCGTTTCGCACCACACTCCCACCTGTCTCGCTGAAGCTGATTTTGACTCCTTCTCCCATAAGATTGTATGCATAAAGCTTTTTAGATAGCTTCTTTTCTCGTGTTTTCTGCATGAGCTCAGGAGTTTGTTGAGGGTAGGGACATTTTCCAGCATCGCCTAGTGTATAAGTTGGTATACAGTAGGTGCTCATTTATTCACTCACCCGTTCAACCACTGTAGAACATCTACCCTATGTGTGATGAGGAACAAATGCATAAATAATAAAGTATCCGTCACAGATAAATGGTATAAAGAGAAGTAAAACTGGGCACTCAGATTATGTGTGAGTGATATAAGTTGCAATTTTAGGTAGGGTGGTCCGGGAAGGCTTCTCTAAGGAGGCTACATTTGAGCGAACACCTCAAGAAAGGGAAGCAGTAAGCCATGTCATTATCTGAACACGGATCTTGCCAGGCAGCGAGAACAGTAAGTGCAAAGGCCCTGGGACAGGAACATTCTTGGCACATGCAGGATACAGCAGGGAGGCCAGTGAGCCTGAAACAGAATGAGTGGGCAGGGAGAGTGTAGGAGATGAAGTCCAAGGTGAGCGGTCAAATCTCACAGAGCCTTTTGGGCATGCAGTGTAGTTTGGTTTCTATTTCATGTGTGGCGAGACGCTCAGTAAAGTTTGTTAAATTGAATTATTTGAGTTTAGTTGAATGGAACGGAACTGAATTGGGTTCCACTGAACTGAACAGAATTGGGTCTCATGTTAGCGTGAACAGCCTACAGTGTCCGGACTGCAATACCCCAAGTCTCTCCTTGTTACGGACAAGTGGAAAAGCACTATGAATAATGCCATTTAGCAACTTCAAAACCTATTAGTTTATGAGTTCACCTGTTCTGGAACTGTGGCACAGCCTTGTTCCAGAAGTCTTATGGACAGTGACACTTCTCCAGCCTCCTCCCCCACCACATCACTAGTTTCATTGTGGCAGCAGAGGGGGGTACAAGGAACATCTAAACTCAAGACAAGTGTGTGCCTAATGCCTGCTCATTGTTTATGTTTTGTTTCTGACTTTCTTATTGAAGTCTTTGAGGGTCACTGGGATTTATTCTGGGCCCTGGGCCAGCATTCTGGACCTGACTTTTAACGTAGTTTTTACCCAAGCCTGGTTCTCATTGAATCTTAATTATGTGGATTCCAACCCTTAACACAACTGAAAATAAACCACAGTTAGCTATTTTTATAATTTTATGTGCTTCTTATAAAAACATTCCAGGGAACCATCACCCACAGAGAAGTGGGAAACCCACCAGAATTTAAGCTAAGCAAATAAACATTTGTTCATTCATTCAAAGAAGGTTGAGGACCTATGAACGAGGCACTGTACTAAGTACTGATGATCCAGCCAAGCACAGGATACGTCCCTGTTCTCATGAAGCTCATGGTCTAACAGAGGAGACAAAACAAACAAGGACACAGACATAAAATGTCATCTCGAGTGGTGGCAAGAGCTACTATTTGCAAGTTTGGGGGGTACAAAGGTGAATAATTCATGCCTTCACGATGTGGTTGGGGTGGTTATAAAGGCATAAATTATAACAGTAATATGTTATACGTGGTATCATGGAATTGTGTGCAAAGTGCTTTATGGAGATAGAGGGAAACAAGTAGCTAACTGTATCCTATGGGGGGGCTCTTGGGGAACACTTCTCAGAGGTCACCTTTGATCACTCTCTTAGGACTCAAGTGGATGGAGAGGGTGGAAAGAAGGAAGAAAACAAGAATAGAGCAAAGACAGAAAGATGGGAGCAAGCACGGATGTTCCAGAAAAAACTGGTCATTTGGTGTGGCCAGAACACGCTGGGGCTGGCCAGATATGGAGCACAAGACAATGAAAGTAGGGCGCCTGGGTGGCTCAGTGGGTTAAAGCCTCTGCCTTTCGCTCAGGTCATGATCCCAGGGTCCTGGGGTCGAGCCCCACATCGGGCTCTCTTCTTGGCGGGGATCCTGCTTCCTCCTCTCTCTCTCTCTCTGCCTGCCTCTCTCCCTACTTGAGATCTCTATCTGTCAAATAGATAAATAAAATCTCCAAAAAAAAAAAAAAAAGACAATGAAAGTATATGTGGGATGAGGCCAGACCAAGAATTTACACTTTTATCAGACGACCAGATTTACAGGTTAGCACATTCATCTTGGCGAGTAAGTGAAGACTTTGGAGAGAACAACTAGAATGAGAAAATTGTTATGAAAATAATGCAATGGTCCAAATTTAGAAAGAGTCTGTATATAAGTGGCCAATCAGCTAAATTTGGAGTGTGGGACTCATAGGGTGTGGGGTGTGGAGGGACTGGGAGCCTTTAGTCCAAGCACCCATTGGATGTTTAGATCTCCTTCCTAATGGCCTCTCCACGTGATTGCCCAACCAAGGCACCAGTCCTAGACGCTTCCTTCCAGTTCCAGCTTCAGACTGCTGAGACTCCTCTGAGGTCTCACATATGTCGAGCTGAAGTCTGTTATGGAAGGTACCACCACTTCTCCTTCTTTTGTTCTTTGGGGCTTCTAGAATCAGTCCAACTCCTAATTCAGATGCAAACTTTCACTGTTTAGAAACAGCCATAATTTACCAAACACCTTCTGTGTGCCAGGCCGGAGTGCAGGACACATGTTACCCAGTTTCCAGATGGGAACCAGGGGCTCATGTGACTTGCTGGGATTTGGTCATTGGCCCAGTTAACGGACAGCTCCGGGATAAAAACCCAAAGCTGTCTGACTCCAAAGCCTTGCGCTCTTGGAAATAGCTATCAATTTAACTTGGCAAACATTTACTTAGCACCTATTACTATGAAAATCCCTGTCCTTGATATCATAGAGGGAAACCTAAAAAGTAAATAAGCATGGTTAATAATTTCCAGGGCTCCCCATTCTAGTCATTTGGACAGTGGAGTCAACACCCAAGCATTGTGATGATGTGTCCTTGGCTTTGGCTTGCAGGACGGCTATTTCAGAAGATGGTGACTTACATTTCATCCATTGCATGGCCCTGGTTTCTGCTGGTAGCACTGGGGGGAGCCACCCCCACAGAGTCTATGCCTGAAAGAAGGTTGTATCCCGGGAAGATACAGGAGGGGGATAGACTTAGACAGGTGGAAGGCATGAAACCGGTGTGTATAATCAGATTTGAGGAAAGCAGAGCTTCAACTTGGACACACCCCTGTGGTGAGCAGAGAGGAATGCAGCAAGACTGAGAAGCTGGAAGCAGAATGAGAACAGGTCTAAGGAACGGATGAGAAAAAACCATGAGAACAGAGCCTGTGCACTGAGCATGTGTGCGCGGGCTCCCCCTTTAGGCAGGCTGCGGTATTGCTACAGTTTGGGCTGGAGGGCTTAAAGGAAATGGACAGGACCCTGACAAAGTGAGGGGTGTGTGAACCGACTTATCTTTTCAGTTGCGTTTTACTTACCCTGATATTTAAACTGGTAACAACTTAAGACTATATGTGTTAGGTACCTGATGCACGTGGAGATGCCTGAATGTATATCTTCCCCCTGATCGTACTTCCACACCTGTGTTACCTGCTGTGCTCTCCGTGGCCTTGCGAGGAAGGACCACTGGGCACTATGCTCACTGTCCTGGTGAGAGAGGGATCTAAGGGTTAAGTGACATTGTTGCCTCATCCACTCACCGTACGCCCAGCTTCCATTCAGAAGCAGCGCCCACATCCAAGCCAAATCCAGACATTCTCACTTGCTTGCCAGCCCGCATCCCTCCCTCTCTGAGACATGCTATTCCTGACCCACCTGGGTATCCCTTCCCCAGCCCAGGCTTATCCCTGGCTGAGGTTTGCTTTGGTCCCTCTGGCTAGAAATTTCTCTCCCTGCCCTGGGGCTGGCTGTAGGACTCAATGCCTTCACTTGCTGGTTTTGGAGAGAGAAAATGCAGTCCCCTCTCCTGAGGGGACTGGACAGGTTGTGACAGGCGAGGCGCAGACATGCCCAGGCTTCTTGCCACCCTCGGATGAGCGGCCCTGGATATTCTGCGTGTGCAGCTGGAGAGGCTTTCGCTGGAGCACTGCCCTCTTCAAGGAGTCCTTTCCTAGGTAGTAGCAGAGTCCAGCCTACGAAATAGCCCTTGGGCATTTCCTTTTATTAAAATCTGTCATCTCTCACTTCCAGATTCCGCAAAATGTAGAATCAGTAACATTTAGAGAAGTAAACTGCACATACATTTTCTTCTCGTGCATGTTGAGATTCTATAAATCTGCTACGTGACCAGAGTTGTTTTGTATGAGCACCAAAACTGCCTCTTTTTTGACCCCAGTCTCTTCCTTGATTTTTAAGGCTCTCCAGGAAGTTTTCTTTTCCTTCCTTGCTTTCTCCATGTTCCTTTTCTGTTCTCTTCTGCTGGAAAATTCTGTCCCATTTCCATCTGCTACCTTTTCAAAGGACCTCCCCATTCTACATGATGACACTCTCTTTTTTACTTTATTATTCCAGTTATTCATGGGGCTTTGGTATACTCTGAGACAGATGATGCTTATCTAATAATCACGTATAACTAATGATTTAGTTATACAACGTAATTTTTACAAAAAAAAAAAATGTTCACAGGAAGGTCATTTCTGACTTTTAGCAAGTTCTATCCTGGGCTAATCCTCTTAGATCTTTCCGATGATCTGAGTCACCTGGGGAGTTTTTTAAATCAATCTAGGAGCACCTGGGAGGCTCTGTTGGTTAAGCATCGGATGCTTGGTTTCGGCTCAAGTCGTAATTTCTGGGTTATCAGATCAGCCCCAAGTCCAGGGAAATCTGCTTCAGATTCCCTTCCCTCCACCTCTGCCCGTCCCTTTTCTGTCTTGCTTGCACGCTGGTGAGCTCACGTGTGTGCACTCTCTCTCTCTCTCAAGTAAACAAATAAAATCCTTAAAATAAGAACAATCTATAACATTGTCTAGGGTTACATCTAGGGAAATTAGTGACTCTGCTCAGGTCAGGGTCTTTTCGAGTCACGTGGCCACATCTGTAAACAATAGCGTTCATTATGTAAAGTCCCCCAACCCTACGCCAGAGGACAAGTATGAAATCATGGCCTTTTCCTACTTCTGCATATCTTAGAGTTCATTTGGCCTAGCTTCCTTCCTTCCCAGATGAATAACTGGGTTTTCTGTCATTCAGAGCATTCTATCATTGTTCAGTGACTTAGCTGATGCCACACTGTTCTTTGGAGAACCTGCATAATGACTAAGCCTGTGGACTTTGGACTTGGGCCGACTTGAGATCAAATCCCAACTCAGGTCCCACAGTTGTGGGATTCTATATCCCACCTAAACATGCTACATAAGTTCTTTAGCTTCTGAAGTTGCTAAGCCTCCATCTGCTCATCTGTCAATACGGATGATAATAATAATGACCTTCCAAAGTTGTTTTTATAATTAAATGCAGTAATATACATTGAAGCTTTTTGCACAGAGCCTGAAACATTGTAAGCACTCGAGAAATGGTGGATGCTATAAAATCTTGATAATGATGATGATGATGTAGATCATGATCGTGGAAAAACTGGATCAAAACTTACGTTGCCTAATGTCTCCTGTACGTAGCCCTCTTTCCACTACCCATTCTACCAGGATTCCTGTCTGCAATTAAACGGGCCTGAAGGACATCCCTTGGAACAACCCTACTCAGTAGGGCAGCTGTTAGCCACACGTGGCTATTTAAAGTTAAATTAATTAAAATTGAACATAATTAGAATTTCATCTGCTTGGCCACACCAGCTCTATCCCGAGTTCAAAGAGTTTATTATAAGAGAACAAGAATATCATTTTCTCAAAGCCACAGCCCAGTGGTCTGAACACCAAGGACAGCATAGAGGGATACTCCTAGACCATGTTCAGTCTCGCCTTTTTAGCCCCTTTTTTGGTAGGGAAGAAAGAGATGGTGTTTTAAGATTCATTCAGTCATGAGAAAATAATAAAACCCTGCCATTTACAACATGGATGGATCTTGAGGACAGACAGAGAGAGAGAGAAATACTGTATGATCTCACATATAGGTACAATCTAAAACAGCTTGAGCTGACAGAGAATAGAGTGGTGGCTCCCAGAGACTGGGGACAGGGGAGTTGGGGAGAGGCTGGTTAATCAAAAGGTACAAACTTCCACTAGAAGATGAGTAAGTTCTGGAGATCTAATAATGGGCAACCTAGTGACTATAGTTAACCATACTATCTTCTACACTTGAACGTTGGTAAGAGAATAGATCTAAAATGTTCTTACCACAGAAAAGAAAGAATAATTTCCTGGGAGGTGATGGATGTGTGAACTAATCCTACGCTAGTAATCATTTTGGAGTTTCTAAATGTATCAAATCATCATGCCTTACACCTCACATTTACACAGTGTTGCATAAAGCTGGAGAGAAGAGCTGAAATTAAATGAAATTGATTTATTAATTTTAAATAGATCATGTTTCCTTGCAAGAGAACTTCTGCAAGGATCAAGACCTCCGGATATGTTTCTGATTTCAAGAGCATCTGTGTTGTTATTTTTTTTTTTAAGATTTTATTTATTTATTTGACAGAGAGAGAGAGAGAGAGATCACAAGTAGGCAGAGAGGCAGGCAGAGAGAGGTGGGGGTCAGGGAAGCAGGCTCCCTGCTGAGCCTGATGTGGGGCTCGATCCCAAGACCCTGAGATCACGACCTGAGCCGAAGGCAGAGGCTTAACCCACTGAGCCACCCAGGTGCCCCTGTATTGTTGTTTTTATTAGTTAGGTTAATTATGATGAGCTCAAGGCCATTTTCAGTGTATTTTCACAAAGTCAATAAATCAGTTTAACTTCTTATGACAAGGTTACATCTTTAAATGAACAAGCAATTCATTGTAACAAATATTTTAATACATGTAGCTTCAAGGAACAAATACAGTCTCGAGTTTCCAAGTTTGCAGTCTTAGAGGGTAGGTATTAAAAGGGAAGGTTTTCACCTCTTTTTGGTAAAGGGAAAACAAATTCAAATCCATGAATACGCAATAATGGAAAAATACAGATTTAACTTAAACACTACAGGAAGTGATATTAGTGTCAGTTAGAATTATATTTGGCTCTGAATGATAGAAAACCCAAACAGCAGGTGTTTAAACCAGATAGAAGCTTATGTCTCATATAAACAAAGTCTGGAAGTAAAAATCCAAGCGAGGTATGGCCACTGAAGCAATTGTCAGGAATCCAAGTCCTTCTGCTCTGTCATCATCAGCATGTGACTTCCACCTCCTTGTCCAATGTGGCTGCTTTAACACCAGCCATCACGTCTACATTTTTGCCAGCAGAATGGAAGAAGACCAGAGAAAGTCGGGCTTCCTCCTTTTAGGGACACTTCCTAGAAGTCTCACTAGAAACTTCTGCACATACCATTGTAAGAACCAGTCTCCTAGCAGCAAGGGAGGCTGAAAAATGTGTACTAGGTAGTCATGAGCCCAGCTAACAATTAGGGGGTTTATTACTAAGGAAAAAGAGGGAAATGCATACAGAGAGACACCCAGTCTTCTCTGCCAGAGTATAAAAATATTCTCCATTAACTTTCTAAACAGTTACAGTGAACCTTTTGTTTTGCATTTTCAGAGGTATTTTGGCCAATCCATTCCTTTTTTTTTTTTTTTAAGATATTTATTAAGAAAGAGAGGGTGTGAGCAGGGGTGGGAGGGAACCAGAGGGAAAAGGAGAGCTAGAATCTCAAGCAGACTCCCTGCTGAGCATGGAGCCTGATCCCACAACTCTGAGATCAGGTCCTGAGCCAAAATCAAGAGATGGATGCTTAACCCACGGCAGCACCCAGGCGCCCCATCAATCCATTCTTGATATTTCTTTTCAAATGCTTTTCTGAATTTGTGTTTCTCCACTGCAGTCCCAACTGAGGATAAATTAGAGTGTTAGGAGTTTATACTTTTATTACAGAAGGAATGGGCCCTATATGGTGTTTCCCCTGTCTCTCTTCAGTGTTATCCTACCAGTCCACCTTCTCCACTGAGCCCTCTCCTCCACCTGAGCTCTAACCCCATCAAGCTGAATTCCCCCAAAGCACTATGCCTCCCCTGCCTCTGGGCCTTTGCACATGCTCTGTCTTTTGCCTGGAAATGAGAGAATGCCTGGCTACTAGCCCTGGCTCTGGCTCTTACTGCCTACATGTAGATCCCAATACTGCTCCCTATAACTGTGTACCGTTAAGCAAGTTGTCTAACCTCTCTGTGCCTGTTTCACTACCTGTGGAATGAAGATACGAATAGTACTTTATGGTTCTTGTCATTATCAAGCGAACTAATAAAAGGCAAATGCTCGATGGCAGCTGGCTTTGTTGAGCAGTTACTGTGTGCTAAGCACCTTACAGAGACTATCTTAATCTTCACAACAATCCGTGCGGTGGCCTATTTCTCCCATTTTACATGGAAGGAAGCTGAAGCACAGAGAAGGTAAGCAACTTGCCCAAGTCCCACAGCTATCAAGTCACCGGCTCAAATGTTGGGCCTTCTGTCATTAGAGTGCGTGCCCTTCCCACACCAGCACCACACCAGCAGCGGGTTTCCTTTAAGGCTGTGTGCTGCCTTTTGCAGACTTTTATGATAATCCTTTTGGAAGCAGGGGCAAGCCCAAGTGACCCCTGCAGACCCAGCGGGGCCTTTGCCTCTCAGCCTGCACCAGCCCAGGCCCCGCCCTTTTAGGCTTCTGGAGCCCTTGCTCCCAGGGATGTGAGGCTGTGCAGCCCTCGCCGCCTCCCAAATGTGGATCTTGGGTGCCCAGCCTGCTAAGGAAGGTTCTGTGGCAGCCTCAAACAGAGCCTGTGGCTTCCCCACTTCTGAAGCCCCGGCTTCCCTCCCAGGGCCATTTATATCCCAGACCCCATCATCATTCCACCCACTTGAGATCAGGTTCCCACCGCAGAGGCTCTGTGCCCCTAAGCCAGGCCTGGCTGGGGTGCAGCCAGCAGCCTAGAGAGGAGAGGGACAGGCTGGTCTCTGGATCCCTGAGTGGTGTGCAAGGAAGGCCCTCAGGGCTGCCAAGCACCCTGCAGCTCGGAGCTGGCATTCTCTAGATGTGAGGGGCTCTGCTACCCTGGGCATCAGAAACCCTGCAGGGAATGAACGAGGTGCGGATCTACCTGGGGTAACTGTCTCAGTAATGGCCCCCAGAGGATACTAGGTCCTGATCTCTGCAGCCTACAGTTTACAAAGAAAAATGGTCTTTGCAGGTGTGATTTTAGTTAAGGGTCCTAATGCGGGTCCTAAGTCCCATCTTTAGAGGAGAGAGAGACATTTGACACAGGCGAGGACCAGCAGATATAAAGACAGAGGGAAAGAGGGAGCCCCAGCCCTAGCCAAGGAATGTTGGCAGCCCCCAAAAGCTGGAAGAGACAAGCAATGAGCTCTGTCCTCGTTCCTCTGGAAGGAGTACAGTCCTGCTGCTGCCTTGATCTTGGAGTTCTGGCCTCCAGCACTGTGCGAGAACACACATCTGTTGTCTAAGCCGCCAAGTGTGTAGGACCTTGTGACACCAGCCCCAGGAGACCCATACACCCGGCAAGCTGGGGGGCACCCAGGAATGTGCCTTTTAACCAGTTCCCCAGGGGAGATTGTTCAGCCCCTGGAGAGCTGTGACTTCTCGCTCTCCATCGTTGCAGCTCCTATCCTGTTCAGACTGGGAGACAGGAGCACGTGGGGTGCTTGGATGGCGGTGGCCACGGGCAGAGGAGCAGGGGCTGAGATAAGGGCTGAAATAAGGCAGGTCCGTGCTGGAGCCTCGTCCCCAGGAGAGCAGAGGGGAGCAGGTGGAGGAGGAAGCTTCCTCCCCAGGATGGGAGGGGAGGTGAAGGCGGGGCAAAGGCGGAGGGAAGAGACTGCTGTTCCTCTGTATGGTATATTGTATTTGCTTCGCCTATAGGGAGCATGCTAATAGGGCATACCCACACTATCTCATCTGATCCGATGAGACCCACCCACCTGATGGAGAATAATCTGCTTTACTCAGAGTCCCCTGATCTAAACTCTAATCTCTTGAAACAGACCTTCCCAGCAAGTTTGACTACCCGTCTGGGTACTGTGGTCTAGCTAAGTGGACAGATAAAATCAGCCATCACAAGGTGTATTTACATTCCAGGATGATGGTGAACACCATCATGAATACCAAATATCTTTCAGACAATGGAATGGGTGCTTGGGTCAGAACACACTCTCCTGGGGCACAAAGTGTCTGTTTCCTAAGATGGCAGAGAAACTAAAGGAGAAGCCTGGAGGGAGGCAGAACCTGCCTCCCAGGATCAAAGCTGCAATCACCAGACACCTGCTGTCCCAGCCTCCCTTGGGGTTTGGCACAGGCTCACGACCTAGGCTCACAAGAGCCTCGGCAGCTCCGGATCCAAATGAGCTCCTCCTTCCCTTCCATTGTGTCCTGGGCCTCTACCCCCTCTTGCAACTGTCTCATTCCTGGACTCGCTTTCTCCTCTTTACACATAAGAGAACTCACCCTCCCTGGTTTCTGGCTTGAGTCCTAATACCACTCTAGGGTCTGATTACTGAAAACTGTGATCCAGATATGGCCTGGAAGCTTGTTACATACAAATGTAGAATATCGGGTCCTGCCCCAGGTCCACTGAATCAAAACCCACGTTGTAACAAGGTCCCAGGCAATTCCTATGCACATTCATGTTCTAGAAGCACTGACCTCAAGCATGCCCCTTGGCTTCTCTGACTTCAGGCCCTTCTGCAGGAACCACACTCGAGGGCAGCGTGACTCTCCTCTGGACAGGAGGGCCGTCACTATAGTAAGCAAGCCACCTCTGACCTCTGCATCTGCTTAGCTCTGGTGCCCACAAATACGGTGCGATTACAGTGACTATTGCTATGGAAACCAGCCTTGGATACTGTCTGCTATCAATGTTGCTGCTCTCCCTCCACTCTCTGTATCTCTAGAATTATGAGTGTCCTAAACCACAGTGGAACATCTACATTCCTCTCTAGTCTGAGACATAACAAATAACAGAGATGTGAAGTCAAGGCCAGACAATTTATAAAGGAAAGGCATAGCAACTGCAGGGGTTTGCTTTGGTTTAAAAAGAGAAGGCAGGAATGGTGTTCTGCGTAGCCGGGCTTTTCCTCCACCAGTGGAGAGAACACTTGAGTGATGCTGAAAACCAAGCCAGTGATGCTGACGAGCACAGCTGCCACCTGTGGAACGGGGGCCAGGGGCCAGGCCACATACACCATCCCAGTCAATCCTGGCGATAACCTGTGTTCATTTCCTATGGTTGCTGTAAAAAAAAAAAAAAAAAAGTTGCCACCAATGTGAAGACTTAAAATGATACAAAAGTATCATCTTATAGTTCAGGAGTCCAGAAGTATGAAATCAGTTTCACTGGCCTAAAGGGAAGGTATCAGCAGGACTGGTTCCTTCTGGAGGCTCCAGGGGAGAATCCCTTTGCCTTTTGTAGCTTCTGGAGGCCCCTTTCCTGCATTCATCCAGCTACTTCCTTCTGTCCTCATATCTCCTACTCTTTCCCTACACCTCCCCTTGTGACTGCATTTAGGGCCCTGGATAATCCAGGTTAATCTTCCCTTCCCAAGATCTTAACAGAATTACAGGGGCAGAGTCTCTTTTGCCATTAACATTCACAGGTTGCAGGGAATAGGACTTGATGTCTTTGGGAGCTGTTATTCAGCCTGCCACAGTGACCCTTCCACGCTCGTGTCCTGGCCGCCCCAGCTGCTCTAGAGGGCCAAAATAGGAGATGATGCCCAAGAAAGCCCTTGGTGAGCTGCAAAGGATTTTTCTGCCTCAGGACCTTTGCACAGTCTGCTACTGCTACCTGGAGCATGCGTCTCTCTACACATACATTCACATATGGCCCATTCCTTCACATCTTTGAGGTTTTGTTACCTTCTCAGAGAGGCCTTTCCACCACCCTACCTCAACCCTGTTTATTCTCTATCCCAGCACCCTGACTCTGACCATGGTGTGTGTAATTGCTTTATTACTTATTGGTTTATGTGTTCCTTATCTCTGTCCCTGTTCTACTGTTAGTTCTGTGAGAACAAGGATTTGACAAGTCCTATTCTCTGTCTCCCGCTCCTGGAAGTGTGCCTACAACATGAGTGTTCCCTAACGGATTGTGAGATGAATGAGTGATGTTAACAGATGACATTTCATCAGTTACACACCCATGGCCAAGTTTGGCTTTAATTCTTGAGGTACTACCTCCGGGCATGCCTGTGGCTCAGTTATTCCCCAGATGCAAACATGACCTCTTTGTGGGAAGGTCCTGTTTTCTAATCTCTCCAAAGCATTCTGTCCCCATCCCTAGGATCCTTATGTGTATCTTCCCGTCTTCAGGGCTTCTTCCTAAGCCCCCAGGAAGCCACCTGTCTATACCCTCAAAGAATTTTAGAGGAAGAAGAAACCAAAAAGACCCAGGGTCAGCCACCTATGACCCGTTGTGATTTTGTGAATAAAGTTTTCCTGGAAAACAGCAAGGTTCTTTCCTGTACGTAGGGGCTGCTTTCCCACTATCACGGCAGAGTTCAATAGTTGGGTGGGAGACTAGACTGCCCATGAAACCTATAATATTTACTATCCAGCCCTTTACAGAATAGGTTTGCTGACCCCTGAAACAGACCATCTGATCCAAGACCAGAGTCCTACTGTGAGCCCTTGGCAGGTTCAGGACTAGAATCCAGTTCTGCAGAGTCCTAAACATACCGTAGCGTCCTTCCTATTACCCAGCCCCTCCCCAGCTGAACTCCCTTTCAATTCTGAGTGGTCACCACCCCTGACCAGCTTTCCCTTCACTGTTTCAGGAAGGCCCTACCCATGAATGTTCTCCATCTCCCACTGGAATCTGGGCCCAACAAGATTCCTGAGCTGACTTGCTCTCTTCACTCTGCCAGAAGCTCACCTAGGCTTTGCTCTTCCTTTTTGGAACCCCTGGTCCCTTCCCTTGTGAAATCCCTGGTTCCCTTCTGGAGTCCCAGAGACCTCCTGTTTGAACACCACAGTAAAGATTTCGACGGCCACTGCCCTGATAGAGTAGACCATGTCCCCCTCTCTGTTCACCTCGGGCACCCAGTTGGGGTTCTCAACCACAGCTTGCTCCAGGATTCCCAGAGGACCTAATTTCAAATGCCCAGGCCCAGGCCCCACCCCAGACTTGTTGAACCAAAACTCTGGGGTAACCTGAGGCCTTGGGAATTTTTACACACACACGCACACACACGCACACACACACACATCCGGGGTTCTGGTCTTGAGCACAGTCTCAGAACCATTTCACGAAGCCATGGGCTTCCTCTAGGTGTTAGTCACTGAGGACAACTTCAGAACAAAGTCAGTAGCCAGTGGAGTATTGTTCCCTTTAAAAATACCTACGGAGAATGCCGTCTTTCTCCTTCTGCTTTCTCCCCCCCCCCCCCCTTAGCTCAAGGCCCTAGAATTCTTTCCCATCTCCAACGCCTCCCAAAGAAACATCGCCAATAACACTTTCTCCCCGCCTCTGAGTAGACGAGATAAGAAGATTTTTAAATGAGTTGCTGGCAAAGAATTCATGAGCTTATAAACTATTGAAGTCAGGGTGATGAAGAGAAGGCGGCGTTGAAAGGAGAACAGGTACACAGAAATTTCCAGAAGAGGCTTAGAATCCTGGGGCTCGAGGTTTCTTTTTCTGGTGCTCACTAGCTGTCTTGGTTCAGCTGTGGACCTGAAGGCAGCAGGGCCTCGTCCTCTCCTCTTCAGTCTCCCTCAGCTGGCAGCACGCCCTGGGCCTCAGCACCTCAGGAAGACATGGCAGCTGAAGGGCGTTGCATGGGAGAGACGCAATCCCCCAGGGTCTGGGAGCTGGGGGCTGCGCTTCAGGGGCACTGGGCAAAGGAAAGGCAGGACGGGGTGGCAGGAACCGCCTCTGACGAGGAGAGTTCTCCCAGAGGAGAGTTCTCTGAGCACTCGGGGCTGGTTTCTAGGTGATGGAGACATGGTGACAAAAATAAGTCTTGCTCACCTGAGACAGTAGAATCCAATTCAATTTCAAGTCAGCGTGTGTTTATTGAGTGCCTGATTCAGTTTAGGTGATGGAGAGAATGAGAGAATGAGGACGACAGCCCAAGCAGCAGGCTGACTTGGCCAGAAATTCCCTGGGAGGCTGCCCTGCAGGTCCGAGGGGCCAGAAAACTCGATTGCATCCATTTCACCTAATAGGAAATTGGCAAATCTGAGTCTTGTGAACAAATATTTATTAAGTGCTTCCAGCCTGCCAGGCCTGTCCTGGGGTTGGGGCGGATCAGTGAACCTAGCAGATCCAGGTCTGCTCCGATGGACTTTCCATTCTACTGGGGCATCAGCAAGGCCAGTGGGTAAAGCCAGTGGGCGGGGGGGGGGGGGGGGGGGGTCCGCCATGGGAGGGGTCCACACCAGGAGAAATGTTTAGGGTAAGGTAGGATTTGCACTGTGGTTTGAAGGTTAAGTAGGATGTGGATTTTTAAAGGGCTGGGGGCCTCACAGACGGGGTACTGAGCTGCGTGGCCAGGAATGAAAATGGGGTGCCTGCAAAGGTCTGTGACCAGATCAGCAGGCTCTACTGGGGTAACAGGTGCATGCCGGTAAAGTGCATGCTGGGAAGTTAGACAAGGGAATGTCGGGATCACATGGGGTTATGGCGCGCAACCTATGTACTCAAACATTTTGGATCCGACTCCCAGCTCTCGTACTTAATAACCTTGTGATCCAGGCATGCCACTTAACCTCCATAAACTTCATTCTCCTGATCTAGAAAATAGGCATAATCCTAAGTAGCTCGTGTGTTGGTCCCAAGCATTTAGATGAGATCATGAGTAAACTTAATTGAGATGAATGTAAAAGGCTTATTTAGCTGTTGAATATTAACATTGGAGAAACAGCTCACTCTCTAGGCAGACCAGAACTCACCGCTACAAACTTGGTGGGGAGCTTGTGACGGCTGCATACTGTGGGGGGTTGCTGCTGCCTGGTCAACCCTCCCTTTGCCACCCTCGGTCCACCCCACAGCAGCCATGCGGGACGGAATGGTGGCACTGGGGTCAAGGTGAGGCCAGAGACGTGCCTAAGACACATTTGCATGACCTGGCCTCCTTCAGTTTTGCACCCGAGGCACCCCACTTGCCTCACCCTGGCAGGGGCTCTGCTAAATCTTGGAAACATTTTTTGCTCTACACAGTGCATTTCTCAAAGTGTGTTCCTTGGTCTACTTAAATCAGTATCCTAGGGGCCGCTTCTTAAAATTATATTCGTGGGGGGGGCGCCTGAGTGGCTCAGTGGGTTAAAGACTCTGCCTTCATCCCTAGGTCCTGGGATCGAGTCCCCATTGGGCTATCTGCTCGGCGGGGAGCCTGCCTCCCCCCTCTCTCTGCCTGCCTCTCTGCCTGCTTGTGATCTCTGTCTGTCAAATAAATAAATAAAATCTTTTAAAAAAAATTATATTCATGGACCAGACACAATCGGCATCTCTGGAGACAAGGTCAGGGGTCAGCATTTTAAAACACACACACACACACACACACACACACACACACACGGGATGCCCAGGCCCTCTACCCATACAGTGCTTTAGGACAGAAGTTCTGAGAGCAGCCCCAGACCAGCAGCATCAGCACTGCCCAGGAACTCACGAGAAACGCAGATTCTTGTCCACCTTTCCCATAGACTCTAACAGACCATCTGGGGCTGGGGCCCAGCAACCTCATGTTAACAAGCCCTCCTGATCGTTCCCATTCACACGCAATTCACACGCGGGAGGTTTTAAAAACTACCAAGATCCAGACCCCTCCTAGATGAATTCAATCGGAATTCCTTCAGAAGCTTTCCCACCAACCCATTAATCCTAATGGAAGGACAGAGTAGATAATGATCACTGGAAGAAACAGGAAGTTGGCTCAAATGTATGAGATTGCAAAGTGTATAGCTGAGCCTTGGGCATTGTCTCAGTTAATTCTTGCAAACAAGCTGTCCCCTGCTGTGGTCTCATTAGGCTGTGGAGAACCTGAGGCTCCCAGAGCTTCAGGGGTGTGGCTAGCCCCCCCCCCACCCCAACCCGCACCTCCTCTCCCCAACAAGGGCAGTTTTGCTGGCCTTGACTGGGCATCCGTGTGGCCTGGATCTCCGGGAAGGTTGCCTGTCCACTTGGCCCTGTGCAGCTCTCCCAGGTGCTAAAAACTAGCCTGTTGGCAGCCCAGTGCTCAGGCAGAGCAGGGGCTGGGAGAGCTCCACAAAGGGAGCGTGGGGAGACAGGAAGGAAGAGTTGGAGGACACCTTAGGGTTGGGCCCAGAATGGGGAGCCCCAAGGACTCATCACCCCAGGCGTTTGTTGGGATTTTCACTAAGGCCGGCCCCAGTGCTTGGTGCTTTAAATGAGCCATCTCCTGTGTGTTCACATGATCTCCAAGGGAGATAACCCTCCCAGGATCGTTGCACGGTATCCCAGCTTTGCAGATGAGGAAACCGAGGCCCAAAGACTCTGGAGAGCCTGCACCGGGGTCACCAGTGGGGTCACCGGTGCGATCAGGATGTCTCCAACGGCTCTCCCACCCCTCGGGAAATCAAAGGCAGGGTCCCCGGGGGGAAGGGGGGCTGAGAGGGTTGGGGAAGTGGGTGATGGGGTCGCGGGACGGGGGTGGGACCGGCGAGGAGGGGGTGGGGCTGACGGCAGCCCCCGCCACCCAGCCGCCCTAACTCTCTCGGGTACTCCCGCGCAGGCCCTTCCTCGTGCTGCCGCCTCTGATGGAGTGGATCCGGGTGGCCGTGGCGCACGCCGGCCACCGCCGCAGCTTCTCCATGGACAGCGACGACGTCCGCCAGGCGGCCCGGCTGCTGCTGCCCGGCGTGGACTGCGAGCCCCGCCAGCTCAGGTAGGGCCGGGCCGGGGCGCAGCGAGCCAGGGGCGCCCTCCCCGGGGAGTGGGACGGCCGCGCGCAGGCAGGGCTCCGGGCTGTGGGCACCCCTCCCCCGCCCGCCAGCCAGAGCCCCGCCCCGCGCTTGGCGCCCTGCCAACCGTGCGGGCTGGGCTGGTAGTAGGGACAGACCCGGGCTTGACAAGCCGCGGGTCCCTGCACTTGCAGGGACGGGGAAGGACAGGAGCAAGGCTGCGTGGGAATGCGCCGGTTCCCCGACTGACCAGATAACCGACTGCTTCTTTCTGTTTGCCTCCTTTCTACTCTCATTCTGCTCCCCTCCCTCCCTCCTCCTCCCCTGTCTCCACAAGAAGGAAATGCGGGTCCTGCTGTAGTTTCTGACAACACCTTGCAGGGGAACAGTTGCTGGCTGGCTCAGAGCACGCCTCTGCTTTGTCGCCTACATGGGGCTGGGGTGGCTCTCTTTCCTAGGTCTGTATTCTCATCTCCCCTCCCCCAGGCTAGGAATTCTTCTTGGACCCCTCAGGGACCCCATGCACGGCTTTCACCCAAAGCAAAAGAAATGCAGTTGCTCCCTTGGCTGAATCAAAACCGGTCTAAATGCAACAAGCAGGAAGCTGGGGGCTGTATGTGCCTGTAGGTGCGCTGTGCTGACTCTGCTGTCTTTCGGGGATCGTGGTCACCATTTCCTTTCTTTATGTCCCAGCTTTGTTGAAATGCAATTGACGTATGACATTGTGCACGTTTTAGGTGTACAAGGTACTTATTTGATACATTTAAATATTGCACAATGACGACCATCAAAACATTAGCTCACACCTCCCTCCTGTCACACAGTGACCATTTCTTTTTTGTGGGCAGAACATTAAAGACCCACTCTCTTAGCACCTTTCAGGTGTGTAGGATACCATATTTTTAGCTATGATCACTGTGCTGCACATGAGATCCCCAGAACTTAAATTTATCTTATAATAGAAAGCGTGTACCCTTGGACCAACATCTCCCCTTGTCCCCACCCCCCGGCCCTGGCAACCACCGTTCTACTCTCGGTTTCTCGGAGCTTGATGTAGATTCCACATAGAAGTGAAAGCACCCGGTGTTTGTCTCTCTCTGTCTGCCTTATTACACTTAGCATAATGCCCTCAGGGCCATCCACGCTGTTGCTAAAGGTAGAGTTTCCTCTCGTGGCTGAATAATATTCCATTATGCACATACAGTTTTTTTTTCACATCTCCTTTATCCATTCCTCCATGAACAGACACTCAGGTTGTTTCCATATCTTGACTATGGGGACTCACGCTACAGTCGAACATGGAGGTTGCAGGATTTGAAATCCTTTTTTCATTTCCTTTGGAGATAAACCCAGAAGTGGGATTACTGGATCATAGGGTAGTTCTATTTTATTTATTTATTTATTTTTTTTTTTGAGGAACTTTCATACTGTGGTCTATGGTGGAATGGTGACTGTGCCAATATACACTTCCACCAGGAGTATGCAAGGGTTCCCTTTTCTCCATATCCTCGCCAACCCTTGTTATTTCTTAGCTTTTTGTGGAAAGTTATTCTAACAGGTGTGAGGCCATAGCTCCTGTGGGTTTGATCGGCATTCCTCAGCATCTGGAGTTTCTCAACAGTTTGGGGGGTGGGGGTCATTCAGTTTGTGAGGTCTCTGAGTTCCTTGAATGCCCCTATCCCTGGGTGTGATACTTCTGAGCTGTTTGGGGGGTCTGTATCCCCGAGTGTGAGGTCTCTGAATTGCTGAGAAGTCTGTGTCATAATCTGTTGGCAGGTCTGTGCTCACACGTGGAGCTGTCTGGTACTTGAGGGACTGTGTCCCAGGTTTGAAGTCTCCCAGCTGTTTCGTGTCGCCTGTGCAGAGTTGGAAGACCCTAGGTTCCTTGTGGGTTCTGCCTGGTGGTTCTGTCTGAACTCAGAGTACAAGCCCTCTGAGCAGTTGAAAGGCTCTGAATCAGCGTGTGAAGTCTATCAGCTGGTCAGAGTCTTTGTTCTTGGGGACGCTGAACTGGCTAGCTGCTTCCCAGGATGGGAGGTCTCTGGCTGTTTGGGGGTTTGTATTCTTGGTGTATGGTGTTCAAGAGAGTTTTGGATATGTACCCAAAATAGGTCTGTCCACAGGCCTCTGCTCTGTTTCTGTATCTATCTTCAGATTGTGAGGTTCTAGAAGTATTTGGGGAGTCTGTAGTCAGAGTATCACATTCTGAACTTGGGTGTCTGTGTTCAGTGGAGTGAACCCCTTGAGCCATTTGTGGATTTGTTTGTTTATTTTTTATTTATTTATTTGACAGACAGAGATCACAAGTAGGCAGAGAGGCAGGCAGAGAGAGAGGAAGGGAAGTAGGCTCCCTGATGAGCAGAGAGCCCAACACGGGGATCGATCCCAGGATCCCAGGATCAGGACCTGAGCTGAAGGCAGAGGCTTTAACCCACTGAGCCACCCAGGCGCTTGTGTTCTATGTGAAATGTCACCACCAGAAGTCTTGTTACCATCTGTAACCTTAAAAGTTAATAAGCATTACTGAACATAGGATACCGTATTTTGGGCCCTTCAGGGACCCCATGAGCTTGAGCTGTTTGTAAATCTGCATTTACAAGGGTGTGAACATGTCTGGAATATGAGAGCTCAGGGAAGTCTGGGCATCTGTGTCCAAGGTTTTAGTTGTCTAAGCAGTTTGAGAGTCCTTGTCGCAGAGTTTGAGATCTCCAAGTTGTTAAATGTTTCATGTCTATCTGTTATTGGGGATTTGTGCTGACAAGTGGGGTTTCTGAACTTTTTTGGTGATCTGTGTTTCAAGATATGAGTCTAAAGTATGTACAGAACTCACACAACTCAATAACTAAAAACTAAACAATCTGATTACAAAATGGGCAGAGGATCTGAATAGACATTTCCCCAAAGAAGACACGCCAATGGCCAACAAGCACGTGAAGAGATGTCCAGCATCACTTGTCATCAAGAAAATGTGAGTCAAAACCACAGAGATCACCTCACACCTGTCAGAACGACTGTTAGCAAAAAGACAAGAGAACAAGTGTTAGCAAGGATGCGGGAAGGGGGAACGCTCATGCACTGTTGGTGGGAATGCAAACTGGTGCAGCCCCTGTGGAAATTCCTCAGAAAGTTAAAAATAGAACTACCTTAGATGGAACAGCAGTTCCACCTGAAGAAAACAAACACACTAATTAGAAAAGATACATGTACTCCTGTGTTTATTGCACATTGTTTACAATGACTATGATATGGACACACCCGGTGTCTATTGATGGATGAATGAATAAAGAAGATATGGTGTATATATTATATATATATATATATATATATATATATATATAGTATATATACACAGTAAAATACTACTTAGTCATCAAAACCAATGAAATCTTGCTTTTTACAACACAGATAAACCTTGAGGGAATGAAATAAGTCAGACAGAGAAAGACAAATACCGCATGATTTCACTTATATATGGTATCTTAAAAAATCAAAGCAACAACAACAAAACTCAGACTCATGGATACAAAGAACAGATTGGTGGTTGCCAGCGGCGTGGGGCATAGGGGAGTGGGCCAAATGGGCGAAGGGGATTAGGAAGTACAGACTTCTAGTTGTAAAATAAGTAAGTCATGGTCACCTGGGTGGCTCAGTGGGTTGGGCGACTACCTTCGGCTCAGGTCATGGTCCTGGGGTCCTGGGATCAAGTCCCACATCGGGCTCCCTGCTCAGCAGGGAGTCTGCCTCTCCCGCTGACCTCATGCTCTCTCATTCTCATTCTCTCTCTCTCAAATTAATTAAATTTTTAATAAAAATAAAATAAAATAAGTAAGTCATGAGGATGGGGAATATATTCAGTAATGCTTATTAACTTGTAAGGTGACAGATGGTAACAAGACTTCTGGTGGCAACCATTTCACAATGTATATAGGTGTCACGCTATTGGGCACTTCTAAAACTAATATAATCCTGTACATCAATTATGGCTCGATAAGTAAAAATAGATTTTTAAGACACCTTAGGACAAATGCTTCAAAGATTTAAGAGGCCTCACACGCTAAACTGCTAGAGATATTTCAGACTCAAACTTGGAAACCCACACCCTGGATGAGTTTAGAGACCTCACACCTTGAACCCCAGATGCTGGAGATGCAAACCTAGAACACAGACCCTCAAAGAGTTAGAGACTTTACTGAACACACACTGTGGACGACTTCAGACTCGCACGTAATCACCATTTTCAAATCCCTTCATCTAGCCCAGTCATGTGACCAGACTGCAGAGATTTCCACCCTTCCAGGATCTGATTGGAGTCTGTAAGGAAATGGAGGGTTTGTAGCATAAAACAGAGCCCCCTGAAGACCCAGAGGTGCCCTTCAGCCAGGAAACACACAGGGGCTGATCTAAGTCATTGCTTGCCATATGTTAGGCTACTTGAAGTGCTTTACACAGATGAATTAATAACTAATATTTCCCAAATCTTATGGAAGTAGATACTTTATTATGCCCACTTTATAGGTAAGGAAACTGAGGCACAGATAGGTTAAGTAACATGCCTGAGGTCATAGAACTAGTGAGTGATGAAGCCAGGCTATGGACTCAGATGGCCCACAGTCCTAACCACTGAGTTGTACTCTCCTTGGGTTTCTGTCCAGGCAGTCTAGGTAGGTTCTACCTGCACTGCCGTCCCTCATGCCTTGCCATCTGGAATAACAGCATGCCTTGGGGAGAGGCTAAGGAGCATTTACTGAGCACCTACTATGTGCCAGTTATCGATTACAACAGGAGATTTACATCTTGAATCTGAGCTGCTTGAATCTGAGCCCAGCTCGAATCTGAGCTGGCCTCGAGGCTCCAGCTCTTCTCTTTGCAACAGTCCTGAGTCTGCTGGGTGGCGGGAAACTAAGATGTCTCCTTAACTGTGGCTGCCGAGCATTCCCTGTTTGCCATGCTCTGAGGAGACTCCATAGCGTAAAGGTTAGGAGACTGGGCTCCAGAGTCCCATTGTCTAGATCCAAATCAACACCACCACAGTTAATTAACTGTGTGTCTTTGGGCAAGCTAGTTATCCTCTCTGGACCTCTTGTTTCTCAACCTGTAACATTGCCATTATGAAAGCAGCCGCCCTCAGAGTTTGGTGCAGACACAAAGTGGGCCCAAGACCATGAGACACCTGCACAGACCAGGCCTGAAAGGAAGAAAGTGCTCACGACATGGTCAGTATTAACTAACATTGCTCCCATACCTCTTCTTTCCCTGAAATAACAATGGAGACTTTCAGCTATGTATTACTTTATAATTCTTTTTTTTTTAAGATTGCATTTATTTAATTGAGAGAGAGAGAGAGAACAAACAGTGGGGGTTGGTGCAAAGGGAAGCAGAGAAGCAGACTCCCCATTGAGCAGGGAGCCTGATGCAGGGCTCGATCCCCAGACCCAAGGATCATGACCTGAAGGGAAGGCAGGCACTTAATCCACCGAGCCATACAAGTTCCCCATATTGCTTTATAATTCTTAAAGGCTTTTAAGGTTTTCTCATGTGAACCTCAAAAGAGATACTGTTGTCATCCAGGAAAGTAGTGCCGTCCCAATTTACAAAGGAAGAAATCAAGGCCCAGCAAGATGAGGTAACTCTCTCAGCATCACACAGTTACTAAGTGACAGGGTTAGGAGCCAGATATCAGACCCAGACACCCAGAGATAAAATTTTTCTGGTTCCCCAACACTAGACCTGGACTCAGTCCTCTTCGAAGATTCTAGCAACCCTCTTTGAGATTATTCTTTTCCTTCTTGCAATGCTGTACACGGAGCATGAACTTCCTAGAGCCGGTGTCCATCTCCATGCCCCAAGTCCAGCACGGAGCTCTTACTAGCACACAGAATGTGAGTGAGATGCCCTGGGCAGGCCAGAATGCACAGGTGCAGAGCAGGGAGACAAAGGAAGGCAGTTCTGTTCCGTCTCCAGGCTATTTTTAGTCCTTTAGCTCTCAATTCTTGACGCTTTTGTCTCCAGAACCATGACTGGTGTGTAGAAGACATATTCATTGACTGGCCCAGCTAAGTGCTCAAGTTTGGAAATCCTTTTTGAAGAGAAAAAGAAAATACAGTATTTCATTAGCTTTCCTTAATAGTAAGCGTAAGACTCAGAAATTCCATGAACTAGACTAAATTAAGTACACGAAGGAGGCACCTATTTAAAAAAAAAAAAAAAAAAAGAGTATTTTTCAGTCTAGGCAACAGGCAGACCCATCTGTACATCTGCTCTCCCACCTCATTTCATGTGACCTGAAGGAGGAAGTGCTGTCTCCAGTCTGCAGAAAGATTGGCTCATTCAGATATCCAAAAAATAGGTATTGGACTCCTCCTCTGTGCCTGGTACTCAGTCTTCATGGCGTGCCGTCCCCAGCAATTGTGCAAGGCAGGCTTGGTTATCCCATTTTACAGATGGGAAGGCTGAGGCTCACTGAGGCTGTGGAAATGGTCTGAGGTCACACAGCTACTGTGAGGCAGGTGCATTCTAGAATAGAGAACTTGGGGAGTGGAGATAACAGCATGGTCTCCTTGTCACCCTCCCTTTTCCCCTCCCAGACATCATTCTTCCCAGTTTCCAGGGAGGCTCCTCGTTCTGAGCCCCAGGCACAGCGGAGGGAGCTCGCCTCTCTCAGTAAACAGCCCTAGAAAAGGGCAGGTCCTTGGATGTTCTAACCAGTTCAGGAACTTGGGATCTTGGTGTTGGCGGCTAGAGTGCCGTGACGATTAGCACATATAATTACCTACCAGCTGGCTGAGCTGTCCTGGTGGGAGGCAGCCTGGATACCAGCTGGGACAGAGCCACCCGAGTCAAGGATTCTCAGGTCTGCTTCTAGCGCAGCCATTGATCTTCAGAGTGACCTTGGCCAAATGCAGCCAGAGCACTTTTGTCTTTATTCAGCTACTGATAAAGGCTCACACTGGGATGGGGTTTGTTCAAAAGGAACACCCTTCGATGCCACCGCAGTGTGGGAGCTGACAGGATGACCCATTTGTTCTTTCTTAATTAAAGTATCAGATAATCTAAACCTGGGACGTTCAGCCTTCTCTTTCTTTTCTTGTCCCTCTCCTTTGGGAGGTGGGAGAGGGGGTCCAGACAGAATAAAGGAAAGAACAAATAATACATCCTGGCAGTGTTTGTACATTTTCTTATTAATGATTGGTCTTGAAACATTTTAGAAATACAAAGACTAAATGCTGTTTATTTTCCCATATTTCTAAGAGGCAATTTTTCTGCTCCGGAGTGGAGCTGTATTAAAATAATGGTGATAAGGCATGTTCTCAAATCCAAACCTGGCCGATAAACAGCACCTAGCAACAGGATTTGGGGGTTGTCCGAACCCTGAGCTTGCTACCATTAATAGTTACTCTTTTTGCAAGGAGTACCAGATTCTGAGCTGTCCCAGAATGGGTATGTTCGGGAGTGGTACGGTGCAGAGGGTGTCAGAATGGGATACCAGGGTTGTTTTGTTCTTTTCTTCACTCTTTTGTTGTGTTTATTGAGCACCTACTAGATGCCAGACCCCCCTCTAGATGCTCTCGTCTGGGTCTGCTGCTTTGTAACAGGTGACCTTGGACAAGTCACTTCACCCACCTCATGGGATGAGATTCATTCCCTGTAAAGATGCGGTAACAGCTGCTTCACGCGCTGGGGACCCCCAGAAGGGAGTCGAGTATGAATTTAATGAATTGCACCAGAGCTTGACCTATTTTAACCCTTCTGGGGTCTCCGGGCCACCTTTAGAGGTTAACAGGCTTTGTCATTTGTCCAGTTTGGGTCAAACTGGGTTCTAAGGTGAAGGTTGTGCCCCAAGAGTACCTGTCCTAACATTCTGGTGCCTCCCACCCAGCCCTGTAATGACAGCTGGAAGTTTGGGTTCGTTTACCAAACACATGTGGGATGCTACTGGTTGGCCAGACCCCATGGGGGCATAGGGACACCATATCAGCGCCACAGCATCTGGTGGTCACCGAGTCACCGAGGAGACAGACCTCGTGCTGTGGGAGCTATTGGCCCTCATTCCTATAAGAGGATCAGCCGGATGAGGGGAGTTCTGACTGTTGGTGTCAGAAGGAGAGAGGCTCTCCATCGTCCTCCCCACATCTGTATGGAGCCAGGCCTTGTTCTGGGCTCAGAGAGGACAGAGACCCCAGGACTGAGGCACCACTAGGAAGACACGGACAATAAACAATAGTACAAATGGGTAAGATGATTTCACGGAGTCCGAGTGCTACAAAGAAAGTGAACGGTGTGGGGCACATAGGAATTGAAGAGGTGCTTGGAGAACATCTTGGGCTCCGGAGGGGAAAGACAGTGTGACAAGGTACACTGGCATCACGGGCAGAGGACACTGGAGGAAGGGGGGAGGGGATCTGGAGTCACATTCAGGCCAGCATTCCCCTAGGTCACCTCCACATCGACCCCTGAATCCAGACCTGGGGCCTCCCCGTTCTCTCCCTCGGAAGGTCACCTGTGGAAGCGGAGCTCCTGGGCCCTGGCGTGGCTCCGTGGGCCCTGGAAGGCTCCCCTGCCTCTCCCGGAGTCGGGAGCCACTCTCTCTTCTTCCTTGGAATGCCCTTGTCCTTGCCCAGCTCCGGAAAATTCCTGTAGCTCCCCGCGGCCTCTTGGGCTGGGCTGGCCTGAAAGCACAGCCCCAGGACGCCAGCCCCCTCCTCACCACGAGTGGACAGGAAGTCCATGCTGCAGGCCCCAGGGTGACCCCAGCAAAGCCCCAGCCACCCCCCCCCTCCCCCCCCCCACTGAGGCCCATTCACTAGTGCCTCCTGGAATTCAGAAAAGCGCTCTCTCGTGATCCCAGGAGAGTCATTGTGGGGCTCCGATGTCCTCCCCTAACGGTGTCAGGGATAGGCCTCAAAGCCTGCTCCGGGAGCTGCTGCCCACCAGGCAGTCCTGGGCTCAGCAGGCGCGTACCCAGCACCTACGGCGTCCACCCAGGGGGCCAGGGGGCAGAGTAGACGGAACTCCCAAGTAATTACCGGAAAATGTGGTCACTCTTCTAACATCAGGCAGGCAAGACCGGGCCCCGGAGCGCTGGATAGGCAGGAGGCAGCCTTTGATGTGCGTGCTGCAGGCTGAGGCCGAGACACTGAAGAGAGGAGAGGAAGGGAAGTCAGTCCACACAGAGGGAACCACGGAACGCCTCCAGGTGGGAGCGTGTGTCGGAGGAAACGAGCAATTCAGACCGTGGGAGCATCCCGGGTCTGAGCCGCCTCCTGGGGGCCAGGCCCTGGACCAGGCATGGGATGTGGGGCTGAGCTCTATGTGTGGGGGGGCTTCCACACGGAATTCTGACTGTGTGTGCAGGAGGTGGGAGCCATCGCAGACTCTGAAGCTGGGAGAGGACATCAGATTTGTATTTTATTTCATTTTCTTTTTAAGATTTATTTATTTTAGAGGGAGAGCAAGAGAGAATGCCTTGGAGGGAGGGGTAGGGGAGAGAAAGAGAGAGAGAGAGAATCTCAAACAGACACCATGCTGTGCGTGTAACCCAAGGCGGGGCTCCATTTCAGGACCCTACGATCATGATCTGAGCCGAGATCACGAGTCAGATGCTTAACCCACTGAGCCACCCGGGTGCCCCCAGATTTGTATTGGAGAAAGAGGGGCTGGTGGCCGTGTGGATGATGGGCTGAGGCAGGCGGGGGTGGGCCGGGGGTCCAGACGCTGTTGCAGGAACCCAGGGGAGAGAAGCTATAGCTAGACTGGCGGGGGAGGGGCGTGGACAGACACACAGCGAAGGTGGAAGGGGCAGGACTCGGTAACCCCTCCAGGGTGAGGGAATGAGGGGTGTTAGGCGTGACCCTGGCAGCAGGGGAAGGAGGAGTACTGGGGAGTCAGTGTTTCCTGGGGACAGAGGTCTGGTTTGGGAAGATGAAGAAGTTCCTGGGAGAAGCGACCGTGACCATGGCAGGAAACTGGGAACATACTCAGTGCTACGGAACAACACCTTTAAAAATGTTTGAAATGGTAAATCTGTGTTGCATATACTTTACCAGAATTTCTTTTTAATGGCCGTGTCACCAAGTGAAAAAGACCACACAGGACAGTGTATAAGGTGTCAGCTTCGTGTGACGAATGCATGTATATTTGCCATCTGTGTTCGGCTGTCTCTGGATGGGGAGATATGAAACCGCTACCCAGGGTGGTGTCGGTACCCGAGGAGGGGATTGGAAAACAGGGTGTATGGGTTTCCTGTGGCTGCCATGGACAGAATGGCTTAGAACAACACACGCAATGGTCTCACAGTTCTGGAGGCCAGAAGTCCAAAATCAGGGTGTCGACAGGGCTGTGCTCCTTCCAGATCCTCTGGGGGAGGATCCTGCTTGCCTCTTCTGGCTTCTAGAAGCCCTGGCTGTTCCTTGGCCTGTGATAGCATCACCCCAATCTCTGCCTCCTCCTCACGTGGCCTTTCTTCTCTCTGTATCTCCAACCACATTTTCATCTGCTTATGGGGACACCAGTCCTATTGGATTGCGACCCACCTCTTAACTTGATTACATCCAGAAAGACCCTGTTTCCAAAGTGACATTCACAGGTAAGGGGGTGGGCGGCTAGGATGTCAACATATTAATGGGGAACATAATTCAACCCATCCCATGGGGGGAACAGAGATGGGAGGGAAACTCACTTGAATGTTGGATTTTGTAGCATGAAGTACCAATTCCCCTCACCAGATTTTTACAGCATGAAGTCACTCTGGGGTTTCTGTCTTGGGAGAGTGTGTAGCTAGGGATGCTCTTAACAAATACGGGGCAAGGACAATGTGGGATACGTAAGAGTAGGTTCTGTTGTGAAAATGCCCAAGGCAAGTTGCCACGCCAGCTGGCTGTTCACTGAAATGGGAGAGTCTGGCTTTTTCCCCAAACCAGCCTGCTCAGGGGTCAGGTGCACTCCCCGAGCTTCTAATAGGGAGGAAGCTGAGCACAGTGCCTCGGAGTGTAGGCCCTACAGGCTGACTGCTCGAGTTCCAGTCCTGGCTTGACCACTTACTGTCTGTGTGACCTTAGACAAGTTGCTCACCTTTCTGGGCCTCAGTTTCTGTATCTGCAAAATGGGGAATTTCCCACCTCATAAGGTTGTGGGAAGGATCAAATAAAATAATATCCATTTATGGGGCAGCGCCTGAGTGGCTCAGTTGGTTAAACATCCAACTCTTGATTTCCGCTCAGGTTATGATCTCAGGGTCGTGAGATCGAGCCCTGAGTCTGGGTCCATGCTTAGTGTGGAGTCTGCTTATTCCTTTCCCTCTCCCCTCTGCCCCTCACCCACTTATGCTCTCTCTTCCTCCCTCTCTCTCTCCAAAATAAGTAAATAAAATCTTTAAAAAAACTAAATATATATTATTAGGACAACGTGGCATATAAACCATGTAGCACGCCTGTGTCATAGTAAATGCATATTAAATATTAGTGATTATGCTTATTCCACCACTCAGGTCCAAGAAGGTCTGCTTCTCCTTGTTGCCAAAAACAATAGCCTCAGCTTCCTCCGAGAGAGAGAGGAGATGAGTATCTTGACGAGATGTGGTAGGATCCCACTGGGGACATGGTTTTTAGCCCAGACTGAGGCCGGGCGAGTTTCCACCCTTCCCCCCCCTCCACTGCTGAGGCAGCCACCCCAGCATGCAGCAAGAGAATCAACCTGGACAGCCAGCTGGGGGCCCTCTCCCCACCCCAGTGACAGGCAAGAGTTTTGAAGGCCATCACTGGCTAGAGTGCCCCAGTACCCCACGTCCTCAAAGCAGTCACACGCCCGTCACCGCGACATTGACGACCGTGAGTGGGGTCACTAGAGGGAAGAGGTAGCAGAAGGAAAGGAGGGTGTATGTGGACAAAGGTCCATATGGCTCCTGGTTGGCAGGGCCTTGTCTCAGGTGAACAAGAAGTTAGGGAAGAGGTTAGGGGGCATAGAATATTCCAGAAGAAAGGATCATGCAGCATGGACTGAGACAGCTGGCTTATTTATCTTGTTAGAGCTGGGGCAGAAATCGGATACACCTGAATTCTGGGACACCACAGAGCCTGGCGCATAGCTGGGTCTGGTAGGTATTTGTAGAAGGAAGGGAGGGAGAGAGGGGAGTTGAGTTACTAGGTATGTTGTTGGGACTAAACGTCAACAGACTAAGACTTTTCCTGGATTAAAGCAGATGCAAAGAGGCTTCATCATGGAGACGTGGGTAGACACGGGAGAGTCTGGTGTCTCGAAGAGAGGTCTCAACTATGGAGGCCTTTGGGGGAGACGCTGGCAGATGAGTACCCACCCATGTCTCGGGGGCAGGTGAGAGTGCCCCAGGGGAGGGACTGATGCAGAGGAATCACCATGACATGAAAGGAGAAAGGCCCTAGGTCGGAGAAGAGCCTGAAGAAGGTGAGGCGGTGGGCGCGGAGGGAACCCAGGCGGAGAGGGACCACCAGAACCCCAGGCTGCGGCCCCGGCACCCTGGAAAGAACTGCATTGTCTGCAGCAGCGCTCTCTATGCCTCGGCGTGGGTGGAAACCATATTGCAGGCGACAGACAGTTTGCTAACACTTGGCATTTGTTCTGAAGCTTTCAGAGGGCTGAAAGCAAAACAGAAACACACTGGATGCTCGCAGCAACACGGAGAACTACGTCTTCAGTGGCATTCGGGGCTTGCTTCCAAACTGGAGCTTCTGACCGAGCTGGCAGCGTGAGGGTGTGTGTCTGCCATTTGGGATTTAGCTTGCAGGGAACAGGGACTTTCCTTTTTTCTTATTTTTTAGACTTCTTTTGGGGGGGCCTCCCCTTGAGTTTGTTAAATTTCTGCCCAGGGTGCTTTTTTACTTTCCTGCCAACAAATCTCTCAAACTCTAGTTTAAAAAATTATTTATAGGGGTGCCTGGGTGGCTCAGTGGATTAAGCCTCTGCCTTCGGCTCAGGTCATGGTCCCAGGGTCCTGGGATCGAGCCCCGCATCAGGGTTTCTGCTCAGCGGGAAGCCTGCTTCCTCCTCTCTCTCTCTCTCTGCCTGCCTCTCCAACTACTTGAGATCTCTGTCTATCAAATAAATAAATAAAATCTTTTAAAAAATTAATTAATAAAATAAAATATTATTTATACAGGAACAGTATCTTTCCTTTGCAATCAGTCAGGCAACCAGTACTTTTTACAGAGGTATGTGCTTGGTACAAAGTACTTAGTACAAAGCCATGACAACAAAGGGGCTCCCCAAAGGGGCTCCTAACAAGGAAGGAGCAGGTTCCCTCCTTCCGCATGTCTGTAGTCTTCACAGAGGGCCGTGTGTGTGCGCCATTTTTCTAGAAAACTTCTCTTTCATCAGCTCATGTAAGTTGCTCTCCGAAATGTTAAGAACCCCCAGACTCAATGATCTCCAGAGATCTCCTTCCTAGCCCTGAAGATTATTCCGTCTTGTGGCCTGACGTTAGATGGACAGATGGGAATGAGATGTTTACCTGTGGGGGAAACTGAGGCACATAAAAATGGAAAGAAATACGTGGAGCGTCAACTCGTGGCCACTCCCGGATCTTAGCAGCTGGTAGAGGGAACTAACGATGGAGAACCTGCCTGGGCCAGACACCATCCTGGCTGCTTCTCACACTCTGCTCCATTCAGCTCTACGAAAGGGCCTTGTTTTCCCTGGCACACCGAGAACACCAGGGCTCTGGGAGGTTAGGAGGTCCCACCATCGCGTGTAGAATGTGTCCCCTCTTGGATTCGAACCAAGTCTGTCTCTGCCAAAGGATTATCTCCAGTCAGAGAATCAATATGGGGAAATGTGAAAGTCACTTTGAATGAGGCCCCCAGATTCGTCTTCAAAGGCTCAGCTTCTGGCCTTAGTTCCTCTTAGAAATTTGGGGGCACAGTCGCCTCTTACACCAACCCAACAGACTCAGTGCAGACCGTTGTCAAAGATCCTTGTGAAGACTTAATGTGGAAATATTCTACGAACTGGCTGAGAAATGTACAGGAAGGACTCAGCCTCACGAGTCGTCCTGAAATGCTTTCCAAACCACACCCGGGTATGCCTTTCCCACCCATCGGACCAAGCAAAAAAGCTACAGTGTGATGACCCCAGATTTGAGCAAAGGTGTAGAAAGGGGAGATCGCCTCTGTACCACCATGCAGCACTCCGAATCCACGTTCTTTTTTTTTTTTTTAAGATTTTATTTATTATTTGACAGACAGAGATAGCAAGTAGTCAGAGAGACAGGCAGAGAGAGAGCAGGGTTGAGGGGGAAGCAGGCTCCCTGCTGAGCAGAGCCTGATGCAGGGCTCAAACCCAGGACCCTGGGATCATGACCTGAGCTGAAGACAGAGGCTTAATTCACTGAGCCACCCAGGTGCACCCCCCCACACATTCAATCCACTTTCAAGTAAACTTGAAAACGCGTTATTCCACTCTTCAATCTATTCCCAAGAGAAACTCCTCCATATGGAAATAAGGAAGCATATACAAAGATGTTCATTCTGTATTTATAATAGCAAAATAAAGAAAAAAGAAAAGAAACAAGCTGTCTGCAAGACCAGGAATGAATAAAGGTTCGTTCAATAGAAAACCAGACAGCAAGGAAAAGAAATGAACCAGATCTACATGTTATTACACAGCCAAAACCCCAGAAATGTAATACTGTGTACAAAAAGAGAAAGGAAAAAAAAAAGGCAAATCGAGGCAGGATTTTGTATAGTGTGCTAACATTTACATAATGCTTACCAGCGTGCAAAATGGTTTGTGTATTATCAGGAATTGAGTAAAAGTAGTGAAATGTATGAAACATGCATAAGGATGATAAACGTCAAAGAGAGGAGAGACGGTGATCTCAGGAAGATAGATGACATGATCGAATCAGGAAGGGTGTGTGGTACTTAATGATGCTTTGTTTTTTTCCGTTGGGTTGGGTGGTGAGCACATTGGTGTCATTGTATTACCTTTTCATTTTATGTGTGCCCTAAATTAATTTATTAACAGTAAGAGTTACTTAGCCAGTGTTCGCAACAGCATATTTAGAAGGCCAGTTCTGGGATGTTAACAAGCATGATTTTTTTTTTGAAAGTGGCAAGTAACCCAATAAATTTGGGGAACACTGGCCTAAATAAAAATCAAATAGGGTTTTAAAAAACTTACAGGGCTTTTAACATCCTTGGTTTCTTGTAAGTCCCAAAGAGAAGGTTATCCTAGTTAAACACTTGACCAGACAGCAAAGGTTGGCGAGCTAGAGCTGTCTGCCTCCTGTTTTTTGTTTTTTGTTTTTAAAGACTTTATTTATTTACTTGACAGACAGAGATCACAAGTAGGCAGAGAGGCAGGCAGAGAGAGAGGAAAGGAAGCAGGCTCCCTGCTGAGCCAAGAGCCTGACTTGGGGCTCGATCCCAGGACCCTGGGATTATGAACTGAGCGGAAGGCAGAGGCTTAACCCACTGAGCCATTCAAGCGCCCCTGCCTCCTGTTTTTATGAATGAAATTTCCTGGACCACCAGCCATACCTATTTGCTTATTACAGTCTACGGCTGCTTTCACACTTTGCTTTCACATGTGGCAGAGTTGAGTAGTAATAAGAGACCTTATGGCCCACAAAGCCTAAAATATTTGCTAGTCAGTCTTTTGCAGAAAACATTTGTGCACCCATCGTAGAGCATTTTATGGGACCAGTGTCACTGGGAGTGTTGGAATTGTCCCATCCGAGCTTTGCCCTTATACCACAGTAACTGGTGTGTGTATTTATGAAAACTAGTATCTAGGAGACCCTTTGTTCTTTCTAGATTCCTTGGCAGATGGTGTGTGTACTTTTCTCTTTGACTCTCCAGCACCCAAACCAATAACTCAGCACTTCCTGTGTGCTTCCCTGAATTGGTTTTCATTTAAAAACCCACTTGGAGAATGGCTTCATTAGGATACAGAGTCCTTAGCTATAACACACCTATAAAATGCCTGTGCTTTGGATTACACAGGAGTTGGAAATTCTCCCACATACAACAACAGTCCAGGTGTGATCAGTGGGGGGCTGTTAGGGCAATGCCACGCCAAGGACCCAGGCACCTTCCCTCTTGTTGCTCTGCCTTCCATAGATGAGTCCTTTCTTTGTGTGGCCTGATATGGCTGAGCCCACCCACCAGGACTTCCTTGCTTTAATGGGAAGAGGGAAAGGAGAAGGATCAAGCAGACCCCAGAGACTGCCCACGTCACTTCCCTTCCTTCCTGTTGATCAGTGCTCAGTCATGTGGCCACGTCTAATTGCCAGTGAAACCAGGGGAATGTCAGCTTTCTCTGGGCAGCCGTGTGCCCAGCTAAGAATTCAGGTCCGACAACAATACATGGAGGAAATAAAGGACTCTCTAGAGGACAATAACCAGCCTCTGCCAAAAAGGGATACATGCAGGGCTTGCCAAAATTAGGGGTGACTTTTCTCTGAAGG
This sequence comes from Meles meles, assembly GCF_922984935.1. NCBI lineage: Eukaryota > Metazoa > Chordata > Mammalia > Carnivora > Mustelidae > Meles > Meles meles. Next base: position 14,733,234 of record NC_060072.1, on the reverse strand, counting down.
ATAGGTCTCATTTTTGACTCTTTTAAAATAAGCCATGATGCCAAAACAAGAGATGGGTGATGATGCCTCATTAGTTTCTACTCAAAAGAACGTGACAGCACATTCAGAAATGAGCACACTAGTTTCATTCTCCTGAGTGTTTATAGCCCTTGCATTTGAGAGAGATCTTTTTTCACATATTTGAACAGACCCACAATGTCTGTTTTGTGGGGAGGCAAACACAGTGGGTTTTGCCACTAACTGGCCATTGGCTTCTGAGGAGGAGGAAGGTTCCAGGCCCCATGGGATCTCTCACAAGACAGAAAAAATGAGCTGGGAGGAGGACGTGGAATCATACTTTCTTTACCTTCTCTGAGGCAGGTTAATGAGCCGGCCCTTCTCTGTACTTCAATAGCAGCATTACACAGCAACGAGACACAATTTTTGGACAAAGATTTCTCCTAGGAACTTTGCACCATTACATGTCTCATTTGCTACGATAATACAATTTTTTTTTTTTTCTTAAAAAGGTGCATGGGAAAAAAAAGGTGCACAGAGATCTTGGTGTGACTTACTTCAGCACAAAAGAGTCTCAAGGTGTTCATCTTTTTGCTACCCTAAAGAAAAGAAACAACTCATCAGCTGGGGGCCTAGAAGCCTACAAAAGGGAATTTGACTTTTTGGGAAAACATGTTGAGGAGGGGGTTCCGGGGGCTGGTATCCAAGTCAGGCCTGTCGTCCTCTGAATTGTCATTTCACGATTCATTTCTGAAGGCACCATTTTATGGTCACGCTTACAGAATCCTGTAATGGAGACTTCTTGATCTATATGAGGTGATGCAAAAAAAATGTTATTACCCTCCACCAGGATTTCTCAACCTCAGCTTTCTCAGCTGTGGACATTTGGGGCTGGATTATTATTGGGGGAAAGGAAGGGGGGTGCTGTGCTCTGCAGGCTCTCAACAGCATCTGTCTACCTACCAGACACCAGCAGCCCGTCCTTAGCTGTGACCACCCTGGCTGTCTCCAGATTTTTGCCAGGTGCCCCTGGGTGACAGAGGCACCCAGTTTGAGAATCGCTGCTCTACACACGTCTAAAGGTATCCATAGAGAGACTTGCCAAATGACCTTAGAGGAAGACACGAGTTCTGCTCCTTGATACATCGGGGACCCCTTCCAATTAGTTAACACTTCTGACCTTAGGAAGGTTAGGAGCTGGCCCCAGTGCCCTTGCTCGTGTTCAGCACTGACCTTCTGGGATTCTGCAAGCCAGAAGCGGCTTAGTGGGACTCGTGAGTGCAGGAGGACTTGAAAGAAAGCGAGACACGGGAAGAGGATCTGAGGTGAGGACACCGTGTGTGCAGGCAAGAAAGCAGTAAGAAGACGTGTGTGTGGCCTGGGCAGCGGGCCTCATTGGCTGAAATGGTGAGAAAGAAGAAATGGTTGGGTGAATGAGGAGCTCTCAGGAGGCACAGTTGCAAGAGGGCCTCGAGTTTGAGGCCCGTGAGTGGGAATTTATGTTTCTTTGGCCCCCTTCCCAGGATGTGGCATCTAGTAGTGAACTAGGCAGCATCTGAATAGCATCTGGTAGTGAACACGGAAGACCTTCAGTAGCACAGACAGGCAGTGGGGTAGGGGTAGGGCGGGAGGAGCAGGGCTCCAGCAACAGCCTGCCTGCTTCCAATCTCTGTCCTACCATCTGCTGGCTCTGGACCTGGGTGAGTTTCTTAGTCTCTCTGGGCTAAGATACAGATAAATTCTGAAAGATGCAGATAAATTCTGCAGGGTTAAAGTAAGGATTCTATAAGACCATATGTGTGAATGACTGTATGTGTATGTACATATATGTTACATGTATATAGACATGCATACTCCATCCCATAATCATTCACAGGTGTGTGTAGGATATATTTATATCCGAGTGTGTATATATATGCACAATTAAAATAGTTCCTGGCACACAAGAAATGCTTTGTGAAAAAAAGAAAAAAAATGCTTTATGTGTTTGCTATTATTATTATCATTATTATTTGGAAACCAATAAAATATTTTGAGTATGGAGGCACTTAATAGGTGTATCACACATAATAGGTGATCAGAATGAATTAATGAAGAATTCTTCTTTTTATTACTTTTTTAAAAATATTTTTTATTAACATATAATGTATTATTCGCCCCAGGGGTACAGGTCTGTGAATCTCCAGGTTTACACACTTCACAGCACTCACCATAGCACACACCCTCCCCAATGTCCATAACCCCCCCTCTCCCTACCCCTCCTCCCCCCAGCAACCCTCAGTTTGTTTTATGAGATTAAGAGTCTCTTATGGTTTGTCTCCCTCCCGTAATGAAGAATTCTTAACATATTAGTTCCTTAATATCTCTCTGTGCGTCTAGAACTTACCACATTCATCCTTCGCTAGTCCAGGGTCCCAACTCAGAGGCCCAGGGACAAGCAAAGAACACACGAGTGGACCCAGCATGACAGAAGACAACAGAGAGGACTGGGCACAGGGGTACCCCCACATGAAAGTTATTTGCAGCCTGTTTTCAAACCATGTGTCAGCCAGCAACATAGGTCTTAGGACTGCCCTGGCCTAGAGTTTGCCCCTCAGCACCCAAGCCCTGCACATCTCCCTGCTCCCCGAAGTTCTCCTCCAGTCAGACCTCCTGCACCTCACAGCAAGAACAGAATGTGGCTTTCTTCTTTGGCTCTTTGAGAATCACTGAGCTGCTTTGTGATAAAAGTGTCAACCAGCAAATTCTTGGCCTTGTCCCCTCCGCCTCCCCAGGCTGACCTCATCCAGGTGCCCGATAAACTGAGAAGCTAGAGCCGGGGATAGCAGGGAGCATCAGCAGGCCTGATGCACCCCTCAGGACACCCCCCACCCCCCGCCAAGGCAGCCTGGCAGCCACAGACACACTGAGAGCACAGTCTTGCTTTTGTCCTGTGGGTCACCAGATCCTTATAAACAAAACCCAGGAACCGACTCTCCTACGTACCCTATAGGAATACATCCCCTGCCTTGGACCTGTAGACACTCGTATTCTTTTTTTTTTTTTTTTTTAATATTTTATTTATTTGACAGAGAGAAATCACAACTAGGCAGAGAGGCAGGCAGAGAGAGAGGAGGAAGCAGGCTCCCTGCAGAGCAGAGAGCCCGATGCGGGGCTCGATCCCAGGACCCTGAGATCATGACCTGAGCCGAAGGCAGAGGCTTTAACCCACTGAGCCACCCAGGCACCCCAAGACACTCGTATTCTTATCTAGAGACACAGAAATTAGGAAATGGGAAGAAGCAGCCAAATCTGACCCTTTCACTTCAAGGAAATGTCTATTTCTGTTCTGAGGCATTAGGAGAGTAGCCCTAACGGGCAGTTACTTTCTTAGCTCCTGTGTAAGTTAGATGACAAGAGCATCTCCAAGTATGGAGATTTAACTAAAATAGATGTTTATTTCTCCGCTGTGTAATAGTTCAGCCAGGGCAGGCCGATGGGGCAGCTCTGCTCCACGAGAGCCCTTGAAGACCCCAACCCTTCCGTCTCGTTGCTCGGCAGCTTCTTGAGAGCAGGAGTCAGCAAACTGTGGCCCTTGAGTCAGCCTGGTTTGTCTTTTTAAATAAAACGTTATGGGAGCACAGTCACAGCCATTTGTCTATGGCTGTCCTCTAGCCGCAACAGAGACGCTCCAGCCTAAAGCTGAAAATAGTGACGACCTCACTCACTAAGAAAAAGTTGGCCAATGCTGCCCTAGCGCATTGGGCTCACCTGTGTGGTCAGCGCAGGGACGTAGGCAGGTCTGCTTATCTGCTGGGGAGGGGGAGATGGGACTATTATCCCAGGGCTAGAATGTTCTTTTTAAGCAGATGACATAGACAGTGGTGTGCCGGTGGAAGTTCAACAACAGGACAACGGGAGCCGCGGCTTGTGGTGTCTGCTGGCTCCTGTGGTGTAAATGCTTCCACGATGGCTGATTTCAGGCTGGCAAGGAGACGTCGCCAACCCAGAATGGGGAAGATACACAGCACTGGCTTTCCCAGCCAGTCCGAGCTGGTTCCCACTCCCCAGCAGGACAGGCAAGTTTCCTGCGTCCCTTCTGCTCGTGTCTGTTGGTGTGAACTTTAGCCAAATGGCTGTCACCGGCCACGAGGGGACATAGAATTTCTAACTGGACAGCCACAAGCCGTACCAAAAGTCAAAGAGGGCAGAAGGTTCTGGGCCGCTCTAAGGGAAGGGGTAGAGAATGAAGGCTGGGAGACAGCACTCCTTGCCACACATCTCTTTCCCAGATAATCCTCTTGGCCATGAACAAGAGTTTAAGTGACGTGAGAGCCAAAACAGAGACACTCAAGGGTTGTGATGGAGGAAGGGGGAAAAGCTGGTGCCAAGGAAGGAATGGTTCATGAGCACCAGAAAACATGGGATCAACTCAGAGACTGTCCATGAAGGAGGCCCCCAAGATCTTGACTAGTCCCACAGTCCCATTTTACGGAGGAGAAAAACTGAGGTTGTTGGAGGAAATGTGGTTTATCCAAGGTCACACAGCTGATGGGGGGTACAACCACGACTTAAAACCACATTTATCTGAGCCTTTACCCTGGCCCTATTCCACCTTACCAGTTGCTTTCAGAACTGTTTCTTTAAAGGACGCTGTGTTCCTCTTGCCTGGCCAAGCTGAGACCTGGCCTCAGAATCCTCCACACCACACGCCAGCAGCCGTCCGAACGAATCAGAGTCCGTGCCTGAGATGAACCCTGTTTTGCATGCCTGGCTTGGGTGTTGTCTCAGAGCCAACACGTTGGCCCTTGTTCCTGAAGAGGTGCTGGGGGCGTTGACCGTCCGTGACGTTTCTATTGCATTTCAGATGGCTGACCGATGTCCATGTCTTCTAGAAGTTCATAGTCTCTGTCAGCATCACACATCCCACATTCCCTAGGCATGTGTCCCTATTCCAAAAGGCTTCTAGAGTAGCCAGAACAGGTTCATGTGCAGAGTCTGCCTTTTTCCCCCACAAAACCCAAACACATAGGTCCTGTTCTCCCCATGTTAGAGATGGGGTGGCGGAAGCCCAGAGAGAATGGGGAGACTTGCCCTGGGTTATGCAGCCAGGATCTAGGCTGTGTTGGGATATACATCATCAGTAGTTCTCTCTGCCACCCTTCAGCGAGCTTCCCAGGGTCCAGATAAATGAAATCAGCATCGCTGTCTCCTCGACATCATACATCTCTCTGGTATCCCACCAAGGAACATGAAAGGCCAGCTGTTGGAGTCTCAATTAGGACTTAGAGTTAGGGTTAAGCTTCTCGTTTTTCTCCTGGACGCCTCTGTTTTCCATTATGTGATCACGACTGCAGCCAACAGCCTGCTTCATGTCCTTGCCCGTGCAGCCTGCGAGGGCAGAGCCGGGTCCGGCCAGCTCACTGCTGTCCCAGCTCCTGACCCTGACAGTACATGGGAATGAATGAATCATGGCATTTCCTCCAGCCAGGGTAGGATTGGAGGGAGAAGGAGCCAAGTGACATGAAGGCAAGATAGTTAATTTCACTTAGTTGCTGCTTCCTCATCCGTAAGATGGGGATATGGGAGCCTGCCTTTTGGGATTCCTGTGAGGGTCGAAGCAGGACGTGAACATGGGCTCGGGAGTGAGCCCGAGTGACTCGGGAGTTACAGCTCTACCATCTATGAGCTGTGCGACCTCGGGCAAGTGACAGAAGCTCCATGCCTCAGTTTCTCCATCTGTAAAATAGGCACAACAGTGGGATTATTTGGAGGATGAGGTGAGCTCTTACATGGGAGATGTCTAGTGCCAGGAAAGCTACCTGTAAATGCCATTGTTCGGATTTGATGATAGAGTGTTAGGAAAACTGTATATCGGATTTGATGATAGAGTGTTAGGAAAACTTTTTTCCTAAGAGTAAAGAGTATATCTTTACTCTTTCTTTGACGACCGTTAATATCTTTACTCTGTTCCAAGGCAACCAATGTGACTTGGGAACCATACTATAAACCAAATCACAGGTCCTGGGGCCCAGGCACCAGAGGGGGACTGCACCCCCCACCCAGAGTCATCCCCACTGTGGGTAAACAGCTCTGTCTGTGCCCCGCAATGGCGGGCGCTGGCATCTTCCATGAGAGCAGGGCAGAGCGGCTCCACCCCTCCCACAGCCCCCCTCCCCCACCCCTGCAGGCTGACCCCTGGCTGCTGCCTCTGGGATGGGCCTGCTCTGTCCCAAGCTGCCAGCCTGCTGGTAAGACCAAGGTGGGCAAGAACAACAACACAGAAAGGGAAGTGAGAAGCCATGGGAACACGAGAGCAGAGAGTTCTTGCAAACAAGGCCCCGGTGAGGGCTGGGCTCCACGGCGGCTGGAAGGGGCCGTGGGGACAAGGAGGGACCTGCCCTGGGACTGAAGAAGTGTGAGTGGGAGGACAGGGAGCGGGGGACTTCCAGATGCCTAGTTAAATCCCGGGAAAGAGGACCTACAATCACAAAACAGTGTGCATATACACATACAAATAAGTATGCATTTTGTATGCAGTTATCATCACACACTGTGCTGAGTGGCTCCAAAGCTTTATTTCTTAATCCTCATCACAGATAGAGGCGCAAGTCCCAGTGTTACCATCCCTGCTTTGCAGATCGGAAAAGAGAGGGTTAGTTTCCCTGCCCAAGGCAGCAGGCAGGAAGCACGGGGCTGGTGGGGAGGGGGGAGGGGGGAGGGGGTTGGGGGGGGTCTGAACTCAGGTCTTGAGCACTACGTTCTGCCTGCTCTGTGGGAGACAAGCTTTGCTGTCCAAGACTCAGACCCACGCCTCAATTTCCTTGTCCAGAGAATGGGAATAATGATAACAATGCCTCCAAGGGGAGGACGGTTGAAGTGGTAGGAATTGAGCACTCGGTATGGTTGTTGGCACACAGAAAGCATACAGTAAGGGCTGGCTTCTTTTTTACTGGTGAGGGCAGGTCATGGTTGTGGGAACTGTTTGGGCCTTTGAGGTTCAGATCCCAGAGTCATGCACAGAAGCCCAGGGATTGCCAGCACCTTGCTAAGAACTGGGCTGTACGGAGTGGTTAGTGGGACAGACTCCGGAGCCAGATTGCCTGGGTTTAAATCCCGACTCCTACTTATTAGCTGTGTGACAACGAACAAGTTAATTAATCTCTCTGTGCCCCATTTTTCCCTGTCTGTAAATTTGATAACAATAAAGCCTTCCTCGTGGGGTTATTGTGAGAATTAAACATGTTAACACTTGCCAAAAGTTATAATATGCCTGGTCCATGGTAAGAACTTGTATTTGTTAAATCGGTGAGATGTGTAAAAATGTTAGTGTCTCCATGTTACACGTGAGAAAATGGAATGAGACTGAGTTACCTGTGCAAGGGTAGGTGCACAGCATGAGCAGTTAGTGACACACCTAGCCTGGCAGGCATCCAAGCCACACCCTTGGAGAGGGGCTTCTAGACTCATCACTCAGAGAGCCTGGGAACTGCCTGGCACCTTCCAGCATCAGTGGGGTCAGGACTGGTCCTGGGGGTAGGGGAGAAAAGCGGGGCTGGGAGCCTGGCTGGGCAGCCCCCAGCATCCTGAGTGGCTCTGCTCTGCCATTTCCTGCTTGTTGAAATGTTCCAGAGACTGTGCTTTCTTTGAGCCTGACCCCATCCCCCGCCCCTTCCAACCTGTGTCATCACTTACAGTTTGCTTGCAAACCTATGCTGAGGCCTGGCAGCTTTTCTGGGGGCCAGGGTTTCCCCACTGGGAAAAGGACTGCCTTTATTCTGGTGGAATTTCTTAGCTGCAGTGTCTCCTTTGAAACCTACCTTAAGGAGCACGATTACTACAGTGTTCTTCAGTCTCCAAGACTCTGTATTTGGTCCTTCCAAATACAGTGCATTCTCTCCAGTCTACGCCTTGCCATGTGATTTAACATAAGGATTATGATACGAGATCGCGAACACTTCATGAGAACTGTGTGCAAAGTTCTGTACCCTGCTAAGCACTGTATGTGGATTGTCTCATTTAACCCACATCCGAAATCCCAGGATGAAGGTGTTCTTACTAAACTCATTTTACAGATGAGAAAGCTGAAAACCAGAAAGGTTAAGGAATTGCCCCAAGATCACACAGCTGCTGAGTGGCAGAACTGGGAACCAGAGTTCATGCTCACAACTCCCAGGCATGCTAGCTTTAAAAATGAATATATGAATAAACATGTCTGAGGCCTCAGCTGCTTGCCCGTGTCACTGGAGTTCATCAGGAGATCAGCGGAAGGCATCACACCCCCCCCCCCCCCCGCCCAGTGCTACCTCCTTCCCAGGGGACCAAAGTCAACCCGATCTCTTGCTGTGCTGGGGCCTCCTTGGAAAACATCTTTCTGAAGTCACATTCTTGAAGGGGTAGACAATATCGAGGCAGTCTCTCGGGGCCGGGGCCCTTGAGAAATCAGAGAAATTGACTACTTCCGTAGCTGACCTCTTACTTAAACTGACCAGATTTTTTATGGCGTCATTGAAAGCCACTGGAGGGGAAAACCACAGAGTTGATCCCCTTCTGGTGAAGCCCCAGGGGACCCGCCTCATAGATTTCTGCATAAACTAGTCCCACCCTTCGGGAGGTGCACAGATTCGCCCAGGCCCCAAGGGGACCTATGGGTCTTCCGTGGCAGATCCTTCCGGGGCCTTCCAGAACGAGTAAATGGAGCTCTGAGTCGTGTTTACAGGAGGGCTGCAGGAATTTCAATGTCGCAGAGGTAAATTTTCTAACAAACCAGGTTGAACAGAAAGCCACGTTTTCACAAGCCCTTACGGAACATGTTTCTTACCTGCTTTAGCTGGTAACATTGAGTAACCACAACCATGACTCACTTTGTATGACTGAGGGATTCCTGAAAAACAGGTGTTTCCCGGGACCTGCTGTAGGGGAAGGGAGGGAAAAGTGGGACAGGATGAGGCCAGAGAGGGAGACAAACCACAGGAGTCTTAATCTCGGGAAACAAACTGAGGGTTGCTGGAGGGGAGAGGGTGGGCGGGATGGGGTGGCTGGGTGATGGACATTGGGGGAGGGTATGTGCGGTGAGTGCTGTGAATTGTGTAAGACTGATGAATCACAGACCTGTACCCTGGGGCAAATAATACATTATATGTTAATTTTTAAAAAAAGAAGAAGAAGAAATGGCAGGTGGTGCAGGGCTTCGCTCTCAGTCAAGACTGAATGCTTCAGCCACACAAGGCACCACAGGACAGCTGTGGTCCTGCCCCCAGGAGGCTGAAAACAAACAAACTGTAAGATAGACACACAGAATGGAATGCAGTAGTCACAGACTGTGAAAAGTGCTAAGAAAGGGGAGGAGGAAATTGGCCAGAGATGGGGTGTGGAAAGGCAGGAAAGGGGGGTACCCTCCTTAGAAGGCCTCCTTTGGAATGACATTTGGGGGGTGAGAAGGAGCCAGCCCCGCAAAGAGCCAGGAGAGGGAAGAGCGAGAATACAGTCCGCGAGGCAGGAGAGAGGCTGGCCAGGGGCGGGCGGCACCTGCTGAAGGATGTGGGGGTGGGTTCCCCCCCTGCAGAGCCTGCAGGCCAGGAGCTGGATTCTAATCTCAGTATAGGGGAAGGCATGGGAAGATTTTAAGCGGAGGGACCACATAGTCTTATTTACAATTTAAGCTCACTTTCGCATGAGAGACTGCTTTGAGCCCCTGTGTGGCACTGTTGGTTGAGTCTCCGACTCTTGATTTCGGCTCGGGTCCTGGTCTCAGGGTCCTGGGATCGAGCCAGGCGTCAGGGGCTCCCTGCTCGGCGGGGAGTCTGCTTGTCTCCCTCTCCCTCTGCCACTCCCCCCACTCATGAGCATGCGCTCTCGCTCTCTCATTCTCTCTCTGAAATAAACAAATCTTTTAAAAAGAGAGAGAGAGAGAGACTGGTTTAGATGGAGAGCAGAATGGAAGCGGACAGACCAGTGAGGAGGCCGCTACACTCATCTAGACGAGAGGCCGGTGTTTGGAAGCCATGCTGCTGGAGAGCAGTGGATGGATTTGGGATTGGGGCGGCAGAATCACCCAGCTGATGCCATGGCCATGAGCATGGGAGAAGGTTCTGATCTGAGCACCTGGGAGGACGGGGTGCCATTCACAGAGGGACAGGATGACTGGGGGACAAGTTTGGAGAGTTGAGGGGGCGGATGTGTTAAGAAAAAGTTGCAAAAAAAGAAAAAGAAAAAGTTGAATTTTAGACACGCTACATTTGAGGTTCTGGGAGACACCCAGGAGTGGCGCTCAAGAAGGCAGTACTATATGGGCTCATGCTTACCAGCTCTGTGATGGGGGCAGATTCCTCAGCTCTAGAAGGGGGCTCCTGAGAACCCTTGTTGTGGGCTTGTCGTGATGACTATATGACTTCATATGCGGAAAGAGCTTAGATTTCAATAATAAGAACTCAGTGCACGTTAGCTTCCTATAATAACAATTATTATCATCACCATCTTAGCTACAGTAATTTCCTTGCCATTTGTCTCGTTTTGTAATTAAAATCAAGGGCCTCTGTAGCTGGAAAACACTTGTGCTGATGTTCTTGGAGTTACTGGCTTATGAGTCTGGGCTCTCAGGGAACACGGGGTGGGGGGTCTGTGTCTCCCTTCTCCTAGCCCCCTATCGTGGTACCCACACACAGTGGGTGCTCAGTCATGTGGAATTCAACTTGACTCCAGGAAAAAAAAAAAATGCTTATTTGAGAGAGTCAGTCAAGCATAGAGGATAGCAGAAGGGACTGGACTTAGACACAGACAAGGGACAGGAAACTGCAAATTCATGGACAATAACAATTTGTAGTATCTTTGCTCTCAGGAAGGAGGCTCTTGGTTTCACAAATCAGCCTCTTCCCGGACTAGACAATGGTCTTTTAGAAGAAAAGTTTTTCCAACCTGCCACCCAGTGAAGGCTCCAGACATGGCCACACAACCATGCAGACCCCAACCTTTCCCTCTCCAGAAGCCTCTATTTATGCCCCAGAACCTGGCCCTGTTGCTCTTACCCTCTTTGCTCTGTCCTGTCCATTCGGCCTGGACCTTTTTTGGGAGGAACTTAGATGCAGCCCATCGCCACACTGGGAATTTCCTCTCTTCCCCTGGAGTATGCTGGCTGGGATCCGTAGTCTCTCCTGGTGTTCTTTTCAAATCATGGCAGGTGGCTCTGCCTGCTCCCAAATTTAAAAAAAATAATAATAATAATTTCAATTTCAGAATTAAACAGCGAATAGCATTCTAGTGTACTAGAACTTTTTTTTGCTAAATCTGGCAACCCTCACTGTGAGAGTCCCAAATCCAAAGCCCCATGCATCACGCCTTATGGCACAAACCCCATCGCATCTTGGATGCTGAGACCCAGGGTCTCTCAGTCCTCCCTTCCCCCCCAACCACCTGCGGAGCCCTTGAGCTTCCCTGGCGAGTCCTCCAACAGTGGTGGGTGGTCTTGTCTCCCCTGCCTGCCGTGAAAAGGTCTTAATTCTGGAGTTCAGGGTCCTGGTCAGCTGTGGGTTTTCTTCCCTCCCCGCGCTCATACAAATAGGCCCCTGGAGGCCTAACCCCAGACCCAGCTCCTGAGGTGTGCCTGCGGACTACAGCCCACATCCACACCAAGCTCCGGTTTCCATCTTCTCTGCATCAGCGCCCCCTGGTGGCCAGAAGCAACCTCTTACTGCCTCTTGTCCAGAACCCTACGATCTCCTACCTGGGTTCCTAGTTCGGGGTAGCCTTCTGCCCAAGCAGAGATGAAGGATACAAAACAAACCAAACCAAGAGTCAAGCACATACCCACCCCACCCACTTCGTGAGGCTCCCTTTGTGGTTCGCCCCTTAAGGGTTCTCCCCCAGGTCCTAGGCTTACTGATAAAGAGGAACCTCGGTGCCATAAACTTTCTGGAACAGTAGCCCCTCTCCTGTCTTCCAAAGATAAAAAAGAACTTTGTTCCCTCACAGACTTAACCTCTTCTTTGCCACAAGGTGGCTTAGTTAGAAGCTGCAGTGGAACCAGGAATTCTGAGTACCTGGCTCCTTTCCTCAGTTTCCACCCTCTGAATTAGCAAGGAGAGGGGATAGAAGGGGGTCTGGGACAGTGTCTCCTATAGGTTGCTGGCTGAGTGGTCCTGGGCAAGTCCTTTATCTGTATGCTTATCTCCATGGTTAAAAGAGGGGTAACGACAGTCCTTGCCTTTCGGGGTTGTGCGGGGATTGAACAAATGAAGTCACGTCGAGAGTTTAGCAGAGCGCCTCTCCTGTAGTAAACACTCAGTCAATATTAGCTCTGTCCTGCTTAGCACAGAGGAAGACAGATGAGCCCCAGTTACAAAGGACCAAGGATCAAGACATCCGTATTTTAACTGGAGCCTAGGAACGGGCCATTGACATGAAAAAAGGGAAGGATCCTTGGTGCTTTCTAGCTCTCCTGGTCCTCTAGGACCAGTTCCTGGGGAAGCCGCTGCAATCAACTGACCACCTCTCCCTTCCTTAGGGCCGACGACTGCTTTTGTGCTTCTCGGAAGCTGGACGCAGTGGCCATCGAAGCCAAGTTTAAGCAGGACCTGGGTTTCCGGATGCTGAACTGTGGGCGGACGGACCTGGTGAAGCAGGCAGTGTCTCTCCTGGGGCCCGATGGGATCAACACCATGAGCGAACAGGTACAGGGTCCGAGAGTCTGAGCCAACACCCCCAACCCTCCACCAGGTGCGCAGCCCCTTGTCCCAAGATGGCTGCAGCAGCAGGCCCTGGACACACACACACACACACACGCACATACACACGCACGCACGCACTCCCCCTACTGGTGCTTTAGGGTGATTTTTTAAAATTTTTATTTTATTTAGTTGTAGTTTTTAAAATATAAAAATATCCTTGTTCATCCTTATAGAAGTTGCACATGATCCTTGCAGCTGAAATGGAAAACAGAGAAAAATAGGCCTATTCCAGAAGGAAATAATGCCATCACCCAGATAGCCGTCATTTATATTTAGCATGTGTCCTTCAAGTCCTTTTTCAGCGTGGTTAAAATTAGTTCTCTGCCTGCCTGTCTGTTACTGCATCACAGAACAACTCCAGGAGTATTTTTACCAAACGTTGAGATACACAGAAGTCATTCTGGAGAGCCCTAGGAGGCACCTCAGAGATCGGCAGCTGTCCCCCAAGCCCCTGAAACTGAGGGGTGGTGAGAGGCTCCTGTGTTTACCAGTCCAGAGACACCATGTGGTTGAAGATGTCACGGACAGAGAAAACAAATAGCGGTTTTCAATGTGAGCCCCAGATGGAGAGTCACAAGGGACAGATGGAGTTGTTTCTCATATGGACAGCTCATGCAGCGAGTTCCAGAGAAGGAACAGCAGCTAAGAATTTTCCTGGGCAGCGAGGAGTCCTAACACACACACACAAACTTATTTCTTTTTTAAAACAAGGAATTATAACATCTTGCCTTTCCCAATAATTTATATTAAAAGTACTTTACAGTATCATTAATATATATTTCTTTAATATTTTATTTATTTGATAGACAGAAATCACAAGTAGGCAGAGAGGCAGGCAGAGAGAGAGGGGGAAGCAGGCTCCCCGCTGAGCAGAGAGCCCGATGCGGGGCTCAATCCCAGGACCCTGAGATATAATCTGAGCCGAAGGCAGAGGCTTAACCTATTGAGCCACCCAGGCGCCCCCATTAAATATTTTTTTAAATCACTTTTAATGGCTACATGAAATGGTCATGTTATTTATTCAGTTTATCATTCTCGGTTGTTAAATATTTAGGTTGTTTCTAATTACTTACGTCAATAATGCTGAGTTAAACACACAAGTCTTTGCTCAAATCCCTGATTGTTTCATTAGGGAGGGTTTTTTTTTAACAAGTATAGTTGACACAATGGTTTCAGGAGCACAAAATAATGATTCTACAATCCTATATGTTACGCTATGCTCATCATTAGAAAAATTCTTAAAAGTGGAAATAGTGGCTCAAACACATCAACCTTTCTAAAGGTTCTCAGTCTCAAATTACCTTCCCAGAGAATTTGTTTCCTTATACACACCCTCCAACAATGTATGTGTTTCCCTATTAATCTTTTACTTACCTTGTGTGAGGATTTCACTGCAGCCTCACTGTCTTTTTTATTTAGAAGAGCTCTTTACATATTAGACATATAACCCTTTGTTATAATGTGACACATATGTCTCAATTTATAGTCTGCCTTTCAATTTTGTTTATACTGTTCACAATTTCATATCCTCAACACTGTAATGATTTTTGTTTGTGATTTCTTCCATTACTTTTACACCTAAAAACAGATCCAATTAGATGTCTTTTGTGGTTTTAACTTTTTTATCTATATCTCTACTCGAACTAGAATTTATTTTGGTATATGGTGTGAGATAAGGCTCTAATTGGCATGTTTTTCTGAATAGCCATATTTACAGCATTATTTATTGAAAAATCCGTCCCTGTCTTCTATTGGCTATGGAACTTCAAAATAAGCAGGAGTCACAAGCAAATAGAGAGTTCCTAAAAGCCATTTCTCATCCTCTTGCCTTTTGCTTGTAAATGATAATGTCAAACCAGACGTCAGTGGTGGAGGCATGCTCAGAGGCATCCAATTTCCCTCGACACTGACCGGCAGCTTATATAAAGCAAAGATGACTCATGTTATATTGTGAAGAAGAAAATGTCAAGTGTTTATGAATTAGGTAGTTTGAACTGATGTCACAGAATCCAGAAAGTTCCTAAGACCCATAAGTTGAAATCAGCCACTTGTTTTAGCAAACACTCTTAGGTCTACTCTTCCTTAGGACAGATGAAAATACTCCAACTTAAGCAAAAATAATTGCAAAAAAAAAGGGGGGGGGGCAATTCATCTGCCCCCACTTTTTGCTTCCATTTTGGTTTTCAAAACATGGAGGATTGTGACCTTGTGAGTCCTAGGGCAGCACGTTTAATTTTTTAATGCTGGATTTTGAATACAAGCATAGCCACCTACACGCAAGTGAGAGTTTCCATTTGTTGAGTGACTCAGCCACCGTGTAAACCCTCTCCATTCTCTGGTTTTTAATCCGCTGCAGGGCATGACCCCCCTGATGTATGCCTGCGTCCGTGGGGACGAGGCTATGGTTCAGATGCTGCTGGATGCCGGAGCTGATCTGAATGTCGAGGTGAGGGGGCAGAGCCCTGCAGGGCCCCTCGGCCTGGCCGTCCCCGGAGGGGGGGAAATGAGCAAGGGGCAGGGGTGCTTTTTCTCCCGAGAGCCACCACTGAGGGTGCTCAGTCCAGCAAAATAGGTCAGAGCAGCTGGTGGATTTCCTCCAGCCCAAGGCCCCAGCCCAGCCACACTCCAAGGGGCTGCGGGCATGTACCTTGCATTTTAAAACAACCAGCGGAGCTACAGGGAACACCGGCTTTCCTTTGCTTCAGCCAGACTGAGTCTGATTCTCACCGCTGATCCATTCCTTTGGGGATTGGGAGGGAGAGTGCTCTCCTGAGCCATCAGCCCTTTCTGCCTAATACAGAGCTGACCTGTGTACTCCGACCCGAGGTGTCGCTCCCCAGATCTTCCATCCTCCCAACCAAATCCTGATTGGCTCACCTGTTGGCCCAAGTGGAAACCCCAGGTCTTAAAGCCAATCGCAAAGCTTCCTAGAGACAGTGCGATGTGACTAGTGGAAAGCACACCCCACGGGCTTTAGAATTGGACACTCGGGCTCAAATTCAGAAACTGCGGAGTCTTAGCAACTTGCCTTTGTGCTTGGGCGGGTGGCACAACCATTTGGTGCCCCGGCGTCCCCATCCGCAGCAGGGAGAGCATCATCACACCCATCTCAGTGTTGCTGGAAGAATGAAATACAAAGGGTACCTAGGCTAAGTTTGGGACTCAGTTAATATCGGTTACCCCCACCCCCCCCAACACACCATGAGGCTTGTAATAGGTGAATTCACGCTTTTTTTTTTTTTAAGATTTTATTTATTTATTAGGCAGAGAGGCAGGCAGAGAGAGAGGAAGGGAAGCAGGCTCTCCGCTGAGCAGAGAGCCCGATGCGGGACTCGATCCCAGGACCCCGAGACCATGACCCGAGCCGAAAGCAGCGGCCCAACCCACAATTCACGCTTTTTAAGCGTGTTCTATCCTGTCTGTCTGGCAGCCAGCTCTTGGCAGCCCCAGAGGCTGGAAAGGTTGGCACGCTGCAATCCCAGCTCAGCAGCCCTGTGAAGCCTTGTTAGTTCAATATCAGATGTTCTCGTAGTCTTCGTACTGGGCTTTTTTTTTTTTTTTTAATTAGCGATTTTGATATTCCTCTGAGGAAAACAGGCAGTAGACACAGTTTTGCCTCCAGACCATTTTGGATATTACAAGTTTCAAGTATTGGGGACTTTCTTGCCTGCTATGAATCCCCCAGCTCCGTGCAGACCCCTGCAAGGGCTCCTGATCTTTGGGTCCTTGGTGGGCTTCTCTGGTCCTCTCTGGCCCATCCCATGGCTCCCAGCTCAAGGCCTTCCCCCCCCCCCCACGCACCCCCCTGGCAGGTGGTTGGTGAACTCAGCTGCTCTGAATGAAACAGGCTTACGGCTAGATGGCCCCTGGGGTGTTTGGGAGAATAGCCATGTATGGGCGCCAGTCCTGCAGAACCCCAACCTTCAGCTGCCCAGCTGCCCCATATTGAAAGACTGAGGTCAGATTGCTCACTCACGGTGTATCCAGGGAAGGGCCTGTGCCCAAGTTTCCAGCAGCATCAGGGTCCTTGTCTCTCAGAAAGCCAGCCAAAGAGTGAAATGAGGACAGGTCAGGTGAGCTGTGACCAGACGGGACTGTCACTCCATCAGATGGGTGGTGACCACCCCTGGCTTGAGACCTCGAAGCAGACCTCGCCTTGCCTGAGGTTTGCTGCTGCTGAGAATTTCCCTTAAAGGTGTGGGTGTCGTGGTCTGGCATCTCACGCTCTCTACCACACCTTGGCCCTCTGAAGCACCACCCTTCCTTAAGCAGAAAGAGGGGGCAGGCTGGGGAGCTGGCTCATGGTAGCTGCCATCATAGCTTCTCCAAGGCACCTTAGAGGAGGTCCAAAGCCGTCAGTTTAACTCCTTTCCGGTGAAAAGCAAGAAGGAGTCCTTCTGATGCACAGAGGACTTAAAGTTACCAGTCTGCTATCACCAACATTCCCCCAGGCACTCCCAGGATGCCCTTCTGTACATCTCTAGCCCACGTGCCCAGCCACAGATAGGTCAGATTTGCTAGTCGAAATACTGTCAAGGTCACGTTTTGAAAATAACTTCAATTTGTTTATAGGTGGTCAGTACTCCTCATAAATATCCATCCGTCCACCCCGAGACCCGCCATTGGACGGCTCTGACTTTTGCTGTGTTGCATGGACATATTCCTGTAGTTCAGGTATTAATGGATTTCCCTATCCACGTCTGACCTTTAATTTTACCTCCTCCATTATGCAAATCTGTACCTGTCCCGGCATGCACCTCCCCTAAGGGATTCATATTGGTTAATTGCAACAAAGTATAGCACATTCATATCATATAAATGCAAATATCATATGTAATGATCTATATGGCCTGGCTTTAACCAATATGAAATTATCACAGACCCACACGCAGCCTCACACACACGAGTGGCGCACGGACAAAGCTGTTCCTGGTTGCTCGGGGGTGGGGCCTGAGCTGTGATGTTGTGGATTTGCTCATTTTGCTTGTCGTAACGTGAACATAAGACTTGACTGGTGTGACCTTAGAACTTCCCCTTGGGTGTGACCCTGGTGTTTGTGTAGAGTCTAGAGGTTTCTAACCAGTGGAAAGAAGCATGCCCAAGTCGCCAAGGCAGTGGTTCTAAACGACATTTGCTGGGACACTGCTTATTGAGAATCTGATCCCAGGTCTAGAGTAGGGCCTTTGCACAGGTCTTCTGAAACAGCCCCCCAGGTATGGAGAGATGTCCTCATCCAAGGTCCTCTGGGCATTTAAGTTGTATTGCTTGAACTCTTTGGTTGTTGTACAGTTGGTGTTCAAGGACGAGCCATCTAGCACATTCTAGATCTTAAACTTGGTCTTCAGTGCTTCTGAAAAAAAAAAAAAAAATCAGCATCCAGGTCCATTACCACTCCTGGCCTCATAGGGCTGAGTTTTGGGTACATCAGGAACACTTGCTTTTATGTCGTCCAAGCCCCTTAGAGGTCTACAGGGCAGGAAAGAGTGTTCCAGGAACCACTGGGCAATGCTGGAGATCCACAGGAATCTTTCGTTGTTTCCTCGGTCATGGGACTCCTTCAGGAAGATCCAAAGTCGTGTTCCAGGAGGCGGAGTGTAGGACCTGTCACGCTGAGGGCTGACTTCTGCCTGTACAATGCTCTGTAGAGTGTCTGCCCAGTTCACTCCTGGTAGAGGGATATAGGAAAGAAGGGATCAGCGGGGTGGCCTAGTGGATACAATGCCTTCCCTTAAAGTACAGGGGCATCCTCAAGCCTTGAAATCAGGAGGAGGAGCAGCGGGCAGCCAAGCAAAGCCAAACAGATGTCAGGCCACTTCTTCCCTGCGGGTACACAAGGCACAGAAGTCCCTCAGCAGCCCTCTCCCAGCTGTGCCCTCAGGGAGCCCCGGATAGGGAGTAAAGAAGGCAGATTGCTCCCCCTCATTTTCCAATAGCAGTGTTGAGAACACATTACTATGAGCGAGATCCAGCATGGACAGTCTCCATCTTTAAGAAGCCCAGATATCTTTGGGAATTCATAGAACAGAGTAAACTCCTCAAAGCTCACTCTGCCACTTAATTAATTGATTTAGCTGGCCGGGAAACTTGCTCAGCTGTCCTCGGAGCTACCCAGAATGTTCTAGAAGGGACTCTGGGCCCTGGTTGGTGCAGGTGGTCCCCAAAGTCCTTCGGAAGTCGAGATTCTGTGGTTCTAAGAGATCACACTAATGCTCTCCGAGGCTTTGTGTGCCGGACCCAAAAAGCGAGTCTTCCAGCACTCTGGCGCCGTGAGCACAGAAGGCAGCACTTCTAGAAACGTGAACGTACGTGCCAATCCCCTGGCCATCTTGCTGAAATGCAGACTCTCATTCAGTTGGTCGAGGCAGGGCCTGAGAGCCAGCATTCCCAACAAGCTCCCAGGCGATGCTGATGCTGCTTTCCTTGGACCACACTTGGATAGTCCGAGCTTCTAGGAGATTCAAGGGGCTGTCCGCTCACCGTCTAGCATCCAGCTGCCCTCGCCCTGTGCCCACGGCCCCTGACCCAGAGGGAGGGCAGGAACCCTGGCATCGCACTGACTGCCACCAGCTTTTCCTCATGCGTCCTCACCATGCATGTCCTCAAATGTCTCAGTGGCCCCTCTTCCTCCACAGCTGCTCCTGGATGCCGGGGCCAAGGTGGAGGGCTCCGTGGAGCATGGCGAGGAGAACTACTCGGAAACCCCCCTGCAGCTGGCCGCCGCCGTAGGTAAGAACCGCTGAGTCTCGTCCCCGCCGAGGGTCTGCGCCACCTTGGCCCTCAGTGTGTCTGTGACTGTATCTCTGCTTGATTCGCTTATAAAACCCCCTTCTCTGGGCTTGCAGGAAATTTTGAGCTGGTTAGTTTGCTGTTGGAGCGTGGTGCGGATCCCCTGATAGGAACCATGTACAGGAATGGAATTTCCACCACCCCCCAGGGGGATATGAACTCTTTCAGCCAGGCTGCAGCCCACGGACACAGGTAGGCTAGGATGGGCCAAAGCCACAAGGTCCCAAGCGGTGCTTGTTAAAAATGCAGATTCCCAGGCCTACCCCAGACCCACTACATCTCTGGATGTGGGGCCCAGAGGCAGGCCAGACCCCAGGCCTGGCCAGAGTGAGCTTAACCGCCAGCTTCCTGCTCAGAGCCAACTCCACGCAGCGCACATCCACTCAGACGGCCTTGTTTTGTCCTTTCCCGATCAGCTTTCACCTCACGGAGACGCCCCCCTTGGCCAGTGTTGGTCCGAGCCCATCACCTCAGCTGCCAGGAAGGGACAAGAATCCATTTTAAAAAGAAGAAAAACCCCACACATTTGGTTACTCCTTGTCCACATTTCCTTCAGGGTTTACCCCATCCTGTTTTATTCCACAGAACCCAAATAAAGCAAACTCACTGTGGGGCCCTGTGCAGGCTGACAGTTAAAAGGGCACAGTTCTAGAACCTTCCAGAGACTTGAGGAAAGCACTTAGCTCCAGACTGCCCTCAAGGAAACATAGCCAGTCATGCCCCACTGTATCCTTCATCCTTAAAACATAAGCACCTGTGGTCAGGCCTCTGAAACCACCCCCACCCTCCACCCCAGAGTCATTCCCATCATCCCATTGTCTCCCATGAGTGGTGTCCCCACGTCCCACACCCCATCCCTGCCCCAGCAAAGCCCTTCCATCTCTGAGTGTCTTCCTCTCTGGGTTTATGATTGACAGGAATGTGTTCCGCAAACTGCTCGCTCAGCCAGAGAAGGAGAAGAGTGATATCCTGTCCCTGGAGGAGATTCTGGCCGAGGGGACTGACCTGGCGGAGACAGCCCCGCCTCCCCTGTGTGCCAGCCGCAACAGCAAGGCCAAACTGAGAGCCCTGAGGGAGGCCATGTATCACAGCGCTGAGCATGGCTACGTGGATGTCACAATTGATATCAGGAGCATAGGTCAGTCTGGGAATCCTCCACCGCAGGCCACAGCACCCCTGTCCAGCCCTAGCTCACTGACATACACACGCGCATGCACACATCCATGCACACACACACACACCACGGGGCCAGGGAGCTTCTCATGTGCCGATTGGAGCACAGCCAGGCTAAAACACCCACACGATCCCCAAAGGCCCGTCCAACCCCAGGTCATTTTCTCATGATTCCCAAACTCTGGACCCTGAGAACTGAGGAATCGGAATCACCTGGGAGCTTGTCCAAATACAGATTGCCAGGCCCTACACCCAGAGGCTCTGCTGTCGAGGGTCTGGATGGATAAAGGCCGGAAATCTTTATGTTTAACAATCATCCCAGGTGGTTCCCGGTGGTTGGAGAATCACTGCCTTAGAGAACCAGGTCCATGAAGCAGCGGCCAGGTGAGCGGCCAGGAAGCCCTGAGCTCCGGGCGCAAAGCCGCCCTGGGGGAAAGCAAGGCAGGGGTGGCTCCTCCTGAGTGAGCTAGCTCGGATCCAGCCCCTCCGTGCGTCCAGGGACCGGGCCAGCCCTGCCCTCTCCATCTGGGCCCAGCATGGGCCTTCAACGGGACCAGTGTGGCAGGCGGAGATGGGCAGAGGGCCTGAGGAGAGGCTCCCCCCCCCACCCCGGCTGCTGTTCTGGACATGGGCCTCTCCCTCAGAGTGACTGTTCAGTACATGGGACACAGATGCCACTGTCCTGAGAGCCTCTTTAGCAGGACGATGACGCTCTGGACTTGGAACGGCCCGCTTTTGAGAAACAGTAGGGAGACGCGCTCTTCCTCGGCTCCCCGCAGCTGCCCGAGCAGTTTCCATTCCAGGAGGGAAGCCTGATGAAGCATCCACAGATGGCAAAGCTGTTTCTCGTGCAGGGCAGCGGCAGGCAGGGGTATCCTCCCGGGTCTCTCTCTGACATCCCATGTCTGTCCTGGAGGGAGCAGTAGAGGGTCACCAGCTCTGAGCTCTCATCTGGGCCGGATGTTCTGTCTCATCCTGGGCAAGACCCTCCCTCCCTGAGCTTCCGTCCCCACCCCCACCCCCCCAGAAGGCAGAAGGGGTGGAGGTGGACGGAGTCAGGACCCAGAAGTAGGGAGAAGGCGTAAGCAGCACGTGACCAGTTCATGTTCTACATGACGGTTAGATCTGGTAAAACGCAGCTCCTAAAACCGTGGATGGCATGCGCAGCTGGACACCCAGAGCTAAGGGACCTGAATTATGAGCTTCAGTTTCAACATCCACAAGTCTTCAGGGAAAAAAGCAACGCTGGCGCTATTCACCCCACGTCGGGCTCTTGTCTTGGTCTCGTCATTTGGTGCTGTCCCGGGGAGAGGC
The DNA here is from genome assembly GCF_922984935.1 of Meles meles. NCBI lineage: Eukaryota > Metazoa > Chordata > Mammalia > Carnivora > Mustelidae > Meles > Meles meles. The sequence goes on along the minus strand of NC_060072.1, from coordinate 14,711,263 downwards.
CCGCTTGCAGATAAAAACACACCTTCTGTTGTGGTTGTTTTCTGTCTTGTCCTCTCCTCCCCTCCGTGCCCTCCCCTTCCCCTCCCAGGGGTCCCGTGGACACTGCACACGTGGCTGGAGTCTTTGCGGATCGCCTTCCAGCAGCACCGCAGGCCTCTCATCCAGTGCCTGCTGAAGGAGTTCAAGACCATTCAGGAGGAGGAGTACACGGAGGAGCTCGTTACCCAAGGCCTGCCCCTGATGTTTGAGATCTTGAAAGCGAGCAAGGTAGGAGAAGGTTAACGCTCTTGCAGTCGGTCGGCGACAGAGAACAAAGCGGGAGGTTCACAGCCTCGCCAGTCCCTTAGCCTGGTCCTGCCCTTTGGGTAGGAATCCCGCGGTCATGGCCACTGGTGGCACGAGCAACCAGCTGCTCCAGCTACTTGTGCCATCGTTTGGGCACACGGGACCAAGTAGAGTATTCTACTTGGGGTATTTAACTCAGGGTATTTACACGAAAGTTGGGTGCTTTCGCATGTGGCCCAAGGCCATCTGAGTTTATGAAACGGTGTACAGTGGGTCGCATCGGCTCTGAGAGGTGTGAGTCGGTCAGGGAAGGTGTCATGGAGGTGCGGAGACGTGAGCAGACCTGGATGGACAGAAGGGAATTCAACGGGAAGAGGGAAATGGTACAGCTCCTTAGGTCAACGGGATACGGACCCTGGCGAGAATCCTGCAAAGCCAGGCCCTGGAGAAAGCTTTTCGGGTACAGAGGATCGGATGCGTGTCACCCCTTCCTCACAGGCCTCCTAATTCCTGCAACAGGGAAATGCTTCAACCCCATTAAAACATCAGTCCAGCCCTTAGGCCATTATGAGATCAATTCTTAAAAATGTCTTTGGGGTCACTTGTTTGGCGCTACCATATAGATGTCTGGTCCTAGCCAGCAGGCCTGTGGGTTTACTGTGTGTGTCGCTGGAGAGCCTTGAGGACAGACAGCAGAGAGGGGCCCATCCCCCAGCCATCCACTGGGGTGGAAAGCCAAGGGCAGTGGGAGACTGTGACCGCTGCCCCACCACCGAGGCCACGGAAGCACCAGGCGTGGCCAGTCTGAGAGGCTCTGAGGAGTTTGTCAGGTCCTATATACCCTGGGAGCTTCTCAGCGGACCCCAAGGGCCTGTATAGCACAGCGGTTCAGAGCGTGGACTCTGGAGCCAGACTACGGGGATTCAAGCCTCGCTATGCCACTTCCCAGCCTTGTGACCGCACTCAAATTGCTTAACTTCCAGCTGCCTCAGTGTCCCTCCCTGATAATAATGTATTATTATAATAATATATTAATTATAATTAATTATTATTATTATTAAATAATAACAATAATATTAACCTCTTAGGGTGGTTGTGAAGATAACAAGAGTTAGCGCCCTTCAAACTGTCCCTGCAACTTAGTGCGGGCTTTGCAAGTGACTGCCGTAAAGACGGCCTCCCAGAGGATGCGGCACTGTTTCCCAGAGGGAGCTCTGTAGAAACCATCCCCTCAAAATATTTAACACCCCGCTGCAGTGCACGTACCAACCAGCCACAAATACTGACCTGAGAACAGGCTGGACTCTTGGCCATGAGCTCTTTCTGCAGGGTATCCAATTTCTCTCCTGCAGAGCCTCAAACACCCTAATTCATAAAGGCAATCGGATGTTTCCCAAACTCATTTGACCTTGGAACCCTTTTATAATGAACTGTCTGAAGACACAAATGAGGATTTTCTAAGCTAAAATATATATTTTATATTTACTATAGAAGATTATATATGTCTATAAATGTTTTATTTATAGTAAATAATGTATACTTACTATAGAAAAATATATATATTATATATTTACTATATACTATGTAAGTATATTATAAGGATTAACTCAATCTTCACAAACAACCTTGGAATGAGGTAATTCTTATTTGCATTTAACAGGTGGGTAACTGAGGCACAGAGCAGGTGATCCCTTGCCCAAGGTCACACCGTTAAGTGGCAGAGCTGGGCTTGAACCCAGGCTGCCTGGCTCTAGCACCAGCCTCTTACGCCTTTGCTCCGGAACACACTTTCTAGAACTCTGAGGTTCCCTCTAAGACAGTGAAGCCCCTGGAGTCTCAGGGGGAATGGGCCTCTGAACATAAAAGGCAGCGTGTGTTCCCCTTGTCAGGCTGGGCCAACAGGCTGTCCAAAGAGTGAGAGGGACACAGAGAGCTGCCTTCTCGGGATGGTAGGGTTGGCCCAGCAGCAAAGCGGCAGCAATACGGCCTGTCTCCTCTCCAAGACTCGAAGCACCTGGCCTCGAGGGGGCCAGAGCAGCTCTCATGAGATACTCTCATCAGCAGCCTAGCCTCAGTCTGGAGTCTCAGGGCCCCCTCTGGGCTGGATTTGCACCTGATGGAAGCCCCACCAGGACCCAAAGTGGGAGCGGGAGTGCGAGCCCTTGCGTGACAAGACGCAGCGATTCCACAGAGAGCAAAACCTGATGGAAGCATTCAAAACCAAACTCTCCCTGCCCCTCACTCTTAGCCCTCCAACTTTGAATGAATGAATGCATGAATGAATGAAGTGGCACTTTTACCTTAGCAATTACCTAAGAAACCACCTTAGTGAAAAACATTCCTAAATCTGTTCCCAGGGTTAGAGATTCTTTTCTTTCTTTCTTTCTTTTTTAAGAATTTTTTTATTTGACAGAGAGAGACACAGCAAGAGAGGGAACACAAGCTGGAGGAGTGGGAGGGGAAGAAGCAGGCTCCCGTTGAGCAGGGAGCCCAATGTGGGGCTCGATCCCAGAACCCTGGGATCATGACCTGAGCCAAAGGCAGACGCTTAACGACCGAGCCCCCCAGGTGCCCCAGGGTTAGAGGTTCTAACTTGTTTTTGGTTTCTTGGTTTTTGTTTATTCCTTTTTAGGCTATAGTAGGAATTCCAGAAATTACTGAGGCATCCTGTATATTAAGTAAACCTAATCCATGGGTTTTTAAAGTAAGTTAAAGTAAGTTGGAGTTTTGGAGTGTGACATATGTACAGAAAAGTGCCCAGATCATAACTATAGATCCTAACGAGTCTTCACGAGGTAAATATACCTGTGTGGTCAGCACCTAGCCTAAGAAAGAGAACATTACTATACCCTAGCAGACCCCTTATGCCCCACTCAGCTAAAGGCCAGCCGATGGCTGGGGTGAGGGTATGGGGAAGAAGGGAGGAGCCTTTGCCAGGAGATGTGGACTAGAGCCTGCTCCCCATCAGCCATACTGATCTTCAAGGGTAGAGGGAGCCAGGGAGGAGGGAGGAACAGCTCCTTGTCAGGAGGAGGCACTTGGGAAAGATGGTACACTCGAGTTGGGTTGGCTCTTATAGGGGGGGTTCAATAGCAACCCCTACTGGTGAAATGTGGTATTACACATCATGTATATTGGCGGTAGGAGGAAAGAGGTGATGGATTTCCCGTGGCTATGGTGTGAAGCCAAGCATTCCCAGAGCGTGAGTAATATCCTTACAGTCAAAAGAAGACTGGAAAGGGGGGGGGCAGAGAAATCCAAAGAGTTGAGATAGCTCTACAAAGCTTGCCCTCCCCTGCGTCCTATTGGAGGACGATGGTAGCCACACATCACACAACGGCCCAGCATTGTTCCTTCACCTTCCATTAAAGGAGTCCTGTTCACATCTCATCTGCCGTTCCGTGTGGACAGGTATCTGGTTTTATCAGATGGATAAGGAGATAGAAATCCCAGAAATAAATTCACTTTCTGGTCAACTCACAGAAATACAGCTGTATTGATGATGAAGCATCATTCATACGTTACTTGAAATCTGGTTGCAGGTGCGTGTGTGGTGTTTTTTCGTTTGTTTGTTTTGTTTTGCCCTTTTTTTTTTTTTTCTCCATCTTCTAAATTTTACCTTCAAAAGAATTCAGCGTCTCTAGATTTTCCAGGAACAGAACAATATAGCCATTTCTTAATATACATCTGTTTAAAGAAAGTTCCTGGTCTGTTTCTCCCACACGTAACTCCCCAGGGCATTGATTCATTCCACAGTCACCAGGTCTGACTATGCCGCAGTGGTGATGGGACAGACATATTCTTTCTCCTCCTGGAGCTTGCTCTGTCCAGGGGAGGGGCAGACACATGGTAAGCAAGGATATGGGTCGGCAAAAGAGAGTGAGAGCTTGATACATGCTATGAAAAAAAAAAACCAGACAGTGATACAGTGTCTGCGTGGGGGGGGAGGTCGTCAGGCAAGGCGTAATGTAGACAAGGCGTAAGGAAGGTCTCCCTGAGAAGGTAGCATTTGAACAACCACCGAAGTGAGGAAAAAGCTCCAGCCATGCAGAGGTCTGGGGGGCAAAAGCATTCCAAGTGGGGAGCTGAGGCTCTTAACAGAAACGTGCTTGGTGTGTTGAGGTGACAGGAAAAAGAGCAAGGTGACTGAGGCAGGGGGCAAATAAGAATCAGAGAAAAAAATCAGATTGCATGGAGTCATTCTTCATGGTGAAAAGTGTGGTGTCCCTCCACACATGGTGACTAGAACACCGCTGGAGGTTTTAGAGACAAGGTCTTATCTCTGGGTTGTGTTTTTTTTTCTTGTGATTTGTACAGTTTTATTTTTCCTCAATTTTTAATTGAAACATTTCATATTTTAAACTTTTGATTTTGAGATTATAGATTCACATGCAATTTATATACTACTATATAGCCTTTGCTCAGTTTCCCCTACTGGCAGTATCTTACTAGACTATGGTAAAAAACCACAACCACGATATTGATGTGATACAGTCAACACACAGAGAATTTCCATCCCCCGCAGGATTCCCTCATGTTGCACTATCAGCCAAACCCATTTCCCTTCAGCCGCCACCCCATTCTTACCCCCGGCAACATCTAATCTGGTCTCCATTTCTCTAATTTTATTTCAAGGATGTAATTTCGGGGGCGCTGGGGTGGCGCGGTCAGTTAAGCATCCGACTCTTGGTGTTGGCTCAGGTCATAACCTCAGCGTCATGATACTGAGCCCCACATCAGGCTCCATGCTTAGCCTGGAATTTGCTTGAGATTCTCTTTCCTTCTCCCACTGCTCCTCCTGGTCATGCACTCTCTTTCTCTCTCTCTCAAATATGTAATTAAATCTTTTCACAAAAAAAAAGAATGTAATTTCAGTGGAATCATATGGTATAGGACTTTTGAGAATTAGTTTCTCTCACTCAACGCAATTCTCAGAAGATTCGTTGGGTTGTTGGATGTATTCATAGTTTGTTTCTTGTCATTGCTGAGCAGTAGCCCGTAGCACAGACATACCATGGTTTGCGTGCCTTCTCACCCACCAAAGGTCAAGGACAGCTGAATTGTTTCCAGTTTCAAGCTGTTACAAATACAACTGTTCTAAACTTCGTGCACAAGGTTTCATCCGAATGTATGTCTTCCTCTCTCTGGGATAAACGCCCAGGAGTGTGATCACTGGGTTGTATGGCGCTAGCTGTGTGATTTAGGGTTTTTTTGTTTGTTTGTTTTGTTTTGTTTTTAAATATTTTATTTATTTATTTGACAGACAGAGATCACAAGTAAGCAGAGAGGCAGGCAGAGAGAGAGGAGGAAGCAATCTCCCTGCTGAGCAGAGAGCCCGATGTGGGGCTCGATCCCAGGACCCCAGGATCATGACCTGAGCCGAAGGCAGAGGCTTTAACCCACTGAGCCACCCAGGCGCCCCTGTGTGATTCGTTTTTAAAGAAAGTGCTGAACTGTTTTGGAGAGTGGCTGTACCATTTGACATTCCCACCAGCAAAGTAGGAATGAGCCCATTTCTTTACATCCTCGCAGTTTGGCATTACTGCTCTTTTTTTATTTTTGCCATTCTGATAGATGTGCAAGTGACATCTCGTGGTTTTAATTTCCATTTCCCTAAATGGCTCGCGGTGTTGAACATATTTTCATGTGCTTATTTGCCATCTGTACATCCTCTTCCGTGAAATGTCTCTTTGTGTTTTTGCCTGTGTTCTAATTAAGTTGTCTGCTTTTTAGCTGTTGATTTTGAGTGAGACGGATCTTTTGTCAGATAGGTGGTCTGCAAATATTTTCTCCCATTTGGTAGCTTTTTTTTTTAATCCTTTTGACAGGGTCTTTCACAGAGTGAAAGCTTTTAATTTTGAGGAAATCTAATGGATCAGTTTTTTTTTTTTTTATGGAGATTACACTTTGGGCATCAAGTAATAGAACTCCTTGCCTTGCCCTAAATCATGAATATTTCCTCATATTTTTTCCTAGAAATTTTAGTTTTATGTTTTCTACTGAGTCATTTTGCATTCATTTTTGTATGAGGTGTGGGACTTCCATCAAGGTTTTTGGTTTTTGTGTGTTTTTGTTGGTTTGCCTATGGATGGTATCTTAGCTTCACTTGTTGGACAGGCTGTCCCTCCTTCATTGAATTACTTTTGCACGCTTGTCAAAAGCGAGTTGGGCATATTCGTGTAGGTCTCTTTTTGGGGTCTCCACTCTGCTCTACTGATCTGTGCGTCTGTCCCTCCATCATTAACCATACCGTCTTGATTAGTGTAGCTGTAAAATAAATCTGGAAGTTAGGTAGACTTATTCTTTCCATTTTATTCTTCTTCTTAAAAATGATGTTAGCCATGTTCTTTGGCTTTCCATGTAAATTTTGTGGGTTTTTTTTTTTTTTTTTCAATTAAACTCTACCCTCGATGTGTGGGTCTAGAATTCATGACCCCAAGATAAAGAGTCACATGTTCTGTTGACTGAGCCAGCCGGGCGCCCCTCCACATAAATTTTAAAATAAACTTACTGTATCAAAAACAACAACCAAATCCTGCTGAAATTTGGGTGGGGATTGTGTTCAACCTCTAGGTCAATGCAGTGAGAATTGACCTCTTTAAATATTAACTCTTTCAGTGTATGAATTGTATTTCTTCGTGTACTTAGATTGTCTTTGATTTTTGAGATTTATTTATTTATTTGAGAGAGGGAGAGCAGGGAGAGGGGCAGAGGATGAAGCAGAATCCTAAAGCAGACTCCCTGCTGAGCGGGGAACCCAACGCAATGCTCCATCTCACGACAATGAGACCATGACTTGAGCCGCTATCAAGAGTCACCACTTAACTGACTGAGCCACCCAGGCGTCCCAATCGTCTTTGATCTCTTTCATCAATACTGTGGAGTTTGCAGCTTACAAGTCCTGTTTTGTTAGATTTATCTAAACGTATTTCTCCCTTTTTTGAGCAATTGTATATATTTTTATTTTTTGTCCATGTGTTCGTTGCTAGGACAAAGAAATACAATTGATTTCTCTATATTTGTCTCGTATTCTCCAACCTTGCTGGATTCGTTTATTCTAGGAATTTTTTGTAGATCTGCTGGGATTTTCTACTTAGATAATCATGTCATCTGCAAATAAAGATAGTTGTATTTCTTCCTTTTCAGTCTGACCCTGAAGATTTCTTTGGGGGAGAGTTTTTTTCAACTATGAATTCAATTTCTTTAATAGCTATACAGCTCTTCAGGTGATCTATTTAATATTGGATGCATTGGGGTACTTTTTTGGGGAGGAATTGGTTCATTTCATCTGCATTGACAGATTTATGTGGGTAGAGTTGTTTGTCGTAATCCCCCTTCTTATCTTCTGATGTCTATAGTCTGTTGTGCTAGCCCGGTTTCATTCCTGATTTTGTTAATATGTGTTCTCTTTTTTTTTTTTTTTTCCTTTGACAATCTTCCTAGAGGTGTGTTTATTTTATTATTCATCTTTTCAAAGAATTCACTCTGTGTTTTATTATTTTCTCTACTATTTTTCTGTTTTAACCTCCATCGATTGTTGCTCTTACCTTTATTATTTGCTTGCTTTGGGTTTGTTTTGCTTTTCTTTTTCCAGGTTCTTGAAGAGGAACTTAGATTACTGATTTGAGACTTTTTCTCTTATATACACATTTTATACCGTATATATCCTTTTTTGTGTACCACAAATTTTGATGTATTATTTTCATTTTTCACTCAGTTCAGTGTTATTTTTTATTTCCCCCTGGAACTTCTTTTTTTTTTTTGACTTAAGGATTACTTAACCATGTGTTGTTTAGTTTCCAAATGTTTGGAGATTTTGTTATGATCTGTTATTGATTTCTCGTTTGACTCCACTGGGGTCAGAGAGTACCTTCCGTATTACTTGGTCATTCCAAGTTTTTGAGTTTGGCTTTATGGCCCTACGTATGGTCTATCATGATATCTTCCATGGACACTTGAAAACACTGTTTTCCGCTGTTGTCAAGTGGAGCATTCTATAAGCTTCAGGAAGATTCTGTTGGTTGATGATGATGTTGAGTCTTCGTAGCCTACAGATTCTCTCCCTGTGCTATCAGTTCGGATGGGGGTGTTGAAGTCTCCAACTATAATTGTGGATTTGTCTGTTTCTCCTATCAGTTCTCTCAGAATCACATAGAAGACACATATAAGCTCTGTTGTTGGGCGCCTACACATTTAGGACTGCAATATCTTCTTGGTGAATTAACCCTTTTATCATTAAATAATGCTCCTCCCTGCTTCTGTTCATCTTCTTTGCTCTGAAATCCACTTTATCTGATATTAATATAGCCACTCCTGCTTCTCTTTGATTAAGTTTTGCATAACATTTTTTTTACCCTCTTACTTTCAACCTGCCTTTTTCATTATATTTAAAGTGATTTCTTGTAAACAGTCTTTAGCTGAGCTTTTCATCCATTCTGCCAATCTCTGTCTTTTAATTGGGGTATTTAGACCATTTGTACTTTACTGATATTTTAGGGCTTACGTCTGCCATCTTATTTTTTGTTTTCTGTTTGGTTTCTCTGCCTTAGGTTTTCTTATCCCTGCCTTCCTGTGGGCTACTTGAACATCTTTTTTTTTTTTTTTTAAGATTTTATTTATTTATTTGACAGACAGAGATCACAAGTAGGCAGAAAGGCAGGCAGAGAGAGAGGGAGAAACAGGCTCCCTGCTGAGCAGAGAGCCCGATGCGGGACTCCATCCCAGGACCCTGGGATCATGACCTGAGCTGAAGGCAGACTCTTAACCCACTGAGCCACCCAGATGCCCCTTGAACATCTTTTTGAATTTTATTTTTATTTGTAATGTTTTTGATAGCTTTTGTATAGTTTCATATCACTTTTCCAGTGGTTGCTTGTAGTATGCCTTTATATATATGTAACAGCACATTCTACTGGTACCATCTTTTTACCAGTTCAAGTGAAATAAAGAACCTTGCCCCCCTTTATGCCCATTTACCCTGCCCCACTTATGACATAATCGTCTTTAAATATTTCTTCTACCTACATTTAGAGACACATCAGACAGTGTTACAATTTTTGCATCAACCATTAAATGTAATTAGGAAACTCAAGAGGAGAAAGAAGGCCTGTTATGCTTACCCATATTCTTGTTTACCATGTTCTTTCTTCCTTCCTGAGGCCCCAAGCTTAATGTTTTATCCTTTCCTTTCTTTTTTTTTTTAAGATCTTATTTATTATCTCTCTCTGTTTTTTTTTATCTCTCTCTTCTTTTTTTTTAAGATCTTATTTATTATCTCTCTCTGATAATATGGTAGAGATCATAAGTAGGCAGAGAGGCAGGCAGAGAGAGTGAGAGGGAAGCAGGCTCCCTGCCGAGCAGAGAGCCCAATGTGGGACTCGATCCCAGGACCCTGAGATCATGACCTGAGCCGAAGGCAGCGGTTTAAACCCCTGAGCCACCCAGGCGCCCTATCCTTTCCTTTCAATTTAGGGAAATTTCTTTAACCGTTCTTTTAGGGGACTTCTCCTGGTGACAAATTCTCTAAGTTTTCCTTCATCTGAGAATGTCTGATTTCCCTTTCATTACTAAAAGATACTGGCACGGGTTATTATTTGCTTGATATTTTCCTTTACATCAACTTACCATCTGTTAAGTGCATTTAGAAAGGAAACCTTAGAGTACTACCATGAACAGAAAGCCTGCATCACTTGCCTTGAGGGACATATCAAAATACACAGGTGACTATTTAAAAGCACTTTATTGTGTGTTCGATTTCATTTCGTACACAATTCCAGTGACAGATGTGGGACTGTGGCTGACCTCAGGGAACTCTGGTGGCCCTCCCATCTCTTTGGTGCCCCTCCCATACCTTTTCCAGGTGTGTTTGGGCCGAGAGAGTCCCATTGCTCACAGGTCAACCCAGCATATCCCACAAGGGAGGGCCCGTCTAGGGATGAACCATTGTTGACAATGGACTGAGGCAGAGAACTCACTGCCATTGTCCCCCTGAAAGTAACAGTATTTCTAGGATCTCCTGATTTTGAGATGCGGCTTTTTTCACCTTTTAGCATTTCACAATTTGAAATGGGTCTTTGAAAACGGATGTGTATTTAATGCAGTGAGGTCTTTTTTTTTTCCTCTTCTTAAAAGCTACCATTAATTGTATGACATTTTAGAACCTAGAAAAAGAGAGATTGGTTTGAATTGTAGGAAATTGCTGTTCATTTGAGGGGTTACAAAAATGGTCAAATCTCGGCACTTTCCTTTGGTTCAGTCTAATGGTACGCTGTGATCTGTATCCTTTTTAGTTGTCCTACCAAGCTCAGCAAGCAGATATTTTTAATCCACTTTGGAAGAGGACGCCAAGACCCGGAAAAGCTGAGTAACTTTCCTAAGGTCACAGAACTAGTGAACGAGGAGCCGGGATTGGGACCCAGCCCCATCTGGCCCCATGTTTTTACCACTGTGTAGGATCCCTATCTAATTCCCCCAAAAAGGCCCTTGGGGATCAATCCCAGCATTCCTTTCTGAAGAAAAGAAACTGTTTCGGCGTCTTCTTTGGAGAGAAGTGAGGGTCTGAGGAAGAGAGGACAGATGTCATCCCCAAATTTACAGGTGCCCCTCTCAGGCATTGCCTACCAACCATGACATTAAGAACTTCACTTCACTCCGCTTTCATTCTATGGAGCCACATGGTTCTGAGTCCTCAAGTCCCAAGTTCACACCATGTGCACACCCAGCATTTTCCATGAGAGACCTGAATGGCTGGTACCTAGCAGCATACCAGTAACTACCGCTAACCAGGTGCCATGTACTCAGCTCAGCCAGACGCCCACTATCCAGTCCACGCCTTCACCTAAAAGTACTTCTCTTTTTTTTTTTTTTTTTCTTACAGAGAGAGAGAGAGAGAGAGAGAGATCACAAGTAGGCAGAGCAGCAGCCAGAGAGGGGAGGAAGCAGGCTCCCTGCCAAGCAGAGAGCCCGATACGGGGCTCGATCCCAGGACCCTGAGATCATGACCTGAGCCGAAAGCAGAGGCTTAACCCACTGAGCCACCCAGGCGCCCCTAAAAGTACTTCTCTTAAATGTACAACTCAGAGGAGAATATAAGTATCTTCCCAGCACACCTACCCCACCTACCCACGCCTCCGTTCTGCTGCCTTCCGGTTGGAGGCCAGAGTTAACCAAACCCAACAGATACCCCAAACTGGCCATCTAACCCAGCGGGTCTCTCCCCACTGGAGCTATTAACTGATACTAATTACAGCACCCCTTCTTGCTCGGAGGAGCCTTCCTGGGGTTATGATTCATTTGGGTGCTGGGGAACTAGAGGGAATGAGACCAACAACCCCTCTACCTGGAGGAAAGGTACAGGAAAGGGCACAGAGCAGACACCTCAACAAACCCAGAGGAAGTCAAGGATAGAGTGGGGAGTTTTCTCTTGGGGTGGCTGGTGTCTGAAAGAGAGGTGGCCTTGAGAAAGGCAGCATTTTGGGTCCTGACCATGGGAGCATCACCACCAACCTTCACATGGTGTCCAGCGCTTAGCAGATGCCCAGTAAATCGTCGAAGAAAGAATTACCGCATGAATGGCTACATTGCTTAGCACATGACGTGATGTTCACATTCATGAGAACTTTAGGGGTTATGTGAATAAAGCCCAGGGAATGGTCAGTGTCCACTTTGACCCTTGACTCTTCCTCTTTCCCTTTCTCCTGAACTTCTAATACTTTCATCATAATCATCCTGTTTCCTCAGGCGGTAGGGTTTTTGACCAATAACAGACTTCTTTTTTTAGAATGGCTTTAGCTTTACAGAAAAATTGAAAAGACAGCACAGGGTTCCTCACACAACCCCTCACCCACATCCTCTTATTATTGACATCTTACAGTGGCGTGGTACATTTGTTTTAATGAATGAGCCAACACTGAGACATTATTCCATACTTTATTCCTATTTCCTTAGTGTTTGTCTAACGTCTTCTTCTGCTCCAGGATCCCATCCAGAGCACTACATTACTCCTCTTGGCCGAGACCACTTCTCAGACTCGTTTTTTGGTGACCTTGACAAATTTTGAGGAGTCCTAGTCAAATATACCATAAAGGATGCCCTCTCCTGGAATAGGGGATGTTTTTCTTGCTGTTAGACTGGGATTATGGGTTTAGAGCAGAGGACTACAGAGGTCAAGTGCCATTCCCCATCAAGGGCACACACTCTCAACCTGAGTGTTCACTGCCAGCGTCGACCTGGATCACCTGGCTGAGGTTGGCACCTGTCAAGTTTCTCACCTGCAGACTTCACTCTTTTCCCCTTTTCCCACCTGTTCTCCTTGGAATCGAGTCCCTGTGTGCAGCCCTCCCCTAGGAGTGGGCACAGATGCTCCTCCCAGGTAACTTGTCCCTATTTGAGGCTTGTCCTCTTGGACCAGACATGGCCAGTCCTTACCTTTACTTTCTCGGATGACACAACACACACTGAGGTTAGACCACCATCACCACCACCAATCAATCAGTCAATCAATGAGCCACCAGAGAAACACACTGGCTGCTCAGGCCTCTGCCACAGGCCACCGAGTCCGGGAAGTCCATCTTTCTTCATTTCGTCACCCAAGGTGGTTAGACACTTGCTTGTTTTTCTGTGGTTTCCACGGAAACCAGACACTGTATCTCGCTGCCCTCCCTGCTTAGGGTCTCACAGAGACCTGAAATCAAGGTGTCCACAGGGCTGTGTTCCTTTCCAGAAGCTTCGTGGAAGAATGCACCTGCAAGCTCATTTAGGTTTGGGTAGAATTGAGTTCCTGGTGGTTGTAGGACTAAGGCCCCACTTCCTTGCTGCCTGCCACTGGGGGGCCCATTTCTCTCGCAGAGTTGTTGCCCACACTCCCCCACTCAAGCTTGCCATGGGGTCCCTCCATCTGGAAACCAGCGACAACACATCAAGTCCTTCTCAGGCTTCAAATCCCTTGACTTCCTCTTCTCCACCATCCCTTCTGAATCCTCTTCTGCCTCTAATTCTAAGGGGTCCTTGTGATTACAGTGGGCCTGCCCAGATAATCCAGAAAAATATACTTACTTTAAGGTCAATTTAAGCCTTAGTTAGTGACCTTAATTAACCTCGCGGAACCCCTTTTGCCCTGTAATGGAACATATTTGCAGGTGTGGTATCTCACAGTATTCTCAGTGCGAGGGATTCAGGGACTACAGTCTCCAGGAGGCCATAGTTGTGCTCAGAGCACGGCAGTTCTCAAACCTGAGTGTGCCTGGGAATTATGGGCAGAGCTTAGTATCATGCATCCTGACTCAGTGGGCCTGGGGTGCACATCTGCCTTTCTGACAGGCTCCCACCCCTCTTCGCCGCTGGTGGTCTCTGGAACCCACCTTGAGGCGCAGGCTTTAGACCAAGGGAAACAAATGTACAGCTCCAGCTCAGGTCATGCCCAAGAGAGCCCGAGCATCACCAGGACACTTGTTCAAATCAAGATTGCTGGGCCCCGCCCCCAGTGTTTCTGAGTCTGAAGGTCTGGAATGGGACCTGAGAATCTGCATTTCCAATGACTCCAGGCGATGCTGATGCTGCTGGTCCGGGGACCACACTTTGAGAAACACCACAGGAAGCCATGAGACAGGCGATTGCTTTGTGGATGTTGAGAGGAGCATTTAACACCTTGTGGTCCTAAGACATCATCTTTGAAAGCAGAATTCCTTTGTCCGATATTGATTGCATCCCTGTAGGCACCTGTGTGGATCACGCCCCAGGCATCCTGGTGTCTTTAATCAAACGGTCAAGTCTCTTTTCATGTGTCCAGCTGTATCTTTCTGCTTCGGGAGCACGATGAAACAGATTCAAGAATATCTCAAACCACGGACGTCATCAGTTGCCCCAAACCCATCTTTAAAAAAAAAAAAAAATATATTTATTGTGCATGGTCATAGAAAATGCAGATAAAACTGAAAAGGGAAAACATCGTGAGCCCACCCAAAGGGGGCAACCCTACTCTTCGAGATGTTTTCTGTACCTGTCAATCCGAGTATATATGTGTAGAGGGTTTTATTTCCAAAAATACGCGGTACACACTGTGTTGTAACCTACTTTCCTTAATATATTGTCAATGCCTTTCTACCTCACCCCCATTTTCAGCCCCTAGTTTCAACCCCCTTCACCCAGTAAAAAGCATCAGATGCCGTGATTCGTGGCTTCCCTCCCACACACCTGCAGATGAAGGCAGATTAATGATCAACAGCGGGGCCCCGGGGGTGGTGGGGGGGGAGGCTAAAGCAGGAAGGACACGGGGCAATCAGAAACAGCCTCCTTTGTCCCTGGGCGATCAGAGGCAGCTGTCGCTCTGTATCACAGAACTTGTTTCCCCCCTTTATTTGGAGCAAGTGATTCAGCTGAGCATTCCTGGATCCGGATATGCCTCAGCACCAAAATCACATTCCTAAGAAAGCTGAATCAGGAGCATTTGTGTCTGGGTTTTGGAGAGCAGTCACGGGATCACAAGGGCTTCCTGCTGCTGCTTTCAGGATAATTCGCTGCTTCCAGCATTACGGAGTATTGATCAAGGTGTGTTTGGGGTAAAAACTGATTTTCCACTCTGCGAGCTGTGAAACGTGCTTTCCGATGGGTGGTAACTGACTGGAGCGAGGGAGAAGGATTTAATTACAAATTAAGCTCTTGCCAGTGAACAGACCAGAAACAGACAACAGACCAACACAACAAGCAAATGCAGGGTCTGCTGAGCACACTGAGGGTGTGAGGCCTGGTGGAGGGGGCGAAGGGGGGGGTGTCTTGGAACCTGCCAGAAGTTTCGGGCCCCTCTTGCCTGGGGGTCAGGCATTCCTGCTGACAGCTTGGATGAGGCCGTGCAGGGTCCAGCAGCGTGAACTTTTCTTTCTTTTCTGCAGAACGAGGTCATCAGCCAGCAGCTGTGCGTCATCTTCACCCACTGCTATGGGCCCTACCCCATCCCCAAGCTCACGGAGATCAAGCGCAAACAGACCTCACGCCTGGGTGAGTGGCATTGTGCTTGGAGGCCACAGAGGTAGCAAAGGCCCCCAGAGAATCTTAGGCGGTGCTGGAGGGCCCAGAGGATGGTTACAGGAGTCAGGCAGATGCAGGCAGGTAGAGCTAGAGACTACACCTTGGAAATGTGGAAAAGGAGACTGGCCAATACCTCGTCCCTTTAACTGAAGGATTTCGTCCCACAGAGACAGACAGACGGACAGACCCAGGGCCCGTGCACTTCCTGCACAGGTGGTTTCCCCATTCTGAAGGAAGGCTGAGCTGTGCAGGCAGCCCTCTGCACGGACCAAGGAGGAGAGGAAACAAGTACTCCCATACACACACACACACACACACACACACAGACCAAGGAGGAGAGGAAACAAGTGCTCACACACACACACACACACACACACACGGAATGTACTCGAGCTGAGGAGACAGATCATTCTGAGATCCCAACCGAGTAGCAGTAATCCCTGTTTGTTCTGCTTGGACATGGCACAGGGCTGGCCCCAGCCTAGCAGTCCCAGCTTCTGGAATTTTCCAGAAGAACCCTTTCGTCGGGCATTGATTTCATTCAGAGGATCCTGGGACTGCTGTAAGCTGGCTGATCAGTCTGAGAAAAAAAAAGCAAAGTGATGCTTGGCTGCCTTGAAGCCTGATACACGAGGCTTCAGCTGCAAGGGCCTTTCTCCTTGCTGCCTGGGAAATGATAAAATTTGAAAGATAAAGAATGCCTTTTTCCAGTGAAGCTTGGGGACTTTCCTACTTTCTATGAACTTTTCCTGTAAAGACTGGGAAGCCTTTGAGAGATGGGAGCATCTGACAATGCTGTTCTTCAACAAAACCATTACGTTTGGATGCGCTAGTTAAAATTAGTGAAAAGTCCTGAAGAGGGCGCCTGGGTGGCTCAGTGGATTAAGCCGCTGCCTTCGGCTCAGGTCCTGATCTCAGGGTCCTGGGATCGAGCCCCGCATCGGGCTCTCTGCTCCGCAGGGAGCCTGCTTCCTCCTCTCTCTGTCTGCCTCTCTGCCTACTTGTGATCTCTCTCTGTCAAATAAATAAATAAAATCTTTAAAAAAAAAAAAAAAGTCCTGAAGAACTTGCTAATGTAAATGATACCACTTTTTGCTAAAACAAAAAAGTTAGTAACCAAATCAAATCTTGTCTGTTTTCCTTTATGTCCGTTGGGTACAATGTACCAAAACCACGAATATTTCTACCTTATAGAAAGCAGGTGTTAATTAAAATGTTATCAGGGCAACGCATTGCAAAGACCAATCATATTGACAGACTTCAGAGACTGACATTTCATTATGCTCCCAGGCCGTAGCAATCCTGTCTGACATCTTGGTGCCTTTACAAGATACCCTCGTTAGAGCCAGCATTTGCAAGGGCCGTTCAATGACATAGCATAAAATCTGCTTTCCTGTAGTTATAGGCGAGGAGGGAACTTTTTTTCCTCCTGAATTTGCTGAGCTTTCCTTCACCCGCAATTAAAAGGGCCTTGTTTTCAAGCCAAGCACTAGAATTTCAGGGGTTAGCACTGAGAGAAGACAGGCAGGCCTGAGAGGCTCAAAGCTCACCGTGTAGGAGAAAAAGGGCAGAATAAAATTATGAGTAAGTGCACGATGGAAAATGTAGGGTTTCCCTCTTCAATAGAGCATTTCCAGCTAGGATAACTGAAAGTTGCCGAACAGTGGCTCTTTAGGGACCTGCTTTAAAGACGAGATAGGTGTGATCCGTGACTAGGGTCCCAGACTGGAATTTCCAAAGAGCCAGGAGGCCATATAAGTGAATGAAATGGGTTCCGTGTAAGACAGTAGGGAGTGGTGGGGACTGTAGCCCACTGATGCCTGATTCTTCTGTGACTGCGGTGTCCTCTTGCCCTCCCAGTGAATTCCGGGAGAGAATGGTTAAAAGAGCCACAGGTAGGAGACATGAGTAATTTGGGAAACAGGAGTGGGGGCTGGTTGGAGGTGGGCAGTGGGAGTGAGAAGGGATGGTTGCTCGGAAGAAGGAGAATGTCACTCCAAACTTTTAGTGTTTAAAGCAAGTGGAGAAGTGAATTTTAATCAACTCCGAGGACGTCTCCGGTGGCCTCTTTTCTCTTCATCTGGGTTGTTCAGAAGTGTATGAGTTTTTTAATAAAATACCTAATGACAGTGGGATTACAAGTGACTTTGACCGTTTTATGCTTTTTTGATACGTTCTAAGTTTAAAGTTTTTTTAACGGGAAGAAGTGAGGTAGCTCTGTGTAGCGACAGAAATATGAATTGAGGGCCACCTTCTGGGGCCACACGGGGGCTGAGGGACCACCTCACCTTCGAAAGCTGGAAGAAGAGGGTCAGCCAGGAATGCAAATTCTGGATCCAAGTTACAGCAGGGTCTGGGCAAAGTGGGGCCAGGCCAGGGGTCCAAGGTACTACTGTCAGGGGGGCCCAGTGACTGGCATCACGGTCCCTAGGAATCCAAGGGGTTGGTCTAAACCCCCAGCCTAAACCCAGCCCAAGGAAGCAGCTGGAGTTTCATTTCAGGATGGCACTTTAAGCCCTGGAGAAGTGCCCAGCCACAAGCAGGTCCTCCGACTAAGAAGAGGCCTGATGTCCCCCACGGGCTCTCAGAACAAGACTGTGTGTGGAACAAGGGTCGCGAGTACTGCGTGTCTGCCACGTTGCTATGTGCTTTGCCAAAGTTCATATAATGCTCCACTGAAGCTCGGATGCAGATGTACAATGGGTATTACCATTCCCATTAAACAGAAGTGGAGACAGAGGCTCAGAAAGCTTAAATAACTTGCCCAAGGTCACAGAGCTGAGATTTCTGGCTTCAGAACCCACCCCAGGGGGCATACAGGCGCCGTGAGAACACAGGTGGGGCATGCTGGGTCCATCTAGGAGGGCGGGGGAATCAGGCAAGGCTTACGCAATGAAGACCTCATGGGGTGAACGGGGTTTGGAAGGGGATGGAAGAGTGTTCTGAGTAGAAGGAACAGCAGGTAAAGGGCCAGAGGGGAGAGTGTTTAGCACTGGTGTGGCTCAGCACGCATGCTGGTTGACGGGGATGTGACTGGGGAGAGGCCAGAGAAGGCAACGGGAGCCCCATCACCAGGAGCCTCGTTAGGAAGTTTGGACTTTCTCCTGGGAGCACCGGGGAGCTATGGAAGGGTTTCGAGCAGAGGAGGGCTGTAATCAAATCTGCCTTTAGGAAAGATGCCTGTGGTGAGGTGGATCATCGGGTTGAGGGGCCGAGAGCAGAGGCAGGGACCAGCAGAGGCTCCCGCTGGTCCTCAGACAAGAGACCGTGTGGCCCTGGGGGAGCTGTGGCATTGGGAGTGGAGCACATCTAGAAACACTTAGGAGGAAGAGAAGCCAGTGTTTGTGAGAGACTGGGTCTGGCTAAGCCCAGGAGAGGAAGGTGACCTGTTAACTTCAAGTCCCTGACTCGGGTGGTGGGTAGATGGTGGTGCCGTTCACGGGACCAGAGGCACCAGGCAAGGCACATTTTGCAGAAAGAATCTTCTTCCCGTGAGCTGAGAACACAGCACATCCTCAGACTCGGAACTTGGATGCAGAAACCCCCAGAAAAGTCATCTTCCATTTACAGCCCTCTCTGGGGCAGCGCAGCCCAGGTGGGCTCAGGGTGGGTGACCTAAGAGGAAGCCCCACCAGCAGTTAGACCCAGCTTGCCCTTGAACCTGGGTCCAGACTGACTTAGGACCTGAGCGGGGCCGCAGCCTGTCGGGGTTAGGGGTTTTAGTGGATGTTCCCAAGCAGCAGAAGCCCCACAGTGAGGACAGACTGGGACCTTCAGGAGCTGTGGGTCTCCGTGGCTCAAATGACAGGCAGATCAGGACAGAGTGGGGAGGGCAGGAGGAATCCTAGTGCTGAACAAGGCAGGCGCTCCAATTTGAACGCCTGAGTTCAAATCCTGGCTCCTCCACCTGTCACTGGCTTGGACGCCTGTGTGCCCGCTTCCCCAGCTGCACAACGGACAGGGGTCCCTGTCTCCCGGGACCGAGTGCATTGGCGCATGTGCCTGCCAGCTTGCACAGTGCCTGGCACGTCCTAAGGGCTCGGTAAGCACCGACTCTACCTTCTTTGTTATTGTGGGAGACGAGAGCCGGGAACTGGTTCGCGTGACTCTGACTCGGGCAGAGAAGGGCTTGGATTTCGAATCACCTGGAAAGCCCTTTTTCCATCAGGCAGGGAGGGCACTAAGCCCTAGAAGGAGGAGCAAAGGTGGGGGGTGGCATTCTTAACAGGCAAGGTGGGCATACCTTTCACATCCAGAAGTCACCTGCATTAGGCTGGGGTGAGTCTCCTCTGAGGAAATACCACTTTTAATCCCAAAATGAGGTATGACTTCCTATGCAAGACTGAATTTCAGGGATTTGAGTGTTCCTGTGATTGGTTTTGTCTGTCCCCTGCTGGGTCACTGTCTCGCCAATGAATATCCTATCCCCATGGTTTCCCTGTTAGCTCTTCTTGGCACTTTCCAGAAGAGGAATGCAAATGTCACCCTTCTTTCCACTAAAGCTACCCTTTTCCCCCCCTTCCTGTTCTAGATCCTCATTTCCTGAACAATAAAGAAATGTCCGATGTTACCTTTCTGGTAGAAGGAAGACCGTTTTACGCTCACAAAGTGTTGCTATTCACGGCCTCTCCGAGGTACGTACTGCCAGCTTCCAAAGCAACTGAATGAGGAACGTGGCCGTTGCTGTTACTGTTCTCTCTCAAATTCAGTTCTGGGGGTACTTTCCCTAGATGGGAAGATGATCTTTCCCAAACCAAGAGTTCAAGTGTGGAGGACACTCGTGCACCCGTGCTCACAGCAACATCCTTCACAGTGGCCAAAAGGTAGAAGCCACCCAAATGTCCACCAGTAGATGAATGAATACACAAAGTGTGGGATATACGTATTTTATTTTGCCTTAAAAAGGAAGGCAGTTTTGATAAATGCTACAACGTGATGAACTTTGGGGACATTATGCAAAGAAATAAGCCAGTCACAAAAAGGTGAATACTGTAGGATTCCATTTATAGGTAGTACCTAGAGTGGTCCGCTTCACAGGGACCAAAAGTGGGATGCTGGTGGCCCCGGGGCTGGGGACTGGGGCCAGGAGAGGGAGGGGGAGTTGTTGTTTAATGGGTACAAAGTAGGTTCTGGAGATTGGTTGCACAATAGAGTGACTATACTTAACATTTCTGTATGCTTTAAATGGTTAAGATGGTCATTTTTTTTTTAAGATTTTATTTATTTGATAGAGATCACAAGTAGGCAGAGAGGCGGGCAGAGAGAGAGGAGGAAGCAGGCTCCGCACTGAGCAGAGAGCCCGATGGCGGAGCTCCATCCCAGGACTCTGGGATCATGACCTGAGCCAAAGGCAGAGGCTTTACCCCACTGAGCCACCCAGGTGCCCCGATGGTCATTTTTCTATTATGTGTTTTTTACCACAATTTTTAAAGTACAGAGCATCCGCTACCATAAACAGCAGCGCCTTTGTGTGACTCAGGCAAGGGCACCTGTTCTTTTGGGCACAGAGCTTTGGAGCAGAGTGTGGATTGGATTTTAGCTCCCCCGGCCCAGTGCCCTCACGCAGTTCCGGCCTGAAACATCTCATGCCTGCTCTCCAAATATCCCAGAACTCTGGCATGAGCCACCCGAAATACACAGGTCTTGAACCGGACTTTTCCCTCTGACTATGATGCTGACAACAGCCTGGCCCTCTCCCTGCCAACTTTGCTACAGCCCTTAGTCCTTCCGCTTTGAGTTGAAATGAGTTGACCCTTTAGAACCACATTATCCAAAGACCTGAACTGGGATCAGTGAGGGTGCACAGAGGAGAAGGAGATGCCAGATAAGGAGGCCGCCAAGGTGCGCAGAGGGGTCAGGATACTGGGTGCCCACTTCCAGGATGTTTGCTGATGAATGCGTGTGACCAATACTTCCCAGGCTCCCCTGGTCTCCCACTGCCTCCCCCTAACGCCGAAAACAAGCCCCAGGTGTCTGCTTTGCCACCATGAGAAAAAGGCAGTGTGCCTTACATGGTTTTCAGTTACGATGCGTATAAAAGCAGAAGAGGTATTGTCCCAATGTTCATCTCTTGGTTTTGACAGCCACGGACCTGTAGGATGCTGACATCAGGGAAAGCTGGGCGGAGGGCCTGCAGGAGCTCTGTACTGTCTTTATACCTTTTCTGCAAAGACACCATTATTTCAAAATTAAAAGTTTAAGAAAAGAGACACAGGGGCGCCTGGGTGGCTCAGTCGTTAAATGTCTGCCTTCGGCTCAGGTCATGATCCCGGGATCCTGGGATCGAGCCCCGCATTAGGCTCTCTGCTCAGCGGGAAGCCTGCTTCTCCCTGCACTGCTTCCCCCTGCTTTGTGTTCCCACTCTCGCTGTCCCTCTCTCTCTGTCAAATAAATGAATAAAATCTTTAAGAAAAAAAAAAAAGAAAGAGACACAGCTTAGCTTATTCCTTAATGTGTACCAGTATGTTCCGTGGCCTGGGTCTGTACCCGCTCGGAGCGTACAGTTTTGTCGATGACAGGGAAGCACATCTAAAACCCAGTCAGAAAGTCATCCGTAGGGAGGTCGTTAAGCCACAGATGATTAAATACCTATGATGCCTCAGATCCAGGCTGGCATGGGTTCTGGGGATGCCGCAGAGTCAGGAAGGCAGAGTCCCTGCCCTCCTGGGGCAAAGGTGGTGTGGGCAGCAGAGCGCACAGGAGGCGGGGAGCTTGGTGAGCCCCAGAGGGGTGTGAAGCATGTGCTCAGGAGGGACCCCGTGAAGGACCCAGCCTTGTGATGGGTCCCGCAGGATGGACAGGTGGCTTTTTAAACAGTGTTCATTCTGTTCCAATCACCTGTATGAGAAATAGCAGTTCAAACCACTATTATTTTTTAATCTCTCCACCCAGTATGGGTCTCGGACTCAGCACCCTGAGATCAAGAGTCATATGCTCTTCCAACTGAGCCAGCCAGGCGCCCCTGAAGTTAAAACTTTAAAGTTAAAAAGAGTGGTTTGAGGACACCCGGCTGGCTCACGTCAGAAGAGCATGCAACTCTAGATCTCGGGGTGGTAAGTTTGAGCCCCGCGTTGGGCAGAGAGATTACTTAAATAAAAAACTTTAAATAGGGCGCCTGGGTGGCTCAGTCATTAAACGTCTGCCTTCGGCTCAGGTCATGATCCCAGGGTCCTGGGATCCAGCCCCACATTAGGCTCCCTGCTCTGTGGGAAGCCTGCTTCTCCCTCTCCCACACCCCTGCTTGTGTTTCTTCTCTCACTGTGTCTCCCTCTGTCAAATAAATAAATAAAATCTTTAAAAATATTTTCTAAAAAATAATTCGAATTCAAGTATGGCATCATACTGGGGTGACAGTTGCATTAGGCCATCTGCGGGCCGCGTCGCCGATGTGGTGCAGAGTGGGGAAATGTAGGGTTTTACGTGTCTGTCTCATCAGAGAGTGGAGTTTCTCACAAACCATGGATGTGTTTGTGGGTCTTTTTATCTCCCTTCTTGTGTCCTTGTTCAGGTTCAAAGCGCTCCTGTCCAGCAAGCCAACAAATGACAGCACCTGCATCGAGATCGGTTACGTGAAGTACCCCATCTTTCAGGTGAGCCCCCGCCGTGGCCTGGAATGTCGTGTGGTGGGCGCGGGGCACAGGGCTTCCCTGCAGGCCTCCCACTGCGGACTGGCCACTGCAGAATCATCAGTCCCCTGACTCTGGGCCCCTTATCACATCCCCCTCCAGTTTACCATCATTTTATCCCTGCAGTATTTATTGAGCACCTACTGTATGCCTAGCACTCTGCTGGGACCAGGGATAAAGGATCTTCCTCCCCTGGGGCCTCACAGTCCAGGGGTGGTAACTCTGAGTAATTAATTTCTTACAGTACAACGTGGGGATGGGTGAGAGAGAGGAAGCAAAGCCAACCTGCTTTTGTCTTTTGTCTGGAAATTCAGACCAGAGAAATCAGGGAAGGCCTCCTGGTGAGGTGTTAGCTGGAATAGTGAGGGCTAAGGAGAATTGGGGGAACCATAGGAAGCCTTGAGGCTTAAAAAAGAGGGTTAGAAGATTCTAGGCAGAGAACAGCAGGGATGAAGTCCCAGAGCTGTGGTCAGCCTCGTGCAATGAGGATCCAGCCGATTTTTAAAGACTGTCCTCCCTCAGTGCTGTCCCCCCAGCAGCCAGAGTTATGCACCGTCCACATGGGGGACCTGGGGCCAGAATCTGTGGGACTCAGGGCAGGACCTGGTCTCCTGCAGTTCAGCTCAGGAAGCGCAGCCCTGGGAAGAGCGCACCGGTGGTTGAGGCTCGGGCAGGTCCGCGGGGGACTCATGGTCCAAGAGGGTTGTTGAGACGGCTCGGAGATGGTGGCAGGTGGGAGGGGCAGGGGACAGGGCTGGCCATGGTCAGGGCAGCGGGGCAAGGCTGCTGATGTGGACATGGGAGTACAGAGCTGCAGTCTGGGACTGAAATGCAGCATTTTCCTCTTTAAAATCAGTATCTGTCATGGGGCCTTGGGCATTTCACCAGCCCTTCCGAGGCTCCTTTCCTCGTCTGGTGGAGAGGAGAGAGGGGGTACTGCAGGGGTGGAACAGCATAAACAAAGGCCCAGTAGTGGGAAGTCATGGGGTGTGTTTGAGAGAAAGTGATTATCAGTCTGTTCAGCCGGGTCCTAAGGTATATTGGAGACTGAAAATACTCCTTAGGACCACATAGTATGAGCCAAGTCAGGAGAAGGCAGGCCAGATGGTGGTTCTTCCCTCTACCCTTGACCCTGGTCCCCCAGACCCTGCTGTTCAGAGAGCTGCCAGGAAGCCACCATACCCTCACACTAGCCCCTAAAGCCTGTTGAGGTGCCTGCATCTCCACCATTAGAGATTCATTTCTTTGGTTATGCTAAAACCTCAAAAGAAAGAATCCTTCCCAAGTAACTACGGGTAAGGCACTCTTTGAGCCTCATTTCCTCCATTTTTAACAAGTTAATCACTATCACTTCTAAGTCATGGGTTCTCACAGAGATTAGCAAGTAGGACAACACAAGGAAGCATTCAACTTGGTAATATTTAAGTGGGTTGCTGTTTTTCTGAGCTGAAACTCAAATCACCTTCCTACTCAGCACAAGACCTGGTAGAATAGGTTACTTGGGACTGAGCAAGGGAGAAAGGGCGAATGAGGTTTTCAAGGACAAGGCCAATCTGGGTGAGCCATTCTGTTGGGGTGGGGTGGGGGGGGTGGCGAGGAGCCTGGAGCCCCAGCATAGGACTAGGGCACCGGCATGCCCTCACACCCAGCCTCTCATCCCAGTGTCTCACCACACTTCCCGCTTACAGCCAAGTGTCCATAGTCCTTTCTGGAATAGTAGTGGGTGTGGAGTTTGAAATTTTCCAGAAGAACAGCTGCTTTGCTTTAGGATTCACGGAGGAAGGACCGTGAAGAAACCGTTGTGGGGCTTCAACTATGAATGAGACACTGGCCTCTGCTTGCCCATGGTTATCTGGATTTTTCTTGCCAGTTTTAGAGACAAAGAAACTGAGGCTCAGAAAACTTAAATTCTGTGCCCCGAGTCTTAGTGCTACTTAGAGACAGAGCCAGGATAGGAGCCCAGTCCATCTGGTGCCGAAGCCTAGGGACTTGGTCCTGGAATCCCCTTTCTAAAGGGGGACAGTGGTAAGAACAGCCCCCATTTCTTGAATGCTGACTCTGTGTCGGGCTCCAAGCTGGTGCTTCTCAGCCTCTGCTGGACATTGGAGTCACGTGGGGAGCTTTAAAAATTCCCCGTGCCCAGGCTGTCCATCAGAACCTGGGCTGGGGCCCAGGCATCATCAAGATGCTGAAGTCGGCCAGCCCTGACGAAAGAATCATAGGCCCATGAGAGTCTGAGCATGAAGTAAGTGCTGGAAAACGCACACCTCCCACCGCTCCCCAGTGTTCGTGAAGGGGGCACTTTCGCCATAAAGCCTGGAACTAATTGGGGAGGTTCCTGTAATGGGAACCGTGGAGTAGGCATCTAGTGCGTGTTGGCCGTGCAGACCCATTGAATGAGAGACCTGCGTGGGGAAAGCACGCCCCAGAGGACTCCGAGGCCTCTAATTGCTTTTGACTGGGGAAGGTTTCCTGGCCACATTAGCCTCGGGTTACTGTAAGGAGGAGGGACGGTTTAGCGACCCCCGGGGAATTCTCTGTGCTTGCCCCTTCCCCATAAAAGAAAAGCCTCATTTGTGGCTTGAAATAGGCCAAAGAGGGCTGAATCCGACCCAGAAGGAGGCTCCCAGGGGCCTGTTCACTTCCCTTCCATGCTGACAGAAGAATTTTAGCAAATGAGACTGCCTGGAGTTTCCCCCCCGCCAGACGGTTTAGCATCGCGCACAGGCGAGCACCGGACGCAGCTGCACCTGTAAGCGGGGGCCTCCGGAGGCCGAGGATGCGATTAACTCCGGGCTTCGTGCAGGTTTCAGCTGCCAAGAAAAACAACTCCATAAACAGGCCCTTTGGCCTCCTAAGGGTTCGTTTTGCCCCCTTGCGAAAAAGGCCTGTGTTGGCAGAGTCTGAAGGCGGAGAGGGGCGGCCTGATTTAAATCCTCTTAGCCCCAGGACCTCCATCCGCTAAAGGAGCGGCATTTTCAGCCCGCAGCCCGACCCAAATAAATGAGATGACACAATAGAGCAGGCCCGTGTTCGGGGAAGTTCCTCTTATGGCTCTGGTGGTGGTGGTTATTGGTTTGGCCCTTAGAAAAGAGAGGAGCTAGGGAAATCTGTTACCTGCCTAAGAGCAGGATCTCGCCGTCCGTTGATGTGGTATTGTAGATCCCCGGGACTATCAGTATGGGGAACAGAGGGGCCATGAGGCTGTGTGATCCTTTCACAAGGTCTCAGCCACCACCATCAACACTCCACCATCTCTGTGACAGGCAGGTAGTGGCAGAAACCCAAAGTCAGCACATGGAGACTCACACGAAAGGGAAGCAGAGGGCTTGTGTTTCTGTTTCAAGTGCGCTTGCTGGGCGCAGGCCCCATGTTAGGCAAGAGAACGCAGAAACGGACGGTCCACACCTGGGCCTTTAAGCTCCAGGGAGAAGTCACACTGCATTCGTGGATGAGGTGCTGCCCAGCCTGGAGGCACAGCTGGGAGATCTAAGAAGGCTTCATCGAAGTGACCACTGAGCTAGATCCCAAAAGAGGGGGCCGAGTTCAGCAGGTGAAGAAGAAGAAGGGAAGGGCATCCAAGCAGAGAGAACAGCTCGGACAAAAGCCTGAGACAAAAACGTGGTGATAGGTTCGGTTAAAGGCAAGTGGTTGGGACTGGTCAGAGTATAAGTAGCAGATGTTGTCAAGATGAGGAGGAGAGAGAAGGGCAGAGTGGCGGATGAGATCTGAGAAAGTAAACTATCCTTAGCAGCCGGATTCCGAATAGCGAAAATGTGGAAACAATCCAGATGCCCCCGGGCTAACGAAGGGATACACAAAATGCAGTACATTGTTCAGTCATAAAAAAAGAATGAAGGAGAGATCTGTGAATAGGACGCAAAGCGACAGCAGCCAGACCAACGAGCACGTGTTGTAGGATTCCATTCATACGAAATGTCTGGAACGGGCATTTCCCTCGGGGTTGTCAGGACCGGCCCAGGAGGGAATGGGAACAGTTAGTAATGGGCACAGGGTTTCTCCTGGGGTTGTTGGAAATGTTCTAAAACTAGACAGTGGGGACAGTCGCACAACATCATGGATCCACTGAAATCACCGACCTGGACACTTTAAACAAAAACAGTTTGCATTACGTGAGATATGTCTCAGGAAATCTGTAAACATGTTCTTTAAGAAAACTATTACTTGTAAACACGCATGCAAAAGGTAGATTGAAATCAGTCGCACAGGGCCTCAAAGGCCTGAGTGTAGGTGGTAAAGATACTACAGGAAGAAGGTGCTT
This sequence comes from Meles meles, assembly GCF_922984935.1. NCBI lineage: Eukaryota > Metazoa > Chordata > Mammalia > Carnivora > Mustelidae > Meles > Meles meles. The sequence continues at coordinate 14,684,050 of NC_060072.1, read as the reverse complement.
CCACCTCGGGAAATCAAAGAGCTAACGTTGACTGAGTTCTTGCCACGTGCCAGGCCTTTGCTAGAGCTGTTCCCTGTCTGTAATCCTCATCGCATGAGCTAGGTAACGTTAGCCCCACTTTACAGATGATAAAACTGAGGCACAGAGAGGCCTAACCTCATTCAAGTCACCCAGCATTTAAGGGGCAGAGCCTGATTGGAGACTGAGGCAGTCCGAGTGCAGGGTCCTTGCCCTTAACCAGTCCCCTATGGTGGCCACAGACCTTTAGAGCCTAAAGGGACCGTAGCAGACATCCCGGCCCCAGTGCCTCATTTTACAAGTGCCCAAAGATGAGGTATAGCCAGTCCACAGATGCTTTCAGCACAGCTGCCGTGGGGACAGGCAGGGAGTCCATGTGTCGTAAGGCAGGCAGAGGACGATGATGGAAAGCCTGTGCACCATCTAAAAAATGAACAGCTTCGTGGGAGGTGGTGACGGCCAGTTCTGCACATCCGGGGGCCTCGTTCTAAAGGGACGCCAGCTGGTAAAGCTTTGGTTGGCACGCCATTCAGGCCTCCTGAATCACGTGGACAGTCTGAGCAGCCTGGCAAGGACTGTTCACATCAACAAGACGATGAAACCCCCGACCCTGACGGCTTCACCCCACATCTTGTTGAGCTGTAAAAAGGAGCAGGTGGTCCTGTGGTAACCCAGAGTCCCTCTCTGGGATTTAAGGAGACTCTTCCAGTCACAGTGGGCCATGCTCCCAGAGGGGAATGGCCGCTGGTGCAGGCTGTTTAAGCTGAGTGTCCTGGAGGCAGCCGAATGGGGGCGGGGGGAGACGTGGAAGGGAAAAGCTGTGATTGCCATCTATGATGGAGAGCAGAGCTGGGGTGCGCTTGGAACCCAGCAGAACCACAGGGAGACAAATGGCAGCGAGCGATAAGGGAAACTGTCCAATGAGGAAGAAATGTCCTAAGGGGAACTTCTCCCACGAAGCAGCGATCCGGCGGGAGCGGATGTTCTAGAGGGACACACAGACTGCCCGGCTGTAAGAGGACTGTGTCTGTGCTGCCCTCGGGCTGACGCTTTGCTCTCTGTGTCCTTTCTTCCAGCTGGTCATGCAGTATCTCTACTATGGGGGCCCAGAGTCACTGCTCATTAAAAACAACGAGATAATGGAGGTAAGGCATCCCTGTAAACCCAGGTCACCGGCACGTGATGGCAGTGTCTGGGGGCATCTGTGTTGGGTTTTCTCTTGGCTACAGGCTTTGGGGTCCTGCCTGCCTCCTTGGACCTCCCAAGGGCTTCTTGGCAGAGCCCCTTCCTGGAGAGCTGGGGTGCTAGGTAGCAAGTCTGCAAAAGCCAATTTTGATTGGCTTTGGGGCGGGTAGAGGGAGTTTACTGAGGAGGCTGTGGCTAGCTCTAGGCACAGCGGGGACGCAAATATCACCATCAGGAGCTATCTTGGTGACTTCTGTCACCAGGAAACATAAATCACAGTGTGTCCCTTGATGTGGTTGCCAGGAGCCCATTATAAGGGCTCCAGGTGACTGTCCCTCCTTCCCGAGGCTCCTTGACTCCCCAGCCCCTTGTCTCTGTCAAGCCTGTCCTCCCCTTCTGAGTTCAGGAGCCTGTTTCTGCTCCCTTCTCCCCAAAGCCACGGGCCCCTGTTCCTTCCTCAAAGTGGAGCCCTTATTGGTTTTCCTGCTCAAAGCTGGGACCTTTGAACCGGAAGTCAAAATCACTCCAATAATCCCAAGCAAAGGAATCAGGATCCTTTTCAGGTGACCGAAGTCCTGGGTACCTGGCCGATTAGAAATGTCAGCACAGTCAGCCCGTCAAGAGATGACCCCACACAGTGGTGGAAAAATCGGGTTTCGATCCAGGCTCTGCTCCTCCAGAGCTGTGTGATCTTGGCCATGACTTAACCTCTCCGAGCCTCAGTTAACCTTACCTGGAAATGGGAATAACAAAATCTACCTCACTGGGTTTTTAAGATTGTAGGATTTTATAATAAGGTGCCTGCAACAGTTCCTGGCACCTGGGGAGGGCCATAGGCTGGGTATTCACCGTGTGACCCATTTATCCTTCCCTTTGTAACCCCCCCAACCCCCGCCACCCACCCCCAGTTCCTCTCTCGTCTCTCTGGACCCCTGCCCTCGTGGGCTCTCTAAGGGCACCAGGCATGACATCATGTCTGTTGAGAGGAGGGCTCGAGGAAGACTGAGCCCGGGGAGGGAAGCCAGACAGTGACAGAGGGAGGTGACCCGAGGTGGGGCGGTCTGGGAGGCTTCTCTGAGGCGACATTTGTGTAGGACACTTGGGTGAACAGAGGGAGTTCTCAGCATCCATGTCTGTCTTGCTAACTGAGGGCGTTCACCCTTGTTTCTGAACAGAGCAACTGCAGGCATTTTTGCGAGAATAGCCGCGAAGCTGGTTCCCTTCAGCCTCCTCCCCTCTGCTATCTTTGCCCCCGAGACAGAGTTCTATCCCTGTGGCTTAGTTTCTGGGGTTTCCTTTGTGCGCTAAAGTGACAGACCCACAGCTGTGTCCCCAGCCCTTTTCCTTGGGACATCTCTGTGGAAGATGGAGATTTTCCCCACCACCGTCCTCCCTTTATTTCCACCTCCCAACCTCTAACAGGCTCTTCTTACGATTTTTAGCTTCTGTCCGCCGCTAAATTTTTCCAGCTGGAGGCCTTGCAGCGACACTGTGAGATTATCTGCGCAAAGAGCATTAACACTGACAACTGTGTGGATATTTACAATCACGCCAAGGTAATCAATCCCTCCCGGGCTGCCCGAGCATGCGCAGTGCACGGAAGTGGCTCGGGCTTTTCCTTCGTAGACACAGAGTCTGGCCAGAGAGCAGACGCTGGCCTGCCCGCTCCACCGCTGAGCTGCCCGCATTCCTTCCCCCGCCTCGGCCTCCCTCCCGCTCTAGAAAAAATGCCTTGCTCTTCATCTCGACCCTCCCAAATACAATGAAAGCAGGAACTCGGAAGTTTCAAAAGCAGAGCTGTTTCTCAAACAGGGCTTCCCAAACACGAATCCCGTTGCAGACCCTGACTCAGCAGGCCCGGGTGGGCCCTGGCATCTGTGTTTCTAACAAGCTCCCAGGTAAAGCCTCTGCTGCTGGTCTAAGCCACCACACCTTGAGTAGAAAGGTTCTGGAATAGTGGTTCTTCAGGTTTGTCCTCCAATCCGGAAACCATCAGCCTCTTCAGGGAACTTGTTAGAAATGCCTATTCTGGATCCCCGTCCCAGACCTCCTGAACCAGAAGCTCTGGGGAGAGGCCCACCATCTGTGGCTTTGCACACTCTCCCGGTGACTCTGGTGCGTGCTCAAGGGTGAGCACTGCTGTTCTAGAATTGCCTATCAAAGACCAATTAAATCTGCCTCTGGGGGTAGAGCCTGAGAATAGCTATTTTCCAGAGCTTCCCGGGTGATTTCAGATATGGCCAAGATTGAGAACAGCCCTGGAGGCCCCCTAAGGGGTCCTCCTGGTCAGGTGGACCCAACACCTAATCAGAATCACCTGGGGAGAGTCCTGAATCTTTAGGTCCTCACCCCACAGTGGTCTCTGCAGTGGGGGGTCAAGAATTTGTACATATATTTTTTAAAGATTTTATTTATTTATTTTAGAGTGAGAAAGCACATGAGTGGGGGGAGGAGGAGAGGGAGAGAGACTCTGACTCAGACTCCAGCCTGCGTGGGGAGCCCGATGTGGGGCTCGATCTCACGACCAAGAGATCATGACCTGAGCTGAAATCAAGAGTTGGGTGCTTAACCTACGGAGCCAGCCAGACGCCCCAGGAATCTGTATTTTTAACAAGCTCCTGAGGTCGCTGTTGTGGCTTCAGCCCTAAGACCTGTCTTAACTCCAGTTTTGGGGGACCACTGCCCTCATCCATTTCCTGTCACTGTGGGGGATACTGGGACCAAGAGAATTCAAATACTTGGTCCAGGTGCCATTTCATTTGGTCCCTTGCGCTGAGGACAGGCACGTTAGAATTTGCTAGGAAGAAACAATGAAATGAGTTGAGATCAGGAATTAAAACAAAAAAGCCTTCTTTTGTGTGGCTGGAGCTCAGGACACATCCCCCACATCCACTGTCCAGTGACAGCTGACTTGAATTGCGCTCTCCCTGCTCATCCTGAAAACTTGGGCTGCCTTTGAGATGTTTTCTGTCTTAACACCGACACTCGACAGGCCCTTGTAGCGTGCCGGCCCTGTGCTAAGATCCTTGTCACACCTTCCTTTGTAACCCTCACTGCAGCCCTATGAGGTAAATGTTATCATTAGTCCCATGTCGTAATAAGGGAACGGAGGCACAGAGAGGTGAAGTAACTTGTTTAAGATCACACAGCTGTGGAGTTTTTTTTTTTATTGTGGCAGATGCCATAACGTGAAATTTACCATTGTAACCATCACCACTATCCATCTCCAGAACTTTTCATCTTACCAAACTGACACTCTGTACCCACGGAACATTAACGCCCATTTCCCTCTCCCCTCAGCCCCGGAAACCTTGTTGATGCACAGAAAAGATCTTTGATTCGGTCATCAGTAAATCGACAACTACAGGCTACTCCCTACACACACACACACACACACACACACGTGTGCATGTACACTAGGTATTTTGGTTAAGTGAAGGTTTTACCAAAATCTGGTTTCTCAGGATACAGCACATTTTTTTTTTTTAATCTTAAACTGACGACTTTGCAGGAAAGCATAGGAGGCTGCTGTCTCCCCCAAGAGCCTGATTAGTAATCTTGTGGTCCCACCCCTCTCCCTCTTCCTTCTCTACCTCCCCTGGCCACGGACCCTCCAAGTGCCCTGTGAACCCAGCATCCACAAGTGGCTTTGCCGTGGCCCTGTCGTCTTGACAGCAATCCATTTTAATCACTCCAGCCACCTTGGCAGGAGGCTCCGTAGTTCTTGCCGTTAATAACGCAACCGGCTGCGGCGTGAGCCCAGGCCAGGAGTCCGCGTGTGCCACAGACTCTGCACACCTAAGGCAGGGAACCGCCTCTTTTGTGGATGCACTTTGGCAGCCAGAACTTAGCCTTTTACAGACACCAGCCACTGCCATGGCTCCCAGGCCACATCCTGGTGTGTTTCCAATGCAAAAGCTCCCCTTCGTGCTATTTGCATGGAGGACAGGGCAAAGCCAGCCAGCCCCTGCCTTTTCTTTTTATATATATATATTTTTTTTATTTATTTGACAGAGAGAAATCACAACTAGGCAGAGAGGCAGGCACAGAGAGAGGAGGAAGCAGGCTCCCTGCGGAGCAGAGAGCCCGGTGTGGGGCTCAATCCCAGGACCCTGGGATCATGACCTGAGCCAAAGGCAGAGGCTTTAACCCACTGAGCCACCCAGGCGCCCCCCCACCCCCCGCCTTTTCTATGTGCTGCTTCCCCTGTGCTCCGGATCCTACAGCACCACGAATGATCACATGCCATGTGGCTTCTGTTCCTGGAAGATTGTACTGCAAATTGAGGCTAGTTTAGTAAAAGATGGAAAAGAAAGAAACCAACTCTTGGTTCAGCACCCCAGGAAATACAGGCATTTACACGCTAATAACAATGCTCCAAATGTCAACAAGCCCTTGGCAATGTTACCTCTATGTGACATCTCACTGTTTGAGACAGCTGCGGAATTTCATACAGATGAGAGGCGCGTCCCATAAATGCATGGCTTGGCTATCTTTCCCCCTACCCCCCCCCCCCCCCCCCCGCAAAGCTGTTCCAAACTATTCAGTCATGAGAAAAGGGCCCTGGGGGGCCGCCTGGGGGGCTCAGTCAGTTAAGCGTCTGCCTTTGGCTCAGGTCATGATCCCAGGGTCCGGGCATGGAGTCCTGCTGCTTCTTCCTCTGCCTGCCACTCCCCCTGCTTATGTGCTCTCTTTCTGACAAATAAAATCTTAAAACAACAAAAACAAAGGGGGCCCTGGAGCTACTGATGGCCCTTCTGGGGTATCTTTCAACCTGGGAAAAAGAACAGGCTGGTTCGTCAAAGTGATTCTAAGCTAGAGTAGTAAGCTCAGCAGTGCTCTGTGCTAGAAAGAACACAGGTTTGGAAACCAGGGGATTCATTCATTAGTGTTTATTGAGCACCAGCTGTTTACCAGGAACTGTATTCATCAGAATATAGTAAGAAATTAGTAAGACATAGTCTCTGCCCTTGAAAAATTGTAGTCTAGGGACAGGACTCAGCAAACTTGTTCTGTAGAGGGCCAGGTAAATATTTTCACACAGGCCATACAGTCGCTCTTAACTCTACTGAATCATGCAAAAGCAGCCATAGGCGATATGTAAACGATGGATGTGGTTGTGTTCTAATAAAACTTTATTTACAAAAGCAGGTGGGGGGCCAGATTTATCCAAAGGGCTGCAGTTTGTCAACCACTGATCTAGGAGATGAGAGTTTCCACCCCAGTTCTGTCAGTAATTAGCTGTGTGGAGGTAGTCAGGGGTCTGACCTACGGTCACCATTGAGTAAATATCACCAAATATAAATTTAAGTATTTATTGTTCTCCACCTACTACCTTACAATGAGGAACATTCATAGACAAAGTGAGTGGCCAGGTGTGGTAAAGAGGGTTGATCTCTGTGTCCGCAGAATCAAAGATAGGAAACGCTGAGCCTCATTTGCCCCCCCTGTACAGTGAAGGCTTGTACTCTGGGACTGTAAGAGCACCGTTCATGTTGTAAGAATCAAATCATTCCTAAGGTTTCTTCCAGTCCCCAGGATACTAGGCGAACCCTGGGTGATAACAAGCCCTCTCACCTGATAAACCTCACCATGTCTTCTGGGTCTCTCAGAGACCACGAATTACCTAGTGCCTCTGGTTCACTCCTTCCATTTTATAGCTGGGGAAACTGAGGCACAGGAGAGTGATCTGACTTGCTCAAGGTTGCACATGGTTTTTTCCACATACAATTGCCATTGGCTCGGCGAATTAGCACATTGCATCAGGGAGTTCATGGTTACAGGCTTGGTCCTTCTAAGGGCCAGTTGGCTTGGCTAGGTTCTTTTTTTTTTCTCTAAGATTTATTTTTATTTATTTGAGAGATGGGGGAAAGGGCAGAGGGTGAGAATCTTTAAGCAAATTCCCCACTGAGCATGGAGCCTGTTGTGGGGCTCAGTCGTGCAACCCTGAGAGCATGACCTGAGCCAAAACCAAGAGTTGGATGCTCAACCAGCCAAGCCACCCAGGCGCCCCTGGGCTAGGTTCTGTAGGTACAGTCAGTTCCCCTTATCCCAGCTTGGCCACCTACTTTGTCCACGTGGGTCACTGGATACCAGCTGGGGAGAAAGAGAGTGATAATTATGAATAGTTTACATTTACAAGGACAGCTAGCATTGAGTGCTGACTACAACTGACCACTGCTCTGATGTTCCATGCGTGATCTCATTTAATCTCAACAACAGACTATTAGGGAGGTATTATCATCCCCATTTTATGGATAGGAAGTTCGAGGCAAAGAGAGATTATGTACTCACCCAACAGCTAATGACTAAAGTCGTAAATCTGAAGAAGAAAAAAAAAAAGAAGAAGGAAGGAAGGAAGGACGGGTGGATGGAAGGGAAAAAAAGATCCCAGAGGCCCCTCTCTTAGCTACATTGCTAACCTGCCTCTCCCAAGTGTGACAAATGGCAGAATCGTGCCATAAATCATCCCGATAGGTCTGGGATGCAGGTGTCCTCATTCTCATTTTGAAAATGATGAACCCAAGCTAGGGCAAAGTGACCCAGCCCTGGTCACATTTTCAGGAAATTGGAGGAGCCCCCACTTGAATCCAAGTGTTCCGGCTCATTCCACCGGAACCCTGTTGGCACTGCCTCATTATCATTGCACCATTCCACATCGAACAACTTAAAGTGCATGTCTGGTTGAAAGGACAGGATATCAGGGAGTTCAGAAAGATGATTCAGCGTTTAGATGATGTAGATAATTCAGCATCTAAATAGAGCAGCAGGATGTCATCTCAAGGAGACTTAACTTCTGAGCGCCCAGTTCATTGTGACAGAGAGACTTACAAGCTTTGAAAAGTGTAGAAAAGGTCTGAAGACAGCCAACCCACATAACCACATGTACTTCCATGCCTCAGACACGAGTCCCTCCACCAGGCACACACATGAGGCTAAATACCCACCCTCTGAGCAATGGTGCTGGGCTAGAGGCAGTGTCTTGGTGGTTAACCACACAGCCTTTAGGACTTGAATTACCAGGGTTCCATGCCTGATTCTGCCCTGGATGCACTGCATGATTTTGTTGTCAGTTACTGTCTTGTCTGTTTCCTCGTCTGTAAATTGGAGGTGGTAATATACCCGCCTCCAGGGAGGTTGGAGATTAAATGAGATGTTGCAGGCGAAGTGCCTGGCAAGGTGTCTGGCACATTGTAAGCTCTTGGTCGATGTTCGCCGTGAGTCTGTTACTCTGTTAGTTAACTGTTCACTCCTACATTCAACAAGTACTAAGTGTCTGCCATCTGCTGAGCCTCAGCTTGGCCCCTGATTGAGGTCAACATCATCCCTTCCCCACTGGCTTAGTCTGCAAGGAACCCTGTGTCCAGATCACTTTCTCAGCCTTGGCACCGACTGCTTGAGCTACAGGATTCTCTGCTGCTGGGGCTCTCCTGCGCATGGTGGGAGCCCCAGCAGCATCTCTGGCTTCCACTGGTTAGATGCCAGTGGTAAACACGTCACCGCCACCTCCCAGTCGTGGCAACCAAACTCCCTCCAGGTTTTTCCAGATGTCCCCTGGATGGCCAAATCAACCCTGGTAGAGAAACCACTGCCCCAAATCCAGGGCATATGTAGTCCATGCCCACCTGGGACTGCTGTGAGAGTCGAATGGACTAACCCTCAAAGCGCTTAGAGCTGTGTCTGCAAGCTCCGTTCATGCGCCAGCTCGCTAGAGTACAACAAAGAAACGCAAAACCCAGGGGTTAAACCAGTAAGCAGGTCTTCAGCGTAGGGGTCAACAGGACAGCTGGAAGTTTCTTCTGGTCTCCACGGGCCTTGCTTCTGAAGTCAGCTGGCTGGTCAGCTGTGCTTGGCTTGGGTGACCCTGGCTGGGCTCGGTCACCGTCTCCTCTCAGTTTCCTGGAGCCGCTCACCCTCCCAGCAGGCTCCCCTCGCCTGTTCTCTCTGCAGAGGTGGGGTTCTGAGCAAGAGCGTGGAAGTCCGAACCTGGCCCTTTAAAGCTAGCTGGGGCTTGACAGCTCTCACGGCTGCCACCTGCTGTTGGCCTGAGGAAGTCACAAAGCCAAGCCCCGGAGAAATGAACCCCAGTCCCCTAGGGGAATGCAGCAAAGTGCAGAGAATCCCAGCCACTGTCATCAATCTACCCTCATGGCCGTTAGCCATTATTAGGTACGTAGGTAATCTAGAAACCTAACCTTCTCCTGCTTCCTGTCTCTCTCCAGTTTCTTGGAGTCACAGAGCTCTCAGCGTACTGTGAAGGCTACTTTCTCAAAAACATGATGGTCCTCATCGAAAATGAAGCCTTCAAGCAGCTCCTCTATGACAAAAATGGCGAAGGGACGGGCCAGGATGTGCTCCAGGACTTACAGAGGACGTTGGCCATCAGGATTCAGTCAATCCACTTGTCCTCTTCCAAAGGTTCTGTGGTATGAAACGTCCAGGGCAGGGAACGGTCCCCAGGGACTTTCCAGACCCTGCTGCTGCATTGGCTTCACACAAACACATACCAAGTTCACCTGGCGTCTGTTTTTGGCTAGGCCAAGGAGCTGTGTCTACTGCCTCAGCTTCTCTTGAATAAGCAATTTCAGCTCCTGTGTGTTCCTGTTGAAAAACAAAGGACATTCCTCTGGTCTGTAGGTCAGATGGCAGCGGGGTCGGGAGCTTGAAGGTCAACAGGGGGCAGCCAAGCCAAGCCCATTGGAAAGCACCCTTGGGGCAGTCAAACACCCGGGGTGGGGACCACCGTCCAGTGGATGAATTGAGGACTCAAGGTCATCTGGGTTATCTGTTGAGAGCTGGAGAACGTGACTGGTCTGACCCTGACCAGCGAGCGTTGTGTTCCCACAAAGGACCTTCGTCTCTGCGGTTCAGGGAGAGTCATCGAGGTAGCGAATTTGCAAGACCGTTACCAATAACGAAGAAATAAATTGGCAAATTTTTAGGGGTGGGAACTTTTTAAAATGTTCATAACAAAACAAAACAAAAAAAACAGGGCAGCCTTGTAGTTTAAAATCTATTTCTAAAAGCTTAACAGTTCATTTTCAACTGAATTGTGTTTAGGGATCTGTGTTTGAGTTTCGTTTTTTTTTTTAAACAGTAAGTTGCCAGTCTGTACTGTATAAACATATGCATCTGACAAGTTATTACTGATATTCTATACAAGGTAAAATAATAACCTTGCCTTAGTGATCATGGTTACACAAAAGAGGTGCACTGCCAATAATTATCTCTAACTCGATAGTTGAAAACAACGTGCATGCTAATCGTGATTTTGGGGTGAGAATAAAACACCCCCACATAACATAACATGCATTTGCATGGGCCCGAACCAGTGAAATGTTATGAAATGTTATGTTTGTGCTTCATTTTTGCCAAGGTAAAAAAACGTTCCATCACTCCTTGCTAAAAATCCATTTGGTGAAAACTAGAACCTATTCCTTTCCTTTAACAATGATTCTGGGATGCTTTTGCAGAAATTTGTTCATAGATGATGCTGATGGGGGGCGGGGAGGGCGCACGCCAGAGGATTTACTATTAATCCCAAAGCTTCCTCTGTATTCTCAGAAGATGTTAATAGTTTGTTACTAGCCAGATATATGACTATGTTAGATTATTTTTAAAGATGAAACGTGTATGATAGGAAGGATTCTTTCTGTATCCCGAGAGTGTACAGTTATAAGGTTATCTATAACGAAAGTTTATCGACAGGGGTCCGTTTTGCTCTGCCATATATTATAAACAAAAGGGATTGGTGAAGTGCCACAATATTCCAAGTAATTTTTGAGTTGCTGCCTTTTTTCTTTTTCTTTCTTGTCCCTTAATTTGGAACCTAGCTAGAAACGAGAATGACTTTTAACCTTTGGGGTTGGCAAAGTCTTGTTGGTAAAAACCTCTTTCCTCGCATGCCTTTGGGAAGTTGTGCACGGACCCTAGACTCCGAGGAGCTGCTCTCACCCATCGAACTTGCTCCCTGAGCCACCATCCAAGAGGACCAACGCTGAGTTACATGGGTGTGACCCATGAGCACCTGGGCCATGTCTGCCTACTACGCTGGCCCGTCAGTGATCTGGATCCACGAGGCCTTTCTCCTACTTGGTCATTTGCAAACCTCCCCAGGCCCTACCATCAAATGAAGAAGGGGGGAGGGACTGCCTGCAGAGGAGGCCACATTCCAGAAGATACACAGCCTGGGAGTGAGTCACCGCTGCCTCCTGCCTCCTCTGCATCCTCAGAAATGCTGTGTGATGTTCCCCTCACCACGACTGACTTCCCCGCGAATGTCTTATGCTAGTTTGGGGCCTCTGGCGTCCTGATTTGTACAGTGGCCACTCCCGACGGGCTTCTGTTACAGTTCGGTGTGTGCTTTCTCTGTCATTAAACGATTTTCCCAAGCCACGCATCGTGTGCGTGTGGTGCAAGGGAGCATTTTCCCCGCCAGGCGGGGCCTGAGAACTTCATTCAAACTGTGGTCCCGCAGAAAAAAGTCAAGGAAAATGAAGACGCCAGGTGAAAGAGAGGGAGGGGCTCGTGTCGTTGGCAGTGGGCTGCCCCCTGTCCACTCTGTGGAAGAGATGTTGGCCTCACAGGCTCGAGTCCCCTGGGGCCTACGTACACCTCAGGGTGCCCCCCCTTTGGAGGACTTAAAGGCGTGACCACCTCCGCTACTGGCCTCATGAGGCTAATCGGCCTGCAGAGAGTTTAAGCTCTGGCTGTCTCCTCTGTGCCTTGAGGAAGCTTTCTGGGGGGTGGGAAAATGGAGGAAAAGAAGCCCCCCACCCACGTGGCGTGTCCCCTACCAAGGGCCAGCCTGACTTGATGTTTGTGGATGGCGGCAGCATTCTGGGGTGCTGTGGGGGGATCCACAGAGGGAAAAGCAGCTCTCTTCTTGGGTACCCTCATCACCGCGGTCAAACCCAGGCCCCACCTGGTCTGCTCTGGCCCAGCCCGGGTCTGGTTGGAGACTGATTCCCCCCACCCATCCACAAGGCCTACAGGAAGCCTGGGCAGGGAGGCCGGGGTAAACAGCTGACCTCACCAGCCCCCGGGCCCTGCTTAGCAGGCAAGCTCTTTCTTTAAGAAGCAACCACAGTATCCGAGTGCAGGGTGCCGGAACTCCGTCCGAGTCCTACCCGGGCCTGGAGAACAGAAGGTCGGTTTATTTTTGACTGTGCTTCACCCACTGTGTGGCCTCTGGGGTGAGTACACCATTTGATTTATTCCTTCTGCAAAGATAAAGCGTACGCTGCGGCATTTGCCTTTTACTTCTCCGACAGGAGGCTTTGTCACTCGGTCCTTAGTGAAGCCCAAAGCGTCTGAGGCCCTTAGCGGCTTGCAGGGAGAAGGCTGAGCCCACCTGCCGGCCACAAAGCTCCCTCCACCCCTTCCACTGCTAGGAGGAACGGGAGGAGGGTGTGAGCACGGCCACCCGAATAAACACGAAGGCCCCGGCTGGGCTTCTGCGGCCGCCAAAATATTTGCACGTGTGCGATTGACCTTGTCTATCCTGTATTTACATGCCATCCGTGCTTCCCAAAAGAAGGAGAATCCCCCCCCCCCAAAATGGGGTCAAGGTGTGAGCTCCCATCAAGGGAGGCAGAAGCTGGAAGACTTCCCGAAGAGGCACCCGTCAGGGTCCAGATGGACAGACGGGGTTCTAAGATCTTCCCCGCCCCTGAGTTTCTCTAGTTCTGTGATTCTGTGATTCTGTCTCCGCAGCTTGCATTGCTTCCCCACCCCGTGAAATCCCAGGCCGGAAGTGTTAGTCCAGGTGGGCGTGGCTTGAAGCCTCGGGAAGAGCGAGTTTGCCCAGGTGGGCGTGGTTTCACCACCACCACCACCACCCCCACCCCAGCCCCGCCCCCGTCATTCCAGGAGCCTAGGGCAGCGCGCTTTGCAGGCGGGGTGGATAAAGGGGCAAGGAGTCCACACAGCCCTTGGAGAAAATCTTTTATTTCCCTAGTCCTGGGTTCCTTGCTTGTTCGCATTCCCCGCTCACTCCCTCTGCCCCTCGCTTTACCGTGGCAAGCTTGAGTCACAGACAAATGGGCGCAGACCCACATCCCGCTATTCGGGTTCCCTCAAGGATGGGCCATACCCGACACCCTGCAAGACAGCTTTCTGGGCTTCTGGGCTTGAGGGTTCCGGTCTAGGAGAGGGGGAGAGGCACAGCCATCCACTGCCAGACTTCAGGCTGCAAGCAGGTCTGGAAACTCGCACATTTCCAAACCAACCCAGCCCCTCACTAGCCCTGGAACGCTGGACAAGTCGCTCACAAAACCTAGTTTTCATTTTTCCATTCTGAAAAATATAACTGAAAAAATATAACTAGTTACTAACATCGTTGGGAGGATTAAGCAAGATATTCTGAACAGGTCCTACACAGTTAGCAGCAGAAAAGGGCACTTCCAAACTTGTGAGACGGAACAGGGGGAAGGAGAACTTGACAGTTCACACAGGAAGGGAAGGTTAACAATTCTGCCCTTCATTTCTTTTTTTTTTTTTGTATCATTAGTTTCAGAGGTATGATTTCATGGTTCATCAGTTGCCTATAACACCTGATGCTCGTTACCTCAAGTGCCCTCCTCAATGCCCATCACCTGCCCTTCATTTCTAGAACCTTCTACGCAGCCATGCCCAGGGTGGTTTGTGAGCTCTAGGGTTGCACTACTTTTTCCAGGGAAGGTGGAGTAATTCCCCCAAAAAACAGCTCCACTGCAGTCCTAGTTCCTCGCATAGTGCCTCACACAAAGTCAGTGATCAAGAAATGTTTAAGTCAATGGAAGCCAAGTTAACTAGATTTTCCTACATGTAAGTACTACAAATATTTCATATAGATACTAAATGTAAGTACTAAAAATACTTTCACGCTATTACTATATTTGCTAAATATTAGAGTTGCAGGGATTTGCTCTCCCAAACTCCTCATCTACTCAGGAATGTGTGATTCAGGACATTGAGCCCGGGGCCCCAGAAGTGACCAAGCAGGGACAGACCCGCCAGGTCAACTCTCAGTCTAGGGCTGGGGACCATGGCTGAAGAGGAGACAGGTAGCCACAGATCCCCAGGGGAAGCAAACACCAAATGTCAACTCCAGAAAATGCCAGGATTGCTGTCCTCAACAAAGTGGCAACCCTTTCCTGCCACTTGAGTGTGTGGACACTCATCCCCCACCCCTCCATGGAGAAATCTCCCTGGTGAAACTTCACATCACCTGTGTCCTTCCCAAGCTGGCCAGTGCCTTGGGTAAAGCAGCATGTACCTTTGGACGGGACCACTGGGAAGCTGTTAGGATGCCTGTTTTTTCGCCCTCCTTAAAAATAACCCAGCAGATTTTAAACTTCCTGCTTGGTAGGAAAAAATAGAACTTGTACTCAGCAATCACGTTGCACATTAGTTCCCATTACTGATGAGGCAGTGGGGTAATGAGTGCCCTATGAAAGGACATGCCTCCAAGTTTAGCTCCGAATATGAAAAGACAATCTGTCGGCATGAATAGGCAATTAAAAGAGATGCCCTGATGGCACTGATGCGTTCTTTGGATGTCGCTTTCAGAGTTAACCTCGGATGAGTTCTGAATGTTAATGCCACCTTAGAACTCCGGGATGAAGATCTGCCAAGAGAGTTGGCGGGTGGCGGAATGGAGGGGTTCTGGGCTGAGCACCAGATCCCTCCTCTGGTCCTGCTGCTGCCATTGGCTATTTGGTGACCTTGGTCGGGCCCCTTCTCCATTCTGGACCTACTCTAAATGAAAGCCTTTCTGAGCTGATGTTCTGTGCACCTGGACTGAACACGTCATACTCCTCTTGCTACACTCATGTATTAGAACCTTGCAGAAGCACCATTTAGTGGGATAGAACATTCCAGATTGCATCCAGGAGGACTTAGGTAAAGGAACTCAGTGCACAATGATGTCTTTGGTAAAAGAGGCAAGAACTCCAGTAAACGCCTTCCAACAAGGCTCCATGCGTGTTTTATGATGAGGCTGCTTCTCACCAAATCATAGCCTCGCGACCAGCATCTCCTTTTTATCTTGTTCTTTTCTCTTTTTGCTTTTAAATAATTACAGAGGAGTGCCTGGGTGGCTCAGTGGGTTAAGCCTCTGCCTTCAGCTCAGGTCATGATCTCAGGGTCCTGGGATTGAGTCCCGCATTGGGCTCTCTGCTCGGCAGGGAGCCTACTTCCTCCTCTCTCTCTACCTGCCTCTCTGCCTACTTGTGATCTCTGTGTGTCAAATAAATTCTTTTAAAAAAACCTAAATAATTACAGATTCATAGGAAGTTGCAAAGACGGTACAGAGAGGTCCTTGTACCCTTCACCCACTTGCCCCCAGCGGTGGCATCTGAAATGTCTGTAGTATGATATTGAAACCAAGAAATTGACATCAGCACAATGCGTGTGTCCAGTTCGATGCCATCTCATCATGAGTGGATCCATTTTCCCACCACCCCAATCACTGTCCCACACCACAAAGGTGCCCCTGTGCTCCCCCTTCCTAGTCACTCCCACGCCCTTCCTCTCCTACAATCCCAGCCCTGGCAATCACAGATCTGTGTTCCAGCTCTAAAGGTTTGTCATTTTGAGAGTGTTCTATAAATGCAACTGTACAATGAGTGGCTTGCTTCACTCAGCACCATGTCCTTGAGAACCGTCCAAGAATGTTGCATGTGTCAAGAATCCGTTCCTCTTTATTGCTGAGTACCATTCCCCTATGTCCTGTCTCCTTTTTTTTTTTTCAAAGATTTTATTTATTTAATTGAGAGAGAGCATGAGCAAGGAGAAGGTCAGAGGGAGAAGCAGACTCCCTGTGGAGCTGGAAGCCCAATGAGGGACTCAATCCCGGGACTCCGGGATCATGACCTGAGCAGAAGGCAGTCGTCCAACCAACTGAGCCACCCAGGCGTCCCCTATCCCCCATCCCCCACCCCCGTCTCCTTTTAACCAAATTCAGGCACATGTCGGGAAGTATGGCAGGAAGACATCCTGGCTCTGACTGCCTGTTCTCTGCTTGTAGCTCCCAAAAAACAGTGATGTCTCTTGAGAACCGGACATGACTTTCTCATCCTGCAGCATCCAGGGGAGACGGTTTTGTGATGTTAGTCCAACACTTTGGTGTCGGTGATCGATCACGAAGGACCACAGCTCTGCCTTGTCCTAAATAGTCTTTCAGCTTCTATCATGAACTGACTTCTCCAGACTTCTCACTGATGGCACAGGGACGTGCTTTTCAGACTCACTCTGTGTGCACAGCACTGGGGATCTCGTTGAAATGCAGGTTCTGATTAAGTAAGGCTGGATCAGGCTTGAAAGTCAGCATTTCCAATAAGCATCTAGGTGAGCCTCTTGCTGCCGACCTGGGGGGCACCCAGCCAATGTCAAGTATGGCCATCAGAAATTCATCTCCAAAACTTTCTGCTGCCAGACGAACCCATGGCTTCTGTCCAGTCACCTGCCTTTCTGGAATCTCAACCTTGTGGGTTATTATGAGCCTTTCCTTCTGTCCCAGACCATGAAGACATTTTAGCTATACATCTGGGGATATCATTTGAAGTTAAATTTTCCTAGATGGAGGGTCCAAAGAGTCTAAATTAAGCCCAACGTATTATTCACCCACAATCCCATTGACCTCCAGTTTTCATGGCCTGTTTTTAGTCCAAATCAAATGTATTTATGCCCCAGGTGTTTACTGATGCCCCAGCATGCATGTGGGACCTCACCTGCCTCTCTGTTCTGACATGAAGTACCCATCCACATTCACTCTGGTTTTCCATTTTCCTTCGGCATTGGCAGTAGAAGGAAAGAAGAGAACTCTTGTTTATTGCAAGACTATTTCATGAGACTTCTTTCTGGGCTCACAGACCCACCCTGAGAATGGTAAGGACACCCAGGAGAGCCAAGAAGGGAACGATCAAAGACAACTGTCCCTCCCATTTTCACTAAAATTACTTTGATAGTGGAGCAGGATGAGGGAAGCATCTGGTTGCAAATGGCTGCTGGGTGACCTTGAGACTTGTCAGCCGTTTGCTGTGGGGAATGAGTGGGCGGCAAGAAGAAAGAGTGGCAGATTTTATCCATAATTACTCATTACTTTCTTTCCTTGTCAAGCGAATGACTGAATTTTCAGGACTTCAAAGGAATCCCTCTCATACATTAATATTGTGGTTTGAGGGGCTCTCAGAGATTGTTTTCTGTTGAGCCAGTACTAAGAAAGTACATAAAGTCTTTTTTTTTTCCTAGAAGTTCCTTAGACCAGGGAATGAATATCTACCCTTGATATGTAAGAGTTTCAGCTGACCAGTGAGTTTAAGGAAAATTAGCAATATGGTACAGTTGCTTAGAAGAGCTCTTTTAGCTGTAGGCTGCATTAATAGAAGCATAATCGTTAGAATGAGGAGGTGATGATACTTCTCCCTGCACAAGAGATCCCTCCTGGAGACGTACATTAGGTTCAGGGCTTGCATGAGTCAGGGCTCCTAGCAACAAGTAACTCTGACTAATTTAAGAAGAAAGGGGATTTGCTCAAAGATATTAGACAATTCAGACATTTGTTGATGGACTGGAGAAGCCACTTGAAAGGCAGAGCTTTTAGGGATGACTTACAAGCCATGACACAGGAAAGGCCTGTTGAAGTCCTTGTTGCTGCTGCCGCCACCAAACGCTATGAAGGCCAAAGTCAGTAATGGCAGCTCCGCAGTGACAGAGGACCTGATTTCTATGGCCACAAGCACCAGGACCACTCCTCCCACAGGACTTCACCTGCAAACCCAGCAAAAAGCTCAAGGCCTCTGTCTCCACTTGAGCCACAAAACGGAAGCTCCCATTCCCTCATGGTGTCCCCTTTGGAATCAGGCTTTCATTCCAGCACCACTTCGGGCACGTCACTGTGCTTCGCTGGGGGAAGGGGCGGCACGGGAGTTTCAGTTCTTACTGCTGCCTTTGGGGGACAGGACGGATCCCAGGGGATTTCTGTGGAGAAAGATGATGGGTGGCCATGAACATGGCAGATGTCCCCTGTTCTTATTGAGGGTCACAGACTTATCAGAAGAAAGTAACCAGATGGTGAAAGAGCCGTTGAAGGAACGGGGAAGTTTGGAGCATAGAAGGGAAGACTTGGGTATGAATAAGAAATTTTAAAAGTCAGAGCAAAGTCAGAGCAAAGAAAAAGATGGAAGGAGCTGACACGGGGGCAGTGAGCTCCCCATCACAGGAAGCATTCAAGAAAATGCTGGTCAACCACTTGATAGCGATACAAGCAATAAAGGGGCAGAATTTAAAGGTCCCTTACAACTCAGAGATATTGTTATTATCTGTTCTCTCCTTCTGATATTAATCACCTATTTGGCCTCAGAAAACCAATCCATCTTGATATATCTTGTGTAGAATTTGCAATGACCTCCCTGCCTTCATTTTTTGTCAGTGCTGCATTTTATTAAAGCCTGCTTCCCCATTTATCCTCATCATGTTAGTGAGGCAGCAGATCAATTCATTACTCTTACTTCTCTAATATAGGAGGAAGAGAAATGGTCTCTGAACCCTCACCAGCTGGAAAGAGAAAAAGTAGCTAGCAGCAATTCCGTTACTGAAAAATGGGACTTCTTTTTATAAAGGGGGGAAAAAATGGATTTCAGTAAAGCAATCAAGTTAGGGAAGGGCCATTTCTGGGAGTAGAATGAAATCCACGTCTGGGAAGCTGCACGTGTCAATACCGCATCCGTTGTGCATTTTTTAAAACCAGAGTCAACAGAGAAAAACCAGGAGCGTGTGTCAATTTGGCCACGGGGGCAGGCCAGCCTCAGTCTTCCCTCCTCCATAATGGGGATGCGGCTGCACTGACCCAGCAGGTGAGGGAGCGATGGCGGGCTTCAATCACTTGCAGGTAGGGCTCTGTCACAATGCAGCACACCTTGGCCACCAAACGGGGGAAGCAAGAGGGAAGCTAAACTGGCTGATTGGCTCCCACGACGCTGACTGGCTCAACCCACCACGCCCCCAGCCTCAGGTCCCCTGCAGGCCAGCAGTGGCTCTCTCAGCGTCCGGCCCAGGGCCCCTGCCAGCTCCCCTCCCACCACTCTGTTGAGTTCCAGGAGTCACCCATCGGGCTCCAGTTTAGTTCATGACACTCCCTTGACAACCTCACTCCCTGGAGCCCCCAGGGGACACCAGCCTTGTGTTCCTCTCCTGCTCAGGGCTCTCAGGTATGGAATCTTGCTAAGTAACTGCCAGCTGGTTGTCACATTCCATCCTAGAGGCGACAGAAACAACGTTCAAGGATCGCGCCTCTGTGTGCTGCTTCGAAGATGCTTCCATGTGGCTGGAATGGCATTTCCAGGGCACTGGAGAGCCGTGTGTTTCTCGTCCCTCTATATCTCGTGTCACTCTTTTACACCTCTGAGCGCAGAAATTGGCCTGGAAGGACAGGGTAGGTTTTAGAGAATGGCCGTCCTGGCAAATGAAGGACCGCCACAGCTCAGTCCTGTGCGTACTTGCCAGGGAGAGACCCTTGCAATGTGTAGAAATACAAAAACAAGTAAAAATCCAACATGGCTCTGACTCATCACAGTGAGATTAATGTTTATCAAGCCTTTATCCTGCCGCAGACACTGGACTGAGTGCTTTATGTACATTATCTCCATCCTCACCATGACTCCTACGCGATGGGGATTTGTATTCCCATTTTACAGATAGGGAAACTGAGGTGCAGCCAGCAGGGCTAAAAGCGTGTGCAGCGCTGAAATGTAGGTGCAAACTGCGTTGGTCTGACTTCTAAGCAAGCTCTTACCCTTTGCCATGCTCTTTGTTTAAAATGCCTCCTTTCAGGGCTCCTGGCAGGCTCAGTGGGCGGAGCATGCAACTCTTCATCTCAGGGTTGTGGGTTCATCTCAGGGTCCCACATTGAGTTTTAAAATCTTAAAAAATATAAAAAATAAATTTAAAAAATTTTTAAAAAGGCAATTGGGTGGCTCAGTTGGTTGGGTGGCTGCCTTCAAGCTCAAGTCATGATCCCGGAATGCCAGGATCAAGTCCCGCGTTGGGCTCCCAGCTCCTTGGGGAGTCTGCTTCTCCCTCTGACCTTCTCCCCTCTCATGCGCTCTCTCACTGTCTCTCTCTGAAACAAATAAAATCTTTTAAAAAAATAAAAAATAAAATAAAATGCCTCCTTTCAATGGAGGTGAGAAAAAGATCCTTCTCTCTTCTCTGCTGTTAAAAAAAAAAATGACCATTCGGATAGCTGTTCAGAAGAGGAAGAAAAAAAACCTTCTGGGTCAGGCGAAGGTCAAGCATGTGTGTCTGTGGTGAGCTGTTGTGCCAAGGTCAACTTCCTCTGGATGCAATTTTCTGTTTGTGAGTTTTGTTTGTGAGAGACAGGAGTGTTGAATGGTATGAAGGGTCAGTTCGTATGGACCAGTCCTTGGTGGGTATTGACGGTTACTGGGGACAGAGGCAAGGAAGCTGGGGTCCCTCAAGGTGCTTCCTGACACACAGACACAGCCTGGGGACAGAGCTGCTGCCAGGCCAACTCCTGGTGTGAAGGGACCACCACCCCTATAACCCCCCACCCCTGCACCTCTTGGGCAGGTGGGCCCAAGGTCGCACTGACAGTCGAGGTCATGCTCTGCCAGGCCATGCATCAGACAGGCAGGAGACATGGTTGGTCCATTATGCCTCTGAGCCCACACCTTCCCCATCTCAGATTTTTGGTTCTTTTTTTTTTTTTTAAGATTTTTATTAATTTGACAGAGATACAGTGAGAGAGGGAACACAAGCAGGGGGAGTGGGAGAGCGAGAGAAGCAGGCCTCCTGCCAAGCAGGGAAACCTGATGTGGGACTCGATCCCAGAACCCTGGGATCATGATCTGAGCTGAAGGTAGCCACTTAATGACTGAGCCACTCAGGCGCCCCAGATTTTTGGCTCTTATTAAGCCGAGGTCCCACCCACCTGGGTCCTCAGCCGTGCTCATAAGTAGAGAAAGCATCTGGAAAAGTTCTCTAATGGCTGATTTCATCCCCAAACAGTGGCTCGGTGATGGGCATCGCTGACACAGAAATGCATACCGAAGAGGCCCCTCTTCGGTAGGTCTGTAGGATTTGCCCTCTGCCACTTGGAGGATGTGGGAGGAGTGGGTGTGGCTTATTTCTCTTTCCAGGCCCAGGAAACAATCTGAGTTTGGGAGGTTCGGGTCTTAGTCCTTTGTTAACAGCTGAGAAAGACTTCAACGTCTCAACTGCCTCGCAGAGCTTTGGAAGAGAGGGAAGGTCCCCCTTCCGAAGTGGGAGACAGTGGACCCTGGGCCCCCGTGCCTGCTGCCCATCCACTGGGCTGCTTCTTTTGGCCTCCACATGAAGGACGAGAGGCTTCTTTGCATTCTGCTGCCACAGGCACTAGAAAACCAAATTTTGCTTTTAGCAGTAACCTCTCAGAAGCACCGAAAAATAAGCCACCAGAAACTCCTCCAGCTGACCTGGGCATTCTAGTTTCTTCATGGTTGTTGGGTTTTGTTTGTTTTTTTAAGATTGATTGATTGGCTGATTTTAGAGAGTGCGTGGAGGGGATAGAGGGAGAAGGAGAATCTCAGGTTGACTCCCCACTGAGCACAGAGCCCCGTGCGGGGCTTGATCTTACCATACAGAGATCATGACCTGAGCCGAAACCAGGAGTCAGACGTTCAACCCACTGTGCCACCCAAGGGCCCCGGGGTTGGGTTTTTTGTTTTGTTCTGTTTTGTTTTGTTTTAAATGGGCCAGTTCGACCTGCAACCCAGTTCTGTCTGCTCCCATTTCAGACCATACACACAGCATCTTCACCTTCAAAACATCTGTACTCAGGGGAGCAGAGGCCCCTGGATGCACATGGATTTTGTTGTCTTGTTTTGCGTTGGTAAAACCAGGAGACTGGTAACTCCTGGTTGGGGTTGTCAAGGTGGCGGGATTGAACATCATATGGTGTGGCCATGGGCTCGGGCTGAGCTGGGAGGAGGGTCACCCGAGAGGCTTTTAGGAACGCCAGCCTTGAGGAGGGTGGTCTGGCCTCGTTCCGGGTTTGTCGTGTCCGTCATCCTGTGCTCACGTTCAAGTAGAGTGGTAGACAGTAGGTAGGACTGGCCATGAACTGAGGAGTTTTCTGGCTGAGTAAAGTCCTCTGTCCACTGAGGAGGTTACAGCCGAGCTGCTGCTCCTTCTGGGGCCTCTTCTATTTCGAAGGAGAGAAACAGCACAGCAGAGACTGGAAGCCCGGTTCCAAGACCAGCGCGCCAGCCCCACGCCTCCTTCAGAAACCCCACTGTTCTTGGCACCTCAAGGGCACTCTGATGCTTCCTCTAATCCCCACCATTCCTCCACTGCTCGGGGCTGATAGTTTTCCTAAAAGAAGTGCTCCATTTCCTTGCTTCTCAGAGTGGGGTCCACAGACAGTCACACGAGCTCATGGGGAGCCTGTTGGGAATGCCAAATCCGACCCCTTGCCCCAGACCCGGTGCCCTGGAATCTGCCTCTTCCCCAGAGGCCCAGGAGAATGCCGAGCTCCTGGAGACTGAGAAGGGCAGGCTGCTGGGAGCGCATCAGGCCCTTCTGTCTAAGGACAGGGCAAACGTGCCTGGAAAGGTGATCTGTATGTGGTCAGGACTTGGGGAGCAGAGCGGGGTGGGGTGCGGGAGAAGATCCTCAGGGTGTTTGATTCATTCGGCTGTAGTGAGTCATTTTAAGACCACCACACTCTCTCAGAATCCCAGAGAGTCAATTGTGCACCCTTCTTCTGTCAGTAATTTCTCCCCTGCCTAGAGGTGAGAGATGCTTTTACAGCCTGCTGTGAATGTCTGGTAAATTACCTTACCCACTTCTTTCCTGCCTGTGGCGCACCAGAAGGGGGGGACATTGTGTCCAAAACCTTGGAACACTGTGTACACAATCACCCTTTCCAGCCACCTGTTTCTGCTGACAACTTCAGGAATTAGCTTCTTTATTAAGCATTAGATAAAAATCATCCCACTCTGGGGAAAAATGACACGGAAAGTTAAGGGCCGTTTATAAAACCGCATACACATGCATGAGGTTTGCCAAAAGCTGCTTGTGCCCCAAGTGAGGCAGACGGGCCACCATGGGCAGGAATGGAGAAGAGGATTGAAGGAAAGATCGAGAAGGCTTGAAAGAGGATGTGTGAGCTCAAGGACCCTGTGGCAGTCAGAAACGGCTTCCTTAGAAATGTCTTTGAGAGCATGAAAGTTACAACAAGAAACTGTCATTTTTACGGAGAGCCCCTAACTCCTAGGATTCCAGTCCTTTAGGTTACCTCATTATATCTCTGCTAATGAAACACGACTTTTTCATCCCCAGGAGACCAAGGCTTTGCCTCCAGTGCAGCATGGAGAAGGAGAATGGATCGATTATCTAGATAATTCAAGGGCAACCTCCCACTTCAGCTACCTCTGTGTACAAACCATCATCAAGTCCTTCACCAAGAAGCTCTGACCAGGAGCACAAACCCCATGATTAGGACTTGGTTTAGCAAACCACCTGCCTCGTGACACTATGGCACTGGGCCGGGGTGGGGTGGGGGAAGGATTTTGCCCCCAGGAACATTTTGCAATGTCTGGAGACATTTGTAGTTGTCCTGACTGAGAGAGAGAGATGCTCCTGGCAACCAGTGAGCTAACCATCCTACAATGCACAGGGCACAATGCACAGGGCAGGCCCCACATGGCAGAATTATCTAGGCTCCCATGACAGCAGGGCCGAAGTGGAGAAGCTCTGTTCCCAGGAGATGGGCTTGGGTCTTCACTCACTGCGCAGCATGGTCCCCATAGCAGGAAAATCAACAGGAACACACAGTCTCTAGCAATGAGCTCAGATTCTCAGTGCCCCGCCCCCTGCACCATCCTGCCCTGCCCCTGGCCAAGGCCAACCACATTCAGCCAGTTCATCATGGGCTTCCTCAGACAGCAGAGCACGCTCATTTATATTCCATCTTCCAGGGCATTTCTGGAAGAAATGTTTCCCAGTCTTGCTACTTTCGCATAGATTGGGGCCTCTGGGAGGCCAAGAGAAACCCAGGTCACATCTGTTTTGGAAGCTCCAGGTATAAAAAATGAAGAAAGACAAAAATAAGGGGATAAAAATTTCAGTGCATTTTAAATATTTGCAAATAAATTAATGCTGTCCCCAAAGAATGGAATCAATATGCTTGTACCAGTCAGGATATCATTGCAATATCTCTACATTTCATGTATTCACTCATTGTGCCCTACAGGCAGGGTCATCCTGTGATGGAATCCAACCCTGAGAGTGCACCGTGAGAGTTTTCCTTTCTTGAGTCCTGCCGGTGTGTCTCTGTGACCAGGAATAGGGCTTACTTGGAAAAATATTAAAGATCTAAATGTACAGCTATTAGAGGCTATGTCATAAGGAGCAGCAAAAGTCCAAAGGCAAAAAATAGTAGTTTAAACATACAAATACTTATTGGATGTCCTGGGTAGTAATCTGAGTGTGTGTGTGTGTGTGTGTGTGTGTGCGCGCACACATGTGTGTGTTTGTATAAATGTGCGTATATGTATATATACATACATATATCCATGTATATATGTACATATACATATACACACACACACACATACATAATCTCAACCCTTTGTTGTTATTAATCTCATTTGACAGGAAAACCAAAATAGAAATAAAGTGATGCCCAAAGTCACAACCTTATCAGTGAGTCCGTGAGTAGAATCAGGTATGTATGTAAAATCAAGAAAGTTTGACTCCAGAGACCACACCTGTGACTCTGTCCATTGACAGCCTCTCAAAGGGAGATAAGAAGTTGTGTAGCACCATAAAAGGGCTTTAGAAAGCATCTCAAGGAGATACAGGGCAATGCCAACAGGACAGGTGTTGGAGTCACACAGATATGAATTCTAATCCTGCTTTGGACCCTTTGCTGTGAGGTTTTGGGCTCCTTCCTTAATCTAAAGCCACTTTCCTCAGCCGTAATTGACCTGGTGGTCCCCAAATGTCCAGTGAGGCTGTTAGGGTCTGAGCATTAGCCCAGAAACACGAGGGGTACACAGCGTTGTGATGATAAAATTGAAGCTCAGAGAGAGCAAGTGTGTTCCCCAAGGCCACACAGCAAAGCACTGACAGGCCTCTGAATACATGGTCCAGTGTTCCTTACACATCAACTGCTCTAAACCATTTCATCAATCTGACCCCCTCCGTCCCCTAACAGAATATTTCTCAAATTGCCCATTTCAGAGCTCCAGATAGGATTCTCTCACCTGCAAGGCTATGTGGTCATACTTGGTGGGCTGTGCCAAACTGGGTGCCATGGGATTAAGCAATCAGAACATACACAGTCCAAAAAAAGTGGGAGAAAGCCTTTATATTCCAAGCATAATCCCAGAGTGTCCACTAGGTGGAGCCACGCTTCTGCATTCAGGGTCCCAACGTTTTTCTAGATTAGAGCGTGAATTTGGCTCTTAAGTGAGGTACTGAAAAGGTTCACTCATTCATTCACTCACTCACTCATTCAATGAATAGTTACTAAGCACCTACTCTATGCATGATACGTGATACAACAGTAAACACTGTAGTTCTTTTATTTATTTATTGTTTTATTTAAATTCAAGTTTGTTAAGATATACTGTAGGATTGGTTTCAGGAGAACACTGTAGTTATGAACACTGTAATCAGAATCTGACAACTTCTCTGCTTCTGTAATGAACCTCACAGCCAGGCAAGAACTTTATCCTTCCATTCACTCCATCCTCAGCAGGGGGCCAGATTTCTTCCCAAAATATGTATTTGGCATGTATTTCCCACCAAGCTCTGGGAACACTAAGAGAGATCAGACACAGTTTAGTGGTGGAGACAAGTTGCCTGCCCTGGGCAGTGACTGCTGCGTGCTACTGGCCAGAGGAACCCAGAACTCCTCTTTAGGATTTTTTAAAAAATAAAGCCAACTCCTTTGTCCTTTGGCATCCTGAAAGGGGAAGTCAAAACCTTTGCCCACCCATACTTTCTCTGCTTCTCGTCAACAGTTGGCTCCTATTTGCTGTCCCCCAGAAATCTCTGTTAGTGCTAACAAGGTGGGGCTTGAAATGGCAAGAATGAGATTGATTTTTTTTTAAGATTTATTTATTTATTGGGAAGAGAAAGAGAGAGCAGGGGGAGGGCCAGAGGAAAAGCGAAAGAGAGAATCTCAAGCAGACCCTGAACTAAGCGAGGAGCCCAACATGGGGCTCGATCCCACAATCCTGAGATCATGACCTGAGCTGAAACCAAGAGTCAAATGCTCAACCGACTGAGCCACCCAGGCACCCCAAGACTGATTACATTATAGGTGGAGTAAGCGGAAGGGTTCACTCTTCCCTGGGCACACATTTCTGCCTCCCCTTCCAAGAGAGGCTCTGTATGTGTAGATGGAACCTTGTAGGCTGATGTCGGGAGGCCCAGGCTCTGAGCCTAACATGATGTGTGGTTGTGGATCTTCACATTCTCTTTCAGACCTCAGTCTCCTTATCTGCTGTGGACTCCATATGGCCACAGATTCTTTACAGACCTTCCCAGCAGGAGATGGTGTCTTTCCCCCACTGGATCCCAGAGCCAGCCACCCTCCAATCCACATCACATCATCTCCCCTAGATTAGCTGTAAGGATCCTGCCAGAGGTTCTCCCGCTGTCACTCTGCCCTCAACGTGCATTTCACACAGGAGATCAAATGACGTGAGAACAAGTTAGATCACGTCACTCATCTGCCGCACCCACGCTGATCACAGCCGGCCTCCCTTCCATGACCTTCAAGACTGGGTGCCATGTGGCTCCCCACCCACGTCTCTGCCTGTCTCCCCCTTGTTCACACTGTTCTAGGCCCACCTCTGGGACTGTGACCCCAGGACCACACAGTTGGTCCTCTAGAGAGAGCTTGGAGCTGAAAAACCAGGCAGAACTTGAGCTGGAAAGCGTATGGGATTGAAGTTTCACTTTAAGATAAACAGTCCTCGGGGCCCCTGGGTGGCTCAGTGGGTTAAGCCGCTGCCTTCAGCTCAGGTCATGATCTCAGGGTCCTGGGATCGAGTCCCGCATCTGGCTCTCTGCTCAGCGGAGTGACTGCTTCCCTTCCTCTCTCTCTGCCTGCCTCTCTTGTGATTTCTCTCTGTCAAATAAATAAATAAAATCTTAAAAAAAAAAAAAGATAAACAGTCCTCTATCCAGAAGCTAGGGGAGACCAGAAAACTTCTCCTTGAACCTGGCGGGGGAGTTTTTCTAAGAGGAGGAGAGGGTGGTGGTATGAACAAGGCTGGGCTTCCAGAAACACGGTTTCTGGTGGATCCTAAGGGGTCAGAAACCTGGGTTGTGGGGCGCCTGGGTGGCTCAGTGGGTTAAGCCGCTGCCTTCGGCTCAGGTCATGATCCCAGGGTCCTGGGATCGAGTCCCACATCGGACTCTCTGCTCAGCAGGGAGCCTGCTTCCCCCTCCTCTCTGCCTGCCTCTCTGCCTACTTGTGATCTCTCTCTCTCTCTGTCAAAAAATAAATAAAATCTTTAAAAAAAAAAAAAAGAAACCTGGGTTGTTGTCCTGCGACTGGCCAGTGAGCAGATGAATGAGTCCCCATTTAGGATGCTGTAACTGCATTTGATTAATTTCATTTGGTTTTCCCCTGACTTATAGCTCTGACCTCCATTAGAGTAGAAGCTCCTGGGACATATTCACCTCCGTAGCTCCCTGTCTCCCAAACGGAACTTTGCACAAAGGTGGCAAGGAAAACATTTGCTAAGTTTTGTGAGCAACAGTCCTTTCTCGCCAGCCATGCCTGATAGCAGCACCCCAATTTTCTTCTAGGGCACACTCCCTTCCCTGCTCTCACCCATGTGCTCCAGGTAAGGGCTCACTCCCTCCCTGGCTCCAGAGCTGGACACACGACCAGGCCCAACCAAGGAAAACATTCTCCCAAGCACACTTACTGGTTCAGAAATGGGCAAGTGATTGTTCCAGGACTGAGGAGACAAAGGAGACAGAAGTGGGGATAAAAGCAAGTTCTCTTCTGCTCAGGCTGCAAGAAGCAAGGATGCTGCAGGCTTGAAGCTGCTGAAGGCCTAGAATTAGCCAACACAGTTCAAGCTGGAGAGGACGGGAGAAGTCAGATCCTGGTGACGTGCTTTAAGCCCCTGAATCCAGCTGAGTCAGAAGCCATTTCTGCCACTGGATTCTTGAATCATCTGAGCAGATAGTTTCCATTTCTTGTCTAAGGCAATTAGAATGGAGTTACCGGTCACTCACATCCAAGAGTCCTGACAGAAGAATCAATGAATGAATGAATGAATGAATGAACATTGGCATAGAGGAAAGGATTCTGTGCTAGGAGCCAAGGCAGTGTCTTGTCATTTACTATGTGACCCTGGGCAAGTTCCCTGATGTCTCTAGACTTCAGTTTAGAACTCTGATATCTTTCATTTATTCAACATTTATGGCCATTCATCGTGCCAGACACCATGCTAGGTGTTGGCTCTTCTATGGTAACAAACCCTCATGGTTCCTGTTCTCATGGAAATGAACTTCACTAGAAAAACAAAGTAACATTTCTGCATACCTGATTTTGTCACTGGGAAATCTGTTTGTGGTACAAGTCCCCAGCACTTCACTGGTAATGATCTCATTATTCCTTCCACTCCTCATCAGCTACTATTGGGGTTAGCTGGAGGAGGGGCGGGAAAGAGAGCCTCTTATGATCAGGGAGGAGGGTACCCAGACTTCACTTCCTACCAGAGCTCACGACCAATCAGAACTAATGTTTATGAGCCTAATTGTACACAGCACTGAGCTAGAGTGTGTAACAAGAGCCCGGCTTGGGCCTGGGTCCTCTCTTTTGGGACCTTTAGCTCTAAGAACAGCCAACCTGCAACCAAGTCCATTTTTTTCTGGCCTCTGGCAAAGAGACTTTTCTGACTCAAATCCACTCATCAGCGTTCCCAAGATTCAGGCTTAGAAATGGAGCTCTTAAGCTCAATCATTTTCAATTCTTGTTATAAAGAATAATGCCAACTACAGTTGGATTTTCAATTTTTTTAAAAAAGATTTATTTATTTATTTGACAGCTAGAGCTCACAAGTAGGCAGAGAGGCAAGCAGAGAGAGAGAGAGGAGGAGGAGGAAACAGGCTCCCTGCCGAGCAGAGAGTCAGATGTGGGGCTCAATTCCAGGACCCTGGAATCATGACCCGAGCCGAAGGCAGAGACTTTAACCTACTGAACCACCCAGGCGCCCCTGGATTTTCATTTTTAAAGGGAATTTACAACTTGGGTTGAAGTGGCCAAATGTCTGACATAAATAAGCCCAAGGTCCAAATGGAAGCTTAGCAGGTCCCAAATAACCAGAGTTCTATCCCACCTTCTAGGCTTTCATTTGCTCATTCATTTAACAAATAGTTATCAGGGCACCTGGGCAGCTCAGCTGGTTAAGTGTTGCCTTCAGCTCAGGTCATGATCCCAGGGTCCTGGGATTGAGCCCTATGTCAGGCTCCCTGCTCAGTGGGGAGTCTGCTTCTCCCTCTCCCTCTGCCCCTCCTCCTGCTTGTGTTCTCTCTCCCTTCCTCTCTGTCAAGTAAATAAATAAGATATCTTAAAAAATAGTTATCAAGTGTCCACTCTGCACCAGGCACCATGATAAAGCAGCAGCTGGTTCCTAAGAGGGCAGCCCACGGAGGGAAGAGATCCAGAGGCAATACTCAAACCTGTTTCTTGTATTTCCACCCGCACACCTGACTGAGCCCAGCCAAGTGTAATTAAATCAGCCTCTACTGAGAAATAATTTCATGTGCCCTACTTTAAATATAGCACAGGTGCTTGCCTGTTCCAGCTATTATTGCTGCATTTCAAAAATGACCTCAAAACTTAGTGGTTTGGTACTTAATGCCACCAAACTGCACGCTGGGGAATGACTTAGGGGCGCCTGGGTGGCTCAGGTCATTACCCCAGGGTCCTGGGATCAAGTCGCGAATTGGGCTCCCTGCTAACTGGGGAGCCTGCTTCTCTATTTGTCTATTTCTCTATTTGTCTCCGCCCCTCCATTCCTCCTTCTGCTCATGCTCTCTCCCCCTCTCTTAAATGAAAATTTTAAAAAACGAATAAGATGGTTAAAATGGTAAATTTTATATGTATTTTTTCATCTTAAAAATATTATGGGAGAATTTAAAAAATCCGTAACGGTTTGAAAGAACCGTTTAACGAAGATCACAGATTCTGGGGGTGAGAATTTGAGGCAGGGCACAGTAGCGACAATTCATTCCTGCTCCATGGTGTCTGGGCCTCAGCCAGAGAGACTCAAAGGCGGGGGTGAATCGGTGTCTGGGTGCTGGCATCATCTACAGCCCTTATATTTACATGCCGGGGCTGACCCAAAAACTTGGGACTGCCTACTGGAGCACCCAAGCGTGGCCTCTTCCTATGTGCCCTTCTCGCAACATAGTGGCCTCGGGGTAGCCAAACTTTCTATTTTCATTTATTTTTTTAAGTAGGCTCCGTGGAGCTCAGCACAGCGCTTGAACTCCCTTGAAATGGCAAAGCTATTTTGGAGAAAGCTTTAAAAGAAGAAAACGACAAACCCCTACCATTTATTAGCGAAGTCTATGCAAATGCAGGCAAAATAAAGGTCTCTGATCCGTACAGTTCCAGTTTTATTTATTGCCCCCGTGAAGTCTGCAGGGACTGTCACAGGTGGGACAGTCTTGAAAAGCCCATTCACATCAACCCACACAGCCCGGTCCACCCCCGCGTGGACTCCCGGCCCAGCCTTTTCTGCTTCCAACCCTTTTCCCACCCCTTTCCCGTCGGTCGCCCTGGAATGACGTCACAAGAAGGCGCGGAGGCGCAGAAATCAGCGCCTGCGCGTGCGCCGTGTGCAAGCAGCAGCCCCAGGCTTGTTACAGAGCCTGGCGATCGCAGGGCGGCGGGGTTCCCAGTGCTGCTGTGGCCGGGTCTGTAGCGTGAGGCGTCCTTGAGCTGAGAGGACCATGAACCGCAGTCGGCAGGTGACGTGCGTGGCCTGGGTCCGCTGCGGCGTGGCCAAAGAGACGCCAGACAAGGTGAGGCCTGGCCGCTCGGAGGTGGGGGGAGCGGCCTCTTCGCGGCATCCTTGTCCAGGCCCGCCTAGAGAACCTGGACCCGCTCCACGCGGCCTGGGCCTCGCTGGTGTGACTGGCCGGGGTGAGGCCGGCTTTCGCCTGATTGTGGTGAGGGGCCCTCCGGCTCCGAGTCGGGGGCCGCGCCCCCTCACGGTCTCTTCCCCCGAGTCCAGCCCACCCCCGAACTGGCGAGCAGGTGGGCCGGGCGGGTGGGAAGGGGGCGGGGTGCTGCTCGCAGTGGGAAATCTCTCAACTTCTTACTGACAGCAGTGAGGCTTCACGCTCACTCTAGTGAGTGTTCAGGCATAGCGGGAAGAGGGAGCACGGGACAGTGGGAAACCACTTTCTGCTCGTGCGCTTGGCCTTCGGGGCAGGACGAGAGCTGTGGGGTAGAACAACTGGTATGGAGACTATGACGTCTTGAGGCTGGGCGCTGAGTTAGGAATTTCTCGCAGTGACCCAAGTGAGATGTTGTGGCAGTGGGTGATGAGAGGTAACCCTGACACACGAAGAAGGAAAAAACCTACAGAAGTTCGAGAATGAGTCAGTGGTAGAGGTGAAGATTATTTAAGTTGTTCAGCTGATATTTACTAAGTGCTTCCTGTGTGCTGGGCATTGTTCAGGGTCCAGGGGTAGGGATAAACAAAACAGAAAAATTCCCTGCCTTTATGGAATTGACATGTGCATATATGTCCGTGGGAGTAAATGCTATGAATGGGAAGGGGGGGGGGACTGAATGTAATTGGGCCAGTGATGACAGAGATGGGAAAAGTGATAGGAATGTAAGCGGCTGGGAGGGGAGGTGAACAGGAATGAGGGATTGGAAGGTTTAAATTCCACCAGGGGACAGACTGTGCTTGTTTTATTCACCAGTTTCTCCCGTGTTTGGCTCCAGCAGGTGCTCATTGCATATATATAGAGAGAGAAAGAATAGGGCCAGGAATTATCTCAGTAGAAATTATTGGAGGTAATAGTTGTTATTGAAGGAGGTAATAGTTGTTATTAAAAAGGGACATGTAACCTTTTAAAGACTATATGAGTTTCAGATATGTCCACACACTGGAACCACTTGGGGAGCTTCAAAAAGTAGTGATGTCTGGGGCACCTCACTGGCTTCATTGGTGGAGCCTGGGCTCTTGATCACAGGGTCATAAAGTCAAGTGCCACACACCCGCCTGCCCCCATTGGGCCTGCAGCTTTACTTAAAAAAAAAAAAAAAAAAAAAAAATACAGTGCCTGCGTCCCACTCCTGCATATTGTGATTTAATTGGTCTGGAGTGTGAGAAGATTCCCTCCCCCCACCATGTGATTTTAATTGCAGACAAGTTTGGTAACCACTGCTTGAAGAGTTTGCGTTTATTCTACAAAATCAAAATAGGAAGAAGAGATTAAGTTTATTCTACAAGATCCCAGAAAAACTGAGATCAGTGAGAGTAATTAGAAAAATAAGTATCTTTTTTTTTTAAAGATTTTATTTATTTATTTGACAGACAGAGATCACAAATAGGCAGAGAGGCAGGCAGAGAGAGGGGGAAGCAGGCTCCCTGCCGAGCAGAGATCCCAATGTGGGGCTCGATCCCAGGACCCTGAGATCATGACCTGAGCTAAAGGCAGAGGCTTAACCCACTGAGCCACCCAGGTGCCCCCAAAATAAGTATCTTTAAAAAAAAAATCTTTTAATTAATTTTAAAAGCCTTTAATTTCTGGAACAACAAATGTCATCCCTCAGGAGGATTTCCATATTACTAGATGTTTAGTGCAAACTGAGTGATTGATGGAATCATTGTCTGTCATCAAGCATCCATCCCTACCAGGGGCTGAGCACTGAATTATGTGTGTAAACAGAACAAGAAGTTGATTTCTGTCTTCAGTGAGTTTACAGTTTCACAATAATGGGATGTTTTAAAAGGTATTAAAGCATTGATTAAATGAAAGAACACCAGTTTTGAAATAAAGAGACCGATTCCAATGGTCCTTTTGAAGAGGATTTCCCAAGTGGAGAGTCTTAAAGGCAGCTGGAAAGATGGAACTGGGAGGGGTGCCTGGGTGGTTCAGTTGGTTGAGTGTCAGACTCTTGATTTTGGCTCAGGTCATGATCTCAGGATCGTGAGATCAAGAGTCCTGCGTTGTCTGGCTCCAGGCTCTGCAGGGAGTCTGAAAAAAAAAAAAAAAAAAAGAAAGAAAGATGCAACTGGAGTATGGGGGGGCTAGAGAAGGATGAGTTAGGGGTAATCAGTTCCAAGGTGATAGTTTTAGTCTTCAGAATGAATGACCTTTGCAAGGAAGTGACAGCGTGTGACTCATAGTGAGTATTTGGCAGTGAGAACCAGGAAAAGAGCAGGGGACCAAGGCAGGGGTAATTTATTTAGGAATACCCACAGGGGAAATGAGAAGTAGCCAAGAAGAAATCAGAATAGTTGAAAGAAAATGAGATGGACTGTCACAGTTTATACAAGTTAGTCTTTTCTGAATAGTCTGGGAAGAAGTAGACTGAGCAGTGTTTTGTTTTTTTAACAGTTTCAGGTGGGAAATGGATTTAATTATAAAGACCTGTGAAAATCCCATTTATGGTAAATTTAGGGAGTCTGGATTGAAGTTTGATTCTTGATATTTTTTGAAGTTATATTTTACATTAGTTTGCAGACTTCTTTTTAACTCAGAGATTTATAAAGATTTCCTTAACTGTATGGTAATGAAATGTTTGCTCTCTTATAGGTAGAACTTAGTAAAGAAGAAGTAAAACGTCTCATTGCTGAAGCTAAGGAAAAATTACAGTAAGTTTAGGATTGTTGATGTCTAAAGTCAAGTCCAGATGAAATGTAAATTTCAAACAGTGATGATGAGGTGGTCTTATTGTCAAATGGTACCATTTGGGTGATTTCTCTTTTTTGTTCCTTGGCACAGAGAAGAAGGTGGCAGTGACGAAGAGGAGACAGGCGATCCTTCAGAAGATGGCATGCAGAGTGCACGTACCCAAGCACGACCAAGGGAGCCCCTGGAAGATGGCGACCCAGAGGACGACAGGACGCTGGATGATGATGAGCTGGCTGAGTACGACTTGGATAAATATGATGAGGAGGGTGACCCAGGTTAGAGTTCACTTACTTCTGGTTTTTAACCACAGGCTCAGTGTATTAGATCATGCTTCTGCTGTTTCAGAGCTTTTGTTGTCCTTTATACCGGTTAAATAATCTGGCTCAAGTCTAAGCAGACAACATGTTTCCTAAACTAGTTGAAGAAATAAGCTAACCTACTAAACTAAGATGTAAAAAAGCATAGTATTGTATATTTTATTGCAAGTGATGGGTATGATCTGTAATTCAAGTTGAGGGATGGGCAAAGGGGAGTGGGAGATACAGGCTTCCAGTTACAGAATGAGTAAGTCTTGGGGATGAAAGCTGCAGTATAGGGAATATAGTCAGAGATGCTGTGATCGCGCTCTGTGGTGACAGATGGTTGCTACACCTGTGAGCGTGGCATGATGCATAAGAGATTAAGGTTAATCACTGCGTTGTACACTTGAAACTAATACTGTGTTTCAGCTGTACCCGAATGAAAAAAAATTAATCTGTAACTTGTGTCTCTTTTCAATAATGAGAGATGGGTTACTACCCCCATTTTGCAAGGAAAACTGAGGCTTACAAAGATGAAATGACTTTGCCAGGGCCACACAGTGGTGGGCAGTGGAGCTGAGGGTTGAACATTCTCTTGCTGCAAAGCCTTTACTCTTAGAGAACACTTCATTAGGTGCAGAGAATAGTTTTTTCCATTGGACTCTGAGTTGTGCACGCCTAAACTCGTGACCATCCCGCTAGGACAGATGCCATAGGAATACAGAGAAAGGAAGAGCTAACCCAGCCTGGAGAAATGGCATTCAGAAACAGCTTCTTGGGGCACCTGGGTGGTTCATTCGGTTAAGCATCTGACTTCAGCTCAGGTCATGAGCTCAGGGTCCTGGGATCATGCTCTGTGTCAGGCTCCCTGCCCAGCAGGGAGTCTGCTTGTCTCTTTCCCTCTGCCTCTCCCCTGCTCATGCTTTCTTTCTCTCTTTCAAATAAATAAATAAAATCATTAAAAAAAAAAAAGAAAGAAATTGCTTCTTAATAATCTCCACACTGTGTGGATTATTGGTGGTCTTTCTCATCTAGTTGAAATTCCCATCTCTGTTGTTTATCAGATGTTTAAGACAGATTAGTTCTGTCTCCTTAAAGTAGCTTTCCCTAACAATTAGAGTATATTTCTTTCCTGAGTTTTATGTTATTTGGGGTCTACTCTAGGTCACCCTTGCAGATATGCCATAAGAGAATTCTAATTTGAGATAAGTTTAGTAAAAAAGGCATAATAGCACCTCTTTCAGAGTCATATAGCAAATTAGCATAAAAGTAGTTCTTTTTTTTTTTTTTAAGATTTTTATTTTATTTATTTGACAGA
Organism: Meles meles; assembly: GCF_922984935.1. Taxonomy (NCBI): domain Eukaryota; kingdom Metazoa; phylum Chordata; class Mammalia; order Carnivora; family Mustelidae; genus Meles; species Meles meles. The sequence continues at coordinate 14,648,326 of NC_060072.1, read as the reverse complement.
GATCACAAGTAGGCAGAGAGGCAGGCAGAGAGAGAGGAAGGGAAGCAGGCTCCCCGCCAAGCAGAGAACCGGAAGCGGGGCTCAATCCCAGGACCCTGAGATCATGAACTGAGCCGAAGGCAGAGGCTTTAACCCACTGAGCCACCCAGGGGCCCCGCATATAAGCAGTTCTAATCTTGCAATAAAATCACCAATTTAACTTTGTGAAGCCCAGCCCATCATTCTTTTTTTTTTTTTAGATTTTATTTATTTATTTGACAGAGAGATCACAAGTGGGCAGAGCAGCAGGCAGAAAGAGAGGGGGAGAAGCAGGCTCCCTGCTGAGCCTGATGCAGGGCTTGATTCCAACCCTGAGATCATGACCTGAGCCGAAGGCAGAGGCTTAACCCACTGAACCACCCAGGCTCCCCAGCCCATCATTCTTTTTATTTGATTTGACCAGGCAGCCGTTACTCTGTATCGATTCCAGTGTCTTAGGATAGTTCTATCACTTTTTAATAGTAAGTACACTTTTTTTTTTTTTTTTTAATTTAAGAGGGGCAGGGAGGGACAGAGGGAGAGAGCATCTTAAGCAGGCTCCATGTCCAGCATGGAGCCTGACTCAGGGCTTGATCTCAACCCTGAGATCACAGACTGAGCTGAAATCAAGAGTCAGACATTTAACTGACCAGGCCATCCAGGTGCCCCATAACTATACTTTTAATAATGACTATAAGGAGCCAGTTAGAAAATCTGAGCAGAGTGCTGGTATTTTGTGAGAGAGAGCTTTACAGTTTAATTTTATTGGAATATTGTGAAGACCAAGACTATCAGGTATGCATTCCAAAGTCAAATGTAAATTTTTTTTTTAAGATTTATTTATTAGCATATGTGTTGAGGGGAGAGGGAGAGTCTTAAGCAGACTCCCTGCTGAGCACGGAGCCTGATACAGACCCTGAGATTAAGACCTGTGCGAAACCTAGAGTCAGGCACATAACTGACTGTGCCCCACCATGTCCCCCTATAAATGGCTTTTAAATTCCTGTTTACTATCCAGTATTTCCTTTCCTACCCGTGCGTGGATGATCCAGTTAGTTATGAAACAGATAGTTGCAGCTAAGGTGGGATACCTTAGGAAAATGCTTTTGTCGAAATGACTTTTCAATTTATGAATTCTTACAGATACTGAAACTCTCGGTGAATCTCTCTTGGGTCTTACAGTCTATGGAAGTAATGATCAAGATCCTTATGTTACTCTGAAAGATACGGTAAATATTTACGTGGCTTTTCTAATTATGCTTCTTAGGTGTTTGGAAAACCTTACCAAATATCTGCATCTAGTTAATGACTTATTCTCTCCACCTAGGAGCAATATGAACGTGAAGATTTCTTGATCAAGCCTAGTGACAGTCTGATAGTTTGTGGCAGAGCTGAACAAGACCAGTGCAATTTAGAGGTCCATGGTAAGTGGGGGACAGCCCTTAGGGAAAGGTTCTCCAAGATGAAAATAATCACTATAATAGTTACTGTTGTGAATTTTCAGGCACAGTTCCTGGTGGATCTCATTTAAGTTACATGGTTAATTATATACAGTTGGTATATGCTGGTTATTGTGCCTGGGCATGTATGGTCTGGTATGTCACTCGTACAGGACTTTTATTTATGGAAATAGGTCTCCTGGGGGGTGGGAGATGTGTGTGTGTGTGTGTGTGTGTGTGTGTGTGTGCGCGCGCGCGCACACGCGCGCATGCAGGTTTAGTATTTTTTCAAACATTTTTGCCAGTTTTTCACTCTCCCTCTCTCCCCATTGGAGAAAACCTAGAAGTAAAGCCATATAAAAATAAAGGAAACGATTACAGTCCTGATACCGTGAGGTAACTTGTTGCCCTGGCTTTTTACTCCAGTCTCTTTTCTGGGTACTTTTTCTTTATGTGATGAAGATTATACTCAATAGACAGGTTTTTATTCTGCTTTTTTCCACAATCCTTTCACATATTTCCCCTGCATTTCTTCACAAAAACTCAATGCAAGGGCTTCCATTCCTCTAGTCTCCTTTCCCAGTTCAAGGAATATTTGCACCACAGCTGGAGGTGAATGCTTTGAATCTGAAGTGAGTACTGATTTGAATTTTTCTTTTTCATTTGGATTTTTAAATCAGATGTAATGTTGATATTTATTAGGTCAACAAATATTAATTGAATAGCTGTTTTCTAAAAAAAATGGACCTTCAAGATGTCTATAGTATTCTGACTCTAGATCTTCCCTGCTGTTTCTCCTGTCCCTTCTGTGCACATCTTCAGACATGTCTGTCCTTCCTCAACAATCTTCTAATCATCTGTCTTTAAAATTTGAAGCTTTAAAAATATTAAGCTAAGGCCTTTCATTATAGAAACACAGTTGCATAGCTTGAAAATTAAAATCTTTGTTTAATTTTTTCTTACGTCTTCTAGGTTACTTTGTCACTGACTCCATTTCATAGCTTGGATTTCTGGAACTCCTCACAGTCCTTAAGACTGCCTTCAGGAAGTCTGTGGATTAGGCCATTTTAATCCCATGGCCCATTGTGGATCTATTTATAAAATGAAAAGGCTTTAAGTAGCAGAAACCTCAGTGTGAAGTTATTCTTCTAATGATCTTTGAACTTTTTACATATTTCAAATGAAAACCATGTGGCAAAATTTTTAAAAAACCCAATTCTAGGGGTGCCTGGGTGGCTCCGTGAGTTAAGCCTCTGCCTTCGGCTCAGGTCATGGTCTCAGGGTCCTGGGATAGAGCCCCATATCCAGCTCTCTGCTCAGCAGGGGGGCTTGCTCTTTCCCCACCCCGCCGCCTGCCTCTCTGCCTACTTATGATCTCTCTCTCTCAAATAAATAAAAATCTTTTTAAAAAATTCTGATTTCAGAAACTTGAAACTCAGTTTGCCATTGATTTTTATACATTTTCCTTTGAGAGATTACTGGAGTCATTTCTTTGTATTTAGTGAGTGTCAGAGAGGGGTTAAAAAGTTAAAGCAATGGTATTCCTACTTCCTTAGTCTAATCTACATCTTCGAAGAGACCCTTGGATCTGGTGTGGATCTCCAAATTATTTAGCATATCTCTAGGCAAGAATAAATTAAAAATTGCTCTCAAAAGCTGATCTGAATATTGATTTGACATGGATAAAAGGAGATTATTTTACAGCTTCATCATCATATTTATCTAAAATGTTAGCTGTGTACTTTGACCACAGTTGAGGTTCTCGCAGGACCACAAGTTTTAAACATTCATTGTGAAGTGATAGGATAGAACATGACATGGAATCTGCTGATCCAGGATCTAACCCAGATGCAGAGGTTTGAGGAATTTTTTTAAAGTTTTTATTTAAATTCCAGTTAGTGAACATACAGTGTAATATTAGCTTCGAGTGTACGCTACAGTGATTCAGCACCTCCATGCCTCACCAGGGCTCATCACAGCAAGTGCCCTCCTTCATCCCCACCACCTGTTGCTCCCAGCCCCCGCCCACCTCCATTCTGGTGACCATGGGTTCTCCACAGTTAAGAGTCTGTTTCTTGGTTTACCATCTCTCTCTCCTTCTCTTTTTTTCTTTCCCCTGTTGCTTGTTTTGTTTCTTAAATTCCACGTGTAAGTGAAATCATATGGTATTTGTCTTTCTCTGACTTATTTCATTTAGTGTGATACTCTCTAGCTCTATCCATATCCTTGCAAATGGCAAGATTTCATTCTTCTTTATAGCTGAGTAATATTCCTCTGTGTGTGTGTGTGTGTGTGTGTGTGTGTGTGTGTGTGTACACCACATCTTTATCCATTCATCAGTCAATGGACATTTGGGCTCTTTCCATAATTTGATTGTTGTAGATAATGTATAAATATAAACATCGGGGTCCATATACTCCTTCACATTAGTACTTTTGTATTCTTTGGGTAAATACCTAGTAGTGTGATTGCTGGATTATAGGGTAGTTCTGTTTTTAACTCTCTGAGGAACCCCTGTACTGTTTTCTAGAGCTGCTGCACCGCTTTGCATCTCCACAAGTAGGGTTAGAGGAGGGTGCTCCTTTCTCTACATACTTGCCAACATCTACTGTTTCTTGTGTTGTTGATTTTAGCCGTTCTGACAGGTGTGAAGTGGTCTCTCCTTGTAGTTTTGATTTATATGTCCCTGATCAATGATGTGGAGCATAGTTCCATGTGTCTGTTGGCCAACTGTAAGTCTTCTTTGTCAAAGTGTCTGTTCATGTCTTCTGTCCATTTTTTAATTGGATTATTTATTTTTTGGTGTTGAGTTTTATAGGTTCTTTATATATTTTGGATACTAACCCTTCATTAGATATGTCATTTGCAAATATCTGCTCCCATTCTATAGGTTGCCATTTAGTTTTGTTGATTGTTTCCTTCTCTGTGCAGAAGATTTTAATTCTGATGAAGCTCCAGTAGTTTATTTTTATTTTTGTTTCCCTTGCCTCAGAAAACATATATAGAAAGCGGTCTGAGGAATTTCTTTAAAAATTCTTAGCCTCTCTTAACTTTGCTTCTTTCTAATAAAAAGCATATCGGGGGGCGGATTTCTGATTGTTTGGGCTCTGTTTTATCAGTGTTTCATTGCATAATTTTTGAAAGACTTCTTAGTCATTGATTTTAACAGTATCTTTGCTCCTTAACATTATAACTCTGAATGATAAAGAGCCAGTTGTTTTAGTTGTCATATTCCGAAAGTGTTCTCAAGAGCTTTATTTACATCATTGATCTTTAAATACTAAAGCAGTTTTGTTTTTTTTTTTTAAGATTTTATCTATTTATCTGACAGACAGAGATCACAAGTAGGCAGAGAGGCAGGCAGAGAGAGAGGAGGAAGCAGGCTTCCCGCCGAGCAGAGAGCCCGATGTGGGGCTCGATCCCAGGACCCTGGGATCATGACCTGAGCTGAAGGCAGAGGCTTTAACCCGCTGAGCCACCCAGGCGCCCCCTAAAGCAGTAATTCTTGACAAGCATTTAGATTTCTAAATGTGAGTTTTTTCTCTCCAGCGCTATTTTTTATTTATTCTTATAGCCAGATAGACCTTTAAAAGATAATAATCAAATGCTCCCTATGGAGCCCTTATGAACATTTGTTTTCTGTACTGGGTGGACTGAAGATAGGACTGTTCTAACCAGTGCACATGCCATGTGGGGTTCAGGCAAATGTCAGTTCTTTGCCACTGTTCCTGTTCCTTTGGAGCATACCAGGTGGTAGGAATATATGAGACCTGCAGAATTTTGCTGAGCAGTAACGACCTGGGAGGCTCCTTTTTTTTTTTTTTTTTTAAAGATTTTATTTATTTATTTGACAGAGAGAGAGATCACAAGTAGGCAGAGAGGCAGGCAGAGAGAGAGGAGGAAGCAGGCTCCCCGCGGAGCAGAGAGTCCGATGCGGGGCTCGATCCCAGGACCCTGAGATCATGACCTGAGCCGAAGGCAGCAGCTTAATCCACTGAGCCACGCCGGCGCCCCTGGGAGGCTCCTTTTGATGCCATCAGATGTGTCTCGCCTTAAGCACATGGGCTCCTGTAGGTTTAATAGGGAGAGTCTGTCCTTTCCCGCGGGATATGATTTCTTACTCTGACTCAATAAAGTCTCGTCCCAATGTTTTATATTTTCAGTTTATAATCAGGAAGAAGATTCCTTTTATGTGCATCATGATATACTGCTGTCTGCATACCCTCTAAGCGTGGAATGGCTGAATTTTGATCCCAGTCCAGATGATTCTACAGGTAATTAGAAAAGCTCAGATGGCTCAGAGGTTCCTAGTCCTGTATGTTATTTCTAGCCACATAAGTTACGTATTCTGTATGAATGTTTTCAGAATTGTTGATTTTTTAATGAAATTGTTATTTTATGAAGTTACATAGTTCTTAAAAACACGATCACGTAATTGTTTTGAGTCTGTGTGTCTTCAGACATCAAATAAAGAACTGCTGTTGCCGTAGGCGGAAGAACAGGCTAACAGCATTAGGAGTTGCAAAACGGTGTGAAGGAAACCCAGTGTAAAGTAGCATGGCCCAAGAGTTTGGTGGCATGACCTTTCTTAGAAAACCAAGTAAAACCAAACTGAAGAGAGAAGTAGGGTCTTGTGTAGTCGCCGTAGCCCCAGCTGCACACTGCTAGTTGCCCCATCCTGCTTCTTAAGAAAGATAAAATCTGGTCCTGCTCCACCTTACGTCTCGTTTGCCAAGCTTATTCACATTCGTGATCTGATTCAGTCCCTGTTTTCACAACACTGGTGAAGGTGGAAGATGATTTTTGTTCTTAGAACCTAAGCAGGAACCTGGGGTCAAAAGGCTGAGCACTTTTTATTCAAATTATGGTCCACAGGCCAGCAGCACAGTATAGGCATCACCTGGGAGCTGGTCAGAGTGCTTATGTAGGGGCGCACCCCAGCCCTCCTGAAACGGAATATGCATTTGAACAGTATTCAGGTGACAACACATGCATGTGAAAGTTTGCGAGAAAGTGCTCTAAGACATCACTCAACCTACAGTGCAGTATTTTTCATTAGAAATGTTTCAAATCAAATACCTCGCTTCCTCCTGTAGGAAATTACATCGCTGTGGGAAATATGACCCCCGTTATTGAAGTGTGGGACCTTGACATAGTGGACTCTTTAGAACCAGTCTTCACTCTTGGAAGTAAGCTATCAAAGAAGAAGAAAAAGAAAGGAAAGAAGGTAAACAAGTTAATAATTACTTAAACTCTTATGACAGAGAAGTTTACTGGTGGGGTGGAGGCAGGAGAACACACACTCTTGCAGTTAGACATTTGGCGGAAAAGGACAGATAGTCTCCATAGTTGTAGTTTCAAAAGGCCCGTCCAGGGAAACATGGATCTTTGACGCACAGAACGTCATTGGTATGTTATTCATCCTTCCCCAAACCATTTACTCTCGGGTTATGGTCCTTTTTGATATAGTAACTATTCACACTGATATGCTTCTTTGAATTTTTTAAAGAATTCTGTTTAGCCTTTAGTATGTAGAATTCTGAATATCAATGTATTAATTCCTGCAGCTTTTAAAACTTAACTTTGGGGTGGGGTGGTTATTTAGAGAACTGTACCACCTAGATTAAGAACTGCTACGGTTCTTGGTTCTTCTTCTGTAAGGAGTATTTATCACGGATCCCTAAAGTAACAGGAAGGCAAGGTATTTCTTTAGGTCTTCAAGCAAGTTTGCTGAAGATAAATAATCTTAAGATTTAAAGAATCTTTCAAATTAAGATAATTACAGGGGTCACTTTAATACAAAAAGTAATGAAACAATTATTACAGAGTTCCTCAGCAGAGGGGCATACCGACGCTGTCCTGGACCTTTCTTGGAATAAGCTGATCAGGTAAAAAGAAATGACATTTGGAGGGTTGTCAGAGACTGTAACCACCGTCATCTTACCTCATGCCTACCCCTGTCTCCATGTCGTGTGTTGGGGTCTCTGTGTCTTCCTTCCCTTTGCTGCGGTGTACGCCGCTTGAAGGCAAGGGCTTTGCCGTCTGTGTCCTTGCCGCCCCCACATCACCTGCCAGCTCCAAGGTCTGTAGGGGCTCCGGCTCGTGGCAGACTTGGTGACCAAGCGCCCTCCCAGCAGCACTGGGAAAGAAACTGCTTCATTGCCAGTGGTGCCGAATTGTGTTTCTTTTCATGAAAGACATTTCCCTCACTTCATTTAGTTTGCACAAAATCTCATCCAAATTTTTTTCAGTTGATTTAATTGTGATAAAATATACATAATATTTACCACTTGAACTATTTTAAGTGTATAGTTTAGTGGACGTTGTTGTGCAACGTCCAACTCCGGAGCTTTTGTCATCTCCCAGAATTGAAAGCATGCATCCATTAAACAACTCTCTGTTCTCCGCGCCCCCAGGCCCTAGTAACCTTTGTGTCTCTGTAAAATTGACTCTTGCAGTTACTTATAAACGTAGAATTATATACTATCGGCCCTTCAGTGACTGGCTTATTTCATTTAGCACGAGGTCCTCCATGTTGTTGCATGTGGCAAGATTGCCTTTCTCTTTAAGGCCGAACAACATTGCATTGTTCGGATCACCCACATAGTGTTTTTCCATCTGTCGGTGAACACTTGGGTTGCTTCCACCTCCTGGCTGTCGTGAGCAGTGCTGCGGTTACGCACGTTGATGTAAATAACGTGGGTGTACAAATGTCCCTGCTTTCAAAGTTCTTTTGAGTGTCTCCCCGAAAGTGAAATTGCTGCTTCATGTGGCAGTTCTGTGTTTACCATTTTGTGGAGCACTTTTCAGGGGCCTGTTGGCCCATTTGTGTATATCTTCGGAGAAATGTCTTCTTAAGACCTTTGCACATTTTTGAATTGAGGTTTTTGGTTTTTCACTGAGTTTTAGATCTTTATATATTACAGATACAATCTCTCATCCGATATGCGATTTGCAAATATCTTCCCCCATCTGATGGATCACCTTTAACTCTTTCAACAGTGTCCTTTGATGCACAGAAGTTCTTAATTTTGATGTAGTCAATTTATTTTTACTTTTGTTGCCTGTGCGTTTAGTGTTATATCCAAGAAATCTTTGCCAAATCCTTGTCATGAGGTTCTTCCTTGCGAGTTTTATAGTCTTAGCTCCTACATTTAGGTGTTTGGATCCATTTTGAGTTAAGTGTTGTATACAGTCTAAGGTAAAAGTTCCACTTCCTTCTTTTGCATGTATCGTCAGCGTATTCTTTATACTCATCCTTAAACACAGTTACCCCAGAAGGCCATTTTCCTAATAGCATGGTTGGTTTGAGGGGCTTCTAAGGCAAGGAAGGTAAGCATCAGGTTGAGTTTACTTGAGGCGTAAGAATAAACTGGGTCGCCCAAGGCCCATTTTCTCAACATCTCTGTCACACGGGATACTTTGTAATTGTGAGCCCTGTGAGGAGGGTCCCAGAGTGCTGGCTTACCGAGGGAAATCCTGTCTTCCTGTTTGCGTTCAGACTTCTTCAGAGTTAGAACCATTTGGTGAGGGGCACCTGGCTGGCTCGTTCGGTAGTGTATGCAACTCTTGATCTCAGGGTTGTGAGTTCAAGTCCCACACTGGGTGTAGAGATTACTTAAAAAATAAAATATTTAAAAAAATAAATAAGTAAAGGGCAAATTCCTGGCCTCTAATCCCCTTAAGATTGAGCCACATCTGGAGCAAGGGCCCAAGAATCTGTTGTGTTGTTTTGTTTTTTAAAGCTTCCCCGGGTTTTATCTGAATTGGGCCCGTTCTTAACTAATGGGCAGACAAATAAGAGATGGAAATGAGTGTGCCCTGCTTTTAGGAACCCAGTCGTTTACAAATCTGACCTGTCACGGTAATTACGTGTACTAAATTCTTACATATAGTAGCTGTTAATTTGAGTAACTGAGCTTGTTCTGATGGAACAGTCCCTCATCACTTCCGGCTGATCCAGCAGCGCCTTTGCCCAGCCACAGCTCCCGAGCTCCGTGCAGACGCTGCCCGCACCCGTACCCCTGCCGACCGTCTGCACTCACAGCTTCGTGACTGCAGCCCCCCATGTCTTTGCTCCTAACTCTTCTACTTCCTCCATCTTATTACAGACCTTGGTTCTCCTTTCCCCTTTCTTTACTGAAAAAGTACAGAATGCTTTTAAATACTTGCCATACATACCCTGGTGCATAGAAAAGTTTGGGATTGTGGTAAAGAATAACATGTTGACGTTGTTCCTAGCTGGGGAAGTAAAATGCTCCCAGGACCAACAGGCATGTTCTCTGCTCATTCATACTCTTATTGTACTCTTCTTGGGAGTATAGCGTTCGGGAGTTTGGTGGGGGTGGGAATTTATTTTTAAGCCTGATACACTAAGAATTTTAATAGGAAAGGAATCTCAGATGTTGGGAGGAGGACTAGGATGAAAAATGTACCATGAAGTTTTAACTTTTTGCTGTTGGCAGGCATTGAATATAAACAAAATATTGGGAATTTAAGTAACATTAAATTTTTGACATGCCCAAGACTTAAAACATTAATGACTTGTATATGTTACTTAATGGTAGAAGTTTGAAATTCATTCATTAGGATAAAATAATATATGTGATCCTCTTAAGAGACCCCACCTGTGTCACTGAAATGTGAGTTATAAAACAGAAAGCAGTTTGTATAATGGAAGTGTTTCTTGAGGAAATAATACTCCAAAAATGAGCCCATCAACATTTTATCTTAACAGCATCTTGGTTTTCTGGAAAAATATTATGATCACGAATGACTTAATTCTGTGTCAGAGCCATTTCAAATCAGATGCTGAAGAATGAGGTTCCAGGAATATCTGTATTTTTACAAAGAGAAAAGACAAGCAACTGACATTAATCAGGGACCTACTGTCTTCTGGTCACTCAGCCATGTACTTGAATAGCAACCCTTTGAAGTTGGTTCTTATTGGCAGGCAAGGAAGTGAGACTGACTGCTAGACTTAAAATTAATAAATGGCAACACCAGGGATCCTTTTCAGGTTTTCTGGGCTCCGAGGCCTGTGTTCTCTTGTAGAATGACATTATTATCACTTGATACCTAAGAGGTAGGCAAATTGTTTTTTTCCTATTAATAGCATTTAATGCCCTTTTTTTATTTAAAAAAATTGAGATATAAAATCACATATCATGAAATTCAGTCTTTAACATGTGCAATTCAGTGACTTGGGATATATTCCCAAAATGGTACACCTATCTCCACTGTCTAATTCCATAACATTTTCATCAGTCCAGAAAAGCAGTCTGTACTATAAACGGTCATTCCTCTCTCCTGTCCTTCCAGCCCCAGGCAGCCACTAATCTTTCTGTCTCTCTGGATTTGACTATCTGGACATTCCTTCTTAGAAAAGGAATCATAAAATATGTGGCCTTCTGTGTCTGGATTCTGTCACTTTTGTGTAATGTTTTCAAGGTCCATCCTGTTGGAGCATTTATTAGTACATTGTTCCTTTTTAATTGCTTGAATGGAAAAAAAAAAATAATTGCTTGAATGGATATAAGATGTTTTGTGTTCCTATTCACCAGTTAATAGACATTGAGTTTGTGATTGTTTTTTGCCTATTATGAATAATGCTACTGTAAACATTAGTGAACAGATTTTTGCACAGACCTGTTTTTATTTTCTAGGATCTATACCTAACGAGTGTAATTTCTAGGCCATATGGTAGTGTCTATACCATTTCCATTCCCACCAGCATGGTAGCTGAGTTTTCTGTTTTGCTAGCACTTACTATTGTTTGTCTTTTTCATTATACCTGTCCTGTGAGTATGTAGTGGTATCCCAAGTTTTCATTTTCATTTCCCTAATGAACAACTTTTCACATGCTCATTTGCTATTTATAGATCTTCTTTAGAGAAATGTCCATTCATATTCTTTGCCCATCTTCTGATTAGATTATCTTTTATTATTTGAGAGTTCTTTATATATTCTAGAATCAAGTCCTTTATCAGATATGACTTACAAATAATTTTCTCCCATTCTGTGGTCTTTTCACTTTCTTGATGACCTCATTTACAATACAAAAAGTTTTCATGTTGGTGATGTCCAGTTCATTTATGTCTTTTGTTTTTTAGACTTTTCGTGTCATACTTAAGACACCATTGCCTAACCGAGGGTCACAAAGATTTATACCTGTTTTCTTCTGAGAGTTTAATAGTTTTAGCTCTTACATTAGTAGGTCCATGATCGATTTTGAGGTCCTGTGAGATAGAGGTCTAACTTCTTTCTTTTGCATGAGGATATCCAGTTGTCCCTCAGCCATTTGTTAAAATACTGTTCTTTTCCCCGTTGAACAGTGAATAATCTTAACATATTTGTCAGAAACAAATGACCATAAATTTGAGGATTTATTCTTCATTCTATTCTGCTAACTGGTATGTCTATCCTTAAGCCAGTACAACATTGTTAGAATTATTGTGGCTTTTCAGTCCATTTTGAAATCCATACTGTGAACTTTTCAACTTTGCTCTCTTTTCCAAGATTATTTTGACTGTTCTGAGTCCCTTACATTTCCATATGAACTTTTTTTAAAGATTTATTTATTTATTTTAGAGAGAGTGGGACAGAAGGAGGAAAATGAATCCCAAGCAGACTCACACCAAGCTCAGAGTCCAATGAGGGGCTCGATCCCATGGCCCATGAGATCACAACCTGAGCTAAAACCAGATGTCGGATATGCAACCAACCGAGCCACCCAGGCACCCCTCTATATGAATTTTTAAAACCAGCTTGTCCATTCTCTGCAAAAAAAAAAAAAAAAAAAAAAAGTCTGCAGGGATTTTTTTTTTTTTAATCTTTTTTTCATTTTATTGCAGGGATTTTGAAAGGGATTGGCTGAATCCATAGATCAGTCTGTAAATAGCAGTATTTCTTTTTTTTTTTTTTAAGATTTTTTTTTTCAATTTATTTGAGAGAGAGAGCATGAGAAGGGGGAGGGTCAGAGGGAGAAGCAGACTCCCCATCGAGCAGGGAACCCGATGCAGGACTCAATCCCAGTACTCCAGGATCATGACCTGAGCTGAAGGCAGAGGCTTTAACCCACTGAGCCACCCAGGCGCCCTGAAGGCAGTCTCTTAACCAAATGAGCCACCCAGGCATCCCAGCAGTATTTCTGTCTTAACAACATTAAATCAGGGTTCCTGGCTGGCTCATTTGATGGAGCATGCAACTCTTAATCCTCAGGGTCATGAGTTTGAGCCCCACATTGGGTGTAGAGATTACTTAAATAAGTAGATAAACCTTTAAAAAAAGTAAGTTTTCCAATCCATGAACATGGGATATCTTTCCATTCATTCTGATATTCTTTCTTTCAACAATCTTTTGTAGCTTTCAATATGTAAACCTTAAATGCTTTTGTTAAGTTTATTCTTAAGTATCTTATTCCTTTGGGTGTTATTGAAAATGGAGTTCTTACACTTAGTGCTCTTGACTTTAAAAACAATTACCTGATGTGTCTCCTCCCTTTCTCAGAAACGTGCTGGCAAGTGCATCTGCTGACAACACCGTAATTCTGTGGGATATGTCCTTAGGAAAACCAGCAGCTAGCCTGGCTGTACACACAGACAAGGTATGGTGATTAACTGGATAAAAGGGAGTCTAAAAAGTGTGGGACAAATGTTGGCTACAATAATCCCAAACATACATGACTTTCTATGAATTATAAAGTGCTTTGACATGCTGTCTTACTGGGCCCTCACAGAGCCCAGTATGATAGGCAGAATTACTCATCTTAGCGATCCACCTGCGGAGACAGATGAAGTGACTGGAAACATTAGTACTTTGTAGCATGTTTACAGAGACCCATAAAGAGACAGGACTGTCAGTCACTAGATGAGGTTAAAGAATTTAACAGATCTGTTGTTGCAGAACTCAGAGGTTAGATGTTCTAGCATACAGTGGGGGACTTCAGAGTATGTCAGAATATGTAGAGTTGCCCATTAAGATTGACTGCTCGCTCTTTTGTTCTCAGTATATTTAACATTTGAGGGATGTAAGTATTCTGTCAAACACAACTTAAGAAAGCTTGCATTGTCTTTAAAGTATCTGCTTTTATTTGAAAATGCTTGTCCTTTTGATTATGTAGTACATTTGTTTCTCTAAATACTACTAATTTCAAGGGGAAAAATGTATAGAAACACTGCCAAACTGATTCTCTTGACTTAAGTTCTCAGCAGTTTTACCAAAACCAAACAAACATAGATCTGTTTATTTATGTTTTCTCCTATTAGGTCCAGACTTTGCAGTTTCATCCATTTGAAGCACAGACTCTGATTTCTGGATCCTATGATAAGTAAGAAAACACTGCAGGAATTATTGCTGCTGTTTTTAATCTTCTAATTCAGAAAGTATGACTCGATGCTCAGACTACAATACTGCGTGTTTAAACTTGTAGTAATACTTACTTGTCCCTTTCAACTTTGGTCCTTTCAGTCTCTAAGGGAATGTTGTTTTTTCATAATAATGTAGTTCCTAACTAGCAACTACTTTGATTTTTAGAGGGCATAGGAGTTAGCCATTGCTACAAAACAGGCTGTCCAAAATTCAGTGACTTAGAATAGACTTACGATAGACATGTATTTCTTATGCCACTGCAAGATTGAGCTAATCTAGGCTAGATTCAACTGGTAGATCTGCTAATCTTGGCTTGTATTGGTGGGGCTGTTGGGATTGGGCTCTCCTTGTTTCATATCCTCAGGGGACCAGTGGGCTAGCCCCCACATGTTCTCATGGTGAGGTCAGACGCTTCAGCAGAGATACCAACGCCTCTTTAGACTTAGGCTCAGAACTTGTATACTTCTGGCTTACTTTCTGGGCTGAAAGAGCTAACATGGAGTGGGGAACAGAGTGCCTTTATGGAAGAATTCCTATAATCCTGACAGAGAGTGTGGCTGGATGGGGAAGTGAGGAATTAGACCCACTGCAGTCCCTCACAAGTGTTTTCCAGTCATGCGTGTGCATCTTTTTTGCGGATTGGGTCTGAAGGTGGGAGAGAGAGCCAGGAGAAGCAGAAACCAACTTGCAGTCTTTATTTTGATTCCTTACTCTTTTGAAGAGTGCTAGTTTTATACTTTTTAGTTCGGATTCATTCAGAATTATAAAAGTCTATCCACTGGCTCCCCCAGCACGGTAACCTGCTTATAGAGTAAATGTGGTTAAGACATGAATTACCTGGCTCTGAGCACTGCTGGGAACAGGAAAATTCGAAGTTGTCCTGGTCTTTTGGAAATAGAGAGGATTCGTCTTGTGAGAGGATGGCTCAGCCTGGAGACGGTCAAGTCTGCTATGATACCCAGAGCCACCAGTGGCTTCAAGTGACAGAATCAGTCTTCCAGCTAGTGAAAATCAACTCCTCTTTTCTTTATTTTAGAACCTTAAAACGGGCTTTATATAATTGGATCTTGAGTTCACAGTGTTGCTTTGTTACCATTTCACTATAAATAAATATAAAACATATAGACGAATTGAACTCTTAAAACCCTAACTTTGCCTGCCTGTCCAGGTCAGTGGCTCTGTATGACTGCCGAAGTCCAGATGAAAGCCGTCGAATGTGGCGATTCAGCGGGCAGATTGAGAGAGTGACTTGGAATCACTTTTCACCTTGTCATTTTTTGGTAAAACTACATATTGTTTTGTTTATCTAGGTTACTAATGGCTTGCTCTGATTCCATTGTAGAGAGAATCTTTCTCTGGGGGTGGTTTCTTTGTTTTTGTGGGGGGAGGGTTGGGGTTTGCTTTTTGGTTTTTTGAAGTCTCCACGCCCAGTATGGGCCTTGAACTCCCAACCCTGAAATGAAGAGTCACATGCTCTACCAACTGAGCCAGCCAACCGGATTTTCTGTGTTAACACTGTGAAGTAGTTAGATTTTAGGGTTAAAAAAAAACTCTTAACAATAACGGGGCAGCCTCAAATGGTTAACATGGAAATGATTTTGCTAATCTCCAGCCATTTCAAAGTGCCACATTTTAGTTCCTGATTTTGATTGTATTATTAGTGTTTCTTTGAAATATTAAGCATACCTAATCTATTTTTTAATAGTTAATTTCATCCAAGAAGATGATTTTATTTAAATTAAATGGAGCTTCAGTGATGAGAATGCTAGCCTGTTTAATATAGCAGTGTCCCAGATAGGAAAAAGTATGAAGTTCTTGGTTTAAATATCCTTAATATGTATAGGATAAGTTTTCTGTGTAGCATCCAAAGATTCTGCAGACCTTTCAATCCATGGAGAAATAAAACCTGAGCTTTCATCCTGAAGATATAAGAAATTGTGGTACATCCATAAATTTCCTAATTTTCCTAAAGTAAAATATGTAGTACTTTATGAATGAGAGAAAGAAACACTTTCTTAAAATAAGTGGATAGTTTTATTAAGGTTCCTGAAACATTGATTCTGAGCACATTTAGTCTCCTCTCTGTGCTCAGAGGTGCATTGCTGTTCCCAGCTGTGTCGCCTGAAGCCAGATTCCCTTTTATGGTGATCAGGAGGAGTGAAGTGCCAGTATTTGAATGTTGTGTTGTAATTTGGCTCTCAACACTCAAGCACACATAATTTCTGGGGTTATTTGCTAACAAGTTTTCATTGGTACTAAAATCAGATATTTAGGAAAATGGAAAGTGATTACAATTAAATGGTTTGCCTCCTTCACTCCAGGCTCCCATGATGAGACCTCTGTCCTCTTTTTGTCCCCTTAGCAGCCCAGCCATCGAGACTTATCACTTGTTCCTTTTCCCCCTCCCTGTTTCCTGTCGTGGCTGTTGCCCTCAGCTGGCACACAGGCACAAGTCTCTCTCCTATCCTTGACTAGGTCTGTCTCTTGGTTCCTTCTTTTCTCCCCTTTCTTGGAAGTGTAACAATCCACCGTAATCTGCCTTCCTTACTGATCAAGCCTTTCTGCCAAATGTTGAAATTCATTGCTTTCTTCAGAAGCGCTATTTCTTTGCTCCCCCCGACCTCCTATGTTATACCCTCTCTCTCTGGTTCCCTCTGCCTATACCGTAAATGCTGTGCTTCCCAGGCCTCTGTTCCCTTGGACCTGACCTCAGCTTGCCCATCTCTCACCCTTGCCCGCACCACCACCAGAGCTTCATCCTCACACCCACTGCGCGGTACACGCACCAGCTACATCAGTCCGTGCAGGGACAAATCCCGCTTATACCCCAGTAAATGTTTCCTGTGGTTTTTTTTTTTTTTTTTTTTAGTAAGCTCCTCAAGTAAATAGCTGGTTTCCACTATAATTTACACTGTTTCCCCATTGCTAAACTTTCTTGCCATGTAGCATGACCTTGCCTTTTACTCTTTCCAGGCCAGTACAGATGACGGCTTTGTGTATAATTTGGATGCACGTTCAGATAAGCCAATTTTTACACTCAATGCACACAATGATGAAATTTCCGGTGAGCCCAAATAGTGTTTCATTTCTATTAACTTATGATGAAGTAAATCTACATTTCAGAGTCTGAACTAATCTCTACCTTTAGGTCTTGATCTAAGTAGTCAAATCAAGGGCTGTCTTGTGACAGCATCAGCAGACAAGTATGTGAAGATCTGGGACATATTAGGAGACAGGCCAAGTCTGGTTCACTCTAGGGACATGAAAATGGTAAGAATGTGTTTGGGCATCTTCCTTTTCTGCTTTTTTGTTTGTTTCTGATTTTGTATTGTCGTCTTTCCCTAGGAATCATTGCATTAAAGAATATGGGTTTGCTGGGCGGTTCATCTTGAGCTTAGTCAGATTTGGTGGGAGGTTTGAGAGTCATTGAGTTCCTCTAAAATTGTCCTAGCTGGTTCCTTTCCTAACGGACACGATGAAGGGAAGAAGGATGTTTGGGAAGAAGGATGGAAAGATTTTATAGGACTTAAAAAAGAAAACCATGGCCGTTCTACTTAACTCTGAATTGAGGCCCATCCCAGGAAAGCTTGGACCTTTAGAGCACTGTAGCTGTTAGGGTCAGTTTATCTATCACACGTCTTTGCATAACTAGTTTTGACTACACTGAAGTGGATTACTGTGTAGTAGCAAAAAATTTTAGAAATAACCAGAATTCATTTAGCAAATATTTATTGAGCACCTACTCTATGTCAGGCACTGAGTTAGTATAATTGTAGATACAGAACACTGCACATCTGGTTGTATAAATACTTGTGGGGAAAGTAAGTTACAGATGCAATTATATAGTACTATCTCCTGCTTATATTTAAATGCTTAAATGTTTAAATTTAAAATCTTATCCCAAAACATAAACAGTATTATCTCAGTGATTTTTTTTTTTAAGATTTTATTTATTTAATTGACAGAGAGAGAGATCACAAGTAGGCAGAGAGGCAGGCAGAGAGAAGGGGTAAGCAGGCTCCCTGCTGAGCAGAGAGCCCAATGTGGGGCTCGATCCCAGGACCCTGAGATCATGACCTGAGCCGAAGGCAGCGGCTTAATCCACTGAGCCACCCAGGCGCCCCTATCTTAGTGATTTTTATACTTTGTGTTTGTTTTCTATAATGCATATGTATTAGTAATAAGCATAAAAAAATTCAGAAGTTAACAATTTAGGGCGCCTGGGTGGCTCAGTGGGTTAAAGCCTCTGCCTTCAGCTCAGGTCATGATCCCAGGGTCCTGGGATCAAGCCCCGCATCGGGCTCTCTGCTCAGCGGGGAGCCTGCTTTCTCCTCTGTCTCTGCCTGCCTCTCTGCCTCCTTGTCTGTCAAATAAGTAAATAAAATCTTAAAAAAAAACCAAACTGTTAAAAAACGATTTAATGGTGACCTACAGTAACATCATTGCTTAAAAAGGGAACTAAAAGTTTCTGGGAAAACTGAGCAGATTAGAGACCTGAGTAGTCAGAGTGCCTACATCCTCACAGAATGGCCATCATGCTGAACTTATGTGGCTGTCTTGTAAGACTGCAAGAGACTTAAGACATACTGGTGAGTTGGTTCAAATTTGTGTAGATAGGAGCAGGAGTTTACATTGGGGCTTTCTGGAAGGACTGACCGTCTGTTTTCCTCTTCCTAGGGAGTTCTGTTCTGTTCTTCCTGTTGCCCTGATTTGCCATTTATTTATGCCTTTGGAGGTCAGAAAGAAGGGCTTCGGGTCTGGGATATAAGCACAGTCTCATCAGGTAAGAATTTTAATTCCCTTTTTCTAAACGAGAAAAATGTGTGACTTGAATACATTAAGTAGATCCAGTGTTCATCCTGGAATGTAGTCCGCTTGGGGAAATAGACAAGATCACATGTAATTTGGAGATGTTCATGTTCACAAATTTGTCTTCACAATTTAAATGTAGATTATTTTTAAAATGCTTGACAAAACTTGAATTTATGGGAAAACTGGAAGGAAATATAACATGGTCTCTAAGAACAGCCCTCCCCTTCCCAGTGTGAATAATCCACCTTTTTTCAACTACTTCCTGCAAAATCCAGCTTTCCTTAAGGGACCCCTCCCCTCCCTTCAGGGGAACCTGGTTCCTTATTTATTACCTTGAGGTAGTCTGACTTGTCCTGTACACACAGAAGATGTAGCTTACTGATCCCTTAGTCTTCCATGTAGAAAAAAGGCTTTAAATCCAAAAAAGTTTTCTGCTGGTTAATGAAAGAGAAAATAGTCACTTTATTAAGGTAGATTAAAACCAGGACCAGGCAAAGAAAGTTAAAACATGGTTAACTTCATTGAGAATGTTAATCTGGACTTCTGTGTTGGTTATTTCATTTATAAAATTTCCACACTAGGGCAGAGAACCATCCTTGTTCATTTCTGCATCTCTGTATTTTATATTATAAGTTCTTAATTTTCTGACCTGGTAACTTCTTAACTGTTTATTTGTGTTTTAGTAAATGAAGCATTTGGAAGACGAGAGAGGCTTGTTCTTGGCCATACGAGAAGTTCGTCTATTAGTGGCCCTTTTGGGAGCAGGAGCTCAGACACACCAATGGAGTCTTAATGCGGAGCATAAAATTTCCTGATTTTTATTACCTTACTCAGTTTTAAAAACCTGGCCAAGAAACCTCCACGTGTAGCTACAGCCATGTAGTGACTGAAACAAACTTCACTTCTTGCTGCCAAACATTCCTCTGCAGCTATGGCGGCAGCACAAACAGGGCTGGTCTTTGTGCTTTGCCTTTTCAGTGTGTGGGGTTTAGGGGTCCTGCTGCATTTCTGCAAGAGGATAATAAAGAGATTTTTAAAAAATAATTCCTAAAATATGCCATATGTCATAGGTAACCTATAGGTTTGTAAAATAGGTAGTAATTTATGGAGTTTTAGAAGAAAATCCTCTGATCTTAAATGATGGGTAAACCCAGGCCTCGAAAGGTTGTGACTTGGCCAACATTGCACAGTAGCGATAAACACGGGCACAGGTGCCCCGGGAATTGCTCTTTCCTGACTTGACTGTTTCCCAGCTAATGTTCATGATCTTAGAAATGTTCTCAGTGCTACTTGTAAAGTTCAGTGACTAAATTAAAGGTGGAATGTCTCTTTTCCCCCAGCATGGTATTCACTGTTATCAAAGAAAAAGAGGTATTACATTATGATAAAGGTATCAGTCCAGCAAGAGGATAGAACATTCATAAATATCATAGGAGCACCTAAACACATAAAGCAAATATTGACAGACATAAAGGGAGAAACAGCAATACAGTAATAGTAGCAGACTTTAACACCCCACTTTCACCAAGAAATAGACCATTCAGACAGAAAATCAATATGGAAACATTGGCCTTACAGACATATATACACAGCATTCCTTCTGAAAGCAACAGAGTACACATTTTCTCTAGCACACATGGAAAATTCTCCAAGATCACATGTACCACCAAAAAAAGTCTTAATTTCAGAAAATTGAAATATTAGGTATCTTTTCTGACCACAGTGGTATGAAACTAGAAAATTAGATGAAGTACACTAGAAGATTTGCAAATATATGGATATTAAATAGCATGTTGTTGAACAGCCAATGGGTCAAATAAGAGAGAAAAGGCCTTGAGACAAGTGGAAACACAACATACCAAAACTTAAGGGATATACCAAAAATTCAGTGCTGGGATCAAGAAACAAGAGCTCTCAACCTAATTTTACACCTCAAGAAATTACAAAAAGGAACAAATCCCAGAGTTAATAGAAGGAAGGAAATAAAGATCAGAGTGGAATGATACATGAAATAGAAACTAAAATGAATCTGAGAGCTTTTTTTTTTTTTAAAGAAAATTGATAAACCTTTAGCTAGACTGAGGACGTAGGATGCAAAATCAAACATGAGAGAGAAGTTAAAACCGATAGACCACCAAAATACAAAGGATCCTAAGAGACTACTATGAACAGAGTACAACATATCAGAAAACCTAGAGGACATGGAAAATTCCTAAAAATACACTACCTACCAAATCTGAATCATGAAGAAATAGAAAATCTGATGGGAGACCAATTACTAGTAAGGAAATTGAATCAGTCATTAAAAACATCCCAACAGAGGCATGTGAGTGGCTTAGTGGGTTAAGCCTCTGCCTTTGGCTCAGGTCATGGTCTCAGGGTCCTGGGATTGAGCCCCGCATCGGGCTTTCTGCTCAGCAAGGAGCCTGCTTCCTCCTCTCTCCCTGCCTGCCTCTCTGACTACTTGCAATCTCTGTCTATCAAATGAATAAGTAAAATCTTTTAAAAAAAAGATCCCAACAAATTAAAGGACCAAACAGCTTCACTGGTGAATTCTACAAAACATCTGAATAATAACATCTGGATAATACCTAACTAATCCTTCTCAAACTCTTTAAAAAAAATTGAAGAGAAAGGAATACTTCAAACTCATTTCATAAGGCCAGCATTACCCTGGTATTAAACTGGAAAAGGACGCCACGAAGGAATATAGGCCAGTATCCTGACAAACATAAGTGCAAAAAGCTCTACCAAATACAAACCAAATTCAACAACATTAAAAGGATCATTTATCACAATCAAGTGGGATTTATTCCAGGGATGCAAGGATGGCCCAATACCTGGAAATCAGTCATGATGCATCTCATTAACAAAGGATAAAAATCATATGGTCATCTTAATATAGATGAAGAAAAAACATCTGACTGGATTGAATATCCATTCTAAAAACAGTGGGTTAGCAGGAATGTACCTCAACATAATAAAGGCCATATACCACAAGTGTGCAGCCAACGTAGTGAAAAATTGAAAGCCTTTCCTCCTAAGATCAGAAACAAGACAAAGATGCCCACTTTCCTCAGTTTTATGCCACCTAGTATTGGGAGCCCTAACCAGAGCAATTAGGCTTTGGAAAAGGAAAAAGCATCCAAGTCAGACTCCACCAAAATACTATTAAAAATAATTAAATTCAGTAAAGTTCCAGGGTGCAAAAATCAATATGCAGAAATCTGTTGTGTTTCTATACACTAACAGTGAACTATCAGAGAAATTTCTTAATCCTATTTATATTTGCATCAAAAAGAACAAAATAGGAATTTAACCAAAGGGAAAGACCTGTACACTGAAAATGATAAGACACTGATGAAAGAAATTGAAGGCAAATAGATGAAAAGACATTCCATGCTCTTGGAATGGAAAAATATTGCTAGGATGTCCACACTACCCAAAACAATCTACAGATTCAGTGTAATCCCTATCTAAATTTTACGTTGAACCACCAAAGAACCCCAAATAGCCAAAGCAGTCTTTTTTAAGATTTTATTTTCAAGGAATCTCCACACACCACATGGGACTCAAACCCACAATCCAGGGTTTGAGTCCCATACTCCACCAACTGAGCCAGCCAGGCTCCCCTAGCCAAAGCAGTCTTGAGAAAGAACAACAAAGATGGAGGCATCATGCTTTTTTATTTCAAGCTATGTTACAAAGCTACAGTAATCAAAATAATCTGGTATTGGCATAAAAACAGACACACAGATCAATGGAACCAAATAGCCCAGAAAAAAACCCTCGCATACATGGTCAACCGACAACAAAGGAACCAACAATATACAATGGATAAAGGACAGTCTCTCCAATAAATAGTGTTGGTTAAACTGGATGGCTATATGGAAAAGAATGAAACCGGACCACTGTCTCACACCATATATAGAAACCAACTATATAAAATAGATGAAGGCCTGACCATAAGACCTAAAGCCACAAAACTCCTGGAACATCAGTGATAATCTTGACATTGGTCTTGACAATAATTTTCTAGATCTGACAACAAAAGCAAAGGCAATAGCAACAAAAACCAAGTGTGATAGCATCAAATTAAGCTTCTGCACAGTGAAGGAAACTGACAAAATGAAAATGCAACTTAAAGGGGCGCCTGGGTGGCTCAGTTAAGTGTCTGCCTTTGGCTCGGGTCATGATCCTGGTGTCCTGGGATCAAGCCCTGAATCAGGTTCTCTGCTCCGCGGGAAGCCTGCTTCTCCCATTCCCCTGGTTGTGTTCCCTCTCACACTGTCAAATAATTAAAATCTTTTTTAAAAAATGCAACTTTAAGGTGAGAGAAAATATTTGCAAATCATTTGCTTTAGGGTTAACACCCAAAATACATAGAGAACTCCTACAACAAAAAAAAAGAAAAAGAAAAAAATCTGATAAAAAATGAGCAGAATGCTTATCCAAAAGAAACAAAGCAGTAACTCAAAAAGATAGCTACACTGCCATATTCATTGCAGCTTTATAACAACCAAGACAGGGGAACAACCTAAGTGTTCATCAATGGTTGGAAAAGAAAGTGTGTGTGTGTATACATACACCTACACACACAGTGGAATATTATTCAGCCATAAAAGGGAAGGAAATCTTGCTATATGTAAAAACATGGATGGACCTCGAGGGCATAAATTATGCTAACTGAAATAAGTCAGACGATACCATATGATCTTGCTTATATGCGTAATTTTTTTTTAATCTGAACTCAGAGAACAGATGGGTGAGTGAAATGAGTGAAGGTGATCAAAAGGTACAAACTTCTAGTTATAAGTCATGGGGATGTAATATACAGCATGGTGACTATAGCTAACAATATTGTATTGTTTATTTGAAAGTTGCTAAGAATAAATTGTAAAAATTCTCATTACAAGGAAATAATTTGTAAGTGTATGTGGATGGATATTAACTAGAGTTGTTCTGAGCAAAATCTAATCTTAATGTCATACAATTGAAACGAATATAATGTTATATGTCAATTATATCTCAATTTTTTAAAAAGTGAATGTGAAACATAAAGATTGCACCCTGAGGCAAAAAACAGTGTATCTTAATTGCTTCCGTCATGGCCAACGTATATTACTTCTCCCAAATGTTCTACTTATCCCAACACTAACTTTTCTCCCCCCATAAGGAGTTAAGTATAATGAAAAAGAAATAATGATATATGAAAAGAAATTAAGCAGACACATAAAGTTGGCTTACTGGAATTTGTTTACATTGGGAGGTACTGCCAAACAAAACCTGTAAGGAAATCAGGGATGCAGAACTGGGCAAAGGGAAAAGCCGAACCATTATGAAGTTTCAACAGATGTCCCTTTCAGATCTTAAGCTGTCAAGCTGAAATGACCCTCCACAAAAGCCTGGAATTAAGAAAGGCACTGTGGTTTGAGACATACCCCACCTCAGCGTTTGGTTCAGGCTCTCTGCCAGAAATAAGCAGTCTTCCCAGGCAAGGCAGCTGCCATGAGCTGAGAGCCATTTCCAGAGAAAACATCCGCTTCCGGGAGCAGTCAGTAGCCAGCACCTCTGGAAAGAACTGCTTATTCATGGAAAGGATTCTAGGTGGTACATCCCAGCATCCATACAGAGTTCACCATCTAATTCTACAAATGCTGGACTAAGAAATACAGGTCCTAGAAAGCCCAGAAGTCCTGAGGAATTAAATCATGAGGAAATACTGCACCAATAGCCAGGAGAAAACAAACCAGAAAAAGAGCCTGGCATTTGGGACAACTTGTTCCCTAAGAATGAATATTTGTAGATTCCAGAAAGATGGCTAAGGGCCTGAGAAACTGAACATTTGATTTTTTTTTTTTTTCTTTAACCATGCAGTGCTAGTGGGAAACAAAACCGGTATCAAGAAGGATCAAGTAGGTGGTGCTTGAATAACTACCCAAGGCTTTGAGTTGGCTTAGAAATAATGACTACCAGAAACTTCCACGGACTGAAGGCCAGTTTTTAAATATCTGAATTATAATTCACTAATGTAATCCAGGGTTGTTGATACCCTTAGCTGTCTACCAAACACACACATCCTCCTTGGAAGAAGATAATGTCACATTGGGCCTCACATTTTTATTATAATTTTTAAAAACTTTTTAAATTTTAATTACTTTATTTACTCATTTGACAGAGGGGGTAGAGAGCATAAGCAGGGGGAGTGCAGGCAGAGAGGGAGAAGCAGGCTCCCAGCTGAGCAAGGAGCCCCGTACAGGGCTCAATCCCAGGACCCTGAGATCACCCAGGCACCCCTTTTATTATAATTTTGACATGTAAAAATCAGGGCACACAAATAAACAGATACACAAGGAAACAAACATAATTAAAAACTGAAAAATACAGACAATGGAAAGGAACATACAAGAT
Source organism: Meles meles (assembly GCF_922984935.1). Lineage (NCBI taxonomy): Eukaryota > Metazoa > Chordata > Mammalia > Carnivora > Mustelidae > Meles > Meles meles. The sequence continues at coordinate 14,623,277 of NC_060072.1, read as the reverse complement.
CCAAATAAAGGAGCTATCAGAAACAGATTTTATAATAACTTATCTTTAACATGGTCAAGGGAATTTAAAAATTGAGAATCTTGGCCAAAAGTATAAATTGAATTTAAAATGGAAAAGCTCAGGACACCTGGGTGGCTCAGTCTGTTAATTGTCTGCCTTTGGCTCATCATGTCCCAGGGTCCTTGGATCAAGCCCCGCAATGGGCTCCCTGCAGGGAGCCTACTTCTCCCTCTCCCTATGCAGCTCCGCTCTCATTCTCTCTCCCCCCCCCCACCTCCCGACAAATAAAATCTATAAAATGGAAAAGCTGGAACTGAAAGGCATAATAAGAGAAATTACAAACTTGGTAAGTGGCTTTAACAACAGATTAGCTATAACTGAAAAGAAGCAAAACGGCATATATAATTCTCTCGAAGGAGAGAAGAAAAAGCCAATAGTATGAGTAAAAGTATTGGGTAAAAAGTTTCCAGAACTAATGACATCAAACAACAGATTTGAAAGCATCACTAACCCCATGCAGAATATGCCAGAGAAAACCACATCTAGGCACACTATGGTAAACTGCTGAAAACTAAAGCAAAGGTAAGGCGTAGCCATGGCAAGACAGGGAGGAACATATTATCTTTAAAGGAGCAACAGTTCAGCTTCCGGATGACTGAACAAAAATAGTGGAAGCCGGAAGAGAACATGTATATATTCAAAGTAAAAAATAGCCATATTTGAATACTGTACTTAGAAAAAGTATCCTTTAAGGAAAAAAGTGAAAGTTATTTTCAAATAGACAAAATTAGAGTACTTCCTATCAGGAGGCCCATACTAGAATAAGTGGAACAGGCAAATATTAAAATACATGAAAGAAGAAGAATTCTGTGATAAAGAGAAACCTAACCCAAAGGAGGAAAATGCCCAGAAGCATACTTGGCCATAAGGTGTTTCCTGATTACTATGATGTAAAACAAGGGATCACAAATTTTCCAAAAAGCAGACATTCCATTTAGCTAGCTAATTTCATCTGTCACAACACTCAACTCTTGTGGCACCGAAATAGCCACAGACGATACATAAATGGACACTTGGAAAGGGAGAGAAAGAAGAGGCATACTGTTCGTTCTCAAACGCGGAGTGCCTCTCCTGTGCCCTGTGCTACACGGGGCATGGGACATCCAGTGTGAATAAGGAAAGCCTTTGCTCTCTACCCAGTGGGACAACAATATAATTACAGATTGCGAATTTTAACAAGCAGTAAAAATGACCTTCTGAGATCCATTGTAACTTGGTAGAATAAAAAAGCTCTCAATCCGGGGGTGCCTGCGTGGCTCAATGGGTTAAGCCTCTGCCTTCGGCTCAGGTCATGATCTCAGGGTCCTGAGATCGAGCCCCGCATCGGGCTCTCTGCTCAGCAGGGAGCCTGCTCCCCCCACCCCCGGCCTGCCTCTCTGCCTACTTGTGATCTCTGTCTGTCAAATAAATAAGTAAAATCTTTAAAAAAAAAAAAAAAGCTATCAGTCCATGAACCATTAATATCTCCTCTGTAAGTCATGCATATGACTTCAGACATTTGAGTGTGAATCCTGTGAAATGTTGTTCCAAGTCAGACACTGGTATAAAGGTAGAGTAACTTGGGTTCACCAAAATCTCTTTCTAAAAACAGACAGCAGATTGAAGGACAGGGTAACAATTTTGGTTTTTCTTTGTTTTGATCTGGCTTTTAATTAGATATTAAAATAAGCCCCAGACCACTAAAAATCAGTGACAGCTAGAAGGAGACCTCTGGTACGTTTAAACTCAATGTTAATTTTATCTCAAATTTGGTGTTTTTGAATACAAAGAACGGCAAAAAAAAACAAACAAAAAAAGCATTTTGGGGGGTGCTTGGCTGGCTCAGCTGATAGAACTTGGCAACCCTGCATCTCAGGGTTGTGATTTCAAGCCCCACTGGCTGTTAGAGCTTCCTTACCAAAAAAAAAAAAAAAAAAAAAAAAAAAAAAAAAAAAAAATTCCTGGACTTGAGTTCTCAGGAAAATAGTTATGTGTAAAAAATAAAGAATTTTCACCATTTTATGTTGACATATAGCTCTGCCTAAACATACATCTAACAATTAGAATGTGTATTTAATACGAAACAACTTTAAATAGTAAAATAGAGCTGACACTTCTATGTCCAACTTGGAAGTACGAGGCGTGATGAATGCCGAGCAGGGGGCGTGCTCAGAGCCAAGAGAACGTGCCTGTGGAGCTCCTGGAAGGGGAGATCTGGGCACCTGGGAGCAGAAGATCGCTGGGCCGGGCTTGTAGCCGCTGTGAAAGCCAGCGCGGGCAGCAGGTGAGACATCTGAGCAGACACGCAAACATGGGGATTCAAATCCTAGTCAGGATGATAGATTTCAAAGGAAGCTCAGCGGTGCCATACGGACGGAGAGAAGGGTCCCCGTCACTTCCTGCCATAGGGAGGCACCACTCTTCAGTGTGAGGAGATCTGAGCCCAAAGATTTGCAACCCAGAGAGAACGCCTGCTGCGGGGAAAGTGGGAGAACAAGACGCAGCGTTATTTCCAACACTGACAGTTTGTCGGTGATCGGCGCTCTTAGTAGACAGCATGTGGGGATGCTCTGGGGTTGATCATGTCTGTCAGAGTGAAAAATTAACACTAACTTTTTTTAAAAAATTGACCTAGATATAGGTAGGCTCTAGATAATGAGATCCTGGAATTCAATTTCAGAGACCAATTATTGGTCTCTGAACTTATTCTGAGTTCAGAATAAGTGAACTTATTCTGAGGAGTGGGGAGTAATGTTATACACGTGTAACCGTAAGGCCGCAATTGTTCATGACAACCCCATCGACATGTTACAAAAATGTTCTCAATAAAGGTGATTATTCAATATACTACACACTTTTTTCCTGGTCTCAAATAAATAAATAAACAGGGAAAAAAAATCATGAGAGCAAACATCTAGAATTTGGGTTCAAAAATAACTCATTCTATCCTTCGGTCTCTAGCTCTGCCAGGTGAGCTGGTAACGCTCTGCCACTAAAAAGAAGAAAGGCAGAACAAACACAAGCTGCATCGATTCGAAGTCACTAGAGAGTTTCAGAGGCAACTAAGACCCAAGGTGCAAAGATTCGGGGAGAAGGGACACATAGGAAAATGATCTAAGCTAGCTGTCTTCTCAGGTGTTTACTAATTTTTATGTTGTGTCAGGTGAGAAGCTAAAGGAAAAAACATGCAGGTGAAGAGTGCAGCAGAGGGGCGCCTAGTGGCTTAGTGGGTTACCTGTCCGCCTTCTGCTCTCCACTCAGCCGGGAGCCCGCTTCTCCCTCTCCCTCTGCCTGCTGCTCAAGGAAGGAAGGAAGGAAGGAAGGAAGGTGGGTACAGCGGGGCATTCATTAGACTCACAGCCCTGGAAAAACAAAACCACCTAAGGACCTCAGGAGGGAGGTGTCTGAAAACTTCAGGCTCTCATTGTGATCCCTAAAAGGCTACATCTAGAAGCTGAGGTGCGCTACAGGCAGTCAACTCTATAACATCTGAAGTCCAGCCAGGAAAAACACCAGACTTGATTGGACTGAGGTGTCCCTGCCCTAGTTATTTGCCAGAGGATATGGTGAATCCTTTCTGGAAGAAGTAATTTCATCCACAGCTTCTACTGTTTTTCATATACAATCCCCAGTTTCTCATCAGAACTTACCAAACATACCAGGAAATAGAACCAAAAGAGAAAAAAATCTATGGGTGCTTGGGTTGGTCAGTTGGTTAAGCGTCTGACTCTTGATTTCAGCTCAGGTCATGATCTCAGGGTCGTGAGACTGAGCCTTGCGTCAGGCTCCACACTCAGCAGAGTCTGCTTGTCCCTCTCTCTCTGCTCCTTTTTCTCTCAAATATTTTTTTAAGAAGATCAAATATTAAAGAGAAACATACCCACACAGGGAAGTCACACAAAGGACTTTGACCAGACATGGACTTTGAAATAACCAAGATTGATACATCCAATAAAATATGAGCCAACAGTGAGTATTATCACCACAGAACTGGAATCTATAAAAATCAAGTGGGAGGGGCACCTGAGTTAAGGTGGTTAAGACCTCTGCCTTCGGCTCAGGTCATGATCCCAGGTTCCTGGGATCGAGACCCACATCGGGCTCTCTGCTCAGCGAGGAGTCTGCTTCCTCCTCTCTCTCTCTCTCTCTCTCTCTCTGCCTGCCTCTCTGCCTACTTGTGATCTCTGCCTGTCAAATAAATAAATAAATCTTTAAAAAAAAATCAAGTGGGAATTCTAGAACAGATATATAGAAAACTTTATGTATGGCTTAATTACCAACAAACACAGCTAAAGAAAGATTAGTGAGGGTAGGTCAATAGAAACTATCCAGACTAAAGTATAAAAGAAAGGTAGAGAGGCGCCTGAGTGGCTCAGTCAGTTAAGCCTCTGTCTTTAGCTCAGGTCATGATCCCAGAGTTCTAGGATCGAGCTGTGTCGGGGCCTCTGCTCAGCAGGGAGCCTGCTTCCCCCTCTCCCTGCAGCTCCCCCTGCTTGTGCTTTCTGTCAAATAAATAAAATCTTAAGAAAAAAGAAAAGTACAAAAAAACCCATAAAACACACAACAGACTTGGTGCAAAAGTCTACAAACATGTAACTGCAATGTGAGAACGGATGAGAAAGCAGCATTCAAAGAAACTATGGTTAAGAATTTTTCCAAAACCGATGAAAGGCACCAATAAAACAAGCCCTTTGAGAGAAATGCTCAACATCAGGGAAATGCAAATTAAAACCATAATAAGATATCTCTTCACACTCACTAGAAAAACCATAATAAAAGATACATAGAAACAAGTGCTGGGGAGGTTGAGCAGATGCTGGAACACTAACACATTACTAGCAGGAATGTGAAGTGATGCGACCACTGTGGAAAACAGGCACTTTTTAAAATTTTTATTTTATTTTATTTATTTGACAGAGAGACGCAGTGAAAGAGGGAACACAAGCAGTGGGAGTGGAAGGGGAAAAACAGGTTTCCTGCTGAGCAGGGAGCCCAAGGTGGGGCTCAATCCCAGGACTCCAGAATCATGACCTGAGCAAAAGGCAACGCTTAACGACTAAGCCACCCAGGCACCCCCAAAATAGGCAGTTTCTTAAGTTAAAAAATAAATTTACCTTGGGGCGCCTGGGTGGCTCAGTGGGTTAAGCCTCTGCCTTCAACTCAGGTCATGATCCCAGGGTCCTGGGATCAAGCCCTGCATCGGGGTCTCTACTTAGTAGGGAGCCTGCTTCTCCCGGCCTCTCTGCCTACTTGTGATCTCTATCTGTCAAATAAGTAAAATCTTTAAAAATAAAAATAAATTTACCTTTTGAACCTGCAATTCCACTTCTGAGTAAATGCATAAGAGGAATGAAAACGTGTCCACACAAAGATGTGTATGCAAGTGCTCAGCAGCATTATTCATAATAGCCAAAAGGGAGAAACAATCCAAACGTTATCACCTGATAAGTGAGTAGACAAACTGTGGCATATCCACACAACGGAATTCTGTTGGGATAAAGGACTGACCTGATACACACTGCAGCGTGACTGGACCTTTGAAACACGCTAAATGGAAAAAGCCAGACATAAGAGACCACATATTATAGGAGTCCATATCCATTAAATTTTCAGTAAAGGCAAATCTGTAGAGACAGTGGACCACTGATTTCCTGGCACTAGCAGTGAGAATGGGAAGTGAGGCCAAAAAGGCACAAGGGATCTTTTCGGGGTGATAGAAATATTTTAAAATAGAATTGTGGTGATGCTTGTACATCTTTGAATATACTAGAAACCACTGAAATGCACAATTTCAATGGGTGAATTTTATGACTAAGTAAACATCTTAAAGCTGTTTTTTGAAAAGATGAAACAAAGACGTTTTAAGATGAAATGTCTTAAAACTAAGAAGATTAATTATCTTTAAACCTACAGTAAACTTACACAGAATCATAGGGCGCCTGGATGACTCAGTCACTTGAGCATCCAACTCTTGATCTCGGCTCAGGTCTTGATCTCAGGGTTGTGAGTTCAAGTCCCATATTGTGCTCTGCTGTGGTTGTGGAACCTATTTAGAAAAAAAATTAACTTAGGCATAATGAAAATGATCCCAGATGGAAACATGGAAAAGAGAAAAGAATAATGATCAATGTGGGTAAATTTAAGTAAATATTACTATATAAAACAATTTTTCATAGGATTTTAAATGTCTATAAAATTAAAATGCCTGACAATAATATAACAGGCTGGAAAGAGACAAATAGAGTAAGTTATTCTGTGATACCAATGTTATTTTGGAAGGGATGAAAGCAATGGATATGGGACATCTGGTGGCTCAGTCAATTAAGCAATCAACCCTTGATCTCAGCTCAGGTCATGATCTCAGGGTCATGAGATCAAGCCCTATGTTGGTCTCTGCACTGGGCATGAAGCCTGCTTAGGATTCTCTCTCTCTCCTCTGCCCCTCGCCTCCTCTCTCTCCCTCTCAAAAAAGAAAAAAAAAAAAAAGCAATGAATACTACACTCTAATAAATCAAGGATGCATGTTGTGATTCATAGGCTAACTACTAAAATAATAGTGAAAAAACAACAAGCCAAAAGGGAGGAGTATAAATAATAAATATTTGATTAATCCACAAGAAGTAAGGAGAGAAAAAGGAATACAGAATGAGCGAAATAAATATACAACAAGCAGTAAGCCAGAAGACTTAAACCCAATATAGTCATAAGCATATTATATGTAAATGATCTAAGTAATTAAAAGGCAGATTATTCAAATCTGTAAAATCCAAATAAAACAACTATATGCTGCTTGCAGGAGCCACATGTACACATAAGAATACTTAAAGATTGAAAGTAAAAGAGTGGGGGGAGGCTGGCAGAATAGTAGGAACCTAAGATTGTCTCATCTCATGATACAATTAGACAATACTCACATCATCATAAATAACCCAAAAAACAACCCTAAGACAAGCAGAACAATCTCCACAACTAAAGGCAGAGAAGAGGCCACATTGAAGACGGTAGGAAGGATGAAGATGCAGTTTGGGAACAAAAGGGACCATGGCCATCATCCATGCTGGAGAGGGAACCAGGGTTTTGGAGAAGAACAGGAAACCAACTCTCTCACTGCTAAGCTCACACAGGGAAGACAAATCCCCGTAACATTTGGCTCTGAAAGTAACATTTGGCTCTGAAAGCAACAGCGGCTGAATCCTGTGAGTTTTTACAATCAGTGGGACATAAAGCCTGGAATTTTAAAATTGGGGGTTTCAGCTTGGAGGATGTTAGGAATCTGAGTCCTCACCCTTAAACAGCCAGCAGAAAGATACAGTGTAGAAGTAGCAATTTGAAAAATGCCAGGGGCGGGTGGGAGAGTTGTTTACTCATCTCAGAGTATATCCTGGAGAGATGGAGTGCAGGGAAGCCCCAACCCCAGGAACAAAGGAGCTGGCATGTACCACATTCCTCTCCCACCCCCCAGGATAAACACAAGGCCACCTGCACGAGCCCGCTCTGACACTGCCTAACTTGCCTACACCAAGCCCCACCCCCCATCTGCCCCTCCTAGTCCTGCTTGCCTCAGTCCGGTGCTATGGGCCACTTCCCCCAGAACACAGGAACAAACCCCACCAACACCTCATCTCCTGACCCACACCTTTTGCAGGCCTTGGTTCCAGCAGCAGTGGTGGCAGGAGGTCACATTTTGAAAGCAGACCAACATACACATTGTTAAAACATCATGCCCCAACCATTGAGGGACCAAACACTGCCCACAATAGGCAAAGAAAGCTACTGCAGACAACTGGACTGAAAGAAAAAAAGGCCAGGACTCAACAGCAAGGGACACACAACACACACAGGAGACACTCCATGGAGTGCCAGGCCCTGGGGAACAGAAGACACTGCATGGCAGGGCACTACAGGACCTCTTCATAAGCCTGTTACCTTCAAAAGCAAAAGACGTAGCTGACTTTCCTAACACACAGAAGCAGAGTCAAACAAAATGAGGAGACAAAGGAATATGTCCCAAATGAAAGGACCAAACCACAGCAAGAGACCTAAGCAAAACAGATATAAGTAATATGCCTGACAGAAAATTTAAAGTAATGATCCTAAAGATACTCACTGGACTTGAGAAAAGAGGGGAGAACATCAGTGAAACCCTTAACAAAGAGATAAAACAAGAACCAACCAGAGATGAAGACAATAAAGGAAATTAAAAATACATTTGATGGCGCCTGGGTGACTCAGTCAGTTAAGTATCTGCCTGCCTTTGGTTCAGGTCATGATCCCAAGGTCCTGGGATCCAGCTCCACATCAGGCTCCCTGCTCACCAATCTGCTTCTCCCTCTCCTGCCCTCCTCCCTGCTCATGCTCTCACACTTTCCCTCTCTCTCTCTCAAATAAATAAATAAAATCTTTAAAAATATATACTTGGTGGAATAAATAGCAGGCTAGAGGAAGCAGAGGAATTAATTAATGACCTGGAAGACAGAGTAATGGAAAGTAACCAAGCTGAGCAAATAAAAGAGAGAAAAAAATTGTGGAAATTGAGAACAGTTTTAGGATAATCAGTGACTGCATAAAGTATAATAATATTCACACTATAGGGATCCCAGAAGAAAAAGAGAGAGAAAGGGGGACAGAAAATTTATTTGAAGAAATAATAGCTGAAAGCTTTCTTATCCTGGGGAAGGAAACAGATATTCAGATCCATGAGGCACAGAGATTACCCAAAAAAAATCAACCCAAGGAAGACACAAAATGGCAATAAGCAGTGATAAAGAGAACTTTTTTTAAAAAAATATTTTATTTATTTATTTGACAGAGAGAGAGAGACAGCAAGAAGGGAACACAGCAGGGGAAGTGAAAGAGGGAGAAGCAGGTTTCCCACTGAGCAAGGAACCTGATGTGGGTGGGGTTCGATCCCAGGACCCTGAGATCCTGACCTGAGCCAAAGGCAGGTGCTTAATGACTGAGCCACCCAGGTGCCCTTAAAAAACTTTTTAAAGCTTCAGAAGAGGGGCACCTGGGTGGTTTAGTCGACTAAGTATCTGCTATTGGCTCAGTCAGGTCATGATCTCAGGGTCCTGGGATTGAGACCCATAGCAGGCTCCTTGCTCAGTAGGACTCCTGCTTCTCCCTTCCCCTCTGCTTGCTGCTCCCCCTGCTTGTGCTCACTCTCTGTCAGATAAATAAATAAAATATTTTTTAAAGATTTTATTTATTTATTTGACAGAGAGAGAGATCACAAGTAGGCAGAGAGGCAGGCAGAGAGAGAGGAGGAAGCAGGCTCCCTGCAGAGCAGAGAGCCCAATGCGGGGCTCGATCCCAGAACCCTGAGATCATGACCTGAGCCGAAGGCAGCGGCTTAATCCACTGAGCCACCCAGGCGCCCCTAAAATATTTTTTAAAATAAAATAGGGTTGCCTGGGTGGCTCAGTGGGTTAAAGCCTCTGCCTTCGGCTCAGATCATGATCCTGGGGTCCTGGGATCAAGCCCCGCTTCGGGCTCTCTGCTGAGCAGGGAGCCTGCTTCCCTTCCTCTGTCTCTGTCTTCCTCTCCGCCTACTTGTGATCTCTGTCTGTCAAATAAATAAATAAAACCTTAAAAAAAAAGGAAACTACTTCTTAAAATAATAATAATAATAATAATAATAATAATAATAATAAAGCAGAAGACAGTTACACACAAGGGAAACCGCATAACGCTATAAGTGGATTTTTCAACAAAAACTTTACAGGACAGAAGGGAATGGCATGATATATTCAAAGTGCTGAAAGGGAAAAATCTGCAGTCAAGAATACTCTATCCAGAAAGACAATCATTCAAAGCAGAAGGACAGATAGTTTCTCAAACAAAACCTAGATGAGTTCATGACCACTAAACAAGCCCTATGAGAAATATTAAAGGGGACTGTTTGAACGGAAAGAAAAAAAGAGAATAGGCTGTAAAAATAAGTGCTTCTATAAAAATCAGTCAAAAGTTTCATAAAATAAAAGGATATAAAATATGACACCAACTACCTAAAAAACATGGAAGGTGGGGGAGAAGAATAAAGAACGGGTAAACAGGGGCACCTGGGAGACTCAAGAAGTTAAGCATCTGACTCTTCAGCCCAAGTCTTGATCTCAGGGTTGTGAGTTCAAACCTCATGTTAGGCTCCACACTGAGTGTGGAGCCTACAAAAAGGGGAGGAAAAAAAAAAAAAGAATGGGTTCAGAGGCACCTGAGTCACTCAGTGGGTTAAGCCTCTGCCTTCAGCTCAGGTCATGGTCTCAGGGTCCTGGATCGAGGCCCGCATCAGGCTCTCTGCTCAGCAGGGAGCCTGCTTCCCCCCCTCTCTGTCTGCCTCTCTTCCTACTTGTGATCTCTCTCTCTCTGTCAAATAAATGAATAAAATCTTTAAATAAATAAATAAATAAATAATTGGTTCACACAACCATCAACTTCATATAGACTACAATCTGCAGAAGATATTATATACAAACCTAACCACAAATCAAAAAGCAGTAATAGATATGCAAAGAATTAAGAGAAAGAAATCCAAATAGATCACTAAACAAAGCCAACAAACCATGAAAGAAAGAAAGAGAAGGATCAGAAAAAAAAAACAAAACAAAACTACAAAACCACCACAAAGAAGTAACAAAATGGCAATAAATACATATCAAAAATTACTTTGCGGGTCACCCAGTTGGCTAAGTGGGTAGAATATGTGATTCTTAATCTTGGGGTCATGAATTCATGTCTCATGTTGGGCATAGAGCTTACTTTAAAAAAAATTCAATAGTTAAGAAATAGTTACTTTGAATGTATATGTACTAAACACTCCAATCAAAGGACATAGGGTGACATAATGGATAAAAAGACAAGATCCAACCACATGCTGCCTACAAAAGACTCATTTCAGACCTAAAAACACCTGCAGATTTAAAGTGAGGAGATGAAGAAACATTATGCAAATAAATGTTAAAAGAAAGCCAGGTTAGCAATACTTACATCAGACAAAATAGACCTTAAGTTCCGTTATTTAAGTAGCCAGTCTAAGAAAAAGAACAGTGATTAAACCCAAAAATGTACACAGAAGGATTGAAGGTAGAATTTAACATCATAGGCAAAAAACATACAATAGAAAATGATCAAAGCAAAAAAAAATTGATTCTTTAGGATGCTAAGAAATTAATAAACCTCTGAGCAATACTAATCATAAAAAACCACACACAGGGGCGCCTGGGTGGCTCAGTGGGTTAAAGCCTCTGCCTTCGGCTCAGGTCATGGTCCCAGGGTCCTGGGATGGAGCCCCGCGTCGGGCTCTCTGCTCCGCGGGGAGCCTGCTTCCTCCTCTCTCTCTGCCTGCGTCTCTGCCTAGTTGTGATTTCTCTCTGTCAAATAAATAAAATATTAAAAAAAAACAAAACAAACAAACAAAAAAAAAAAACCACACACATTATCAACACCAGGAACAAAAAAGGGAATGCTACGGATGTTATAGACATTGATTAAATACAGAACTTTAAGACTAAATTTGAACATGTTTTTTCAAAATGGACAAAATGGACAAATTCCTTACCAGAACTGTTACAAGAAAAAATGGAAAACTTTAATAGTGAGGCACACTTCACATTCCTATCCAACTGCCTAATAGACATATAAGCTAGTTCAGAGAACCAGGGATTATCCATGACTGTTCTGAATAATATCTTCCCTCTTGTAGCTGTTACTGATTTACAACACAGGTTGGATTCACAGTTTCAACAGTTCTTAAATGAGAATTATTATGGGGGGGGTGGGTGGAGTAAAAACCTGAAAGATAAAATGGTGATATTTGAGAGGATTCTAGTAACTTCAAGCACCCAAAACCCCAAAGATTTCCCTTGTCAACCAACAGAAGCAGCTCCTCCTCCCCTATCTAATGAGGTTGGTTGACTTTCTTGAATACCCTCTAATGACCACAACAAAATAAAATTCCAGTTCTCATTTACCACTCCTACACCTCTTACTGCCTCTGACCCCAGCCTAAGCCAAACCTTCAAATTCTCTGTAATTCCAAAGACAAACCCTGGAAAAGAAGGCTTACATATTAACAGAGTTACAAGGATTTCATAACTCTTGAGGAATATATGTTAAAAACAAAAACAAAAACAAAAATCCTCTGAGGATGCTAACCCAAGGGAAGACAAACATAATTTAGATCAAGCTGAATTTATTGATAAGGGTACATTTCAATGCCATAATCAAAGGTGAAGCTCTAAACCAGGTTCCAGTATAATTCTGTGTCCCACTCTGCCCTGAAACCCAGCCAGGTCATATAACTAAGCTAAGATCACATTTCCTTGAGGATTTGTTTCCTGCAATATTTCTGATATCAATTACTTGATCAGCATTTATATTCAGACAACAGAATCTCCTTGCTCTAGTTTAAGCAAAAGGAATTTATTAAGCAGTATCATAAACTCGTGGTATCATTGAAAAGGCCTCTAATGGATTGTAGGCTGAATTCCAGGAATGACTTCCAAACCCATAATCACAGAAGTGAAATTGCAAGGCACAGCTGCTGTTCTTATGATCAAGAAGTTCCTGCCACATCAGAAAACCTCCATCCATCATAGCCATTAGCTCCAAAATCACCCTTGGTAAGATCCAAGCCTGCATAATAACATAATAGATGCCTCGGGCCTTGCTGTTCCCCCCACATAACTCAGTTCTGCATCAAAATCTCGTATAAGTGCATCTGATCAGATAACTTTGGGGTTTTTTGGAATTTTAGCTCTAAAGGAGTCTGGGAAGCAGGTTTTAGCTTCTATGGTATCTTCTTTGTACAATTCGGATTACCGTATTATGTAGATATAGGTAATAGGTCAGACGGCATGCTTTTTCACTTTGTATGTTTTGGAGATAAGTCCATGTTAACATATGGATTACCTCATCCTGATTGATGACAGCACTGTATTGTTTTTGTGGATGTGCCATGATTTATTCAACACTGCCCTTCCGGAGGACACAGACTTCTTCCATCTACACTGTTAAAAACACCGATATAGTCCTTCGTCCTAACCACACAGCTGTAAGAAAGGACTAGGATGCCATACATATCTTTTTCATTATACCCTTTTCATTCTTTTTCCTTTTTAGAAGCTTGAAATTGGATCTCTGGGTCACAAGCCATTGCTTTTGTTTACATATGCACCTCTCTCCCTACCACCCTTGAAGTCTAACATGTTCCTTTCCCAAAGAGAGTATACCGAAACGCTATTTGGGGTTTTGGAATTTCAGATGTAAAAAAGCCTGGCTCACATTCGTTTCGCTGAAGCATATCTGGGTCAGGCATCTTGAAAAATTCCGTAATTGAGTATGAGGTCATCTCCCACGCTTTTGAATAATTCATCTTTCAAAGCTGAGAGCTAGTTCTCTAAACCAATTAAGCACAATAGCCCACAAAGGTGTTCTCTGTTTATAAAAATGCATTTCACACCCCAGGGCAAACACACAACTACTACAGGTGGCAGTGTGATGTTCCCTGAAATGAGGTGTCATATCATCAGAGGAACATGAAAGAGAACCCAGCGTGGGGCTTGAACTCACCGCCCTGAGATGACGACCTGTGCTCAGATCAAGAGATGGACACTGAACTGAGCCACCCAGGCACCCTGAAATACGTACAGTTCAGGAAGTACTACCGGGCAGATCACTGATAGGAAATGTAGAAAATCTTAATTTTTCTGAACTTCGTTTTCACCGTCTATAAAATGAGATAAAACCTACTTTCATAATGCTCTAGAAGGACTAAACAGACATTAAACTAAGAATAATAAATAATAATATTTAGAATAAATTAAATAAATTTAGAATAAAATAAATAATAATACTACTATTATTCTAGGATGTATGTGCAAGTAAATGTGTCAAAAATACGTGAGACCATGTTATTAGCTAAAAAGGGCTGGAAGTGGTCTCTTGACCAACTTTCCTAAGATCACTACCTTCCTTCATAAGCGATTTTCTCTTATTATGGCTGTAAATTGACCTTGATGTTCATCTCCAAACAAGGGGATGTCTCCAGCCCAGGCCTCAGCAAGTCCGAAGCAGTACAGCAGGGCCGGGGACGTGCAGCCACAGAGCAGAGAACACAAAAACTAGAACACACTCATCACGGGCTTCCTAATTCATGTCTATAAATAAGCTTTATCTAATGGAATAGCTTAGATTTCGTGATTTCCTTTGAAGATGTGTAATGGATATATGCCATGGTGAGATCCCAAATTTAACTGCGCCACTTGAAGAATCGATAAAGCCTGGCCAGCGAGGAACAGACTGTGCCTCAAGCAGTCAGGGAACCATCTGCCACTTCACTCTCTGCATCTCAGCCTCTTATGATGTCAAGTAGGGATAATCACAGGTCACAGGTCAACTCTGCAGCTTAAACGTTATTTATAAAGCATTTAGAAGAACAATGCCTGGGGCGCCTGGGTGGCTCAGTGGTTTAGGCTGCTGCCTTCAGCTCAGGTCATGATCTCAGGGTCCTGGGATCGAGTCCCGCATTGGGCTCTCTGCTCAGCAGGGAGCCTGCTTCCCCCTCTCTCTCTGCCTGCCTCTCTGCCTACTTGTGATCTCTCTCTGTCAAATAAATAAATAAAAATAAAATCTTTAAAAAAAAAAAGAACAATGCCTGCCACAAGTAATCCCTGTAATTAAAAACAACCAAAGAGCAGCTATTGATTTGGTAAACCAGGTATTCTAAAATTTTTAGTCCTCTATCTCGAACACATTGCCCCATCTTTATTACAACTTGGATCCAGGCGGGTCTACCCCACTTTTCTTTACTAGTCTTCTCTTAGGACTTTTCTACTCTTGCTCCTGGATTTTAATCATAGTTATGCCTGCAACACTCACCACAGTCTGGCTTGCATCAGGGATAGACGTCTGCACCCGTCTTCCGAGTCTCCCAACAGAAGACTAGTGGACGGCTCCAGGATCAGCTGGGCATGAGGAGCCCAGACTTGCCAGTAGGCCTGGGGCTGACGTGGACTCCTAACATCTCTTAGCTCCTTAGGTGATCTCGCTTTCAAGACCTCCAGGTCTCTGCAAGATTGTTTCTGGAGGGCAGGGGTAGAGTTCCAGCCCCTTCTTTCTGTTTCCCTATAATGCCTTAAACTGGGCCAGCACTTAGGCTGTTTTTGAGAAGAACGTTCAGAGGCACCTGGGTGGCTCAGCGGGTTAAAGCCTCTGCCTTCGGCTCAGGTCATGATCCCAGGGTCCTGGGATCGAGCCCCACATCGGGTTCTCTGCTCAGCAGGGAGCCTGCTTCCTCCTCTCTCTCTCTCTGCCTGCCTCTCTACCTACTTGAAATCTCTGTCTGTCAAATAAATAAAATCTTATAAAGAAGGAAAAAAAAAAGAAAGTTCAGTCCTTGTCTGAGGACTACACGGGTCTGAGGGCATTTCATGACTCTCAGGTGTGTATATGCAAGAAAAATGAAGGAACAAAAACATTGCTGAGAGGTGATTCTATCCCTTTAGAAGCACAGCAGGAACCTGTGACCGTGCACACCACGGTGAACTGCTCCTGCCATTTACGTTGCTCGCGGGGATATGCAAAGCTAAGGTCACAATTATCACCACGCTTCGGGAAGCTGCTGCTCATTAAGCAATCATCATAAAGATGCCACCTTCAGTTGGCCACAGTTGAGCTTGCCAGGACTGTCATTAACAAAGTACTATAGACTGGCTGACTTAACCAACAGAAATTAGTTTTCTCACAGTTCCAGAGACCAGAGGTCGGAGGTCAAGGTATCAGCAGAATTGTTTCCTCTGAGGCCTCTTTCCTTGTTTTACAGATGAGTGATCTTCACCCGTGTCCCAATTTCCTTACCAGACCAGTGACACGGATGAAGGAACTCATTTTTATCTCAATCACTTCTTCGAAGACACCATCTCCAAATATGCTCACACATTCTGAGGTACTAGCGATCAGAACTTCCATGTATGAATTTTGGGGTAACACAATTCAACCCGACAGCAGTCACTTGTATACATGCAGATAGGCGATTCTGGAGTGTCTGACCCTACGATGCAGCTTGGGTGATCAGATACTGCAAGTTCACATACCTGACGACAGGCCGAGAGCTTCTGGTATGCGCATGTTCCTCAGGACACAGCTGAAGGTGTTTACCTCCAAGCGTGTATACAGGCCAACGTGCTGAAAAGGCTGAAGGAGACTCTTAACTCCTGTCACCTCTTTGCCCTTTGATGGGCTGAGGAACTCAGCTCAGCACACACACGAGGTTATAAACGACTCACCTTTTAAGGAAGGAAACACCAAGCCTCATGTACTAAACTACAAGAACACTGCAAACTAGCTTCTAGGTTTGACCATGAAAACTCCAATCATGAGTCTTTTACTTGTATTAGTAAAACCTTGAGCTTCTTGGGTCACCTACAGACTAGAAATCTATGCTGGGATAATTTTAATTTTTTAAGATTAGAAATCTATGCTGGGCTAATTTAAAACTGGACAATTAGCTAATACTGTTTACCGTATGTGGGGCACCATGGTAGCCCTTCACATGTATTAACATCAAACAGCATTACAAATGGGAACACTTACTATTCTCTTTTACAGTTAACAGAGGAATAAAGAGTTCACAAAAGTTGGCTAAGGATACAAACCATCATGCAGCAAAGCCCAGAGCGCAGACATTCGGCAGGGCTCCAGAGCCCACAACTCACGTCCTGCCTCTCAGTGTGACCATTACCCAACAACAGACTGGCCCCAACAGCAGCAGCAGACAAGGCCACCGGCAATAGTAACAGATGGCTGAGAAAACCCTTGGCAGAAGTGCAGTTACCAATTGGTTCATTTCCTGGGAATGACTTAGACTGTGCCATGTAAGTCTAAGAGGGGACACATGGAAAGGATAGTTGTAAATAAGCAACGGCTACATTCTCAAACCAATTCCCAGGCTTCCTCGTTTCCTATCAGGCTAACAATCGTGGACAGCGTTTCAACCAGTGCTGGGAAATGAAGGCATTTAACCCAGCATGAGCTAGTGAGATGGACGGAGAGAGGGAGCTGGTAGTTCAGCACCAGGTTTCCTGGAAACAGGGATGGCCTGCCGTCAGGATGCCTTTGGCCAAAGGCTGTGTGGAGCTGCGCCAGTTCCACGAGCGCTATCTGACAGAGGCTTCACGACCCGGTATCAGCAGCCAGCTCTAACCGCCACCACCTCGCCTCAACTCTTCCTCAACTGTACGCCCACCCAAATTCCCCAAGAAGGCAGTAAAGGCACTCCCTTAGGGAGGACGAGGGCCGGACATGAGAATGAGAAACAGAGAAAGCATAGTTCATTTAGCCACCGTTACGCAGAAATACAATATTATCCCAAAGTTATGCTACTTAGAAAATACTTTCTCCACTTCCAACCGTAGAAAACAAAACCAAGCTATACCTAATTTTTCCCTAAATGACTTCTTCTTCCACAAAATGAGATTACAAGAGAAGCCTGTATTTTAAAAAAGGTTTTTATTTTAATCCTTCCTAGAGGAATACAGATTTGAATGAAATACATTCATTCCATAAATACATTAGCAGCAAAACCCTCCCACCAGAGTCCTCTCTACTCCAGCCCAGAGGCTGCCCTTTAGAGCAGAAGCTGTTCCATCCATTGTCATCTCAACGATGTGTCTGCTTCTTGCTGGAAGCAAGATATATGTGTTAGATCAAGTGAAAGACCAGATGGATGGATGGATGAATTAACTACACTGGGACCCTGAAAACCCACCCATGTGGTGACCATCGAGCCTTCCATACCTTCGAAATCCGCTGACACCCAACATGTTTAACTGATGAGATCCTTCACCAGAGACAACTGAGGCCTAACCTTGCAAACCCGCTAATGTCTGAAATCCTTCCTCATTCCGAGTTGGCAGCATTTTAATGGTGTCTTGTTCTTTCTCGTAGGATAAGCCAGATATAAAGGATAATTTCCTCCTCCTTTCCCCAGTCCGAGGTACCACTTTGCCAGCTGAGTCCACATGTGCTTGTTGTCAGGAGATAATCCAACAGGCATTATCTGACTCACTACACCTCCAGCTCCCCTTTGTCTAGAGGCTAGAAGCTTTACTGCAGAGAGAGGGAGAGAGAGATGTCTAAACCTACAAAGATCTCTAAGGAACAATAACAGGTGTCTCAAATTGGCTTCCATCAAAGCTAGTTTTTTTGGACAGTGGCCCAGATGTCTCTCCTTTACTTTTCTCCACCATTGCCTGTTGCCTGGCTGGTTCTTTTTTATTTGCCCTTGAGGCATCTGCTGAAATTCTGGGCAGATCTACCCTAAACTCCCAAGTAGCCAAGAGAGACTAAGGCAGGTGGTGCTTTAAACTTGTCAGCTTAAGTCAAACCAATAAGCTTACGCTGCTGTGTTCCAATTCATTCTGGGACGACTTAAGTCACAACAGTCTACACAAAACACAACACCAGAACCACAGTCAGCAATCAGGATGACAGTGAGGCAGGGACCAAGTTTAGAGTGCTAGTACATCACAGGACTGGGAAGAAAAAGGAACAATGGGAAGAATTTCAAATAAATCTGATTTGTCTGGGCGGAGGACAGCTTTGACTCGGGTATAAATGCATCACCTAGTTCATCATGAAAATGAGGAATGGACTCCAGACGCTGACACTTTCTTCCCCATACATCACTTAAAAACAGTTTACCCTGCTCTCTTGTCCCGCTCTGCTCTAAAGTGTTTCCATTAGGGCACTCTTCTGTAAGTGCTCTACCCATGCCCATTCAGTCCGCCTTGACCGCTGGCTGGAGAAAGCCAGAAACCATTTTATATCAAAACCACTGTAGTGGATAACCGGTTGCACGTTTTTCCCTTTTGCGTTTTCCATCCAAAACTGCTGGCTTTTTACTTATGTGCCGAGAGACAGCCATCTGCTGAATACTCGGCACTGTTGATCCGACAGTCTTCGGTCCCCACGGAGTCCGCTAGCTCTTCCTCCTCTGAGTCATCATCTTCCTCCTCCTCTTGTGCTGATGAACTGGAGGTGGGACCTTTGCAGGTTTTCAGGTGGCGGGTGAGATGATATTTGGTAAGATAAGCCTTTGTACATTTTTCACAGACATAATCCCGTTTTCCCTCGTGAGAATTGAGATGTTTCTTCAAGTGATTTGTTCTCAAGAACAGCTTATCACACTTAGGACACTTGATCTGGCGTTCTCTACGAGGAACACGAGAGAAAACATTTGTTTTGGGGTTACAAATGAGTGAGTTACAAGTGAGGCACACATTTATTCTTCATAACCTCCTCAGGTCTTTGTCAGAAGAACTCTACCATTCTAGAATCAGATCACGCCCCCACCCCCTTTTTTTTTTAAGTAGGCTCCATGCCCAGCATGGAGCCCAACACCAGAGCTTGAACTCATGATCCTAAGACCAAGACCTGAGTCTAGTATTTGATTTTGCCTGTTCGGGATCACACTGTATATATTTCCTTCGTGTCTGATGTGACGGAATCAATTCAAGTTGCTGCAAGTACCAGCAGCTTGCTCCCTTCCAGTGCTGTATATACGACTTACAAATACACCACAACTTATCTGTGGTACCGGATTTGTCTTTTGTTTATGGATGTTTTGATGCTTTCCAATTATTTATCATCAAAGGAAAGACCACTATGAATATTTCTGTATTTGTACATCGGTCTGCATATGCATGAGTTTCTTTGCGGCACATACTCAGGGACGGTATAATTAGATCAAAAGATATGCACATCTTCAACTTTACTGGATAATATATTTTTTAATTTTTTAAATTTATTTGACAGAGAGAGATCACAAGTAGACAGAGAGGCAGGCAGAGAGAGGGAAGCAGGCTCCCCACTGAGCCACCCAGGCGCCCCTTTACTGGATAATATTAAACTGTTTTCCAATATGGCAGTATTTCTTCTTAAGATTTTATTTTGAAGTGGCGCCTGGGTGGCTCAGTGGGTTAAAGCCTCTGCCTTCAGCTTGGGTCATGATCCCAGGGTCCTGGGATTGAGCCCTGCATCAGGCTCTCTGCTCAGTGGGGAGCCTGCTTCCCCATTTCTCTCTGCCTGCCTCTCTGCCTACTTGTGAACTCTGTCAAATAAATAAATTAAATCTAAAAAAAAAATTTAAAAAAAGATTTTATTTTGAAGTAATCTCTACCCCTAACATGGGGTTTGAATTTACAACCCCAAGATCAAGAGCTGCATGCTCTACCAACTGAACCAGCCAGGTGCCCCTCTAATGAGGTAGTATTAATACATTCATGCCCATCAACAGCCACTTGGGAGTTCCCGCTGCCCCACGTTCTCAATTGGAAGATTCAAATTTGAACATTTTTGACAACTGCCCAATACATAATGGGATCTCACTATGGTGCTAATGGTATCCCATTTAATAAAAAACTACCCAACTCAAAATGCCAGTTGCATCAAGGCTTGAGTAACTCTGGCTAAGACATCTTAGAGCTGGAAAAAAAAACCCTAAAACATCATGTAGACCAGGAATTCTGTAACTTTTTTTTGAGCAAATGAACCCTACATCTTTTTTTTTTTTTTTTAAAGATTTTATTTATTTATTTGACAGACAGAGATCACAAGTAGGCAGAGAGGCAGGCAGAGAGAGAGGGAGGAAGCAGGCTCCCTGCTGAGCAGAGAGCCCAATGCAGGGCTCGATCCCAAGACCCTGGGATTATGACCTAAGCTGAAGGCAGAAACTTTAACCCACTGAGCCACCCAGGCACCCCTGAACCCTATATCTTACAGGCTCAATACGCAAAACAGATAAAAAGAGGTCAAAATCCTTGAAGAAGTGGTAGGGCACAGTGAGAAGTTCTGAAGTCTGGCCTCCTTACCATTTCTACCACCTTCTCCCAGCAGGAGAGGGCACTGAGGAATTCTGCAGAGTTACGGGATGTGGAAAACTAAGCCCCTGCCTTCACAGAGCTTATGTTCTAAAGGAGGAGTTACACCATAAACAAAAAAAACTACTATGGGGAGAAAAAAAAAAAAAAACAAAAACCCAGGTAAGAGTGATGGAGTTCTATTTTAGATAAGATAGTCAAGGAAGGGGCGTCTGATTGACTCAGTGGGTTAGGCCTCTGCCTTTGGCTCAGGTCATGATCTCAGAGTACTGGGATCAAGCCCTGCATTGGGCTCTCTGCTCAGCAGGAAGCCTGCTTCCTCCTCTCTCTGCCTGCCTCTCTCCCTACTTGTGATCTCTCTGTCAAATAAATAAAGAAAATCTTAAAAAAAAAAAAAAAAGAAAAGATAGTCAAGGAAGGGGGAAGGAAAAGATGAAACAAGATGGGATTGGGAGGGAGACAAACCATAAGAGACCCTTAATCTCACGAAACAAACTGAGGGTTGCTGGGGGGTGAGGAAGTAGGGAGAGGGTATGTACTGTGCTATGAAATGTGTAAGCCTGATGATTCACAGACCTGTACCCCTGGGGCAAATACATTATATGTTAATAAAAATAATTAAGACAAAAAAAAGATAGTCAAGGAAGGCCATTCTGAGATGACAACATTTTTGAGCAAAAACCTGAATGAAGTGGGGCAGGCAGACAAGGTCCTGAGACTGAAGTGTGTTTAGTATGCCAGAGTCTCATCAAGGGTTGGCAGGGGTGGGGGAGCAATGTGGCTAAAGCAGAACATGAGTAAAAAGTAAGTAAAGACGAAGTGGGAGAGGCAGTCTCATACCACTACATCATGAAGGGACTTTCACACTTTCTAACCCAAGTATGATGGGAAGCCACGGGGGAATTATGAGCAGAGACAACACAGTCTGACTTATGTTTTAAATGGATCACTCCAGTCATTATGACAGAATACAGTGCCTGTATATGCAGGTCTCAGTAGAACAGGAGCAGAAATCCAGGAGCAGAGAGGTTGGCTGGAAGACTACTGAGCTGATCCAAACAAAAGATGCTGGTGTTCTGGACTAGATAAAGCTGAATGGAGAATGGAAGACTGAATTAAAGACAGTTCTGAGGTGTTTGGCTTAAGCCACTGGGAAGAACAGGGGCAATTTCCTGAGCTGATGATCAATGGGGGAAAACCAAGTTTGTGGGGGTAATATTAAGAGCTGAGTTTTGGACATACCAGGTTTTAGCTGCCTTAATGGACATCCAAAACTGAGAGATGCTGAGTGGATGGTTAGATATATAAGGCTGGAGATATAAATGGCAAAGATGGTATCTAAAAAGCCATGGGACTACAGAGATGACCAGTAGTAAGCAACCCTGCTTGGGCTCTCAAGTTGCTCTTTCTGAGGGGAAGGGCCAAGTCAGTCTCTGCCACATGCCTCACACTCCCTTCAAACTGTGGGAGAGGAACTCGTCCTGCACTTGCTTTAGGGCTGTAGCTAAGTTTTTTCCTAAGCAAATAAACAAAATGAATTTCAATACTGCTATATCCATTTTGAAATGTCTAAAGGTAAAAAATACAAACGTCTGAAAATTTTACTAGTGATCTCCACAGGAAAATTTATAGTCTCATTCAAAAACATTTTGAGTAAGGGCACCTGGGTGGCTCGGTTGCTTAAGCATCCAACTCTTGATTTTGGCTCAGCTCTCATGGTCATGGGATCAAGCCCTGCATGAGGTTCCACATTCAGCAGGGAGTCTGCTTGAGTCTCTCCCCGCCCCGTCCCTCCCCTATCATATGCACACACACGTGCGCTCTCTGCTTCTCTAAAATAAATAAATCTTTAAAAAAATATTTTGAGTAGTGCTTCTTTAATTATGAATGACTTACACACTAGGTTAATGCTCTGATGATCTAAAAACTTTTTATCTCATGGGAGTTTGGCAAGGAGGGTTATTATGTTTCACCATTGTGACAAAGAGTATGGACCCACACTTAAAGAAAATTGTTTTCATTGGTGAATACCTGATTAAGCCAATTCTCAAACCCAAAGGAGAAACAGTTACACCACTAACCTCAAAATAATTTATATTGCATTATGCTGTGAAATGGCTACAGAAAAAGCAAGTGCAAATTTAGGCCTCACCTAAAAGAAGAGAAAGTCAAAGTCAAGGAAGAAAATAATTCCATTTATTAATAAGCACAGATCATATCCAGGATACTGTCTTTACTTCTGGGTACCAAATCTGAAACCAGGTGATAAGAGGGAAAGCTGCAGAAATTAGGACATTAAGCCTGATGAAAAGAAGGTTTAAAGGGAACATGACAGCAATCATTAAGTACTAAAGTCTGTGAGTTTAAAGAGATACTAAACCTACATGTGTCATTCCAGAGACACGTTCCAGAGGCTTTAAAAATTACCATGGCCAGGGCTCTATCCCTAACCAACTAAATTAGAATCCCTGGAGGCAGGGCCCTGGCACCAACTGTTTTTCACATCTTCCAAGTGATTATTATGAGCAGTGCTATGGGCTGAATGCTTGTGTGCCCCATCCCCCAGTAAGTTCTTATGCTGCAGACCTAAACCACAATGTTATGGTACCTGGAGGTGGAAACTATGGGAGGTAATTAGAGTTAGATGAGGTCATGAAGCCTGGACCCCCCCATGTTGGGGTAAGTGTCAGAAGAAAAGGCAGACAGACCAAAGCTCATCTGCTCTCTCCCATGGGGGGACCCAGCAGGAAGGTAGCTATCTACAAGCCAGGAAGAAGGCTCTATGAGAATCCAACCATACTAGCACCCGGATTTTGCATTTCCAGTCTCCAGAAGGTATTCTGTTATGGGAGCTCAAGCTGATTAACATATAAGCAGCTCGACTAAATGATCCCAGAGATCTCTTTCGGCTCTAATGATGTATAATTCTATATAGTATTTGATAATTCCTGTGTCTCATTTCTAAAATTTCACACTAATAATGGAACTCCCTCATGAACACTGTTTTTAAAAAAGTCATTTTGAGAATTATGAATGTAGACCAAACTTACTTGATATTTTAGTGTCTCAGGTTGCATTTTTAAAAAGATTCATTTATTTATTTGAGAGAAAAAGAGTGAGAAAGAGAGGCGCATATGTGAGCAGGGGGAGGGGCAGAGGGAGAACAAGAAAGAGAGAAGCAGACTCTCCGCTGAGTGCAGAGCCCCATGTACGGCTTGATCCCACGATCCATGAGAATATCATCTGAGTCAAAACCAAGAGTTGGATGCCCCTCCGGTTGCATTTGATTAGGAATCAGACAAAAGAGCGAATATGAAAGCAAAGTAGCTAACTAAACCTTAGAGTAAGAATATCAAGTCTTGGGATGCCTGCGTGGCTCAGTCGGTTAAGCATCTTTTGGCTCAAGTCGTGATCTCAGGGTCCTGGGATCAAGCCCCATGTCAGCGGGGACCCTCTTCTCTCTCTCCCCTTGCTGCTCCCCCTGCTTGTGTGCTCTCTCTCAAATACATGTTTAAAAATCTTAAAAAAAAAAAAAAAAAAAAAAAAAGAATATCAAGTTCCCATTGAACATGACTTTCTAAACAGTACCTCCATAATACAAGCTAATGTCTTCTCCCTCTTCAAACATTTGCTAAAGGCTCAGGGCCACAAAATCTATTCTTTTCTCTTTACCACTACTGTAACTAACACAACACGACATTTAACTACACTTGGATTCATGCAATGAAGTCTTAATGGGTCGAGCAATATTTGACCTTCTCCTTCAACCACCCTGTCCTGCTGCCAGAGTAATCTTTACAAAATGGACATCTCACCATGACATCCTTTTCTTGAAGTCCTTCAACGTTTACACAAGAGTGTGAACACACTTAACATTACTGAACAGTATACTTAAAAATGGTTAAGACGGTGAGGCTCCTGGGTGGCTCTGTCATTTTAAGCATCCGACTCTTGATTTCATCTCAGGTCATGATCCTAGGGTTGTGAGATGGAGCCCTGTTTTGCTCATTGGGCCTGCTTGAGACTCTCTCTTTGCCCCTCCCCCATCTAGCCCTCCACCTCCCCCCCCCACTAAAATAAATAAATAATATTTTAAAATGGTTAAGACAGTAACTTTTATTTTTTTGTTTTACTGTAATTAAAACACACACCCAGCACAGTGCCTGCTACATGGGGAGGGAAAACCTTTCAGTGGCTCCATTATTTCCAGAAAGAAATTTAATTTTCCTAGTTGGATAAAAGGTTCATGACTTCACTGCTGCTTTTCTATCATTCTCATATGTACACTATGCTCTAACTGTAAAGAACCACTTGCGTTCCACAGTCCTTCTTGTATCTGTGTTTCTAAATATGTCTAGATATTCCCATCCTTTTCCCCCTCTTTGCCTCCATGAATAATTTTAACTTATCTTAATACTTAGCTCAGACTACCAGGAAGCTTTTCCAGGACACCCTGGCCGGGTACGTGACCCTCTTTCACAGCCTCTCAGCATCTGATGCTTACTCTAACTGCAACGTGGTACGGTAGTGCTTTACTGTTGTGGCTCTCTTAGTGGACTCTGAGCTCTTTAAAGACAAAGTCTATGTTTTTCATCTCTGTATTTTTCACCACTTGGCATAATGGTGGGCATCGAGGGGGTACTTAAAAAATATTTGTTAAATGAGATTAGGTGTTGAGAAAAATAAAGCAAACAAGTGAAATCTTCCGGGTTAAACCCCAAAACTTAGATTTCCAACCTTTGTTTGGCTATGTGAACACAGGAAGCAGCTACCAAGGTAGGAGACAAGGAGTCAGCACTTGCAAGAACTCAAATGTGGGCTCTGGGGTAACTTACTGCGTGTGGATGAGCACATGCTGCTTGAGGTCCTGTCTCCGCATAAACAACTTGTCACAGTAATCACACTTGAGATTCTTCTCACCCGTGTGGATAACCATGTGGGACTCTAGGTGAGCCTTCTGGGTGAAAGACTTGTCACACAAAGTACATCTGTAGTTCTTCTGACCTGCACATTAACCCAAATTGTCACACTGTGAATAAAACAATCACTAGCATTCTCCAGACAAACAGACACATGTATGGGTATGTGGCAGAGGCAGGAATGAAACAGAACTGATAACTGGAACATCACTTTCTAGGGCTATCTACCTAGAACCAGTCAGAGAAAATGAATTTATATTCTGCAACAAAGGCTGGCGAAGCTAATAAATCTGACCTCCTTCTAGGACCAATTACCTGCCTATTGTACATATTTTTTTTACTGTTTATAGCTGACAAATATGAAATCTGGAAAGAAATTACTTATAATCCTAGCAACCAACCTAACCCAATGATGTTTAAAAAACCTCATGAATTGTAACATCTGTGAATAGACAAACATACTTTTACAACCTACAGTTATCTTTTTTAAAACATATGACCTCATAAACTAGAGGTGAAATAAAATCCTTCTAAGAATGCAGAAATAAGAGGCACCTGGGTGACTCAGTGGGTTAAAGCCTCTGCCTTCAGCTCAGGTCAAGGTCCCAGGGTCCTGGGATCGAGCCCCACATTGGGCTCTCTGCTCAGCCTCTCTCTCTCTCTCTCTCTCGCTCCCTCTGCTTGCCTCTCTGCCTACGTGTGATCTCTGTCAAATAAATAAAATCTTAAAAAAAAAAAAAAAAGCATGCAGAAATAAGTTACTGTAAGTCAGGGATTGGCCAACCTTTTGTAAAGTCTAGTCTGTATCTGGAGCTTTGTGGGTCATATAGTCTCCACTGTGACCACACAGCAAAAGGACAAGGCAGAATTTTACTTTCAAGGATTTGGGGAACCAATGACCCAGCCGAGAAAACAAAGATGTCATCGGTTATTTTGTTGTATTTAAAAAATATTAAAAAAAAAAAAATTGCTAAAAGAAAGGTGTTGGTTTACATGGAGTTTAGTGAATGGAAACCCAAAATACAAAATGTGGCAGTGCTGACTGGACCATATTCGCAGGGAAAAAAACTGGCTCTGGCCACTGACTAGGAATAAGGTCTATGCAAGGCTCAGAGTGTTTCTACAGAATTCCCTTTGCTTTCAGTCCAAACACGCATCAACTTCCTGATGAAGTCCATTTTCCCAGTCACCTTCAAACTATGGTGGGGGCACCTGGAAGGTGAAACACCATAATAATGGGAGCTAACACTGAGGAAGCACAATTATGCCACCAAGGTTTATCACCCAATGAAGCCCTGCTGGCAGCCGCACTCTTACGTGTTAACTGCACCTACAAGACTAGCCAGCTGCAATTCACTACCCCAATTTCTAATTGTTGCGAAATTCCATTTTGATGGTCTAATATAACTTACCTGTATGTATCTTGAGGTGAGTCCGCAGGTTGCTGGGATCACTAAAAGCCTTGCTACAGAAATCACACTTGTGGGGCTTCATACCCATGTGACCCATAAAGTGGACATGAAGTTTGGAAGGAGAGATAAAAGCCTGGGGGCACATTGAGCACTTCCACTTCCTTTCTTTGCTGTGGCTTGGCCCATGGCTGCTGCTGTGGCCCTGGCTATGAAGATGGTTATGGATGTGGCTGGTAAGGTGAGCTTTGAACTCTGTATAGGAATTGCACTCCTTGCCACAGTTACAGAGGTGCACATCTGGGTGTTCGGGAACACCTTCAAAAAAAAAATTACTCAATGTCTCCTCGTACTTAAATTTTAAAACTCGTTCTTGATATTAATAATGTTGCTTACAATTCTCCATTCTACCAAAATTTCCACCTTACCCCTACTTATAAAACTAGAATGTCTTGTTTAATACTCTATTTCTAGCATCTCATATAGCACGCTGTGCACAAAGGAAGCATTTGTACATAACGGATTATAATACATCTTTTCTAGGCAAAAAAAACTTTCATTAAAAATTTTTGTAGTATAAATTCTAATAAAACATTGCTTATCATCATGACACAGTGCAAAGAAAAAGACTATGAAGGTTACTAAATCAGTTGAAGGACCTTCTTTTCTTTATGAACTTAAGTTACAATGGTACTGGCCTCAAAAAAGCAGCCTCAGGAACTTTAAATACCCCAAATCAAAATCTTAACACAGAAGTTCCTTTCATACAAATACTGCTGGATCGCTAACATTCAGCTTGTGAAGAACCTCAGAGATTTTAACACTTCGAACATATGGGTAATACCCTGCTTTTATATATACAAATGTATGTGATTTGCTTCAGCTAACATATATATCATTACCAAAACTACTTCTGGTCCTTGGTGTTTTTACTATGCTAAATTCAGGAGAAACAAGTCTTATAGTAACTTACCCATCTGCTGAGCATAATCCCGGCTATAGTAAAAAAGCAGTTCATTTTCGGGAGGGATATCTTGTGAGGTGCAGAAATAGATTTTTCCGTCATGGGGATAAGCCACCAAATTCTGCTCTTCCCGGTTCCTAAGTTATCACATTTAATAGATCAAGCATATTAATTTTGGAATATATACTAAACATATCATATCCCTAAGCAAAATTTTATATGAAAACTTAGAACTATTTTCTTTGGGTCATTTTTCTAATTCCCTATTCTATCAGAAGGGACACAGAAAACAGAATTCTTACTTCTGTCCATCAGCTGACTGCCCTTTATAGTCAGAAACACTACAGTGTTTCTGCAGTAAGAAAATTAAATAAAATTAAGTTGTTGGTTTTTTTTTTTTAAAGATTTTATTTGTTTATTTGACAGAGATCACAAGTAGGCAGAGAGGCAGGCAGGGAGAGAGGGGGAAGCAGGCTTGCCGCTTTGCAAAGAGCCTGATGTGGGGCTCGATCCCAGGACTCTGGGATCATGACCTGAGCCGAAGGCAGAGGCTTTAACCCACTGAGCCACCCAGGCGCCCTAAAATTAAGTTTTAAAAGAGCAACAGCACAAAGACACAGAGAGAGCTAGCTGAACGAGTTAACTGCAACAACAGCCTGAGGGTTGACTAACGGCAGATATAAAGAGCAGGTACCCACCTGCAAATTCAATGATGACTCTATTATTCCTTACTGCACTGGTAGGTTAAATAAACTATTTAATTTTAAAAAAGGACAGCTTCTTCTGTTTGGGTTGATTATATAATCACTATTAGTTAACAACTACTGAAGTGAAGAAGGTTAAAAGTCTTAGTCCTGAACATATGTTTAGACATCAGTATAATCTGGAATTTGGGGCTCTTCCCTATTCTATGCAAAGCTTCCTATTGAAAAACATGCAAATCTTAACCATCTCTTCATCCCAGACTACTCTTACCTGGCTTTGCGCACAAACATCATCCAATTACATTCATTTTCGTCAGTTGTAATGATGCAGAATTCGAGGACACCATTGTGATATATCTGCCAACAGAAGGCAAACATACATGTCAAAGAACTGACAAGCAATACAAAGTGCTACTGAATTTTGGCTACAACAATCCCATTTACTCTGCAGTAGGCCTCTGCTTTCCTAGTCAGTGTGGAACTGACAAGTTCCTTCTGACAAGGCTGCCTTCTGACAAGGTGTTCTCTCTGTCATTTCACCTGGCCCCCATCTCCAGCAAGGTAATAAAGACCACTGGAGACCGATAGTTAGTGATCAAGGTATAGATACAATGACCTTGCTGTTCATTATTCACACTTTGGCTTGACTGGAAAAAACAAAAACAGCCTATTTGTCTTCATCACCTACTGCATGGTGACAAGGAGTGACTAAACAGACATTAAGGTCACAGAACCATCTCTTCTCAGTTTTTTTCCAGTGGACCTAGCGTCCTTCTGAATTCTTTTTTGATACCAAAATTAACGTCCCCAATGCTGGCAGCACCTTACCTTTCCAGTGTTCGCAAGACCCACTTTCCTCTCACTTCAGTTTTGCAGGTATCATTCCCAATCTATTGACTACAAGTGAATCTATGAACATGTTAAAGGAATATCTGTTTATATCAAAACCCTGCAGTTCCAGGACTCCCATTAGAAAACGAAAGAAATGATCAGGGGCTCCCGGGTGGCTCAGTCAGTCAAGCATCTGCTTTCACCTCAGGTCATGATCCCAGGGACCTGGGATATAGCCCCATATCTGGCTCCCTGCTCAGCAGGGAGTCTCCTTCTCCCTCTCCCCCACCCCCCCGCTTGCACTCGCTTGCTCTCTCAAAAATAAATGAAATAATTAGAAGAAAAGAAAACCAGAGAAATGATCTTAGCTTCCAATCCCAGAACTGTTTCCCCAGCTAACTATTTGAGGGATGTTTTAGTTGATTACAAAGTAAGACT
Source organism: Meles meles (assembly GCF_922984935.1). Classification (NCBI taxonomy): domain Eukaryota; kingdom Metazoa; phylum Chordata; class Mammalia; order Carnivora; family Mustelidae; genus Meles; species Meles meles. The sequence continues at coordinate 14,593,100 of NC_060072.1, read as the reverse complement.
TTCATCATATAAACAAATTCCATGCCCTCAGCTGCCTCAAGTAATTAAAATGAAGAATCACTGGATTATCTAACAAAGGGAGAACTAGAAACAGTTTATTTTCTAAATTCCATAGCTGGTGTTTTGCTAAATATTATAATTTGGCTGCAAATTATAGTCAGAAAAAGAACAGAAAGGATGGAAAATTAAATAAGTGCCTGACAGGTGAATGGCACCATACAGGTCTTGGCCAATTTTGCTTTTACATCACTTTTAACTACCTCACTATAGTAAAAACATCCAAAAGTCACAGAAAAGCTTCATGAACACTGACCTTCCAGATATGGTTGACTGCCTTATCTGTCCATTCCGCTACTTCCATGGAGTGGCTCTGTTGGCCAATGAGAGGCCCAAAGCAAGTCCGCACAGGAATGGTTTCTCCAGTCCACACACCTATCAGTGAAAAGATACCAACTGCCCAATCAATGATTTCAGCATCTAACAAGATAAACAAGAGAGAGTGGCTTAGCTCATGTAAAGAATGTTATCTTCAGGAAACAACTCCAGATATTCCAGCACTCCTGTAAGGTAGCTAAGTCTTATGGGCTCTATCCTATAAATATGGAAAATGTAATGAGCAGATTAAATGTGGCTCAGAAGAAACATGCAGAGTAAGAAGCAGTATCAGAAATCCCTAAACCCAGTGTTATACCCAAGGAGCCAAACCAAGTCCCTCCAAGTGTTACTCTGGAATTAATACATAAAAAAGACTAGAGAACATTACTCAATTATAAAAACATAAAGCAATTACTACAAAATGAATCAAACTTATAAAATGATCTGTGCTTAAAGTACTGCTCGATATTATCTAAGCTGTACTGACTCATACCCAAACTACAGCTAAAAAAATAATGAACCTAGCTTGATACTTTCCAAAAACCATTTTTTAAATTATTTTTTTAATTTATTTTTATTTGACAGAGAGACAGCCAGCCAGAGAGATAATACAAGCAGGGGGTATGAGAGAGGGAGAAGCAGGCCTCCTGCTGAGAAGGGAGCCCGATTCGGGGCTCAATCCCAGAACCCAAGAGCCACGACCCGAGCCGAAGGCAGATGCCTAACAACTGAGCCACCCAGGCACCCCTCAAAAACCATTTTAAATTCAAATATGGGTAACCAAACTCTGGAAGTCTGTATTTCTTATTCCTTTTTCCTAAGGAATATTAGACAATTTATGAACATTCGATCTGACAAAAGGTTATCAGTGATGAATTTACCATGTTTTATAAAAGAATTAAGTATTAAGGAATGTTTTGCCACAATTGTTAAAGAATGATACAGCCAAGAATAAAAGTCTTCAGATTCAGGCCACAATTCTTTCCTGTATTCAATTCTAAGAAAGAGGAACTTTCTCAAGAAACTTTCAACTTAATTTATTTCTATCACTGGACAAACATTCCTAGAAAGAAAAATCTTAAGAAGTCAATTAAGTAAACTGACTTTCAAATCAACCAAATAATGACTAAATTATACATATCCACTTTTACAACCCTACCCTACAAAGGAAGAGAACGGACAAGCTTTTATGGTTCCCAGATTCTTACCAACTTCTGCTCCCACAACTGATTGGCGGAGAACAAGCTGCTTGGGGAGAGAAAGCCTTGCTCTGCTCTCTATTGGAGTGTCAGGAACAAAAGTCACTGGTCCGTGATCAGGGCAGTCTGAGGGATAGGCTCGGTCACAGAGAGTGCACCCTATGCATAGGAAATTTGAGAGACAAATATGGGGTTAGTTTAAGCAGCCTCATACCACCTACTTTCTTATTTAAATGCTAATTACTAAACTATAACCAGTAAAAAGCAAATACTCTGATCCGGGGCATCTGAGTAGCTCAGTTGGTTAAGCATCTGCATTCAGCTTAGATCATGATCCTGGGGTTCCCACATGGGGTTCCATGCTCAGCCAGGAATCTGCCTCTCCCTCTGCTCCTCCTCCTCCTCATTCTCTCTCTAATAAATAAATAAAATCTTAAAAACATACTCTGATCAAACAATCACCTTCTTACACTAAGCTACATATCCCACTCTTACATCTCTCTCCAGTAAGATCTGATTTTTTTTTTAATCTCACAGGACAATTTTACTATTCAGTCCATAGAGACTGACTAAAAAGAAACACTATATTAATTTAAGAAAAAAGTACATTGTTTCTTACATAAAGTAGATATATTAGATACATAATGCCTTTAGATCTGATATCTAAAGTCCCAAGATTCCAATTCTACCAAACTATGTGAGGAAACGAGTTGAAATGCCGTCATGCAAAGCCACAACAGAGATGATAACATAGATCAACAGAGTCAGAGACACTGTTTACTGGTCACCCAGGTTTTGATGAGATTCTTAAGACAAAAAAAAAAAAAAAAAAAAACCAAAAAAATGCTCTTAGGGACAGTAGGTAGAATCACGTTCTTGCAGACACGTTTGCTTAAATTTCTTAATTTCTTACTGTTTGTATGTTCTTTTTGCACTGTCAGAAAGGGTGCTGCTCTCTATGGTTACTGTAACTTCACTTTTCCAAGCTCATGAATGTCATTCTCCATAAATCTTGTGCTCTATCACTGCTAAGGAACAGTACACGTGACCTATCAGTCACTGGTTATGTACAAACTTTCCAAATTCGTCCACAAAATAGTTGCGAGTACATCAACCGCAGAACCAGAGCCATCTAAGTATTTTTTTTCCTAAGCAATCAAACATTTCTCCTTAAATGACATAAAATAGCAGTAAGTTTTCATATTTAGGCAAAGCAGAAATAATACCTTCAACTATTCCTTGACTAAAAATTCTCTGAAGATCAGATTAGAGATGCCCTACACTTGATGAGAACTGATTCTCCAGTGCTCTTAACAAGAAAGCATGCTAAATATCCAAAGGAGATTTTGCACTTCATAGTGCAAAAAAAAAATACTTGGAGGTTTCTCTGAAAATACACAAATGGCCAATGAGAACATGTAGAGGTTCGACATCACTGTCACTAGGGAAATGCAAATCTAAACCACCATGAGATGCTACTTCCCACCCACTCCACGGCCAGTAAGACAGCTATAACAGAAAGTGTTCAGAAGATGTGGAGAAACTGGAAAACACACACACTGATGCTGGGAATTCAAAATGGTGCAACTACTTCAGAAAACAGTCTGGCAATTCCTCAAAAAGTTAAACACGGAGCAATTTCACTCCTAAATATACATCCAAGAGACTTAAAAACATGTTTATACAAAAACTTGTAAAGTTCATAGTAGCATTATTCATGACAGCCACCAGGAGAAACAACCAAACGTTCATGAATGAAAGGTGGATAAACAAAATGGGGTCCAGCCACATGACAGACTATTATTCAGCCCGAAAGAGGAATGAAGGACTGATACCTGCCATGACATGAATGAGCCAGGACAACATTATGCTGAGGGAAGGAAGACACACAAAGCCACATGTTGTATGCGTCCATTATATGAAGTGTCCAGAAGAGGTGAATCTATAAAAAGTCGATTAGTGGTTACCTGAGGATGGTGGTGGGGAGGGAGGGGGTTAGAAGGGTGGGAATGATGAACGACTCCTAGTGGAGCATATTTACCAGGTGATGAAAACATTTTGGAGTTAGATAGTGGTGCTGTTTGCACAATCTTGTCAATATACTAAAAACCACTAAATTGTATAATTTAAAATATGTATGTGAATTATATTTCATTTCCTTGTTTTTAAGATTTATGCATTTGAGAGAGACAGAGCGAGCATGAGCAGAGAGAGGGAGAAGCAGAGTCCCTACTGAGGAGGAAGCACAATGCGGGGCTCGATCCCAGGACCCCAAGATCGCGACCTGAGCTGAAGGCAGATGCTTAACGGACTGAGCCACCAGGCGCCCCAGCACAGCTCATTTTTAAAGAAACACACAAAGGAGCAAGAGGTCCCACGTGCCCACTTAAAAAAAGGATCAATAGACTTATTTAGGACACCTCGTCTGCTAAGTGAAAGAGCCTACATTTATCACATTCCCAAATTAATATATTTTAAAATTATAATTTCCAGATTTCAAAAGATTAAGTTTTCCTCATTGCTTGGCTCCTGAAGCACCAGAAGCTTTGTCCTACTCCTCTGGCCCTCCTGTTCAGTCAATTTGGAAGCTCTTCCTCCACCACTGTCTTGGCATCCCCAGCCTTCCTACATTCCACTCTCATTAGGAGATAATTCCACCCCATGTCCATTGCTATAAGTAATGTTTTATTTATTTATTTATTAACATTTTATTTGTTTGAGAGAGTGAGAGAGAGCATGAGAAAGGAGAAGGTCAGAGGGAGAAGCAGACTCCCTGTGGAGCTGGGAGCCTGATGCAGGACTCGATCTCGGGACTCCAGATCATGACCTGAGCCAAAGGCAGCTGCTTAACCAACTGAGCCATCCAGAAGCCATAAGTAACGTTTTAATACTCAGGATCCCTGAATATTTGCAGGCAGATCTCTGTGCTCCATATTAAAATCTCAATAAACATCTCCCCTGGGTATTTTATACACTGAAATCAACATGTCGGAAACCAGACTCAACATCACTCCTCGAAAACAAACAAAAAGGCAGTCCTCTTCCACCACTCATTATCCTAAGGAGTGGTACCACTATCCACCTAGTTTCCCATGCCAGAAACCAGGGATATCTCCTTAACCATTCTCTCCCCCAACTTCAACCCAACAGCAAGCTCTACTAAGTTCTTTGTAAATATTCCCCCACTTTCCTCATCATCATTACCTCTACTCTAGGTTAGAAAATCACCTTCCACTGAAATTACTGCATCCTTTTCCTTACCTGTCTACTCGCCTCACACTGCAGAGAACCCTCATCCTAAACCTCACTCAAGACCCTTGACTGGTCTTAGAAGACCCTTTGTATTCTGGCTCCTACTTCTTTCTCATTACCCCCATATTATGCTTCAGCAATTCTGAACCACACAAAATTCTTTTAGTTCTAGGCACTTACGGGTGCCAGCTCCTGTCTGGGACACTGTTCTTCTGCCAACATTTTTCTTGCCCTTCAGGTCTGTGCTAACACATGCACAGCCTCCCCTGGTTAAGTCTTCCCTATTCCCTCCACGGCCTGGTTAGATGCTCCCCCGAGGCTCTTTGAGACCTCGCACTTAATCCCATCTTCCCACGAACCATACTATACTGCAATAGCTTGTTTACTAGCCTATGCTTCCCATCAGACTATCATCTCTTTAAAGGCATGTGTCATCTCTTACAGACTGTTTTCTACCCTGCATCTAGCACAGAGGCTGGCATAGAGTAAGCCCTCGACACGTTTCCTGCACGAATGAAGCATGTAGTGACACCATCAAATGAAGTTTTTATATTGCTTTCTGTTATTGTTGTTCCATGTAGAACTTTTACATGACCAACTACAGTGATTTATATGCATTCTGAACAAAAATAAAAATTGCATTTGTATCTTCCTACATTTTTCCACGGGAATAAAAAAAAAGTACACATGATCTAATAAATTTGTCTTACATTGAAAAAAACACATAGCATGACACATAGACAATATCTCACTGAAGTTTACTTCTATAATAACTAGAGTAATTTTATCTACTTCTGAAACCCAGGGAAATATCTTGAATACTATTGGGCTGACCTTAGGGGTAAAATACAGAAGGAAACGACTATGGTTTCCTTACTTCAGAATACTGTAAGAACCAACAAAATGCCTATATGTCATTTGGCTTATCTGAGGAAAAGGCACATTAATATAAAGAACAATACAAAAAGAAAAATTCCAGTATCTATCACTTTCTCTACTCAATATCCGATTTTGTGATTAAATCTGTTAGAGATGTTGGCCCTATCTACCAATATTTCCAAGAGAAAAAGGCTAAACACACTCACAAATTGTAAACAAGGTTGCCATATTTTCCTTGTTTGAATTGGAGTCTTCCATTTGCAGTGAAGGTGGTACAAAAGAAAGACTGTCTGAAGATACATCTACATGACCTGTCCCCATAGCAACCTCCTGGGTGATGGAGGAGACAGCCACAGGTTCTAGGCTGAGGCCAACTTCATGAAGGGAAACAGATTCTAGGGAGGCGAGGTTGTGTGAGGTAGAGAGTGCCACGCTTACAGAGTTGGTGCTCATGGCCACGGTGTGAATGGAGTCACTGAGGGCACTGTCAGACATCCCGTTGACCCGACTTGCAATATGGTCTGTCTCCATGACCACAGGGAGCTCTAGGCCATTCCCATGAATGGGTATCACACCACCATGTCCTACAGTGTCTGCTGCAAGGTTGCTGCTCACAGAATCTACAGACAGAGGTTCGTGACTTCTGGAGCCATTTGGGATTTGGGAATGCTCGCCTGCGACACCATCCATTGTAAGTTCTTCTGCCATTCCATCTGTAGAGATTGGGCTGGTAACCCTAGAGACGTTCTCCATAGTGATTGTTGTGTCCAAGGCCACCTCATGGCCATCACTGGGGTGAAGACTTTGGGCACCATGTGTGTTCACAGAGCGAGAGTCTATTGAAACAATCCCTGGTTCTAATCCAACATTTCCATTGGACTGATAGGGATCTAGAGCTGAAGCGTTATTGGCGATAGATAATGCTGTATTACCATCAACATTTATAGAGTTAGGGTGGATATACTGAGGAGGTGGTCTGTCAGCTAAATAAGATAAAATGCCTGAGAAAAGGAAAAGATGAGATATCACTTTTTAGTACATCGTTAAATATAAGGAATTCCAAATGCTAGAAACCATATTCCTTACAAATGTAACTAAATCTCTTAACTACTTTGTTGGTTTAACTGATATACTTTATAAAAATAGCAACATAAGTAGACCATAAAATAATCTTCTAGCTCCTTATTTGGTTAAATTGATATATACATATTTTATAAATAGCAACATACATATATCATAATTCAGTTTCCCCTGTGAAACTGAGAAATTGTTAAAGATTAACTATGTTCCTTTGAAGTAACTGGAAATTAAGCATTTAAATGATGCCTTTAAAATATACATAGTTGGAATTCCTGAGACCCAAGGTGCTGAAATTTGTTCTATCAAAGTTACAAGGTAAAATGACTTAAAAGTAGGTCTTCCACATGAAAAATTTAATTAAGAAAATTTAAATATAGCCTAGTTTTATGTTCTTAAGCTATCATAGCACATTAGGTTCTATTCAAAACAAAAGTCCAATTGAATCTGCTTTATTAAAACCAAAAGAAATATTTGAACACATGGGCTTATCGGGATGTGGTGAAATGGCACGTGCTGCATCGCCAGTAGGAGTGTAAATTACTAAAACCTCTTTGGAACGTGTGTGTATTAAGAATTCCAAAAATATTCATATGCTCTTGCACAAGAAATTCCACTTAGGATAATCCTGCCTAAATGCATTTTATAGGTGTCATACACAAAGTCATTCCTACAATAGTAACAAGTGCCTAGAAAAACCAAAGTGTCCAACAAGAAAGATTGATATATAAATAAACCATGGAATACCCATTCAGTAGACTGTAATGCAGCAGTAAAAAGAGTAATTACGGAAAATAACTACATAAAAATACGAAGTGGAGAAAGGTAAAGATATACAATCACATAGACAGTATAGTCTTAATTATGAAAAATAGTAAAAATTCTATATACCAAGATAAAAGGCAGGAAGGAAGTACACCAAAAAGATAGATGAAGGGACTATGAGTGGTTCTCTATTTGCTAAATTTTGTAAAATAAATACATACTTAGAATAAAAAGTCAGTAAACTTAAAGAAAAAAAAACTTTATAATAAACAATGACACTAGCAGGACATGTGGTTGACAAGAATTACAACTGCAGAATTATAAAAACTGAACCTAGGAAATACTGGAGGAAAAAAGAGAAAAAATGTTTATGTGCCATTAAGAAATTAAGTCTAGTCAAACTGCTATATTAATAATGTGTTATCTGCACATTCTAAGAGGAAAGGTACAAAAATCTATGTATTTTTACCCACCTAGAGATTAATATCCAATACTGACAAACAGAAAAAAATGTTATTCAAGTCTTCAAGTAGGGAGGTTAAGAGGAGGCTCTATTCTTTCTTCTAATGTCCCAAATAACCGTAATACTTACCAGGTAGAATAGTTCTGAAGTAACTGCTCTCCAGGTGGGGGTAAGGTGGTGGAGGTAGGGTGTAGTTTCTTTCAGGCAACCCGCACATCACCCCTCGATCCCCAATACCCATGGGGAGCATCAGAGACAAAGCAGAAGGCAAAGAGCTCAGGGAGGGACCCAGGTTTGGAATTGCCACTGGCAGACCTACAAAAAATTTTTTTCTCAATTAAAAGAAGGTAAGTACTTAAAAACTCTCTCTATAATCACTAAACTCTTAGGAAGGTTTCTGCATATGGGGGAAAAAATTTCACCTAATAGCCCTTTATATCCCCAGACAGTATTATGCAGACATCCACAAATATGTCTGAAAGGTAGTTCTCTAGTTTAAAATTGTCCAGTTGATCTTCCAGTTGTCTATATTAACTTTTAAGTATCAAAACATTTCATTACAGGGGCACCTGGGTGGCTCAGTGGGTTAAAGCCTCTGCCTTCAGCTCAGGTCATGATCTCAGGGTCCTGGGATCCAGCCCCGCATCCGGCTCTCTGCTCAGCGGGGAGCCTGCTTCCCTTCCTCTCTCTCTGCCTGCCTCTCTGCCTGCTTGTGATCTCTGTCAAATAAATCAATAAAATCTTAAAAAAAATTTTTTTTTCACTACAATTAAAAGCCCAATTTAAATACAATTTAAGAGAACAAATCTCAGAGAGATAAAATGGGAAAAAACACCAAAGTTCACAGGAGTGGTCTCTGAGTAACGATATTATGAATTTTTTTTTAAGATTTTATTTATTTATTTGACAGAGATCACAAGTAGGCAGAGAGAGAGGGGGAAGCAGGCTCCCCGCTGACCAGAGAGCTGATGGTGGGGCTTGATCCCAGGACCCTGGGATCATGACCTGAGCCGAAGGCAGAGGCCTTAATCCACTGAGGCACCCAGGAGCCCCGATATTATGAATTTTTAACTTTTTTACATTTACCATTTTATATGGTGAGAATGTTTTACTTTTTAAAAATTCATAAGATATGTTTATAATTGGAAGTTAAATCCAAAACTGTATAAAATATACTTTCATACAATCTTGTACATGTGCTGTATTTTGTGATTGAAAAAATTTAAACTTTAGATTACATCTACCTTAGATTATACCTGCAAGGTGTAGAAATGACTCTTACCATGACTAAATATAATGAATACTCACTAACTTGAGCAGTGTTGATTTGCATTATTTCTGCCTGTGGCACTATTTTTTAATACGCTTTTCCTCCATAAGAGTGTTCACTAAAACGAATGCCTAAGATTCCTTTTGATTAATGTCTCATTAATCAAATAAGTTAAATACTAATAAAATTTTTTTTAATTTTTTTTATGGACACTGAAAGTAATGTGGAGACCTAGTTTAGATGAATTTATTTAGCGCTGCATTTAGCAATTAAGCAGGCAGTTCCCTACAGAGAACTATTTAAACAACTTAAAAGATTTAAAATACCCTTAAACATTTTTTTTTATTTTATCCTTAAGTAATCTCTACAAACTTACAACTCTGAAATCAAAAGTCACATGTTCCACTGACTAAACCAGCCAGATGTCTGCATTAACTCTAATTTTGATTTTAAAAAGCCCAATAAAGGGGTGCTGGGGTGGCTCAGTTGTTAAGCGTCTGCCTTCGGTTCAGGTCATGGTCCCAGGGTCCTGGGATCCAGCCCTACATCGGTATCCCTGCTCAGTGGGAAGCCTGCTTCTCCTTCTCACACACCTCCTGCTTGTGTCTGTCAAATAAATAAATAAAATCTTCAAAAGAAAAAAAGAAAGCCCAATACATTACGACGTCATAGATCATTAAGAATAGCTTGTTTCTTTTCTGTTTCAAAAGAAAAAGAAAAGAAAAGAAAAAGGCTTCACAAGTATAGCGATGGGGGAAAACGAGCTTTTTCTACAGTATTCCTCTGAGTACTGAGGCTCATGGGAGTTACATGTAGGAGCTCCATCTCTGGTACCTCCTCTTTGAATTCTAAGCCTGGGGCATTTGCAGTTGTTGCCAGTTTCAGATATAATAAAAAAATAAAGCTCAATTTCTCTTAATTTCTGGTAACAGTTAGTAGAGTAACTTTCATTCTCTTCTATTAACCCAGGGACAGAGTACCAAGGATGTGAACCAGATGAACTGATAAACCTAGATAAAATGCGAAGTCAACTACATCTCTAGATAACGGCCACCAACCCCACAAGAGAACTAATCAGAAAAAACTGCTACTCCTATCCACTAGAACTCCAGTAGTCCCCAAAAACATTTCTTCCATGATGCTGCCACATGTGGAACTGATGTTCAGACCTGCTTGGCTTCTCCTTTACACTCTTAAAGGGGCTCTGTCTCCCTTCAGGATCCACTGAGAACAATTATGCAATTAAGTGTGGAAATTCAGTCGCTCTCCCTTACTACTCACCTGGCGCAGGGATGGCATTGTGAGTGGGTGAAGCAGCCAACCCTAGATGACTCCCTGAGACGGGCAAGGCATTGCTCACAGAGGATGAAGTCAGCTGCTCCATCCCCACTGGGCTCAGGTTCATTTCATTCATCCTAAGAGCAAACACAACCAGTCAGGCAAAATCTTACCTCAGTGATTCCATTTGAGTTACTGAAGAACCTGAAACAATGGGGGTAGGGAAATGAGAGCTAACCAACCACTACTTCATTTTTATGCTTACAGTTCTCTGAGACAGAGGGTCCTATTCTTTCTACTGATAAGGAACCTGGGATTCAGAGTCATTAACTCAGTCAATGTCACAAAGCAGAAATAGGATTTAACTCAGGTACCCTTTGCTCCAAACCCTATGCACACTGACTAAAGCAAACTCCAATCCTTAGAGCACATGGCAATAAGAGTTTTTTTTTTTTTTCAATCACCAAGTTTTTTCTTTCACAATATTTTCTTCAAATGGCCTATTTATTACTTCAAACGAGACTTTTGTAGACTTTGTTTTAACTCTCTCAAAAGATAATTTTTTTTTTTACTAAGAGTTACAGTGATACAGATTCTGAATTAGATTATTAACTGTGTGAAGAAGCACCGTATTTCCACCATGGATTAGATTTTATTAAAATTCTGTATAAAAATCTTAATATCTGCCATATAGCGAGGTTCATTATGTAAGCTTTGCTACATACTTTATAAACATATACTTCATATTCTCTCACCAATTCGTCAAAATAAATGAGGAAACCAGTCTCAAAGAGGACATGTCATATGCACCAAATCCTAGCAATTAAGTAGAAAAGCACAGATGATGCTGCAAAACACTGCCAAAAAACTTCTTAATATATCAAAACTTTTTTGTTTTCAAATCTACAGACCATTTTTGTCAAGCCAAAAAATCTGAGAATCACCTTTTCTATGCAACCTATCTTACATTATCTTTAACAGTATTATCAGAATACACTGGTTTGAGCAAGTTGCTTGCTATCGGAGGCTATCAAGAACTATTAGTTCCTATGTCAGAACTTAGAGACTGTCATATTATAAACATTATAATTTCAACAGGCTAGCCAACAGGTTATCGGAAGGCTACTCAAACCCTCCAATCCCAGACCACCTGGGTGGCTCAGTCAGTTAAGTGTCTGCCTTTGGCTCAGGTAATGATCTCAGGGTCCTGGGATAGGGCCCTACAGTGCTGAGTCGGGCTCCCTGCTCAGTAGGGAGTCTGCTTCTCCCTCTACCCTTCCCCCCTGCTCATAATCTCTAACTCTCAAATCAAATCTTTAAAAAAAAAAATCTCCAATCCTATATTGAGAGTAAGCATAGGGCACAGTAATGCAAGTTCTTCTGTGTCTATCCCATGGGAGGAGTAAAGAAGGAAAGGAGGAATCAAATGGATCTACACATTCCTTAGCAGTGAAAGCAAACCTAAATAGGTTTTAATCTGAAAAATGGCAGTATCAGCTATCAAATAATTGATAATACTGAAATATTATAAATAACTGAAAATAATAATAGCTCACACTTACTCCTCTCTTACTGTATGTGTAAGGCACTGACCTAAGTGATTTACATGTAATTATTTCACCTAATCCTTTTAACTGCTGTGAGGTAGGTATTATTCTTGATCCCATTTTAGAGATGAGAAAACAGACTCAGAGAGGCTAAGAAACTTAACCCAAGATTATACAACAAGTGACAGTTGGGATTTAAATCCAGGTCTCCCAATTTAAGAAATCTAAGCCGAATCACTATGTTGTGCACTTAAAACCAATATAACATTGTATGTCAACACCTGAAGTTAATATAACATTGTATGTCAATGACAATAAAAAAAATTTTTAAGACTTTATTATTTATTTATTTGAGAGAGAGAGAGAGAGAGAGGTGGGTCACTGCTCAGAGCGGGAGGGCGAAGCAGGTTCTCCGCTGAGCAGGGAGCCTGATGCAGGGCTGGATCCCAGGACCCTGAGTTCATGACCTGAGCCGAAGCAGATGCTTAACCGACTGAGCCACCCAGGGGCCCCTACAATAAAAAAAAATTTTTTAAAGATATTCAAGCTGTTAACTACAATTAGACAATTACACTAAAAGAACCATTTGCCTTTGACACAGTTCCAATAATTGGGATCTGTGTATTTATATTACAGGTTGTGTTTAAAGTCCCACGTAGACCGGTTCCTGCATTATTCTACATCCACAGGCTTTAATCTTACCCCAGGCCAGGTAGCTCATTAAACTAAATTCTCAGACATTAATAAAAAGGCTCACAGTTGAGAACAGGCACTCTGAAATATTTGATTTAGATGGAGCAATGCATTTTCATCGCCACTAGAAAGGCAACTAGAAGTACATGACAAATGAGGTACATGTTACAAAGGAGAGCACATTAATAATAGTATTTAATTATGCAATAAAGAGTGGAAAAAAAATCCTTATAGCCTAAAGAAACAATAGCTACCTTAATTTTCCAAGTTTCTAGGCGTGGGTTGGTTTAAAACAGACTTTTCCCGTAACTTTTTATAGCTACAAATATAACTAAAACTCTACAACCACTGGAGCGCGGGGGCGGGGGTTACAACAAATGGGTTACAATCACTTTTAAAAGTATACTTAAAAGTCTACAGCTTCAATCCCATTCTAAAAATTCCTGAATATTAATCTGTGCACCTAATCTCCAGATAAAAATCAAAATGGTGTTTCTAGGTTGACTCCTAGGCCTTCTCAAACCAGTTCAAACCAGAGTTTAATGTGAGAACCTCCCCAGATTTCTGCTTCGTTGTGAGTCACTAAAACGTGATGACCTCAGCAGCCATAAACCGAAGGTAACTAGTATCTCGCAGAGGAAAAGCAGATGAAGGGAATTTACAATATGATCCTCATAAGACTCTCTCTCTCTGAAGTGCCTTTCTCACAGGAGTTTGTGGGAAGCAATCTTGGAAGAAGGGCCAAAATCATACCAACCTCTCTCTTCCTCCCTACTCACTCCTGGTAAAATCATTTCTTTCACACTTCTACACTTTATGTGTGTGTTTCTAACTGACCTAGGAATAAATAATTTGCCAGTTGCAAATCTTACGACTTTTTCTTAGAATCTTATGCCGTTTTCTTAGAATGACATGTAAGAAGCTAACTGAGGGGCGCCTGGGTGGCTCAGTTGTTAAGTGTCTGCCTTTGGCTCAGGTCATGATCCGGGGGTCCACATGGGGCTCCCTACTGGGCAGGGAGGCTGCTTCTCCCTCTCCCATTCCCACTGCTGTGTTCTCTCTCCCTGTGTCTCTCCCTCTCAAATAAATAAAAATCTCAAAAAAAAAAAAAAAAAAAGTCATGTTTAAAAAAAAAAAAAAAAAGAAGCCGCTAACTGAAATGCAGCCACTTTGCAAAATGCAAGGGGCAGTTTCAGCAACTTCAATGAAATTGTTTTATATTCCTCCATCCTAAACATACAGCCTAAGAAAGGGTCCCAAAAGAACAGCCAAACGTAACTATATCTGGCATATTTCTGTACTGACATGGTTATCATTAAGTACTTCAAACATTAGCATGAAATCTGCAAAACTAATCACTTCTACCTGCAAAATTAAGAACTTAATTTCTCCACATTACCGTCCAAGTCAAAGGATAACCAGGAAAATTCAAGGTGAAGCATGGTGAAAAGCTAAAAACACACTCTGGGAATTCAAATCAAGATATTAAAAGCCCAAATAACTCAAAGGCATAGGGAAAATGTCAATGAGCCAACAATCCATGTGTGGCTATCTGGAACTATTCACATTTGGAGTAAATGTGGTTGAATGAGAGTATATTCAACCCAATTCTGGCTTCTGGATTTCTTGATCCTTTTGGGACATACACCCATTTGCAAATCGCACCTGTAACCCTCCCCCAATGGCATCAAACACCAAAGAAAGGCACTCTAAACTCTCCTTTGCCAAATGTTTTCCACAGACGTCACCAGCGCGGGGCCCACCAAGCTACTCACCTGTGATGCATCTGCTTGGGGCCAAGTGTCAGAGAAAAGAACACACGGGTGGCGGGGAACCGGCATCAGGGATTGCGTTCCAGGGTCACGTGCTACCGCATCTTGCTTACAACCGCTGCACAAACGCGGCCACTCGGCCCCGCGGCCGCCCAGGGCCGCCCAACCTCTCCCGAGGGCCGGCGGCCGCGCTCCCCGCCGCGAGATGGGGCATGCCGAGGGACACCTGGGGCTTTTCCTCCAGAAGCTTCGGGAGGGAGGCGGCCCAACCTGGGGAAGGGGAGGACAAGGGCGGTCACCAAAACCGGGGGAGGTGGGATGCAGGCCCGGTCGCCACGCCACCGGAGAGCCCAGGGGCGGCCGGATGAGTCGCCCGCTCGCCGGCGTGGGGTCCACAGGCCCCGCCGCCCTCGCCCCGCCCCGGCCAGGCCCGTGAGCAGCCCACCTGCCGGTCGCGCGGGGGGCGCGCGCGCCTGCCCCACCGCTTTGTTCCTCATCCGGGCAGAGCTCGCCTCGGGCCCTCCCCGCCCGCTCGACCCCCGCACCCCGGGGGTCGCCGGCCTAACGTTTCCCGCCCGGCCCGGCCCAGCCCAGCTCGCCGTCTCCTCAGGGCCGCACCCTCCGAAGCGCGTTTCCGGCTCTTCAGCCACTCGGGGCGCCTACCGCTCCGCCCCTCGTGCGTGCGCCCCTCCCCGCCTTGGCCCGCTAGCGGTGCCGGCGTTCCGGCGTCCTTCCCCCAACCGAGCTCCTTCTGCGCGTGCGCACTGCGGGGACCCAGGCCCCTCTCGCATGGCTGCGAAAGGCTCCGCCGGGAGCGCGGCGTCTCCGGCTGGCTGGTTTGCATCGAGCGCCGAGCTATCGACCCACAGTTGCTAGGCAACCAGAGTTAATGTGCAAGTAGCAAAAGGATTCTGAGTCCCCTAAATCCTCAGACTCAAGGTTTCAGTCTTCTTCCCATTCTCCTCCTGGGGAAGCGTGGGTCCACGCAAGCCCCAAAGATTCGAAGTAAGGGACTTAAGCTCAAAGATGTTGGCGCTGCTGCCCAGGAGGAATTGGGAATCCGTCTTGAATAGCTTTCACCTTACGTTGCACCTGAAGATGCCCAGTTTCTCTGCTTCAAGTCATAAATCGGGGGGTGGGATTTGTACAGATTTTCCTCCCCTCATCTCTTTCTCCTTCTTCTCTCCTGAATGCCAAGCACCATGCTAAGCTCTAGGAATACTGAGATGGGATCATTTTTCTCTAAAGTCAAGTTTGTGAGGACTGGACATTAAAACTACAACAAACTGCCTAGTACCTTCCAGATACCAGCAAAACAACGGAGACCCAGGAATTCCTCCTTTCCTTCACAAATCGATCACTGAATGACATCTCAAACATAGAAATACAAAACAAGATATAGGTCTTGACCTTGAATAGCTTGTTGTCTAGTTAAGACTGGTGCGTTTTGCAAATTCAATCCCAGGTAAAGGGGCAAAGAGGCACGCACAATGTTTTGAATGAGAGGTGAGCATGGTGTTTCCTTTCCCTTCTCATGAAAAGAAAGCACAGTTCCAGATGAGGGAACTAATCACTGAACCCTGACAGGTCACATTGGTTTGCTCTCTTGTTGACAACAAATAGAAGTCTACATCAGGAAAGTCATCATCTCACAAGTAAATGAGACACAGTATTCCCTAAAATACCAAATTCAAACCTGGGGGTCTAGAGAATGATGGTGCGTTTTATAAAAGGCTGAATAATTTTACTCCAGTTTTCCACGCCTATTCTTTTCAAACGTTATTAATTTCAGAGATGTAAAAATTATGTAAATAATCATGATTACATAGAATCACATAAGACCTAAAACTAAGTTACAGAAGAAAATGGAGGACTTTGTAAGTGTAATAGGACATGAAAATCAAGAACCACTAAAAAAATGGACAAATTGAACTTCATCAAAATTAAAACTTTTTTAAAGATTTTATTTATTTATTTGACAGAGAGAGAGATCACAGTAGGCAGAGAGAGAGGGAAGCAGGCTCCCTGCAGAGCTGAGAGCCTGATGCGAGGCTTGATCCCAGGACCCAGGGATCATGACCTGAGTTGAAGGCAGAGGCTTTAACCCACTGAGCCACCCAGACGCCCCCCAAATTAAAATTTTTTGTCTTGAAAAGACACTGTTGGCAAAATGAAGTCAAGCCAGAAGTGGGTATAAAATATTTGCAAAACTGGGCACCTGGGAGGCTCAGTGTGTTAAGCATCTGCCTTCAGCTCAGGTCATGATCCCAGGGTCCTGAAACCCGTCCAGCATCAGGCTCCCTGCCCAGCAAGAACTCTGCTCCTCCTCCTCCTTCTCCCTCTCCCTCTGCCCTTGCCCCAGGTTGTGCGTGCCCTCTCTCTCTCTCAAATAAATAAATAAATAAATAAATAAATAAAATCTTTTAAAAAATATCTGCAAAACAAATATCTAACAAAGAACTTTTATCTGGAATATAAAAAGAAATCCTTAAATTCAATAATAAGGAGGTAAACAAACCAACTCTTTTTAATGGGCAAAATATCTGAACAGCCACTTTACCAAAGAAGATATATGGATAGCAATTAAATGCACAAAAAGATGAACAACATAAACAGTTATTAGTGAAATGCAAATCAAAACACAATTAGGTAACATTACACACCTACTAGACAGGGCAAAGTTTATTTGTCCTTAAGATTTTATTTATTTATTTGACAGACAGAGATCACAAGTAGGCAGAGAGGCAGGCAGAAAGAGAGAGGGGAAAGCAGGCTCCCTGCCAAGCAGAGAGCCCGATGCGGGGCTCAATCCCAGGACCCCAGGATCATGACCTGAGCCAAAGGCAGAGGCTTAACCCACTGAGCCACACAGGCGCCCCAGGGGCAAAGTTTAAAAGGCTAACTATAACAAGTGTTAGTACAGATACAAAACAACTGGGACCCTCACACTTTGCTGGTAGGAATGCAAAAATGCTACAGCCACTTTAGAAAACAACTTAGTAATTTCTTTTTTTTAAAGATATTATTTATTTGACAGAGAGAGAGATCACAAGTAGGCGGAAAAGCAGGCAGAGGGAAGCAGACTCCCCGCTGAGCAGAGAGCCCGATGTGGGCCTCGATCCCAGGACCCTGAGATCATGACCCAAGCCGAAGGCAGTGGCTTAACCCACTGAACCACCTAGGCACCCCCAACTTAGTAATTTCTTATACCATACAATTCAATGTACCATTCAATTTCTTATACCATACAATACAATGTAATTACATTCATAGGTATCTACCCAAGAGAAAATAAAAACACATATACAAAGACTTGTACAAAATGCTCATAGAAACTTTATTTGTAATAGTGCCAAACTATAAACAGCCCAGCTGGTGAGTGCATAAGCAAATGGGAGTATATCACATAGTAGAATACTATTCAGCAACAAAAAGGAGCAAGATATTGATACGTAGATAAAGCGCATCTTTCATACACAAAAGACTACACATATTATGTGTACTCGCTTATATAAAATGCTAAAAAGGCAAAATTGTAGTCATAGGTAGCATAAATGATTGTCAGGAGTTGGAAATGAATGGGAGGGATGAGATTGCGTATAAAGGGGCACGAGGAAGCTTTCAAGGGTGGTGAAAATTATTTGGATTGTCGAAGTGGTTACACAACTATGCATTTGTCAAAATTCATCAGACAGTACACTGAAATTGGTGCATTTTATTTTATTTTTTTAAAGATTTTATTTATTTATTTGACAGAGATCACAAGTAGGCAGAGAGGCAAGCAGAAAGAGAGGAGGAAGGAGGCTTCCTGCTGAGCAGAAAACCCGACATGGGGCTCGATCCCAGGACCTGGGATCATGACCTGAGCCGAAGGCAGTTAAAGCCCACTGAGCCACCCAGGCGCCCCTGGTGAATTTTATTGTATGTAAAAATCATCAGAAAGTCTATTTAGAGTAGGTCACTGTATGCTTTCATCATTCTTTTTTCTTTTTTAAAAAAGATTTTATTCATTTATTTGACAGTGATAGAGAGACAGTGAGAGCAGGAACATGGGCACGGGGAGTGAGAGAGGGAAAGCAGGCTTCCGCCTAGCAGGGAGCCTGATGCGGGGCTCGATCCCAAGACCCCAGGATCATGATCTGAGCTGAAGGCAGACGTTCGATGACTGAGCGACCCAGGCGCCCCTCTCTCATCATTCTTAGTTTTTATTGTAATTAACTGTTTAACTTTCTGTCTTGCCAAGTAGATTTTAAGTTTTGGGAACCAGATCCATGTGTATCTGATTTAATGCTATATGAGATAGCACAATACCTGACATATACTGGGACCTCAATAAATATTTGATTAATAAATGAAAATTAGGGGCGCCTGGGTGGCTCCGTCCGTTAAGCGCCTGCCTTCGGCTCAGGTCAAGATCCCACAGTCCCAGGATCGAGCCCCACATCGGGCTCCCTGCTCAGCAAGGAGTCTGCTTCTCCCTTTGACCCTTCCCCATCTCGTGCTCTCTCTCCTTCTCCCTCTCTCAAATAAATAAATAAACAAATCTTTTAAAATAAATACATACATTAAATTTAACCTGGCATAACTGTAAACTATGTTTATTAACTCACATATCGCTTTACTTGGAGACATACAGAAAAATGAATGCTTCAAAGGTTTCCTACGGAGCTGATTTAGGATGACTTGCCATTTTAGGGAGACATCAAGGGGCCAGTAAAACAATTAAAATAATGGAAGAACTACTGACCAATCAGACAAATAGAAACAAAGAGTGTAGCTGTTCTTTTAGGACCCAAGTATCTAAGTGACTGAAACAGAGATGCTGGTTTGCACCCAAAGGTTGAAACTTAGAGGTAAGTGTATATGAGACAAGCCAGATCACAACCATTCACAATTTTTGCTGGATGGAAAATTATCTTCCAGCATTAAAGACATGGGCAAGAATGGGTAAATTGGGACTTAGTTTGGGCTGCTCAGGATATCCCTTTTTTTCATTTGACTCTAACTAAGGTATAAAATCCTGCTTTTGATCTCTCATGTTAGGAAGAGTCTGGAAATATCACTTTTTGTGGATAAACCTGTTCTTCAGCATTCTTGAGATTCTCCCCCTAAGCCTGAAACAATTACAATTTATTGTATCAGATTCTGACACTTTTCTTTATATAATATTTGCAGAAAAGCATGGGAAAGCTAGAATTTATTCAACAAATATTTGTTGAGTAGCTACTATATGCCAGGTATTGCCCTGGGCACTGGGGATACAGCAGTGAATTAAATGGGCAAAAAAATGCCAGTCCTTGTGGAGCTTACATTATAGTGAAGGAATACAGATAACAAACAAGTAACTAATTAAAATATATAACATTCCAGATAGCAATACACACCATGAAAAATTACGGGAGGGAAGGAAATGCTCGGGGATAGGGGCTGCAATTTAAAATAGGACAGAAAAGAAATCATCATTGAAAGGTGAAATTTGAACCAAAGGAGGTGAGAGAGTGATCCATATGCACATCCGAAGAAGAGAGCTTTGGTCAAAGGTAAGGGTAAGTACAAAGGCCCTGAGGCAGAGGAATGTCTGGCAGGTTTGAAGAATTGCAAGGAGGCCAATGAGAGTAGAATTGTATACTCCAACATGGTAGCCATTAACCACATGTGGTTATTGAACTTCTAAAATGTACCTACTTCAAATTGTGGAATTATTTTAGGGCAAAAGAGGAAAATAGAGTGACCATGTTAATGGTTCCAGTTTGGCACTCCGCCTTGTAACCATGCCCTTTGCAAGGGGACTTTACAGCTCATTCCAATATTACCTAGAGTCCTTTTCTTCTGTCCCTTGATTCTGTTGGCCATACTAGACTTTACTAGAACTGAGCCTCAATCATTGCCCTTCAGGCTCAAGAACTAAATAAATACTTCTTGCCTTAAGCAACTGAGTCTTGGAATAATGTCCTTTGTGCCTACTCTGAAGGAGGCTGCCTTCCTTTTCTTGGATACTACTGATTTTTTTTATGAAAAAAAAAAAGATTTTTTATGAAAGATTAAGCACTAGTATTTGCAACATTATTTCTTTAGAGTTAATGTCCAAGAACAGGCATACCTCGTTTTACTGCACTTTGCTGATATCACATTTTTTACAGATTGAAGATGTGTGGCAACCATTGTGTCAATCAGTCAGTTGGTGCCATTTTTCCAACAGCATTTGCTCACTTTATGTCTCTGTGTCACATTTTGGTAATACTTCCAATATTTCGAAAGTTTTCATTATTGGTGCGCCTAGGTGGCTCAGTCAATTGAGCATCTGATTCTTGATTTCTGGCTTGGGTTATGATCTCAGCATCCTGGGACGGAGCCCCACATCAGGCTCCTTGCTCAGCAGGGAGCTTTCTTCTCCTGCTCCCTCTGCTTGTGTTCCCTCTCTTGCTGTATCTCTGTCAAATAAATAAATAAATAAATAAAATCTTTTTAAAACTAAATAAATAAAGTAGACTGCATGCCCAGCGTGGAGCCCAACACGGGGCCTGAACTCACAACTCTGAGATCAAGACCGGGGTGGAGGGAGATCTTGAGAGTGAGACACTTAACTGACTGAGCCACCCACGTGCCCTGATAGCGATCTTTGATGTTACTATTGTTGGTTTTCTTGGTGCCAAAAACCTCACCCATATAAGACAGTGAACTTACTCGATAAATGTGTGTGTTCTCACTGCTCCACCAGCTGGCTGTTCCCCCTTCTCTCTCCTTCTCCTTGGGCCTCCTTATTCCCGGAGACACAACAATGTTGAAATTAGACCAATTAATAACCTGTAAGGGTTCAAATGAAAGGTTGAGTTGCACGTTCTCTCGCTTTAAATCCAAACTAGAAATGACGAAGCTTAGTGAGGAAGCATGTCAAAAGCTGAGACGAGCCAAACAGTTAGCGAGGCTGTGAAAGGGAAGGGAGAATTTTTGAAGGAAAGTGAAAGTGAGATGCCAGTGAACACATGAATGATAAAGTGGAACAGCCTTAGTGCTGGTCTGGATTGAAGATCAAACCAGCCACAACATACCCTTAAGACAAAACCTGAGTTGAAGGCAGATGCTTAACTGACTGAGCCACCCAGGTGTCCCAATAACGTATGTAGGTTGGTTTTGGTTTTTTGGTTTTTTTTTTAGACACAAGGCTGTTTACTGCATGCATAAGAGACTGTAGTGTAGGATAAATGTAACATTTATATGCACTGGGAAAAAAAGTCATTTGACTCACTTTATTGTGATGATCACTTTATTGTGGTGGCCTGGAACTCCACCTGCAAAATGTCTCATGGGTGCCTGGACTTGATCCCACTTCTCTACGCAGTGCGGAAGGGCTTACTTTCTAAATGTAGGGGATGCAGGACTGGAGCTGACATAATTCTGTGTGCTCTGTTCACTCTTGAACCCCAGAAGCAGAACACATGCGTCACTGAATGAATTCAATCTCGTAGACTCGACAGGAGCCCCCAGGCTGTGACTGATGAAGGAATCCCGACTCTGCTCAGGCTTTGGTCTAAGAGCCTTCTGGTTCAGCCTGAGTGGAATAAAAAACTGGGAGGAATGATCAGTGGAGTTTAACCAAAGGCATTTTCAGGTTACCTTCAAATGTGAACTTCTAAGCTAAGGTTTTTTTAAACTTTGGGTTTTAACTAACACAACTTGATATGGGAGGCATATTTTAAAATTTGCAGTATTCTTGCTTGATATTCTTACATAACCTCCAGCTAGTTATAATGGAATGGTCTTCCTTAGAGAAAGGAAAAGAATCAGGAATGAGTTCTTAACCCTAGCCCACCAGGTTCTGGGGTTCATTTAACTAAAGTATTGTTCTGATTCATTTTAGAGATTTTTATGGGGCAAAAAACAGACTGTGATTCTAGGATGATACACAAAGGAGGAGGAGTTGCCATTGAAGGCAGGTGGAAACTGGGGGGAGGGTGTTGGTCAGAACATTATTAATGGTCCCCCAAAATTCCAACAGGACAGATAAAATAAGTTTTAAAACTAACTAAAATTTAGGGGCACCTGGGTGGCTCAGTGAGTAAAAGCCTCTGCCTTCAGCTCAGATCATGATCTCAGGGTCCTGGGATCGAGTCCAGCATGGGGCTCTCTGCTCGGCAGGGAGCCTGCTTCCTCCTCTCTCTCTCTCTCTGCCTGCCTCTCTGCCTACTTGTGATCTCTGTCAAATAAATAAATAAAATCTTTCAAAAAAATAAATAAAGTAACTGAAAATTTAGCTCTAAAGTTCCATGTGGTTTTTAAGATGGGTTTTTACCAAATCTTCAAGGAATAGGTAATTTCTACCTTTTACAAATGGTTCCAGAGCCTAGAAATAGATGGATAGCTACTGAGCTTATTTTTAAAGAGTTTGAAATAATCCTAATACCAGAAAAGAAGAGTACAACAAAATAAAACGAGGAACCAATACAATTTGGAACTCTAGAAAGAAAATTTCTAAATGAAATGTTAACAAATTGAACCTAGCAGTGTACTAAAAGAAACATGACTCTGTAAGGTTCAATCCCAGGCATGCAAGACAGTTCAACTGCAGGAGATCTATTATCACAATTCACTGCAATGCTAAATTAAAGAAGAAAATAGACATGATTATTTTCATAGATGCATCTGATAAAATTTAATAGCCACTAAATACTAATAATACTCTTAGCAAACTAAAAGTGGAAGAAAATGTCCTTAATTTGGTAAAAAAAAATCTCCTACATGGTAGAACATTCGAAATTTTCCCATATAGGGACACCTGGGTGGCTCGGTCGGTTGAGCCGCTGCCTTAGGCTCAGGTCATGATCCCAGGATCCTAGGATCCAGTCCTGCATCAGGCTCCTTACTTGGAGGGGAGCCTACTTCTCTCTCCGCCTCTGCCTGCCACTCTGCCTGCTTGTGCACGCACTCTCTCGCTCTCCCTGACAAATAAATAAATAAATAAATAAATAAAAGCTTAAAAAAAGAAGTTTTCCCATATATAAATGTGAAGCTGCCAGCTACTACTACCACAATTAGCACTGGACTGGGTATCTTAGGCAGTGAAATTTAATAAGAAAAATAAATGAGTTACATTGAAAGGAAGAAACAGAACTATCATTGTTAGTAGACAATATGATTGTAGTTTAAGAAATCCTAGAAAATTGGGGTGTCTCGGTGGCTCAGGCGGTTAAGTGTCTGCCTTTGATTCGGGCCATGATCCCAGGGTCCTGGAATCAAGTCCGCATTGGGCTCCTTGCTCAGCAGGGAGTCTGCTTCTCTCTCTCCCTCTGTCAAATAAATGAATTAAATCTTAAAAAAAATTCTAGAAAATAGTTTTTAGAAAATAACTATTAGAATTATCTTGAGTGGGGCATTATTTCGCAAGCGTGCACATTTATCAGTATTCACTGAATTGTACTTTTTTTCAAGATTTTATTTATTTATTTGACAGAGATCAGGAGTAGGCAGAGAGGCAGGCAGAGAGAGAGGAAGGGGAAGCAGGCTCCCTACTGAGCAGAGAGGTTGATGCGGGGCTCTATCCCAAGACCCTGTGATCATGACCTGAGCCGAAGGCAGAGGCTTAACCCACTGAGCCACCCAGGTGACCCAAATTGTATGTTTAATATATGTGCATTTCACTGAATGTAGATTTTCTGTCAGTTAAAAGCTGATAGAACTAGGCAGTGAAATGAGTGGATTAAAGATTATTAACATGTGCTGGGGCGCCTGGGTGGCTCAGTGGGTTAAGCCGCTGCCTTCGGCTCAGGTCATGATCTCAGGGTCCTGGGATCGAGCCCCGCGTCGGGCTCTCTGCTCGGCGGGGAGCCTGCTTCCCTCTCTCTCTCTCTCTCTCTCTCTCTGCCTGCCTCTCTGTTTACTTGTGATCTCTCTCTGTCAAATAAATAAATAAAATATTTAAAAAAAGATTATTAACATGTGCTAAATCACTAGCTTCAAAAACTAGAATAAAATTCTATTCACGATAGCAATCAGACCTATGAGACAAATGTAATAAGAAACACATAAGACTGACACTAAGAAATCTGTGAAACTTCCTTAAAGGGCAAAAAGAAGACTTAAATGAATGAATTCTACTGTGTTCATACAGGAGAGATTCAGTGTTTCAAAAAGTCAACCTCTCTCCAAGTCCATCCATATATTTAACACAATCCCAATTAGAATCTCAAATTTTGTTTGTATCTTTACAGAAATTAAAAGTGCACATTACCTTCTCGGCAGTTCTCCAGATCTAGACGTCCTTGTTCAAGAAATGTCCCTCCAAATGACTTGTGCAGTCAGCCTTCCAATCTCCAAGACTTGGGTTTGGTTTCTTTCTCTAACTCACACCGAGGTACCAGACACAGGCAAGGAAAGGGCCATGCAAAATTTGTGGCAGGAAAAGACAGCCTTAAAGAAGAGAGAAAAGACAAAAAGCCATAAGGAAAGGATGAATATATTTGACTACAGCAAATTTTTACATTGCTGTATGATAAAAGACTGCAGAGAAAAGTCTAGCATGCAAATACTATTGGAGAAGGACAGAAAAGTTAGTAATAAATTGTACCTAAATATTTGCGGGTCTTTAAATCTTGCTGTAAATTATCTTTAAAATAGAACGGAATGATGCGGGTGAAGGATTCATGAAGGTTTCACCCTTCTGCGTGACAATCTGACCTTCAGTTAACTTTCTGTTTTCTGGTCCTCTGAAACCTGATAAAGATAGAATGTCAACTATGTCATTAGGCAACCTTACTTGTATGAAAACAAACTGCAGGTTTTAGAGGAGAGGGGGTGGGGGATGGGGGAGCCTGGTGACAGGTATTAAGGAGGGCACGGATTGCATGGAGCACTGGGTGTTATATGCAAACAATGAATCATGGAACACTACGTCAAAAACTAATGATGTCCTGTATGGTGACTAACATAGCACAATAAAAATTGAAAAAAAAAAGGAACATTAAAAAAAAATCAGTATTCAAAGTTAAAAAATAGATAAATAAAGCAATGGCGTCCTGAGGGGTCTGAGGGGCATGAAACTGGCTCATAAGGGGAAGGAGACTTCTAAGCCGGGAGAGCTACCACATGGGGCTGATGAGAGTGTTGCTTCTACACACCTGAGCTGTCACTTGGCTACAGGGGGCTCAGGAGACGCACCTGTGCGGATTGCCATGCAGAGTATTACAAGGACTCCCAGGGAGGTCGAATGCCGAGCTCAGCCTGCTCGATGCTTTGTTCTTTTTTTTTTTTTTTTAAGATTTTATTTATTTATTTGACAGACAGAGATCACAAGTAGGCAGAGAGGCAGGCAGAGAGAGAGCAAGGGAAGCAGGCTCCCTGCCGAGCAGAGAGCTTGATGCGGGGCTCGATCCCAGGACCCTGAGATCATGAACTGAGCAGAAGGCAGAGGCTTAACCCACTGAGCCACCCAGGCGCCCTACACGCCTTGTTCTTGATCTATATCCTTTCTAGTGATCTGACACCAAATGTGGCCCTGGGGAGTCCTGCTGAGTCTCAGTATTTAGTTGGACCCCAAGGACCCCTGGGAGATGTTGCACATGAAAATACAGAGAGCTCACTCCAGAGCTACGTAGAAAAGGACGAACTGAATAGAACAGAATCATATGATCTATTCAGCTTGAGATTTAGTTAGCTACACCTCTGAGAAATCTTCTTTCTGCCATGAGGTTGTAACATGGGCCTTCCTGTTTCCCCTTGTGGCAGCTGATGCAAACAGCAAGTGTGGGGACAGCCAGGTATGTCCCCCTCTGTGCCACCAGCCTAGGAAACGAAAGTCTATAATGCGACATCAAACATTCTGGAAGAAGAGCCAATCTAAAGTCTTCAGCTCACATGTTCCAAGCAGCTGACAAGGGACCTGTCTGAGTTTTAGAGATGGAAGCCCTCCGCAGCCTTAGGGAGATCTTTGAATCTACTGTGCCCGGTCTTTAGTGAATCCCCACGTCCCCTTTATACAAGCAGATCCCGAAAAGGACAACTAAACCTAGTCCGAAGCGTCCTTGGAGGTTTAACGTATCTGTCACATATTCTAGATGTATCTGCAACATTTGTAGACCTGATCCAGATGTGAGACACCCTTAAAGTTGGCAAGAACATCTGTTTGGATCAAAACAGACCAGAGAGATCAGGAGTCAGAACCTCCTCTTTTGATTTCTTATGTGACAATAATACAGCCCCTCCTGTTACATTATGTAACAAAACAATGCTTCTCCTACTCAAGAGGCTACTTATTTCTAATGCCCTTGCACCTTCAGAAAGCGTAAGACTAACAATATCCTTTGTGACCATGTAGATATCTCATAACATTGCTTGGACCCAATAAAAAGATAACTAGAGAATCAGGATCCAACCCCTCTGATGCGGTTTTAGTAGAAACAAGGCTTGTAGATATTTATTCCTCAGAGACAGAATTTATAAGGAGCCAGAAAACTTGGCCCAAGATGTTTACATTATAATGATAAATCTGTTGGTTTGGGTCCGATCAGGTTATCATTTGAGTTTTCTGTATATTTTGCCTTATTTATTATAAGACATTTATCTATTTTTATTTATTATAATAATGCATTATTATAATAAATAATGTCTTAAACATTATTTGTTTATCTTACTACTTTAAAAAGATTTTTAAAAAGATTTTATTCATTTATTTGACAGACAGAGATCACGAGTAAGCAGAGAGGCAGACAGAGAGAGAAAGGAGGAAGCAGGCTCCCCGCTGAGTGGAGAGCCTCATAAGGGGCTCTATCCCAGAACCCCGGGATCATGACCTGAGCCGAAGGCAGAGGCTTTAACCCGCTGAGCCACCCAGGTGCCCCTGTCTTATTATTTTAAAAAGTATTTAAACTAGATTAAAAAAATACAAAAGTAATATGTGCCTTTTGTAACAAATTAAGCAGTAGAGAGATCTATAAAGAAAAGGAACAACACCTCTTCTCCCCAGAGCCACCTTTTTAAGGCAACCAATGACAGAAATTTACTGTGTCTTTCTACTCCCTTCCCTGTGCTCACATTAACACATATGAAGACTATGTATCATGTAGAAGACTTTGTTTTAAATTCACACTGCATATATTCCTCTTTAGTTGGCTTTTTTTCACTTGCCACATTATGTACAGTTCTGCAAGTTCTTACATATAGCTCTAACTCATTATTTTTAGTAATAATATAATATTCTCAAAGTATTAGCCCTCCTTCTATTGATGGGCATTCAGACTGTCCCCTTTTTCTCCTTTGAAAAATCATTATGGGGGGACGCCATGGCTCAGTGGGTTAAGCCTCTGCCTTCGGCTCGGGTCATGATCTCGGGGTCCTGGGATGGAGCCCCACATTGGGCTCTCTGCTCAGTGGGGAGCCTGCTTCCTCCTCTCTCTCTGCCTGCCTCTCTGCCTACTTGTGATCTCTGTCAAATAAATAAATAAATCTTTAAAAATATAAAAATCATTACAAACAATGCTGCAGTAGATAACACTGTATATATAAATTCCCGCTGGTGCATTTATCTATGCAGGATCTCTGGGTCAAAGGACACGTGATGTACACTATTAATTTTAAGTCACTTTCCCAAAAGCTTGTAGCAATTTATGCTTCTGCCCTTTCCCCAAATTCTTGCCTGCCCTGGGTATTAGCCATTTTTAGATTTTCCATTCTGAGGATGAAATGTGGTACCTCTTATCCGCTCTCCCTTTCCCACCTCTCCAGTCTACTCTCCAGTCTGCAGATAGAGTAATGTTCTTGACAAACAAAATCTCACTATATCACCTTTCTGCTTAAAGCACCTCATTTACTTCCCATCACTCTTAGAACAAAGGCCAAAATCCTTAACATGGCCCAAAGCACCTTGTGGTCCAGTAGTCTTTCCATCTCTCTGGGGGGTTTGTCTCCCAACCGGAAGAGCTTTCTCTGGATTGTTCTCAACTCTACTGAGAAATCAAGGTGACACGTTAGATTGTTTGCTGGTACATGCCTCGTAGGGAGTTTTTAAAATGTGACTAACTTATGCCTGAAAGGAATAATTATTTCTATTTTATTTGCCTTGATGGAGGTGTTTTTCCAGTTGCTTCAGGCAAAAATCATTTAGGATAAACAGGTAAGCATAGCACTTGTCAAAAAAACATGTCAGGGCTACACCCTGGCTCCTGAGGAATAGGCAGAAAGTCTGATCATAAATGTCGGGGGGTTTTACTTCTCGTTTTTAAGTTGGACTTTTAAAAGCAGAAGCTGCCTTTAATGTGCTGGGTTTGCAGAACAAGAAATCTGATTTTCAGTGTGATAACACACTTTTTGACATTAACCAGCACTGTTGGGTTTTTAATGACACTTTCATCTTCAAAGCCTTTCACCAACATGGATGGATTAATTATTCTTTTTTTTTTTTTTTTTTTTTTGGTGGTATGTTAAAAAGACAAGTCTTCAAAGCCATCATCCTTTATCCCTGGAACTGGGGCTCTTCACCTGCCCCCAAGGGAGAAAATAAATTGCATCTTTGTTTTTAAGACAAAAAGAAGAATACAATAGAAATACACTTTTTTGCACTATGGAAAAATGGTCTTATATCCTGGGTGGGATTAGAAGAGGTCGGGAAGCAGGGCTGAACCTGTGTTTACAGTAAGCACCGTGAGAATAACTGACTAAAAGTGTTTGTTACTGTTCAACCTTTTGATGTGCTCTTAAAAAGTAACACACACACGGAAAAAAAAAAAAAAAAAAAAGTCCTGCGTTCCACACAAGCAGGAGCGTAATACTCGGACACTTACCTTCGTCTCTAAGGTATATTCCTTCCCTCCTCTCTTCGAAAAATGTCGAACTGGGATTTTTAAAAGATTGGGTTTTGGAGAAGAAACCCTCAAGCATCCCCTGAGGTCCCCCTTTGCTTGACACATCTTTTAACCGCAAGGGAGCAGTCTTTCCTTTGATGAGGTCTTCCCTCCACCTCCACAGAAATGGAAGAACAAGGGCAAGTTTGCAAACAGTCTGAAAGCTCTTTCCATTAGCCCTGGACGCCGGAAACCGCAAAGGGCAGTCAAGTTTTGATTTTCAAGGAGAAAGCTTCTGGTAGACTTTCGCCCAGCCGCCACATCTGTGGGTTCCTGGGAGGGGCTTTTTTGAAACCGGGAAGATTCCTATGCTCTTCGACACCCAGAGCGGGTGGATTACAGTAATTGAAAAGCTTGGGTGATTTTGGAAGATTAGTCTGTTTGGTCTACGCTCCCATTCCCAGGCTGGGGACAGAGCAGAAGCATCCCTTTTGTTATCTGTTGAAATAAGAAGATCAGAGGGGAAGACAGGGTTTAAAGTGTGGATTAGAGGGTCCTGAATCTTTGCCTGTCCCCTCCGTCTGGATCTTTATAAATGATCGAGGAGTGCGATGAATTTAGGAAGTCATGCAAAGTTTCCGGTCCTGGAACCAGAAACTTCTTTAAAGGCAGATCGGCCGTGCCGGGCTGTCTGAATGGACCAGCATCTTCGCCTCGAAGATTTATTTGAGCCTCAGCTTGTCAGAGATCAGTCCCTCGGGAGATCTGTTGGCTTTTCGGCGAGGGATGGAGAAGCGTAAGCCGGCCGCACTGCCGCCCTTGCCCTACCACCTCCGCACCCTGCCCTTGGACCTGCCGGGGACCCCGCCCCGCCTCCCTCTCCGGGACCCCCTCAGGGTCTCCCGTCCGGACGCCGCGTGCTGGGCGCGGGGTTCCGGGGGCTGCGCCGCGAGGCCGCCCTGCCGGCCGCTGCCGCTGGAGTGCGCCTTCGAGCCCGCCTTCCTCCGGCGGCGCAACGAGCGCGAGCGGCAGCGGGTGCGCTGCGTGAACGAGGGCTACGCGCGCCTGCGAGCTCACCTGCCCCGCGAGCTGGCGGAGCGGCGGCTCAGCAAGGTGGAGACGCTGCGCGCCGCCATCGGCTACATCAGGCACCTCCAGGAGCTGCTGGAGCGCCATGCCCGGGGGCCGGAAGGTCCCGCCGGCGCCCGCGCCCCGCGCCCGGCCGACTGCAACAGCGACGGCGAGTCCAAGGCCTCGTCGGCGCCTTCGCCCTGCAGCGAGCCCGAGGAGGCGGGCAGCTAGCGAGCGCCGGGCCCCGGCCCGGTCCCCCCGCGCGCCCCCCGCGGCCCGGGAGTCTGGTCGAAAAGTCTCTCCCGGGGTGGTTTGCATTTCTGATGCGGGTTTTTTCCCTCCACGACTAAATCTTAGGAACAAGAAATGCGTGTTTTGCGGGTAAAGTTGTATTTTGACACTCTGGTTGCCCTCCTCCCCGCGCCCTCCCGCCCACCCCCCCACCCCCCCCCACCCCCCCCACCCCCCCCCCCCCCCCGCCTTACTGGTTTTGAGCTTGCAAACTTCAAGGTGCTCATGACGGAAACTCTTCCACGGTGCTTCTCAAAGGCACACGGAGCCGGATTCTGAGCACCAGATTCTAAAAACGAGTATTCTAAAAACTCAGGGCAGCAATGGGAAAAATGTTCCACAGCCCGCGGGGTGGGTACGTTAGGTACACGAATATCGAATCAAACTCAAGCCAACCAAAGAACTTTCCAAATAAGTAAATAAATCACAGCCCTTAGGACAAGAGGAACGTTTTCCTGCATGCTTGCCTTTGGGGACTGTATTTGAAATTTGACTGACACCGTCCGTTTGGGTGAAGGTGACTAAGTTGACGCTTGAGCAAACACGCATTCGCCTGGGCGTGCTGCTAGGCCGGCGCCCGCTCTCGGCTGAGTCCGTGCACGGTGGTGCTGGAGAAGACCGGGGCCACCGTTTGATATTACCAGCTTTATCTTATCCAGTCTTTATCTTATTCCGTCTGGAAACTTCATAACATTCAGGAAATGACATGCTACTGTACATGATCTCGTTGAAAGAGAACTCAGATTTGTATGAAAACTTCTCAGTTGTTTCTACCCGCTGGTTTTTCTTTTTTCTTTTTCTTTCCATCCCCCTCTGTAGTTCTCACTTTATCTAACCTTTGGTTAAAGTAAAGTGACACCCCTGATTAAAAAAAAAAAAAAAAAAAGGAAATGCGTAGATGGTTGAACAAGGTGGACTGAAATTGGTATGTTCTCAAAATCTCATCATCATGAGGGCCTCTGGGTATATTGAAATTATCTAGTGACTTTGGCTTTGTTCCCAGTCTTTGAAAAACATTTAATTTGGGTCCATTTTGTCTTAGGGACAATTATGAAATTCAGTAGATAAGTAAAATGCTTGTTGACCTATGAAGATAAACTTCCTCTCTATAAAGTTGTTTTCTAGTATCTTGAATTGACCTTTCCGCAGAGGCAGGCCTGATATGGGGGTGGGTAGCCAGGCCAGGACATGGGCAAGGAGAGAAAACTACTCTTGGTGTGAGCCCTTACAGGGCATGGTTTAATCCCCACAGGGGCCTCATGAGCTGGGTTTTTTAGTACCTCCTTTTTACAGCTGTGTCAACGGAGGGACGCCAATATGCAATGAATATCTTTTACGGGCCAGAAATTCTGTCGTGTGTTTTTACACGTTGTCCTGGTTCATTCTCATTCGTCTGCGAGGTGAGTATTACACTTGCGATGTGGTTAAACAATGGGGCCTTTGCCCAGGTTTGTGTTGCTGTGGTTAGTTGAGCTCAGATTCCATCCTGAGTTTGACCCTAAAGCCCAGATTGCTGGGTCTCCTTCCCTGTCCTCCCTTACTCCTTTATTTGCTAGTGGAGTGATACAGCAAACATTTCTTAATCCCTCAGCAACTCAGTTTCCTCATCTGTACCGTTTCACAGGAGAAACGTAGATGAAAGACCACAGTAATCTGCAAGGTACTATCCTAAGGTAAATTAGTCAGGTTAGGGGCGCCTGGGTGGCTCAGTAGATTAAACCCTCTGCCTTCGGCTCAGGTCATGATCCCAGGTTCCCAGGATCAAGCCCCATATTGGGCTCTCTGCTCTGCAGGGAGCCTGCTTCCTCCTCTCTCTCTCTGCCTGCCTCTCTGCCTACTTGTGATCTCTGTCTGTCAAATAAATAAATAAAATCTTTTTAAAAAATTAAAAAAATAAAAAAAATTAGTCAGGTTATCATCCTTTGGAGAAAATACTCTTACTCTCACTCATACAAAATACTATTACCTATATACTATGGGAAGGAGAGCCTGGTTGAAAATGATCTCTAGGTGGAGTTAGTGTGATTTCTTCAGTGTGTTAGAAGGAAGACGGAGTAACCCCATGGTATTAGGATTTTGCCTTCTATTATAAATTTCCAGAGGACATGACTTGACCTGTGGAAGCTGAATCCCTGTTAAGACGTATAATTACTAATATTTGTAACTGAGTTCTAATGGATTCTGTGTTTCTGGAGGCACAGATAAATGCTTTGCAGTGATTCACAACAGATCTTTACAACTTCTTAAGAACGGGGCAGAGATGTTGGGTTCGAAGGAATAAGATGGAAGCTTGCCCTTGCCCATTCCTTTGTTACAGCCTTACTGACATCTGTCATGTATCCATTTTGGTCTTCAGGCAGGTGGTTATTCTTTGTAGAGGTTTCAGTGAAGCAAGCCTCCCTGAGATGTATTTATTGTTGGGGGCAGGGGTGGAAAAGAAAACACCCATCTTACCTCCCTGGCTGAGCTGGAGGAGAGGGTAATGCACCAAGTTGTTCAGAACCTTGAGAAACTTTTTAAGGGTCTTCCATAAAGGCTAATGACTCTCTCCATTTCTTCATTCTGCTCCAGCCATGGCTGGCACCTTGATGTTCTCTTTTCTACAGTAGGAATAACAACAATGAAAGAATATATTTTGTTTATATACTATGGTTGCTTTTAAATACAGGAAAATGAAATAAAGACTTTTTTTCTTTATTTACTTCTCTAAAATAAATGCACAAAATGGGTGAATAAATACAATATACCTTGTGGAGATGAGTAGTTTATAACGCAAAGGACAAAGGCAATTTTTAAAGAGAATTTTATTGTAGGGGCGCCTAGGCAGTTCAGTCAGTTAAGCGTCCGAATCTTGATTTTGGCTCCAGTCATGATCTCAGGGTCATGAGATCAAGCCCAGACTTGGGCTCCATGCTCAGCATGGAGTCTGCTTAGGATTCTCTCTCTCCTTCTTCCTCCACCCCTCCCCCCCAAAATAAATAAATAAAATTAAAAAAAAAGAATTTTACTCTGGTTAAAAATGCCTTGAGAGATTTTTTAAAAAGATTTTATTTATTGGACAGAGAGAGACACAGCAAGAGTGGGAACACACGTAGGGGAAGTTGGAGAGGGAGAAGCAGGATTCCTGCTAAGCAGGGAGCCCCATGTGGGGCTCAATCCCAGGACCCCGGGATTATGACCTGAGCTGAAGGCAGACGCTTAACGCCTGGGCCACCCAGGCACCCCGCCTTGAGAGATTTTTCATGTGGTTTTGTTTGAAGCCCTCCTGAGACTAAGGCAATGATTCTGAGAAGCCTTTTAGAAAAAAATCAGGCAGTTTTTCTGGATTCTTCCAGCTGGCTTACAGGAGGAGTACTAATTCAGGAATGAGACCTTTTAAAATGTTCAATCTTCCTTTTTTCCTGTGGATGGAGGGTATTAATTAATGGTATTAATTAACCATAAGACAATTTGACTCTTGGAAAGAACAAAATAAATGACCAAAAAGTTATGTAGAAACAATGTGGTGAGCAGTTTTATGGAAATGGTGCATTCATGACAGGCGAAACATTTACCTGTCCTTTAAAATCTTCCCTGTGTTTTTTTGGTTTGGTTTGGTTTTGGTTTTGTTTTTGGCCACTCAGCTCGGACAGATCCAATGATTATCATATATTGCCTTTTGGAATATTTCCTGTGGTTCGTAACTCTAGGGGCTGCTCACCCTGTGGTATGTGCCCCCCCCCACCCCCGAGGGTGCAAAGGAGGAGGGGTTGTGAAGGCGCATGCCCTGTATAGGGCTTGGTTCAGCACTGTCTGGTGACCTTGGGTAGGCTCCTGATTTCTATGATCTTGGTCCTCTATGGTAGGACACTTAAAGTTTAGATTGCATGATTTTTTTAGGCTTTTCCAGCTCTAGAAAGCCATTCCCCTAACATGTGCCCTGTCCTGGACTCAAGGAAACCAGTGTCAACAAGACATGCCTACTTCCTGCCACACAGTACAGCGGCTCTGTTTATCATCTTTTCCCACTACAGAGCTCCAACTCCAGGGCAGGAATTACTTTTTTTTTTTTTTTTTTTTTGAGTCCTAGTTGCTGTTACAATGTCTCATTTAAAAAAAAAAATGCACACAGGGGTGCCTGGGTGACTCAGTCAGTGAAGCATCTGTCTTTGGCTCAGGTCATGATCTTGGGGTTCTGGGATAGAGCCCTGTATTGGGCTCCCTGCTCAGCGGGGAGTCTGCTTCTCTTCTCCCTCTGCCGCTCCCCCTGCTTGTGCTCTCTCTCTCTCACTCTGTGTCAAATAAATAAATAAAATCTTTAAAAAAATAGTTTAAAAACTGCAAACTACATCATTTTTTTGTTGAATGGAATTTGAAGAACCTTCCAGTGCAGAGGGAAAATTAACCTATTTCACCTCCGTATGATGCAAAAAGGTAGACGTGTTGTCACCGATGTCCAAAATGAAAAATGGTATCAGGATACAAAGATGGAGTTATGCCAACTTTAAGTGGGTAGAAAACTAGGAGGAAAGGCTTTTGGAGGTGCAGCATTTGGAAGGCAAAATGGGATGAGTACAGCCCGCAGAAGATCCAGAGGTGGGGAGCAGGTGCCCAGAAGGCAGGAACTGTGTTTGGAGAACAGAAGCTGAGAACAGACTAGAAGCTGGCTGAGACAAGATTCTAGAAGGCATTGAAAGCCAGGCTGAGGGGCGCCTGGGTGGCTCAGTGGGTTAAAGCCTCTGTCTTCGGCTCAGGTCATGATCCCAGAGTCCTGGGATAGAGCCCAGCATTGGGCTCTCTGCTCAGCAGGGAGCCTGCTTCCTCCTCTCTCTCTGCCTGTCTCTCTGCCTAGTTGTGATTTCTCTCTGTCAAATAAATAAAATATTAAAAAAAAAAGAAAGCCAGGCTGAAAAACTTGAACTATTGATTTTCTTTATTATTATTATTATTATTTATCTTTGTTTGTTTGTTTGTTTAGAGAAAGAGTGAACTGTTGTTCCATGCTGTGGTTGAGGATCGGTCTGGGGGCAGGAAGCAGCCGACCTAAAAGGGCATTGCAGCAATGAAGAGAGATGGAGGGAGGGCCTCAGCCAAGGCAGTGGCCCCCTGAAATGGGGAGGAGGGTGGGGCTGGGAGGTGATGTGGGTGTGTCACTGATCGGTGTGGCCACTCAGAGCCTGGGGGTGGAGGAAGAAGTAGAGGGAGATGATGAAGACCACTCCAGTGAGTTCCCATCTGAAACTGGGAATAGGGAACGAGGAGCAGATTTCAAAGGTAAAAATCGTATGTTAGAGATGCTGGATTGCAGATAAGCTACTTCTGTCCACAAGCAGTTGGAAATGCTGATGTTGAGGTCAGGGGGGAAGTCAAAGAACTGTAGAGTGGAGAGTCATGCACCTTCGGGCAGTAACAGGAGTGGCGGCTTTGAAGAGGACTAAGAAGGAGGGAGAAGCAAGCTGGTGTGAGATCATGGCAATGACAAGCAGGCATCATTTTATAGGGAGGAGGGAGTGGCTGACAGCATCATATAAATCAGAGTGTCAGGGAGTTTGGGTGAGGGGGGACCCACTGGAGTCGGGCACTGAAAGATCTCTGGAAACCTTTGTGAGGGCATAAAAGGGGTGGGAGGAGAAAGCAGAGGGGAGGTTGAAGCCCGCCTTTTCAAGATGCTTCGCAGCCAATGAGGAAGACACCTGGCAGGGTGCGAAGGAAAACCCAGTGGAGGAGAAGATGGCATAGCCAAGGCAGGTCTGAGCCTGAGGTCTTCCAAGTGAAACAGTTCTAGCAGATTCAGAGGCTCATTGGTGACAAGACTTCCAGGACTCTGAAGTCAAGTGGAGGGGAGGGTCCTGGGAACTGGGGAGAGGAAGGAACTGGATGGGCAGCGGGTTGGAAGGCAACCAGTTGAGACTAAGCTAGGTGTTTACGTCACTGAAGAAGATGGAACAGGTGTAGATAATGGCAAAGAACATGAGAAGAGCATCGTATGGGAGTTGTTCCTTAGGTACTGCCCGGCTTCAAAGGCATCGAGTTAATAGTGTTTAATAGGCTGGTTAAAAAGTTGCACAAAACCCTCTGTGATGACACCACACTTCAAATGGTATTTGTAGGGGCGTCTGGGTGGCTCAGTCATTCAGTGTCTGCCTTCAGCTCAGGTCATGGTCCCAGGGTCCTGGGATCGAGCCCCGCATCGGGCTCCCTGTTCCGTGGGAAGCCTGCTTCTCCCTCTCCCACTCCCCCTGTTTGTGTTCTCTCTCTCGTTATCTCTCTCTGTCAAATAAACAAATAAAATCTTTTTAAAAAATAAATATTTGTATTTATTTTTTATCATTTTGGGACCATATGTAACTCTGGAAAGTTCATCCGCATTTAGTATATGAAATAATGCTAATATATATACAACATACATTACCCAAGGGTCTGGCAGCGAAGAATAGATGCTCAATTAACTTATTAATTTCCTTTTATTTGTGACTTCTTGAGTATAAAAATAGATACTATTCTTATGTAGAAAAACTTCAGCAGAGGAACCATTGCAGAGGAAATGCAGTGGATCAAGGGCTGGAGAGAAAGAGAAAATAGTACCTTATTTCCTTCCCTTTGTGGAATTTCTGGGGGCAGGGGAAGGAGAATAAAGTAGCGTAGGGAAAAGGAACGGGGCTTGGAGAGTGGAAATGGTATGCCCTTAAGCCATCCAGATGCGGACAGATGGCAACTGCTCCTTTATCAATAGTTTATGATCTGTGGACAACATCACATCAACCCTGGACTCCTGAACTTAACTGTCATCCTCTCAGCTGCAGGGGTTATAATTCTCAGTTGAATTTGAGAGCAAAGTCCCACGAGGCCAAGGAAAGCATTTCCCAGAATGAGTCAGCGTTACCCAGCTGTAACCAAGCCAACCAAGGTTCCAGATGGTGCCCTTCCAAAAGCTTTTGAGCCGTTTGTCTAAACACAGGTGTTCTCCAAAACCCCCAAAGTTATCATCGTCATCATCTCCAAAAATGGGTAGCAATCCATTTAGCAATCCAAGCAAACTTGTCGCCCTGAGAACCAGACTTTTGATGGAAGTGTGCACTGGTGAGATCCTTCCCCGCAGAGTGATCACCAAAAAGGCAAACTCTTCTCTCTTGGTGAGCTCCTCCGGACCCTTCTCTATCCATACCACCAACCCTGTCATCTCCTCATCAGGTGGACAGGCTGCTGGGGGAGAGCAGATGGCCTAGAAGGACTTAGTCTCATCCTTATTGGCCCATGAAACCAGAGAACCCTTTCCAGCTCTTTGATTCTTATTGTCATGTGTGTGCGTGCGAAACTCGAAGCCTCCCTGGGTGGTGAGATGAGTTTTTAATCCTTCTGTGGTTACTAAGCTTCGTCCTTTGGTGCAAACCTGTCAGCAGCCTTTTCCTGTTGGGTTCCTCACTGCCATTAACCGTGGCCAAAAAGAAACCACAGATGCTGCAGAAGGAAGTGTGTCCAGATGATGAAAGTCTCCAAACTGATTTTTGCCTACAGAGCAAGACTCATGGGGGCCTCTCCTGAAGACGTTTCTCCTTTCCCTGACAGTGGGGGGTGGGGATACCATCTCTGAAGGAGGAATCCTATTTCATAGTCATGGGACAAGAAAGAGCCTTGAAAATTGATCAGACGCAGCCCTGGGGGTTTTAGTGAAGCGAAGGATTAAATTGTGCTGTGTAGGAGCAAATCGTAGAAGCGTATCTTGTCTCTCCAGAAAGCGCTCTGATGACCGAAATTCACCAGCTTCCACTTCCCGAGAGCCTATGGGCTGGCAGGCTAGCCCTTTGTGGGTAGTATCCTCATCTGATTACAGCGATCCTGCGGGGTATGTATTACATACACATCACTTCCATTTTAAAGATGAACGGAGGCGCAGAGAGGCTAAGTGACGTACACAGGTCAGTGGGAGCAAAACCTGTCTGGTTGGTCTTCAGCCGTCCCTTCCATGATCAGCAACTATTGCTTGCCTGCCTGGAGCTGAAGTGTAGGAAGAGGAAGAGAGTCAACCAACAAGCATACATTCATGTTTCGGCTGGTGATGACGGCTAAGGAGAAAAATAAAGCAGAGATTTTTGTAATTGAATCTTACTGGCCATGGACATCTCTTCTCGCATGGTTCTGAAGCAGCGCTGAGCAGATTCAAATGACTGTATGACTTCGAATCACAGCTGTGCACTCGAAGACATATGTTCACTAAGTCTCCTTGTTCGAGACCCACCGTTACTACACAGCTCAATAGCCACGTTAAAACAATGAGGGACGAGTAGAATAAAGTGCATTTGGTGTCCTGGTTGATTAGGGGATGCAGTCAGCCCCCGTTCACAAACCAAGTCTGATGCAGGACATCAGAACACTTCCTGGCATCTTCCTAGTTTGAGATCTGGAGGGAGAGCTAAGTGTTCTCTGCGGAAGCCGCTGGACTTCAGCGGCACCTTGACGAAGTAGAAAGAACGTGGATTCCAGTCCTAACTTCGGGGCTTATTGGCTGCGTTTCCTTGGGCAAGAGACATTACCTTTCTGAACCTATTTTCCTCATCTGTAAAACTAAGGGCAGTAACACCTGTCCCTTCTCCCGGGGTTGCGGTAAAGGGGAAACACGGCTACCTAAGTCAAAGACTCCTGTACACTAGAAAGTGCTGTCACGGCTACTGATCTGCACATCCGTTCTCTGAAGATAGGGACCCTTTTGCAGAGAAGTGCAACTACTCTATCCAATATGAGGCAAGTTCTATTCCACATAAATTCAGTTGATTACATTCTTAAGTAGAATGATGGAAATAGTACCATGCTAGGTTTTCTCATGTTGTCTAAGGAGAGATTCCAAAACGCAACACCCACGGCAGATTGGCTGGGACGTTCGTCTGCTGCTCCCCCAGAGGCTTCATCCTCCAGGAGGTCTGGGCTTCTTTCTATGATCATTTCAGAGCAGCCAGAGGACAAGGATGGAGGTTGCCAGCTTTTGGAGGCCAGGGCTCAGGAGTCACACAATGCCTGCTTTCTTTGGGCCAGAGCAGGTAACCAGGCCGCTACGGATTCTCAGAAGGAACATAGAGACTCCGCCTCTTGCTGGTAGAGACTGCAAAGTGGTGTCTAGGACCAGAGAAATGTCTGTGGCTGTGTTGGTAATTGACCCACCGCAAGTACTTTTATATGTCATTCTGTTTTGAAACAACCTTTTAACTAATTAGCTAATTAATTATCTTTAGAGAGGGATGGGGGAGGAGCAGAGGGAGGCAGAGAGAGAGAATCTTAAGCACAGGCCCCGTGCCCAGCATGGAGCCTGATTCGGGGCTTGATCATGACCCTGAGATCAGGACCTGCTCAGAAATCAGGAGTCAACTGCCTAACTGACTGAGCCACGCAGGCGCCCCTGAAACAAACTATTTTTAAATGATTTCAAACTTACATTAACATTGCCCAAACAGTACAGAGAATTCCCATAGTCTCTGAACTCTCCATCCCCCACATTCCCCCAGGTGTTCATATTCTACCGCATTTGTTCCTTTGCTCGCTCTAATTAAGTACTAATAATCATTTGTCATTTTTGGAATCTTCAGACATGATGTCCCATCCCCCTTCAGCACTCCAGCATGTATTTTTTCCAAACAAGATCTGATGTATATATATATATTTTTAAAGATTTATTTATTTGACAGAGAGAAATCACGAGTAAGCAGAGAGGCAGGCAGAGAGAGAGGAGGAAGCAGGCTCCCCGCTGAGCAGAGAGCCCGAGGTGGGGCTCGATCCCAGGACCCTGAGATCATGACCTGAGCT
Organism: Meles meles; assembly: GCF_922984935.1. Classification (NCBI taxonomy): domain Eukaryota; kingdom Metazoa; phylum Chordata; class Mammalia; order Carnivora; family Mustelidae; genus Meles; species Meles meles. Next base: position 14,552,629 of record NC_060072.1, on the reverse strand, counting down.
GAAGGCAGAGGCTTAACCCACTGAGCCACCCAGGTGCTCTGATCTGATGTATATTTTATCACCACCACCAAGCAATTCTCCAGTTCTCCAGTGGACACTAACGGGTGTCCTTTGATCTAACTCGATTCTTTTTTTTTTTTTTTTAAGATTTTATTTATTTGATAGAGAGAGATCACAAGTAGGCAGAGAGTCAGGCAGAGAGAGAGGTGGAAGCAGGAACCCCGCTAAGCTGAGCCCGATGCGGGGCTCGATTCCCAAGATCCTGAGATCATGATCTGAGCTAAAGGCAGAGGCTTAACCCGCTGAGCCACCCAGGCGCCCCCGATCTAACTCAATTCTAACACGATCTACCGAGGTGGCCTCAGTTCCACAAGACTGACCCCAATGCCAATGTCAACTGCAAGCCCCGATTGTTACCTGTGATTGTTGATGGAGTTTTTTTTGGAATGTTGGCGACGTTGGTGGGGTCCGGAGCCGACGACCACAAGGGAATTCTTGAGACATCTTTGGCACAAAAAGGTAGTTTTATTAAAGCACGGGGACAGACCCACGGGCAGAAAGAACCGTGGCTGTCACTGCTGCCTGCGGCCCTGGCTTTGTAAGGAGCAAGTGATTACACACCTTAGGGGGTGGGGGGAGTAGAACTAAAGATAAGGAAAGTTCCAAGAGGACTTTTTTCTTTTTAAAGATTTTATTTATTTATTTGATAGAGATCACAAGTAGGCAGAGAGGCAGGCAGAGAGAGTGAGAGGGAAGCAGGCTCCCTGCCAAGCAGAGAGCCCGATGCGGGATTCGATCCCAGGACCCTGAGGTCATGACCCGAGCCGAAGGCAGCGGCTTAAACCACTGAGCCACCCAGGCACCCTCCAAGAGGACTTTTATATGCTAAAGGAGACTGGGGATCCTGGAGGAGTGTTAAGATCTGCCCATCTCAAGTATTTGTCAATGGGCTGCAGGTTATAAGGACACTTAATTTTATCTAAATTTTTTTTAAGTTTTTATTTATTTATTTGACAGAGAGAGAGAGACAGCGAGAGAGGGAACACAAGCACAGGGAGTGGGAGATGGAGAAGCAGGCTTCCTGCTGAGTAGGAAGCCCGATGTGGGGCTCAATCCCAGGACCCTGGAATCATGGCCCGAGCTGAAGGCAGACACTTAACGACTGAGCTACCTGGGCGCCCCTATCTACATTTTCTTCTACCTTTGTTTCCCACAGCACTTCTGACTTTCTGGCAGTGAATCACGAGTTCCTATGACTCCGCCCCCTTCAGAGGAGGAACCCCTCCTTGGTTCAATCCGTTTGCTAGAGTGGTTCACAGCACTCAGGAAACTAGTTTACTGATTAGATTGCCGTTTTATTACTAAGGATGTTAAAGGATACAAACAAAGAGCCAGGTGAAAAAATTCAGAGGTCTGGAAGGGTCCTGAACACAGAAGTGCCCGTAGGAGTTTGGGGTACACCCGCCTCCCGGCACGTGGTTGCAAACTGGTTCACCAGCCTGGAAGGTCTCTGAACCCTGTCCTTTTGAGTTTTTATGGAGGCTTCATAACACAGACATGGTTGATTAAATCATCCGTCAGTGGTGATTTAAGTCAATTTCCAGCTGTTCTCCCCTCCTTGGGATCACAGGTGGGGCTGAAAGTTACAACCCTCTAATCACTTGGTTGGTTTCCCCGGGCAACCAGCCCCCATCTTTAGGGGTTTTCCAAAATTCCCTCCTTAACATACACTCAGGTGTGGTTGAAAGGGGCTTGTTATGGATAGCAGACACCTTTATTGCTCTTATCTTAGGAAATTCCGAAGGTTTTACGAGGTTTGTGCTGGAAACCAGGATGGAGACCAAATACATATTTCTTATTGTAAATCACAATACCACACAAGGATACTAACATGCACAAACACCAGAGCAAGAAATCAACATTTAGGGGCGCCTGGGTGGCTCAGTGGGTTAAAGCCTCTGTCTTCAGCTTAGGTCATGATCCCAGGTTCCTGGGATTGAGCTCCACATCAGCAGGGAGCCTGCTTCCCCCTCTCTCTGCCTGCCTCTCTGTCTACTTGTGATCTCTATCTGTCAAATAAATAAATCAATCTTAAAAAAAAAAACAAGGAAATCAACATTTATACATCACTACTGACCAATTTATAGATTTTCTGTGCAAATTTCATGACTGTCTCGATGATGTCAGTTTTTCCTTTTTTGGCCCAGGATCCTATCCAGGAATATACACACAATGCCTTTAATTGTCATGTTGTTCAGACTTCTTCAGTCTGGACCAGTTTGTCAGCTTTTCCCTGATTTTCATTCCCTTGAAAGTTTTGACAATATTTGCTGGAAGCTTCCTGTAGGCAAGACTAGGAATGTTGTTAGTTTTTTTAAAATGGCAAGACAGTGTGAGATGTGGGAAAAACTCTCAAGCAAAAGTAAGAGCCCTTCCCTCTGGCCACCAGCAACTTGCTGGGTGAGACTTGGACAAGTTGCTTGAGTTTTCTGGGCTGCATGGTGGGCTGTCCCACTCAGTACTATGTAACTCCATTTTACGGAGTTCCCGTAATTTTTGACTTCTCACTTGTTTTTCTTGTTTCCACGTATACAGGAAGAGCACCATTTAAACCTGTTTCCTCTTTGGGAGAAGGGACCTTGTCTCCCTTTGTTCTCCCAGGACCGGAGGAGCATTCCCATAGTGCAGACATGGTGAAGCAGGCAGGCACCGTCCTGCTCTCATGGTGCCCGTGTTTTTCTGGGGAAGACAAAACAAAGAGAAGCACAAACTTCCAGGCAAAAATAAGTAAGTCACAGGGAGAAGTAGGCAGAGGGAATATAGGCAGTGATATTGCATTAACTTCGTATGGTGACAGATGGCGGATCCTTCGATGGCGGCTGCATTGATGGCGGTGAGCACAGCGTAATGTCTATATGTGTATGATTGTTGAACCAACCACTATGTTGAACAGGTGAAACTAATATGATACTGTATGTCAACTACACGGCAATTAAAAATATATTGTAATAGCTTTGTAAGGTGACGGAGGGTAACTAGACTTACTGGGTCATTTCGTTATGTCTAAACATGTTGCATCACGGACGAACACCCGACATTTAACAGGATTTGTACGTCGATTATACTTCAATTAAAAAAAAATAGAGGGGTACCAATATTCAAAGACCATTCTTTAGTTCAAACTGCATTTAGCAAGGTAAGCTTCCTGGGACTTTTTCAGTGTGTTTGTACTGACATGACATCTGTTAAGGGCATAAATCATTTGAGAATCACCTAAGCGTTACTTTGAGGGTCTTTATAACACAAGCTCTTGCAAAAGTTTGGTAGAATATTTACTCTCCTAGGCCAAATGAGTAATAAAAAGAGAATAGTGTGAAAAATGGGAATAATAGTACCGAATTCAGAGAACTGTTCTGAGGTTAAAGTGAGTCACGATGGCTGAAAGGCTGGGGCCAGTGCCGGGTACGCAGTAAATGCTAAGTAATGGTAGCTGTTGCTTTGGTATTACAATAGCCACCTGCCCAAATATCCCATTGGTTATTGCCTCAGTGGTTTGCTGGTCACTAAGTCTCATGGATCTTTCTCAGAGCTCCTTTTCTCTGCAGTTCTGAATGAGGTGAACGGAGAAACTTGCTCCTGTTTCTGTGCCCACGTTGGTTGATAATAGCCCATGTCTGTTCCGCTTGGTTCCAGCAGACTGTGAGCCTTGAGGGCAGGGACCGGGTCCTCAGCCCCTGCATTCAGGACAGAGCCTGGCTCTTTGTGGCTCTCTGGGAGTGCAGCAGGGCTGGGAGTGTGCCACCAAGGCAGAGATGGTTCTGCTCACTCTGTGTCCAGGCCTTGGCTTCTCTCTCCCCTCTCATCAATAAGCAGAGCTGCACCCTCAGCCCTCTCCTCTCCTCTAACCTGGTTCTCTCACAAATCTCTTTTTCTCTGAAATCTAATCATCTCTTTAGTCTCTCTTCTGAGCTCCTGTAATACAACTTCAGCTGCCGCCTTGTTGTTCTGTAGCCCCTTCAGTTCAATGGGGCTGACTCCTCACAGCCCTCGGAAGTCGGTTTTCCCCAGCACTTCCTGGTTTCTGAGAGGAGAACCACCTGTGGTTAGTACCCCAGGCACAGAGTCCTGGATCCACTAACTCCTCTTTTTAGACGTCCATTGTCTTACTGCTATACGAGCTACCCGAATCTTTTGGTTGCAAGAAAATTCAACTCAAATTGACTTAGGTGTAAATAAAAAAATTCCTTACATAACTGGGAAATCCAAGGATATCCTGCTTCCACACACAGATGAATTCAGGAGGTCAAATCTGAAATCACTGGGAGTCTCCTGCTTTCCTCTCCCTTAACTCTGCTTTCCTTTATGTGGGCTCCATTCTCAGGCAAGTCTGCTCATGTGGCAAGATGGCAGCGCACAAGCCCAGGCTTACGTCGTATCCTTAGCAACACCAGGGGCAAGAGAGCACCCTGTATCAGGTAATACAGAAGAACTCCCAGATTAGCTTTTATTCTAACTGGACCAGGTGCCAAATCCTCGAGCATTTCTGGGGCTGGAGGTTCGAGGTGGAGGAAGTGATGCAGAGTGCCCAGGTCTGGGTCTAGGGGTGGAGTCGATTCACCCCAACCATGTGAACAGAGAATAGGGTTGGAATGGTTGTCTAAGGAACTGTGGGTTCCATCACCAGGACAGAGGGCTTACCCAGGGCAGGATATCGGCTAAGGAGACACCTGGCACAGTCTGAGAGACGGAAGATAAGGATCTGAACACGTAAGCGTGAAGGCACAGAGAACAAAGAGAAGCATCTTCAAGATACCCAGGAGTCAGAACTGACAGGACTCATATGAGGGTGAGAGAGGTAGGAATCCAAGATGACATGAATTTCTGGCTTAGATGGTTGGTGGGTGGCAGCGTCTTTCCTCAGACCAAGAAGAGATTTTAGGATATGCGCTGCCAAAGCGAGCACCAGAGAAGTGATTTTCGAAGAGGAAAGAGTTTGCATGCTGAGTCTGACGTGTTTATGGATCCTTAGGTAGAAACGTCCAGGGGATGTGATCTGGAGATGAATGTGGGGTCACCAGCCACAGGCGATGGTTGGAGTCATGGAAATGGGTGAAAATGAGCCGTGATGAAGGTACATAGTGAGAAGAGCCAAGAGCTGGCAGTGAAAGTGTTCCACGGAGTGTGCCAGGAGTGGCTAATCGCCTCAGATGCCGCAGAAGGTAAATAAAAGCTGAATTGGTCCATCTAATTAGCAACTATAAAGGAACTGGTGACTTTGGTGAGTGGTTTCATTGGAATGGTAATGGCACAAGCTAGGATTAAGGAGAATCAAGGGTGGGACGGGAGCTGAGGAAGCAGAGGCTTAGGGCTAAGGCATCCATCCCTCTAAAGGAGCTTGGCTGTGGTGGAACAGAGGCGGGGACAGTGTCTTTTCCCGAAAGCACGTATTCTTTGTGCCTATCAGTCAACACCTCAGTTCTCTTCAGCAGCTTTTGTTTTAAACGTGTTCATGTCTGTTCCACATCCTCAACTAGTCTCTAGTTCTTGAAGGCAGCCAATGACTTTATCTGTGTGAACTCCATTAAGACCGAACACCGTAAAATTAAAACACTTGACCGATAAAACATGGATTTGGAGCCGGAGTAAAGGGTATTCTTACCTCAGGGACCCGGCCAAGAGTCTTGGCGCCTGACTCTCCAGTTTTTGTCCCACTCTGGGAGAGAAACGCGTAGAGGCGAAGTCCAAAACAGCTTCTCAAGCTAACACACTACAAGTGGGCAAACGGTTCCAGGGCACCGAGTCCCCGGAGGCCCTCAGTGTTTTGAGGGCTACCGGTACTTTACTGATTTGTGGCTGATAAAACAAGGCAAAGGAGAGACCTGGTTTACACACATTCATCAAGCAGAATAAAACCTTTACAGTTCATCACAGAATCTTTAATGGTAGCCTGAATCTGGCCTGCCCCGGCAAGGCCGAGCTATCCCATTAAAAAGAAATTTTGGTGAGTGCTCTGAGCATCAAAAGTTCCAGAGCGAACTTGGCTGCTTCTTGTATTGAAGAGGAAAAGCAGCACAAAATGGTTATAGGCGGTAGTGTGACTTCAGGAAAACAGCATTAGACTTGATAGCCAAAAGACCTAGTTCTCTGTGCCTCTGTGTCCTTAGTTGGGTGCCCTTGGGCTACCTGCTGGATCTCTCTGAGGCTGTATTCTGATTTGTTATGAGGGGATAATACCTACTTTGCCAACCTCATTAAACTCCGGTGACTGGCTCACATCATCCTCCTTCCCTCAGCATTCAGTAAGAACTCAAACTCGGTATAAAAATACTGGGTAAACTACAGAGCAGGAACGGTGATTTTTAATGCGGTAAGCTCCAACTACATGCTTGGCACTTTGCTTATTCACTACTTATTCATAAGTTACAACTTAAATCACCACTCACTACTCTGTGAACCCCCCTCCCCCATACCATTGTCCTCTCCTAGCATCACTGGCGTCTGGGATGTCAGACACTAGTTCTAGGGCAAGAGCTTCTACAGATCCTGATCTATTCAAAGGACTTGGCATACTCCAACATGCCTGACTGATAATCAATAGCATCATCATCAGAAAATCCAGACAGCCACAAGTCATGCTCTCTGGATATAAAGTTCCCAGAGTCAAGCACTAGAGCACATGCAAACACAATGATGTAAGGATTTAGAAAGAGGGGCACCTGGGAGGCTCAGTGGGTTAAGTCTCTGCCTTCAGCTCAGGTCATGATCTCAGGGTCCTGGGATCGAGTCCCACATCAGACTCTCTGCTCAGCAGGGAGCCTGCTTCCCCCTCTCTCTCTGCCTGCCTCTCTGCCTCCTTGTGATCTCTGTCTGTCAAATGAATAAATAAAATCTTTAAAAAAAAAAAGAAAAGAAAAGAAAAAAAGAATTTAGAACGAGCTGGTGCGTTGGAATTCCAAGCACAAGGAATGGTACATTTCTCAGCAACACTGGTGAAGCCTGCAGGGGATTTTCAGAAATGGGAGACAGAAAAACTTTCTAACGAACACGAGGAAACCAGCCGTCTCAAGCAGACGAAAAAAAAAAAAAGAAAAAAAAATTCGGTTTTTCTGTGCTTGTTTTTGAAGGTTAAATGAAGTTGGAGATCACAATGGGACTCGCGAGATTTAATTCAGCATTTAAATCGTCATCTCCTTGCTGCTCCACGAAAGTTATCAAGTTAGAAAATGAGTGACTCTTCCTATTTTGCTTCTCATCAACTGGTTTTCCCAACCCTCTGCTGCTGACGGTGATGATACAGCCCATTAGTGTGAGGTTTCGAGATTACTTATAAATGCACTGACTTTAGGGGCGCCTGGGTGGCTCAGTGGGTTGAGCCTCTGCCTTCGGCTCAGGTCATGGTCTCAGGGTCCTGGGATCGAGCCCTGCATTGGACTCCTTGCTCAGCCGGGAGCCTGCTTCTCCCTCTCCCTCCATCTGCTTACTTGTAATCTCTTATCCCTGTCAAATAAATAAATAAAATCTTTAAAAAAAAAATAAATGGACTGACTTTAGAGGCCCTTAAAACGGACCAAGAGGTGCAGTGTTAAGGACTCCTCATGCCTGAAGGAGCCAGATAGGGCCTTATGGAAGGGTGTTCTAGCTTTGCATGTGTGCATGGGCCTTGGGCACTGTTATTCGGGGCTATAAGATGGTGATGTCCGCTTCATCTGAGCACTTATTAAGTACTGCTAATATTGTTAAGTATTGTTAAGTGTCTCAAACGGGAAAATCACATCTCCAGAGAAAGGAAAACAATGTTTGTACCTTTCTTTTTGAACTCAAAATGTTAGCCATTACTTCCTAAGGTCATTTAAAGGGCCGAGCTCACTGCAAATGCCACATTCAAGACAAGTTCACAGAGCAGAAACGCCCCCACATGAACCATTCTCTGTACCCCCTCCTCCCCTGCGCCTCCCCATGCCTCCCCGGGGTAACTTTCAAAGCTTTTAATAAAACTCAACATATGTATTTAAGATGATGCACGGCATTTCTTGCACTGACATCAGTTAGTTTTGGGAAGGGACCTTGCTTTGAATTAGTTTCAAATGACACGTCATTAAGCAAGCCTGGTCAGGGGGAGTCGATGCTCCGCTGCTCAGCCCTAGAGAATGCAGTGGCCGCCAGAAGCCTGTTCCTCACCTCGAGGTGCCCTCGAGCGTTCGCTGGGAACGTGCATCCTTGAGTCATGTGTGCACAACAGCGGCTGGTCCAGTCTGAAGGCACACGGAGTCTGTAATTATTACATTCAGAGTCCTAACTAGTTTGTTTGCTGGGTATGTTCAAACTCTGCCATCAACGTATTTAGGTGACTGGGAGCTCAGAGTGAAGACATGCTAGGCTAATTCATACCTGACATTTTTCAGAGGAAGCCTGTCTTTTACAGCCTTCCAAACGGCAGCATCTAGAAGATACTCCAAGGAGAGTTTGTACTGTAAGCTGAAGGGTAAGTTTTAGGAAAGAGTATTTGAGAGTGAGTCACTGAAAGCAACCTGGGAGAAAATCGGGCAACAGCACTAAGCAAAGTGAACCAAGCACAAATGCTAACTGTCCTAAGAAATAAACAATGAAGCCCAAGATAAAACAACATATTGCAACTTTATTAGATTTTTCTATTTTACTGGCTGTTTGGACTCAACAAAGGCCTTAGTAACCTGTCCCTTCCACACCTTCAGGTGTCACAGCACAGAACACGAAATCTGATTAGATGGCACCAGTCAACCTGTCCAACAGAACTACCGCTAACACTGCAGTCATGGAAGGCTTTTATAATAATTCAACCACAAACATAAAAAGATACTCAGCATTCTGTGCAGGTTCGCCGCCGCTGCTGTGCAAGACCTCACCCCCGGAACAGTTTACCAGACCAGGCCTACTTAACGACAGCTCCCCACGGGCGCCTTGTGCAGGTACGGCAGAACTCTGCCTCACATCTAGGATGAGCAAAGTAGTAAGTCTATGGAAAATTACTCTGAGCCCCTATTCCTACACCTCCGTACATGTTCCCTCCTCAACGTATCCCACTATCCATTCATCTCCCATCTGGAAAGGACGCCGTGGGTGCTTTCCAAGTGAGGGTGGTGGTCAGGGTTTTGCTGGGTTCAGGGGAAGGGGATGAATGTGTGGGTGAAGGGACAAACTGACAAAAGGAGGATGGAAAGGAAACGTTTGAAACCTTATTTTTACTAGAACGCTCTTCATGACTCCGAATATAAACAGGGCTTGCTGTAAAGAACTTCATTCTGCTGGCTACACACTTCTATGACTGAGTTAGGCAGCATCTTGATCTATATCCACCCCCAATACTAAAACCTGGGGGACAATCAGGGAGGACAGTGGGACTCCTCCCGGAAGGTAATGTTACAGGCTGGCTCCCGAGAGCAGCAGCCGCCTGCCAACGCCTCGGAACAGGCGGTTGCAGCTGTGCGTTTGGGAGCCTGCGGGTCCGGAGTCTGATGTCTGAGGAGCGTTTCAGTCCACCTCCATCCCATGGGGGCAGTGGTGGTGGCGGCTGCGGTCAGCGTTCTATCCTTTGATGACGGCAATCGGTCTCAGCTTAATGGCCTTCTTGCTGATTCCAGCATCGTGGCAGGTGTTCACCACGTCTGTCACGTTCTTATATGACTCGGGGGCCTGAAGGGGAGGAGTTAAACACTGTAAAAATCTACTTAAAGTGTAATCCTTAAAACCATTAAATTTCACGTGGGATTAAAGAAATGCACATTAAAATAATACTGAGTTTTCTTTTTGGTGTGTGTATCAAACAAAGACGATGACTGAACTCGATGTTGGTAAGAGAATAATAACAAACACTTTTACCTGGTTTTATATTTTTTCTGTATGTCTCATAGTTTCCCACTGAATATATACTACCTGTATAACTAGCAAAAACAGTTAATGTAACTGAATAAAACACACACAACACTAATACCCAACAGAAAGGAAACGCATCAAACCATTATCTTCGGTTGGTAGTTACTGGCCACTGATTCTCTTTCTCTATTTCTACAGTTGTCAAAATTCCTGGAATAAACAGCTATTACCTTCACAATAAGGGAAAGTTATTCAATGCATCTGTATTACCAACATCGTCTGTATGTTTGTGTGTCTATACACGGACACGCACACTGTTCTGAGTTTCCAGCAAGACCTCCCCCGCCCCTTCCCAGCCAGTCACGGTCCTGCCATTCAGAACTAGTCACATCACACATCTTCTCTCCCTGTGGCACCACAGCAGCTCTTCTCAGCGAATTTCCATAGGGCTCCGTGCACACCCTTTGCTAGCTCATCTCCCATTCCCTTCCAATTTCTAATTTTCACACCACAGTCTCTAGACTCCTTCCTGTGAGTCATGTGCAGAATCCTCTCCCTGCTGCCCTCTGCTTGGAACATTCCCTTCACCCTCTTGTTCTTGCGGAGACACAGACGTCACTTCCACTTCTAACTTTCTCAAGTAGTAGCTATTTTCCCTCCTAAATGGGGTCCTGTCACTAGGCTCAAGAGTGTGCCAGGTGTCCGTGCTCATCTTGGTCCTTTCTAGACCATTCCCACTCCCTTCTCTCTAAGTCCTCGCTGGTCATCGTGTCTTACCCCCTCTTCTTGCTGCAGTTACCTGCTAGACTCGGAAGCACTTCCTCGGAAGCGACTTCTCGCTCTTGGCTCACTACCACTCTATCCTGCTAGAATTTCAAATGGTTTCAATATTTAGCAAGAGGACCCTCTCAGTATCTTGGCTTCCAGCTCCTTGACTGTCGATCATTCCCTCCCAGCCAGGGCCATAACCTGGAACCTGTCACTACCAGTGATTACAACTCCTCCATAATCTCCGTCTCAAGCATGCGGGGCTGGTGACCACACTAAGTTTCCAGCTCACTCCCTCCTGTGCGCTGTCTCCAGCGATCCTTTAGCCCCGTGGGACCTTTAATCTCCCGGCAAGCCCTCAACAGCCTTGCTTCTCTTCCATTGCACTATACTTGCAAAGCTGGTCAAAGTTAACTCAACGTCTATTTCAAGCCTGCACCTGTACAGCTGAAACAGTTGAAAAACACCCCATCACCGAATTGAGCAGCAGGAGGCCCCGGCTGCTATGCGGGCACCCACCCAGAATCTCGCCAGGCTGATTACTGATTATGGTGATCTCCTACCTTCCCCTGCATTCTCACTCTTAGTTGCTGATACTACTTTATATTACACACACAAAAAAGAGAAACCATCAGAACAGAATCTTCGTATAATCTCACCACCACTTCCCTGACTACCTGCATCCTACCTTCTCTTTTATTACGGATTCACTTTCTGAGCTCCTAGCAAAGACCAACCCCATTCACTCGGACACTCGATCCCATCTCCTCTCCAAGGACACCGCTCCAGTGATTCCCTCCCTTTCCTGCATTATCAATTTCTCTTCCAGATTCTTCTCATCTGCATGCCAGATCACGTTACTCTTCTGCTCAAAATTCTCCAATGTCTTCCCATCACCTCACTCAGAGTAGGAAGAGCAAAAGTCCTTCTGTAAAGGAAAGGCAAGGACTCACGTGATCTGGTGCTCCTAACCTCTGACCTCAGCTCCCCTTGCCTGCTCTTGTCAGGGGCCTCCCTGCTATTTCTCCAACATCTAAGCATAATCTCGCCTTAGGGTTTCTGCTGTTCTCTCTGCCTGGAAAGCTTGCCCCTAGATACCTACGTAGCCCACTCCCTCATTCCCTTTAGGTCTTCACTCAAGTGTCACCCCACTACACCCTATTTAAAACTGCACCCAATTCCTATCTTTCCCTATCCCTGTCCCATTCGTACTTTATAGCACTTACTGTGATCTAACATGCTACATTTTTTTTTTTAAAGATTTTATTTATTTATTTGACAGAGAGAGATCACAAGTAGGCAGAGAGGCAGGCAGAGAGAGAGAGAGGGAAGCAGGCTCCCTGCTGAGCAGAGAGCCCGATGTGGGACTCGATCCCAGGACCCCGAGATCATGACCCGAGCCGAAGGCAGCGGCTTAACCCACTGAGCCACCCAGGCGCCCCTAACATGCTACATTTTTTATTATGTGCTAAGTTTCACAAGAAAGGGATTTGTTGGTTTTGTTCTCTGCAGTACCCTAACACCTAGAATAGCACCTGACTATAGATGTGTAGTATCTCCTGAGCGAATGAACAAATCATATGTAAAACACGCACAAAAGGAAAATACCAAATGTCAATAGAAGTGACCTCTGGTTGGTGGAATTTTAGATGTTTTGTTTTCTTGTTTGCATTTTCCAAAAAATCTCTTAATGAAACAGGTGTTATTCTATTTTTTTTTTTTTTTTTAGGGAGGGAAGAGGGGGGCAGAGGGGGAGGGAGAAAGAGAGAAAGACATACTCTTAAGCAGGCTCCATGCCCAGCATGGAACCCAGCTCGATCTCACAACCCTGAGAGCATGACCTGAGCTGAAACGAACAGTTGGATGCTTAACCAGCTGAGCCACTGAGGCGCCCCATAAATAGGTGTTATTCTTTTTGTGGGGGGGGGGATTTTATTTATTAGAGAGAAAGAGAGAGAGAGAGCGCATGCACTCACAAACATGGGGAGCAGCAGGCAGAGGAAGAGGGAGAAGCAGGCTCCTCTCTGAGCAGGGAGCCCAACATGGAACTTGATCCCAGGATCCTCGGATCATGACCTGAGCCAAAGGCAGATCCTTAACCAACTGAGCCATTCAGGTGCCCCATATTCTTAAAATCAGAGAAAAAATTACTTGTTATTAAGAAATAAGGCTTTGTCATACTCTGTGACTCAGTAAGTCTACTCCCGGGATTTCACTCTCATTATTAAAAACAGCTGGCTGGGGCCCCTGGGTGGGCCAGTTGTTTAAGTGTCTGCCTTCAGCTCAGGTCATGATTCCAGGGTCTTGGGATTGAGAACCATACCAGGCTGCAGCCCTGCATCAGGTTCCCTGATCAGCAGGGAGACTGCTTCTCCCTCTCCCTTTCCCTCCGCCAGCTGCCCAACCTGCTTGTGCTTCCCTCTGTCAAATAAATAAAATCTTAAAAACAAAAACCCAAAACCAAACCAAACCAAAAACAGCTGGAAAAAAGCTTCATGCATTACAACTTAATTTATAGTAGCAAAAATTTGGAAGCCACTTAAATGTCGAACATGGGCAGAAACTTAAGGTCCTTAGCTGGTAGAATATTTGACAATCATTAAAAAGTGATGCTTGCAAACAGTACTATAGTAACATGCTAAATTAAAAAAGAAAAAAATAGCAAAAAAGGGGAGAAAAAAATTAGAAATTAGAAAAAAGGACTACAAAATGTAAACTATGCTTATAATTAGTTTAAAAAAAAAGCATTCAGGGGAAAAAGAGGAAAAGACAGTAAGTGTCTTAAAAAGGGACATTAACAGTTGTGTTAGGATATTGAGTTTCTGCTTGATTTTTTCTTTACTCTTAAACTTTTAAAAAAAGTTATGCTGCTTCTAAAATTGAATATGTACATACATATAACTTAAACAAAATCTTGGCTCCCTTGTGAATCAAATAAAACTGTTATCTTTTAAAATCTGCTTTCAAATTCTAATATATAATAGCTGTGCAAAAGAAAGGTTAAAATGAATCAGCTCAAACAATTTTAAAGTTTAATACACAGAAAGGTTAAGAATCAGGGCGCCTGGGTTTTTCAGTTGGTTAAGCATCTGCCTTGCAGATTCCAAGGTCCTGGGATCCAGTCTGGCTTCAAACTCCCTGCTCAGTGGGAAGCCTGCTTCTCTCTCTCTTCCCTGATCACTATCTGTCTCTCTCCCTCTCAAATAAATAAAATCTTAGGGGCGCCTGGGTGGCTCAGTGGGTTAAAGCCTCTGCCTTCGGCTCAGGTCATGATCCCAGGGTCCTGGGATCAAGCCCCGCATCGGGCTCTCTGCTTCGCGGGGAGCCTGCTTCCTCCTCTCTCTCTGCCTGCCTCTCTGCCTGGTTGTGATTTCTCTCTGTCAAATAAAGAAAATATTTTAAAAAATAAATAAATAAAATCTTAAAAAAAAAAAAAGTTAAGACTCATTCTTGTGACTTGCCTTGTAATTAATCTCCAAACAAAAGACAATGATAAACTATAATTGAGGTTATTTAAAAACAAACAAACATAGTATCTGATAAGCAATACCAAAAATTATGCTGTGTAGTAGCATAAATCACGGACAGTTTTATGCTGAATATTTATTAAAATTTCACTCACCTCTTCCATAACCAGTTTGGGTGACGCAACACGGATTGCGATTCCCATATCTGCCAGTTTGTCCAAGACATCCTGGAAATCTAAATTACGACGAGATTTTGCCCGGGACAATGCACGGCCCTAGATTAGAAAATAAATGAACTTTATAAATTCTCAGTTACAACTTATTTTCAACTCCAGCAATTATTTAATCCTTTGGAATGATATGCCTTTTCCTTGACTTCTTTTAGAGTTAGAAAATAATCTTTTTTCTTTTTTATCAACCTTAGTTTTTTCATTACAAATCTCATATCGTCCTAGAAAACAACTTTCCATCTATACAAAACACTCAGTACTGAAAGATTTAGTTCTATATTCCTAATTACAACTATCAATTCAATATAAATAAATTGATTTTAATCATAAACAGTAGGTCTGTCATCATAAAAACGTTGTGCCTTGTGATTTGAAACAGTTTGTCAACTTTGGCACTAGTGACATTTTGAGCCAGATAATTCTATGTCACGCAGATTGTTAGGCAGCATCCCTGCTAGATGCCGGTACCAAAACACCTTACCCTTACTGTGACATTTAAAAGAAAAAAAAATGCCTCCAGGTGTTGCTAACGAGATGTGCTGGTTTTGATCACTGGGCTACAATGAGGAGTTTGGAGGCAGCTGGAAATAAGAAAAGATCAGAGAAAAAGGCAGGCTCAGATGTATTTGTTAGGGTCTGTCTTCTGAGAAGGTACTCTGAGTTTCAATTTGCCACTCCATCACTAGCTAAGCACTCTCACGGCTTGGAACAAGGGTTGGCAAACTGGTTTGTAGGCCAAATCTGGCCCACCACCTGTTTCTCAAATAAAGTTTTATTGGAACACAGTAATTCCCATTGGTTTATGTATTGTCTATGGCTGCTTTTTCACTTCAGTGGCACAATGGAATAGCTACCAGAGAGACCATATGGACCCAAATATCTACCGTCTGGGGCTTTACAAAGTTTGCCAACCCCCAGCTTAGAAGAGGCAATACGGTGAAATAGGTGTGCATCTATGCATGGGCTCTGATGTGCAAATCCCCCAAATCTTGAGTGGACCTACCTAGAAAGGAACAAATTATGCAAATGACTAGGTCCAGTGAATCGCTGACATAAGCTGTGATGTGACCCTGCGTTAAAGTTTATTCATGGGGCCAGTGTGGCAATTTCCCAGTCTGGATTTTGTGGGCTTGCAGAGATGGGCAACAGTCCCTCGCCCTACAATGACCACTAAGGTAGAGATACTAGGTGACCTTAGTTGGTTCACTAGACAGTATATATCATGAGAATAAATTCAGGTAGAAGACAAGACGGATCCGAACTTCAATTTTGTTAATGCCCAATCAAGTACGTCTACCTGTCAAAACGTAAAATGACGATTAAACTGGAGAGAGCATTTCTAAGTCAGTTTCTGTTTTCCTTACCGCTCCATGACAAGTTGTTCCAAAGGTCTCAGTCATGCCCTGCTCAGTGCCGGTAAGAACGTAACTACAGGTGCCCATGGTGCCGCCAATGAGCACTGGTTGTCCAGTGAGCTGAGGAAGCACACACAAATCAAACATATGACCATTTAGAAAAGCTTCAGATGAGCTTTTTATGCCTGAGATTTACACTTCCTCTTGCACTGCAGGACTGTGGGAGAAACCCGGGCCTCTAAATACATTGCTTTCACAGCTGTTACTATGACATTACTTTAATTCGTGGATAACTGAGAGGGAAGCGGAAAGGAATGAAAAACGTGAGGACCTGAAAGGCAGCAGAGACAGACAACACAAGAGCAAAGCCAAATTCAAAAGTTTAGGGAAACGTCATTAGGAAGAACATTCCGGGACAAGGTGCCTGACCTCTCCAGGCTCAGGTTTCCTCATCCCTTCCAGGGAAAATGGGAGCAGGCTAAGGGCCCTTCTACCTCTACCACAGCCAGACAGCAAGAGAGGAGGAGAGAGGAACAGACTGAGTTTAACCTTAATCTTGCCTTCCAATCATTCAGAGGCCTTGAAAAGATCACCTTTATGGGGTAAGAGATGCCCCACTGAGGATGTTTCAGACCTCCCACGGCAGAGAGAGATGAGGTGGGAGTCACTGCCTCACAGAAGACCAGAAATCACCATTCCCAGGAAGGACAGACCTTTCCCAA
This sequence comes from Meles meles, assembly GCF_922984935.1. NCBI lineage: Eukaryota > Metazoa > Chordata > Mammalia > Carnivora > Mustelidae > Meles > Meles meles. Next base: position 14,536,238 of record NC_060072.1, on the reverse strand, counting down.
CTGCTGCCTTTCTGTTTAAACTCGCTCATGTTCAGAACGACCTAAATCACGCCCCCACAGCTTAACACCGCAAATGGCTTACGTACTTGGTAGTCGACAGCGATGAGGGGATGGTGAGGAGGGAAAGCTCGGGTGGATCCCTTCCTGTGAACCAACAGCGTCCGTTCCTTTCCGTCCACCACGTGCTGCTCTACTTTGGCAATGTTGTGAGAAACGTCATAGATCACATGCAGGTCCAAGTCGTCAGGGGTTGTGTTGAAGACCTTGGCAAAAGCCTAAAAGGACAAGCCTATGTTAAAAGCAGCCAGAACCAACTCTTCCGAACTCCTCTAATGGACTTCAGCGGGTCTGTTCCTACAGGGAGTGAGGAATTTATGAGCTCAAGTACAGCAGTATTATTAATCTTCACATAAAATACAAAAACCATCTTTTACACGACATTGCAAAAGCCACTCCAGAAATGCCAACTCTGACTGGAAAGCTTCAGGGCTACTCTTGATCCCGCCCTTCAGAACAGCTTCTTCCTCAGCCGTCTCGTCTTCGTGAACGCACTTACTTCTATCCTATCTGATGCTCACGGCAAATTCTAAAAACAATTTTGGCTTCTCCTTTTCTCCCATTCCCCACACGTGATACTCTGCTGATTTGGTTTAAGGAGACATCAAAAGCCTGCATAGTTTGCCAATGTTTCCAATATTTATTACATAGATTTTGAAAACTGGATTTTGTAGGCTCTGTTTTAAACCTCATCACGAGTAACAGAAGAGCAGCTTTAACCGTACCTGACGGGTTAGGAACGTCATGGAGGAGCGGTTGACCCAGGCGTAGTTGCCAGCAGCTGCCATCCCCTTCAGGTAGTCCTGACCCTCTGGGGAAGCGATCCGAGCACAAGCCAACTGCCGGTCGTTGACTATAATCTTGTCTCTCTTCATGGCTTTTTCCATAGCTACCAGTGCATCTGGACAAGACAGAAGCAAGTCGAAAAAGGCTGCTTTTCCCTTTATAATTTAGGTCACTGCAGAAAATTAGGCTACATTCAAATGCATTTTTTAAAAAGCAAATAAAATACAACTTTTCTTTGAAGTGTTTCTAGGTTCATCTATTTGCTTGGTGAAGACACAGTTACGGAGAATCATCTGTCCGTGCTGTGTGACACAAAGAATGTGGGCTACAAAGCTAACACCTTCCCTGCAGGAACCTGGAAAGGGAATGAGAGGTGTACACACGCAACAACAACATGGTCTTAGTTTCTCCTTTCCTGGCATGAGAATGAATGAACACAAGTAGTAAAATATGTTTTATTACTGTCATGGTTTTAAAAAATAGTATTTTAGTGATTTAACAGAAAAGAATTGGAGACAAGTTGCTAGAAGAGGAGGAAAATCAAATCCGTGGCCAAGTGTAGAGAAGTACTCAGCAGAGAATTCAAAATGACTAGTCAGTGCTCCATACATCTGCTAGATTAAATATTCTAATGGGTCACGCTGGCCCAAATTATTAAATTCCCATAGGATGAAATGCATACACAAGGAAGAACTATATAATACACAACTTAAGTTTATAGCAATTTCCACGTGTATATATACCTTCTCATAAATGCATAAATGTTTTCACATGTCCTATCAGTCATCCAAAGTGACCCTGCTGCTATTCAATGCCTGCCTTCTGCTTTTGTCCATGCTGTCTTTTGATCATGAATGTCCTTTGTGCATGACTGTCCAAACTGCAAACAGTATGTGTTCAACATGCCACTTCCAATGTATTTTTCCTCAATGCTTTATACAGACTGTCTTACAGTATTTTATCAGGTATTACCTTTCATGTTAATTAATGCAATTATCTCTTTTTTGAGACACTGTGAGGGCAGTTGCTTGCCAATTTCATCACTGAATCCACGACAACACTTAATCTGGCAGTACAGAGACACATTTGCATACATCCTAAGTATGTAAATGAAACAGTATATGTGAAGTATTTAATCTCCTATGACAACACCAGTGAAACAGTAAAAACCTACGCAGTACATAGTTCTAGAGCTTCCTCTCTGAAATCTCTATTTGGTTCCCCACAAATGCATGTTTGAGCACTGAGTCAAAAATGAGACTGAGAATATACCTGTGGCTACTTGGTGGCCCAAGCCTCTGCTTCCACTGTGGATCATCACACACACCTGTCCCTTATGGTCGATGCCCATTTTCTTAGCTGCGTACTCATTGAAAATCTCATCCACAACCTGGATTTCTGCATAGTGGTTGCCTGCTCCCAGGGTCCCCAACTGCAAAAGTAAGAATGCCTGATAAAATGGCTTCTATTCCACTTTTAAAAATTTATTGATTTTAGAGAGACAGAGAGAAAAAGTGCCAATGTGCATGCACAAATTGGGTGGGGAGGGGCAGAAACAGTCTACGAGTAGACTCCTGAGTGGGGAGCCTAACACGGGGCTAGATCTCACAACCCATGAGATCATGACCTGAGCGGAGACCAAGAGTTTGACACTCAATGGACTGAGGTGCCAGATTACTATTCTACTTTTTAAAAAGCCATTTAAAAAGCAAATTGATAAAATCAACCGATAACAAAAAATATAAAGTTTTATACAATAAAGAAATTTCTGAGCCTCAGAAATGCTTCATGCATTTAAAGCAATACACAATAAAAATATGGTAGAGTAGCTCCTGAAACTCACTGTATCATTACCTGCTTGAGGTATATACAAATATGTATTGAAAGCTTCATAAACCCAAATTCAGACCATTAAATGGCTCATAGAACATTTTAAATGTGTGGACACAAGGGTCAAATTTTGGGATAAACTCCTGAGTGTGAATTTTTAAACAAGGTTCAAGTTCAAATGAGTTTTGAAACATCTGTGAGTTTGCTGACACCTACCATTATCCACCAGTGAAAGCACATCCTGTAACTGGAGTTGATCGAGGATTCAGGGACCGCAGCACAGAAGTGCTGGAAGAATCTTTAGAGGCTGCCTAGTTTTAACGACTGCGATTTTCAGATAAGAAAACCAGACTTGGAGGGACGCCTGGGTGGCTCAGTCAGTTAAGTGTCTGCCTTTGGCTCAGATCATGATCCCAGGGTCCTGGGATAGAGCCCTACATAGGGCTGAGCAGGGAGCCTGCCTCTCCCTCCCTCTGCTTCTCCCCTGCTTGTATTCTTGCTTTTTGACACAATCTTAAAAAAGAAAACAAAAGAGAACAAAACCAGACTCAGGCAATAGAGACTTGCCCACAGTCACAGTGAATTAATGGCAATGCCATCGCCACTAGCTACAGATTTCAAACACGTGATATATTCCTACCTCACGGATAAGACAAGGTATGTCTTCTCACCTTAGACATCTGTATGTCCAAGTATGTACATATGTAATTTGGGCATACATTTTTTTTAAAAAAGATTTTATTTATTTGACAGAGAGAGATCACAAGTAGGCAGAGAGGCAGGCAGAGAGAGAGGGGGAAGCAGGCTCCCTGCTGAGCAGAGAGCCTGATGCCAGGACGCTGGAATCATGACCTGAGCTGAAGGCAGCGGCTTTAACACACTGAGCCACCCAGGCACCCCTGGGCATACATTTTTAAGCCTTATACTGATAGCCTACTTTTTTCCCATCCATTTCTAATTCAGCACATCTTGTTTTATGAACACCTACAAGTTCCTAACAGTTTTTCAGAAGAGTAAGAATGCGGTATAAACAAATTTGTGTTCTTTTTGATATACTGTGAAAAACCTGGGGATATATTTGCTACACAGAAGACAACATTTTCGCCTCAACAGAAGCGTAGGAAACCCCTCCCCAACCCAGCAACTGCCCCTCCCACGTGTTACCTGAGGGAGGCCTCTCTTCTTAGCCCGTGCGGAGACCTTGTTGGGGTCAGCCTGCAACATCCTTCCGTACTCCTCACAGTGCTCCTTGTCCTCAGCCCAGGCATAGCCTTCCCTCAGGGACCAGTCCACACCCATCTCCAAGGCCTCCTCCAAGTCTCTGAGGGAGTAACAAGGTCTGGTCATTTCACCAAGACAGAACAAAAGCTGAGATGACCACATCTCAAAAGGGCAGAAGGAAACAGTCCATCTACTCTCGCCTACATACCGGGCGCTGTGCTAGATGCCGTGTTTATGCTCTCGGCAACTCCAGTTTTTTTTTGAGGAAAGCAGCTATGTACATAATTGTGATATAAAATAGTAAGATCGTATTTGAGACAATTATAGTTCTTTAGACATTCATTCAGTCCCTTCTCCCCTTTATATCTTTTTTACATTAGATTTGCCTCTCTGAAAGGCAAAGAAAATTTCTGTCATCATACAACTGTCCTCTCGCATACCACCATCTACCACGAACTTGACCACAGCTACCCCCTTCATTAATAATTTATGAAAAATTACAGCCAAATAATAACCCTATGCAAATGCCTTCAGGTGGCACAGGAGGAGCTTGGAGGCACGTCTGCAGAAATACCACACGGCTTCAGTGCATGTGCATTCTGAAGGGGCACGCACATTCCATCCCCAGAAGGAAGCAGCCTTGATCTTCATCTAAGGTCCAGCCCTCCCAACACGCTATCTGGAAGGTTAAATGGTCAATGTCATCTCCCCACTAAAGCCCGTTTCAAATATTATTTATGATACAGGACAGAATTTCTATCTAAAATATTTATGAAAATCTTAGAATTTACATGTTCTAGGTACGCTTTTCAAACCAGGGCTGCATGCCAGGGACCACATGAATCACAGATATTCCAAATGTATCTGTTTACTTCAAGTTTTTTTTTGTTTTTTTTTTTGCTGGAGGGGAGCTGCAGAATAGGTAACAGCTAGAAACATAATGGTATGAACGTATGTACACATATATAACTAGAATGCAAAAGTCACATGAATTTAAAGATAAAACAGAAGATGCCAAAGAAACATCCTTGTTAAGCACATGTTCTACAAAGTTTAAGACGCGCAGCTCTGCCCGAGCCATGACAATACCGTCAATGGCCATCGAAAAGGCAGTTATGCTGTGGCCTTCAATTTCATTCTCTACCGCTGAAATATTTAACATCCTCAGTAAATATACAACATTCAATGCTATCATTCAAAATGGGAGGTCGTGGTGAACTACAGGCTCACCGACAAGAGGCAGTTCAGAATACAGCCTCTGAAGCCAAAGACCTTTGGTTTGAACCTGACTTTACTACCTCTTTAAACCTCACTTTCCCTTCTTGTCAGTTGGGAATCACGTTAGGGTTATTATTGAGATGACACGACATGACAGACGTATACGATAGCACAGCGCATTCCATATAGAAGTGCTCGATAACTGTTAGTGGGCCTTTTTCCATTATAAACTCGATTGTGTGTCAAAGCTGTTCTAATGAATGTCATGTGACCAATCTCTCTACTCAAGGGGGGGGGGGCGCGAACCTCACATGTAAAAGAATAATTCATTACCACTTCCTGAAAGGTGACTGAACAATTCCCATCCCCTAAGCATCCTGCACTGGTTATGAATATGAGGGTCACGTGGCTATTTTCCTTCCCAATCCATTTACTGGAATCTTGTCCTCTTACTTGGCACTCATGGGGATGACCCCTTTTGATCCCACGCCGACAGGAATGTGGTCAAACATAGCCTGGGCGAGCTGCTCCTTCACGGGCTGGACATCGCTTTCGTCTAAATTGGTTCTTAGCAAGCGCACACCACAGTTGATGTCAAAGCCGACGCCACCTGCGAAATAGAGAAGTTAGTTACAGATCAGGAAAACTGGGCAGATGGGCAAGGTATCTGTGGTTTCTCATCATTAACATGGGTTTGAAAGACAGCTCTTCTTTTGAAGATCATTTTTTAAAAGCAGCCCACAAAATAGGTAAAGTCTGATGACATCAAAACATTTAAAGTAACATCCATACTATGGGTACTTTGTAGGCCAGGAAGGTGGTAACGAACAATGAGTATCATCTAGATGAAGTTAAAAAAGATGTATACAACTAGACGTTAATCGTACTGATGATAATGAGAGCAATCACTTACCCAGTACTTCCTAAGGGCCTTGTACTGTGCTAAGTACTTTTCACAGCTTAGGTCATTTACTCCTCACAGTAATGCCACATGGAGTTAACATTACTAACGTAACATTTGCCCGAGAATTAACTGGGACACAGAGAAGACACATAATTTGCTGGCAAAGCATTTCCGTTTGTTTTGTAGCCAGTGTCTGAAAAGTGCCTGGCATACAGCAGAAGCCCAAATAATTTTCCATAAATGTATGCTTTACTTGGTATTTTAATAGCCTCTGAGTGTCCACAATTCATCCTCTCAGTAAACGAGGGGACAAGAAATGATAGAGCATGAGACTGAGAGACGTCCACACTCTATTTCAGAAGGACAATGCTTCACTCCTGACGGCAGACGTGCACAGTGACCTTACCTGGGGACACCACTGCTTCAGGGTCATTCATATCAAAGGCTGCCATATTCCCGATAGCAAACCCATAACCTGAATGGACATCAGGAAGCCCAATAGATCGCTGAAAGAAAATTAGAAAATGAGATCCAGCTTTCTCAACCAGACAAGACCGTATTAATTCTCAAGTGGGCTCTGGGCCGAAGCCTTCCCCAAATCAAGATTCCGTTTCTGTGAAACCTTCTCTATTGGTGGAAATTAAGTGTAAAAACTTCTAATCATAAGGCTAAAAATAGTGGGAAAAAAACCTTTTTAATAAAGTCTCACCATTAACTAAGGAAACTGGAACAGAAAAGCCTCAGTATGACACGCTATGGGAGGGCCACATATCTAACTTTAATGTAGTATTACATTTCTAATATTTATTGTTATAAAAAAAACTTATTATTATTTCAGAAAGGGTGAGTGAGAGCGGGGTGAGGGGGTGAGGGAGAGAATCTTAAGAAGACTCCCTGCTGAGTGTGGAGCCCAAAGCAGGGCTCAATCCCATGACCCTGAGATCGTGACCTGAGCCGAAATCAAGAGTTGGAAACTCAACTAACTGAGCCACCCAGACACCCGAAGTAGAATTACATTTTAAAGACAATCTTTAGACATGGATAAATTGTGGTCATGTCAGGCAAAGTGAAGGGAAATATCTGATTTATACAGGTCCTTAGCGTTGAAGGAATCACTGGCAAATGTAATCCATTTGCATGTATGATTACTGTACACTTGCTACATCTGACGCCTAGGAAAGTGTCCTGACCTGGGAAGAATGCAGGTCAGTGCGGACACCCAAGACGTCCTTACGTGCAAAAGCCCTTTCTTTTCATTTTCCTTCCAAGTGTCAGCACAATAAATAGTATAAAGGGCTCAAAAATATGCCTGTTGTACAGATTTCACACCTTCCTGTGATGGTGGAACCTGAATGCAGGACTGTGGAGGGCCCCCAATTGCACCACCCAGGCCTGCCTACCTGTTCCCACCACCACCCTCCTTTCCCAATCATGCCTACCACACCTGTCCTGTCCTTTCTTCCTCCCCACAGGTCTAACCCTTACACTTTTGTCTATTCTTTCTCCAACCATCCTCTTGAATGAGGCCAGAATGAAACTTTCAATGGTGGTACCCTGGTCCAGGAATAATGCTGTACTGTGACGAAGAAGCAAGAAAACAAAGCTACTTCAAAGATTTTCAAATCCTTACAGGTTCTAGCAAAAAACAACCAGAAATTGAGATGTTATCCAGACTCAATTACAGCTTTAAACTCCATGGTTATTTCTGGAAGTTTGAAGATCACTGTCTAAGTGACGCCACTATTGGTTAGGCCTGGCCATTCATCCACTCAGAGAACTTTGAGTCTAAGATAAAATATAAATGATTCAAACTCTGAACGAGGACTCACATGAACAATCCCAGGCAGGGCTGCCACATTGCCAATTTGTTTCATGGCTGGCAGGAAGCCACCGACACCTGAAGACAAAAATTCAGTATTAGAAAAGAGGATGCAGTTGATTTTTAACATTACGTATATTCGTATGTTTCTAGCTTGCATGAAACGAAGGGGCAGTGGTCAGGACTACCAGAACAACGAAGCAGGAGAGGACGTCTGGGCTGAAGTGGGAAGGGCACCTCATCGAGAAGGGACTGCACGTACAGGAAGGTAGTGAGGCAACCAGAGTAATCAGAGACATCCTGTCCGCATCTGTGCATACCATGAAAAGGTTCCTTGCACACACGGTACTAAGAAATGTGAAACAACTAATAAACTTTTTGTTGCCAATGTAAAAAAAAATGAATTCTTACAACAGCTGTATTATTTACAAAAAAAATCAACACTGGTTTTACTCCTAAGTGACAAAAGTGGCAACGCAAAAGAGCTGGGACAACACTGGGCTGAGAGGCGGGGGATATGGGGCTCTAGCTCTGGTCTGTCACTTGGTCATGGTGTCATTTTAGACAAGTCAGGATGTCCTGGTGGGGTGAGAGGTGGGATTTAGATTGCTGAGCCAAGAATAAAAGGGTAAATCCAGGGGCACCTGGGTGGCTCAGTGGGTTAAGCCTCTGCCTTCGCTGGGGTCATGATCCCAGGGTCCTGGGATCAAGCCCCACATCCGGCTCTCTGCTCAGTGGGGAGCCTGCTTCTCCCTACCTGCCTCTCTGCCTACTTGTGATCTCTCTCTGTCAAACAAATAAATAAAATCTTTAAAAAAAAAATAAAAGGGTTAAATCCAGGTTGCACTATAATAACATCATGACCATTAGAGCATTACGTTAGAGCTTCATACACTTATCCCTAAATGTTGCTGCTGTTCTGCAAGATAAGCGTAATCAACTCCCCTTTACAATGAGATTAGCTGAAGTTCAGTGAGGCTAATCAAGGTACTGCTTAAAAATGCAGACTTTGGAATCAGACACTCTTGAATTAGAGATCCACCCCGTCACCGAGAAGCTATGCAACTGGACTAAATAAAAACCCCTTAATATCACTGAGTTTTGCCTTATACATTTGTAAAACAGAAATAACATTTTCTTCTTAAAATTCAGAACTACATGAGGTAATCTACATAAAGCGCCTTGCAAAGTGCCTGGTGCATAGTAAGTGCACAGTAAATGGTGGCTCGTTATTACTGTCCAAGGTGAGCTGTGAAACCACCCAGCTCCACCCAGTTTCTACAGAGCCAGGTGGCCAACAGTGTGATCACAAAAAAAAACATTTAAAAGTTTTGATTCTTACCTGACAATACTTTTGTATTTTTAAATTATAACTGAGTCACCACTGTCATGCCACAGGGAAAATGTTGTTTATACGGCCACGTGTAAAACTCTGAAGTACTTACCACCACCCCGACAGGCATTCCTTAATTCCTCAAACATTAATTTTTCCAGAGCATCATTCACGTAGAAAACTCCTTCAACCTGGTAAGAATGAAAAGGAAAAACTCTGAGCACATGTCCATGACATATAGGTACTGGTTAGAATACAAATACCATATGTAACATTTATTTTACTCTACCCTTTATAAACACTTTCTCATTACCTTAAGCAAGCAGAAAACTTCGTAACAAAGATGAGATATTCATATCTTTAAATATGTCTTAAAAATGTATTCTGCAATGTTCACAAATTGTTTATTCTATTTTTTTTAGTATATGTGCTGCCGAAGCGAGCACTTATTCTATTTTTTTTTTTAAAAGATTTTATTTATTTATTTGACAGACAGAGATCACAAGTAGGCAAAAAGGCAGGCAGAGAGAGAGGAGGGGAAGCAGGCTCCCTGCTGAGCAGAGAGTCTGATGCAGGGCTCGATCGCAGGACTCTGGGATCATGACCTGAGCCAAAGGCAGAGGCTTTAACCCACTGAGCCACCCAGGTGCCCCTTATTCTCCTATTCTTAAAGCCACACTTAAGAATTCAACAAGAATTTTTTGCATGTGTGAGAAAGAAGTCTTGGGGCACCTGGGGTGCTCAGTTGGCTGGGCATCTGCCTTTAGCTCAGGTCATGATCTTGGAGTCCCAAGGATCGAGCCCCTTACCCCACTCGTGCTCTCTCTCAAATAAAACCTCTAGGAAAAAAAAAGTCTCTAACTATGCTCTCACCAAGGCCAAAAGTCCTACTACTCTTGTGCTTCTAAAAATCAGTGGGTCTTGATAAATAGATGAATCAAAAGAGTAAGATTCTAAACATAAAAATGCAGTCATCTGACCTTAGTGTATTTTTTTTTTTGGTGCCTGAGACAACGGCACATTACACTTTATTTTGTCCTATGCTCATTTATAAATCAACACTTAGGTAAAGAGTAAAAAAATTTTTAACATGTAGCTACACAGCTGTGTGCTTAGTTCCAGAATCTACATAATTTTAAGAGGCTAAAGGAGCTTGGCAAAAAATACAAATGGCAATGAAGGATGTAACACCTAAGGCAAGAGCATTTTTTTTTTTTAAGATTTTATTTATTTATTTGTCAGAGCGAGAGACAGAGAGAGAAAGATCACAAGTAGGCAGAGAGGTAGGCAGAGGCAGAGGGAGAAGCAGGCTCCCTGCCGAGCAAGGAGCCCGATATGGGACTTGATCCCAGGACGCTAGGATCATGACCTGAGCCGAAGGCAGCTGCTTAACCAACTGAGCCACCCAGGCGTCCCAGGCAAGAGCATTTTTATAAGAGATCAAAGATTATGAAGGAGCTGCCCACCGAAGGAGAAGCAAAGACTTAACAATCACCTGGACTAATTTCTTTCTTTTATAAGAAAGAGGACCTCTGCTTGAATAACACCACCAGTTTAAGCAAAATGTCTCCAGTACTATTTTCTACGGAGCACATTTTATTAATTCACCAAACATTTACTGAGGACTTACTATGTTTTAGGCACTGAACTGGGCACTGGGGAGGCTCCCCATTGAGCAAGCAGCCCGGTGCGGAACTTGATCCCAGGACCCTGCAATCATGACCTGAGCCGAAGGCAGATGCTTAACTGACCGAGCCACCCAGGTGTCCCTAAGATCCTGTTTTTGAGGGATTTCCAGCCCAGGATGCAGCCCAGACTAGAAAATTAAGGGTGCAATGAGGCGAGCACTACGACAGGAAAGTGCTATAGAAAAAACGGAGGAAGCGGCTCAGCAACCTAGGGAGACGGAGGAGGTCTGACAGGCGCTCACTGCTTGAACCAGCTCTTCAAAGACAAGAGACATCACTGGAGCTGCAAGACATTCAGGAGATATAGAGGAGACACAAAAATGACAAAGTTGGGAGGGGGGTGTTTTGGGGGAGAGGAATTTTTAGTGCAGCGCGTGGGTCTTACTGGAGATTAAGTAGGGTAGATACGGTAATTATTGTGAAGTTCACTCATCTCTCAAGCACGGGAATAGAATTCAAGCTTAGCACAAAGGTCAGTAACTTTCAGGGTAGTACATTGAGATTTCAACTCTCCACTCTTAGGGGAGAAGTGCTAGTCAAGTGTACAAACAGCGAAACCGTAACTGCCAATGGCAAGATGAGACTTGCTCTTGGGCAGAATCAGCAGCAAGTGTGTATATCAAAAGTGAAGCCAGAATCACTACCAGAGAGTGACCGTGTGTTACCATGACCATCATGTCATGGTTATTTCCTATTCCTTCATTCAGGGAACCAAATTCCATAGACCGAAACTGGTTAAATGGAAAACAGCAAAAAGGAGTCTTATGACCATGGCCTTTTTCTCCTCTCAGAGTCCAGCTTTGCTCATGGGGGACACGCAGTAAGGTCTGATATTCAGTAAAAGAGTGGAGTGGCTATCAGGAACTCTTACCAAAACAGAGACTCACAAACCTTTCAATACACTTACAAGGCACCTTAAAAGAGTTCAAAAGCTATTTAACAACATATGCCCCCAAACCTTGCAAACGACTGTTTTCTTCCCTTTAATGGAAAATAATAGACACAAATGGCAACGAAACCTGCGAGAGAGAGTGAACCCAGGCTTTCGCGCTTCCTGGTGCTGGGTTCCAAGTCTCCATCCGGAATACATCATTCCGGAGGAGAAAAGAAGTAAAATGGGTATCAAGTCCTGGCTGAGCTTACGAGGTGGCTAGAGGAAGCTGTGTCACCAACCCATGAGTATTGAAAACAAGCCACCCTGCCCTGTGAATTTTCTAGACCGCTGCGAGGGCCAAAGACGTTTTATTGAACGGTGAATGCTAATAACCTGCTTCAGCAAACAAAGGTCCTGTAAACGTCACCCAGATGGCCAGCATGACTCAGGACGGAGTCCCATTCCAGCGACTCCACCCGGGACTGGCTGGGCCACTGTGTACAACTACCCCTCACGTCTCTAAAGCTCGGGAATGTAACATCTTGCGGTGCGTTTCTGAGACTTCGACGCGAAAGCCTTTTGCAAGCGCGACTTTCGCGTTCACTTGGGATTCCCCCGGAACGTTCCGCTTTGGGGACCTTTCCCGCCGGGAGAGAGGCAGGCCAGAGGGTGGGGACGGGGACGGTCCCCGCGCTAAGCCAGGAGTCGGGAGAACGAGGGGGAAGGCCGGGCGGCAGGGAGGCGCCGCGGGCCCCCGGGAAGGCCCCGCCACGGGCTCCTGCTTCCCCGCCTCACCTGCATGTTAGGCACGAAACCCTTCTTGATTCTCCAGCAGTTTTTATTGATCTTTTCCAAGAACTGCAGCTCATCATTATAGCTGCGACTCATGGCGGCAACAACGGTGGCGAAAACTCCCGGTTCCCCTTTGAAGAGACGCTGCCGCGCTGTCCCGCTGCCCGAAGCACCACCTTCCGGAAGTCAACGCGCACGCGCAGTAGGCTCCGCCTCAGGATGGACGACGGCAAGCGTCGAGGCTCGAAACTTATAGCCCCCACAAATCGCTTTTATCTCATTCAGTTAGACTGCCCTCTAGTGTTTATCTTTTTTGGATATTTACTAGCCCTCCTCAGGCTTAAAGCTGAACTAAATGCAGTCGCTTTTAGCGAGTTTGTAGTCATCCTTTGTTTTGGAAGTGCTTTTCAGCACTTGAAGAACGCACTGAATCTGGATCAGGTCCAACTGCTGTAATGAAAATCTGCGTGGAGTTTACGTTCCCAGCAGGGAGGGAAAAAAGACAGTTTAAATAAATGTGACTGGACACGTGTAATGTTTCAGGACGCATTTGTGGATGCACGTTAAATCACGTTTCTGTCAGAAAAGAACGTTGCAAAGAACGAAGGTGACAGTTTACCGGTTATTCCCGCGAACACCGATCGGCTGGTTACGATGGCCAGAGGCGCGCCCTGAAGATGAGCAGACGGCGGAGCCCGCGGAAAGCCGGGCTTCCCGGGCTTCCCTTCTCGGACCACTAAGAACCCTTGCTCGTGCTCTTTTACACGCCTCTGTTGCTCCCAGAGCAAGCGGTTTTCGCGTGATTTCCGCTTCTCGTCCTACCTCATTAAATAGCGGTGACTTTGGGTTCGGAAGACTTGGACTCAATTTCTCCCTCTGCCCTGTATGCAGAAGCTGCTTTACCGGCCTTGTAGGATTCATCTCTCTTCATCTTCGTTTTCTCATCCGTAAAATGGGACCACAGTTCTTCTGAGCGTCTGTGAGCATTAGGTGAGTGACCGTCGCAGACTAACCAGCACCGGGCTTGGCATCCACCCTCCCACGAGACTGTGAGAGCCACAAAGGCAAAGTTGGTGGTTTCTGGCCCTTTTTACATTATCCATATGGGTTCCCCTTTCCTCCTCTTCTTTCCCAGTTTCACCCCAATAATTAGATGCTCTAACAACTTAAGATCCCCAACGACAAATATCTAGGTTAAGTACTCGGCATTGCCATTTCATTTCATCTGGGAGGGAAAACCCTAAAACTTAAAGAAGTGATATAACTTCTCGAGTTTCCTGTGACCACCGTTTCTCTCCAGAACATCCAGGAGCCAAGCTGTCCCTCCCCCCTTTTAAAAACGATTTTATTTATTTATTTGCTAGAGAGAGAGTGGGAGAGAAAGAGCACTAGCAGGGGGAGTGGCAGGCAGAGGCAGAGACAGAGGGAGAAGCAGGCTCCCTGCTGAGCAAGGAGGCCTATGGAAGGCTGGATTCTAGGATCCTGGGATGGTAACCTAAGCTGACTGCAGCCGCTTAACCGACTGAGCCACCCAGGCATCACAAGCTGGTCCCCCCCCCTTTTTTTTTATTAAGGATTTTTTATTTATTTGATAGAGAGAGATCACAAGTAGGCAAAGAGGCAGGCAGAGAGAGAGGAGGAAGCAGGCTCCCTGCTGAACAGAGAGCCCGACGGGGGACTCAATCCCAGGACCCCGAGATCATGACCTGAGCCGAAGGCAGCGGCTTAACCCACTGAGCCACCCAGGTGCCCAGCTGGTCCCTTTTTAAATCAAGCCTTGAAGTCTGCATACCCTCACTTTTTGTCAAAGATGTTAAAAATGTTAACAATGTTAAATTAAAGGTGTTAGTTAAAGATGTTAAATTCTCTCATCTTTGTCTTATTTTATTTAAAAAAGAAATCCAGGACAGAAGCAGAGAATTTCTCAAGTAAAAAGACAAGTTCACATTAATAGAAAACAAGTTTAATTAAATACAAGGGACAGTAGCAGTAAATATAAAACATACAATCCAATATGCCGGGAAGTGGGGGAAACCCTGGGTTGCTGAGAGCTAAAGGGAGCTCCTCCAGGAAGAACTCGGCCAAATCTGTACTTTGGGGTTTCTCAGGCACCTCCTCGGGGGCACATGGCTAGCTCCAGGCCCCAGCACCTTATAAACACAGAAACACACAATGTGCATTCGAACACAAAACACTGAAACGCCTACCCCTACACACACACACACACACACACACACCCCAATTTGGCTCTTTAACTCAGTTTGCCTCCCTCTGTCCCTGAGGGCTCGAGAAGGAAAACTGTCAGCCTAAGCACTTCGCATGGCTTTATAATCCAGTGAGCACTGTCCTCCCCTTCTGGGCTTACAGCAGCCTTGTAAGTGCATTAAGGGCCACTGGCCGCCTGGGGTGGGCTCCAAACAGGCAATCAAGCGGCGGGCTTCCCCCTCCACTGTCCACTTATGAGGTTCAGACCTTCCCAACCACGGAAACTCGGCTGCTGCTTTAAGGACGTTTCATACTTGAGGTCGGTGGAGATCAAAAGGAATCCCTGAAAAGGAGGCAAGAATGAAGACAATGTCACACCCTGGACACCGGGGCAGCCATAGACCTCTGGGGTTTGCTCAGGGGTGAGGGAGAGATGGTTCTTCCCCAGGTCCTCCTGTGTCCCTCCCTGCCGCTGTCCCCTTGTGAGTGCCTCGGACCTCAGAGCAGGACACTTGGGCTTATTGTCTCCCTGTGTAATTTGAGCAGCTATAGAAGCAGCAGGGGTGGGGAGGGCAGGGGGAAGACAGATGTGCATGGGACTGGAGAATTCCTTTGGAAACTTATTTCCACCACACCTCCAAAAGGTGCCAAAATGGAAGAAAAAAAAGTGTTCTGAAGTTCGTTGATAATGATTAATGGGGAAACAGCTCACAGCAGATCCCTGAACCTCGAGGAGGGTCTTTGGTTCAGGCAAAAGTTCACTGAGAGAAACAGAGGAACCAGTCAGGTCTCAGCCAGGCCCTGCTCTCCTTATGTTAAAAGGGGCCGTTATAAAGAAGATACGGTCCATGTACACGATGGAGTATTATGCCTCCATCAGAAAGGATGAATACCCAACTTTTGTAGCAACATGGACAGAGCTGGAGGGATTGTGCTGAGGGAAATAAGTCAAGCAGAGAGAGCCAAGTATCATAGGGTTTTGCTTACTTGTGGAGCACAAGGAATACCATGGAGGACATGGGGAGATGGAGAGGAGAAGTGAGTTGGGAGAAATCAGAGAGGGAGACAAACCACGGAAGACTGTGGACTCTGAGAAACAAACTGAGGGTTTGGAGGGTGGGGAGTGGGGAGATGGGGGAGCCTGGTGGTGGGTACTAAGGAAGGCACATACTGCATGGAGCACTGGGTGTGGTGCATAAACAATGAATCTTGGAACACTGAAAAAAAAAATTCAGTTAAAAAAAAAAAGGCGTCCGTTAATCCCAGCCTCACAGGTTGTTTTGTGGAAGGAATGAGGCAGAGGGCGCCGCAACACCACAGAGCGCCTTCTCTTTCTACAGCGTAAGTAAGTCTGGGCCAAGCGAAGTCAGGCTTGGTCTGATTCTTAAACTCAAGTTTAAATGGTTTTCATTGTTGACTGCAAGCTTTAAGCACGAAACCTTTTGTCTATAAAATTCCTTGGGCTGGAAAAACACAACGCAGAACAAAGTAGCATAAAACAGAATAAGCAAACTAGGAAAAGGCTTCTACTGTGAAAAGTGGGGGCAGCGAAGAGAATATTCACATTCTTACCGCCAAAACTTCAATATTGGAGTTGATAAGTGAGATTTTGTGTGGGTTGGGCAGGGGAATTCCTTGCTGCAATTTTGCTGAAAAACAGAACAAGGGGTAAGATAGCTAGGCACAGACGCAGAAGTTTTGGCAAACTTTTTGGTAAAAGATGAATAAGCAGTTTTTAAGTCTATCTTTTCCTTCTTCCTGATTCTGTATTTCGTTTTATGTTCTTTGCATTTTCCTTGATGAATACTTATTTACTGAAGTGCTTAGTAAAAATGCACAAGCAGTTATATACCTTGGATGGCAGAAAAATGCTGGCAACTTGTCCAGTTTATATTTCGAAAATACCTTAATTAGTATCTGAGAACATTCTGGTCTCTGATACAAAATGTATTTTAACCAAGCCAAACTCAAGATGCTGCGGGTTATGAACGACTGCATACAGGGAGAGGGCCTAGAATTGTCCTTCATTCAAACTGTTTATCCAGGGGAGCCTGGGTGGCTCAGTGGGTTAAGCCTCTGCCTTTGGCTCAGGTCATGATGTCAGGGTCCTGGGATCGAGCCCCACATCAGGCTCTCTGCTCAGCAGGGAGCCTGCTCCGCCTCCCCCCATGCCTGCCTCTCTGCCTACTTCTCTGCCTACTTGTGATTTCTGTCTGTCAAATAAATAAATAAAATCTTTAAAAAAAAACTGTTTATCCAGATGGTGGTCTGTGCATAAGAATCACAGAGATGCTCTCTAGGGAGTTGAATTTCATTTCTGGCAGACCAGAAGGAGAGTCGTTACTGCCTAAGGGGTGTGGTTTCAATCTCTTCAACTCAACCAGAGTTTAACTGTTCTTGCTGAATGTGCAGGGAGTGTGGCTAACAAGGTTTGGACCTGGAATAACTAACTTTGCAACTACACCGTTGATGGTGCAAACTCTGTAAGTTCTGGCATGGGCCCGGATTCACACCGTCATGTGCTAGAAGTACAGCCTTTGGGGTGGAAAGTCCCAAACAATCCCCTACATTTAGCTAATGTCAGAGTCTCATGTTTCCCCAGAGTCCCTTACCGTTGGCCAGCGGGAGGATTCCAAAGTGGAGAATAGAGGACAGAATGTTCTCAAACCTCAAGACCTAAAATGAAAGGGGATACCAATCAGTTGCAGAATCAGGGCATTTGGAAGGTGCCATGCCTGGTCTGAATGTGCACTTTCCCAGACCTTATCATGACAGAGGGCGGTAACTGGAATCTCCCCATGGAGATAATCTAGCTTTCCAGACACGGGAAGCTACTTGGCAGGAAACCATATTACAGCTTCCCAATCTTTTTTCCTCTTTGACTTTGGACATTTCTGCTCTCTGTCGGCTGGATCACGGTACATCTACAAATGTAGAGGGACCACATGGTGGCAGCAAACACGGCAGCATAGGTATCAAGTAAGACGATCTAAACATTTAAGTATCCCAGTTAGCAGTCTTTCCTTAATGGAGGTCCTTTGCATTATCTTATGCTCTATAGTTAACACTATCTCCAGAACATCCAATTTATCCAGAGTAAATCAGAGTAGTTGTTAAATCTTAGAAAAGTGTTAGTTCCTGGGAAGATTCAGGTATTAAAAACAAATGGACGATGGGGTGCCTTGGTTGCTCAGTCAGTTGAGCCTCTGACTCTTGGTTTTGTCTTGGTCATGATCTTGGGGTTGTGATCTCAGGGTCAGGCTCCTGGCTCAGTGCAGAGTCTGCTGGAGATTCTCTCCCTCTCTTCCCCCCTTCTCCTCCCCACTGTAACGTACACACACACATACACACACATACACACTCTCTCACACATAAATATTTTAAAAAATAAATGGACTGTGATGAACATCAGTCCACTCAGTGAATGTATTTTGAATGTCCTACATGCTCACCAAGCCTTGCAACTTAGCAAGGAGGGCTCTGAAGCTGACTTCCTAGCTTTAGCTCTTGTTTTCACCACTTCTGTGAAGCTGGAAAAGCTCCTTAATCTCTGTGTGCCTCAGTTTCCTCTACTGTGAACTGAAGATAACGGCTCCGATGTCACAGAGTTGGTCTCAGGATTAAACAAGTGAATATTATGTGAGATGCCCAGTATATATCACTGTCATATTTTCCACCCGGAAATGTCATTATTAGCACACTCTGTTGTGGATACTAAGCGGTTTCTTTGGGTCTTCCTGGAAGACTTGGACTCGTTTCGCCTCCTCTAGACTCAGGAAATGTTATTTATAAGAAAGTCAGCTGTGCATTCTCACTGATTGTGGTCTGTCATCTACCAAAGGGCTATGCCATGGAGGTGCTGAGCCACAGTGCGCGAGACACTACGGGTATTTTATGTTTCAATATCTGGCATGAAAATATAACTTCTTTTCCAGCTTGCTGACACTCATGTCACTGGCTTCTAATCTTCCCAACCTGAAAATCAGGATGTTCCTATAAAACTGAACAAACAAACATCTTGTTTGGCCACCTGCATAAATTCCTGGGCTTCTTTGCTATTTTCCTCAGATCTGTTCCTCTCTTAATAGCTGCTTCTAAAAAACAAAAAAAATTAAAAAAATTTTAAAAAATAGCTACTTCTGTCGAACATGGTCATCCGTTCAGGACCCTGTCCCAGGACTGCTCTGGGAGAGGTCAAGTGCCCTGACTGCAGCCACACAGCCCGTAAGTGGGAGTTGACTCCTGAGCTTTGGCCCGAGTTTATGGATGTAACCATTGTCCTATGCTGCCCCTTGCCAGAGAGGTAGCAATAACTGAAATTAATTTTCCTAAGAACAATGGCCATCATTTATTTAACACCTGCCATGTATTCAGTGTGCTGAATGAACCTCATATATAATCCCAGCGAATCGTCCCGACAACCCGAAGGCTGGAACGGCCAGCTCTGTCCCCACCTGCGCTGCCCATACACTTGCTCTGATCTACCTTTCTTCTCTACAATATTTTTCAGCAGACAAAATATATTTGCTTGTTGTCTCACACACACACACACACACACACACACACACACTCTCTCTCTCTCTCTCTAGAAATAGGAGTGCCCAACGGTGGCCCTATTGACATTTTGGGATGGACTCTCTCTCTAGAAATAGGAGTGCCCAACGGTGGCCCTATTGACATTTTGGGATGGATCCTTCTTTGCTGTGGGAGTTGTCTTATGCACTGTGGGATGGTAAGTGGCATCCTTGGTCTCTACCCCCTAAGTGCCTAAAGCATCCCCCGGACTGTGACAACCAAAAATGTCTCCAGACATTGCCAAATGTCTCTGGGGGGCAGAACTGGCCCAGGTGAGAACTGCTACTTTGCAATGTAAGTGCCACAAGGGCAGGGACACCAAGTAGTGGTTTGGCTGAACTTCCTGCAGCTTGGCGGGTAGGGTTTGATTCCAAGTCTATCCGAGTTGGGATATACTCTTCCCATCAGGAGGTCACCAGGCTGTCCCCCGACCCCCAAAATATCTGCACAGCCAGCCTCGCAACGGTTTTAGGAGATGGCTAGAAAGGCTTCCAAGACCAACTCAGTCATGGCCTAATAATTTGCAGATGGCCTCATCCTTTGGGAGTCTGGATCTTGTATTTAATTCTCAAAGATTATTTTACCCAAAGAATGAAATCGCCCTGAAAATCTCCCTGAAAATGCCAATATTACATAGGTCTTAGTTTTTAGAAAAGTCTTTTAAAAATCTTTCTGAATAGATAAAAGTAAATTGGAGAGTTCCTGTCCTGTTTAAAAGTTATGGGGTTGGTGGACAAGCAGCTACACAAGGAATTTTAAAGTTAAAACCTACCCAAGTATTTAGAGGCTTAGAAAACATTAATTTAGCTAGTATATAGGAAAACTATCATTTTTCCCTTGACAGGAACTCTGAGAGCTCGGATTCCTACCTCAATATTGCTGCGATTGGACTCTGGCAAAGAGAGCCGGAATCTGAAACAAAACAAAACAACAAACATCAATAGGGAAAGTTTAAAGGACAGAAGATTTAAAAACAACCCTTTCTGGCACCTGGGTGGCTCAGTGGATTGAGCCTCTGCCTTCGACTCAGGTCATGATCTCAGGGTTCTGGGATTGAGTCCCACATTGGGCTCTCTGCTCAGCGAGGAGCCTGCTTCCCCCACTCTCTCTCTGCCTGCCTCTCTGCCTACTTGTGATCTCTTTCCCTCTGTCAAATAAATAAATAAAATCTAAAAAAAAAACAAAACCCTTTCAATAGAAAGGAACAAAAAGGAAAGGGGATTTATTTTTTTAAAGATCTATAAGCCACTATTTTATTTATTTTTTATTTTTTTAAAGATTTTATTCATTTATTTGACAGAGAGAGAGAGAGAGAGTGAGAGAGCATAAGCAAGGAGAGCAGCAAGCAGAGGGAGCAGGAGAAGCAGGCTCCCGGCTGAGCAGGGAGCCCAACATGGGGCTCGGTCCCAGGACACCGGGATCGCGACCCGAGCTAAAGGCAGCTGCCCAACCAACTGAGCCACCCAGGTGCCCCATAAGTCACTATTTTAAAAAAACCACACAGACTGGTGTTCTAGTACATCTTTACCTGATATTTGCTGCTTAAGAAGCAGAGCTTTCTAGCAGAAGGCTTGGATTTGTAACCAGGATGGGTTCCCCAAATGCGTTTGCTATACAGGACTTACTGTTGGCAACTTGAAGGTGGAAGAATTTTTCTCCTTTTTTTTTCTTCTTTTTAAAAATTTTAATTTTTTTCAGTGTTCCAGAATTCATTGTTTATGCACCAAGAAGAATCTTAAGAAATAATTTTCGGTCTCCAGCCATACCACCCCGAATGTGCCTCGTCTCATCTGATCTCTGGAGCTAAGTAGAGTGGGGCTTGCTCAGTACTGGGATGGGAGAAATAGTCTTCAGGACTTCTGGGTCTGAACTCCCAGAACACACACTTGATTTGTCAGACATAGTAAGATGAAGCAGTGGTAGTCAACGGGGAGGATCCTTTCATTTCACAGATGGGGAAACTGAGGTCCAATTAATGGCAGATTTAGGACCAAAACTCAGCTCTCTTGATGCCCAACCCAAACCTCCCTTCCACTGTAGCATCATTCCTCACTTCCCTTTCCCTCCTGTCCTTCCATGGCTCACTTTTGCCCAAGTGTAGAGCCTTACTTCTGCATCAGCCTTCTTCTTTTTAGAAACTTAAAAAAATATTTTATTTATTTATTTGAGAGAGAGAGAAAGAGAATGTACGTAAGTGGGGTGAAGGGGAGAAGGAGGCATAGACTCTCCGCTGATCCCGGGACTCTGGGGTTCTGGGATCATGACCTGAGTCGAAGGCAGACACGTAACTGACTGAGCCACCCAGACGCCTCCTGCATCAGCCTTCAAATGGCTCCCCCAGTCTCCAGTCTTGGTCTTCTCCAATCTGTCCTCCACACCATTCCCAGAGTGAGCTATATGGCAAGCATGTCTGAAGAGGACACGCTCCCGTTCAGAATTCTTTAATGGCCTGAGTCCAAGTCACTTAGGTTGTACCCAAGCCTTTCTGTATTTTGGTGTCCGGTTACCTGTTTACTCTCCCTTCTTTTCATTCTCTACCCTGAGTATTATACTCAAGAACCCTGAACTGGTTAGTGCTATGCTGGTTTATTTATTATTTTATTTTATTTTCTTAAGTAGGCTCCACATTCAGCCTGGAGCCCAATGCTGGGCTTGAACTCATGACCTTGAGATTGGGACTTGAGCTGCGATCAAGAGTAGGACACTGAAGCGACTAAGCCACCTGGGCACCGCTATGCTATTTTATTAACGAGGCACTATGTATCTGAGGTTAAAAAATGTATTGGCTTCAAAACACCTAACAAAAATATCCCGAAAAATGAAAATTAATACATGCCCACAACAAGTTAACATTAAGGTGACTAGTCACTTTAACTCAACTCCACTCATGGTTAAGTTTAAATTATGTTTCATGTGGAATGCATTTGAATATGTGCAATATATTTGGGGCTGGATTATTAAAAATTAGAGTAGATAAGGTCATAATGATCTTAAAACAACTGCAAAGTATTTCCTTGCATATTCCGTGATACCTCTGGTCTCCATGCTTTTTGCTCATACTGTTCCCTCTTTCTGAAATTGCCCCTCCCCTGTCTTGTTGACTGGTTAACTTCTTTTCATTGTTTAAGATTTAACTCAGGTGTTACCTCTTCCAGGCACCTTTGTTATTACGTTTAAGGAGCAGATAGATATTAATGGAAGAGGTAAGTTTGCTTATTATCAGCCAATATCATGTGAATATGAATTAGGTCTCAACACTGAATCAAAACTTAATTCATATTCACATGATATTGGCCGATAATCAGGAAACATAAGAGTAAGAACCAGAGACAGTTAAATCTGACAAGGATCAGAGATGGCATTGGCGGCACGGCGGTTCAAACTGAGCTCAGTGGAAAGTGAGGACCAGAATCCTTAGGGTATCTTTAAAAGAAGGAAGCTGAACAGTTGAACAACACTTTGAAGGTACTGCTGGAGAAATGTGAGGGGGATGCTTCCCCTTGGCCACACAGCTTTTTCTGATGTAGGTTCAGTTCAGAAATCTAGGCCAGTAGAAATCCAGGTGGAGGAAAGGGCAAGCTCTAGGTTTCTGGTTCTGAGAAACACGCAAGCTCAACCGTGACCACTAGGTGGCGACGGAGTTCAGTCTGTTGACCTTTCATCCTCAAACCGAGCCCCTAACCTGTTTCCTTCCTCCCCCCCCCCCCGCCCCCCCCGCCCCCAACCTGTTTCTTAAAGCACAACTACTAGGAACTAATTTTATTACAGAACCACGGAGTTCGTGGGGAAAAAGGAAGCTCAAGTAGCCCTACTTTGCAGACATAGAGAAAGCATAGCTTACTCACAAAGTTTTGGAGAAGGTTTACCCTCCTGACTGAAAACCAGAACAAAAGTACAAGCACTTAAGCCTGTCAGATGGTGGTGGGGGCATGATCTGGGTCAACAGCAAATACAGCATAATGGAGTTCAAGTAGATCAGGGCACAGGCACTCACAACGCCGCTTCTCCAACCCTGTGGCCATGGCAGATATCAAACATCACACCTTGCACTCAGTACTGCATAGTAATTGTTTATCTCTGTGTCCTCTGGCTGTGAACCTGACTGAGTCCAGAGCATGGCACATTAAGGCAGTTCGTGTTCACCCAGTCGTCTGTCCAGCAGATACTTATTGAACACCTAATACACGTCAGCCGTGCGGCAGGTGCTGGAGATCACCACTGTGAGTTAAACCAAACACAGCCACTGCTCGCACGGAGTTTAAGCCTCGTGGGGAGGCACACAGTAATCAAATAAGCCCACTGGTGAAGGTTTAATGACAGATTGAGATAAATGCTCTGAAGGAAAGAAAACGTTCACTGAGGCCAATGAGAGAGGAACGCTATCTAAACTGGCAGGTGCAGGAAAGTTTCCGAGGAAGGAAATACGTCCTTGAGAGCTGACATATGAGGGGTAAGCGAGATTAATAAGGCAAATTGGGGAAGGAAGAGGGAAGGGTCTGGTGGAGGTTGCAAAGGCCCTGTGGAGGGAACAGAGGCTAGGAAGAGAGTGCTCGAGAGGCAGACATTAGTGGTAAAATTCTGATATTTTTCTTAAGATATCAGAGGCTATGCTAAAAGTTTGATATTTATCTTAAGAGCAAGGAATCTATGGAAGGTTTTTTTTTTTAAGACTTTGTTTATTTGGCAGAGAGGGAGAGATCACAAGTAGGCAGAGAGGCAGGCAGAGAGAGAGAGAGAGAGAGGAGGAAGCAGGCTCCCTGCTGAGCAGAGAGCCCCATCCAGGGCTTGATCCCAGAACTCTGGGATCATGACCTGAGCCGAAGGCAGAGGTTTAACCCACTGAGCCACCCAGGTGCCCCTATGGAAGGTTTCTAAAAACGGAGATGATGTCTGCGTTTTGGAAAGATCACTCTGGCTGCAGTATGAAGAAAAGACGGGCAGCCCAAGAGGTTTCCTAAGAACTCCTTCTGTGCTCAGTAATGCTCTAGGCAATGGGAAGAACGTTAATTATATTTATGATGGACAGACAGAAGCTGCGTGTAGAGGAAGGATTTGCAGAATAATATAAAACAGCTTGTCTTCAGTGCTCCTTTGTGGGTTTACACTGACTTGCTGCAGGAATTCTAAGAATGTATGAAACGGTGAAGAAACCAGCATGGGTTGGAGGTAGGGGTGTGTGTGTGTGTGTGTGTGTGTGTGTGTGTGTAAGATATGAGGGTGGGGAATAAAACTGCCCTTTGAGGGACGCCTGGGTGGCTTGGTCGGTTAAGCTGCTGCCTTCGGCTCAGGTCATGATCCCAGGATCCTGGGATTGAGTCCTGCATCGGGCTCCTTGCTTGGCAGGGAACCTGCTTCTCTCTCTCCCTGCCTCTGCCTGGTTGTGCGATCTCTCTCTCTCTCTGACAAATAAATAAACAAATAATCTTAAAACAAAACAAAACAAAAAAACCCTGCCCTTTGAGAGAAGCACGCCACCATTTTCCTCAGCACCCAGTTTTTGCCTCTTAATCTGAGTGTTTCTCCTGCAAGCTCCTGATCTGGGAGGTAGAAACATTTGCCTTTCTCTATTATCTGTATCAAGAACAGTGTAGAGCACATAATCAGTGCTCAAGAAATTCTCACGGAATGGATTACAGATAAATGAGTAAAGGGTGGGTGGGGAAGTGTTTATTGGAATTGGGGTGGCTTTGAAGGGGGCCGGTCTAAAGCAGAATGTTCATTTTAGGGAGTTATGAGAGGGAAGATTGGCTTGCTTGGAAGGTAGTCAAAGTGCTTGACAACCCCAGGCTGTGGATTTAATCCATGCTGAAAGGCTTTTTTTCCCCCCAAGATTTATTTGTTTTAGAGAGAGGATGAGCGGGAGGGGCAGAGGGAGAGAAAATCCCAAGCAGATGCCTCGCCGAGTGTGAAGCCTGATATGAGGCTGGATCTCACAACCATGAGGTCATGACCAGAGCTGAAACCAAGATGCCTAATTGACTGTGCCACCCCGGTGCCCCCAAAGATGAAAGGTTTTCATGTGAGGAATGTGTTGAGCCCATTCCAGTATTAAAGGACCCTCTTGATGAGGAAGAGTTCCCCAGTGTTTTATCTTCACTGCCTTCTGCAGCTTCGAAATTCCCCCAACAAGTCTGGGAGAAGTCATTTGTTTTTCCTCCTCTGACAGGAGCCTCGCATTGTGGCATTCCTGTGCGCCGGCTTCCACGGTAGCTCAGAGGGAGGGTGGAGATGGCGGTCAGCCCGGGTGCAAAGCCTGAGCTCTGATGACCTGTCTAAAGCACTGTTCTGACAGAAACTGAAGCCATTCTTCCCAGACCTGTTTTCCTTTCTGGGTTTCTTTCCAGATGACTCACATTGGGAAATGCTTATCGCCCAAGCTGCGGAGAGTAGGGCTGGGTGGGGTTTCTATGTGCTTGTACTCAGCTTTGCATTCTCTGAAGGTGTTGCCTGGGAGGGGTTGTAGTTTGTGTGTGTGTGTGTGTGTGTGCGTGCACGTGCTAATGTCACTGGTGTGGAGCGCAGTTTGGGAGTGTCCGATGCCTCACTTGCGGCAATGTCAAAATTGTTCCAGAGTTCTAAATGGTCCAACGATACTGTATATTGGATTGCCTTGAGCTTTGTAAGCTTAAAGGGGCACCTGGGTGGCTCAGTCAGTTGTGTCTGCCTTTAGCTCAGGTCATGATCCTGGGGTCCTGAGATTTGAACCCCACGTCCAGTTCTCTGCTCAGCCAGGAGTCTGCTTCTCCCTCTCCCTCTGTTCCTCCTCCCTCCTCATGCTCTCTCTCTCAAATAAATAAAATCTTTAAAAAAATTTTTTAAAGGGGGCGTTAAAATTCAGTCATCTGTATGGCGGCGAAAAAAGGGAAAGTGTTATTTACTTTGGTCTCAGAAATGTCTAGTATATGGATCAGCCTGCATTGGGGTTACCTCCCGACGGAACTCTATTTGGAACAAAAGTTTCCATTGTGGATAGACCAGTACGAATCTGGTTTAGGACTCGGAGGGCCAACTCTAAGGCTTTTAAGGCCATCCTGACCTGTCATGTCTCTTGGGATCAATTTCTCCCTCTTATTTGGTTAAAGTTTGATCCCAAAAGGGGGAAAGAAAATAAAACTCTACTGGGGCGCCTGGGTGGCTCAGTGGGTTAAAGCCTCTGCCCTCAGCTCAGGTCATGATCCCAGGATTCTGGGATCGAGCCCCACAAAGGCCTCTCTGCTCAGCAGGGAGCCTGCTTCCTCCTCTCCCTCTGCCTGCCTCTCTGCCTACTTGTGATCTCTGTCTGTCAAATAAATAAAATCTTTAAAAAAAAACTCTACTGCTGGTAGTCACTAATATTTCTTGAGCACTGATTGCGTGCAGAACATCGTGCTTTTTAGACATTACCTCGTCTCCCCATAAAACAGCTCTGTGAATAGGTGTCCTGTTTTGCTGATGAGGAAACTGATATTTTAGAGAGGTTGCCTGACTTGCCCAGGGTCACACGGCTGCCAAGCGACAGAGGCAGAATTTAAAATCAGAAACGCCTGACTACAGGGCTGTGTTCGTAATGAGACATCCCCATCGAGGTCACCGTGATTACTCGTACTCCTTGCTTTTGCTTTCATTTTTTCCTTCCCTTCATTTCTCAAGGTGGCTGTGTGCAAAGGGCCGTGCGCTTCTTCCATCACAGGTCACCTTCTGCCTGTGGCTTCTCTTCCTCTGTCAAATCTTCACACTGAGAAAGGACACGCTGCCTGCTTTAGTTCCATGTGACTCTGAGCTGATGGGTTTCCTCTTCTGGGCAAGGGTGTTCACCGTCTCAGTCGTCTAAGTCTTGGCCATGTTCCGCATCAAAGGCAGTATAATGTCGTAAGTGAACACCCAAGGCTGTGAAAACTACGCACCCAGGTTCAAGTTCTGGGTCTGCCATTCAATAGCTCTGTGATGCGAGCAAGTTAGTTGACCTCTATAAATGTAAAACCGGGATAATGAGCGACCTCCGGGTCTGTTCACTGAAGCTACAGATGTCGATTGAAGACCGTGCCAGGCCCTGGAGATCCAGGGTTGTGCGGTTTAAATGAAATGATATGTGTGAAGTTCTTGGCACGGGACCAGAAGACAGCAAAGACTCAATAATAAAGTAGTCATAAATACTAGGACAAAAGGCACTTTCTCTAATAACTATCACTGGGCGGGAGACACGGGAATGAGGTGTTTCCTGAACAGGGTTTTTCTGACTACGGGAACTCTTACGAGGATCTTGTACAATGGAGCACCTTCTTCCCCGGGATGAGGCCAGCCCCAAATTTTAAGTAATAGCCATAGTCAACCTTCCTGAACACTTAACATGCACTTTACATGTAATTAACTCATGTATTCCTTACAGTAACCCCCTGAAGTGGATTGTATTATAGCCTCATTTTATAGAGAAGGAAATGGAGGCCCAGAGAGGCTAAGTAACTTGCCTGAGGCCCCACAGCTAATGAATGGCCGGGCAGGGATCTGAACCAGCTAGTCTTGACTCTAAAGCCTATGAGCTCACCTCGTCTTTCAACTCACCACACCTGGATTTGGCTTGGTTTCTCTATCTCCTGTCTCTGTAGCCAGCTGTGAGCAGCTCCAGAGAGAGACACATTCAGGCAGGGGATGTTTAGAAAAGTGTTTCGGGGGTTAGTATTCTGGGAGCCTAATTTGGAGACCCCGTTTCCCAGGGTTTTCTCGGGGATGCTTCACTGATCCCCACCCCCCTTACACCTCTCCGCACTGTGCGTCTCTGACCTCACCCAAGACCACAGCAGGCCGTAGGTCTGGAAGAGCAGCGCTTGTGGAACCGGGAGTGGCGGTTGCTGGCTGGGGCAGTCGTGTGGGAGGTGGGGTGGCCATTCCTGCGGCCACGGGGAAGACGCCCCTTCAGTACAGCCTCTGTTTCTCCAAGGTCTCACACGAGCCGCCTTGGGACTGAGTGATGCCTGGCCTATCCACCTTACCCTTCATCCTCCTCCTGCCCGAGGTCCGCCATAGCACCCCCAGCAGGAGCCACCCCCGGTGACCTGTGCAGCATGACATGGCCTTGCTCAGAGGGGCCCCACACTTGGTTCAAAGCCCTGCTGTCTCCATCTTGAAATTCTTCGTAAGATTCTGAACCAGGGGCTCCCCATTCTGATTTTGCAATGGGCCTTGCAAGTTGGATAGCTGGTCCTGCTCAGACCCCACTAAGGCCCCAGGAAACCTCCCCAGCACGAGAATCTGAAGGAGACCCCAGGAAGGCAGGAGTCTTAATCTGAGCTTGTGTTCACCAGGTCAAAGCACGCCTGTGGGCTGCAGGAAGCTGGAGAACGGATCCGCGCGTTTCTTTGGGTGATGTGAACTGAGCAGGTTGCAATCATTTTTGCAGTTACTCTCGAACATAAACCCAACACCCTCTGAACATGCCATTTCTTACTGGGAGGATCGCTGGAGAGGAGAGTCCGCCCAGCCGAAGCTGAGAAGGGGACCTAGTCTCTCTGCTCCTTCAGGTCTCTCCCACCAGCCTGCAAGCCTGAAGCCCTATCCTCACTAAGTCCTTCCTTCCATCCTGCCCGTGAACCAAGGCCCAGCTCGAGTGCACACGTGCTTTCTCCCTTCTCAAGAGCTTGCTGCCTCAGTCAGCGGCCCTGCCTCCCTTCTCCCACGTCCCTCCAGATTTCCAGCCCCCTTTCCTATCAGCGCTGTCCTCAGGCTGCAGATGGAGGGTGCTCGTGGTAGGGCTGCTCCGGCAAACTGCATCACAAATTCTCTCCTTTCCCTTCCGGCCTCGCTCTGATGCTGCCTATCTCTCACCGGCCTCCCTTTCCCTCCTCCTCTCCTGCTCTCTGGCTTCCATCCTCTCAATTGTTAAAACTGTCATTTCCAAGATGACCCATCAAGGTTTAGAGTTTCATCGGCCTTGACCTTGTGCAGGGTGGGCCACAGTATGATTTCCGGGGCCCTGAGGCAACCCTCCATAAAAAATACTAAAAATTGTATTTTAAGACTATATTGTTGTAAAGATAAGTAGAATCCAGCCTGGATTGTATTAATTTTTAAATTATTTTAAAAATACACTAAAATGTTTTCACGGGTCCCTAAAGTATTCATGGGCTCTAGGCTCTGTGCCTGCTGAGACTAATGGGGAAATCAGTCCCGTGTTGTAGAGCTGGGTAGAAAGTAATAAAGCCTTCTTGAAATCTTTCCTTTCTGGGAAACCATACTACCTCTTTTTTTTTTTTTTTTTTTTTTTTGGTCATTGTTCCTTTTATTGGGAAAACAATATAGTTACGGAGATAATTTTAAGGAGGAAAAACTCACTCAATCCTGTATCCTAATAGCACTCTTCATTTGTGATTCACTTCCTCGTCCAGATGGAAAGCTATTTTACACAGCTGACTGCTGTGTTTGTGCGGTTTTGCATTCCGTTTGTCCCATTTAATACGGTTTTGCTGAGAGCACCTTCTGTGCGCCTGCAGTAGCCTTCACAACCATCCGCTGACTTACGGTGATTGACTTACTTTTCCCCTCTGCTGGTTTCCTGTTCTTTCTCGACTCTGCTTTCTCTGGCCTTTGTATAGCATTTCTTCCCCCTTCCGTGGGTTTCATCTGAGCCATCTGGTCATTCTGAATAGCATTACCTCTCCCCCCAGGTCGTCTCATTCATAGCTCCGGCTGTCGGCCTCACAGGGCCGAGGAAAACGGGCTTTGCGGATGGTTCTTCTCAAGGGCAATCACTGTCCAGTCTACCCACGTGACCTGCCTGACCCCTTCCACAGCACGTGGAGTTCACTGGAGAACCAGCTAGGCCATGGGGTGTGGTTTTGTTAAACTCTATGGTCTAGTAAGGGGTCAGGGTGTCAGAGCCTGCACCTACCTCAGAGAGGACCCGGCCCAACTTCAGTATTTTACAGACAAGGAGACCGAGGCACAACGAGGTTCCCAGACTTGCTCCTGGTTAAGCAACCAGAGACCAGGGATTTGACACTTTATTCCTCAACCTCTTTCCTCACAGCACGCTACCTGGAATTGTTGAGGAGGGTCTTTAATTTATATCATGGTACCATTAGAATGTGAATTTATATCACGGAACTATACTTACACTTCGGCTGCCCATTTTATCTGAACATTATCTAATGGGAGGAGGAAGAAAGGCTCCACAACAAAGTTTTAGTGAAGCTGGTAGTCTGACATCATCGGGATCATGCCAAGAGGAGTACCTAAGTGATTCATGTTCTATCCGGTGGTAACTTCCCCTGTTCTGCTAAAGTTCGCTTTGTCTCTGTGGTCTGCTGAATCACTTACTGCTAAGGTTTTCAACAGTCAAATCAATTAAACTTACCTGTTCAGAGATAATGAGCAGACCAGTCTTTGTCCCAAGATAACCAGGCCAACGCTGGTGCTAGCAACCTGCAGACGACAAAAGCGTTCGTTACTAAGAGGAGTGAGTCTGTCTATTTTGGCCACAGATACAATTTCTTATACTGGAAATACCAGAAGCTCCACTTTCCCTCTTATTGCTAGAGATACTGGGAAGAAGCAGCTCTGAAAATGTGCTCTTGTGGGCAGGGAAACTAACTATAAAGACTTTTTAAGAATCTCCCTTAAATTACTCTATTTTTTCCTCACGGCTCTTCTCCATGTACTGTGTGTGTGCGTGTGTGCGTGTGTACGTGTGTGTGTGTGTGTGTGTGACATTTCACGTCGACTCACTGTATTTATCCCTTTCCATTGGGTTGTGTTTGGCCTCCATCTGCTCAAATAACCTTGAATTCCGCCTGACTGACTTATTTTGGGGAAAAACAAAAGAAAGTCAGTGATCAATGAGGGAAGGGCACGCAGGGAGCAGAGGGGGAGAGCTCTTTTACCATGTAGGGGGTATGAGCACCAGCCCCCCCACTGCCCCTACCCCGTCCCACCCCTGTCCTCACCACTAACTGACGAATCAGACCTCACACCCCCAGACACTGAGCAGAGCACTGCTGGTCAGTGGGCCGCTGTGGGAACGGGACTGGTCTCCCCAGGCTGCCCTCCTGCCCCCACAGGCCTTACAAAGTCCATGGACACGATGGGTTCCACGGTTGAGTTCTTGGTCTGGGCGAGGAGCACGATGGAGGCAGGGATGTCCAGGGTGAGGTTACCCGGCTGCAGACTGATCGCAGGAGGCTCCGTTGCCATGACCCGTACCATGAAGGGCTGGGACAGGATGTAGATCTCTGCGATCTGCAAAGTCCAAGGAAAGAAGTGGAGACCAGGGAGGTGAGTTAATGAGGGGAAATCACATGTTTGGGGTGGCCTGGGTGATTAAACTTTACGTCATGCGGTCAGAATAGAAACAAAGCTCTTGGGCAATTAAACCACCACCGCACACAAGACAAATAATAGTAATGGCTGACATTCACTGAGCTTGTCTGAATTGTCTGGTTTATTCTTCACAAAATCCCCGTGGCCGGGTTCTATCAGAATCTCCATTTCACAGCTGAAGACATGAGCCTCTGGTTAAATAATTCCCTTCACTTCCAGATGGATACATGAAAGAACTGGGATTCAAATCTAGGTGTGTCTCCAGGTCCTTGCTCTAGAATCAGGAAGCTCCGTGAGCATCTCTCTGTCCTCAAGAGCAAACCTGAGCCTTTCAGGACACTGTGTCCAATATTCAGGGGCTGAGAGGCATGACATTAAGAGTCACTTCACTAAAGGCACAGACATGGGCACTATTCCCCCATTTCCCATTGAAGCTTATTAATTCAAATGTGTGGTGGACACTTAGGGCAGGGACAGTTGATTTGTTTTGTAAACTTATGATGCCTTTAATAATAGCTTGTTTAGTAAATATCTGTGGCTATTTTATTAAAAGAAAAAAAAATCTGGGGGCCCGCAGGTGCAGAGTCAGTCAGACATTTGACTCTTGGTTTTGGCTCAGGTCGCCATCTCAGGGTGGTGAGGTCAAGCCCTGCATCGGGCTGGCTCTCATCGCCAAGTCTGCTTAAGACTCTCCCTCTGCCCCTCCCCTGCCGCTTATGCTCACTCTCTCTAAAATAAATAAATCTTACCGAAAAAAGAAAAAAAAATCTCTTCAGAATGGAAAGATGGACTCAGGTTTGGACCAAAAAGGAATAGAGAGAACCCACAAATTTTCCAGAAGTAACTGCCGTGAATCCAGATACACTACCAAGGAGTCAGACCCTCAGTACTCACCCGGGAGAGCACGTTGCCAAGGCCTTGAGAGTTTTGAACCAAATGGTTGGAAATCTGGAAAATCAAGATCACCATGTTACTGTAAGATTTTTACCCGGGTTCTCTTTTCAGGGGAAAACCTAGCTTTCCTTATATTTTTATGAATCATGAAGTTGTTACACCAACAAACAATTAGTGTTTAATAGTGGCCCATCATTTTAATTTATTTTTTATTTTTAATTTTTATTTATTTGATAGAGAGAGAGAGATCACAAGGAGGCAGAGCAGCAGGCAGAGAGAGAGGGGGAAGCAGGCTCCCTGCCGAGCAGAGAGCCCGATGTGGGGCTCGATCCCAGCACCCTGGGATCACTACCCGAGCCGAAAGCAGAGGCTTAACCCACTGAGCCACCTAGGCATCCCTGGCCTATAATTTTATAGCATAAGAAGTCTGAGGCTCAAAGAAGTGAAGTTACTTGCCCAAGGTCACACAGGAAGTACCTTCCTTTTCAGTAAGTGCCTTTAACCTTGGCAATACTGTATAGGCCACACACGTATGATCCATGCATAACCATCCTACAGTGGTTAACAAGAACCCTTGTATATATTGCCCACCTCTTCAGAGATTACTGAAGGATACTTAAGTAATTTATCTTCACAAATGAATGTTTTCCGAATCTGAAGCTATATTTCTCTAATTCTCGGCAGTCTACGGTCACTGGTGCTGCCATATCTAGTATTTTGAACCCAAGTTTTAGAACCACTTGTATAACTAAGACCCATGGAATGAAAAGATTAATAGGGGATGCTTAATAAAAGTTGTTGGTTGGCTGGAGAGAATGTTCTCATCATGAAAGGGAGGGGCATGGCCAAGAGAATCCACGAGTATGTGTCCTCTTAGTGGTCATTGTAGATAACTCAGCTGCAATTACCAGCAGGAGAAATATTTGTGCTGGCATTAAACCAGGCATGGTGATGATGATGATGGTAAGCAACACATAAAGAACACTTCCTCTGTGCTAGGCATGAATGCTTTCCGTATATTTAAACCTCTCTAATGTCCATATCGACCTTATGAGTATGGAATTATTATTCCCATTGTCTAAATGATGACACTCTGGCACAGAGAAGTTAAATACACTGAAGATGCCAAAAGTCACAGGTCATAAGTGGTGGAGGGAAGTCCTGGCATTACTTAAGATCAACCTAGAACAGAGGCCTGGTATCCTACACAACTGAAATTAGCAGACCTAGAAACTCAACAACTCCCCAGCTACTAAAAGCTTTCAGTTTACAATCCCCTCATGACCTGCTAGGTTTGACAGTCTAAAAGGGACCAGGAAATAGAAACTGTGACAAAAAATTCCCATAATAGGCTACTTATAATAAGACGAAATGCTGGTACTGATTGTTCCATCCATGAACTCTCCTTACCTCTTTCATGGAGAGAGTGACATCGAAGGCCCCAGCTGTAAAGTAGGCAAAGGATGCGGATTTGAAGAAAAACTCGGAGATTCCAATATAGAGCATAGAGTCATGGCGTTCTGGCAGCGCAAAAGGAACTGACGAGAAGGGGGGGTCACTGAGGTTGTCCAGGGGGTAGAATACGCCCTGTGGGAAAACAGAGAGAAAGATCAGGGTATCAGGTCAAGACTCGGGTATACAGCACTGAGAAGGTGGACCTGCTCATTCAGAATCAGAAAAATACCAGAAACTCAGTAGAGGTTAAAACACAACAGGGCCTTCTGACTCCTTGACCAGTGACAATGGTCTGGCAGCTCTGATGAGTTCTTGAGCGTATGCGGACGGTCCACCCTGGGGTGTAACCTTTCCTCAGAAGGCAGGTGTATTTTAACTGGACACACAGCTCTGCATAGTTCCTGAGGGGCATGTAGAGATGCCAAACCCTTGACCTTCGAACTCTGTGGCTGCTGAGCCTCTGGGGTGTCATAGAAAGCCTCAGAAGGACCCGGGACTCTCAGTGAGTTAAAGCCATTTCCCACGCATTCCTGATGCTGCCCTCAGAGGCTATAGGATATTATTACAAATTGTCTTGAGTAACATTTAACTGATTTGAAAGACTCGAAGTGATTGAAATATAAGTCAGGGGCACCTGGGTGGCTCAGTTGGTTAAGTGTCTGCCTTTGGCTCAGGTCATGATCCCAGAGTCCTGGGATCGAGCCCCGCATCCATCTGGGCTCCCTGCTCAGCAGAGAGTCTGCTTCTCCATCTCCACCCCGCCTTCCCCCAGCTTATGCTCGCTGTCTTTCTCTAATAAATAAATAAATAAAATATTAAAAAAAAAACATTTGACAGAGAGAGCACAGAGGGGAGCAGCAGGCAGAGGGGGAGGGAGAAGCAGTCTTCCCGCTGAGCAGGGAGCCTGATGTAGGGCTCAATCCCAGGACCCTGGGATCATGACCTGAGCCAAAAGCAGATGCTTAATGATTGAGCTACCCAGGAGCCCCTAAATAAATAAAATCTTAAAAAAAAAAAAAATATATATATATATATATATATATATATAAGTCAATATGCACTTAAAAAAAAAAGGATACTAACCGTGAGGCAAAACTAAATGTAAAGACAATCTCTTTTCCAGAATCAGCAAATACCATTTTCATGTGCAAATGGCCCTGACGGAGGTCAAGAGGTCGACAGCCCTCAGTTAAACTGGCTGACCGGACAGGAACAGGAGTGTCCATATGTACTATCTGCTGATGGGTTGAGCCCCTCTTCCTGCTGCCTCTTAGCCCCAGACCTGACCCCACAGACACAGTCATCCTGATACTTTCCTTGAGGAAGGCAGTCGTATGTTAGGCAAATCCAAACCTTCATTTACCAATCAAGAAACTGTTGAAGGATCTTTTGAAAGAACACAAGCATGAGGAAATTGCTTGAAAGGACATTAAATTATTTGAAGGGTGTTTAGTGATATTTCCTTCTGCACAGAATATTTGCTCTTCGAATATGGGCTGTTGATAGCCAGGATGGGAATTTGGTGACAATAAAGTTACCTTCAAATTCAGCTCCATGTAATTCTCAGTAATCTCCGGAGAACTGATTAGGGAGTAGTCCAGGAGAGTATAGTTGTCAATCTTGGTTAAAACTAAATAACAAACAAATAAAAATGAAAACTCATATTTATTAAAGGTATAGTATAGCATCTGACTATTATCTATACAGAGCAAAATAATTTTAATTCTTTGTTGTTTAAAATAACAATCATTCTTATTTCGTAAGTAATACATGCTCACTTTTCAAAACCTGGGATAAGTAGGTAAGTCAAAAGAAGAAAGTAAAAACCCTTAATCACATTATACTGAGGGAAACTTCAATAACATTTTGTTTTTAGCCTTTCATGTATAGACACACACACATTCAAGCACAATGCATACATACTTTTTAGAAAAGAAAATTAGACAAAGTCATGTATTAATATTAAACCACATACATTAGGTTGGTGTAATGAGACACTTTCAAGTTCTATGTTATAGCCCTCTATATAGTTAGAACTTTAATTTTTTACAGTGAGTATGTATTACTGTTATAATTAGAAGTAATTTTTAAAAAGAAATGTTGAGAGACAGGCAGACAGGAATAAAATTCCCTAAGTTAAGCAGGCCAAGAAAATTCTCATGCAGAGTCTATTAATTCAATTCATTCTTTGTACCATCATTTTCAGAGCACAGCAGGAGGCTAGGGACCCCCGGGATGGTAGGCGGGGTTTGCAGGAGGCAAAATTTCAGAGTCTGAGGCAGGTTGTATGCTCAGGAGTGCAGTGCTCGGGAGTCTGACCCAGCCTGGGAGAGCCGCTTTCCTGACCAGCACCACATGCTCTGTGATATGAAGACCTCCTCCCTGCTCTAGAGCAAAACATCTGAGTAGCATGCCTTCTCCTCTTGCACACCAGGCTGCTTTATTCCACAGACGGTGGTAAGCAACCAGAAGAGACAAAGGGACTTGCCAAGGTGAGGGAACAGTACGGTCCCATGTCATTATCATTTTTAAAATGCTTTCAAATTCAGTCTGAACAGATCCCATCACCATGCTGTGAAGGGAGCAGGACCTGCCCATTTTAAATGATAATGAGGAGTGGACGGGACAAGGGATGGCGCAGGGGTAAGAAGTGGAAGGGACTGGACCCCTCAGGGCTTAACGCAGTGCTGGTAAAGAAATAGGAATTCAATACACATCTATTTGAATAAATGGGGGGGGAGCTCTGCTAGGCAGGGAGGGCAGCATGAGCCCAGCAAAGGGTGTGGGGGCAGCAGAAGCAGTTTGATGGCTGGAGCAGAGAAAGGGACAAGATGAGGCTGAAAGGGGTGTGCTGAGCCTGAGCATGGGGGGCAGGTCTTGTAGTCCATGTGAAGGCATTTGGACTTGATCCTGAGGCAGCAAGGAGCCACCGAAGGGGCTAGAACAGGGGGAGGAAGGGGCTAACTTGGTTGAGATTAGCATGAATCATCCTGAAGAGGATGGATTTCGTGCGAGAGCGGGCGTTTCCCTTGGCTCTAGTTTGCAGCGGGTAAAGCAGGTAGGAGAGCTGGCCTGTCTTACGTTGAAAAGCCAGCCGGCAGAGCACCAGAGTCTGAAGGCAGGAAGAGGACCGTCCCGAAGAGGCAGCCCGAGGACTCACCCTCCAGCATGCTGAGGTTGGCGTTCAGGGCTCCCACCTCACTCATGATAATGGGACAGAGCTGGCCATAAAAAGAATAAAAAAATTGCAGGTTACCACATTGCACTATTTAGGGGTCTAGACCCTGCCAGCCAAGTCCTTCTGGTTAGAAGCCATTCTCCCTTTGGTCACCAGGACCTTCCCTCAAATTCACTGATGCCTATGGACCCCACACTCTGTGTGTATGCGTGCCATGTCATGGAATGCGGGCTAAACTTGGGAGCAACCGGGACTACACCCAGTCAGCCCCGTGAAAGAATGAGCCCCTGGCTTCTCTTTCTGGTGCGGTCACCCCTGAAGACCTGCTGCTGGGCATTTCCCGGCTGTGGGGACGCCACTACCTCTGGGTGCAAGCTGGGGCCCTCGCTGTCCCACTCGGCTGGCCCGAGAGCCCAGTCGTGAGACATCTGTTAGATCAGAACCCCTTTCGGAGTTAGAAAAGCGATCTTGACTTGGACTCGAGCTTGAATTTAGGAAGGAGGATGAGTGCCAACATGAGTGGGCCACCGTGTGTCAGGCATGTGCTAAGCACTTGGCGTGGCGGTTACTAGCAGAGGCTTGGGAGCCTGGCCGCCTAGGGTTAACTCCCTTGGCACGAGATTTGTAGTCTGTTCTCTTTCCTCACTTGCAACAAGGGGACGATAATTGTATCTACTTCATCATGCTGTTGGGAGCTGAAGCAGAAGTAATCCACGTAAGGCCGCCCGGCACACAGCAAGCATTCAGTAAATGTCAGCTGTGCTGCTTTAACCCCATTTTGGCCTCAGGACAGTGCTGAGACGTGGGCACCACTGTCCGCCCTTCACAGATGGGAACAACGATGTCTGGAGAGCTTTAGTGGGTTGCCAGGGGTTACCTAACTGGGACTCGGAATCCAGCTAGTTGTGGTCTGAGCACTTTTTTCTGTTTTCCCGTGGCACAGAGGGACTACCATGTCTCTAAGGCCTGTACACACTCCAGGCAAACTTAGCTAGTGGCTTCCTGTCTGAGGTCAGAGAACCACGCCTGGTTTCCAGCAGAGGAGCGATGGCGAGTGTGGGGTCCCCAAGCTGACAGGGCTTTCCCTGTCACTCTCTGGCACGCCTGTGCGCTGGCGCTCAGCACCTGCCATGTGAGCCTGGAGAAAGCCCGAGCAACCTCGGAGTGACCTGACCAGCTGGGCAAGCTCCTCAGAAAGCTGCCGAATGCATTTGCACGTTGATTTCCTCACGGACATTCATCAAGCACCTAATGCCTGCCAGGCAGGAGGGGGATGGAGGTTTCCAGATACCTTTCCATCCTCTCATTTCCCATCCTCCTCATCCTTCTCCTTGTCTCCCCCCAGATATGGGTAAAGCGTCCAGTAATGGTGTGGCCTGGACTGGAAAGAGGGCACACAGCCAGTTCTATCTCTCCCCTTCCTCAAACGCCATGTTCTGGAATCGAGACACTTATAACTATGGAAGTTATCTTAACTTATACTGTTTCTTGGAAACATCCTTTCTTCTCTCCCATTCCTTACCTGTCAAAATTGTACTCATTCCTCAAGGCCCAGTTCAAGTCCTGCATCCTCTAAAAATATCCCGCAGGAGACTTTCAGGCTCTTTTGACTGAATCTTTCCACTTCCCTGAATCCCTTTGGTTCAGTCTAATGATCATGTAATTATGTATTAAATTCAAATACTCATTTAGTCATTGTTCCACAAGCCTGAGTTGGGTTTACCTAAAAACATAATAAGTTTATTCCTATTTTATATCCCCAACAGCCTGTAGCTTCATGCTGGGCACACAGTAGGTGCGCAATAAATAAACCCGTGTTGGTTGTTTGCCCATCCTGTGCTGAGCACTTGAGGGAGGGAATACTGTTTCATTCATTCCTGCATCCCCAACACCTACCACACTGTTTGGCCCATAGTGGGCACTGGCGAAACATAGTAAGGTGCAAAGGATAATGTGTGTGAAAGTGCCTTGGATGATGCCTGGCATACAACAGGTGCTCAATAAAGGTTTATTGACTAAGAATTGGGTAAAACATGGCAGAACTGCTGAGCATTTTACTGTGGTTGCATCACCTCTAAAGACTTACCATTTCATTTAAGTTCTTTAAAATGGGTTTCTCCATGGGTTCAGCAAAGGAGTTGTATAGGACACTGGGGAGAAAAGAGAAAAAAACGGGCTTAATTCAGGAACCGAATCTGCCGGTGGTGAACCTCCTTAGGCCCTGCTGGGTAATCCGGTTCCAGACCAGCAACTGCCCAGCATGATGCTATTGCTCACCTGAGTTCTCCGGAAAATGACACGTGGGCATGGCTCACTTGGGCATAACAGTCTTGGAGCTTCATGATTGGGTGACCAAAGTTGTTGCGGGCCAGGACAATGATTCCGGTGAAGAAGACGCCAGAGAGAAACAGATCAGCTCCTCCTGTGTCTTGGCTGTTGAGAGAAAAAGTGAGAGGTTACCCAGGCCTGGGCAGGGGTGAGATGGGTCATTTCTTTGACTACCTACAGTCTCTAAGCTCCTAGAGGGAAGGACCTTTGTCACCAACCAGTAGGAGCAGAGTAGGTGCTGAGCATTTACCAAACAAGGAAGCAATGAATATGCAGATGGGGACAGCTTTAGCTTAGCATTTTTATCCTGGGTGCTCTGGTCCCCATAGTGGCGGAGCACGTATTAAGCACCATTCATGTACAATGCTTGTGTGGACAGAGAACATGCAGTAGCCTTACTTTGGATGAGCACAGATGGGGACGGGACACCAGATGCAGTCTGTGAACTCTTTGAGGGACTGGAGTGTGTGCTATTCGTGTCCATACCCCCAGGAGGACCACATAGCATAAGCACTTAATATGTGGCTGATGAGTCAGCAAAGAAATGAATGAATCCCTGAACCTATGTTACTTATGGGAGAATAAATATACCATTTCTTTACAGTGTACAAGCGTAGAGTTCTTGAGATGGGGATAAATGGTCCTTGGTTGGCACTCGATAAATGGTTGTTGAATGACCAAGTGGATGAGTAGATGCGCTTTCTGGGGAACTAACCAGGGTAGACCTAAACATTATCCCATGACCGTGACTTCCACGCAGTAGGTGGTCTTTGAGTATGATTAGAATTTGATCCCTCCTTTCCCTGAGAGTGTGCAAAGGCCTTTTGGTAGGGAGAGAATTGGGCTCCCGCTGACTATTATCCTCTAATCTCCTTGTGAGGTAGGAAGGCCCATTTCCCATCAGTTGCCCCAAGGATGGGGAAGTGTGTGGAACGGCCCAAGAACACACAGTGACTCACTGAAGGTCTAAAATGTTGAGCACACGTCCGTTGCTCCAGCGGTCAGGGATTCCCAGCTCTTAGGAAGTCTTAAATGACACTTTGCTCTGCCTTTAAGGGAAGGATGCTTTTCAGACTCCCACTCTCCCCTGCCCAGCCCCCAGCAGAGATATCCCGATGTAAATCTCTCCTGAAAAACGGTGCTCTTGAGAAAGATTGTTAGTGGTGGGGAAAGGAGCCTAACGTCAAAAACACCAGCCACCCAGGCACCCCTAATTTATGTCCTTTCCATTTCGTTCCATTCCTCCCCAGAACAGCCGCAGCAGCTTGGAGAGGAACACTTACAAGAGCGGAGACTTGACTTCCCAGTCGGTGCTGATGTTGGTGGTGCCGTGGTTGGTCAGGGCCTTGACTCCCACCCCAGGCACAAAGGCTAATGAAGTATTTGGAAATGAGAAGGCATGGATTTTTATGCTGTAAAACAAAAACAGAGAGATTAGCCCATGTCTTCTAGCGCATCTCTAAGTAAGACAACATCATAGAGGAGGTTTGTGGAACTCCCAAAAGCAATAATGAATTCCTATGGAGGAAGGAACCTCAGGTCAGAGGAGCTGTCTCTGGGCACTGCCTTCTTCTTCTTCTTCTTCTTTTTTTTTTTGAACTCATAACCCTAAGATCAAGAGTCAGATACTTAACTGACTGAGCCCCCTAGGCTCCTCTGAGCACTGCCTTCTAATTCCCCTTTAACATTTGCCAAGAAGCCCCTGGTGTCTAATTGAGGGGGAAATGAGCAAGTATAGACACAAATTTGAAAATAACTTCTTTAGCTTCATTAAAGACAGTATGATGTACAACACTGCCATCATGGTTTTTCCCTTCAGCTGCTCCAGTGTTTCTCGGGGTGGGGGGGGATATTACTATTTTGGATGGGACAACTATTTGGTATAGAGGACTGTTATACACATCTCAGGGTACATGGCTTATTTGCCAACTAAATGCCACCAGAGCCCCCTCCCCCCCATCACTGGGACAATGACAAGGGTGCCTTCCTCCTATTCCTAGATGCCATCTATGTGGACAGTATCTTCCCTGGTTTAGAAATTTAGACTTTTACTTCCCCTAGGACTGTCTGAGCCGTCAACAGTAGGCAGGAAGCAATGGGCTGCATGGAATCCATATAGGTCGGCAGCTCATGTGCTAAGTGATTGCTCCCTGCCAGGCACTGTGGTAAGCACTTTATATGCATTAGCTCCTTTTAATCCCCACAATAATCCCATGAGGTTGTTGCTGGTTTTGCAATCTGCAATCCAGAGATGAGAAGATAAGGAATGTGGCTGAAGTCATACACAAGCGGTAGAACCAGACCTGGAGCCCTCCTCAATCTGTCTCAGATGGTTCCTAGCCAGTAGGCTACGCCACTACTTGTATTATGCAAAGGACCCCTGACTTGCAGCTGAGTTTTGGGCTAGCCGTGCAACCCGGGGTAAGACACTAATCTCTTTCAGTTAGTCACCCAGGGGAAGGGTTACTCATGGGTAGGTCGAGAAGACAAAATGAGATCATCTGCTTATAACTGCGGCGTGGGAGGCATTGTTATGAACTAAGATTAAGAAAAACATAAAACGTAAATGTGATAGCTGATAACAAAAATCTTATTGACTATTTCTTCTACTTTGTATCCTTTCCCACGTGTCTTTGTCATACACTCAGTCCCACTATGGGGAGAAGATGTTCATTTAACAGATCTTGGAAATATTTTCAGTTCGATACATATAGATCTAATGCATTCTTTGTAGTCAAGCTATGGATATATCATTAAAGAAAATAATTTCTTTGTTGATGGACATCTAGGTCATTTCCCGCTATTTCTCTGCTATAAACAATGCTATACAGAACATCCTCATACATGCTGTTCGTGTGTATCTTTCTAGTAAGGATGCTGAGAAGTGGGATTGGTAGGTCGAAGGGCATGCATTAAAAAAAAGTCCTTGTTGGGGCGCCTGGGTGGCTCAGTGGGTTAAAGCCTCTGCCTTCGGCTCAGGTCATGATCCCAGGGTACTGGGATCGAGCCCCGCATCGGGCTCTCTGCTCAGCAGGGAGCCTGCTTCCTCCTCTCTCTCTGTCTCTCTGCCTACTGTGATCTCTGTCAAATAAATAAATAAAATCTTAAAAAAAAAGTCCTTGTAAATAACCTGCTAAAATAGCTCTAATAGAAATGGTATATGAGCCACATATATAATTAAAAATCTAGTAACCACATTTAAAAAAGGGAAAAGAAACAGGTGAGAGTGGTTATATTAATATTTTTTTACTTAACCCAATACATCTAAAATAGTATCATTTCAACACATAATCAATATAAAAATTATTGATGGGATATTTTGTTTTCTATTTTTCAAAATAAGTCTTCAATATATGGTCTTTTTTTTTTTTTTACATTCATAATATGACTCAGTATGGACATTGAATTTCATTAGAAATCCTTGCCCTATATTTAGATTGGATAAAATTATCAACCAAAAAAGTGCATTTTTGTACTCCAATTGTTCCATACATACCTAAAAGCTTCTCAATAACTGACTTGAGTACCATTTTTTATTTTTAAATTAATTCAAACCAAATAAGTAAAGGTTCAGTGCCTTCGTCGCATGACTCCCGTTTCCAGTGCCCAGTGGCCACACGAGGCTCCTGTGTGGGCAGCACAGGTCAAAGAGTCTTGTCCCGTTTCTCGACTCCCGTTAGCAATCTTCACCTACACTTCATAATACATGTTTAACTCTGGATTTTTCTGCTGGGGTGCTATCGTCACTGTAACTAAATAATTCGCTTTGTAAACATATAATGTCCGTCTCTCTTATTGGACATTAAGGGCAGGGGATATCTGTGTCCCTCACTACAATATCCCCTATGCGTAGAACAAAGCTTTAGCACGTAGTAGGTACTCAAAAAAATACTTGTTGAATGGCTGCCTCTATTAACAACTAGAGCATTTGCTAGTTTTTCCTAGATCACATTCTTCTCCACATCCTCCCAAAACCCCCCAAAAAACTCATGGTTTTATAGAATGGTATCCTTGATAACAGGGAAAGTATTACTCCAAAGGGTTAGAGCAGCAGGGAGTTATCACTGGATTGATAAAGCCTTGGGGGCA
Organism: Meles meles; assembly: GCF_922984935.1. Classification (NCBI taxonomy): domain Eukaryota; kingdom Metazoa; phylum Chordata; class Mammalia; order Carnivora; family Mustelidae; genus Meles; species Meles meles. The sequence goes on along the minus strand of NC_060072.1, from coordinate 14,492,704 downwards.
AATTGTGAATCACAGATAATTCCTTATAAAATCCTGATTCTCTGCTTTACCTTCAAGATTGAGCTGAAACTGACAATGATGTCCTCTCCCTGTACTGCGCTTTGGGGCTTTTTTTTTTTTTTTTAAGGTTTTATTTATTTATTTGATGGAGAGAGAGAGAGATCACAAGTAGGCAGAGAAGCAAGCAGAGGGGGGAGGGAGAAGCAGGCTCCCCACTGAGCAGAGAGCCCGACACGGGGCTCAATCCCAGGACCCTGGGATCATGACCTGAGCGGAAGGCAGAGGCTTAACCCACTGTGCCACCCAGGCACCCCACTTTGGGGCTTTTGTTGGCAACTATGACAGAGACTGCCAGCTGCTGTCTGAACATCCATTCCTCCTCCTTCTGAATCCCTGAATTTGTTCAGGATGACAAAGATATCTACTTGGAAAATGAATTTTCCAGTCTCTCTTGCTAATAATAATAAGTATGATCATAAGATTAAGTAAAATCCATCCATTATGGAGTCCTCTTACTTATTCTTGGGACTGGAATATGGGTTTGATGGCTGAGCTGCAGTGGCCATATTGACCTACGAGACAAACGTGAGGACAGAAGCCAGAACTGAGGATGGTGGGGCAGAGAAATACAAAAAGGCTGGGTTCAGATAAAACTGTGGGGCTTCCATAGGATCCCGCTATCCTTTCTTTTCTTTTTTTTCTTTTTTTAATGTGGGGCTTGAACTCATGACGCTGAGATCAAGACCCAAGTGGAGATCAAGAGTCAGACACTTAACTGACTGAACCACCCTCTACTCTTTCTTTCCACCTTCTTCTTTGTGGCCCATTTCTGTAACCTCTGATATCTCAGCTACGCGTCACTAAAGTAAGGGAAGCCTTGCTGAGGGTAGATTTGGTTTTGAAACTGTGACTGAATCCTGTATCTAGGTTTAGGGGGTGGAGGCAGCAATGGGATCAGTAAAAATTTCTCTTCTTATTCAAGGGGCAAGGAGTTCTCCTTTTAGGAAAGAGGCAAGGACATCGAGACTCTGAGCAGATTCACCAGGCGCCACAACTACTGTGCAGTAGGGGTACGACTTGGACCCTGTTCTGACCCCAATCCTCCGCTCTTTGTCAGCATTGTGACCCCTCTTTCCTGAGGTCATTCACCTGATAAGCCCTTTACCAAAGATGGGTTAAATTCTACACTGCAGGTCCCTGGTGTTACACCAGAACACCGAGGGGCATAGCCACAACCCGAACATTTTAAAGAATAATTTCACTTGCTAAAAATACTCTTCTACTTACTTTGAAAAATTGTAGTTCACATAATCAACCTTCAGAAATTCCAGAGATTCAGAACCTTCTAGGTCCGGGATATTTTTTTCCTTAACCATTTGCTCAATCATCTCCATCCCAGCTAGAACGCCTATGAAGGAAAGAGAGCAGTCACTGATAATGACGAAGACGGCAGTGGCCTACTGCCTTAAACACACACATGAACTTTACTGAGTGAGGCCCGCTCTTAGAAACTTAGAAAGCAGCAACCCGAAAAGGGGGTGCTACTGTCCGTGTTTCACAGACGAAAGCACTGATCCTCAGAGAGGCTAAGGAAGACACCAGGACCCCAGAACTAACAGCATGAGAGATTCTCATATGGAGCCAAAGCTAAAGGGTACTACTACAGAGCGCTCTGATAGAAGTACAAAATATTACCATTATCCACATTTTACAGATGAACAGACCGAACCTCAAAGACATGAATTCTCACCTATGGCACAAAGCAAAGAACTGGGGGGTCCCATAGTCAAATCTGGGGGGTTTGGCTCCAGAATTCTTGCCTTATTAAAAAGTTACTCCATGTTCTCTCCTTTTCCCTAGATTCTTTATTTTTTAAAAATGTTTTATCTATTTATTAGAAAGAGAGAGAGAGAGAGGGAGTATGAGTGGGGAGGGGGCAGAGGGAGAAGTAGACTCCCCACTGGCAGAGAGCCTGACGCAGGGTTTGATCCCAGGACCCTGAGATCACGACCTGAGCCGAAGGCAGCCCAACTGACTGAGCCACCCAGGCGTCCCTCCTCTAGATTCTTTCAGTTTAGATATTTTTGGCCTGAGGTACCGTGGGGCTGTTGGGCTGTCTTACCCCTCCTGAAATCCTAGAAAAAGACTGTGAGTAGGACGTGTGCCCATGTGCATCCGTGTGTCATTTTTCAGAGGAGAGGCTCCACATTCACACCAGATTCTCAAAGGATCCCAGGACTCCAAAAAGTTATTAAGCCCCGCTTTTGTGCAATTCAGGAATACATCTGTCTTTACATGGTACCACCACAGGACACATTTTTCTGAGTTCACGGAGAAAAAGAGCCCCCTTCACATAAAGAGCTTGAGAAAAGTAACTGACATAGTAATGAAGAATGATTTTTATTTCAGCCTTTTAAGGAGGAAGATTTGCCTTCACCCCTCATTTTGCGGCTTAGGCTCATTTCCACTTAGGCTGTCCCCGTAGAGATTCAGAACAGATCTTACCCTCCAGAATACCATGAACAATACTGTAATACAGGGATGCAGGGACAGGATATAAAGGACATAAAGACGGAAGCAAAGGCACTAGCAGACAGACAGCTTAGTTTCGAATCCCAACACTGTCGCGAGATCAAAATAATCGTGTGCCTGTGCGCACCAGGCCTGTCTACACGCTACACATATTCTGTCCCTCGATCCTCAGAGCACCCCAGCGACAGAGGCATTATTATTCCTATTTCACACAGGATGCAGTTGAGGGTCAGAGAGGTTCACGGGCTTGTCCCAGAGTTCACAGCTACTGCGTGTCATCAGCGAGGCTCTGGAAGAACGCAGAGCGGAGAACAGAACACGGGTTTTGACATCAGGCAGAGTGGACCTGAGCTCCGATCTTGCCTTGCCTCCTTACGGGTGTGTGATGTGGCAGATTCGGTCCAGCTCCTCTGAGCCTCAGATCCCTCCCCCATAAAATGACTATCTCTTCTCTGTAGGTTGTTGTGGGAATTAAATCAAACCAGAGCCCATGAGGCTCAGTCATGATAGATATTCGACCAAGACATGGTTCTGACTTTAAAGCCTGCCTTTTATCCGGTGCCTGGATGGCTCAGTCGGTTAGGTATTGGCCTTCAGCTCAGGTCATGATTCCAGAGCCCTGGGATTGAGCCCCGCATCAGGCTCCTTGCTCAGCAGGGAGCTTGCTTCTCCCTCTGCTTGCTGTTCCCCCTACCTGTGCTCTCTCCCTCTCTGTCAGATGAAGAAATAAAATCTCAAGAAAAAAACCAAGCCTGTCCTTCCCCACCACCCCACGCCATATCTCTACAGATGATGCCATCTGGTCCTCACATCATGACAGGGGGGCACCATTATTGTCATTCTCCCTGTTTTCCAGATGAGAAAACCCACCGGGCCAACCCTACATATTGAGGAAAGGGGCAGAATTGAGACCCATACCCGTGTGGACTGATTAGATCTGTTCTTTTAACTGCTCTGATCTTGAGAGTGGAGTAAACTCTTCTCACAGCTTCAATAACGTTACAAGATTTCTATTTCTGATCTGTATTTCTGTGCACATAAGTGTATGAGTACAGTAACAAGACACACACATACATACAGGCATATAGACACGCGGATACTGACGTGCATTCCTGGCATGTATTTCTCAGTACAGAGTCAGCTCACACGGCAATTGTGCAACATGGATCAACCTTAGATTCGCTCTTCCAGATGAGGTACTGGGGGAAGGAGTTGCCTAAAACTCAATCTTTCCTTCCTCCTCCCCTCCCTTCCTTCCCTCCATCTTTCCTGTGTTTCTTTTTTTTTTGGTACAGCAGGTGAGGTGTTTTCTGGTCACACTTAGGAGTTTCTGAGTTAGATGAGCAGTACTTGGGCTGACTGCTTTAGTTCAAGAAGGGATCGGAGTGAATTTATCTGCCTGGACTCAGCTAATCTTGGGCCAAGGTTTATAGGATAGAACTAGGCCCGCACACTTTGATTTCACAGCTCCTTTCCCATACACACAATCTGCCCTCCCCCCAGTTCTGCTCAACATTTTTCTCTCCCCATGTTTGTAAACACCTCTAAAGGAGTTTTTCTTAATCTTTCAGTGCCCCAGGCTTCTTTTTGCATGTAATGAATGTATGGAGCCTCTCTCAAGAAAAATTCCCAATCACCATCTATATTAAACTTGGCGCACAATTTTAGGGGATTCTATGTTTCTTTTGGAATTAAGCCCTTTCTGAACTTCTAAGGTGTTACTTTCACTCTCCCATCTCCTCCCCTCTAGCCTATGATGTTCACTGTATGTGTGTGACGGGGTACAGGGGGCAGGGGGCGGGGAGAGAATGAGTATTTGTGGTCATGTTTGGACAGACCTACCATCAAGGTGATTGTTTTTTGGACAACACTTCCTTCCCAGCTGTCTTAGCAGTCTCCGCATCATCCCACAGGAGCGCTTGCCTCAGTCATGAGACAGTCCAATATGAGCTTGGAACTCATATAAACTCCACCTGGGGGGCTGTAGCCTGGCTTCTGGAAGCCCTTGACTTACCATAGTCCAGAGCCTGCTGAGTAACCCTGGCCTTGATTCCAGGGTAAACAGTCTGGGCGGATGAGATGTAGAGATTCCACAGGAAGAAACATCCCCACAGGAGTTGGACTGCCTTTGTATGCATCTGCAATTAACCAACATTTATGGTTCCTTTACTGTTTTTGACTTTTCATTGGTCAATTCCATATAGTTTTCTATGATTTCTTGTTTCATTGCTCACTGCCAGAACTCACTCTATCCACCCATCCATCCATATATCCATCCATCCATCCATCCATCCATCCAACCATCCATCCATCCACCCACCCATCCAGTAATCATTTATTGAACACACCAGAACACGTGCTATGTGCTGAGGATGTGGAGATGACCTCTGTGTGTCCTTGGCTTCTGTTTCTCACAGATTAGTGGGTGATTCAGACACATACATGGAAGATTATGACTCAGGACAATACAATACAATGCAATGCAACGCAACACAAGGGACTTACCGTAAATGTAACTCTGGTGATATGTCTTGGGAAGGATAAGGGGTGGGGAGGTGGGATTTTAGACCATTTTAGAACACGAGTCGGTAGTTTAGAAAGGTGGCTTTAGGGAATGTGAGACCAACAGTCATCTGCTTAGAGACCCTTAATGACTCCCCTTTGCCCACAGGACAGGGTTTAAGCTCGCAGCCCAGAGGCAAGGCCTTGCCCTGCTCTATACTTACACCTCCTCAAAGACTTCCTTCCTTAACACACATGCCAGGCTCACCCCAGAATCTAGTACAATGCCTGGCATGCCGTAGATACACATATACAAAATCTTAAATGAACATCTCCAAGGAGAGGGACCACATCTTTTTTTGCTGTTATATTGAGGTGATGGCATATATTAAATATTCAGTGTATACTTGTTAAATGAACGGACTCAATGGATTAATGGCAGTCTATTTTCTTTCCCTTTCTTCCTTCCTACTTTCCTTCCTTCCACCCCTCCTTCCTTCCTTTCTTTCACGTAGTCTCCACACCTAGCATGGAGGCCAATGTTGGGCTTGAACTCATGACCCTGAGGTTGAGACCGGAGCCGAGATCAAGAGTTGGATACTCAAATGACTGAGCCACCCAGGTGTCCCTCAGCCCATTTTCTTGATGAATGAAGCACAGGTTACCAATAGCAACGGTGACATGGGTTTCTTTTAAGGACAGGCGAGTGAGTAATATGTTCACAGGCCTTGTTTCTAGTTCTGGCAGTTTACAATCTGGGTGAGCTACCATTTCTGCGTTCATACGTGTCAAAGACCCACAGGTGACAGATTCCCACTGAGTTAACATACAAACATGAAACAAATCAGGGAACTATTTGTGGGGGTGATGAAGGAAGAGGAAGTTGTGGGAGCTGTGCAAAGGGAGGGGTCAGGCCAGGTGGGGCAGGGAAGGATTCAAAGAAGGGCTGGGATTCAGGAGCAGTCTGGATGAAGGAAATGATCATTTCAAGAGGTGTGTATGGGGTGCTTGGCCGAAAAAAAGAAAGAGGTTTGATAAAGGGGGCTGTGTGGGCTTTATGGATAAGGCTATAGAGGTGGGAACGGAGTGTGTAGACAAAGGGCTGTTCCAGAGAATTTACTTGAGAGGAACAGAACAGTCTGACCAGGGAGAGGAGTATCCGAGTAGGGCTATTGCTAGCCTAGTTTGGTCTTCTTATGGAATGGAAAAAGTTCCCTTTGGAGATATACCGGCCTTCTGGCACAAAGTGGGGCAAGCAGAAAATGTTTTTTAAAAATCCCATACCATGTGCCTGGCTAGCTCAGTCGGTAGAGCATGAGACTCTTAAAAATCCCATACCAGTGTGCCCAGCTTGGTAGGGAAAGCAAGGGCTGCCCCGTGCCCCACTCACCCCTTGGGCTAGCATATTTTAAAAATATTTAGATTTCATTTATTTATTTATTTTTGAGAGAGAGGAAGGGAGAGAGAAAGAACGTGGAGCTTGACACAGGATTTGATCCTATGACCCTGAGATCATGGCCTAAGCCAAAACCAAGAGTAGGACACTTAACCCACTGAGCCACCCAGGCACCCCATGGGCTGTTTTGCATTTTGTCTAGTATACATATTGCCCAGTTTACACAGGGGACTTACGTGCAGATTAGTGAATGTTCATGTGGGTATTTTGCTGGAGGGCCATGAGGCTGAGACTTGGGGTCTTGACCTGTCTGTCTGGTGGTGTATCCGTCCACCTTCAGGTGTGAGAAGTGGCTGGGTCAGTCAACTTGCTTACATTTCTCATCTGATCTCCCAGGAGCCCTCTGTCCAGACCGACTGGACTCCTGGTCCCTAAGCACTCACCATGCTTCCTGCCTAATGCCTGCGCTTACACTGTTCATCTTCACCTGGGCCTGCAGAAACCCTGTACCTCCTTAAGGTTCCTTTTAAATATAGCCTTCTTTCTGAAGCCATTTCTGACTTCCCTAAGTTAATCTCATTTCCTTCTGAATCCTTGGGCAAAACAGATAGTTATTCATGTGTGCATATTTATTTTCTCACGTGCTGTCTGTCTCCTCTGTGAGAATGTAAGTGCCATGACGGCAGAGACCTCACTTGGTTTGGAGGCCCTAGAGCCTGGCTTAGTGTCTCAAACATAGAGTGATTGATAATTATTGGTAGAATGACTCAGTGAATCATACATTAAGGAAGAACCCTCACCTCGCTCTGCATTATATTACAGTTCTTTGCAGAGGTGATTCATAAAGCTTTGTACATTAGTGGGGTGCATGAGCCCATTAGAACAGATGTTCTAATGTCCAGTCCAGGAGCAGCGTTGGGGAGGTTAGGTACTGGATCATGGGGACAGGAGAAGTCTTGGGAGGACTGGCCAGTGTGGCTGGGGTACTAGGGATGCAGTAAGAGACTCAGAGTAGTGACTATCTACTATTAGAAATGGGGGCATTTCAATATCTTAACACTACTGTGGTCTCAGCCATTCAGTCTGCTGTTTCAGCCCTACAGAGTTGGTCTGGGTTATACTGGACAATGTGCAGAAAGGACCTGGGCAGCGCTGGAGGCAGGGCTATGGAGTGGTGGCTTGGGGATGGTCAGGTGCAGAGAGCATCAAGGGAAGCATGGAGCGATGACAATAAGAGCCAAAGGGGCGGGGCTTGGGTAGGAGACCTATCTCTGGTTGGGCAGCAGGTAATCTGAGGGAGGAAATGTGAGGAGTGGGACAAGCAAGCAAGGGACAGGGTGATACTAACATCTTATACTCAGAATGGATGTGGAAAGAAGCTAGGGCCAGTTGCCATCTGTGCTAGGCCCTCCTTGGTCCTTGTTATTCTGGGTTTGGGGGGTGGTGGTCAAGGGGTCCTGGAAGAAGGGGATAGGCAGAGATGGATGAGACTATGGGAGTGAGAACAACACTCCTGGGGCTGAGATTTGTGGCTATTCACCGGCTGATATAAAAGTATGTCCACATTTTAACAAATGGTGAAGCCACACGGATGTGCATTCACACCGACATTGCTGTGGGCAAAGAATTGTAAATGTGTCAGGCCAAGGCAGGCATGAGAGAATTTTTTTTTTTAAAGAGGAAAACATTTTCATAGCGGTGCAATGTGGTGGGAAAAAATTAGACCAAAAAGTTCGTACACATTCGACTGTATATCCCAATTAAGGTTGACATGATCTGTCTGTTGGCATGTAACTAGGACCTCAATAAGTATTTGTTAACTGACCAACTGATGGGGTTCCAAGATTCTGGTTAACTAAGAAAGGTTCTAGAAGAGTGTGAAAATAGGGGAGAAAACCAAACCATCGTAAAAATAACTTTCCATTTCTACAGTGAAAAAGCATAACGAACCAGAGCAGAAATATTACTTGTTAGTGGAGTAACAAGTGAAATAATGAATTTGTACACACACACACGCACACACACACATTTACCATTTACACAATCATCCTTGGAGGCAGATGTTACTATAACCCTACCTCCCTCTCAGGCATGTGAACACAGAGACTTGGAGAGTCTGAATGACCTGTCTGAGACCACACAGTAAGTCAGGCACCTGGGAATCACACCTTGCTCTTCTGGTTCCCAATTCTAGTGTTTATGAATTTAATTGTTTGATAAGTGCTAGATTTTTCATTTTCTTCTGGGAACATTAGGAGATGCTTGATGCCATCTTCTATGTGGAAAAAAAAATCATGAAGCATCTAGAGATTTTCAAGTGTCAAAGTGCAAATCCTTTTGTATTTTCTTGGGCACAAATGGAATTTTAATGTCCTTCCAGCAGCAAAAATCTATTTTCCCTTCTTCAGTAAAGTGAGTATCTGAAATGGTCTACATGGAGATCTAGGAACTCAAAACTGCACATAGAAAAACACATTTTTCCTCTAGAAGTTTTATGAGTGAATGAAATTCCGGGGCTAAAAAAGGACTGCATGTAACTTTCGGCTGAATTGTTTGTTAGGATGATAATTTATAGGCAGAGGAGGGAAGGAACCTTGTCAAGCAAGGAGATGAGTCCTAAAAGGTTAAATAATTTGGCTGACAAGTAAGGGCAGGATGAGTTGCCTATGAAAAGGGGGGATCCAAGATGACTTAAAAACCCTGCCCACAAGTTACCTATTTTGTTTTGTCTAAGGAATTGTTTCTTCCACGATTCAAAGCCTCAGAAGTCATTACATTTCCGTACCAATAAATGGACAGAATAACCCTTCTAAATTAGATGACTCTGCCATAACAACATTTTTTTCTAGTTATGTCTCTTGAAGCAAGGGCAACAAAAGCAAAAATAAATTATTGGGACTTCATCAAAATAAAGAGCTTCTGCACCATGAAGGAAACAATCAACAAAACTAAAAGGCAGCCTATGGAATGGCAGAAGATACTTGCCAATGACACATGCAGGAAAGGGTTAGTATCCTAAATATGTAAAGAATTTATACAACTCAACACCCCCAAACCTTACAATAATCCAATTAAAAAATAGGCGGAGACATGAACAGACATTTCTCCCAAGGAGACATCCAGATGCTCCACAAAACACATGAAAAGATGTTCAACATAACTTATCATGCAAATCAAAATTACAGTGAGATATTACCTCACACCTGTCATAATGGATAAAATCAATGATACAAGAAACAATAAGTGTTGGCAAGGGATGTGGAGGCAAAGGAATCCTTATGTACTTTTGGGAATGCAAACTGGTGCAGTCACTGTGGAAAACGGTATGGAGGTTCCTCAAATAGTTTAAAATAGAATTGCCATATGATTCAGTAATTGCACTACTGGGCGTTTAGCCCCAAAATACAAGAACGCTAATTCGAAGAGAAACATGCACCCCTACGTTTATAGCAGCATTGTTTACAATAGCCAAACTATTGAAATAGACGAGTATCCACTGACAGATGAATGGATAAAGAAGGTATGTACACACACATACACATACACAATGGAATTTCATTCAGCCACAAAAAAGAATGAAATCTTGCCGTTTGTAACGAGATGGATGGAGCTGGATAGTATAATCCTAAGTGAAATAAATCAGTCAGAGAAAGACAAATGCCATATGATTTCACTCATATGTGGAATTTAAGAAACAAAACAACTGAGCAAGGGAAAAAGAGAGAGAGGCAAACCAAGAAACCAACTCTTGACCATGGAGAACAAACTGACGGTCCCCAGAGGAGGTTGGGGGTGGGGGATGTGTGAAACAGGTGATGGGGAGTAAGGAGGGCACTTGTCCCGATGAGCACGGGGTGTTAGATGAAAGTGCTGAATCACTATATTGTACACCGGAAACTAACATTACACTGTAGGTTAACTAGCTAGAATTAAAATAAAAACTTAATATATAAAAACATAAATGTATCAGGTGGCCCTTGCCTGAACCATTCTGATGACCAGAAATAAGAAAACTCTAGTACAACTTGGGAAATTCCTGAGACAGGTTGTCTTGCCATTGGTATTTGCAGTGGTGAATACCAGACAGACTTTGGGAAAATCAGTTAACGCAGGTGATAAATGAATGAAATACAGCCTTTAAAACAGGGGCAAAGCTTGAAAAATTAAGTCCAGTTGGTTTAAAGAAGCCCGAACTGCCAGAATATTCCAACCTAATTGTTTTTTTTTTTTTTAAAGATAGTGGTTATCTTTTTTTTTTTTTAAGATTTTATTTTATTTATTTGACAGAGAGAGATCCAAAGTAGATAGAGAGGCAGGCAGAGAGAGAGAGAGAGGGAAGCAGGCTCCCTGCTGAGCAGAGACCCCAATGCGGGACTCGATCCCAGGACCCCGAGATCATGACCTGAGCTGAAGGCAGCGGCTTAACCCACTGAGCCACCCAGGTGCCCCTCCAACCTAATTGTTAAGACAAAATGTGTAGAAGGAGTCTGAATCAACAGGTATAGAATATGGGTAGAACTGGGGGCTGTTTCAAGGGATTCAGCTCACACATCTGATTTTTACCAAGAGCTCAAATGACAAGGGCATTGAAAATTTACACCGAGTCTTCCCCAAACTCCATACTTAACACAAACAGGTTAAACAGTTCCTTGAGTGGGAGGGCCCTTTGCTCTGGCAGGATGCAGGTCACTTGATGTGGTTGAAGACCTGGCCCCAAACACAGAGATCAGAGCAGCCCCTTCTTCCTAGATCCACACTGGTTTGACTTAGAGACGAGTTAGAATTTTCTGCCACTGAGCTGGGTTCCCCCTTGAAATGAAGGTAAACATAAGCGCAGAAGATTGAGGGACCATCTTGACGTTGCTGAACGAAGCCAATGTCCATCACTCGTCCATACCAACTCTCTATTCTTTCTCAGACCTGCTCAGAATCTTCTGGGTGGGCATGATGACACAAAAGACAAAAACAAAACAGAAAACCCTAGGCAGACAACAAAGACCCAGGCTACATGACAGCTCACTGAGCCGGGGCGTCACCCGCGGAAGGGTAATCCCTAACTGGGAGATTTTTGCGCTGGCAGAGACCAAAAGTTTGTTCGTGATTCTTACCTCAAGGAGAGGAAGTGTTCAAAGCTGGGGAGCACCTTCGACTCCTTCTGCCTCTGAAGCTATGTCTTCACTTGAGCCTTGAACTCAGCTGCTGAAAAGACAAGATAATTAAGTCTGAATCACCTAGTGGTGGATTTTTTTTTTAAATGCCTCTTTCAAAATGTGATACATGATTGCTACACTTCAGTTGCCCAATAGCATGAATGAAAACCACAGCTTCTGCCGAGATGAGCCGACAGTGCCACCCCTGCAGCGATTACTCCCTGTAACACACACACACACACACACTACTATGACAACATTACCAGAATGATTAACTCAAGATTTCCAATGTACTTAAAATGGTGTCAAATTGGACTGAGTTGGAAGAGGAAGAATCTTCCTTTCTGGGATAACAGGCCAGTTTCTCCTGGTCAGGGTGCCTGCAGTAAATAGGCCCACCACTGCCCAGAATACCTTTTGGGACTTTTGAGGGATCGGATTCGGTCTGAAAGCATGGGGCTTGATAACTGGTCTGACCTGGGGCGCCTGGGTGGCTCAGTGGGTTAAGCCGCTCCCTTCGGCTCAGGTCGTGATCTCGGGGTCCTGGGATCGAGTCCTGCATCGGGCTCTCTGCTCAGCAGGGAGCCTGCTTCCTCCCTCTCTCTCTGCCTGCCTCTCTATCTACTTGTGATCTCTCTCTGTCAAATAAATAAATAAATAAATAAATAAATAATCTTAAAAAAAAAAACAAACCGGGCTGACCTAGTTACCACCTTTATCTCTCAGGGTAGGAGCAGAGCGCAGATGGTATCCCTAAGCGCCTGCTCCTTTTCAGGTTGCTAGTGCCTTCCGCTCTCAGCATTTCTTTCAGGTTCGGTTGGGTGGGTGCCACAGCTCCGACGTGACTTCACACCGGTAAGTTCTAAACCCTGTCTGCCCTCTCATCCCTCATGCTTTAGTTTTCGTGTTTTACATGGCCAGGGATCTGACGGCATGAAGTATCTAAGGTCTGATTTACAGTTTTCTGGGTAAGATAGGGCGCCCCACTGTCCTGATTTTCTCAGGATGCAGGATTTTCAGTACTAAAAGCAGAACAGTCCTGGGGAAACCCAGCAGACTGGTAACGCTAAGAACAACAGGCACGCTCCCTTGGGCATTGTCCGCGCTCCTGAGAGCTCTTCGGGTCTCTGACCCCAGGCGCCTCCCGTTGTATTTACCTATTTAACTGGTGTTTCCTTAGCGGCAAAATAGGGATTAAAAATAGTATCTACCTTGGGATGCCTGGGTGGCTCAGTCAGTTAGTTAAGCCGCTGCCTTCGGCTCAGGTCATGATCCTGGGATCCTGGGATCGAGTCCCGCATTGGATACCTTGCTCAGTGGGGAGCCTGCTTCTCTCTCTGCCTCTGCCTGCCACTTTGCTTGCTTGTGCTCTTTCTCTCTCTGATAAATAAATAATATCTTTTAAAAAAATAGTATCTACCTTGATAGGACCTGGTGGAAAAAAAGAAGTTGACCGTCAGCTGGTTGGGCTGCTGTTGTGTACAAACAACAGACACTTTCTGCTCACAGTTCTGGAGGCTGGAAGTCCAAGATTAAGCAACCTGCGTGATCACATCTTCCTGGTTCACAGCCAGCGCCTTCTGGCTGTGTTCTCACACAGTGGCAGGAGCCAGGGATCTCTCTGGAGCCTCTTTTATACGGCATCGGTCCCATTCATGAGATTCCACCTTCGTGACTTGAGCACCTCATAAAGGCCCCGCCCGCAGATGCCACCACCTTTGGGATTAGGATTTCAACACGGGAATGTTTGTGTTTTGGAGGGATGCAAACATTCAGACCATAGCCATAACCTGGAAGAATTTGTTCTTAAAACTGAAAAATACTGTAAAATTTTATTCATTGGTATGTGGCCTTATCAATGGTGACACAAGCCTGAAGACACTTTCCTCACTGAATCATTTATTGTCATCACAGATTGCACTCATTCAGTCCACAAATATTGGGCAAGGACCTCTTTAGTAAAGAAGACAGATTCCTTGTCCACGTGGAGTTGATTAGATGAGGCTATAAAACAAACAAGCAAACAGCAAAATGAATAAAAAGGTAGAGATTGCATCATATGCTATGGAGGAAACAAGGGACGGTGTTGGTGTGTGGTCTTATAATGGACAGGGTGCTGTCACTGGGGGAGGCAAGCTCCCTTTGGGGGATGGCCCAGGAAGGCTTCTCTGAGGCGGTATACTGGAGCTGAGATCCGGGCTCTGAAGGGAATAACGGTACAGACCCCCGTACTGTATGAAGGACAGACATACAGGCATTAGGCATCAGAACAGCAGGGTCTGGTGGGGAGCTGAGTTCTGGGGAAACCTTGGCTGGAAATGTGAATTTCTAAATCATCATGTGGTCCAAAAATGCAATGGAATATTACTCGGCCATCAGAGAGGATGAATAGCCAACTTTTGTATCAACATGGACGGGGACTGGAGGAGATTATGCTGAGGGAAATAAGTCAAGCAGAGAAAGTCAGTTATTATATGGTTTCACTTACTTGTGGAGCATAAGGAATAACATGGAGGACCTTAGGAGAAGGAAAGGAAAAGTGAAGGGAAGGGAATTGGAGTGGGAGACGAACCATGAGAGACTGTGGATTCTGGGAAACAAACTGAGGGATTTGGAGTGGGGTGGGAAGTTGGGTGAGCCTGGTGGTGGGTATTATGGAGGGCACGTATTGCATGGAGCACTGGGTGTGGTGCATAAACAATCAATCTTGGAACACTACATCAAAAATTAATGATGTACTGTATGGTGACTAACGTAACACAATAAAAAGATTCTATTAAAAAGAAAAATAAGAAAAAAAAGAAAAAATAAATAAACCACATGCTGGTGGTGAAATGAAAGCCCAGAAGTTGGCAGGTGCACATGGGGCAGTTTCTCATGGTGTAAGGGCTACTGAGGGCTGTGGGATGATTTAGGTGCTTGACGGACAAACACTTGAAATCGTCATTGTGTTCAGTGTGTGAGGAAAAAGACTACACAACTAGACATGGAAGCAGAGGAATGACATCACAGATCACGTGGACAAATTCACAAACTACACCAAATATTTCTGTCCTTTCCTCAGAATCCTCCCTGGGTGGCAGTACCAGTTTTGCACCCTGTCCCCCATCTCTCCTGCCCGGAGCGGCTGCTTGGCCCTAACTTCCTCCCCTGCTCCCTCACTCTCCCTCACTGCCCCATACCTTTTCTCCATCAGTAAGATCCCCATCCTCCCAGCCCCCATTTGCCTCTCCCATCCATTAACCAGCTGCATAGGATCTGCTAGACTTACAGAGAAGCCGATCATTAAAACAGCAGTATTTTTTCCTGAAGCAGATATTAATTTTTCCTTTTGTCCTGCAAAACCTGAAAGTCTTGGTGGAAACCTGAATCACTGTTGTCTATCCTGGGGCGTGTGGCACGGGATTTGAGGGGAGTTCTCAGGAAAGGTGGCCTGGAGAAAGTGAACTCGACTCCGTCCTGCAGTGCTGGGACCTGTCCTGCCCACCCCACCTGGGACCCTGGGCAATTTGCTCCATTTGTGGGTCTCTGCCATCCAGAGTCACTGAGAGAATGGAGCTGAATGAGCTAACACATAGTTTTTCATCCAGTATTAATAAGATGCATCATTACGTTTCTCTATTTTTATCTTAAACATTCAGAGTTTAGTTTTCATGGTAATTATTTTTTACATTTACCCTCTATTTGGAAATTATTAAGTTTTCTCTTAACATAGCTTCCCCCTTTAAAAAAATGTACATACAGCTTTTAAAAAATTATCATTAGGGCTCCTGGGTGGCTCAGTGGGTTAAAGCCTCTGCCTTCAGCTCAGGTCATGATCCCAGGGTCCTGGGATCAAGCCCCACATCGGGCTCTCTGCTCAGCGGGGAGCCCGCTTCCCTTCCTTTCCTCTCTCTCTGCCTGCCTCTCTGCCTACTTGTGTCTGTCAAATAAATAAACAAAATCTTTAAAAAATTATCATTATTTTTTTAGAGATGGAGAGAGAGAAGTGAGAGAGAGGGGCAGAGGGAGAGGGGGGAGAGAGAATCTTAAGCAGCCTCTGTGCCGAGCGTGGAACCTGATGCAGGGCTCAATCTCATGACCCTGAGATCACGACCTGAGCCAAAATCAAGAGTCAGACACAACCAACTGAGCCACCCAGGCACCCCTAAACCAATGTACATACAATTTAAGAAGTGGACTGATTTATGGGGAAAAGTAAATAATGGTGCAGCTCTGGTGGGACATGGAATAATTCTAGAAAAAAAAAAAGGCCCAAATGGTTTGAGTTTAGGAAAAGAAGATGGAAGAAGAGGGGGCAGCTAGTCTGTTTTTCTTTCATTTAGAAAGAGCCTGAGATTTCAGCTCCCTGGCGTCCTTTCTGCTCAACAAGTGGCTTTAAGACAAATTTGCTGAATCCTCCATCACCTCAAAAGCCAGCAGCACTATGTCCAGGGGCACTATTTATTTTAGTTTTTCAGATTTAACTGAGAAAATGTGCTGGGCATTCCTGCTTATCCAGCCTACCCACAGTGGCCGTCTAGAAGGCAAGATTAATTATTCTACTTACTAATGGCTGACAGCATGTTAGTCTCTACAGATCAAGGGACACCTTTAATTAAAACTCCAAAGAAACATCATAATTAACTAGGAAGAATAATTGTTCACTAAAGAAAACTTTCAAGATCCAGTGTTAAGGAATTGAGCACCCTACTTCTTGGTTTCTAGAATGTCTGGGCTATTCCCATATAGAGCAAAAGCTATCTGAATACCAGACTTTTTTTGAGCTTGGAAGACAAATTATATTATTCTTTGCAGGAGAGTAAAGTTAGAGGGGACAGGGGTCATCCATATGCTGGGATGGGGGAAGAACCAATATTTTGTGTTGGTGAAATCTGGTTAAAAGGACACCCTGAAGAGGGAATAAGAGGTAGGAAAAAAGAAGAGCTAACATTTTTGTTATATTCTGGGCACCAGCCATATATTATCTTATTAATTCCCCACCAAGACGGTATGAGGTACTAATATTATCTCAATTTTATAGGTAAGAAAACCAAGGGGGTTCGGTATATGCCGAAGCTTAGGTGTCACAGCTCAAGTTCTAGAGCCGGGACTCGGGACCCAGATGTCCTTGTTCCCAGAGTCTGTGCCCTTAACCACTATGTCATCCTGCCTCTTCAGGAAGGTCGCTAACGGGCAACGCACAGCCCAGGGGATGTGGAAGGTGAGGAGAGAGAAGGATGCTGTTGATAGGCAACACAGCTGGTTTTCCAAGCCGCTAACTGGATCTGTAAGAATGACACACAGATAGATGGGTTTGTTTGAAGCTGCAAGCTTATTCCAGACCAGAGGAAGCTGTCTGGAATTCGTGTGGCTCTCGAGAGATCAGCGGTTCACTCTGGATGGGCTGAGGAGACATCTGGCAGAACCATCCTGTCCCCTGGCAGCATCTCCCTGTCTCTTCCCAGCTCTGTCCCAGGCCACCCTCCCCTGATGCCTGTGATGACTGACCCAGACCATGGCTCTCCCGCTAGCCACTCTCTGCAACGGTTTACGGCATGGATTCCCTCCTGGTTTTGAAAAATAAACAAACCCACTTACTTACCTCACTTATTATCAGTTGTCTAAAAGGGAGTTGTATTTTATTATTTGCAGTTCAAACTGAATTTAAATTCATGTTAAACTTGAAATCAACATACCTATGTCTTTTATGAGACATGAGAGATATTGTGGAACCAAGCAAACAAGATAATGTGATACGACTCTGAAATGTCTGAGAACCAACAGGGTGAGCCTAGTTCAGACAAGAATTTTTCTCCCTCGATGCGATTGACATTTCGGGCCGCATCATTCTTTAATTCTTTGATGTGGGGACTGTCCTACGCCTTGTAGGACATTCAGCAGCACCTCTTGCCTCTACTGTGATGTTGGTAGCACCACTTTCTCCTACCCTCGTTGTGACAAAACTGTCTCCAGACTATGGCTAATGTCCTTGGACAGGCCTTGGTTGAGAAGCAAGAAAATAAAGTATATTCAAGTACTCTATCTGCCTTGCTGTAGAAGCTGGCATGCCTCTGGAGGGTCAGATTCTACTATTCAATTTATTTATTTATTTTTTTACTTATCCAATACATATTTGAATACACTCTCTTGGTGACAGATTCAAACAACACTGAAGTTTACATATTGAGCTGTGAAAATCCCTGATGCTCCTTCTACCCCTTATCCCTGTCTTCTGTATGCCTCCTTCTAGTTTGCTTTCCAAGAATATTTTTCTTTCTTTCAATAGATTTCAGACATCTTCCTTTGGACCCTGGATAGGGTTTTCATCATTTCAACAACTTCTGGAGGTTCTTTTCCTAATTTGCACGGTTTGAATTTCCTTTCACAACCCTTTTTAAAGGTCCATTTCAATTTCTTACCAATCACAGCAGCTACCTCAAAATACTTTATAAGTGTTAAGAAAACCAAAACAACCACAGCAAGACCACATGGTATAGACCAGTGGTTCCCAAAGTGTGGTTTCATAGTGGCATTACCTGGAAATCATTAGAAATGCAAATTCTCAAGCCCTTCTCCAGACCTGATAAATTAGAAAACTGTGTAAATTAAAGCTCGAGATTCAGGAAAATGGATTGGATTTAAGTAAACAGTCAAACGAAGGCCAACCTGGCTTTCTTTGGTAGAGACAGAATGAAAATATTAATTCCGAAGAGATATATCAAAAACTCAGAGACAACAATGGATATCTTTATGCCATTTTCAATTTTGCGTAATCAGTCCTAACAAGGAAGGTGGGGACTGAATGCTGTGAAGACAGATTAAGACCTGCCTTTTCCCCTTGAAAAACTCAAAACCTAGGACTAGAGAAAGTCCGATGTGCAAATAATTGTACTATGATATGATGGATAACATTGGAAAGCATGTTCCAATTGCTCTTGGAACAAAAGGAAGGAGCAACATACTTTCCTTGGAAGAAGGAAAAGGAAAGTATTCCAGGCAGAAGGATCAGCATGTGCAAAAGCACATGAGCACGCAAACTTACTTGGTGGGAGAGGATGTAGAGTGGGGGAGAGGCATTCTGGAGGAGTGGCAGTGTGTCTAGTCAATAGGGGTCATTGGGAAAATCGAAGAAAGTGACTTCTAGCTGGACTAGTAAGGGCTTTTATCATGCACAGAAATCTGATTTATATTCAGAAAACTATAGGAAACTCAACAATAAGGAAAAAAAGAGTTAAAAAGTGGACAAGAGATTTGAAGACACCTCACTGAAGATTTATAGATGGCCAATAAACATACAGAAAGATGTTCAACATTGTTATTAAGAATTGCAAATTAAACAATGAGATACATCTATTAGAAGGACTAGAATAAAAAACAACCAGATATATATATCAGTGGTGAGGATGTAGAGAAACAGAAACTCTTGTTCATTGCTAAAGAGAATGCAAAACGGTACAGCCATATTGGAAAACAGTTTGGCAGATTCCTACAAAATTAATCCTAGTATTGCCATACAACCCAGCAATGGTGTTTCTGGGTGCTTATCCAACTGATCTGAAAACTTAGGTCTATGTAAAAACCTGCACCAACACCAATGTTTATAGCAGTTCTATTCATAATTGCCCCAAAATGGAAACATCCAAGATGTCCTTCAATAGGTACATGGATAAACTGTAGTACATCCATACAATGGGATGTGACTCAGCATTACAAAGAAATGAGCCAGGAGCCACAAGAAGGCATGGATTAATCTCAACCGCTTATTGCTAAGAAGTTAGTCACAAAGTCAGAAAATGGTATACAATGATTCCAATCATATGACATTCTGGAAAAGCAAAACTAAAGAGATGGTAAAGAGATTGGTAATTGCCTGAGACTGGGGGCAGGTGGAGAAGGTTGAAGGGCAGGGGACTTTTTAGGTAGTGAAATAAGACATTATGCATTTGTCAAAACTGATAGAACTTTACAGGTCAGAATAAATCTTAACGTATGTAGTTTTAAAAAATCACATAGGAGATTGAGGGGGTCCAAGACAGAATGCAGAACATGAGAAAAGAATCTAAATGCATTACAAGTGTATGAAACAACCTTGGTGAAGGGGACTGGAGAACAAGGTGCTGACCTGTGTCGCTCTGGGAACAAATGAAAGCTGTATGATGGAGGCCAGCAGGAGCTGTTGTTGAAGCACTGTACTCGAGCTGACAATGTTGTTTTTGACAAGGGTATGGATTAAGAATCCTGAAACCACGCCACATAGTCGCTGGAAATGAATGACTAAGTAAATGGATGGTGGATGGGGAAAGCTAGATTTGTCACAGTTGGATTGGGAAGTTACAGATAAGCAAGGGAGGAGAACAGAATGATGATGTGGTAATTGATTAGAGCGGGAAACATCAGAATGAACTCATGCTCAGCTTAATATAGAAGCAGATGGTTATGTATGGAAATAGCATGGACATACATGTATCTCCCTGCTCTGTCAGCTGAGAAGGCTTAGAATCAATAACACCTCAATAGCAATGAGCACCGCTAGCACCCAGATCGTGGTTTCTAATACCACTCTCCTGTAAAAAGAACTAGGGTACCTAGGAAAAATGGTTGATTCTAGGGTTGGGGCAGGATATATACAAAATGATCCTAGAGCATCTTACAGTGCCAGAAAATAAGAAAGTGCTAAAGAACAGAACAAATGAACAAAAATCCACAATAATGTAAAATGGATACAGTAGCCAATGGAAAGATTTCCCAGTGATCAAAGCTGGAACAATTTGAGCAACAAAATAAATGAAGCAGTATTGGATTATAAGCAGAAGTATAAAATAAATATAAGTCCACGCTGATATAAGGGACTGAATAGACAAATCTCCTGTACAGAAGAAATTCAAATAATTTATATAGATACTCCACCCGTAAAATCTAAAACTCTAAGTGTGGGCTACACATAGTGACTTTCTTCCAAAGGCTACAGTATGAAAAGGAGAAATAAGCAGTATTCTTTCTGTGGAGAAACCAAGTGATTAGGATGTCCCTGACCTATGTCCCTCGTGGTGTATACCTGTCAGACACATAGCTTCCTACCGTCTTTTGAATGACCTTTCTACATGTGGGGACATTTGCCTTCCCAAGGAAGGAGTTCAGACCCCACAATCTCAGTCTTCTTTGCTGCCAGGACTCAGGCATGGAACTCCCGTCTCTCTCAACCAGATGCCTTCCTATGAGCCTTTGATTTAGAAGTGAGCAAGGTGAAGAAAAAGGCTCTTTCGGAAGCTCAGCGTTTTGCTGGTGCGGGAGGCTGCAAAGCAGTGCGGCATTTGAAGGTGGTAGCCATTCCGCAGTGGTTCCTGTCAGGGTGACAGCAGTTTCCTCCAGGGCGGGGTGGGGCGGCAGCAGCAATCCCGGGCAGTCCGGATAATGTCCTCATCAGGCCAGGCCAGTTCTTCCGCGTGGTTCTGAGTTTCATTCCTTGAATTAGCCTGGAACCACTTCTTTAGTCCTTCCCAGAATCCCCTGAGCTATCCGGTATCTTTTAACATGTTCCAATTCTTCTTAGTCAGCCAGAGATAGTCTCTATTGCTCAGCCCTAAGAAACCGGATAAAGTATTCCCTGCTTAAAACTCTCCCTTGCCTTCCCATGCGTTCTAGAATATTGTCTCAAATCCTTTGCCCAGCTCAAGTGTCTTCTTTATCTCAGATGTACCCACTCTGTCCTTCCCTCTGGCCGCACTGAGCCACTCTGGTCCTGCCACCCTTCCTCAATCTCAGATTGCTTGCCACTGAAGAATCCTACCGGCACAACCACTCTTCTCTGTGTACACCAGTCCCCAGGATGGCTCTTACCTCTGTCATAAACAAAAAAACTCACGATGCTCTACTACAAGAGTTGATTCACTCAACTGTGAACTCACTCATTCTTTGAGTCCCCAGCACCTGGAATAATATCTAGCACAAAGCAGGTGTTTAATACATGTTTATTTACCCAACGAAGATCGGGAAGTGGACGAGTACTGCCACCCACTGAGAGGAAACGCCATTGGACTCTTTCATAATGATTTGGACAGCAGCTCTCAGACAAGGATGAAATTTGACGATTCCCTCTCTCTTATCAAAGTTATCATCATTATCATCACTGTCAGACTCTCCATGGTAGCCGGCCCTCGGGTGGCTCCCAACGCTCCCTGTCTATTGGTATTCATACCTTTGGGTTGATCCTCCCACACCGAAGGGTTGTCTGGAATGCCAGTAGTAGTGATGGTTATGTGGCTTCTGAGGCTCGATCACAGAAGACACTGTGGCTTCTGCTTTGGTCTCTTTGGGACCACGTATTGTGAGAGAAGCCAGATGCCAAGTCATGGGGACACTCAATTCACCCTATAGAGAGGTCCATGCTGTGAAAAACAGGCCTCCCGCCAACACTCAGGTGAGTGAGCTATCCAGCAAGCAGGTTGTCCAGCCTGAGGCAGCCTTGGCCTACATCTTGCCTGGAATCTCAGGAGAGACCAAGACAGAACCACCCAGCAACGCCATGCCCAAATCCCTGACGCACGGAACCTGTTGGACACTTCACCTTTGTTGCTTCAAGCTGCTAAACTTTGGGGTGATTGCTATGCAACAGATTACTACTATACTCTGCGACAGAGATCAGGGACTACAAGCTGTTTCATACTTTGCTGTAACAAAAGGAAACTAGGGGAGCCTGGGTTCAACTAAGGCTTCCAGCCAGCCCCGTATTCTGCAGCCTCTCTCTCGGCGTTAACTTTCTCCGAGCACGCCTGGAAGGACTCGGCACAGCCGCCGCAGAAGAACCCCCACGGCCTTCAGAGCCGCGACACCCGCAGCCCGCGGCAGTCTCGGCACCTGCGCGCTGTGCGCCTTTTACTCCCAGGCGGAGCCGTTGCGCGCCGAGTCATCGATCACAAGACGCCAAGCGGCCTGGCTGGGCAGCTGCCCGCCCGAGGGGTGGGCTCTAGGGGGCGCTCTCAAGAGAAGGGTGGGGCGCTCATGTTCCAGAGACCGGCCGGCAGGGGCCGTGGCAAGTCCTTGTCGCCGCTCGGTAGTCCTCAGTAACCCCCGCGGCTCCCGTAGTCGCCGCTCGGGGCCCGTCGCCGCCTCCGAGTCCGGACCCCCGGACCCTCCCGCTGCCATCATGAAGCTGCGGGTGCGGCTACAGAAGCGGACCTGGCCGCTCGAGATGCCGGACGCGGAGCCGACGCTGGGCCAGCTGCGCGCGCACCTGAGCCAGGCCCTGCTGCCCACTTGGGGCTTCAGGTAGGCGGCCGCGGCGGCAGCGCGCCGCGGGCCCGGGAGCAGTGCGCGGGAGCGCGCGCCCGCCGCGGGCGGTCACGTGAGGTCGGGCCCCTGCGGGGCGTCGCGGGTCGGGCGTGCAGGGGACTGCGACGCGCGCAGGTCGGGCGCGGCGCGGGCGCTGGGGCTGCAGCTCGCGGGATCCCGGGTCGCGGAGGACATGGCCCGGAAACCCGGGGACCCCCTTCCCTTGCAGGGTGAGCCATCGCTTCCGTTTCCGCCTCGGAGGAAACCGGGGACGGGGCGGGGCGCAGGGGTTCGGCTCGGGGCCGACCTTTCCAGACTCTGTGGGATTCAGGTTTACCATCACCAGCTATCGCAGTGTCCCTGGGGAAAACGTCAGGAAAGTTCTAGAAGAAGTTAGAAACCGGCCCTCCATCCGAGGCCACCGGTGAGCGGGCCGCTGCTGGGGCCGCCGTAGTGTTGAGGCTGCGCTGAGTGTGCGGGCGCCCGGCCCGCGGGGAGCACTTTGACTTCCCCGCCGCAGAGTTTTACACAGTACGGGGTGTCGGCGTGGGTCAGATCCTTTTACTTCCCTGGCGAGCTGTTGCTTTTTTGCTAAAACTAAGATAAACGTTGGCCACGGGATGACCCTGGAGGGCTTACAGTTTGGGGGCAGTGACGTTGACAAACGACGGACCAGATTCCGCTATTAATTTATGGGACTGCAAATGAGACGGCTTTGATTCCACAGAGAGTATTTTCTGGGGACAGTAATCTGGGGGTAGAGGAACAGACGTAGGGCGGACCTCTTCACATACTGAGGTAGCGAATTTGTAATTTGAGTGTACTAAGAGAACAGAAAAAGGCGGTCTCTGGGGCTTTTTGGGTGAGTTCATCAAAAGTAAATCTTTCTGTTAATTAAGTGGACCGTTTTTATGAGACTTTTATATACTTTGACTTTATTTTTACTTATATAATGAGGTCATATTATGAACTTCTCACCTTTCATTTTTCAGGTAAAGGCACGATATTAAAAGTAAGCCTGTTTTTCCCCAAATTAAAAATGAGATATTGACATAACTGTTAAGTGCTGTATTAAGTGACATGCCTCTTGTTATTTTTGATGTTAAACCTAAGCGTTTTGTATGCTGATGCCATTACCCCGCCATAAATCTTCAAAAGCAACTTTTTTAAAAAGATTTTTTCATATATATGTATATATATTTTATTGATACTATTTTTTAAATTAAGGACAGTCTTGAAAGGACTTTACAAGAGCCTAGGTTAGTTTCTTCTTTGAGTTTGTTTTTATAGTTGAGGCTGGTTAACTGGAGGGAATGTAAGCTTCAGCTTCTGAAAGTAAATTCCTTCTTCTGAAAGTACCTTAACTTTATAAAAATGGGCAGTTTTAAAATGACCATAGGACATTGTTATTTTTAAAGTGTCTTCACTGAGCAAGTGCATCTGGGATTGACATAAAATATTTTTAAAAGGCCTGGTATTTCTAAAATGGCATTTTCTTCCTTTTTTTAAATTTAAAGATTTTATTTATGTATTTGACAGACAGAGATCACAAGTAGGCAGAGAGGCAGGCAGAGAGAGAGAGGGGGAAGCAGGCTCCCTGCTGAGCAGAGAGCCCAGTGCTGTTGGGGAGGGGAGTTGATCCCAGGACCCTGAGATCACGACCTGAGCTGAAGTCAGAGGGTTAACCCACTGAGCCACCCAGGTGCCCCTAAAATGGCATTTTCTGATGAATTAAAATTTTTTTTTTTAGTTTCAGAAAACCAGTTTTAACGCCTCTGCGGAAAAGCTGTATGTTACTTTATTTTTAAATTTTTATTTTATTTTTTTTAAAGATTGTATTTATTTATTTGACAGAGACAGCAAGAGAGGGAATACAAGCAGGGGGAGTGGGAGTGGGGGAAGCAGGTTTCCCACCAAGCAGAGAGCCCAATGCAGGACTCCATCCTAGGACCCTGGGATCATGACCTGAGCTGAAGGCAGACGCCTAATGACTGAGCTACCCAGGCGCCCCTGTATGTTACTTTAGAAGTAGTTTTTCCCTTTTTCTAAATGGGGACAGTAGGGCAACATTTTTATTCATCATATAATCCTTTAGCTTTTCTACAGATAGATGTTTGGATGAATATTTTGTTAGGTACTGTTAAAAAAACCTTTTGCTATGACAGATGATCCATAAACACATAGTACATTTGAGGCATTGTTCTCTTTATCTGTTGGGATGGTGTTTTTTTGGGCATCTGGCAGATTTTCAACATTTTTCCAAGGGTTTGAAAACCCTTGATAACAGAAGCGTAGCAACTTATTTCCTAATAAGCAAAACTGTGGCAGTTTCTCCAACAGACACTGTAATTGATAAGAAAAAATGTCTTAACATGTGAAAGAAAACAAATGAATTACTTTGAGCACTTTCGAAAATGCAGCATTGCAAGAATACTGTTTATTCATGATTTTCAGTAGACTTCATCCTTGGTTGACCTCTCAAAAAGTTAAAGAAGTCAGCATTGCTGAGTGTAAACGCCTTATAAAATGTGCACTGGTTTGTTAGTTACTCTTCACTACTATGTGATGAAATGACGGTTATTCTCTCAGATCAGAGAAGCTCTGATATGGAAGGGAGACTTCATTGCTTCGGGCTGATTTGAGCTCTTAATTTTTTTAGCAGTGGGTTTTGGATTTGTGCTATTTTCATTATAAAAGACATTATACATGGGGTACCTGGGTGGCTCAGTGGGTTAAGCCTCTGCCTTCAGCTCAGGTCATGATCTCAGGGTCCTGGGATCGAGCCCCGCATTGGGCTCTCTGCTCAGCGACCCCCCCCCCCCCCGCCTCTCTGCCTGCCTCTCTGCCTACTTGTGATCTCTGTCAAATAAATAAATAAAATCTTAAAAAAAAAAAAGACCTCATACGTAACTGGTCATCAGTAAGAACGGTGACCATGTATTTAACAGTGGGAGGAGTGAATTTATACCCCGTCCTCTACATACTCATCTTCTTGTGATTGTGAATATTCATCTAGAACATGGGGCTAGTATTTCGGAACAGACATAAGCTGACTGTTCTATTGAGACAATGACTAGGGAGCCCTGATTTCACTTTCATCACCTTCCCAACTAATGTTTGTTGGTTGCATTTATTCCACAAATACTTTTGTTTGCCAAGTGCTGGAGAGAAATAGTTTTGAAATAGACAAGATGACTGACCTTATGAAACTTAAATTGTAGTGGGGGTGGAGAAGAGATGATAAATCTGGAATTTCCAAATAGTGATGGAGTAGTAACAATGAAACATGACAGTGGAATAGAGTGATGGAGACTAGGCAGAAGGCATCTTGGAAGAGGTGGCATGTGAATTGAGACCCAGAGGATGAGAGTCAGTCCTCGGAAGACCTGGAAGAGCAAATGCAGAGGCCCAGAGGCTGCAGTGAGGTTGGTCTGTTTTGAGGAAGGGATCGAAAGCTGACATTGGTGGAGAACAGTGATTGAGGGGATGGGGTAGATGAGTTAGAAGTGGGTAGGGTTCAAATGGTGAGCGTCGGAGGCCGTGTTAGAGATTCTGTTCCGAGTTCAAATAGAAGCCATTGGAGGATTTGCAGCAGAGCAATGATGTGACGTGGTTTGTATTTTAGAAGTCCAATGCGCTATCCATTGCGCCACAGAGCCTGTGTGGTTTATGTTTTAAAAAGACTATATTTCATTGACTGCTTCTTAAGATCTTATCAATCTTAAGATGCATACTGTTTTATGTAACACTAGAGGAAAAATTGCTGGCAATTACCCTTTGACGTGTCATCAATTTTAAGAAGCATCCCTGTTTCAGAGATACCAGAATTACAAAAGATGTGAAGTGTGTACCTTAGAATTGATGAGAACATGGGTTAATGATAGAGAATTACTATATCCTGCTCCCTGGGCTGGAATTGTAGCCATTAGAAATCTGTAACCTAGGCATTTGGTGATAAGAACAAGTAATTCAGATAGTTTTTACAAAACTTTGGCTTCCTTTTTATTTTTGTTTCGATTTCATTACTTCATTTTTCCAAGATCATACCGTGTACCTTATATACGTTCTAAGTGTATTATTGAGGGTAATGGTAGCAGGTCATGGTAGGTAGCTCTTACTATCCTTATCCGTCTCTCTTGGCAGTTCTGATACCCGGTTTGCAATCACCTTGAACAACAAGGATGCCCTCACTGGAGATGAAGAGACCTTGGCTTCTTATGGGATTGTTTCTGGGGACTTGATATGTTTGATTCTTGAAGATGCCATTCCAGCACCTAACTTACCTTCATCCACAGATTCAGAGCATTCCTCACTGCAGAATAATGACCAACCTTCTTTGGCCGCCAGCTCCAATCAGTCCAGCTCACAGGATGAACAGCCCAGTGCTTCGTTCCAAGGACAGGCAGCCCAGACTGGCGTCTGGAGTGATGACAGTATGGTAGGTATTAATACCAAGATGAGAAATGGGGTAGTTGAGAAAGCACACTGAACACCTCAGTTGAATTCTGTGTCCGTGAGGCTAATTACGATTGGTAGACTGCAGATTATATTCTTGTAGAAAATCTGAAACTGCTGAATGCCTGGACCAGTACTTGACTGGGATTCTGAAGAACCCAGATTTTCTGTATTTGTTTTGTTCAGACATTTTACACCTCCAGACAAATTGTCCCTCGGCTCTGTTGCTGCCTCCTGGCTGTGGTTCGAGCGCAGCTTCTCTAGTCTGCTCCGCTCAGTAAGGCTGTACAGAGTCCGCTTACTTCCGGAGTACCTGTAGGATGCTTACACCTGGATTCTGAGTGTTGCTGTCTCACACTCTGTGCTGACATGAATTTGCAAATAGGAGTGTTCTCTTCTTCCCAAACCAGCTGCCCTTTCTGTTGGTGGCATCACTGTTTTCCTGAGCTTGAAACCCTGCAGTGATCTTTTGACTCCTTTGACAAGCCCTGTCAGTTCTTTCCGTTCCAGGCTTCCAGTGTCTGTCCTGCAGCCTGCTTTCTGTGTTCATCTTTTCCCTACACATTTTTGATGATGTTGTTCCCTTGCTCTCTAGTAACTGTGTCATTAATAACACCTGTGCTTACAATTTTTGAGCTGAAAAAGACACAATTATCCCTAGTTTAACCCTATCATATTACAAGAAGGAAAATGTCTCTCCTCTTATACCTAGTTTTTAAGGCTTTTCAGGGCTGGTTTCTGTTCTTCCCGCCAGTAAGCTATCATCTCCAGTCAGACCAGACTCCTTATCATGTCTCCTGTACCAGCTGGCACTTTCACACGTTCCCGTGTGTGCACGCACACACACCGTACCTGCTGCTTTATGCCTTTGCCCTTGCTGTTTCCCGAGCCTGGAATGCACCACCTTCCCTCCCTCTCCTGTCTGTGCCCGTCTTCCAAGGCCCTGCCAGCCACAGTCCAATCATCATCTTTAATTTCTTAGTATTGATTATCTTTACTGCCTTGTAAACACCTCATTATTTATTATCCTGTCTTTTGATTTCTTGTATGGCACAAATGATCACATATATCACATAATTTCTTAATACTACATATATGCCATCATGTTCACAGTTTTTTGTGTGTATACATGTAACTTCAGCTTAGTTCCCCCCCCAAGGCCTTAAACATTTGTGAATGTTAAGTGTGCATTGTGCCTGTCATGTATAGATAGATATTAAGAAATGCTTTTTAAAAGATCAGTAAAGTACAAAAATCGTCTATGTCGAGGTTTTTTTGTTTGTTAGTTTTTGAGAGAGTGCACTTGAGCAGAGGGATGGGGGAAAGGGCAGAGGGAGAGAGAATCTTGAGCAGGTGCCACACTTAGTGAAGAGGCTGACTCGGGGCTCAGTCTTGCAACCCTGAGATCGTGGCCTGAGCCGAGATCAAGAGTCGGATGCTTACCAGACTCAGGCACCCCAGAGATTTTTTAATAATAGTATTGAAAGAGATTAAGCAGTTTAGAAAAGGCTTTGTAAAGCTCAAAGTATTTTAATGATTTTTTAAGAAATTATTATTTATCTGTTATGTTTCATGGAGGCAATCTAGGGAGTAAGTAATAGAATATTTGGCCACATATTTAAATTATATGTTTTAATCTTCTTAAATTATATATATTTTTTAAGATTTTATTTATTTATTTGACAGAGAGATCACAAGTAGGCAGAGAGGCAGGCAGAGAGAGAGGAGGAAGCAGGCTTCCCACTGAGCAGAGAGCCTGATGCTGGGCTCGATCCCAGCACCCTGGGATCATGACCTGAGCTGAAGGCAGAGACTTTAACCCACTGAGCCACCCAGGTGCCCCTTAAATTATATTTTTTAATATTTTAAAATCTTCTTTGTTGATAAACTCATTCAGAGATTCTGGTAGAAGGGTCCATTCCTTTTACTTGTGTACTTGTAAGGTGCCCAGCAGGAATGTTTCATAGTATATGACATTTACTTTACTAGTTTCCTTCTGGAAAATGTTGAGAAATTAATGTTGTTCAGGTTAGTTTCAGTTCTGAAAGCATGCGTTTCGTATTCTGAGACTTGTGCAGGCTGACTGTAGAGTCTCAGGTGGAAGGTGAACTGGAAGTCTGTGCGTGTGCTGTCAGTGCGACCTAGCTCACCGTGGAAGTCTTAGTAAGCGAAAACAGCTGCGCACAACTGGAAGCGACGGGAAGATTTTACTCTTGTAATTAAGTGTGAATTAATTTTCTTATTTCATATATTTGGGAATTCTCCGAGTACCTGTTGAATCTTTGATGGAAAATGGGGATAACCTGGTATCAGACCCTCATGTTAGCCCTAAACTGAATTGTAATTACTTGTTCCTGTCATTTGTAAATGACATGACAAATGGTCTGTCTAGAGAGGTGGTGCTGAGCATTTTTTCCCATTTCTGCAATGCGTGAAGAATATGATAGGTATTCACAGTCATATCAGAATGGCGCAGAATGTCAGTGGTTCTCATGGAGTGGGAGGAAGGTTGCGTAAGCTCACTGGGGATTCTGATATCATCCTCCATGGCGTTATCAGTTTAGGGTAACTTTTAATATTTTTTTCACATGTATTGTCTTACTGTCAGTAAGTAGGAAATAGCTAAAAGTTGGGTAGATTAGTAAGAAGTGAAGAGCTTACTTCATACTTTAGGTGTTAAATGGTTTTAGTCAGTAGTTCTATTCAGAAATATGCAGAATATGCACTTTTTAGGTAGTGCAAATTGTCATTGGCCTCTAGGTTCTAACAAATGAATTTGGATCTTTCCCAGAAGTTAGTAAGGGCTGTAGGTCCTCAAGGATTTCGGAAGAACGGCCTCATGCTCCCTCATATATTTCTACCCTTTCATCTGTCCTACATAATTTTTAATTTCCTTTGTCCCTTCTTTAATGGAAATATGAACTTAAAGAGAAGAACCATGTGTTTTGCATCAAGAGTTGAGCACATGTGTAGGAAACAAACCTGATCAAAATTAATATAGGTCACATAGTCTTCCTGAAGCAGCATATTGTGTCTGGAAGCCTGAACTGTGAGTCTGGAGATTTTGGTTCAGTTCAGGTTTTTATTAGCTGGTAACCTTAATTATGTTATTTAATCTGAATCACAATTAAAACACGTATAAAAGGGCAACATCATCTGACTTGCCTGTTCTATAGAATTTTTGTATGGTGCAAATGAGAAGACCCCGAAAACAGAGCAATCACTAGGAGATTGTAAGATACCGTCCTTTACACTGGCTCCGCAAGCGTTTGTCGAGCACCTACTAAGTGCCAGGTACGGTGCTGGGATTACAAAAGTAGCTGACGCGGAGTCTGTTCCTCTCCTTGCAGTCCCGGTGGGATGTAGATGTGTAATCAGGAAGGTGCAGTGCCCTTGGGTGCAGTAGTCAAGGCCTTTGCCAGGCAGGGTGGTAGTCGCTGCTGCCTCTTTGGCACAGGAGGGGAGCGCTGGTGTGGGGAAGGAGGGCCTGGCAGGAAGTGGGTTTGACAGAGTCCGGGACCCGATGAAGTGATGAAGGGCCTTGTCTGCTAAGGAGGTTTAGCAGTTTGGACTTCGTTTTCTAGGCCTGTGTTTCTCAGCATGTTGTCTACGAAACACTTCTTTCCTGCGATTGTAAGTAGGTGTTACGGGGCATTGGGGAAGGAGGTGCTGTTTCTTGGCTAAGTGTTATACACGTTACTACTGGAATTGTCAGCGCTCTGTAATGCCACAGTGGGTTGTGTGAATGTGGAGGGTGAGGGTCGGGGGCTGTAGCATCCAGTAGCATTTTCCAAACTTCATTGATCGTGGAACTCTTATTTCCTGTGGATGTCTAGGGTTATGTTCCAAGGCACAATTTAGGGAAATGCTGCTGTCTGCATTGGAGAGTGCTGGGAAGTTTTAAGCTCGGACATGGGACACAGTTGGATTGTTAATCATCAGAAACTCTGGCGGCAGTGGGTGACATGTCTTAGTAGAGGTGGAGTCACGGATACTTGGGGCGGCCGTGGTTAGGGAGCCAGGCGGGAAATGGGTCTGAAGTAGCACTGGGGAGCGGTAGGGGCAGAGTTCGGGGTTAGGCAGGAGGTAGATTCAGTGAAACTTGGAAGACCGAGCGCATGCAGTTGAGGGCAGTGAGTGAGAAGTCTGGGTTGGTGTCCAGGTTTTGGACATACCGACCAGACCTCACGGAGGTGAGCGGTTCAGGCTGGGGGAGTAGATGGCCGCTTGTTTATTTAGGAGAGCTCGCTTAAAATGTGCCCCATTTCTGAAACGAAAGTGCTGTGGCTTTGAGCACCAATCTGAGTTCACGTTAGGGTACAAAGTAAACTGTAGAAATAAAAGCCTGCTTAATGAATTCATGCTTTTTGTTTTCTTTTTCAGTTGGGGCCTAGTCAGACTTTCGAAGCTGGGTCCGTTCAAGATGTTGTGGATGTGGAAGAGGGCACAGGTGTCTTTCCCTTGGAGCCCATGCTCTGCAGCGAGTCGGTGGACGGACAGGTGCCACACTCGTTAGAGACCCTGTATCAGTCAGCGGACTGTTCTAACGCCAACGATGCCTTGATAGTATCGGTGCATCTGCTCATGTTGGAGTCAGGTTACATTCCTCAGGTAAGATGGCAGGCAGACATCAAACCTGTTAGGGCTTCAGTTTCCCGTTGGGAATGGGGCGTATTGATAAACATCACTAGGGTATTGTGGTTTTCTAGATTTCTGTATTGAAGACAGAAGATTATGTCTGGTGATATGTAATAAACTATGGTCAAGAATGTGGGATGGGTGTGTCTAGATGGTTGACTCACTGGGTTTTTATGCTAATGGCTCTGAATTGCCAGTAATCTAGTAAGATTCAGTTAGGAAGACGGACCTTCCTTCCTTCCTTCCTTTCTTCCTTCCTTCCTTCCTTCTCCATTTGGTAAGTATGTGCCAGTGACAGGTGCAGTGCTTTGTTCCCACTGTCAGGTTGCTCCCAGTCCAGGAGTGGGGGAGAGAGACAGTTTATAGTCCATCATACTGTATTGGTGACATCCTAGGAGAGATGTCTAAGTATGTGGGATGCCAGAGAGTCACAGAGGAGAATAGTTAGAGCTTCTCCAGCCTTGGTGTGCCTAAGAATACTTGGGGATCTTACTAATGCAGATTTTGATTTATTTACTTTGTTTTTAAATTTTATTTATTTGAGAGAGACCGAGAGCATGAGCAGAGAGAGGGAGAATCAGGCTCTCCACTGAGCCGGGAGCCCGATGTGAGGCTCGATCCCAGGACCCAGGGATCATGACCTGAGCTGAAGGCAGATGCTTAACCGACTGAGCCCGCCTCCCCCCCCCCCCACCCCCGCCCAAGCGCCCCTGCAGATTCGGAATTAATAAGTCTAGGGTGAAGCCTGAGACCCAGCATCCATGTTATGAGTGACAGAGCAATTCAGTGACTGTTGTGTCCCCACAGCTTGCCATGCGGGACCAGGAGTTAGGATGTAAAGATCCTGGGATAAGTGCTTGTCTGCAAGGAGTCCATAACTTGGGGAGAGAAACAAAAAGAAAATTATGATGTATTATGATAGAAGTGTGTAACGATAGAAATATGAACAGAATGTTGGGATAAAAAATGACAAATGATTTTTTTTTTTAAATAAAAGGTCTCACAAACAAAATGGTAATTGAGCTATGGGTCTTGAATGATGATACGGCTTTTCTGGGATTTCTCTCTTCAACAAGAGAAATCAATCCCTGTCTCTGATGTTATTATATCTACTTGAACAAACGTTTTGATGGAGGATAATACATTGTAACATTTTCTGTCAAAATTTTATTAATGACGATTGTCATGATTTGGCAAATTTGATTAAGGGATCTGTATGGAGTGCGTATTTCCAGACAAGTTAGGGGCCTCTTGGATTTTTAGTCTTTTTGAGAGTAACGCTTTTCTTCCTTACTCGTTTCTCTTTGCTTTCACTCCCCAGGGGACCGAGGCTAAAGCCCTGGCCATGCCCGAGCACTGGAAGTCGGGCGGCGTGTATAAGCTGCGGTACACGCACCCGCTGTGCGAGGGCCGCATCGCTGCTCTCACCGGTGTGCCTCTGGGAGCCCTGCTTGTCATAAACGGTAATTGGCTGGCCCGCTCACTGCTGTCACTTTACCAGAGCTGACCTGTTCCTCTCCACACATCTAGCTGCTTTGGTGATTGGCGCTCACGGTCTAGCTGCTTCGGTGATTGGCGCTCACGGTCTGGTTGAGGCTTTCTCAGCTCCGCTTAGTCCCTAGGCCGCTGATCACATGAGTCGGCAAGGAGCTGGACGACGGGGGTCGCCGTTCCGGCGGCAGGCTTCCGTGCCAGGGCAGCCGTGCCCGTCAGCTGTCTTCGCCTCGTGGTGTTCTTGCTCCAGGGGTATTGTGATCATCGGAATGAGAGGATCTCTTACGTATGAGCTCTTTGTGCTGCGGGGCACTTTTTTATGGTTATTTTTTTGACCGAGGTCAGGAAGTGAGCGATGGGAAGAGGAGAGATTGAGCGGGGGTCGCTTTTTATCCCTTTCGGTGTCTCTGAACAGTAATGCGTAGACACGCGGCTGAACACTGTGTGTGTGTGTGTGTGTGCTCCCCGACCCGCGCCACAGGAAAGTCACTGAATAGTTGCTTTCTCTGCTTCTCTTTCCTATTGACAGTTCCCCAAGGATGGCAGTCCGTTCCATTTTTGTATTTCATTTGAACTCAGATGCCACCCACAAGTCCATACATCTACCAGTGGTCTGTGGAATCGTCCCATAGTCACACGTTCCAGAGAGCCAGTGGAGTGACTAGAATCTTTCTTTTCTGTTCTCTTGATTGTTGAGATTTATCCCTTTAGTTAGAAAAGGTAGTATGATGAAATTGGGATGACTGCATTTTTGATTCTTCAGGACAAGCCTGGCTTTTGTATAGCAAAGACAGTTGCTTCAATGCGCCTTCGCCCCGAGGTCTCAGCAGCTGCTGGTTCCGCTGAGGCTGGGGGGGAGGCCTGGTGGGACCCGAGTGAGCACTCTGACCTCGAGCCGCACCATGTTCGCGTGTTGCGTTTATCGAGGTCCCTTGTAGGACTTTGTTTGAAAAATGTTCTGCAAAAATTTATTTTGAAAACCACCGTCCTACCCTATCTTGATCTTTGAAATGAAAGATTGTTCTAGGTCCCCTGTGATGTGATTTCTGCTACTTCCCTTTAATCACTAGATTCTTTGAAATGCTCCTTTCAAGGCTCAGATTTCAGCAGATTTAACGGCTTTGGTGGCATTCCACGTTTGTCAGGATGTGGCTGTCTGATGCAGGACTAGCCGTGTCTCCCCGGCGTTCCTCCCAGTGAGCCCAAGAGACGTCCAGCTGAGCGTTCTTGCACACGCAGGGGCGACCCTTTCTGCCTCTCCCAGCGGCCCTGCTCCATCACGTCGTAACTTGCAAGGCTGAAGCTACTCGGTCGTGACCATGAGGTGGTTTCTTACAAAAGCACTTTAACAGCATGTATAATAGCTTCTGTTCACTGGTTTCGGGCTACGTGGAACACAGAGAAGGCTGCTAGGTCTCGCGATGGTTTCTTAGTTTCTGTTGTCTTGTTCTTTTACTGTTCTCGCACATCGGCTGCTCGCAGACTTGGCGTGGCAACCGGCCATGCCAGGCTTGATTCTTCGAAAAGGAGCAGTGTGTCCTTAAGTCTTTGCTTCACCCAGGACCTCCTGCTCAGCGCACACGTGCATAAGCACAGCCCGGGCTCTTCCATGGAGTGAGATGAAGTGCGCCTTTGTATACACGGTTAAAGCTGAACCCTCCGTGATGTCAGGAACAGTGGTTCTTTGCGTCTAGCAAGAGGCGATGTTGTGAAAACTAACGGGATTCTTTTAATAAACAAGGGAAGACTCCTTGCCAGTGGTTAAATAAAAAAACAAGTGGAGTTTTAGTGACCTTATTAGAAATAACGATTTTATTATGTTTAACGGTCTCTTTCATTACATGTCATTGCGTATCTTTCATTACTAATAAGCTTTCAATTACTAATAATCTTTCAACGAATCACTCATGTGTAGTGAATTTTTTATAAAGGGTGCATACTTCAGTTTTAAGGGTGTTGTCGAATCATTTATTTGATGTGGTGGCAGGTTTACACTTTGCTGTGAGGGAAGGAAATAAGCTTAGAGCAGTTTGTTTTCTGTACGTGTCCTTCGTATGCTGGGGCAGGGAAATGCAAGCCTGTGCTGAGACGTGAAGGCCATTGGTGAACTGACGAGTTATTTGTCTGTCTTTTGCTTATTTACAGCCACACTAAAGATCGACGGTGAGCTCAGAAGTGTGAAAAGGTTGCAGCTACTGCCAGAATCTTTTATTCGCGAAGCCGAACCAGGTAGGAAAAGCATGATTGAACTTTGGGAGTGAAGCCTTGAGAGGTTCACTTTAGAAAAACTAAAAGGTAATGTCTGAGAGACTGAACATTCCTGAATGAGATTAAAGCAAATTCAAGACCTGTTGCAGAGTATCTGTTTCTTTCCTGCTTTCCTTAGGGTCTTGGAGTGCTGGATTTTATGTGTGCCGCTGTTACGGAGTGACCCTAGTATGTAATTCATCCCGTGCTATACCGATGCGTCCTAATTTCTGAACTAATCTTTGGATTTCTCGAGCATTGTATTTAACCAGTGTGGAGAGGATCTGTGTTCAGTGGAAACCATACAGTGCACCTTCCTTGTTGAAGATTGCTGGAGGAGAAACTATTCAGAATCGTTAGCTTCAACCAACCTAGATTGGGTGGCCAATTGGATCAGATTGGAGCTTCACCAGAAGTTTACATTCTAGGCACGGTTTTGCTTGTATTCTGTAAGATTATGAGTAGATGCAGAGACAAAGTTTCCTTTTTATTTTTTCAATTAAATCCAAAGTATGAGAAGCGGGTAGGCAGTTGAAGAAGAGGAGATGGCTGGAAAAGGGAGCTCACGTCTCTAAGTGCTGGCTTTGTGCTGAATGGGCACCTTGACAGACATCACTCCATTTCTTCCTCGTAGGAAACTCGGGAGGGTTTTACAGTCCTCCTGTGGCTTGGAGTGGTGCCGTGGGGTGGTGGCATTGACAGCAGGGTCTTTGAGGGAAGGCTCCCTAGATCTAGGTCTTTGCTTTGAAAGCCTGGAGACTTCCTCTTGTTAGTTCCCTGGAGACTGTACCCCTGAGGTTCATGAACTTCCACAGACCAAAACTGATGGGAAAAGGGACGTCCAGACGCTTATTTATAATGGTCTCTGAACATTTATCGTCACGCTAGACCAGTGTTGTTGTTTTTTTTACACATCTTGTTGTTTTTTTTTTTTCAGTGTTCAAAGATTGATTGTTTATGTACCACACCCAGTGTTCCGTGCAGTACGTACCCTCCTCCATACCCACCACCAGGCTCACCCGACCCCCCACCCCCATCCCTCCCAAACCCTCAGTTTGTTTCTCAAGAGTCCACAGTCTCTCATGGTTCATCTCCCCCTCTGATTTCCCCCAATTCACTTTCCCTTTCCTTTTCCTAATGTCCTCCATGTTATTCCTTATGCTCCACAAGTAAGTGAAACCCTGTGATAATTGACTCTCTCTGCTTGACTTATTTCGCTCAGCATAATCTCTTCAGTCCCGTCCATGTTGCTACACAAGTTGGGTATTCATCCTTTCTGATGAAGGCATAATACTCCATCGTGTATATGGACCACATCTTCCTTATCCATTCGTCCGTTGAAGGGCATCTTGGCGACTGGCCATTGCTGCTATAAACATTGGGGTACAGATGGCCCTTCTTTTCACACATCTGTATCTTTGGGGTAAATACCCAGTAGTGCAATTGCAGGGTCATAGGGAAGCTCTATTTTTAATTTCTTGAGGAATCTCCACACTGTTCTCCAAAGCGGCTGCACCAACTTGCATTCCCACCAACAGTGTAAGAGGACTCCCCTTTCTCCACATCCTCTCCAACACACGTTGTTTCTTGTCTTGCTAATTTTGGCCGTTCTGACTGGCGTAAGGTGGTATCTCAATGTGGTTTTGATTTGAATTTCCCCAACGACTAATGATGATGGACATTTTTTCATATTCGACCAGTATTTTCTTAGCCCTCTTTGCATTATCAATCCCCTGAGGAGCCTTTGTACAAAATTCATCCCCTACCCATTCTCTTCCCATGGAATTTTAATACCATAGATACAAATATTTTCTTTTGTGTACTGTGACTCTTTGGAGAGTCAAAAAGCAGGGGTATAGCTAGGGTTTTGTTTTGTTTGCCAAGAACCAGTTTTGGTCCCGTTGCAGACGACGCTGCCCCTGACTCGGGTGGATGAACTAGACCCATAAATCTGTACAGACGCTCTTACCACTGGGACCAGCAAAACTTGAAATTCTTTGGCCACAACACTTGAGTCCTCTTGACACTAGGGACGACCTGCTATGGGGAGCAGAAATACTCTCTACTCCACAGTAGTAGAGCTACCGTTTTATAGATTAGGAGACTGGTCTAGAGAAGGTTAAATTACTTTAAGATCACAGAGCTAATAAATGGTGGAATTTAGGATTGGAATAGATTTGACTCCTGAGCCTATTTGTTTTTGAGAGATTTTACTTATTTGAGAGAAAGAGAAAGAGCACAAGAGGGGAGGGTCAGAGGGAGAAGCAGACTCCCCGCTGAGCAGGGAGCCCAACATGGGACTCGATCCCAGGACCCTGGGATCATGACCTGAGCTGAAGGCAGACGTTTAACCGACTGAACTACCCAGGTGCCCTTCCTAAGCCTATTTTTAAAAGACAACTTCTAATATAGCTCAGATTCATATTGCTTATATGGTTTCTGTTAAAGAGAAAGTAGGGTCGCCTGGGTGGCTCAGTTGTTAGGGGTCTGCCTTTGGCTCAGGCCATGATCGCAGGGTCCTGGGATCGAGGCCCACATCGGGCTGCCTGCTCCGCCGGAAGCCTGCTTCTCCCTCTCTCACTCCTCTACTTGTGTTCCCTCTCTAGCTGTCTCTGCCAAATAAATACATAAAATCTTTATTTAAAAAAGGAGGAAGTAAAAGTGGAGGAAGAAAATTAATACTGTCCTATTACAGTAAGTTTATGGACTATATTAACTAAATATTTTTAATGTAATACTTTTATATTGGGTAGGGTTCTATAACGCTGCCCATCTGATGAGTCATTTTGATTACTTTTTACTGTGACTTACAGTACAGTACCTAATATATACTTATGAATAAGTTCCTGGTTACTTTTATAGTAGGTAACTGAAGGAAAAAGCTTGTTTAAAAAAGTCAGTTTTCTCACTTCAAAAAAGGCCGTGAACCAAACTGATTTTTTAAATATCTTGACGTTTGAGTTCAAGTCGATGGTAGTTCATGCAACGAAGATATCAAACAAATTAGGAAGAGTCTTCTATTTCTTACAGATAGCGAAGTGTGCCTAGTGCCAGGCTGGGGGGAGCACGCACGTACTGGCGATCTGTAATGCGCCTGGCCCTGTGCACGGACCTTTACATTTTAATCACTCTTCAGTGCGCTGGTGGCGTCGCCTCTAAGTCGGTGAGCAAACAGGTGTGGATCGGGGGTCAGAGCCCGGTAGAGCTACACCGGAGCTGCGCTGGGAACGTTGGCCGGGCTTCCCACGCTGCAGTGCACGTACAGGTGAATCATCCGGGGATCCTAGGAAAGTGCAGGTTCCAGTGTGAAAATGTGGGTCTGTGGTAGGGCCCGAGATTTGGTTGTGCCCCTGAACAGTTTCCAGGTGATGGCCGTCCGGTGGTCTGGACCCATGCTGCGGAGTGGCAGTGGGGTGACCTAAATGAGCTGGGGCCAGACTTGGTGTGGCTAAGACTTACTGTGAGGCCTTGGTGTCTCAGTATCTGTCCTGTTTTTAAAATGGGGGTCAGGGTATTTGTCTCCTACTTTGGGGAAACTACTGATGCGGAAGAGCTTGAAGAATGCTTGACACAGTTCCCGACACCTGGTCCTCACGAGACGGGTCCCGCTCTCCTGCTGGGACCTGAGGAGCGGTCCCCGCTGGACTCTCCCAGTGCCTGCACAGTGGGGCAGGTGCTCAGGAAACCATGTTGCGCCTACAATTCTCATCCCACAGTTGTTCCTACTATAATTGTAGCCTGTGAGCTCTGTACGTGGCCTGTAGCTCTGTTCGCAATGGTGAGATTTCTAGCTTTACATCTAAGAGTTAGTTTCCAGAGCGCCAAATGATATATTTCTTCATCTGCTAGAGACTGTGGTTCATGTCTCTCCCGGCAGGAATTATTTGTGAACATTTACCACTTTGATTTGGCAGAAGCAGAGGATACATTTTCAGGTTTTGCCATTTCAGGTTATGCCACTGGATTTTGTGTTTTGATTTTTCATTAAAAAATATATTTTAGGGGCAAGTGTAGCCAAGATATACAAAGATCTTCAGAAGCTCTCTCGTCTCTTCAAAGACCAGCTGGTGTATCCTCTTCTGGCTTTTACCCGACAAGGTGAGAGATGATAAACGATCCCAGGTTAGTTTACATACTAAGCTTGTGACTCTGATATAAGACTTTGCCTCTTTTTTCCTCTTAGTGAAGTTCTGATCTTCTACAACTAAGCATTAATGTTAATTCCTTAACGTTATATACTTCCTTTTTGTATTTCCTTAGCATTTTGTGCATCTCTGTTGTAGCCTATCTTCCACTGTATCATAATTGTTGACATGCGTTCTTTCCACCTGGGGTTTTAAGTATCTTGAAAGTAGGGAATAGGTCCTGTCCACTTTTGTGTTCTCGTGGCCTAACATAGGGTCTGGTCCATGATAGGTGTTCAATAAATAATAATGGATAGTCTGTAAATTGGGTCTTAAGTTGTTTTTTTTTTCTCTTTAATTTATTTATTTTTTCAGCGTAACAGTATTCATTGTTTTTACACAACACCCAGTGCTCCATGCAGAACTTGCCCTCCCTATTACCCACCACCTGTTCCCCTAACCTCCCATCCCTGTGGGTCTTAAGTTTTTTTAAACATGATTTATTGGGGTTCTATGCTAGGTACTGTGGATATTTCACATGCATTCTTTTTTTTTTTTTTTTCCAAGATTTTATTTACTTATTTGACAGAAAGAGAGATTACAAGTAGGCAGAGAGGCAGGCAGGGAGAGGGGGAAACAGGCTCCCTGCTGAGCAGAGAGCCCGATGCCGGGCTTGATCCCAGGACCCTGAGATCATGACCTGAGCTGAAGGCAGAGGCTTAACCCACTGAGCCACCCAGGGACCCCCACATGCGTTCTTGTTTAATGCTAACAAGTTTGAAGGAGATTTTAGTCTCATTTTATAGGTGATGAAACTATTTTCGTGAGGTTTTGTAATTCATTCAGAGTTCTCATATTAGCGAGCTCTTATTTACGTTGTAGTAAAAAAACACTTTAAAATCTCAGTGGCTTAGAGCAAACAGCGTACTCTTCTCACTCACGTGCGTGCTGTGTAGGGGTTAGCTGTGGCTGAAGAGTGGTCCTTCTCCAGGACATGCTGTCTTAGCAGAGCGAGGAGAAGGCCAGTGGCCCAGCCGCGTGTTGGTTCTTCAAGCTCTTGCTCGGAGCTGATGTGCCACTTCCACTCAGATTTCACTGCACGAAACCAATCAGAATGGCCAAGCCTGATGGCAGGGCAGTGGGGAAGTGTAATTAGAGGCTAGAAAATGAGAATCCTAATCTACAATCCTTTAGCTGGAAAATAACTTCGGATTTATACAAATACATATATGGCTTTCATGAACTCTCTGTATATTGAGATATTTTAGGTCTCCAGTTGCATGGGCCCAGGCTGCTGTTACCATAGTTTTCTTCTTTAGGGGGTGGTAATAGAAGAGAAAATGTGAGTTTTAAAACCCTTTATTGGATTTCGATTGTCTTTGCTAGTGGAGAACAATATCGCATCTATTTCAAGGCGCTGATACTAAACCATTTTCGTTTGACTTTGGAAGATGATGTTATTTTCCCTGCTTGGCTTGCCTCTGAAATTGATCTGCTTCCCTTTTTTTCTAGCCTGCTAGACTGCAGGTAAGAGTGCCGGCTAACACTCGAGTGTTTGTTCTGAGCACTCTGGTGTATCCGCGTTGAATTCTCCTCAGGGAGGTAGGCGGTACTAGTTCCCCATCTTACAGATTAGGAAGCTGAATTACACTTTAAGTAACTTGTCCCAAGGCACACAGTTAATAAATGGCAGCATTAGGAACCAGTTACAAAAGCCAACATCCGTCTTTCGTAGTTGAGTAGAGAAGTTCTTGTTGCGTTGACTATTGCTTGGAACGAGGGAGGCCATTGGCTGACATTTAGCAGTTGTCAAAGTTCCTCATTTGGTCTGTATTAAAAAGTATTCATCTGTTCAGTAAAACGTTGAGGGAATAAGGGTCTTAGTAGTAGCCATGTGGTGGACCTGGGGTTAAAAGTTTGTGGTAGGCGTCGCATACTTGGGTTGTGGAGACAACCCTCTAATTTGTCACTTAGGAACAAGTTGGTAGCTGGTGACTACGAGGGGAAAGCTCGATGTTCTTTACCTAGTGATACTCTTCGTTTTTCTTGGCAGCACTGAACCTACCGGACGTGTTCGGGTTGGTGGTCCTTCCTTTGGAGCTGAAGCTGCGGATCTTCCGACTTTTAGATGTTCGTTCTGTTCTTTCTTTGTCGGCGGTTTGTCGTGACCTCCTTATTGCTTCAAATGACCAGCTGCTGTGGAGATGTTTGTATCTGCGGGATTTTAGAGGTGATTGTTACGATGACATGTTAATCTCTTTATTACTAAGGTCTTAATTATTTAGCTCACCAGTTTTTTAGTTGCAGGCTCTTTTTTTTTTAAGAGTTGCAAATAATCATAACCTATAGGCTTATCGGAAGGAGCTTCTAAGCCTCATATACTTTTGCCTATATCCTGAAAACTCTCCCCAGTCTTTTTTGTGTTCTCCATAATACAAGTAGACTGGTAGATGAAGTAGCATGCTTCAGGAATTTAGAAAATTTTGGAAATTAGAAAAATTTCAAGTTTATTCTTTCTTTTTAGACCAGACCATTCTCCATTTGTGACTTAGTCTGGTGCATTTCCAGGCTCCCATGGTTGTGACCGTGTGCACAAGTTAAGAGCCCTGCTTGCTTCCGTGTGGCTTTATTTCCACATAGTCTCATTTATGGTAACCTGGTGGTCGCTGCAGCAGTGATGACAGTGGAACTTGGGGGTGGGGAGAAGTTGCCCCAAATGTGAAAGCCCTTTGCCTGGTGTATCAAGATTTCCAGATACTAGCCTGGAATCTTGATTATGGGATTGCTTTTCTGTGGGTCAGTGTTTTTTTTTTAAACTGATGTGACCCTGAGGTGGGTCATGAAATCAATGCAATCAAAAACAAAAAAAAACAAAAAACCTTTTGCATTTTATGAAATAGTTGTAAACTTCTATTTCAGTATATGTATATATAGGTATATACTGTATTGTGATGTAAAAAATATTTGTGGTTCACATCAAGAGAGTGTGAATGATGGCCCTATGTATAACATACCCTCTTGGCAACTGTAAAAATCCTAGTGGGTAGATCCCCTTCCTTCTTTTTCGTACTGAGAATATTATGTAGAGTCATTTGGATTGATAAAAACTTTTTTTTTTCCTTTAAAACCTCAAAATATAAGAAGTGAATGACCTGGTTTTTCTTTATCCTCCTCCTTGATTCCTAAGGCCCTACATTATTCATGCCTCTGAATCCAGAGTTCAAAATATCATTTTGTGCCAGGAGACAGCAAGTATCTTCTCAAATTAAAAAATAAAATTAATTGTAGTCAAAAAGAAAAGATAAAATGACCAAAGTATATAGAAGAACCAACTGAAAAACAGGCTGTTATAAAAAGGGGCAAAAAGCCCTTTTACATACATTCTCAATTCAGATATAAAATACAGTCAGTCTCTATCTCATTTCCAGATTGTGGTCCGTAAGCTGAGGGTTCAGATTTCATAATAAATTTCTCTATGGGCATAATATTAGTCATCCTGGTCATACTATTACGAGTTGGGAGAAGAAAACCCAGATATGGAAGAAAACTTGAAGTCAGCTTTCCCTCCAGTAATGATGGGCTGCGATGCACACCCGGAGATCGTCACCCAGACAGTGTCGCAGAGACTCGGGTTAGAAAGGGCGGCCATACCCAGGTGAGGCGGGGCGGGGTGGGGGGGGGAGTGCAGTGAGGGACAGCGGAGGCAGGGAGAGCGGTCCGCGGGCCTCCATATTCCTCAGGGCATCCATGCATGGACTTCCCATGAGTAGCGACAGTTGCCTTCAGCCAGCGAAGGTGGTTTGAGTCCGGTGCAAGGACAGGCCCTACGGTGTGTGGTAAACAAATGATTTGTGTTCCTTTTTGTGCTTCGTGTGTAAGCCTCAGTTTCTTTAGGACAAAAGCAGAAGTGCTGTTTAATGCTGGATGCATGAAGCTTTTTAAATCCTTATTTTTATTTTATTTTATTTTTTTTTTGTAGATGGGACTGTTAGAGCTCGAGACACAGATTGGAAAGAAGTAGGTATTACTATTGAGGCTAATGTTAATATAAGCACAGAAATAACTAGTGAGTTAATACATTAAAGGCATATTATCACTTTTGTCGTGTGATGAAATCTGTTTTCATTACGCTTGTTGCTAATTTTCAGTAAATGAAAGTGTTCTTTAATTTTTACCTTAGACTCAGTCCTTTTCTAATTGCACAGGAAAAGAAACATTACCTCAATGATTATTTTTCACCTTTACTTAATATAAAACATTCTCTCTTCCTCTGTTGCAAAAAATGTTGAGTTTCTGTGCTGGAGTGGTCCAGCTGTTCAGCTCATTAGACTCGTGTGCTGGGACGAGAGTAAGTGTTGTTCGACATGCAGACGCCTACTGTACAAGATGGGGGCAGGGCTCCCGAGAAACTGGGGGGCGGCTAGAGAGGGGGCCTCAGCTGTGTCTGCTCACGGCCCTGCCTCTGAAGCTGGCGTCCCTTTTGTTGCAGTTTAAGTTTCGCTCCATTAGCAGCGTGGTTTAGACGAAAAAGTGTATTTAAATGCTGTCCTCCCGCCCCCCAGGACCTTAACTTTATATTTGGGGGTATGATATTCTCAACGGATATTTAAATTTTCTACTTTCAAGAAAAGCTGACCTAAAATTACATATGAGTCCGAGCGCTCTACACTGCAGTCTGGAAGTACGTGTCCCTCAACGATCCTGCCTTGGGATTGAGTGTTTTTCCGGGGCGACCCAGTTGCTCAGTTGCGGTGCGGTTAGAGGACACTTTGTTCGGCCCTATCTTCACAGCTACTGCCTCACTCGTGCAGACGGAAACTGGTAAAAGTTCTCTGTGTGCACCGGTTCCTTTGTCTGCTCCAGAGTGTGGGCAAAGGAGGAGTGCAGAGAGAGCAGTGGAAGCAAATTGGAACTTTGGAGAAGCCTCCAGATCACTTACCGCATCTCGTTCTCGTTTCTGCAGCTCTACAGGAAGAGGTACAGACAAAGAAAAGAAGCTCAGAGAGGACGCCACGTGTTGTTCCCACCGTCGTCGCCCCACCCCATGCCGCTCGGCC
This sequence comes from Meles meles, assembly GCF_922984935.1. NCBI lineage: Eukaryota > Metazoa > Chordata > Mammalia > Carnivora > Mustelidae > Meles > Meles meles. The sequence continues at coordinate 14,447,859 of NC_060072.1, read as the reverse complement.
CCAGCCCCTGGCACCCCAGGCCCTTTTCTCCCAGCTCCCTCCTTCCTCCAGGAATTATTGGTGGAGAATACGATGAGAGATTAACGCTTCCCTTTGTTGGGGACCCCATCAATTCCCTCATCCCGGGGCCCGGGCAGACACCAGGCCAGTTCCCTCCGCTCAGACCACGTTTTGATCCCATTGGCCCGCTTCCAGGACCTCACCCCACCTTGCCAGGGCGAGGTGGCCCGAGTGACAGATTTCCCCTAAGGCCCAGCAGGGGTTGGCCACCCGACAGCCGGCTACCATTCATGTGATTGATTTGTAATCTTACTTCTGGAGCTTGTTTGGTTTTTCGTTTTTAAAACCACAGATGTCATCTTGTCAGGGTGCCGATCTCTAGTGTTTCCTGATTGTGATGCTGAGGAATGCACTCCCCGTGGCCTTTCGGTAGATTCGTAAAGCTCCAGGGGTGGTGGGGCCCAGAGGGTCCTGTAGGACCGGGTTGGCCTTGGAAATAGTTGGCTCCTGACCTCCCCCCTCTGAGTTCCCCTCTTGAGTGAAGGTTGTTCACTGATAAATGTTCTGCTCCAGATTAAAAAAAATTAAGTATGAATCACACGGCCGTCTTAATTTTTATTACAGAAAGAGAATAAATACTCAGAACAGCTTCACAACATCACTTGGAGGTTTCAGAGTGATCAGAGGACCCATTCAGTGCCATCAGATTGTGGCGGGCGATTTTGGAAAAATTATTTTTCAGGGGCACCTTCTCTTCAAACAGAATCATTCGCAGAGGCCTGATTTATAAAATGAATAAAAGCCAAGCTAGCTCGGTTGAACTGGACTTGGGGTGGGTGCTTTGGACACCCACCTGCTCGGCCCACTTCCTCTCTCTGCAGTGCTCTCTCAGCTTCTCTGGTGGGACTTCTGGGCTCTGCAGCAGCATTTCTTGACAACTGTTGGGTTACAGGGACTCTTGTCTGGCTTCTCCTGGAGTGGAGTTAATGATTTTTTTTCCTTGTGTTTGGAACACTTGGTGCCTGATTTGTAATCTGAACAGGTGACAGTTTTGAACATCAGTCTCACTGCTTTGAGTGCTGGTCAAATACTTGTTTTCACAGACAGCGTCTTATTCTTGGAAGAACATTTTGCTTTTAAGATTTAAAATGCACAAAATTCAGGATTTATTCATCTTACAAGAAAAAGGCCAAACACATGTCTTATCATACAACTATACAAACATGCTATAGTGACAAATGAAAAACTGAATCACAACACAGAAATAAAACCCTACTAGTATTTTCGGACAATATTTAGGAATATTGTCAATGTCTTCCTGCTTTTTAAAAAATCTGTTTTGCATATAAGGAAATGGCTTGGAATGTTCTTTGCCGCAAGAATATTTTGAGTCCTACATACATGTGAAAATATTTTTTTTTGCTACACATACAGTCTTTATTCCCATCACAGTGAAGAAAATTCAGTCAATAGGATTTTCCGGAGGCCACGCGGCCTGTAGTAGCTTAATGTACATAGGCAAAGGATTGGGGCTTTGACATTTCTCTCTGTGGTATTTTGTGATAGCTGAGCTATAGGACAGCTTTTTTAAAAAAACAAGCGTCCACTAGATGCAGTGTGGCCTCTAACTGGGTCTGGGCTGAAGAATTACCTGAAGCTTTGGTGGGTCCAAGTACACCCTTCTCTATCTCTACACTTCTCCGTGGGCGTCTGTGGTGTTAGGCTGCAGTGTGTGTGTGTGTGTGTGAGCACGTGCGTGTGTAGTGGTAGTGTGTAGAACATAGTGATGACCAGAAGCACCAAATACTATAAAACAATGAGTTTGCAAAATGCAGTCGTTTTTGAAGGGCCCTCGAGAGGTCCACGAATGGTGCTGGTGTCCCGTGGCTGCAGGGGCTCCTCCCTCCGACATACCTCCGGCTTCTGGGCCAGCGTGACACGTCTCTTAGGGGAGCATATTGGCGGTGTGCCGTATGCCTGGATTTGCAGTCCTCGAATGGCAGTTTGTTCTAAATTCGTAAGCCAGCCTCAAAGCTTTTCCTCTTGAATAACTAAATTTATAGTTTAGAAGCTTGTAAACTACATTCTTTTCATTCGGCTGAAACTGTGGAGCCCTGTGTATTGCTGGTGGGTCATGAGGGTGAGATCACGGTTTGGCGGCGGCATGTGCACTGTGTGACTTTCTGACATCACTTCGATCCTACTGGGACGGAGGCGGGATAGCGTCAAGCGCCACTGGAAGCGTTGCGGTAAGACGCGGTTCTTCGGTGGCTTGGAGCCTTAATGACTTTCTATGGCCCCGTATTTTCCTCCTACCGTTAATTTTACTAATTAAAATTAGTAAATTTTAATTAGTAAAAATTAAATTAGCTCTCTCTTTCCCCCTTCTCTCTTTTAAGCTTAGTTTGTTTTTTTTTTTTTAAGTATTTATCAATTTGAGAGAGAGAGCACAGGCAGGTGGAGGGGCAGTGGGGGAGAGAGAAGCAGGCTGTCTGCTGTGCAGGGAGCCCGAGAAGCAGGCTGTCCGCTGTGCAGGGAGCCAGCCAACGTGGGACTCCATCCCAGGACTCCAGGATCATGACCTGAGCCTAAGGCAGACACTTAACTGACTGAGCCACCTAGGAGCGCCCCTTCCCCTTCTCTTTATAAATGGAAGATACGGTTTGGCATGGCTGGACAGCAAATCATGGGAGGTACCCTTTCCCTCTGATGGAAGGTTTTGTGATTCCCTCTGTAAAAATGGTTAATTTTGTCCTCTCTTGCTTGGTGCTCCAGGTTCTGAGATCACCGCTTAGCCTCAGATCTCAGTAATTCTTATTCTGACGGAGCCCGACTCTCCGCCCTTTGCTCCCTGGGCTCGGGGCGGGCGCCAGGACTTTCCTTTCTCCTTCCCTGGGCAGTGGCTGCCAAGTGCTAACTTGATTCTGCCCGAGACTCAACGGAAGACATAGCAGATGCTGACACTGTGAGAGTTTGGAAATGGGAACCACAAGTGGGAAGACCGAGCAATCGAAACACAAACCATGGAAGGCAAGGGGGAATTCAAAGGATTCACACACATGCATTCTAGAAGGAACATTTCATTTTTGATTGGTTTTCCCTTAAAGGAATGCTGCCCTGATTTCAGAAATCTCCCAGCGGGCCGGTCGAGAGAGCTCTCAGCCCAGCATCTAAGAGTCCTGGTCTCACCCATTTTGTCTATTTTGTCATCTGTTTTGTGCGGACACACAAGGGAGCCTCTGCGCCCTTTCTGCATTCTGTTTGGTTAATGGACCGATCTGACTTGCTTGTTGCCCAAACTTCCAATTCATCTCCAACCAAACCCCAAATGCTGCTTTCTCTTAGAGTCCAAATATTAGACTGAACCTCGGAATTTTATCACTGACTGCGTGGGAGTCGGGGACAGCTTCTGACCCTTGTCAGGGTTAGTAACCAGCCGGTGTGCTCTCCAGGATGAAAAAAGCGCGTGATACGAGGAAAGTGCACTTAGGCCCTGAGCTACTCCTCCAGCCAATTCCGTGACTGCTTGCCTCCTCCCGCCTGACTTAACCGGCTCCAGCTCTAACTCTGACCCGCGTCCTCTCACCGGTGCTAAACATGGAAAGCAGAACGAGCCCCCGACCTGTCCCATGACGACGAGTGAAGCACGAGCTGTCTGCTCCCTGGTGCTGGGAGGGGCGGGCTCCAAAGGGACCCTGTGTGCCTGTGAGAGGCCTGGAGCTGGGGCCCGGCTGTCTGCGAGGCTCTGCTGGGCTCTGGTGTGGTGCGTGGTCTGCACGGGGCCCCTCAGTCTTGGTCTCTGCTGTACGAGCCATCGTATCGTCCCGGTCCGCTTGCCGCGGCCTCTTCTGACTGTGCCGATGCCGGCGCCCTGTCCCGCGGCTCCTGGCCCTGGTACCCCTGTGGCCGCCCCTGCCCCCCTGGCCGCGTGCCCCATGGGGGAGGCCTCCTGGCCCCCCAGTTCTGCTCCCATTCCTTTTCAGACTCTGCTTCTGTTCCTGGGCAAGTGATTTCCTCGCCCTGAGGGTCTTCTGAAGGCAGCCTTTTCCTCCAATCTCCACACTGTGTGTCCGCTTCCCTAGTTCCCTAAAACACGTCCTGGATACCTGTGCGCCAAGCAGTGTGCCCCGTGCTTGACTCACGTAGCTCATCCTCGGCTGCCCGCGCCGGCTTGCTCTCCCCGGGGCTCCTTCCGCCGCAGACTCCAAGGGAACGTCAGGAGGCGGCCCCCCGGGGCTTTGCTATGGTGTTTGTGACCCTGTGAGTGAAGGCCCGTCCTCCCTGCCTCCTCGGCAGGCATGATGGTTTGGAGGGAGTGCAGTAATGGTGAGGAGAACCCCGAGGGGTGATGGAAAAGAGAGGGTACCCCGGGGGGTAACGGAAGAGAGAGGGTATATATATTCAGTGTCCCTGAAAAGCAGACTTTATACCTAAGCCACAGAACCATCTCACCGTGGCCACAGGAGGAAGACCACGGTATTTTCTCGTGCTGGCGGCAGTCCCCTGAGGCTACCTCCTTCAACCCCCATGGTGTGTCACTTTAGCACAAACCAAAGGGCCCTTCCTCAAGTTTCAGCCTCACTAAGTCAGCCTGGAGGGACAACGCTAGGCTTCCCCTGGGTCGAAAGCAAAACAGCACACAACCTTTCAGAACCGCTACAGGGTGACTCCCTTCCTCACTTCCTTTTGTCTTTTCCCATTCCAAAATGTCACAGCTATGAAAGGGGAAGAGTTTGGAAGGGACACGTGCTAGCCCGTGTGAGCCAACAGCCCATTTTGGGGCTCCGTGCTCTTGCCAAGACCACTCTTGGTCTCAATGCTCAAATTTTCCAGTGGAAAATTGCTTCCGATGTGCTGGCTGTGGTGTTACTGTCACGGATCATGTGTGCACGGTTCTAGAAATCGGGATGTCTGGCCGGATGAAGAAAGGGTGTGCTACTGTAGCTGGAGTATCTGGGAGCTCGAGCTTGAGAGTTGAGATGTTTTTAGGGAAGAAGGGACAGACTGTAGGGAAGTGGGGGCGTTTGAGCCAGGCAATCCTGTTCATGGAACCACCCGTTCTGCTCACCAGAGGACCGGGTCCCTGGGTACAGCATCCCTACCAGTGCTGCCCTCGAGGCGTGGCCTTCCCGCGCCGCTCAGCGGGGGCTGCTGGGCTGACTTCAGTGTGCACTTCAGTATGCGCACGAACTACTTGGCGAGACTGGCTGGCATACAGGTCTGGGCCTTACGACCAGAAATCCGACTCCTTTGGTCTGAAACGAAGCTAGCTGTGCCCACACTTCAACTTTGTCGGGCCTATGACCCCTCTGTTGTGTGTTTTGGGTTGCATTTTATTAATTATTAAGTGCGAGTCAAGTAAGGTTGACTTTTTCAGATCGGAATCTCCCATGCATGTGAGTGACAATTGCCTCGGGTGGCTTCTGTGTTCTCGATCTTCCGATCATGTGGGCTTGGTGGTGGTGGTACACCCCGTCCTACAAGCTTCCTCTCCTCTAGAATGGAGCTCCAGGCCAAGGACAAGTTCAGTGTTACCTCCCTCTCTCCTTCTCTGTCAATAGGGAGGGGAAGACATGTCTCAAGTCGCAAAGTAGGCTGTAAGGGGAGAGTGCGGTGGCGATGTTCTAACGTCCTGGGCTCTTTTCAAGCCCAGGAGGCTGGTTCTGGCACCTGCAATGTTTCTAGCACCGGGTGCATGGAAACTCGGGGCAGCCCTGCACCCCGTCCGATCACGGGAGGCAGTCCGGTGGAGGGAGAGAGCTTTGGGAAAGGAGTCGGGACCTTTGCCAGCTCCACAGGGAACTGGTTTTGTCAGATAAGTTTGGGTTAAGCAAGGTGAAAGCTCATTTCTTTACTGCAGGAGGCCGGAGGGCCTTGACATGCAATGTGTACTACCAACCTCAAAACAAGAAATAGAAACAGTGTTTCCTAAACATGTTTGACCACGGGGCCCTTTTATAACTGAGTAACCTACCGTGCCTTGCTGGCAACTGTCCCTGACACACCAGCCTCGAAGTTCCTGTCACCGCCCTTTCTCAGCCCGAGCCACTGATCTACGGACTCTCTCTGGCTGGTCCTCTATCCTGGAGGAAGGGACAGTGTTCCTGGCGGAAATTCAGAGTAACTCGTGGTGTAACACAGAGTGGCTGGAGGAGCCCTAAGCTGACTCCCGCCTTGGGAAGTTGAAGGCATTGACCTCCTCTGGGAACTAGAGATGATTCGTCAAAGAACCTGTGGTCGGCTCTTGGCTGTCCAGTCTGGGCGTGAGCAGCTCTTCAAGACTTCCCCTCCAGTTCTGTTGTGTTCTGAAAGGCCCCACCTGTCACACAGGATCTGATTTCTTTCCACGGTTCTCTAGATCCCACTGGTGGCCACGTGGGATGGGGTTCAGCCTGGCTGGTCTGAGGGGTGATCTCGAGCCTGGATGGAGCTAGCATGGGTAGGTAGTAGGTGCCCCTGGCTGGACTTTTCTCCTTCTGTTTGCAAAACACTGTCAGAGGATTATTGCCTCTAATGTCACTGAGGTCCCAGTGCCTGCACCTGATGGAAGGGAGGCCAGGCCTAGGAGGGGACCTTTGCCTGAAGGCAAGCAAAACACTAACAAGAAATGTGAAAACTAGCCACACACAGACATTTCACTTGGTTATCTGAGGCAGGGGAGCAAGCATGTGGGTGGGCAGGGTGAGGTGATTGATGCCTTTAGGGCCTGATCGAAGAACCTGGAGGCTCTCAAAGGCCCACCACTGAGTTGGCTGACGCTGGAATGTCATGGTAAAGGGAGGGGGAACACGTATACATACTCAGTTCCTGGGTCAAAGGCATTTAGAGAGTATATTCTCAGGCCCTCCATTCTGTTCCCATCGGGAACCAAGGCTGAGAAGGAAGGTGAGACAGGAGAAGGGCGAGTGGAACAGAGCACTCCCCTGTCCCAGCGCCGGCTGGGTTAGTCAGAGAACAGGCTGGCAAAGGACTTCCTCAGGTTGCGGATGGTTTCGGCCTTGGCCTCGTCTTCACTTGGGGTCCCGCGTTGGGAAGCATCAGATGTGCTGAGGCTGTTAGTCAGGGACTGGGATTTGCTGAAACAGAAAGGTGAGGGGGGTTGGAGGCGACCGGGCCTGGGACACCAGTCACCAGGGCTTGCCTGGAAGCTGGCTGGGTGAACCCAGTCATCACAAGGATGTGATGACTGGAAACCAGGCATCCCAATGCTTATGTGATGCGAAATGCATGACACACAGCCTTTCACCTGTACGGTGGTAATCGGTGCAGAAATCGGGGCTCACACCAGGTAACTGGGGAGCGCCCAAGGCTCACGTTCTGCCCACTAAGCCAGGCTGCTCAGAGGGCAGGCGTTCCCAGCCGGCCACCTCCGTGCACAGACCCGTGTGGCCAACTGTGAATTTTCTGGATCAGCGTCAGGCTGTGGCGGCTCCTCCTGTCCTTCCTGGCACTAGTTTGGGAATCAGGAGGCCTGTGTCCTGGACCCCGCTCTGCCATCTTGCCCTCTCTGGCCTCTCCAAGTGCCCTGCAGCTCAGGGCCTCCTTCTATGAAAAGGACATCGATGAAAAGGAGGGCCAGTCGAGCTCACCCCTGGGCCTCTTCACTCCCACTCGGGGCTTCAACTCCCACCTTTTCCCTGAAGCCTTTACTACCGATTCCGGCCCGCCTCGGGATTCTCAGGGTGCCCACTGTTTGAGCCTTGGTGCCAGCCTAAGGCTTGGTGATGGGGCCGTGGAGATGGATGTAACTGGGGCCTTGCTCTCAGGAGGCCCACCCTCTGGTGGGGGAGACACACAGAAGAGCTGCTGTAAAAAGGCCAAAGTGTGAGAAAGTTCCGCACAGTCTTGTCATCACCATAAAACCCTCAATCCTCTCCTAAATGGGGACCATCTTGTACCCCTTGCTAATTCCGCAAGGGCCTTGCCCAGAACTAGGTGCAGACTGGGGATCTGGTAAATACTTGCCGACTTGAACTGAAACACTTAAGCAGTAAATCAGGAGTTTCAGTGTTTTTAGCTGGATGGCTCTAGGGTCAGTACTTACTACCCCCAATTCCAAAGCCTCCGCCTGTCCTGGGATGGGCTGAGTGGAGAGAGGCCGTCTTAGATACATCTATAAATTGCCAGAAGCTTTCTAAACACTACTGTGTATAAACTCATTTTAATCTTCGTAATAACTCTGTAGGGTAAGTACTACTGTCCCCACTGTTCGTGTGAGGAAGCAGAAGCACAGAGAGGTTGAGTCAGGTTTCTGGGGTCATACAGCTTTTGTGGGGGGAGAGCTGGGATTCAAAACCCAGGTGGTCTGACTCTGGAGTCTGAGCTTTCAACCACGGGCCATATTGCCCAGGGGACCTCTTGCTAATACCCATCAAATTCAGAATGCCTTTCTCCTAGGACCCAGCAACAGCCCTGCTGGCATCTTCTCTACAGCTGATCCTGCATATGTGAGAAGCAGGGCGTGTGCAAGGTTATTCCCTGTTGCCTTCTCCGCAAGAGCAAACCAAATTTCTGTTTGCGGTGGAAGGGTTAGACTATAATTCAGCTCTACAGAGGAATACGTATGACACAGCTGCGAAAAGGAAGCATTTTCAGTGAACTGATGGACGAACTTTAGAGTTTATTGTTAAACGTGAAAAGCAAGGAGGCTGGGGTGGATAGGAAGTACTACCATTTGGAAAAAGCGGGCCTGGGAACAAACATGTATTTTTTTTTTTTTTTTTTTTTTTTTTTCAAACATGTATTTTTGTGTTTGTGCGAGGAAACACTGGAGGGCGCACAGGGGCTAATAAGAGTGGTCACCTCTGGGAAGTGGGGAGCGGGGGGGCGGGCAGAAGGTTCTGGATGGGAATGAGGTGGGAAGAAGGTGTTTCATTGTGTACCTTTGCTATTGTTGATATCTTTTAGATCTCTGAGCCACGTGAATGGATGACCCATTCAAACACATTATGGTTAGCCCGATCCGCGGACTGGCCCTGTGCTCAATCCTGGCTCTTCCGCTCACCAACAGTGGGAACTCTGGCAAGTTATTCTTCTCCTCCTCATTCGTAAAATGTGGATAATAACAGTTACTAACTACTAAGCTGTGAGAATTGACTAAAAACCCCAATTAGTTGAAGTACTTGGCATGCGTTAAGTGGGCCAGGGCTGCCGGGAGTGAGGCTTATCGACATCAGTGCTTGGCACTGAAGGAAGGGAGGGGCTTTCCCCAAAAAAACTCATCTGGGACCTCTCGGACCTCAAACTGAGGGAGAGGCTTGCGAGGAAAGGAGACACGTATATGTGTTGTGATGACTTGTTTACAAACATGGCATGACATCCACTGTTCCCCCCATGCCTGGGGTCTAGCCTTTCCCAGTGTGGATTTGCAGGCCCTCCTACCAAGGGTCTCTTTGGCCATGTGAGTTGCTTTGACCAAAAGCATGTAGTGGGATGCAATGACCTTGTGTGCCTTCAAAGCTGGGCTTCAGGAGGCCTTGAAGCTTCTACTTGTGCTCTGTGGGGATGGAATTCTACCATGTGAGGAGGCGGGACCCGGCCTGCTGGAGGTTGTGGCCAACGAAAGAGAGAGGCCCAGCTGACAGCAGATGTGTGGTTAAGGCCCTCTTGGACCATCCAGCCCCAGTGAAGATGCCAGATGACCGCAGCCATATGAATGATCCCAGGAGACTAGGGTTGCTAGATTTAGTGAATAAAAACCCAGGATACCCAGTTAAATCTGAATTTCAGATGAAAAACATACTTTTTTAGTATAAGTATAGCCCATGCAATTTTGAGGATATACTTATACCCAAAATTATTCATCACTTGCCTGAAATGCAACTCTAACTAGGCATCCTGTATTTTTATCTGGCAACTGTGTAGGAGAGACGAGCAGAAGAACCTCCCAGTTGAGTCAAACTCAGCATAAACGGCTGAACCAAAAAATTATGAATACAGAAAATGGCTGTTTTCTTAAGCTACTCTTTCAGGGAGGTTTGTTATGCAGCAAGAGATAACTGGGGTGTGTGTGTGTGTGTGTGTGTGTGTGTGTGTGTGTGTGTATCTAGAGGACGGCGGTGGGAGCTAAGCTCTACTCTGACCTCCTTGAGCCCTGCCGGCCATCCAAGTTCCATCGTCTAGGCTTCTGACCATTTAAAATCTGCGTGAGGCCCTCTGTCTTCGAGTCCCAGTCCTGGGTCAGCCCAGCTCTGCCCCCAGCCCAGCTCCACCCTCGACCCTGCCCAATCCCAGAGCACTTACTTGAGGTGAGGATGAGGTGGTGCTGGCTTCTTGGACTCTTCGCCCTGTTGGGAGATGCTTCGGCCTTGAACGGGGGGCCGGGGCTGGGAGGTGAGGGGAGCGCCTGGCTTGGAGGCCTGGTTTGGAGACGTGCCACTGGATGCCCGGGACAGCTGCGGAGAGCCTGGTGATCTCTGCTGCTGTGGAGATCCGGATGGGGGGCTCAGGGGCTGCTGGCCTTGCGGGGAGAGCCGCTGCTGGGACGGGCTTCCGGATCGCACGGGCTGCTGGGTCGGAGTTTGGCGAGGGCCCCCTACAGGGGGAAAGATGATGATAGTCAAGTTTTTAAGATAAACCTGGTTGCTTCAAGGATATTGATTACAGTTTTTTATAACAGTGAAAAGCTGAAAACAATATAAATGCCCAATTGCAAAACTGATCGACATTAAGATACATCTATATAATGGAATATGCTGTGGCCATTATATATTGTGGCAGAATCATAGCAAATGACAGAACATTGTTGATAATATGTGCTGAATATATACTGCGGAACAAAAAGGTGGCTTACAAAATAGCATGTACGGGCTTTTCCATTTTAGCACACATGTATGGATGTAGCTCCGTAAAACATGAAGACTGGAAAGTTGTCCCCTTGAACCAGCGTGTCTCTAATTTTAATGTGCACACGCATCACTGGGGGATCTCGTCAAAATGAAGATTCTGATACAGTAGGTACGGGAGGGAGAGTGCTGTGGACTGAACTGTGCCCCACCCCACCATTCATAATTTGAAGTCCTCACCGTCAAGGTGAGTGTATTTGGAGATAGGGCTTTAAAGGAACGAATTATTGTTAAGGGTGGGGCCCTGATCCAATAGGACTTGCGTCCTTAGAAGAGAGAGACATGCTGAGGGCCACATGTGGGAAGGTCACGTGAAGACACAGGAAGAAGATGCTATGCACAAGCCATGGAGAGAACTTTCAGCCCTGTTGGCACCTTGACCTTGGACTTCAGCCTCCAGAACAAAGAGAGGATAAATGTCTTTTGTTGAAGCCACTCCGTCTATGGCATTTTGTTATGGAGGCCCACGCAGACTGCTACCGGCGGGCTCTGGGGTTCTGCGTCTCTGACAAGCTCCCAGGTGACCCTTCTGCTCTCCACGCTTTGAGTAAGAGCCACAGCTCAATGATTACGAAAGTGGTGGGGTTAATTCTCTTCCTTTTACTCACTGATGTTTTCCACACTGAAGATGCATTGTATTTGAGACAATGGATTATCCCTTACTTTCCAATAGTTCTTTAAACTTTTCTAAGAACTTTTACACACATATATATCATTTGATCTAGGGAGGGGTTAGTAGGGAAGATGCCATCCTTCTCAAGGAGAGATGCACACTGAGCATCCCCAAGGTCTCCCAGCTAGAAGGGGGTAGCCGCAGAAAGCTCATGGGGTCTTGGCTTCTCCCTCTCGCTGCACAGAGCCTTCACGGACAAGCAAAGGTGCATCATAAGCTTGGGGACATTTTAGCCACCCAGAAATGACTTCAAGTGGAACTCTAAGGCCCCAGGCACGCAAGGTGCTCTCTCCTCACTCTGGAAGCCTGAGAGTGTCAGGGATCCTGACTGTGAATTACATCTTGCCCAAGCAGACGGGGCCCTGCTTCCGGGAGAGTGGGCAGCACCCCGGTTGTCCTCGTCTGACTTTGTTGAGATAACTTCAGAGAGGTGAGGAGACTGGGAGTTCAAAGGGACTGGGGCCTATCGCTGGGGCCCTTTCATAACACAACTTCTGCTCATCTGTCCTGCCTGGGTCTTACTGAACATACTATACCCTGAACCTAGGGCTGGGCAGCCGGGCAGCAGGCATGATCCCCACAAATGTGTCCCCATGGGGCGCCTGGGTGGCTCAGTGTGTTAAGTCTCTGCCTTCAGCTCAGGTCATGATCCCAGGGTCCTGGGATCGAGCCCCGCATCGGGCTCTCTGCTCTGCGGGGAGCCTGCTTCCTCCTCTCTCTCTCTGCCTGCCTCTCTGCCTACTTGTGATCTCTGTCTGTCAAATAAATGAGTAAAATCTTTAAAAAAAAAATGTGTCCCCATTTTTCGAAGAGGCTGAGCCCCAGATATACTGAGACTTGCTCAAGCTGTCACTTCTAATCAGAGAGCCAAGACTCAAGCTTAGCTCTTTTTGACCCAAAAGCTCTGTTTCCTTTTCCTTTTTTCCTTAAAAACAACCACCAAAAAACCAAACCCCACAAACTATGCCATTCAGGGCTGCCCTCCGTCCTCACATCTTTGTGCAAATGAAGAAAAGGCGCTATCCTCCAGGGGTGGCCCCTCTGAGCCAGGTGCAGGAGGAGCTGCCCCCCATCCCGACGTCATCCCAGCCGGAACCTTCGCAGAGGGCACGCCCTGCATGGCTGGTGGCCGCAGCACCACACTGGTTGCACCAAGAACCCAGGGTCTTAACTCCAGTGTTGCGTTAACTTGCTCTGGGGCCATGAGTAAGTCTCTTTTCTCTGAGTTTCTGGGCCCTCGTCTGTAAAATGAGGCCCTCAGAGCAGCCACTCCACAGCCCCACCTCCCGCCCTGCCCCTGCCCGTGGGCGTTCTTGGGAGCCCGGGCAGCACCTCAGACACTGGACTGAACGGCAGCAAATAGGAAGCAACTGGCCGCACATGACCTTGATTTGCTGTGCACCCGCCTTCGTCACCATCTGTCCCAGGGGCTCGGAGGGCCCAGAAATCTCAAACCCAAACAGCTCAATAAATGAAGCGGGCAAGTATCCAAAAACCTCATGGCAACCTAAGAAGACTGCTACTTTAAATTTTTAAAAACATTTTCCCCTTGAGATAAAAACAGAGGTCAGAAGATGCAAGCTAAAGGAGATAAGGATCGACTGTACAGACATGGCTGTGAAGGTGACAATAGGGAGGAGTGGGGCCTGAGGCAAATGGCGGAGTCCTGCTGTCCCAGGGAGCCCACGGGATCCACTGTGGGGACATTGGCTGAGGAGGAACCCAGGCTCCTGGCTTCCAGAGCTTCTGCTCTATCCAGAGAACCTGAAATCGAGATATTTGTGCCAAAGCTCCTGATTTCTAAATGCTGGCTTACTCTTGTGTGTCTTAAACCCACTTCCGGTCAAAGGAAACCTCTGCTTTCTACTTTTATCTCAAGTTGTCCCGTCCTCACCCCTATCCCGGGCCAATAATATCTTAGAAAAACCTGGATCCTCATTCATTCATGTATTTATTAACTATTTGTCGAATCCCACTTAGACACCTGGGCTTCCTCAGGAGAAACTCATTTCTTTCAGCATCTTGGCAAAGCAAACAATTTAGTATTTTTAATTTCAGCACATACAAAACCCCATTAATTTATATATAGAAAGTATTTGCCCAAGCACAGGATTGGTACTAAAAAATTATGAGGTTCTTTAAAAGAAAACTTCACTTTTTACGATGAGTTCAAACAAACAAGTTAATAATGTGATCCTGTTATTTTGGGTACTCAATGAAAGCATTGTTTTTTAATTAGCCTTGTTATTTTTAATCTGAATGTTAATTCAATGAGCATTTGCTTCAATTATCTTAATTGGTTTTCAATTGATTGTTTTTCAACTCACTAAAAGTGTGTTTAGCCCCATGTCCCTTAAAATAATATCTCTTTATCGAGCATGTTGGTACTCTGGGCGGGAGAGGAAACCAGAATACAGTAGCCCTCTGTTTTAAAAGTGCTCTGTTCAAATGTGATGTAAAAAGTAAGTCCTGGGGCAGAGCGGGGAAGGAGAGGGCAGGGCGGAGGCACAGCCAGGAGCCTGGCAGGGGGATGAATAAATTATTTTCGAACATTTATCATGATGGAATTACCGCTAGGCAGGAGGGTAGTGGGACTGGTCTCCTTCTAAGGGTGGTTAACGGTAATGATCATTAAGAACAACACGGATAGTTTGTTAAAAAGACACACACTGTTGATAGGAAGTGTTTAACGGTGAGAGTTAGACAGCTAGTTATTCCTAGGAAACTGAACTAACACCTGCTGGGCCTTACCCCCCGCGCTGGGCACCTTGCTAGCTGCTTCGGCTGCACTGCCTGTGGACAGCTCCCCATAACCCCCCAGGGCAGCGGTTATACCGCTGGGGAGACCAAGGCTCAGAGAAACGACGTGACTTTCCTAAGTCTTAAGGGTACTGAGACACGGAGGAGGATTCAAAACCACGTCTATTTGCCTCAAGAAGAATCCCGATGTCCAAGTGCATGGTGATAGAAGTTATGCAATTTCCCTTTTCTTAATTACTTTCTGCTTTTCTGAGAAGAGACACAGACACAGGAAACATGGACGGGGCACTTTATCTGAGACCTGTGCGAGGCGAAGCTATTTAATGTCCAAGGCTGATTTTTTCCAAGAAACAATGAATATGTTACTTTAATCAAAGCGACTGGAAAGGCCACAATGTGAGAGTTAAGGCTTTTCCTTTCTGATAGGTTCTAAGCTGGCCCTGGAGCAGTGAGTGTACCTGGAAGGTTCTGGCTGTGAGGGAGGCGGCGGGGCATGGGTGTCCCCCCCCCCCCCCCCCAGGCCTGTGTAGGAGAACACCCAGGCGGTGACATTCCGTGAGAAGTTATTTATTGCCTCGGCTGCATCCTGTCACCACTAGCGGATCGTTCTCTACTAAGCGGTAGCATTTACACAGTAATGCTGGCAGAGTTTGTGAGGGAGAATTTCCATCAACAAAGTCATATATAACGTTCCGTGTTTCTTTCTCTCCCACTCTGGCTGCTTGGCTCATAAATCTACAATCAGGCACCACCAGTGGGTAAGAAACAGACACTTCCTCAAAGATCTGAAAAGCCAGACGTATAAAGCTGCATTTTCTCACTGTGCTTCTTTGGGCAGAGCCTCCACGTTCATCTCTGGAGTAAAGGGGATCCTGATGTTTTCACTGGGGAGTGCTTGGGAGACAAAGGAGGAAAAAAAAGGTGTGGGGGGGGACAGATGAGAAAGTCCCTCACTGGGGGCCTAGCACTCAGCAAATTCCCGTCTCCCCGTCCTTCTTGTCTGAGTTGAAGGAGCGACAGACATCACAGGCTCGTTCGTCCCGCACACAGAGGGAGTGCCCATATTCTGTGGACACAGTATTAAGATGGATTTTTCCAGAGTGCCTTCTGGAGACCATACATGGAGCCCTCAGGGCATTTCAACATCCCTGTATAATCTCCCTTGGTGACTTGTCGTGGCTCTTACCTTGTGTAGGTGGCCGTGGCTGGGGCTGTCCAAGCAGAGGTCCCATGTGGGCCGGCCCGGGGGATTTTGCTGGTTTGGACTGTGGAGCCTAGAGCAGGAGAAGAAAGAAGCCTGCTGCGATTGCCACGGCCCTCTGCTTCCTGGGTGGGAGGGCAGGACTGACAAAGATCTTGTTATCACTGAGGTAAAACTTCCATAAGGCGCACGATTCTTAAGAGTGCACCATCATGACTTTTTACGTGTGCGTACATCTGTGTGGTCACCACCAGGATCCGGACAGAACATTTCAGTGGAGAAGGCTGCCCCACACCCTTCCCCGACAGCAACCCCCTCAAGTATAACCACCATTCCGACAGCTATCATCATAGGTCTGTTTTTGTGGGGGGCAGGGGGGGAGCAGGTTTTGAGACTTGCTTTTCCAGAAAGCTGAGAGCTAGCAGAATCTTTGGAGAATGATCTGGTAATCTGCGGTGAGGACCATGGAAGGGAGGAGGAGCTGTGTGGGAGCTTGTTGAGGTTGGGGGATGGAGAGACAGAAGACACAGTAATCTCTATTGACTGTTGTCCTGGGAACACACAAAGGGCATGTGTGTACACAGGCCCACGCGTGCATGCATACAACAACACACACACCCACACGCACCCGCCGCTCCCTTCTTTGGCCCTGGATGGAGGGCACGGAAAGGACAACCGACTTCTTACATTAATAATCTCTGCCTGCAAGTGCAGTCAAAGCAAGGTTTCTCTACCTGTGGTGGTGGAAGGAGGAAGGTCTCAGAGCCTCCAAAACCCCCCTGCGGGAGCTGGGCTGCGAGCTCGCATGCCCAGCCTCCATCCACACCCCACTCCTTTCTCCCCACGCTGGTCCCATTCTAGAACTATCTCCTTTGGATCCAGGGACTCCCCAGTCCCAGACAGCCCAGCATTTCTCACAGGTACAAAGTCTCCTGTGCTCTTGAGAACCTTACCCAAGGCCTCAGGGGCGAGGGCACTGTGCCACCCGGTATCAGGAGTTGGCTCATTTTGGAGATAACGAGGTCAGCCATCAGTTGTCTGTCCTCTTCCACGTGCTCTCCAATCAAGGGCATTGAGCTGTCCATCACCTGTGGGAGAGAAAGGAGGCCTGAGGGAACCCCATGCCAGGGTAGCGGGGCAGCCCGGCGGGCAGTGTGTGTCCCTGGAGGGCTGGCTCAGGGCTCGGGACAGAAGCGACCACTAGATGGTGATGTTCTCCCGGCAAACACCCCGCCCAGAGCCTCCAGCTGGGAATGGTTCCCACGGAGACACCCAGATCCCCGCAGTTCCGCGGAATCAGCTCTCAGGATTCAGTTCAATTCAGCCTACATTTGTTGGGCTACAGAAATGTGACCAAGGGCCAGGGAGACTTTCTGACCTTTTCTACTCTTTTCTTTGGGGAGCCAGTCTCTGCCCCCTCCTTTCCCACCTTGGCTCCTGCCCAGGCTGGGGGCCCGCCTCCTCAACTTTGGCCCAAGGTCAAGTCTTTCCACAAAGCTGGAAGCAGTGAAGGTGGGGGTTCACTTATGACCAAAAAATGACCTGGGCCAGAGCTGACCCCGTGTTCGGAGAGAAGAGGGATGAGGAAAGGCCAGACCATGTGCCTGGAGAGAAACACATTCCACAGGGAATGGTCTGCTTCTCAAGGAGACAAAGTGCTTATGTTGGAAGGGGTTCTGACATTTATATTTGCTCATCCTGCTCTTTTTGCAGATGGGGAAACTGAGGCCTAGGGATGGGAAGGGACTTGGCCAAAGTCACACAGGAAGATCACCGTGGGTGATCTTCTCAGGCACGGGGAGCTGTGGAAGGTCTGGAAGGGCAGTGAGGCCTAGGCAAGCATTCTCTTCCCTCCTCCACTGTGGGAATCCGGGCCTGTTCACCCACCCTCACGGCCATCAAATGCACTGCCTTCTTTCCCCCTTTCCCAAGCTTTGGACTCACCAGGTTCTCTCTTCCCACCAGGTCCTTATCTATGCCCAGTCTCTCTGCTCACTCTTCACAGAATTCCTTTTCATCCTTCCTGGAATATGCAGCTAAGCCCTTCTTCTTTATCTGGGCAACTTCTAACCAGCTGCTCACCCATACTCCTTGGAGAGCTAACCCACAGTGCTGACATCTTCTGTTTACCTGTGTCTCTCCAACCTGACTGTGGTCCCTGAGGGCAGGGATGGGCCCTGGGTCAGGACCAACAGACAGGTCCTCAGTAGTTCCTACGATGGAGAGATGGAAGGTCCCTGCACTAAGTCCTGCTCGTAGTGATAAGGATACGAGTGCGTGCTGTGTTTGAGCACTCATTACGTGCCAGGCACTGTTCCAAGACTGAGTGTGGGTGATCTTGGACCAATCTCAGAATAGCTCTTGGAGGCAGGTACTGTTACCATCTTCATCATAATGACGAGGAAACTAAGCGTCAAACAAGTAGTAAGTTCCAGCACACAAGACTAACAAGCCATGGTCCTTCTGTTTCTCACTGAGTACTGAAACAGCCCTCTGTGCTGAAAACCGGGAACGGGAACCTGGAATCCAAGCCTGTGTTCTGCTCCAGACTTGCTGTGTGATCTTGGGCAGGTCATTTCCTCTGGGGGCCCATGTTTTCCTCAAGTAAATTGAGGGGTTTGGGGGCATTTAGGGGCCTGTGTGTCTAAAGCAGCCATGTGGTCGGGAGGCTGAGAAGCCGGCTCAAGGATGTGAATGTGGATTCTAGCACGGTCCTGAAAACTGTCCTCAGTTGAGCTCCTTGAGTTTGGGCCTGAGTCCCGAGTCCTCTCAGTGCCCGGCACACGGAGAGCCTCTTGGTCTATGTGGGCTGAACTGAATTATAACTGTGGAACCTGTCTGGATGGACACAGGCCTGTCCTTCCTCCCCCTGACCCTACCCATCATTTTCTGTTCTGGTTTCTGTTTCCTACATTCCCTGCAGTAGAAAACAGCCACCACAATGAACCTGAGGTCAGAGCATTTTGGAATCCCCCATGGTGGACAAAGCCAAAGGAAGTGGGTACTCTGGTCTCCCCAAGGAAACATTTTTCCAGTGAGCAACATCGTTCCCTGGACAGGCCATGGAGGACAAGGTCAAGGGTCTTTCCCCTGAGTATTCTACTGTGAGGATTTTCACAAAACATGTCATACAGTTTTTATGTTCTCACCGCAGAGGTGGCTGAAGAAAACAGTATTTTTGGATCTCTTCTGTCTTTTTTTACCTGACTGGGAAAAAAATACCTTTTATCTTCCTCGTAGCAAGCTCCCCATCTCCCTTAACCCCAGTATAAACCCAAAAGCAAGGGGAACAACTCTGCAATGTTTCTGAGAGAAAAAACAATTTGAAAAGTCATCTTTTTTTTTCCCCTGGAACATTTTGAGAAGTTGTTTACTTGTTTTTTAAAGTCCAAACCCACTAATTTTGCTTAAAAAAAAAAATGTAAGAGGTCTTTCATCCCTGACCCTCTGAATGTCTGGAGGCAGGGCGTCTGGGCCCACGAGTACAGTCTTTTGTTTCCTCAGAACAAATGTTGAGAAAACTCAGATAGGCAGGAGCTCTCAGGGCAGAGAAAATGCTAAACTCATGGGAGGGAGGGGAAGGGGAGTCAAGGAGCCCTTCCTCCATGATTGTTGTCCCCTCTCTGGATGGAAGCTCTAGATGGAGGCATCCCTGCCGCCATGGCCGCTGCTGGATCCCCATCACCCGGCTTGGAGCCTGGTGCCCCGTGCAGGGGCTCATTAGCGAAGGACGGATAACTCCGTGTGTGCCACAGCTGAGCTCGTGTCTGCTGGTCCCTGTGAGGAGATGCCGACGCAGGAGGGCCTCGAGGGGACTCAGGAGATGCAACGCCTCAGGCAGAGGGCCCTTGGTCCAACCCGGTCCAAAATTCCCAGAGCTTGCTCAGGAGGGCGGGAACTCGTGCTTCCAGGAGGCAGCCTGGCTTTGGCTCAGAAGTAGTGCTCCTGGCCCCTCTGATACCACCTCCGAGAAGGGGTTCAGCTATGGGGGCTGCCAGAGACAAAGTGGTTCCCAGACTTGAGAGGAGAGCTGTTTTCGAGAGCAGGACAGAACCTGCAAATATAGCACAGCTCATCCTGGGAGTTTTCTGGCCTCTCTGGGGAGGGCAGAGGGACTGTGTCCATCCAAGGGTGGCCCTTGCCTGGGGAGGGTGCCCATGCCTTCCTGGTGTGGCTGGCAGAAAGCATCAGGGCTCCTGCCTATGGAATCACCTGGCTCTGCCATGCTGTGGGTCCCAGGGAGCGGTGCAGGCACGCGGGCCTGCAGGACGGGCTGGCTCCTGTGGTCGCCCAGCCATGTGCTTGCCATTAGCCGCCCACAAGCCGAGGGGAGGGGGGAGGCCGCAGGGCTCTCCCTCACGTGTCCTGGCCTTGTGTCAGCACCACCCATCCGCTGCGGTTTGAGAAGGCCACGGAAAGGGGATCCCTGCAAGGGGTCGTGGGGGTGTGGCCTCGGAGATGTGCAGCTGGGGAGAGAAGGGAGAACTTTGAGGCCAGAGGGGCATTTTCAGGGAAAAGCAGTGAAGAGCCAGAGCTGTGTGTGTGTGTGCGTGCGTGTGTGTGTGTGTGTGTGTGCGTGTGCGCGCGCGCGGGACGGGGAGGGTGGGCAGAGCAGGGGAAAGAGGTTGGGGTGCAGAAGAGGATGGTGGGACCGGGAAGGATGGTGGGGGGGCAGTCCTGGAGGAGAGAGGGGGATGGTGGGATTGGGAGAAGCACAGAGGGGAGCTGTGGGGGGAGAGGGAGACTGTAGGACCAGGAAAGGATAGGGGGAGTCCTAGAGGAGACAGGGGGACGGTGGGATGGTCTGGGGGAAGCACAGACAGGAAGTCAGCAGGGGAAGGAGAGTGTGGGATTAGAGGTATATGGGTGGGGGACCCTCCTGGAGGACGGCAGGCGGCTGCGGGCCTGGGTGTGGCATGGGCTGCGAGAGGGGTGTGGAGAGATTCTCTCTTACAATTCTGTTTCTCTTCATCTTTCCTTCCATTCACACCCCAGCAGTGATCTGTCCCCTGTGTTCAGTGCCCTCCACGACTTGTTCGTCATCCTCCTTCCTCACCAGCCTGCACACCCCATGCCTGCCTGGGTCACAGCTCTGTCCCCAGAGCCACACCCATGCCTAGCCCTGGGGAGCCCCTAAGCACACGTGTGCTGAAGGGACAGAGGATGGAATTTCTGCGTGGGTAGGGAAACGTGCCCTGTTTACACACTTGGACACAGGAAATTTCAGAGGCGCCATGGCCCACAGTCTTGCTGCCTTGTGGCCTGATGCACTCCCCCTACCCTTAGGCCCAGGGGTCGTCAAACTTCATGTCTGGAGCTCAGAGGCTTGAGATGCGGCCGAGAGTGGGGATGGGGACATAGGTGAGGCTGGTGGGTGAGAAGCCGCTGCGAGTCAGCAGCATGCGCCCAGACCCCTAGGGCTAAGGACAGAGCAGACCACGCGGGAGACCGCACGTGGATTCTGTCCCTCTGGCATGCCTGCCCTCACCTCAATGATGTAATCTCTGCCATCCTTGCTGTGGACGGCCTTGACGGCGCAGATGTCCAGGCCGCCAAACATTTCTGAGCAGCTGTCCACCCACAGCCTGTACCTGCAGGACGGATAGACAGACAGTGAACATCGGGGGAGGGAGCAGAAAGGGGGAGCAGAAGGAGAGAGACAGGTAGAGACAGAGACACACAGACAAGTGGATAAACAGGCCACAGGACAGAGAGTGACGTGCGCATGCATTCAGAGACGGACAGGTAAAATAACAAGAGACAGAGATACAGCAAGAAAGACAGAAGGGAGATGGAGAGGCAGCGGGAAAGACAGAATGGCATACAAACAAAGCAGAGACACAGATGGACAGAGAGAGAGACAGAGAAAGGAGAGGGACTAGAAAGGGAACCAGGAGGCAAGAGAGAAAGAAGAAGGATGAGGGGGAGAAGGAATGGGAGAGGTCTCAAGACCCAGCCCCTGTCCCCTCTGGACCCCGTGGCTCAGTAGCAGTGGGGAGCTTGTCCCCCCCCCGGAGCCATCCTGGACACCCGGCCACTCCCGCGGTCCTTTTCCCTTGGGAAAGCTGCTTGAAGGGCTCAGAAATCCCTCCCAGGCCATCCTCCGAACCCCAGCGACCATGCTCCATGAGAGCCGGCAGGGGACAAAGGGTGCATTCTGCCCTGAGCCTGGGGCGAACAGGCAGGGGAGCCTGGCAGGCTGCTCTCCCGGCTGGGGCCTGGCCCTCTGGACCCAGTGCTTTTGTTCCCTTTCCAGCCACTCGAGGGCTGCAAGGTCAGTTTGTTTTGCAGGGAAAGATCTCAATGCTGGACTCTGACCCTGCAACAAGGGGATGGTTGTATCTGGAGAAGTCTTCTCGGGCCTACACTTGGCTTCCCTTGTGGTGGCTGGATTTGGAAGTCACAGGGGACTTTGTGTCAATATTCTTGCTTCTCTCCTCACTCTCCAGGGTCACATGGGGCACGCCTGCTCTGAGATCTATTTGTGTCTCTGAGCCATAAAGCCTGGAATGAGAAGAGATCATGGCCAGAGGGTTCTTAGAACCAACTCTCTCATCCTCATGGTCAAGTCTGACTGAGGGCCAGAGAGGCAGAGCGGCTTGGCCAGGTCACACAGCAGGATGGTCGTAGAGCCAGGATTACACAGATCTCCGGGCTCTTTGTTCAGTTCTTTCATTCAGCTGTAGCAAGGAGCATGTGAGATTACAGAAGGAAAAGGAAGGATGAAAACTCACACCTTTTCAGCTCCTGATAGGTACCAGGCTGTCTGTGTGGGCTGACCATTCTCTAACTCCTACCACAACTCTGTCAGGAAGGTTGAAACCATCTTTCTGATGAGGACACCGAGGCTTAGAGAGCTTAGTCAGTCACGTGCTGGCTTCCAAACTTAGATTCTGTCTGATTCCATAATCCAAGCAAGACACCCTTCCTCCTAGTTGGGACACAATGCAGCCTGTTCCCTCAGCAGGGCAGACCAGTGACCTGGAGTCTTCCTAGTCATTTCCTCAATAATTCTGGGTAAGTGTCTTCTTCTTGAAGCCTCAGTTTCCTTATCTGAAAAATGGGAAGGCCTAGGTATGATTCTCATTGTGCATCAGCATCACCAGGAGAGTCGAGCAAACACACACAGAGTAAACATTCAGATCTGGGCGCCCTGCCCTATGTTAGAATACTCTCTCTATGCTTTTAAAGCTTCTCATTGGATTCTCATGGCAGCCACAGCTGAGGATGACCTTTGGTCCTCAGAGCTCTAAGAGTCCTCAGGCTCTCTGACCAGGGTCCCCGTATTTGGCTGTAGTGGCTGACCGGTGAGGTACCTTCAGTTTAGGGAGACCTGTGCCCTGAGACACCTTCCTAAATCAGGTTTCTTCTCAATGGAAGATGGAAGTCTGGACCAAGACCCTGAGAAAGCTGGTTTCTAGAGGCCGTTTTCCAACGATGAACTTCCAGAACACCTACCAGTTGCACCCCATGGGGCACAGGCCCCCCTTCTCTGGGCCTAGGAAGGGGCTTTAGGGGTGGAGCAGTGTGGGAGAGGCTGGAGACCATGGGTCCACGCTCTCCTCCAGCTGGGTGGGACGAGCACCGACCAAGCCACATTGCTGGTTTTGCCGAGGAGTCAGGCTACTCGGCAAACAGGACAGATGGAGAGAGGAGCCAGGGTCTGTTGATGGGCCCCCAGAGATTTCCCTCATGGAGGCGGGATTGGGGAGCTCTGACCCAGCCTTTGGGAGTACTGCCCATGATCTACAGAAGGGAAAGTGAGTCCTAGGCCCAAGTGGACCCGGGCTTGCGGTAGGCTCTTGCAGGCACGGCCCACGTGGCCGGGAACTGGGCAGAGCTGGGGATACGGTGGTCTGTTGGGGCCATTTGTGAGCAGTTCATCAGGCATCGCAGAAGGCTGGGCTCATGGAAAGGCCATGGGGAAAAGGACCATGATGTCCTGTGGATGCTCAGTGGGGGAAGGAAATGACTGCCTCCAACCAGATGATTTGGGTCATGAGCACACCCCTCCCTGAGACCAGAGGGCACAGGTGGGCCCCCAGAGTGAGGGCCTCAGCTGCCCCTGGGGACTGACGGGAAGGAAAGGCAGCTCCTCCCTGCGATGACTGCTACTGGTGAGTTCCTGAACCTTCCTCTCCCGATCAGGCACTCTGGCTGATCACCTCCAATTAAGGGCTGCAGCAGTTCACAGAGGTTAGTTAACTTGCCCCAGGTAACCCGGCCTGGAAGGGACAGGACCACTCGCTTTCACTTACCTTCAGCTTCTTTGAGCCCCTGAACCATCAGTTCCAGGAAGGGAGACAACATGTCTGTCTTGTTTGCCACTGTTTCCCTAGCGCTTTCCTCAACATCTGGTTCCCAGCTCATGCTCAACAAATGACGGATAAGGAAATGAAGGAAAGCCTCCCAATTCCTACTCATTCTTTACAAGGGGACCGCCTCCTTCAGGAAGCCTTCCCTGACCTCACCCCTCCCTAGTCTGCGTTGGGTACCCCTTTCCTGCGTGCCCTCTGCAAGCACCCACAGCCCACTGCCACCCCCACATACCACACTCCATCAGCTACGTTGGTCAAGGAGCCTGGAGTGGACCTCTGTAGTTTTAGTCTGCACAACATTGATGTTGCGTGGTGTTATAGCCCTCCCCATCTCCCTCGGTCATGGCCGCCACAGTGACTGGTCCCACAGCAGTCTCCAGGGGTGGAGACGTGATGTGGGACCGAGCAACCGCGCAGGTGTCACTTCTGGGCCGTAGTGATTGGCTCAGGGATGGTCATGTGACCCAGGGCAGGCCAATCCATAAAGAAGGCTCACTTCCAGGCTTTGGTTGAGATGGCTGGGAAAGAGTTTTGTCCTGCCGGCCTTGACAGTGTCAGGATGGAAACCTGAACCACCGTGAGCCACCAGATGAACACGGTGGAGAGAATGAAGCCGACGCAGAAGAAAGCTGAACTCAGGAGTGTGCGGATGAGCCCTAAACTCTTACCTAGAGCTGTACCTCTGGCATTTTCATTGCTACAAGCCAACCACCACCCCTCTTGTCTCTGACCAATGAGATTTGTGTTCTGACGCCTGCAGTGGACACTGAATCTCTGAAGGGAAGGGCTGGATCTTTTCATCTTGACCCCTTTGGTACATGGCACAGCATGGCATGCAGTAGGCACTCAACGAATGTTCACTCAACAGATCTTTCTGACCCCAAAGCCCACACTCTATCCACTCTCATTGCATGTCTGCACGCAGAGGTCATGGGGCCTTCAGGAAAGAACGTGTATGTGCTGCTGGCCCCGGGAGCAGGTGACTGGCCCTCCTTCAAGTGAAGAGAGTTCCCATCAGTGCTTAAAGATAGAAAGACCTAAGGGACCTTCAGACAAAGTGCACATACTACATTCATGATTCAGTGGAAATACCTCTTCCTCCTGACACTGAGCTGAAAAAAGAAATCTGAGAGAGGAATGGACATTTCAGGGGCCCTGGTGCCCTAATTAGGATGCTTTTGTGTACCTGTCAGAGCACAGAGGGGACTGGGGAGGACTCCCTGCTCTCTCTGCAGTAGCTGTGCAGGGCTGGAAAGACCCCTGGACCTGGAGTTAAGACATCAGGGATCTACTCTCAGCTCTGTCATTGCTCAGCTCTGTGACCCCGAACAAGCCACTTTCCCTCTTTGAACTTGCTTCTGCCACCTGTAAGATGGGATTATAAAACCATCTACACTGTAGGGGGTGGTGCAATAAATGGTTGCCGTGTCTAGGAAAGTGCTCTGTGGGTGGTGAGGCCCTGGCCAAAAAGTGAGGTGGCATTCCTTATGGGCCTCTTGTATCCCTCCCCGACCTCCTGCTGGGGCTGCTGCTGCACCCTATTACACCTCCTCTGTCTCTTACCTCTCTGTCATGGCCACCTGCTCCAGCATGGCAGAGCCTGTGTTGGCTTTCCAGTTTCCAGAGATGGAGGTTCTCCTGTATCAGAAAAATTAACACCAAGGACATTAGCACCTCTGTCACTGCTCTGCTTTTCTTCTTGGCTTTGGCTGTTAGGAAGCTCCAATTCAAATATCTGCTCACATTCTGGCATGTATTGTTAGGAACATATCTTGCCCCCAGGTTTATTTGCCTGTTTTTATTTTCCTTTAGGCTGATTGATGTATTGACTTGTTGGATCTTATGTATCTTTTTCTAGGTCACCTTTGAAGTCCAAAGATTATTACATTTTCATTTAAATTCAATTAGCCAACATATAGTACATCGTTAGTTTTAGATGTTGAATTCAATGATTCGTCAGTTGCATATAATACCCAGTTCTCATCACATCATGTGCCCTCCTTAATGCCTGTCAAGCAGTTACCCATCCCCCCACCCACCTTCCTTCCAGCAGCCTCAGTCCGTTTCCTAGAGTTAAAAATCTCTCATGGTTTGTTTCCCTCTCTGATTTCTTTCCATTCTGTTTTCCCCTCCCTTTCCCTGTGGTCCTCTGTGCTGTTTCTTACATTCCACATATGAGTGAAACCATATGATAATTGTCTTTCTCTGATTGACTTATTTTGCTCAGCATAATACCCTCCAGTCCCATCCATGTCGATGTAAATGGTAGGTATTCATCCTTTCTGATGGCTGAGTAGTATTCCATTGTGTACACATACCACATCTTCCTTATCCATTCATCTGTCAATGGACGTCTTGGCTCCTTCCACAATTTGGCTATTGTGGACATTGCTGCTATAAACATTCAGGTGCAGGTGCCTCTAAAGATTAAATTTAAAAAGTGTTTATGCCATCAGATGAAATCCTCCAAACCTTGGCCTCTTGTTTTTTAAAAGGAGACCTAGGGCAGTAGAGCCATTAGTGATTCTGGAATTTCTTGAGGACTCCAAAATGTAGGAAAAATGATCCATGGAGAGAAGAGACCACTTTTTCATGGTGAAAGGGAGGAAGGCCTTCTGGCTTCAACACCCGCTCTGTTCCTATGTCTTTTCTGCTCCAGCAACACCAACCTCCTTTGCAGTGCTCCAATGCCAGGGCTTTTTCCTAGGTCAAGACTTCCCTTTGCCCGATCCAGTCTTTATCTCCATCTTTGCCTACCCATCCTTCGCACTTCATAGGAGATGTGACTTCCCAACAGCCCATTCCCCCAGCAAGAGTAGATGCCCCTAAACCAATGTTTAGTCTTGCTAATCTCACTTGGAATGACCGCTTTAGTGTCCAGTCTTCTCCAAGGGAAGGCAACATGTCTGACTCATCCCTTGTCCCCCCAGTGTCCAGAGGGACCTGGTATGTAGAAGGTAGCCAGTAAATAAGTCCTGGGTAAGCGGTTGTGTATACTGGGGAAAAATCCAGACAAATGATCTCTGGTGGTATATCTGGACTCAGCAAAGACTGAACGAGTGTAAGCAGAGTGGTGGAGGTAAAGCTCTTTGTTTCATGGCCAAGGGAAGGCATGTGGTTGAGATTAAAGGGTAAAGTGGGAGGAGGAATTGCCACACAAATATATCCTTCTAAAACAGAAAAGAAGATGTATCTGAAGACAACAGATGCTGAGAATTGCTGATGGCCAAGAGGGGCTAGAATTGCCAAGGGGTGCAGTGAAATTGATAAGCTCTATGTCGTTTCAGTTCAGCCCAGCTCAACTCAATTCAATTCAGCAAACAGTCACTGGACCACTCTGTGTCCTGGGTACTGGGTTTGTCTTGGTAACCCCATCCTGAGGCTGCTCACTACCTGGAAGTGTGGACCAGAGTAGAGGCACGGTAAGGTTAGCAAGCATACCTGAGTTGTGAAGAGCATGGGGAAAGCAAAGGAGAAACCAGAGTCAATCAACATGACCCCAGAAAGTAACCACTGAATGTGCCTAGAAGGGTGGTAACGTTGATATAGTGGGATCTGCATGGCAGCAAGAGAAGGGAAGAACTGACTTGAGTCAGACAGATGTGAGGTTGAATCTTGGTTCCAGCATTTTCTGGCTGTATAACTATGGACACCATCTCTGAGTCTTTATTTTTTCCATTGGTAAAATGGGAATGATCTCCATCCTTATATATTATGTGGACTAAAAGAAATAGTCCTACAAATGTCTTAGTCCAATGGGCACTACCATTATTTATCAGTCAGTGGAGACAAGAAAAGAAGGCATCGTAATGCCAGAAGCAGCAGGAACACAAGCCAGACTGCTCTCCTGCCAAGAAAACATTAATAGTGAGAGTTGCTATTCGATGGCGCGTTCTCTCTCTGAGACATGGGTCTAAGGGTTCCATGAACACTGGCACATTCAGGCTCATAGAACCTAATGAGACAGACATTACCATTATTACCATTCCTACTGAGTGGCAGAAACCACCAATCTGTATCTGAGAAACTCCATGCTCTTAACCATGACTCTCTATGGCAGAGCCCATCAGAGGCTGGGGGAAAAGACTCACTTGGCTGAAATGTGATGCAGCTGCTGGAATGTAGGACAGTATGTAGACTGTGCCAGAAGAGTCGACCTATATTGCAAATGCATGATGTCGACCTCCTTGCTGAAGAGGGTGGGGGTGGGTGGTAAGGTGCAGACCCAAGTAATCTTGGACGAGAGTGGAGGGGAGCTGTACCTGAGCACTGTCCTGGAGGGGGTAAAGCTCTTTCCCATGGGGCTCCATGTTCATGGTTCTGCACTTGGACTGGGACTTCAGTCCCAAATGAAGTAAATGGATGGCGGCTGGTAGGAGCCAGGATTTTCCCTGTTAGAGTGGGAAGTTATAGATAAGCAATCTGGAAAGGCCAAAATGAATCATGTGGTACTAGAAGAAAGTCGGAGACATCAATATGAACCCTCTTTAGCTCTAGATAGAGCTGGAAATATATAGAAATAATTACAGATATGTGTGCACGCATGGGTTAAGGTACACCCATGAATTTCCGAGCTCCATCTGCTGAGGCCTGAGTCACAATGACCCCCCAGTAGCAACAGCACAGAGGCCTCTGAGTGCAGGGCAGGAAGTGGGCCAGAAAGGAGTTTGAATGGGCAGAGAGAATGCTCTACACTGAGGTCTGCCATGAACCCCCCTCCCTCAGACAGGGGCCAACCCAGGGTCCAGGAAAAGCCATAACTAATGACAAGCTGGAGCTGCCAGGGCACAAAGGCTCAGCATAAAGAATGCAGCAATGAGCTAATCTCCAAGAAGAGAAACTGGGACAAGGTGTCGTCAATGTCAAGTGGAAACGTGAACAATGAGGAGAGGAGGGAAATGATATCATGACGGATGGTGGAGATCTCAGGAATGCACTGGACTGCTCCACTGGAATGTTCCCCAACCCAGAGGGGCAGGGAAGAGCCGACCTTATCACCCCGAGGGCATCTGAGAGCAGTGACAGGTCTGGCCTGGTTCATGGGTGGCAGTGAGTAATTGACAAGACAGGGCAGAAGTCTTCCTTGAGAACTGGCTCTGTCCCTTTCCTGGGAATCTTTCCTTAGAGGTAAGTCTAAAGAAAGTCTGCTTTTCAAATGGAAGGAAAGGGTCTGCCTCTTCTCCGGCTCCCCAGGCAATGGCAGAGTGGAGTAGCTGCAGTGAAGTCTGTGGGACCCACTAAGCCTAAAAGGGCCATCTGGCCCTTTATGGAAAAAGTCTGCTGAGGCCCAGTCTAGGCAATCCAGGTAGTGCAGAAGCAACCTGAGATAATGCATGAATGGATGTGTCTGGCTGTGGTCAATACAACTTTATTTACAGAAACAGGTGGGAGCTGGATTTTAGCTGGTGGGTGGTGGTTTGCTGACCCTGACCTAGAGTGAAAGCTCCAGACTGCAAAAGCCTGCAGAGAGATTTCCAAAGGTCCCCAGCCTGCCTGGCAGACCTCGGATGGGGAGCTGTGCACACGGCCAGGGCTCCAGGAACGCTTGGCAACTGGGCACTGATTAGCTCTCTGAGGTCTTGTAATTTCAAGGAGAACCAACAATAACATTCCAAAATGAGACCCAGAGAGGCCTTGGAGCAGATAAGACCTCCCACCTTTTCAAGAAGTCTCATTCTCACAACAGCAGCAGCTTGAGCATGAGTCATCCTCTGCCAGAACCACCTCTGGGCTGAATGTGTGTTGGCTTTTCTGGCATTCATTCCCCTTCCCTTTGTCACAGCATCTCTACTCCCACTGGGGACTGACCCCGCCCAGATTGTGTATCATCTTGGTGGGACTCTCCATACTGGTCTTCTGCCCTTCTCTAACCGGTAAGCCTGTGATCCAAGTTGGATTAATCAGCCTGTTTCCATGGAATCACAACCTTGAGTTAAGCACTGAAAATGACTCGGGCAGGTTCACTTTTCAATGGGGGTGCCATGAAAATTGTCTGTTGCTCAGGCCACGCAGATTCCTGCAGCTGCCTTGGATCGTAATACTTCTGAAATTGACAGTTGAGTGGTTTTGTTTTTAGGGTTTCTGATCATTCATGGCTTTCTAATAAATTCCCTTTCCAAACTCCATCAAAGTAGTCAGGTGTGGTTTCTGTTGCTTGCAGCCGGAGAAAGCTGATGTTGTCTCCTGATTGGTCTTACTAGTTCCAGGGAAACCCTTCTGCAGCCCATGGTCCCAGAGCCAGCTTCTTATAAATGCAGGTCAGATCATACCACTTCTCTGCTCAGAAGAAAATGGAATAGAACCCCAAACCCTCAGCAAGGCATTCAAGGCCCTCCTTGACTTGTCCCCAAGTTTCTCTTTCAGTCTGGTCTCTTATGATATACATCTCATAGATACTTGAATTCCCCCTCAGACATGCCAAGTAACTTTCTTCTTCTGGGAGAAGCAGCTCTCTTTATGTAGACAGATTTCTACCCCATGATAAGGTTGAGAAAGCGTCAGGACTTAACCATACTGACCAGAAAAGAAGGGTAGTAAGCGGACATAAAGGGAGACTAATGAGGTGCTGAAGGGTCTCTATCCTGCGGTGGAGGAGACAGGGCTGGACTAGCATCTCTAATCTCTGTTCCTCCTACATTCTCCTCCCTCCCTCCCAGCAACCCAGCCCCTACCCAAGGACTCACATGTACGCTTTGTAGTTGGATCCGATTTTCTGGATGCGGATGTCGTACTTGGAGTCAATGAAGGCCTCAGTGGTGGCGTAGGTTTTGGCCATAGCCACCATGCTGGTGATGTCCTGGTAGTCATGCTGGTTTTCTACTTTGATCTGTTTGGGAGGATCAGGGGGTGAGTGCCAGCCTGCCAGCATTCATGGAGCACCTACCCAATGCCAAGACCCAGTGTTTTGTGACTTTGTGACTTTTGTGACTTTGAGAAAGTCACCTGCCTAGCAGGAGAGACAGACATAAGAAACAAGTTATTCCACTACATACCGGTAGATGAGGAAGGGAACATTCCATTGGAGTTGTCAAGAGAATCTTTACAGAACAGGTGAGTTCTGAACTGGGGTTGGAAGAATAAGTATAATTTTCAGCCAGGGCGTTTCTATGGAGGGTAGAGGGGACCGGCAAAGCAGAGGGCAGAGGAGCCGCACAGGGATGGGGAATACACAAGTGGTTCAGACTGGCTGATGGGGCTGGAGGAGGATGGATGGCTGAGGTGGGTTGTCAGGGAACAGACCTTGGGGGACCTCAAATGCTTTGGTAAGGGACTAGAATTTTAGGCTGCGGGCTCTGGAAAACCACTGGAGGAAGTGGAGGAGTTTAAACAAGAAAGTAGCCTAATTTGTGTTTTAGAAAAATCCCTCGTGCCCTGGATGTTAGACGCAACCAATGAATCATTGAACACTACATCAGTTGTATGTTGGCTAGCTGAATTAAAAAAAAAAATCCCACAAGTATTTGCATGGTAGGTTGTAAGGTGGGTTGAATGTGACACGGGGTAGGGGACACTTGGGAAAAAAGGAGAATATATTAATGTGTGTGTGATGTGTACGTGTTGGGTATGAGGATGTGGGTTGTGTGTGCAGTTTGTGGGGGGACGTGTGTGATGGGGAGTCCGTGTGTGTGGCATAGGTATGTTGTATGTTATATATGTGGTGTGTTGTATGTGGTGCTTGTGTGTGCAAGCAGTGTGTGTGCTTGTCCTCCTGTGCATATGCAATGGACAAGGCTGGTTGTGCTCAACCCAAGGCCTGGGGGAGAAACTCACACTGTTTACTAGGCTGAGGCCAAGAACATGAAGTGGTGCTTTGGGGTCAAGGAGAGGTCCCAGCCAAGGCCAAATGCAGGGGATGAGGCCAAAGTTCTGTGACTGTGACCTCAGGACAGAAAAGTTGACTGCCAGCAGTTGTGGCCCACTGGGAGTGCTGCCCCCTCTCCTTTACCCTCACCTGGACAGCAGAGGAGTCTGATGCTGGACCAGAGGTGGGCAGAGCCCAGATCCCCTTTGGCGGGGGTGGGGGGGTTGGCTGGTGCCGAGGAGCTTGTGTGGGAGGCTATCTGGTCCTTACAGTCCCTCCTAGCCCTCTCCTGTCTCTCTCGGAGCCTCACCATTGCCCTGACCACTCCATCCCTGCAGGAAGTTGCGCACGCCCAACCTCACAACTTCCAAAGAAGCTTCACAGCTCTCTCATGGGACGCAAAACAGGATTGTGAGGGGGGCAGTGTGGGCATTATTATGGTCATTTAACTGATGCAGAAACACATTTCTTGCCTTGTCCAAGGCCATAGATAGGGCAGCTAAGCACAGAGCTGGGAAGGAAGCTCAGGACTCCAAGAGCACAGCTGTTCTCCAGACCATCTTCAGGGTGTCTTACAAGTGCATGCCTGCCTAACACATGGGAAACAATGATGGGGAGTGAGGCTTAGCACACCTTATCTCTTCTTGGCTCTCTCAGAGTCCCAGCCTCTCAGCAATGATGCCGAGGCCTACTTTGCGGAACAAATAAAAGTGACCAAGCAAGAGTTCCCTCTTTGCCATCCCTTTCCAAGCTCACCAGCTTTCCCGCTTCTTCTTCTAGATGGCGGTGTGCCTCCTCCCACTCATGGCTGAACCTGCCCTTTGTTCTAGGTCTTCTAAGACTGACTGCTCACTGCTCCCTCCTCCTTCAGGAATAGGACCCTTAAATTTTATCTGGGCATCTAGTCTCTCAGCTAAAGATGGCTTTGTTCCAGTCTCCCTCCTAGATAGATGCAGCCAAGTCTCGGAATCTTGTGACCACGGGAGTGGATGCGCTATGAGCAACCTCTGGGTGGTGCCTTTACCGCAAAGGGAATCTTCCCAGTCAGTCTCTTTTTCCTCTTCCTTGGCTGGGATCTCAGACCACAGGATGGAAGCCATATGCTGAAGATGGCTAAGTAATAAGGTCAATGGGACCTGGATTCCCAACACCATGGAGTCCTCAGTCTACCCTTGACTGTGCATGTTCAGACTCTTACATGAGAAAGAAATGGACTTTGATCTTGTTTAAGTCACTGTTATTTGGTTTTCATTAAACCATTCAAACTACATTTCAGCCTTGTATTTTTTGTCTTTTGCTCTCTGTTGATCCTTTATCTTTTGGGTCAACATGATCATGGTTCCTCCATTCTCCTCAAATTATTCCTGCTTTTCAGTACCCCTGGTACTCCCTGCTCTCTCTCTATCTCCTCATTTTCCACTCATCCCCAAACCCACCATCTTCGGATGTTGCTCCCCACTACTCTGCTGAAACTGATTTGGCAAAGGTCACCTGTCACCTCCTCACTGGCAAATCTGATAGCGTTCTTTTGCTCGGCATCCTGTGACATCTGAAATTGCTGAGCTTTTTGAAACTTGGTTTCCACACCACTGCTCTCTTTTTGTTCTCTTTTTTCCTGCCAGTTTCTTCACTTTATCACCTCCCCTTCCTCCAATTCCCCTCTAATGATCAGAGTGTTTCATCTTCAGCCAACATTTGGGGTCTTGTGCAGAGAGTTAGAGTCACCACAATGAAAGAATGGGTGGTGGTGCGGGGGAAGCTTACAGGGACAGCTTGTCTAATTCAGTTTTGTCCCTGGGTGGCTCTGGAAAGGACCAGAACTTCTTCCTAGACAGCATAGCATACATGGCCAGATGTCTTGGACACTTTGAGCTGTCCACAACGTCCATTCTCTTCTATGGTCATGAAACACCCTGATCTGGGGGCACACAACCTCCCACAGAATAAATATCACACTTCCCTATCTCCTGGGCCCCTGTGTGTGCCTATGTGACCATGTTTTCGGCTTCTGCGAGGAGAAATGGAGTCCAAACTTCCAGGCTTACTATTAAAGGGAAGGGGAGGGTTTTTGCTCTTTCTGCTAGTTGGAGTGTGGACCATCTTTGACATTGTGGCTGAGGAGCAACAACCCAGGTATGCATGATCAACAAGATGGAAGGAGTCTGGGTCCTTAAAACCAAGGAAGTTCCATGCGAGCCCTGGGCTGCTTTCACCCAGACCGTTGTGTGTGAGAGAAAGTCCTGGCTTATTTAAGCCACCTTAGGTCTTTTATTACACAGCTGAACTTTGTCCCTGTTATTACAGGAGCCCTAAGTAAGTATTTGTTGAATGCATCACACATGCATTCATCTCTTCACAGGAAAGACAAAAGAGAGCAAAGAGAGACAGTGTAAACAAAGGGGTTTAATGAATTAATTAGTTAACTAATTAGTGGTCAGCCCCAACATCTCCTTGTGCACCTTTTCTGGGTGGTTTGGTGTTGTGGTGCTCACCTGCCCTCTCCACGAGTGAGGATATAATCCTGGTTTCTTGTATACAGACTCTTCTAAAACCCCAGGACAAGCCCTGGCTTACGTCCCTGGCAATTTTAAATTCTTTTCCTTACAGAGGGCCTTCAAACTGTGCATCTCTGGGCCCCGTAAAGCATAGCTCCACTGATGTCTTCCTCCCATTAGAGGGTCAGCTTCTCAAGGATAGACGATGAGTCTCCCCCACAAGTTATAACACAAGTGTCTGGCACAGATGCATCCAATGTGTTTGCTGGATTGAATTTAAGAAGACTGGATAAAGATCCACTCATAACATGGCAGGGGGCAGGGAAATAGGAGGAAGAATATGGGAGTTTGGGAAAAAGCAAAGAAAATATGTGTCCCCCAAACTGGTCTTTTTCACAAGGTGAATTTTTCTGTAACTGCTTGGGCTGGATTCTACGCTCTTGGAGGTTTCTTTCCATTGTGAGAACCCGATCAAATAAGAAACTGTGGGGAAGTGGGTAGGGGGCCTGGGGCTGGGTGTGGTAGGTCCTGGAGGGGACTCTGGCATGGTCCTCGGGCAAAAGGATAGGGGTCAGGGGGCACTGAGGCTGGGCAGCCGCAGGGATGAAGTGGTTGCTGGCCTGGAGAGGGAGTCTTGGCACTCTGCTTTATTTACTAGCTGGAAAATCCTCCAAATGTTCACAGAGACAAGCTGAAAACAGGAAGCCCTAAATGAACTGTGATTTAAGATTACCCATTTGCTGCTCTGGGGACCTGCAGTGGGGTCACCACGGACTCCCTGACTCTGAATTCTCCCTCCCATGTCTCTGCCTCCCACTCCTCTCCCTTCTCTGTCTCTTCTTTCCCTCTCTCTCTGCCATGCTTGTCTTCTCTCCCTGTGCCCTACACTGTTCTACCTGCTCTTGTGTGTTTTGCACGGGTGTGCTTCGTCCTGAGGGGGAGCCAGGTGGGGGCATGGAGACGGAGAGTGCAGAAAGGGAGAGAAGCGGGAGAGAGGGGTCAGGGTACAGTTCTGAATCTCCTTGATTGGATTCACCGCAGAGGTCTCCTATTCCAGCCTGAGATGGGGAGTCCTCTTCTGCTTTGGTAGATTGCCTGCATTTGCTTAAACACCTCTGAGAACAGGGGGCTCACTACTGGGCAAGGAAATTAATTTCCCCTTGGGGAGCTTCTGTTGTACCTTATGCCCAGAGTGAATGAATGGTCCCAGTTATTGATCACGAAAGGGAATTCTCAACCCTCAGCCTTGTGTCTACTCTTCACACCCTTGAGGAGAGTCATTCAGGTATGCCTAAGTCATTCTCTTCTTTAACCCACCCTAACAAGAGCAGGTTCCAGACCCTCTGCTACCTTGAAATGCTCTCATTTGACAATCTCCTAAACTATGTGGTGTCCGGAATCACACCCAACTCCAGATGTGGTTTCACCAGCTGAGACTGGAGAAGACTGTCACCTCCCTCTACACGCAATTCATCTGGCAGATGTACATCAGTCAGACTCCTGCCCCAGAGCCTTTGCACTTGCCATTCGTTGCTTGCATGGCCTGCACCCTCGCTTCATTCAGGTCTCTGCTCAGAGCAGTCTTCCCTGACCCATAGCTGTGCCACAACTCCTCCCACCCAGCACTCCTTATCCACTGTACCCCGCTTAATTTTTCTTCATGGCACCCCCCATCCCACTTCACACCATTATCTATTTATTTGTCATCCCTCTTCCTTACCGTTCTATTAGAATGGAGGCTCTGCAAGACTGCTGTGGGATTTCAAGCACTGAAAACAGCATTCAAGGAGCAACAAGCAACCAACAGATTTGGTTAATGATTGAATAAATATAGCTAAGTGTTGCCAGGTATGTACTGAGTGCCCATTATATTCAGGTAATTACTGACTGTTTTTCCAGATACTATGCTGGAGGCTGGAGATGCAATAGGGAAAAAGAGATTTATGATTTTAATCCAAATGGAGCTTTGAGTCTATTCATTACTTGTTCCTATTAACTCGGCTTAATACAATGGTAGTTTTTCTAAGATCCATATAGAGCTCGCTTGAAGCTAGTATCTTCAGGTCATTTGGAAACATAAGATTCTGATAATTCATGTCTCTCTGTGCGTGGACCTGAGTGCGGCCAGTCCCAGAGCAGGACTTTACATTTCCCCCTGTAAATATCAAAACTCTCATGTTTTCATCTGTCCCTTCACCTTCCAATATTGACTCTGTCATCTAACCTGTTAACTACCCCTCTCAGCTCTATGTCAGTCATGATTTTCGTGCCCCTGTGCTATACCTAATTCCAGCTGTTTGACCTGATTTAAGGCACTTCTCTAAGTTTTAGTTTTCTTATCTGTTACATGAAATAACAACTGCCTTAGAGGATTATTATGATCTTTAAAGAAGATTTTATGTATATACGTATGTATGTATGTATTTTAGAGGGAGAGAGAGCATGCGCACAAGTGAGTGGGGGGAGGAGCAGAGGAGGAGGAAGAGAGAGAATCTCAAGAAGACTGTCTGCTGAGCATGGAGCCTGACCGTGGGGCTCAGTCTCACCACCCAGAGATCATGACCTGAGCCAAAATCAAGAGTTGGATGCTTAACTGACTGAGCCACCCAGGCACCCCAGATTATTATGATTTTTAAAAGAAATTATAATGAATGTCAAAGTATCTACTTAGCATGGTGTCTGGCACCCAGTAGGTACTCAGTAAAAGCTGGTTCTCTTTAATTAAATAATCGTTGTGATTCTTTGTTGGCACTGAATCACCAATAAACACTTTTTATACATATACATATATGTATATATACACTTTTATACATATACATAATTATTTATCCTGTAGCTACAATATCTACCTCCTGTATAATCACCCAAATTGATGAGTTCTTTTTAGATCAATTGCAGCTCATTAATTCAGAAGGAGTGAGAGAACGAGGACACCATCCTTCTGCAACTACCTCCTTAATGCAATAATGGGTCTAGGCAACAGTGATCAATGCAAGACCTTTGGGAAAGGCTGATGGAGAACTTCCAAATGTGCGGACCAGGCAGACAGTACCTGAATTCACAGGTCTTTTTTTTTTTTTTAAAGATTTTATTTATTTGAGAGAGAGAATGAGAGACAGCATGAGAGAAGAGAAGGTCAGAGGAAGAAGCAGACTCCCCATGGGGCTGGGAACCCGAAGCGGGACTTGACCCCGGGACTCTGGGATCATGACCTGAGTCGAACCCAGGTGCCCGTCACAGGTCAGTCTTAAATCCCAAAAGACAGGCAGACATGACTATGTCTACAGATTTGCAAGGAAAACATCAACTACCATCTGTAAAGTATTGCCAAAACCCAGAACGTGAGTCACAGCAAGTTTCTATATTCAACCACCAGTTTATACGATGTGCAGGCAGTAAGAGAACACCATGCATCTGTAATCAGCTAAATTCAGACTGTAGAAAATTCTACAGGGAAAGGACCTTTCCCCCTTCTAACAAATAAGTGACCAACCAACCAACCAACCAACCAACCAACCAACCACAGGAAAAGGAACTGTTATAGATCAAAAGAGACTCACGTTATACCAACCATGTCAGGTGTGAAGGCCTTGTTTGGATACAATGAGAATGAACCAATTAACAGGAGACCATAGAACACTGAAATGTATTAGATGATATTAAAGACTTACTATTAAGTTTTTTGTATCCTACTGGTATTTGTGTATGTTAAAGGAAAGAAAAGGAGACCTTATATATTGCAAAAACATACTGAAATATTTATAGGTGAAATTATGTGATATCTGAGATTTACTTTAAAATAATCTGGTGATTCATAGAGACAGAAAGGAGATGAGGGGTTGCCAGGACCTGAGGTGAATAGAGAATGGGAGATGACTTTTGCTGGGTGTGGGATGATAAACGTATCTTGTAATTATGTAATGGTGTTGGCTTCACCTTGAGAATATGCTTAAAAATTACTGAACTGTACACTTTAGAGGGATGAATTTCATAAAATGAGAATAACATTTTAATTTAAAAAAATGAAAAAGTATCCAATGGCTTTTGAGAGGAAGTGTGGAGGAGTGTATAGAACAAAACTGACCATCAGTGAATAATGGTTGAAGTTGGGTGATTGGTACTTGGGGATACACTTTACCATTCTTTTCTTCTCTTGTGTATATTTGAAAATTTCCATAATAAAATGTTTAAAAAAAAGCAGGGCTAAAAGAGAAAGACAAATAAGAGTGAGAATGTAAAACTGTGCTTCAAATGAGGTTAAAAGCCCATTTGGTAATATCTGGTGAGGGGTGTGACCCCTTTTGGTTGGAAACTTTGGTCAGTAACACAATTCAGTTTCCCTAAGAGGAAATGCAACCAGGTGCCTAAGACAATTACAATCATTTCTTTCTTTCTTTTTTTTTTTTTAAGAGAGAGAGAGAGAGAAAGAGAGAACATGGGCATGATGAAGGAGAGGGGTAGAGGGAGAGGAAGAGAGAGAGAATCTTGAGTAGACTCCCTGATGAGCATGGAGCCTGATGCGGGGCTCAATCTCACAACACTGAGATCGTGACTTGAGCTAAAATCAAGAGTCAGACACTTAACCAACTGAGCCACTCAGGTGCCCCACACCCATTCTTGGAATTAAAATCCATGTGATATCTCCTGGGCTCCCCTTATAGAGGACACTGATGTGTAACAAATGCCAACAATGCTTTCTGATGTTTGATGTTTCTTGTAATACCCCTTAGTGTAAGCCCACGTGCTGGTGTCATCTCTATTTTTCTTTTTAAGATTTTATTTATTCATTTGACAGAGAGAGAGCGCACAAGCAGGAGGAGCAGCAGGAAGAGGGAGAGGGAGAAGCAGACTCCCCGCTGAGCAGGGAGTCCGACATGGGACTTGATCCTAGGACCCTGGCATCGCGACCTGAACCAAAGGCAGATGCTTAATTGATTAAGCTACCCAGGCTCCCCTCGTGTCATCTCATTAAGATTAAAAAGGTGATTTTGCAGGTGACCAATAAATGCAATCCAGTGATCACTTTGATCTATTTGTTATAGTTTATTTTTTATTTGAGAAATGAATACATACACACAAACCCAAAAAATTAAAAAGTCAAAAATATAAAAAGAAAACCTGGGAAAAAATAAGTATGTTTTTTACTTTAAATCCCAAGCCCCCTGGTGAAAATATTTCTTTGTATTCTTCTGGAAATAGCTTATGACTATATTGTAAGAAGATATAAAATGAGTCTCTTCTTGTCTGTGATGGTTAATTTTATGTGTCAAATTGGCTGGACCATGGTGCTCAGGTGTTTGGTCAAATAGGGTTCTGGATGTTTCTGTGAGGGGTTTTGGTTGAGATTTACATTTAAGTCACTGGACTTCTGAGTTAAGCAGAGTGCCTTCCATAATCTGAGTGGGCCTCACCCAATCAGTTGAAGGCCCGAATAGACCAAAATTCAGTGTCTTCAGCCTACCAGCCTACTCTGCAGATTTTGGACTTGCCTGACCCCCAGTAATCATGTGAACCAAGTCCTTAAAATAAATCTCTTTATCTCGCTCTATACACTTCCTATTGCTTCTGTTTCTTTGGACAACTGTGACAAGTGCACTATTTTGGTGACAGCTGATGCAAGAAGACAAAGGCATCACCTTCCAAAGTAAGTTGTGACAGAGACCACTGTGGCCAAGAACAGGTAGACTCACCCAAACTGATATAAATAACAAGGTTGGCTGGCTGGAGATTCGAGATTCTGAGGTGATGATTTCTTTGGAAAAAGCTGTGCCAGCCACTAGTCCTCTTGCTACATCTGGTAAGAGCATCAGTGGGACAAGACTGATGGGTGTCTGAGCAGCAAGGGAGGGCTGGTGTGCTGGGGCTGATGCGTTCCCAGGACACTACAGCTCAGCACCCCAGACTTTGGTCTCTCCAGGCTAAGAATGTGAGTGCTTCCTGTAAACTGCAGGTGGTCCCTGTGGGAGAGATACCAGCCTTAAGCCATTTAAAATCCTGGACAGAGGGAGCCATGGCTGAAGGGCTACCCACTTGGTCCAAGCCACCATCATACCTCTTTGGACCACTGCAACCATCTTCTTTTAAAATTTCTCTTGCCCAAGCCAAACCTCAGACTGATTTCCTTAGCATCTCTGGGTGTGTGAACCAAGGCATCAGTATCTTTAGAAGCTCCCCCAGGCAGCTGTGTATAGCCCAGGTCACAAAGCATGACCTTGTGTGATCTGGGTCCTTCTATCTCTCTTTCGCACTAAGCCAAATATGTCCCTGCCTCACCGCCTCTAGACTTGTTGTTCCCTCTGCTTGGAACAATTTTCCCGAATGCCTTCCCATGACCCACTTCTTCAAGTCTCAGCCCAGATGACCCCTTAGTGGAGGCTTTTCCAACTACCTGATATAAAGTAGCTAACTTTCCTTGCCCACTCTGGGAAGTCTCTACTGAATTGCCCTGGTTTATTATTTATTACTTCTTTTCCCACCATCTTTGACCATCTGAAATTACTTACTGGCTAATGTACTCTCCTCCACAAAAATGTAAGCCATCAAGACTAGGGGCCTTCTGCGTCTTGCTGGAGAGATAACATAATAGAGTTATAGAATGTAAGCTCAAATCTCAGCTCTGTCACCTAAGAGCTGTGTGACCTTGGGGGAAGTTACTTAGCCTCTCTGTGTCCCACTTTCCCTAAGAAAAAAATGTTGGGTTCTTGGTAATGTAAAGTAGTCACTCCACATCAAATGCGGATAACTTGCTGGATTACTATTGCACGTCACTGGATTGTTGTCTAGCATTAAATAAGATACTACGTGTAAAGAGTCTGGAAGGAGGCTTGGCTCATCACAAGCATTCAGTAAATGTTAACTGTTATGATTACTGTTATCATAACAATAATAGATCCTGAACACCCTGAACTGTGCTTTGCACACAGGAGGGACTCAATAAATATTCACTGAAAGAGTGAACAAAGGACCCAGTTGTGGTAACAGCTGAGTGAAGAGAGTCTAGGCAGGAGGGAAAAAGCGGGTGCAATGGCCCTGAGGCTCAGGGTACCTACAGAAAAGAGACTCACAAACAACAGATAATTGAGCTTAACACCTTTCCATGGAAGCTGAGGGCGAATAAGTTTTCATGCTTGAACAGGAGCAACCCGATCTCCTTATACAAATGAACACAGAGAATGGGGCCAAGATCCTTCCCAGAAAATGGCCTGGAATCCACCTGATACAGAGATCCATGAGTGATGGAAGTCCACTGCCCTATTTCAATAGCCTAGGAAATGTTTCAGGCGAGCGTGACCAGCAGCTCACCCTGGCCGCATCTATCTCCGTCAAGTTCCCACAGAAAGCCCAGTGTGGAGCACACTCCCTCCTGGCGCGATGGCCCAGACAAAATTGTTTTTTCCAAACAAAGATAACGAATTGCATGAGGCAATTTACTGAACCAGGTTATTTACGAATAAGCTAAAAGCTGGGAGGACTGCTACCAACAATAATAACTGTAGCTTCAGAGCACTTGCTCTGTGGTCTTTCTGGCAGCGATCAGCTTGCAGGGCCAGCTGGAGGGTCAGGCCACTCCTCGCCTGGGACATGAAACCGTTACCCAAGCCCACAAATGGAGGCTTGTTTCTCTGTTTTTATAACAGGAAGGCACATATCCAGTTCATTCCAGAATCGTATTCTCTCATTAAGAAACTAGTCAGATGGGGTGAAGAGGCATGGGCTACATCTCTGTTTTCCCTCCCAGTAATTTTTTTTACCAGTCTTTCAGCTCCAAGACTCTCGAGGCAGGACTAAGTCTAGGTTCTGTCGGTATGTCTTTAATGTCAAGACGTGCTTACAGCGTAGCTCCGAATTCATTCCGGAGGTCGGTATTGAAATTCTGAAAAAGGTAAGTGGGAGTTGCTCTAAATGAGTGAAGAAGTTCCCAGACTTTCTTGGGTTCATGGCTTCCATCTTAGGAATTATTTCACAGCATTTCTAGGCCAAAAGAAATATCGAGCAGTTTCATCTACCAAGCACTTAGAGCGAAACGGCTTACCAAGTACTATGTCCTAACAACTTGGTAACTGGAAAAAAAAATACGCATCATGTTTTTATTTCCTTTCAATTACTTACTAATGCGATATTTGTGCAGAATCAGATTGGACACCATCACCCTCATTTCCTGTTCCACACTGATTTTCATGGGGTACTTGCTTAATTTTTAGCTCACCAGCACCAAAACCCCAGCTTTGCAAAGATGTGACATCATTGAACGGAACATGTCGTAATGTGATGTCGAAACTGTGAACTACCTCGTTTAGCCATTTGCATGGTGTCTGACAGACGCCTAGAATTGCCGTTCCCTTGAAAATTCAAAATATACCGTGCTGCTCCCAGGCAGCCCAGCGCAGGGGTTGGGAACTGAGGGCCTAATGTTATTACTTCTGGCATTCTCCCCGGCAGAAAAGAACACACGTCCCTCGTGCAATCACCCTGGCATAAAGCCTGCCTGCTTCTCATGAAAAACTGAGGTCTGAGAAAGCCATGGAGCGGAGATCTCCAGTGAACCAATCCACACTTCAAACCAGGCCACGCTTTAGGAAAATTAAAAGGATATTAAACTTTTTTTTTTAAAAGATTTTATTTACTTATTTGACAGACAGAGATCACAAGTAGGCAGAGAGGCAGGCAGAGAGAGAGAGGGGGAAGCAGGCTCCCTGCTGAGCAGAGAGCCCAATGTGGGGCTTGATCCCAGGATCCTGGGATCATGACCTGAGCCAAATGCAGAGGCTTAACCCACTGAGCCACACAGGCATCCTGGATATTACACTTTTTAAGATAGGATAGTGGTTCGAAAGGACCATGTGATTAGTGCAAAGGTGGTTTAGAGTTCGCTCGGTATTTCAGAGTCTTTGGGGGCACCTGGGTGGCTCAGCCGGTTAAGCGTTTGCCTTCAGCTCGGGTCCTGATCCCAGAATCCTGGGATCAAGTCCTGCATCAGGCTCCTTGTTCAGGAGGGAGTCTGCTTCTCCCTCTCCTTCTGCCTGCTGCTCCCACCTCTTGTATTCTCTCTCTGACAAATAAATAAATAAATTTTTAAAAAAGGAGAGTCCTTAAACATACCTGAAATAAAATAAAATATCATCCAAGGGCTGCATTAAACAGATGGTTAAGGCCCAGTTGCCATCACGGAGGAGCTCACAGCCCATGGAATAGACAGCTTTGGGGATAGACCGTTCAACAGGGGGCTGCCCTCTGCGAGCAGCAGAGGGACCCTGAGGCCTGCAGGGCAAGTGGGGCAGAGAAGGTTCCCAGATAAGGGGATGGGGTCCACCCAACTCCCTTTGTAATGATCTTGGGGGGAAAGGATGAGTTTAAAAATTCAAAGTTCTGTCTTCTTTCTGAAATGGCGCAATCACAATTCACAGATTGTTACCGACCTTCACTGATCTCAATATTTTCACACATTTTTTTCAAGAGTTCTG
This sequence comes from Meles meles, assembly GCF_922984935.1. NCBI lineage: Eukaryota > Metazoa > Chordata > Mammalia > Carnivora > Mustelidae > Meles > Meles meles. The sequence goes on along the minus strand of NC_060072.1, from coordinate 14,404,306 downwards.
ATCTGTTTTTCAATGAGCACAAACTCTGTGCCAGGAACAGTACTACACAGGTTACGTGTAGTATCTCATTTAAGCAGGAAAAACAACCCTACGGGCTTCTGGCCATGGCGTAGCCACATTGGCCCTGTCTCTGTAAACCACTAGAAGACCAGAAAGGCTTTACAGGTCAAGTGTCCCAGGCAGTGGGAGCAGGCCCTGTAGGGCCGTGAGCCATCAGGGAAGGGAAATTCAGAAGGTGTGCCCCGTGTTCACCTGAACCCTTTCCAGGCCACGTCTGTCACTGTGTGCTGGCCTGTGACCTCCGACAGGGTCTCCTGCACTTTCTAAACGTTTCCTGCCTTGGGGCTTTTGCATAAGCTCTTCTCTCTCCGCGGAAGGTTCTTCCCTCCTCAGTTCACATGGCTGGCTCACTGCCATTCTTCTCGTGCTTGTCTTAGTGGCACTGCCTCAGTTTCTCTGATAGTTCCACTATGCGGTTTTCTTTCTTTCCTTTTTATAATTGGGTATTATCTGCTCATTTATATACTATCTGCCTCTCCTATTAGCTTGTGACTTCTATACTGAGTGCCTAACACAGCACCTGGCAGGCAGTAGGTGCTCAATAAGGAGCTCTTGAATGAAAGAAGGAAGGGGATGCCTTCCCCTGGTGGTTCAGTTAGTTAAGCAGTTAAGAGCCTGACTCTTGATTTTGGCTCAGGTCATGATGTGGTCCTGGGATCAAGCCCTGCATGGGGCTCCACACTCAGTCGAGTTTGCTTGTCCCTCTCCCTCTGCCCCTCCCCACCCGCCCATGAGTACCCTCTCTTTTTCTCTCTCTTAAATAAGTAAATAAAAATAAAATCTTAAAAAAAAAAAAAGAAGGAAGGAAGGACACATCGGATGTCCCCTCCCCTTCCTGGGGGGCAGTGGGGGAATGGGAAGTTAAGAGGAAAATGGAGAGATAGAGGAGTGCCCCTCTTCTTTTACAAAAGTTACTGAAACATGTTTCTGAAGAATTTGGGACTTGAAGACAACACATGTCCACTGTGTATCTTCCCAGTAACCTTGAGAGGGAGATGCTGTCCTCCTCATTTCACAGATGAGGTTCAGAGAAGTGAACAACTTGTCCAAGATCCCCCAGCCAGTCAGGGGAGGGATGAAGATTCACATCCAGGCCTAGTGAGTTCAGAGCCCTGTGATCTGTTCACGACACTGCCCTGCCCTGTTTGATGGCAAAGGATCCAAGTGACTTTTCTCTCTTCCTACTTTTCCCTTTCCCTCCTTATCTTCAACTGGCTCTTTTTCAAGCTCTACTGACAGATGGACTTGGGCTGGCCAAGTGCAATTGCTGAGAGCACAATGGGGCAGGTGCCCAGGCTCTTCCTGGAAGGACCCAGGGAGGCAAGCTCTACCAGCCAAACTCCACAGCCAAGGTATCCCCCAGCTGGAACCACGGCCCTGATGATTCAACCCAAAGGCCCCTTGGCCAAGGCAGCCCATGCCGGGGACCCCGATGTGGCTGAGGCTCAGGGCTGAGTCACAGGGCAGGCTGCCAGCACCTGAATCACCCACTCCACCTCTGGCTGGAAAGAAGCGGCTGGGGGGCTGGGGTGGGGCACTGGGCTGGGACCATGTGTCTCACCCTGTGAATACATAATAACGATGATTGTAGTAACAAAGATGGGCAATGACAGCTCCCTTTAATGAGCGCTTTTTATGTGCCAGGTGCTATTCTAACAACCATAGATTAATTCACTTAGTCTTCAGGACAATCTTATGCAGTAAGTACAATTGTTTTCCCATTTCACACATGATAAAACTGTAGCCCAGCAAAGTTGTGTAATTGGCTGCAGGGGCCAGGGCTGGCACATGCAACAGCCGAGATCTACCCAAGGTCTGTCTGATTCCAAAGCCCAGCCATTCATCTGACAAGTGTTTATGGAGCCCTTACCGTAAGCCAGGCGCTGTTGCGGGCACCAGGGATACAATGGTGGGGTTGGGTGAGAAATTAATAGACAAATCTATGACATCTTAGGTGGAGACAAGTGTTACGGGGAAAATAAACTAAGCTAAGGTGGGTAGGGCTTACGGGAGGTTAGGGTGGGGACGTTATTTCATACACAGCTTTTTTGAGTCTTCCCTAATAAGGTGGCATTGAGCAGAAGGAGGTGAAGGAATGAGTCCCAGGCTTCCCCTGGACACAGAAGAGCAAATGCTAAGACTGTGTGTACTTGACGAGTCCCAGGGAAGCAGGTGTGCTTGTGGCCAAGTGAGCTGAGGCCAGAGTGGGGGGATGGAAGTCAGGGCGGTGGGGAAGGGACACAAGTCACACAGGGTGTCAAAGCCAACAGGAAGACTTCTGTTTTCGCACTGGAACCAGGGAGATTTCTGAGGTAGGGAAATGACATGATCTGACTTATGGTTTAAAAGAATCACTTTGCTATGAGAAAAACAAAGCAAGGGCTAAAAAGGCAAGAGACCTGTTGAAAAGTTGGTTTAATAATATAGGTGAGTGATGACAGTGGCTTGAATCAGGATGGTAGATTCTAGAATGGGTTTGAAGGCAGAGTGGAAAGGATTTGCTGATGGGTAGGATGCCAGAAAAAGGCAGGACTGAAGAATGGCTTCAAGGGTTTTGGTTGGAGCAGTTGGAAACGTGGATCCTCCCTCTCTCCCTTTGCTCCCTTCTCAAATGGGAAAGGCTGTGGAAAACCCAAGTGCCCAATTGTGTCCACTGTCAGACGTCCTGATGGCCGTTTCTACAAACAAGTCTGGAATTCAGAAGGGAAGACCTGTCTGGGGATTTAATTTCGGGGTCACAGATGTGCACGTGGTATGGGAAGCCTTGGAACGGAGTGAAACAGCCTATGGAGGGGGACCCAGAGGTTAGAGGTCAGGGACATCAGAGGGAGCTAGCAGAGGGGACTGAGGGAAGCATGGCCAGGGTAGGAGGAGAACCAGGGGAGCCTGAGTGTTCTCTGCAGCACCATCCTGTTTGGAAAGCCAAACAGAACTCGTAAGTCCTCTCCAGAAGGATGCATCTAGGTTGTCACCAAGGGGCTACCTGATGGCTCATCAGCTCTGTCCTTATCCTTAAGGTGACTCTGGGCCTTTCTTTCCCTCCCATTCTCTCCCGCTCTTTCCTCCCTACCTTGCTTCTCACCTGACTTCACCAAACACAGACTTATGCCTTCTCTCTTGCCTGCTCGTGCCTCCTGCATGCCAGGTGTCATGTTTGGCACGGGCACGAACCTAGCCGAGGAAAGGGACAGACCAAAACAACAAGCTGAAATCAAATAAGATAAGAATCATAAGAAAGCATTCCGGAAACTGAGAATTTCTTGTCCTTCTGTGGTTTACAAAGCCCATTCATGTTCAATTCTCTCCTGTGGCTCCCGAGGGGACGCCCAGGGTGTTCAGGGCAGGGTATCAGGGAGGGTCTGCCCTGTCAACCCGGGACTCCATCTTGGGTTCCCAGGAGGGACAGAAGCGAGGCCAAGACAGGTCCTCCAAGATGGTTGCTGCCTTCTGCAGTGGAGGCTGTGCTGTGCCACCTGGACCCTCTTGCCCCCAGCAGGACAGAAATACTCATTCCCTCAGCTGTCTGGTATGGCGGCAGCTGATGACTCATGGTTGAGAGTGGCTCTCCAGGAATTGCCCTCAGCTAAGGGGGCAAGGCCTTGTCCCAGTTTATATCACATTCCTAGGGCAGCCTACATGCAATGACCAATTAGTGCAGGAGTTCAAAAGGCCCAGCTTTCTTGCTGTGATGTATGACCATTCAGAAGGGCCTTCTCAGCTCTAGGGTTCCCCGTGGGATCAACTGAGGTCCCTCTTGTAACCACCTTGTACTTCACCCCCCCATCCTCCTTCCCTCACTTCTCAAGTGGGTGTTTCCAGGTGCAGAACGTTCCCAGAGCAGACCCTCAAAACATGCTGGATCAAATCCCCACCTCAGATTCTACCCACCATCCATTTCCCCATTTCCTCCATCCTGACAGTACTCCAATTTTCGTTAGGTTTCTCCCGCCTCCAGCCAGCCACGGGCTTCAGCAGAACTGACCCAACTCCCAACACAGAATGTAGCTACTGATTACCTTAAGTCACTCAGAACACAGCACTCCTCTGTCTGGGGCCCCGGGGACGGACGTGGGAGTAAATGCTCCCAATCAGATGCCAGAGAACATCTTACTCCATGATGGTTGTGAGCAGCGAAGCATGAAACATGTAACCCAGAATGCCATAGGCAGCCTGCCCAGCACAGGCGGAATGTCTTGGAATGAAGCTGAGCCCAAGGTCGGGCTCAGAAGGGCTCAGAGACAGAAGGAGCCTAGGACCTTGAGGACTTCACTGAGATGCTAATTCCCAGGTCTTTGGAGTGTTTCAGCCAGATCGAGGTGGAATTTTCTGTTACTCACAGCCAAAATTATCCTGATACAGGGTGGCTGGCTACAGGCCCCCCAGACCTGCTTTGCTGGCCCATGGGTGTGTCGGTCAGAAGGTATTCTTACCGAGGCTCTTGTCTGAGGCAGAACTTTTTACTCTGAAGTGTCCTGGGGTCCCTGAGTCTTTTTCTTCAGAGCAGAATAACTAGGTTGGGGGAAAGCTATTGGGGGAAAACTCTTATTTCCAAACTCTTGCAGTTTCCTTCCATGTGGGGGGAGCGACACCTCTGGCCTGTCTGCCTTCCAGAGGGAGTGACATACTCCAGTCAGAGGGTTTGGAGAAGAAATGGGCAAACGTAGTAAGTAGCCCAGCCCATTTTCCTTTCCTTTCCCTTTGAGAGCTGTCTTTCCTACAAACTGCATGTGATCTGTACTGCTTCCCAGAGTATGCGTTTTTCAGGTCAGGCCCCAATGTGGGGAAGCCTGAGGCAGCCCCACACTATCTGTATTTATTTATTTATTTATTTTTATTTTTTCAAGGTTTTATTTATTTATTTGACAGACAGAGATCACAAGTAGGCAGAGAGGCAGGCAGAGAGAGAGGAGGAAGCAGGCTCCCCGCTGAGCAGAGAGCCCGATGCAGGGCTCCATTCCAGGACTCTGGGATCATGACCTGAGCTGAAGGTAGAGGCTTTAACCCACTGAGCCACCCAGGCTCCCCCAGTGTCTGTATTTAGTGGGTAAGTCTCATTCTGGGGTTCAGTAATGAGAAACCCATTTGCCTGCACACCTAAGCCACATTCTTTGATATCTTTATTTGTACTAAGGTGTTATATTTTATATTTCTAGTTTCCTACTGTACGCCAACAGAGAGCCTGCAACATGGCTGACCGGTTTTAGGAGCAAATCAAGCATGAGTCGGGTCAATGACCTTTAAGGTTTCATCGGTCTGAGACCCGAAGATTCTATTATCCAACAAAGGAAAGTACACCACTTCTGCCAAAGAGACAACTTTTTTTTTGGTCCCCTAACACTTAGTTCTGAAAGGCATTTATTCAATAGTTTCTCATAAGAGAACTTGTGCAATGAATAACCAATAGCACCATTACCAATGGTTTTATAAAAGTTGCTGGAACCTCCCCTGGCCTGACTGGAACCTGCTGCCCGTTCCCACTTTCCTTACTGGCCTGGCTTTGTGGGCAGAGGAGAGGCGAGCAGGGCCCTCTCTCTCACAGAGCTCTTCAAGGTCTGATTTTTTTCTTGCCCAACGTGATCCTTAGTAAATCTTCCTTTTGGGGCCAAGGACTTGACCTTCAGGCAAGGCTCCATCTCAGCTGGCTTGGAGGGGCATTACTCACCGTGAAATGATCGCCCCTCTGAGTGACAGGCTCTGACAGAGAGCCCATCCCCCCTCCTTCCCCCAGAGTCTCCAGCCAGCACCCCCTCTGTCTGGGCTTCCACAGGGAGTGCCCCAACCCTGGCCTTGACCGGTTCTGCCTCCCTGTCAGCACTTCTCAGCTAAGCTGCTCCACCCCGCTCTCTGTTCTGCCCTACAGGAGAAGAGAGGAAGCCTCCAGTGCCTCCCAGGCCGGATCAGATTCCAGATTGTTTGTAATGAAAACACACCAAGCCAAGCAAACAAAGCAGATGCTCCCTTGGCTGTGCTTCCTCTCCCGTCTCAATGTGGACATTTCATTGCTTCTGGCCACGTCTGCAGGCCAGTGCCCAGGGACCTTCCTGCCTGTTCTTGAGGTGCATCAGCCTGGGCTTTCCTGGCAAGGACACAGGACCAAAGAAAAAATGAGAAAAAGAACACTGAGCGCCACAAGGCTCAGACTCCACTTCTGGATGGGAAGAGAACTCCAGGGTGACCTCGGGCTAGTAACTTTCCTTCTCTGAACTCCTGGCTTCAAAAATTAACCATGCTAGCTTAGGTTATAAAAGCCACCACCACTATATCTTAGGAAAGAATATAAAAGCAAATCGAGGGCAGCATTATTCACCATAGCCAAGATACAGAAGCAACCTAAGTGTCAGTCCTCGGGTGAATGGATAGAGATGTTTTATGCGCGCGCGCGCGCACACACACACACACACACACACACACACACACACACACACACGGCTCGTAGAAAGAAGACATCCTGCCCTTTGTGACAACATGGATGGACCTTGAGGGCATTATGCTAAGTGAGATAAGTCAGAGAAAGACAAATACAAGAGGATCTCACTTACACATATGAGCTTAAAAAGCTGAACTCATGTGAGGAAATAGAGTGTAGAATGGTGATTACCAGGGCCTGGGGATGGTGTGGGGGAACGGGAGAGATGTTGCTCAGAGATGTACATATGCAACTAGAAGGTGAATAATTTCTGGAGATTTAATGCGCGGCAGAGCGACTATAGTCAACAATACTATATCAGGCACTTCAAAGTTGGGAAGAGTAGATCTTAAATGTTCTCACCACAAAAGAGAAATGATAATTATGTGATGTGCTTCAGGTTTTAGCTATCCTGTGATGGCAATTACTTTGCATTACATAAATGTACCAAATCAACACGTTATATACCTTAAACTTACACAATGTTAAATATCAGTTATATCTCAAAAAAAAAAAAAAATACACTGAGGTGAAGAGTGTGGTCTCTGAAGCCAGATCACCCGGCTTTGAACTCTGGCTCCCCAGACATTTGGGGAGGTTATTCCATGTCTTTGGCTTCTAGTTCCCTGAACTATAAGATGATCGTTAATGCCCAACTCAGAGGTGCTCTAGGTAAGAGGAGTAAGTTAGCTGTGTTTAGTCCTCAGGCAGGGCTGGCACAGAGCATGCGTTCAAGAAATTCATGATTATCACCGTTATTCCCAAGACTCTCACAGTCTATAAAGGAAGTCAGGCATACCACTGAAAGTATATTAGTGGGCTGTAAATGAGGCAACAGAATATTTTTTTTTAAGATTTATTTCAGAGAAAGAGAGAGAGAGTGAGTGCTTGGGAATGTGAGCGGGTGTTGCGTGGGTGGGTGGGGGAGGGGTAGAGGGAGAAGGAGAGAGAATCTTTTTTTTTTTTTAAAGACTTTTATTTATTTATTTGACAGACCGAGATCACAAGTAGGCAGAGAGGCAGGCAGAGAGAGAGAGGAGGAAGCAGGCTCCCTGCGGAGCAGAGAGCCCGATGCGGAGCTCAGTCCCAGGACCCTGGGACCATGACCTGAGCCGAAGGCAGAAGCTTTAACCCACTGAGCCACCCAGGCGCCCCAGGAGAGAGAATCTTAAGCAGACTCCATGCTGAGCTCGGTGCCCGATGCAGGGCTGGATGTCACAAATCTAAAATCACGACCTAAGCAGACACCAAGAATCAGATACTTAAACAACTGTGCCACCCACGTGCCCCATGGGACAGCAGAATTCTATATGAGCCCAGCATGGGCACAAAGTCTGAGGGGGATACCATATTCACTGAGGGGTTGGGGAGAAGTTCAGGAAAGTCTTGAACTTGAGCTGGGTGTGGTGTTGGGTCCGACACAGGTATGGGGTCCTCATGGATGATAAAAGAAGGAGGGAAAGGCAGAGAGGCCTGGAACAGCCTGAAATGTTTGGGATTTGGAGAGGGGCTGGTTGGGGCCAGACCCCTGGGTGTGTGGTGGGGGGCCAGTCTGTGCTGAGAGAGGACCTAGAGGATCTAGTAGACCCTGGTGGATCTTGCGGACTTTACCTGGGGACAACATGGAATCACAGTTGGGTTTCAAGCGAGGAGTGATGTGGCCATTTCTAGGATTTAGGACAGGCTCTTTGGCAGCTGTGGTGGAAAATGGATGGGAGGGACCAGCCAGGAGGCTGGAGATGACTTAGACAGTGACTGCTGCAGATGAGACCAGGAGAGAGGCAGCAGGAAGAGAGAGGAGGGGGAGAGGTAGGAGTTGCATGTGGCGGAAGTGAGGGGCTAGGAGGATGCTGAACCACAGAACTGACTGCTGAATGCTGACCACCCAGCAGCCAAGGCTGGGCATCCTTCACATTGGGATTCCCGCCATGTTGCAGATGGGGAACCTGAGGCCCGGGGAGGATTGAGTCATTGCAAGCCTACATGGTTAGTGAGCAAAAGAGGATGCGAGTCCCGCATTCAGGTATTAGAGCTCTCAGCTGTAAATACTGCACAGGCCTGCCTCTCTGTGAGAAGAAATAATTTCTATCAAGTGCCTTCCATATGTAGGCATTGTTCTAAGGAAATCGCCCAAGGTGATTTAACTAGTAAGTGGCAGAATGATTCAAACTCCGTTGTGGAGCTCTTGGACTGCACTCCTTACCACTATGCTGAATGGCTCTGGGTGGCCCTGTGACACAGGTGGGACCACGGGAGTGGACGTGACTGTCTAAGGCATCGCTGTCCCCAGTGCCACATGAGTAATTCTAGATTTTTCTAGTAGTTCCATTAAAAGGGGGAAAAAGCTGATAAAATTAATTATAAGAAAATATTTTATTTAACATAATGTATAAATTTTAAAAAATAATTTCCACGTGTCATTTTCATAAAAAATTAGGAATGAGATATATTGTGCTTTCATTTTCTGTACCTAAGTCTTTGGAATTAGATATGTGTGATGGGAATGGTTCTCCCCACACTCTCAATTGGTTCTTAACACAGAAGAGAAAGAGAAAGTGTTACAGGTTATGACTCAGTGTGACTGACACCAAGTTGGGATGTACTGAAGTTGATCATTTCACATGTGGCGTTGACGTGACCCACTATGTGACCAGGGGAGCAGGTGGCTGCTCTGGACAGTGGATTCTGATCCTAAAGTCATGGAGGCAGGGATTACCATCTCCAGATCCCCAGATAGGACTGAAGAGCTACAGAGAGGGCAGGTGAGCAGACTGAGGTCACACAGCCAACAAGTGAGAAGACTGTCTGGGCCCAGAGCCTGCTGCTTTTACTTCTCCATGTTTCCAAATTGATGAAGCCCCAGGAAGAACAAGTTTGTTGAGTCCCTTGCTGACATGGGTTCCCTGTTCCCTCCTTCCTCCTTTGCCAACCCTGGTCTGGGCCAGAGCCATGACCATTTAATACACAGATGGAGCTGGAGGGGGGAACATGAATGAGGATGATCCCCAGTTCCAGAGGGCAAATGAAGTCCTCTGGATGATCCATGCTCCTCATTGAGGGCAAAGCTGTGAGGGTCTTTCTGGGGCTCCCAGGGCAGAAGCGTCATCAGACTGTTTCTAGCTGCTCTGAGAACCTTCTACCACAGAGTCCTAGATGATGCCAACCTGCTCTCTCTGAGCTTCTGCTCTAGTTTCTTTCTTTCCTGGAATGGTCTCCTTCCTCCTCTACCTGATACCTACTCACCCATCAAAGCCCTAAAATCTACCTCCTCCTCCAGGAAGCCTTTCTGATCCACTCCTACTCACAGGGGTTTCTCCTTCCTCCTCTGAACTCCCACAGGGCTCTATGCCACTTGGGGTGTTTAATAGCCATTTAATTCTGAGTATGTGCTCATTCACTTAGTCCACAAATACTTACTGAGGGCCCTGTGCTAAGTACTGGAATACAATCATAAATAAGACAGATGCGAGGGACTATCTTAGTTGGGGAGGTAAAGAATAAGTAAGTGGATAGATAAAGAGGCAGTTTGATAGATTGGTAGAGAGGTAATAAACAGAGAGGAAGCAGCTAGTGTGCAGGTGCTTTGAAAGACACAAGCCAGAAAGTGACAGAAGTTGTACATATGACTGTGCACTAGGCTGAATATTTAGCGACCTCCCAAAGGTGATCAGTCAGGCCAGGTTTGCAGAATTTCATTTAATAGGATCTAGGCTCTACTATACCACACTTTTTTCCTTTTCTTACAGAAGTCACAAAATCATTAGAAAAATCAGATGAAATTCTGCAAGCAGGATTGTGAAAGCCCAAACTACTGGGTCAGGCTGATCTAGGTTCAAATCCTGGCTTAAGCACTTATAAATGCTATGACCTAGAATGAGTTCTTAAATCTTTCTGGGCTCAATTTCCTCATATGTAAATGGAGTTGATAATATCTATACCTATCCTCATAAGATTGGGAGGATTAGAAATTATATTGCTATGTCTGTCTATTCTATTAACCCAAATCTATCCATTTCTCTAATGGTTATTATGACATGCATAGAGTACTTAAAAATGCAAAGTGACCCACACATGGAAGGTATTGCTTCAAGCCTGGGTCTGGGTATCAGGCTTTCCCATTTACTAGCTATGTGACCTTGGGCAATTTCTTGTATTCCCTAAACTCTCATTTGCTCGTCTGTGAAATGGAGTTTATAATAATACACTCCTCTCAGAGTTACTACAAAAATTTTGTGAAATCAGCAATGTACACAATTTCAGCAGTGCCTGGCACAAAGCAATGGGTATAGGCTGCCTGGCATTAACTCTAAGTGCTTTTCTGGGTAATAATGTATCTGGAGATTTCATAAAATCTGAGACACACAAATAGCATTCAATCTATTTCCTTTACTTTTCTGGACCTGGTGGCTCCTGTTTTCTGGGTGTGGACGTCTCTCTGACAACCTTCTAGAAAGAGGCTTTACCAGGGGCTGTGCCGAAGGCCTGTTAGGTATAGTGATGCCATAGGGAATCTTGATCACGTGCAGATTCTGCGTTCAACCGCCCACACAGTAGGCCGTTTATTTAACTCTCCCCCTCCACATTGTGCTCTTTGAGGGAGGGTTTGAAACTTGCTGACTGTCCTGAAGGGCTTGGGCATGTCTCTCTACAACCAGACAGTGGAGGAGGATGCTGGGTGGGGGAGTCCTGCCTGGGAACGGTTAGACTCCTTGTCTGTCTGGCTCCCTTGTGAAAGATTGAGATATGAAAGGTCATCGTAAACATTTTTCAAAAACAAGAAAGAGATTTCTTTTGTGTGGGTTGGGATGTGCCTCCCTGGCAAAGGATATCACTCACTTCACCAAATTTAAAGGGTATCAGAGGATTGTGCTGAGGTTTGGCAAAACTTGAGTGTTTTTCTTCTAATTTAACAACTTCATTTAATTTGGGGGTTGGATCTGTGCAGGCTTGTCTCCCATGCAGATGGGCCTTGCATTGGGGAAAGGGGATGTAACGGGGCGATGGGAAGAATCTTCAGAAGGTGGGAAGGGGGGCAGGGTGCTGAGAACTCCGTCCTGGCTGTGCCACCTTCAGTGGCTCTACCCTTCGAATGAACAACGCAGAGCCTCAGAGTATGGAGGGACTGGAGAAGGCATCTGGTCAACTCTTTATTTTTTTAAGTCTTAAATTTTTTTAAGGATTGAATTTATTTATATTAGAGAGAGAGAGCACATGAGTAGCAAGAGGGGCAGGTAGGGGCGCCTGGGTGGTTCAGTGGGTTAAAGCCTCTGCTTTCGGCTCAGGTCATGACCCCAGGGTCCTGGGATCAAACCCGCATCATCATTGAGCTCTCTGCTCAGCAGGGAGCCTGCTTCCTTCTCTCTGCCTGCCTCTCTGCCAACTTGTGACCTCTGCCTGTCAAAAAAAAAAAAAAAAAGAGGGGCAGAGGGAAGAGACGGAGTAGACTCTTCACTGAGCAGGTAGCCTGATGCAGGGTTTGGTCCCAGGACCTTGAGATCCTGACGTGAGCTGAAGGCAGACTGACTGAACCACCCAGGCGCTCCCGGTCAACTCTTTGATTTTGCAGATGAATAGTGGGCACCTAGGGAGGAACATGTGACTTGCCCATAAGTTGCTCATAAATCAAAGACCAAGACTGGCTCCAAGTCTGTTCAGGGCCAGGGGTGCTGACTTCTCTCTACTAGTCATGTCACAGGCTCGTGTGTGTGATGCTGGTGGTCCTCAGGATGACTTAAAGGGTACACAGATGAACACTGAGTTTTAACAGCTATTTATTTCAATGTGTATTAGGAAAAGTGATCTGGCCCATAAAACTCAAAACTGTGATAGTCATATAAAACGACATTTAAAAATACATTTATTTGAATAAAGAGAGAGAGAGAATGTGTGTGGAAGGATTGTTTTTAAAATGTTGGATAAAGGGGCACCTGGGTGGCTCAGAGGGTTAAAGCCTCTGCCTTCAGTTCAGGTCATGATCCCAGGGTCCTGGGATCGAGCCCCGCATCGGGCTCTCTCCTTGGTGGGGAGCCTGCTTCCTCCTCTCTCTCTCTCTCTCTGCCTGCCTCTCTGCCTACTTGTGATCTCTCTCTGTCGAATATATAGATAAAATCTTTGAAAAAAAAAAAGAAAAATGTTGGATAAAGAACAGAACCAGTCACCTGTAGGGTTGTTATAAATCATGATCACAGTCCCCTATCTTCAGGGCTTGGTGCTGCAGGGAGAAGACCGGGAGGTCCTTTTAATTCTCCTAGAATTTGTTATTTGTAGTCTGTGTAGGAGCAAACCTCTGCTCCCGCCCCTACCTCTATATTTCCTTCTCTACTATCTCCTCCTTTCATTATATTTTCCTCTCTTAACCTTTGTCTTCTTTCTTCTGAAACCCAGAATAACCAGTGAGCAGTGAGAATGACCCGTCCTAGGCTACTCAGTGAGCTTTCCCCATCCCAGGAGCTGGGATTCCTACAAGGCCCTGGAGGCTGAGGGGGCAGAGCCTTTAGCCTTTTTCTCATCCTGTCTCCAGGAATTTCAAGTTCACACCACCTATTTATTTTCTTTCCGGAGCTGCCTAACCTGTGAAACAACTCAGCCTAAAATATTATGAGGTTCCAGTAGATAAATATGGAACCAGCATATGTAATGTACCACGACAATGGTACATTGATGGGCCTTCAGAGATCCCAAAGTCATCATAAAAAATAAAATCAAAAGACTATAAAGCCACAATGACATATCATCATCACCCAGAATCCACAGTTTATAATCACTAATTGGTTGGGTTCACGCTATGGGTTTTGACAAATGAAGAATCATATGTATCCACCATTATAGAATCATACAGAAAACTTCACTACCTTAAAAATGTTCTGTGCTCTGCCTCTTCATCCCTTCCTCACCCTAGTCCCTGATGCCACAATCTTTTTACTGTCTCTGTAGTTCTGCCTTTTACAGAATGTCAGCTAGTTGGAATCATATAATATGTAGTCTTACCAGATTGGCTACTTTCACTTAGTAATATGCACTGACGCTTCTTCCATATCTTTTCATGGCTTGATAGCTCATTTCTTTTTAGCACTGAATAAAATTCACCAATTGTAACAAATGTACCACTCTGGTGGGGGACGTTGATAGTGGGGGAAACTATCATGTGTGGGGGAAGAAGGTATAGAGGAACTCTAACGTCTGCTCTTTTTTGCTGTGAATTTAAAACTGTTCTAAAAAATAAAGTCTATTAAAAAAAAAAGACTATGAAGGGTGACCCTATTTAGATACCAGTTCTGTGCGGGGGTTAGAAGAAAATAAACGAAATCTCTCCTCTCCTAGTGTTCCTAAGAGCAGTGATCATAGGGGACTATGAGAAAATAACTCAGGGTATATTGAGTATTCCCACACATAGAGGCAGGGACTTTGATTTTTCTCTACTGAGAGAACACTGAAAGTGGCCAGAACACTGCTTGACACATGGAAGGGGCTCAATTAATATTTACTGAGTCAATTAATGAAAATAGCAGGCCCCATGATTGGGGCTCCTATCATGGTTTCTGCCTTCAAGGTCTAGCCTAGAATGCTGACAAGGTCTAGCCTAGAACATGGACTGTAAGACGCAAGATGGTACAATGAGAGAGAGCTGTGTCAGGTTCAGAGCTGGCTCAAAGGAGGGCAGAAGGACAGAAGTCATCATGCTTGAGTAAGACAGAGAATGCTTCAAAGAGGAGAAGTTGCTTTAGCCAAGTATAAAGGGATGAGTCCCAAGGGGGCGATATCTCAATGTATGATTTCAAATGTACTAGGTGTAGGTGAGTCTGGGAGGACTTGACTTAAGGAGGTGTCACCCTGCCTCTTCCTGGGGACACACTCGGATCATTTCTGACAATAAACTAGGACTTAAGTACTCCAGCTCCCTTTGCTCTCTACCCTACTCTAGCTGCCCTTCCCTGGCTCCAGTACAAAGCCTCAGGGTCTTGTGTGTCAATGTAGGTGTCTACTTTAGTGTCTATTTTGGGGTGATGGCATTCAAGGGGACTCTACCTGGAAACCCCAACTATGTATGAGCGTTGGGAACAGTGGTGTCCTGGAGCTGACTCATACTGGCTATTTTTTAATGTCCATGGGAGGATCTTGAGTGTTGCAATAAACGTTGGATTACTGTTTTGTTAAAATAAAATATTTAAAAGCTTGGTTTTAAAGCATGCAGAAAGCACACTCGAATGTTTAATATGCATTTACTTGGGCTGCCTGGGCAAGTGTGTTTTGTGGAGCCCTCCGAGTTTAAGACTTCTTCTGTGTCTTGTCTTATTTGGAAAGTCACCTGAGATTGCAGAGGCAGCTGGTAAAATGCTGGTGATTTTCTCAAAACTGTGCTCGGCAAGGACACAAAACATAGAGGTAATTTGGGCGCCGAGGCTGATACAGACCAAGTTCATCGGAAGACCTTCAGTGTTTTCTTGATAGATGTGGTGATAAATGTTTTAAATTGAAAGTTACCGAATAAAATTATAGCTAATGCAATACTACTCTTGTGTCTGTCATAATTTCAAGCTCCATGTAGGATTTCACTGGAAGAGGAGGGTTCTGATGTCTTCCAGTCAACTCATGTTACAGAAGAGAAAATTGAAGGCCCCTAGAGGGACGAGGTTGGTTCAAGTGGTGTAGCTTCTGGAAAGGAAAAAGAAGAGAGGAAGGCCTGGAAGGGAGGAAAGGATTTTCCAAGTTAGGACTCTTGGGCCTCCATCCAGCATCCTTGCAGTAGGACAAAGGAGTGTGTCCAAATCTCATTATTTCAGTGGGAAACCACATCATCATCATGATGGGCGCCCGAAACATCTGAAGTAAACCCATGCCTGCGCCTATAAGAGCCAACATGCCTTGGCCCTGCTGACCTCTCTGACCTCCTTTCACCTGACTCCTGACTCTTTCAGTTCCTAGAACTTGCAGAACCCAGGGCTGCCTCGGGGTCTTTGTACTTGTTATTCCCTCTGTCAGCAAAGCCCTTTCTGCAGATCGTCACATAGCTGGCTCCTTCTCATCTTGTCTGTTCTGTCGTCACCTCCTCATAGAGGCCTCTTTTGATCATCTGATCCAAAACAGCTCTTCCACTCTCCGGTCATACTCAATTACATCATCCTGGCTTGGTTCATGCATTTATCATGGTCTCAAATTATCTTGTATGTGCCTATGCCCCCTACACAAATATAAAGCTCTGAAAGAGTTGGTACTTGTCTCTTAGATTCACTACCATATCCTTGGCTCCTTGCACATAGTAGGTATTTGGGAGCTAATGAATAATGAATGAATAATGAATAATGAATAAATGAATGAATGGATGGTCACTGGGCACTCTTTTGACCTAGGGGAGTGTTTTTCAAATTGGACACCACGGAGAAGCTTTGAGGGCCCCATTTTTGGGAGATGGGCCCATGCAAGGAGACCAGTTGGGTGGGACTCTAGATCTTTTCCCTTCATCTTACTGGCTGCAGGGATATGATTTATATATTGAGTGTTTTCATCATCCATTGGAAAGAAGGCTTGGGGATCAAAGAACAAGGACAGGTCACTAGGGAGGAAGCCCTGGTTGGAATTTTGGGCTCTAGGCCTTCAACCTGATACTGGGGGGGTTTGTGAATGAGACATGGGGGTGATATGGAGGGATGACAGCTGGAAGAGAAGGACATGGCAGACGTATCATCTGGGGGTCCCAGGCGTGAGGATAGGGTCTTGGGGAGAGGGGTGACCTGATTCTAAGTTATCCTTCCAGCTGTCTCAGATCTTTGCCCCTGAGTCACAAACTAGTGATAGGCTTTTTGCTGAGGCCACAGCATTTTCCAGCCACAACTTTAAACATAATGTTTGCCCTTGCCCTTACCAAGAAAGCAACAGCCTTGCTCTCTGTGGCCTCATTAAATGGGATTCTATTTTCAAAGCACATTTTGAGAACATTCTTATTTGCTGTTCCAGGTTCTCAGAGAGACAGCCCAAGAGACTCCGCTGATAAAATGACTCTGGGCACGACAGAGATGGGGAGATGCTGAAATGAATAGCAGCTTTGTTTATTTGGCATTGGAACAGGCGAGAGGAGCTATATTAAAAAAGTAAATAAAGTTCCCCTTCTCTCCACAGGAAAAAAAAAACCCTTCTCTGGCCGCCCGGCCAGCCACACGATTTCCCTCGCAGAGCGGAACAAATGTGAGTAGATGGAGTTTAACTTCGGGAGAAGAAATGTAAAAAATAAAATAATTATGGGGTGGGCGTGGGATACATCTTGAGAATGAGTAAGATTAAGAAGCAACTCAGATGCCTAATTAAAGAGCCAAAAATAAAAAGCAGCAACAGACTGGGTATGGGTCTGGCGATATATATACACATCTATATATACACAGGGCTCCGAAATAATACTGGCTTCCCTTCTCAGCAGGCTTGACCCGCATTTCCTTCCCGTGTTGGAGAGAAGATAATACGGACTGGCTAGAGTGACGTTTTCTGAGCGTGCCCCATGCGCCCAGCTCAGTGCAAAGTGGCATGTGCCCACAAGCACAGATAGCATCCTTTTCCCTCTGGCCTACCTTCTCTGAGCTTCAGTGTTCCCTCCTGCAAAATGAAGATCATCGCACTGCCCGCCTCCCAGAGCTTTTGTGACAATTGCGCAGGACGCGCACAAAACCAGGGCCTGGCACCTCGCGAGGCCTGGGTGAATGGGTCGTGATTATTCTTACGGTTGTCTGTTTCCATGGGTAACTCACACTCAAAATGTTGAAAACTGGGCTTATTATCTTCCCCATTAGGCCTGTCCTTGCTGATTTCACAATCGTGTTCTCAATTTTCTTCTGTCCCAGCACCCAGTTACTCACTGAGTTCTTCTAATTCTGCTTTTCCCATATCCCTTGATGACGTCCTTATCTCATTGCTCACTGCCTTGGTTCCACCTGTTCAAACCCTAATTTCTTCTCTGCACTGCTATGGTTTCTTCCTAACGGGTTCCAGGGGGCGCTGATTTCCCCCTCTCTGCCCCCCACTCCTCTCTGTTCTCAAGAATCCTGCCTTACGAATCCAAAATGCCCATTCTTTGCTTCCAGGCCACCAGTGGCTCTCTCTCTCTTAGCTAGAAAATCAAGAGCAAATTGTAGAGTGCAACGTAAAGTACATCTAAGATCTGGCCCTGTCCCCTCCTGAGCCTCACCTACCCTTCCAGCGCTCACTCTGGCCCAGAGCTCTGGGATACTTGCTTTGCATTAATATCACCTGGGACCAAACAATGCCAGGGCCTGGGCCCTCCGCCAGCCAATCACGACAGAGTCTCTGGGGCAGGGCCCCAGGCAGGGGTATAATTTCAGAGCTTTCTGGGTGATTCTAAGGTGCTGCTAAGCCTGACAACCACTGTCCCCACCACACCTGAAAGCTTGTGATACTCTCTTGGACATTTACGCTGTGTGTGTGTGTGTGTGTGTGTGTGTGTGTGTGTGTGTGTGTCTCCTGATGCCTGGAAAGCTCTTCTCAGCCTGCAGTATGCGTCCCTATTGTTCCCTATTGTTTGAGATTTAGCTAAAGCTCCTACTTTCAGGAAATCTCCCTGGTTTCCCATGAAGATGCTTCCACTCCCTCTGACATTTCCCTCTATCATGACTTAATTAATTCCCCCCTCTGCCTTCATTCAACTTTATCTGGATTCCCTTCCTAGTACTTGGCTGGTATTTCTGCTATAAGGTTGGTATTTCTGCTATAAGGTTTGCTTCATTTGGCTTGGATTGTAGTCAGCTGTCTACATGATCTTCGATCACCTCTCTCCAGCATTCTGGCCTTATTTCCTGCCGCTTGTCACCTCAAGCACTCACTGTAGCCCCGCGGGCCCTCTGCCCATTCCTGGACCACACAGAGGCCCTGCCTCAGGGCCTTAGTATATGCTCTTCCCTCACAGTCATGGTCTTCCTCCATATGTACATAAGCTCATTCTTTCCTTCCTCCACATGTCAACTCACAGAAAGCCTTCCTTACTCATATTCCCACCATACTGTGTCTCTCATCCTGTTTCTTTTGTCCTCAGAGTCCTTCTCATAACTGACATATCACAGTTGTTTTTTGTTTATTCTTTCTTCGTCTGCCTCCCACCATTGGATGTAAGCTCCATGAGGACAGGGACTCTGTGGTGTTCATTACTGTATCTCCAGTGTCCAGAACAGTCCTTGGCATGTAGAAAGCACTCCATAAATATTTCTCAAATAAATGAATGAGTAAACATGCTGTGCTTTCCAGTGAACCAGGATTTTTTTTAAAACCATGGGTTTGAAATGGGTCATGAAATAAATTTAATTGGTCACAACAAATATTTTAGAAATGACAGACTGGAACAATACATATCAGAATGACTTGCACACAGAAAAGGCAAGTTTTATTCTTTGAAACTTATAACAATATATAATTATATGGGAATCAGCTGGCAAGACAAAAATCTAGTACTTACAGTAGTTTACTATACAAATTTTTGGAAAAGTTTTGTACTAGACCAGGAGTCGGCAAACATTTTCTGTGAAAAGTACAATGATAAAAATTTTAGGCTTTGCAGACCATAAAAACTATTCAACTCTGATGCTGAATAGTCAGAAAGCAGTGTGTTACTGTCTCTGAAAGCAGCCAGAGACAGTAACACACAGAAATGGACAGGGCTATGTTATAATAAAACTTTATTAACAAGACCAGGTCAGGGGTTGGATTTGGCTTGTGGGTGGTAGTTTGCTAAGCCTTGCTGCGGACTGTAATCTAGTGTGAGCCCATGTGTTTTGTGTACAAATTCCCTGCATTCAGAAACCATGTTCTTTTCCACCTTGGGACCTTTTTAAAAATTTATTTATTTATTTTTAAAATTTTATTTACTTTATTTTTTTAAATAAAATTTTAATTCCGGTGTAGTTAACATACAGGGTTATTTTAATTTCACCTCTGGATCTTAACCAAGAGTCCTCTATTCCAGAGTCTAGCCCACTCTTTGCACATAACAAATGTTCATAAATATTTGCCAAAATATTCAATAAACATTTACTGAGTCACCAACTCGGAACAGCTGGGCTCCAAATCTACTAGCATTTGTTGAATGACTACAAGAGCCCTTGGCCTTAAATCTTCAAAAGCCTCTGCCCCTCCTCCAATCCTTCCAAAGGCTGAGACCCAGAGCGCAAAGGGTGTCCTCTCCCTAGCTGGCTTGGGTCATATGCCAGGGGTCAGAAGGAGTGGTGGGAAGTGATGGAAACGGGGAGTCTTTGATGGACTGCTTAGGGAACTGCCCAATTATCCTGCTTATCAGTTCGCTGGTTCCTTTCCTTTGCTCTTCCCCGTAATAAATCAAAGCTCCGTCTGTTGTTCTTGAGTTCCCAGGTCACTGATTCTTTTGCCTGCATGTTTATAGAGTTACAGTGTGACCATGAGATTGAATGGAAGGGAAGGGAGGACCCTGACAAATGTCAGCTCTGCAAGGCAACACCTCAGCTCACCAGGCCCTCATGCATTGTGTAAGGTGAAGGAAGGGGCTTGCCAGGTCCTGGCGTGCTGTCCAGGGCCTGGTCTCAGCCAGGAAGAGAGGTGGAGTCGGTGGGTCCAGCTCCCACACCCAGCAGGTTTATAACCCAGCAGGGGAGGCTGACTTGGTTCAGATTGCAAGATGCCCCAGAGCAGGGGTCTGCAAACTACAGCCTGAGGGCTATTGCCAGTTTTTGTGTAGCCCATGAGTTAAGAATAGTTTTTAAATGGTTGGGAGAAAAAAAAAAAAATCAAACGACGAGTGATATTCCATGAAAATGATATGAAATTGAAATTTCAGTGTCCATAAATTAAGTTGTATTGGGACAGGGCCATACTCATTCATGTCTGTATTGTCTAGGGCTGCTTTCATCCTACAAAGCAGAATGGAGTAGATGCCATAGACCATATGGCCTGAAAGCCTAAAATATTTACCATCTGGCTCTGTGTGGAAAAAGTTTGCAGAGCCCTGACTAGCATGACTAGTTGACATGGACTAGCAGCACGGATATCACCTGGGAGTTTGTTAGCCTCGCAGGTGGACCCTCCCCCCGCCGGCCAAGGCCTAGTGAATCAGAATCTTCATTTTAGTAAGGTCTGCAAGTGATCTGTAAACAGCTGAAAATGTAGGAGTCACTTTGGTTCTAGAGGGAGTGAATCACTATCTCTTACGTATCTACAAATTTTTACAAGTGCTTTATCTCAATCAGTCAGGATGAAAACCCCACACTCACTAGGGAGCTCTACTGGGGTCATTGGACAGATAAGAAAACAAAGACTCCGAGTTAAGCGTTTGACCAAAGTAACATACATAAGTGGCTGAACTGGGATTTGAACTTCTGGGTCTATTGCATACCCCACAGCCTTAACCATGAAACTTCATAGCCCTCCTGAAAGAGAGGGCACGCCCACACTCATGGTCTGAATTTGGAGGCCCCCAACTGGTGTCCCAAGGGTGTTCAGTGGCCAACAGATATGTTTTATTTGGCTTACATGGTGTTTTGAATATTTAAAAATTAGTTGCCAATATTTTAAAAATCAGGGGAGTTCATAAGAGACCCAGAGAATTGGCTTCACATGAAAGAATCAGATGATCAGGCTGTGTGGTGTCTCGGGGCTTTGTCCCGTCGGGGCTGAGTTGCGGTTGCCCGTGTAGGCTGGCCTGGCCTCTCTGGGTCCCTACAGTTGCACCTGGCCTCCAAGTCGTTCTGGAGACTGCCCGGATGCAGTGGGCATCTGAGTTGGCACCCTCTGGGTGTGCAGAACAGCTGGGGATCACTGAGCATCTTCTTACAACGCTGAACCTGACACAGCAAGTCTGGGGACAGGCCTATGTTCTGCTTTGAAGGGGTTCCCAAGGGCCGCTGAGGCTGCCAGTCCTTCCGCGGAGCCCGCTTTGAGAAGCAAGGCTGTGGGAGCTCAGGTCTGTGTGATTTCTGGGCTACACACACTTGGTTCATCATCTGGAGCATCTCAATAAGGTGCTCTTGCTTCTGCTCCTCTATCCCTCGGGGTGGTTGGGGGTCCTTTTCAGTAGCTTCCAGCAGTCTCCTCCATCAACCCTGCTGAATCCTTTAAATACAGCCATTTTCTACGAGTGTCATGACAGGAGAAGGACTGAACAGCACTCACTGCCCCACCACATGGCCTCCTCAGCACCTTCTGGCCTCTGTTCCTGGAGGATGGGGCATTGGTGTGGAGGTTTCTGGGAACCGGAGGCCAGTAGTGGAGGCAAGAGAACGAGGTCTGCCAATAGCGTCTCATTGGTCCGGAGGCTTAGTAGAGACTGCTGAGAACCGTGTTTAAGACATCTGTTCACCCTGCCCCAAACATGCACACATACACACACATGAGCAACATGCACACACGTGTGCACACATGTGTGCATACAAACATGCACACGCTCCAAAACGTAGTAAGCTCTCTGCTTACCTCTTTCCCTGGTTTTCCCTCACAAACAACCCTGCTGCTGCCCCCCGTAAGCAGTGGAGCCCGCTGACCCTGAATGGACCGACTTCCAAGAAGGCAGAGATGTGACTCGTTTCCCTTCCAGGAAAATCGAAGGGAGGCTGCCCAGGGCCGGAGCCTCAGTGAGCCTCAGTGAGGCAGGCAGCCACTGCTTGCTTCCAGACATTTCTCCTTTTTCCTGCCAACAGTAAGAAAGGGCTGCACCTGCACATTTTGGCTGAGGATGACCTCCATGAACATGCAGGCTGTGCTCCCCATGGACCAGTCTGGAGGCGGCCCTCCCCTTGGCACGGGTGCCAGCACCAGTGGAAAGAGCATGCAGCCTTCCCGGCATGCTGTGTGCAACCTTGGGCAAATCACTGTGCCTCCTTGATCTCTGCTTGCCTCATCTGAAAAATGGCCACCATGGTAGCACTATCCACCTTAAAGGACAGCCAGAGCTTGACCAGGCCTCCGTTGTGGATGTGACTGTCTAAGTCTGGGAGAAAGGCAAGGAGCCAGTAATCAGATTGTAAACTACATGCAGCATTTCCCACCTCAACAGGTGACACACGCACCTTCCTCTTTCTGAGGGACTTCTAAGGGGATGATGGCCCAGGCCTTTGTTATATACAATACCAAGATGGGCCCAATAGACATCACCAGGGAAACAGAGAAGAGAGAGAGAAAAAAGGAAATCTTACTGTTTTTCAATGTCTGTCTGTTCGAAAACATTCTGCTCTTCGTGGAAGAATTGTGTGGTGAGTGCACAAAAGCAGGTAATTGATTCTTTCCAGATCAGTCTGTTCCTGGGCTTCTGTTCCTCTTGACAAAATGTGTCTTGTGGGACGTGGGGGTGCACACGGTCCTTGAAACCCTGTGCCAGGAGGAAGGGTTTTCTTTTTCTCCTTCTCATTGTCTTGCAACAGTGTCCTCAGTCTTGGCTTCGGGCCCAGGGTGAGATCAGTCCACCAGCCAAGAGCAGT
This sequence comes from Meles meles, assembly GCF_922984935.1. Lineage (NCBI taxonomy): Eukaryota > Metazoa > Chordata > Mammalia > Carnivora > Mustelidae > Meles > Meles meles. Next base: position 14,381,410 of record NC_060072.1, on the reverse strand, counting down.
TCATATGAAAAGGTCAGTGCTGGTCTCCAAGGTACTGACATGTTTTTTTGGGTGGGCCCTGTGAAATTCTTTACAAATCAACTCTCCAATGAAGTTGGCGGGTCGCCTTATCAAGGGAAGAGATGATTCCACCAGCACGTTCCCACGTGCTCCACGCAGCCTAAAGCAAAGGGTGGAAGGACCTGCTGACCTTGATTCGAATCCTGCTTCCAGCACTTACCCGTGACCTTGGGCAAAACAACTCTTGGAACCTCTGCAAAGCTGGGATTAGAGATGTTGAAGGCATGTGTATCCTGGCTCAGGTGTTCAGAATTGCTAATATCCTCTCTCTCTTCCTTATTCCTCCTCCTGTCTCTGCTTTGAGTGACCCCAGAGAAGTCGAGTAATTTGCTTAAGGTTATAACGCTGGCAAACGGCAGAGTCAAGATGAGAACGCAAGAAGGTCTAAGTTCAAAGCCCATATTGTCCCTCACTTACCTCCCCCCCCCACACTTACTTTTAACACTTTTACTCACTACTCTTCTGAGCAATCAGGTGCGGAAAATCATGACACACAGCGCTTATGTGTTTAAATGCCCAGGTGGATACTGCTGGCTTCTGAGGTGCGGGGCTGACAAGGAGGATCCAGGTCTCCCGAACCCAGGCCAACCAAGAGCAATGCAAGGACGTGAGAATCGGCAGAGGAAGTGCCGCCATTAGAGATCTAAACCTGAAGCCGTCCTAAGAAAAATGAGTGGATGGTCCAGGTGACTTTATCTTAAATATGACAAACATCAGGGTAGATAGTCATAAAATGGCTGTTTTAGTTTGCTTCTATTTATGCTTAGAATTTTGGCATTTTGGCATCCAAAGGAAGAAAGAGACCTTTAGGACTTTATAGAACATGTAGTGTGTGTGCATGTGTGTGTGATGTACACACATATGTACAAATACCCCCCACACAAGCACACATGGGCACACAGAGTTGAACCTTACTATCTGCGGTAGTTATGTTCTATAACATTGCAGCCAATACCGATTTAGTGAATACCGAACTATTGCTCCTAAGGGAAATACAGGGTTTCTGGAAGCCTCTGGTCACAGACATTTCCATCAACTGATCAATACATAACCTTGTTTTATGTGTGATTCCGTTTCAAGCCATCTTATTGAATATATATTGTTGATTCATTAACATCGAACTAGTAGCCAAAAGCACTGTAACTCATGCCTGAACAAAGCTTATCTAACACTTTTTTTTTTCCCTGTAAGGAACATCACAGCCTTCTTGCACTTAGGATATCTTGTACTAACAGCACTTCAGCTTCACACTTGTATGTGGGGCGGCATTTTAAACAACAAAATCCCCACGAGAAAGTGCAAAAATGTGTAGTGTGGCTCTACACAGAAGCCACACGGAAGAAAAGGACACTTGTTTATAGTATGAGAGCTGAAACAAGGCGGAACGTTGCCTTGCTGGAACACAGCCGGGACCGTGCCCATTATTGGCTGCTCTGCGTATGTCTCTGAATGAGCGCGAAAGTGCTGTTTAAGAGTCAATTTGGGGATTACAAATTACAAATAAATTTTAGTGAATAGCTGAATTTGTACACATGGAATCCACGAATAATGAGAATGGGTGGTTTATACTGTGCTTGTAGAAAGGACAACCTCAGGCCAGAGGCTCTGAGAAGGAGAACACAGTGCTCAAAATTTTCACTAACATGTAAAGGACTGATAGATCCTCCACTAAGGGTCCATTTTGCTCAGAGAAGCAGAGAATATGTGAAGCCGGTGGTCATCTCAAGGGAGTGGTGGGGTAGGTGAGAGAGGACATGAGGGGAGGGAGGAGTTAAGAGGGAGGGTGGTGGGTTGGGTTAGGGTCCCTCCCTGTCCTACTTCACAGTCTGGCAGGGACCTTGAAAGCTGCTCCCCTGGGACACCTTGCTGGCTTGCTCCCTCCCCTGCTCTCACCCAACTTGGCTTCTGCTGAACTCTCTGGCAGTCTCCCAGGTGCTGGGGAACCTTCTGGTTTCTTCATGGCTCCCCTGGGTTCCATTTGTCCATTTGCTCATTCCTCGTCCTCCCTCCTCCACTACCGTGTTCTTGGGTCATAACTCCTACTTAAAGAGCAGATGGTGCTGGGAAAATCTCGCTTAATGAGTCAGGCCAAGAGATGATACCTGAGTCCAGGTTGCTCAGAGCTGATGACAGAAGCAGCCCTGACCCAGTGGGGTGTGCAAGATGCCTGGGCTGCTGGAAATATGGAGTTGAGGAGCATGCCACCTTGATGCTCCAGAGCAGATGCAGGGATACCTGAACCCCGTCACTCACTACTCCAGGCTTAGGACAGCAGCCCCTGTGCATGCAGGGCAAGTGTTAGGATGTCCAGGTCTGGGCTTATCAGCCTGTGATCACGTCAGTGTCCTTCACCTCTGTGAGCTCAGACACTGGAACTAGACTCTCTGGGGTCGGACACCAACTCCACCACCTACTCCCTGTGCCTCAGTTTCCTCATCTGTAAAGGGGGGTAGTTACAGGGTAGTTATAAAGATTGCATTCAATGAGTGAATGTATTTCAAACACTTAGAACAGTGCCTGCACAGAGTAAACTATTTAAAAAAATTTTTTATTATTATTTTATTAAAATATTATTTATTTATTTACAGATTGAGAGAGAGAAAGAGAGAGCGTGAGAGGGAACACAGCAGGGGGAGTGGGAGAGGGAGAAGCAGGCTTCGTGCTGAGCAGGGAGCCTGATATGGGGCTCGATTCCAGGACCCTGGGATCATGATCTGAGCCGAAGCAGGCGCTCAACTGGCTGAGCCATCAGGCACCCCCAGAGTAAACTCTATTAAGCATTAGGTTTTGTTATTATTGTGGTTATTATGTTTTATTATTATTACTTCTCTTATCTCTAAAGTATGGGTTGGAGTAAGATAATTTCAAAGGTCTTTTCTTTCCCTTTCTGCTCTGTTATTGGGGATGCTCTCTCGATGTGTGGCCTCGGGCAAAACCTTCTCCTCTCTGGGGCCTCACGTTCTTATCTTCTAGATGAGGTGCCAGGACTCAAGCCCTGAGAGTCTGTGAATCTATGAAATAAGGATAAGGCACCTCCCAGGGTGGAGTTAACTTGTTATTTTGTCCTCTCCTGGGGATGTTGCCCAGACAAGCAGTTAAGTAATCAGAATAACAGTTTACATTTGTAGTGGGTTTTTAAAGTTCCCATTCACTGAGTGTTTACCAGGCACTCTCCCAAGGCTCAAGTTATTTATTCTATCTTCATTACAACCCTAGGAGGGCGATATTGTCCCCATTTGGAGATGAGAAAATTGAGGCACAGAATAACATCTCCAAGGACACACAGCCAGGAAATGGTCAACCTAGACCCCAACCCCAAAACCTTAATTCTGATACCATAAACATTAACCACCCCCCACCCCAACTGGCAATTGGCCTTGAACTTGACTTCTAATCCTCTGATAGTAACATGATATTGTGCCATTCCTTTTAATGGACTGCTCGTACTATTGAAAATAACCACAGATTCTCATCATTGAAAGATATATAGAAGTTTCCCCAGGGTTTCTTAACCTTTGGAAGGGTTACAGACCCCTGTGAGAAGCTGAAAGAAGTTATGGACCCTTTCCCACCCAGAAAGTTTATATCATACCTGCACATAAACACACACACACACCCCTCCCAAAAACATATACACAGATCTGTCCCAGTTTCGGGGGTTTCAAACATCTCAGGCTAAGAGCTCATGCAATGCTTAAATTGTCCTGAAACTTTCCAGTAAGTATGCATCTTTGCTCCAAATCTGTATTGATGAGAACTTCTTCCCTAAATGACCATCTATTCCATTAATGTTCCCGTCCAACTGTTAGAAATTTGCTCCATTGACATATTGACATTTGTTCATGTCCTCCTAACTTTGGTCCCAGCTCTGCCTGCTAGATATTATTTCAAGTCCCACCACATCTGCCCATGACGATTCTCTACATTTCTGCAGAGGCTGCTGACATCATCCCTAGCAGATGCCTCTTTCCTTCACTGGTCAGTTAACCTTCCCTGGGACACACTGATTTGTCAATGGCTGTCTCAAACACCCAGAATGGATGTATATCCCAGAACCCAAAACAATCTTCTGGCCACAGACTGACCAGGGCAGCGCAGGAGTCTCACTGTATTCTGGACATCAGATCTCCATGAATATATCCTAAGAGCGGATTCCATTTTTTAAACCTTATTTTACTTTGAACTATAACACATATAGAGAGAATTACATAGTCCAAAAAGAACAGTCCAACGAGCTATCACAAAGCAAACATCCACATGCAGAACTAGAACTTTGCTCACTCCCGCCTTCTCCCCACGATCACTCCTTTGTCCTCTACAAAGGCAACTTCCACTCTTTTATGGTAATAACGTTCTTGTTTTCCTTAAACGTTGTATCATCTAAATGCGTATCCCATTTCAAGCTATGGTTTTGTTTCCCTGGTTTTTGAGTTTTATGTAAATGGAATCATTAAAATAGGGATTCTTTTGTATGTGACTTGTTTCACTCAATGAAATACGTGTATGAGAGGCGTGCATATTGTTACATATAACTGTAGTTTGTTCATTCTCATTGCTGGAAGTTTCCCACTTGTCTGAATATACTGTACTTTATTTATCTAATCTATTATTAATGGATACGTGGGCGGAGCCCGGGTTCTGACAATTATGAATGAGCTGCTATAAAAACACTGGTAAGCACACGCATGCATTTAGGCTGGCTAGCCCTAACAGAACTTTTGTGCAACCTCTCAGTGGATAATATCAACCCGTCTTCCAAAGCAGTTTTATCGATTCACACTTTTAGTAGTTGTGTGTGTGAGTTCCAATTCTTCCATGTCCTTGCCAACGCTTAGCGTTATTCATCTTTTTAATTTTAGCTCTTTCGGTGGTTACAGAGTGGCATCTTGTTGTGGTTTTAATTTGCATTTCCCTAATGACTAATGTGGGTGAGCCCATTTTCATCTATTTATTGCATATTTATGGATGAGTGGTTTTGGCAACTCCTTACTCATCTGACTCATCCTGAGGTTACAGCCAAATGGAATATAGTCTCTGACAGATGATGCTGTTTAGTCATATCTCCTTTATTGACTTCAAGTTTGCATTTTAGGTCCCCAGAGCATGTCTGAACATTCTTCAAGTAATCTCTACACACGTTGTGGAGCTCGAACTCATGACCCCGAGATCAAGAGTTGTGTGCTCCATTATCTGAGCCAGCCGAGTGCCCCTGAATATTCTTAATACTCATGACAGCTAGTATTTATTGAGAGTCCACCATGTTCCAGGCACTGGATGCTTGACATGCATCATGTCTCTTAATCCTCACAACCAATTTATGAGGTTGCTACTGTGATTATCTGCTTGTACATATGAAGAAACCGAGGGGGTAGGCTACATAACTTACTTGCTAGATTCAAATCAACATCCTTAGCCACTATAACACACTGGCTCCCAAAGATGGAAACATTTGACTACATTAAAAAAAAACCTTAGGGCACCTGGGTGGCTCAGTGGGTTGAGCCGCTGCCTTCGGCTCAGGTCATGATGTCAGGGTCCTGGGATCGAGTCCCACATCGGGCTCTCTGCTCTCTGCTTGGCAGGGAGCCTGCTTCCCCCTCTCTTTCTCTCTGCCTCCCTCTCTGCCTACTTGTGATCTCTCTCTCTCTCGCTGTCAAATAAATAAAATCTTAAAAAAAACCTTAAAAATGCTTAAAAACTAAATAATAAAATGGACATGTAACTGTCAAATTGAGAAAAAGAGTTGCAAAGTAAGACAAGGGTTTGATGTGCTTAATATGGAAAGAGTTCTTACAAACTAATAAAAGGACACAAATTGGGGTGCCTGGGTGGCTCAGTGGTTTAAACCTCTGCCTTCGGCTCAGGTCATGATCTCAGGGTCCTGGGATCGAGCCCTGCATCGGGCTCTCTGCTCAGTGAGGAGCCTGTTTCTCCCTCTCTCTCTGCCTGCCTCTCTGCCTACTTGTGGCCTCTCTCTCTGTCAAATAAATAAATAAAATATTAAAAAAAAATAAGAAAAAATAAAAGGACACAATAAAAAAATGGACAAGGTTTCTGTGGTCAGCTAAGTCTGGGGAATTCAGCACATCTTTCATGTTATTTTTCCCCAACAGTGTATCTAAAAAAATTCATGACTCTTTAGTTCCACTCTAAAAACTTACTTTAGAAAGGGAATCCTCTTACACTGTTGGTGGGAATGTAAGCTGGTATAGCTACTCTGGAAAACAGTATGGAGGTTCCTAAAAAGTTGAAAATAGAGCTATCCTACGAACCAAGAATTGCACTACAAGGTATTTACCCCAAAGATTAAAATGTAGTGATTTGAAGGGACACCTGTCTCCTAACGTTTGTAGCAGCAATGTCCACAATAGCCAAACTATGGAAAGAGCCCAAATGTCCATCGACAGATGAATGGATAAAGGAGATGTGGTATATATACATATACAATGGAATACAGAAAAAAAAAGAAATCTTGTTATTTCAAAGACATGGATGGAACCAGAGGGTATTATGCTAAGTGATATAAGTCAATCAGAGAAAGACAATTATCATATGATCTTATACCTTTGTGGAATTTAAAAAACAAAACAGAGGATCATAGAGAAGGGAGGGAAAAATAAAACAAGATGAAATCAGAGAGAGACAAACCATATTAGACTCTTAATCATAGGAAACAAACTGAGGGTTGCTGTGTGTGTGGATGGGGTAACAGGGGGATGGGGATTAAGGAGGACATGTGATGTAATGAGCACTTGGTGTTATATAAGACCGATGAATCACTGAGCTCTACCTCTGAAACTAATAATACCCTATATATTAATTAATTGAATGTAAATAAAAAAGATATTAAAAAGAATAAAATAAAAACTTACACAGCATTTTCCAAACCTATTGGACCAACATAGGCTTTAGTATCTGAATAACTACAATTCTTTGAACAGACTTTGAAGCCTGTTGAACTCTATATATAACCACTGCTTCCTCTGGTTTCTGGACTGGTAAGAGTTTCAACAAAGGAAATGAAATTAGTTTTGTCCCCGGTTTCTCAACCTAGACACTATTGACATTTTGGGCTGTGTAATTCTTTGTTGAGGGATTGGCTCCGGCACTGTGGGCTGTTCCCAGCAGCATCCCTGGTCTCCACTCAGTAGATGCCAGATGCCAGTAGGACCAACCCCACCCCAGTTGTGATAACCAAATTTGCCCCGTGGAGGCAGAATTCTCCTCCCCGCCATGAGAACCATTGGTCTAGCCTGACTGATTTCTAAACAACCCATGATCCTCCACATGATAACCTCCTACCCAAGTGCCCCCAAACTGCATAGCGTCTCACTATATTTTGATTTCTGTGTCTTGTGACAACCTCTATTCTTTGTTAAGAGAGTATCAGCACATCTCTTTGGTTCTTTGGATCTTTCTTGTTTGCTAGAACTCCTTCTACCTCTAGGCACAACAAACCATGCACAGTTCCCCAGACATGGAACTCTTTCCACTCTTTTATCTCTAGGTGGAATTAAGCTCTTTTCTTCAATCCCCATGCTCACTGTACACCCTCCTATTAGACCCGAGACATACATTATACCTATTTATGTGCCTGTCTCCCCAATTCCTTGACAGCAGAAACTGGGTCCTATTTATCTTCTGGTTCTCAGCACCATGTAGGGACTAATCAATATATACAAACAAAGGAGCAAAATATAATCGATGATGGCAGTGGGGACCTACATAGATTTCCACCAACACTGAGCCCATTGGCAACCTCTTCACCAGTTTCCTCCTAGGAATGTTCTCTTTTCTGGTCTCCAGGAAGACCTTCTTCCTTCTTGAGAGAAGTAGAAATACCACAGAAGGACCAATTTTGTTTTTCTCCCTCTCAGACATGAATATGACATCATCTGCTCAGTCGGCATGCCCAGGCCATTCCCGATAGTTTTCTCATCGCATACTGAAGGAGAAGAGCCCTTTTCCCTTGATGTCAGAGTTTCTGCAAACCCCAGTTTATTCTACCCAGTGACACTTTTTATCCTTGGGTATGTGTCCTCCTTTCCATGGAGGAGTCACTGTTCGGCCTGAGTTTCTCAGAGCATCCCCTCCTCTGAGCATTGCTTCAGTCTCTCTAAGTATCTCCTGTCTGGGATCATTTGAAGCTTGAGATACAGAATTTAATTCTTGGGAACACTTTATCAGAGTTGTCCAAGATGGTGGCAGTGGGCGGAAAAAAAAAGGAAGGGTTTGAGCGAGTGAAAAGACCTGACAACCTATTAGACATAGAATGGGGAGCTGACTCCCAGATTTTTGCTTTGAGACAATGGAGGGGCTGGAGGTTCCTGCTGCAGAGACAGCCACAGGAGAAGGCGGATGAGGAGGAAGGCGAGGAGGGGGAGCAGGCTATCTGGGACTGTTAGAGTCTGAGGTTTCCATGGGAGACCAGGGGGACATGTAGAGGAGGGAACTGGATATAAGAGCTGAGGCTCTGGATGAGAAATCCAACCCGGGGACTATTGGCACGCAGGTGACCTTAGGAGCCGAGAGCGCAGATAAGTGCACATTAAAGATGGTGCAGCAAGAAAAGAACACGAAGGAGACTGTGAAGGACTGGTGGAGACAGGAGAGCCAGGAGAGGAGCATGAGTCAAAGGCCACTGGGGAAGGAGTTTTGGGCAGAAGGGAAGACCAACAGCTTTAAGAGATACAGGAAGGTCAGCTCCCATGAGGACGGTAAAGTGCTTGCTGACTCAGCAGCAGAGGGTCACTGAGGACTAAGGCAAGGGCAGAGCCCCAGGGGCAGAGGTGCAGAAGGGCTTGTGGGGAGGGGCCGCAGGTGCATAGACACAGCAACATGTCTAAAGAGGGAGTCCCTCACCCATCTGCTCACCCAACAAGCCGAGGGGCTACTGGCCCCCAGGGATATGGCAGTGGACAAATAGGCAAGACCCCTGACCTCACAGTGTGCCCTTTCAGAAAGATGAAGTATTTTAGAGGGAGGGTTTCTTTTAAAGACGGTTGTTAGAATCATCACCCCTTGACAGAGAAGGCCAAGAGAGGTCAGATGGCAATTTGTTCAAGTTCACATGAATGTCAGAGCTGTGGGTCGTGCCCTGACCCGTCTGGCCCTTTGCCGCCTGAAGGGGATGAAGTTTAGGTGGGAACAGATGACATAGAAGGTATAAGAGGGTGGGGGAAGAATAAAGGTGCCAGGTGCAGGCTTATTTATGAGGGGGCTGGGCCTACTCCAGATCAAGGTTTCTATTTATTTGAGCCAGAGGTTTGAGAGGAGATTTCTGGTGGCCCCCACATTTCTCCACACTCCCACCCATCTTATTTAGGAGTAAATCTCCCTTTTCTGTGGGCATCCTGGTCTACACGGTTCGACTGGGGCTGTACTCATCCCCACATGTGCTGGTTAGGGGATGGGCCCAGGAACCCGAGCAAGGCTGACCAGCCTTCCACTGTGGGGTTAATATAGAGATGCTGGAAAGAGCCACGGTCTTTCTTCCTCTGTGACAATGAGCTTGGGGACCAGGTTAGGTCCCCAAGCCATCTTGACTATCTGAAGAAAACACCGGCAGAGATAAACGAGGTCAAGAAATACAGGAGACCGAGCTCTGATAGCATTGCTTGGCCTCCTGGAGCCAGCTCTGCGCAGACCTATCAAGAACTCTCCCAGACTTCTCGGTGGCTTGAACAATGGATTCTCTTTCGCTTCCTGATTTGAGTTGCATTTCCACACTTGCAGCTGAAAGGACCTGACCAATTATGACAACTATGTCAGCTGTGACTGTGTAACATACATGATTTACTCTTGCAGAAGCTATCTGACTCCAGGGCCTTCCTCCACAGAGCCTTATGTGTTCACCTCCTTCTAGGTCCTGGCCCTGCAGGTGTGGCAGGGAAGTAAGACTAGAGTTTAGAGAGCCACCGTGGAAACGAGGATGGGAACAAAAGAATCAGCGTCTAGAAAATGATTTACATTTGTTGCTCTGAATCCACAATCATAGGAAACAATTAGCTAGCAACTCCAGGCAGGATTCAGTGGGTACAGACTGAGCTGGAGAGACGCTCGCGGGGGTTGGCAAGGGGTGGGGAGGACAGGGTGCGTCCTGCATCCTGGGCTCCTCCAACACTGTTCTGGGCCCTGGAACCAAGGTGGGGCTGGCACGGGACAGAGGGAGAAGGGAACAAGCAGTTTGGGGAGGCTGCATGGGTATGAATGTGAGTCTAAAAGCTGCTTCTCATACCTTTCCCATTCCGGCGTGGGCGTGTCCCAACTTGACCACCACAGGGAAGTGGGGCGCTGTGAGCTGTAAGAGACAAGAGGAAATCACTCGTTAGCATCCTTAGCATCCCAGAGTATTGCCACGGAGAGACTCTGGTCGCTGCCTGTTCTGTAGAAAGATTCAGTCATCTGCTATTACCCGGAATCCCCACAAGAACGCTTTGACAGATGGTCATCCTGCTGCAGCTCCAACGCGCGAAATACCAGCGATCTGGGCTTCCAAAAGAAGCCCTGAGCACTTAAAAGCAGCCTGCCTGGGGCACCCACTGAGAGACGGCAGGGAGGAACAAAGCGACTGGTTTCGGATCCTGGCTTCACCACTTGTGCAACCTCAGGCGAGTTTTACATGATCTGTGGCTCAGTTTGCTCACCTGTAACATGGGGACGATGAGTGTCCATCCCACAGGGTTGCTGCGAGGATCAAAGAAATGATTACATGTGAAGCCTTTACGTTGTAAGTACCCAATGAACCACAGCTTTGTGACTCCCACCATAGTTCTGCCTTACGTTATCCCTCAAAAAACCTTCACGTATCTTGAAACACACTCCTTCCCCCAAGCCCTCACCAGGCCAGCCTATAAGGTTTCTTAATAGTGGTCATGCCACCAAGGGCACAGACATGTATTGGCTGCACCCTATTAGGCACTGTTCTGGGTGATCGCCGTGTATCATCTCCCTTCGAGAGCCATGCTACTTGTCTCGCTGGTTCCCTGTAGTGTCCTTAGCTCTAGGAACATTGCCTGGCCCAGAGAAGGTGCTTGGTAATGGAGTCTGTGCTTCATTCAACCAGTCCTCTCAGCAAGACCTAGGAGGCATGCATGCTTCTCCTTAGAGGAGGAGAGGAGGCTCAAAAGATTAGGTGCTTACTCAGGCCCATGGTCACTCAGCTGGGAAGTGAGGGCACCAGGTTCAAACTTAGGTTATGCATTTCCTCCCTTAACTGTTCGTATGTTGTCTGAGATGAATTTGCTTGGTGTCTCCAAGTCTACTTGGAGGTGCTTGAGGGTAAAGGTTTTCCCTTCTAATTATTTCGTAGTAACTTCAGTCCCCCTACTTGGATCTACCTGGCCAGGGGTAATCATGTCCTACTCTCTGTGCTGTCTGTCCTTGGTCCTAGGTTGTCCCTGACAGTGCTGTCTGTCCTGACCCTCTGGCTGCCTAGAGAGGAAGAAACTGGCTCTTCTCTCTTGGTGCCCAGAGTCTAGTCTGACATGGAGGTGCTGCTGTAGGTGCTTCGAAGGGTCTGCTGTGGGTCACGGAGTCATTCGATGGGCCTCATCTCATTGTACCCATGCAATGGCTCCATGAGGCAAGCAGGGAAGGTTTTTAATCACCATTTCACAAATAGGAACTCTGAGACTCAAGGTAGGTGCTGGGAAGGGATGGAATTGGGACTTAAAGATGGGCCTGTCAGACTCTAAGCCTGATGTGAAAGGTTTTCGCTAACATCTAGCTCAGGGCTTCCTGTAGTAGATGCTGAATAAAAAAATTTCCCCCTTTTTGACACTAATTTTTTTTTAAAGATTTATTTATCTGAGAGAAACAGAGAGCTAGAGAGAGAGAGCCAGAGAGCACGAGCACACAAGTAGGGGGAGGAACAGAGGGAGAGACTCTTCAAACAGAGGCTCAGCTGAGTGCGGAGACTGACATGGGGCTCGATCCCATGACCCATGAGCTCATGACCGGAGCCAAAACCCAGAGTCAGATGCTCAAATGACTGAGTCACCCAGGCACCCCCAGGCTAAAATTTATCACGTCTTGGTGCTTAGAGAGAACAAACGCATCTTTTAAAAAAGGCCAATATTTGATTTTGATTTCAAAAGCAATATGTACTCACTATATAAAAAGTTTGGAAAATGCAATAAAGTGTTATGTTGCTTTTATTATACAGAAGACAATAAAGATCAGCCTCAGACTTTCAACGGATGTATTATCTGTTGGGTTTTTTTTTTTTTGACATTTTATTTTACTTTTTTTGGTAAATTTTATTTTTTCAGTGTTCTAAGATTCATTGTTTATGCAACACACCCAGTGCTCCATGCAATACGTGCCCTCCTTAATACCCACCACCAGGCTTACCTATTCCCCCTACTCCCCTCCCTTTCAAAATGGTCTTCTTTTTTTTAAATCCACAGTTTTTTTTCTTCTCATTTGTTCTACCTTGGGCGTATACTGAATATCCACTTCTGCTTCCTGCTCTTTCCACTTACTGTTCTGTGCTAAGCATATTCCTGGTAGTGATTACTTGTCCATTTAATAGTTACTACAAAATATTTCACATATGAAAAAGACTTAAAGAGCATTATCATGGCCATCACCCCACTTAAGAAATAAACCACTGCCCACATAGATGAGGTCCCTGATAGACTTTCTTACTGCACTCCCTTTCCTCTCACCCAGAGGTAATCATCATGATATGATTTTATTTATGATATGTGTTTATTATTGCCTCACATTTATTCACATTTTAACTATTATTAACATATTTTAACTATATGATTCTCAAACAATATACAGTCCACGTGGTTAAAATTTATGTAGTGGTATCAAAAGAAACTATTTTTGACGATCTTTTTAAGCACATTATGTTTGTGAGATTCATGCATGTTCCTCTATACAGCTCCTCTATGTGGATTAGATTTTTACAGATGCATACAGTATTTTAGTATATGAACACATTACCATTTGTCTGCTTCCTGCTGATACACATTTAGGTGATTTCTGTTTTTCCAATAAATGATACTAGTGCATCCCCCCTGCATGTGCAGGGGAGTTTCTCCAGGGCACATGCACAGGAGTGGAATTGCTGGGGCTGGGCAATGCTTTTCTCAGTTTTGCCAGGTATTGCCGGATTTGCTCTCCAAAGTAGTTATAGCGACTTATGCTCACACAGGCAGGAAAAGAGCCCCCAACACCTGAGGTTGAAAGAATTAAATTTTACCAATGATGTGAAGTGGAATGAATGGGTGTACTTTCACCAAGTGGCTTTTGTTACCCAGAAGAGTTGTCACACTCAGCCATCCACTCACAGACTCCGGATACCTCCAGCAGTCCAAAAACAGGTCACTTCTGGGGCTTTATCTCTATCTCATTTCAAGCTGGAGCACGAGGGGTGGGGGAATGGGTGTGCTCTGTCTTCCCCTCCACTTCTTCTGGCCTCATTATCTTCCCACAGGCTGATGGGTACTGGAAAGAATGTGAGTGTTGGTGTTAAACTTACTCTCTACTCTGGGGCTAGATATTTAACCTCTTTAAAACTTAGTTCTTGGATCTGAAAAATGGGAATGATATTGCCTAGCTTATTTGATGGTTGTGGGAAGAAGAAATGAAATAAGGAATGCCATACTGCTTAGCACCCAGGGGAGGTTCAAACTCAAAGTGTAAAGTAGGGAGGGCTGAAGGGAGGAAGGAGCTGACACTAGTTCATGGTAGTAAGGACAGAGCTGAAGAAAGGCTGGAAGGAGGAGGAAGGAGAGCAGAGGTTGCTGCTTGGCAGTATGTGATAGTATGGCAGGGGGTGAAATGAAGTCCAACAAAGGAAATCTAAAGGAACTTATCAATCTTCTTGCCTAGCCCCCATGTTTCCATGTGGTGGGAAGTAGAATTTCTAGGAATGCTCCCCAAGGTGTCCCACTCTGATCTCTGGAGGCCGCAAATGTGATAAGATTGTTATACTAAGCCATATAAGGATTGTTTTCTGTTATATAGCCCATGCGACCCTAAAATATGGAGATATTTGGGAGGATCTAATCAAATCACATGAGACCCTAAGAGTTGAGAACCATCTCAGGCTGGTGGCAGAAGGGGGAAGCAGAGAGTCAAAGCAGGAGAGAGATTCAGCACACTATTCCTGCTTTGAGATGGGGGTACTTGAGAAGGAATGTGGGTAGCCTCCAGGAACCAAAGGTGGACCCTGTCTGATAGCCAACAAGGAAAAGGGGGCCCTAGGTGTACCTCATTGTAAAGAACTGAATTCTGTCCTGACAGGAATGAGCTTGGAAGGGGATCTTGAGCTCCTGAGGAAAACGCAATGTGCTGGCACTTTGATTTTAGCTTTATGAGACCCTAAACAGAGCACCTTGACATGCCAGTCTGGACTTCTAATCTACAGATTTGTGGGATAATAAAGAGGTGTTCTTTTTGACAGCTTAGTTTGTTAGAGCAGCAATAGGAAATTAATACATGTGTGTGTCCTCCTAGAAACTGAAGCCCAAAGAGTAAAAGTGATTGTTTTCATGCCCCACAATAGCGGAACAAGAAGTCAAGCCCATAAGTTTTAGGACACCTGGTTGACTCAGTCAGTTAAGTGTCTGACTCTTGATTTCAGTCGAGGTCATGATCTCAGAGTTATGAGACTGGGCCCTGCATTGGGTTCTGTACTTGGCGGGTTTTCTGCTTGAGATTCTCTCTTCCATTCCCTCAGCCCTTACCCCATCTCTAAAATAAATAAAGAAATAAAATCTTAAAATAAAAAAGAAGTCAAGGCCATGAGTTTTGACTCTCAATCAAGCACTCTGTCTGCCAAGGCACACTTCCCTGGGGACCACATGTGTATCTAGGGTACAACAAATTCTTTCTTCTAATTATAATAATATTGAATCAAATGAATTCACTGATTGGAGTGAGAAGTACGTGGCTGGCACTGTGTTTTATGCTATGCAGGACACAGGAGATGGAGCCAAAATTTCTTGTTTTAGAGAGGTAGACTTCATGCCCAGTGTGGTCTACTGCAGGGCAACTCACAATCCTAAGATCAAGACTTGAGCTGACAGCAGAAGTTGGACACATCACCGACTAAGGCACACAGGCACCCTGGGAATAGCATTCTTTTTAGACCTGGATGGGAAGGCTCTAGGCTGGTGTTGAAGAGAAGAAAGAGGCAATTTGGGGCCAGGTTGCTGGGGGCTTTCAAAGCTGAAGGCAAGAGTCTAGATCTCTTGGATGGGCAGTGGGGAAATAGTTCAGATCTGGAAAAGGAGAGTGACCTGCTTGCTGTAGGAGGGATAGATTGTATTTGCAGACACTGACAAGCCATAGACCAATTTGGAATTGATTACAACTAATCAAGTGCCACTGGTTGGGCCGGGGGCTGGGCTGGGGATGGTGGAGAAAGTGGAGACACTCCTGAGTTTTTCTTTTCTCTCTGTTTTCAAAAGTGATGCCTTTAAAAAATTGAAATAATAGTGTTAAAATGACCATAGAAATCCAAGATGAGGAATCTCCACAACCTCATCATCTAATCAAATCAGTGTTTGTATTGGTCCATATTACTTTATAATCCCCGTTTATATATCCAGTTAAAAAATGGAATGCTCTGCAATAATCTTAGAGGTAGAATTTGACATCTATCTTCTCATTTCACATTATACCTAAGTTCTTCCCTCCTATTTTGCCATGGTCTTTTTAATTTTTCTTAGATTCCCTCCCCAATCCACTGAGCTGAGGATCTCATCTTCTTGGTGTGTCTAACTGATCTCACCTGCCTGGTGTGTCTAGTGCGTACTCCTGCCCATTGCTTTTTATCCTTAATCTATACATATATGTACATATATGTGTATATATATATATATGTGTGTGTGTATATATACATATATATTATATATATGTATATATATATATTATATATATGTATATATATGGTTGAGGTTGCTCTTTGTTTTTTCTAAAAGGGCTCTTCTCACTGAGTATCATGGCATGCACACTTCTCCCACCTCAGTAGGTATATCCCTAACCCAATAGTTTTAAAGTTTCACAATATTCCACAGGACATGGGTGCCATAATTCTTTGGCCGTTTCCCTATTAATAGACATTTGTGTAACATTCTGTCTGTCTGTCTCTCTCTCTCACAAACAAGACTACCAAATATCTTTGTACAGGTATCCTTACAAACAAGTGTCCTAATTCCTAGAGGGCAGGACAAGAACTTTTCAAGGGGAAAATTGCCAGAATTTGAAGACATTCTGGTAGGTTTCTCAAGTGGTTTCTAAGGGCTCAGGAAATGAAAGTGGGTGCAGCCCACCATACAATCTCCCAGGCTAATGACAACTGCATTTCTGGAGTGTCTCGTAATAGCCAGGAATGGTACTGGGCACTCTACATATGGTAGCACCTTCCTTTCCCCATGAGACAGGTAAGAGATCAGAAGCAAGCCATTTGCCCAAGGTCAGACAGGTGAGGAATGGTGGAGCTTCTCTCCTCTTTCAAGCTCTTTCCCTTCCCTAGCTTTTCAACTGTGTTCTGAGGGCCATTCCCATTTCCACTCATTTGCAACAGGCCAGCCCCTCCCCTAACACAGGTCACGGAGGACAAAAAACATCTTGTCGGCTATTTTCTCTCTTCTCTTCCCAACAATAGCTTTATTTAGTCCCCTTGGGGATGGGAGGCCGCACCAGCCTCTGGCAGGCTCCTTGTGCCTGCTCACATGCCCTGGGGGCCCCAGAGTTCAGCACTGCCCAATGGCATGAGAGGCCTGACATCCTGTTAGAAGAGGCAGATCAATTTTTGAAACCAGAGATCCCCACCCTGATAAGGGCTCTATTCAGCAGTCTTCCAAGAAGCCAAAATAAGTGGGGGTGGCCCAGCCATCAAGCTGGCTGTTCTCTTGGTTGGGGTGGGGGGAGGGTGGAGTCACAGCAGCGGGAGCTCAGTACTCTATGAAGAGAGTACTGTAGCACTCTCTTCAAGCCATGGAATTGGAGAGCTGGGGTCTGAGGGGCCTGCTGCAGCTTCCCCCAGAAGGAGGAAATTCTCTCTGCATTCATGAGTCTCTGGAGATTTAAACACTTTCAGTGTCCAGTCCTGGCTAAGTATGGAGAAAACAAGGCCAGAAAGAGTGTGGAGGAGGAAAAAAGTCAAGGACTAAAGAAGCTTGGGAAGATTTCAGTGAGGAGCTAGGTGTCCATTTCATGCCTATGAGCCTCCACCTGATCTAGTTCTTTCTTATTCTGTTTTGTCTTCTGTGTTTCCCTCCTACCCACCCCAACCTCTGCCTACCAGTTATGTATTAACCCACAGGACTTTCAGTTCTTTACTCAATGGGCCACACTCCCTCTAGCCACAGGGCCTTTGCACATGTTGATCTCTTTCTCTGAAAGACTCTGCCTAATGATCAATACTATAATATTAATTCAAATCAATTCAGTGGACACTAGTTGAGTGAGAACCATGTGGCTGGCAAGTATTGTGCAGGGCACGTATAAGATTGAGACAAGGCCAGGGCGCCTGGGTGGCTCAGTGGGTTAAAGCTTCTGCCTTCGGCTCAGGTCATGATCTCAGGGTCCTGGGATCAAGCCCCGCATTGGGCTCTCTGCTTGGCGGGGAGCCTGCTTCCTCTTCTCTCTCTCTCTGCCTACCTCTCTGCCTACTTTTGATCTGTCTGTCAAATAAATAAATAAATCTTAAAAAAAAAAAGATTGAGACAAGGCCAATCCCTTCTCATATTTGGCGTCTCAGTTGAAATGCTCTGTCCCCAGAGTTTTCCCCTGGCCACTGGTCTAAAGTGGGTGTTTCTTATTGTCTTCTCTATCACACTCTGAACTTGCCCTTCATAGTGCTAGGTACCAAGTGCAATTATATGTTCATTTTCTTTGTGTCCATCTCTCCACTCCCCTATAGGAGCTCACACAAAAGAAGGAGCTTAGTTTGTTTGTTTAATATTAGTTTCAGAGGTAGAATTTTATAATTCATCAATTACATATAACACTCTGTGCTCAACACAAAACGTGCCCTCATTAATGCCCATCACCCCGTTACCCCATCCCCCACTCACCTCCCCTCCAACAACTCTTGGTTTGTTTCTTAGAGTTAAGAGTCTCTTTTGGTTTATTTATCACTGTATCTCCAGGCTCCACATAAGGACTGGATATAGTAGATGCTGTGCATGGTAGTATATTGTTGGATGGGTGTTAGAGAAAGCCTCTCCTGGCAGGGAGAGGTATCATGTGCTAACAAGCAGAATCAGAAAGAATTTGGGGGACAAGCTGTTGATAAAGCTGGTTTGAGCAGATGCTTGTTGGGGAAGCAGTGTGAACTAGGGTGGGAATATGGGGAGTGGCAAGCTTGGGGGATGCTTGCATCAGAGGTAGGAGTTCAGGATGCATTCTGTGGGCACTGGGCAGACACTGAGGGTTTGTGTGCAGAGGGTAGACATATACAAACTAGTTTAGGAAGACCCTTCTGAAGGCTGTGGTAACAGCAGCTCCCATTTCTGGAACACTTACAGTGTAGCTGGCATGGTGCTAAACCCTTTAAATATATCACCTCACCTAAATCTCTTGATACTTCTATGAGATAGCTCCTATTTTTGCCTGCATTTTACAAACAAGGAAATGAAGGACAAAAGAAGTGAAGTTTCTTGCCTAAGATCACTCAGTAAGAAAGTGGGGGAGCTAGGATTTGGCCAGAGCTCAGTTCCCTGCTTCCCTCACGGTACTACTTCTAGATAATCATTCTTTGCACCATCAGGTGCTTCTCCTGTGCCCAGAAACAGGGTCCACTCATTTGATTTGCTTGGGCAGGTGGGTGGACGCCAGCAGACTCATTAGGACAAGGCCAGCTACTCTAATAATCTTGCAGTTCAGGGAATGATAGGAGTAGCACGAGCTTTGGAGCCAGAGGGACCCCCAGAGTTCACGTCTAGTTCCAATACCTATGGTTATGAACCCTTGGGCAAATCATTGACTGTTCTGTGACTCCGTTTCCTCATCTGCCAAACAGGAAGATCCTTGAAGAATTAATATTATAATAGATGTGAGTCACTAAATTCTCACTGCCAGTGAAGAGGCTAACACTGAGGTAGGAGATGTATAAACTGTCACGTAGTAGGGCGGCAATCCACACTAGTTCCCATTCTATTCCCTTCACAGCTGGGATCCTGGGGACTCGGGTAGGGGGGATGTTAAATGCTGATAGACAGGACTCATTCAGTTCTCAGAAATAGGAAGGGGAGAAAAGTGGGGAATGAAACCTGATGCCCGTGTTGTGAGCAGGGAGCATGATGAAGCCTTTGACAGAAATGGGGCAGCCCAGAAACAGGGTTTGTTTTGGGCATTTAAAAAAGACTCATTCAGAAGAGAGAACAGAAATATCCCAGCAGCTGCTTGATAAACCTTAGCCTCCTTATGCAGTATCTGACAGAATCTCCTTGGAACGCAAGCTGCACACAAAGACACTCCTGTCTGGAGGGAGGAGAATGGATGCAATGACCTTTGACAGCCCTTTCCAATTCTATACTGCTGTGACAAATCCATAAATTCCCACCTAGATGACTGAAACAAATTGAGACAACAGCTTATAGGGCTCTGTGTGACCTGGTCCCTGCCTTCTTTCCTACCCCCATCTCACCCATGTTCCCCCAACTGCCTCTCTGTCCCAGCCTCACTGGATTTCTTTCTGGCCCTGATACTTGCTTTGCTCCCTCCAGCCGCAGGGCCTTTGCACATGCTGTTCTCATTGCCTGGAACACTGTCCCAGCTCCTCCCAGCCATGCTTCAGATCTCAGCTCTAAGGTTGCTTCTTCAGAAAGCTGGCTCTCACCTCCCTGCTTAGGTCATGGCCTGCTCACCTCTGTCTCCCTCCTAGCACTTTTGCCATTTTTAATGTATCTGTGTGATTGCTGGATAAATGTCTAACTCCCTCACTGGACTGTAAGCCTATAAAGAGCTGTGGATCTGTGTCTGTTGTTGCTTCTCATTGAACCCTTGGGGCCTCTCCTGAATTATAAACCTGCCTCCCACACCCAGCCCTGAGGTAGTCTCACAGGCCCTCCAACTCAACATTTCCAGGCAACCTTATGAACCCCTCCAAAATGCTCTCTCTTCCTCCAATATCCTAACCTCAGTCACCGGGCCCTCCACCCACACAGGTGCCCAAGATAGAGACCCTGCCTGCCTTCTTCATTCTCGAAACTGCCCTAGACCCAGGGAGGGGCCCAGGAAATGTTTGCTGAGTGAGTTCCGTGGTTTCACCCCCGCCAGCTTAATGCTCTCTGCCCTTGGAATCCCACCTCCGAACCTTCTGCATCGCCTCCTCCTACGTTTAGTGTGTCTTGGAAAAATACTGGTGGCATATTTAGAAAAATTAAACTAAACCTGCCCTACCAAAATACAAACATTCCTTTCTCTTACATTTCCTGTTTCCCTGAGAAACGGAATAGTCAAAAATAAACAAAGCGATACGATGGCAATATTTGTCTGCAGATATGCTTTGCTTGTTCTCACCGTGAGGTTTATGGCACAGAACAGGCTCGGGAAGCCAGCCTGTCTCCCATGAGGATTCTCCTGGGTGCTGCTCGCGGTTCAGACAACATCTCCTGTGAAACTGTGGCTCTGGGACCATATGAATTGACTCGAAGTGTCTAAGACTACTCTGATCCCGTGGAGACACTCCGCCATGGCATTTCCAACTGCCTGGGGTTTCCATGTCACTTTCTTCTGCTCACAGGCTGCTCAGTTCCATTTCCCGGTGGGGAAAACCCCTGTGACAAGTCCGATGAGCCCCGACATTGTTCTTCTTCTTGGCGACTTCAGAAGATAGTTCCAGAATAATCACACCACAGGAGTGTCTGCATTTCTTTGTTTCAGTTTATATCCACACTGTGATGTCTTAAGGTTAAAGATACATCTAAAGCTTTGCTTAAAGGTACACCTGTTGGTGTTGTATAGAATGAGCACTGCTTACTTGGGGCTAGGAGCGAAGGGAGATACCATTTTCTCTGGGTTGGGGAAGCTGATTCGTGGAACGCCACAGCATGAGGAAGAAGGGCAATGCAGGCTTTGAAGCCTGTTGGTGTCCCTTCCTACAGGCGCACCCCGGGGACAAGTCTCCTAGCCTCTCAAGTCTTGGCTGCTTTTTCTGTAAATTGACAGAGGCACACCAGCAATTCAAGGGATTGTGAAGATTTGAGTTTGTATGTCAAATACATGCTACCGATAGTTGGATCCCAAGCTGAAATTCTTCGGGGATAATTTGAACCAGCGGATTCACTTTCTAGAGCAGTGATTACCACCTGATGCAGTTACGAACATTTCTTTCAAAGTTTTCATCTCTGTACTATTTAATGTAAAAATTGCTTTGAAATGACTTAAAAATTATCATTAAGTTGATTAATGGATTTATCTGATATTCCTCACATAAAAAAATGACTCTATGCACTTATTTTCTAGTACAGAAATATACTCAGCCTCTGATGATGGCATGTTGTCTGGTTTTTATCCTGTAAATCCTGCATAGCCTTTCATTTAATACAGAGAGCTCTGACCTATCATAGCTGCAATGATAGTACCCGACTTTAAAAAAAAATATTTATTTATTTATTTCAGAAAGAGAGAGAGCTCAAATGCACAAGTTGGTGGCAGTGTGGCGGGGGCGGGGGTGGTGGGAGAGGGAGAAGCAGACTCCCTGCTGAGCCGGGAGCCCACCATGGGACTCAGTCCCGGGAAGCTGAGATCATGACCTGAGCCGAAGACAGACGTTTAGCCCATTGAGCCACCCAGGCTTCCCGACTTTTTTTAAATAACAGCTTTATTGAGGTATAATTTCTATACCATAAAATTCACCTTTTTATAGTAGAAATTCAGTGTAGGATAGTCACGGAGCTGTGCAAATATTATCACTATCATCTGATTCCAGAACATTCTCATCACTCAGGAAGAAATCCCATGCCCATTAGCAGTCACTCCCCAGTCACCCCTCCCTCTAGCCCCTGGCAGCCAATGCTCTACTTTCTGTCTCTATGGATTTGCATATCCTGGAAATGTCGTATAAATGGAATCATTCAGCCCATGACCTTTTGCAACTGACTTCTTTCACCGAGCATCATGTTTTCCAGGTTCATGCATGCTATAGCAGGTGTCAGGACTTCATTCCTTTTTATTGCCAAATAATATTCCATTGTGTGGATGGTGCCTGATTTTTAAATACACCTTGGAATGGTATGGTTGTGTATTTCCAGTGACTGCAAACCACGAAGGCAAATGAATGTCTTAGCAAGTTTCAATGAACAAGGATAATACTTTGGATCAGAAAGAATTATATTAGCCAGCTGGGCATCTCACGAATGTATACTATTTGGGAGGGAAGAGGATTTTTTACTGGTAAACCAACACTGGCTTGCAGGTATCTGCAACCTGCCGTGTCTGTTCTACTCCCCATTGTTTCTCCAGCCCTTGCAAACAGATAGCCTGAGCCAGATCACTGGGCCAATTACTGAAGCAAGCAAGACCTCAGCTTCTAGCACATTCTTACTGACTTTGTCATCCTGTAAACAAGTTGATAAAGGGTAGGGCTAAGAAAGATGTTTAGGAGCCAAAGAAGGAAGTTTCAAGAAATGTTGGTATGGGGTATCCATGAGTAGAATAAGAGAGAGAAAATTATCCCTGGTTCTCCCTTTCCCTTACAAAATCGTTATCCCTTCCCTTCTGAAAATGACCTAAATTATCCAAACACTTATGGGTACCTTTGAAACCATTCAGAGAGGAAGCTTTGAAGGGTGGATTTTATAATCCTACCACCAAAGCTAAAATTGTGATTGGCCTTATATGTTTATTTTCATGTTTATTGTTGAGCTCCATGAGGGCAAGGCCAGTATTCATTTTGTTCATTGTTTGCCCAACACACAGCAGGTGTCCAGTATATGTTGATAGAATTCACCAAATGAATGTAGGAACAGAGTGCTGAGAGCTGTATAAATATTAGGCGTTCTCATTATTGCCACCATCGTCATCATCAGTACTGACCGACTGCGCTACTTTTAGAAATGCTCTCTCCCTCCCTGGCATCGAACTTCCTGTCATTCCAGGAGCTCAGTACGTTTTTGGTATTTCTGTCCTTATTCCGGTCCCACCAAGGCACCCCCTTCCTTTAGCCTCTCCTTCCCCCTTCCTTCCCGCTTCCTTCCATCTATGGAGGAGACTGCAAAGCATAGTGAGCACTTGGGTGCAGCTGCCTGGACTGAGCACTGGGCTCAGTGCCGAGCTGTGTGTCCTTGGGCAAGTTACTTCACTTTTCTGTGCCTTGATGTCTGCACTGATTATAGGGTTTCAAGTGAGTTAATACACGGAAACCACTTAGCTGTGCATGTGGGGGAGGGCTGGAACCATGCTGGCTGTCAGTAGTATTGTTAACCTCCTGCTGTTCTCCAACTGCTTTTGTGTCTCCCCATCTCACCGCTCCAGGCTTTCCAAGGTGACACCTGACAAGAGCAACCTGGTCTTCCGAGTTAAAGCCTGGCAAGGATTTAAGGGGTGACCCGTGTGGCCAAAGGTCTGCAGTCGATGCATGTGTGTTGGCAATGCGGAAGGCTGTCCCAAGGTGATGAATCTGAGCCTGAAGACAGAGATGGACGAGGGTCTTTCTGGCTCTTTCCTGGCCTAGAATCAGCTCGGTTTGGACACCATGGAGGGATCTGATAGCCCTCGAAAGTCACCCCAGCCTACTCTTCCTCATGGCGCTATACACTGGTGTCTCCTGTCTGATCTGACAGTAAGATAAGCCTTGTCCTACCCGAGGGGGTCAGACGCAGGATGGGACCTATCAGCACAACAGAACTCCTTCCCTATACGAGGAAATAGGTCAGAGAGACAGAGATCCTGTACAGGGTCACGTCTCCAACTAGCACCCTCCAGCCCCCACTTTGCTCTGCCTCCGTGGTTATTTATTTCTTTTAAAGATTGTATTCATTCATTCATTCATTCATTCATCTGTCCATTCATTTACTTATTTAAGAGAGCACAAGCAGGGGGAGCAGCAGGCAGGGGGAGAGGAAGAAACAGGTTCCCTGCCGGGCAGGGAGCCGGATATGGGGCTCTATCCTAGGACCCCAGGATCATGACCTGAGCTGAAGGCAGACACTTAACTGACTGAGCCACAGGCACCCTGCCTCTGTGGTTACGCATGAGATGTAAGAGAGGGAAGGCATTGCCTTTTCTTCATCAATAAGGAAACTGAGATGCAGGGAGAAGGTACTTGCCCAATGCTACAGAATGAAGCTGCAAAACCAAGCCTTAAACTCTGGGGTGAGGCCCTCTTGCCAATTCAGAAGTATTTCTGCCCCAGCCCCTGTCTTCTCTACTTAAAAAAAAAAAAAATGTTTTCTACGGAACACACGCTGTGCCTGTCCCATGGGAGCAGTCCCTTGACTCCAAGGAGGCTTTTATTCTGCAAGTTTCAGACAAATGTTGAAAAAAAAAATACTGTTCCCTGAGGAAGAATGGTGGGAAGCTTTAAAACTATGCCCACTTTTTATTGGGGCTTGCCTGAGACAGACGCTCTGCTAGTGCTGTTGCGCATTTTCCGCTGGAGCCAAACAAAAACCTTGGACACGTGCAAATGGACAGGGAAGGGTGAGAGGGGAGAGATGGCAGACAACAGTCACAGCCACAGTGGTCAAGGCCACGGTTCCATCCCAGTTCTGCCTGTTCTAGAGGAAGTGAGAACAGCCACCAGGTGGAAACCCTGCTCTCAGTTTGGGAGTGTGCTGTGGGGGAATGCTCACTTGGATAAAGGAAGGAACTTGGTCTCAAAAGCTTGCGGTGAGGCCATTTTAAAGCCAGATAATGTCACCCCAGCGTTCAGAGATGATAGCAGGCAGAATCTTCACCTCCACTTGCCTGCAGGAGCAGAGATGTGGGGAGAGGAGGGTCGGTTTGAGGATTGTTCTCACCTCCTTCCTTTCCACGCCTCTGCAACGGATCAGAGGAGGCGCCCTGGGGAGAAGGGTGGGTGCCAAGCAGGATGGGGACAGCATCTCCACAACAGTCGGGGGCAATGGGGCCGAGTCTCCATTAGTTCTCCACTGAAGGTGTGTAAGTGGATGCAGCTGAAGGAAAAGCCGTGAGACCCACCCAAGGTCACGACTGGCCTGGAAATGGCAATTCCCAGTTCCTGAAGTTTCCAGGGAATGCTGGATGACTCGGGTTCTGGGCGAGTGGGAGAAGAGGGGAGCACTTTGTACCCAGCTGGGAAGTGGAGGGAGAACGACATTGTCCAGGTCTATGGAGGGGACCCTGAGGGAAAGGGGCATGGTTCCCAGGACTGGCTCTCCTGCATGGAGAGAGAGAAAGTGAGGGCTGAGCAGGAGCCCAGGGCAGTGTTGCAGAGAGCTACTATGAAGCCCTTCACTGCAGGATCTGCAGCTCAGAATGAGCAGGGAAATTTCTACCATCTCTCCCGAAGGGTAAAACTATCAGGACCCGAGCAGACACTGGGACCTTGTGCCGAAGGCCAAGACATGTCTCTGGATGTAGGCTTTATGGAAGCCTACGGTGCTGTGCAGGCACCATGTCCTTTAAGGAAGGAGTCATGCTGGTCACCGATGATAGAGGCCAAAAATTATTCAGTGTCTACACGAGGCAGGCTCCACAGCAGCTGAATGGACCCCTCTTACTTCATCCTCCTGAGCATTCTGTCCTAACTCTGCTGTTTTCATCCTTAATTCGCAAGTGAAAAATTGAAGACTGAATTAAACATCTTGCCCACATTGGTGGAGGCCAGAGTCCATGACTTGGGAACACTGCCTCTCATAGAGAGGACCCTACCCTTAGGGGCTCACAGGTTATTATAAGATCTGTAAACGAATGATTTCAACTCAATAATATAAACATTCAAGAAAATTATGAAGAAAATGCTGTAGAAGCAAAGAAGAGTGAGTTTTATCTGTGAGGGAGAGGGATTGCTGGGAGAAGTCTCATGGACAAGGAGACATTTGCATAGGGCTTTGCTGGTTAAATAAGAGTTTGTCAAGTGGAAAAAAAGGCTTTTCAGGCAGGTGTGTCCCCAAAGAAAAAGCATAGGGGTGTGAAAATTCTTGGAGGACTTAGGAAACATCAGGGCAACTGCAGGAGTAGAAGGTCAGTGGAGGGTGATCCTGGGACAGCAGGGCTGGCCAGGGTTTCACATTTAAGAAGACCCTCAGATTTGGGCTGGACTCATTAATGTTTTTTCCAAATGAGGATATACACACAGTTGTGGTGTGTGTGTGTGTGTTAACAACAATGGATTGTTAGATGTACAAATTAAAACTGTACCACAACTGTGTTTATCCTGTTTTGGAATTTCAAAAAAAAAATAAACCTGGTGTCTCAAAAAACTGAAGGACTGTCTTTGTCTTTCAGAAACACACCCTGAAGTATATTCAGATAAAAGGATTGGGTTTGCTTTAAAATAATCCAGTGTGGGCTGGGAGTGTAGAGGTGACAAGATTGGGCATGCACGCAGTGATGTGGACATGGATGGTCATCATCTTTCTCTACTTTCTTTGAAAATTTCCATAAAAAAACATGTTTTAGAGAGGCCCCCTCTTACTCCGAGTAGCTTTGGGGGGCCCTAGGATGTCCCTCATTGTGAGAGAGGATGAATGAAGAGAAAGGGGGATCATGCTGAAAAGCAGATTGGAGCCAAATTGTGATAAGCCATGTACACTATTCTAAGAGGTTTGGACCAAATCCCACAAATGACAGGGAGTCCAGGGAGAAATCTGTAGCAGGAGACTGACACCGTTAGACTCACATTTGGGAAAGCTCGCATCTGGAAGATGGAAGGGGTGTGGGTGTGTTTGGGGAGAAGGGATGGGGGCAGGTGGAGGACCCAAGCTAAGTCAGTGGCCACGGGACAGAAAGGAGGGATAGATGTGAGCAAGAGCTCCTTCATCTTTGCTTTCCCAGCATCAGGCTCAATTACAGCTCCTTGTCACAACAAGGAATTCCTTATTGTGATAGGTCAATAAGAATTACTTACTGCCTCTCCGGCTAGACGAGGTGTGGCCAGACCATGCCCATTTTCCTCCCTCCCTATCCCCTGAGCCGGCCCAATGCCTGGTAATAGCCGATGGTTGAGTGAATGGGTGAATACACAGCACAGGGCCATCTCTGATCATGAAATCTTTGAGGAAAGAATGAATCAATCCTGCACAGCACCTGATCCATCATGTAGCCCTTTCATAAATGTCTGTGGGTTGGTCTAAACTGATGTGAAATTGCAGGACACCAGTGCCGGAGGTGGATGAGGGGGGGTTGGTTCTCCCCTTCGGAAAAAGCAATTTCCTCTTAGCACAAGAGCTTCCAAAAGGGCAGTGGTTTCTGAGCTGAAAGGAAAGGGGATGGGAAAAAACAGGCCAGGCACAGGGTTTGTCCATTAATATGCCAGCCCTTGAAACTTATGTCTCCATCTCTCTCTTGGTTCCTTGATGAGATGCTTCCTCCATTTCAGATGGATGATGTTTTTCCTCCTTCTAAAAAAAGCTTCTTGATGCTTTTAGATTAGGCAAATGAGCAAGGGCAATGTTCATTTTTTCCTCCTTTCATTTCTAAAATGCGTGGCGTGCCAACAGGCCGTTGGACGGAATGTTCAGAGGCCACATAATAGAACAACAGAGGCTGCCAAGCTCCTAAATCACTAACCAGACAGGACAATCCCAGCTCTTGGGACTTAGAGACCCCTGGGCCAGCACTATGAGTCCCCAACAAGTGAAAAGATGGCCCACAGCCCGAGGTCGCAGCCGGGAAGAACACCCCTATGTCGAGGAACTGGAAATTCAAAGTGCTCCACGGCTCCTTGAGCTCACCTCCCTGACAGCTGCTTACTGATGGAGGAAAGCAGGTCCTTGTCTGCAAAATTTCAGGGAGTTGGTCCAATGCCAATACTTTCTTTCTGAACTGTAGTTTACTCATTGGTAAAATGGGTCGAAGTGAAGGAATACAAAAGAATAAAGAGGATCTAAATGCAGGTGTCTACCTACCATCTCCTCTCCCCAGGATCTGTGATGTGTTGAGCTTTGATACCCAAAGTAGGGTTCCTGGACCAGCGGTATCAGGACTCTTATCAGAAATGCAAAATTCCAGCCCAACCCCAGACCTACTGCTCAGATGCTGCCTTTGGCAAGATGCTCAGGGGATTTGTGTACAAGTTAAGTTTTGAGAAACATTGGTTTCTTTGACCATGTGATCTTGGCTAAGTTACCTTACCTCTTAAATTTATTCATTTATTAAATAAAAGATATTACTTTAAATGGCTTCTAGATCTGAAGTCCTATAAGGTTCACGGACTGCTGATGAACACCAGCCTTTGATCCCAAAATGTACACAGGAGTTTCATCCTTGTTTAAAATGTCAGGTTTTAAAGTGGCCAGATCATCAGTGAACGTGTGTTGAGGAGAGGCTGCTGGGCTGGGCTGTGTTAGGGGTGGTGTGGAGCTGCAAGTATGACTGTGCCTCCTAGACAGCCCCATTTGAAAATACTGTGTCACATGATCGGCTCTTAAATCCCAAATTTTGGTTTCGAAAACACAGGCTCCAGTAGCATTAGACACAGTCCCAACTCATGGTAGATTGCTTGCACTGATGTTCCCAATTATTGGCTTTCCTATATCCACATCCTTTGCAATGTGACTTTACAGGTCCTTCCAACAAAAGATGGAGTCTATTTCCCCCACCCCTTGAATGTGGGATGGCCTTGTGGCTTTCTTTGGCCAAGACAGTGCAACAAAAGTGATGGTGGGAGTGCCTGGGTGGCTTAGTCAGTTAAGCGTCTGTCTTCAGCTCAGGTCAAGATCCTGGAGTCCCAGGATTGAGTCCCGCATCAGTCTCCCTTCTTGGTAGGGAGTCTGCTTCTCCCTCTAAACCTTCCCCTTCTCGTGCTTCTTCTCTCTCAAATAAATAAAAAAATCTTAAAAAAAAAAAAAGTGACGCTGGGTTCTGAGCCTGGTGTGCTCGGGGCTAGCATGAGAGCAGCAGGAAATTTCCCAAGAGTTAAAGGGCAGGGGCTGCCCCTTTAGGACAGTGAGGCAGGACAGCACTGTCTTGAGGGCCAGGTAAGGCTGGGTCCTGGCTACCTTTGTCTTCTTCTGCCTCCTTCTTAGGGCAGGAATGAACCCAGGAATCCAGGTGAAAATGCCTTTCTCCAATTTTAACACTTGCTAGGCATTTTAAAAGGGGATCAATGACGTTGCTAAAAGACTGGAGCTCTATCAGAAAAAAAATCTCAGCCCAAGGGCTAGCAGGGCTGCTGGGTTTTGTGGTTGCTGTTTGCTCACAGCTGTGTGGGTGGTGGTCTGCACCAGGGTGCCTGGCTGGTGAGGGGAGGCAGAACGGGCACTCATTTACTGAGCCACGTGTGCATCTGGCACTGGAGACTGCTTTTTCAGCTTGAAGGAAAGCAGCCTTTTCCAAGTCACCCCCCTCAGAGGGGGTGTCTCTTTCCTAATTCACTCAAGGTCCCCACATACGTTAGTCTCTCCTTCAGACAGAAGGATAAAGGAGCCATGCACGTAGCCA
This sequence comes from Meles meles, assembly GCF_922984935.1. NCBI lineage: Eukaryota > Metazoa > Chordata > Mammalia > Carnivora > Mustelidae > Meles > Meles meles. Next base: position 14,351,809 of record NC_060072.1, on the reverse strand, counting down.
AGAGAGGCCAGTTCTGGGTTGAACCCTGCCTGCAGGACTTTCACTTTTATTTCTCATTTATACTGCCCTGTAACTCTACCAGGTATGAATTACTATGGCCATTTTGCAGATGGGAACACGGAGGCTCAGAAAGATGAAGAAGCATACCTAAGTTTACCCAGCTAAAAGGAAGGGGGGCAGGCATCTTTACTCAGATCTGTGTGAACATCCTGATGCCCAGGTGACACCAGCCAGGTTTGAGAGTGGCGACAGGTAGGGCTGCACCTGGACTCAGATTCAACTTTACCTGCCTGACCTTGACACCTCATTGCCTTGCCTGCAGAAAGGATGGAGTGAGCTCTGGAAGTACAAGCTAAGAAGGGGTGTTCTGAATGTCCACAAAAGGCCCTGTTTACTTATCATCTCACAGCTGGGCTGGATTAGTCCAGCTTCGGAAACAGCTTTCAAAAATCAGTGGGCTGGAAAAGTCCAATTTGTCCTGGAGAATGCACTGAGGCCCCACCCATGCTCGTCAGTGTCCCCTGCCCTGTGTCCCCCTGCCTGACCTCTCTATGTTTGTGGTACCTTTCCACCTCTTTCTCTGGACCTCGATTAAAAAAATTCTCAGCACTTTTTTTCCCTCCTCTATTTCCACCTTTGTCAAAATCTTGAAAGACCAAATTGGAAGGAGAAGCTGAGGAGAGGAAATTCCTTTTAGGGCTGAGCTGCCTGGAGTTCCTTTCACTTCCTGCCTCATTTCTGTGAGGCCTACATTTATTGAGTTGAGGTGTGGGTCTTGAGAAGCTAGGGGCCTGTGTTTGGGGCCATTAGTGAAGCCCAAGTTCCTTCACCCATGAAGAGCACCTCAGAGCGGGGCTTGAGGTGACCTGGGAGAAGGGCAGCTGGAATGTATTTCCACACTTGGGTTAACATTCCAGAAAGTCAGGGCCAGGAAGGACTTACAGCTCAGCAAGTCCAAAAGGCTCTGACCCTGGGCTCCTTCACCAGCTGCAAGGGCCTGTGGACTTCCAGAAACTAGGTGCAGAAATGTTCCTCTCTATGTTTAAGGAATTATATTTCTCAAGGAAAGGCTCAGGGGGCTTCTTGTGTTTCTAAAAGGGCTCGGTGACACTGACCTCTAAAAGTTAAGTACACAGAGCATTTCTACTTTACACGTATTTTTTTGTAGAAGGGGAAACTGAGGCCCAGAAAGGTGAAATGTCATGCTCAAGGTCATTGAAGTGACTGAGCTCAGATTACAGCCCCACAGAAGTATGATTTAGAATGGGTGGTGGGGGAGACTTGCTCTTCTCAAACATATTTGCCCGAAGTGGAGCCTTATCAATGGTGTTTAAAGTTCAAAAGTTTGACCAGCTAGCTCTAAGGGTAAGCATAAAGACTTTAGCAGAAGTGCAAAGACAAGATCCACAATCCAGGGGAAGAAAGGAGTCAACGATTGTCAAAGGATAGATCCTTGAAGATATATAACACACACACTTGTACCAATCAAAGGCAACACCTCTCCTCCCCCCACCTGCCTGCCCAAGCCCAAGTGGTGAACCTGGATACACTTCCCCACCCCCACCCCGATGCCTAGAATCCAGGAACACTTTTCCCAATTCACTGATCTTTCCTTCTTGCCATTCATTCAGCCAATACTGATTGGTTTCTCAACTCCATATGAAATGCCAGGATACAGTAGTGAACAAGGTCTCTGGCCTTCATGGAACTTGTTCAAATTGAGAAAACTGGTGACATCTTTATAATAATAAGAGGATACTCCGGCCCAGGGTGGGGTGGCACAACTCTGTCGTGCAAAGAGTCTCCTCCTTGAGCTTTGGGGTGCCCCCTCCTTCCCCAAGAGAGGGTTCTGACGGGAAGAGATGACACTAATGGTCATTTGTTTAAGATTCGACATCCTCCATCTCAAAAGGGTCCCCGAGGTTTTTCCTGACTCCAAGGACACTGCGGATTCCCAGCTCATAATAAATGATGCTCATGAGCATGCCAGCCCTTTCTTTCTATGAGGCAATCCTTGGAGGCCTTTGCCAAGATAAACTGTTTGGCCTTCTGCCTTGAAAGTTGATCCTCTTCCGAGTCTGATTATTGCTTTTCTGAAACACAGGGACAATGACATCATTGCTCCCTCCCTGGCTTGGGGATTTGATGGTCAGCATGAAGTCAGGGTTTGGAATGGTGCCTGCTCTTTGCCAATGCCCAGGGAGGCCTGGGGTGGGGGCCCTGGAGTGAAGCAAGCTTGTGAGGGAGGAGTGGGCTCCATGAGGTCCCCAGAGGCTGGGAGGAGGGTTCACTTTCCAATCTGTTGCTGGCATCTGGGTCGGCCTTGCTGTACACAGGAAGGGCAGCATTCTGACAAGGGCTGAGTACCTATCAGTGCATATGCACCTGCTTGGCTATACTCGTTGTTAAAATATTGGAATACTTTCATTTCCATTGGAAATCATTTGCTGGGGTGCCATCCTGCCATTCTAGCTGCCTTGGCTTCTCCCCTGGGCCAACTCCTCACAATTCCTCCCAACAAGCCCCTCCAGGCCCCGCCCAGCAGCCTTCTGATGGTTGATGACTACACCATACTTTTGATAAAGTGTGGCTACTACTCTTTGAAAAGGGCTATAAGGCCTGTGGCTGGCCCATTGGTGGCCAGATGCCTTCAGGAAGCTGTGATGGTGTGAGGTTGGGGCAAGGCCTGGGCACTGCTGACAGGAATTCCTTCTTGCCACAGCGTGGGGTTCAGTCCTCAGGTAATCAAGGGTTAACACTTCCTTGGCCAGGGGCTGGAAGGCACCTCAAAGGTGCTCTAGTCTAGTCTACTCAATGTGCAGAGGAGAACATGCAGCTCAGAAAGGGGAAGTCATTTGTTCAAGTCATAGCAAGGTGGTAACTGATCTAAGCTTTCTGTCTGTCCTTTCCATTATGATACCCAAGGTAACATCTCCAGGCCAAAAGGGCCTGAACTTGGGAAGAAAGATCACAGGTACTAAGGTGGTCTATATATTCCCTTTAGAGCACAACTTTCCTCTAAACAGAAAGGTGGCACCATGTAATGAGATAACTTGGGGCCAGGGGAGAGCAAACCTGCATGCTCCGAGGAGCTGGTCAGTGACTGATCCCCTGGGAGGGGGTAGTATCGTCATGGCACCCAAGGGAAGCAAAGATCTTGGCTTCAAGGACCATGAAGACATTCCAGACATTCTTCTACACCTCATCAGCTCCCTTCCTGCACCCATGATTGGTTTAGCAGAACAGGAGATATTTTCTCTAGTTTGAGTGGGTGTCAGACTTCGCCTCAGCAGGGAGTCAGTCACAATCACATTACTCAGTAAACTTGGCACGGACCTTAGTGGTCTTGATTTGGCAGTACACGGGCTGACTGTGGCCTGCAGATCTCTTTCTGTGGCCTGCAGATCTTTTTATTGATACATTTTTTTAATTAAATAAGTTGCCAACACTTATAAAGTGGATTTTATATGAAAACTTGGATATAAAGCTTTTCTTGAATAATCGTTGGGGATCTGGCCACTGACGTGCCCATATTTCTGGAGGCATGGCCTCCTTTTGGTTGGGACATGTAATTCTATTTGCCACCACCCACTCCCATCTCTCCAGCTGGCTCCAGGCAATTGCTGGCCCAGAGGTCTTCAAGGTTGCCACCCTTGGCCCACTACTGGCCCAGAGTCTTCCTGACACATGACACTCCCTTGCTTTTTGTTTTGGAAAAAGTTGTGATCAGGATGGAATCATCCAGCATGTATGAACTTTCAGCATTCATGAACTTTCTCCCTAGTTTCAGGCCCTTTTGGGTATGGGAGGTGTTGAAGGTCTCAGTCCCATCACAGGGACAGTAATAAGTCAAATGCTGGGCTATGATTTCTGAGGTCCCTCTTTTCCTCTTTGCCTACTTCCTTCCCCAGCAATGCCATTCTTTCCACCCAGGATGCCCAGATCTTGACATTCCGTGGCTAAGTGTCCACCTAAACCACTGGACTGTGCAGACACTTGCAGGACACCTGCGATAGGCCCTATATGGAGATTTAAGCACAAGAAAGACACATTTCCTGACCATCAGTTTCAAGGATCTCAGTCATGTTTAGGGTAATAGACAAAGACACAGATGACCAAAGAAAAGGCCAAATATGCTGCATCATAGGAAAGCTTTCAAAAAGGATAACTCCCATCTCCCGGGGAAGGGACAGGAGGGATCAAGAAAGGCCCGATGAAAGACAAGGTGTTTGAGATGGGCCTTGAAGTTTGACTAGGATCTTAAAAGATAGGAATTGGTTGGGGTGGGGAAGAAAGAGTGTTCCAGGCAGTTAGAGGGAAAGGTTTGAGAAGAAGCTGGGGCAGGGAGGGGGGCGTGCATGTAGCAGAGTGTAGGGGGGCTGCACAGGGGCAGGTGGGAGATGATGTGGGGCCCAAGATGGGAAAGGTGGGTGGAGCCAGGCCTGGGAGGGCTTTGACTGCCATGGCAGGAGATGGGATGAGATGAAGCCTGGGAACCCCATGAAAGTGTAGACAAAGGAGAGGAGAGATTTATACTTCCAAGTAAAGGACTGACAGCTTGTTTTTCAGAGGGAAGGAAGGGAGGGAGGAATGTCGATGAACATCTGCAGAGGTGGGAGGGAAGGGGACACTTGACTTGCTCTAATCAGGGAATGGTGAAGGGAGAAGCAACATGGGAGCATAGAGTCACCAAGCTGCCATTCTAAGAATCACAGACTTTCCCAGCTTTGGAGGAGTCCAGCTCAACTTCCTCATCTTACATTGGAGGACACCGAGGGGCCCCCGGGGAAAGGGCAGTGGGGGAAATAAATCCTGGGAGGGCAAAGCTGAGTAGTCTTACTTTCACAGTGCCTGACACATAGTAGGTGTTTAGTAAATGTGTGTTCCAATGACTAAAGCGTTGATTTCTGCATGGAACTGACATGGTAAAGCTGGAAATTTAGTTCCCTGGATACCTGATTAGTAATAATTTCCATGTGTGTCCCCCGCCACCACTACTAGGAAGCCCTCCTCTTTGCAGGATGACCCCAGGGATACCTGCACCCTGCGTGGGCTGTCAGGTCTCTGGTGGGACCCAGTACTGGCTCAGGAGATGGGGTGCTGTGAGCTATGGGCCCCTCCCTCTTGCCCACGCTCCTCCCAAGAGGCTTATGTAAGTGGGTGGTGGTGGCCCAGCAGGCTGGTGGCTTCCTGCGGCAGTGGCAGGGCTGGGCATCCGAGCTGGCACCGTGTGAGCTCACCGCAGCATTCTGAACATTTGGGAACACAGGAAGGGCTGCACTTTTTAAGCTCCCTTTGTTTTCAAGTGGGGTCTGGAGCCCACGGGGAGGAGAAAAACAAAACCAGGAAAACAGATGGCTTGCTCTGCGGAGACAGCATGTATACTCGCTGTGGCTTCTGTAAGTACTCATGCACCCTTGGCCCTGTACACACATGTGCATCTGCACACACACACACACACACACACACACATCCGTCAGGCACACAGAGACACAGACATCCCAGAAGCCGAGACTTCTGTATGTGAAGACACCACCCAAACCTCACGACAGAGGGACAGTCCCACATGCAGAAGGCAGATGAAAACATGCACACATCTATCTAGAAACCTGGAGGTCCCCATGCCCTGAGACACACACCAGATACACATCATCACACCAAGACATCTGGACACATGGACACACAGAGACAGCCTTGGAAACTCTGCGATAGCCGTTCTCACAGAAAGATTCACACACTGAACACACACACGTACTCATCTCTTCTTACCACCAGGGTCCCCCTGTACAAACACAGAGGAGTATTTTCCCAAAAGGCCAGGAAGCCCGCGGGTCCCTTGGGAACCTCTGTATCTTTAAAGAAGACCCACAGCTCCTGCCTCAGCACACTTGTTGCCCCCTCAGCCTTGGGCCTCAGCCCTCTGGAGAGAGTGGACAGGCAAGATCAAGTTTTAAAAGACTCCATGATGCAGGGAGCAAGTCCTTTTGCCTTTCCCCCCTTCCCTGTGGTGTTTGTGTTTCTAGAATGTTCCATGTAGTGTCCTCATATAATTTACAAGTTAAAATTCTTCTTTCACAAAGTAAATTCTTTATGAATAAGGAGAAGTGAGGGGAGCTGGGCTGGGAGAGAGGTCTCATGGGGAGGCATCTGGGATTGGTTGGAGCAGCAGGGTCATCTGGCCTGCCCTGGAGGACTTAGGTACTTTTCTCATTGTGCTGATCAAGTGTAGCCCAAAAGGGGCTGGAGAAAAAAAAGTTGAAGACAAGACCTAGGGGGTGGGCTCCACAATTCCTGATAACAAAATGAAAGAAGAAAATTAAAAGTCACTGGAATTTCTATCTACCACTGGGGAGACACCAAATTCTCCCTTCTACAACCTGTGTTGTCCCTGGAATGTTTGCTTTGCCTATTGAAATGGAAAAGTGAGGGCCTTTCTCTGGAGGCAGAGTCTCCTCTCTCCCTGAGAAGAGGCCCAGGGGAACTGTGGGGACCTCTGGAGGGAACGAGACAGCAGATGGCTCCCCACACCTGGGGACTCTGGCATCACTGCCCGTTAGAAAGGGAATCTGGAGCTTGCCAGGAAACTGGGAGAGAAAAGGGGTTTGGAGCCTGAGAGATGGAAGCTGAAGTTCCCAGGTGCGAGCCTTTCCATTTTGCCCCCCAGAATGTTGGTGAAATCCAGTATCCTCAGAAATTGCTCCGGGTTCCAGTGAGAGCCCAGACTCAGTGACAGCAGAATGGCACCCCTGGTCTTCCAGGAATTGGTGTACATCCCCAGGAAGTGGTGAGGATGAAGGTTCAAGAAAATGAGATCGAAATCTCAGAGAGGTAAGGAGAGAGGCCCCGCTGACCTCTGGGCAGCGTGTATAGAAGCATCTTCAAACCCTAAAGCACCGGGCAACGCATTAACTTAGACAAGAACTATTTGGGTTGAGTGGGTGATGATTACGAACATAACCAGGAAAGAGGCTGAAAAGGCAGACTTCCTGGGTGGGAACCCCGGGGAGAGCCAGCTCTGGCTTTCTTGAGCAAGCAGTATGGAGTGAGTCGGGGGGATACTGGTCAGTGGGAGTTCGCTTCTTCCCTGAGCAGCTAACCCCCCTGCCACCAGCCTGGCCCCAAATAGCACCGCCTTCTCTCATCTATCTTTTCTATCAACCACAGATTTATTTTAACACTTTCTAAACGTTTCTCAGTACATTTCACTAGAATCACTCCCTGGGAATCTCTTTGCATTCTTCCTTTTTGACCAGCTCCTCAGTCTAAGTATCTCTTGGCAGTTTCTTCTTCAAAGTTCCTCAAACCTCCGCAAAGGGGAGGCTGGTTGGTCCAGGGGACCATAAGGGAATGCCCCCAACTCAGGAATCAAAATGAATATGTAGTGTAATTGTCTTAAAAATAAAATTCAGTACAAGCCAATGCCTGATGGACAAAATACCGATAATTTAAATAAAGGCAGAATCTGGCCCTGTATTTGTGTGTCCCTCCCTCACTTGCCTCCCCCTAATCCTGGCCCTTTGTGGATTTGAGTCTTGACTTTGCCTCTTACTAGCTGAGCATACTTTTAAATTTTTTTCCTTTCAAACTTGATGACAAACCATGAGAGACTTTTAACTCTAGGAAACAAATGAGGGTTACTAGAGGGGAGGTGTGTGGGGGGAAGGGGTAGCTGGGTGACGGACATTAAAGAGGGCACATGATGGAATGAGCACTGGGTGTTATACGCAACTGATGAATCACTAAATTCTACCTCTGAAACTAATAATTCTCTATGTTAATTAATTGAATTAAATTAAAATAAAATTTAAAGTTACTGTATAGTTTACATATAGTAAAATGAATATATCTAAAGAGCACAGCTCCATAAATATTTACATATGTGCACAGCTCTGTGACCACCACTTGATCATAATATAGGGGCATTCCCATCACTCCAGAAAGTTCCCTCTTAGAACAAACACACCTTCTTGCTTCAAACGCTTCAAAAGGTTTTTACTGCTGCCAGGTAAAGATCAGATCCCTCTGTACTGGCTCCTTCCTGGGCTGCAGGTGTGTCCCCTCCCTTTCCGTCTGAATCCAGATACGGGTGTGTTTCACCTAAACACTCCAGTCTGTCTAGCATACCACACTGCTGAGACTTTCAAGGTCAAACTTGGCCCTGAATTCACTGATCCCAACCCTAACTCTAACCCTAGCTGGAGAGGCATTTTAAGATGACTTCAAAGGCCAGATGGTGTCTGAGGTGTCATTGTGGCCATCTGTTTTGAAATCCTCAACTTTCTGGGCCCCGAAGTCACCTGAGCACATCTCCTGCACAGCTCTGTCTGCTTCAGGCTTAAGATGGGGCAGGGATGCCCCTTAAGTTCCCCCAGGGCAAGGAGAATTAAAATCTATCTGGATTCACGTAAGTCACAGATTCTTAGAGAAGGTAGGACCGTTGGGAACCACCTGACACAACCCAGGCTTTCAGAGATGGGCAATCTTAGAGGTGCTGTGTCTTTCTTTTTTTTTTTTTTTCAATTTTTTTAAAAAAATATTTTATTTATTTATTTGACAGATAGAGATCACAAGTAGGGAGAGAGGCAGGCAGAGAGAGAGAGAGAGAGGAGGAAGCAGGCTCCCCGCCAGGCAGAGAGCCCGACGCGGGGCTCGATCCCAGGACCCTGGGATCATGACCTGAGCGAAAGGCAGAGGCTTTAACCCACTGAGCCACCCAGGCGCCCCATGCTGTGTCTTTCCTAAGGGTTAGGAGTAATTACACTTTTTACTGAACAGCTACTATGTGCCGGGCATCAAAGTGCTTTATATTCATTATCTCATTTGATCTTCCCACCACCCTATGAGGTGGGCACTGTTAAGATTTTTGTTTTATGGATGATGAAGATGCTGAGGCCCGGAAAGGGTAAGTGACTTGCCTAAGGTCACACGGCAACAAAAGATGATATAATATTTGAACCCAGAGCAATCAGACTCCCAGCACCTCCACTCTAAAGTCTGCTTTGCGGAAGCCAGAGACCTTTTTATGACACCAAAGGCAGGGAATGAATAGTCCAAGAAGTGAGGGATTTGTTTTTGGCTTTTATTTTTACTTCTTACAAAAACAAGTCAGATAGCAAAGGCCCAGGATCATATCCCCCTTTCTTCTGGTTCACCAGGTGCCAGAGAGACGTTACAGATTGGCAGATAGGGGCTGCCCTGGGCAGATAAGGGTATTACAGCATCACTGGCTGGGGGATGTGGGTTCATTGCACAATGCAGGAGCATTGGGGTATGGGAGCGGGAGTGTTCCCATATCGTGAGGCACATCGTGGAGCCTGAGTGTTCCAGCACTGGCTTCTAGGATGTGGTAGGAGTAAGGAATGGTGATCTCTTGGGACACTGGGGGCAGCAGATTGGTGTTAAAAGGAGACTGGAAATCACAACATGGACATGGGGTTCTACCCTTCTTCCCCCCCAGCCCTGAGTAGTGTGCCAGGATGCCTGGGGATCTGGAATGCCTGCTGACATTTTGCAGCCATGTGACCTCGGGCAAGTGACTTCCTCTTTCAGTCTTAGGGTCTCATCCGTAAATGTGACTGTATTTGTGAGCGTGCAGTATTTGGTAAGTCCTAAATTAGTAGGAAATAAACATTGTGACCTTGAGCAAGATACCTTCCCTTCGAGGCCTTAGCTTTTTTATCTGAGATCAGAGAAGGGTCACATGATCTCCGAAGTTCCTTCCTGCCCTAGGATTTTATGACTGTGAACGTGTAGTCCTCTGCTCAGGGGCTTGGGGGCAGGAAGCTCAGTGCTGGGGTAGAAGCCTTCTCAAGCCCTTCAACAGCTGTCTGGCAAAACCTCTCCTTTACCTTCTTCCTATTTATTTCTGAGTTTGGCTCAAGGGTTGATTACATTACTGATAGAGAAATAAATGAAAAGGCCAAGGCAATCACTGCTTCACTGTGTTTCCTTGATCGCATTTTCTATTTATGGAATGCAGAAGAGTAAGGGACTGCCGTGGATGTCTTTGGCACTGGCTTCCATTAGTTCATGGGGTTGTTATGGATAATAATATTAAGCCCGTCACCTGGCCTGCACTTGACAGTTTATACAGTGGTCAAGAGTGTTGGCTGTGAAGCTACAACCTTCTGGTTCTATTCCAGCTCCTTCACGTACAAGTGTATGACTTCAGGAAAATTACATCCGTCCGCTCCATACCTCTGTTGCTTTGTCTGTGAAATGGAGCAAAAACAGTGCATAGGCCTGCTGAGGCTTAACGGATATGATGTCATAAAGCATTTAGCATCAGGTCCACGGTAATCTCTAACGTATTGTCTATTATTTGTACAAAGCCCTTCATATTCATTTTCTCTTTAAAAAAAAAGATTTTATTTTTAAGTAATCACTACACCCAATGTGGGGCTTGAACTCACAACCCTGAGATCAAGAGTCACACAGTCTACCGACTGAGCCTGCCAGGCACCCCTTCATATTTGTTTTCTGATTTGACACACCTATTGGCTCCATCAAGCTGGTATGATTTAATTACCCTTGTTTCTGGTTCAGACGGTTAGTAAGTAGCAAGAGCCTGTCCTTTCTAGCCCACAGTTTCTGAAACCAAGGCCAGGCCATTATCGCTGTCACCCAAGGCCCTGACCTCTCTGTAGAATAATAAGGCAATATTAGAGGAAGTGTCCCTCAAAGCAAGTTTGGTCCCAAGTGCTTAGGCACTAAGAAAAGAGGGGCGATCCTGGTGGCTGGGTAAGGCCTTTGGTGTGATCCTGAGGAGTGCAGGTTTGGAGAACTGTGGTGGAAGAAGAGGAAAAGGCAGAGTAGGAGGGAACTGACATTGGTGAATCTCAGTTTAAGAATGGCTTAGCCTATTTAGAGGACAGTCAAGGCGCTGCCACCTGGGGCAGAGCATTCTGGGAGGAGAGTTGTAGGAGAGAAAAATGGAAATAATTCTTGCTAATTTACTGAATGCTTATAAGGCGCTGTTCCTGAACACTCCAAAGGTAATTACTTATAAAATTCTCACAATCACCAGATCAAGTAGGGACCAATATTATCCCTGTCTCACAGATAAGGGAATCAAGGCACAGAGAGGTTAGGTAACTTGCCTGAGCACACAAAACTGATAAATGGCAGAGCCAGGATTCAAATCTGGGTGGGCAGGCTAGCACGAGAACCTATGTTCTTAATCACTATGCTACACAGCTGAACTCAATCGGAGCGTGGTTACCCAAATAAATTCATGATTCTCAGCATTTCCTGCTACACGATATGGAACTGAGTAAAAATACTGGCTCCTTTGTTCACAGAGGAGATGGAGACAGTCATCATGGACCAGGGTGTAGAGGCATCCCTGACAAGGAATTTTAGCTAGGCTCTGGAATACAGATCTGACCACTTCACTCCCTTGTTAAATTCACTCTCTTGTTAAATTCACTTTACTTCCTTGTTAAATTCAGGCAGCCTCCAACAATTCAAGTGCTGGTGATTTCTTTACCTCAAAGGCTTTCATGGCTGTTCCTGCTGTTGGTCGCCTGTTCTCCTTTTACCCTTTTCCTCACTGAACTTCTACGCATCACTCAGGACTGCCCCCAGGCATTGCCTCCTCCCTAGAAAGCCCTTTGTGATTTCCCCTTGTTGGGTTCCATGGCTCCTCTCGGTTGCCCTTGAACCCTCTGCCCATTTTTACTCTTCACATTGGGCAGAAATGATGTTGAGAGGGAGTACTCAAATGTTCTCAACTCTATACTCCTTATATATCATCCATCCATCCATCACCTGTCCACCTATCTATTTCTATCTTCCATCTTCTTTATTTTTATCCTCAGAACCTTGTACTATATTTAGCATACGTTTGGGGGCTCCATAGATGTAGGCTGAAACAAATGGATCAGAATTCCCAGTGACTCTGATAAGAGGGAGATATTTATTCATAACTGATACTGCATTGCCCCACTGACCTCATTTTCTCAACTCAGATCGGAACATATCTGTAGAGAGTGAGACCAAATATTTGAAATAAGGACATCCGGGAAATTGGAGCACTCTTCTGCATGGTGAAGAACCCTTGTGTCTTCAAGTTTCAGTTTAGGCCTCACCTCTTCTAGGAAGCCTTCCTTCTTATCCCCAGGCCAACATTAGCTGCCTCCTCTGCCCGTACTCCCAGGTATGAACTATTGATATCACAAGATTATCACTTACATTGTTTCTTGGCCCCCTGCTAGACTATAAGCCCCTTGGGAACATTTTTTTTTTGGGGGATGTGCCCAGAATCTACTATAGACCCTGGCACAAGACAGCTGTTTAGAAATGTTTGGTGAATTAATGAAATGGAATTAATGAAATGGTAGTCAAGGAGATTAAAACCTCCTTGAAGGATGGCTTAGAATTCCTGGACAAGTGGTTTTCAAACTATGTTCCTCAGAGCACTAGGGGTTCTATCAAGGGACTGTGGGGGGCCTCAGTTGGCATAGGGAAGGGGTTAAGCAGGTAGGACTCCAGATCCTAGCCACTCAGTGTCCATAAATATACTCAATACTTGTCTGAGCACATGGGTCCACCCTTGATTGAGAAAACAGAGTCAGAAGAGGTATTATGAATAAGCACAGGGTTTCCAGTCTGGAAGCCCTGGTTTGCCCTGTAGCTTACAGCTGGGTGCGCCTGGGTGTCAGCTCCTCTGTCTCTTTACAGCAATATGGGGGCAATGATACCAGTCTCTCAGACCGGCTATGAGGATTCAATGTGGTTTCATGGCATCATGATGTAAGAGAAAAGTGGAAATAAATCATGCACAAATGTCAGCGAGCGGTGGTTAAAATATGGGCCGTCAGGCAGGGTGAGCGTCTTTCTGCCTTGCAATCTGAGTGGTGGGGCTCATGTGTTTACTGGGTCGGAAGCTCTAGGGCCCGTTGAGATTCCTGGGGAACATATGAAACTGTGCACTCCGGGCCTCTTCCCAGGATCTGATACAGAGGTTCTGGAGGCCCAAGAATGTGCATTTTAAACAGGTGTGCTTAACCCAACAATTCCCCTCCCAAGTATCTGAAGAAAGAAGAATAAGTCAGAAAAAAGAAATAAAAATATATATCCATACAAAAAACCATATGCAAGTGTTTGTAGCACCATTATTCATATTAGCCCAAAGATGAACAGGGCCTAAATGTCTATTCATTGACTAATGGACAAACAAAATGACATTCTGACACCTGCTATAACACGGATGAACCTTGAGAAGACTATAAGTGGGGGGGGGGGGGGGGAGAAGGCCAAACATACAGAAAAGGAATTGTCCAGAATTGGCAAATCTAGGAGACAGCAGACTAGCAGTTGCTTAGGGCTGGGCGGTAGGGGAGAGGAGGGAGTGTGCAGTGACACTTTCATGGCTACGAGGTCTCTTTTCAGGGGGAGGAAACCTTTCTAAGGTGAAGGTGGTGATGGTTGCACAGATCTGTGAATATCCTAAAAACTACTGACTCGCACACTTTAAACAGGTGAAGTGTATGATATGCGGATGATATCTCAGTAATGTTAGAAGAAGAGCCAAACAAATGGCCTCTGAGGGAGGTGAGGGGTACCCCACTGTTTGAGGAACCCTTTTCTGCTTTCCCAAATTAAGCGCTGCTGGGTTCACAGGGGCGCAGACTGATCCTCCTTGGCCTCCAAAGGCGGGAGCCCCCACTTCCAGTGCATTTCCTCTGGAAAGCGTCTTACTGTGTTTCTAGTTAAGCATGCCCTCCCTCTTCCAGAAAGGGGCTGTGAGGCACCTGGAACATGGTCAGTGTCCCATCCTGAGTTTTTTTGATCAATGCCCAATGAAAACAATTTGCAGATGCATCTCAATGTATGAAGTTATTTGTGCTTAATCATTTAAAAATTATACTTGTATTACTATGCAGATCCATTATGGGCATGAACAAATATGCATGCAGGCAATTTACATTTTATAAGATGAGCTTAAAAAGAAGAAACAGGGAAATCTTCTTTGAGAGGTGATATTTGGGTAGAAATCTGCATGAAACTTATGCTCACACTTTCTTCGTGGCACCTAATCTCGCCCCAGAAATCAGAAGCCCAGTGTGTCTTTGAAATCAACCGTCAAGGTATGTAAGAATATTTAGGAGGGGAATCCGAGATGTGTGGAGGCAGAGCAGGCTCATAAAGGGAGGACAACTGGAGAAGAGAGGAGGGACCAAGGGGGAAAGCTCTAGATGAAGAAATCAGAAGGACCCATGTTCAAATCCCAGTGTTTTAAAGCTACAATAGTTTTCAACTGGGTGCAGTTGACTTTGGGTTTAGCCTTCTCATTTTAAAATGGGGATAACAGTACTGACCTTATAGGATTGTTCAGAGCATTAACTGAGAGAATGTGATTAAGGAAAGAAGTAAGACAGATGGTGGAAGGAAAGAAAAGGAGGGAGGTGGGAGGAAGAGTTCAGTTCCACAAACATTTACTGAGCACCTACTGTATGTAAGAACCTACTCTCTGCCCAAACTGGATATGGAAGGGAATTTGACTGAATTACTACCCTTCAGGGAGCCCACAGTTTATTGGGGAGACAAGAGACATAAAGAGAGAGTCATGTGAGGCCATACATACAGAGCCCGATGCTGACAGAGGAGGGAGAAGGAGGGGAGAGAGGCACCTTCTCCATTCCCAGAAGCTATAACTAAGAAAAAGATCCTCCTTCTGGGTGCCAGGTGGCAGCTGTCCTGCCAGGTGAGTGTCAGGTGCCCTGGAGGTGCATCTGCAGCAGGCCCTGGCTCTGTTTAACGCTCCCAAATGAATCCTTTCCAGCCCAAACAAGCAGGGAGCTGGCTAGGCCCGCAAACAGACACACACAGACACATGCGCAGGAAGCAGAGTGAATTGCTGGGCAGATTATTTTTGTTTTCCCCTCACCACCACCATGGAGCAATCAATGACATTCCTTTCTCGCCTAAACAAACACGTTTGTGTCCTGGAGCCTGCTAGGAAGTGAAGGAATCCCCTTAGGAGTAGCCTCTCTCCACCTCTGGCCTCCTCCCTCCTTCCATTCTTGGGGAGGCTGTGTGGGGGCTTGAAGCCTTGAGGACTTCTCCTCTTTCTTGCTGTTCTCCAAAAGCTGAGGCAGTAGGGGAGAACCTGGCTCAAGTCTCTGGAATCATGGAGCCTCTACTAGACCTCTGAGCCTCACAATTCAGACTCTGGCTTAATTCTTCTTTTTTTCTTTAAGAATTTTATTTATTTATTTGAGAAAGAGAGAGCATGAGTGGGGGAAGGGGTAGAGGGAGAAGCAGACTCCCCACTGAGCTTGCAGGGTCGATCCCAGGACCTCGAGATCATGACCTGAGCTGAAGGCAGATCCTTAATTCACTGAGCCACCCAGGTGTCTCCCCAGCTTGATTCTTGAGAATGATTTCCAATGTCAGGGTGTGAAACCATTAAGGTGTAGGAGGATGATAAGGTAGGGTGGGGAAGAAGAGGTCTTCAGTTCTAAGAAAATACAGATGGAGCAGAACTGGGAGAGGCCTCAGAGGTAAAAAGGGGTGTTTTAACAGACTTTCCTTCCTCTGAAACATTTTTCTTAGAAATTAAAAAGTCATGTAAAAGGGACCCAATATCCTTCCTTAAGCCAAAGAATAGTTAGAAGAGAGCAAAGAAGGGTGCCTGGGTGGCTCAGTCATTTCAGTGTCTGACTTCAACTCAGGTCATGAACTCAGGTCATGATCTCAGGGTCCTGGGAGCAAGCCCCGACTTAGGCTTCCTGCTCAGCAGAGGGTCTACTTCTCCCTCTGCCCCTCCCCAACTCCTGCCCTCGCTCATGTGAGCAGGCGCCCTCTCTTTCCCCCTCTCTCTCTCTAATAAATAAATAAAATCTTAAAAAAAAAAGAGCAAAGGATGTAGGAACAGCAGAAAAATACCTCCTTGTATCTTAAACTTGGCTGCTCTATTTGTTCTAAAAGTAGCATGTGCTTTCATGTTTGTTTAATGTTTGTGAGGCTGGATAACGTTTCTGAAAAATTAACTGGTGATTTTTTTTTTTTTTTTTTTTTTTTTTTGCTCTGGTTTGTCCTTTTGCGCTTGAGATCCTTTCTGATTTGAGACATTTGGCTGTTCTGTGGTCACTGCCTCAGGAAAGGGATGTGACAGTAAAAAACAGAGAAAAAAGGAAATACCACCCAGCTTTTGAGTTTCAAAGCCTAAGTCCTTCGGAAAACCCAAACCCATCATGGCATAGCAGGCTATAGATTTGGGAGAGCAAAGTCTCTCACCTCTAAGAGGAGAAAAAGGATTCCCCTGTCTGGGAGAAAGGGGAGATGAGGAGGTAAAACCATAAATGTGGATACTTTTGTGGGGAGGGAATAGGGGGCTCTACCCTGCTTCTTCATCGTGGGTAATGGGAGGCAGGTGGCAAATTCCAAAGAGGTTTTGTGGGATTCAGGTGCAGAGGGGACTTATACACTCTTTTCTGGAGAACTATATCACTGGGGAGGCAGCAAGACTCTAGAGAAAAAATGGTTACATGAAATGGGTAGGTGGACGGAGCCTCCAGCAGAACTTCCTGTGCCTAATGAGAGCTCTAAGAAGAGCCGAAAGATTCCTGTGCATCCCAGAGGGACAAAGAAGCAGCAGAGGGACCAGAAAGGAACCAAAGGAATGGAATTGATTGGATTCAACCTGGGTGGACCATCCATTCAGGACCACAGGGGACAGACATTCCAGTGATACCAGTTGGACCAATGACACTGACACTAACTGTTCCCTCCCACTACCTTGGAACTAAATGAAACTCCTAAACTTGGGCACAACTCTAGGAGAAAGCGAGGGAATCCCAAACTGACTGGGTGTTGTCCTTGTCAGTTCTTGAAATAGATGATCAGTTGAACCATAGAAAAATCCAGTTCCATTTCTTACATCTGACTCATTGGGGATGGTGGTGGGCTGAGATTCCTACTCACATGCTTGCTTGATGTTGGCAGTTGTCATAAAGGTTTATGTCTGAGTTTTAAACATTTCTTGAGTACTTCTCTGCACTAGATGTTTTTGCTAGATGACAGATGATAGATAAATAAAGACAGAGCAGAATGTATTATAAGAGGTGCTCCAGGAAGATATCAAGGCAGTGTTACAGGTGCAGGGATACCCTCTCAAGGTGTCCCCAGGCTCTGCAAACTCTCGATGAAGTTTTCCCAGGTTGGAGTGAGGGGTGGGGGCACTTGATGGGGCTGCCTTTGTGGGCAGTCTGAGAAACAAAGACATGGTGGGAAGGACAGAGGTGGATGTTGCAGGAATACAGGGACAGCACATATGTGTCCCTTTCCTTTGCAGTTCGATTTCAGAGGAGACAGGCTAACGGTGGGTATTTCAGGTGGAGCACGTGGTGTGAGTAGAGACATGCTGGGCTCCTGGTGGGGGGATTTTTGGTAAGCAATTCTGCACAGACAGTAAGAAGCCTCAGGGTAAAAGACAAGGCTAATTCCAAAGAAGCTCCTGCCCGGTGTGGCTGGGCAACCAAGTGGACCTCCCCAGGACTTGAATCAGGTCAGGTGTGTATATCCCTGGGACTGCTACAGGCTTGCAGCTGGTCTCGTCACTTGTTTTACCTGTCTGGATTTTCTCTCTTCTCCTTATTCTCTCTGTCATGAGGAAACCGGCCTTTGCCTGTGAAAGACACCATCAAGAAAGTCTCTTCTCCAGGTCTATGGAGACCAAACCCAAGGTCAGCAAGAGAGGGATCAAGGGATCTCTAAGAAAGTCTCTTGGTGGTCTTATTCTGAACCTGCTGAGGGCTCTTCCTCTAAGGTGGTAGGCATAGGAGGCTGGGCTGGAGTTCCTGGTGGTTCCTGCAAGGATATTGGTGATGCTTAGATGTAGTGCCTAATAGACTGCAGTACATCATGAGAAGGTTACTCTCTTTCAAAGTGACTGTCCAGCCTTCGGATTCCATCAAGGAGAGTCTCAGGTTGGTGTTCTTTATCCCCACACCTGCCGACTTTCAACTTGCTCTTGGAGCTCACAAAAGACAAGGGTCTCTAGCGTGAATTTTATAATGTTTCTTCATTTTTGTAAAATTTTTTGTGGTTCCCTTTTTTTGTTTATGGAAGGAGACATTGGTTTTCCATTTAAGGGAATCATAGAGTTTATTTTAAAATATGTTTAAGGGGCGCCTGGGTGGCTCAGGTGGTTAAGCCTCTGCCTTTGGCTCAGGTCGTGATCTTAGGGTCCGGGGATCAAGTCCCACATCCGGCTCTCTACTCGGCAGGGAGCCTGCTTTCCCTCTCTCTCTGCCTGCTTGTGATCTCTCTCTCTCTCTCTCTGTCAAACAAATAAATAAAATCTTTAAAAAATACATTTAAGTTAAAATGGATCAAATTTAAGGAATAATTAATAATTCTATGAATTACAATTATGGATATTTCATGAATATGGTAAAAATTGTACAGTTTGAGACTGATGATTGAAGTCTGGGGACACCAATTTTGTCCCCAGTCAGCACTCTGCCCTCAAGGGTGTAATGGGAAGCACACAGCATTGGTGCAATATATATGCACTTGAGACTTGACTTTGGGGGTATGACCTTCAGAAGGTTGATTAACTTCTCAAAGCTTTGGTTTCTTTAGCTATAAAATGAGAATGGGGCAACTGGGTGATGGGCACTAAGGAGCACACTTGATGGAATGAACACTGGGTGTTAAATGCAACTGATGAATCACTAAGGTCTACCTCTGAAACTGGTAGTACACTATGTGTTAATTAATTGATTTTAAACAAACAAGAAAAGAAAAAGAACAAAAGATGAGAAGGTATTACTTCATGGGGTTGCTGTAAGGATTAAGCGATATAATGCACATAGAGTAGAAACTGAATACAGAGCTTGCTGCACAGTAAATACCAAGGTGAACAATTACAGTTGTTGTTGTTAGAAAAGTACCCTTGGAATACTGAGGTATTAGTGGTTGCTTATTTGATGAGCTTGTGAATTTACATTCTTTCCTCACAGTGTGTGTTTTTTTTTTAAATCTTTTTTTTTTTTAATTGAAGTGTAGTTGACATACAATGTTATATTAGTTTCGGGTGTGTAACCAGATGATTCAACAATTCTGTATGTTACACAAGAGCTACCACAATAAGTGTAGTCACCACATAGCATTACTACAGTCTTATTGACAGTCCTGCCCATGCTGCACTTTTCAGCTCCATGACTTATTTACTTTATAACTACATGTCTGTAGCGCTTAGTCCCCTTCACCTATTTCACATTCTCACAGTGAGTTTGGATGAGGATTGAAGTGAAACCAAGAGACCTTGGGTGTGGGGGAAGAGTTGGAAGTAAGGAAACAAGTGTGTCCTGACCATATACTGTCAGTGAGTGCCTCATTGTTACTAATTCTTCCCTCTCTCTGTATCCCACTTCTTGCCAGGTGCCTTGGAGTTTCCTCCAAGGAGGAATATACATCCCTGCTCTTAATTTCGGATATGGCCACGTGACTTGCTTTGGCCAACAGAACACTAGCAGTCAGGAGGCAAACAGTGGGGTAGCATGTGCTTGGGCAAGGCCCTCCTGTCCCTCTGCACTTGCCCTGCTGAGGATTGCCTGGCCAGCTCGCTAGTCCATGCAGAGCCAAGCCCTGCAAGGCCCAGTCTGCATCAGCTAATTTCCTCACAATGGCTGTTTCTCCAGCCACTGAGCTTTGGGGTGCCCTTTAATGCAGGATAATTGTGTTGATAGTTGTCGATGACTCCTACTATGCACCTGCTCAGGCGCTTTTACTTAGCTGTTGAATTTGGTCCTCAAACATCCCTGTTTACTAAGACTTGGAGAAACCCAAGGAAATGGACTTGGAGAAAGCCCTCCCAGTCCATGGTCATGCAGGGGAAAGAACAGAGCTTGGAGGTGACCAAGAGTCCCAGAACATGATCTTTCCACTACATCATGGAAGAATGGGGTGGTGGGAGGCAGAACATCATGGGACTGGTTTAACAGCTGGGCCTAAGGCTGGTCCTGTCTATAGTCATCCCTGAGACCACATTGGCCAACATCATAAATCTAGGACTATGACATCACAGGATGACTCATACAGGAGGGGGCAGGACAGGGAAGCCCTGGTAAAGGGCTGAGTGGTTATGAAACCTCAGTCTAAATAGGGACAGGGTGGTAACATTAGTAGACAGGGCTGGGTCACAGAATCGGGTGGTTTGGGTCAAATGATGACTGAAATTTATTTTGGAAAATATTTTCCCAAGTGTCTCACTGAGCCTTGTGGGAATGAGAAATTGATGGGGAAAGCCAAGAGGGAAAGCTGACAAGGTTGAGAAAGCATGACCAGCAGGGGTTCATTTCATAAAATTCAGGGCATCAGATATTCTTGGGGTAAACTCTTGCTCTTCCTTTAGAACACTTCTTCCATTCCCCTGCCATGAGATCTGTCCCTGTCATAAGCAGACTCAATCCCAAATCCCTCTGTTAATCCTTCAGTGATTAAGTAACAGCCAACATTTACTGAGTGAGTACTAAGTGCCCGACACTGTTCTTAGCACTTTACACCTTTGTTTACCCTCCCAATCTCTGCCACAACCCTAACAGGAATAGGAGATATTCCTATTAACCCATTTTACAAATTTTTACAAAAAAAAAAAAGGAGTAGGCACAGGGCAGTAAAGTGAAAAACCCAAGCTCATACAGCTATTAAGAAACTGAGATTTGAACACTAGAGAGTATGGTCGAATTACTCTACTGGTGTTTACTGCACAGTGATGTAATGATCCCATTCTATTATTAAATGAAATAATGCACATTAGGCACTTAGCTCATTGCCTAACATTAGGTAGAGTGCCCCAAATATTATTAACAATACCAAGTCCTACTATATTGGTATGAATTTATTTATTAACTTCTAACAGCTGCTTCCACGATTCTCTTTAGGGAGGGAAGATTTTGTGGGGAAAATAGTTTGGTGAGTGGTTGGGATGGAAGGTAAACTTCCCGAAGGGCCTGGCATAAGCTAGAGCCAAGGCCTCATGGATGTCAGGGAATACCCTGCACAGGAAAATGAGATTTTGGAGATTTGGTGAACTGGGAGGGTGTTGAGGATGAAGATGAGAGGACAGGGAAGACTCTGTGTCATGAGAGGAGACCCCTTCCCTGGACCTGATTATGGTCACCAGTGCACTTACTAAATACACCATTCCTAGTGGGAGAGATTGTTGTTTGTGGGGGGAATGGGAGAAGCAGCTGTACTTGATGTTATGGTTGATATGCTATGGGATGATGGCCTGGGGATACCAGTGCCCCAAAGACTGTGTGTACTGGAGAGAATGAGCCCAACAGGGATAAGCAAAAATCCAAGGGAGGCCAAGGAATTTCCCTTAGATCCTGAAGGATCAGGAGATCTCCATCTGACATCTGGGTAAGGTTGTTATTACCAATGCCATTATTAACATTCCTTTCTCTACAGAATGCATGCTTCTGGAAGGCACTGCTCATTCATCTTGGCTTCCCAGGGCCAGCTCAGTGTTTGGAACTGAGCAGGCCTTTGACACATGGTTCTTGAGTGAATGAATGAAAAGACTTTGAACTAAGGTCAACAAGGCCTGTTCAGATGTATGCCAACTCAGCCATTCTGTGTGTGTGTGTGTGTGTGTGTGTGTGTGTGTGTTTGTGTGTTTAAGTAGATCTATGCCTAATGTAGGGCTTGAACTCAGGACCCCAAGATCAAGAGCCACATATTCCACTGGCTGGGCTAGCCACCTGCCCCATCAACTCAGCCATTCTTAACATCTCTTCACAAAGAGGTGCTCTGAATATCGTAGTTTGTTCATATCTGCAATCATGGACCTGCTTGCCATGTATCTGATCTGCTCCATGCTTTCCTAATTGCTACTGATGCCACACCCAACTGTATCTCTGGATTCATTCCTTGGACTTGAATTTGAGTACAGTGTTTTATAGGCCTTGTGGCTGCCATTTCCTCCTCCTACTGTGGGTTGACATTAGAACAGTGGTTCTCACCTAGAGCCAATTTTCCCCATCAGCAGACATTTAGTAATATCCAGATATATTTTTAGTGGTCACAACTAGAGAGATTGATATTGACATTTAATGGGTAGAGGCTAGGGATATTTCTAAACATTCTACAATGTCCCCTGTCTTGGTCAGCTGGAGCTGCTATAACAAAATAACATGGATTGGGTGGTTTAAGTGACAGACAATTATTTCTCACAGTTATGCAGTCTGGAAGTCCAAGATCAAGGTGTTGGCAGATTCAGTTCCTGGTGAGAGCCTTCCCTGGTTTGTAGATAGCTACCTTCTTTCTGTGTACTCATGTGGTCTTTTCCAGGCATGTGAATGTGAACAGAAAGAGAAATCTCTCTTTTCCTCCTCTTATAAAGGGCACTAACCCCATCTCGAAGGTCCTAGCCTCCTCACCTAACTAAACCTAATTATCTCATAAAGCCCAAATGCCATGTCCAAATACCATCACATTGGAGGTTAGGGTTTCAACATAAGAATTTTGAGGAGACATAAATGTTGAGTCCATAACACCCTCACAACCAGGAGTTACTTAGTCTATAATATTAATGGTGCTGAGGTTGAGAGACCCTGCATTAGAGTGTTAGGGTTAAGAGTCTACACCTATTGGAATGTAGAAGAACTGGTTTGGGTCCAACCTCTGCCAGTTACTTGAAGACAGAGATGAAAATAGTATCTACCTTGAGGATCAAGAGGATCAAATTGGGTCTGACCAAGAGCTAGCTCCTGCTCTCTTCTTCCTGAAGTTCCCACCCCAACACACACATTTAAAGTAGCAATGACAGCCAGATTTCTCCATGGCCCAGGGACAGACCTCAAGTGGGTTGAGGTGGGTTCCGGTGCCTCCAAGTCCATGTGTTACTAATTCAGAGGCCAAGACTGGAGAAGCTAGTTCTTTGTCCCAGAAACCATGATGTGCTTCTGTCCTTCTGTGCATCCAGGTCTAGGGAGTGAGCACCTTTGCTGGAAGTAAATAATTGTTTATCTTTCATTGTCTTATACCCTAGGGAGTTAGTTTTGGGGCATAACGTAATTGTGAATGTAAACAGATACATGCAACCAGGCAAATGAGATTTATATAAAAATTTGGTTTTACTAAAGGAAACCCTTTTTTGGTTGAGGGTGGGGGGACAGACAGCTCTTTCTAAGAGCAGTAGCTCAGTCTCAGAATTTATGCTATAAGGATGTACTGCACACTGACAGTCTGTCAGAGCAGGAAGTGATGTCAGAGACCATCTCGTCAAACCCCCTCACTTTATATTTGAGGAACTGAGACCCGAAAGAGGACAGAAATTTCCTCAGGATCACATTCTAGTTAGCGACAAAGAAGTCACAACAGAGGGCTCCTCACACCCTGTCGAGGCAGATGCTACCCACCGCGCCACTTCTTGCTGGGAGCCCATCTCTGATTAGATGTCAAGGAAGAAATGATTTCCTCTTAAGTTTGAAGCTCAAGCTCCATGTTAATCAAGAATTTGATTTTCAGAATCATCTCCTGCAATGGGGCTTTATTTGAATTTCTCTTTTCTTCTCTTGGCCTGGAGGCGGCATTGAGGCAATTCCCTCTGTGGGTGCCTCACTCCATACGTAAACACATGTCTACCATATATACACAGGCGCACGCATTTGTCATTCCTTCCCAGAATGACTTAATGATTTCCACGTAACCAATATGTTGCAGCTGTTGGCTTCCTTCAGGCTGAAGCACTCAGAAAATCATCAGTTATCAAGTTGCCTTCCTGCCACTGCTTTTTCCCAGCCCTGTACATTTTCTCCCTCTTTCCTTTAAAAAACAAGGTAAGAAAAAAAAAAGAAGGTAAGAAAACAAGTTGAGACAAAAATACTGGGACCCTACTTCGAACCAAATCCTGGCCCGCTGTCTGCAGGTACTGGGCTGACACTATGTTTTAGTGGGAGGTCTCCCAGTAGGAGACAATTTTAGTTCGCTCCTCCGTGGCAGACAACTTCCCATCAGGAGATGCAGGGGGGAAAGACTGGGGGTCAGGAGGCAGGAAGCGTGTTTTGGAGAAGACAGTGTATCAAGTGGATGTGGTCAGGAAGCCTAGGGTGCATTTTCTTACTCTGCCATTTGACAGCTTTGTGACCTTGAGAAAATTGCTCAACGTCCCTGAGGCTCACTTTCTTTAATCTGCAAATACCACCTGAAGATTAGAGTGAGTGTCCAGGAAACGCATCTGTTTCCACCTGCCAGCTTCTTTTCCCACCCTTGTTCTCTAGCCCATGGAATGTAAGAGAGAGGTAGTTTCTGTGAACAAGTAACACTGACCTTTATTACCTGCCTGGCTTCACCCATGACTTCTTCCAGAAACTGTTTACCTGGACAGAGGCAGATGACCTTCTTGGTTTTAATGCCAGCTCCTGGGAACCATGTGTGGGACTACAGTGCCCAGATGTCCTCTGTTGGCCCCATGTGTTAGAGAAGAGACTGGTCATAGCCAATAGGTAAGTCCCTTAGGAGCAGTCTTGACGGGCCAGATTGCTTAAAGCTGTCTGTTTCATATCCTTCACGCACCTTATCATTCTACTCCCCTTCATCCTGATTATTTTTGTCTGGACTCTACTCCTAGCCTCAACTCCATCCTGCTCATTCTGCTACCTTTTCACCTTCTCGAAGCCTGGGTCCAGTCTTACCTGATTTTAAAAATTAATCTGTCCTTGGCGATCTCCTCAAGCGACCCCCGATCAAGTTCCTTGACTCCATATTCAATGCCTCCTGTGGTCTGGCCCCAGCCTTATCTTCCCCTGATCCCCTTGATGTCCTTTCTTCATATGCCATCCAAACAGGACAACTTGCCTCATGACTTCCTGTCTTTGAAGTTTTGCCTTGCCGTGTCACTCTTGGAATGGCCTCTCTCTCTCCCAGTCGAAGGTCAATATCCAGCTTAAAGCCTGCACTCCCAAGATGCCAGGCCTGGCCCTCTCCTACCTCTTCAGCTTTTTGCTTCTCTGTGCTGGAGTTGGGGTCCATGCCTTAGAATGTCTCAGTGCCTGTCCCTTATCTCTTGGTGTTTACCACTTTCCACTTCATATTGTAGTTAAGTTGTATATAAGTTGTTCTTTAGGCAGAATCATAAGGGCAAATTCCCATGGGAGGAAGACATGATATAGGGAAGTCCAGAGAGGAGGGAAAATAAAGTCCGCCTTCTCCACCTTCAGGGTCTATGGGAGGAGGACAGGGAGAGAGAGAAAAGCGAGGGAGGGGCTGGTGAGAAGCTAGGTGCCTGCATCTCCTGAGTTAAAGTGCCATTTCTGAGGACCTCTCTGGGTTGAGGAGAAATCTGATGATGAAGGTAAGGGGGAGAGGGGACTTCTGCCTGATTCTCATTTGGACTTCCTGGGAAGAGACCTCCTCACAGGCATCCTCCCTGCCTCCGCCTCCCTGTGCTCTATCAGCCTCAGCCTGAGAGAGCCTGATTCTGCACTTTGGAGACACCTTCTGTTCTCCTGTGACATGGAAAGGAAGCAGAGGCCTCCAAGTGCCTGAGGGGGAGTTGGAAGTTAGTGGAGAGGTGGCTGGGGCTCTTGTTAAGGAAGGTTGTTGCCACCAGGCCCAAGTGACCCTTCTGCCAGGGGCCACTCACATTCAGTTAGAGACTGGTCTGACCCAGGCAGACCTCAGTGAGGTTGGCAGTGCCAGTGAGAGAGGCAAGCATGAATACATGACAATGTAGGATGGGTTGTAAGACTGTTTCTCAGTTCCTGCTAGATACCTGTTTTTAATTCTTTCTTTAGGGTCTCAGGAACAAACAAACAAAATCCACCCAACCAGAACACAAACGATTTTGTATTAGAAATCCATGTGCTCTACAGCACCAGCCAATAAATAACATCACACAATAGACTAATAGTAATATTAAATATAGAGTAAACTGCATATTCAATAATAGATCGGCCCTATATTTGGGGAGAGTTTCTAACAACTCTCTCATAGGACATCTCATTTTTAAGTTCATTACTAAATTTTAGAGTCCACTAACAGTCATCTCGGATCCCAGGCAACATGATTCAATGTGGAATTAGGAAGGAAGTGTCACAGAGTCCTCAGCATTTAGCCCCATGTCTGCGGAGCACGAGGGAGGGTGGGGGAACCAAGGACATGTGCAAAGGTGAGATAATTAACTTCCCAAGCAGGGGCTATGAGAGGCAGCAGAAGGGAGCATTGAGCTGGACCTTGAAGAATGAGCTGTTGTCTATCTGAGAAAGAAGGTAGGGGTGGGCATTCCACGTATAGGGAGCAGCATGTGCAAAGAGATGGAAGCATGAGGAAGAATAGTGGATTTAGTGGAAACACTTGGTGATATCTGGGAGGACAGATTCAACTTTAATGACAGTTATTTTATAACGAGTTCTCATAGATTACTTGTTTTACATTAACCCATTCTATTCTGATGATGACCCTATGAGGTAGATACCATCATTCCCACTCAATAGATGAGGAAGCCGGGGCACACGGGGGTAATAACACTCAAGGTCATGTAGCTAGGAAGTGATTGAATCAGGAATCAAAGCTAAGTAGCATGTTGCACTAAGGTAACCATCTCTCCATCTCATTTAATCCTTCCCAGAGTGATGCCCTGAGGTGTAGATACTGACAGTACAGAGGCACAGAGATGTTTGCTAACATGCCCAAGACCACACCCCTGGGAAGTGGAGGAAAAGAGATTTCAACTCAGGCAGAATCTGGAGCCCACTCATAACCTTGCACCTGTTGGCCTCCAGGCCACTGACCGAACTATTGAAGTTGCCGGCTTATAGCTAGCTGATTCCCCCTTGAAAGGTTGGGTTACATGAGGGCAGGGGCCATGCATAATTGCTTGCCATTGTATCCCTAGCATCTGGCATGCTGTCCAGCACACGACTGCCCCATCTGTAGAGTATTTGCATTTTAAACCAGTAAGAGGCAGCACCATGAACTCCTTAGAGCCCAAACTCCAAAGCCAACCTCTCCGGGCTCACATCCCAGCTCAGCCACTTCTAGCGGTGTAATCTTAGGCCAGTTTCTTCACTCTCTGTACCTGTGTCTTTATTACGAAAATGGTGATAATAATAGCACTAACTTTGTCAGGCTGTTGTACTGAGTCAGCGCACAGAAAGCATCTAGGTGAAACTCTCATGTGTAATGCATTCTTCATAAGTTTTTGCTAGCATTCTTGGTGCCACCCAGTTGTCCCGTGTCTGTTTTAGGGAACAGGGAGACATCATCATATAACTCAAATGACAGATCTGTAGTTCTCTCCAGCAAGGTTGGGGCTAAAGAATATGGAAGAAATACAGCAGTCTTGGGTGTTTGTGATGACAGCTGACAAAGATGGTATCTGACCCAACACTGCCTTCAGAATGCTTATCCCTGGGCCCTGGATGCCCCTTCGCCATATATTGCATGCATCTCTCTTACTGTGCCATGTTTTAGGGAAATGATGCCGGTTTTAAATTTTATCTCTGCCAGTGAGCAGTGGTGTCACTTCAGGTAAATTTCCCAATCTCAGCTGTGTCTGCAATGAAGTGGGGATTATGTAACAAAACCTACCCCAAGGGGTGCAAATTCAGGGGAGTGACATAAGTATCTGACACGGCGCCGGCATTGAGCAGACCCTCAACACACGTTTGCCACCCCTTCCTTCCTTCCAGCCCATTGTTTGCCTCTTCCTCATTGCTGAAATCTCCCACAATGCCTTGCATAGAATAAGTGCTTCACACAATGCTTGATGAGTGCATGAAGGAAAGGTGGTTAAAAGCCCTGAGATGACATTGAGGACATTAAAACAAGCTGTGGGGGAGGAGGGAGGAACAAGGGAGAATGAGTGGGGGGCCAGGAGGGGACCTTTCCATTTTATGGTAAACACAGTAAAATTTACTTTTAAAAGTTAAGGCAGAGGCTTACTGGGGAGATGAGGGCAGCCAAGGTGGCTCCCAGAGTCTGGGGGGGAACTGGAAGGAGGTGGATGAGAAGCTGTCTTCCTGTGCTAACAGCCAGTCCCAGCCTTCCCTGGACGGGTGGGCCAGGAGCTGCCAGTGCCTGGGAAGCAAGTGTGGGTGACCCGGGCTGCAGATGGAGATAGTGTGTATGAGAGGGAGAGGGTACAGCTGAAGGCTGGGTCTTGGGTCACTACAGCAAGGTACAGGCTGATCCAACCCTGAGGCCAGAGGCAGGGCAGCTGACATGCCTTCTCAAATTACAAAAATACACATATTTCATGCTTGTCAAGGTCTTTGTAATTTGTGCAGCCTATAGGATGACAATGGAGTTACCCTTCTGATCCATGAGGCATCATGATCCATAGATGCCATTACCCCATGTGACTGATGGGGAGTTTCAGGGTGTCAATGGGATTTCTGATGAACCTGCAGTAGGTTGCATACAAAGATGAGGGTTCAATTAGCTTCCTCTGTGGTTAAAAAGGGCGCATTGACCTGGTTCTTGAAGGATGAGCCATTGTCCATCTGAAGGAGAAGGCAGGGAAGGAATAGGGAATAGAATAGGCATAGGGAATAGAATTTGCAAACGGATGGGAGTGTGAGGAAGCATGGTGGACTTAGTGATAGTAATAGTAACTATCCCTAACATATTTTGACAACATACATGTGCTAGTGATAGTAATAGTAACTACCCCTAACATATTTTGACAACATACATGTGCTAGGCACTGTTTAGAAGCTTCACATTCAGTTAAATCGATTCTCACAATAGCACGGTCTGGTAGATGCCCTTGGATCTCCATTTTACTGATGAGGAAAGGGAAGCATGGAGAGGTAAGTGATTTCCTTAAGGTCCCAGTGGTAACAAGTGGTGAGTTTCTAGGCCTGGAACTTACTCAAGATAGGCAAGCAGGGTGATCAAGGTGTGAAGGGATAGGTGATAAGGGATGAAACATATGGCTAAAGAGGTGTAGTGGGCCAGATGAAAAGGAAGCCAAAGGTATTTGGATTCTATCCTGTTGGCAATGGGGGGCCATGAATAGACTAAGCAGGCAATTGTTAGAAAAATCAGTGTGGCACAGGGCAGAGGGTGAACTGGAGAGAATGAGGTCATTAGGGATACTGGGGAGATAGCCAGACCCTTTGTTCTTACATGTGGGCTAGCCTGCTCCTTCATCTGGATATCCATTGCCCACTCTGAAGCTCAAGTCCATACACCATCAAGACATGGGTTATTTCATGAGCTCTCCGGGGAGACAAGGGTTCCATGTGGACCCTATGGTATAGCTGTGGCACTTTCTGCATCAATTCTCTGTGTCCAGTGACTGCATTTCAGCTATTTCTATATTCCTTGGATTTCCAGACATCCTTTACCTCTATATTCAGCACACTAGCTAGATTCCTTATTTCCCCAGGAGTATAGGCCTGTATTAGAGTCCTTGTGAAGATACTTCAGAAATTCTCACTGGAAAGCTCTTCCACCAAGTATAACTATAGACAAGTGTCTGCTCTAGACAGATATGCTGCTTTGCTTTGTTCCTCGTGTAAGCGTGGGCTGACCTGGACAGGCAACCATAGTGGCAAGTCAGGTGACAAGTGATGCCCACTAGTCCCAGTTCTGAAACTAGCTGTGTGACCTTGGGCAAATCATTGTACCTTTCTGTGCTGCACTCAAGAAAGAGGAGGTTCTACTAGACAATATAGACAATGTCTCTATTCTCCTCCAGCAAACAACATTTGTTGTTTCTAGAACTTTACTTTCAAGTGTCTGATTTCATTGATTCATATAACATGTTTTTGTAACTCCAGGCACTGTGCTAGGTGCTAGGAACACAGTGGTACAAGGCAGAGAGAGCCCTTGCTATCATTCTGGTTGATTGTTTACAGTGACTGATTCCATCTAACGTCCATGAGCTGAGCACTAATTACTTTCCCAATCTTTTGGTAGAAGTTGTGGCAGACACAGAGAAGATGAAGACATGGTGCGTGCTCTAAAGAAGCTTTTTGTCCAAAGCTACCTCTGTAAGGCGAGACCAGCCAGCTACATGTGGACACAGCTGACTTCTCAAAAGGTATTGTTTTTACCCTTCACCTGTAAGTACAATCAGATAAGTAGCCATGCCAGACCCTGTTTCTTTTGGGCATTCCTTCCAGGTCAGCCCATCTCTGATAAGGGCCCCAGGAGCATAGAGTTGTAAAATGAACATGGCTCAGCATGCCCACAAGATGGCGGCATTCTAGTATTTTCCCAAACAGCCAAGGTCATTGGGAAACTGTGCCCTCTGTTGGTGTGGAGGAGAGAGACCCCTTCATCTCCTACA
Organism: Meles meles; assembly: GCF_922984935.1. NCBI lineage: Eukaryota > Metazoa > Chordata > Mammalia > Carnivora > Mustelidae > Meles > Meles meles. The sequence goes on along the minus strand of NC_060072.1, from coordinate 14,321,550 downwards.
AGGGCTGAGAGGAGGTTTCATCACCAGTGTTCAGTGAACATACTGATCTTCTGGAAAACCCTAGGGGAATGGGGAGCAATGGTGGCCGGACAAAGGAAAAGGGTACTAAATGTCACCTTATTCAATCCAACAAATCTTTCTGGATGCCTTCCCCGAGCTTCCCCATCCCCAAGTTTGTGTTTGATGATCTCTTCTGGGCTCCTCCACCAGAGCACCTACCATATTGAATTTCCATTGTTGATTTATTAGTCTTTCTCTTCGATCCAGCTAGGACCATGTTCATTTCCTCTCAGAACCCCTGATGCCTATGCAAAATCTGGCTCAAAATGAGCACAAAGCTCTTTGTTGAATGAATGAAGTTTATCCTAAGAAAGAACTTAAAATAGACTCTCGCTTTAACACCATCACCCAGGTGAGGGCATCTTGGGCCATTAATATCCTTGTCCTCAAAAATGGAAGTTGGAAAGATGGGAGATCAAGAGATGCAGTCCAAAATAGACTAATGTGTGTTGTTGGAGGAATGGCCAGGATCAACTTTACATCTACCTCTGCTCAAAAGAGATCAGCCTGTCCACCTAGCCAGAGAATCAAGGCCAAGAAGATGGAAAACTTGGTGAGTCTGGTGCCCATTGGAGAAAACTGTGGCCTTTAATCTGGGTTTTTACTTCACTTCCATCTCTAACCAGGGAGGGAGGCAAGAGTTTTAGCACTGAAATAGGGTCCATTAGCTGGAACAAGCGAGTTCAACCTGCTCCTTTGCCACCTTCCATTGAGGCCCCCTGTCCTGGCGTCTGGCACCTCCACCTCTGCTGCTGGAGCTCCAGTAAAGGGGAGAGCAGTCAGAGGCACTCTGAAGGGCCCAACCTCCTTGCATTCCTGCCTGGGCCAAAGTCAGCCTGGGGAACAAGTGGAGAGCCCCTCTTGGAGGAAGTGATTCAGAAACCGCGATGGCCTGGCGGCCCGCCGTGACTCACAGCACATCAATGGGGGAATTGTCTGTGGAGGCTGAGAATACCAAAGCTCTTTTCTTTCCTTCCTTTCTCTTTTTTTTTCTTTTCTTTTTTGCCCTCCCTTGGCGGCACTGCGGAACACCAGGCCTGCCCAGAAACATGTGTTTCTCATCATTGGCTCCAACAGCTGCCTTGGAGGACCGGGGAGCAAACAAGACCGAGAGGGTACAAGCCCCATGGGGCAGCTGTAGCAGTTAAAGGGGGCCCTTCTCTTTCCCTGCGCCTGAGTCCTATTTCACCTTCCTCATCAACACTGACATCCTCAAAGAGCATCTGGAATGGAGGAGAACAGAATTTTGGATCCGGGAGAAAACTTAGGAATATGTTTCTTCCAGTACCTTTGTCTACAGATGAGGAAGCTGATGCCCCAAGAAGGGAAGTAAGTGGCTTGCAAATACCCCATAGTCAAGTTATAGCTGACGTCTTGATGCAGTGACTGCATTTTCCTGTACCCCAAATCAGGAAATGTAGTTTACAAAGGATGAAATTTTTTTTTTTCATGAATAGCAAAAACTGAGAAGTTGCACTAAGTCTCATTATAAATCTATCAATTGTCCTTTTCCCCTTATCTACCAGTCTCAGGAAACTGGTCTGCACAAGGTCACTGTGAGGTCATTTGCAAAACCTACAGGCCATTTTGCAGTCTTCGTCTGACTGACTATCTCTGTAGCATGTGGGTTTTCATGCTCACTTTTGCCTCCCTACCTCTCTAGTTTCTCCTTGTCAGCATCCTTTGCTCCCCATCTGGCTCGCAAATGTCCAAGCTGCAGAGAGTTCTGTCCTAAGCCCACATCCATGTTCATGGTTTCAGCGCCTAAAAATTAGCTGATGACTCCCAGATCTTCACTACAGTTGTTCATCTTTTCTGGGCTACAAACATGTATGTATAGCTGTCTTCTCAGCATCTTCTCTGGATGCCCCAAACTGAACTCACCCTTTTCCTCCAAAGCTCTCTGACTGCTTCGACTCGATTGCCAAACAATGATGGGAAGAGGATGGCTAATATTTCAAAGCATGTGCTTTGGAATCTCATAGACCTGGGCTCGACTCCCAGATATGCCACTTAACTAGCTATGGGGCCTTGACCAAGTTACTTAACCTTCCAATTTCCCCATCTGTAAAATGGGGATAATAGAAATACCTCCCTCATAAGACTGTCATTAAGAGGAAATGGGCTGGGGTGCATGGGTGGCTCAGTGGATTAAGCCTCTGCCTTCTGTTCAGGTCATGATCCCAGGGTCTTGAGATCGAGCCCCACATCGGGCTCTCTGCTCAGCGGGGAGCCTTCTCCCCCCCGCCCCGCCTGCCTCTCTGCCTACTTATGATCTCTCTCTCTCTCTGTCTGTGTCAAATAAATAAATAAAATCTTTTAAAAAGAGGAAATGGGTTAATTCAATAGCAACAGCACAATACCTGGCACATAGTAAATGCTCAATACATGTGAGCTATTATTTTTATTATGCATCTCAGCACCCTCCCTATTTGAGCCACACTGAATTCTTACCGTTACTTAAAGACAAAAGGCTCTTTTATTACTTCAGGCCATTCTCCTCATTTAGGATGCTATTCATAATTTTCTCTGAGGTAAACTCCTACTCACCCTTCAGACTGAGTCCAACTGTCATTGCCCTTATAAGAAACGAGCAGCTCATTCTTTTGTTCTTATAGAGCACTTTGTTCCACTGCCATAGCATTTATTTTACAGAGTTCTAAGTCCCAAGAAAGCTCGCCCTCCAGTCTCATCTCGCACTGCCTCTCCCATCACACCCAGCTCAACAGTATACAAGTGCCCAAGAGAGCCACATTGTTGCATATCTTGGGACCTTCCCATCAGGGGCTTGCTCTGCTTGGAAAGCCCTTCCTTTCGGGGACATTCTCCTCTAGAAGATATCTCTTCTGAGCAACTGTCCTGGGTTAGCTGTCCTTTCTTTGTGTCTCCATAGGGCCTTCGATGAGTTTCTGTAACACAATTCTCTAGACTCCATTTTCAGTGCTGAATTATTTGCCTTCTCTCCATTTGACTTTACTGTGTCTTCCTCATGACCAATACTCATTGAACATGTGATATGTCCCATGAGCCGTGCTTGCTCCCATACGGCATGAATGGATGAATGAATTTTCTATTTCAATGTCTATTCTCCCTTCAGACTGTGAGCTTCTGAAGATGGTGAATGGACAAAATGAGAGGAGATGGGAACTGTCAAGGAAAAAACCCACTCATGGCCATGGGCTAGGTATTAGAGAATGACTTGTTCTTACAGTAATACTCATCCCACAAACATTTGATACATACCTCGTATGCATCATGCCCTGTACCAGAACTGATCCAAATGCCTTGTAGTCTGAAGGCGGAAGACAGCCAAGGCAATGCAAGCTTTATGGGCAGTGTGATCTGTGCCATAATGGTGTTTGCAGAGGGAGACTTACAGTAGGGTGGGCTTCCTGGATGTGTGTCCTGGGCAGGTCACAGAGCCCCATGCTCAGAAGGGCTCCATGCTTGGTTTAAGTCTCCCCTGTGTCCACTCTGAAGTTCTTAATAATCTCACCTTTGAGTTTGTGTAGAGTGGGTGGTGACAATGGAGCACATACACGAGCAAAGGGGTCTATGTGCATGCACATGTCCACTGCTGCTCCTTGCCAGCTGCTTCACAGACAGCCTCCTTGATGCCACATGAGAACAGAATCCCAGGGGACCTGTGATGCATGGGAGTTCGGTGAGACTCAAAGTGAATGCAAGCTATGTGTGTGACATCTACAGCTGAATAAGTCGGGAGTGCTGACAGCCCTGAGAGGCCATGCTTGCTGTGTGAACTGGCACTTGCTTCCAATGCAGAAAGAAGACAATGGTGTTCTAAGAAAAACAACCAAGAAATCCTCCCATAGTCTTTCCTACTGGCCCGCAACTTCTGCTGAAAATGATAACACAGAAGGAAAGGAAAAGATAAGGAAACCCAGAGTTCCTTTTTCTAGTCCTTCCTTACTCATCAGTCAGCCAAAAGTAGCAACTGTTCGTAGAATGCATGCATATTGAGAAGTGGAATAAAACAGTGGAGTTAGCTTTTTGTTGCATTTCCACTATTCATCCACATATATACATATGCGTGTGTAAGCTATGAAATATGACTTGTGTCATTTCATTGATTCTGCATATGAGCTAAATGCTCTTGTATTTACATATAAAGTTGGCATTGCACAATCTAAAAGCAAGTGGTTAATATTCATGTTAATAATTTAAAAATTAAATTCTGTAGTTAGAATGATACTGAATAGCAGATTTAAAAAAAACCCATGACAAGTTAGAGACCATGGAAGAAAGGAAAAGTTTTATGTTTTAGTACCTCCAATGGTATAGTTTTCCTGCATTTTGAATAAGTGACCCTGCAAATTATGTGGCCAGCCTGGACTGAGAGAGAGGAAAGTGTCTTTGAATTATAGCTTTGAGTAGCGCATATGAAGAGCACCTCAGCGGTCCCCTGGTCAGGCCTCCTCTGCTCATCACCCGTCATATTGCATTTGAAGAAGCTGAGAGCTAGAGGTGGTCTCAAGGTCACTCAAGATGCAAATGGTAAGCCAGTGCTAGAACTCAGGTCACTTGACCCCATTCTTAAGTCTAGTGTCCTGCACATGATATGTGCTTTTCCTTGTCAGGAATCCTACCTTAGGACTTGGAAATAAGATATTCCTGTGGAAGTGAAACCATCTACTTAGTACATGGGGGCTGATATGCAAAGTATTATGGTTTCTATCCATGGCCAGGAAGGCTTGATCAACACTTGGTTAAAAGTAATACATTGTGTTCCAAAGAAATCAAGTGGACAGTGTTTTTGTCCTCATCTTTCTTGACTTAGCAGCAATAGTCAATCCAACACTTGGTTTGCTTGGCCTCCCACATTCCACCTCCCTTAGTCTCTACCTTCCTGACTTTGTAACATTAAAGTGTCTCGGGGTCAGTTCTCTGACCTCTTCTCTTTTTTCTGTCCATGCTCATTCCTTGAGTGATCTCATCTAGTCTAATGGGTCTTAAAACAATCTACATGCTAATGACTCATCTATTTATATTTTTAGCCCTGACCTCTCCCTGAATTCCTTCTAACATATCTGATGGCCTACTGGACATCTCTACTTCAGTGTTTAATAGGAATCACACATTTGAGATCCAAAATTCTGCCCTGAAAGTGCTCCCCACCTCAGTTAATGGCAGCTTAATCACACTAGTTGCTCAGGTCAAAATCTTGCAGTTGTCCTGACTCCTTATCTTTCACATTTCATGTCTAAGCCATGGGCAAATCCTAAAAGCTCTGCCTTCAAAATATACCCAGAATCTGACCATTTTATACTACCCCACTGCCTTGCTTTGGTCCAAGTCACCATCATCACTCACCTGGATTATTCCCACAACTTCTGTACTGGTCTCCCCATTTTTGGCCCTCATCTCTCTTTTAGCCGGAATGATCTCTGTTTAAACCATGTGTCAGACCATGTCACCCCTCTACTCAAAGCCTCCCAATCATTTCTCAGTTAACTCTGAAAAGCAGCCCAACCCTTATAATGGCTGCAGAGCCTGCCAGCATCCAGTCCTGGGGCCTCTAAGACCTTAGCTTTCACTTGCCCCCCTCATTTGCTGGCTCTGCTCCAGTCATGTGACCTCCTTGCTCTTTACCAGGATCTCTCCCACCTTTGGGCCCTTCTCCTTCTGTTCCCTCTGTGGAATGCTCCTTCTCCAGAAATCTACAAAGTTCACTCCCTCACCCCCTGCAGGTCATTATTAAATGTCACCTCCTCATGAGGGCTTTCTTGATCACCTATGGAAGACTATAACCTGCTCCTCTCCCCAGGCACACTATCTGTTCCTTTTCTCTGATCTTAATTTCCTATCGTACTTATCACCATTTATTATGTCATGTAGCTGGCTTTGTGTTCTGTTGATTGTCTGTTTTCTCCCATTAGAATGTAACTTCTTGGGTGCCTGGGTGGCTCAGTTGGTTAAGGGTCTGCCTTTAGCTCACGTTATGATCCCAAGGTCCTGGGGTGGAGCCCTGCATTGGGCTCCCTGCTCAGTGGGGTGTCTGCTTGTCCCTCTCCTTCTGCTCTCCCCCACATTGTGCTCTCTCTTAAAAAAAAAAAAAAGAATGTAACTGCTTATATTTTTGTGCATTTTACTCAAGTGTCTGAGCCTGCCATGAGAGCTAAGGTATAGACCACCTACGGCCAATGATTTGCCCAGATATATGGACTTCTCAGCCATGCTCCATGAGCCTCTTTGACTTCATATTCCAGCTTCTGCCTGAAATGTGCTTTGCCATGGGTTGAAAAGTCAGGCCATCTTTCAAGGCTTGGTTTAACAGTCATATCCTCTTAGAAGCTTCCCATGACCTTCACCTTCCTTCACCTTGATTGACCTACTCTCTTCCAGAAAACTAAATAAAATAAAAACAAGTTAGAGCCTTTATATGACTGCTCGCGGGGAAGAAAGTGAATACACACTGGAATACAAATATATATATATATATAAGGCAACTGGTCATTTAGCAAATTAAAATGTGCACACACTTTGACCCAACAATAAACTTCAAGGAACTTACCCTACAAAAATCCTGAGCAAGTATACAAAGATATGTGTGCCAAGACTTTGTACACTTTATAGCACTGTCAGCAGGGGGTGGTTTAATAAACTTTAGTTCTATAGAATATGCTGATGGAAAATATGTCAAGATATTTGTTAGGTGAAAACTGCCAAATAGTATGCAAGATGTTATCTCATTTATACTAAAGAAAGAATGATGGAAGAAAGGAAAGAAGGGAGGGCATGAGGAGGGAAGGAAGAAGGGAAGGAAGAAGGAAAGGAAGGAAGAAAGGAAAGAAGAAAGGAAGGAAGGGAGGGAAGGCAAAATGAGGAGATGAAGTGGTTGTATATTGTATGAATTTGGTTCTAAAGTATGAGAATAAGACCAAGATGATATATGTGGTAAAAATTATTCTGAAAAATCCTAATATAACCTATAAGAGGCAATATATCACAGACCTGTACCCTTGGGGCTAATAATACATTATATGTTAATTTAAAAAAAGAGACAATATAGGGGCGCCTGGGTGGCTCAGTGGGTGAAAGCCTCTGCCTTCGGCTCAGGTCATGATCCCAGGGTCCTGGGATCGAGCCCTGCATCGGGCTCTCTGCTCAGCAGGAAGCCTGCTTCGTCCTCTCTCTCTGCCTGCCTCTCTGCCTACCTGTGATCTCTCTCTCTCTCTCTGTCAAATAAATAAATAAATAATCTTTAAAAAAAAAGAATTTTCATAAAAAAAAGAGACAATATAAAATTCCATCACCTCTCAATGTTTTCCTCCAACACTGGAACAGATTTTTTTTTTTTGTCTTTCCATTGACCATCAGATAAAATAATTATTAGACTGTATTTAGGGCCTATGCTGTGTGAGAACTACTCACTTCGCTGTAAAATGTTAAATGTCCCTTAATTGTTATCAGTTCCTGTGGGAGCAGAAGGGGATGCATCTCTCTTCTTGGGCCTCCTCTCAAGTTTGTTCATTGAGGAGAAAGTAGGAACTTCTTGCACGATTTAAATTGCTTATCTGTCTCTATTCATTTTTCTTTCCTCTGAGCATATTCAGTATGTTTGGTGTGACTTTACTATATGTATGTGCCATTTACTTTTTACTTTTATTCTTTTTTAGTGTTTGAATTCTATTTGAGCACATATTATTTTTATAATAAGTAATGAGATAAAAGTTTGAAAATCACCTCAAAGATGCAGAAAATAAAGTATATGTCAAGATTATAAATTAGCTTTCTAAAAAAGTAATCAATTGTGTACTGTGGGAAAAAAAGGGACACTGTGGAAGTGGAATTGTTAATTGTTATTGTCTTTTCAATGAAAATGACAATTGGTCTTGTCTCTTCTCCCTCCCTCCTTCCTTCTTTCCTTTCTATGGCTTTGGTGTTGCTGGAAGCTGCTGGTATTTCAAGGAGGCAGCAAGACCCTTGCAGAACTGATATAAAGGGACTCCCTGGGCATGGAATTAAGACCATCCCAACACAATGCACGGTTCACAAAAACGCTCTAGGTGATCTATTTAGGAGGAGGGCAGGGAAGAGGAAAAGGTAGTAGGATGTTTTGTTTCCCATGACCCCTCTGTCTTACAGGATCTTGCTCTCTGCTCCATAAAAGGCCTCAGTGCTCAGATGCTGCTGCCAATTGCCCCCACTGAATCCAGAGTGGGTCCAAGCTTGTGGTGCCTATGTCTCTAGGAAGCACATAACTGTAAGGACTCACTCTTGTGTTTCCCACACTCTTAGCACAGTCCTGACATCCAAGAGGCACTTGATGAAATAGCTGGCACTTCTAAAAAAAAAAGATTTTATTTACTTATTTGACAGAGAGAGAGAGAGAGAGAGAGAGAGAGAGCGTACACACACAAGCAGGGGGAGTGGCCAGCAAAGGGAGAGGGAGAAGCAGGCTCCCTGCTAAGAAGCCTGATATGGGGCTCCATTCCAGGACTGTGGGATCATGACCTGAGCCAAGGGCAGACGCTTAACTGACTGAGCCACCCAGGTGCCCCTAGCTGATATTTACTGAGCTCTTACTATTACATGCCTGACCTAGGTTACCTGTTATAATTTCTCAAAAGTCCTATGAGGCAGGTACAGAAATCTCTATTTTTCAGATAGGATACCAAGTCATAGAAAGGTTAAATAATTTCCCCAGGCTTATAGATCTGGGATTTGAAGCCAAACAGTTAGACTCTAGGGCTAGTCCTTTTAACCACCATCCTGCCTCCAAAAACTATGTGTTGAATAAATAAACATGATGAGTGGATCAGATCTCCCTTATGAAGGTCCTGTCAGAAGATATTTCTCTAATAAAATGAGGGGTTGGAGTAGCATGCGTAGGATCTGAGTCATTCACACTTACTAGCTTGTCATCTCTTGTGAGCCAGCAGGCTGGCTAGGGTTAGGGCCAAAATTCTTTGGGAAAGAAACAAAGTGTACCATAGGTTCTGTTCCAGAATTCTCTAACAGACCCATTTAGCCCCAACCTCCAAATGAGGTTTATTCACTCCAAACCAGTAGTTTGGAGTCATAAACATTAAATGCAAAGAAGACGGTGGGGAAAGGAGAACAGGTTCTGAGAAAACCACCCTTTCCACTTGCAACAGTTGGAGTAACCAACTAGAAAAATGGCAGAACTATTAAAAGTAAAAATGATAACAATATGGTGGGCACATTGTTTTCTAATATCCAGTCTCCTCTTCTTCCATTGTTAAATAACTATTAATTTATAGCTATATATATTGCTTCCCAGACTCAAGGATGTATTTCCCAGGCTCCTTTCAAATTAGACGTGGTCAGATGACTATATTCTGGCAAGTGAGATTTAAGTGGAAGTGTCATATGACAGCCTCTGAGAAACTCCCTTAAGGGGGAGATGACACAAATATTTTTTCCCTCTTCAGCTTTTTCTCCTTCCTGCTGGCTGAAATGCAGATGTGATGGCAGTGACAGAAGCAGCCATCTTGGGCCATAATACATCAATATCAACAATTTGCAGATAAAGAAACTAAGAAGGGAGTGAAGGCAATAAGCCAGAAGGAATTGAGTCCTCAGGTCTTCATGGAGCAAAGCCATCAAGATGTGGATTACCTACTTTTGGACTTGAATGCACAAGAAAATTAAGCCTTCATCATATTTTAAGGCATAATGTTTTGGCTCTCTGTTACTCATACCAATTAATAGATATCATCATGATTTCTTTGAAAAAGTCTAAATTAGAAGTCAGAAGACTTGTTTTATTTCTACTTTTGCCTCTCTTTTATTATGTGATTCTAAGTTCTCCTGTTCCTAACCTAGAAGTTAGAACTAAATACAGCTCTTCTACATGTGTTGTCTGTTTTTATAGTAAAATACATTTAATTAAAAGGAGAACAGAGATTTGTGAAGTGAATGCCAAAAAGGTTGAAGGGATATGGTTACACTGTTGTCTTTGGCTTTGTGTTACCAGGGGGAGGAGACCTCACTTTAATCAATTAATTTAAGTGCAAAGGAGAGTGTTCTGGTTCACAAAATCCAAGGGAAGTTAAAACATTCAAGTTACAGAATGCCCAGAGATGAAGCTGGGCCTTAGAAAAACTGGAAACAGTGTTTCTCCATGTCTCTTAGCCCTACTTCTCTGTATTTCATATTCCTTTTTTTTTTTTTTAAGATTTTATTTATTCACTTGACAGAAAGAAGGCAGGCACAAGGAAGGGAAGCAACATGCAAAGGGAAAAGAAGCAGGCTCCCCGCTAAGCAGGAAGCCCAACACGGGGCTTGATCCCAGGACTCTGGGATCATGACCTAAGCCAAAGGCAGATGACCAACCATCTGAGTCACCCAGGAGCCTTTGTATTTCATATTCAATCTGTTGCTGTAGACTGACACTTAACACAAGTTTCACAGCTTAGAGCGGAAAGGGATGACTCTCTTTCCCTATTCTGTTGTCAGTACTCTCAGGGAAGAACCCTGACTGGCCCATCTTGGTTCAGCTGCTTTCCCTGGAGACCAATCAGTCTTGCCAGAAAGCATGCTGTACAAGAGAACTGCTCCTGCAGCGTGTGTGTGTGTGTGTGTGTGTGTGTGTGTGTGTGTGTGTGTGTGTATTTCATACAATGTGGAGACTGAATTTTATACAACTGAGTATTTGAATGATGAGCTAAATATTTGGAGCAATGAGATAAGTGTAGGGAGTGGGGAGTAGGAGGGCATAAGTGAGTGGGCACACTTTCTAAAAAGATGAACCTGGAAAGCATACCCCTTATATGAACACTACAGATGTTCAAGAGTAATGGGAGTAATTCTGCTGGTAATGGAGCAAAGCATCGTGGACCAGGTGGAAGCCAGGAGACCTGGTTTCTAGCCCTGAAAACTTAAAACTATTAGCACATCCCTTTCTTCAGCAGGTCACAGTTTCCACATTTGCAGAGTGATGAGGTTAAATTAGCCTGAATTTGCTCCATTGTTTTCAAAAGTTTTGGGTTTTTTTTTGTTGTTTTTTTTGTTTTTAATTTACAGAGGTTCTTGGGGTGTTGGTTATGATGTTGGAGATCCTCACTAGGTCTTCTTTCCATTCCCTACAAAAACAAACATCCTCTTACCCATACACACATTGACACATTCACTCACACATACTTACTCTCACATACCTTGTACTGCCACTCCCACACATACACTCAAACACATATGGTGGACCATGAATCATCAGTTTGCTGGACTGGATGATCTTGTGTGTTCCTTACAAGTTCTAAATGTTCATGAGTCTTTACAAATTGGGAACTCTCTGAGGCTTTGAGCCTAAAATTCTAGAGAGCAGCAGTTTATAGATAGAAAAGTAATGATGATGAAGGTCCAAACAAATGTCTAGGATTTTCTACTCTCCTTTGCCTTTATTCTCCCATTTGCCATAGTCTGTGTCTTCTAGTGGCTGAAGGCAAAGTGCAATCTGTAGACCCTTGAGGAGCTGCACTTATGAAAAAAGGTCTTCATAAGTCCTATTACACACAGTATTTTGCCCATCTATGAGGATCTCTACCTCTATCTTTAAATATATGTAGATTAGGGATAAAATTAAGATGTATAGTATTTTTTAGTTTGAGGTTATTTTCTGAATGAAGAATTACCAAAGTAGAGAAACTCTGGTGTGTGGGGTTTGAGAGAAATTTTGGTTGTCTTGGGGAAGGCTGGGAAGAGTCTTTCTCAGAGTTATGTTTTGGGTCAGGAGTCTTCTCTCCCCTTAAAAGCAGGTACATTTCCAGTTTGTTGCTTGGGGCAGGGATGGTCCTGTCATCCTCACAGGGCCTTCTGATGCCTTCACAGGACATGATTTCCCTCTGCCTGGTAAGAAGACAGATTCTGGCAAGCACAAAGCCATGCTGTCTCGAGCTGGCACCTTCTTGCGTGGGAACTCAAAGCCACTTTCAAGAGCCCTTTTCTTTCTGCAGCTTGTGAGCCAGGGAGGCGGCCAGCTGGGTGGTTCCCACATTGAGAAACTGGGTGGGGCCTGGGGAACCCTTTGGCCTTGGTTGAAGAGCCAGACCAAGGCCCCTCCCTGGGAATTCTATATAATGCAGAAATGGCCAGAGAAAGAGAGCTTTGTGGAGAGGGTCCCCTCCTATCAGGTCAAGACTGGTTGGCCCCTGACACTACTCTGGGCATAGAAAAGTGACTGGCTGTTTTATCACTTGGCTAGGCTGGGTCCCAGCCCCTTTTGTGGGCCTGGATGGTGTGTAAGTAGGAGGTGGAAAATGGACCTCCATGGAGAGTCTGATGTGGATCCCCTGTTGGGTGATAAAACAAAACAAAACAAAACAAAAATGCTCCTTTTTCCTCCAGGGAAGTAGAGGAGGTTTAGCAAAACAAAATCTCTTGAGATTGAGGGTAGGTGGGATGTTCTTTGGCAAAGTGGGAGTCATGTTTCTGAAAGGGGGTGCTCTATGGAGTGCTGAGTGCTGGTAAAGGAGAGAGAAGAGAGGAGAGATCTCTATACATAGGACACTGTGTTAGAAAAGGAGAGGGATGAGCCAGGTGGTTTTTCCTTCATCATTGTCCTCTCCTCCTGAAAGGGACCCAGTAGCATGAGTCAAGGATTGCTCACCCATTATGGCCAAACAGGACCCTCACCACCATGGGTTTTGATGCAAAGCACGGGTGATTTGTCATTGCACATGGATGAAATTACTGAATCTGAATGCCATGTTCCAGACACAATATAGGAAAGAAAGATTTCCCCTGAATTAAGGAGTTCCCCATCTAGTAGGGAAAGAAGATGAGCCAACAGGCAAATATGATATAGCACCATGATAGAGGGACACAAGGTGCTGTGCAGATCCTGGCAAGTGAACTTCTTCAGGATTTGGGGAGCCAGGGAAGCTTTCTGGAGGAAGCAATGTTTAAGCAGAGAGTTTAAGGATGAGGTGAGATTAGTCAAATGAATAAGAGGTGAAGGTGTTCTGGAAAGAAGGAATTGCACATGCAAAAGCTTGGTGGTGAGAGAAAGAAGTTGAGCTCCAGGAGTTCAATATGGTTGAAGATTTTACTCTGAGTAAGTTGAGGAGAGATGATATGATGCTAGAGAAATGAGCTTGGGCCTAATCAGACAGGATGGTGCCAAGGAGTTTGGACAGCATTCTGGGGCATGGAGGAGTACTAATGAGTACTGAGCCAAGGTGGCATGATCAGAAGTGAGCTTTGGAAGGATTGCTGTGGCTACCTATGGACATTGGGTTTGAAGAGGATAAGACCAAAGGCTGGAAGGTTATCGCTGAAACCCAGGGAAGAGATGGTGAGGACATGTGGGCCAATCTCGGTCTGGCATCTGGTCATGATCATTTTATCACTGCCCTCTCTCTTGGTTGATGCTGGGTAATGTGACAGCTCCATCAGAACTTACAGAAGCTGTTAGGAACCATATCATCACATCCTTGCCATCTCTTTTCTGGGTTTCAGCAATGGCTTTTAGTCTTATCCCTTTTGAATGCAATGTCCATAGGCAGCCACAGCGAGCCTGCCAGAGCTCATGTCTGACCATGCCACTTGAGCTCAGGACACATTCCAGGGTTAAATAAACTGTCAGTGGCAGTGGGATTTGGATGCTGGGTGAGGGGAGAGGCTGGCTCTGGGGATGATGGGGAGGGAGAAAGGGGAGGCAAAGAGGATACCAGCTTTCTATTTCAGTAGTGATTGAGCCCTCCAAGCTGTGAAATGTATCCTAGAGCTCTGATGAAGTCAGCTCTGCAGCCCATCTGTCCCTGAGGAATGATTCTGCAGCTGGGTTTGGGGTGGGGGGCTGGGGAAGGGATGTTCCCGTAAAGAGAGTGGTCCTAAGAGAAAGACTATACTATGGTTTGCATATTTATCAACTGTCTTCCGCACCAGAATGTTCTCACTATGACTGCAGACTTCGTTTGTATTGTTCTCTGTTGTATTCCAGTTGCTAGAATAATGCCTGGCACACAGGAGACTCACAAAAAATATCTGTTCAATGGAAAAATGATGGAGGCTACAGATACAGGGTCAGGGGCTTTGCCATTCCAATGAGTGGAATGAAATTACTGGACCCCTTTGAGATGTCACAGCAATGTCATAAAATGATTCTGGTTTTATCATTCTCTTTTATCCAAGGGTGGCTAGGATGGTGGGAATGAGCTGCATGAAGAGAAGGATGGTGGCATTTGTATGCGTATATGAGTATATGCAGTACATAACCTAGGTAATCAATAAGTAAATACACAAACAGTGATATCTGAGTAAGAGTTTCACTCTCAGCAGCAGCAGCTACACCATCCCCAGCTTGGACAGAGACCTCCCTGGGTGCCAGGAACCCAACTCATAGGTGCTTCATATATATTATCTCAATTGTCACAAAAGCTTTAGGGAGTAGATCCTACTATGAACACAGGTCTCTCTGACTCCTAAAGCTACCTTTCCTCTATTCCGACCTCCCATCTCAGGTAAGTAATTTAAAAAATATGGTTGCACCAAAAACTGTGGGCAGAGGAAAACAAACAAGCAAACAAAACCCTGCAATGTCCCAAGAGAACTCCAGGTTTGCTGGAGTCCAAATGGGCTGGAGAAATCTGCTTGGGGCCTGGCCCAGCTGGGTACTTAGTGGAAAAGAGTATCTTGTTGGTTGGTTTCTTTATCAAGAAATTATATGCAGGTCTTGTCATAGAGTTTCCAGACCTGACAAAACACCAAGAAACCCTCACCTAACACAACATTTAGTTTCTCTCTGAAAGCACCCTATCGCTGAGTGCCCCACTGGGGAGAGCCAGGAACAGGTGCCTACGATGTTCTCTGCAGGGATCACAGTGTGGCCACTTGGAATTGTCCAGCGGCTGAGGCTGGGGTGATTCTGGGGCCAAATGATGGCTGGTGTCTGTTATGCCGGGTAGACACTGGATATGTTATAAACATTGTGCTTCATGCAATTCTGCACCCTCGCCCCGGCTCCAGAACATCAAATTTCTTCTCTTGCACCCAAGGACACCCTCTGCAGAGATGAGTCACAGCTTTGAGGGAAGGAGGTTGCTATGGAATCCGAGATCAAAGGTGCCATATTTATGAGTATTAAGCTAAAAGATGGCTAAGTTAAGTGAAGTCTGACATATTCACTTGCCTGCTTGTATTCTTTTTATTCTTACTGCAGACTTGATGAAAACCTCTCTGTGAGAGGTTTTCAAGTGATGAGGGCAGAAGCAAGCCCACAGACAGGGATCAAGTGAGGGGGGCAGAAATTTCCTCTGTGCTGGAAGTCTCATGAAGGACCAGAAACTGAATCAGTGTCCAGGTAACCTGATCTTGCTGTACCATGAGGACCCAGGTGGATTGTCCAGCAGAAGGAAATATTTGTCCCCAAGCTGTTCGTCAGCTCTAATCCAAAGTACCATTATGTGATCAATCCTTATTAGTGATCCAGGACATTCTTACGCCCCCAGACTAGGGAAAGAAAAAGGGAAAGAGCCTCACCTGGATCAATACCTGACAGGTTTCTTAGATGACACCAGACAAAGATTTACAATGAGGATCCCTCCCCAGCTTTTGCCCCAGTTGCATCTGTATCAAAAGCAATATTGATTGCCTCTCAAGGCTTCCACCTTCATAGCACAGTGTGTTGGCTTAGAGAGAAGTTTTGGGGAATGTCCACAATGCTTGTCGATCAAGGTGTGTAACGGGGATTGGAAACCAGTCATCTCCACCTGGAGACTTAGTGATTTGGTACTTAGAGAATGGGTAGAGGCAACAGGTCCCAGACAGCTTGGCACCTGCAAGATTTATCTGGGCATTTGTCTGGGAAATGTCAGCTTGTTTTAGGGAGTTTCCCTATCTGCAAAGCCTGAAGGTGTGTAGAAAGGGCCCAGTGCCAACTCAGTCTCAACCTGTCCTTCTTCAAGGACAATCATAGCATCCATTTTTTAACACCACCCATATGCCAGGCTGAGTGTTACATGATCTCATTTTATCCTTCCATCAACTATATACAGTAAAGGATTATTTTCCCCCTTTATACAGATGAGAAAACAAGCTCAGAGGCTAAGTGACACAGTTAGTAAATGATAGAACCATGGTGATTCAAACTCTGGCCAGTCTGGTTTCAAAAGCCCAAATTCCTTGCAATTTAATTCAATAAGATATTTATCAGACACGTATCTTGTGGTAGGCATTGTGCTGGTCTCAGGGGATTCAGAGATAAATAGCACTGTCCCAGTGCTCAAGTAGCTTCCTGTCAAATACACTTACTAGAAATTTCAACACACTCCTGAAAACGCTATGGCAGAGTTGTAAGCATATAGGACTAGAGGATACAGGAGCAGGGATTCACTCTTTCTGGGTCATCAATGATGCTCTTTTCAGAGGCAGAGATCCTTGAAGTGACTTTTGAACAATGAGTAGAAGTGTGCCAGGAGAATAAGAAACTTCCAAATGTACTGGTATGTAAGACATATATTCTAGGATGTACCCTTGTTCACAGAAGATTTGGGAGGCTTGTTGGTAGCAGAATGGTTGAATAAACTGTGGTCCAAACACACCAAAGAATATTTTGAGACCATTAGAAGGTGGGGTTTATAGTTGTGTCAAAATGATATAAGATCCTGGTAGGTATTAAGGAGGGCATATGTTGCATGGAGCACTGAGGGAGGTGCATAAACAATGAATCTTAGAACACTGAAAAAATAAAATAAAATTTTAAAAAATGACATAAAATATGTTGAGTGAAGAGAAAGTTGCAGAAGTGTTTTGCATGTGTGTGCATCTATGGACACGCACATATCCATACACATAACTTGCAGAAGACACAGTATGGTCAAAGTCAAGGAGATGTAAACCATGGTTAGGGGAATGACTAAGAGCTCAGTTCTGCTCTAGTGTCATAAAGAAGGTGAGTCCTCAGAGGAAAGCAGGAGGTTCCCAGGAGTTGAAACGCAGGTGTGGTTGCAGTGAGGGTTTACTTTGGCAATTGGACAGGCATCTTCGGACATCAGCCTGAGCTGAGGAGACTCAAGGCTGTGTTCCAACAGGAATTACTTGCACCTAGAATGGAAGGTAGGGTAGTGATGAAGTAGGGGAAATGTCTGGGGTGTCCAGGCCTTTGTGGCTCGTCCAGTCTAGCATAGACTCACTAGGGACGTCCAGAGTCCCTTCCCCTATCTAGACATTTCCTGTCTGTTCCAAAATCTCTCAAAGTGTGGGGTGTCAGGTCCCATATGATACCCATGCCATGCCCAGAAGAGATCCTTTAACAATTAGCCCAGGCAAGACAGTGAGCTCTAAGACATCTCTGTCCCTACTGCTTCACTGAAAGAGCTATTCTAAGATCATCAGTGTCTCCCAAATACCTTCTCTTTCTTCTTTTTCTCCTTTTCTCTCTAAAGCATTTTGACTCAGGGGCCATGTCCTCCTCCATGAAAATGCTTTGAACTCTTGACTTGCGTGATAGGATACTCTCCTGGATTTTCCTCTTCCACACTGGCATTGATCTTCTTTGCTGGTCTTTCTTTATCTGGAATCTTAATGCGGGCAGCTTTAGATGTGATCATGAGTCCTCTACACTCTCCCCAGGCAATCCTATCTTCCTACCTAGTCTTTTGTGAGACAGGCCAAAGAATGTTTCCTTTTTATTTGTGTCTCCAGGAGGAGGAAAATTTGGGAGATATTCTGAGCTTCTTGACCCACTCCTACCAAAATTCTACTTGGAGAGCTTGGGAGAGGAATTAAGCCTCCACAGTAGTCTTCTTGAAGCTTATTCTCTCTGAAATTATCTTGTTCATTTGTCCACATGTTTCTTTTCTGTCTCCTCTGTTAGAATATAAGCTCCATGAGGACAGGGCCCTAGTCTGTTTCATTCACCACCATATCCTTAGCACCTCAATGCTTACACATAAGAGAGGTTCAGTAAATATTCTGTAATTGAATGAGTGAAAACATGACCCTTGAGCTCTATATTTGAAGGGAGGTGTTACGATAACTTACTTCTAAACCACAGCTTCCTGTGCTTCCTTGGATAAATCTCTCATCCTAGTCAAGTCGTCAGATATTTCTCTTGCTTTTCTGTGGCTCCAAATCAAATGCAATCTTGTCCATGCAGTCTTCTTTAATACTTCACAGCAGAATTGTTCACTCCCTCCCCATGTTCCTGTAGCAATTTGCCTCTGCCAGAATTCTTGCACTTCTTTTTAATTCTATGTGATAGTAGAATGTGTTGTTTTCTTATTTGTCTTCCCCACCAGTTGTAAACTTCATGAGGACAGAGGACATGTTTTACATTTTTCTTTTTCCTCCTAGCACCCAGCTCATTGTATGTTTCAACTCAATACATCTTGTTGAACGGGATGGAATCTAGCTGATGGCACTCTTGCAGCAATGCTTGGATAGACTGGCCAATTCATTTACCTGTTTTGCCCAATAAAGCCTCTTTAGGTCACGGTTGGCTCCTCTGTTTCAGAAGGTTGTCCCTTCTACTTAACTTGCTAGATGGCTTTCACCTTTTTGGATTCAGATTTTCCTATTTATTCAGACTTGTACATTTCAATGTCCAAACTATAAATCCAACACCATTCATTGCTCTCTTTTGGCTCATGGTATAGTTCAAAACTAATCGAAGAATTGAAGGGTTTCCAAACTTAATTTTCCTCTCTTCAGATTCCTTCTGTATATCCAGGCTATCACTAACATGCATAATGAACATTGGGTGTTATATGCAACTGATGAATTATTGAAGTCTACATCCGAAACTAATGTACACTATATTTTAACTAATTGAGTTTAAATAAAATAAATGAAAAAAAAATCCCAGTTCCAGACATATAAGCTGCGCAAAATAACTCCTTCCATTTCTAGAAGAAAGTTGTGAACCTCAGCAAATATGGTTCCACCCCTTCTCCAAACATGTTCACTCACTAAATTCTACTCACTCTGTAGGGCTCAGCACAATGCAGTCTTTTCCATCTTTCACTTACCATTTTTGTCATAATAATCTTAACAGTAATTGAGCATCCACCATGTGCCTGGCCTTGTCCTAAAGGTTTTCAACTGTACAACCTCTGATCTTCCCAAAAGCCATGGGATTTAAATATCATCCCATTTTTCGTATGAGAAAACCAAGACTCACAGAAGCCAAGGTGCTCGACCGTGGTTACCCAACTAGTAGGTGGCCAGGGAAAGACTGAAGTTCATCTCTGCCTGACTGGGTAGATTACCCTTTTCCTACCACAGCTGCTGACTCAGTTCACCATTCTCAGTGGCACATCGCTTTATTCAACAAATATTTATTGAAAGCCTCCTATGTGCCAGGAACTGCTCTAAGGGGTCAAGACAAATGAATGTAGCAAAAGCCCCTACCTTCCTGGAAGTTATATTCTACTGGAGGGAGTTACACAAAAATGATAAACAGAATTTAAAAAATACGAAGTACTAGAAAGTAGTAAGTAGTATGGAAAAAAACAGCAGGGTGAGTGTGATAGAGAGTCCTGAGATCATGTGGTAGTAAATACAACACAGTTGTTGAGGAGTCACATTGAGACAGTGATGTTTAAGCAAATATTTGAAAGAGGTAAGAGAATTAGTCATGCAAAATTGGGGAAAGAGCCTGGGGAAATCAGTCTGGGGTAAGAGCATCCCATAGACAGCTGATATGAAGGTTCTGGAGTGGGAGCCTGTCAGATGGTTCAAGAAATAGCAAGAAGGCCAATGTAGCTTGGTGGAGAGACAAGGTCAGAGGGGTTACAGATGTGTGGAATGGTGGTTCTCAATCAGGGATGATACTGAGCCCTGGAGGGTATGTGACAATGTCTGGAAACATTTTTGATTGTCACAACGTTGGATGGGTAGAGCTACTGGCATCTAGTGAATAAAGGCCAATGATACTGCTAAATACCCTGCAATGCATGAGAAAGCTCCCCTCTCCCCTAAAAAAAGAATTATCTTGCCCCAAATACCAATAGTGTTGAGAGTGAGAAACTCTGGTGTAGAGACTTATAGGACTTACAGGGTTTTGCTGTGAGTCAAATGAGGCATCTTTCGAGGAACTTGAACAGAGGAGTGACACCTGCTTTATACTTTGAAAGGAGGTGTTGTATTGAGAATAAATAGACTGTGGGGAAGAGGCAAGGGAGGAAACAGGGAGATCAACCTGGATGTGACCACCATACCCCAAGCATGAGATATGGGGTGATTCATCCCCCTCTAGGGTGGCAGGTCTTGGAAGCCAGATAAGAAGGGAAGTAACATTACTGAGTACCTAGAGGGTGCCAGGCTTTCATGTTTATTATCTCTTTAGACTGTGTCTGATTTTTATTAACCCCAACACTTAGGCTGGAGTTAAGTAGCTTGACATTCCTGAATACAAACAAGGGTTTCAGTAGAAAAGAAAAGAATATTTTTATTTTACACTTGCTGACCATTCAGAAGATATGTTCTGGATGATGCTATTTCTCTATCAATAGCGTAGAAGCCTGGCTGCAGGTCAGGCAGGTGCCCTTTCAGAGGCACAGGAGGAAACCTGTTGGAGATGGCCAGGTAGAACTCTCCTGTGGTCCTCTTATGTTATCATTCAGCAAACATGCCCTTGGGAGGTGTCTTGATGAGGCTATTACACATTCTGCTAAGAATTACACATTCCAGGGACCTGAAAGAGTTGATGCCATTTTTCCTAGCAGAGCCAAGCTCTTGAAAAATGTTTATATTAGGGTCTTTCCTCCAAATACTGGAAGGTCATCCATACAAGACCAGACAAGCAGATATAAGGGGGGCAGGCTATTACAGGAGAGCAAGAAGCTGAGTCAATAAAATTCCAGAATGGTGACTAATACGAAGTGGTGATGAAAAGTGAACTTGTCTCAGTCATGCCAATGGAATAATTCATGGTCACACCAATAATACTGTGGTCCTGCTCTGCCTCTATTGGAGAGAGAAGTAGTGCAGTGGGTGTTGCTGATTCACCTTTTCTCCATCTTTATCACCTTCCACATCCTAGGGTAGGTGATCATGCTGACCAAGCCCCTACTTCTTGGAATGTTCTCTTTTCAAGGCTTCTATGGCCATACTTTTTATCCCTTCAGCCATTACTGAAGTCATTTCTTCTGCTTAGAATTACTATATTAGGTTCCTAGTGCTGCTATAATAGATTGGGTGGCTTAAAAGAGCAAAAATTTATGGTCTCATAGTTCTGGAGGCTAGAATTCTGAAATCAAGGTATTGTCAGGGTCATGTTCCCTCTGAAAGCTGTAGGGGAATCATTTCCTCCTCTTCCTAGCTTCTGGTGGTTTGTCAGCAATCTTGGCTGTTCTTAGCTTGCAGCTACATCAGTCCAAGCTCTTTGCCTTTGTCACCAGATGGTGACATTTCTCTGTGTTCACATGGGCATCTTATAATAACACCAGTCATATAGGATTAGGGGCCCACCCTACTCTAGTATGACCTCATCTTAATTAATTACATCTGCAATGACCCTATTTCTAAATAAAGTCACATTCTGAGGTACTGGGGGTTAGAACTTCAACATATCTTTTTGGAAGGGCACAATTCAATTTATAACAATATCCTTCTCCATAGTGGCTTTTGGGTAGCTATTATTCATTCCCAAGGAGAACAACGCCTTTCCCACCCCATATGATCCTAATGGAGCATCAAGCATGAAGGTAGATTTCCTGAAAACAGTGGGTTAATTAGAATGTTGCATGTACCTGGGCATAATAATTGATCCAGTGGTGGACACGTGACTTAAGAAAAGACCATCAGAGTCCTTCTATGAAATTTTGAAATATGGTGTCAAAGTGGTATCTCCTCCACCCTTTTTATTTTTTGGAACACATTTGGGCCTGGCAGAGGACTCCTTGTTTTCCCTGATGCAGGGATAAGTAGAGAAGAGAGAAGAGAAAGTGACAGGATCCTTGTGACATCATTTCTAGCCCTGGATCCAGCTGTGCCTGAAGCCATTACTCCTGGGCCTCTGAGATACAAGGACCAACGAATTTCATTTTCTCTTAACTACTTGGAAGTGAATATTCTGTTAGTTTCTATTGAGAGAGTTTATTGGGCACCAGGTGGCTCAGTTGGTTAAGCATCTGCTGGTTCAGGTCATGATTTCAGGGTCCTGGGATTGAGTCCCGCATCAGGCTCCCTGCCCAGTAGGGAGTCTGCTTCTCCCACTCTCTGCTCATGCTCTTTCTCCCTCTCTGCTCATGCTCTTTCTCCCTATCTTTCTTAAATAAATAAATAAAGAGATAGATCAATAAACTCTTAAAAAAGAGTTAATTAACATTGCTGCCTTCCCGTCATCATCAAGCATTTTTCAAAAAGAAGCACATCAATTGCAGGGTCATAGGGAAGCTCTATTCTTAATTTCTTGAGGAATCTCCACACTGTTCTCCAAAGTGGCTGCACCAACTTGCATTCCCACCAACAGTGTAAGAGGGTTCCCCTTTCTCTGCATCCTCTCCAACACATGTTGTTTCCTGTCTTTTTTTTTTAATTAGGTTTTTTTAAATTATTTTTTTTATTCGCTTATTTGTTTATTTACAGCATAACAGTGTTCGTTGTTTTGGCATCACCCCAGTGCTCCATGCAGTACGTGCCCTCCCTATTACCCACCACCTGGTTCCTCAACCTCCCACCCCCCCGCCCCTTCAAAACCCTCTGGTTGTTTTTCAGAGTCCACAGTCTCTCATGGTTCATCTCCCCTTCCAGTTTCCCTCAACTCCCTCTCCTCTCCATCTCCCCATGTCCTCCATGTTATTTGTTATGCTCCACAAATAAGTGAGACCTATGATACTTGAGTCTCTCTGCTTGACTTATTTCGCTCAGCATAATCTCTTCCAGTCCCGTCCATGTTGCTACAAAAGTTGGGTATTCATCCTTTCTGATGGAGGCATAATACTCCATTGTGCATATGGACCACATCTTCCTTATCCATTCATCCGTTGAAGGGCATCTTGGTTCTTTCCACAGTTTGGCGACCGTGGCCATTGCTGCAATAAACATTGGGGTACAGATGGCCCTTCTTTTCACTACATCTGTATCTTTGGGGTAAATGCTCAGCAGTGCAATTGCAGGGTCATAGGGAAGCTCTATTCTTAATTTCTTGAGGAATCTCCACATTGTTCTCCCAAGTGGCTGCACTAACTTGCATTCCCACCAGCAGTGTAAGAGGGTTCCCCTTTCTCCACATCCTCTCCAACACACGTTGTTTCCTGTCTTGCTAATTTTGGCCATTCTAACTGGTGTCAGGTGGTATCTCAATGTTGTTTTAATTTTCATCTCCCTGATGGCTAGTGATGATGAACGTTTTTTCATGTGTCTGATAGCCATTTGTATGTCTTCATTGGAGAAGTGTCTGTTCATATCTTCTGCCCATTTTTTGATATGATTATCTGTTTTGTGTGTGTTGAGTTTGAGAAGTTCTTTATAGATCCTGGATATCAACCTTTTGTCTGTACTGTCATTTGCAAATATCTTCTCCCATTCCGTGGGTTGCCTCTTTGTTTTGTTGACTGTTTCCTTTGCTGTGCAGAAGCTTTTGATCTTGATGAAGTCCCAAAAGTTCATTTTTGCTTTTGTTTCCTTGGCCTTTGGAGACATATCTTGAAAGAAGTTGCTGTGGCTGATATCGAAGAGGTTACTGCCTATGTTCTCCTCTAGGATTCTGATGGATTCCTGTCTCACGTTGAGGTCTTTTATCCATTTTGAGTTTATCTTTGTGTATGGTGTAAGAGAATGGTCAAGTTTCATTCTTCTACATATCGCTGTCCAGTTTTCCCAGCACCATTTTTTGAAGAGACTGTCTTTTTTCCATTGTATATTTTTTCCTGTTTTGTCGAAGATTATTTGACCAGAGTTGAGGGTCCATATCTGGGCTCTCCACTCTGTTCCACTGGTCTATGTGTCTGTTTTTATGCCAGTACCACGCTGTCTTGGTGATCACAGCTTTGTAGTAAAGCTTGAAATCGGGTAACGTGATGCCGCCAGTTTTGTTTTTGTTTTTCAACATTTCCTTAGCAATTCGGGGTCTCTTCTGATTCCATACAATTAGCAAGACAGGAAACAACGTGTGTTGGAGATGATGTGGAGAAAGGGGAACACTCTTACACTTTTGGTGAGAATGCAAGTTGGTGCAGCCACTTTGGAGAACAGTGTGGAGATTCCTCAAGAAATTAAGAATAGAGCTTCCCTATGACCCTACAATTGCACTGCTGGGTATTTACCCCAAAGATACAGATGTAGTGAAAAGAAGGGCCATCTGTACCCCAATGTTTATTGCAGCAATGGCCACGGTCGCCAAACTGTGGAAAGAACCAAGATGCCCTTCAACGGATGAATGGTTAAGGAAGATGTGGTACATATACACAATGGAGTATTATGCCTCCATCAGAAAGGATGAATACCCAACTTTTGTAGCAACATGGATGGGACTGGAAGAGATTATGCTGAGCGAAATAAGTCAAGCAGAGAGAGTCAAGGATCATATGGTCTCACTTATTTGTGGAGCATAACAAAGAACACGGAGGACATGGGGAGATGGAGAGGAGAGGGAGTTGAGGGAAACTGGAGGGGGAGATGAACCATGAGAGACTGTGGACTCTGAAAAACAACCAGAGGGTTTTGAAGGGGCGGGGGGGTGGGAGGTTGAGGAACCAGGTGGTGGGTAATAGGGAGGGCACGTACTGCATGGAGCACTGGGTGTGGTGCAAAAACAATGAACACTGTGATGCTGAAAATAAACAAATAAAAATTTAAAAAAATGAAAAAAAGAAGCACATCATCTTTAAATATAGCCATTAAGACTCACTCTTCATAGCATATGGAACTTTACAAACAACTTTCCTACACTTTGATTCGCTGAATTATGATCCCTGCACTCTTGAGTCCTCAAGCAGACTATGCATTTAAGTGAGTGCGATGGGACTTTTGGGCACTGGATGAGAGGCAGAGCCCAGTCTCTCCGAAGTGGTAACTATCAGTCAACTCTGGCTCACTGTCACCACATGGGGATCTGATTCAGACCCAGTGTTGTGGATCTTTTTCTTTTTTTCTTTTCAAGAAAAGCCAGAAATCTGGATTGTGATGGGTGTTTACCAATGATTAAACTCTTTGTGGGCCCCTCAAAAAACACTCCTGTGACCTGAATCTAGCCCCTAAGCTACCCATTTGAAACGCCTGCTGTAAAACTACAAAATGTTAGAGCTGGAAAAGACAGTTGCAGGTAATCTAGTCTAATTCCTACATATGACTTTGATATTGTGAAGTGACTTACTCAGGATCACCTAAGTAAATACCAGCAGAGCCAGAACTAGAGCAAAGGGATTCTGATTCTCAGACCACGCTGTTACCAAACTGGGATTTCCCCCCCATTATCCCTGGCCTCCTCCAGCTTTCCCCAACTCAGGAACTGGTGCTAGTATCCCATCAGGTACCCAGGCCAGAAGGCTGGGTGTTATCCTTGGTACAGGTCAAGCATGAAGACCTATTAAATCTACCTTAGGAATGTATCTTGTATCCATCCTATTTCTCTTCCTTTCTATTGCTACCACAAGTCCCAGCCCCCTTTGTCTCTTGACTGGCCCACTGTAATAGTTTCCTAACTACTTTCTAATCTCATTGCTCCTCTGCTTTCCAGGTTTTATAAGACCTTGCAAGGTCTCTCCGCTCTGATCTCATCCTGTATATCTCTCCTCCAGCCCTTCAGCCCTCTAACCCACCATTTTCCTCTTCTCTGAGACCTTCTGCCCATGCCATTCCACATGCCTGGAATTCTCTCTCCATGTTAGTTGGTGTTAATCCTAACTAACCTTCTAGGTCTCTGAACAGTGCCAGCCCATCCTAAGTAATATATAAGTAACAGCTATTGTGATTTTCATTATTATCATCTCAGGCAAACGGCATCTTTTCAAGGATTCCTTCCCAGGTCAATCCATCCTGTGATTCACCTTCACAGCACTCAGAACAATCATAGTTCCATAACAAACTGCTTTTGCTCCTTTCTTATCTACCCGCTCCATGAGGCTTTAGGATACCCTCAGGATAAAAATAATGTGTCTCGTTCACCTCTTTATATCCCAGTGACTGTCAGAGGGCATGATATAGCACTCAATAAATATTTACTCACTGAAACTGAGTAAATACTTGCATATATTTGTATACCTCTAGCCATCAGAACATCTGGTGGAGTCTTCAATAGCACTTCCATGTTGGCCATTTTACAGATGAAGAAACTGAGGATCAGTGGAGCCAGTAACTCACTCTGTGGTCTGTGGCACATGTGAACATAAAACCCCTAACTTTTCAGCCTAGTGTCTTGTCCTTGTCCTACACCTCAGGGTCTAATGGGTCTGATGGCTAGATGGATATTTGACTTCAGCTGTGTCCTGATTCAGAATTGGTATATATATATATATATATATATATATACATATATTTTTTAGTGGCAGGAAGTCTTGTCCTGGGGAAATGTTACTTGGTTAGCATTTGGGGAAAGAGAAATATTTTTCTCTTTGTTAGCTAGCTCTGGGCAGCCTAAAAACTCTTGATCCCCACTGTTTACTGCTTTGAATGTAATGACCTGCTTTCAATCCTGTTTAATTATGGGATTTCTGATAGGAATTTGGAAAACAACTTCTAAATCCTGAGGCTTGGATGGTAGCCCATGTTTTATCTCCAAGTCTCTGTACCCAGTTTTTCGGAGAATTTTTATACCTGGCCCTCAGGCAGAGGCCTATCCCTCATTGCCCCCATTCCTTTCCAGCTCACCACTGGGGGACTATATAACCATGCTTGCTTCCCAATTTACCCACTGGATGGAAACCTCCCTTTGCTTCCATGTTGGGCTTTGCCTCTATATATTTCAGTCCTGTATGTATCCTGAGGCAGTCCTCAGCAGACAAAGCACCTGGGCTCATGTTCCATTAAAGGCAGCCTCAGATAATGGTCTGGGAGTGAGCAAAGCCAGCTTCCAGTCTTTGCTTTTCCTTGTGTTAGAGCTGGGACCTTGGGCAAGCCTCAATTCCTTTAACTGTAAAGTGAGAATAATAATATCTCATTTAGAGTTAGTGGTAGAAAAACCTAGCAAATAATAGGCAATAAAAAATGGTTTTATTTCCTTCTCTAGCTTTTGGTAGGTCTGGGGTTGGTGGGGCTGGAGACAGAAGATCAGAGACATGAGTTAGGGGAGGGAGGGTCTCTGCTAAGATTGGGCAGCTGAAAAGTCTAGTCTGGGGAAGTGACAAAGGCACCTTTGTTGGGTGTTAGGATGAGGGACAGCAAGGGGTAGAAAGTGAATGACCTCTGGGCATTAGAGCTAGGCAGACCTTGTTCAAATCCCCGCTCTACCACCTAATAGCTGGGTGACGGGGTGATAGCTGATCTGAGTCTCAGTTGATGCATCTGTAAAATAGGAACAAAGATTTCCATGTCAAGGGGCATCATGAGGACTGGAGCAAATTTACAGCTAATATACAGGAAGCCATTCACCCTGCCCAGTGACTCTTGCTCTGGTGTCTTCTCCCACCTAAAGGCCTGGGGGCCACCTGGTTCTGAGCTTGTTTCAGGGTATCTCCCTGGCAAGGCACAAATAGGAATTGGGATCCATACCTGCATTTTCTGTTTCCTAAATAACAAACATTATAGCAGCTACCTTTTATTGAGTTCCAACTGTTCTTAGCTCTTTTTTGTAGTGGAGAAAACACGAACTTGGAGGCCGTCATTTGCCCAAGATCACTGAGCAGGTTGATGAGGGAGCTGACTGTCTGGTTTCCCCTCAACACCAACTTCTGTCTGGCCCCCTTCTCACTGCTCTGGGCTTCCTGGATTCCTGAGGCTCAGATGGGTTCAGGCCAGCTGTTATGCCCTTATTTGGATTCCAGCCACTCACAAAGGGAGCAGCAGTTTCACCATGTTCCTGCACTCGCAAGCCCCTTCCTGTTCCCAGTGTCCTAGATTCACTCCCTGCACTGTCCCCAGCATGTCAAGCAGGAATTTGGAGGGGAGGATCCGCTACCTTTCCTACATCCTTCATTAGGTGGGAGCTTTGGCAAGCAGAAGAGGATCAGGTGCCCCCAGGAAGGCAGGGAGTGAGAAGTTACAGATTATTAGGGAAGGGTACCAAGGAAGGTTCTAACTTTAAGACAGAGGCCACTTGACCTTCATTTCCTCTGTCCATGTGGGTGGATTCATGTGGCTGTTCCCTCCAAAGGAGAGAGGGAAGCCCCTGTGTACAACATTACAGAGATAGAAGGCTGGACTACCAGGAAAGGGGAGGTGGCAGAATGGGGAACATATGTGCTCAGATTACAGGGAAAGGCAAAATGGTGATGGAGTGAGAGCTTGGGGTTGATGCACTAGTGGGATAAGCCCCTTCTTAATATTTGGTTTCTCATGGACATGGCTGTGTCCCTTTCTGTCTCCTCCAGAACTTCCCCTCTCCTTCCTGAAGTCTCACTGAATCTGACCTGGGCGGGGGGTGGGGGAGGTGGGCCTTGCTGGGAGCTTCAGTCCCCAAGTCCATATTCTGGACTCTGGAGCATGCACATGGCTTGATTTGAAATCAGGAAAAAAAAAAAATACACCGCCTCTTCTTGCCTTCCCTTCAGAAACTGCTGTGTTCCCCTATGTGCTCCTGGGGGTGGCAGGGTAGTACAGCTAGGGGTGCAGGGAAGCCTTGGGAACCCACCTCTGCATGCTGGCCCTCCTGCCAGAGCTCAGTGGATGGCCAGCCTCCACCTCTCCACGGAAGTGTCCTCTTCTTTCTAAGGCCTTCTTTTGAGACCTTTCAGGGCTTGTTAATTAGCATGCATTCAGGCCCAGGAAGAAGCAGACCCCAGCCCTGACCCACATGCGCTATGCTCCAACCATCCCAGGAAAATTCCTCATTTGTCAAAAATATGCATATTTTTCTGTCTCTGCAGCCTCTGCCTTCTCTGCTTGATCTATACTAAAAAAATGATGGTCATTCTTTAAGGCTCAGCTCACAGGTCCTCTATTTTCTGAAACCTTTTCCAGCACCCCAGGCATAATTAGTTCCTCCTCTTGTCACCTCCCAAAGCCCTTTGTACCTTCTGCCATGATGACATTTCTCATACTGCATTCTACTTACTTGATTTTAAGTTACGTTTTAAAACACAGACATAACACATGTTTTCTGTATAACGACAAGAATAAAATCCTCCCCTACTCCTACCACCAATCCTTCAAGCACAGTACACCAAAGCTAATTCCTATTAGCAATTTCTTCGGAGGATTTCCAGAAATTTCTATTAAGTAAGCATATATGTGGATGTGGTTATGTATAGTCAGTTATTTGATCCAAACTGGGTCATATAAAGTTATTGCTCTGCAACTTGCACTTTTCCCTTATTGGACATCTTCATTTTTGCAGAAAAATAGTTTACATTAATGCTCTATTGGATATATTTGACCTAAAATCTGTCATCTGATTTTTTTAAATAAAATGCTTACTTTGTTTTCTATTGTTTTGCTATGTAATCTCCTTCTTTTTCTTCTTCCCTCCCTTCTTTGTTCTTCTACCTCTTGTCTTCCTTCTGACCCTCTCTATTTTATTTGTGAGGTTTCTTTTTTTACCCCTTCCTTTCTTCTAATAGCTTGGAAGGCTTGTAGTCTGTTTTTAATCCTTGAAGTTATCACCCTTATAACTTTAAACAGTATCCATAAACATCTGGATTTATTAATTTTGTTCCATATTCAATCCACAGACCCTCCACAACCAAAGACACACAAATTGGGGCATGTATACATTCCTACATCCTTCCTCTGCTGTTGCTGTTGGCTAAGCCTTTGTATACTGCTGTGATTGGAACACTTACATTCTGTGTTGCGACCATAATCTCCACAGGTGTTCAGCCTTCGTTCTATATTTAAATGAGTATAATATTCACCACCAATTAATGCATTTCATTGCCTCTCCATTCTTAAGCTGGTAATTTTGATATATTGGGGGGGCTAGGTTTTTTTATCAAGTCCCCCATTGCCTTGAACTTGAGTGTTATGTGCCATTTTCCGAGTCTGCTGGTGAATGTCCTTCAGCTACTTTTTTCCTTTTTTAAAATTTAAATTCAGTTTAATTAACATATAGTGTACTATTAGTTTCAGAGGTAGAGTTCAGTGATTCATCAGTTGCATAAAACACATATTCATTCACCCATGCTCATTACATCACATGCCCTCCTTAATACCGGTCACCAAGTTACCCCATCCCTCTACCCTCCACTCCTCCACTAACCCTCAGTTTGTTCCCTATATTTAAGAGTCTCTTATGGTTTGCTTCTCTTTCTGTTTTTGTCTTATTTTTCCTTCCCTTCTCCTATGTTCATCTGTTTTGTTTCTTAAATTCCACATATGAATGAAATCATATATTCGTTTTTCTCTGATTGACTTATTTTGCTTAGTATAATATATCCTCTCGTTCCATCCATATTAGTGCAAATGGCAAGATTCCATTCTTTTTTCTGGCTGAGTAATATTCCATGGTATGACTATATGCCACATCTTCTTTATTCATTCGGCTACTTTTATACATGAAAGACAACTGACTGCCTACTAAATTTGAGAACATATTCATTACCTTCAGAATTTTGTGTCCATTGCTACCATGTCTTTTGGCACTAAAGGGTAAAGTCACAGGCCAGCCTGACTTTTCCTTTAGCATATTTCCTAATTTCACTACCTGAATATTCTCCATCAAAATTCCATTACCTTAGTATTAAGGCTGTTTTTGTTTATTGTTCTATAGATTAAGGCATTTCTTTAGTTCAGAAGTTTTTTTCTACAATATCTTTGAATACGTTTGTGGCCCATTGTTCTGTTCTTTTCTTCAGAAATACCTAGTATGCATGTTTGAATATCTATTGTATTTCATAAGTATTGCTTTCTATTTTATTTCATTGTCTTCATTATTTTCCCATTTCTTCCATTTTTAATCCCTATTTATATTATTGGCTCTTCTCTCAATTAAATGAATTCCACATCTTACTGATGTTATTTTCTCCCTCCATAGAGTTTTATTATTTAAATTTTTTCACATTAGATCCGGTCTGCTTATTTGTAGTTTTACTTTGGAAATGTTTTACTCTGGTCTGTTATTTTCTTAGGGATATAATGTGGTGGAATGAGGGGATGAGCTGGGTTGATAGCAGATTACCTTTGAGATTCTTGTCTAAGACTCTGTTACCAAGTATGCTCTGCCCTGGGAGTGCATCTATCCAGGTTTTCAAGCATCCTTCCATGGATGAGGTAAGCATGGATCACAAGGAAGATGCAAATCTGATGGGTTCTCTGGTCATTTAATGTTTATATATCTCTTCTGGTGATTAGATGCAAGTCTGTTGTTTCCCTCTCTCTCTCTTCTACTTCATCCCTAAGATATTTAAGAAATGGGAATCAGGGATGAAGGAATAATAGTAGCTACCTACATAGTGCCTCCTGTGGCCGTCTTCCTTGCCATCCAACCTCACTCTTCCATGGCCCACCCACACCTCTGCTCCTTTGTTCTCCAGCAAATGATCATTTATTCGGCTTTTAGGGATCCTCTTTCTTATTTTCAAGGAAATCTGGCTAAATATGTGATTCCTTTCATTGTCTTCCTTTGATGAAGTCCAAGCTTTGCTGAATGTGGCAGATATCAGTTTTAGCCAGTTTTATTTAGAATAATATTAGCTTCCCTAGCAACAATTTTACCACCAATTTTTAATGAGTGAGCATGATATAAGTTCATTTCTCATTTACATAAGAGTCTGATGCAGATGTTTCTGGTCAGTGGGCAGCCTGCCACACGGTGATTCAGGGGTCTGCACTTCTATTTTGTGGGGTCTTAAAGGCCCCTCTATCCAGCAAGAGGAAGGGGAGAGAGAGGGAGGTGGAGAGAGAGATTGAGGGAGAAGAGAAGGAATCTTAACCATCCCTTATCCTCCCTGGCCCAGAAGTGACATAGATCACTTTTATTCTCACTCCAACTATGAGAACTAGTCACATGGCTCAATGAAACACAATGGAAAGCTTGGGAAATGTGGTCCTGCTTGGGTGGCTGTTCCCTACCCACTCCTCTCTATTATGGAAAGACAAGAATGAACTCTGGCAAGCAGTTAACCATCTCAGCCTCACAATGATTTCCTAATTGAAGATGGAATTTTCTTTACTATTTTAATTCTTCATTCTTTGTGTTTCAGAAAAGGGAGTACAGTAAACATCTCGTAACCTGTTTACACATCTGTCTCTCCTATACTAATCTGTGGTCTCCTCTAAATGAGGGCCATGACTTAACCTTTTGATATTTTCCAGCTCCCAGCATGATGGCTGACATGGAATAGATGCTCAATAAATTCTTCCTGGAAGAAAGAATGAATTCCTGTCTGGGTGAAAAATGCTTTTCCCACCTTCCTCATTCTCAACTTAATTTTCAATCCCCTCTTTGTTCTCAGGGCCGATCCATTTTCTCTTCTCCACTTTCTCTTCCCTTCATGGTTTGGCTGTCTCTTTTGTCTCCTTACACTGATTCAACCCTCCCCTGGGTGAGGTCTGGTTAGAGCTTGGTCTGTGGCTCAGCAGGCTTCTTGCTGCCAAGGCAACATTTACCAATGTGTCTCCTTGCAGCTTGGCTGTAAGATTTGACACTGGAGAAAGAAAATCTCTCTGTCTGGGGAAACAGAACCCACTGGAGAGGATGCCAGGTGTGCTACCACTCCAGCTGGTGTTAAAAGTCACGGACATTAAGTGGGACTAGGGTGTGGACCAAACACATGTGAGGGAGAAAAAGACTGATGAAGGAAATGACTCTTCCCTGCTTTAAATGCCTTGACCAGGCACTATATTCAAATCGACTTCTTATGGCTGGTTCCTTTTTCAAAGTGGATAGTTCCCAGGAAGGGGCATCAATAGAAGAATAGTAGACTAGACAAGCTAAGAGCTTGATCATTAGAATCCAATACACCTATGTTTAAGTCCTGCCCTGCCATTTACTGACTGTATGAACTTGGACAAATTATTTAAGCAATTTGAGATTCAGTTTCTTCATCAATAACATTGATAAAATAATACCTATCTTACTGGGTTTTTATGAAGATGAATTAAGTTTAATCTTAGACATGAAAGAGATATTCAATATGTATTGAATAAATAAATACCAAATGTACATAAAGTTCTTAACATAGTACCTGGCACATTATAAACAATGATAGGCTAGGTTTGCTTGGTTTACTGCAGTAACAAAACCCCCAACATCTCATATCTTAAAAAAAAAACTCAAGACTTATTTGTTGCTTATGCTACATATCCACAGAGGGTCAGGTGGAGATTCTGCCCCAAGTAATCCTCAGTGGAACAGCCGCCATGTGAAATTTTTGTCATCTCTATCCATTAACAGACAAAGAATATTTCTCATTCCTTTATTCTGAGTTTGGTCATCTAACTTACTCTAGCCAATGGGATGTTAAGGACCTCAAAGGAAGTAGAAACTTGAACAAGCACTTGTATATTTCTGCTTGAGCTCTTATAACTCTGCAATCAACACAAGAACATGCCTGAATTTGCTGCCGAAGCAAGAGAGATATGTGTAGTAGAGCCAAGATATCCCAGTTACTCAGTCAAGGCTACCCTAAATCAGTCCACACCTAGCTGACCCCAGACATCTGAGCAAGACCAGACAAGATCAAAAGGGCACGAACCCCATCTGATGCCAGATTGATAAGCAATAACCAATTGCTCTTGTATACTGAGGTTTAGGGGTTGTTTTTCTACACACCATTGTTGTAGTAATGGATAACTGTTACACCCTGACTTGGGCTCAACCTCTCCAGTACATAGGACATTCCTCAGAAAAAAAAAATAATATGGTAGATTTTATTGAGGACTTCAAGGGAAAGTCTAAAGGGAGTGTGACATCACGCAACATGATGAGTTTCCACTTAATATGGCTTTTCTCTTGTTTCTTTGGCTGGAATGCTAACCAAAGTTTCTCCTTTACTTTAAATTCACACAGGACACTATTCTGCCAGCATATATCTATTCTTTTCCCCATCTGATCATCCCCTCTGTAAAATCTCATTCTTTCTTCTATAGAACAATTAGGACTTGTCCCAGATATTCAAGACCCAAGTACTTGGCAAAGTACTGTTTGTGGGAACTACCTTCCTTAGAAGCCAGTAGTTTATAAATAATAATAATCTCTGTTTTCCTTCATGACTCAAGGGAAGCCCTTTGAGGACAGTGATGTTGCATTATTAGTTCTATTATCCTTAGTAAAGCTAAGGTAAGCTTAGTAAAGTTTAGCAAAGTTCCGGGATCATTTTAGGCAGTCAGTAAATGGGTTTGGAAATATTCAATGTTATTTGAGTAAATTTAGAGCATCCATACCCTCAATACTTCTCTTTAATGGGTAACTGAGAGCTAACTATTAAAAGTAAGCATTATTTATCTTCTGTGTACATGAGAAAGATATGAGACATTAGACTTATGTAAATGCTCAGTGACATAAGATGGGAGAATGTGGATAATATGCTCCAAGATGGCAAGGTGACATTGTATCCATTTTATCCATACATGGTCATGAGGCCCCAACAGGTCATTAAAGGCCCAAGGTCAGAAAGCCAAGAAGAGGTCAACTGGAGAAAAGCATCTGGACCTCTTACTTTCTCCACTGAACCAGACATTGAGCCTTGGCACTGGACACTCTGAAACTTGGCCTGCCTTCACACAAAGCTTGGCCCAGGGTCTCCAATGGCTCCACTGAGCTTGGCGGGGCACACTGACAGAGTTGGCCCAGAAAGGCTCCAGCACAACACCCAAACTCAGCAGTGGCCCCACCACAGAACACTCGTTTTGGAGGCTTTACCTGACAGAGAGCAGTGCATGGACAACCTCCGGCATGTGCACTGAAGTTGGTTCTGACAACCCAGGGCTGCACATGGGCTGGTGGCTTCCCCTGAGCCAAGGCGCACTGGGCTCAGTTCAGGAGAGAAGCTACTGCCAATGGGCAGGGAGATTTAGCATTCCACCCCTGCTCTTTTAATCCCCTATGTGCAGGAATGTTCCACTGCAGAGACAGCAGAACTTGCAGAGACAGGAGGTGGTGCCAAAAGGGAGGGAGTGATGGAGAAACAGCTTTGTGGGGTTTAGGGGAGGGGAAGGGTAGTGGGTTAGGTTCTATCAAGGACTGACTGTGTGACCTTGGACAGACAAGTCACATCCCCTCTTGGGACCCCCTTTCTTCATTTTCAAAATATGAGTATAGACATATATTCATATACATATATATATGCATACATATATGTGCATATATATATATATATATATATATATATATATATATGATTCATCTCAAGATCAAGTTCTAAAATTCTAAGAGCTGTTTTGGTTGTGTAGTCTAAGGTGAGATTTTTGTTTTTAACATACAAGACCTCTCCAGATTTTTATATATGCACATTTGCAGGAAATAGGATATTTTATTCAGATATCAGAGGGAGAGTCCACCCCTCAATTCAATTCTAGAATTTTAAGCACCTTGAAGCAAGGCCTATGACTCACACTGCCAAGCACATAGAATTCTTCTAATGTCAGAAATCGAGGGGCACTTAGAGGTCATCCAGTCCAATCTTCCCAGTTTTAGATGAGGACACTGGAGACCAGAGATAGGAAGTTATTTTCTCAATGCCATACAACAAATCTCAGACCCACAATTCAGAATGTATCATTCCCAAATAAAACTGTTTTTAATATTTAAAATTTTCTGCAATTCCAAGGCTAAAATCCAAGGTTTTCAGATCTTTTAAAACAGGTTTGCTCTTTCCTCCTTTGAACAACTTTCAGGGTTAACTCAGATTGACCAAGGAGGCTCTGAAAGTCTTAGGCTTATGTGAAATCTGTGTAATCCAAAGGCATAAGTGTCCCTTGGGGCTTCTGAAGATTTCCCCCAAGCAGCCCAAGCCTTGGACAGCAGCCACCCTGGAAGGAATGTGGCCTCCTGCATAGTTGGTCCCAACTCCAGCTCCAGGATAGGATATAAGACCCAAGTTGACATGACACAAGCCCTATTATGAACAAGAGGGTCACAACACTCTCCTGATGACTAACATGCTAATTTGAAAAGTCTGCCTGCAACTAGAAAAACAAACAAGAACAATGAAGCTTAAGGCAACCTTTTAGACAAACAGGAGGCAATGCAAAGCTCAAAGCATGAAAGGAGTCCCTGACCATCATTGTCCCTTTCACAAACACCAACTAAGGCCTGTTATGTGCAGCAAATGTGCCAGGTATTTTGGGGGGGATACAAAAGAGAAAACAAACCAAGCCTGATCTCCAAAACCTCAGAACTTGAGGGGATTAGACAAACATTTATACGGCTAATGCTTCCAGGCACTAAGTGAAAAACATCTCATCCATCCTCTGTAGCTTTAAATACTATAGAATTATTAAGCAACTCCAGCTTAGATCCTTCTTTTGAGTTCCAGACCAGAATCCTACACAGCATCACTGCTTGAATGTCTCACACACAACATAACTTTTTCAAACAGAACTCATGGTCTTTCACCTCAAATTTTCATTGTTCTATTTGACACATAACACTATAACTTACTCAGTAGCTTATTCCAGAAATGAGAGTCATCCTCGATAATTACTTCTCCCTCATCAATCCCTCACATTTAATCAATCACCGAGTCCTATAAATTCAAAACATTTTAAATATGACTCTACTTGTCCCTTCTTAACTGCTGCTTCCCTGAATGTTAGTTAACAGAATCGCTTGTCTCAACAGACTCAGAATTGGCCATCTACAACCCACCATCACTTCCATTCTCCACAGAGCAGTGAGACTTATTTTTTTCAAATATAAATTTGATTTGGTCACATTCCTGCTTAAAAAGTCTCAGTGGAGACTTGTGATTCCACCTATGAAAGGTTTAACTGTTAGAGAAATTGCCCTAGCACCATAAACAAGTAGAAAAATGGACAAAACATATAAAACAATGGTTTTCAGACATTGGACAATAGGCAGGATTGTGATAGGTAGGTAGTGACAATAGGTAGTACTGTGATCCTTGAGAAAAAAGCAGCAAATAGGGTGAGCCCTATGATTGTCCGAGTTTTTTGGAGCCAGTTCCCAAGCTGCAGCACAGGGAGGGGAATTGAAACAGAACCTGACTGAGTTAAGGAGACAGAGACTGAAGTTAGAGGATGCTGAGGCTAGAACTTATGGGCAGGACACTTGACGAAGAGGGCACTGTACACACACAAACACACACAGACACACAGACACACACACACAGACACACACACAGAGAAAAAGAGAGAATCCCCAGATCATCAAAGGAATTCCTTGAGTCTTTGACTGAATACTGACCTGAGCACACATGAGAGGAAGCTACCAGATACCGGGGAAAAACACTGGAGAGCAGCAGGCCAAACAATTCCTAGAGCTCACAAAAGAATGGGAATAATTTATGTTCTGAACAGCCCAAAGCAAAGAAAACTTGTAATTCAGAGGCAATGAATAGAGTCCTTAAAGGTATAATACCTTAATAATGGAGACCAAATTAGTCCCAAAATAAATGCTGATATGTCATATGTTTCATAAAAAACTGCCTGAAAGATAAAGCTGATCTTAAGTTATTTAATTGCTCACTAGCACAAAATCCAATGCTCTTGAAATATGTACAACAAAATCCAGCACCCAATAACAAAAAAAATCGCAAAATCTGTTATCCAATAAAAAACGATCAGTTAACCAAAGAGGCAGGAAAATATAAGTGGTACACAGGAGAAAAACCAATCAATACTATCAGAACTAGAAATGATAGAGATGTTTGAATTAGTAGACAAGGAATGCTAAAAAGCTATTATAAATCATATATATATATATAAAATAAGTCATATATATATATGTCATATATCATATATCTCCAAAGATACAAAGAAAAACATGAATGTGATGAAGAAATAGATGGACAATGTAAATAGGATGTACTTGGAACTTAGAGAGTGAAAACACAGTATCTTAAATGAAAAAATACATTAAATAGGATTAAGCGCAGATTATAACTGCAGAAGAAAAGATTGGTGAACTTGAAGATGTAGCAACAGAATCTATCTAGTTTAAAGCACAGAGAGAAAAGAAGACAGCAGTGTCCCAGTAAGCCATGAGACAGTATCATGCAGTCCAATGTATGTGTAACTGGAATCCCTGAAGAGATTAGTACAAGAAAATTTTTAAAAATTAGTAGACAAACTTTCTAAATTTGATGGAAATTTTAAGCACAAGAAGCTCAATGAACTTCAAACAGAAAAAAACAACAACACAAAGACAACCTTACTGAGGAACTCAAAATTAAAATGCAGAAAACCAGTGAAAAAGAGGAAATTTAAGAAGCAGAGAAGAAAACCAACGATGTACTATACCTTGGCTAATTGGATTTAAAAATAAAAAAAAAAAGAGAGAGAGAGAGAGAAGAAGAGAAGAAAGACACCTTCAGTACAGAGGGACAAAAAAGCAGAATGACAGCAGAAGCCATGCAGGCTGGAAGTAGTGTGGGACAATGTCTTTAAAGAGCTCAAAAAGAAAATGGTCAAACTGGGTTTCAGTACACAACAAAAATATCTTTGAAAAATTAAGGCAAAATGGCCCACACATCAACCAAAGCTGAGATAATTCATTGCCAGCAGACCTGTGTGAGAAAAAATGGTAAAAGAAATTCTTCTGGCAGAAGTGGGAATCTAAGAGGAAAAGAAGAGACTGAAGGGAAGAGACAGGGTTTTGGGCTTGGGGTAGGGGGAGGTATAGGATCTGAGGAGGGAGATTGAGAAGCAGTTAATTTGCAGCAAATTGACATTCATTTATTTCACTGACTAAGAGCCCTTTGGTGCTGAGGCTCTCTTTGGCTTCTGATCAGTCATTCTTATCACTCCCCCACTGTTTGCTTTTGCCCTTTCTCCAGGAGAGTCCTGCATCTTGTCCTGGTCCCTCTTCTCTCCCCTCCAAAATAACTCACTTCATATTGGCCCTTGACCTTTGTCTCCTGGCCCCTGTCACACTTCTCCTGGCCTCCCTGCCTCTCTTCTCCAACACACCATCTTCCTCCTGCTGCTTCCTATGCCATGCACACATATTGGGATGCTTGCTCTCCCTTTAAGACGATATCTTTCTGTGACTTGCTTTTTGCTGTCCTCCCTTCAGTATCTTTTGAGTCTTTAACATGAGCATATATTACAATAACAATAACAACAATAATAACAATAACAATAATAATACTAACCCATGATGGGTAATGAACTCATGGGACAATGAATGAGGATTCTCAGTCCCAGAGTCCCTCAAATGATGCAAGTTCAGGATCCGTGAGCGGATGCAGACATGTCCTTCCACCTCCTCAGGAACTGTGGGCACTTGCCACACAACTGGTCAGGG
Organism: Meles meles; assembly: GCF_922984935.1. Lineage (NCBI taxonomy): Eukaryota > Metazoa > Chordata > Mammalia > Carnivora > Mustelidae > Meles > Meles meles. The sequence goes on along the minus strand of NC_060072.1, from coordinate 14,282,105 downwards.
ACTTGTGGTAGTGTAAATCAGGAAAAACCCAGGACATATGAAGAAAACCTGAGTCATCGCTTTTGCCCCTAGACCTCAACTCAGAACCACTGTGATTCCGAGAAGCATGGGACTCTACATTCCTTTTTCCAAATACTTCTTGCTTAGACACTCAGAATCTTCTCTTCCTAGTCAACCATGCTGTGAGGTGTTCCCTTTGCTCAAGGCCACCAGGATCAAAGGGAGATGTAGGGTGTTAGTCTCACACTGACCAGGGTTCACTTTTGGGTTTTCTTATTTGTCCATTTGCCTCCAGGTAAGTAAGACTTATCTTCCAGAAACTTAGCATAATTTCCTGTGAACTGGAGAGAACAGACCTGCCTCGGAGGCTTCTGTGATATCCAAATGAGATAAGTGGGAGGGCCCCATAGGAAATAGGAGCATTTCCCCTTTCTCTTCTCTTTACAAGTAGCTCCAATGTTATCATTGTGTTGCTCTCTCCCTAATGATAATCTTAGGGGACAGTGCTTTAAGTCTTGGGCTCCACATTGGGCTGGTGGGGAAGGGGCTTGGAGGCACTGTGTCTAATTTTCATAAATGTCCTTGGGCCAGTCTCATTATCTATAAAATGGGCACAACTGCACCTACCTCAAAGGGTCATGTGAAGTTTAGGAGGAGTTATGCCTGTGAAAACAGTGTACATTGACAGTGCTCTGCAACACAGGTGAGAAACTAACATCTAGAACCATTAAATGATCTTTTCAGGATCTCCCCATCTGTTGTCTGATACCTTATAACTCACATCTGAAAAAAAGGATTGTTATTATATATGAATGAGAGCCAGTTACATATAGTTGCTGCTAACGTCTCATAATACAAGAGAAGTATCTGCCATTCATGGAGCGTGTCATCTGTGGCAGGCAGTGGCGTGCCCAGCTCTGGAGTGACTGAAGCCATCAACAGATGCAGAGTATTTATCACTGACATTGTTGAGAAATGTTGAAGGGTGGGGATCATAAGAAGCAGACCCAGATTTTAGCCGGCTTTGTAATGGCTTGTAAGTTATCTAGAGGCAGTGTGGCCCATTTTAGCCTGCACTCCAGGTGGACCATTCCCACTGTTCTTAGAGCTCTACTGGTAGTAGGCTGTGTGGCAGTGACGCCAGAAAGATGATTTCATTTAATATTCATGCCAACCCTGGGAGAGAGGTATGCTTCTCCTTTGCTTATTCACAACTATGAAAACTGAGGTGCAGCTGAAGACCCTTTCCCAGGTCACCCACTTACTGATTCCAGGCAACACAACTTTAAAACTATCCCAGCTGAGGCTTTAATGGTCTCAAGGAAAGCACAAAGGAGTGGTGTCCTACCAAGGCTCTTTGCAGACCTTGTCCAGAGGCTGGGTGAGTGTGCTGCTTAGCCTGTCTCATAGAAGCAGCTTGTCTGAAGCAGGAATTGACCTTCACCATGCTTGTCTCCCTCTGCTTCTAAGAGTCCTCCACAGAGCCAGGGTGCCCACCTTTAAAAAGGTGTTAAAAAGGAGCAGGGTGCAGGTTTTGTTGTGAGGAACTCTCGTCACCACTTGTCCCCTGCTCAAGGAAGCCATGCCCTTGCGTGAGCAGCTCTGGCTAAAGGGTGACCTCATGTTGCAGGAATTTCACCGTGGGTTGTATATAGCCCAGATGGAGCTGCTTTGGGTGACAATGCATGGGTCCGGCCTGGAAGAGGGAAGCCCCCAGGCTCTGCTGGGCAGTAGGGGCCAGCTCCTGCCTTGTGGGAGCAAGCAGAGGGTAAGAGATGTGTTGACACCAAGGTCCGAGGGCAGCATGGCTCTGGCCACACTTGTGGTCAGGGCAAATAGGCCTCCTGGAAATGTCCCAGCTGTGGCTTTATTCTGTGCCCTTGGGAAATGGCTGCTTGCAGGCCCTTCCAGTCTGAGAGACATGGCAATTTTCTAGATAATTCGGGCTTCCAAACCTCTCTCTCTCTGCCTTCATTCCAATTATTCAGGGTTTTTGTGGGAATTCTGAGGAACGACTTGCACTGCATAAACTGTGAACCAAGAATAGGAACCAACCACTTGACTGGTCGAATCCTTAACCAAACCCCAATATTAATTTTCTATAAACGCAATTCAGATGGAATCAACTTTGTTTTTGTTTTTAGACAAAACCAAACCCAACTGGATCAGCTGGAACCTGAATCAACCCACTATGTGTTCTAAAATTAATGGACCAGAACAAAATTGGAAAATGAAAACATCTTTGAGTGAAAACACCATTTCATCAGCTTTGTTGGACCAGGATATTTTGTGTTTTTAAAAAATGGGAAAAAATCCAAATACAGAAATAATAATTATGCATCAAAAAACATTCAGAAAAAGTGAAACAGCATAAAGATGAGTATCATCTGCAATCTCACCATTGGGATATTTCCACAACTTTTTTCAATGTGCCTTTCCCCCTTTTTTACATAAATGTGATTATTTATGGAATAATAAATATTTGATCATCTCCTTTTTGTTAAGAATATCTCATAGAAAAATTCCACATCAACATTAGAAAGCCACATCATTGTTTTTAATGGTCGCAAAGTATTCATCAGATATATCCTGGTTTATTTCCCTGATTCTCTATTGGTAGTTAACTTAGGCTACTTCTATTATTTTACTTTTACAAATAATGATTCAATGAATGGCTTTGCTCATGAATCTTTGCATTCTAGGCCAAGAAATCAATGAAGGGTTTCTAAGTCAAAGAATATACATGTTTTTTACTTTTCACATATATCCAGATTTTCCCCCAGGAAGGTCATAACAATTTTCACTCCCACCATCAGTGGGTAAAAAATGTTGGTTTCCTCATATCCTGCCTACCACTGACATGCTGAAGATGTCTGTTATTCTATCCGTCTTTCCAGGACTCCAGAGGGAACTGTCTCACCCACACCATAGGGTGACTAACTGTCCCAGTTTGTTCAGAATTGAGGAGGGTCTTGAGACATAATTCAATTTTAAAACCTGGAAAGTCCCAAGCAAACTAGAATGAGTAGGTCATTGTACACTGGCCAGCTGTGTAGCCAGGACTTTTACAAGAGCCTGAAATGCTCCAGTGCTGAGTTTAGTTATAGGTGATTGGACCGGGAATGGATACCTGGGCCCAGGGTGTCTAATCTCTTTGCATGAAGGAATCATCTGAAGTCAATCAGACTTCTTTTGGGAATTTGCTTTGGGAACAAGAAAGGAACGTATCAATGAGCAGTGGGAAATAGGTCTGAAAGTCCATTAATGAAAGAGTGGACAACAGGGATCAGTTAGTGAAGTATCAGCTGAAGTAACAGGGGAGGGAAAATTAGGAATAAGGAACTGGTCATAAGAAGCAGAGGGAGGAGCAGAGAAACAAGATTCTTCAATGTTCTTGCACTTCCCAAGGACTTTCTTGTTCGTTTGTCTCTAGATTCCTGTGCAAGTATCCTCAAAAATAATCCCGTGAAGGAATAACAGTTCTTTGCAAGTCAAGAGACTTGTTCAATACTCCTGGTTATTACCCATCATTTTCATCTTCAATCAACCTGATTGGCCAAAGTGGACTTCTCATTTAATCTCATTAAAAGTTGCATATCTTGCACAAGTCCAAGTTTAAACATCTTCTTGGAAATTCATGCTTCCAGGATTTAGTCTGTGGACCAGGCACAAGTGAAGAATAAGGTACAGGGCAAGAATTGCTGGATCCTCTGATGGGGTATCCCATATCAGGTCTTCATTTTGGCAAACTGCCTCCCCTTTCCAGCATGGAATCTGGCCTGGTAACTTGCTTGTGGTCAGGTAGACTCCCACCCTACCTCCTGTTCCTTCTGGCTTTTTAACCCCAGTCAGATAATCTCACCCAGTGTAGCCCTTGCTTTTCTCTCTGCCCTGACTAGCTCACTCAATGTGACTTTCTTCTCCCCATACACTCTTCATAGAATTACTATTTTATTTTCCACATAGAACATACCACAATTTCCTATGACATGATTGATTTTTATTGTTTTCTCCCCAACAAGATGTAAGCTCCTTGGAACTTGTCTACTACGTTTTGCTCACTGTAGTCTCACTGTCAAGGACAATACCTTCCATGTGAGCAGGTACTGAGTTACTGAGTTAATTCATGATGGGAAGAAAAGCCACTGCAGCAAAGGTGGGTTGGTCTTATCAGAGTCAGCCTGAAGGGGGCAGGTGTGAGCTCCTTAGCTAATAAGACTGTGATTTGAGGTTCTGATGTATTTCCTGGGACATCTGGTGTGGTTCGTCAGTTCAAAACCCTTCAGGGTCTTCCCACTGCACTTGGAATACCCTTAGCTAATAAAGTTAGCTGTTCCTTGGTGGGAAAGTAATCAGCCCTCAGTTATCCAAAATAAGTTTGGGTTTCAGTTCACAGGCAGTGAGTTGTGAAGACCCTTTATGCTAAGGGAAGGGAAGGAAATCACCTAGGGACCAAGCAGCTCAGGCACTGGTCTAACATTCTGCAACTGACTGCTGTGTGACTCTGGACAGGCCACTTTCCCTTTATAGGCCTCAGTTTCCCTGTCCTTAAGTGAAAGTGGCCTCAGTCTCTTCGTCCTTAAAGTAAATCTGGCTGGTCTCTAAGGGCCTTTCTGTATCATTTTCAGTGGTTTTCAATCCTGGCTTCAGGTTAGAATTGCCCCAGGGAGAGGATTGAGCTCAGGTACCAGCATTTTTTCTTAAGTGCCCTGAAGATTCTGAAATCTATGATTTTCTGCGGTGTCAACCCATGGCAGATGACAAGTAGGAAGAAGACAAGATGTGGGTCAGCTGAGATTTTCTAACTCTTCTATTATTTTCTAGAAGTAACTTTTCTATTATTTTCTAGAAGTGTTGTTGGCAATCCTGGATGACTAGATTCTAAGTATATAGCTCATGACCTGTCTACTAGTCATTTAACAAACCTTTCTACAATTACTTAAATCTTATTGCAAATATTCCCCCATTAGACATTGTAATCCCTGATTAAGATGGGTTTTGTGCTGCCACTTCCTGGCCATGTGAAGTTGGGAAAATTCTTTGATCTTTTTTTTTCCTCATTTGCAAAATGTGGGCAGTATTTATAGCTCTTTCAGTGTTGTTGTAAGAATTAAATGAAATAATGTACACGAAGCACCAACATCTTGGCTGAGCACACAGCAGAGGCTCAATTAATATAAGTTCCTCTGAATCATGTCCCTTGGCATTAGGGCTAAGTATCTTTGCACAGGACAACTTACCCCATAAAATGTTCTGTGGAACACTGCTTCCTACCAGATACTTCCTACCAGAGGACAGAGGAATGCTATGTTCAATTACATTAGGAAAACCTGCATGCCATACTCTCTTCCTGAAGTGGTATTTAGTAATGTGCCAGTAAGCCAGCTCTCTGAAAGAAAAATAAAACCCCAGATTTGTAACATTTGCTGATTTCTGTGGTGTAAATACTCCCACCATGGCCAATTTAAGTTACCAATGTTGCATCATTAAATTTATTGAGATGAGATGTGCAGAATTGGCTTCCATGAGCTGGAGAGTGCTGGCCCCAACACACTACTAAAATAATTGTTAGCATGTTATAGTCTCTGATATGTCCTATAATAAATAAGACTGTTTAACTTTACTTAGCATTTTCCAAATATATTAGACTATGGAACCCTCTTCTCTCATAATACCTCTTTGATATCCCATGGAACCGGTGTTACTGGGAACACACTTTGGGAACTACTGGCGTGTGTATGTTAGTTGAGGGAAACTGGAGAGGGAGGTGAACCATGAGAGACTATGGACTCTGAAAAACAATCTGAGGGTTTTGAAGGGGTGAGGGGTGGGAGGTTGGGGGAGCCAGGTCGTGGGTATTAAGGAGGGCACGTATTGCATGGAGCACTGGGTGTGGTGCAAAAACAATGAATTCTGTTATGCTGAAAAGAAATAAAATTCATCAATATGCCATCATTTAAAGAAGTATAAGTGAGGTCTGCTTAATTAGGGGTAGTGTGCAAGGAGAGGAGTGCAGAGAAGAAAAGCTACAGCTCCCATCTTTAGAGAGGAGACATATATAAAGTAATTGGTGAACAACAGCTGAGCCAGAGCTGAGGAATACATTGAGGCTTTGATGCTCAGTGTAAAGAATGGGCCCTCGAGAGGGCCCTCTGCTGGAGGTAGTCTTCAGCTAAGGCTGACAGCAAGGGAGGGCTTGTGGCAGGAGGGAACAGGTGTTTGGAGAGGATCAGGGAGAGAGGCTACTCCAAGCAGGCAGAGCCTGAACGGAGGCCTGGAGAATGTAATGAGCATTTGGTTGGTCACCCTGCCCCCATCTCATCTAATTTTCTTCAGGGTCTTACCTGGAACACCCATGGTCTAAGAAAGAACTTTGGTCTTTCTTAGATGATCTCATCCCTTTGCAGCCCTTCCTTGTCTGCCTCCTTGGGCATGTTTCTATGTGTCTATCTCTTTGATATGTCTGTGTGGATGTGTATCTAAATGTCTGCAATTCAGAGGGCTCCCTAGGTAACCAAGTTTCAAGGTAGAACCCCTAGAGGTCTTGAGAGTTTAGTTCTCTTTGGTGTGAGAATGTGTTGGAGCCCAACCAGGAACCAAGCTCCATACTGAAGGAGAAGGTTCTTCCTCCTTCCCAGAGGCAAAGCTACTATGTTTACCTTGGAGCACCATGTGGAGCTGAAGTTAGTCTCATCAAGTAATAATAACAGTTGTTACTTTATTTTTTAAAAAGTGGTAACATATACATATATAAAATTTACCATTTTAACCATTTTGAAGTGTACAGTTCAGTGGCCTTAAGTTTATTCACCTTGTTGTGTAACCATCACCATTGTCCAACTTTGGGGATTTTTCATTTCCCCAAGCTGAAACTCTGTCCCTATTAACTACTTGCTCTCCCTTTGCCTCTCCTGATATTACTTATTGACAACTCCTTAGCGCCTATGCACTAAGAAGTTTACATAAAACAATTCATTTAATCCTAATATAATCTTACAAAGTAACTATCTCCACTTTACATAATGAATGAAAAGATGAAGAAATGGATTAGCAATTTGCCCCAAGGTCATAGCGCTAGGAACAGCAAAGCTAGTAAGATCCAACCCCTGAGCCCATGATGTGATACCTCCTATTTACCTCAGGCCTAAGGCTGCACTCATCCCAGACTCATTAAGAAAAAAGACCTCTGTAAGGGTCCTTCAGGCTTCTGAGTGCATGAGGGCTAGAACCCTTCAGCCTTTGGGGGACCAGCACTTGACACCATCCCTCCATCCCATATCAGATGATCAAGCCCCCAGCAGAGTGGATCTGGGCTATTCAGACCACCCTGCGAAGTGAGGGCTGTGCATACGGCTGGGAAGGATTCTGCCTCTGTGAGAATTGTCAGCTAGAAATGTCTGGGATAGAGTGGGACTAGGTCTAGCAGTCACAGCCTCTGAGGTGGCTCTTTATTCTGGGGGTGGGGTGGGGTGGTGGGTTAAGGGTGATGTCAGACTTGGAAGAGCTGAGGGCCAGGGCCAAGGAAGTGATTGGCAAGACAAGCTCTTGGCAAAGATGGCTCACTCTGCTCTTGAAAACAGCCACCTCTGAGCTGCCTGCAATGTACAAGAATAGTCAAGATGGAGAGTGTGGACAGAGATGAAGGATTCTTGGCTGTGGAGATAGATTTCTGGAATCTGAGTGACAAGGCCTGTCAAACACCTTCCACTGGGGATCTGACTTGAAATTGAAGCCTTGGTCTCAGTTCCTGTGTGGAAACCTGTATGGCTTTACCCCTTTGGTGGCCTCATTTTAAACCTTCCTGTTTGTGCATGCAAACGTGTGTATCATTGTGGGTTCAAAATGTCTAATAATGAGGCGCTCTGTAGCTATTTCAGACCCAATCACGTCAAGCCCAGACAGAGATCTAAGACGACTAGCTTGTGTTGTTTCCTGTCAAATTCCTTGGCCTTCTTGGAAATAGACTCATAAGGTTAGTTTACATAGCCAGGATGTCTTTCCCAGCTGGAGCAGGGTGGAGGGGAAAGTGACTGATGCTGTACTACTCCCAGTCTGGCTGGTAGGCAGTGACTATGGAGGGGTCCTGAGCTGGAGAGTCCACACCCTTGTCACCCACATTCTTCTACATCCCCTTCTGAAAGCCTCCTTGCTGTCCTACTCTCTCCATCAGAATCTCCCCAGATTCTGCCCCACCAAATACATCAATCATGTCCTCCATGACCTTTGGAGGAACACAGCTCTGGCCTCAAAGTTCTGCCAAGGAAAAGACTCTAGGATGTTTCTTTGAGCAAGAGGTGATCACTGACAGACACGTGACTCAAAGGCAGCCAAACATTCTAGGAGACAAGACCAAAAAGACTGAAAAAACAAAAGGGAGGCAGTATAAGCAGAGCCATAGGAAATCCACATATTGGTGTTACAGCCACAGACTGGGAAATAAATGATTCATACGTTAAGAAAATAGAGGAAAAGGGAGCGCCTGGATGGGTCAGTCGGTTAAGCATCCGACTCTTGATCTCAGCTCAGGTCTTAATCTCAGGGTCATGACTTCAAGCCCTGTGTTGGGCTCCATGCTGGTTGTGGAGACTACTTAAAAAACAAAAAAAAAGAAAGAAAAGGTGAAAAATTTTTACTGAGACATAAAACTGACAAAAAAGTATCTGGAAATTCTAGAACTGAAAGACGAAATAACACATTTTAAGTACTCAAAAGATAGGTTTAGCATCAGTGTAGACACAGCTGAAGAAAAGATTAGTGATGATGAAGACAGGTAACTAAAATAAATGTGTTACTGGGTCCCACACTCTTACTCAGAGAATCTCCTATAATTCTTCACTAGGTACCTGCTGGCCCCCAGAGTTCCTTTAATTGACTCTAGTCTCATTTCTCCCCTATGTTCATCCTGTTCCTTACCTACATAGGAATGTATACTCTGCATTCCCAAACATGCTGTGTATATTTTTGCTATTTCTCCTTCTTCTTCTTCTGGCATATTTTTGCTTCTATTACTATTCTTACTCCAGGAAGTAACTCCCTACATTTCTGTCTGATGAATTTATACTTATCTTTCAAGGATGAACTCAGGTGTTATCTTCTCTGTGAAACCTTCTTCAGGCTTCTTCTGGTTCTTCCCTCATCCCTTCTTTGAGATACGGGGGAAATTCCTCCAAAATAGTTCTTAGTACCATGTGTTACAATTATTTAATATTTCTGTTTCTCCTTCTAGCATAGAATTCCACCAAAGTCAAGGCACATGTGTTATTCATCTTTTTAAAAAATATTTTATTTATTTATTTGAGAGAGAGAGAGAACAAGAGAGAGAGTGCACAAGAGGGGAGAGCTCAGAGGGAGAAGCAGGCTCCCCACCAAGCAGGGAGTCTGATGTGGGGCTTGAATCTGTGACTCCGGGATCAACACCTGAGCTGAAGGCAGTTGCTTAACCAACTGAGCCATCTAGGTGTCCTGTGTTATTCAGCTTTTTGATCTTAGTTGCTAGCATAATGCTTGGTATATAGTTTGTGTTAAATATTATAATGGATAATGCAAGAACTAAATTATTTCAGGACACAAATAAGTATCTTACTAATCTTTAATAAACTAATAAACTAATGCCAGCAAAACTGTGACTTAATGTTTAATACTTTTATTTGTCCATTTGTTCATTTTATCTGCCCCCCCTTTCAGAATATAACCTCCACGAGGACAGAGATTTTTCTTTTTCTTAGTACACTGTGTGTCTCAAATGCCCAGCATAAAGTGTTCAGGAAACATTTGTTGAATGAGTGAAATACTCTTTCTAATACCCTGAAGATTAAGGCAGGCACAAGGGATGAGCTAGCAGTCTGGACTGGGAACTTTGTGCCCACTGAAGACTGGATACAGGTTGGGCTCCCAGAGGCAGGCAGTCACCTAGAGGTGAGGGAAGAAGGCTACAAGAGAGAAGCTTTGAAGAAGAGGTGAGTGAATTAGCATATATTTTGGGGTCCAACCTTCTCTAAGTCCTGGTTTTAGCTATTTGGGGAAAACAGTAGTATCTGCCTCAATGTTGTTTTGGAAAGACTAAGATTCTGAGCATACAACATGGGATACTGCACTCTACTATTGTTAGTTTTATTGTATTGTTTGGCCATGTGTCCAGCCTGGATTTGTCTTCTGATCTGGCCACACAGACTTCCCAGTTCCTTCTAAGGTCTTTGGGCAAACAAGTTTCCATCCTTGTCCTTAAGCACCTACTTAGTATAGTAGCTTATGTGTCTCTTCTCCTTTAATCCTCACCCCATGCCCATGAAGTTGATATTATTGGTGTTGGTTACAGATGAGAAGACAGGTTCAGAGATGCCAAGTGATTTGTCCGAACACTGCCAGCAAAACAAGAGAAAGAACTAGAATTTGAACGTAGCCCCCCCCTTTTTTAATCATCCAAGACTTACTGTCCCATCCCGCATTGCCCAAAGTCATACACCCAACAGAATCAAGGCTAGAACCCAGGTCTCTGGCCCTCAAACTGTTATTTTCACTGCATGATGGATAACAATTTTGGGATTCTCAGTGATCACCACCAATGTGGTCATTGGAGAGCTGAGAAGACTAAGGCCCAGAGTCTATTAATCAGGTCTTGTGGCCTTGAAACTGCAAGTGGCCTTCCCACTGGGGTACCCTGTAGCTGGCACCTTAGCAGCCCCCAGAACAAGGAAGCTATTGTTTTTGTTAGGTGTTGCCCAACTTGGCTTCCAGACCAAAATAACTGAATGAATGAATAAATGAATGACCAAAAAAACCTCAGAATGGTTGGAAGGTCCATAGTTCAGAAGCCCTCCTCCTGAAGGTCCGTCTTAACCATCTATATGTGGACCTTGCTCTTGCACCAATCCCCATCTCTCAACAACCTATTTCCTCTGTTTCTGAGACAGCTGAATGTCCCTAGAGAGAGTGACAGCAAAAGGCCTTATGGTGCAAACGTTCAAATCCAGGTTCTTGGGGGCTTTCCTTTGCCTCCTGGTTTCTCAGGGCTGTGGCCAGAGCCAGAAAATCTGGTTCTCATTAGCTGTACTTTTGCTGTGAAATGAAGTGCTCTTTGAACCTGTGGGAGCAGGAAAGCCATTTACACCCCTGAGAGGACAGGGATGTCCGCTTTGCCAGCACATTCCTTTGGTTCTTTTTATCTCCTGGGTGGAGCTCTGGGCAGGCAGCTGCTGCTGCTGCCATCTTCCCAGTGCAGCCATGAGGAAAAGTGGTCTGCAGGATGAGTAAGAAAGGATGGAGGGGATCATACCCCTCTCTCAAATGGTGTAGGAGAAACAAACTCCCAGTGGAGTTATGTGCCCTCTTTCTCTGTCCCTGTTCTCTTCCTGATACTTCCTTTGTCCTGGGTGGCTTCAATAAAACCCCAGAAATCATTCAGTTGTCTGTCCATCCACATGATCATCTGTCCGTCCGTCCATCCGTCCATCCATCCATCCATCCACCTACCACCCACCATCCATGCATCCCAGTGGGAATTTGAGAGTCTAGAATAGGAACCAAGAGAGTCCTTTCTAAAGACCTGTCTCCTTCTCCTTCATTTTACTGATGGAGAGACTGAAACTGAGAGAGTTAACTTGTTCCAGGTCACATGGAAAGTTCTTGGATTCATTCAACAAATATTTATTGGTCTTTTTCATGTGCCAGATCCCCACTCCATTCCCACTGGAGGTACACTGTGGATACACTGCAAAAAGAAATGCACATGTCTTAGCCTTCCTGGTCATTCTAGCAATGGGGGCAGATGGTAAATGATTGAACAAACAAACACACACAATAATGTCAGATGATGGTAAATGCTCTAACAAAATCAACAGAGGTATCTCTTTGATAACTCTTTGATACCTGGGGAGTAGGAAATTCATTTAAACAAGGTAGTCGGGGAAGTCTCTCTGAGAAGGCAGAATTGGAATTGAAATCTAGTGATAGCAAAGAGCTAGCCACAGAAATATGTGAGGGCACAGCATTAAAAGCAGAGCAATTGCTGATGCAAATGTCGTGAGGTGGGAATAAGGTGAGGTGGCTTATTTGAGAAACAGAAAAAAGGACAGTATAGCAGGAGCAAATGAACAAGAAGAGGAAGAGTGGTATAAGATGAAGCCAGACAGTTAAGTACTTCCCAAAAGGTCCTAAAAATCATTTAGGAAGTTTAATTTTTAGCTATGTAAGCCATGGGGGAGTTCTAAGCATAGGGCTGACAGGAAGTGTGTCGTGTTTTCAGAAAGATTCCTCTCTGGCTGTGTCAAGAAAGAGACAGGAGGCAAGGTGCACATGGGGAGGCTAGTTGGAGGCTACTGGGGTAGACCAAGTACAAGATGGAGAGAGACCACCATCTCTCCCCCGGCTCATGGTGATGGCAGCACGGCGGACAGGAGAGAACAGAGTCAGGAAACATTGGGGAAGAGAGTTGAAGAGTCAACATAAGTTGCTCATGGGCTGGATATGGGCTATAAAAAAGGAAGAAGGCTAGAAGGTGTTAGTCTGAGCAGTCTGTGTAGATGGTTGTAGCACTTATCGAGATGGATATCAGGAAGAGCAAGTTTCAAGAAGGAAATCAAGAGTTCTATTTGGGTAGATTAAATTGGAGATGTCTCTTAGACAGAAGGCAGATGGGTAGATGTCTGGAGTCAGTGGCCAAGGCTGGTCATACAGACACCCACACACAGATGCCTGCACGGGTTGGGGGAGATGCTTGGCCCTCAAAGGGCTGTAGACTCTGACTCAGGGATGCTAAGAAGGCACTGCCCCCTCCCACATCCAGGCCAGGGAGGGGGCTTTGGAACTGCCAGGAAGTCAAATGGGCCTTCCTCCTGGAATCCCTCCCAAGTGAAAGCATCCCTGCATGAGGGCGGGGGTGGAGGGAGGGGTGAGTAGAAACTTCTTTGGGAATAATAACAATAGCAAAAGTCTCTGCTGGGAGACTGCTTATCTTGTTCTTGAGCTTTTTTTTTTTTTTTAAGATTTTATTTATTTGACAGAGAGAGATCACAAGTAGGCAGAGCAGCAGGCAGAGAGAGAGGGGGAAGCAGACTCCCGGCTGAACAGAGAGCCCGATGCGGGGCTCCATCCCAGGACCTTGATATCATGACCTGAGCTGAAGGCAGAGGCTTAACCCACTGAGCCACCGAGGGCCCCTGTTTTTGAGCTTCTTGATGAATAAACATCACTTCAAATTCCTCACAGACTCGGGAGATTAGCCTGGGGCTAATGTCCCCATTTTACTGATGAGGAAATTGAAGATCCAAAGAATTCAGTGACACCTCCAAGGACACCTAGATTTGAGTCCTAGGTCCAGGGCTTGAACTTAAACCCTCTGAGACTGATGTGACTGGATTCTTCCCTACTGTCCACCTCCAGAAAGGTCTTATTTTGAGAGAGCTAGCAGGGTGGACTTTGGGCTAAACTGCCAGGGTTCAAATCCTGACTTGTCTACCCTACTTCTGTTTCCCATATGTAAAATGAGGACAGTAAGAGTGCCAACTGAGTAGGGTTATTATCAGTGTGAAGAGAAACTGTATTTATAAAGTGTTTAGAACAACACAGAAAATTCTGTAGAAGTGTCAGCTACTACTGTTAAAATTACCTTAATCTATACTAAATAGTCTCATTGATATACCTGGGAGTGCCTAGAACCTAGAGGGAGGACCCAAGCCCCTCATATAACAGATAGGGGAACTGAGGACAAGAGAAGGGAAGAGAGCAGCCACCTAAGCAAATTGGGCCCATGAGCCTGGCTAGTGGAAAAACTCTCTTTTCTCTCTGAAAGTCACCACCCACCAGCCTCTTTTCTTTTTCTCCAGGAGACAGACTTCCAAGCTTTCTATACCCTTAATTCATGTGGAATTTCTGCTCTGGGCTTGGCTCCCAGGAGGAGCCCCTCCGCCCCTTTATGAAAATAGAGTAGAGTCATTCGGCAAAACCTCAGCCTAATGCTTTTAAGGAACTGGCAGGTTGAAGTAGGAAACTGTTCTAAGTAGAAACCACAGAAATAGCACATGCTTGTGGCTGCCGGCTCCTGCCTGCATCCTTGCCCAAGGCCCAGGGGATGGGGGAGCTATTGGCCACACCACGTGAAGGGGCCTCAGGAGCCTAGCCCTGGTGCTGCTGGCCATATGTGGCCATGTGACAGCAAATGCCACGTCTTGTGGGCATGATATTTTCAGGTCAAATCAAGGTGAGGTGGTCAGATAGGCTACCAATGTTAGAAACACGGAAGGCTAGTGTTAGAGCAAACTCTTTTCTGTGCAAGCCTCTCATGTTGTATCTATTGAAACAGAGGCCCAGAGAGGGGGAGCAACTTTCCCAAGTCACCCAGCAAGGCATGGTGAAGCAGGAAAAGAGCCTATATCTTCTAGTACCTAATTCACTGTTCTTGAGCAATACTCATTCACATCTTCTGAGAAGAGTGAATGGGCCAACATTTGCCAAACACCCATTACGTGTATAGATCAGAACCCAGGTCCGGGGCTTCTTTCCACTGCAGCAAATTTTTTTTTGTTGCTTTTGAGTATGATGCCAGTAGAAAAATGCCTTGGTTTCCCAGGAGTGGGGACACATTGCACAGACCTGTCCCTATTCTTTTGCCTGCCACTTTGACTGCCTGACTTGTGCTGGGATGCCAACTGAGGCCAAAACCAGAATCTATTTCTTATGAAACTCAACATAAAATTTAGGTTCCAATTCTACATCTAAAATCAGGCTTACTTAGTGTGGTAGACAGAACAATGCCCCCCACCTCCCCACCAAGATGTCCACATATGAATCCCTAGAACCTGTGAATACATTCTTATGTTCCCAAATAGACTTTGCAGGTTGATCAAGTTTAAAGATTTTGAGATGGAGGGATAACTATGGATTATGGGCCTAATGCAATAAGGATCCTTATAAGAGGGAGCAGGGGGATCAGAGTCAGAAGCAGAGACAGACAGATGACAGAAGCAGAGAGGTTGGAGTAATGTGAGGAAGGGATGAAAAGCCAAGGAATCCAGGCAGCCTCCAGTAGCTGGAAAAGATAAGGAAAGGGATTTTCCCTTAAAGCCTTCAGGGAGAAACCAGTCCTGCAGGCTTATCTTAGAATTCTGGCTTCCCAAACTGCAGAACAATGAATTTTGTTGGCTTGAGCCACTAAATTGGTGGTAATTTGTTACAGCAGCCACAAGAAACTCATACGCATAGTCAACATTTGCCCTGACTCTGCTTTAATCTGACCTTAGCCATCTTAGCCCTGTGCTTTGTTATGTGTGGTTTGGGTCTAATTTTAGCATAACCCCCCTCAAAACAAGTGCTCCTGAGCATGACATTAAAGGCACTACTTGAATTACAATTCAAAACCACAAAGAGTTACCATCACAAACTAGTCAGAATGGCTAAAATCAACAAGTCAGGAAATAAGAAATGTTGGTGAGGATGTGGAGAAAGGGGAACCCTCTTACACTGTTGGTGGGAATACAAGCTGGTTCCGCCACTCTGGGAAGCAGAATGGAGATTCCTCAAGAAGTTAAAAATGGAGCTACCCTATGACCCACTAAGGGCACGATTAGTTATTTACCCCAAAGATACAAATGTACTGATCTAAAGGAGCACCCGCACCCCAATGTTTGTAGCAGCAATGCCCACAACAGCCAAACTATAGGAAGAGCCCAGATGTCCATCAAAAGATGAATGGATAAAAAAGATGTGGTATATATACCTAATAAGAACATTACTTAGTCAGAGTGGCTGAACAGGCTTGTATTCCCACCAAAAAGGATGAAACCTTACCATTTACATCAATGTGGATGGAACTGAAGGGTATTATGCTAAGTGAAATAAGTCAATCAGAGAAAGGCAATTATCATACGGTTTCACTCATATGTGAAATATAATAGCACAAGAAGATCATAGGGGAAAGGAGGGAGCAATGAATGGAAAGATATCAGAGAGAGAGACAAACTATGAGAGACTCTTAACTCTAGGAAACAAACTGAGGGCTGCTGGAGGGGAGGTTGGTGGGGGGATGGGGTAACTGAGTGACACGTATTAAGGAGGGCATATGATGTGATGAACACTGGGTGTTATATGCAACTGATGAATTGCTGAACACTACATCTGAAACTACTGATGTGCTATATGTTGGCTAACTGAATTTAAATAAAAAGGAAGAAGAATAAAAAAGGACCAGCTTCGCTGGCTCCTTCCTGACACTCATCTCCTTTTCACCTCTCTCTTATCCCAGAGGATGATCTTGGGGATAACAGGAATACATAGGGATGCAATGTGAGCTTTCTTCTCCACCTTTCCTATGAGATACTCAATAAACTCTGGATTTCTCACTAACAACCCCATGATTTTTTGGGGATATTCAGAGAGGGTCTGAATTCTGTATCCATGTTGACCTTAGTGTCATGTGGCATTTGCTGTCATGTGGCCATTTATGGCAGTCATGATAGCAGAATGTGTGACACAGGACTTGGAGGAAAGGTAGGCGACAACTGGGTTAGCAATACAAAAGGTATTGTGGTTTGACTATTGTTAATACAGCTCACATTTCCCTCCCCCACCTTATATGACTCTGTCAGTCTGTGTTTTCATATATGGGAGCTTATGTTTTGCAAGTTGGAGGGTGCTAGGAAGATGCCTTGCTTAGGAAAACAGAAGTTCAAAAGGCATCTTGTCTTGTCTGGTCTCTGTCTTGCAGCCTTAAAGGAGAGGGGACGTTAGAGGCAAAATCCAATGGTACCATTTAAGGGCAATTCTGTGACTCTGGTCACAGCAGAACTAGCCCCTAAAGTAGCTGTGGCTTCCATTCATACCATCCCACAATCTCTTCTTTTATTTATTTATTTATTTATTTATTTATTTGACAGAAAGAAATCACAAGAGAGGCAGGCAGAGAGAGAGGAAGGGAAGCAGGCTCCCCGCTGAGCAGAGAGCCCAATGTGGGACTCGATCCCAGGACCCTGAGATCATGACCTGAGCTGAAGGCAGCGGCTTAACCCACTGAGCCACCCAGGCGCCCCCACAATCTCTTCTTAATAAAGCACCAAGAAGACTCCTAAAAATGCCAATCAGGTGGGGTTCCTTCCCTGCCTACTACCTTCCAACACTTCCATTAAACTTGGAAAGAAATCCAAGGTCCCTGTCATGGCCTGTCCTTGCCTACCTCTCCAAATTCATTTCCTACCAGCTCTTATCTGACCCTGTGCTCAGGCCACACAAGTCCTCTCTGTAACCTGAGTTCACCAACTCCTTCATACCTTAGGGCTTTGGCTCCTGCTCCTCCCTTTATCTAGAAAATTCTCTCCTCCAGATCTTGACATCTTGAGTACTTCACATAGTTTGGGTCTCAGCTCAAACATCATTTTCTCAGTGACATCGTTCTTGAATGTATAGCTCAGTCTGGGTTCCCTACAACCAGACACTAAAAGAGACTTGGTATAGGTGGCTTATTTGTGAAGTGATCTTAGAAAGCACAAGTGAGGGAGTTGGGACAGTGTGACAGAGATGGGTGTGTTAGGATGTGTTACTCAGTTGGTTACATCTGCAGGAAACCTAGGATCAGTCCCACTGGGGAGACCTCCAAGATATCATACAGAACATGTCTCAGAACTGCCCCACCAAGAGATGGAGAAGTTGGAGTATCTATCCACTGGCTATTGCCATCCTTGGTTAAAGGTTGGCATGGGGGGTAGTCAATCTCTGTGTTTGGCTAGAACACAATCCTGTGGCACCAGAAAATGCCGTCAGAAGGAGAGATGGAGAGAGGCAAGTAGGATGATGTCTGTGCACCTGGGAACTGACCACTGCAGTTGCCAGTGAAGTCAAAGGTGGGCCAAGGAGATGTGAGGTGGGGCTTTAACGGTGTCTTCTACATCATCCTATCTAGTGCTTCTCCACCCTGGCAATCTTATTTTCATTATATTTTTATATCCATCTAAAATTTCTTATTTATTAAGCTACCCATTTCTTAATTGTTTATTCTTCACACCACCCCCCCCCCAACTAGAATATCAGCTACACAAGAGCAGGGATGTATCAGTCTTATTCACTATTATCTCTCTGGGCTTGAGAACAGTGCCCGGCACAAAATAGGCCATCAATAAATATTAGCTGAATAACGAATGAATGAATGAATGAATGAATGAACGAATGAGTAAATGGGTGTGCTGCTTCCTCTCCTGGGTACAACAGCATGGCCCCTGTTTAGTTGGAAGCTGGTTCTAGGCGACCATGTGGATGATGGACATAAACAAGTGGAAGGCAGGGATAGTGAGAGAGAAACGGGTGACTGATACCTTTGGCTATTTTATGGGTAGCTGTGAGGCATCTTTGGGGGACCTTCTTTGGGGGACCTTCTAGAATAATTGGGGACTACACTGATGGGAACTTCCAGGTGTTTGTGAACTTCCAAGCCAGGAGTCATCATACTAATAACATTATCAAAGTTTGTTTGCGGTTTGACTATTGTTAATACAGCTCACATTTCCCTCCCCCCACCTTATATGACTCTGTCAGTCTGTGTTTTCATATATGGGAGCTTATGTTTATCAAAGTTTGTATAAGCACTTCTTCTTTCAATAAATTAAAGTAGGTTCAAGGTTACCCCTATAATGACGTCATTCTCACTGACTTGCAATCCAATTTACTTTCTTGAGTGGAAGAGAAGAGACTGAATTTAGTGTATGCACTTGCTCAGCAGGCATGCAAAGCATGATCCATTTTATCTGTGTGAAGAGTGGCAGTGTGTTGAATGCAATTGGAATTCCTTCCCTTCCATTCACTTGGTGGCTTGGCAAACTACACCACTTATCTGAGCCTCAGTTTCTTCTTTCTTCGTCTGCTTGTGGAGAGTGAGAAAAACTACCCAGTAAGGCTGTTGTGAAGATTTAATCAGTAGTGCTTAACAGCATGTCCTAAACATAGGCAGCAGTCCCTAGATAATGATGTTTTCCAAACTACTACTAATGATGATGATGTTGATGGTGATGGCAAAGGCTTCTATTGTTCAGGAGGGCAATGTGCTCAGGATCTCTACTATACCCTGTGCTTTTGGAACCACAACACGTCAGCACCATAAGAAAACTCAGATGTTACTTAATTTAATGTCCTTAGACAGTGACATTAAGACAAAGAATAGTCATTGTCATAGTGACTGACATTTGCTGAGGGTGTATACCTCAAAAATGTTCCATACCATTGGCCCAACTGAACCTACTATAAAGTGGCTGCAACACATTGTCTTAGTCTGGTTCTGTTAAAGTAATTCCCATTACTCTGATCCTTCTAAGACACTCACTAAACAGCCACCTGAAAATGCTGTGGCTTTCCACATGTTTTGGCTTTCAGAAAATGGCCTAAATATGAAGATTCCAGGATTTGCTTATTTCAGAAGACTTTGTCATTATGAATTAATAGGTTGGCATTCTGACTGCAGTTAGATTTTCTACATATCTTAGTGGAAGATGAACAGATTATGTCTTCAAGGGTATTCCGATATACGTGTTAACTATATGGTTCTCATTTCACTTTTATACAATAATGTTGTGAGTTCAGTTAACATACATCCACCCCTGACTAGTGTTTTTGCTCAGGATTGTTGATAAATTTGGGTTCTGGTGCCTCCTAACCCACAGAAACTGATGTAATAAATGGGTGTCATCTTAAACTGATAAATGAGTGGTAATTTGTTATTCAGTATAGAAGACTGATACAGACCTCAAAGGCCTTCTCATCTTGCCTGTACCTACCCACCAGTCACATCTCTTGCCATGGACCCTTTTACCATATTTCAGTTTCTTCAATGAACTTATCTCTTGTTGTACATGCAGTGTCTCTGACTAGAGTACCTCTCTCTCCTCTTCACCTGAAACAATCTCCTTCATCCTATTTGTCACCATAAATATCACTTTCGATGATGGTCTCTTCTGATCCCCTGTACAAGGTATGTCACCTGATGTGTGGTCCCTGAACCCTCTGTGCTATGCTCTCTTCATAGCATTCATCACAGTTATAATTACTTGTAAACCAGGTCTCTTCCTTTTTGGCCTTTGAGCTCTGTAATGGCAGGAATTACATGTGCCTTATCCACCTTTCGATCCTGAGTGCCTGCTGAGGCACACAGTAGGTGATCAATAAATATCTCTTCAGTAAAAGAATGAATGCAGCTCCATGAAGGGAAAGGGTCTTGGATTAAGTCAAGAACACAGACTTCCTGTCTGAACTCTGCTGCCCCTAGTGGTGCAATTTGAGGTCTCTGGCCATTAATGCTACAGATGTCATTTTGGGGTTGGGATTCACATCTCTATACCCACCTATACTGGGACATCTTGAAAAAGTCATTTTTTCTTTCTGGAGCCTTCAGCTCCACAATCTATAAATCTAGGATTAAGCTGCCAGCCACAGTTTCTGGGGAAGTTGATAGAGGACAAGTGAGGTAATGCCCAGGAAGTTCTCAGCAAGATACAGATTCATAAAAGCCTAGGGTGAGCTTTTAGATTCAGGACACAACCCAGGCTCTTGGCTTGGCCAGCAATGATGTAAAGACCAGTGGTGAGGTAACTGCCAAGGCTGGGAGGCGTCACCAGTGAATGCCATCGCATTCTGCTCCCTAGCCCTTCAGCTGAGCATCTGTCTTTATGTCTAAAGTAGGTACAGGATCAAGGCCAGGCTTGACTAGACGATGGAGGCTTGTGAGCTAAATTCCCCACACTTAATGATAAAGCTCTTTACAAGACTTCCAGATGTTTCTAAATATATTCCTGAGATACAAGAAACCAGAAGCAGCAGTAAGATGAAGTAGAAGCCATATGGTGTGATACTTAGGACTGGAGGCTCTGAAGGCAGACCACCTATGTTTGTAAACCAGCTCCACCATTCAACTGGTTAATTAACAAACTTTCTGAGGCGCCTGGGTGGTTCAGTGGGTTAACCCTCTTCCTTCAGCTCAGGTCATGATCTCAGGGTCCTGGGATTAAGGCCCGCATTGGGCTTTCTGCTCAGTGGGGAGCCTGCTCCCCCCCCCCCCGCCCACCCTCTGCCTGCTTGTGACCTACTTGTGACCCCTCTCTCTCTCTGTAAAATAAAAAAATAAAATCTTAAAAAAAAAACTAACAAACTTTCTGGGCCTCAGTTTTTCCTGTGTAAAATGGGAACCAATTATGATGCCCTTATGCAATGTTCTGAGGAGATTGCTGTAAAAAATCCACATGAAATTGGACCACTTCCTTACACCACACACGAAAATAGACTCCAAATGGATGAAGGACCTCAATGTGAGAAAGGAATCCATCAAAATCCTTGAGGAGAACGCAGGCAGCAACCTCTTCGACCTCAGCCGCAGCAACATCTTCCTAGGAACAACGGCAAAGGCAAGGGAAGCAAGGGCAAAAATGAACTATTGGGATTTCATCAAGATCAAAAGCTTTTGCACAGCAAAGGAAACAGTTAACAAAACCAAAAGACAGCTGACAGAATGGGAGAAGATATTTGCAAACGACATATCAGATAAAGGGCTAGTATCCAAAATCTATAAGGAACTTAGCAAACTCAACACCCAAAGAACAAACAATCCAATCAAGAAATGGGCAGAGGACATGAACAGACATTTCTGCAAAGAAGACATCCAGATGGCCAACAGACACATGAAAAAGTGCTCCACGTCACTCGGCATCAGGGAAATACAAATCAAAACCACAATGAGATATCACCTCACACCAGTCAGAATGGCTAAAATTAACAAGTCAGGAAATGACAGATGCTGGAGAGGATGTGGAGAAAGGGGAACCCTCCTCCACTGTTGGTGGGAATGCAAGCTGGTCCAACCACTCTGGAAAACAGCATGGAGGTTCCTCAAAATGTTGAAAATAGAACTACCCTATGACCCAGCAATTGCACTACTGGGTATTTACCCTAAAGATACAAACATAGTGATCCGAAGGGGCACGTGTACCCGAATGTTTATAGCAGCAATGTCTACAATAGCCAGACTATGGAAAGAACCTAGATGTCCATCAACAGATGAATGGATCAAGAAGATGTGGTATATATACACAATGGAATACTATGCAGCCATCAAAAGAAATGAAATCTTGCCATTTGCGACGACGTGGATGGAACTAGAGCGTATCATGCTTAGTGAAATAAGTCAATCGGAGAAAGACAACTATCATATGATCTCCCTGATATGAGGACATGGAGAAGCAACATGGGGGTGGAGGGGGATAGGAGAAGAATAAATGAAACAAGATGGGATTGGGAGGGAGACAAACCATAAATGACTCTTAATCTCACAAAACAAACTGGGGGTTGCGGGGGGGAGGTGGGATTGGGAGAGGGGGAGCGGGCTAAGGACATTGGGGAGGGGAGGCGAACCATAAGAGACTATGGACTCTGAAAAACAACCTGAGGGTTTTGAAGGGTCAGGGGTGGGAGGTTGGGGGAACAGGTGGTGGGTGATGGGGAGGGCACGTTTTGCATGGAGCACTGGGTGTTGTGCAAAAAGAATGAATACTGTTACGCTGAAAAAATTAATAAAAGGGGGAAAAAAAAAAAAGAAAATAAAGCAGTTGCATGCAAAAAAAAAAAAAAAAATCCACATGAAGAGCTTAACACAGTGCTGGCACAGAGAAAATGCTTAATACATGGTACCTACTATTATTATTGCTGTTGTTTTGCTTTAATCAAATCCCTGTAGAGCTGCAAGTCCTTTCACTTGCTTAATACCAAAGACAAGCTTCTGTTCGGGAAGCACTCCTAAGCACAGATCTTATTCTCTCATTGGACAATAGGGCAGGGACCCAATCCAAGACCAGCTTATGTCTCTTGTTCAAACTTCATCCCCAGCACCTACGACAGTGCCTGGCACACTACAGGCTTCCAACAACCACTTTTTGAACCAACGTGTCTAGTGAGATCTATATAGGAACTCTCAGGCAGAGGTTGTTACTGGTACCATTTTGCCAATAAGGAAACAGAGTGATCTGTACCCAACCACCATCATTGTGAAGTCAGATTCCAACCTTCCTGACTCCAAATTTGACCCTCTTTCCACTACCTTCTACTTCCTAGTGACTCCTCACATTCACTTAGCTCAGCACAATGATACAGGTAGCTGAGTAGAATGGCAAGAACATGGGCTCTGGGGCCACAGGGTGGTTTGAATCCCAGCTCTACTTCCCAGTTCTGTGACCACAGATGAGTTACTCAATCTCTCTGTACCTCATCATCTTTTTTTTTTTTTTTGTACCTCATCATCTTATCAGTAAAGTGGGGGTTAACAGTGCCTACATATCCTGTGGGGGTAGATCTCATTGCCTAATTTACAGATTACAATTACACAGGTAGGCTTACTCACCCATATTTATGATAAAGAAGCACCTATCTTTATGATAAAGATCCTAGGTTTCTTGAAGGTGGGGACCACGTGCATTTATCTCACCAAACCCTGCCTAGAGCCTATAAGTGGGAAATATATTTATTGAGCACCTGCTAGGGGTCAGGTAAAACTCTAGGGACTTTACATATGCTGTTTCATTGAATCTGGACATCAACTCTATGAAGCCATTCCGTAAGTCTTATGTTACACATTGATAAAACCAAAACAAAATGAAACAAAATCCTGAGGTTCTGAGATTAAGAAAATTGTCCAAGTCATTGGCTTGGTAAGTCATGGCTGGTAAGTCATGGCTGGTAAGTCATTCAAACTCAGGGCAGTTAAACTTCAGAGGCTGTACCTTTTTACATCACAATGCTTTTAAATGGAATCAATCCCTTTATGTGGTGACAGAAAGTAGGGGGTGAGATCGATGGAAGGAAGTGGCCCCCAGATTTCCAGCTCTTTGGAAGGCCAAATCAAAGGCCACTGAAGGGAGCTTGATTGATGGTGGCCACAGCAGCCAGCGCATCAAGAGAACTTTATCTCGCCTGACCAGGATATGTCAAGGGGTGGGGCGGAAAGAGGGCAGCCATATTACACAATTATGATGACGCACAGACCTTTCTTGGGCCTAAAAGACTTCTCAAGTCCCGAGGGGAATAGCATGAATACCTCATTGTACCCTTGGAGGAGGAACTAACAAAGACTTCTTATCTTCCAGCTTTTTATGCCAGAATCAGAATTATCTCTGACATTCTGGGCTGTTGTGAGTTCTCCTTTGGCTGTCTGGGTCTAGGAGAGCTGTTCCTTGTAGATGGCTCTTGGTTGCTATCCAATGTTTAACATGGCCAGTGCCTGCTGGAGCTCCAACTTTGCCATATCTGTGGTCTGCTTGAAGGCAACCAGCTTTATATTCTTCATCTCTGTGTCCCATTGTCTGGCACAAGATTTGGTGTAGATTTCAAGCTCACAGATTGTTGGACCAAAGCCCAAGAATTTGGCCAAATACAATGCACAAAGCCCATGGCATATTCTTGAAGTCTTCAACCTGGGAACCTCATATTGGCACAGCCAGGTTGGTGGAAAACAAGAGCTGCAGGTTAGTTTTAAAATAGTGGCTAATGGCTTTCCTGAGGATACTTCGGACATGGAGGAACACTACAGGATCACAAGGCCAAGCCTTGTCAAAAGCTGGTTGAGAGAACAGAGATGTACAGTGTGAAACCCAAGAACTGACAATTAGTCTAAAGGGCCAGAAGCCAGGATTGAGCTAAGCAGAGCCAAGACTCTAGAGGAGATATCATCTGAGTGAGAAAAGGTCCAGAAATAAATGTAAATTGTCTAGGGCTATTGCTGCCATGGTCTGTGGGTGTATATAGAGTAGATGAATCTACTGCCTTAAAGGGCCTGAGCCAGGTGAACAGATGTAATCCCTTGTCTCATGTCTGAATGTCAACAGCTTGGAAGCATCTTTTCACATAGGAGCAATCTGAAAAATCCCCGAGCCTTGATTAGGCCAGTGAATGGTATATAGTGGATATATGTGTATAAGATATATTTTGGGGAGTGTTCTTAGTCTATGGATCAACAACTATCCCCTCCCACCATCTTAACTGCCCACTTTTATCTCCAGTGGCAGGGGATGGGTGGGGAGAGAATATGGGTACCTGTTGCTTTGTATAATATATTCCCAGCTATCCCAGCATTCATATATATGACAAGGGGCAGGCATTGACCCAAGCCAAACAAAATCAAAACCTAAGGCTCTTGGAATTGGTGGAAAGAGATAGAAGGCAATTATTCTGTGAGGCTGGTCTTGCAAGGGCAGTCATTCTTCGTGGATCTGAAAAGTGGATGAATCCCATCTTCAAGGTAGGAAAAGGATAAGCAGATGCACAGAGCAGGGCTGAAACTAGAGGTGATAGTGTTTCCTGGTTCCAGACCATTTCTGGACTTATTGTTGCCTTTGGGTGCCATGAGATATTCCCTATAGGTCTCAGGTTAAATCTCTGTTTCAGCATGCTTCTAACATTGGTTTCTGCTATTTCTTATCCAAGGGTCCCACCTAATACTCCATGCAACCTCTCCAGGGCCTTAACTCTCAAAGTTGATTCTCAGGGTAAGGATGGTCTTTAGTATCCATCCCACTTTTTTTCTAATGTGTCTGCCTGTTATGAAAGAATCAGGAAAAGCTAAAACTATATCCCTAGACCTTTAGAGCTAGGGCTAAACGTGGTTTGGGTCTTCCTGATTACATGCACCTGTACAAGATTTGGGAGGCAGAAGTGGGGAAAGGCCACATTCCTGCGGTCTTTGCTC
Organism: Meles meles; assembly: GCF_922984935.1. Lineage (NCBI taxonomy): Eukaryota > Metazoa > Chordata > Mammalia > Carnivora > Mustelidae > Meles > Meles meles. The sequence continues at coordinate 14,256,415 of NC_060072.1, read as the reverse complement.
CGCCACTGGTTTCTTCTGTGGAAGTGTTCACAGAGAACTCTGATTCTGGTAACTCATTTTATGTATGTTGAGGGGCATGACACCAAGGCATCTTCTTTCTGCATACTTTGCTATCAGATGAACCGGCTTCAAATCCCAAATCTGCCCCTTATAGCTGTGAGACCTTGAGCAAGTTACTTAACTTCTCTGTGCCTTGACCCAAAACCCAACCCAATTTCCTAATCAGCAAAATGAGGATAATGTTTGTATCTATGTCACATAGCTGTTATATAAGTTAGATGAGATGATGAACATAAAGTCCTCTAGGAAATGCCTGGCACATAGTAAATCCTCAATTAATGCTAGCTGTTATTACTATTATAATAAGCAGTTCAAACCCATGTCACAGTGGGAAGGAAAAGAATTTGTGTAGTACAGGCTCAAACATCCCTATCCCCTTTCCAGCTTCCCTCTATATCTAGCCCTGGAATTGGTGGCTCTGGGAGTTCTGATTAGCTAAAGGGAGCTCTGTTTTATTCTTGACATAGTTGCTAATGATCAGAAAAAGAAGGTCAGACCCTGAAGTGTCACCATCAGCTGACTCCCTTGCCGCCTCCCACACTGGCTCGTGAATCATAGTCAGTAGACCATAGCAGCCAGAAGGGTCACTGGGTCCCCCAGCCCAGTGGTGAGTCGGGCACTGCCAACATTTTCATCCCCATTATGAGCTAATAACTGGGGCTCCCACTCAAGTCTAGGGCCTTACACCCCTCCAGCCTGCATCCTTATCATGGTTTGCTGAAATAGCAGAGTTGCAGTTGGCTGGCTTGAGGGCAAAAAATAGGACCAGAATGTGCAGAGATGGGGCAGACGCCTAGATGAAGGGAAAACAGGGCTCCCGGTCTGCAAGTCCTATTTGGTGGGTGGAGCAGGGGCCATACCTGTCAGGCTCTCCTAGAAGTGGACTTAGAACTCATCTAGGCCAACACTTTAATTTTTTTGTTATTTTAATTTTTAAATCAATTTTGCCAAAGTGTAATTTACATGCAATAAAAGTATTGATTTTAAGTATTCAGGTCCCTGAGTGTTGACACATGGATACACCCATGTAACTATTTTCACAGTCAAGATATAGAACATTTCCATTACTCTTGGGGCACCTGGGTAGCTCTATTGGTTGTACATCTAATTTGATTTAGGCTCAGGTCATGATCTCAGGGTTATGAGATTAAGCCACATGTCAGGCTCCATGCTGGAGCTTGCTTAAGTTCCTCTCTTTGCCCTTCCCACCCTCTCTCTAATAAAATAAATAAACAAATAAATAAAATAGAACATTTCCATTACCCTCAAATTCCATTGTGCCCCTTTTACAATGCAGCCCCCTATTAGTCAGGGTTCTCCAGAGAAACAGAACCAATAGGATACATTCAGGTAGACATAGGAAGAGGTTCATTGTAGGAACTGGATCATGCAGTTATGGAGGCAAGAACTCTCATAAACTTCCATTTCAAGCTGGACGAGTAGAATAGTCAGTGGTGCTATTTACCCCAAGTCCAAAGTCCTGAGAGCATGGGGAGCTGATGGTGTGTGAGTCTGAATCTGAGTCTGGAAGTCCCAGAATCAAGAGTGGTAAAGAAGGAAGGCAGGAGAAGATGGATGTCCCAGCTCAAGAAAGAGAACAAATTCATCCTTTCTCTGTCTTTTTGTGCTATCTTCTCTACTCAGTCTAGTGATTCAAATGTTAATCTCTTCTAGAAAGATCCTCACAGACATACACCCAGAAAGAGTGTTTTACCAGCTATCTGGGCATGCCTTGGCCCAGTTGAGTTGACATGTAACATTAATCATCACAGACCCCATACTCCAGGCCTTAAGCACTTAGCTGGTTTCTCTGCCACTATGGATTAGTTTTGTCTTTTCTAGAGTTACACAAAATAGAATTAGTTTGTACTTCTGCCTTTTGCTTCTTTTGCTCAGCATAGTTTTTGAAACTCATTTATACCGTTGCTTCCTATCTAGTTAGTTCACTCTCTTTTGTTACTGAGTAGTATTCTGTAGTATAGAATACCTACTCCTTCATTTTAATAATATTTCTCAACATTATTGGATATATGTGAAACATTGTTCTAATGATTTGTACAAATTTTCTCCCCAAGTCCCCACAACAATCTTATAAGGTAAGTATTTGTAGTATGCTCTTTTCATGGGCAGGAAATCTGATGCTCAAGAGATAATGTAATTGTCCCCAAATACACGGTGTCTACAAGTTAAAACAAATATTTGAACAAGGGCAGTCTGATTCTAGAATCTGTGTCCTAAGAATCATGCTCTACTGTCTCCCATTTTATAGACAGAGAAACAGAGGCAGGATGGAAGCAGTTTGATTAGCGTAACACTGCAAGTCAGAAGCAGAATATTTAATATTTGAGGAATCCAAAGACCTAGATTTCTAGCATACCATGTAGCCTCCTTTGAAGGAGGCTCAAAAACCCAGCTGGCTCCTTTGTTACTGGCTTGAAACCTGTGCATTCTTCAGTGCCAAACTCAAACATGTAGGGATTACCAGATGAGGACCAGGCAACATGCTAGGCCCTGGTCACGCCATTAAGCAAGCAGGAACATATCTCTGAAAATAAGTCAATGGATCCAAAAAAACAGCTACAGAAGCATAGGAAGAGAATTGCAAACAGTGTGGGGCTTTTGTGTACACTAAATTTGATAGGTGAGGGGATTCAATGATGTCATAGAACCAGAAGCCAGAGTTCCAGACCCAATTAATATGTTTATAGAGCAGTCATAATAGGTCAGCCTATACAGTATATAGGTCCTATATACTGTCATATTCATCATCCAAAACAACTTCATGAGTTAGGTACTCTTAGTATTTTCCATTCTGCTAAAGAGGAAACTAAGGATTGGTAGGGCTAAGTAATATGACTGAAAAAAGTCCTCTGAATCTTTGCTATGGATGGCCTCATTATTCCCAAATTCTTTTTGAAATGGGGTGAGAAAGCAAACCTATTCCCACCCACCTAAATAATCATGGCAGAGATGGTGTTAATTATCAAATTATCAAATATCCCATCCTTCCCTGAAATCAGGCTTGGGCCTTTTAACCAGTTCTGGCCAATGGACTGTGTATACGCAAAGGGATTAGGGTATCACTTCCAGGCGGAGGCAGTTAAGAGCTGATGTACCTCCTCCATCTTACCCTTCTTTCCTGTTGTGGTGACTGTGGGGGCCACCTGTTCCAGATGGTGTAGCTACCAGATGGGGTGAACTTCTTGACCCACATCAGATATCACATGAGTAAGAAATTAGTCTTTATTGTGGTAAGCCACTGAGATGTCAAGGGTTTGCCTGTTGTAGCATTTTAACATTAATTATCTTGACTAATACAGTAATGATAACCACAACTACTGACATTTATTTAATGTTTACTCTGTTCTAGGCACTGTGTGCTAAGCCCTCTACATCTGACAATTCCCTAAATTTCTTTCCTTTCTAGCTTACCTACAGATGTAAGAGATATGCGGGCTACAGTGAGCTCTGGATTTGTTAAGGACCTAATGAGAAATAAGACTTTCCCTTGGAGGCAGAATTCTCAGGCCTAAGCTAAATTCCTTTACCAGAGATAATACAAACATTTGGAAGAGCCTGGAAAAAAATGCCTGCTCTCATGAGTGTGGACACTATGTCACTAAGAAGAATCCACACTTCCTTCATCCAGGAGCAAGAAATACAGGGCTCAAATGGGAAACAGAAATTGGAAGGTCTTTAAATGTACCGGATGGGGAAGAAAGAAGACTTCCTCTCCCCTCCCCATTGGTAAATTCAGAGTGTCAAGATGAAGCTCTTGCTGCATGATGATGAATATGGTGAAAGTTCTTTCTGAAATCTGATTCCCTATAAAAATGAATCCCATTAGGTTATTCTGAATAGCTTGCTCTCAATTGCCCTCAGGATTAATCATGACATCCAGAGCCCCCAATTTAAGATTATAGGTAGGGTTAGGCTTTGGAAGAGGAGACATGTAAGCTAGTATTATTAGTAAATGAATAAGAGTTTGCCAGCCAGCGAAGCAAAGACAGAGCATTCCATGAAGAAGAGCAGGCAAGGCATGGGGTTATGGGAGAGCTTGGCATATTTAGAGACTGTCAGAGAACTCAGTGTGGCTGGAACATGAGGTACGACAGAGTAAGGATGGAGTCTTAGTCAGCAACTGCACTGTGGGGGAGGCTGAACCTGGGCCAGTGCAGCCTGTAACCTTGAAGGTGAGTGGGTCTAATTCTGGGTTCAGTGAGGAGCCTGGACACTTTCAGATAGAAGCCCAACCTTTTCTTTCTCAGGTAGTAATGGCGATAGTTTCATTCCCATCTGCTCATTCTTTTTCCTTATTCCTTCATTACTTCTGGATTTTGTCAGGAAAGAAGTGTGTTACTTTTTGTATCCCTTCAGAAACCCCAACAATAGGTACTACTTCCAACTCTCTATCACAGATGAAGAAACCAAGGCTCAGAGCATTGAAGTCCCTTGAATCTGGTTATAGACAGGACTCCTAGGCACCTGGTACACGCAGATATGGCTGAACTGGCTGTTAAATTATTCAGATGTTTCTGTAGTTGTTGTTAGTTAGCTACCACTCTGACCACCTCCTCTCCACTCCCATCTCATGGTCCAAACACTAAAGGGAAACACCAGGCACAGCAGAGCTTGCTGACTTTTCTATAAAGCTATAGTTGACTAGTCAATTCCTGGGCCATGGCAGTTGTTAAATATTTTGAGCATCACCCCTGGTTATATGGCTGGTGGATGTCAAAGATAGAGATTGAACCCATGTCCAGCTGGTTCTAATGCCTGCATGTTTTCACACTATGAGCCACTTAATACACAGAGCATGTGGGGACAATCCTACGACCTGCTGCACATGCCAGGCCACCACAGGGTCCAGGGTTCAGCTCTAGAAGACATACATTGGGAGAGAAATGAAAGACCTGGAATTTGTCCAGGAGAGAGTGAGAGGGCTGAAGTGGGACATGAAACCATACCATATAAAGAAAGGCTGGCAGAATTGGGGAGATCAGCTGAGAGAAGAGAAACTTTCCAGGGACCCGGAGGGCTGTCTTCATATATTTGAAGGGCAGCTGTTTCAAAGAAGGATGGAATTTGCACCAATGGCCGGAATTACCAGCCAATCCAGTCCTTTTGTTTTCACTGGGTAAACAGTTTCCGGGTACCTCTTCGTTGCTGGTGTTAAATTAGGTTAGAGGGAAGGTACAATGTGGAAAATAAGAGGTTGCAAGTAGTGGGGGAGTCAGATATGTAAACAGAGGTGGCAGAGAAATTCGGAGAATGGAGTCCTGAAACCCTGATGCCCTTTGCGGAGCTAGCAAGGGTCTTGGAGGAGATGGGTTTTGATCGGAGTCAGAGAATGTGTAGGAAGTTGTCAGTCAGAGGGAATAGTACACGCAGAGTAATGGAACTGGAAAACAGTCCAACATTTACAAATGATACCTGGATTGTGACTGCAATCTAAGGCTTGTGGGAGAGGGATGCAAGTGGAGAAAATGTGAAGGGGTCTTAGGAATTTGGACACAGTCGCAAGGGCAACGAGGGAAAAGCAGGATATGACAAATTCTTGTCATTGAAAGCACTCAAGGACTGATGGTTGGGGGGCTTTGAATGGAGGTTAGCAAACAGAACCCAGTAACCAAAGTGGTCAGCTGAGATGACCTTGATAATCCACAGCAACCTTGGGCTTTTCTGAGAAGATAACAGTCCTGTGGAGAGGTAGAAAAGGATGGAAGGAGAAGGTTTGGGACCCACTCGGGTGGGTGCTGTAAATAAATGTTCCCATTTAGGCTTCAGCTAATTTATTTCCAGGTGGTTAAGAACAAAGGAGATTCTGGCTCTCTATTCTGGGCATCAAGAATAGGTTCCAAATATCTTTCACAAAAACACTGGGGAGGAGGGGTGTGGAGAAGAGGTGACAATGATGGGCTGGTACACACATGAGAACAGTTCTTAGCATCTTATATTGGTCAACTCATTCAGCCTCTACACTGAAATTGTACCTACTTTACATATGAGGAAACTGAGGCAAGGGGAGGTTATGCAACTTGCAGAAAGTATCAGAGCTTGGATTCAACCAAGGACTCTAACTCTAGAGCTCAGTTCTTAACCATCATACCAGTCGAGCATGTGACCTTCCCTTGTGGGACTGGCTTCTATTTTTTATTATTAAAGAGAATTCTCAGTATTAGTACAGAACTTTATTTACCAACAGATAAATTAGGAGGAGACACTATTCATTTTATCGGTGGATTTCTCCCAGGATCTCTTTATGGAACATCTTCCCGAGGGTCTGCTATTGACCAGATTATATCAGTGTCCCTATCCAAAGGGCTCCAAACTCTTACTTGATAAATAAGATAAAGCAAATATGAAGTTAGTTTTTTAACCTATATAATTATCTTGCTAGTTTAAAACTTCCCATCTTACCAGACAGAAATTAAAGCTCCAGGCGATTGGCCATACATCCCACAATGGTTCCCAGGCCTCTGCTTGGGCTCTCATAGGGTCTTAAAGAAGCTTCCAGAAAAGCCATGCACAGAAGGGCAGAAGACCTGACTCAAGTCAAACTGCCTGGCTAGCTCAGCAGTGAAGGCAAAGGAAGGTCAGGAGGGCTGAGAAGGGATGTGATAATCGTCACCATGGAAGCTATTGTTTGAATGCTACTCCTGAGCCAAGCAGAGAAGTGTTCTATGAGGGCACAGAGACTCAGAGAAGAAAGGCAAGCCACCCACAGTTGCCCAGTAAGGAAGCAGGTGAGCTGTGACTGGAATATAGCTCTCTCTGAGTCCAAAGGCCATTGCACCTCCTTGGGCTGATTTTCTCATCTGCAAAATGAGCAGTCTACATTATTGACTCTCCTGGAATGCACGGTGTTCTTAAAGATATTCCATCTACTCATGACATTAATTGGAACACTAATCACAAAAACAGCTAACAGTGAAAAGTTACAAGGTCCCTGGAAGTGCATTTAATCCTCATAAGGACCCTGTGAAGTATGATAACTTCCATTTATAGAGGAGGAATCAGAGACATTAAATAACTTAACCCAAAGTAACATAGCTATTTGCCTATTAAATAATAATGAATAACTGCAAGTCAATAAAATGCTCTAGATTAATCAAAGACCTCTATAATTATCCATCAGTGGATCAATATGAGATAATCAGCATTTTTAATGCTAGCTATTTCCATAACTCCCTGTATGAGTATAATGGAATGACTCCCATGTGGCTTTGGGAAACAGAAAATTACTGATGGATTCCTATGGTACTGGTCGAGGTATGGTACTGGTGAGGCTGGGGCCCATGCTGGAAATCACAGTGGTCTAGTGCTTAATACTCCAGCTCTGATTCTGAATAATCTCATCAGCAGGGCAGGACTTAATGAACAAATCTTTTGCTGGCCTCTGTGGATAATCCCGAGATATCCTGGTGCCCCAAGTCAGGCAGTAATCTGGATCCCCTTCTAACCTGGAGCAGTGTACACAGGGAAGAAACGTTGAAGGCAGAGGAGAGGAAGGGAGAATTAGGGGAAGAAAAGGACAGAGCAGAGAGGCGGATGGCTGAGCCAGCTATTGATGCTGGCTGCTGCCAACATGTTTGGGAAGATGTAAATCTCATGGGTTCCATGAATTTTACCAAAGAGCTTATATGTTTTAAAATGGGAACTTCAGAGATAAACCACTTTCTCACCTCAGGCAAAGAGAGGGCTGTCAGCATCTCTGGGTCTCAGGGTGACAAGAGTCTTCAGCTACTCCTCATTATGGCTTCCAAGGAGCACAGGGGAACTTGAAGACTCACCTGGGCTGTCAACATTTTCCACCCCTGCCCTGTTCCTTCCCTCTTGGAGACTGAGCAACCTGATGCACCCTGGGTTGGGGGTCCAGTGAGTTGGTCTTCCAGGGGTCCAAACCTCCCTTTTGGGGCCTTTTCTACTGGGTGGCATCCAGAGGCAGCAGGTATCACGGAAAACCCAGCTCTGAGGTCAGACACACCAAGTTTGGAGTCCTGACTCACTAACTGGGACTTTGAATTGTGTAATCTTGAGCACCACCATTTGTGTGATCTTGAGCAAGTGAACTTCTCAGAGAGAATAGGATATACTTTGCCAGTTTGGTAAAAGGGATTATTAACGAGGTCACCCATTTCTGTCTTCCCAGACCACTCCTTGCACTCACTCTCTCACCTCTAGCAAAGCTGCTGTCAGAGAGTGGCTTGTACATTACCTATCCTCAGAAGTTAGCGGACAACAAAGCCCAGATACTACCTCCTCTCATTTTAATAGGGAACAAGCAACTCTATGAAAAGTTAAAGAGAGCTACATTATGACCCAGCAATTGCACTACTGAGTATTTACCCCAAAGATACAGATGTAATGAAAAGAAGGGGCACATGCATCCCAGTGTTCATAGCAGCAATAAACAGCAATAAATAGCCAAACTGTGAAAGTAACAGAGATGTCCTTTAACAGACAAATGGATAAAGAAGACATGGTTCATATATACAGTGGAATATTACTCAGCCACCAGAAATGATGAATACCTACTATTTGCATTGACATGGATGAAACTGGAGGGGATTATGCTAAGTGAAATAAGTCAGGCAGAGAAAGATAATTATCATATGGTTTCACTCATACGTGGAACATAAGGAATAACATGGAGGACCACAGGGGAAGGGAGGGAAAATTGAACGGGAAGAAATCAGAGAGGGAGACAAACCATGACTGACTCTGGACTCTGGGAAACAATCTGAGGGTTTCAGAGGGGAGGGAGTTCGGTGGATGGGTTAGCCTGGTGATGGGTATTAAGGAGAGCATGTGCTGTAATGAGCAATGGGTGTTATACACAAATAAAGAATCATGGAACACTACATCAAAAAACTAATGAGGTACTGCGTGGTGACAAACGTAACATGATTAAAAAAAAAAAAAGAAGTTTAAGTATATCTCCTTCCCTCTTCAGGATCTCATCATTCCCTTCTAAATGTGGAAATGGGTACCAGAGCTAGCTGTCTCCTGAAATTGTTCTGAGTTTGAGAGTATAAGCACCCCCAGCAGCCCTCAACCAGGCTAAACAGAAATGAAAAAGCCACCATAGGACACCATTGACCTATGACAGCTGCCCCATTCCCTCCACCTCTATTTACTGAATGCCTGGCACTTGATACACAAGACTGTGCTAGGTGCTGGGGAAGCTAAAATGCCATGCAGTAACAGCTACAGGTCAGATCCCTGATTCATGGAGGGCTTGCTGTGTGCCCACTGTGTTAAGCTCTTCATCTATTCACTCTTCAGAATCCAATCCAGCTGTCATGATGCGTGTTTTGTAGGTTACATCATTGCCCAGGCACGTGACTAGTCAGTAGAGAAGGTTTGATCTGAAAGTCCATGCTTTCCCCCACTGGTCTGTGGGGGGTGCCTCCCTGTCAGCACTGTCAACAAGAAGTGATGGCTCCCTATGCTGGGAGGACACAGTCTGAGATGAACAATAACAATGGGAAGAGCAGTAATGATGGTGATGGGCTGGCTACTGCCTAGGCTGCAGTGAGGTGGTCTGGGGGAGGACTTATGGTCATATAGGTCAATAGAAAGCTGGAGAGAGTAGAGAGCGGGAGTGCAGTGGGACTTGGGCTTGTCCAGGAAAACTTCCTGGAAGGGGGAGGAAGGAACCAGCGTGCACCGAGTACCCAGCACCTGCCACACTCTGCACTAGGTATTTTATTTTATTTTTTTAAAAGATTTTATTTATTTAGTTGAGAGAGAAACAGAGAAAGATTGAGAGAATGAGTGGGAAGAGAAGCAGAGGAAGAAGCAGACACCATGTGGAGCAGGGAGCCTGACGTGGACTGGATCCCAGGACCCTGGGATCATGACCTGAGATGAAGGCAGACGCTTAACTGACTGAGTAACCTGGGGGGCCCTGCACTGAGTATTTTAGAGAAGTGACTGCTGTAGTCACTCTAGGAGGGAAGAGGGACAAGGGAAGATCCAGGATTGGAACTGGTTGGCAGGGATGAGACGCACCTTGTATTCTATTCTTCTTCCTCTAAACTCTGAGCTCCCAGTGGCCAGATGGACTGCAGGGACTTTGCTTTTTACTAATATTGACTTCCATTCCCCTTGCTTAGGTTGGCTGTGAAGACACTGCCTTTTCCTGCACATTTGTAGAGATGGACTCCACCCTTCCTCAAACCAGAAGTTGGGGGAGGGGACCGGAAGGGGGACTGTTGAGGACTGATGCCTCTTGTATGTCTCTTCTCTGGAGCTCTTCTTTCCTTTCTTGCCAAGAGAATGTGCAGCATTGGGCAGGGGCTTTGTCAGATTTTTTGGCAGCTTCCCCTCCCACTGGCCCAGGAATGGAGGCTGGGAACCCAGAGAGGTCTGCAAAAGGTAGCCACTTTGCAGCCCTGGCTAGTCAGAGTAAAGCTCTGTGGTGTGTCTGAGTACCTGCACAGCCTTCCTGTGGAGGGGAAGGTACAGGGAGGAGAGAAAAGAGAGACAGAGAAAGACAGACATACACACATACATCAGAGGAGAGACAGAGATAGAGCAGAGAGAGATGGGAAAAAAAAGACAGAAATAGAGACACACAAAGAGAAAAGAGATAAAGAAGGGATGGATAGAGGATAGAGAAAAAAAAAGAGTAGAGGATAGAGACAGAGAGGGATAGAGACAGAGAGGGATAGAGACAGGTCAGAGAGATGGAAAAAGACAGAAGGGAAGGAGGAGAGAAGAGGAGAAAAAGGAGAGAGAGAGAGAGAGACTGAGAGACACACACACAGAGAGGGACAGTGAGATATGGAGAAGAGGACAAGAACAACAGGCAGGACCAAAAGGCAGAAAGAACAGAACCCGTCCAGAGACCACACTCAGCCACATGCCAACTAGTGATTTCTGCCTCCTAGAAGGTAATGTTATAAAAGAATAAGAAAGGAGAAAAGAGGAGAGTGCAAGGAAATAGTTACAAACTTCTTAGTAATAAAATAGACCTAGCAGTTTGAAGTCAAATCATGTGATTGACTAAGGGTTCCCTAACTTCTCAAGTCAATTTCCCAGTTCCACAATCACATCTTAGGGATTTTTGTCCAGCCTCATTTTCCTTATCTGTAAAAAATGTTCAACGATAGTGGCTACAGCTGGAGGACTCAGAGGCATATGATAGGCTATATAAGCTATAAAGTGCTGAGCAAGGATAATGGGAAGAAGAAAAAAGAGCTCTAAGAAACCCCCTCTGGATTTATTTTCAAGACCAGTTAGTATCCTTTTCCAGGGAGTTGGTCTGATTGTAAATGGATGCTCAAGAAGAGATACTGATGGTCACATAAAAGCTGCCCAATGTGTCCTACAAACCTGAGAAAGCTGGGTGGGTGACCTGAGAAAGCCACATCAGCTCTCTGCACCTCTTTATAATGACAGCTGAATGAAATAATATTTTAAAGCCTCCTCTAGCTTACAGTGTTGACAAATCTGTGACCACCAAAGTAAAGATGTGCTAGTGTGGTGAAGGTTTCACTCATGACTGGGTGGGGGTCTGGCTCCTGTCACATGCCTCCCTCCTCCAGGAAGCCTTCTCTGGTTTTCCCACATCATGTACAGTGCCTTCCTCTGGGCTCCTGGTCACAGAGTTACCCCATTCTATTGTCTTAGTCTGTGGCATGACTATTTCCCCACTAGACTATGAGCTTCTGAAGGCACAGGCCATCCTGCTCAGCCCCTGGATCCTCAGTGCCCAGGGCCTGGCACAGAGCGAACACTCAATGGATGTTTGTGGATATGAATGAGACGCAAATGCCAGCCCACATTCCTTCCCATTAGGCCAGACATTTTCAAGGAGGAAGGGCTGGGGCCAGGCTTAGCTGCCGGAGGCTTTGGAAGCAACCTTTGGACAATTTGTGCTGTGCTCTGAATCCTTTCTGGGAGCCAACCGAAATTCCAGGGCAGCTGAGAGCCAAAAAGGGTGGGAGGTAGACTTGCTGGCTGGGGAAAGTCTGGGTGGGGTGGGGGTCAAGGAAGAAAAACCACCTTAACACAATAACTTTCTCCACCATTTTACACTTTACATAATATTTCCACATCCACTATTTTGCTTAAACTTCATGGGAATCCTATGGCTAAGTAGTGCAGGTTCTAATATCACCAATTCTCTTTTCCAGCTGAGTAGAAAAGGCTGAGAGGTGAGGTGGCCACACAGCCAGATCTAAAGTTGGATCTTTGGACTCTGGATCCAGTGTAGGATCAACATAAAGGTGGGAGATGATATCTGAGAGAGCCTTGATTATTTCCTGTTCACTTGGCTTAATGAATTGTTCAGTTTTTCTTAATTCCTATGTACTAAGAAGTGCTTGTAAGTGGAACTATTACTGATTAAACATTGCTAAAGTGCTTTTTTGGAAGCATGTTATCAACATTATCTCATTTAATCTGATCTGTAACCCGATGAGATAGATTCTACTTATTAACCTTATTCTACAGATGAGGAAAGTGTTGCTCAGAAGGAATGAGGAACCAAATGAAGATCATACAGCCAGTGAGAAGCCTAAATTTGATCCCAAGAACTTAGATTCTGGGGCGCCTGGGTGGCTCAGTGGGCTAAAGCCTCTGCCTTCGGCTCAGGTCATGATCTCAGGGTCCTGGGATCGAGCCCCGCATCAGGCCCTCTGCTCGGCAGGGAGCCTGCTTCCTCCTCTCTCTCTCTGCCTGCCTCTCTGCCTGCTTGTGATCTCTGTCAAATAAATAAAATCTTAAAAAAAAAAAAAAAGAACTTAGATTCTAGAGCTTGAGTTCTTAATCACCTACTATACTGCTAAGATTTAATCCTTAGCACCTAAGCAGGAATCATGCAGTAAGTAGCCCCAAGGGCCCGGGAGCCACTGTTAGAGGAGAGGCATGCTGCTGACTCTGTTTCCCCAGACATGGAGACATGGAGACTGACCTGCTCTGGACTTGCCCTGGTTATTGATTCCTGTGATTCCTCCTGGGGAGGGTAAGGGATACAGTGACAACAGTTTGCAAAGCTGGAACAGCACAAAGATAACAGGTGCAAGGAAGAAGCAACAGCCTGTGCCCATCACCAGGAGTCAACTAGCCTGGCCACTTCCTTGCATCATGGGCATTGTGGTGCAGTGGAAAGAGCTTAATGTTGGAGTCAAAGCCAGGTTCCAATCCAGCTCTTAAACTCAGCAGCTGGATGAACTTGGGCAAAGTGGGTAAACTTACTGACCTCTAGTTTCCCATTTGTAAAAAGGGATAATATGGGTCTCATAATACGGAGATTAAATAGAGCAAACCTTATCTGACAAATAAGGTGACAAAGGAGAAAGAGCATGGGGCTTGAGGTTAGACAGCTCTGATTTCAAATGCTGGTTCTGCCAGTGATAAGCTGTGTAACCTTGGGCAGATGTCATCGTCTCTGAGCTTCAGTCTTCTCATTGAAAAAACGAGGCTGACAGGAACTACCTTCAGAAGGTCTGTTGTGAAAAGAGGAACTAATTGGGGTATGATCAGGATTCATGAAGAGCATCTAACATCAACAGTAATAAAGTTGATTCCCCTCTCCCTTCCTTGGAGTGGAGAATATGTGTATCTGTTCATTCACTCATTGATTAAGACATTCAACATTTAGGAATGCTGTCTATACTATAGCCCCTGGGCTTACTCCTACAGATACCTAAATGAGTCCCAGGGCTCACTAACTTTCTGGGGGAGACCGACTGCCATCTAGATATGATCATGATACTACTTGGAAGGTGTTTAGACTGTCTAAAGGTATTTAGACTGTCCAAACTGTGTGCAAAGTACTGTTTACAGGTGAGGAACAGAACAGCTGCGGGCAGGAAGACCCAAGCTGTATCCTCTACCAGCACAGAGGTGGCCCCTAGATAGCAGGGGGCCACCTCAGATGGAACATTAGCAGCCTCTGCTCTTTGGCTCTGATGCTCCCCAGGAACATTTCTAGCCCCTGTCTCCCTTGGCCCTCCTGATCCATCTCATGGCATTGTTCTGGCTTAGTGGATGATCAGAATTCTATTATGGTGACACCCTTGGATTCCCTTTCCTAGGCTTCCTTGCACTATGGTTTATTGAAACCTCTGGGAAATTTTGCCCTCTTCCCCCTAATTCCCTCTCCAAAAAGCTGTTCCTGTTTATCTTTCTTGGATTATGTCACTTTAGCTTTATCTAAAGATCCCTGCTTTGCAATACTAGGCCTAACCCCCAAATTAGCCTCTCTGGAAAGCTTTAATTTGGTAAGGTTTGAAACTTATTTGGAGACAGGAGCAAAGTGATTGGTCCCAGGTAAAACTTGAGATGTCAAGCTTTTCTGGAGAGCAACTAGTCAGGGCCAAATAAGCATCTATTTGAATGAGAGTCTGAGGACTTCACTAAGCGCAGTGAAAATCAGTACACATTCAAGGCAATGAATCAGGACCAGAGGAGCTGGGAATAGAGTCAGTAGGCTGAATGGTATTTTTCACAAACTCATTCTTTAAACACCTACTATGTGCTGGCTTTATTCTAGGTGCTGGGGATACAGTGATGAAGAAGGTAGATGAGGTAGGAGAGAAACAATAAACACATAAATATGTCATTATATAGTGTATCAGTGGGGATAAAAACTACAGAGAAAACTAAAGCAGAGAAAGGTGATAGAAAATGCCATGGGTTGGGATGATAGCAAGTTAAAATAGTGTGGCTGGGGAAGGTCTTGAGAAAGTGACATTTGAATCAAAATCTGAACTAGGTGAGGGACAGACACACATGCATATCTGGGAGATCATTCCAGGTAGGGGAGAACAGGGCCCTGAAATTAGCACATTTCTTGTGTTCAAACTAGAGCTGGTGTCTGGACTCCTGTTGCTCTAAAACCTTTTCACATAGTGGGGACGAGGTCAGAGAAATAACAGAGTGATGTAGAAATAACAGGAGGTGTAGGTGGTAGAGGCTGGCTCTATGTGAGATGGGAGTCTCTGGGGTTTTGGAGCAGTGTATGGGTGAACCCACGTTTGTCAGGGCCATTTAGCTCTGCTGAGAATATACTAAAAGTCAGCAAGGACAGAAGCAGAAAAACCAGTTAGAAGGGGACTACAATAACCAGGTGAGAGATGGTAGGATTCTGGATTCTGGATAGATTTTGACAGGAAGAATTACAGATTTTCTGATGGATTCTGTTATGAGGGAGAAGCGGTAGTGAGAAAAGGAGCACTCAAAGACTCTAAGGTCTCAGGTCAAAGACAGAGTTAAGTGAGGGAATGCTGAGGGGAAGCAGATTTGGGGAAGAAGATCAGGAGTTCAGTTTTGGTCATGTGAACTTGAATGCCTTGTGGATGTCCTGAGGAGACATCGAATGCATAGTTGTGTTGGATACATGAATTTGGAGTTCCAGCTTTTAGAACCATTATACGAGGTGAGGTTGACAAAGGAGTAAAGGTGTGGGTACAGGTAGGGAAGAAAGGAGGACAGCACTGAGCCCTGACCCCAGACCCCAAATAGTGTGAAGGAATGAGTAGAGGAGACCAAGAAGGAAGAGCCAGGGAGGCAAGGTGTAAACATGATGAGTGTCCAAAAAACACATCTGATGAAGGACTGTTATCGTGAACATGAAGAACTCTGAAAACTCAACACTTAGCATACAAAAAAACTAATAAAAAAATGGACCAAGACCTTAACAGACACTTTACGAAAAAAGGCAACAAAAGATAGGCAGCAATAAACATATGGAAAGATGTTCCACATTATATGTCATCAAGGAAATGCACTTAGAACAACAATGAAATACCACTACAAACTTATTAGAATGGTGGAAATCTGAACACTGACACTGCCAAATGCTGACAAGGATGTGGAGCAACAGGAACACTCATTCATGGCTGGTGGGAATGCAGAAAGGTATGGCCACTTTGGAAGACAGTTTGGTGGTTTCTTACAAAAGTAAACATGGTCTCACCATGTGATCCAGTATTCATGTTCCATGGTATTTACCCAAAGGAGTTGAAAACTTAGGCCTACCCCCAAACCTGCACAGATAGCAGCTTTACTTATACTGGCTGTATACTAAGCGCTAGGCCTGACCCTCAGCCACCCTGGGGCTGCTGTGTCTAAGTCACCAACTCAGTTTAGAACATTCCTTCCCCTTTCCTCACCAAGAAGTGGTCCTCCTCACTTCCGGAAGGTTGCTCATTTATGAGCCCTCCTCCATGGTGCCACTTCCGGTTGGTCTCCTGTATCTTTAGATCCAGCTTCCCCCTAGTTTCCTCAGGACAAGGGTGGAGGCCTGAACTTCCTAAGCACAGTTTCTTGGGATTCTTTGTGGGGCTACCTTTTACTTTCTTTACTGTCTCTAACTCTACCTCAGAAAATTATAAAAACCACTACTAATGCTGCTGTTGCTACTGCCATTACTACAACTATGACTGCTACCACCACTACTGCTGCTGCTACTATCACCACCACCATCACTACTACTACTACTTTTACTACCACCACCAACACTGCTACTGCCATTACTACTACCATTACTGCTACTGCTACTAATATTTCTACCATTACTACTACTGCTATTATTACTACCTGTCTTTTGGCTGAGTGCCTGCCATATGCCCCTCTCAATCCTCACAGCAACCTTCAGAAGGGCCTATTATTCCTTTTTTTTTTTTTTTAAGATTTTATTTATTTTTTTGACATAGACACAGCAAGAGAGGGAACACAAGCAGGGGAAGTGGAAGAGAGAGAGCAGGCTTCCCGTGGAGTAGGGAGTTCATTGCGGGGCTTGATCCCAGGACACTGCAATCATGACCTGAGTCAAAGGCAGGTGCTTAACAACTGAGCCACCAGGTGCACCAAAAGGACCTTGTTATTCCTATCTTACTGACAACCAAGCAATCTGTACCTTTGCCCAATAAATTATATTCCCTCTGGAGTCCTGCTTTCTTTGTCAGTCTCTTCTGCAGCCAGGACAGGTTCTGAGACAGAGATGACATGGGCATGGCTGAAATGCCAGGGGTGGTGGAGGCCATGTTTTGCTGCAGGGAGTGCATGATCTGGCTTTCTTGACAAAGGAGTAGAGGCGGGAGCCGACAAATGAAGGGAGGTGAGTCAAAGGCCCAGGAGTCATCAAAGGAGAAGGTGAGGACACTGGGGAAAGTCATGGCCTCCCCTAGAACCAGGGCCATTTAAGCCATGAGAAGGGTCAGGTTTTGGCCCTGAACAACAAGGATTTTCTTATGGTGGTGAGCCTAGTCCCAGAACCTCCAGCTGAGGCCAAAGGAGCCTCTGGGACCCTGAGTAAGACATGCTACAGAGGGCAGCACTGAGCCCTCCCCTCTCCACAGCAAACCAAACATTAGAGAGGGGCAGGGTCAATAGATCAGAGTGCACAGAAAGGTTAAAGATAATGGGTCCTGTGGGTCTGTGACGTTCAAGTCAGGCAGGCACGTGCTTCTTCTGAGTCCCGAGAATAACCCCAGGGGTCGGTATTTGATCACATCCAGAAATTCCCAATTCCTGACTCAGGCTGTCTCTAGAGGAGTGTCTGGAAGACCCTGATGCCCCATGACAGTGACTCATGGAAAGCTTCCTGGGGGAAGGGTTGTGGAGAGAATTGGCTCCACCTCAGGAAGGGCCTTAGGCACAGTCAGACTACCCAGCCCGGGCTTATACCTGGTGACCTTGGGGCCAACAAACACTTCATTGCCCCTACTGCTTACTGAAAAAGTCTGAATCATTGGCATCCAAGGTCCTCACCATCTTACCATTCTCATCTATAACCTTAGGCTCTGTGATCCCAACTTCAAGGACATGTGTATTCTTATCTACTTTTTGCTGAACACTTCATAGGTGTTGTGTTCTTTATCCATTCAGCAAACACAGACCGAGGGATCACCTGGGCCAGGCACTGGTCTAGGTCTTGGGCAAACGAGAGAGACAGGGCATCTGACCTCATAGAGCTTTATACTCTGATGAGGGATCATCCCCATTTTACAGATGAGAAACTGAGACTCAGAGAGGTGATGGGCTACAGAGCAGTGACTTGAACACAGACATGTCTAGCTCCAACACAGTTCTTTCCATCCCTATACTTTCCTGCAATCACTTGAAGCCCCCAGACTGTGGTGGTGGGCCATGCCTCCAGGCCTTTTCAGGAGGATTTGCTCCCTCTGCTTGGAATGGCCTCCTCACCTCTTCTCCAACCAGCTGATCCCCTATTATTCCTCTAGGATCTTCTCAGCCTCACCTCCTCTAGGAAGCCTTTTCCATCCTCATGCCCTTCTTTTACTGTTGGTCTCCATTGGAAGGTGGGTTCCTGTGGGCAGCAGTGTGTCCTCTCAGCTCTGAGTCTCCAATGTCCAATGTGATATAGGGTCAGACGCCCAGGACCTCTTGGTTCAACCTCCCCTTTCTCCTAAGATGCTTCCCCAGGGCATGGCATATTTGGCATACCACTCCCCTGGAAGAAAGTATTGATCCCTGTTGAGATAAAGTGGCTTCTGGAAGAGCTGGCTTGAATCATTTATACTTCCATGGGAAAAAAGTCTTCCAGAGCTGACTTGGGAAAGGAGGAGCTCCCATCTGAAGGTCTTGCTGCCAAGGATGCCCTAAGGGGAGCACCATGAGAGAGGGGCTGTTCATGGAAGGTGCCTATATTTCCTCTCACTTCTCTACACCTTAGTTGTCCTCCCATTCCTGGACTAGTGAACACTCCCAAAGCCATTAGGCCATCCTCTACTGCCACAGACCTCCTGCCATGTGAAGACTCTAGCCCTCTCTTAGTGCCTCCACATGGATCCCACTTCCCTTACTTGAATCTACATTATGAATTTCAGCAAGTTCTCAAAGATTCTCTGAGCACACCACAGTTTTACACCTTGATGCCTTTGCACCCTCAGCACTGGCTGAAAAGGAGGTGAGAATCTCCATTTCCCATCAGTCAAGACTTTGTCCAGAATCTTCAGGCTGAGAAATTACTTTCCTCTGCTTTTCCCAGTGGGTGGGATCTTGGGCCAGGGCCAGAGGGACTCCAGAAATTCTCCCTCTCTTAGTCATTTTTCTCCCCACTGACCCCTACAGCTGGACAGAGAGGGAAGTGGAAACTCCCTAGTGTGGGGGGACTTCTAACCTTTGCTTCCCATGAGAGGACAAGGTGGAGACTCAGTACAACTCCACTTCCTTCCTTCCCCAGCCCTGACCTGGGACAGAAGGGACAGGACAGCAGGGCAGGGGGCAGAGGTTGGGAACTATCTGGGAGTTTGAGGAAGGTGTGGAGGTTGGACGTAGGGAACTGACATGTCACATTTACAGAGAACTACTGAGCTCCAACACCCTTTGCAGACTTTATTTGTTATACCCCAAAATACCATCACAACCCCCCAAAGTTAAGACCATTCTTTCTTCTTTACTTTTTTAAAAGATTTTATTTATTTATTTGACAGAGAGGGACACACAGAGAGAGAGAGAGAGAGAGAGAACACAAGCAGGAGGAGTGGGAGAGGGAGAAGCAGGCTACCCACTAAGCAGGGAGCCCAATGCAGGGCTCTGATGCAGGGCTCGATCCCAGGACCTTAGGATCATGACCTGAGCTGAAGGCAGATGTTTAACGACTGAGCTATGCAGGTGTCCCAGGTAAGGCCATTCTAATTCCCATTTTACTGAGGCTAAAACTAAAAGTCAGAGAAATAAAATGCCATATGTCATTTCAGCATTTCTGAAAGGTGGCATATCCAGGTTTAAACCAGAAGGATGCTCTTATCACTTTCCCATCACCCTGCCTCCAGACCCACTGCACTGACCTACTGTTCCAGAAGCATAAGGAATCTTGAGAGCCCTCAACGACTGATCCTGGAGCCATGGAGTATTACACCACAAGGATCATCTCATTCTGGTTCAAGATGCTCCCTCTATCACGTAAGAACAAAGGGAGGTTTTGCCAGGTTTCATCTTCAGGAACTAGTAGAACCAAGATTCAGATACATGTCTTTTGACACCGATCTCTGCCCTTTCCATTCAGTTATTTACTTTAATGACAAATAGCTTTCGTGGCCAAGTAATCATGCCCAAATCTACTCCAAGTCTTGGAAGCACAGCTTCCACTGTCTTCAGTGGAGTGATGGAGGAATGAGGAAGAGCTCATCACCCCATGTGACCCTTCTCTTACTACAGCGCCCCACCCCCGCCTTCTTTTTTTTCAATTTTTTAATATTTATTTATTTATTTTCAGCGTAACAGTACTCATTGTTTTTGCACCACACCCAGTGCTCCATGCAATACGTACCCTCTCTATTACCCACCACCTGGTTCCCCAACCTCCCACCCCCGCCCCTTCAAAACCCTCAGGTTCTTTTTCAGAGTCCATAGTCTCTCATGGTTCATCTCCCCTTCCAATTTCCCACAACTCCCTCTCCTCTCCATCTCCCCATGTCCTCCATGTTCTTTGTTATGCTCCACAAATAAGTGAAACCGTATGATACTTGACTCTCTCTGCTTGACTTATTTCACTCAGCATAATCTCTTCTGGTCCTGTCCATGTTGCTACAAAAGTTGGGTATTCATCCTTTCTGATGGAGGCATAATACTCCATCGTGTATATGTACTACAGCTTCCTTATCCATTCGTCCGCTGAAGGGCATCTTGGTTCTTTCCACAGTCTGGTGACCGTGGCCATTGCTGCTATAAACATTGTGGTACAGATGGCCCTTCTTTTCACTACATCTGTATCTTTCCACCCCCACCTTCTTACACCCATGCTCCTTTCTTTCACAAATTTTGTGTGATGCCCTTAAACTATGTTGAAATGAAATTCCTGCCTACAAGTGCAATTTAAAAAAATTAATAGGGTGCCCTAAATGTAGTATAAAAGAGAGATCAAGTAGAATTAGTTTCTAATAAAAACTAGATAAAGATAACTTGTAATAAAATAGCGTGTTTCCACTTACAAGCACATGCCCATGACTACACTAGAAGACATAATGAAACAGTCCGATGTCTGCATTTATGCATAAAACAGTCATGAACTTAACATCTACAAATGTGGACTGATTTGGATTTTTTATTAGCAACTCAAAGGCCTGGAGTAGGGTTGGCACTGGTGATAAGATTTGTTGAAACAACTCTTGGTAAGGTTCCAAAAACACAAAGGGGAGCCTGCCCTGAATTTACATGGTGGTTGCATTTGGTGGGGAGTGGATAGATATTAAAACTGGTCCCTGCTCAAATGCTCTGTGTGCAAAATAATGTGGAGTTAGGTCCTAGGTTTGCATATTATAAATGGGTTTTCATCTGTGTGGTGTCTGGTCAACTGCCCTATGGGCTGCAGGATTGTCCCATCCACATCCCTTCCCCTTCCACTAAGTGCCCACTGCTTGTGACAACAACCAAAAGTCTTTCCACCAGTTCCAAACTGCACCCTGAGGGACAGTACTGCCCCCATGGAGAACTACTGATCACATTTTAAAGTTTTACTCAAAGATTATATCCCAACCTCTTAATATCTTTCTAAGTTATTCAAGCCCGGGATTTAGTGGCATCTGGATGGAAAAGGCAACAAGCAAGACAAGGTGGAAAGATCAAAAATCTAGAAAGATCCAGGTTACACTGCTTTCTACTGTATTTCCAGGTCTACCTGGCACATACTAGGTGCTTAACAAATATCTGTGCAACGAAATTATCAGCTGTGTGGCTTTGAGAAAATTGCTTAACTTTCTGGAGCCTCAATTCCCTCACAGTGAAATGATGGTCATCTACAGGGCTTTGATTAGAGAGGATTAAGTGACCAGATACGGGAAAGCCTGGAGATGTGTAGAATGAGCTCAACAATAATGAGTTGACAATGAAAATCAAGATCCTGCTATGATCTAGCTGGGATGAAATTCTGGATCATGGAAAAGCTAACAGAAGTGTGTTTTCAAAACAGCCTCTGACTAGACTACTTGACCTTTCAGGAAGGTGATTCCTTTCCACCTTGATACTCAGCAATTCTGAGGCCCTTGTCTAGACAGAGGCGGTGATGAGGAGCCACGTTCCCACCCATGCTTGCCCACCATGGGCCAGTGCCTCGCACATCCCTGAGCCCTCCAAACATTTCAGGAAAGTGAACTCCCTCCATGCCACTCCTCCACCCTGTCATTCAGATGAAGGACAGAAGCAAACATTGAGCACATCCTACATACCAGGAGCTTTATTTTTCCCTAAACCAAGCTGTTAAATCTCCTCAAGTTGGGAGGAGGAGGGAAGCAATATCCCATACATGAGGGAACAGGACTCAGAGACCGTCAGTGATTTGCTTCAGGTCTCAGAGTGAGCTTGGGGCAGTGTCTCCTAGGGCTGGCCTTCCTTCTGCCACAATGGGGGAGCTTGTCAGAGTCACCTGCAGAGCACCACAGCCCGCGCCCTACTATCCAGCTCCTAGGATTCACCGAACACAGAGGGGGTGGGGTTCCTTTGCTCCACCACTGGTTCAGAAAAGCAGGGTTAAGTGTATACAGACTGGGAGAGAAGATGGAGAAGAGTTTGGAAGGCCTTGAACACCAGTGATACTGGGGATGGACTGGGACTGAGGCAATGGAAGGATTTCAAGCAGGACAAGAGATGCTCAGTAAGGTGCTTTAAGAAGATTCTACCCATAGTGGACTAGGAGACTTCAAAACTGGTCAGGCGGCTGCAGGGGTTCTTCTTGAAAGTTTGCCTCAATCTCTCATTTCCCTGCCCCTTCTTTCTAGGAGGGAAGCTCCTAGAGCACAGGGAGGCCCAGGCATCTCTTCTAACCGAAGTACAGGGGTTCTGGCAGCTTCTGGGTGTTGGGGTCCACTGACTCTCTGTCTTCTATTTCTTCTTTGATTTTGCACAAAGGTGCTATGGGTTCGAGGGTTAGCTGCTGCTGCTTTTCTGACCCCAGTCTCCATGTCAGCAAGATGATAGGGTTGGACTAAGAGCTCTCCTTTTATCTTTATGGGAGTGGGAGGAGCCTAGAAAAGTAATAGGACATGAGCGAGAGATAAGGGGAGGACGGTGGAAGCTGTGTGCACAAGTCACCAGAAGAGGTGGTGACCCCCTCTGGAAGAATAGCACATTCACAGGTTATCAGGTTCCAGAAGCAGGTCACTCCTGGTTCTTCTCCTACCTGGTTGGGGAGGAGGGACACCACCGAGGTCGGGCCACCCAGAGGCCCTGGGACATAGCCAGCTTGCCCTTGAGGGTTGGCATCCCAGTTTTGAACAGGCTGAGAGGGGCTGGGCAAGATCATCTCTGGTGGGGATGCCTCTGAATCCCTAGGATGAAGTATAGTCCCAGAGAGGCCAGGTCCTACAGATTCCTTTGTTGATGACAGATGCTTTTTTTTTTTTTTTTTTTTTTGAGAAGCAACAGAATTCCTTTTGAGCAAGATTTCCTTCCTTCATTTATTTATTTACTTTTTGTCCAGTGATTCAGCGAAACAACCTCAAAACCAGTCTCCAATGGGAGGCAGGAAGAACCAAACCCTCAAACATCAGTGATCCTGTGAGGTTTTTGCCTTGTGGATCTTTCCCTAAAATAACTGCATCAGGAGACTATCCAGCTGGGGGTGAAGGAAGAGGAAGACCTGAAAGCAGAGTCTTGGGGCTCCTCAAGGATTCAGGTAACTG
Source organism: Meles meles (assembly GCF_922984935.1). Taxonomy (NCBI): domain Eukaryota; kingdom Metazoa; phylum Chordata; class Mammalia; order Carnivora; family Mustelidae; genus Meles; species Meles meles. The sequence goes on along the minus strand of NC_060072.1, from coordinate 14,232,755 downwards.
GAGGGAGGACTCTCCACAGCAAGGACTTGGATGGGAGTCTTAGCATTTGTTCCCCCACCTTGCAGATTCAAGAGGGTGCCGTCTTCCTAAAGAAGGCATGGGTTGGGGTCTGAACTCTACTGTGCAAGACAAGTGACTTGTATGACAGGTACTATGGTTATAGCAGTTCCAATATGAATTGGAACCTTCTTGCCGCATGTCCATATGTTCTTCACCCATGCTATAATATATCCCAATTCTTGATGCAATGCTTTGGTTCCTTTAATTCAGTGGGAAAAACAAAAAAGTCTTTAATGCATCTAAATTGGAATCAGGCCAACAAGATAAAAGGTTGTGGCGGAAATAGTGCCAGACTGGAAATTCAGGAGACGTGGGTCCTATTTCAGCTTTGGTTTATTAAGCCAAGGGACCTTGCGTAGGTTGCTTCCCAAAGGACACAGAGATGTCTAGGGTCAGAGGAACCTGGTATTTGTAAGCAGGAAGTCAGGACAGATCTGAGAATAGAGCTGCTGATGGGCAGAGTGAGGTGGGGTGGAAGTCCTTGCCCAAGAGTCACGTGGACTTGGGGGTACATCCTAGTTTTCCACTGTGGGTTGCATGATCTAGAGCAAGTGTCTGTGTCTCTGAGCCTCAGCTTTCCTATCTTTAAAATGGGAAAAAATAGTAAGCCATCTCGAAGGGCTGTTGTGATAAACGAAAAGTGAGAGGATGCATGAGGAAGTGCTTGGTAAATGGGAAAGCATGGTACAAATAAGAGATGTCATTATTCTAAATATTAGAGGAATGAATATTAGTCCTCAGAGGGCCTGAGTTTAAATCATAGCAGCTACTATAACAACTATCATTATTGAGTGACTATTTGTCACACTGAGTCAAATGTATAAAATAAGTGTATAAACTCATTTAATCTTAAGTATAACATATACATAGGAAGTTAATAGAGAGTTCTAATCTTAAGAGTACTGCTTGATGAATCTTTATGTTTGAATATATCACAGAACTCACTGAATCTTCATCAAGAACCCTACACTGCTTGTTCCCCTTTTACAGATGTGGAAACTGAGGCATGGCTGGGTTGCAAACTCAGTCTGTCTGCATACTGTTAGTCATGTGCTACTGCCTCAGGGATCCAGTTCCTCAAAAGGATGGCTGGAGTCACCAGTGGCTGGGAGACTGAGAGGTCCCCAAGAGGCTATTGGAAGATTCTGTCCCAGGTGGAACCTGTTACTTGCCCAGGTGAGGAAAGCCCAGGGTCTGAAACAGAGGGGAAGGAAGCAAATGCACCTGAAAGTGGGAGGAAGAACAAGGCATAGAAAAGCAGGTTCAAGCAGTAGGAATCTGAAGAAAGGAGAATCTGAAGGAAGGAGACAGTCACTGCCGAGGGTTTGATTATTGATGCCTCCAAAAGTTGGTGTATAAGATCTGGTTCTTGATCAGCTTTCCTGGTGCATTGGCAGAGACGAAGATCAAGTTCGGAAATGGAATCTGTTCTGAAGCACTCACAGCTCCCCAGGTGGGACCCACAACAGATGATGCTCATTTCCCTGGGGGGGTTAGCACTACCTCCCAGAGCTTCTACTACACTCTCAGTTAAGAGCCAGGCCAAGATTGTGCTGAGAAAGCAAGTCTGGGAGGGAGGTACCTCATCGCCCCACTGCTGGTGGAGACAGAGGAATGGGCAACCTGCTCTCAATGATGGGAAATGAACAGAGCTGAAGGCAGCTTGGTGCCTGAAAGAACTTTGAGCTGGAGTGCAGGAGGACCTGGTTCAAGTCCTGGTCCCAGTTCTGGCTTCACATGACCTTGTACTCACTCCTGATCTTGAGGAAGTCATGTCTTATCTCTGGGCCCTGGTTCACCCCTCTATGGAATCAGAGGCATGACGAGGATGACATCTGTTTCTTTCACTTAAAAACTCAGTGAAATGTTTACCTCACGATTGGCGAATCCAGTGAGACTGAAGGTGGCCACTCCAGGAGGCCGAGGTTCACCTGCTGTGTAAACAATGAATGGAGATGGGTCGTGGTGGAGCAATGGCAGACGTCCATCTGTCTGTCCTCGTCTGTGTTCCTGCTCCTTGGTCCTCTTTCTTAAAGGCTTTACAAAGGTCCTGTGCTCAGGACCAGGGCGATAAACAGCATCTCCTTATTTGGGAGGCAGGAAGTTGCTCCCCACCCCCACCCTCTTTTGTTCTTCCAGGACTCCCACTCCACTCCCCTTCTCTTCAGTTTCCTGCTTCCTGAGGGTCTTCGAGCTGGTGGGGGACCTGGATTACAATTGCTACTCACTGATTTGAGATCCAGCAAGAGAGTACGGCTTGTGTAAGCCAGCGGGCTTGTGTGAGCCAGCGGGCGGGAATGAATATGCCGGGTAAAGGGGAAAGGCGGAGGCCAGGGTCACGTAGAACAAGCCAGTCCCAAGAACCTAAAATTAGCTCTGGGAACTGGAATGTTAGGGCTCCAGGGAACCACAGCTGTGAAAAGAAAGCACGAGACAAGGAAGGAAAATGCACCCCTCCCACACCCACCACAAATGACTCGCCCACTCCCTCTGCCCCGGGGTCTCCACAGCTTTTAACCCACCCCCAGAATATCTCTGGCTGAGCTCACCAGGCTGGTCAGTGGGAATCCCCCCTCTGTGCGCAGGCTCTCATTCTCTCTGGAGACTGCGGAACAGTGTGGTCTAGGATTCCTAATAGGACAAGGTTTAATTGGAAACAGGAAGGAGGAAGACAAGTTCGAGTCTGGGGTGGTGACCACAATGAGAAAATGACAGGCCCACTAAAGTGAGAGGGTGACAGTGCAGAAGGGACACAAGGCAAGGGGGGCATGTCACATGCTGGAAGGCCCCCTGGGAGAGCTGGGCTCATGGGAGACAGACAGCAGGCATGCTGACCAGGGGAAGCAGAGTGGAAAAGGACTTGAGGAAGGGGAGCTGGGGGTAAGATGGGGGCTGTGCACTCCTTCGCACACATACAAAGATTGGCTGTTTGTTTTGTTTTTTTTTTTTAAAGACCACACATTACTGAGTGTGTGAGCCTGTGTTTTCAAGTGACTAGAGCTCATGAATCAAACACAGGCCATGGAGAAGAATGTCAGGCAGAGGCGAGAAGCCAAACCTGAGACTGAACCTGTAGAGAGCCATCCTTTACAAGCTGGGCTTGAAATTCAGGTCCTGGAAACCAATGGAGAGAAAGTGGGGGGGGGGGGGGGGAAGGGGGCGGATGCAATCACTAGGTTTCTTCCTCCAGCTCCTTGTCTGAATGGGAGAGCTTGGTATTCAAGGATTTATGCTAAAAATCAGCAAAGGTTTCATCTTTGTTGAATAGCAACTGGGTATCTAGAGCCATGCAGTTCTGCCCACCATGGGGAGATGGGCTAGGACTGTGGGTGGGCAATGGAACCTTTGTGAAAACCACTTTGGGAAGGGATAGGATGGAAGTGATATCTTTTGAGCACCTTTTGCTCTTTTCATGCCAAAGGCTCTATGACTGCTCTCCTTCTCACAGTCACCTAGAATGGAAACTCCAGGAAGGAGAAATATGGATTTTTCTTTTTACCAAGGAATCCAAGCCTTGGGAACAACGCCTGGCACATAGTGGACCCTCTGCAACAACCTGCTGAATGGATGCGATATTCCAAAAACTCTGCGAAGTCTTTATTATCCTCTTCTTTTATGGATAAGGAAGCTGATGCTCCAAGAAGTGGAATCACTCTCAAGCTCCCACAGTGAATGAGAGCCAAGATTTGAATCTTTGCTGCTCATAAGCCCATGCAGATTATGTCATATAGCCAGCCTCATCCTTATGCAATGCTGTTTTATAAAGTTATCTGGTTTTGTCCTGGGTTCCCATCTCAGTCTCCCTGGGGCTCTCCACACTCTTGTCCTGCCACTGAGAACCAAATGCCTTGATACTTTTCCCCAAGTGCCCAGTCCATGACTTTCAGATATACTTTAATTAATCCTTCCTCAAACAATGATCAGTCCTTTGTACCCTTCATTCAGAGGTCATTCTAGCTATGTGTCTGTGAGTAATAATAGATACCAGTTGAATGATGCATCAACTGGGTTATGCTCCTGTATTACAGAATTAAATACACTTATACTAAGATATATGTTTATGAATGTAATTCTTTTTAAAGATTTCTTAAGTAACCTCTACACCAAACATGGGGCTTGAACTCATAACCTCAAGATCAAGAGTTGCATGCTCTTCTGACTGAGCCAGGCAGGTTCCCCTATGCATGTAATTCTGATGGATCTTTGGGTATCTGTAGAAAATGGTTTCCTGAACCTCTCTCCCCTCCCCCACCCTTTCTTCCTTCTCTCCTTCTTCTGACCATTCCAGTATTTCTCCCTCCTTCCTAAATCCAAGCTAGTGAAAGGCATGTGCTTTCCATAATACAAAGGGATCCTGTTCTCAAATTATCAGCAATGACTTAGTCCTACCATGTCTCAGGACTCATGTGTTTGTACACCTTCCACCTCTGCCTACTTAAACTCCTTTTCCTTTACCTACAAACACGCCTGAGCTTTGCTTTCATAAACAAAGTCAAGTATTCTTTTGATCCCTTAAGTAATATTCTCTTATCATTTTATCTCCATACTTCAACAAGTATTCTCCCTATTGCTTTTATAATGCCCTGCAACCCAGTTTCTGCTCCCACTGCTCTCCAAGGATCATTCCCTCGAATTGCTGGTGACTTTTTTTTTTAAGATTTTATTTATTTATTTGACAGAGATCACAAGTAGGCAGAGAGGCAGGCAGAGAGAGGGAGAAGCAGGCTCCCTGCTGAGCAGAGATCCCGATTCGGGGCTCGATCCCAGGACCCTGAGATCATGACCTGAGCTGAAGGCAGAGGCTTAACCCTCTGAGCCACCCAGGTGCCCCTGCTGGTGACTTTTAAAACACACACACGCACGCACACATACACACACATACACGTATGCTTTGTCTTCCCTCATTTTGAGATCTTTGTTCTGATTGAATTTTTTCATTTCACTGGAGTACATCCTTAAGTCATTCCCTCTGAAAGAGCATATGGATGGTATACTTTGGGTATACCATAATTTGCATATTAAAGCCCCTCTAATACGAATGACATTGTGGTTGGGTAAGGGAATTCTAGATAATATACGTTTCTCTTAGTCTGAGAAAATTTTTCCACTGTCCCTTGAGATTCCAGTTTTGCAGATAAATGTTGCCGGGCTCCTTTTTCTTTTATAAGTAGCTTCCTCTGAAGCTTTTCAGGTTTTTCTCTTTACTCTGGAGCTCAGAATTATCATCAGATTTTATCTTCATATTTATTTTATCGTTAATATTTCTAGGACTCAGAGAACCCTTTTGATCAGATGACGCAGGTCTTTCTTTAGTTCAGGAACATTTTCTTCTATTTTATCTTTAAAGTATCTCTTCTCTTCCAGTAACTCCTTTTGCTCTTCCCAAAGCTCCTATTATTTGTACATAGCTTTCTTTTCTTTCATTCTCCTTATATTTTGCTCATGAGTTCCTTTTCTTTGCATTTCTACTAAGTGCTCTGATACAGTCTACTACCAGCTTCCTTCCGAGCGAACCTGGGATCCTTTCTCCTCCCCCCACAACCCCCTGCTTCTCTGAATGATTTTCCGTCCTTTTCATCGAACCATCTCATTTCTAGGCTTCAGGGAAAACATGCTTCATTTAATTTTTAAGTTGCTTTCTCTGTCTTTTTTTTTTTTTAGATTTTATTTATTTATTTGACAGAGAGAGATCACAAGTAGCAGAGAGGCAGGCGGAGAGAGAGAGAGGGATGCAGGCTCCCTGCTGAGCAGAGAGCCTGATGTGGGACTCGATCCCAGGACCCTGAGACCATGGCCTGAGCCGAAGGCAGCAGCTTAACTCACTGAGCCACCCAGGCGCCCCTCTTTCTCTGTCTTTTTGATGGATCCTTTCTTCTTTCCACCCTCTAAAATGGAAGTGTCTCCCAAGTTTATGCTCTTCCCCTTATACTTCCTTTCTTGGACATCCCACTTACTTTCTCTGTTGCAATGACTCCCTCTTTTCTGATGACTCTGCCTTTACCCCAGACCTCCTGAGTTCCAGATCATACATATAATCTACTCCCTCCCAGCCTCCAATCCAAAGGCATTCAAACATGTGTTCAAAACTGATCTTTCCTTCCTACTACACATGTCATTCTGTTTCATCTTATTTTGCCCTCAGATGCAAAAGTAATCAGAATATACCACATTTGAATATGCCTGGAAAGGAACATGACCATTAGCTTGAGGACTTAGGACTGCTCTATCATCCTAGTATATTCCCCAGCACACTCACTCTCCTATTCTATTAGGCAACTATTTAACATTGTATCCTTTTCCCCCTCTAGATTCTCAGTGATGAAGACCTTGCTTCACTTGAGAAGCAACGAGAAGAAAGCTGCCAAAGCTCTCACTACATCTATTCTTCCATCATTTGTCATGATACACTGAGTCTTCACTCATGTTCCTCTGGATGAATTCTGCTCCTACCCATGGGGACCCTTTACTTGTGCTCCAGATATCACTCTTTCAACAATTTTAGGACATTGCTCTACAAGTTTCTCCTCTCTCTCCCATATCAACTTTTCTTTTATGGTTGGAACATTCCCATTGTCATGCAAACATGCTATTGTAATATCTCCCTAAAAGTAAGGCTCTTTTCTTGACTCTATATTCTCCTTCAATTACCACGCAATTTTCCTATTCACCCCTAGAGCAAAAAGTCTATACTTCTGCTTCCTCTTTTCCGTTCTCTCCTGAACTCACTCCCATCCCTCCACAGCTCAAGGTCTTCAGTGATCTCCACAATGCTGAATATAATGACCAAATTTCAGTTCTCATTTTACTTTACCAAGCAGTTGGATTTGACATAGCTGATCACTCCACCTCTCTGAAACACTTTCCTCACTAGGCTTCTGAGACCCTGCCTTGATTCTTACCCAGTGCTTGATCTCAGTCATCTTTGCTGATTCCTTCTCATTTTCTTAACCTCTAACTTTTTAAAAAGATTTATTTTATTTTTTTTAAATATTTTGTTTATTTTGAGAGAGAGAGCAAGAGAGAGAAAGCACAAGCGGTGGGGGGGGAGTGGGGGGTGGGGGGGGCAGAGGAGAAGTGGACTCTCCACTGGGCAGGGAGCCCAATGCAGGGCTCCATCCCAGGACTCTGGAATCATGACCTGAGCCAAAAGCAGATGTTTAACTGAGTGACACAGATGTACCTTTATTTATTTGTGTGTGTGTGTGTGTGTGTGTGTGTGTGCACGTGCGTGCCCATGTGTGCGTGTATTGGAGGAGAGGCAGAAAGAGAGTATCTTTAAGCAGGCTCCCCAATGAGAGGAGTCTGATGTGAGGCTAGATCTCATGACCCATGAGATCATAACCTGAGCTGCAACCGAGACAACATCAAACGGACTGAGCCCCCAGGAGCCCCCTGACCTCTAAATTTTGAAGCACTGTTGTCCATACTTTTTTCTATTGACACTGTCTCCCATAGTGATCTCAGTCAGTCTTATGACTTCAAATATCTACATACTGATGATTCCCAAATTTAGATCCCCAGATAGTCCTCTTCCTCTACTCTAGATTCAATTTCTCCTTCAACATCTCCACTTGATGCCTAATAGGCACTGCTGGTGAAATATATCAGCAGCCAGCCCCTCTGCCCGTTGCCATGCAGACTTCCTCATCTCAGTGAATGGCAACTCTTTTTATTCTATCAGCCCCAAAGTCCTGGTGTCACCTTTAGCTTTTATTTTCCTCTTACATCCCACATCTAATCCATATGCAAATTCTGTAAGCCACATGTTTAAAATAAAATCAGAATTGACTACATTCTACCATGTCTGTTACAACCCCCCTGGACCAAGTGTCACTACCATTTTTTCTCCTGCATTATTGCAATCATCTCCATCTTCTCTCTCTGTTTCTGCCCTTGCCCCCACCATTTTTCTCATCACAAGCAGTGATGCTTCCTTCCTTCTTCCCTCACTCCCGCCTTTCTCCCCTCCCTTTCCCAGAGGTTAAATACACATTTATAGGGCTGAATACCAATTAGATACTGGAAATGGTTGGAATTGGAAAGAATATCAACTGGACTCTCTCTATTTTTTTTGCTCAAATTCCTGTACAAATACACAGCATTCAAATAAGTATTTACAAATAAGCTTGAAAGAATGAAAATCTGTATTTCATAATATTTTCAGAGGATTCTCATGTCTGGCCTCCCACTTCCCCCTCAAACTAGCATTCTCCAACAAAAGGGATTTGGATTATGTGCTTTTCATCCAGTTAGGGAAAATGGAAAGGGAAAACATAAACCTAGCTCACCTCATATAAAAAAGCAAGGCCAAACCAACCCACTCCTGCCCTATCATCCTGTGCCACCAGGTGGAGAAGGTCGATGTTTATGCGATGACAGCCTTGTCTGGGGACTGACGTTCAGAAGTGCCCTAAATTCTAAAGATGCCCTCCTACCTAAGACTCACACCCAGAGCTAGCCCCCAACCCTCTAACACTTGTGAAAACCAGATGCTCCAGGCCTGCCCTCTGAGGCTGGGCCTGCCATGACTGACTCATACTCTATCTGGACCCATCCTTACAGTATCAGAAAAGACCCACACTGGTGAGAAACAACCCCAGATGCCCTCACAGTAATGTGGCCCTCCATCTTTCCCAATAGGTTACTTGCTAGCATTCCTAATCAATAAGCTGGCATTTGCTTACAAGAGATGAACACACCATGACCAACCTTGTTTGTTTGGCAAGAGGCAGTGCGGGGGAAGGGATGGAGGCCTAGGGCCCAGCGCTTGGCCATGGAGTCAGACAGGCCAGAGGAAGAGAACTATAGGAAAACACACCTGCTCAACAAGGAAAGGCTGCCTTGGAACCATCAAAGTTGTGAACTAAGGCAATTGAAAGAAAAACATTTTGTTTGTAGGCTATTTATTTTAAAGTAACTTAGAAGCACCCTGGAGCTTTCAAATGTTAACGTGAATGTCATTCTTCTGTTTAAAGCCCTGCAATGACTTCCCATCTCACTCTGATCAAAAGAGAAATTCTTTAGGATGAGCTGTTAAGGTCCTACACCATCTGCCCCTCCCCACCCCTATCCTATCTCTGATCCTACCTCCTGCCCCTCCCTCTCACTCCCTCTGCTCACTTGTTGCTATTTGAACACACCAAGGACATCTCCATCTCTGGGCCTTTCCACCTGGCATCCCCTTAGTCTAAAAACTCTTCTAGATACTCACATGGCTCTCTCTTTCTGCCTTTATTCATGTGTCAGCCTCATGAGAGAGACCTTCCCTCACCCACCTATATAATATAGCAACCAGGCTATAAGAATAAGCAAGCTTATTCTTGACACTCCATAGTCCCCCAATTAATACGTGTGTGGCCCAAATCAAGGTTCTTAAATGTTCTGTATCTCTGTTTTCTCCTCTATTAGGTGGCTATAAGAAGAGCACCCATAAGAATGCAGTGAGGATTAAATGAGTTAATCCATGTAAGGTATATAGAATAGTGCCTGGCACATAGTACTCAGTTAAATGATGGCTATTATTATTATTAATGTTATTGTTATTTTGTGCAACTAGTTCTGGCCTCCTGAGGTTGTTCCCCACAAAGATGTTAAAATTCTGAAAACTGAGTACCAGGAAGAAAAAGTTCACCCACACAAACATGGAGAAGACACCAGAAGCAGCCTTTTAACTCCCAAGTCAGGCAACCCCCATGACATCCTTCATAATGCCTGTTATACAGTGGACTCTTCCCTGGACAGCAGAAACAATACTAAGTGTGAAATGGGCTCCAGAACCAAGTCTGCCACCCACAGATGTTAGACCAGTTACCTGACCTTTCTGAACTTCAGTTTCCCTTCTGTGAACTGAAGATAACATCTGTCTAATCCTCCTCACAGGGGAGGGTCACAAGACATACTGATCCCCAGAACTCTGATGCCCCTACTTGGTGTACTTGATTAGCCATTTCAAATACCCCATGAAAAGATGAACGATATCCTTTGTTCATTTTCAAGCCTATGTAGTGTGCAAAAGGATGCAGAGTCCACATGGAGCAGAACCCATGGGCTTGTGGGGGTTTATTCATTTCCCAGGGCAAACAGTCATTGGTCACTATGTTTGTGCTTGTTTTACCAACCAAGGAGGACACCTGGAAATGAACATATCTCTGTTTCCACGATCAGACTTTGAAAGGGGAGGCAGAGTACAATTTTTAGCAAGCTGCTGCTTGGGGCAGTTTGTCTTGGGAAGAGTGGCTGTTTGCTAGGAAGGATGGAATAGGATGCTTGGACAGCAGTTTCAGCCCAGAGAGAATGGGGCAAAATTCTCCAAGGGCATCTGGAAAGGCCATTGAGCCTGAAAAATAAGGTAAAGAAAGGATCCTACACTAAAAAACAGAACTTGTCGGCTTAGAACCTCTCTTGTTCTTTCTGTCCCTGAAGACTGTGCAGGGCATAAAAGTAGGATCAGAGGGTCAAAAATGTTGCAGATGTTGGTGTTTTATTATTATTTTTTTTTTGCAAGGGGCAGGAGCAGGAGTGAAGAAGATATAGGCTGTCCTAGGAAGTGGATAACAAAATGGAGAACCTTGGAGTGGGCCAGATGCAGATGAAGAATGAGATTGGGGCCTCCAGAAGGCACATCAGAGGGTGGGAGCTGACCATTCTGGGAGTGGCTTCCCTATCCTTGAACAGGGTCAGCCTACTTTGTAAAGGGCCATGTGATAGGCAGAAAAATGGTCTCCTTAGGATACCTACTTCCTAATCCCTGAAATTTGTATATGTTTTCTTATTGGGAAAAAGGGTCTTTGCAGATGTGATTAAGTTAAGGATCCCAAGACAGAGGGATTATCCTAGATTATCTGGGTGGGCCCTAAATGCCATCACACATATCTTTATTAGAAGAGGGCAGAGGGAGAATTAACACTCATATGCAAGCATGCGTGTGTGCGTGTGATCCCCCCTACCATCCCGAAGGCCATGTGAAGATAGAAACAGGTTGGGGAGATGCAGCCCCAAGCCAAGAAATGCTGGCAACAACCAGGAACTGGAAGAGACAAAGAGGGAATTCTCCCCTAGAGTCTCCAGAGGGAGCTCAGGCTTGCAGACACCTTGGTTCTAGCCCACTGATACTGATTTTGGACTTCTGGCTCTCGGAAATGTGAGAGGACTCATTTCTGTTGTTTGAAGACACCAGTTTGTGGTATTTAGTTGTGGCAGCTCTAGGAAATGAACATACTCATTACCTTAATAAATCCTCAAAGTAACCACGGGGTAATGAAATCTGATCATTTACAATGTGCCGGGTGGTTTTCATTCATATTCACAATAGCCCAAGGAGGCAGATATTGTTATATTTCCATTTTACAGATGAGAAAACTGCAGCCCAGAGAAGACATCTAACTCTCCTAGGGTAACACAGCTTGCACCTGATTGAGCTGGCCTTTGAACACAGGGGTCCGGTTCCAAGTTCCATGTCCTGGGCCACTTTGTGGTGAGCTTCATGTCCACAGTGGTGCTTCTTCTACTGAGCCACATGGCCATGAGTCTTTGGTTCCCACCTTTCCTCTGTATTACCCTAAGTGGCATCCTGGGGGATCCTGTGAGGATCAGATGGGATAGAGGACATGGAAAGTGTTTGGCTGTAAAGGGCAGTCCAGGTGGAGGCATAAGAACTCAAAGGGGAGCCCTGGCAGTAGAAGTCATCCCATGACCCCCCCAGCACATGCACAGGGAAGTTTCTAGACCCAGAAATGGCCATGGGTGACCTCACAGATGTCACCACCCAGAGCCACTAAGGAAGCCGACCACGCAGGTGATCACTGGACGTCAGGGTATCAGATCTTCAAGCCTGAGTCTGGTCTTGCCCCGACTCATCAGCACCTCCTCCCACCTGCCTTCTCTGCACTTTTCCAAATTCAGACATTCCTCCCCGAATCCTAGAGGTTCTTTTGCTGTAATGACCCCTTTAGTCCACAGAGAAGTAGATATGAAGTGATGGACTTGAGGCCATACAGCTAGTATGCTCTGTCCGAAGTGCCTGCGGATTTCAGTATTCTAGGCTCCTCCTTCATTCCAGGCAGCTGGGAATTTCATCCGGTGGAGAGAATCCGAGAGGAAAAAGCAGGCATTGGGGCACGTTAGCTTTCGTTTCATGGCCTGGAGCCAGCCCAACCCTCCCTTTACTGATTATCATTACACAGAAATACTGTTGCTCCCGACGCTCTGGGAAGACCCCAACCTCCATGAATTTTCTGGTGCCCAAGATGACCACCATTCAGTTATCCAGGCATCCAACATCCACCGGATTTGTTGCGTTCCTTTGTGCCCGGGACTGTGCTAATGCTTGAGATAAAAAGAATAAAAGATTCTCTTTCTCAAAGAAACTCACAAATTAATGGAAAGAAAGACAAGAAAATAAATAATTGCAGCATTCCTGAAACTCATGCATTAGCAATTCACATTCATTTCTGCCATTTTCTTGTAACAGTTTACTATTAATATTTACTTAGTATTTTCTTTGCATTGACTTTTTTTCTCTTGTAAGTGCTAGCTTTGGGTTTATCTCGGCAATAATATCCATGAATTTGTGGATTTAATTTGCTAGTTAAATTTTTTGTACTACATAATGTACTGAAAAATTAACGTAGATAAAAAAGTTCATGTTGGGGGGGCACCTGAGTGGTTCAATAGGTTAAGCCTCTGCCTTCGGCTCAATTCATGATCCCAGGGTCATGGGATAGAGCCCCGTGTTAGGCTCTCTGCTCAGTGGGAAGCCTGCTTCCCCCTCTCTCTCTGCGTGCCTCTCTGCCTACTTGTGATCTGTGTCTGTCAAATAAATAAAGAAAAATTAAAAAAAAAAAAAGTTCACGGGGACACTGTCTGAAACCTGTGGGAACTACTAAATTACTGCAAAGGGTGATATCCGCTCTAGTACAGCACCTATCTAGTCTGCAGGCTGCCAGATCAAGAGGAAAATGCTTTTCTCCTATCAAGTTCTGGTTGGTCAAGACACATTAGGGTTAATGGTTTGATAAACAGCATCTCAAGGCAGGAAGTTTTATGGCAGGAAGCAGATAATTCTTTGCTTTCAGCCTAGGATCTTAGAAGCATTAACTTCTCAATGTTCATGCATCTGAGGGAAAGACAGGCCATTCTTGTCTCCAATTATCTAGAGACTACAAGCAAAGGGGATCTGTGATGTAAGACCACATATTTCAAACTTCCGCTTCCAACAGACCCAATGACAAATGACATTCCTGAAGGAGAAATTCTTATGGGTTTACACTGGGTGGAATGTAATCCCCAGGGCTTGCATTTAACTGTAGCCCCACCCAAGAAAGCGTCAAAAAAATGTAAAAGAGGATGACACCATTATAAAGATAATCTTGAGCGCACATGTATCTTAAAAAGGAAGTAAAAAACAAAGTCTAGGACTGCAACTATGAATAACAAAAATTTACTTGTAATACTCCCTTGCAAACAAATGGAATATGCCAGTGTATTGGGGTACTAATTTCCTTCACTAATTTACTCCACAAATGTTTGCTGGGCACCTATTACATGCCAAGCCTGTGTTAAACAGTGGGGTTACAGGGATGGCCCAAGATAGACATCTCTATCTCCATGTGGCTAGTGAAGGAAGCTGATGTTAATCAAATAATCAACCAGATAAATGGACAATGTGATGTGTACTACACAAAGAACTGCTATACAGTGCTGGCTTGTAACCGTGGATTCTGATTTGGTCCTGGAGGTCCCAGGAGGAAGGCTGCCTGCCCTAAGAGAATGACAATGGCAGAGAACTAAGGATGTGAGGCAAGGAATCACTAGTTACTCATTAAGTTTCTTCCATGAGCTGGGTGCTGCCCTAGTTAATCTTCACATTGACTCTCCAAAGTGGGTATTATTATTCTCACTTAGCAAGAGAGGGAACCTGGACACGGAGAAGGGCAATGACTTACCCAAGGACACACAGCTGAGGGTAGCAGAGCTGGGAATCAAACTGAGGTCTGTGAGACACTCTCACTATGCTTCCCTCCCACCCCCGTCCCAGGCCCCTAAGATATAATGCCTCTCCAGGAAATATATTAAATAGGAAAAACTGTACCAGCTGTATTGCCAGCGATAATTTTGCAGATTAGAGCTGTGATGTCATCTATATCAACCCCTTCAATCCTCAGTCCTGGCCATGATACAAGTTGGCAGGTAGTGGTAGTTCCATTTTGCAAGCAGAGTACCAGGGCAGAGGAAGGAAGCAAGGCAGAGGAAGCCGGAACCAAGAGCTCCCTCTTAAGGTTAAGGCTGTGCAAACCTCTGCCTTCTGTTGGCAGCTTGGTCGAGTCCAACCCCAGAGTGGGGTGCCCTGACCAAACTCCTGAAGCCTTCTGCCTTGAATTCTGTTTTCCTTTGCCTGCCTGCCTGGGTTCAGATTAAGCAGCTGCCAGCTCACTGGTGTGGGACAATGCAACTGGGTTGGGCTTTGCTGAGCTGGGCTGAAATTGCATGGGCTACAGCTGGCCCCAGGGAGGATGAGGAAGCAAGAGAGCTGGGAGTGTCAGGAGTGTGTCCTGGGGAGTATAATCCACAGATGACCAGCCTATGGCTGTACAAGAGGGACCTGTGCCTGACAAGGCCCCTAAAGGGCCTTCGAGCAGTGCACCACCAGCCGCTCTGGTTTCTGTTTCCCATCTCTGCATGCCTTGCATTTTGCACCTAAATGTTAGGTAAGAATCACTGGCTAAGTCTCATTAGAAATCACCGGAAATTTCTGTTCCCATCTCCACCCTTGGAAACCTCACCACAAAGAGTTTTGTAATCCACCAAATACCCTGCAAATGGGAGGAATTACAACTTGACCTCAAATATTTACTGTTTTCATTACTGGCTAAGAGGCTGGGCACTACAATTACACTTCCTGTTCAGAATCCTGGATCTCCAATTTACCAGCATCATGACCTTGGACAAGCTATTGAGCTTCCCGTGCCTCAGTTTCTTACTTATCCTTCAAATGGAAGTAATAATATTAACCACACCATAGGGGCGTTATTATGAGGATTAAATGCTATAATGTGTGTAAAGCACTTTACAGTATCTGGTCTAATAAACACTTGATGAGAACTAGCTGCTATTCTAATTATTAGTTATTGCTTCTATTTCTTTTCTTACCTCCTCCCTCTCTCCTTCCATAAACTGTCTTTTAATTGTATAAGGCACTGGAACTACCAAGACACGTAAGACGCAGTTGCTCACAGTCTTGCCTGTGGTCCCATAGCCAGAAAGTGGACTAGCTTGGAAGACTCAGCTAGGGTCTTATTCTTTCCTCAAGCCTCCCTCCTCCTCCCTCTCACTCTTTTGGTACCTACCATGATGCCTTTCCCATGCACCTGCTCAGTCAGTCCTTGAGGGTCCAACCAGGTCATGGTTCAGAGCACAAGTCTTAAAGTAAGACTACAAGAGGCATCCTGGCTCTGCCACTGATGGGTTGTGTGACTTTGGGCAAGTTACCCTACCTCTCTGGGTTTCAGTATCCCTACTTATCAAGGGGGATTATGATACTGTGTTTGCCCCACATGGCTGTGATGGGTTGAGGTGGGGCTAAGGCACGACTGCTATCTGAAGGTTTCTTGGGTCCTTTTCTGATGCATTTTCCTTTCTCCAGGGGCTGTCTTGGGATTCTTAGGCAGAGATTTAAAGTTCCTAAAAGATTTCCAGCAGAATACATTTCCCTCCCTCCTTTTCCTTTTCATTCTCTTGAAGAATAGCTTTCTTTTTATAAACAGAACAAAAAAGCATCAGTGAAAAACTCTACTTCACAGCAAAGCTTTCCCTCCATGAGTTCTCCCCTTCCTATTTTCACAAAGGTTGGGCTCCCCCCCCCACCTTAAAACTATTTCTGAAGGCAAATTCCCTGATAAGAAAGAAAACAAATGGATTATCAGGTCTTGTAGTTCCTTGTAGTTCTAACACAAAAAATCTGGCTTCCCTGAGTCTACGGATCTGGGCTCCAAAAGATGTCTAGGAGTTAGTTGTTCCTATTCTCCAGGATCTCACTAGATCCTCCAAAAGGACCAGTGGGACCAGAATTGGTCTCTCCCAGTAAGGTGAGGAGTTTCGTGTAAGTTCACAGCAGAGGCTGAGCCCCTGAAACTTTTGTCCTCTGCTCCCTTCCTATGTTGGCTGAACTCACCTAGTCCCTAAGACCTAATTCCTCCTTTACTTCCTCCTGTGAGCATGGTCTGTATAACCTGAATGTTTGGCTTAGGAGTTTATGGCGGGGCCGGGGCCTTGAAACAGGCCAGTGTGGGAAATGACAGACCTATAGCCACTGTTGAAGGGACAACAGGGAGTGCTGGGGATTGTGGTGTGTGAAAGCACATTTGCCTAGCTTACCCAGCACAGGTGCTCCTCAGCACCTATTTAGTATGCCCTGGCAATGTGGACTCAGAGCTTCTGGTTTTTCAGGAGAAGTTGGAAATCTGAATTTTTTTGAAAAATTGCCAATTACATAAAAAAAAGAAAAGAAAACAAAAGTGTGCATAAACCAAAGAAAATCCATCGGTGGACCAAATCTGGCCTTCAAGTTGCAGTTTATTTATTTTTTTTTTTAAAACAATATTATCATTAGGATCTAGTAATTATAAATCCTAACTCTTTTTATTTATTTATTTGTTTATTTGAGCGAGAGAGAGAGAGAGAGAGAGAGAACATGAGAGGGGAGAAGTTTAGAGAGAGAAGCAGACTCCCCATGGAGCTGGGAGCCCGATGTGGGACTCGATCCTGGGACTCCAGGATCATGACCTGAGCTGAAGGCAGTCGCTTAACCAACTGAGCCACCCAGCTGCCCTCAAGTTGCAGTTTAAAAATCTTCTTTAATTCTCTTCTTTAAAGCCAGTTTAAAGGATATCTTGCCCAGCATTCTTTACTATTCAGGAATCCCCTCCACACTATCTTTGAGATACAGTTGGGCAGCCTTCAGTTGAAACACCTCTCACTCCCCCATGACTTGGAGATCAAACTTCATCAGAACCCACAGCTTTACTTGCTTTTTATCATCACAAGCTCCAAATCTACCACTTAATAACTTCTAACCTTTGGTCCTGAAGTCTTTTGGGTAGAACTCAACCTCATCTTCCAATGACTGACTGTCCTTACTGGACATGAACCGTGGAAGCAGACTGCTTTGGTTCAATTCTCAGCAATACTATTTAATAGCTGTGTCACCTTGGCATGTTGCTTGAACTATTAGTGCCTCAGTTTTCTTACCTATAAAATGAGCATAACAGTATCTACCTTATAGGGTCATATAAGGGTTAAGTGAACTGATCTACACAAAGTCCTCAGTGTTTGTCAGTATTTCTTCTTCCCCAGGTTAAACATTTCAAGTGCTTTCAACTGTTCCCTGTACCCATGTTTTCCAGGGCTTCCAACACTCTGATCACTCTGTTTGGAAGGTGAGCCAGTGTGGCTCCCATGATCCCCTCCTCCTGGTATTCCCATTCTTACATAATCCCTCCCCACCCTTGAGTGTGGACAGGGTCTATGAAAAGCTTCCCACCAATGGTATATGGCAAAGGAGAAAGGATGTATGTGATTATGCCTGCATGACCACAGTGTATAAGACAGCAATGCCTGTCTTAGGAGGAGAGGCATTCCTGATGGCTTTGAAGAATCAAATTGCCATATAATAAGCTGCCTATGGGGTCACATGGCAAGGACCCAAGGGTGAATTCCAGCCCATAGCCAGAGAGAAACTGGGAACTGAATGTTGCCAATAGTCATGTGAGCAAAGGAGTACATTCTACCTCCCTGGGCTAACATCTTGACTGTGGCCTTGCAGAGGACCCAGCAAAACAATGCCTGGACTCCTGACCCGCAGAATCCGTGAGATAACAAATGTGTGTTGTTTGATGCAAGCCACTAAAGGTGGGATAATATCATCATGCAGCAAAAGGTAACTAAAACCGTCAACCACAGTAACTTTCCCACATTCACCATACTTTGGAAGTTCAAATATGTCAGTGGCCTACTGGAAAAAGGAGTTCCTGAAATTGAACAGCAGATCACAAAAGGCATTATTTGCGCACTATGTGAGTGTGGCTTTAGTTCCATCTCTCCCAATTGGCATTAGTTCCTATGAGAGCAGGATGGGAGGCCCTACCGCTGTGTACAAAGTACTGGGCTGGATGTTGGGAGGCAGAGGTCTCATGTCCCCCTTCTGTGCTGCCTCTGAGCCAGACCCGCTCTCCAGTTCCAGGAATGATTACTTGGGGTGGGTGATACCTGCAGCTCTCTCTTTTCCTCCTAATTCTCTTTTCTTTTTGTGCTAATTTTCTCCAGGAAAAGGGAGTCAGAGGAAGAAAAAAAAAAAACCAACAGGTGACCTCACCTGTTAAAACTGGAGGGGATGTGAGGGATCTCTCCCTCTTGGCATTAGTTCCTATGAGAGCAGGATGGGAGGCCCTACTGCTGTGTACAAAGTACTGGGCTGGATGTTGGGAGGCAGAGGTCTCATGTCCCCCTTCTGTGCTGCCTCTGAGCCAGACCCGCTCTCCAGTTCCAGGAATGATTACTTGGGGTGGGTGATACCTGCAGCTCTCTCTTTTCCTCCTAATTCTCTTTTCTTTTTGTGCTAATTTTCTCCAGGAAAAGGGAGTCAGAGGAAGAAAAAAAAAACCAACAGGTGACCTCACCTGTTAAAACTGGAGGGGATGTGAGGGAGCAGTCAGTATTACTCCATGTAATGGACAGTTCTACCAGACCCCACGGCTCATACGTGGCAGAGCCAGGGCTGGAACCATGCCTTCCAATACCAGCTCTCTTCTGTCAAATTAAAACCTGCTATCTTCATACTTGGGAGTAGTAAGAGGTTGCCATTGTGGAGTTTTGGAGACATGCGCTGTCAGAGGGTTCCCTCCTTATGTTCTCTTTGCTTTTGGGAAAATGAACTTGCTTCTCTGAACCTCAGTCTATTAAATGAGGCCAATGACACCTGCTTCACAAGTTCAGGAAGGGTGATGGGATAACATATGGAAAGTGCATGGCTCCAAACACATGGTAGAGAAGGGCGTGCTCCCATCATTGTGTTCTTATGGGAGGATTTAAAACTCTCACGTATCCTAGCTTGCACTCACTCATAAGGAGAACATCTACTGAGCAATGAAATTGTGTCTGATATTTTTCCGAAGGCATCTTCTTAGATTAAAAGTATCTAGTCGTGGGGTGCCTGGGTGGCTCAGTGGGTTAAAGCCTCTGCCTTCAGCTCAGGTCATGAGCCCAGGGTCCTGGGATTGAGCCCCGCATCGGGCTCTCTGCTCAGTGGAAAGCCTGCTTCCTCCTCTCTCTCTCTGCCTGCCTCTCTGCCTACTTGTGATCTCTCTCTCAAATAAATAAAAAAAAAATTTTTTAAAAGTATCTAGTCGAAGTTTTTTTTGTTTTGTTTTTTGTTTTTTTTTTTTTTTACCTTATCCGAGAAGTCTTCACTTGTTACCCCGACTAAAGGAGTTCCTTGCATGCTCCCTAGCTCCCAGTCACTCGGCTTTACCTTCTTCATGGCACTTAATGACTGAAATGGTTCATCTATTTGTTCCCATGTCCAGTGTCTGTCTCCATCATGCAAATACGGGCTCAAAGGCCAGGGACTACACCTGTCTTGTCTGCTGCTGTATCTCAGTACCCAGAGTATGGTCAGACCCAGCATGGGTGCTCAGTAAATAAGGGCCAAGTCAATGACAGCACCTGTCTTGCTATTTTTATGAGAATTGGCCTGAAAGGGAAGGAGAAATCCAAGGAATCCAAACAACTTCAAAGAAGAAAAGAACCAAAGCATTCTAGCAAAACACTGCCCCATTTACATGCTCTGCACTTTTACTTTCCATGTTCTGAGCACAGTGCTGAGCCATCAAAATGGGGTGTCTCATGAATTCTCCCATTGGTCTTATGAGTCAGGTGCTCATAGTGTTCCCCATTTATAGATCAGAAAGCTGAAGTGCTGAGAAGTGATATCTTCTGCATAAATGCATACAGTTAGTGACAGGTAGAGTTGAGGTTTGGAATGCAAGCCCCAGGGGCTGATTTCCAGAGACTGACTTTCTCTGGACTTCAAAGCTGATAGCACCCTTGCATTTAGAGAATGAACACTGAAATATTTAGAGGTAAAGAGGCATCATCTCCGCAGCTTACTCTTAAATTGTATATGGGTGTGTGTGTGTGTGTGTGTCTCCAAGTGTGTGTGAGAGAGAGGGGAGGAAGAAGTGAAGGAGGGAAAGAGGAAATGAAGTATATGTTAACACTTGGGGAATCTGGGTGAAAGGTCTCTGGTAATTCTTTGAACTATTCTTGCAACCTTTCTGTAAGTTGGAATTATATCAAAATAGAACACCTCTGAAAGAGCCAATGGTGGGAAGAAGATACAACTTGTGTCACGATAAGGAAGGTGCAGATTCTGTTTAGTGAGAA
Organism: Meles meles; assembly: GCF_922984935.1. Lineage (NCBI taxonomy): Eukaryota > Metazoa > Chordata > Mammalia > Carnivora > Mustelidae > Meles > Meles meles. Next base: position 14,212,259 of record NC_060072.1, on the reverse strand, counting down.
CGAAGTCTAGTGGGAGGAAGACTGGGGCAGACCCCAAGGCTTAAAAGGCCAGACTGGGTGGTCAGGCTTTCTCAGGGACCTTGAGGTCCCTGAGATGACCCTCAGGGACGCAATGTTGGAACAGTGATAGGAGCAGTGGTGACATTCTCATTTAGCCATGTTTTGCCCATCCTCCAACACCCCTAAAGGCTTTAAAAGCCAGCTTCTTAATCCAGCTGCTTATTCCTGAAGTAACCCCCAGGCAGGCACAGGCCCATGGTCAGGGACAGCGAGGTCCTTCCCCCAGGGTATGAGTTCCACTCCAGTGATCCATGGGGACAGCAGCCTTGCCATCCCAGGGCATGAAAGAGATGCTGGAGTGCTGGGCCTTTACACAGTCATGTAATTGTCCCCTGCGGAAGCAAAAGCAGAAACTCTCTGCAGATTCCAGATAGTACCCAGAGAGGATAATGAGTGCATCCAAGGTCACACAGGTTGCAAGACTTAGATTAGAACACCAGTATCATGGGTCCCCTTCAAGCGCTTACATTCTTATTTCTTGGTGCCAACATCATTATACGACTAAAGGGCTAATAGTTAGCCTTGAGTCCTGGTTCCTTCTCTTGAAATACAGAAACCATCTTTCCACTATTTTCTAAAGTAGATGTCCATGGGGGAAGATTGTGCATACTTATCCCAAAACATGGATTCTGGCATTAGGCAGACCTTGGTGACATCAGTTCTTAGGGGATGACCTTGGACAAATGACTTAATCTCCTTGAATTTGAGTTTTTGCATCTGGAAGATGGGGACAATGACATCTATCTTGCTGAGTTGTTGCAAAGATCCATTATCCTAATAGATATTGACTAGACACTGATCTAGGTGTTACAGATATATTAGTGGACAAGACTGATGAGGGCCCCACCCTCAAGTAACTTCCATTCTAGTTGGAAAAGACAATGAATAAACATATAAGCAAATAAGGTTTTTCCAGATAATGATAAATACTGAAAAAAAAAATCTGAAAAATGGGGTGATGGGCGCCATGAGTGACTGGGGATGGTTGTGCTACTTCAGTCATGGCAGATATCTCCGAGAAAGTGACAAATGTCTGAGCTGGAAGCTGAATAAGAAAGAGCTGGTGTTGACAAGACATGAGGAAGGCCTAGGGAGGAGGCAGGAGAGCCCTGGAGCAAGGACAGAGCTCGGCTTGGTGAAAGGATGTTCCCAGCATGGCGGGAACACAGTAAACGTGTGGGAGGGTGGGGGATATAAGGGCAATGAGAACAGGGACTACAGCACACTAGGTTTGAAAGGGTGAAGCATTTGGAATTCATCTTAAATGCACTAGGGATTTATAAAGAGTTTTAAGTAGAAGAATGACATCTGATTTTTCATGTTATGAAGGCAGATAATATATGCGATATTATGAGTATGGAACCTGGCACAGCATAGATATTTAATAAAGGATAGCTTTATCATTGTTTATCATTCCTAGGCAGCACCACTAATCATTATAGACTTCTAGAAGGTGGGTGGTCTGTGCATATCTTCATTTAGGGCGGTGCATCTGGATGCACCTGCCCAGAGGAGGGGGAGAGTAGCAGGAGCTACTTTTAGCTGCACTGACTTCCTCCCTCCCCACTGCCACACTCTCCACCTCAAGGCAGATGTCAGCCACCCCTGCCAGGCCAAGGGGCAGCCAGGGTAGGATCACTGGGCCCCCCTCCATCTGGCTCTAGCTCCAGGCCTCCAAGCCGCCTTCACGTTGCTGTAAAAATGCAAAGCATTCCAGCCATTTTAATTACTGGGCGTTGCATAAGCCAGCAACCAGTTCATACAAAGGAACAACAGACAAAAAATGATTTTTCAACATGCCTTCAGCCTCTCCCATCATTTCCCCCCGAAATTGCCTCCAATCACTGGCTCCGAGGCCTTGAAAAGCACTCCAGGTATGTGCAATCTCTTTCAGAGTTTGTTGATGTGACATCAAGATCTTTTTTTTCTCTAAATACTTGAGGCAGAGGCAGTTCCAGCTACCTTCAAGCAGTTTGGAAAGTTACTGGTCATATCCCTACTTGACATGTTAAGACTATTATAGGGGTTCCATATCATGTACCCTGAGAGCTTCATTATAAAGCAAAGTTCAGCATGTGGTGGGTCTATCTGGGGACCAATCAGGGGGTTTTAGTTTTTTTTAAATTCCAAAACGACCTCATTATAAGGTACTCCCAACACATGAACCCTAAGCAGAATATTCCGGTAATGCTAGGATGTGAAGAATTTCTTTAAAATTTGTAATATGATTAGAGAAGTTTTCAAGTTTCCTAATTCTGACTTTCAGTGATCTTTCTCAGTACTTCTAAAACTCTTCCCTCACTAATAATTTAATCTACCAGTTTTATGGAGGACCTACTGAGTGTCAGGCATTGGGCTAAGTGCTCAGAAGAGAAAACTCAATTCACCTCTGTCATTAGCTCACTTTCTAAAGAGGGAAAATGCCACTGAAACAGACAGTCCCAAAGTAGTGTAGTGAATATCAAGTCAGAGTTCATCCTTTGTGGGTGGCACCGAGCTTGGGTGGAAGGAAAGGCCACTTGTAGGAGATGATGCCTAATAATAATATTGTCTTAATATTAATACTGATAGTGGTCATTCATTGATGGCTGACACTGTGTCAGGCATTCTGCTAAAGCTTTCCCACGTATCATCTTGATTATTCCTCCCAATTCTGTGAGATAGACACTTAATGCTGTCCTTACTTTATTAGATGGGAAAACTGAGGCACAAGAAGATTACTTGTCCAAGAATATACAGCTAGGAAATGACAGCGGTGTACAGGTGAATATTTACCAACCAGCTCTCCAGGACAAAAAGCCCGACTTGTGGCATCTGCCGATTGCTGTGGCATAAATGCTCCCATCATGGCCAATTTTAAGTCACCAGCGGATGTCACTGGTAGCAGCTCACCATGATACAATAGCTCCACTGCAGACAGTAGGTAGGCATAGCCTCAAGACCACAGATGAGAATATAATATGAAATAATTAGGAAGTGATGAGTTTTAAGTATTCATTACCACATTTCTAATATAACTTGTTTGATTATAAGTCAATATAATTAAATTTTTAATAATGGCTGTGTTTAACAACTGACTCGAAAAATTCCAGGAAATCTAACAACTGGGCTCTCATAAGCCAGGGTGAGCTGGTTTCATCATGCCTCTGGGTGTTTCAAAGCCCACTCTTCAGCTCTGGACAAGTAAGAGATCTCCAGGTGAGAGGAAGAAAGGCACTCCAGGGCAAGGAAATAGCAGAACAAAGACCCAAGACATGGATATGAGAATAGAGCAACAATACCATTTAGTGTTTATAAAATGTTTTTGACTGTTCATCAGAGTACAGAGAGGTGATGAGATGTTCAGCATTGGACTCTGAACTTCAAATTCTGGTTCCACCACTTATTAATTGTGTGGTCTTGGCTAAGTTGCTGAACCTCTCTGTGCCTCAGCTTTCCTTTCTGTAAAATGGGCATGTAACAGCCTCTACCTCATAGAGTTGTGGAAGTTAAGTAGATTTATATCTATCAAGTACATAGAACAGGGCCTGCAAATAGGAAGTCCTCAGGTTTTTATTACTTAACCCTTGAAAAATACCTCTGTGAATTAGATATTTGCCTTCCTTTTACAGAGTGTAAATATAAGCTAGAGAGAAACTTGGTAGATGGACAAGATGGGACTTGAACAAGTGTTCTGATTCACCAGTTTCAGTGCTCATCCTAAGGACTGGAAATCACACTGAACCCATTGAGTATTATTCTCCAGGAGGGTCTACAGAGGTGCTCCCTGCCCTACTACGTGTCTCTTCCAATAGGGACCACATCTGATTCAGGTTCTCCCACCCTTTGATCTGTGGGTACGAGGTGTTCTGGGAAAGAAGACACACTGGTGACAGGCACTGGGTGTCTGCCATTTTGTATACTTGTTACTTTCTGCATGCTCACCTTCCCTGGGAAAAAGGAAACTAGTGGGGTGGTTAAGAGCATAAACTCTTGAGCCAGGCTGCTCTGGCTTCAAATCCCAGCACTGCAGCATCCTGACCATGTCACCTTGAGCAAGTTACATAAGCTCTCCGTAACTTTGTTTCCATATCTGAAAACAGGGATGGTGAGGATAATTCCATCTACCTCACAGTTTTTGCTATGAATTAATATATGCAAACTGCTTAGAAGAACTTGTTGCACCCAGTAGGTACTCTGTAAGAACTCACTATTATTACCATTTTTTTTTTTTTTGTTATTGTTGTTGTTTTCTTTTCCTCTTCCTTTTACCCCATCCCTTCTTTGGGTATTACTTACATGGTCGAAGGGGATATGGGAACATCTCAACCTTAATCGACCCAGATCATTAGACTGCAGGTTACTTGAAGGCAGAGGCCTCATTCACCCCTACACCTATAGGGTCACACTCTGGTGCATCTAGGTTCTCAGCGAGAATTTATCATGTGCCAGATACTGTGCCAAGTGCCTTACTCGCCATACCTCATTGATACTCATGAAAATCCTAGGAGGTATGAATCTCCCTTCCATTTTACCACTAGACATCTGAGGCTCCAAGAGGTTAAGGAACTTGTTCAAGGTCATGGTGAAAAAGTGAAGGATGAAAACCCAGTTTTACTGATGTCACCGGCCTTGGTCCTTGACCCCTTTGTCAGTCTCCTCCCAAAATATTTCCCTGAGAAGTTTCGAGAGATCATTAAGTCTAACCTCCTTGGTTTTACTTTTGAAGAAAGGGGGTTCACGGATTTACTTATAGTCACCCAGATATTGTATGTTGCAGAACTGGAAGAAAAACGTGGCACAATGCCTCAATCTCATGCTTGAAATTTCAAGAGGATATGAAGCCATAGGCAATGGTTGTTAAAAATGTACCGAGCAATTTTCTATCAGCTTGCTTCTAGATTCAGGGCCCTTTCTTTGTAATACAAATGTAATGTTCCTATGGAATCTATCCAAATTCTGAGTAAGAAAGGGCACGCCTACACCCGCAGAAATTGCCTGCTCTGTGATTGCTCCTGCCTTCTCTCCACTGCTAACCAGGCAAAACAAGAGAAGCATCTCACCTGAGAGGTGATTAAAGTCCCTCTCCAGCCCTCAGTAGGAGGTACTGTGACTCCTTCTGCTTGGTTCTAACAATGATCATGAGTTCTGAGCCCTCAAAGAAAGTCCCAATGACCCTGAGGGTATAGTGATTTTCAGGCTCCAGAAATAGCACTGGTTTGGAAAGAGACCACTGGGTCTGAATCACAGCTCTGCCTCTATCATGCTTGTAAGAAACTGAACATGCACTTAACTTCTTTGTGCCTCATTTTTCTGTTTTTTCTTTTACCTTTTGACGCCCTTCCCCTATTTCCCCCCACCCCAATATCTGTGTCCCATTCCCTCTATCAATGAGTTGATTTTTTGTTTTGTTTGCTTTTAAATATCACAGATAAGAGAGATCATATGGTACGTGACTTTCTCTGACTTGTTTTACTCAGCACGGTATCCTTGGGATCCATCCATGTTATTGCAAATGGGAAGATTTCTTTCTTTTTTATGGCTGAATAATATTCCCGTGTGTGTGTATGTGTGTGTGGGGGGGGGTGGGTGTATGCTACAATTAATTTATCCATTCATCCATCAGTGGACACTTAGGTTGTTTCCATGTCTTAGCTGTTGTAAAAATGCGGCAGTGAACACAGGAGTGCATATATTTTTTTGAGTTATTGTTTTTGCCTCAGTATTCATAACTATAAAACAGACATAAAATAATACCTATTATTACAGAGGACGTGAACAGACATTTCTGCAAAGAAGACATCCAGATGGCCAACAGACACATGAAAAAAATGCTCCACATCACTTGGCATCAGGGAAATACAAATCAAAACCACAATGAGATACTACCTCACACCAGTCAGAATGGCTAAAATTAACAAGTCAGGAAATGACAGATGCTGGCGAGGATGCGGAGAAAGGGGAATCTTCCTACACTGTTGGTGGGAATGCAAGCTGGTGCAACCACTCTGGAAAACAGCGTGGAGGTTCCTCAAAAAGCTGAAAATAGAGCTACCCTATGACCCAGTGATTGCACTACTGGGTATATACCCTAAAGATACAAATGTGGTGCTCCGAAGGGGCACGTGCACCTGAATGTTTATAGCAGCAAAGTCCTCACTAGCCAAACTATGGAAAGAACCTAGATGTCCATCAACAGATGAATGGATAAAGAAGATGTGGTATATATATGGACAATGGAATACTATGCAGCCATCAAAAGAAATGATATCTTGGGACACCTGGGTGGCTCAGTGGGTTAAGCCTCTGCCTTCGGCTCAGGTCATGATCCCAAGCTCCTGGGATCGAGTCCCGCATCTGGCTCTCTGCTCAGCAGGGAACCTGCTTCACCCTCTCTCTCTGCCTGCCTGTCTACTTGTGATCTCTGTCTGTCAAATAAATAAATAAAAGCTTTAAAAAAAAAAGAAAGAAATGATATCTTGCCATTTGTGACGACGTGGATGGAACTAGAGGGTATTATGCTTAGTGAAATAAGTCAATCGGAGAAAGACAACTATCATATGATCTCCCTGATATGAGGAAGTGGAATGCAATGCGGGGGCTTTAGGGGGTAGAAAAGAAAAAATGAAAGAAGATGGGATTGGGAGGGAGAAAAACCATAAAAGACTCAATCTCACAAAACAGACTGAGGGTTGCTGGGGGGAGGGGGTCGGGAGAGGGTGGTGGGGATATGGACATCGGGGATGGTATGTGCTATGGTGAGTGCTGTGAAATGTGTAAACCTGGCGATTCACAGACCTGTACCCCTGGGGATAAAAATACATTATATGTTTATTAAAAATTTTAAAAATTAATTTAAAAAAAGGAAAAAAAATAATACCTATTATCAAGGGTTGTGAGGATTGAAGAAAATACTGTATTGGAAATGACTTGTTCATAGCTGGTACTCAACTAATGTGAGTCCCCTTCCCTTTTTCTTGTCTTAGAAATATTTTTATTACATATGAATTACATAGTTCAGCTTACCATATTACATATTACAGGGCAGGGAAATAATTACTTATACTCAATTAGAGAAGACTGGATGATGGGAAGATGATGAAATACTAAAGGGTCTGATTGCTTGTCTTGCCTTTGTCAATAATCCTGTCTTGCCTTTGTCAATAACCTTTCAGTCAAAGATGATGAAGTACTAAAGGGTCTGATTTCTTGTCTTGCCTTTGTCAATAATCCAATGCTCACGTCTCTGGGCCTTTTTCCATATCTGAAAATGAAAGGTTTGGATTTGGTGACCTACAGTTCTCTCCTAGCTCTTACCATAATATGGGTTCCCAAACATCTTCCCACTCCCTCATTGGGTGATCCAGTGCTGTGATCTCACAGGACACTTGATTCTCCTGTTGTAGTCTGTACGACCCACTCTTGTTTTCATGTCTTTCTCTCCCATGAGACTGGGAACTCCTTGAGGGCAGGACTGTGCCTTGTTCACTGTTAGATCTCCAGCACCTAGTGTGGAGCAGTGGACACTTAATTAGTGTCTGGGGGAATATCTGCAGGAAGCAAGGATGAAAGGAGAGAATCCTGTCCCTTTCCTCCAAAGACCTGATAACCACACCATGACAAACAAGTTGTGAAGCAAATAAAGATTGTCAGTGGAGCAATGTTAATGAAGAGGCCACCCACAACTTGGAAAGAAGGCTATTTATCTTCTGAGCTCTGAAGTCATAAATTCACACACCACACATGTGCTTGGCCATCTGTGGTAGCAGATCGAGACACAGTAAGGGGAAAATTCAAAATCTAGAACTCAAACTAGTTGGCTGGAAGGAATCATTGAATGGTCACATAATCTAAAACACAGAAACCAAATGGATTGTAAGATTCTCAGAGCAGAAAAGTCTGGGTGGAAGAAGGGAAGAGTGGCAAATTTGGAGCAGAGAAATGGAAAGACCAAAGATTCCAAAGTTGGCAATGTGTGTCTGGCATTGTTAACTTCTAGCAAGAGGGGCTCTTGCCAGTAGGTGTGAACATTATCACTCCCATGACAAAGCCTGCACCTCAGTTCATTGAGGAGAATTCTATAGTATCTCAGCTGAAAAGCCTTCCTTATAATGACCTCATTTCCTTTGTTCTGACTCCATACACAACAAAGCAACCTTCTGATGAGAAACTAGCCTCACACAAAGTCCTCTGATTCTAAGGAGGAAAATATGGGGGGGTCACATATGAGTGCCCTAACCTATGTGACAATTAAATACTTCATTAGAAGCAAAGACAATGGTTGGCTTGCTGGTCTCTTACAAATCATAGTATCCCTGGGACTGATCAAGTCCGGGAACTGAACCCAGAGGAGTTTCTTGACTTAAAAAGCTAGATTCTAGAACCTCTATAATGGTGAATTTGTGAAGGTAATACTCTGATCACCTCCCTCTTTATTTTCTCTGCTACTTATTAGTTAATTTATTCTTTCAATATTTGGCAAGAGCCTATGATGCGCAGATTCTGTGTTAGGCTCCCCAGACGCTGTCTAGAGGAGAGAAAGACCTATCAACCACTGGGGGCAACAGAATGTGAGAAGCACTGGTGGAAATCTGGAGTGTATGGTGTGTGTGGGAAAGGAATGAGGGACGAGAAGCCAAGGAGTGGAGGTCAATTCTATTGAGGAAGATGGAGGCTCAGAAAAACATCCATGAGGTGGTAACTCTAGCTGAATCCTAAAAGATAAGAATCCTTACAGATGAGATGGAGGAGGGTTGAGGGTGGATTCCAGGCAAAGAGCATAGTGTGAATAAGCCCTAGAGACAGGAAACTGACAGCTAGAACTTCAGGTTGGGTTAGGAGGAGGGAATGAGGGCATAGGTTTGGAGAGATAAGCTAGCACAGGGCCTTCTGTTGCATAACTACAGGGGTAGCAATCACATTGGATTCTACACCAATGGCCTCTTAAAGTGGGACCCTGGGAAGAGCCAGATCACAGCACAGGGCCTCATATGGCTTTCTTTGGAGTTTAAGACTCCGTTCAGAAAGCCATGGAGGACAAATAAATCATTTTAAGCAACGGACAGCATGATTTCACATTTATATTTAAAAAACTTCACATGAGCAACAGGGCAAAAGTTGCATTTGACATGGAAAGACTCTGGACTGGGTGACGAATTATGTGACTATTGAAACTGTCAGCAAAGAATCTACATGGGCCTGATCCAAGGCAGAAATGGTGAGAATGGGGAGAAAGGAGGGTAAGAAGAGATGTGTGGAGTGAGAATCTGTAGGACTTGGTGAAAGGTGGTGCCCTTGGCGCAGATGGGTAACATCGTATCAGGGGAAAGACAGTGGAATCTGAAGAGGTGATGAAGGACCTCCAGGTGGAATTATCCAAGGGGAAGCTGGCTATAGACTGTAGCTCAGAGGACACTGCAGCTTGCAGTGCCCATTCTTGTGCACACAGCAGAGCAGTAGCTAGAACCAGGGCAGAGAATTAGCCAGGGAGAGTGTGGAGGCTAAAAGGGAAGGGAAGGCAGCCAGGGACAGAAAACTGGGAAACACCCACATTTCAGTGACAAGAGGAGTCCAAAGAGTCTGCCAAGAAGACTGAGAAGGTACAGTTGGAGAGGTGGAAATTGAAAACCCAGAGAGACTAGAGTCTCAGCAGCCAAGTTTGAAGAAGGATGTGGTCAACAGTGTCAAATGCTCTTTGGACCATCCCCATCACACAGGAGAGGTCAACTTCAGTTTCAGCAGGTTCTGTTGAAGAGAGTTCAAGTGCCTTGCCAGAAACAGAATCTCCAGCCCCATCGGACAGGAGACTGGCCATACTGTCCATCCCATTCCCTCCCAAGCCATGAGAGCACCCAGCAGAGACACTCACATGCACCGTTTCTGCAAAGCTGCACGTGCAACCTTCAAAGAAACCACAAGGCAGCTACTCAGTTTTAAAGGAAAAACATGTGAACTCCACCAGCATAAGGAAGACATTAAAACAGGGCTGAGGAAGAGAAGGTCTCCCTCCACTTATATTACCATTCACAGAAATAATTGACTGAGCACATAGTCAAAAATAAATAAATAATTTTAAAAAACTTTTAAAAGCAAGAGCTGAATGAAATATTAACTCTGTTTCCCATCTCTCACCACCAGAAAACATGGGGTACAACATGTCTCTACAGCACACATGTGTTTTCTGGCTTAAGAATCCCTGGGAGTAGCTGGGGTTGGAAGGAAATATGAAAAGCCCAGGTTTCAGGTAAATGCAGCCAGAGACTCTTACTGAAGGGTCTTCACTCCATGGCAGGACTAGTTGGGAGCTAGGGCAAGAGACGTTTTGCAGTTTTACTGCCATGAAATTGGCTCCAGATGGAAATGAGAAAAGGTGTTTACTCCCCGCTGGTGCCAGACACACAGAGAACCAGAAGTGCTTACCATCTCAGGTTCATAATTCCCAGGGCTGGGCAGCAGCCCCACTGAGGGTCTGGCCAGAGCTCATGGTGATGGGTGGACCAGGGCTGTCTGATGCTTGGAAAAGGCTATTTTGAATGTAATGACTTTCAGATGAGGGCTGTGGGTTTGGGGGAAGGCATCGTGACTAGGGTCTAGAGGGGAAAAGGAAGGGAAGAAAAGAGGTGCTTCCCGATGAGGCAACAGAACTGACAAATGTCTTGTCAGCACCTTCTTCTCATTTAATTTCCAGAGGCCAGCTCTGCCCCGAAAGAGTGGGATCGCAGCATTGTCTGCTGTGTTCCCAGATCTCCCAGTTCTCCCCAAACCCATGAGTCACAAGATGTAGCTTCCTGAAAGTATGTCTCCCCTTGGGTTGACATGGGGCCAACTTGGGGGTGGAGGAGCTGGGCAGCTGCGGACCCAGATGGGATACTGACTGACAGCTTTGTGGCCATTGTAGACGGGAGGGGTTAGTTTCACCCACTCAAAGTGGGTGACTAGTGTGGAATTGCCTCTCCCTTCCTCTCGGTGAGACTGGCAGAGACTACAGGCTGAGGGAATGGGTGTTCTCTGGCTTATAGCGCCCCCTAGCACTGGTCAGAGGGATAGGGATCTGTGAGCTCTCCAAGGCTTATGGACCAATTAATTCGACTCTTTCAACCAATACTTGCTGACTTCTTTGTTACCAACACTGTCTTCAAGGGACTTCCTCTATCTAGGAAGGGAAACCGATGGATAAACAATCACATTCTTGTCAACTAAGTAGTACAAAAGAAAGGACAGGGTGCTGTGGGAATACACTGCAGGTGATTGATGAAGACTGGGGAGGGGAATTAGAGAAGGCTTTCCAGAGGAGGCGTTATTTAAACTGCAACAGTAGTTCAATGCATTTTGGAAATAAGATATAAAGACAATAAAAGACATATTTCCTGACCTTTTAGTGCTTATGACCCAAGAAGTAAACAGACAGATAAACAAGTAATTAAAACAGGGCTCTCTCGATTATGCTGAGTGAAATAAGTCAAGCAGAGAGAGTCAAGTATCATATGGTCTCACTTATTTGTGGAGCATAACAAAGAACATGGAGGACATAGGGAGATGGAGAGGAGAAGGGAGTTGAGGGAAACTAGAAGGGGAGATGAACCATGAGAGACTATGGACTCTGAAAAACAACCAGAGGGTTTTGAAGGGGCGGCGGGGTGGGAGGTTGAGGAACCAGGTGGTGGGTAATAGGGAGGGCACGTACTGCATGGAGCACTGGGTGTGGTGCAAAAACAATGAATACTGTTACGCTGAAAATAAACAACAACAACAAAAAAACTTATTAAAAAAAAACAAAAAACAGGGCTCTCTCAGAAACAAGAGCTTCAGTCTCTCCTAATACTTCACCGGCACAGTCTTTGTTTTCAAGGAGGGAACAGAGAGAACAGAATAGGAACTCACTAAGTGTTGATTGAGAGACTGATGGATGTACTTTGGTCTTGGGCATGTTTGATTTGTCTCAAACCTGTTTAAATGGAAAGATCTATCTTCCCTTCCTTGTCCTTGAGAGTTTCCCATGGAATCCTAAGACTTTTTGAGCTGAGGGGAATCTTGAAGACCATTAAATTATAGATTTCATCCAATAAACACAAATCGAAGTCTGGACAGATGAGGTGACTAGTCCACACACACAACTGTTCTTCTACAGCATTTGGAACCGATCTCAGTTCTTTTGCTTCCCCCCACCCCACCCCAGCCTCTCTCTGTCCCCCAGAAATAAAGTTTCATGGATTTCTTTGCAGTAATATGTTTGGAATGTTTTCAAAGTATTAAGTAATAATTTAGAAAGGGAAACAAATACACAGGAGATAAACCTCTGAGGAGAATAGAGTGGTATTTGTTCTGATTGGCTCAGAGGTGGTTATTGCCATGACGGAGAACATTTTAATGAGGGCAGGTGACATGCAGGACTGTCCACGTGTTACACACTGAACAAAGAGACTCTGAAACAAACTCATCTGCAGATCTGTCATGCAAATTCCAGAGCACGAGTGGCTGGAGTTTCCACAACTAGGGTGCAAACATTAGGTCATGCACTGTGGCTGGGGAAACTGAGGTCCACAAGTGCATGGGAGAGAGCCAGCTAAGGAATCATGCAGCTGCAAAGCACTCCTGGCTTAGCAACGAGCTGACCGTGAGAGGCAATTTTCTCACCTGTCTGACCCTTATCTTTCCCACCTATAAAATTAGGATGGGTAGTCTCTGAGGTCCTTTTAAAGGACGTCTAAATGTGTATGAGAGACTTCTCAAAGATTCCAGCATCCTGTAACTTGATATGAAGGGGGTGGACATGAACTCACCTACCCTAGAAAAGTTCCAGGAAAGGGGAAATCAGGGCAGCCTGGTAGGTTTGAGGATAACCCAGAGAGATTTGGAACTTCTGCAGTTCTTCTGAGGTTTACAAATCTATCCTTGTTCTTAGCTGTCAAGAGAAGGTGGGAGAGCCGGTACAGTCATTCTTAACATTAGCCGCAGGTCTATCCATCAGCTTATAAAATAGTCTTGAAAAAGTTATTCTTGGGGTGCCTGGGTGGCTCAGTGGGTTAAACCTCTGCCTTCAGCTCAGGTCATGATCTCAGGGTCCTGGGATGGAGCCCCGCATCGAGCCCTCTGCTCAGCAGGGAGCCTGCTTCCCCATCTCTCTCTGCCTGCCTACTTGTGATCTCTCTCTCTCTCTCTCTCTGTGTGTCAAATAAAATCTTAAAAAAAAAAGAAAAAGAAATTCTTATATATTATTAAGTCTAAGGACACCATGGCATCCAGACTGATGCCTGTGAGGTCTGCTTGCTGGATGGGCTGACCTTGGCAGTCAGGCTCTTCTTCACAAGGATTCATGGAGCTTGTTCTTTCTCTTCCTCAGGGTGAGGACTGAACTGAATTCTCCTGGGTGGGAAGAGAGGAGTCGCTTGAGTTAGATATTAGGAAGAACTTCCCAACTGAAAGGGAAGCTAAACTCCAAAGATGCTGCATGGATCAGCTTAGGATGGGGAGCGAGAAGAAATAAACCCAAAGGCAATTTCATTACCTTTCAGCTGGAAAAACAATCAGATTACTCTTGGTGCTTAATAATTAAGTAGTTGCCATAATCAAATGCCTCAGATGCTTCTTATAAGGAACCTGCTGCTTGAAGTTCAGCAAAAGTTACCTGCCTGATACTCATGTTCTAGGCAGACTTCCCTTGGAGAAAATACTGGCATTTTGGACAAAACTGTAAAGTGAAAAGAAAAAAGAGAAGAGAGGGCCTTTATCACGTAAGATGCTTATCCCAAGTGGACTTGGTCTGGAAAGGCTTATAAAACCTTCCACATGACTGGCACCATGCAAGGATAAGCAAAACTCTCAAATCCCACCAAGTATGCCCTCATTCAATCCGGATCCTTGGAGCCTTTGGAGTGTCCATTGTTCCAGACTCTATGGGTTGCTGGCCATACCCACACCCAAGTCTCCTGGGACCCTATTTTGTATTCAGAGGGCTAAAAAAGGAGGGTGGCCACATATCTGAGGTCTCAAAGTATTTCTAATGTGATTGGGGAAATAATACAATTATACTCTATGAAATAGTGAGTTAAGTGCTGAAGTAAAACATTTAAAAAGGGAAAGATCTATCTGGGGCAGGCTACATTTAGAGTTAAGGTGGAAAGGGGCTTAAAAGTTGGGAAGGCGATAGGGCAGAAAAATGTGGAAACTTGATTCCTTCCTTATAGCTACAATTATTAAGGGGGGCACGGTGGCAAAGGAGTTTAACAAATGTTTTTGGAAATACCATTTTCAATCAATTTTTCTGCTTCTGCCATCCCACTGTCACTTCTCAGAGGTGTAAACAGAGTCTCTGAGAAAGAAGTTGAATTTGCATTTCTGAGGATTATTTTGTTCCAAACTTTCTGCATATCTATAGCCAAAACATTCAAGTCTCTTTCTAAACAGAATGAGTTAGGAGAGAAAGAGAGAGAGACACACAAAGATAGAAAGACAGAAGACTCCAGCTGCAAAAGGGCATCTGCACCGTGACAGCTAATTACTGCTGAAGTCCAGGGAAATAAAGTCTCTCTTCCGGTGCAAATGAGTGAATGGAGTTCCTGGCTGCTTGTCAAGTCATGTCACCTTTCTGTGCCAGTTTCCTCATCTGGAAAGTGTGAATAGTATTTTGTGTTTTTCCTATTGAAAAAAATTTTTGTGAGATATAATGAGGTGTGGCATGGAAACTATAAGGCAGAATCAAGATATTACTTAATAATGAGAGTCATAGTGTTAGTTATTAGCAATTATCCATTATAGCTAGTAGTCTAAGATCCTGGATAGTTCTCCAGAATCTGGTGTAAGTTACCCCAGTTTTGGATCAATTCACCCCCAAATTCTTTGCTGAAGAATGGAGACTTGTCTGGCCTTGGTGGGATTACTAGTTCCTCCTGCCCTTTCTACTCACTGCTTTTCAAATAAGCTCAGGATCTTTACACTTGCTGTTCACCCTGATTGGTGTTCTCTCCTCCCAGATTTCCTCCTGTTCCTTCTACTTGCTCAACTTTCAGCTAGAATGTCACCTCCTTAGAGAGACCTTATCTCACTACCCCATAGAAAACCGCAGTGACCATAGTGACCGCATAGAAAACCATAGTGACCGCACCCTCCCCTCAGTGATTTCTTTTTTTCTTTTTTTAAGATTTTATTCATTTATTTGACAGAGAGAGAGAGAGATCACAAGTAGGCAGAGAGGGAGGCAGAGAGGCAGGCAGAGAGAGAGGAGGAAGCAGGCTCCCTGCGGAGCAGAGAGCCCCATGCGGGGCTCGATCCCAGGACCCCGAGATCATGACCTGAGCCGGCTCAGTGGATTAACCCTCAGTGATTTCTAAACCATTCTCTATTTTGCGTCTTCATGATACCATCACCGCAGGAAATTACCCGGTGTATTGGTGAATTCACTGATGCACTGCCTGAAACTTTCATGGAAGCAAATATTTTTTTGTTCATCCAACATCCAGAACAGCGTTTGCTGAATTCACAATTTACTCTGGGTGACCCCCCGGGGAAACAGCAGTCCCTTATGGCCAGCTCCAAAGGGCAGATTGCGTCCTCACCTCCAGGAAGGTCGGGGTGGGTGTGTAGGTTGTCAGTTGATCCCTTCCCCTCTGAGCCTGCTCTTTCCAGAGAAGGTGGAGAGTTAGCCTTTTTCCCTAGCCTTTCCACCAGGCGCAGGCAGGGTCTCCAGGACCCTGTGACCCGAGGACGGCCTGGTGCTGTGGTGGGTGGCAGTTGATTTGGTTTGGGTCAGAAGTACTCAGAAGGGTGGATGTGTGGTCAGGGTACTGGCGAGGTGGGGCACGGGAGCGCCGCTCCGGGGGCCATTCGGCAAGCGTAGGTTCAAGACACGTTCCGTTTCACCCACTCGGGTGCCCACAGCCGCATTATTCCCTATAAGGATCTGAACGGTCCGGCCCGGCCCCGCCCCGTCGGCCCGCGCCCCCGGCCCCGCCTCTTTCGGAGGGCCGATGAGGTAATGCGGCTCTGCCATTGGTCGCAGGGGGCGGACGCCGAGTGCCCGAGAGGGGGTGCCCGGGGGACCCGCACTATATCACTCAGCCGCCCGGCAGCGGCGCAGAGCGGGCAGCGGGCGGGCGCTCAGACAGCTTCTCCTCCTTCTGCTCCTCCTGCTCCGCCCCAGCTCCCGCTCCTTCGCCCGGAGAGACCTCCGGCCCGCAGAGTCGTGCGCCAGCGCTGAGGCAGCCTCGCCTTGCCCCATCCCGTCCGGCTGGGCACTCCCGGGGCAGCGCGCCCGAGGTCAAAGTTGCCCCGCACGGCGGAGCAGGAGAGCTCGGGCTGCAGCGGCCCCTCCAGCGGCGCGCACAACTTTGGAGAGGCGAGCAGCAGCCTCAGCAGCGGCAGCGGCAATGACTCCCTGGCTCGGGCTAGTCGTGCTCCTGGGCAGCTGGAGCCTGGGGGACTGGGGCGCCGAGGCGTGCACATGCTCGCCCAGCCACCCCCAGGACGCCTTCTGCAACTCTGACATCGGTAAGCGCTTCGGGTGTCCCCGCCAGAGCCCCCGCGGTGCCCGCTCTTGCGCTGCAGCCGGGAATGGGGCGCAGCTCCGGGTGGCATGGCAAGCCCCGCTCCTTTTCTCTGCCTGAGCTTGGGGTGGGGTGGCGAAACTCAGTTTCTTCGGTCGGAGGATATGGCATAAAGGGGCAGATGCCCTGCAGAGAAAACCTGCAGTGGCTGAGTGAACCCCTTGCAGCCTTTGCTCTCCTTTTAGGGCGTGAGGTCCCTCTTGGTCCTTTTGACATCTGGGAAATTTCCCTTTTTCACTATCACGAGAGGAAGGGCTGGGGGGAAAGGGTGGAAGAGGATTCCTAAAACTTAGAATGCCAACTAACTAAAGTACTGGGATGTTCAGTAGTTTTTAAAAAGTTGCCAGCCATGTGCACAAAGTTGCAGGGGAATCTTAAAGTTTTCTGAGTTTGCATTTTCTCCTGCACCCATGAAGTTCATTCTTTTCACTGAGACCCAATCCAGACTCCCACCTCCCAGGCAAGGGCGAAGGGAGTTTCTTGGACTGCCAAGTTTGAGTGGATTTAAGGGGGGAAATGAGAAGAAAGCTGTGAGGTTGACCCTTTCCCGGAGGAACCGTATTTGAGAGTGTTGATAGCAAGCAGGAGGTGGCGTGTGTGAGGGATCACTTATCACATAGCTGTGAGAATTCACAGGAAGGCTATTTTTTTTCCTTGAATGTGTGTGGGGAGGGGGAGAATGAGCAGTGGAAAACAGATTTGTCACCAAAAGAACAAAAATGCCAAGGGTCGCATCATGGTGACAATTCCAAACTGGACTTGGTGTCTTGATTAGAGACTCAACAAGAGGTAGAACCAGTTTTTCTCCAGGGCCTTGCAAGTGTCCTGGGAGAACTTGTTTGGGAGTGTTCCGGACACTTGTGTTTGGATGGTCAGAGGTGGAGTAGCAGCTGGAAAACATCTCTCCTCTCCTTTCCAGCTCATAAAGCATACAAGTCCAGTGGCCCCTGGTGTGTGTGTGTGTGTGTGTGTGTGTGTGTACTCGGGTTGGGGTGGGGTGGGGCATAGTCTAGCTGCCCTCTGCCTGTGTCGATTCAGAGGTGAAGAATGGAGCGTGTGTGTTTTAAGTCATAAAGAAGAAGGAAAATTTTCCACTGGGTCCTGGGTGAAGGCCTCCACAAGTGTGCAGCAGGAGAGGAGGGGGAGGAGACAGGAGCTTGGCAGGGGAGGCAGCCGAAGTTGGGAGGGGCATTGCTGGGGGGCCCTGCTGAGCCTAGGAGAAGTCAGGGAGGTTGGTGACCAGAAGGTCAGTCCAGTTGGCAGGAGTGGGTGTTTATGTGACCTGGGGTCACCCTTGTTAGAGGTTTCCTGGGGCCCATGCTGTGCACCCTTCCCTTTCCCCGGGGGAATCCGGCTGGCCCCTCCGTTTGTGGATTGCCTGAAGGATTCTTCTGGGCTGCCTGAGGCCTGGAAGGTTTTCTTCCTTCTCCTCTGACTGCTCCCACCCCAGTTCCACTTGGTCTGTCCTCCTCCCCCCACTGGTAACATTCCCACCTGAGCAGTGCTGGGAGCTTCTGCTGCCACAGGTGAGCTCTGGTTTTGCTCAGTGAGGAGGCCAGGAGGCTGACAGGTGGAATCAGGGCAGCCTGTTCTGCTGGGCAATGGCTTGGGTTTCGCTTGGATTTTTTGGTGTGTGGGGAGAGGGAGACCTCATGACTCCCTCTTGCCTTTGGCTTTTGGGTTTTCACCTTGGAAGTTCACCAGAGAGCAGTGGAAACAGCAGCAAGGAGACCCTGCTTTTAATGGTTGCACTGACTGACTGTTAGGTTTCCAGCTGTGGGTCTGAGCTGATGCAGAAAGTTTCTTGTAATTTCTCTGGACTGATTTAACAAATCCCCACCCTCGATAAACTGCCCAGAGAAAAGCTAAGTTACTAGGAAGTACCCGAAGACCAGAACATTGTGGTAGTGAAAATAAAAAGGAAACAACAACAAAAAAATTTCGATATGCTGGCACCAATCCAAAACTGTTCTGCCTGGGTTTGGTGCACTGCACTAGTGGTAGGGATGAGATAATGCTTTTCGAAATGGGAGGTGTGGATGTGGACTGCTTGCTTGTTGACCTCCGCTGCCTTACAGTACCCTGCTGGTGTCCAGTAGGTGGCTCCCAGTTTTCCTTGCTGAAGAGCCTTTCTGTTTTCAGTCTGGCTTGAAGCTCTGCCTGTCCTCTCCCTGAAAGAAATGTGTAGGAGCTCCCCATTCTCCTTGGCCCTTACGACCCCACCAATCAACGCTGTAGCCTATTAAAAATGCTCATGCCAGACCACCAGCTTCTTCTTCCAGAACCTTCCTGGCTGTTTTCTCTTTGTGGCTGAGTGCCATGTTCCTGGGTAAAGGGAACCGTATGCCCGATTTGGCTCTGTCTAATGAACCCCCATGGTCTTCCCTCTCCTTTCTCCTCATCCACAGGTATCTCTTTTTGCCTTTCTCCCCTCAAACCCTGGGGATTGGTATTACTTTCTGGATGGGGAGGAGTTAAAAGGTGTTTCTATGGCAACTCCAGGCCCTGCACCCTAGTGAAGTGTTTAGGAGAAGAATAAACTACATGCCGGCTTATAAAACATACTGTGGGGGAAAGAAAAAGACTTGGCAGCAGCCAGGATGTCTGTGGCCCCCTCCCCACCAGTCAGTGCCCCTGAAACTCCCGACAAAACCTTGACTCTGAAGGAGGGAAGGGAGGGGGCTGGGAATGAAGGAGGCAGCCTTGACTGGGTAGATCCTGCTCCAGCAGCTCTGTCCAGCTCAGGAAGGGGTAGGCAGTGCCAAGAGCCTTCTGAAAATTGGGGTGCGTGTGTGTGTGTGTGTGTGTGTGTGTGTGTGTGTGGTTTCTGCAGGAGGCAGGCAGCAGAGAGAGAATTTTGCTTCAGAATGCCAAGCCCTTCTCTCCAGCCTCCTTTGCATAGAGGAATGGGGCTGTGCCATGGAGTGTTGGGGGCCTGCCTCCTGAGCCTGTTGGGAATTCAAGAGTGAGGCTGAGCTTGGGGGCCCGCTGCCAGCCCTTGAGGACAGTCTCTGGATATCTCTGAATTGTTTTGACAGGGACCAGTGCCAGCAGATTCTTTTGGTATCAGATCTGAGGTTGTGGTTTTAGCAAAGAAGCCATTTTCAAAGAAGCCAGACCCATTCTCTCTCTCTCTCTCTCTCTCTCTCTCGTGCGCACACGCATGCGCATGCGTGCAAGCACACACACACACACACACACACACACACACACACACACACACACAATTATACTCCACACTAGGCTTTGTGACCAAAGGAAAATAAAAAGGATCAGACTTCAGAGAGGAGCCAGCCACTTGGGGAGGGGACCCAGGCTGCCCAAATCTTGGGAACCCTGGAAAGAGGAGAGCTGCTCTATGTAGGAGGGAAGGGACATCTCTCAGATTCCTACTGAGCACAAGCATTTCACAGATCCCCTGTCCTTCATCCACCCAGCAACCTTAAGAGTAGGTATCAAATCCATTTTTCAGGTGCAAAACATGGAGTCTAGGAAAGGTTGTGCTTTCCCAAGGTCACCCAGCTACTAAATGGTAAAATGAATTCATTCTTAGTTATGCCATTCTTCAAAACCTTTTCAACTCTCATGTACCCTTGATATTCTAAGGCAAACGACCCTTTCTCTGACTGAAGGGGAATGGAAAGTTAACTTTTTGAAGGATGCTTTACTTACTGATTTAGGATGTTTTTCATTAACAGTATGAAGAGAGCCAAAATGACCTGAGGTTTTAAGTAAATATCATCTTATGAGAAGGAGAAATAATAATAATAATAATAATAATAATAATCACTATTACTATTATTATTATTATTGTTAGTTTAGGGTATAAATGGAGGAAAATAGAGGAAAATTTCTAAAGTTTTTTGGCTGTTAGAACTGAAAGAGACCCTCAACACCACCAAGTCACAGTAAAATAATGACTCAGTTTATCACACTGAGACCCAGGGAGAAGTAAAGCTAATGGAGACAAAACACCTTGGGCTTCAAGACTCTTCCCCTTCTAGATGGGGATGGGATGACTTGGGGCTGCCCAGGGTAAGATGCCCAGTCTATGTAGATGGCTAGTGTGGTGGCAGGAAGACCAGAGACTGGGTCCCTGCTGGCGGGAAAAGGTCCCTCTGCCAACAGTTCTGTGTCCCTTTCACAATGCCTGGATAGATAAGGCTAGAAAAGTGGCCACAGAAGTGGCTTGGGTGGAAGGACTTTTGTTTGTTTTGCAGGAACAGCAGGAACCATTCAGCTCTACTGCTGAATGGCACATTCCAACAGGTTCATTAATTAAAAACAAAAACAACAACACAATCCTCCACTGCATTTGACTTTTACCATTCTAGCCGGTGTGGACAAGGAGGCCCCTTCTTCTAGCTTTTGTCATCATCAACTCCTGGGTGGCCTTGAGAGGCAGCGTGGGGTGGTGGAAAGGCTGTGGGGCAGGCAGAGCTGGGCTTAAATCCTTCCTCTGGGACCTGTTGGTGGTGTGCTCTTAGGCACATTTATTTGGATGTCTTTAAGCTTTGGTTTCCTCATTTATAAAAGAGGAACAATAATTTGCAACACTTTGGCCCTTTACATTTTCTCCACATTTTAAAAGTCACAAGTGTTCTATGAATACATTCTATGCCCATGTATGTAACCGTGTGTATGTACATGTGTATCTATTTATCTGTCTATCATCTATCTAAAATTAGATAGAGCTGATGTCCTTTTGGACCACTTCCTCTAATTCTAGCTTCTTCTCCAGGTCCTTTCTTCTCTATGCATTTACATACATAGGTACCCAAGGGGAATTTATAGTAGTTTTTCTCTTAGACACATGAATGATAGAATACAATAAATAATGGAATACCACATATAGCATTTGCTTTTTGTAACTGAACAATGTGTATTAGGGATTGTTCTCAGTTAGTACACATACATATCCACATCATTCTACATATAGTATTCCATGGGATTATAACTGTAAAGAGCTAACAGGTATAGATAGAGTGGTTATTATGTGCCGGGCACCATTCTAAATAGTTAACATGCATTAACTCATTTAATTCTTTCAATAGTCCTATGAGGCAAGCATGCTACTGTCATTCCCATTTTACAGATGAGGAAACTGAGGCTTAGAAAAATTAGGTAACTTGTTCGAGATTATAGCAGAGACTGTTTAAAACCCAGCGGGCTGGTTCTAAAATATAATCAACTGCTATACTAGATGTTAATTGCCTTATAGTATATAATATTCTATATTACTCTATGCTGTTTTATTATAATATGTATCCCTGTAAGTACAGAATGTATTTATTTAGCCATTTCTCTATTTGTAAGTGTTTAGGTTTTAATAGCTTTTCCTGTTTACAAAGAGCACTGCAATAAAGAGCTGTCTAATCCTCTTGTTCACATGTGCAAATATTTCTTCACAGCAAATATACAACTTGAATTACTGGACATAAGTAACTGTATTTTATATTTTAACAGCACCTGCCAGTTTGCTCTCCAGAGTGGCTCTGTTCGCACAGTTCTTTTCAGATGTGCAACATGAAGGAGTGGAGGGACTATGACAGCCCTGTGCTGGAGGGACTTCTATGCCTTTCTCAAATGGGAGAACAGTTTATAATTTTTATTTATTTTCTGAGGTTTTTTTCCTTATTGCTTGTCCTTTTGTCCCTCTGAAAGGGAACAAAATTAGGGCCACTTAGATTAAGCTGATGGGAGTATTTTTATAATACTTAAGTGCTCGGAAAGCCATGTCTCTTGACATGATGCAGTTTGGGAGTCATGCAGTTGAAGATGGTTTCATTGTTTTGCTTTCATAGTAAGCAAGGGGCCTTACATTACCTTAAGTTGCTGACTTTGGGGTTTGCTATGAGCTCAGTTTTAGGCACATGTGGCTGTACGTTGAAGACGTTTGCACGGTTTTATTTGCCAATTGAAAGATACCCCCTTGTTGACTGCCCCTACCCAGACTTAGGGTGACAGTGAGGGGACTCAATTCCTTTGTTTCCCCGCTGCCCTTGCTGTTGTATTTGGATGGTGCTTGGATGGGAATGGTGGGAGGCCATGGGGAATGGAGATGGACTGAAGAGAGGAAAGCATGGTGGGTTCTAGCCAAGAAAGATGCTGGTGTCATTATGGGAGCTAGAAGGACTGGTTTAAGAGAGATTTTTCACTGTCCTGATGAAAACCCTTCATTGAACTCTTGGGACGAAGTGTCATAAAATGACTCTAATGAGGACCAGTTTGACCCCTGCCTCCTTCTTCATCATTCTCTCATCACTGGTCTTTCCAGCTCCTGCTGTTCAGCTTCTCTGTCCGGGTCTTGGCCCATGCTGTCCCCTAGCTTTTGAACACCCTCATCAACTTCCCATTCTTCAGTTTTCATTTCTCTTCCCACCTCCCTGGCATTAATGTAGAAGAATAGTCACAACTTGCCCAAATTTTGAGCAGGTTGAAAAACACTATGTTTAGTAAAAACCAAATTCTCCAAAGCTGCATGGAAAGTTCCCAGAGTGGGTCATTTTGGGGCTGAGAGAGACCTACGGGCTGTATTCTACCCAGAGGGATGCATCTAACCCCTCTGAGAGGGGAAGCACCTGCTCTGCTGTCCATATTACTTGATCAGTCCAGTCCCATCTTTGGGCCATAATACCCCATTCATACTCCCAGTGGAAAAAGCTTGGAGATTTCTAAATGCCATTCCATCAGGGGTCACCAAAAATGCCTCAGGTGTATTTACTGTGCTCCAGGCACTGTACCAGAATCCTTGCTTGCTTATCTGTCACGCTGTGAGGTACACAAGACCCATCCCAGCTGCCTGGTGAGTGACCTGAGATGAGAGGTGTAAAACTGCTTGTCCAAGACCACACCTCTAAGAAGTAGAATCTACACTTGCTTGGTGTATCCAAAAGTTATATTTCAAATAAGGATAGACCAAGGGCTAGGACTCTCTAGCCCTAAAATGTGCTACCCCTTAGCAACTTCCTCCATATTGTTTTTTTTTTTTTTTTTTTTTTTTTTTACTCCCTACTGCCAGGGTCCCTCCTTAGTATGATTCTCTTTGATTTTCTTCCATAGCCAGCCTCTCCAGCTCTGGCCTCCCCTGCTGGCCCCAATGTTATTGCTGTGTAGTTCTAAGGAAACCAAGCCTTGAACCTTATTTCTAATCCCTACCGTGGTGCTCCTTCCATTGAACCAGCCTTTTCAATGCTGAGGACTGTTTTTTATTAATTTTCTCTCTATTCTGGGAAGAACCACCCACCACATTTTGTGTGTCAATGATCTTTCCATGAAAACCAGTTAAACTATACTTACAATGGCTGATAATAGCCATTTTTTCCTGACATAATCAGCTAATACACAAACTATTTGCAGCAAGAAGCAATGACACTTGGTGTCTTCTTAAGCCTGAGAAGCTTTCTCATGGGTTATTGGATGGTTTATTATATGATTTGAGTTGGCTTACTGAAGTGCTAAAGATAGCTCATGGACCCTTGGTAGACCACTGTTCTTCACTCTGAACAACTCGGAGAGTCGTTCTTTAGTTTTACAGCAATTTACCATCCCTCCTCCATGTGGGCAGGCCCGCACATTTATGACTCTTCTCATCCTTCTGTTTAGCCACAGCGCTAAGAAAGGGCTGGTAGAGCTAGCAGGTTACCAACATGTCCTGCATAATCTTCCAGAGGAGATGACATGGGTTTGGGTGTTTGTTTTCCCGTGTTAATCTCTGACGGGCTGAAGTAAATAAGTACACATTGATTCTAGCTAAAGGAACTCACTAAATAGCATTTGACAGGAGGTCACAAGGTGTCCATCCCAGCCATAGTGGAACTAAGAGAAGTTTCTGCTTGGTTGCTTAAAAAATTGGGGTTAGAGAAGGGAAGGGAACCTAGAGAAAATGTCCTGATTCATTTGTAGGCATCTGTGAGCCTGGGATGGTTTGGCTGCCACAGAAGGAATGATCCATGCTGCCCAACACCCAGTTCTGATTTATGTTCATGTAAACTGTATCACCTGACAATGGCATTCATGGCACAGAGAGGAAAGATGCTAAGTATCCCCAGACCTATGGCCACCTGGCTTGTTTGTGAGAGTGGGGAAGAGAAGGAGAGCTGTGAGATTTGGCCTCAGAGAGCCCAAGGTAAAGTTCAGCCAGTGTCAGGGGGGTGGAATGCGGGGCAGGGATTGGGGAGTCTTGTGTAGATCAGAGAGATCAGAACCCATCTAGAACCAGAGACCTTACATATCGCATGGCAATTACCCCCTCACTTCCTCTCATCTTTCATCCTTCTCAGAATGAGGGCACCAGGCATCTGAGAGCTCAGTAGCCTGTAGAGAAGGACTGTTTCATTCAGAAATTCAGGGCTCCTGCAATCCCCTAGATCTAGGCATGGGAAGGCCAACCTTGTTGCAACCTGGGTCACAGCTCATAAGGACATAGTTTCAACACTTAAAGGATCACCAGTGTTTGGCTGAAGTGCTTGATGTGATATCTTCCAGGGCCACACACAGAAGGCTGAGTTTCAAAATCATGGTTGTTTGACCCCTATCCCTCAATGTAATGTTTTCCCACTTAACCACACTGCCTCCTACAAAACAGTGAAACCAATAACCAAGTTCCCTACTTTAGAGTCTTAAGTTCACTTGATCTTATTTGATGATCACAACATTCCACCAAGAGAAACAGGATGGGGAGGGTCACTGCTCCCATTATACAGATGTGGATATTGAGAACTAGTATGATTCCAGAGCTTGGACACACAGCCCTCACGTGAAATTGGGAGGCCAAATCCCATATTCCTAGACTCTGACAGGCACAGGTAGAAGATGCTAGGGTAGCCAATAGGAGGGCCTGGGAAATGGATCAGTGACACTGAACTTGGATGTCGAGTTCATATCCCCATCTACCCCCATCTATCCTGGGGTTAGGAGAGGTGCAATGTATAGGCCTGAACACCAGCCTGGAGTCAGGACACTTGAGTTCTAGATCTGAGTCACCACCTGATTTTGGAAATACCTTGGTGATGTCAACTTCTCTGGATTTCAAGCTTTTATCTATAAAATAGCAGGATTGGCTCTATGTGGTATGTATGTACCTTTTCCGCATATACTTCTGGTAACAGTATTTTCCTGAACACTTACTATGTGTCAAGTTCTCTTCAAAGGGGCTCTCTAGCCTAGCTGAATAATTGAGCACCTACATCTATCAACAACACCTTTTAGGAGGTAATCTCTTTAGAAATATGGTCTATTAAGAAAAGAGCCAGGATTGTGGTTGTAAAGCAGATGAGGGCTTCAACTGAACAAAACCGCTAATGAGCTGACATACTTTATCCGATGACATATTTGACCACCAGACTTCCTGTTGGAGAAGAGCTGATTTGCCAAACAGATAGCAACCCTGCAGACCTAGTTGATGGCTAGAATTTAAAACCAAGATCACTTTGGTGTCTGTCATTGATGACTGGAGAGCTTGGTAAAAATTTTTCTGATTCCCATTAACGCCATCACTGAAGCTGATGGATAAGAGGTGGGATTTAGTCTCATTATTCATCAAAACAAGGTCTTCCTGATCCAGTCTATCTGAGGAGTCCCTTATTCCAGAAAATGTGGCTAATGGCTTGGCTGAAATCTCTGTAGCTGAGAAGACCTTTCTTGTGTAAGGCAGGCTCAGATGAAGACCTGTGATTAAAATGTATATGATCTGATGGAACCTGGTTCACATGAATGAGGACAGAGTTTAGAAGCCACAGAGCAAACCTGTGCCCTATTGGGCAATCATAATCCACTCCTCTCCCCAACAGTAGGAAGAAACACCCCCCAGTTCCCTTGACTGTAGCTTCTTGATAAAAATGTTTACCAGAAGGACAGCCACAAACAAGAGAATCCCAACATCCATATTGTTCTCAGGGTACATTTCTGAGCAAATGAGTACAGTGCAAAGAAACTGCACCTGAACTAGGCAAGTGTAGGTGTGAGTACATTTGTTCTTTGATTGATTCTCTCTTGGCCTGGGTTTTCTTACCTCTTACCTACGTCAGATCACAAACCCTAATGCCTAAAGAGGCCAGTCACAGAAGCCAGATGCTTGCCTATGAAATATATGGAAACATTACTCATTTCTACCAAGAAAATATGTATGTGGTTACCTAGTCTCTTGTTTTCCCACTGTGGAGGGATAAATGGGTACTAAAAATATTTCTTTATTCTAAGGCGAACAACAAAACAATGGGCAGGTATGATGTTAAGTAGCAGTTCATCTTTGGCCTTGGAGTGGGGGAGGCAACAGAGCAGAACAGCAACCGTGTGATCTAAAGCATCCCTGTGCCTTCTCCAGCAGACCAGGAGGAATCAGCTCTGGCCTCTCAGAAGGGGAGCCTGGGAATATTACCAGATTTCCAGTCTCTTAGGAGAAGCTAGATGTCCAAAATTTTATGTGAAATCTTCTAATTTTTAAATGTTGTCACAATTAAAGAGAAACACACACATGTGTGTGGGGGCCAAACAAAACATGTCCTTGGGCCAGATTCAGCCTTGTGACTTACCAGTTTTGTGACTCTGAGTCTAGATGGTCTGAATTTCCTCAAGCTGTAGGATCTCTAGGTGAGTAAGATCAACTGCATTTTCAGGCAAAATGATGTACCTTGTTCTCTGTTTTACCAGAGAATACTGCTTTTATGTTTGTTATCACACTTTTCCATGGTTCCTGAGGAGGGTCAGAGCACAGGTTCTTGAGTTAGACTGCCTGCCTGGTTCAAACCTTGGCTCCATCAACAGCTAGCTATATATCCCAGGCAAGTCAATCTTTCTCAGCCTCATTTTTCTTATCTCTGAAATGGACTACACCAGAACAGTCTTCTTAACCTCATAGGGTTGTGGAAGAATTCATTGAGATAATGGAAGTTGCAGGCTTGGCCCACTGCCTGCATGTAGTGAGGGTTTGATTAATGTCAGCCATCACATTATTACTACTCAGTGCCTCCCCATAGATGGTGAGCCATCTGGAGAATGGAGTCACACCTTACAGCTCACTGCCTGATGCATAGTAGGCATGAGATAAAAGTATCTTGAATGAAGGAGGATCTTTGAGAAAGATATTTTTCCAGCCTTCCCAGGCAATAGTGCACTAGCTCTGTGTGTGTATCAGAGAGAGAGAGAGGGAGAGAGAGACATGAGAAATCAGTTTTCACATGTTAAGCAATGAGCGGCTCCACAAGAAAAAGCTGTCCTAAGCTGCTAGGATAGCATGCTACATGGTGGCAACTGTCCTGGAAAATGAGACCAAAGCCCTTGGCCATCCTTTTCCGGCAGAGAAGACAAGAGCTGGCTGGGGCAAGCAGAGTGCAGATGTCAAAGCTCAGGTGCTCACGAGTGTGCTAACATCATGGGATGCTTTGGCGGCCTGACAGATTTTTATTTACTCAGGGCCCCTTTAAGCCAGAGTAGATTCCTGGAGGCTCTTAAAATTTAATGCCCCACCTGGATAGTCAACATCTGTGTTTTATTTTGTTTAAAAAAGTTAACCCCAAATAGTTCAAATTCCTTTTCTATTCCTTGGAGAGGAGTTTCTTATCGGGAGACTCACAAGCAGGGAGACAAATAGGCCAAGGGTAGACCAGCATGGACCAGGAGAAATAATATGGAGAACCACAAACACAGGCCATGTATGTAATTTTAAATTTGCTCACAGCCGCCTTAAAGAAACCAACAAAAAATAGGTGAAACGAATTTTGATACTATCTTACCCAAGATTATCCAAAATATCATTTCAACATGTAGTCAATCCTAAAATTATTAGTAAGGTTTTAAAACCTTTAGGTTTTTGAAATTTAGTATGTATTTTACGCTCATAGCATATCTAAATTTGGACTAGTTAACATTTCAAATGCTTAACAGACACCACGGTTAATGGCCACCACATGAATAGGACAGTGTGGGTCAAGAGAATGTGTGCAAATACAAGGCATCTTTTTTTCTCCTTTCAGTTGTTTAATGAGCTGTGCATAGAAATGTGGGGAAAATGGAGGTGCACTGGGCCAATCAAGTCTCTGAGCCTCCTGACTCAGCTTTGTGGCAAGTGGCTTTTACGCCATGTGGGTCACAGTGCAGGGAGCCCCTTTGCTCTGATACTGTAGGAGCCATGTAACCTAGTGCTCTTACTTGACAGATGGGGAAACTGAGATCCAGAGAGTTGGAGTAGCTTGGCCTAAGAGACAGAGATGGAAAGAGAATAAAAATAATATTTGGTAACATCTAACATTTATGGAGTTGTTTTCACGTTATGTGAACTTTCCATGCATTATCTCCTTAAACGCTCATAACCACCTGATGAGAAAGCACTCTGATATCTATTTTGCTGCTGAAGAAACCTAGCCTCAGAAGAATGAAACATTAAGGCAGCTAATATTTATTGACAGTGATTCTAAGAACTTCATAGGCATATATATCAACTCTATGATTTTCTGTAAGCCTACACATTAGGAATTATTACCATTGTTGTCACCATCATTCCACTTTACAGATGGGAAAAAAGGCTAAGAGAGGCTACGTCACTTGCCTAAAATGCAGGTAGTACGTGACGGAGCCAGGCTTTGAGCCCAGGCTGCTAGACTTGAGTCCAAGCTCTTCATTACAAATGATGCCCAAAGTCAGCCAGCCGTGCAATGGCAAAGCTGGTGTTAATGCTGGTACATCTGTTCCGTGGTCCAGGGTCTTCCTTCACCGTCCCGCTTTGCTGCCTGCATCAAACTCCTCCTGACTTCCTAGCACTTTCTGCCTCACCCTGCTGCCAGTAAGAACCAGACCCGGGAGGCTCTGGACTCCAGCACTGATGGAAGGTCCAGGCAAACGGGCACACCTCCTCTGGCTTGGCTGGTTCCCAGGCTGCCTGAGCCCCTGAAGGCCAAATTCCTGGCCCATTGCAAGAGGGTGGGAAGAACACTTGTCCAATTCTGCCTTCCCAGTTGGGCGAGGTCAGTGTACCAAGTTGGAAAATGGTATGAGTCTAATTGCAGGGGGTAAAGGCTGAGAGGATTAGCACTCTTTAAATAGAGACCAGAGAACTAAGAATAGCCTTGCTGCCTGGAAATTGATGGGTATTCCTGACCACAGGCCATCCCACTTAGTAGGTGCTCAATAAATGTGGGTACACTACAGGAATAAACAAATACTGAAAATGGGTCATTAGGGGGCCCTCAGCCAGTGCGACTGTGCTCTATATAAAAAGAACTTCAGACTTAGGTTATTTGGGTCTCCCTGCAGGCTGGAGACCTGTGTTGCTTTTATTTGTCTACTTTTGCTGTGTTGAGGCCAATGTCTTTTATTTTGGGGCCAGCTGAACAACAGGCAATTAGAATGTCAGAGAAAGACAAATTGTGTTTGCCTGCTATTCCACCTGGCTAAAAAGATGGGAATTACTTCCTTTTGTTCTATTATCATGACTTTGGTGTTCTCTACAACACTTTGCAGATTCTAGTTCCTTGGAGCCTTAAGATAGGAACCTCCAAATCAGTCTTGAGACTTTTATCCATTCTCCAATACCAAGTTCCTGGGTCCTTCCTGAAGGCTACCTCATGGTCTGGCTTGGAAGAATCGAGGTTGCCTTCCTGGCAGAAATTTAGCATGGCCACCTCTTGTAATTGATCAGGTGAGTTGTGAGGATAGGGGCAAGGAAGATTTCCAGGTACTGTGGGAAAGACTAGAGCAGTGTTTCCCAGAGTGTAATCTTCCAAACACGAGTCCTAAGAAACGTTCCTTGGGTGCCTGGGTGGCTCAGTGGGTTCAGCCAACATGTTTAGGAAAGCTGTTTATGGTAGTTCCCTTTTGGAGATGCACAATGGCCATTAGCATAGTAAAAGCTCTGAGAAGTCCTGCTGTGTGGTAACCTGTTCAGTTCTGTTTAATCTAGTGTTTCCCTGATCAAGGAACCAGTTTTTAAGCTGAAGACTACTTTTGCCTTCTTGCAGAAGTGTGTTTGTTGAAGAGGAAAGGAAAAAGTAGGAGATACTATCTGCATTGCATAGGAAAGTCGCTCATCTGGGGCTGCCAAAGAGAATGGCTGCATCAGTGAGGGCGCAATTTATGGGGCTGGAACAAAAAGGAGGAAGAAAAGAGTGACCTTCAAGGCCAAACACTGGCCAGATTTAATGATCCAGCCTTTGTCCCTGACTTGTGTTACAATCTTTCTTGGTCCGTTCTGAGTACACATCAGATTTTTAAAATCCTGGTATCCTTTGATACTATTAGAGACCCAATGGAAGGGAACTGTGGCTGGCATGAATGGGGCATATTTAAAACTTGAAAGACCAGAGGTAAATATTGTGGAGAAGGTAGCAAAGGGGATATACCTACCTCTGGTCCCCCACTGGTCTTAGCTTGAGCTCTCAGTCTATGTTTCTTTTAGATGAGCATCTTAATCAGTTCATAGATGAGAGTGTCTCTGAGAATCTGATTAGAGCTATACATACAAACTTCTAGAGTTTCTGACATCTTCCTGAAGACCATCTGTAATCATCCCATCCACCCAATTCAGAACAGTTGTTTTAGAGAATCACTGAGTTGATGATGATGTGTCAAAACAAAGCAAGAAACAAAGAAGACAAAACAAAACAAGAATAACCTAACTTAATCCAAAACTGTCTGAACGTTAGTGGCACTGCAGATTCAGCAGTTGCTTGGAATGTTTTGGTACATGAACTCATTGCTGAATATTTTGCCTCAGTTTACACAGAATCTGCCCAACTGGGATTCCATCTTCTAGTTCATGGCTCTGGGCTAAGCAAGTATGGACGCTCCTACCCTCTACAGAGTATCAGCTATGTTCACGTTTTACCAGAAGTCTTGGCTAGCTGGGATCCCAGGGAGGACAGCATGGGGCTATAGAATAGGGGTTGATGCCCCCAAGAGACAGAGCCCCAGGCCTAGCCCTGCTTCTTCTGGCTGTGTGATTCTGGGGGAGTCTCCTCCATTTCAAGGCCCCTTGATGCAGTTAATGAGAAGTCTTGGGTCTGAAGCCTTAACTAATCAGACTCCAGCTTCCAAGGTCTTTAAACGAGAAGGGAAAGAAAAGGAAGAAGGGTGTTATTTGGGCTGGTGGTGGTGAAGGGCTGGGTGGTAGCCTCTGCCTTCAGCTTAGGTCATGGTCCCAGGGTCCTGGGATTGAACCCCGCATTGGGCTCCCTGCTCAGCTGGGAGTCTGCTTCTTCTTTCTGCCTGCCACTCCCTCCGCTTGTGCTCTTTCCCTCTCTCTCTCTGTCAAATAAATAAATATAATCTTTAAAAAAAAGTAAAAAGAAAGAAGAAAGTCTGGATATTTGCCTACCCCCCTCCCAGGGCTGAGCCTCCTGCCGGAACCCCAGCTCCTGTACCCTTAACTCCAGGTGGAAAAGCCCATGTAGCCAGATTGAGGAGAAGCCTCTGCATGAAACTGCTCCCACCTGGGCCTGGGGAAGGGGAAGTGGTTGGCCTGAGAGAAGCAGGTAGGGCTCTGGGGCCAGGAGGAGTGTGGGCTGGGGAAGAATCCCTGTCATGGGGCTCTGACGCCACAGGCCAGGCAGGCGGAGGATCCAAGCCAGCGGGGTCACTTGGCCCTGCTACTCCTCCTCGCCCCCTCCTTCATAATTTCCTATTTCCTGCCTCCTTCTCCTCTGACACAGTTATAAATAACCTCCGAGGCTGGCCTCTGGGCTTAAGCATAGGTGAGCCAGAGCAAAGTGGAGGGGACTAAGGTAGAGCTGGGTCTGCCACTTAGCTAGAGAGTCACAAGGTTTCAGGTTGCTCAGGGGAATTTTTTTTCTTGTTGTTTCCACTAGAGAATGAGGTAGTGAAAGAGGAAATAATCTGTGTTGGCTTGAAGAGGCTTGACCTCCCCCTTGGGCAGGTGCTGGGTTATGCCTGCAAGGAGCTGCCTCTCTGCTGGCTGTAGATCCTGGGGCCACAGGGCAGCAGAGGCTTAAAGAGAAGGCATCTCAGGATACTCAGAAGGCTGGGTGCCATGTTGGCAGGACCTGTGGCCTCCTTCCCAAGCCCGGCCAGGCCCTATGTGAGAGGCCAAACACGCAGAAATCTGTGGCCCAATTTCTATCCTCTTCCTCAGCTACCAGACATGTGTTCATTGAGACCACAAAGCACAGGCCTTGATCACCATCATCTCCCGATCTGGCTGCCTCCTGCCCAGCTGGGCACATGGCTTCCCTCCCTCTGTAAGGGTCCTATGAGTACATTTGCTCTGGGTCCATCCATTCCTTGAACAAAGATTTATCGAACATGTTATGTTCTGCTATGTTCCAGGAACTGGGAGAGGTGCTGAGGTCACAAAGGTGAATAGGCCATGGCCCCCACTCTTGAAGCTGTTGCTCAGCCTGTCTCCTCTTTGCTATGGCTCTGCTCTCTCTTCTCTATAGTTCCAGCTTGGACAATCGAGGATATGCAGGAAGCACACTAAAGGGCCCCCATTTTCCACCACATCTTTGGTTTTCAAAGATTCAAAAAACAAAAAAGGGATTCTGCAGAAGCCAATGTACTAACTATCTTGTAGCCCACTCATTGCCCGACTTCCTCTTCTGCCCAGGGGCCCATGGGAATTTTCTCTGGTGCCCATCCTACCTCATGGCTTCCTTGGAAACCCATTAACTTGTTTGTTTGTTTTTTTTTTTCATGGAGCCCAAGAGCACTGGACCTTAGAGGTATTTTTTGGTGCAGTGTGTGATGCAGGCTGCTAACACCTAGCAGGGGTTGCATTTTTCAGATTCACATGAGGTGCTGGATAGGTGTTGCTCCTGGCTTAGCAAGGGCAGTGAATCAGACCTCTCTCCTGGACTGCCCTCTGTGAGGCTCTAGGCTCAAGGCCATTTTTATTCCTGAGCATGACCACAAGTCATTCCCTAGTCTTCCCTTCTTTCACCACTGGTGTGTGTGTGTGTGTGTGTGTGTGTGTGTGTGTGTGTGTATGCGCACGTGCATGCGCACACACATGCACTCTGCCTATCAACCTGTTCTACGGCAGCCCCTGGTGCTACCTGGGGACCTGCAAAAGCTGAGCCTGGGGACAAGGCCTGGCATCAGGAACCGATGGGCACCCCACTCATTGGCTTTTTGTTTTAATCCCACTTACTTTTAGGATGAGAGATGGTCTTCAGAGTCAGTCAGAGATGTTTCCTGACTCACATTTCATTGGAACATCTTGATTCTGCAACATGCTTATTTAGGGATGGGCACAGGCCTCAGAGAATTCAAGTCCTGGGGTCACCAGGACCTGGCTACCACTAGGCGCCAGGAAACACCTGGGACCAGGGTACGAGTGGATTTTGGGGTTTGCGTTATATTCCGGGGGTAGAAATCACAGAAGCTTGCTCATACTAGGGCTGCTGATGCTGGTTCTTAGAAGGAGGAAAGGACACTTACTGCTTACTTACTGGATGGGAAGTACTGTATGAATGTTTAAGAGGCTGAGCAGGTTTTGCCAGATACTGCTAATTAACTCTCTCCCTGCTCATTTTATAGATGATAAAAGCTAGGCAGAGAGACATGTTAATTGGCTTCAAGGTCCTGAGCCAAGCATGACCAATCTGAGAAATCCAGGTGACTTCATGCTTTTCCAACTCTCAGCCCTGGACTACAGTATTTCATGTTTCTGAGCATGAAGAATGCTTCCATTGGGCTGGTTGGACAGACAATGGAAGGCTTAGAAAGAGATGGAGCTTGATGTCAAATAGACTTGAGATTGAATCTCAACTCTGCCTTTTACTCATGGGGTAAGTTTAACTAAAA
Source organism: Meles meles (assembly GCF_922984935.1). Lineage (NCBI taxonomy): Eukaryota > Metazoa > Chordata > Mammalia > Carnivora > Mustelidae > Meles > Meles meles. The sequence goes on along the minus strand of NC_060072.1, from coordinate 14,177,928 downwards.
TGTAAATTCTGAGTCTTGGTTTTCCCAACTGCAAATGGGAAGAGACCCAGTGATAATAATGTAGGGCTGATGGGAAGGTAGGTGAGCCCTATCAGCAGGGCCGGGGCTCTTGCAAAAGCTGAGCTAAAGCTGAATTTGAAAAATATATTCTTTACTTTCCAGTGAAGAGCTGCTCTCTCTCTCTTGCAAACAACTAAGGTATCATCAGTACCATGCTAATAAAAACAGAAGCCAAAAAATGTTGGTGTGGTTTTTCATGGAGGTAGTTTATATAAATGAATATGATGGAGAGATCAAAGGCAAATGACTCAGTGAATGGAGAGAAGATGGGGTGGAGACCTCCACTCTAGTCTTTTTTTTTTTTTTGAAAGATTTTATTTATTGATTTGACAGACAAAGATCACAAGTAGGCAGAGAGGCAGGCAGAGAGAGAGGAGTAAGCAGGCTTCCTGCTGAGCAGAGAGCCCGATGTGGGGCTCGATCCCAGGACCCTGGGATCATGACCTGAGCCGAAGGCAGAGGCCCCAACCCACTGAGCCATCCAGGCGCCCCTCCACTCTAGTCTTAAAGCTGATTCTGAGATCAAAGAATTATGAATGTCTGACAGATCAGATGGAGAAACAGAGGCCTAGAGAGGTGAGGCCCTTCCCCAGGGTCACACAGCTGGTTGGTATAGGCAGCTTCCAGTGACTATATTTCTGGGCTGGGTATCATCACTGCCCCATGGAGACCCTCTTGTCACCCTATGCCTCACTCAGTGGAGGGACAATCTGGGGAGACAAAGGGAGCCCACGTGGGCCCTCCAGAACTTATTGGAGCCCCTCTCACCCGTCCTTTCCGTAACTGCCAGCATCTAGTTTGTTTCCCATGCTAAAGCTTTTGGGGATTTCCAGATAGTGTCCCTGGACTGGGTGGAGTGGTGCAGGGAAGGCAGACACCTGCACTTTCCATCCTCACAGAGTTTGGTCTCTTGCCTACACAGATGGCTGAGGGGAAAAACAATTGGTATAGCCTTTCTGGTGGACAGTGTGGCCCTGAGAATCAAGAGTCCCAAAGTTGTGCATACCCTTTAGATTGTAATCTCATTTCTAGAGATTTAGTCCAAAGGAATAATAAAGCAATGGGATCCATGGCTGGATTGTTCATAATTACACACACACACAGAGGATTAACCTCAATGTATGTCACAAATTGATTGCTTAAATTATGGTGCATTCGTGCAGGGGACAACTGGGAAGCCATAAAATAGCTTGAATAGTCTCTAAATATTGATGTGGGACTATTCCCACGTTGCACTTTTGGGTAACCAAAGATAGTTTGTTTAAAAAAAAAAGTATGAATATGTATATAGATGCTTAAAGGAAAATCTGAAAGTCTCAATACCAAATATTGTACCAGTTACCTCTGGGTTGCAGAATTTGGGGTGATTTTAATTTTGACTAATTTTTTCAGGAAAATGAAATTTCACAATCGTGACAAGTTATTTTTAGAATGAGATAAAAGAACAATGGTGGGAAAGTAAGGACCCAGCCGATCCCCTGGATTGAGTCTAGAGTACTACTGTGGGAAGCAAACAGCAGCCTGGCCCTTTCCTGGGTGCTCACCTTTGGCTCCTGGGGATGAGGGGTTACTACATCCTCTGGTGGGTTCTCTGGGAACCCCTACTGCCCATCTGTCCTGCTCTCGAGGACATGTGCAGATTTCCCCTCATCTCTGGGGGACCTGCAGTGTGTGTCGGTGGGGGAGCTGCTGGCACTTGCCATAGGGGCTGCAGGAAGGGGGTGTTCCCATTGTGGGCTGGGGGCGGGGTGGGTTTCCTTTGCTTCTCTTCTAAATAGATGCACCAGATTTGCACCTGGGGGCTTGCCAGAGAGTTAACATCTGAGAAACCAGGATGCAGATGGCTCTCCCTGTCCCAGACTAGAAATAGCCAGGGTGCCAAGGACAGGCACAGGGTGCCAAGGATGGCCAGGGGTAGAGGGGTGTGGTCTGGACTGGCTGAGCGACCACCAGCAGAAAGAATAGTTGGAGGGAAGGAGAAGAGAAGCATCACCAAGAGGAACTTGGACTATGAGGACTGGGCTCTGGACATGCAGCCTTGGGACCAGCTGAGGCCAGAAGAGACTTCACAGGCTTTCAGGGACAGGGAGGGAATGGTGTGCTCAGTGTGAAAAGACCTGGGTTGCAGTTATCATGAAACCTCCCACCATCCATGAGATCTTAGGCAAGTCACTCTACTTCAGAGCCCCCATCTCCATACCCAGAAAATTGGTGTTCCTACATCCTGTGAGCAAGGTGATTGTCTTTTGGCACCTATAGATGTAAAGGCAATGGAGGGACACCTTAGAAAGTTACCACATAGAAAGGCGAAGAGCCACATTTAGCCACATTTCAGAGCTCTGAAATCCCTCTAAAACACAGTGCCATCTCTCTATAATTCTATCTGAGTCTGCCTTGGGCATTGGCACAAATCACTCTTCAGCCTCCGAGGAACTGGGTTGTTTCTGAGGGGATGGGAAGGAAGAGAACAACGTAAGACAATCACATGTTGTATTTTTGAACCCTTTAGCCGTACAGGGACTGACGCCACTGAGACTGCAGAACCCTGGCCAAGCTCACTCAGAAATCAGGGGTGGGAGGAACTGGAATTTTCAAAATTGAGAAAAAAAATATATATATAGGGATGCCTGGGTGGCTCAGTGGGTTAAGCCTCTGCCTTTAGCCCAGGTCATGGTCTCAGGGTCCTGGGATCAAGCACAGCATCAGGCTCTCTGCTCAGCAGGGAGTCTGCTTCTCTCTCTCTGCTTCCCTTTTTGCTTACTTGGGATCTGTCAAATAAATAAAATCTTTAAAAAAGTACACACACACAAACACACACATATATGCACACACATATGTGTATATAAATAATGGATATGTGTATATATACAATTTTATTATCTATTTAAATGTATTTTGTATATATATGTTTTGTTTTATATGTACATATGTGCATATACGTGTGTGTGTGTATATATATATATATATATATATATGTATTTTTTTTACAATAAGATATACTTAAGTTATACCTAACAGAATCATTGAGTTCAGATTGCTTAGAGGTGTACACATATGTGTAAATTCCCCACACACATTTAGAAGAAAGTTGCTTTTATTAGTTAAATGTGTTATTTTTATGGTTCTTTTCATGAAAAACATTCTGATCTGTTTTCTCTCCTTTCAATGTCATTCTTTTGCTTCAGGACCTGTATTGGAGGCAAATGCCTTTGATACTAAGCAAAGAGAGGGGAAGGCAGTTTGCATTCACTCTTTGATGCAAAGGGATGCTCCCTACCCGTGCAGCATACTAAAACTGCCCATTACAAATGAGAGCTTTTATAAGTAGAAAGGGGCACACAGAGGCAGGAAGAGACCTTGTCTGGGGACGTGGCTTTGACTAGTGACTTTATGACATAAAAGATTGGGCTCCTCTGGACCCTGCCTGTCCTGGGATGTTTACTCAGACCCTGTAAAAAATTTGAAATAGCAGCCTGGGTCCAACGAGGCAGAAAAGGGATGGAACTCAGGCAGAATTTCTTTCAGCCCTGATCACCAGCTGGCCATGGTAGGGTAGGGACAGAAGCTGGGAGTGGGAGGATGAGGGGGAAGTAGGTTGTAGTGAATTGTAGGAAACTGTGCCCAATGCTTCTTTAGTTACGTTCAGTGAAAAACTAAGGTGTTTGCAGAGTAGCTGCCTCATAAATGGGAAAGGTCTGCTGACTTGGACTCCATTAATGTGAAAATGATAGGTTTAAAAAGTATAGATAATTCTAGACCCATAGGAAATTATCAGGCAAGTATGCTAAGATGTATGTGTGGATATATATACATGTTTTGGTATATGTATGTCCATGAGCATTTGTATACGTGTACATATACATAAACAGACACACAAGGATGTTTATCATGGAGTTGTTTATAAAAATGCCTAATAAACTGTTGCGTAATATGCAATTTAAAACAACACAGCTATTTCAAAGGAATGAAGCAGAACTATATGGACTGATATATCAGGATTGAAAAAACCCAGGATCATCAACAAGTATGTTCTATATGATCCTGTTATAGATTATGGAGAGAAGCATAACAGGGTTTATATGAGCATAGGAAAAGGTCATGTGATGTGATAGGCACTGGGTATTGTATGCAACTGATAAATTATTGAACACTACATTTGAAATTAATGACATACTATAACTTGGCTAATTGAATTTAGATAAAGAAGAAAGAAAGGAAAAGTTCTTGAAGGTAACAAATGAGTTTGAAGCATAGTGGGATAGTGGGATATGGTAGAGTGGGAATATAGGTAATTTAAACAATTTTTTAAAATATAGTTTTCTTTTTCTGTACCACTTTTTTTTCTCCCAACTTTCGAGTTGTATTACTTGTGTAAAAAAGAAGTAACACAAGAAAATAAAAAGCATACAGAAAGTCCCAGAAAACAAACAGGTAGAGTGTGGACCAGAAATTGCAGTTAAAAAAAGATTTTGATCTCATTTTGTCAAGTTCCAGCTGTGAGACCTTAGGAGATTTCAGTGTCCCTGCTGTTGAGGTGACAGGGGATTGAGGTTCTGAGAAGTTAATTTTATTTTTAAACATGATACTCAATACGTTCAATTATTCTCTTCTGCAAACTTCTTGTCATTTTAGATAGTATTCCATTTTAGATGAAATACAACTTACTGTGCATCTTCAGATTCCCTAAACCCTGACTAAGCACCAGGCTGTTCACTCTTCAGCCCAAAGCCTGTCACCTGGAGAAGTCTGTGAGTGAGTGAATGGTGAGTGAATGAAGCCAGGCACTCAGCCAGGCATTTTCACGTTTGCTTTCCCACCCGATCCCCACAACAGCTTTAAGAGGTTGCTGCTGTTGTCCATCTCTTAACTACAGTTAAGGAAACCTAGAAGCAGAGATGGGATTTGAATCCATGATTCTGGCTTCCCAGCTGCTGCCCCTAAGCCCAGCAGAAGGAAGAGGGCTGGAACCCTTGATGCTTTCCAGCCCTGAGGCTCTGAGCACTGGGATGCGTTCTCTTGGGGGCTTGGCTGATCATGATCCTTGCAAGGGACGACTCTGAAATGAAAAATGCCTAAGTGAACAAATCTCCATTTCTTTTGCTCTTTCCCTTCCAGCCTTGAAAAGTGAAGCCAGGAGAGATGAGCTTTTGCCAGGAATTCAGCAAGTGAGTTTGTGTGGAGTGTCAGCTTCTCCACATTGCTGGGTATTAGCTTACTGCTGTCCGGCACCAGCCCCAAGAGCAGAGCCAGGCGTGGCTCCTGGTTTAAATATGTGAATTCATCTGGGCCTGGACAGCTGCATAGCTCAGGCAGGGCAGAATCTGCCATCCTACCCTGTTTCCTTGAAATCCATACAGGAACACAGTTTCAAATAGCTGGTGCCAGGCCCTGCAAGCTCCTACTTGTAGAAATGGATTTAAAAACATGTGAGAGAGTACATACCTCTGCCTGTGCCTCTGGACTTTTCTAGGCGTCAGCATGAATCTCATGGGAACCTTATAGTAACCCTGGGTGGTGGGCAGGAAAGGGGTGGTTTTGACTATTATGAATTCCCTTGCTTTCACTCCAGTCACCCCTCTTCAATCCAGTCCCCCAAATGACATTTAAATATGTCATTCAAATCTCAACCATGCCCTTCTCAAAACCTTCCAGTGGTGTTCCAACTCTTTAAACAAGTTCTAGAAGGCTCTAGGGGATCTGGCTTCTGTCTCCGCTTGTCTTCCTGTGGCCACACTGGCCTTCTAGCTGTTCTTCGAATGCTCTAGGCTCCAAATTTGTCCCCATCTCACAGCCTTTGAACCTGCTGCTGCCCTGGAACACTCCAGATTTTCATTGGCTGGCTCCTTGTCATCATGAAGGTGCCAACTTGACTATCACCTTCCCAAAGGGGCTTTCCCTGGCTACCCTATCTTATTATCACTGCCCACCACCACCATTATCTATCTTCTTTTTTCCCTAGCACCAGATGTCAGATTGTTTTGTCTGTTTGCTATATCATTATTTAAGCACTCAAGAGAGTAGAGACCTCATTTGCTCATTCATTGCTTGGAACATACTGAAACAAATTAATTTGTTTAAATGCATGAACAAATGCCCTTTGACAAAGAAATTGAGGCTTAGACTACTGAAGTGTCTTATCACAGTTTACCCAGCTAGTGACTAGCAATACTGTACTGCAACCTAGCTCCAATACTCCAGCCTAGAGTGGGTGAAACTCAAGAAGGAAAGTTCTTACAGGGCCACTTAGGAGCAGACAGCTTCTCAGGGCAACATTCTTTTATGTTGATGGAAGCAGCAAATCTTTCAGGGATTCAAGCCTCTGGGAGATTCTGCCATCTGTTGGCTGATGTGTTAGAGAGCCTCAGAAGGAGGTCAGCAATTTAGACTCTTGCCAAATGGTGCCCACCCAGGAAGGAAGGACCAGAATTTAAAGAAGCTTTTCCTGCCCATCTAGATGAGCTTTCTTGACCACAGGCAGGGCTATATGGACTTGCAGACTTTTAAGGACTTTTATTCAAGCTCTTTGCTTCCCAGTGATTGGGAAGTAACATGCCCCCAAGGCTACCTCATGACTTAGTGGTCCAGGTGGTTAGAACCAATGGTTCCCAACTCAGCCAGAGTTCTTATCTACCTACTGTAGATTTGCTGGGCCTGGCTCTGGGAGAAAGTACATCACCCTTCCATACATATTGCCTCCATGTGTTTGGCTCATCAGCACACTGGTTTGAGCCTTCTCAGATTCAGCACTGGGGCCAGCAGAGGGAAGTGGTGTTGGGGTGAAACAGTTCAGTGGCCAAGCTGGGGGGAGATAGTCACATAAGGAAATTCACACTCTTTCTATCTTATTAGGGGTCCCCATGATGGGGAAGCAGAGAAAAAAAAAAACAAAACCCAAGGATCTCTGAGGCTTCTTACCTGCTCACTGCCCCAGATGTAGCCTTGAGGGTGAGAGGAGACCACCAGCTTGCTCCCTATAGTGGACCTGAACTTGGCACAAGGGACTAGCTGAAATTGGCACTGTTTCTACCTGCCAGAGTGTACTGCTGAAGAAGAGGGGGCAGGGATAAAAAAAGGAACTGCTAAATTCAGCTCAGCACTTCTTAGCAGCCCCCACCACCAATGCTGACCCCAATCCCAAGCCAGAGAGGCATGAGTTGTGTTGAACATTCAAACCAGTACCCTCTTTGATCTGAACCTTCCTTTCTTGATCACCCCTGGAGGTTCAAAGAATGCCCCCAGCTTACTGTTCCTGGTGGTGCTGAAAGAATACCCATAATTGTTACTAAACAGTGGATAGAGCAAGGAAACATGCCCTCTTTGCCCAGCTGGCTCCCAACTGGCCTTCATTACAGCAGAGATGGAGGGGCAGGCGGGTGACCTTGGCACTTCATTTGTACCTACACGGAGGTTTGCTGCTTGACCTGGGGATTGATGGGTGCTAGATGTTCCATCTAGCCAGCATGTCTACCACTGCAGGGCTGCCCACCTCCCTGGTTTCCATCAAATCCTAATTGCTCTGCAGCTGGCCTTCACTCTACCATGGCCTCCCCACAGAATGCTGGCTTCTGGCTGTTCCCTCCTCCGGCCAGAACAATGCTGGGCTCTGGCCGCTGACCCGGGCCCGAGCAGGCCTGCCAACTCCATGGCTCTCAATCCTTACTTTGCACATCAGGGCTGGCTTCCCATACCCATGGCTTCTCTGCAAGGAAGGTTAGGGAGGTTACCCACACACTCTGACAGACCACTTTAGGCCTAACTGGCCTTGTTCTTGGGTAGAAAGAGGACCAAGATGTGACTCTGAAAGGCTTAACATTTCTAGCAATGCCTCCTCTCCCTGTCTGTTGCACTGCTCTGGGGTGTTCATTCGACTTGGACTGATGCCAGTTAATGTCCTTCACTTCAACCTGACCTGAAATTGCAATGTCCTGAACAAGAGTAAGTGGGGCAGCCGACATTTCACAAGGGGAAGGTTGGCAGCCAGGCTGTGAGCTTGCAATGTCCCATATGGGTCCCAGCTAATACTTTCCACTTTCTTTTTTCTCTTTTTGGAACTGCTTCGTTCTTTCTTCTACTGCCCTCTAGCCTCTTCACTGCCTTGGGAAAGGGGAGCTATTGTGAAATCCTCATCATCTCCACTGTTTATTGACAGGTTACTGTGTGCCCTGTACGGGGCTAAATTCCATGGATTGGGTGTCTCATTTCAACCTCACAACCTTCTGAGGCAGGCTTGATGGCATCTCCACTCTCAAGTCTAAGAGGGATTAAATGATTTGCCCAAGTGTCCATAGCTTATAATAGTTGGAGCTGGGATTCAACTCCAGCTTCTTTGGTGCCCAAATCCTCATGCGTGTGACCCCTACATTGCACGTCCCTCTTTCAAGAAAACATAGCTTGGTTGTACCCTAGAACAGAAGACCCTTGGGAAGCTGCCTTTGACCATTATTGGGTTCCCTCAGCACAGATCGTGCACATGCAGATGGGAACAGATACGCAAGTTGAAGTAATTCCCAATGGAAAACACCAGAGGGATCTGCAAGGCCCCCCACAGCTGTGTATTTGCCCTCCCAAGGCCTGGAATCCCACAGTCATTTCCTGTACCCCGGCCTGGAAAGCTAGTTACACAGACCAAGAGTGTATCTGCCCTGCACTTCTTGGTGGCCTCTGCTTCTCCCAATGGATTCTGCAAGGTGTTTCCTGTAGATCTTGCTGACAGTCTTTGCTGGCGCGTAGCGAAATCCGTCCAGAACATCATGATGTGCTGGCCTCAGACTGGGCTGAGTTTTGTTTTTGTTTGGCCTTAAAAAAAAAATCCTTTTTTCCCCAACCAGGGGCATGGGGACAGGACGGAGGAGGAGGGAGATGAAGGTAAAAATATTGACAGAGTGAAAAATATTGAATATTACTTCTGTTTCAAAGATAGAAATGTCTAGGGGTGGGATGCAGCTTGGTGAGTTCAGGTTGGACTGTGGTTGAAGTTTGGGATCAAGGTGGCAGCTTGGTCTTTATAAAGTCTCAAAGTACACCTTTCATGGGGCCATGGGGGCTGAGCCTGGGTATAAAAGAGAGTTCCCTCCTGTTTTAAAAACAGCTTTTTCTGAGGAGTTCAAGGAGGATTTTAAATAAGCCATCCAGGGATGATGGGAGCAGACAGTGTCCTGTCCCACTCTACAGAAAACTAGAGGGGAATTATTCCAAGTTACTCAGAGCACTGGACGGGCTAGAGAATCAACAGATCCCTTCCATCACTGTCTTAGCTCCTGTCAAACTAAATCATCGGGGCAAGTGTGGGAGCATTTTATCTTCAAGCATATAGCCTATCCCCTCTCGGTATGAGTGAGGCTATTAGAGCATAGTCCCCATAGAGATGTCATCCTGGAAGCATTTTTATTACCGCAGATTAATATACAGTTGGGGGGATTAAAGACATAAGTCCTCTCCTCAGCAGTCTTTAGAATCTTTCTGTCGGTAGATATGGGGACATTCAGAACAAGAGACCCTACCTGGCATTAATGTTTAATGCTCCCCTAATGTACTTTAACCACTGAGACCATCCCAGGTTTGTTTAAATTTGGGGAAATAAACTCTCTGCTGTACTGTCAGCCTAGATAATAGGATGACTGCTGCAGAAACCACAGCAACAAGAACAGACAGTGGTATAAAGAGAACAGGTTGGTGAGGGCCACTCAAACCGTGGAGTTGATGGACTAGGTGGGGTGGACTAGGTGACTTAGGGGCCAGTTTCGTACTTGGCTGCTGTTGCCAGTTTTGGCCACAGCAAATTGTCCAAACAGATATCAGGTGAAGGAAGACCTTGAAACAAGGCCAGAAAAGGTACCTAAAGCATCTTAATTACTTATTTAGGTTTGATTAACTTTTCAGAGATGTGATTCTAGACCCAGAACACAGGGAGGACACAGCATCCGGGATCATTACTAATGAAGAGAAAGTAGAACTCGGAGGATATGTGTAAATTAGAAGGGGATGGTAAAATAACCTGAGACCTCTAGGTTGTAAGGAACCCTAGACTACATTCATTCCAACTTCTCTCTCTTCTGCAGAATAAAGAACTAGGGCTCTAAGGGGGAAGGGATTTGTCAGACTTGTAGCAAGTGGATAGAACCAGAAAGACAACCCAGCTCCCAACTCCTGGCCCAGAATTCTTCCTACTACTCAATACTTTCTATATAATAAGACCCTTTTTCCAAAACAAACAAACAAACAAACAAAAAAAACAATCATTTTACTTCCAAACCCAAATAAGTACAGTTATTTAGTGGAGTAGGTAATTTATTAAATCATGTCAAAATGGGCAGATAAAATCTGGTTTGAAAATAGGAGTTTTTCATGGATGGTGGTGGAGTCTTAACCTGCACTGCCAGCAGTGAAAGTATCCAGAGTGAGGAAGGTGAATCTTTTTCCACTTTGTACACTGGGCAGCAACTCCTAGGAAATTTGCTTTTACCCTCTACCAACAGATTAGAGAGATAAAGGCCCCAAGTGAGACAGAGATGGAAGGAGACTTGGAACCACATCATAGGTGGGGAAGAGCCATCAAAACTGATGAAAATATTTATTTTGGAGATAATTTAGGGAATATGACCATGCTGTTCAAATATCTTCTTTTGTGTAAGCTTAAGATGTCAACCAGTTGGGAGAAGGCCACAGAGAGGCTGTAGAAAGAATTTTGGACCAGTCAAAATATGGCTTAACATGGAACAAGCTGACCTAGCTCAGAGATGTTTGTATAGTTGCCAGATTAATCCCGGGATGAGACTGAAGAGAAATTCAGAGGAGGTTACACTGAGTGGTTTTGGAGGTTCCACTCAATCTCGAGTCTCAGGCCTGTGAAATGTGTTTGAGATTATCTATGTTCCTAACATTCAGTGGCCCCACTGGGCTCATGGGAAACTCTGTTGGGAGGGAATGAGCCTACACATTGTGGAGTAACTGGGGGGAAAGGGGGAAGAGGGAGTTTGGGTTTATTTTGGAAAACTTGTGCCAACTGATTTCCATCTTCATTATTTTTCATCCTCATAAATATAAGTCACCTATCTTCAGAACAAGGAAAATGAGGCCTGAGGAGTTTATGTATCCTGCCCAGCTGGAATGAGTCAGTGGGCTGGGTTCAAAAGTCCATTCTCCAAGACATTCATAAGCCTGAGCATGAACGAAATGTTATCAGAACTGCATGAGGCAGAGTCTTGGGGGGCTGATGATCCCAGGAACAGAGAAGTAGTAGCATCATTGTCTATAGACCCAGATTGTGGGACAGTCCTGAAAAGTCCCCCATTCAAGCTCCTATCACCCAGGGAACTTGGCATTTACTTTGGGTCTTCCCATTGTCTAGAATATCCTCCTTCTTTTCTTTCCATGTTCAAAACTCAACACATTTTTTCTTGGCCAGCTCATGGCAGTGGAACTGGCCGTGGACAGTTATAGCCAGATACAGTGAGTGAAGCAGCTGTATAATAGAGGAAGATGGAGTGGGAGGTTTTCAGGAGGTAATCAATATATGCCAGGATGGAAAAGGTATCTTCCTTTACCCAGTACCTATTTACTGAGCACCTACTATGTTCTAGGCACTGTGTGAGATATGGGGGATATAATGATAAGCAAAGCAAGTCATGATCTCAATTTCGTGTGTAATGCTAGGAAATGAGACATTATTCAAGTGAATTCCCAAACAAACTTACAAACTGAGCAATATGAGAATACTATCAGAAGTACTATTTTAATCTGGTGTTGAGGGAGGGGTCAGGGAAATCTTCCTCTGAGGAAGTATCTCTGAGTTGAAATATGAAGGATGAATAGGGGTTGTTAGATAAAAAGGTCTTATGCAGAGGGAATGACATGTACAAAAGCCCTGAGGCCCTTGCACCTGAGCAGAGTTAGACCAGTGTTGACAATCAGGTGTCCAGTAAAGTTCACTTGTCTCCTCCCTTGCCACCCTTCTTGGTCCTAAGCCCTGTGCTCCCCTCCCCAAACCATGAGGCTTTAGGCTGATTACTGGACTTCTCTGTTTTAGAGAGTTAAGCCCACCTCAAGATTCTCACCATCTATGGCTTATGTGAATTCTCTGATAATTAAGCCTTAAGAATTTTCCTTTACTCTGCATGTCTGATGCATCTGACTTGGCTGATTGTTTCAGATTTGTGAAATGTCAAGCAGCAGAAAGATAAGCTTTGCTAGCAGACATATGTGGATTTAATTTCTGGCTGTGTGACCTCTGACATGTTTCTTATCTATTCTGAGTCTTGTTTTCTTGATCTATCCAATGGAAATAATGCTCTTGCAAGTTAGTTTTAAGAATTAGCTGTAACACTGGTAAGGTGTGTCTGTTTTGTTCACTGTGTATTTCCACCCCCTGACACAGTGCCTGGCACATAGTAGCCACTCGGGAAATTTTTACTGAATGCACAAGAGGCTCAGGCACTATGGACTGCATTCAGGTTTGACGGGAGAGTAGTTCGTTCGTTCGTTCGTTCTATCTCTCACCATTGACACAATTTCCTATCACACTGCAAGGGCAGGTTGTGTGCAAAGATACCAGGGACAGGTTTATTATTCTGCTGTTACCCACTTTGACCAAAGAGGGCAGCCTTAAGCATTCTTTACTTCTGTATTTTCTTTAAAACAAGGCTGGCTTCCTTAAACGGCTCTTGTATCTAATCTCCAGCCATTCTTTCACACTCTCAACGTTAGCTACCTTTGATAACTGTCTTGGGGATTGAAGATCTATAGTCTGGCCTTCTTTTTCTTCATACCTGTTTCTGCCTGAGTACCCACTACCTGGGTCCTGAGCCGGTGAGAATGTTCTCACCAGGCAGGGGAGCACCTGCTTTAAATGGGAACCCCTGTGCTGGGTCCACCTGGTGTCCACAGTCTTCCTGGCTGAAGTTAGGGAAGTTAAAGAGAGAAAGAGGAAGCCTTGACTGTTTTAAAAGCTACCCAAAGGGTTATTATAAATGTACCACATTCTTTTTGGCATCTGTGCTACATAATCCCCCGAGACAGAGAGGGGAGCAGACATTGCTTCTTACTGAAACCACAACAAAGTCTCTTATCCATCCTCACTGCATTTTGAGAATAGATTCACTGCCTGTCTGCAAAGACACATCTGCAGGTCTGCTGTACAAACGAGGGAGGTCCCTTTGCTTCACAGTTCCTTGGCTTTCCTACTCCTGGACCTCTCCTGGAGTCCCTCTGCTCTCCTAGCAAACAAAATCCCAATTAGCAGAAAAATAAAATACTATAGACACCTCCTGAGATGTTGCCAACCATTCTGGTCTCACAGAAATGACCTGACCTGAAAGCTCTAAGTTCTGAGAACCATTCGTCGGCACGGTATTTTTCTGGGCACTGCTTCAAAGGGGCCATGGTTGAAGACCAGGCTGCTATTCTGGTGGCCTCTTGTTTGGGATAAAGTTTCCCATGGGCCCCTGGGGAGGGCTGGAGCACTCGGCAGGGGGGTATTCTGGGCACCCCGACCTGTGTGCCTGCACGACAGTGAGCAGGTCAGTGCCTCTGAACCAAGTGGGGTAGAGCTTTCTAGAGATCAGCAGGCTTCCTAGGCTCTGGCACACACTGAGCTGAACCAGCCAAAGCACCCGAGGTAAGACCACTGGGAGAGATTAAGGGGCTTGGAGGAAGGTGTTGGGGGAGACATGGATTCCTTAAATCTTAACTTTGGAGATCAGAAACAGGATGTGAACTGGAATGGGACCATTAATGGGTCTAATGCAAAGTGGAGCAAACAAGTCCTGAACATGTTTCTAGGGGTTTCTTGAGGCTTTGGGGTCCTCCTATCAGCTGACCATTCAGGCACACATTGGGCACATATTAACATAAGGTTCGCTGGCCAGGATCAAGTGATTTCTCTTTCACTGCCCACCTGAGAAATGACATGTGTTGGAGAAGACCCAGCCTATACAAAGTTGGGCATTCTTGCCCACCTCTTGGCTTCCACCATCCCCTGCCCCTTGTTACACACACTGCTTTCTATTCCTCTGATAGGCTAGGCTCTCCAGTCCCTCGGCCTTCACCTCTGCTCCCTCCTCCACCCGAAGGCCTTTTAATCCTCTTCACTTCAGCTGACCCCTGCAGATTTCTCAGATCTCAGCAAGGCAGAATGTCTCCCACCTACACGCATCCATAGCACCACGAGGTCTTACCTCGGGAATAAGGACCATCTTAGAAGGGAGATGGTGTTACTGTGCTCTAGGTTTCTAAGTGGATAATAAGGCAACTACCCCAAAGTGTTCACCAAGCATAAGCAGAATGGCTGAGACTTTTGCTCTGCAGAGGGTGACCAGGAGAAGAATGCTAATACCCCAAAGTACAGAAATTGCCTAGCTTGGCTAAGTGTGTCTGATACATGCTCCTGGCTATAACCACTTATCTTTTTGTCTCAGGATATAAATAACCTTCGTGAAGGTAGGACCTTGTCTACCTGCTGACTGCTGAATCCCCAAGGCATAGCAGAAGATCCAAGGCATGTAGTCAAACACTTCTGAAGTAACAGTGAAAGAGTGATTTAATTCCAACTCATGTTAGAAGGAGAAGGATGAGGAGGAGAAGGGAAGGGAAGAAGAAGGAAGAGAAGGAGGAGGAGGAAAGTGGGGAGGGAGGAGGAGAAAGGAGGCATGGGAGAGAGGAGGAGGGAGGAGGAGGAGGGAGAAGGAGGAGGACAAAAGAGGAGGAGAAGGAGAGGTAGGAAGGAGGAAGAGGGAGGAGGAGGAGGAGAGAAGGGAAGAGGAGAAAAGAGGAGGAGGGAGGGGGGAGGACTAAGGTGGAGGAGGGTGGAGGAGAACAGAGAAGGAGGAGGAGGGGAGGAGGAGAGGAGGAGGGAGGAGAATAAGGAGGTGGCACCACTGACCTTTCTGATGCTAAACCTTGGGTTTCTCATCTGTCGGTGAAGTATGGGTGCTGTCCCCCCACAGGCATTTGTTAACTGAGGCCTCTTGTAATTAGACCCTGTGACTCCCCTCTTTTTAGATATGAATCTTTAGCATTTGGATATTAGGGTCCCATTCTGGCTTCTCAGATCAGACTTGTACCTGCCTCCCTCTCCTCTTTTCTGGGTGACATTTTAGGAGCTCAGACTCCTGACCCGCACTCCAATAGCTTGAACCCAAATCCATCTCTGTCTCCTTTTATTGTATTACCTTTGATTCCTCCTGTAGCCTCATTCTTCATTCAACAAACACTTGGGGAAGCCTTGCCGTATTCTAGGCGCCTTGTCAGGTGCTAGAGTCAGATGCAGGCCTATTATCTAACAATTCAGGCTAATGAGTGCCAAGCAACTGGCCATTAAGGTAGAACATCTCTGGGAAAAAAGGAAGCCAAGAAGACTGGAGGGATTTAGTGTGGTCTAAGGTGGGCAGAAGTCTTACTGGAGGACGTGGCATTTCAGGTAGATGGGTCTTGTAGGGAAACAGATGTGTAGGCAGATGACTGGGGAGAAAGTCATTCTCACTGAGACAATGGGTATCACAGGGCAGGTCAGTGTAGTGGGGCAGGGAGCGGGGAAGCTATAAGGGGTGCTGGAGGCTTTGCAGTGGCAGGACTTGGGATGAGGTCCAAACCCCAGAGACCCCTTTATACATCACTGTGCTATTCAAAATAATCCTGTTATGTTGCAAAACCAAGGGAGGCTTGGGGGGCTGTGGGTAGGGTTGGCGCTCCCATCTGTTACTGAGAGAATGGGGGGGGCTTTGGGGAAGGATCTCCCTTCCTACTTTCTATGCTTTGGGGTACTGACATCCCCCTCTGGCCACCCTTTGCAGGACAAAAGCTTCAGCAATTCTAATGCTTTGGTAAACCCTTTGGGGCAGTCAACTTACGGGTCTTTTAGAAACCCAAATCAGGGGTGCCTGAGTGGCTCAGTGGGTTAAAGCCTCTGCCCTCGGCTCAGGTCATGATCTCAGGGTCCTGGGATCGAGTCCTGCATCGGGCTCTCTGCTCAGCAGAGAGTCTGCTTTCCTTCCTCTCTTTCTGCCTGCCTCTCTGCCTACTTGTGATCTCTGTCTTTCAAAAAAATAAATAAAATCTTTAAAAAAAAAAAAAAGAAAGAAACCCATATCATAGGAACAGCACCTCCCTTCTCAGATGGTCCTCACCCCCCAAGTAAGTCAGCCCTGAATCCTAGGACTTTAACCCTGTCCTGGGTCAAATGATCTGTACCTTTCTCCCAAACTGGCTGTGGCTACAGGAAGAAATTGAGGGTGGCTGACTTTGAAAGTGGTTACACTGCAGATGAAATGTATTAATGCCAAGTCCAGACATATAACTAGGTGGTGACTCTTAAATTTTGTCTTTCAATAATTTAAAATCGAGATTGCCGGGGCGCCTGGGTGGCTCAGTGGGTTAAAGCCTCTGCCTTCGGCTCGGGTCGTGGTCTCGGGGTCCTGGGATCCAGCCCCGCATCGGGCTCTCTGCTCCGCGGGGAGCCTGCTTCCTCCTCTCTCCCTCTGCCTGCCTCTCTGCCTAGTTGTGATTTCTCTCTGTCAAATAAATAAAATATTAAAAAAAAATAAAATCGAGATTGCCACTTAAAACATGAAAGCTGGAGTAAGACACAGATTTTGCTTGTGTTCCTTTTGGATAATCTGAAAGTACCAGGCAACTTGACCTTTCTGGACCTGTGTTCCCTTTGTTTGCCTCTCTGGGCCCCTTCATTTGATATACATACAACTGACATCAGCTGAGGCCCCAACATGTTTCCTGGACTGCTCAGGCAGAAACCCACACTGCTTCCAAGGTGAGGAGAGCTAGGACCCCACACGTGCCCCCTCCCCCTGCAGGCCCCTGTCTGCCGGGAGGCCCTCCCCGGGACAGCCTTGCCTCGAGGACCCTAGAACACAAGGCAGGCACTGAGAAAAGAGGCTCTGTGCAGAGAGGTTTTAATATCCTCCTGCTTTTAATAGCTTTCCCTGAGATGGAAACTTGGGTTGAAATGATTTGCAGCTCTCCAGATTTTTCTGAGTGTGTGTGTGTATTTGGGTTTATTTTTAGCCACAGGGGTTCATTCCGTGCCAAAAAAACCTGCTTAAATAAAACCAAGATTAATATTTTTACTTAACGGAAAGAGTTAGTCAGGACAGGCTTTGAACTAGAGACTCCCTATCTTGATTTGGGAGTGCATCTTAACTGTCTGGTCCTGGCTTTGACACCAACAAAAAAAAAGCCCTTTGAAACTGACAGAGAGAAGTGCCCTCAGGGGACCAGGGTAGGAGGCCAGAAGATCCTATTGTGAGACTTCTCCAAGGGGCACTCTTCCTCAGTCACAGGGGCTGCCCCTCCCTGCTCCCCTCCTGTTCTCCAGGGCCATCTTCCTGGAAAGGTGGGTAAGTCAGTCCTGGCTCTGCTCAGAGCCTGGCTGGGATTCTGCCTCACTCCCAACTCCTTCCTTAGACCCTCCCCATCAGATCTGGTCCAGGCTTCTGCTTCCTCTGGATTCAGATAAAGCAAACGGAGTCTTTGCTTGGGGATGGGCTAAGGCCTAGATCCGCTATCTAGGGAGCTCCAGCTGCTCCTCCCCTTGGACAAACCTCACCCCTCTTTGTGCGATGCCAGCTCTTTGTTCTTGCTCTTACTGCTGTGTTTGCTCTCCTTGAATACCATTTACCTGTTTCCTTGCCCCTGAATTCCCCAGGGCCTCATTTATCTCCTTGTCCCTGTGAGCCTAGCATAGTACTCCACAAATGATTGTTGAACAGATGTTTATCTGGCCCTATGAACTGAGAACTGCTATTAACCCCTTCTGATAGAATAAGGCTCAGAAAGACTTGGTCATAGGCCAAAACTTACCCAGAGGACTCATTTATCTTTTTTTTTTTTTTTTTAAATCACCCTTCATGTATGTGGCCCTTTAGCTTCATACATTCAGCAGATATATAGTAGGGACTTGTTACAGGCCGGTCTCTCCCTGGTTGCTCAGGCTATAGTAGTTAGTAAAGCAAAGAACCCTCTTGTGAGGCTTGCATTCTAGTGAACAGCACATGGATACGGACTATGTCAGCTGGTGGCCAGTGCTATGGAGCACAGAGAGGCTGGCCAAGGGTGACAGGGAATGCATGAGGGAAAATTATGGGGGATCATGGAGGCCCCCTGACTAGGTGACAATCGAAGTAGGTGAGGGAGTGAGCCATGTGGCTTTGGAAGGAAGAGTGTTCCAGCAGAGGGAACTGCAAGGGCAGAGGCCCTGAGGTGGTGTTTGGGGTGGTGCAAAAGGAGTAGGGGGCTGGGGCCAGAGTGGAGCAGGTTGCCATTTCCAAAGAAGGAAGGTAACGGGACCATGGGTGAGTGAGGGGCATTTTCAGGAGCTCAGTTTTGGAGGGATTGAGTTGGAAATGTCCTATTAGACCTCCACGTATAAGGGGATACTAAATGTAGACTCATGTTGTGGGGGCTCTGGGCTGGATGATGCACAAATGGGAGCTGCGAGTGGTACAGAGGTACAAAGCCACGAGCTGGGTGGAAGTGAGAGGAGGATGAGGAACCCACAACTGCCCAGACTGAACACATGGAGGTCACCAGTGACCTCGACGAGAGCTGCTTTGGTGAAGAGAAAGAGGGAGCTTAGGTCATGGCAAGAACCTTTCCAGGTTGGTAATCATCACCCTGACATAGAAGCCAGGATGGGAAGTGACTTGCCCAGTGTTACACAATGACAGAGCCCTGACTGTATCCAGGTCCACACGTTCCAGGCCTGCTCATTCCAGTTTTGTTGATCTGAACTTTCAGCCTCCAAGTCTTTGGAGAGAGGCTTTTGGGGTTTGGGTGACACATGGGCTGGAACCCAGAAGGAAACCAGAGTAGGGTAGGCCTTCAGGTGTCTGCCCTCCACCCTTTCTTCAAACCTGGACATCAACAAAGTATCCCCAAAGAGGCAGCAGATAATTGTGAAGAACTCTGGCAAGGGTCATTGGAGGTAGATACCAAAGATCGTCAGGGGGATGAGGAAATGCTGGATCAGGTCTCTTGCTGTCTTCCTCTGATTAGTACATTTCAGAACCTTCAAGTAATCACCACCAGCAACATAACAGTATATCATCTGTTTAGCTTCAGGCTTACAAAGTGCCTTTTTACATATACATTGTCTCATCTAATTAATCAGTCTAATTAACCTCAGACCCATAGTGTTGTGAGAAACCTCAGGGGTCATCAGGATTTGTGGTTTCTAAGTTATTTTATTTTCTTCCTTAAAAGCCTTGCTGGAAAGCACATTATGATATTCTGTTCTACTACTGATGGTGATTACTTGTAGATTCTTATTACCAATCTGAGGGCACATGTGTGAGTGATTGGGAGAGAGTGTTGGGGTGATCAAAGGGATGGGGGTCACTGGGGGCTTATCAGGTGGGCCTTCCACCTAGGGACAAATCCACCTCTCTGATCCTTACCAGAGCAGACAGTGGGGGTGGGGAGGTGCAGAAAATTATGAAATGTTTTGCAATCAGTACAAATCCCATGAAAAGGCTTTAGGCAGTCCACTTTCTTGGGGGACCCCCAATTTTTGTTCTCCTGGGATGCAAAACCACCCTCAGGATACCTGATCTTATTCTTCATAGTTGGAAAACGGGGACAATAATAGCCATCTTATAGAGTTATCTTAAGAATAGAGCAAGATAGCATGCATGCATGCTTGGCACATGGGAGGGGCTTAATGAATAGTAGTTATTGTTATGAGTGTGTTCTAGTCCCTCCCTCTCCCCTAGACTTACAGACATGATGTAATGAAATGCAGAGAGCTGATAGTTAATGAATGGCTGGGCAGCTGCTGGAGCAAGGAAGCCTGGCTCTGCCTTCTTTGGATAGGCTAAAATTCAGGATCTCCATGGGGCACAAGACCAGGGAATTGCCTAATGGGCTGAGCCAGATGGGCTGTGGGCCTGCCTTGCTGTGGGTTTCTTGCTTATTGTCTTTGTCATGAGCTCTTGGCCTCAGAAAGGCCTGTGTGGAGGGCAACCAGGAAATGAACATCAAGTGACTATCAGACACTTCCAGACCCCTCTTTTCTTCCAAGTCCGAGTCAAAAGACTGGTAAGCCCATAGACTAGGCCTTTATGCTTACCTAGATCCTGCCTGCTAGGGTCCTATCAGAAGAGCATTCCCCTTCCTAGGGTTAACTCTAACAGTGACTTCTGCTTTTGGAGAAATTCATCCTACCTGCTGGTCAGGTGTGCCTTACCTACCCTCACTGTCCCCCTAAAAACCATACCTCAAATCAACAAAGTCATTCTTTAGGGCCTCCAGAGAGACAGGAATGGGAGCAGTGTGTGTGTGTGTGTGTGGGTGAGGGTCACTTTGTGTGTATGTGTATGTGTGTGTGTGTGTGTGTGTGTGTGTGGTAGTAAAAGTATCTCACTTATTTGATGGCTAAATCAACTCCTTTACCTTGGGGAGGATCTATAGTGCTGTCAACAGGATCCCAAGATCTAAGATGGGCAGAACCCATGGTCTTAAGTTAGTATACATTAATTCATTTACGGGATCCTTGATCTAAAATCTAGCCAAACTTTGCCTTCCAACCTGCTAGCAGAAAAGTCCAACCATCAGATCAGGGTAAAAAGGTCTGGACTTGATTGAAGGTAGTTGTATGGGAGGTGGAAGGAGAGGGTAAGAGGCAGGGGCTTTCTCGTGGGCATCTTGTCCCCCTCTGAATATGCTGACAAAGAGCAGATGTACAACTTCTGGACACAGCAGTAAGCTGCACTGGAAGCTAAATCTCGCTTGCCGGTGGAATTTTTTGTTCAAAACTTGTGCTACTTGTGGTCTACATTACTGTGGATGGAGGTGGGGGCAGGCAGCACACAATTATATTTCTGGAAGGGATGTTCCTTGTTTCTCTTGTTTTTGTAAGCTTTTACTAGCCCTCCTCACAAAAATTATTTAAAGAAAGAAAATTATATAGACATATACCTTTACATCTGGATCCTCAGGTGTATGATATATTTAAGAGGGCCCTACATATATTTACAGGTCTATGTGCCAATTATATAAGCACACATAGCCTGGTCAGTTTCTTCTTACAGACTTTTAAGTTAAAATACTGTTTACTCTGTTTTCCTTTGACCTCCATACCCCTGGAAGCCCAGCTTCCTTTCCCAGAGCATAAGAGGCTCCAAAACCGAGATTCAGGCTGTTCGTCATTGCCCCTTTCTCTGACTGGTGCTTTCAGACACCTTGGAGGTTAGCCCTCTAGCCATGAACTTTTAAACTTTGTCTTCCCACTAGACTGTCTCTGTGGAGGTAGGAAATGGGACTTCTATTTTTCATCATCACGCCCACCAGCACACCAACCCAGCTCACTCCTATGTTGGCTTAGCTGCCGGGGGACACTGAGAAGACAGTGTGGGGCCACATTCCAGCAGGAAGGAAAATAAAGAAAACCTTTGTCTAGCCCAGCCCATCTGTAAAGCTGGCTTCTAGCCACTACACCAAGGTGGCGGGAACAGCCCACATGCTGCCAGCTCTAAGTTTGGAAACTGTCTTCTGTTGTTGTTGGAGAACCATGACCTTCCATACCTCCCCTGTCTACTGTGGCCCCGAGGCCAGAGAATGCTCAGGAGCACCCTTATTGCCAAACAAGAAAGTACAAAATAGCACACATTTGCATTGCAGAGGAGAAACCAAAGCAAATAAAGACATATTAATTCAGACCTAATGGGCAGATTTGAGGTTGGCTGGTGTTTTTACTCTGGAAGGACTTTGTGAATCTCTTTGGGAGAGCAGAATATTACTTAATTTTAGTTCAGTGTAGTGCAGTTTTGTTTTTGTAAAGAAAACACTGGTGTGGCCTCCATGCTGGGCCTTCCCTGCCAGCCTTTCTGGATCATAACCGTGTGATCGAGTTTGGTTCTGGTAGGCTGCTCTTGGGTTACATGTGGGTGATGAGATAGGGCAGGTCCCTGTGATGAGGTGAGTGCGCCAGACTTAAAAACACCTTGTATGTTTGTTCTGACCAGTTTATGTGTGTTCCCCTACCTCTCCCTGAAATTCTGCATGACCAGATATTTTGAGGAGCTTGCCTTTCTTCCTATCCTGGAGAGAACCCCCAGGCCTTAGCTTATGGTGTATGTTAGAAGATAATGATACTCAGACAAGTAACAATAGAGGTCACTGGTAGGGGTGTTATTCTAATAGTCAGTGTCTGCATGTAACCCTCACAGCATGCAGTTTACGAGGAATTGCTGTAGATTAGGAAATGAAGACAAAGAAGGGTTTAATGACCTCCCTAAGGTCATGTGGCACCAGTGCTGGGATTCGAACCCAGGCGTCAGGCTCCAGAGCCCTGGCTCTTCCGTGCTCTGCCATGTTGCTGCTCCACTAGAATTAGGACATTGCTTGTAAGCCACGTGATGGGCGTTGGGCCAAGGCAATCAGAAAGATTTAGGAGAAAGGAGGTCGGGGACACATGGGTTTGTCTGAGGCCGCATGGTAGTGGTGGAACGAAACTCAAATGTGGCTTCCTGACTACAGAAACTTACTCCCTTTTCACCGAACAATTGTCAGATGAAAAGGTTTCAAGCTCAGGCCATTTCAGGGTAAGGAAGGAATTGGCTAGCTGTATGTGCACAAGCTTCCAGAAGTACCTAGCTTTATGGGACAGGTCTGCTTATGACATGTTATGTCTAAATGAAGTCGAGCCATTTTTGAGCCAGGGAAGTGTAGAAGTTGCTATTTAAAGAAATCCCTTTTGCAATTTCTTCCCCTGTAAGGCAAAGACTCACTTGCTGGTTTACCTTCTGTGTTAATGAAGCGGCAGAGGATGGAGCCAAATCAATTCAGGAAGAATCAATAGTAAAGTCCTGGCAGATATGCTCTCTGCCCAATAGTTAAGCTGTTACAACCTGACTGTGGGAGTTGCTGTAGAGGAAATAGTCCCTGGGCCTCTGGGAGGCTGGCTCCCTGCCAAGGATGCTGCTACAAAGTTAGACAAAGAGGTGGAGGCAGAATCTTGAGGGATCTTTGCCTGGAATCTTGCCAACCTCTCGTTTTTGCAGCGGACTTGGAAACAGCCACTCGCCTCCTCCCAATCTGAGCTGTGTCTGCTAAATTGCTAACTTCGCCAATGGGCTCTGTGTTTTACCCTCCCTGGCAAGAAGTTCTGGTGGGGCTGTTGGTTCATCTGGGTCTTGACTTCACGTCTGATAGGAAAAGTAGGGTCCAAACTCGTTTGGAGAGGAACGGGACAGAATCCAGTTGGAATGGCAGAGATTGTTTCCTAATAAAGGTTGTTTTGTTTTGTTTTTAGAGATTAGAGTCAATGAATTGGGAAATGTGGTGGGACATCCAAAATGGGAAAGGATAACGGAGCCACCAGAATGGGCAGGGGTGTGTGTGTGGGCGGGTGGGGGGTGTAATTCTGTTCAACAGACATTTATTCAGGACCTACTCTTTTTAGGGGCTAAGTATAACTGGAGGTAAAAAAGAGTGACAGGATCTTAGAACTGGAAGAGTTCAATGTGTGACTCAAAGCAAGGCTGCTGTACATCCAAAATCCATTCCATTCTGGGGAAGGTCCTAGCATGAGAGCTTCCAGAACTCCTTGATGGAGACACTCTCTGTCCCTATGGCAGCCCCTCCCCGTTTCTTGCCAGTTTTTGTTATTAGATGCCTTTTTTGGGGGGGGTTGAGCCAATGAACACAACTTTTCTGCAGTTTCTGAATCATCTTTAAGATCTGTCCATTACTCTTTCATGTGCAAGCTCTATAAACATCTGAAGACAGCTACTGGGTGCTTCCTTTTCACATAAAATACAAAAAGAATGCACAGCCTCTTATAATCTCAAAGTAAATTCCTCCCTTCTCTGTGTTTTTACTGCATGTAGTAAATGCCTATCTTCCAGCCTTCCTCAAGTTGGGTCTGTATAATACTTTTCCTGTTCATAGTTGGTATTTACTGAGCAACTCCTTTCTGCCAAATGTTGTACTAAGAAATTTCAGAAGATCTTTTCTTTAATCTTCATTCCAATTCTTTGATATAGGTAGTTATACCCTCTTTACAGAGGAGAAAACTGAGGTTCAGAAGAGCAAGTGGCTTCACTTCTCTGTCAGTTTCCTTGTCTGTATCATGTGGATGGTGATACTGCCCGTGTAAGCTGTCTTGAGGAGTAAATACATGAGATGTACTACTGCACAGAGTTGGCATGTGATAGACGGGAGCAAATTTTAATAGCAGCAATCCTTCTATCGTCAGCACATGCAATTTTTGGTGATGATGATGATGATGATGATATCAATAATGTTTATGTAATATATACCGTGTGGGAGACATGGTGCTGAGTTTCACATGCGTTATCTTACCTAATCCTTTCAGTTCAGGAGATTGGTACCATTATTATCCCAGCTTTACACAGGAGGAAATGGGAGGCCAGAAGCAAAATTCCTTGCCCACAGTCAAAATAGCCATACAGAGCAGAGCTCTGTTGATTCCTGAGCTCCTACTCCGCACTGCTCCCTCCTCCACCACATCCTAATTGAGCTACACTTTACTGCATACTTTGCCATCTAAGTGCTGGGAACCAAGGGCCCCATCAGAATGCCGACCAGCTAGGGAGAGTGGCTGGGATGCTTTGCAATCCTGCAGGTCCGTCAGGATTCAGTGAATGTATGCATGCAAAGGAGAGCTCCACAGGAGGTAGCATTCAGGAAGAGGTCCTGGTGGAAAGACAATAGTTTTGGGAGACCAGGCAATTGTCAGATGGACAATGGAGGATGGCAAGAGGCTCTAACAAAAGCAGTAGATTTTAGATTATGGTAAACCCAAAGAGTCAAGAAACTCCTCCAGAGGTGAATGCAGCCTAGGAATTTCCAGGGTTGGCAACTGTGAACATTTGGGATAATTAAGTTGAATGATGACTGCCCGCCTTCATTCCTCCATTCCTCTCCCTCCCACCATCCCCCCACCCCCAACCAGAGTCTCTCATCTGAATTCTTACTTTTATAAACACAATCATCTATTCAAGTTGACCCAGAGATAAGAAAGCAATTCCAGGCCCTCAACCTGAGATGTGATCCCTGATGTGGTTCAAGTCTTCCTAACCTCTTTCCTGTCTGTATCTTGCCTTTTTCTGCAGTGATCCGGGCCAAGGTGGTAGGGAAGAAGCTGGTGAAGGAGGGGCCTTTTGGCACGCTGGTCTACACCATCAAGCAGATGAAGGTGAGTGACAGAATCCAGCTCCAGGAGAGCTCTTGGGTTTTTTGGCAGCAGAGTCCTAGCTAGGGGAGGTTAGGTGGGTGTGCATAAACCTCCCCACTGCTGGAAAGGGCATTGCTGAGGCAGAAGAAATGACAGCAGGAAGTTGGGGGGGAAGGTGACTGCTTCACCCTAGAGCCAGTGCAAGTGGAGTCCCTCAGAGACCATTGTTAAGAGGCTCAGTTCTGGAACCAGATAGCGGACAGCCTTGTTCCCTGGCAACAGCGAGACCCTGGCCAAGTCACTGCCCCTTTCTGGGTGTCAGTCTTCCCATCTGTAAAACGAGGGGATGTAGGACTAGTTTGTCTTACAGGCTCTTCTTCTGAGCTCTCAGTTTTGAGTTTCAAGAGTGCCTACTGGTCTTGTGCAGTTGCCGAGGTTACCATTTACGTTTAACTCCTCGAATCTCTACACTGAACTTTGGCCGATCACAGGAAACGCATCCTGGAGTAGGATCCTCTTTCCCTGTTTTCCCAGAGCTAGCCTCCCAGCTGCTTAGCACCGTTTACTAAGCATATTCATATTACTAAACATATTCCTGAGCATATTAACATTATGAAGCACACTAAGGAAGTCCACCTTACCAAAAAGAACATCAGATTTGAAACCTGCAGAACCTGCTTCCGTATCTCAGCTCAACTCCCAAATAGTCTGCTTACCTTGGAATCCCCCCTTTCCTTGACCTCTGTTTTGCCACCTGTTAACAGTGCAGGGTTGGGCTTAGTGCCCCTAAGAGCCCTTCCAGCTCAGGCATTTCAGGATTCTAAGTGCCCTGGGACATGTGTGTTGTTACTTCTAAGCAAAAGCTGCTCTGGGCGCTGGAAAGAGGTACTTGTGTTTGACTTAGCACAGAGGACTCACTCTGGTACTCACTCACCCTGAATGGCTCAGCAGCTGCTCCATCACTCCACATTTGTAATCACCCCCTATGTTTAGCACCCTGTGCCAGGAGCATGGAGGCCACGAGGAAGACGGGGTTCCTATGTTAAGGAAGTATAGTCAGGTCAGGAGAGAAGACCCAAGACACATGTGCATGACTACTCAGAAGTTCAATATAGGGTATGCTCAGGTCCAAGTGGACTGCCAGTCCTTTTACTCACTGCCCATACTTGCATCCCCAGAAACTAGAGCAGGACTTGGCTCATAACAGGGACGTGGTGGATGTTTATCCATCTAATGGAGAAATGATGTTGAGACCCTACTGGCCTGAAAACTCCCCAGAGGAGACAAGGCTTGACACCCAGGTACCACCCACAGCTCATGGGTGGTACCCAACCATCCTGGAGGCAGACTTCCAGGCCTCATTATTCCTGCAACCTGAGGCCTGAGGTTTGATGTACTACATTTGTGGAACCTGTTGCTTTGGATTCAACTTTGGAAACTCCCACAGCCTTCTGGTTATGTAATGTCCGGAGTCAGCCCTGGCTAGGTGCCCTTGGCTGCCCAAGCCTGGTCATGGGACCAGCTTATGTCTTCAGACAGCCATGGGGAGAGAAGAGTGTGGAGGGGAGAACCAAGAAGATCAACAAAAACCAAAGAAACCCCTACTGTATGCCCCCCCACCCCCGCAGCCTGCAAGCAAAAATGCCAAAGCATGTTAGACAAAGCAGGGTTTCAGGCAATACTCCCTTCCCACTCTGGAACAACTCATCACATTATGGACACTCTGGCCAGCAAATCTGAGGAAACAGCTGGGAGACAGTGGTTCCTAAGCTTGCCTAGCTTCCCTCTTCCTTCCGGGCCTGGAGACCAGGGTGATCAGAATGTCCCATTCCCCACTCACTGGTGTTAGGCCAGCCTCTGGTAGAGAGGTGTCCGGAGGCCAAATTACATCTGTTCACCCATCAGCTTCAAAGCACACACACACACACACACACACACACACACACACGCATGCACTCCCAGGCTGTTGGCATCACACTATCCATTCACTGTCCTTTACCCGGACTCATGCAACCAGGGTGCTGGGCACTGGGAAGTAAAATTCCTTGTTTTACTCTGACACAGGTTCAAAGGGGGAAATGACTTGCCCAGTCATGCATTTAATTAAAGACAGATCTCATTCCCAAGCTAAGGTGCTGGGATTCCTTCCCAATCCTGTGTGTTCTTTACATGGCTCCCCAAATTTCCCCACCATCTTGCTTTGATCATCAAACACTATGTAATGCCATTTATTAACTCTTCCCCTCCTACAGCCCAGTATTAGATAACTCATAGAAGGGTCATTGCCCTTCTGTCCTGAGAGGCTCCTGAATTCTGCTGTTCTCAGGGAGCAGTTTGCTAATCAGGTATGGGGTATAGGGATTGGAGTAGTTTGTCTAACCATCCCCCTCCCTTCCTTCTCTCTCTCTGTGCTAGGAGAGAGCTCTCTTCTCTCAAAGAAGCACTCTTCTTCTCACTCAGCACTGTGCTTCAGGCTACCAGGATAAAATTTTAGGATAGCAGGTTAATATTTATTATATTTGTTATAATGAATATGAGACTCTATTCAAGTGACATATACTGAGCATTTACTGTGTATCAGGCATTCTGCTAACCCTTTGTGTGGAACAGTCCTCATAACAACCCTATGAAGTAGATATACATTATCCTCTATTTTACAGGTGAGGCAGCCCCAGACTTGGAAAGGTCATGTAACAGTCAAGTTCATAGGACTAGAAAGTGGCAGACGCCAGGGAAGCTATAGAGACTTTGCCAACAGGGAGATTACAGAGCAGTGGAGCTGCAGGCTGATTCATCATTCCTGCCCCCTTGGGGGCCCGCCACCCCATCTGTATGTAGTTTCCCCAGGGAACAAAAAGAGGTTAGATTGCATTTGTCCGTTTGTCATCCAGCAGTGTAGCTCTTGACTTGCAACATCCTGCAAAGGGTGCATTGAAAACTCTTTGTAGGAGGGAAGGAGGAGAGGCCAGAGAGGGGAGCCTGCGTGAGTTTTGGCACTGGTCCCTGGGTGGCTTTGTTCTGGTGGATTAGAGAGTCTACCCCAGAGAGTCAGACGGGTGAGCAAGGGCTCTCTTAGAGCAGAACTAAAGGAGCTTGGAGGACGTGAGAATTTGAGCCGCCCTGTCTCACCTCTCTCTTCTGTCTCAGAGTTCCCACCTCCTCCCCTCGAACTTCTCACCCAGATGAAAGGCGGGCAGACCCTCTCCCATATGCTAATTCCAGAATGTCTGGTACACATTACAGGCCTATCTTGAGTGTGCAGAGACCCACAGGTGTGTGTGTGGGGGAGATGTACCAATGTTAAGGGAGCTTATTGCAAAATCAAACTTGGAGATAGCTGGAGCGGTTGCCAGAATTGGTCACTCTAATCTATCGGGACCTTATCTCCGGTCAGGACCATGAGAAAGCCGTGGGCTCTGCCGGGAGCTGCATTTTATGCTGCCAGGCAAACGTGGCAGGGGACAACACGTGGGGAACATTATGTCCCAGCTGGCCCTGGACTGGGTGGGGGGAGATCCATGGGAAGGCCCACTGGTCATGTGCTTTGCATGTCCTGACTCTGGGCAGGACAGATTTGCTGGGCAATTGGAATGCTTGGCCCCTGGGGACTTCCTTCCTTCAGTGGTTTGTCTAATCAAATGAGCACTATTGCAAGGTCTCGCCTTTGAAGCTCCAGCTGGAAGCCTCTCTGCCCTCCAGCTCAAGGGAGCCATTCTCCTCCTTCTCAATGCCTGTAACTCTTTCTGGTCTGGGTATCTCGGCTAGCCCTCAACAGAGATGGCCTGCGTTCTCACATGCACTGCTTCCCCTGCTAGACAGCCCATTCTATAAGAGAAAGACTTCTCTCTTATAAGAAAGACTTTGGTTGCCCTTGGTATCTTAGTCAAGTATCTAATGTCTCTGAAACTCAGTTGCTTGGTCTGTAAATGAGAATAAAGTTGCGGGTTTAAAGGAGTTCATGGTGTAAAGCAGCATTTAGCACAGCTCATCTCCAGGCACACCGGACATATTTGACATGACGGTGACATTTCCTGCTGAATGCAGAGTGAAACCCGGGCACTCCACAAGAAATATTCAAAGCCCCCAGATTCAGAAATTTCTTTCTTACATTATTTGGTCCTTCACCCCAGGGAAACTAACTTCTTCGAACTTTTGTGCACATACTACCAAGATGGGACGTCCAGAGGCTTATAGAGTCCAATGTGCTGTGTGTCTACACATGACAGAACTTTATTCAGCCTTAAAAAAGAAGGACATCCTGTCATTTGTGACAACATGGATGAGCCTGGAAGATATTATGCTAAGTGAAATAAGCCAGACACAAAAAGACAAATACAGCATAAGGTCACTTTTATGTGGAATCTAAAAAAAAGTTGAACTTCTCACAGAAGCAGAGTAGAATGATGGTCACGAGAGGCTGGGAGGTGGTGGAAATGGGGAGATGTTGGTCAGAGGGTAAAAATTCTCAGTTCTACAGAACTAGGATGAGTAAAGTCTGGAGATTTAATGCATGGCATAGTGACTATAATTAATAATACCATACTGAAGACAAGAAATTTGCTAAGGAGAATCACACACACACACACACACACACACACAAGGTAACTCTGGGAGGGATGGTTGTGTGAATTCTCTTGATTATGGTGACCATTTCACAATGTAACAGGTATCAAAACATCATGTTGTTACACTCTAAACATACACATTTTTATTTGTCAGTCTCACTTCAATAAGCTGGAGAGGGAGAGAGAGAGAGAACACAACCCACTTAGTTTGAAGTTCAAACCCAGCTTTAAGTCCCTGCATTAAGAGATAAGGTTGGGCAAAGAGATGGAGAAAGAAGAGGGCTAAACCTTCCCCTCTGCTGAAATGAATTCCAGTAGAACTAGTTTTAAGATAACTTTTACTGAATGTTGCATACCATGTACTACTCTAAGTCACTTAATTCTCAAAAACACCTTATGAAGTAAATACTTTGCCCCATTTTATGAATGAAGAAACTGAGACCCAAGGAGCTTCAGTGGCTGATAAGTGGCGGAGACAAGGTTCAGACCGGCTGGTTGTTTCCAGAACCTGAGCTGACCATTAATCCTCCAATGCTTTGACTGGATTAGGTTACCTTTAATGTCTTTTCCAATTCTGAGAGTTTATGATTCTCTGATGTTGGGGCATTACAAACCTATCATGACCCTCCTAAATTTGTCAAACCAATTCTCAGTCTATGAATATAGACCTAATGATACTTATAGGGTTGATATTTAGGTCAAGATGGGATTATTATAAAGAAAAGATAACAAAATGAGTACAATCTGCCTTTACCATATGGTTAAATTCAGAAGTGACCCTAAAAAAGACAGCACTATGCTTGTCAGACCTTATTGTTCACAATGCATAAACATTTCGATTCTGCATGCAAGTGCTACAAGCCATGCTGAAATCAAGATGCCTTCAAATTCAAAAGGAATGAGAACCCAACTGGGCAGCTTAAGTCACTGGATCCTAGACAGGGCCTTGGTCCTCACTCATGAAGCAGAGAGGACATGAAAGGGAAAGACTGACAAGGTTGTACTGAGGCTCTAATGGTCTGGGTGTGAAAGACCTTGAGTGAGGATCAAGTTGAAACATTTGCCAGGAACTCAAGGAACAGCCAGGCAGAGGAGAAGCTGCTAGACACAGGAGGGAGTGTGGAGAATGTTTTTTGAAGGCCACACTTGATGGCACACACAGAGCAGTGCTCTTAAGCATGGTTCCTGTTAAAGCCAGAGAGGCACCATCCATCACTGAGGAAGTGGGGGGTACGATGTGATCTGCCCCTGCTCCCCTGCGGCATAATTGAAAACCGAGTGTGGACAGCAATTCTCACAGTGCTTAGCTGCGTTTCCTCATTCAGCTGTTGAGTCTCTCGGGAGAAAAGGGTTAAAAGAGAGGCCAGGTAAATTAAAACCATCTGCACTGATTGGTTGCACACAATTAGAACAGCATTCCCCTTAAAAAGGCAGAGGCTCCCGAACTCTGTGGGTCCAACAGACCCTTTATAATGGTGGAGGTCCTTGTGGACTATCTACCCCCACCAGCCAGTCCCACTTAAAACAAAATAAGGAGAAAACCCAGATCTTAGTGCAAATGGGAGGCACTTAGATGGGACACCAGTGAGGTGATGTCTGGCTTTTTATTAATTACTGTAAGTAAATTAATAATGCATGCCAGGAACTAAGGGAGAGACATTGTCCTGTTGTAAACCCTTGGAGACCACCAGCCATCCTGGGCCCATGTGCTCTGAGAACCAGGGGGATAATGGGATTGGGCCACAACTTGGAGCCCCCTCCTACCTTCGCCAGCTCACATAGTTAATGACGTTTTCTCAACAGATCTGAACCCATGTGAGACTCGTGGTTTTCATCTGGAATCACCAAGTGGGGTCAGCCTCGTTATGGTCACAGCAGTGGTTCTGACCACATGCAGATAAAGGAGGCACAATAGCCATACATAGCATTTGGCTGTACCAGAGGCCCTTGGGCATGAACTTGTGAAGCCACAGTGAGAGACAGCACAGGTTGGACTCTGGAGAAGATTCTCCTGCTTGGAATCCTACCTCTGCCATTTGCCAACCATATGGCCTTAGATAAGCCACTTTACCTGTCTGGGGCTCAGGCTCCTCATCTATTAAAAGGACATAAATAGTTCCTGTCTCACGGGGCTATCATGGGAATGAGGTGGGTGAATATTAGAAGAGGATTTCTCAACTTTGGTACTGCTGATATTTGGGGCCAGATAATTTCCTTGCTTTGGGGGCTGTCCCGTGCATCAGAGGGTATTTAAGAGCATCTCTAGCCTCTTCCCACAGATGTGAGTAGCAACCACCACTCCCTCCCACCTGTAACGATCAAAAATGTCTCTGGATATGGCCAAATGTCTCCGGGGGTGGGGGTAAAACTGCCTCCAGTTGAGAACCACTATGTTAGATTATGTTACAGATAAAAATGGCCAAGTATCAGCATTTTCATACAGTGCAACTTAGTAATTATAAAGTATTTAGTTAAAAATCTAGAATTTTTGTGTATGTGTTATATGCTTATCTGGGGTAAAGGAACCCAGTGCTTTCAACAGATGCTCAGAAAAATAAAAGCATGGAGAATCCTGGCCTGAGTTCAAACTTCCATCAACCAAACAGAATTTATGAGTCTTGTCTGTAAAATGGGTACAATAATACCTACTTCCTTGGGTTCTTGGGAGGATACAGTGAGGGGAATGTAAGTGGAATGCTTTTACATACTGAGAAATGTCCCAGAGATGTCATTAGAATGCTGGCCAGCTGCCTCCTTGGAACGTGGGGGCTGAGGTTGGTGAGGGAGGCAGGACCCCTTTCACAGCAAATTCTTTGGATCTCTGAAAAGGTGTTGGGATATGACGGGAGTATATATATGGTGCAGTGTTGTGGAGATGCTGGAATGAGCAATGTGACTGGCTGGATGGGAAGGTTTTTCTGGAAAGGCAAACCTTTCCAGTGGCTCAGACAAAAGGTGAATAGGTGGCTTTATCTGGAGTGAAGGCCCTGGGGTGGTTAGGTCAGTGACTGGATCGGATCCCCACAGAACAAATGCCAGCAAGCTTTCGGAGCCCTGGTCCTCTCTCATGACATTCCTTTTCCCACAGATGTACCGAGGCTTCACCAAGATGCCCCACGTGCAGTATATCCACACAGAAGCTTCGGAAAGTCTCTGTGGCCTGAAGCTAGAAGTCAACAAGTACCAGTACCTGCTGACAGGTAATGGCCAAATCTAGCATCTAGGCCAGGGTTTGGCCAAGGCCCACCAGTCCTTTGCTTCAGAAGGATAGAGAAGCAGCAGTTGACCCAGACGTGTCCTTAGGACCTTGGCCACCCACACAGTGAATTGTAAGGAGTGTTGTGTAGAGTGCATCTCGCTTGGCTTGTGGTGGGAACTTGAGGCTCTACATGGAGACTGGGTTTTAGTTTTAGCTCCACCACCGACCCCGCTGAGGAAATGTAGTTTTGTCTAATTTTTCAGTTTCTCAGCTTTATTATATTATATAAATAAACAGGGATTGCTAGTACCTCACAGTCAATCTGTTTATTGGGTCTGTCTTTGAAAGTTGCCCACCTTTAGGCAGTCAATGTGGGAAAGGAAAAAAAAAGGTCAAAACCAAGCAACCACTGATAAGGGAAGGGACAAATTGACCTTAGTCCTAGCTCTAGCACTTCACGGGTTTAAGACCTTTTGCAAATCACTTAACCTCTCTGAGCTTCGTTTCTGCCACCTGGAAAAAGGGGACACAGTTTGGTGTTGGGCAGGGTGAAACAAAATCATAGGATTAGAAAGTACTTAGCACAGTACCTGGTCTAAGGTGGGTACTCAGGGGGTGAGAATTCTTTCGTGGCTGGGCTCTGGACAAAACAACTCTCCTCTTGTCCTCTTTCCTCCTCTAGGCCGTGTCTATGATGGTAAGATGTACACAGGACTGTGCAACTTTGTGGAGAGGTGGGACCAGCTCACCCTTTCGCAGCGCAAGGGGCTCAACTACCGGTATCACCTGGGCTGTAACTGCAAGGTAAGCCCTGGAGAGGGCAGGCAGGGGTAGTGCTGGCTCACAGCCCCAGAAACATCAGTTCCTGCGGTACTGGGCACTGGGCCCTTGTGCTGAGAAGGGCATGCATGTCGGGCCAGGGCAGAAGGGCAGGTCTGAACAGGGGTGGTGAGGAATGTTGCGCCCAGGCTGAGCAATGAAGAAAGCGGGGGAAGAATGCCTTTCTGCTGTCATCTGCTGCCACCATGCAGCCCACTTCGCAGCTCCTGGGTCACAAGGACTCTTCAGCATCCCTGTGGTTCAAGGTTGTGGCAGGTGCAAGACCCTTATGCTGACAGGTCCTGTTGAGCAGTCTCAAGTGGGCTCACCAGGGAAGTTGCCTCATTGGTGGCCCCTGCCACAGGTGGGCAAGCTGGCACAGGACCGCTGATACCAAATACCTCAGGACATCACTCTTCAGTCAGGCCTAATTCCTTGACTCAAGCACAAGGCCATGGCACACAGCCTTCCTGCTGTGGGAGGGAGCTACACTGTTCTCTCACTAATTTTCACAACTCTGTGTGGTTTTAATTACTACTATGCTCATTTTGCAGATGAGAAAATAAAGGCTCAGAGAGCTCAAGTAACTAGCCCCAGGTCACACAACTCACTGAGTCTGGTTTCTCTCCCAGGGCAACTGGATGCCCAAAGTTTTAATCTTTTTAATTCCTCAATTCCCACAACAGCTGAGATCGTTCATCCTTGCCTATTGCCATTGAGAAAGCTCTCTCAAATGTCTAATTCCCGCACTTTTGGGCTCTGTAACCTGGGGCAAGTTACTTAACCTCTCTGAGCTTCTATTTTCTTATCTGTCAAGGGAACTAAATCTGTTATAAGAACTAAAGAGAATAACATAGAAGCACTGGCCAGAATATCTGGTACACAGTGGTGCTTAGAAAGTGTTAGTGAGTGTTACTTCTATTATTTTCACTAAGGGACTGATGTGGCTGGGCTCCACCTACAGTGGTATGCACCTAGACTTGAGGAAGC
The DNA here is from genome assembly GCF_922984935.1 of Meles meles. Lineage (NCBI taxonomy): Eukaryota > Metazoa > Chordata > Mammalia > Carnivora > Mustelidae > Meles > Meles meles. Next base: position 14,143,151 of record NC_060072.1, on the reverse strand, counting down.
ATCAGAACTGGGTCCACCATGACAGAGCCCACCAACCTTTGGATATTCTCTAATTGCAGATTAAATCCTGCTACTACCTGCCTTGCTTTGTGACCTCCAAGAACGAGTGCCTCTGGACCGACATGCTCTCCAATTTCGGCTACCCTGGCTACCAGTCCAAACACTATGCCTGCATCCGGCAGAAGGGTGGCTACTGCAGCTGGTACCGAGGATGGGCGCCCCCAGACAAAAGCATCATCAATGCCACAGACCCCTGAGCACCAGACCCTGCCCCACCTCACCTCCCTCCCTTCCCGCTGAGCTTCCCTCGGACACTAACTCTTCCCAGATGATGACAATGACATTAGTGCCTGTTTTCTTGCAAATTTAGCACTTCGAACACTTAAGGAAAAGTCTATGCTGTCATATGGAGTTTATTTGGAACCATCCTCCTGGCCCCACACTACCCCTTCTTTTTGGCCTTGACATCACCCATTTCCACGTGGGAACTTTTGGTGCCATGCCAGAAAGAATGAGGAATGTACACTCCTCTTCTTCGTGATAATAAAATCTATTTTTTTAGGAAAACAAAAATCGAAAAACTACCCCATTTGGGCATTGTAACACCTACCCCTCTCTCTTCTTTCCCACCTCACCAACTCCCAGACCCTTCTCCCTTGGACCTTCTCCTCCACCCCAGTACATAAAAGACACAGACGAGGAAGTTGCTGAGAGGTCAACCGTTTCAGGATCAGTCCAGGGCAGCAAGCAGATAGACTCAAGGTACGCAGAAGATCTTATACACCAAGGAGATGCTACTGCATGTCCCAACCAGACTGTGTCTGTCTGTGTCTGCATGTAAGAGTGAGGGAGGGAAGGCAGAGAGGGCAGGAGAAGGTCTGGGAGGGTGCAGCACACACAGTTCCCCCAGGCCAGTGCTGCTGGGGTTGACCAGATGTTTCTGAGTCTGGAGCAAGCAGCCAGGCCAGAATAACAGAACTTTCTTAGTTGTTGAAGACTTAAACATCTGCCTGAGGTCAGGAGGCAATTTGCCTGCCTTGTACAAAAGCTCAGGTGAAAGACTGAGATGAATGTCTTTCCTCTCTCTATCTCCCATAAGACTTCCTCCTGGAAAACTCTTTGGTAGATTTGGCCAGGAGCTTGCCTTTATGTAAATTGGAGGAATACACACACCGTACACTATCCACAGATATAGCCAAGTAGATTTGGTTAGAGAATACTATTTCCAAAGTAGGGTTTAGATCACCTAGGGGGATGTGTTTGTATACACATTTGCATATACCCACACGGGGACATAAGCTAATTTTTTACAGGACACAGAATTCTGTTCAATGCTGTTAAATATGCCAGTAGTATAATCTCTTCTATTTTGTTGTCGTTGCTTGTTTGAAGAAAATCATGACATTCCAAGTTGACTTTTTTTTTTTCATTTTAATTAAAATTTGAAATTCTGAACACCCTTGACATCCCTCTAACTGGGGTCAGCTGACCTCTGTCCCTCTCCTTTTCTCCTGCTTCATGTTTGGGGCCTTCATTTAACTGCCTTACTGGCTTGGCTCAGGTGGGAGATGAGAGTTAGTGTGGGTCAGGGGCCCCAGGCACAAGAGGGAAAGCTGCAAAGTGTCCTGCCTCAGCTAGATGGCCACTTTCCTGGGTTACAAGACAGCCTGCTCTTCTTCCCACAGCTCACTGGTGGGCAAACACCATCTCCTGAGGTCCTTACCTCAAGGGATTAAAATCAGTGGTCACTGGGGAAGCCTGACTCTGCAATCAGCTGTAGGGATTTTGTTGTGTTGTTGTTGTTGTTGTTTTTGAATAAAACTATAATATAAGTTCTCTGATTAAATAAAATTATTTTAAGTTTAAGTATTGAAAGTGAGATGCCAAGTGTAGGTGATAATGTATACTTTACAGAGTTGGGGGTGGTAGGTTGGTAACATTTAACATGATTGCTCTGTCTCTTTTTTCAGATTATGGGTATTTATCCTCCTAGTATTTGTATCTTCAGTTCATTCCACTTTAGGAAACAGAGCTGCCAATTGAAACAGGAGAAAAAAAAAAAGAAGCAGACAACACAGTGTAATGTCTTGCGTGCACAAATACACACATGCACAAATGCCCAGGCAAGGTGTTTGGCAGAACTCCTCAGTGGGAAGGCAGTACAGGCATCTGGCTTCCGTAGGATCCATTTTATTATCTTGTATCTTTCACCTATGGTCATGCCATCTGGCAGGTGGAAAATGGGAGGCTTTGCCTTCTCAATGCAGCAGTATAAGCAAAAGGAGCTGAGGTCAGCAGGCCAGAGGTTCTTAAGAAGTAAGCCCCAGCCTTGGTGTTCTGAGAATTTCTTGATTTCAACCTCAAAGTCTTCTAAGGTGGAACCCCTGGTCCAACTCACACAAGTGCCCTCCCACAAATGGACAACAGCATCCCCTCTATGAAGCATCGGTGATTCTTGGTCCCTGGTGGGGCCACCTCCACTCACACAAGGCGGGACCTGGGGTGAGGCCTGAGCATGAGTCATCTGAAGCTTCCCTGCAGAAATGTTGTGGAACCACAGTTCCATCTGTCAGGCCCTGGCAAAGAGACAGCAGGTCCTGGGCAAAGAAAGGTCCTTTGCAAAGCGATATTGGCAGAGGGCGGTTTTTGAGCTTTCTATAAGCTATAGCTTTGTTTATTTCACCTGTTCACTTACTGTATAATTTAAAGTCATTTATGTAGTTGAGACACTTCCGTATTTCAATCATATCGTGAACGTTTTATTTTGCTAAATCTTGTGTCATGTGTAGGCTTTAATATGTGTACATTGTGTTTAAGAGAAAAAAAATGGAACCCACATGCCGCCATTTTCCTGAATCAAATTCTACAGTGGAAATGAGGGTAAAATACTTCTACTGTGCAGGCAGCTCGACTGGCGAACTGGAGAAATGAGAAGGAACTAGCACTTGAGATTCATCTGTCCTCCTCCCTTTATTGGCATCCCAGTGCTTTCTGGAATAGCAAGAAGTTTTCTCTTGAAAATAGCAAGTACATTCATGTCCTTGCTCTGTATCAACTGGCACTGGGCAGTCTGCTGGTCAGTCCCATTCTTCTTCCCCTTGATCTTTGACCACCCAATTGGGAAGCCATGATTTCTCCTGAAAATCCAGAGCTATGGGAGCTGTGATTCCAAGACCTCTTGGCCTCATCTGGCCATCTCTTCTGCCTCCCTATCCACCTATCTAGAAAGCACTATACCCAGCCTCTCTCCTCTCAGACCTGTGCTCCATGTGGCTGGGTAGATAATACTGGAGACTTGTCCTTTACTGTCACCCAGCTCCAGACCTACATCATGGCAGTTTAGGTATAGTCCATGAGTACCAATTTTCATATGATGGTTCTTGAACAATTTAAGAAACAATTGGAACAACTCTGTCTCAGAGACACTGTGGCCCCCTGGGAGACAGTACCCTCCCCTGCCCTGGCCTTTCATCTTGTGTTTGATGGTCGCCAACATGGATTACCCCAAGATGGCACCGTGGCTCCTGGCTGCCGAAAGTAAAAATATCACTACAAAAATTTCACACAAGGAAAACACTTTAAAAATCCGATGACAGATGCAAACCAAAATGTGGGAGTGTAGGGGAGATGGATATCAACAGCCTCCAAATTGGCTCTTGGGAGGTGTGAGGAGAGGAAGAACTTAAAGACCAGTTCCTGCTTTGAGGGGAGGGCTTCATAGATTCTCCCAGGCCCACACCTTTCCCTTTAGCCAGTCTGCTGTCCTGAGACCCAGAAGTGATGGAGAGAAACCAACCAGAGAAAACCCTGTCTGGAAGGAATGTATTTGTTGCTAAATTTTGTAGCACTGTTTACAGTTTTCCTCCATGTTATTTATGAATTTTATATTCCGTGAATGTATATTGTCTGTAATGTTGCATAATGTTCACTTTTTATAGTGTGTCCTTTATTCTAAACAGTAAAATGGTTTTATTTCTATCACACACCTGCAGTCTCTTGCCTCCTTATATCCTGACCACCACTGGGAGTAATATAGACAGTAGAGGGCCCCTCCATTCATTTACTTCAACAGCCTGGGCCACCATGCTCTAGTCCTTTCCCAAGGCTGGAACAATTTCAAGAGTGGCATTGTAGATTTCCCTCTGACTGCTAATTCTGGCCTGAGCTTTCTCCCTGATTCCACAGTCAAGGTTCTCCATAGCTCTACAGAATCTGGATCTCTATCTAATTAACTATTAGTAACCAGTATAGGTATTCCCAGACCAGACATGGCTTTCCCCATTTTCTTCCTAAGAATCTCACACCATGGAAGTGAGAGGGGAAGGCTGAAAATGTCAGTGTCTGATGCCAAATGCCTGCCTGAAATTCCAAGTGTGGCTCAGCCTAGTAGGGAATGCCAGGAAATCAAGAGGTCCCACTAACTGATGAGTTCCTCCCAGAGCTTACAGCTAGATCTATTATCCTCAATGGGCTGGGTTGGCTCCAGACCCCTCACCCAACTTTCATTCCATTGTTGACAATGTTCCAGGGTATAATGCCCCTATTTTAAGCTACTCAACTTATATCATCTATCGAATGTCAGGCATAGCACTCTATACACATGAATACATTAAACTTCAAAAACCCAATGAGGTTGCCCAACTGTCCTCCATAGTTTCCAGATGAGGAACCCAAGTCTCGAGTTAATTCATTGCTCAAGACTTAGTACACTGGCAGTCTAGGATTCAAACTCATTCTGGCTTGATGATAAACCTTGACTTTTCTCTACTGTGTTCATGCTTTGTTGGAATATGCCAGGTTCCACAAATCTTCATATTCTAAGCAGCGCATCCTGGATTCTAAGACTCTTACCAGATCAGATATAAGGGAAAGATAATCAATGGAAACCTCTTTACTTGTTTTGACTGCTCCTCCTCAGAGCTTGCATTCTTACCCATCGGTGCCTCCAAACAGAATCGTCCAGGTCAGCAGCCTGAGTTTGGGATTCTAAATCCAGGCCACAGTCCCCATCTAGGACATTTGGATACTATGTTAACTACCCTGTTACCCAAGATTCACATTCCTCACGAGGCAAGCATGGGTCCATGGCCCAGCATTCCTTTGACCAGCTTAAGAAGACCACCAACCACACAAGCACACACATCACAGGCTATCTCCAGCTGCACAGAACTCTTCTGCCCAACTTCTTCTGGCTGTGGGATGGAGAACTCTCCACCCTATTCAGAAAGATATTAACCTTCCCACCCAGCTGTCCTCCAAATGAGAGGCTCTACCATGTGCTCCAAGCTAAGCTCTAACCATTTCCCAGAGACAACCTCAGGTACATCCAAAAGTCAAAATGCAAAGAGAACATACATAGAAGCTGCCCTTCGATGATCAACACCAATAAAATATTACTGTTTTTATTGAGATGAGAGTTGAAACCAGGTTCTGCCCAGGGCTCAAGGGATACAACTTCCAACTTTTGAAACATCTTTTATCTTTATTATAAAACTTTGTCTCCAAAATGCCAGCTCAAGTTGTCCCCAGATTTGCTGAAAATTCCCAATATCCCAAGGAATGCCAACCACCTTTGTCATTTACCCTGCTACCTGAAACTTCACCTAAAGTGTTGATTCTTTCCCTAGGAAAACCAGGCATTCCCACAGGACACCACAAGTCCTCCTTAGAGCCCAGGGAGTGAGCCCTTAGCTCACTCCTCCATCCAAAGGGATGGAAAACATGGACATCTGTGTTCATTCCGTATCATGAAGTTAATCAGAGTAAAAAAGGGCACTCACCATTGGCTTATGGTTGGGAAAGAATGTTTGTTCCACAAGTGGGAACTTCTCAGGACCCAAGGAATGGAAGATCTTAATGAGTTGAGAGAACTAAGAGAGAAGAAAAAAGAGCATTGGTCAATCATTGTTATACAGTATGGTGGAACCTCCCACTTGATCCCAAGCCTCAAGTAACTGACTGTTCTGAGCTGAGCTGCAGTAGCTAGTCCCTGTTTACAGGATAAAAACCAGATTCTTTGGCCAGAAGTTCATCCTTTCAATCATCCGGTTGCATCAACCCTTCATTTCTTCCAGGCCACTGAGTTTAGCTCAATTACATTTAATGAGCATTTGCTACACACTCAACATTTCACACAAGCACAACCTGCTGACATTCATGCCACATGCCCCCCTGCAAAGCCTTTTTTTCTAGAGAGGCAGGACTACATAACAGTTTATGGTGTAGACTATGGATTCAAATTCTCCACCACTTACTAAATGTGTAGCCTAGAAAGCAAATCCATTCGTAAATGGAAAAAATAGGAGATCCAGTAATACACAATGTATGAAAAGCTGCCCTTGGTCTCTAGGAGCACTCAAATGTTAGATTCCAGCTAACACACTGAACAAGGTAGATTTGAACTACACAGGAACACTTACATGTGGATTCTTTTCAGTAAATATAGTTCAGTGCTATAAATGTATTTTCTTTTCCTTATGATTTTCTTAACAACATTTTCCCCTAGATTACTTTACTGTAAGAAAACAACATATAATACATATACTATATGAAATTGTGTTAATTATTTATGTTATTAGTAGAGCTTCCAGTCAACAATAGGCTATCAGTAGTTAGGTCCTGGGGGAGTCAATTGTTATACACAGATTTTCAACTGCACAGGGTGTTGGTACCCCAACTCGTGCACTATTCAAGGGTCAACTCTATTTTTTCTGCTTTTACAACCATACTCATTTCCAACTGCTTGAGCTGCATCCCTTCCACACCTGGCTCCTCTTGCTTCAGCACAGCCTCATTTTGCCATAGAGATAGCTACCATCTCTAGAGCTGGAAGGTAAGCTCCTGGAAGGCAGATTTTGGACTTACATTTTCCTCAATTATGCCACACCACTCAGCACCCATGGGAGCCCACTTTGTGCTCAGTACTGTGCTTTAATATTGGCATAAGAAGATTAGCATAGGAGACCAGGCCTTGAGGGAAGATTGTGGGCAGGTGGCTGAGATAATAATGTCTTGCTGGAAGAAAGCAAGAGGATTGAGGGGCCTGGAAGAAGGACAGAGTAGGGGTCAGGATGATTCCCTAGAGCCAATGACACAAGAGAAGATGGAAGGGTACTCTAGGTGTGCAGTGAGAGTAGTGCCCTGGAGACATTCAGTAGCCATCATAGCTTTGATCTTGGGTATAGGGGACAGTGAGAGAGGATGACAGAGGGTGATCCATGACAGACCATTGGGAGCCTTAAAGGCTAGAACAAGGAGCTCGGAATTTACCCAGAAAGCAAAAGGGAAATCTTAGTGGTCATAAGTGGAAAGGGCATGGTAAATTCTGATCAGGAAGAAGGAGTAAGCTACAATTTGTGGTCCAATGGCTAGAAGAGGTGCTAAGTCTTAAACCAGACTGACTTGGGAGTAGCTCAACACTAATGGCCCAGAGAGAATGTGTAACTTAAGAACTTTTTGCATCACACTAGAACTGGCCTGCAAACTCTTGGGGTAGAGTCTGTAAGTATGATGCTACATTGAGTCCACCTAGAGGGTTTGAGGGACCTCAGAAATATGGGAAATGGGGGCACGTGGGTGGCTCAGTGGGTTAAGACTTTGCCTTCGGCTCAGGTCATGATCCCAGGGTCCTCTCTGCTCCACGGAGAGCCTGCTTCCTCCTCTCTCTCTGCCTGCCTCTCTGCCTACTTGTGATCTGTCAAATAAATAAATAAAATCTTTAAAAAAAAAAGAAATATGGGAAATGATGGGGGATCCCTCAGTTTAGAGAGAAGGATACTGAAGTTCAGAGAGAGAGAAAGTCTATGATCAAGCACATGAGTTTTAGAGATGCCCACCTCCAGTTTCCTCATCTGTACAATGGAGATATTAGAAATATGTACTTATCAGTTTCTGAAGATCAAATACAGTACGTACATTAAGGGCTCAGCACAGGACACAGGGCTGATGAATGGTAGCTGCTGCCATCATGATATCCATGTGGAAAAACAAGGGGGTGTGGGCTAATACTATCTAAGACCCTTCTAGACAGTGGCATCAAATCTGGGATGCTATAAACCAAAAAGCTCAGGGTAGAATGAGGAGACCAGAACCATGAAAATAGTGGTTAAAAATTCTCCACATCTACTAAATTATCTATATATTCATTCAATAAATACTGAGTGCCAACTCTGCAGAGATCTTGATGGCACCCAATATTTATTGAATGATATAATAACTGTTCCCATGTATTGAGTGCATGCTTTGTGTTAGCCAAACGTATTCACTCATAACCCTACCAGAATGACTTTATTATTATCATCATTTACAAATATGGAAAATAATCTCAGAAAGGTTAAGCAAATTGCTCAAGATGACACAGCTCATAAACTGAGGCTCCTGGAACTAGCCAATCTGGCTCCATAACCCATGTTCTCAACCACTGTCCTACCACCAAGAGATCAAGCAGAGGGAAACAACAGATTAGAGCTGTCTTTAGACAGCTAGAGCTCCACAGAGCACACTGTACATATCTCCAGCCTCCACCTTCCCTATCTCCCTTCCCTGCTTTATTTTCTCTCTTGGCACTTATATGACACATTACATATTTGGCAATTTATTAATATACTTACTGTATGTGCCTCTGATCTCTAGAATATAAGATGCATAGGTCAGGGACTTTGGTCTGATCTACTCACTGCCATGTTCCTAGGACTACGAACAGTGCCTGGAACATAGCAGGTGTTGATAAATATTTGTTGAATGAATGAATTACTTCTAGTAGGGAAGACAGACAATACACAAAAGAATGGATAAATATATCCTTCTAGATGGAGATAAGTATTGGGGGGGAAATTAAGCAGGATAAGGGAATTGAGAGTATTGGGGGGAATAGAGGGGTGGTATCCTAGGCAAAGCCTCTCTTACATGTGACATTTGAATGGAGACTCAAATAAATAAAGGGATGAATGAAATTTATGAATACAAGGGAGAGAAAATTAAGTCTTGGGGTTTGGGGAGATACGGCTTCAGGTTCGGGTTTCATCCCTCATAGTCTACATGACCCTGGGTGAGTTCCTTAGCTGCTCTGAAGCTGAGCTTCTTTTTCTGTCAAATGGAGTAATGATATCCACTTCACATGATAGTAATAGTTTGAGCACCAGGCAGCACGATTATCTGGTACATAGTAAGTGCTCAATAAATAGTGCCCACTGTTAACAAAAATGATATAATTTAATATTAGTAAGAATAATATCCCTCTTACCACTAATGTTATTATAATATAATACTATATCATACTATGTTCATACTATTTTGTTATATACTTGTTAGGTAATAATTACCAGCAGGGACCTGGGGTCCAATCTGCTTATTCAGTTGCTTAAAAAAGACCCATTGTTGAGGCCTCCATGCTGGAAGATGGGCCCATTTCAGGGCTGGGAGACCACCCACTGCCAACCCCCTACTCCACTGTAGGTCAGCCTGGAACATCACTTACCACCCAGGGCTTGCTGCAGAAGTTGTAGACGGAGTAGAGAGAGTTGACAGCAGGCAACCCTCCATACTGGAGGCCAATGACCAGACTTCGGTAGTCTTCACCCAGGGCCATGCTGTAGGCATGCTGACGGACCAGGATGAAGTCTGGTTTGAAGGATCTGCAAAGAGAAGGGCCCGCAGCAGTGTTACTACATGAAGAATTGCTGAAACACCAGGGCATCGGATCACAGCCTACAAGGGATAACACTGACCTGGCATGGGTGCTGCCAGCCCAGGAACCTCAGTTCAGAATGTGGATTGGGTGGGGGAGTGTGGATGGGGACAGTCAGATGCAAACACACAGCAGCTACAAAATGAAAGGGCTGAAAAGAACTCATATTTTATTCATTTTCTTTTTTAGGTAGTTTTTTAGATTTTCTATATTGAACAAATATTCATTTATTATTAGAGGAAAATGTGAATGCACCTCCATTTTATTAGGCAGCACCTATTACCTTACTGAACTCTCCTAACTGCCCAAGGACATGGGCAATGCTGCCAGAAACTCCATTTTACAGAGGAGCACTGATAAAGGAAATTTTCAACTTTCAACGTTTGTGGGCCCTGCTCCTCAGCTCCCAGGGAAGCTATACTCCAACATTTACCAAGGTCAAAATGACTCGGCAAAACCTCAGAGCATAGGCTCTATGTCTGCCCCCAGCGCACATGGTGTACATCTGCTTTGTTAAAGAAAATAACCAAAAAGGAACATTCTGAACACAAAGATAAGAAAAAGTAAGAAACTTCCCTGGTTCCAGTAAGACTCAAGTCACACAGCCTTGCAAATATTAGAAACTTAAGATAATTGCAGCAATGGCTACGGTCACCAAACTGTGGAAAGAACCAAGATGCCCTTCAACGGATGAATGGATAAGGAAGATGTGGTCCATATACACAATGGAGTATTATGCCTCCATCAGAAAGGATGAATACCCAACTTTTGTAGCAACATGGACGGGACTGGAAGAGATTATGCTGAGCGAAATAAGTCAAGCAGAGAGAGTCAAGGATCATATGGTCTCACTTATTTGTGGAGCATAACAAATAACATGGAGGACATGGGGAGATGGAGAGGAGAGGGAGTTGAGGGAAACTGGAAGGGGAGATGAACCATGAGAGACTATGGACTCTGAAAAACAACCAGAGGGTTTTGAAGGGGCGGAGGGGTGGGAGGTTGAGGAACCAGGTGGTGGGTAATAGGGAGGGCACGTACTGCATGGAGCACTGGGTGTGGTGCCAAAACAATGAACACTGTTATGCTGAAAATAAACAAATTAAAAAAAAAAGAAAGAAACTTAAGATAAGGTCTGCAACTTTCTGAAATGTTGTCTAATAATTTGCAACTTTTTATGCAAAACATATATAAACCTACATCAAATGTTTCCTTACCAGAACACTCTCTTCTTTGTGAAGATTGTGTATCCTCTTGGGCTTGAATAACTCTTTTTTTTATTTCAAAATTTGTTCTTTTTTTTTTTTTAAGATTTTATTTATTTATTTGACAGAGAGAGATCACAAGTAGACAGAGAGGCAGGCAGAGAGAGAGAGAGAGAGGGAAGCAGGCTCGCCGCCGAGCAGAGAGCCCGACGCGGGACTCGATCCCAGGACCCCGAGATCATGACCCGAGCCGAAGGCAGCGGCCCAACCCACCGAGCCACCCAGGCGCCCCATTTTATGTCAACAGCATCCAGAGGCTCACAAAGATTAAGTCACTTCCTCAAAAAGACATGCTGCAGGTACACGGCAGGTTCAGATACGTGTAGCTTCATAGCCCTAATTCTCAACTACCATGCATTATGGTATGTATATATACTTACATATATATATATACATAATATGTATACATTCATATATAATCTGTATATTTCAAACATGTCTTGTCTCTTTCAAGTAGCAGCCTCTGGAAAGCAGCAAGAATATTAATGTGAAGGCCAAGAACATGGCAGTCTCTTTGCTGGGCCCCTTTGGAGACCTGAGACTGATTAGTATTCACAACCAGACATGGGTAAGGTTGGGACTATGCCCCCACTTTGTAGATGGGAACACACAGCCCAGAGAAGTTACAAACTTCCCCAAGTCACAAAGTTGGGAAGCAGGGGAGCCATGTGTGAACTCAGGTGATCACTCCAAGTCCATATAGTCTTCCCTCCACCACATGGCTCCAGGTGAATTCACAAACTGTTTTACATGCACTGCCAAGGATCCATCTATTTCTAGATTCCTCACTTCTAGGTCACACAAGAAAATCAGCTTCACAGTGCGTAGGTAGTTTACCCTTAAAATGGTATGATATACTTGGCTCATCCCGAGTTAGATACTTAGCTTCAAATAAACTATTTTTCTTTAAAATAATTCAAATTTAAGTTAAAATAACTATCAGGGGGCGCCTGGGTGGCTCGGTGGTTTAAGCCTCTGCCTTCGGCTCAGGTCATGATCTCAGGGTCCTGGGATCGAACCCTGCATCGGGCTCTCTGCTCAGTGGGGAGCCTGTTTCTCTCTCTCTCTCTGCCTACTTGTGACCTCTCTCTGTCAAATAAATAAATAAAATTAAAAAAAAACCCTGTCAAACAGAAAGGACTTGCCCCATTGGAGACAGAAGGAAAGAATGAGCTGCAGGTGCAGACACTTCTCAAATTGGTATGAGCTTGGGTCTCCTTGTACACTTCAGGGTCTGGTGCCAGGGGAGCAGTGGTGAAATAAGTACATGTTGAAGGAATGAATGATGTACATGAACATCATCCTCTTGTCCCTAAAGGAAATGGTAAATTTCTCCCCCATGGAGCTGTAACTAATTCCAGGGAACCAGGTGGATGGTAACATGTTGGGTATGGCTGACATTGTGGTCATGGAGATGGTCAATCATGTCACTCTGTAGTTAGGGTCAGAGTTGGGTTAGAAGCTTGGAATTATTATGTCTATATCCTTATTGCATTCTTAGAGCTGAACCAGTCCAACTAATATATTTTACAGACAGGGAGACTGAAGCCCATAGCAAGGCAGTGATGTGTCCCAGGCAAAACCATGCCAGAGCACGTCACACCCAGGTCTCTCCTCTGGCTTTTCTGCTCTTTGTGTTCCAATTTGCTGGCTCTTACAGCAATAGAGAAGGAAGGAAGGAAGGGGCAAGTGGTGTGTTTCTAATAGGGAACTGATGACGATAGCACTCACAAAATATAACTATTTTCTGCTTTTACCTGATTTTAAAAGCAATATATGTTCGCCGTGTAAAAGGAAAAAAAGCTTCAAAAACACAAAAAAAGTAAACAAAATTACCTGTAATTCTCAACCAGAGAAAATCCCTAATAACCTTTTATGTCTCCTTATATGTTCACGACAATCTAATTATCTATTTTTAATATATATAATGTATATTCATACTCATAATTGATTTCATGCTATTTTCCAAATATTTTAGTGTGAGCATTTCTCTACAAAATATCTTCAAATCTTCAAAATATCTTCAAAAATATTGTTTCTTATAGCCACCCAACAGTCTACTGAATGGATATACCACAATGAAGTCAACCTGTCATCCACTATTATCAAGTAGGCTATTTCCAACACTTCACATATGTACATGTTTGTACACAAATCAATGAGTTCCTTTTTAACTATTTCCTTAAGATAGATTTTTAAGAAGTGAGATTACGGCTTAAGGGGTATGATTTTTTTTTTTAATACCCAAACGTGCCCCCCTTTCTAAAGACCTAAGCCGCCAGTTGCACATGACAGTGTCCACATCACTATGGCTTCCCCAGCATAGCAGACATTTTTTTAATTTGATAAGTAACTTCCCCCAAGATACCCACTGCTATTTTAGTTTACATTTCTGTGACTTTAGTGAGCTTGAGTACTTTCGTTAATGATGTGCATTTTCTTTTCTGTAAAAGTCTGCTCACAGAGCTCTGTGTATAGGGTGCTGACCTTTATCATACTGTCCTGTGTGGCAATATTTTTACTAGTTGTTTGTTTCCCTTTTTTTTAATGGCTAGCATCATCAAAAAACCATATAAACACATTTTCCATTCGCTCCTAGTCAAATCTATCAGTCTTTCCTTTTTGATTTCTCTCTCTGCTTTGATGATCAGAGGGTCCTCCAGGGCCCTGGTTCTCACAATGAGACACCCCTTACTCCCAGCAGTGTGGCTTTCCCCACAGATAACAGCGGTGGCAAACCTGGTGTCTCACTGGGTGTAACTCCATTCTGCCCCAGGAGGAAATAATTAAAGTTTTCACGCTGGCTGGCCTGCCAGGTTTTCAGTGTTTGTGGAGAACTCATAAGAAAGACACAGCCTGGGGGGGAAATCTTTCTAGAGAAAGAGGGAGCCCTTCCAAGATACCGTCCAAGAGAAGTATCTGAGGGCCTGTGCTGGGATGGCCCCATTCCAGTCCCAGATATTATGATGTGCTTTCTCTTTAGGACTTCAAGAACTCATCTCTAAATTGGAATCTTTCTAATTCTTTAAAAGTAGTAGTCACCCCCTCTTTGTCTTTAAGGATTCGGAAATCTACCTCAAGATGCTATATTCAAAGTGCTCTTTCAAAATTCTACAGCCCTTCCCTGCTTAAAAACCCCTTCTAGGCTTCCTCTTTCTGACAGCATATCCTAGGCTCCTTACCATGGCAACAAGACCCCTGCCCACCTCTCTATCCTCACTTTTTACCTTTCTCCCTCCCTCACCTCCACTGAGCCACACTGACACCTTCTCTTCCTCTAACTCTCTCCTGACGCTCTTCCCCAAATGGTGCCCAGGGGCCTCATCCTTATCACTTACTCATTAGCTTGGGTTCATTTTCACAAAGATACTGATCTTGGTCTCTCTATTGAAATTTGTCCTACTTTTCCCCCATATTGTCCTACTTTCCTTTCTTCACAGTACTTGTGGCAATTTTATTTCTCCGGTTTATCCACTTAGTTTTTTATTATCTGTCTCTTCCCCTCTAAAGATGACAGCCCAATGAGAACAGAAGATCTGCCTGTCTTAAACAAAATAGAGCATACCAATGTTGTTAAATGGATGACCAAGTTAATGAATGCATGTGTAAATGAGGAAATAAATGAATGAGCAAGAAGTGAAATGACCACTGGAAAAATGAAGGACCTCTTTACCTGTACTCCTAGAGAAGAGAACTGGTGCTGATAGAGTTGCCAGGATGTATCATGTGGCCTCTAACAGCTAGGGGCTACCTTACAAGGGAAGATTCTCTGTATTCCTAGAGATATAGTAACATTATCAAGAAAGTTTTAACCAAGATGGAGCCCATGACCTCTTCAGATTCTCAAGTATTAATATGTGAAAAATAAACACTTTCTGTAAGTGATAAACCTGGGCAAACCAGGCACATATTACAGTTCAAATGCTGCCACTCACTGCTGCATAGAATGCACAGGGTCCTTCCTAACAGCTGTGATAGGAGGGATTTGCAAGGAATGCAAAAAAATTAGTAACTTGAACCAGGCGACCTGTGGCATGAAGTCCCTCCCTCCATATCCAGCACCCCAGCTTCTCTATTCAGTTGGGGAATGGCCAAGTCCTAATATTATCCCAACATCCAAGGACGTGGCCACCAGCAATTCTTAGGCCCTGGCAGTGGACCAAGCACCCTGGTAGAGGCCAGAGACTCTGAGATGACAGGGACATGACCCCTGTTTTTAGGACACTCACAATCCAAGAGGAGCTGGGTGCAGTTCCAAAGGACTAGGACTTACAAAGTGCCGCAGTAAGTAAGTGAAATAATAGAAGCATGTAGAAGATTCGAAGATTTAGTGGACCAAAGATGTATTCATCTCTGTCTGGGGGCGAGTGGGGGTCAGCGTATGCTGGAAGGCTTGGGTCTTAAAGAAAGAGTGGGGGGTTGTCATTTGGGCAAGGTTTTGGAGGTGTTCCAGGTGGAGGGAATGGCCCCTGTCTCCATCTTTTTCTTCTGAGTTATATGACCTTTTAAGTTCCCTTTGTTGTCTACACTAGTGAATTGGGTCAGTTGCTTGCCATTACTTTCGCTCTGACTGATAATAGGAAGAAGTGGCAAAGTTTGCAACTGGTTACAGGAGTATAAGGCTACTGGAGTATAAGGTCTGAAGTGGTGGCAAGAGATGAGGCTGGGTAAGAAATCCCAACAGCTCTCATGAGTTTCTTCCTGCGTCCTTGTCTCCACAGTCCCACTGGATCCAAGCCCTGTGTCTTTCATGCCTGGGCAAGAAGGCTGCCTTCAATATCACACATCCTGGCTGGAGCCTATACCTGGGTTTTCTTGTACTTTCAGCTTTAAACTTAATATGAGCTACGTTATTTGCATTCCTGATTCCAGATATGAGTCATTGTCAGCATTGAAGAGGAAATCAAGGACAACATATAATTAAATGGTAGAGATGGGATAGGTGATGCAGTGCCAGAGATCACGGGGTGCATCAGGGAGTGTCAAGAGACAGGCAGCCGAGGGCTGAGTGACTTTAACCATCAGAGAAGTGTAATGAGTCCCTCAAATATGCAGAAGCCTGTGGTAGCAAGAACAGATCTTGACTGGGCTTCACCTGGGACACATAAGCAGAAGCCTCATTATTCTCAGCCACTTGACTGCAATTTTGTAATGGTCCCTTGTTCCCCAAGAGTCAGAATGACAATGGGTGAGGATGCTGCTGTTTTTGATCACATGTTGACCCATCACACCAGATCTATCCCCAGCCGTGCCTGGGAAGGTTCCAGGCTTTCTGACATTGGTGTCTACCAGCAGAGAGGCTTCTGGTTTCTTCTGAAGCATCTCCACACTTCTTGATCCGTCTCCATCCCCCTCCATGTCTGAAAATTCAACCCTGGGTACAGAATCCAGAGAAAGGAGACCAAGAGAACTGAGCACGGATGTCCTGAGAAGAAGGGAGGAGATCAAAACACTGCAACGGCCCCCATGCTCCTGAAGGCTTATAGATGACTGTCCTGCGACAAGGATAAAACAGAGGAGATTGTGTACACTTTGCAGACGGAGGGCCATATGGAAGGGCTTTGGGAATTAGGGATGCTTCCCACCAGCCTGAGGACTGCAAAAAATTAGTCCAGGCTGGAAAGAAATTAGGTGGCAGCCAACCAAGAGTCTGGCAAGGAGCGGACAACAGGATGCTGCAGTGAGGCCTGTGGGGCCTGCACGGCGGCTGCCAGCTGCACGGCATGATGACGGTGGGGAAGGGGCCCCATGGGGTGTATGGATGGCTGGGCTCTCTGAAGAATCCCGGGGCCCCCATCAGGAGGTTAATAAAACACAGACGTGACTTGCTGGAGGAAGGAGGCTTCCTCATCTCTCTTCTCAAGTCTCAAGAATCTTCCATCTCTCTGTCCTGGTCTCTTCCTTCCCTTTCATTGCAGAGAAGGAGTCCTCACTGCTCTCCTTGCTCTATCCTCTTCTTCCATCACTCTGGAGATCCCACATGTTATGAATTACACTGTGTCCCCCAAAAAGATACACCGAAGTCTTACTCCCTGCTATGGGTGAAAGTGACTTTATTTGGGAATAGGTCTTTGCAGATTTAATCAAGTCAAGGTGAGGTCATACTGGAGTAGACTGAGTCCTCATCCCATGACTGGTGTCTTTAGAAGAAAAGGGAAATTTGGATACTGACACACAGGAAGAGTAGAATGCCATGTGACAAAGGAACCAAAGATTGGAGTGATATATCTCCACCCCAAGGAATGCCAAAAACTGCTGGCAACCACGAGAAGCTGGCAAGAGGCAAGGAAGGACTGTCACCTGCATCACTGAGAAGGGGGTGTGGCCCTGACCACACCTTGATCACAGACTCACAGCCTCCAGAACTGTGCAAGACTACATTTCTCTTGCTTGTCACCCAGCCTGTGGTGCTCGACCACAGCAGCCTGTGGTCACGAGTACACTGCACACCTAGGCAGCATTTCCTCCTCCTAGCCACCTTCAGAGCTTCCTGGCTTTCTTTGCTCTTGTATGTGGCTCCCCACAGCTGCCTCCCCACTTCCCAAGACACAACCCCAACCCCAACAATAAAGAAACTTCTGCTTTAAGGCTGAGAATGAATTGCTGGTTAAGGAATGTTCATATGTACATGAAAGAATTAACAAATCAACACATTGATAAATGCAAGGAAATGTATTTGGAAGGATGTTTACCAAAATGCTAACCTGGTTATCTCTGAAGGGTGGGATGGAAAACGGGGGTTATTATATTCTTCTTCAGACTTTTTGGTACTATCTGCATTTTAAAAAAGGAGGGGGGAGCACCGAGCGTTTTTATAACCAGGAAAAAACAATGAGGTTATCTTCATTTTGGAAAAAAATGACACATATAACAATGATGTAATATCATGGAAAATGCTTATGGGACAATTTCATGTGACATAAAACAATGGAAAAGGGAACACAGTAAAAATGATGGTCCTGGAAGAAGAGATGGAAAATGCCTAATTTGTTAAGGTGGTGAGATTGCCGGTGATTTCTTTTGTTTTGAAAATTTCCATTGACCAAGTTGACCCTTGAACAGCATGGGTTTGAACTGCTCAGGCCCACTTATACTCAGATTTTTTTTTTATAAACATAGTACAATAATGTAAGTGTATTTTCTCTTCCTTAGGATTTTTTAAATAATATTTTCTCTAACTTACTTTATTGTGAGAATATAGATAAACATAGTACACAAAGTAGGTGTTAACTGACTGTTTATATTATTGATAAGGCTTCTCATCAACTGCAGGGTATTAGTATTTAAGTTCTGGGGGAGTTGGAGGTTATATATACGAATTTTTGGCTGTGCAGGGGATCAGCACCCCTATTACCTTCTATATTCAAGGGTCAACTATAATACAGTTTGGACATTAACCAAAACTTTAGGTTGGCATTGATAAATGAATGTGAAGCAAGCTCTTCTACTTGGCCTGGTGGCCATATACTTAGCCTCTTCTTCCTTCCATTGCTACAACTCTTGGACAGGGCAGTCTACGCCTGCTGTCCCGATTCCCATGTACTTATCTCCACAACCCTCTGCATCTGGCTCAGCCTCCACCGCCACCTCTCTGAAATCATATTGAGGTCACTCCAAAATGACAAACCGAGATGCAATGATCTCTGCTATGTCCTCACTTTCCCTGATTTCTAATAATAGCTAACATACCAAGAGCCTCTATTCCAAGCCCTCTATATATCATCATTGATTTAAGTCTGACAGCAGGTGTTATCATCCCCATTTTCCAAAGAAGGAAACTTGAGGCACAGAGTGATTGAGAAACTTGCCCAAGTCACACATCTGTTGGTGGTGTAACCATGAGTCAAATCTGATAGCCTCCTCGCTCTAGAGAAGGGTTTCCCAATCTCTGCATTATTGATATTTAGAGCTGGATAATTCTTTGTTGGGGGGGGGGGCGTCCTGTGCATTGCACAGTGTCAGAATATCCCTGGCTGCTACCCACTAAATGCAATAGCACCCCCATGTCCTGTTGTGAGAACCCAAAATGTATGGAGACATTGTCAAGAGTCCTCTGGGCAGCAAATTTCTCCCAGTGGTGAATCCCTGCTGTAAAGCTTCTTTGTGGCCTCTGCAGCATGATCTTCATCTTCCCCTCCCAAACACTTGCCCTCTGCCTCAAAGACACTCTCTCCCCTTGTTTCCCGATACTTCTTCCTGGCTCTTCACTTCACCATTTTCTCCCTTCCTGCGGCTTTTCTGCAAGCCTCCGTGTTGGTTCTTTGCCTATGGCATCATCTCTGTTCAGGAGGTTTGCCACCTTGTCCTCCAAAGCAATAGTGAAAATGACTCAGGTTTCGAGAGTACTCTCTCTGTGCCAGGAGTCATTTTTAAAGCTTTAATTAAGCTATCTTTAATCCCCACCATAATCCTGCATGGAAAGGAGTATTTTCAAGGAACTAAGGCATGGAGAAATTAAGCAAAGCAAGAACAAGGTCCACATGAGACTTGAGTGATTCAAAGCCAATGTGCATAACCATGATGCAACCAGCACTGTCCACCCACCTGAACACTCAGCACTTCACAATCCCTGTGCCGGGGCCCAAGATATCAGCCTCCCTCAAAGTGGATCGCTTGACTTCTCTTACCCACCATGCTCCAAGGCTCTCAGGATCTGTCACCCTGAAGCCATCTGCCATTCTTCTCTCTGACACCAGCTGTGTAAGGAGCCACCAATGTTGCTGATTCTCCCCTCCAGAAGTGTCCCTCTCTTGCTCTCATTTCCCTCCCATTGCCTCATTCCCAGGACACCTCAATAGACCCTCAGCTCCTAATCCCTGGGGTCATAGTCTCTTACCTTATTCCTCTCTGTAGCACAGGGCCTGGCTCAGAATCCAGACTGCTGAGTGTTATTTAATTTCCCTGCCTCTACACCAGGGATTCCAAAGCTAAGTGCCACAGGGCCCGAGCAGGTGACCTCAGGGCTGGATGAAGTGTGCTAGCCTTGTCCAGTAGCTTTTTCAGTGGTATCCTTCTAACACACACTCTGTTTCCATAGTAAACACATAAAAATATTCTTAATTTCCACAATGTACTCTCTGGCCTTTCTGGCACACACCTTGCACCATCTTTCATTTTCCCACTTTTGGTAAGGACTCGAGTACAAGAAACATTTCATACTTCTATAGGCAAGCATAATCTCTTTGATAAATGGCAGCTAACACAGGCCTCTGCCGGGAGCAAGGCAGGGTAGAGGAGGCTGGTGAATGAGAGAACAGCTTGAACTCCAGCCATTATGGCCACATAGGAACGAGGTCCCCGGTGGCCCTAATGACTTTTTGTTGAAGCCCAAATCTGGATATTTATATGAAATCCTCAAAAACTTAAATGTTGATGACTCATTCAAAAGAAGTTTTAAAAAAATCACCATGCAGACTGGCACCAAAAATAAATAAAGCAGGATTTCTATGGGAAAACTCTCATGAAACTCAAGGCTGCACCTAAAGAAGACTATGGCAACCCAACTCCAGCAGACAATGTCCACGTGGAAATACTTGCGTCTGGTTTTACCAAATCCCCTGCTTTTAAAATGAAGCCAGAAACCTGCCTTGTAGATCTTTTGCATGAAATCTGCCTTTTGTAAAAGTGCTGGACCACACTGGGTGGACAAATCCAACTTTCCTGGACAGGGCATGTGGCCTGGAAGTGGTCAGTGCATGATCTGCAACTTGGGGAGGTAATCCTCCCACTGCCAACCACTTCTGCATTCCACTCTTGGACTGATCTTCAAATCCTGCTTTCTTCATGCTACTTGGCTGCTGCTCAAAGCCCTCCAGGAGCCTTTCTTGCCAACAGATGGGAGTTCCTACTTCTTTACCTGGTACTCAGTGCTCCTCAGAAGGTGGTCTGGTTCTCTTCTTAGCTGCATCTCCTCTGCCTGGCCCCTGGCTCTGCTGCCCTTCACATTCATCTTCTATCTGCTCACAAATGCACTCTGTCCTTGCCACTCCCCATGCTTAGGAATCTGCCTCTCAAAAACTTTCTCAACTCAAACCCCACTTTCTCAGTGAATTCTCCTTATCTTCCATTCCTGTCACCCTCAGTTGTGTCTTAGTCACGTGGAAATTATCCATATGATGTCTTCTGACAGCTCACAAGTTGTGGCCATCTACTTAACTCTTCACCTGTTCAAGGGTATCTCCTGGGGACAGAGGTCTTGCCTTGCCCCTCAAGTCTCCTCTTCACAGTGCCCAGAGAGAACTTCGTAGGACCCACATCTGAGCATGTCAGCATCCTGGACAGAGGGCTCTGAATGCTGCCCACTGTTTGTAGATCAAAGCCCAAACACTTTTGAATAATACATAATGTCTTACATCCAGTATGGTTTTGGTCTACTTCTCGAGTTCCACTGAGGCCATCCCCTAGGATATGCAGTATACTCTAGCCACATGGGACCACAGCTATCCCCCAGAAGACTTGATTTGTCTTGTGTTTGAAACTCTATACACCCTTGGGGAAAATGAAAGGGATATCAAAGGACCATTCAGACAGAGCGTTGTGGAAATTAAGAATATTTCTTAGTGTTTAATATGGAAACACAGTGAGTCCAGAAATACACGTGCCCACCTGCCTGCTTTTAAAGATCTTTAAAAGATTGCTTTTAATAACACCTTTCCTGTAGAAATGGGCTGGATTATTCACTTCTTGGGAAAGCTAGTGTTAACTAACCAACACACACAGACACCCACACACACACTATGAAAATGGTGAAGCTCTCTGTAATTACAACCAGGGGTTGGTATATATGTTTGTGGATCCTTCCCTTAGTGCCTAGCAGGTGTCCCATATGCAGTAGGTGCTCTAGAGATCCACTTGGGAAAGGAGTGCTCTCTGGCTTTACTTCTCAGGGTCTTAGACCATTTAAAGTCAACAACACTTCAATAACTACCAGGAAAAAAGAGGATCTGAAGATGCCAAAATGGCAGGCAGAGTGAGGGGAAAAGAGCAAGACATGAGTTAGTCCAGCTCTTCCCTGATTTGTCATGGGTCTCTGAGACTGCTGCTTCTCTCTGGGGCCCCGTTTCCTTACTGGGACAAAGAAAGTGGGCTAAGTGACCTCCAGGAGCCTTTCCTGGGATGACTGCCCTCCAATCCAGACTCAGAACCAAGGCTTTCAACACCCACCTCTCTGTTGTGTCTGTCCAAGTTCCCTTGTGACATTCTGTCACAGAGCAGTAGTTCATAAGAATCAAGATTACCAGTTACTGAGTACTTGCCGAGTGCCAGGCACCAAGGGGCTTTTCAAACCTTATCTCTTCAAATCCTCACATAAAGCCCCTGTGAAGTAGGTGCTTATCTAGGGCTGGGTCTCCTAGAAGTCAAGCCCGAAACAAGCTTCCAAAAAGCTATGATTCCAGGAGGGAGGGTGTGCTCCTAAAGCAAAGCCGGAAGTGGGTGAGGGAAGCAGGACAGAAAGGGGTGTAGTTGTGAGTAAAGCCCAGTTTTAGTCTGATCTACAGGGATGGCTCTGAAGCTCTCACTCTGAGGAAAGAGGCCTCAGTTTTTACATCCCCAGTATCATTCAGTTACCGACTCCCCTGACCAAAAGGGGATGACAGAGGGAAGTTAGCCTTTGGATTATGTCAGGGATGCAGTGGCCATCAGCCCATCAGCCAAAGGCTCTTTAGAAGCTAGAGGTACAACTGTTACTGGGGCACTCACAGTGCTGGAGGATGTGTGTGCTGGCTGGCAAAGGGAATAAGAGCAGAGAACCACAGCCATCTCAACAACACTACAATTAGCCCATTCTACAGATGTGGAAAACCGAGACCTGGAGTGATTCAACATGCAGTATGGAGGTTTGTACTAGTAGATACAGACAGAATCTCCCACAAACAGGCCCCATCCCTGAAGGTCCCATGTGCCTGTGTTTCCCCCAGCATCCAGAATGGTGAATGGGGACTGATATGTGCTTGGAACGTCTGAGTCTGTGAGCTGCTGCTTGCTAGGGCTGGCGGGCTCGGGGCCTCAGGGTGGCATGTCTCTGTGAGGCAGGGGTGTCAGTTCTCACTCCATGTGGGGGCTGGGGGACTGCCCCACTCTCCAACAGCTGCCTGGGCTCCAAGGGCTGTCAGCGGCCTGCTCCATGCCTGCTCCACTCGGGGCAGGCCTCCTGCCAGGCTGCTGCTCAGGAAAGGGGAACATTATTCATCAGGGAGATAAGGCAGCTGATGAGAGACGGACCTCAGAGCAGCTGTTCCTCAGCAGCGGCTGGAACGGATGCTGGAGAAGTGGAGGGGAGGGAAGGATGGGGAACAGCCCATTTTTAGATAAAAGATGATGGTCCTGCTGGGAAGTGACGGGAGAACACATTTCCAACCCAGACTGGGCGGTAGTGTATACTTGTACCCAAGGCTTCCCCACAAATATCCATGTCTGACAAGCCACATATGTACTTCTATCAGGTTAACTATCGAACAAGTCAGGGGGCCTTCTTGTCAGCTCACTCGGCATGACTATCCACCTGGTGGGGTACACAGTTCCCAGGAAGACTCCTTCCTCAAGCTAATTGCTCAATGCAAGCATCTTGGGGCCCAGGGGAGCTAAATGGTCCTGGCTGGGCTACAGCCTTAAATCACCCATTTCCTGCTTCTGGGGCAATCAGGTGGCAGTGACTTCAGGGAGACTAAGCCCCCTTTCTGCTGCCCCTGTGGGTCTCCTCTCTTTTCTCAATGCTGGCCCATACATGGTGGAATTTTCCAGATTGGGGAGCAAGTGTGGGAGAGGTTTCTTTATTTTTGGGTTTTTTTTCGTTGTTGTTAATGTTTTGAAGGGAGCCATTAAAAGAGACTCAGGATTTCCTGGCAGAGGAGAGTTGGATGTGAGGTCTGTGAAGGGAAATGGGCTCCTAGGTAGGATTCATGGATGGTGTATGAGCTCTTGGTGGTCTTCCCTGATGTGCCCTGGCCATCTCTCCAGTCTCCTCCCCTGCCCATAGGTCACCTTCCTTTCTGACCATACTGAAGGGTTTCCTCAGAAGCCTGGGGGCTCCCCTGCTCTGTGCTCTGCAGTGGACTTTTCCATGTTGACCTCTGGCTAACTTTATTCTATCTTAGCAGTCAGAAGGGGATGACACAAAAAAGTTGGTGTCATAGGATACTCTTTATTAGAAAATATCTAAAACAAATGCAGCAGAATGTTAAGATTCAACAAGCAGGGTCATAAACGTACAGGTAACATTGTTTATGAAGCATGGAGTGTGTGTGAGGACACTTTTCTTTTTAAAAGATTTACCTTAATTAATTCTGACAATTAGCTATTTGAGGTAGGTGCTTGGTTTAAAAAAAATAAGACAGAGGCACAGAGAGGTGAAGTAACTTCTCTAATGTCACACTGCAGAGGCAGGTAGCCTGGCTCCAGAATGGCAGCTCAACCATCTCAGTATATGGGTGTTTGTTATAGTATTCTCTGTACTTTTTCTATGCATGAAATAGTTTAGAATTGTTTTTTTTTAAAGGCTCTGAAGTATATTACATAGCCATCAAAAACCATGAAATTCTGCCATTTGCAACCACATAGTTGGAACTAGAAGGTACTATGCTAAGCGAAATAAGTCAAAGAAAGACAATTATCATATCATCTCACTGACATGTGGAATTTAAGAAACAAGGCAGAAGATCATAGGGGAAAAGAGGAAAAAATGAAACAAGATGAAACCAGAGAGAGAGAGACAAACCATAAAAGACTCTTAATCTTAGGAACAAACAGGATTGCTGGAGGGTAGAGAGGTAGGGGTTGGGGTGGCTGGGTGATGGACATTAAGGAGGGTATTTGTTGTAATGAGCACTGGGTATTATGTAAGACTGATGAGTCACAGACCCATACCCCTGAAACAAATAATACATTATATGTTAATTAAAAAATAAAGCACAGAAAAATGTGAATATTTGATAAATTGATGTGTTCAACTATACATGTTTAAAATTATTCCAAACTTTAAAAAAGGTGTATGAGTATTTCAAAAGAAAAAGAAAAAAAAACATCAGTGTTGTTACCACTTCTTCTCAGAAGCCTTCTGGAACCTCCTCAAGCCCCCTCCTCACCCGCCTCCTCTAAGATCTCTCTCCTCTGTAGTATTCTCGTGGCCCTTATCATACCACATCCTAGCTGTAGATTTATTTCCTGTTTCTCTCTCTGGGCTGTGAATTCCACCAGGGAAGGGGTGATGTTGGATTTATATCTGTATTTCTAGGGCCTGGCCTATAGCAAGAAATCTAGATGCTCCATAAAATTCTTAAACTAAATGGAGCCACTCCAGGGGCCCCCATGGGTGAAGACTGAGCAGCGGATGGAGGCAAGGCTGTGGAGGATGGAGGGAACAAACGTCGGCCCTGCCCTCCCTGCTGGAGACATATGGCAATAATTTTTAGGACTATCACCCAGTCAGGGTTTCCGGCATAAATGCTTCCAGCTGCACCTTTCACTGTGCTCAGGAACTTCTTAAGACAGGATCTTGGCTGCTCCCAGCTCCGCTCATATACCCATCAATGATGTAGAGGGTAGAAGCAGCTTTCGAGGAAGCCATCTGTGCTTTACCCATTGCATCTCAAACTGTGACTCTGCTGGTTTGGCAGTTGCCAAGTCAATCCTCTGCAATTTGGCTTCTTCTAGAGTAGGGGCCCTCCATCTTGGCAGCACATTGGGATCACCTGGGGAGCTCTCAGAACTATTCACACCTTGTCCTTCCCTCTCCTCCCCCGCCTTCAGATATTCTGATGTGACTGGCTTGAGGCTGGGGATTTTTAGAAGCTCTCCAGATGATTATAATGGACAGCCAAGGCTGAGAGCTTCTATTAGGTGTTCTCTGCGTGAAAGACAGCTACCACCAGGTGAACTGTATGGCATCCTCATTCAATGCACTGCTATTAACCATCTATTATATGACAGGCCCTGGGAAAAGAAGGAGTTTGGGATCTCTGTCCCATGGAGTACCTAAATTGAGCAGAAGAGTTATTCAGCTGGTTTTGATGTGCATAGATTACATAGCCAGACTGGGGATGGTTGGGTCTCAGTACCTCCTAAGACCATGTCAGATACCTCTGACTGGCTTAGTGCAGTGATCGTCAATAAATAGCTATGGAACAAGAAAGCAAGGTATGTTTCCCCAAGGCTGAGCCAGGGTATGGGTTTATTCTTTCCTCTGCTGGGTGGGACTTCATATACTCAATGCTGTCTAAGAGACATGTCAGCGGTGATCTCATAAAGCCAAGTATGGCTGAACCTGGGCAATGTATCTAAGGATTTTAATAGACTTCTAACAAAATTTTAACACTGCTGGTGCACAGACTCCTCTTTGAGCATGACTGGTTAAGGCAAGCACTGACTAAGCACACATGAGTTCATTTAATCTTTCTAATAACCCTAGAGGTTGATTAGTGGAGTGTTCTGGGCATGGACTTTGGGCTCAATTCCTGTTTCTGTACCACTTACCAACTATGTGATCCTGAAACAGTAGTTAACATGTTGATGCCTCAGTTTACCTAGGTGTAAAAATTAGGATGGTAACAATAAAATGCAGCTCATAGCGTGGCTACAGGGATCAAATGAGCCAATCCAGATAGAGTTGAGGCTGGCATCTAGCACACAGAGAGCCCTTGATTAATGTTATGTTAGCTCAATATTGATGCTGACAGGTAAGTAGCATTCATTGGTGACACCAGAGTTTCTATAAATACGATTTTTTAAAATGTCTTTATAGCTTAAAAATAGGGAATTCATGTATATGAGAGCACATACAGCAGCCCTGCTATATGACCACCTGATCCTTGCCGCTTTCCCTCAAGAAGCAGATCTTGCCAGATGTTTCCATGTTGTAGCTCCACCAGTGGGTCCCATAGATTTCCCGCTGTTGATAGCAACAAGCTTCTCACAGTGCTATTATCACTTTATGTCCTCAGTGGTCCCATCCTTGGTGAAAATTCTGTTTGGGTCTTGTGTCCACCTTCCCAGTTCCTTGCCTGTACCACCACAGTCCTGGCAAGGAACTTCAGATGCTTTTCCATGACCATGGATTTCAAAGTCTTCCATATAGTATTCTGACTTTTATTTTTCGACATAGCAGTATATCTAGGAAATCTTTTCATATCAGTACAAATCAGATACTTCTTTATTTTTATTTGTGTCTTATTATATGGATTTTTGCTAATTTACTTACCCAATATCAGATGGACAGTTGAAGTTGTTTCTAATCAGCAGCTATCAATAAACACTTCTGAGAATGAAACTAATCTTGGTGCATATAACATCAATTGCCTGCCATACAGCTTTGAGTGTAATATAGTGCCAATAAGTATTTACAAGAATGTTATGTGCCATGGAGTTGGGCGCAAAAAAAGATGTTTGACAGTATTGGCTTTTATCTTCTGTATGCAAGATGATTTGAGCTGCAAATAACAGTGATGATTAAGTCAATAAAGAAAGTGTATTACTTCTATCTCTGAGATGGGGGAGTCACAGGGGTGAATACATCAGGGGTTCAACATCATCCTCAAGGACCTAAATGCTTTGTATCCTTCTCTTATTCTCAGGGATAGACTTTTGCCCTCATATTGTCCCTTTGTGTCATCAGTGAGCCCCCAAGCTCCCCAAGCTCATACTCTCATGCCTGCCAGAAAGGACCTCCTTCTTGTATTACTGAAGCTTGGTAGAATTCCCAGAATCCCCCAGCAGACGCCTCTCAGACCTCACTGGTCAGAACTGCATCTCTCAGTGGGAAAAGAAAGACTAAAACTAGCTGAAAGGAACCAAGATTCATCCTCTGGCACCAGAGAGGGACCTGTGTTTCCCTGAAGCATATGGCCACCAAACATCTGAATAGACTCAGGATCTGGTAGGGAAGAAAGAAGGTAAGGAACCAAGAGCATACAGCATACCTTCTGAAACCTTTATTTTCATGGATGACCATATGAGAACTGGCTCATAGGATTGATTATGTGTTTTAAGAGAACAATAATGTTAAGTGTATTTATAATGAGACATATGGATAAATTTAAAAATGCATTTATAACTCTTAAAATCTGCTGCAAGTCTTTAACGCAGTCTGGCAGACCTAGCAATACAAAGAACTCTTGACTCGGAATCAGAAAACACAAGCTTGAGACTCTCTGCCACTTTAAGCAGGGCCTAGGGGATCTTTCTTTATGCTTCCAGGCCTCTGCAGCTTGCAAGAAAATAAGAAGTTATGGACAGAGGAAAAGGGAATTGATTTTGAAGTTAGACCTGCCTTAGAATTCCAGCTCCACCAGCTGTGTGACTATGCAAAAGTTTTGGGCCTCAGTTTCTTCATAGGCAAATGGTGATAAAAATATGACAGGGCACCTGGGTGGCTCAGTGGGTTACAGCCTCTGCCTTCAGCTCAGGTCATGATCCCAGGGTCCTGGGATCAAGCCCCACATCGGGCTCTCTGCTCCGCAGGGAGCCTGCTTCCTCCTCTCTCTCTGCCTGCCTCTCTGCCTAGTTGTGATTTCTCTCTGTCAAATAAATAAAATATTTTTAAAAAAATATGACATTCATAAAGCCATTAAAAATAATACTTGACGGAGGTAAAAGGTGCACAAAATAAAATGTATCAATTTAAAATGCATAGTCTGATGAGCTTTGACAAATGTATATGCCCAACTAATCATCACACAAGTCAAAAGAAGTACTTTTTATCACCTGAAAACTTGCTTTGTGCCCTCTGTAGTCAACCCCCTCAATTCCCTTGTTCTCTAGGCAAACATTGATCCCTGAATGACCAGGGATCTGGTTCTGTGGCTTTTTCTAGAATGTCATACAAATGGAATTATAAATTATGTACACTTTTGTGTTTAGCTTTCTTTGCTCAACATAGTATTTTTGAGACTCTGTGTTGTATGTTATGGAGGATGGACTGGAAGGTAGCCCAATATGACTCCTGTTTTCCGTGTTCGTGCACTTATACGAGCCCCTCCTCTAAATATGGGCAGGATCTGTGACTTGTTCCTAGAATATGCAAAGGTAACGGGCTATCACTCTCCTGATCACATTACTTTATATAAGTCTCTATCTTGCCAAGCAGACTTGTTCTCTTTTTCCCTTGCTTTGAAGAAGCGAGCTGCCATGCCGTGCAAGGGCTTATGCAAAGGGTCATGTGACAAGAAACAGGGGGCAGCCTCCAAGATATGAGGGTGGTCTCAGTTGATGACCAGTGAAAAGCCTTGGTTTTAAAGCCATGAGGGAAAGAATTCTGCTAAAAACCTGCATGAACTTGGAAGTGGTTCCACTGCCAGTCAATGTTATGCCAGTTATGTCCATAACCCCAGATAAGAACCAAAGCCTGGATGACATCTTGACTGCAGTCTTAGAGAAGAAATGATTAAACTGTGCCCAGACTTCTGGCCCACAGAAACTGTGAGATGATAAATATGTGTTATCTTAAGTCAATATATGTGTGGGGATTTGTTACTCAGCATAGAAAATTAATATATATCTCTCAGTGGTTTGTTCCTTTTTGTCACTGAGAAGCATTCCATTATGTGGATGTATCATATTTTGTTTCTCTATCTACCAGTTGATGGACATTGGGTTGTTTCCAGTTTGGGGTTACTATGAATACAGTTGCTACGAAATTTCTTATGTGAGTCATTTAGTAGACTTGTTTCATTTCTCTCTGGGGAAAAATATAGTAGGAAAATGGATGGAACATAATGATGGAACTTAACTATAATGAAACATATAGTTAACTTTGTAAGAAACTGCTAAACTGTTTTTGCAAAGAGGCAGTACCATTTCACACTCCTACTAGCTGTGTATGAGAGTTCCAGTTGCTCCACATCCTTGCCAACAGTTTGCAAGGTCAGTCTTTATGATTTGATATCTCATTATGGTTTTTTATCTGCATTTTCCTGGTAGTTAATGAAGTTTGGAGACATTGAATGGGATTGTTGGCATTTTTTATATATCTTCTTTTGTCAAATACCTATTTAAATCTCAAGGCGTTGTCATCCCAATATCTTATTTTAAGAAAGCACTACATATATAATGTGATTGGCTTTTTAAAATTTTTGTTTGTTTATTTTCAGCATAACAGTGTTCATTGTTTTTGCACCACACCCAGTGCTCCATGCAGTACGTGCCCTCCCTATTACCCACCACCTGGTTCCTCAACCTCCCACCTCCCCGCCCCTTCAAATCCCTCTGGTTGTTTTTCAGAGTCCATAGTCTCTCATGGTTCATCTCCCCTTCCAGTTTCCCTCAACTCCCTCTCCTCTCCATCTCCCCATGTCCTCCATGTTATTTGTTATGCTCCACAAATAAGTGAGACCATATGATCCTTGACTCTCTCTGCTTGACTTATTTCGCTCAGCATACTCTCTTCCAGTCCCGTCCATGTTGCTACAATAGTTGGGTATTCATCCTTTCTGATGGAGGCATAATACTCCATTGTGCATATGGACCACATCTTCCTTATCCATTCATCCGTTGAAGGGCATCTTGGTTCTTTCCACAGTTTGGCGACCGTGGCCATTGCTGCAATAAACATTGGGGTACAGATGGCCCTTCTTTTCACTACATCTGTATCTTTGGGGTAAATGCTCAGCAGTGCAATTGCAGGGTCATAGGGAAGCTCTATTCTTAATTTCTTGAGGAATCTCCACACTGTTCTCCAGAGTAGCTGCACTAACTTGCATTCCCATCAACAGTGTAAGAGGGTTCCCCTTTCTCCGCATCCTCTCCAACACACGTTGTTTCCTGTCTTGCTAATTTTGGCCATCCTAACTGGTGTCAGGTGGTATCTCAATGTTGTTTTAATTTTCATCTCCCTGATTGCTAGTGATGATGAACATTTTTTCATGTGTCTGATAGTCATTTGTATGTCTTCATTGGAGAAGTGTCTGTTCATATCTTCTGCCCATTTTTTGATATGATTATCTGTTTTGTGTGTGTTGAGTTTGAGAAGTTCTTTATAGATCCTGGATATCAACCTTTTGTCTGTACTGTCATTTGCAAATATCTTCTCCCATTCCGTGGGTTGCCTTTTTGTTTTGTTGACTGTTTCCTTTGCTGTGCAGAAGCTTTTGATCTTGAAGAAGTCCCAAAAGTTCATTTTCGCTTTTGTTTCCTTGGCCTTTGTAGATATATCTTGAAAGAAGTTGCTGTGGCTGATATTGAAGAGGTTACTGCCTATGTTCTCCTCTAGGATTCTGATGGATTCCTGTCTCACGTTGAGGTCTTTTATCCATTTCAGTTTATCTTTGTGTACGGTGTAAGAGAATGGTCGAGTTTCATTCTTCTACATATCGCTGTCCAGTTGTCCCAGCACCATTTATTGAAGAGACTGTCTTTTTTCCATTGTATATTTTTTTCTGTTTTGTCAAAGATTATTTGACCATAGAGTTGAGGGTCCATATCTGGGCTCTCCACTCTGTTCCACTGGTCTATGTGTCTGTTTTTATGCCAGTACCATGCTGTCTTGGTGATCACAGCTTTGTAGTAAAGCTTGAAATCGGGTAATGTGATGCCACCAGGTTTGTTTTTGTTTTTCAACATTTCCTTAGCAATTCGGGGTCTCTTCTGATTCCATACAAATTTTAGGATTATTTGCTCCAGCTCTTTGAAAAATACTGGTGGAATTTTGATCGGAATGGCATTAAAAGTATAGATTGCTCTAGGCAGTATAGACATTTTAACAATGTTTATTCTTCCAATCCAAGAGCATGGAACGGTTTTCCATCTTTTTGTGTCTTCTTCAATTTCTTTCATGAGTGTTCTGTAGTTCCTCGAGTACAGGTCCTTTATCTCTTTGGTTAGGTTTATTCCCAGGTATCTTATGGTTCTTGGTGCTATAGTAAATGGAATTGATTCTCTAATTTCCCTTTCTGTGTTTTCATTGTTAGTGTATAAGAAAGCCACTGATTTCTGTACATTGACTTTGTATCCTGCCACGTTACTGAATTGCTGTATGAGTTCTAGTAGTTTGGGGGTGGAGTCTTTGGGGTTTTCCATATAAAGAATCATGTCATCTGCGAAGAGAGAGAGTTTGACTTCTTCCTTGCCAATTTGGATACCTTTTATTTCTCTTTGTTTTCTGATTGCCATTGCTAGGACTTCTAATACTATGTTGAACAAGAGTGGTGAGAGTGGGCATCCTTGTCGTGTTCCTGATCTCAACGGGAAGGCTGCAAGTTTTTTCCCATTGAGGATGATATTTGCTGTGGGACTTTCATAGATAGATTTTATGAAATTCAGGAATGTTCCCTCTATCCCTATACTTTGAAGCGTTTTCATCAGGAACGGATGCTGGATTTTGTCAAATGCTTTTTCTG
Organism: Meles meles; assembly: GCF_922984935.1. Taxonomy (NCBI): domain Eukaryota; kingdom Metazoa; phylum Chordata; class Mammalia; order Carnivora; family Mustelidae; genus Meles; species Meles meles. The sequence goes on along the minus strand of NC_060072.1, from coordinate 14,110,878 downwards.
CATCAATTGAGAGGACCATGTGGTTCTTCTCTCTCAAACACCTGGAAGCTAAAGACGACCTTGCTTAAGAATGCTTGGATCAACCAGGAGATCAAAGATGAACTTAAACAATTCATGGAAACCAATGAGAATGAAGACATTTCGGTCCAAAACCTATGGGATACAGCAAAGGCGGTTCTAAGGGGGAAATACATAGCCATCCAAGCCTCCCTCAAAAAAATTGAAAAATCCAGAATACACCAGCTGTCTCTACACCTTAAAGAACTGGAGAATCAACAACAAATCAAACCAACTCCACACGCAAGAAGGGAAATAATCAAGATTAGAGCAGAGATCAATGAGGTAGAAACCAGAGATACAGTAGAACGTATCAATGAAACTAGAAGCTGTTTTTTTGAAAGAATCAATAAGATCGATAAACCATTGGCCACACTAATCCAAAAGAAAAGAGAGAAAGCCCAAATTAATAAAATTATGAATGAAAAGGGAGAGATCACAACTAACACCAAGGAAATAGAAACAATCATCAGAAATTATTACCAACAATTATATGCCAATAAGCTAAGCAACCTAGATGAAATGGATGCATTCCTGGAAAACTATAAACTCCCAAAATTGAAGCAGAAAGAAATTGACAACCTGAATAGACCGATATCTAGTAACGAGATTGAAGCAGTGATCAAAAACCTCCCAAAAAACAAGAGCCCAGGACCTGACGGATTCCCTGGGGAATTCTACCAAACTTTCAAAGAAGAAATAACACCAATTCTCCTGGAGCTGTTCCAAAAAATTGAAGCAGAAGGAAAACTTCCAGACTCTTTTTATGAAGCCAGCATTACCCTGATCCCCAAACCAGGCAAAGACCCTACCAAAAAGGAGAATTTCAGACCAATATCACTGATGAATATGGATGCAAAGATTCTCAACAAGATCCTAGCAAACAGGATCCAGCAGCACATTAAAAAGATTATCCACTATGACCAGGTGGGATTCATCCCTGGGTTGCAAGGTTGGTTCAACATTCGCAAATCAATCAATGTGATTGGCTTTTAAGAGATGCCAAATAAAAGAAAGCCATTATGCCTTATACTATTTTTTAGGTCCCTTAAGAGATAAAGTTCTATGATTCTATAAAGAGCCCACAAAGTATGCTTTTTATGCTAGGCTTGAACTCATGACCCTGAGATCAAGTCAGACACTTAACTAACTGAGCCACCCAGGTGCCCCCACAATGTACACTTTTAATAATATTCTAAATCCTTGTCTTGAGGAAGGGGAAGAGGAGAAAAAGTGAGAGAAGTTAAGTAACAGTGGCGGTGGAGCCGGAATGCCAGAGTCCCCAGGATTTGAGCTGGATGACTTCATGGGCAGTGTACCCAGTGTACAGATAATGGGGAGTTTTTTCTTAGAAATATTGGAGATGAAGGGAAAGCTGAAATCCCACAGATTTCATTGCAGGGCCTCAAACTAGGGTGAGTGCTGAGAACCCCAGCTCGCCAGAACTGCCATCCAAAGGGTGCCATACACCTCTATTTAAAGCAGCAGAGATTTTGATCATTTTGTTACAATCTAAAGTCTATTACTGCCTGGGTTAGTCCTGCAGTCACTGGGGAAGGGGGCTGGAAGACAGAGCTAAGCATGTATGAAGGGACATTACAGGAATCCTGGAACAACTTTCTAGCCGAGATTCTAAAATTAGCACATCTCCCTGCTCACCACTCCTCCTGTTCCAACTCTAATTACTCCCATGGCCCCAAGCTCCATGTCTCAGATCTAAACACCCTTACTTCAAGGGGTCTGAGAAGGTTGGTTTTCTAAAGCATCTGGAGAAGGATAAAGGCAGTCACTGTGCCTAATAAGCTCTCAAGGCCCCCTTTCTCTCAAAGGGGGAAAAGAAGTTTTATAGGGATTTTTCTATTAATAAATGTGACATATGCTTAAAAAAATAACAACAACAATAAAAAAACAAACAAACAAACAGCACAGCAACATATAAGGAAGAGTAAAAGTAGTCCCAAGATTCAGAGGCAATGTTGACATTCCAAAGTATTTCCCCCATATTTTCAATATGTAAACATACATATAAATGCACACATTTCTAGATAAGATGGAATGATACAAACATGCCATCTCCTAGTCTTTTTATGCACTTATTATTTCACAGAGATCTTTGCATGTAAAAATGTAAACATCTAAACCTTTTTGTTGGTTACATAGTATACATGGTGTCCATTTAGATTTTTTAAAAAATTATTACAACAAAAGTTCTGGGAAGAATGCCTCTACTAATCTGGACTTTTCTAACTTTCTCCTTACCAAAGATCTTTAGAGGGAACTTACAGGGTCAAAGAACACTTAAATTTATACTGCCCTCTGGAAAACTTCATTTATATAAATAGTTACTTGGAAGGTCAGTTTCCTCTACTCTCAGCAACATGAAATCAATCTTTTTGATCTTTCTGAATCTAAAAAAATGTCTCCTGGTTACCTTCATGTTTTCTTTGATAATTACTGAGATTTAGCATTTTTAGCATCATTTATTCATTTATTTAGCATGATTTTAGCATTATTTGTTCACAGGCTATTCTTTTTAATGAATTAGGTTTATACCTTCTTTTTATTATTATGCTGTGATATTCATCTTTATTAAGTTATAAGGACTATTTAAATATGGGGGTAGTGATCCTTTGTGGCCGTTTGCAGTATTTTCTCTGAATCTGTCATTTCTCTGAATAGGCTTTGTGCTCCCGAGAGAACTATGGGGATGAGTTACAGAGAGGTCCATGGTAGCAAGCCAGGAGGCATTCTAACTTTCCTTGCTCTTACTATCCCACTGGTGTGAGATGTATCAAAGCTTCTCTGTGCCTTATGGAGTGGATGCTCACACAACTTGCAATCCACCCTCCTGCTAGTGTATCTTCTTGTTCTGCAGAGGATGAAATTTCGGGAACTTCATTCCCAGACTCCCTTGTGGCTAAGATTCTGAATTTGGTTGACTGGAAGCACTTGCTGAACTTCAGAGAGCAGAAGTGAAGTGGTGATCATCTCTCTGCCCCCTCTGTCCGTTCACAGGGCAGCCAAGTTTCCGGAGGCATGAGAATGGTTTCTCCGGAGCCCTGTTCCAGCTTCTTGGGTGCTGAGAGGCCATTGAGATGGTGGAAGCTTCCAGATTCTAGCTTTCTGAATTACAGTGATGTTAGAATGCTCTTGAACTGAAACATGTGGTGGGTCACTTCTGTGGTACTCCAGAAGCTTCCTGGAAGCCTAGCCTGGAGCCTAATTCTCCAGTTCTTTCCATGGCAGTCTAGATACCTAAATCCATATAGTACGTTCCTATCTGCTTAAAAATTCCTATAATATATTCTGTTGCCAGCACTGAATTCCAATGGATTTTTCTAGTATCTCCCATGACTTCTAAATCCTGCCACTTCTTTGTACTTGCTCAGATTTTTTTCTCACCCCTCCTCTCTGTAGGTGTTCACTGCAATGTCTCTAGCATCCTCTAGGTCTTGATGTCATTCTTTATAAGCAGATTTCCTTGTAAACGATATAATAGAAATGGATGAGTTTGCTATTCTGCTTGGGTTTGTATCCTGGCTTAGCCATACCTGCTTGAGCAATTTGTCTAGATTCTCTGTGCCTCAGGTGGCTTATCTCTAAAAATCATACCATTGAGAAGAAAATGCCTGATACAGGGGACTGTTCTCAGAGCCATGCAGGCTCAGACAAGCAGCAGATGCTCAATATTTATCTCCATGTAATGCACTGAGCTGCCTTTCCTTGTATTAGCACAATTCTGGGCAGGTTACTAAGCTCTGTGAGACTTACTTTTCTTCCATGCAAACTAGGCACCCTAATTACCAGCTCACAGAATTACTGTGAAGATCAGAGGAGGTGGTACAATTGGAAATAAATTCTAGATCTACATAAAAGGTATTACATGAAAACCAGGCATTGCTTGAGGACTACTTTTTAGCTAAGAACAAAAGCTATACTATATATATATATATATAATATATATAAATATATATAATATATATAATATATATTTTATATATATATTTATATATTTATATAAATATATTTATATTTATATATTTATATATATTTATATATTTATATATTTATTTATATATATATAAATATATATAATATATTTATTTATTATATATTTATTTATTTATATATAAATATAAATATTTATTAAAATATTTATATATTTATTATATATATTTATATAAATATATTTATATATATTATATATATATAAATATATAAATATATATAAATAATATAATATATATATTATATAAATAATATAATATAATATATATATAATATATATATATATATATATATAAAATTCAACAAAGATTTGCTGTGCACCTATTATGTGCCAGGAACTGTGCTGGGAGCTGAGGATATGGAAGTGAACAGGATAAATGTGGTTCCTGCTTTTATGCACTAGTGCATGGACAGACGAAACTCAGGGAAACACACACAGACAGTTATAAATTGTGCTGAGTGCTATGAAGGAAATGGTTGGGGTCTATAAGAAATAAAAACCGGATACTCACACAGGGGTCTGGGAACTTTCGGTTATAAGACAATTAAGTTCTGGGGATGTCGTGGACAGCATGGCGACTAGTTAACAATATTGTACTGTAAACTTGAAAGTTGCTATGAGAGTAGATCTTCAGTGTTCTCACCACACACACACACACACACACACACACACACACACAAAATAGTAACTACATAAGGTAATGGAGGTGTTAACTGACCTTACAGTGGTGATCACTTCGCAATATACATGGATATCAAATAATCACACTGTATACCTTAAACTTGCAACGTACTATCAATTTTATCTCAATAAATCTGGAAGGAATGAAAAAAGAAAGTGGTCTAGGAATTCATTTCTGAGAACTGGATATTTAGGCACATTTGTCACAGCCACCCTAAGCCCTCAGAATCATCTCCTGCCCCATCTCCCACATCCATCCATCCTTCTGATTAGCGTTTCAGAAAGCAGAAATGCCGGCCTTGGCCAGGAAGATGATGAAGAGTTCTTTGCCCTTGAGTTATCCATATGCTTCGGGAATGCCAGTTTGTTACACACTGGAGAATATCTGGGAAGAGCTGCCCACTTGTGGAGTGGAGTTGGGGGTGAAGGGGATGGCTGAGTAACCAGAATTCAGAGAGGTGCCTTTCAGGAAAAAGGAGAGGAGAAGCTTGGAGAATAGGAAAAATGGGAACTTAGAAGTGTTGGAGAAGGTGCAGCTGCTTGGGATACTATGAAAGCCAGGAATTCTGATAATCTAGAATCTATTCCTGGTCTTTCCAAAATGAAAAATGGGCCCCACTTCCTTCTGGAGGCAGCATGGTGAAATAGAATAAAACTGGATGAGCTGACCTAGGTTCAAGATCCACCGAGTCACTTACTGTCTGTGAGACCACGGGCCTAAAGCTCTGAACCTCAGCTCCTTCTTCTGTATGTGGGAATAAACACATCTGCTATGCCCACCTCCAGGGCTTGCCCATTCTCCTCATTCCTCAGCTACTTACTGGCTCATGACTGGTATCAGGCATAGCCCTGGGCACTGGGCTATAGAGATGAACAAGGCAGTCTTTGCTCTTGGGGCACATGGAACACTGGAAGAGACTCACATACACACAGATACTGCTAAAATGAAAAGAAATGGCAGAGATAACACAGGAGTACAGAGAAGGGAAGCCTACATCAGCCAGGAACAGTTTCCTAGAGGAATTAAACTTTGAGTCTTAAAAACTGGGTGAATTGGGTGCTCAAGTGCTGGAGACTGGAAATTAAGGCACTGAGGGGAGAGAATGCTTGTGTAAGCACTCTGTAGCTTCACAATTATACATACATGTGTGGGAAAGGAGCATTTTCACTCCATAGTCAGGAAAACCTAAGAGGTTCATACCACACTGCATACGCTTCTCCGTTGCCTGGGATGGCCTTCTCTACCTTGTGTGCTTGACAAATACCTACTCATCCTTTCAGACTTGGCTCAAATATCACCTTCTAGGTAATGAAAGCCTTTCCTGAGCCTTGCAGGGGAGCTGGCCTCTCTCTGCTGTGCATCACTGTACCTTGTACACTTCTTTCTTGTGGCCCTCAGCTCCCCAGTGGTGCACATTTGTTTTGCAACTTGGTTTTCTGCCAGTTTGGGAACACATCCAGAGCACAGACAGTGCTTTCTCTTTTGCAACATTATCACAGCCTATCACTATGACAGTCAGATAGTAGGTGCTCAGTAAGTGTTTGTTCAAATAGACAGTTTTGTTTTAGAGAGGGGTTAGATCCTGGGCCCCTGTCACTGGCCTGCTTGTGTGTATTTTATCCTCTTACTGTTCCATCTTATAATGAACACTTACAGGCTGGGAGCTAGGGGCTGATGAATCACTGATGAGAAACCAAAATTGAAAGATTTGTGGAGTGAAGGCTTCAGATACAAACTGTAGTCTAGAGAATGTTATTCTCCTTTAGATATTATAGAAAGGGGAAAATGGCCCAGAATCCTACTTCAAATTTTCAGTTATGGACCCTATGCCCTTATACAGGTTGCCATGATACATGCTAGTGGATGGCTGACCCAGCAACTCCTTCTCTTTTGGCATTCTATTGTTGAGGCTGAAAAGTCAGATACTCAATTTTTCCAACCTCCCTTATATCTAGTTCTAGCCATGTGGCCCAGTTCTAGGCAAAGAGGCAGAAGTGGAAATCTAGGAAGGACTTCTAGGGTTGTTTCTACTTTCCTTAAATAGAAGTGACATAAGAGGAGAAGAGCCACCTTGGACTTCTTCTTCCAGACCCAGACACTGACACGATTCCTTTAACTATGGCAGCCAAGTTGGGACAAGTTGTGACGATTACTTTTATGTGTCAATTTGACTGGGTAATGGGGTGCCCAGATATCCGGTTAAACAGGATTTGGGATGTGTCTGTGAAGGTATTTCTGGATGAGATTAACTTTTCAATCCATAAACTAAGTAAAGTAGATTGTCTTCCCCAGTGTGGGTGGGCTTCATCCAATCAGTTGAAGGCCTGAAGAGAAGAAAAGGCTGAGTAAAAAACAATGCTTTCGCTCTGCCTGACCTTGAGCTGGGACACCAATCTCCTTTTGCCTTTGGACTTGAAGTTGGAACTGGAATTTTTACCATCATCTCTCCTGTTACTCAAGCTTCTGGACCCAGATTGGAACTACATCATCATGTCTCCTGGGTCTCTAGCTTGATGACCACAGATCTTAGACTTCTTGGACTCTATAATCATATGAATTAATTCCTTATAATCTATACATATAAATACATAATATATAACATATACAACATATATTATATATATTTATATATTGCTCCTGTTGGTTCTGTTTCTCTGGAGAACCAAGACTAACATTGACATTGAGGTGGTCAGCAGGTTAATAAAATGCCAACATGCTAAGGATGGCAGGGTAGAAAGACAAGAAACACCTGGATCCTTGACAGCAAATTCTCACTGCACCCAATCTGGAAACACTTCCATCTAGAGTCTTAGTATGTGAGCAAAAGCAATGTCTTCATTACCTGCGTTGCTACACATCAGGTCTTCTCTTACATGCGGTGAAAGCATTCCTGACCCACCCAATCATCTCACATCTATGAACCTCATTTCCTCAGCTACACACTCAGAGTAAGACAGGTGAAGGGAATGGCCTTACATGAAACCCATGGCATTTTTCAGTGCCTTCCAGTGCAGGATTCCAAGTAAGGGGTTTCGAGGAGGTGGTGGAGTTAATGTCAGAGTGGGGATTTTAGGACCAGATCTCCTGGCTCCTAGCTTGGAAGCCTAGCTCCACTGTCCACTTACACATATTACTTAGTCTCTAAGTGTACCAGTTTCCTTGCTAGTAAAGTAGGGATCATAACAGAATTGTTCAGTGGGGCTGGTGGGAGGATTCAATGAACTCATGGAAGGCACCCAGAATAGTGCCTGGCAGATAGAAGAAGGCTCAATAAAAGCTAATTGTAGGGGCGCCTGGCTGGTTCAGTGGGTTAAAGCCTCTGCCTTTGGCTCAGATCATGATCTCAGGGTCTTGGGATCGAGTCCCACATCGGGCTCTCTGCTCAGCGGGGAGTCTGCTTCCCTCTCTCTCTCTCTGCCTGCCTCTCTGCCTTCTTGTGATCTCTGTCAAATAAATAAATAAAATCTTTAAAAAAAAAGCTAATTGTAGCTAAGAATTAAACATGGGTCAGATCCTTGGGGGTTTAGAGTCTAGCTGGGAAGTCAAAAAACACTTGCACATACAAATACAGCACTGAAACTTTAAAGACGAACATCCACAATTGAAAAACAGGAGAATCCCTTTATTTTTTCCCTTCTAAAGTAAACCTAGCAGTTCATTATTCTGAGAGAGACAAGGCTAAAAACTTAACTCAGCCTTCAAGGAAGATTCTGATAAACTGGTGGATGACAGAACCATTATTATGTGTTAACAAAAGAAGCAAGGCATTTGGGGATAACCTCAGGATTTGATATGAATTGTGATCATGTAAAATAGCAAAAGATACTTATAGCATTTTTTTTTACAGTTTTTAAAGCATTGTCATGAATTTGAATTGTATGAGGAAAAGGCAGATATTATGTGCAATTCTTTCCAAACCTGGTCTCATTTTGATCTTCACTGCATTATATAATAAACATAATTCTCATTTCACAGATGAGAGACCATGGACGTATCATGAGGCTCACATGGGATGTAGCAAGAGTATATATACTCTAACTTTTCTAAAACAGTTTTCAAAAAATGTGTGAGGTTACACTATGTGGTGGCTCAGAAATCACGTATTCTCTGGTGATGTTTGGCAGCCTGTACTCCCACCCCCAGTGCAATCCCCTGTAAGGGGTCCATACCTTTCCTGAGAGCCCTGTTTCACACACTTCTCTCTCAGAGAACCCTCTCTGGCTCTCTTTGGGTCTTCAAACTCTCTGTTCTTGGGGCAGGCTGTGAAGGAGCTGCTCTGACCCTACCTCAGACGAACCGCCTGCCCAAGCGCTGAGCACCTGTGCCCCTCAGGAATGTGAGTGCCCGGGTCTGGCACCTGCCAGTGTGAGGGAAAGGTGCACCGGTGGCAGGAATGTTGCTTTCCTTTCCACTGAGGTCTCAGATTCCTAAAGCATGATTCTCCCTCTAATCGCCTGCTATCTGAGGCCCACCACTTGTTCAAGGAGGTGCTTCATGGACCAAGTTGTGCTGCAGGATGTTGTTTTTGGAGCCATCTCTGCCTGGCAAGGGCATCCTTGCTTTCCAGGAGCAGGGGTCTCAGTCATGACAATGACACAGTGACACTCAGAAGGGACCCAGGATGCCCAAAAGAATCTGCTTCTATCTTTCTCCCTCTGCAGAAATAGCAGCAGCGGAGTCCATCAGATCTGGATTTAAAGGGTTGAGAATGTAGGCTCTGGAACCAGACTGCCTGGGTTCAAATCCCCATTCAGGGACTTCTGAGCCCTGCAATCTTAGGCAAGTTACCTTCATGTTCTGTAACTCAGGTCCCTTTAGAAAATAAAGCAAAGAACAGTACTTCATAGAGTTGTAAAAAGGATTTAAGTGAGTCATGAAAAATGCCTGGCATGAGCAGGTCTTTAACTGGCCTCAGTTGCCTCATCTGTATAGTGGGCAGTGATAACACAGGCTGAAATCATTCTCTTTTCTCCCTTTGGTAATACTCAACACACTTGTAGTTACTCATGTGCTGTCTGTCCTCATCTCTGCTGCCTATGCCTGCAGCAGGCTTACTAGAGTGCCCAGCACATAGTAGGTGCTCAATAGTCATTCAGTGGAGGAATGGTTCCATTCTCAGGACTGAATGAAACAATGAAAGGCAGTTTGCTCTGACAAAGAATGCTGAATTATCACTGTGTGTGTGTGTGTGTGTGTGTGTGTGTGTCTTGAAGTGGGATTTGGGCTGTCAAGAAACTTGTACTGGTGTCCTAGGCTAGTCCTTCCTGCCTGTGTGACCATAGACAAGTAGCTGACCTGTCCGAATTCCAGTGTCCTCCACTGTAAGACAGTGGTACTGATCTAGTTAGGAAGATCAACTAAGATAGATGTGGTAAATATCCAGTCCTGTACCCCCTTCATAGCTGGTGGCCCATAAGCAGCAGGTCCTGTCTCCACTCTTCTCACTTGTATGGACTGAGCCAAATCTGCAATAAACATTGTAACAATGAACATGTATTGAGCCCTTACTCTGTGCCAGGTGTTATGTTAAGAGCTTTACTTGCACTACTTACAGTACACTGGTTTTTTTTTTTTTAATTAATTTATTTTTATTTGCTTATTTACAGCATAACAGTGTTCATTGTTTTGGCATCACACCCAGTGCTCCATGCAGTACGTGCCCTCCTTATTACCCACCACCTGGTTCCTCAACCTCCCACCCCACCCCACCCCCTCCCGCCGCCCCTTCATAACCCTCTGGTTGTTTTTCAGAGTCCATAGTCTCTCATGGTTCATCTCCCCTTCCAGTTTCCCTCAACTCCCTCTCCTCTCCATCTCCCCATGTCCTCCATGTTATTTGTTATGCTCCACAAATAAGTGAGACCATATGATACTTGACTCTCTCTGCTTGACTTATTTCGCTCAGCATAATTTCTTCCAGTCCTGTCCATGTTGCTACAAAAGTTGGGTATTCGTCCTTTCTGATGGAGGCATAATACTCCATTGTGTATATGGACCACATCTTCCTTATCCATTCATCCGTTGAAGGGCATCTTGGTTCTTTCCACAGTTTGGCGACCGTAGCCATTGCTGCAATAAACATTGGGGTACAAATGGCCCTTCTTTTCACTACATCTGTATCTTTGGGGTAAATACCCAGCAGTGCAATTGCAGGGTCATAGGGAAGCTCTATTTTTAATTTCTTCAGGAATCTCCACACTGTTCTCCAAAGTGGCTGCACTAACTTGCATTCCCACCAACAGAGTACACTGGTTTTAAAGTGAGATTTAGGAGAAGAAATCTTTGTGTAAGCACGAACAGGCTTAGGGCATTGAGGCAGCATTCACATGCGCCCTCAGAAGATAGAGAAAATGTTAGCTGTCTCTATCAAAGAAGGAGTGTGCAGGTAGGGAGGGGAAAGCCAGTTCGTGATAGAGATTATGAGGATACCACTGGCCCTCCATGTGGCTTTGTCCAGGGCAGCTCTGCATTTATCCACATAAACTTTTACTTAGAAAAAAAAAGTTCTGTTGCTTAAAATAAAAATAAATAAATTTAAAAGGCTTGGAAACCCTTCACATAATGGAAAGAACATAGGCCTGGAGTTAAAAACCTGCTTCCTGTCCCAGCCCTGTCACTAACCAGCCAAGACTTTGAACAAGGCAGTTCCCCTCTTGAGCCTCAGCCCCTTTATGAGTAAAATGAGGAAGTTAGATAGAAGAACTTCTGTGGCCTTTTCCAGCTCAAACAGACCGAGAGAGTGTGACCTTCTGGCTCTGGCTCTGATGGAACTTTCCAATTGAAACTGAGACCAATGCATAAAGATGGACTTGAGTCAAGAGAGTGTTGAAATACAATAGAACTTAAGATGCCACTCACCCTGGGACCATCTTCTATATCCTTGTTCATAGATCCTTCCATCCTTTAGCCCTGATGGAATCCCTTATATCTTGGTCATTGCCAAGTTCCAGGCAAATTTCCTGACAAACTTCTATTTATCCTTCAAAATCCAGTGTTGATATCATGACCATTTATACATTCATTGATTATTACTGAATATCTACTATGTACCAGGCACTCTTCTAAAGGATACACAGTGAACAAAATAAAATATATGCCCTATTATTTTAATGAGGATAGTATTTTCTATCCAGCCCTTTACACAGACTTCTGTAATTGTATTAATAGGCTTTAAATTACATGTCAGCCTTCCTATTAGACTGTACACACTCTGTGAGGACAAATTTTTATCTCATCCCTAATTCTCCACTGGAATGCCTGGCAGATAGTATATATTCAATACATTTTTTAAAAGATTTTATTTATTTTAGAGAGAGAGAAATTGGGAGGTCTGGGGGAGGGGCAGAAGGTGAGGGAGAGAAATTCCATGCAGACACCAAGCTGAGCACAGAGTCTGATGTGCGCTATGTGTGAAGCCTGACATGGGGCTCCATCCCAAGACCCTAAGATCATGACCTAAGCTGAAATCAAGAGTCAGATGCTTAACTGGCTGAGACACTCAAGTGTCCACAATACATTTTTTTTCCCGATACAAAGACCCATTATTATTACCCCATCCCAAACAATGAGCTGACATTTATTAAGTATTGAGAATCTTTTCTGGACAAGACTCAGTGCCCAACACTTTCCTACTTAGATTCTAAGATGGCACATTTGATTATTTGATTAATATCTTCCCCTTGCCAATCACACTCTAAGCTTCCTGAGGGCAAGAAATATGTCTGTCTAGTTTGCTGATGTAGCAACAGCATCTGATACGTATTTAGCAAACAGCACTCAAAAATGTTGAATGAATGAGTACTAGAGAATGGAGAGGCTATCGCAAGAGGTACAAAATGATGCAAGCTGCAGTCTGCAGTGCTAACCAGCCTAGGCGGGTGCTGGAGGCACAGCAGATGCCAGGTGCTTAGTAGAAGGCACTTAGGAATGGGAGTTGGGCTTCTAGCACAGTAACAAGTACTTTGACAGTCAACTAAAACAGCGCTGTGAATGACAAAGGGCTGTATTCCTGCTATAGGTTAGGTGTTAGAAAATGGGCTTCGGAGCCCCAATAAGATCTGGGTTCAAGTCCCAGTTCTGCGATTTACTAGCTGAGTCTTTGGGTGATACTTAACCCACCTGCACACTTGTTTCCTCACTGGGAATAGGAGCCCTGAATGAGTAAATGCACGGTAAGCACGGAGTCCAGTATCTGGCTTTGAGTTGAGCTGCACAAGTGTTAGCTCTTACTGTTTCCTGCCATTAAAGCAGACTCTCTCCATCTTCCAGCCCTGAGTCAGGTTCCTTAGTCTCCGCGAACACCACCCCCCACGTTTTTTTTTTCTGTTTATCATCACATGGCTCCATGCATCTGTCCCCACCTTTTGCTTCTCTCACAGGGACTGATCATGTACCCTACTTTTCCTGCTTAGACTTGTATTTAACAAGTAAATATTTTTATTATACTCATTATGTACCATATCCTATTACAAATGCTTGAGAGATTTTTTCCAGTTTTATTGAGATATAGCTGACGTCTAGCACTGTGTAAGTTTAAGATGTATAGCATAATGCCTTGACTTACATATATCATGAAACGATAACTTTAATAAGTTTAGTTAACATCCATCATCTCATAGAAATACAAATTTTTTTTTCCCTTGTGATGAGAATTCTTGGGATCTACTCTCTTAACTTGCATACACAGGACACAGCAGTGGTAACCATAGTCCTCAGGCTGTACATTACATCCTTTAGTCCTTATTTATCTTATTACTGGAAGCTCACAGATTTTAATTCCTTAGTCCCCAGGACAACCTTCTGAACTCAGTTACCATTTTTCAGATGAGAAAATTGAGGCCAGGAGATTTCAGTAACTTGCTGAGGGCACTCAGCTGGGAAGGGGCCCTGCTAGGATTCAAACCCAGGCATGTCTGTTTCTGAATGCTGTGTCTGGAGCCCAAGGACCACGCTGACTTTCTGCCTCACAAGGTCCACCAATCATTCTCTGAGCCAGGCACAGCCTTGCCAGCTAGAGCTGAAATTGCTTGAGGAAGGAACAACCAGGCTCCTGCCTCCCAACATCTTTGTTTTTCTGAAGAGAGCAGCACCATGTTTAATAATGCAGCCTGCCTCTTAGGAGAGGCCCAGAGATCCCTGTAAGAACTGAGAGGTTGCACAGCTTAGTCAGGGAGGATATTCCAACTCTGCTCCAAATTCCCCACCAATGGGAAGGGAATGGAGGCACATCCCATGCCACTGCCTGGGTTGTCGCTGTACCCAACACACCTTTATTTTGCACGAACATAGGGCATGGTGCTAGACATAAATTCTTGAGCAAGACATCTGCAGCCCTTGAGTCTGGGATAGTGCTGGGAGACAAGCAAGGACATAGACCATTTTAAAACAATGTTGTGAGAGTAGCCCATGCAGCCCCAAATCCCAGGTTGGGCTGAGGGACAACCTAGCTAGTGAAGACTTCTAAATGCAAGTAAGTATGAAAAAGGAATGAGTAAGATGGGTGGACATCGGCCATGTCAAGGATATTCTCTGAAGGCAAGATAGCAAAACAGGTTTTTCAGGCAAGATGGGCCAACAACACTTCCAGACCACAGACTTATGGAAAATAGTTTTTATTAGCCCATTTTTCAGATGAGAAAATGAAGACTCAGGAAGTACCTTGCTTAAAGTTGCCCTGCAAGTAAGTGGTTGTTCCAACACATCCACCCCAGGTTCTGGGAAGAGGCTTTTATAAAACATGCACATCAAAGGATGATGCAGCTGGTGGGCAGATTTATAGACCCAACTTCTCACGGATGGTCTGGTACTGCCTCTGACCATGGGAAAAGTTACTTGAACTTCCTGAGCTCCAATTTCCACATGTTTTCATCTGCCAGAGGGTCATTTTCACTTCTACTGGCAAATGGAGCAGATATGAATATGTCACAAGTTAGAAATTGCACATCAGTAGCCTGGATTAAATACAGCCCACGGAGGGCAGAGAGAGCCAGTGATTTTAGACAGACTTTACAGATGAAGTTTGGAGCAGTTTATTACTTGCCCAAGTTTGCATATCTGAAATGTGGTGGAGCCAGGATTTAAACTATGATGGTCTGGACTCAGCATCTATGATCTTAAAGAGCACACTCTTGGCTACTTTTTTTGTGCAGAGAAATGGCAACAGGCACTCTGCCTTTGTTTGGAAGACATTAGGGAGTAGTGGGGACTACAGTGAACTACAGAGTCCATGCCCTGACTAAAGGAATGCTTCTGTGATTGATCTTGGGTAAGGCCAGTGGATGTTTTATACCTCAATTTTCTTTTCTGTAAAATTGGCATAATAATTATGCCTATTTCATAGGGTTATCTTGGAGACTAAGTTAACATGCCCAGCACCGAGTAAACATTACATAAGTATAAGCTGTTACTATTGTTGCTATTTGAGAGGTGAATTTTGTCTTAAACATTCATAAGGCCCACTTAAATATGGTATGGTGAGCTAGGTACACCCTGATGATCAAATTCTGAAAGCATTTCTGGGAACTTTTCCTCCTCCTTCTGAGCAATGGTTGAGTCCATGGAGGGATCAGGGAAAAGAACCAAGGTCTCCAGGCCACAAGCCATGAGCTCCATGCTTCATCAGCTGCCTTCATAGCTCACTGCGGAAGCCCCTCAGTGAGTTCATGGTTACCATCGGCCGCTAGGCTGAAAAGAATGTGAGGTGCCACGGGCAGCCTTCCAGGGACCCAAGAAGGGAGGCCTAATCCTTTCAGGATGTCTCAGGCTTCAGATAAAACCCTTCCTGTGTTCCAGCTCATAGCTGGCAGGAGCAATCGGCAATGACTGATTGCAATGGGTGAGTTGTCGAAAAGATGTGTGTGTGAATCAAATGCCAGCTAGCGGAGGCAAAGCATGCATTCAGGAGGCTGGTGGGAAGACCACCAAGTGCACAATGGTTTGTTTTGCACCTACTGTATACTTGGCTCTGGGCCAGGCTTTCAGGAGGTAAGAAGTTCACCTATATGTACTGCTTCTGAGCACTCGGACAGTCATTATCTCTCTTGATCCTTGGCACAATCCTATATTGCAAGCATGCCTCATCTCCTGGGTTTAAAGATGGGTAATAGCAGAAAGTTTGTTTGAAATTACAAAGTGTAACAGGAACTAGATACCTGTTGGCCAAATTCATTTCCTTTTTCACCTGGGTACCCAGCTGGACCACATTTCCCAGCAGCCCTTGTGGTTGGGGGCAGCCATGGGACTGACTTCTGATCACTGGAAGGAATGAAATGCTGGTGAGAATGATGAATGGGCCTGACCCATAACAATCTTTCCACATAGTCCTCTTCCCTCTTTCTCATCAGCTAGCAGATGCAGACAGCCTGTGGAGGATTCTGAGGACATAGGGATGATGGAGCCACAAGAGGCAAGTTGTCCACCCGGACACCTGAGTAACTGGTGAAGTTCTGCCACATTAAACTCTTGAGAAGTGGACTTCTTTTGCAGTAGGCCTCCTAGTTTGCTTTCCTCCAACAACTGGCCTACCCTAATATATACAGTAAGACCAGAACATGGGTTTTAGAGGCATTTTTCTACCCTTTTCTGAACAAAGAGACAAATCCCTTTATGTTTGTGGGGTCTTTGGATTTTACAAAGCATTTGAAAAAGCAATGGAACAGTCTCTTCCTTCTACACCACTAACCACTGGGCTGTGACTCTCATCCACTGTGGGAAGCTCTCAGATGGGGTAAGGTGTCTGGGCTAGCCATAGCTCTGGTACCTATTACACACATAGCAGGTACCCTTCTCAACCAGTTCTGTGAGAAAATTAAGCCCCCAATCCAAAGGTATCCCTTGCACATGATAAAAGAAACTTCTCTCCTGTCCATCTATAATGGCATGAGTTATGTACCATGCCTGGGAGAACTGTGAAAATAG
Source organism: Meles meles (assembly GCF_922984935.1). Lineage (NCBI taxonomy): Eukaryota > Metazoa > Chordata > Mammalia > Carnivora > Mustelidae > Meles > Meles meles. Next base: position 14,094,214 of record NC_060072.1, on the reverse strand, counting down.
ACACCCACGTAGTTTTCTATGTTCTGTGGTTCACAGGAGCATCTCCCAACTGTAAGCCACTTCCCTCCTCTGAGTTTTGGTTTTCTCATCTGTAACCCCACAGGGTGGAACGAGATGAACTTGAGAGTTTCTTGCCAGCTATAATCTCATTCAAGAAAGAATATTTTGATTCCTGGATGGGTCAGACATTCTTCTACATTATTTCATTTAGTCACAAAATGAAGAGGAATAAGATTTGGGGGGGGGGAATAAAAGAGCAATTGGAATTCCTCACTGTTCGTTGCTTTTCACAAAAAGTTGCTATTCAGTATACTTAAGGTGGGTGGCAAACTGATGTAGAATACTGTGTTCGCTTGTGCCGTCGCTGGGCCTACAATCTAGCTGGGAAGACAAGAAGCATACATACAAAATCAAGAAACATCCTGGAGAATGGGGCACGGAGTCTAGATGGTCAGTTAGCAGAGGGAAAACTCTACCTTAATTCCCCCCACCCACCTCCAATTACTGCTTCTCTACAGACACAATTACACTCTGAGCATTTGCTGCACGCCAGACACTAAGTGGGTGGTTTGCCTTCATATTTCATGCTCACAGGAACTCTTCCAGGAGGGCATGAATGTCCTTTTTCAAAGAAGGGGGATACAAGAGGCACATGGATATTAAGTTACTGATCAAAGCCCCCCCACAGGTCACCTGAAGCAGGTCTGCGTGATTGCAGAGCCTGCATCCCTTCCTTTGCCTCTGTTCTACTCTAGGCACAGCTCTGTCCCAACCTTCTAGTTGTTCCCACTTCCCCAGCTCTTGAAGAAGAGAGTCTGGCATCCTGCCCTTTGACAGTCAAGAACGACAGAATCAGATCGCTGGGGACACCTCAGCTTGCAGGTCCCCCCTGGCAGAGAGGTCCCACATTGAGTTGGGGTGCAGCATGGTAGGCATCATCAGCAGAGCCTTCCACACGCTAGCCGACCAGTCCCCAAGACAAGACAGCTAGAGGTTTGCACAGCTGGAGCCCTTGGGGAAAAGCCTGGAAGCAGCTGAAACGAACTGACCCCATCTGGAAGCAGAGCCCCCTCCAGGGACAAGGAGGGAGGAAAGGAGACAGGAAGTGGCTGATCTGCCAGTTCTCAGGAAGCCGCAAGGCCTGAGAGAAGCCATTCCCTGGAAACCGAAGATCTGGCGTTTCTCAACGTGTGCTCCTGGGACCCCCTGCATCACATGCACCTGGCATGTTAGAAAAGGGGATTCTCAGGCCACAAACATAATGAATCCAAATCCTCAGGAGGGGAGAACAGAAATCTGCATGTTAGAAGAGTTCATTAGACATTTCTGATGCTCACCAAGTTTTAACAATAGAAAACCCCACTTCTCTGAAATAATTATACCAAGTTCTTCCTTAGATGTACCATTCATGCCTGCCATTTTGCCCATCAGTGATCCTTAACCTCAGGAGAAAAATAATAAAAAGGTTACTATCTCTTGAGTATTCACCATCTGTCCCATAATCTAAGCACTAGATGGATCAACTCATTTAAAATCCTCACAGCATCCTTATAAGATAGGTACTACCACTAGCTTCATAGCATATGTAAGGAAACTGAGGCATAGAGAGGCTAAGAAACTTTAAAAAGTTACAGAGTAAGTGGCTCATCCACATAGGGACCCAGGCCAACTGACTCTCAAACTCGAGCTCTTAATCCCTATGACACACAGACACTGTAGGAGGTTCCATTTTTGGAAGACCCACTGAGTGCCAGACCCCCTGCCCAGGCACTTCAGGCATCAAGCAGACATTAACTGAATGTCTTCTATGTGCCAGGAACTGTTCTACGTAAGCTCCAGCCAGGTCAGAACTATGATGAGATAAGTAAAGCATTCAACTCGGGAACAAATTTTCAGGGAGAGGTACCCCAAAACTCAGTAATCAAGATAAATAATATTTAAAGCAATCAAATCACCAAGCTATGGTCTATGGGCTGGACACCCATTTCTGCAAAAATTTTACTAGTGGACAATAATTTAAGAACAAAACACTCAAAAACACATGCTCTAATGGAGCACAGAATAATATCTAATCCTTAGCACAATGACCCCCAAGGGTAGGTATTAATACCTTTACCGTTTCATATACACTTATCTCCCAATGGATAGCTAATGATTATGAGGTTGAACATGCCAGGTGCTGTTTTATACTACCTTACAAATATTATTTTATTTCTCACAACCTCCTTATAAGGAAACGATCGTTGTCATCCCCATTTTACATATGATAAAACTAAAGCACAAATTAGTTTTATAATTTGTCTAAGGTCAACACAACCAGTAAAAGGCAGAGCTAAAATCTGAACCCAGACAACCATACTCCAAAGGCCATACACTTTTAATCAGAAGAGTATACATGTATGTAAACTATATCCCATATGTCAAATCTGGTCAAATCCAGCTCACCACCTGTTTTTGTAAATAAAATCTAACTGGCACACAGCTATACTCATCCACTTATGTATTATGTAGGTCTACTTTCACACCACAGTGACAAAGTAGAGTAGTGGTGACAAAGACCATATGGGCTGCAAAGCTGAAAATATTTGCTATCTGGCCCTTAACAAAGTTTGATAACCCCAGCCCTTAACCACTGTGCAATGCCCTGTGATCAGCACAGAAGCTCACACTCAGAAGGGAACAGAGATGGGATAGGAACGCAGGTATGTCTCTGAAGATCATTACTTTTCAGCTCTACCTGGCTAGGGACTCCCTGATGAATGCCAATGCCTCCTTGTTTCCCAGAGTTTAGCACAATGCTTGGCCCAGGGAAGGTGTTCCATAAATGTTCTTTGAATAAATGAATGGTCAAGCCTTAGCATATCATACTGTGATCAAGCCTAGAGGAACAATTATCTGGGAATGTCCAGACTTTCTGGTATATCCGTTACAAGCCAAGACTCATGGCGTCTGGTTGCTAAGGTAATCTACTCTAATAGCCTAAATTGACTGATAGACTTGAAATGTTCTGAGGATGTCTTAATTATCTGTACCTAGTATGCTGCCCATCTCAGATTAGAGAATCTCAGTGATCTCCATCTAAATCCAATGATTAGTCTAAACACTCAACCTAATTTGCTTTGCCCTTGACACTAGAGGTCAGGGTCCTAGTCTTAGGCCCTAGTCTCAGGCCCTAGTCTCAATCAAGAAAGGGATTTGTGAGTTGGAGAAACCTGCTTAAATCCTGGCTCCTTCGCACCCACAAGCTGTGTGACCTTGAATGAGTTCCTTCACCTCTCTGAATCTCAACCTTCTAACCTGTGCCATACAATCTACTGCAGGGAGAGGATCTATGCAGAGCCAGCAGCACAGGCCACTAAGCAGGCCTCAGGGGATGGCTGCAATTCTTTGTTATGATGGAGACAGTTTAGGAGAGCTGTCTGGTGAAAGACCCCAAATCCATTATGCATGTTTTATCTTTGTGCTCCCAGGGTCTTGAATAAACAATGTCTTCATCCAGTTTTTTAAAAGACACTAATTCCGCCTCAGAATAACCACCCCTCCCACCCCAGCTGAAATCTGGCCGGCTCTGTGCCTGGCTGCTGGCCTGAATTTCCAAACACTGTTGGTTTAGCATTTCTCAAATGTATCCTATTAACACTATGAACCTGTCAGCCCTCCCTTCTCTCTGAGCTCAGGTCTGACCTGCACAGCGAGAGATGGAGCCAGCAGTGTGAAGTCAACCTCCTGAACTTTCCTTTGAGAAGCAGGGTGGTGCCAGGGTCAGTCTGCCTGGGACTGGGGGCACCTGTCACCATTTGCAAGGGGGGGGTGCACCCAGGTCAGATGCAGACATAGGCGGTGTGCTCAGAGACTGGGAGGAAGCGTGTTGGAATGAGGGGCTCTGGGAAATGTGAGCAAAATACATTCTCCAGGTTGCCACTTGAGGGGAAAAAACAAGACCCTGAAAGGAGCTTAGCAAAAAACAAGACCCTGAAAGAGGTTTAGCAAAAAGCCACTACTCTGGGAATCAAGAATCAGCCCTGCTCTGGCATGGTCTTCAACTCACTCACTGTGCAACTCACTCACTGTGCAACTAACTCACTGAGGTACTTGCCCTCTCTATGGCACATTTACTCAAAAATGAATGGGTTAAGGTGGGCCATGTGTTTTCCAACTTCTGCTTGGCAGCAGAGCTCTTTCTCAAACAAATTTTTCCTTGAAATTTTAATATATAAATAGATGAAAGTGGAACAGATTGTCTGGGTGAAATGGGGGTGAGAAGGGGAAAGAAGGAATCCTGCCTACTCCGCCCCCAGACCCAACAATCGGAAAGAAACTAGGAGGTACCTCTGTGGAACAGGGCTCAAGAACCACATGACATGATAGCCAATCTATAGACTCTCATGCCCCAGCAGCCTCAGATCCTGGCATCTGTAGCTGCCGTTGCTGATAAAAGTAATGGCTTTTATTTATTGAGAACTTTCTTTGTGCCAGAGGCTGGAATTTGCTTCTATGTACTTTACTTTGAGAATCAGTAGAGTGCCGTGATTTAAATCCCAGCTTCACCAGTTTAGCAGCTGTGTGACCCTGGGCAAGTTAATTAATCTCTATGCCTCAGATTCTTCATCTGGAAAATAAGTTGTTCAGGGGATTAAAGAAATTAATCTCTATAAAAAGTGCCTATAACAGCAGCAGGCATGTAGTAAGCAATTTGATGTCAGTCATTTTGGTCATGACTGCATAAATTAGATATCTAATATTTATAAGCACAACTCTGCTTCACAGGTGAAGGAACTGAGGCATGGAGAAGTAAAGTGTGTACCCCGATGTCACACAGAAAGTTAATGATGGAAAGAGGACCTGAATCCAAGTCTGCTCAACTATACAGACTGTGGTCTTAACCCAGCCGGAACTGCTTTGCTGTTGACCCTAAAGGTCAGGGTCTTGGTCATAGTAATTGCTTAAGGGGTTCCAAGCCTAGGTGGAGGGGAAGTTAATGATGACTACAGTAATTTATGCCTACATGAATTTTGGTATCACAGGCTCCAGAGTTTGGGCATCTTAGTGAATATAGGTCCCAAGCAGAGACTGGGAGATGTGTGGTTGCCAAGCCGAAGTCTATCTGCACTTTTTTCTACAAGCCAATTTTCCAGTCTTTCCTACTGACCCATAAGACATCTTTGTGTAAATGAGAAAAAGGGCAGAGGCACAGGTAAACAAAGAATGGACAGATTCTCAGCTCCCACTTGGAAGGTAGCATTATGCTTTTGAGCAGTGCACAAGTTGCATAGCCTTACACAACAACCCTTACTTTCTCCTGCCTTAGTGTTTGGTAAAGAGAAGCACAAAAAGAGCATAAATTTGGCTGGATGAGAGACAAAGAATGGACTCAGCCTTGCCCTGATGCATGTGGTAGCCCTGGATAAGAGGAGGGAGCATGGACGCTGTGCAGTCAGGAAGCTCTGCATGATCCCCATAGCCCAAAGCAAAGGCAAGCCACACAGTTACTTTATCTCTTTATGTTTCTTTCTCTCAGCACTGAGGGTGGTAATAAAAGATGGCTGTATGGCTCTCTCTGGGGAGCTGAATGGGAGCCAAACCGTCATATGGTGAACAAATGCTCCAATTGCCCAACTGCAGAGCTGCTATTGCATGTTATTAAAATGGCAACAACCTCTCTCCTGACCCCTGACCCATGGAAATGGGTAGTCACCAGCCCACCCACCCAGAAAGTCCCTGTGCCCTGCCACCAACAGAGGTCCAAACACTGGCTCTAACATTTAGAAAAAGCAGGGGGCGTGGTTTATAGTTGTGAGAACGTAGTTTTTACATTCAGTCAGAGCTGAATTCAAACACCAACTCCACCCCTTGTGATTTGCTAGACACTGGGTAGGATACCGAACCTTTCTGAGCCTCAATTTCCCAAGTACAAAATACAACTTATCATACTGACTATGCAGGGAGGATGTAAGAATTACAAATAACAAATGTAAAGTGCCCAGCAAAGTGCCTGAGACATAGTATGTGCCTCAAATAGCCCCACAGATAGGTCATCAGTGAAGACTGACTGCAAGCCAACTGAGGACCAGGTAGGTGCAGTGAATGTCATAGAGGAGGGTTTAAGTGGTTTCTCTAGGGGAGTGACACTTGAGCAGAGATCTGAAAGATGAGTAGAAATTTTCTAGGTAAAATAGGGAGGAAACAACTTTCCAGCAGAGGCAACAGAACATGTGGAGAGAATGGATCGAAGACCTGAGTAAAAGTCGATGTGGCTGATGGAGAGACCACGAGGAGGCAGCCAGGAAGGTGGGCAGGGACTAGAAAACGCAAGTGCTCTTGAAAGGGTTTTAACTGATGGCATGACACGATCAAATCAGAGTATTCAAAAGCTCATTCCAAAAAGGATACACATTGCATGATTCTATCTATACAGTATTCTGCAAACGGCAAAACTATAGAGACAGTAAAAAGAACAGTGGCTGGTAGGGTATGGGGGGTGAGAAATGAACAGGCAGAGCACATGGAATTTTTAGGGCAGTGAAACTCTTCTGAATGATATATGGTAGATACGCGCCGTGATATATTTGTCAAAACCCATCCAATATGCAACATGGAGAGTAAACTCTAATGTAAACTATGGACTTTGGACGATTATGATGTGTAAATGTAGGGTCATGGACTGTAACAAATGTACCACTCTGGTGGGGGATGTTGATAGTGGCAGAGGCTGTGCACATGTGGGTATTTGGGAAATCTCTGTACCTTCTGCTCCATTCTCCTGTGAGCCTAAAACCTCTCTAAAAAAGTAAAGTCTAGTAATAAAAAAGGAGGGAATGAAGGAATGAAGGAAGAAAGGAAGGGGGGAGGGAGGGAGAAAGGAAGGAAGGAGAGGGGAAAACCCTGGCTGCTGTGTAGAGAATAGATTGGAGGTGGGCTGGGGGATTGGGGAGGACCAGTTATGTTCTGAGCTCCTTGGGGCAAGTTACCTAAGTTCTGAGAGCTTCAATTTCTTCATCTGTGATATAGGGACAAACATATAAAGTGACACAGTGCATAGGAAATGCCTCGCAGAAAGCCTGGCACCAGACAGGCACTCAGTTCACACCCGCTGAATGTGAAAGAATGAGCATGACAATGTGAAGAATGGCAAAGCGCCTCAGGATACAAAAGCTCTTTGTGTGGTGACAGTGGACATCCTGTGATGGTAGAACACAGGTAGCTTCATAGCAGGTAAAAAATCTCACTGTTTACTAAGAAAGGCAAAAATATTTATCAGAGTAAGTGCCCCAGGGCTAAAGCTGTGTTTCCTGCTTTGGGGGAAATTAGTAGCAATCACTGCTAAGATTTTATTGAGTGCTAACTATGTGGCACGTACTGATTTAAGTGCTTTATGTGAAAAAGCCCATTTCATTTCCTCAACCAGTCCTTCCACTGAGTACTGTAATTACCTCTGTTTTGCATCTGGGGAAACCAAGGCACACAAAAAAAAAATTCATCGGGGCACCTGGGTGGCTCAGTGGGTTAAGCCTCTGCCTTCGGCTCAGGTCATGATCTCAGGGTCCTGGGATCAAGCCCCACATCAGGCTCTCGCTTGGCAGGGAGCCTGCTTCCTCCTCTCTCTCTCTGCTTGCCTCTCTGCCTACTTGTGATCTCTGTCAAAGAAATAAATAAAATCTTAAAAAAAAAAATTCATCGGCCTGCCCAGCATAAGTGACAGAACTGGCTTAAAAGAGGATGGAAAGATACAAACCTGAGTTAACTGGGGAAACAGGCTTTGCTGGCACAGAACAGTTGTAAGATCGCACAAAGCAGACCAGCCATGATCAAGTATTATATCACTTGGGAAACAGTATGGTATAGCTGTTAAGATCGGGCATTAATATTAGCTGCCTAGGTTGAAATCCTGGCTCTTCAACTTTCTGTGTTACCTCAGGCAAGTTATATAGTTACTCTTTGACTCAGTTTTCCCATCTGTAATAGGGGGATCATAACAGGCCATATCTTATGGAGTTGTGTGAGGATTCAATGGTAAAATGCTTGTAATTCACTAGCTTATCATATTATATGGAAAACAGTAAGAGCTCAATGTATGTTTCAGAGCCAAGGAGGACAATAGGAATTTCTGGAAACGTAAGCCTGTGGCTTCAAGCAAAGGTTGGGGCTCAAACTCAACAAACACCCAGCTAATTGTTATCAAGTATGATGCTAGGGGCCCGCTGGTTGCAGTGATGAATGCAACATGTTGTCTGCCTCGAGGACCTCTCAGCCTGGTGGCAGGGAGGCAGGCTCAAATACAGAAAATAAAACAAGAGGCAGGACATAAAAATCAGTCACTCATGCAACCAAAATAGTGACAGCCACCATTCTAAGCACTAGGGACATAGTGAATTGTAAAACAGATGAAATCCCTGGACTCAAAGAGTTTATATTTTCACGCTGGAGACAGGCAAGGAACACTTCGTACATGGGCCTTGCAGACCGTGGTTAGGTCTGAATTTCACTCTAAGAGGGTGGAAGGTCCTTGCCAGATTTTAAACATGAGCTTGGTATCTGGTTAAATTTTAGAAGAATCACTCTGGTTGCTGTTTAGAGAATGGACTGAAGAGGGATTAACATGTCCTCAAACTCTCTACTGCTCCTTTCAAGAGGTGGGGGTCTCCTTAAATCTAGTTTTCCTCTGTGCCCATCCCCAGCCACTAGAACATGGCAGAAGTCATGCTATGTACCTTGTAATTCTGGCCTTTAAGACACAGACACCTTCCACCCCTCTTGTAATCTGTCCTCTTATAAACCAGCTGCTATATGAGAAGTCCGGCTCCCCTGAGACTGCACTGCTCTGAAGAAGTGTAATAGTCACGTGGAGAAGAAGGGATCATGTGGAGGGGCACTGAAACACCAGGCATGAGCGTGAAGCCCACTTGGGCCTTCCAGTCCAGCCAAGCCACAAGCTGCATGTTAGCTTAGCCAACACCAAATGAAGCTGGAGTACTGCATAACCAAGTTCTGCCCAGATCCTTGACCCACAGATTGAAAGCAAATAAAACCGTTGTGGTTTTAAGTCACTACGTTTTAGGGAAATTTGTTACATAGCAATTGAGATGTGGGTGATGGCAAGGAAACCAGTGAGGAGGGTACTACAGAAATCCAGGAAAGAGAGAAAGGTGACTTGGCTTATGGTAGGAATGGCGGTGGAGAATCGTAAGATACATATACATAAGTTACACACACACACCACCATCATCATCAGTGGGAGAAACTCAGGGGTCTGGAGACCCTACACACCCCACAATGTTGGCACTGGTTCCCTCTCTGAAGCTTCCTCTTTCAGTGAAGGACTGGCTGTCCGAGGGTTGACTTTGCTGTTAGACACTTCACTGCCATCAGGATAAACGTTACAGAAGACACATTCCAGACTGCCAGGAAATAGGTTTAAGGCACATAAATATTACTTATTAGCAAAATGAAAAAAATGTCCCAGAAAAAAACCTGTTCATTTTGATATAACATCAAATATATATATGCAACTTCACAGTTTATCAACTATGCTCAGACATATAACCTCCTCTGATTCTACCAATTGTCCATCCTCATTTACAAATGAGGAAGCAAATTCAGAGCGGAAATGGTTACTGTTCTAATGTCCCACAGACATTATGTGCTAGAGCTAGACTTGAACCTATAACTTCTCTCAGTAAGTTCAAATTTTTTTTAGTATATGTCATTAAAATTTCCACATTTGTTTTAAAACTACATAAAACAATGTAGTTAAACAAATTTCCACATTTGTTTAAAACTACAAAGAATAAAATCATGTAGCATCCTGTGTTATAGTTGTCTGCCTCCTGCTCCTTTCCATAAGCTAGTTGTGCAATGGTTTCTAAAGTGGGGTCCAAGGAACTGGCATTGAAATCTTGTGGAAAGTGCTTGGCCTCCAGCCAGGAATTGGGCTTTCTGGTTTGGGACCTAACCATCTGCATTTTAGTAAGCAGGGCAGGAAGTTCCTAAATTCTTCACCTTCATGGGAAATTCTGAAAGTCACTGAATTGGTGGATCCACATGCCCTCAGGAAGCAATGGATTTACTTAAATGAAGAGAGTCAGAAAACAATTTAGCTAAGTAAATGAATCACTGCATCCCTGTTCTGGGGCTCTTCTTACTCTACAACATTGCCTTGGGTGGGAAAGGGGTCTAGGTAGTCTCCCCTTCTCCCTCCCACCAGGTAGAGAAGAGTGTGCAAAACAAGTGGTGAAGAAGGGGCAGAAGGCACATATTAAGAGCAGACCCTGTTTCAGGCACTGGCGACTTTCCCTGTTTTAGTCCTCTAAGTAGGCATTATTTCCATTTTCCAATGGAAAAACCTGGGAATCAGGAGGTTGGGTTACCTGGGCAATTGCACAAACAGCAAGTGGGGATTCAAGATTGGAACCCAGGACTGCCTGACTCCAACCCTAGTATTTTTCCCAGTATCAAACTGGGAATCAGGTGGCAATTAGGTGGAAGGATAGTGTCATATAAAATCACAGTAGTTTGAACCCTACTCACTAGCTGCATGGCCTCAGACTAGGTATTCCCTTTCTTGGGAAGTGTCCATTTCTTTCAAAAGGGATGAAATTACTTATCACTGAGAAGTACTGAGTACCCCCATAGCTTTTTAGTAAAAAGTAATTGCTTAAGAATAAGAAAAGGCCAGAACGTCAAAGTCAAAATGTTGAAGTGACCATAATGGCAATTTCTCCTTCCCCTCCCCTTTCTTCCTCTTTCTATCTAAGAGAAAGAAAGTGAATGAGAGCAAGTACGGGGAGAGGGAGAGAGAGAATCCCAAGGAGACTCTGCCCCAGCACAGAGCCCGATGTGGAGCTCAATCTCATGACCTTGAGATCATGACCTGAGCCAAAATCAAGAGTTGGACACTTAACAGACTGAACTACTCAGGTGTCCATGGGCAATTTCTTCCACAGTGGACTGCGTTAGGTTGGGAACGGGTCCCCCGAGGGAACGTGAAATGGGACCCAGCATCCGAGCCATTCCCAGGAGCAGTGACAGCATGTGGGAAGAAGGTGCAGAAGGTTGTGGGGGCTGGCTGGTGGTCTCCCAGCCCCAATTTCTATGATTCTGGGAATCAGGAGCCACACTGTTTTTCTCTGTCAGAGTGCTGCTCCTTCTCTTGGGGGAGTTGGCAGATCCGCTGCTGGCCGGTTGGCTGGAGACGCATGGGCAGCAGAGCCTGGCATTTCTTTACAGACTCTCACTGTCTCTTTCTTGTGCAGCTTTCTTCCCGTTCCCACGCCCCACCTCTGCGAGTCCCCAGGGATCCTGCTTTCTCCTGCAGTTGTGAGGGCAAAGGCCCTGGGCGAAGAGATAGATGGGGGCCTTCCCCCTCCAAGGCTGCTCTGCTGGGACCCTCAATGATTCATTGTCCCTGGCCTCCCAGACCCCATAGTCCCTGGCAGAGGAGGTGGTGTGCCGGTCAGCAAGTCCGCGCCTGGTGCAAGCTACGGCTTTACTTTGCAAAGTTGTGAGATTCTTATTCATTCGAAGAGTCGGCTGGTCCTGAATGCTTTCAGCAAAGATTTAGGCACTGTGCCAGGTACTGGGGGGTACAATTCAGAAAAAAAGTCCTTAACCTGATCCTCAAGGAAGGTCCAGTCCGGTGCGAGGCATGAGAAGTAACAATAATGATCAGTTGAAGGCCAGTTCACTCCTTTACTCACTGAACAAATAGTTATTGAGAACTTCATATGTGACAGGCACTGTTCTAGGGCCTGAGAATATGGTGGTAACAAAACAAAGTCCCTGCCTACACAGTCTTCTGTTCTAGAAAATAGTACAATAAAACCAACTACATCTTTATATATATGTTACATTAGTGATCTATTAGCTAGCTAGCTTGTTATCCACCTGCCAAGCATCTATAATTTCAAAGAGTGCTAAATGCTTAAAGAAAACAGTGCTCAGTTGGGCCTTGAGAGCAGAGATAGTAGGTTCTGGCAAGTCTCTCTGAGGAGGCAGGATTTGATCAGAAATTTGAAAGGAAGTGAGAGGGTGAGGCACGGTGTTTTAGGATGAAAGAAGTGATTGCAAAGATTGTGCATCAGAAACCGCTTTACCTACTTTATACAAATCACTCTGAAAGTAAGGACCACTTCTTCCCTCTTTACAGATGGGGAAACCAAGAGCTAGAGCAAGGTGGAGAGACGTATCCAGGACCTTGTGGCTTGTGGAATGTGGGGTTTGGAACCACCCCAGGCAGCTGTCCCTCACCTGTGTGCATGTTTGCCACCAAGAGAAAGAGAGGAAATCTTCTCTCCCAAACCTACAGGGCTCACTATGCTCACTTTATTTAGATTTCTTAAGTCACCTCCCCTGTTCATACTTCCTCAAAAACCGAACCCTATGTCTTCTTTTGGTTCAACCATTTCTTATGACCTGCGATTAGAATGCTTATTTATTTGTTTTCTACTTTCTGCAATTTAGATAGATCTCAGCTCCACAAGGGCTATTGTCTGTTTTGTTCACTGTTGTTATCCTCTGTGCCTGGCACATCTTTAATGAGTAAATGAAAGGAAAGCAGGCAAAGCTCAGTAGGTGTGTAACGATTTAGGAGAGTTAAAGGGAGCACTTTTCCAAATAGACACAGGCACTGAGAGCAGAAACTGCACTCCACGTAATACTTGGAGTGTGCCTGGCACTCTGAATTTGCTCAATAAATATGTGTTGAATGAATATCTGGAATTTTTTTATTTTTTTTTTCAGTGTTCCAAGATTCATTGTTTGTACACCACACCCAGTGCTCCATGTAGTACGTGCCCTCCACAATACCATCACGTGCACCCATCCCTCCATTCCCCTCCCTTCCAAAACGCTCAGTTTGTTTCTCAGAGTCCACAGTTTCTCATGGTTCGTCTCCCCCTCCAATTTCCCCCAATTCACTTTTCCTTTCCTTTTCCTAATGTCCTCCGTGTCATTCCTTATGCTCCACAAGTAAGTGAAACCATATAATTGACTTTCTCTGTTTGACTTATTTCACTCAGCACAATCTCCTCCAGTCCGGTCCATGTTGATACAAAAGTTGGGTATTCATCCTTTCTGATGGAGGCATAATACTCCATCGTGTATATGGACCACATCTTCCTTATCCATTCCTCTGTTGAAGGGCATCTTGGCTCTTTCCACAGTTTGGTGATTGTGGCCATTGGGGCTATGAACATTGGGGTACAGATGGCCCTTCTTTTCACTACATCTCTATCTCTGGGGTAAATACCCAGTAGTGCAATTGGAGGGCCATAGGGTAGCTCTATTTTTAATTTCTTGAGGAATCTCCACACTGTTTCCCAAAGTGGCTGCACCAACTTGCATTCACACCAACAGTGTAAGAGGGTTCCCCTTTCTCCACATTCTCTCCAACACTTGTTGTTTCTTGTCTTGTTAATTTTGGCCATTCTAACTGGTGTAAGGTGGTATCTCAATGCGGTTTTGAATTCTAGGTTCTTGAAGCTCAGAAGACTCGAGGTAATTTTGTGTGAAATAAAGAGTCAAGGAACATTATTTTATAATGTGCTCTGATGGGATATTTGAGAATTCCTAGGACAGACAGGGAACTTGAGAGCTGATCGTGGCTCAGGAGCTAATGTGTGAGGAGGTTTGAACAAATCACCCTCTTCCCTCCCTCCCTCCCTGGCTACAGAGAGCCCATCTGTAAAATGGGGACACACAGAAAAAGGAAGAGAGATTCTTCTAACTCTGGATGTCGAAGATTTTATAAAATATCCTCTTCTCTGGGACAGGTCCACACATCTGTCTTGTCCCAAACATCTTCCCTGGAAACAGTACAACTGGGGTGGGTACCAGGAGGAATATCTGAGTCTTTGATCCCTTTCCTCAAGGTCTTGTGTTACTTAGGATTCTGGCTCCCTCTCTTCAACCCTCTCTGAGGTCTGACCTTCTAATGAGCGGATGCACATTATCAGCCACTGTGGTTTGAACGGGTGCCTGTAATTTAGTGTTGCCTAATGCTGGAAACTGAGAGTAAGGCTTGTGTAATTAGCCTGGGGCCTCATTAACATCTGCCTCCTTGGGTATTTTTCATTCCTGATTTCTCCTGTCCTGTATTTTGAATCCCATCTGTCTGTATAGGCATGGCTGCCCCCCGCTTTTTTTTTTTTTTTTATCACTCCATTGTGAAGCCAGTCTTGAATTTGGGCCCAGAACAGCCACGGCCATCACAAAGCATGAATCTTAGCATGCCCTGGGATGGCCCCTGCTCTGCTTTCCAAATAGAATTTTGCAACTCTACCGAGAACCTGGATGTCTGGGTTGCTCTTAAGCACCTCAGGCTGCCTGGCAGCACACCCTTAGTTTGGGAATTTGACAGAAACCAGAGTAAGGGACTCTATCATTTTAATTGCTATAATTGCTGATGATTTAACCAACTTGTGTGCAATACTCTGCTATTTATAAAACACTACAAAAATTGACCTTGAACAGAGACTTGCTCTGATTTGTTCACTGGTGATTTCCTAAGAGAATTATTCTCTTTTTGTGCCTCCTGCCCCCATTCTGTGGGGTCTTTGTGGAAGGCATCAACCTGGCTCTCTTACTCACTGGTCTCTGCTTAGCTTTGGCCAAAATGAGACCCCAGCTGGAGCCTGGAGGGCAAGCGAGGGAAGGAAGGTTGTGTGTCTTTCTCATGCCCACCGTGCTTCAGTCCCATGACTCTGGAGGTAGCTGAGTTCCTCCACCACGCTGGTTCAAGTTGGGGACTCTCCCATTCAAGTCTAGATGAAACCTATTAGATTAAAACCGCTAATTCTATTTCCTCTCCTGCCCCTTTGTCCCTGGAGATGATAATTGCTTCCTGCTGTTGTTAGATTCTGGATGCATCATGTTTCCTTAGCCTGACACACTCTGCTGTAAGTGGTTCCTTCATTATAATCTTTATATAACCCATTTGGGGGTGAATTCTGCTTTCTGCCTAGCTCCTGTCTGATACAATGACCAATATCTGGAACACAGCCTGCAACCTAGCAGGTCCTTAATAAATATTTATGGAACAAATGAGCAAACTTTTCACCAAACTATGTAAAATAATATGATTACCTTTTACAGATAAAGAAATGAAGGCTCAGAGAGGTAGCTCCTCAGATCTGAGCAACACATTTCTTTTTTAAAATTAATTATTATTTTTTTATTGTGTTGTGTTAGTCACCATACAGTACATCATTAATTTTTGACGTAGTGTCCCGTGATTCATTGCTTGTGTAAAACACCCAATGCTTAACACACACATCCTATACCCTGCATGAGCTTTGCACCACACTCAATGTCCTGGAGAAATCTCTGAGTCCTGCTGCTTTCTGTATAGGGACAGAGTTCACAGATGCCAGCCTGGGATAGGCTCAACAGGGCCAGATGCCATGGAGTGGACAGGGGTAAAGTGAGGAAGAGAATAACAAAATCCCGGATTTTAAAGACACTTGGAAATTCACTTGGCATAGAACCAAAAACCAGGGTTCAAATCCAAGTGCTGCCAATTCCTTTTTCCCCAGCCTTATTGGGGTGACTGACCAATAAAAATTGCATTTATTTAAGGTACACAACATGTTTTGATATATGCATATGTTATGAAATGATTACAACAACCAAGTTAATTAACATATCCATCACCAAACTAGTTAACCATTTTCCTTCCTGCTAAGAGCACTTGAAATTTCTCTCAGCAAAATTCAAGTATATAATAATTATCAACTACAGTCACTATACTGTACATTCCCCAGAATTTACTCATCTTATAAGTGTGTACCCTCTGACTAATGTCTTCCCATTCACCCAAATCTGCCAGCCCCTAATAATTACCATTCTATTCTTTGTTGCTATGAGTTCAGCTTTTTCAGATTCCACATACAAGAGAGATCATATGTATTTTGCCTTGTGTGTCTGGCTTAATTCACTTAGCATAATGTCTTCCAGTTTTATCCATGATGTTGCTAATGACAGGTTTCTTGCTTTTTATAAGGCTGAATAATATTCCATTATATATATATACACATACCACATTTTCTTTACCCATTCATCCACTGACAGATATGCAGGTGTTTCCACATCTTGGCAACTGTGAATAATGCTGCAATATGGGAGTATAGGTATCTCTTCAAAATAGTGATTTTATTTTCTTTGAAGATATACCCACAAGTGGGATTACTGAATCATATGATAGCTCTATTTTTAACTTTTTTTATTAAAAATTTAACCTTCATACTGTTTTCCACAGTGCTTGCGCCAATTTGCATTCCCTTGTTCCCACATCCTCACCAACGCTTGCTATCTTTTGCCTTTTTGTTAATAGCCATCCTAACAGGTGAACAGGATATCTCACTGTAGTTTTGATTTTTTTATTAAGTTCAATTAGCCAACATATTGGCTTTTGATGTAGTGCTCAATGATTTATTAGTTGCATAGTAGTTGCACTGTAGTTTTGATTTGCATTTCCCTGATTAGTGATGTTGAGCATCTTTTCATGTGCTGGTTGACTATTTGTATGTTTTCTTTGGAAAAATGTCTATTCAGGTCCTTTGCCCATGAAAAAAATCTGATACTTGGTCTTTTGCTCTTGAGTTATAGGGGTTCCTTATACATTTGGATATTAATCCCTTATCAGATAGGTGGTTCACAAATATTTTCCCCATTCTCAACATTGTATTTTCATTTTTTTTAAAAAATTTTTTTTAAAGATTTTATTTATTTATTTGACAGAGAGAGATCACAAGTAGACAGAGAGGCAGGCAGAGAGAGAGAGAGGGAAGCAGGCTCGCTGCTGAGCAGAGAGCCCGATGCGGGACTCGATCCCAGGACCCTGAGATCATGACCTGAGCCGAAGGCAGTGGCTTAACCCACTGAGCCACCCAGGCGCCCCTGTATTTTCATTTTGTTGACTGTTTCCTTTGCTGTGAAGAAATTTTTTAGTTTTACTCCTGTTAATTTTTTTCTAGTTTCATACAATTGTGGTCCACAAAGATACTTGTTATAATTTCAATCTTCTTAAAATTGCTAAAATTTATTTTGTAAGTTATCATATAATCTATCCTGGAGAATGTTCCTTGTGCACTTGAGAAGAATGTGTATTTTGTTGCAATTGGATGCAGTGTTTTGTGTATGTGTCTCTGTTAGGTCCATCTGATCTAAAGTGCATTTGAAGTCCAATGTTAGTTTACTGATTTTCCGTCTCAATGATGTAACCATTGTTGAAAGTGGATACTCAAGTTCTCTACTATTAATCTAATGCTGTTTTTTTCTTCCTTCAGAATTGTTAATACTTGCTTTATATATTTAGGTGCTCTGATGTTGGGTGCATACATATAATTACAATTGCCATATTCTCTTGATGAACTGACCCCTTTATCATTATACAATGCCCTTTGTTGTTTCTTGTTACAGTTTTTGACTTAAAGTCTATTTTGTCTGATGTAAGTATAGTGACCTTGCTCTCTGTCAGTTTCCATTAGCATGGAATAGCCTTTTCCATTCCTTCACTTTTAGCCGATGTACGTCTTTAAAATAACTGTTTATTTAAAGTCTCCTGCAGGCGGCATATTGCTGGATCTTGGTTTTTTTGTTTGTTTGCTTTTTGTTTTTTTAAATCAGTCAGCCACTCTGTGTCTTTTGATTGGGGAATTTAATCCATTTATTTTAGTTCTTATTTTTTAAAGATTTTATTTATTTATTTATTTGACAGAGAGATAGCAAGAGAGAAAGCACAGGCAGGGGCAGAAGCACAGGGAGAGGGAGAAGCAGGCTCCCTGCTGAGCAGGGAGCCCAATGTAGGGCTTGATCCCAGGACCCCAGGATCATGACCTGAGCTGAAGGCAGTCACTTAACCAACTGAGCCACCCAGGTGCCACCCCATTTACTTCTAAAATAGTGATTAATAGATAAGGACTTAACTATTGCTATTTTGTTATCTGTTTTCTGGCTGGTTTGTAGTTCTTTTTTTCTCTTGCTGTGTCCCTTTGTGATCTGATAATATTCTGTGGTGGTATGCTTTGAATCCTTTCTTTTTCTGTTTTGTGTATCTACTATAGGTTTTTACTTTATGATTACCTTGAGGCTGATATAAAATGTCTTATAGTAATAACAGTCTATTTTAAGCCGATAACTACTTAACTTCGATCACATACAGATTCTCTTTTATTCCCCCTTCCTACATTTTGTTTTTGATGTCGCAATTCACATCTTTTTATATTATGTATTCATTAACAAATGATTATAGCTATAGTTACTTTATATTATATAGCTATTTAAAAGACATAATACTTTTACTTAAAAAGATACTTTTGTCTTTTAACCTTTTATTAGAGTTAAAAATGATTTACACTCCAGGGGCACCTTGGTGGCTCAGTGGATTAAGCCGCTGCCTTCAGCTCAGGTCATGATCTCAGGGTCCTGGGATCAAGCCCCGCATCAGGCTCTCTGCTCCGCAGGGAGCCTGCTTCCTCCTCTCTCTCTGCCTGCCTCTCTGCCTACTTGTGATCTCTCTGTCAAATAAAGAAATAAAATCTTTAAAAAAAATGATTTACACTCCACCATTACATTATTAGAGTATTCTGCATCTGAACAAATACTTAAACATTATTGATGAACTTTGTATTTTCGTATGTTTTCATGTTACCAATTCATGTCCAATTCATTTCAGTAAATTCCCATTGCCTGAAAGTCAGGTGCTTGGATCCCCACAATAATTTCCTACCAAATGGCTGTGGTACTTTTGTATATCGCTCACAAGGAGAAACTTTCCACTTCTTTAAGCAGCTCTGTGAAACAGTCTCCCCCTTTTTGAACAGGTGGTCCAGGGCAGTGGTGCCCCACACAAGCTCCGACATCAGACTGCTTAGATTTAAACACTAAATTCGCCACTTAGCAGCTGGAGGCCTTGATTCCACTACCCAACTCACTGGTGCTTCAGCCTTCTTATCTAGAAAATGTGGATTATAATAGTACATACATACCTTATAGAGTTGCTGAAAGGATGAAATGAGTCAATACATGCTAAACGCCTGGAATAGTGCCTAGCACGTAGGAAGTGCTATAAAGTGTTTGCTAAATAAATAAAAATTCATGAATTTTGTATGTGTAATTCAAGCTGGCTTAATCAAAAAGGGATTTTTTTTTGGCTAAGGCTTGGAGATGAATCTGGATCCAAGGCCTTGAATAACATCATTGGGTCATTCACTCTCTGTCTCTCCCTTGGCTGTATTTTCCTTTGCTTGGCTTCAACCTCAGCAAAGCCTTTCCTCAAGGGAAAAAAGAGATGGCCACCAGCAGCTCCACATATCCATCCCAGCAGCTCAGCAGCCCCAGCAAAATGCACACGTGTCTCCCACCCAAGGGTTCCAGTAAAAGTGTCACAACGGTTTCCTCACTGGCTTGGCTTGGATCCCACTGCAATATTCTGATTCAGTCTGACACCAGCTGACATCAGCTCTAGATACCACACAGACCGTAAGTTGGGGAGGGGTCACCCAGATGGAAAATCTAAGTGCTGTTCCCCAAAGAAGAAAGAATGGATGCTGGAGAAAACCAGCTGTGGTCTCCTCTACCACCCATCCTGGCCAACTTTTCTGAAGGTACTTCCTATGAACATTACTTCAGAAGATGTAGGCCTTGCTCATACTGCTCACTTGGAAGTGATTAAAGGCATTTTCAATGCAACGCCTAATTCTCTTTGAAGGCATATACAGGGCAAGGGCACTGTTCAACATTCTACTTTGGGAGACCACCGTTAGGGCTTGAAACTGCACTACATGGCTGAGGAAGATTCTTACTGACTCCCTAACTGCAGGACACACCATTAGTTGGGCTGGGGCTACCTGGTTTGTGTGCACATTCTCCCAGGTCTAACTGTGGGTTGCCAAAGCAAGCTATCTAGCTGAGACAGTAAGCACCATCCTAGGCATGGACAGAATAAACCTCAACAGCTCCATGGAACCCTGAACCCAGGGCTTTGGCCATATTGGCAACGGCCCTCACAGCTCTGGCTACTCAAGGTATGATCTTCTACCAGCAGCAGCAACATCTGGTCCAAACCCATGCTGCTCAAACTGAGGCTGCAGCTCTGGCAGTATTGGCTGCATTTGGGAGACTGTAGGTAATTTAGAATCTGAGGTCCTACCTAAAGACCTAATGAATGAGAATCAGCATTTTATCAAGATCTTTATGGGGTGGATATGCATTTAAAATTTGAAAAGTACTACTAAATTAGTTTGCTAGAGCTGCCTAAAGAGAGTACCACAAGCTGGATGGCTTAAAACAACAGAAAAGTATTCTTTCACAGTTCTGGAGGCTAAAAATCTGAAATCAAAGCGTTGGCAGGATTGGTTTCTTCTGAGGGCTGAGAGAGAATCTGTTCCATTTTGTTCCATGTCTCTCTCCTCACTTAGGGTGATTGACAGCAATCACTTGCATTCCTTGGCTTATAGACACATCGCTTTAATCTGCTTTCATCATCACATGGCATTTTTCCCTGTGCCTCCGTGTCAGGAAACACACCCGGCCCCAGCTGACTCAGCCAGGGTGCAAGGCCAATGTTAGAGCTGTTTGGGGAGGTTCTCCGTCAGGCTGCTCATTGGAATCACCTAGGGAGCATTAAAACTACAGAGGTCCAAATCCTACCTTCAGAGATTCTAGTGAAGTTGGTCCGGCATATTCCTTGGCCATCAGGATTTTAAAACATTTCCCAGGTGATTCTAATCTATAGCCAAGTTTGAGAACTAAGAGGATGCATGTTCTCGTTTCTATGTATTACAAAATAAGACAATTCAGTTCCTTTTCCAGATAAGGAAGAAGGGTATAAATAAGCACAAATAAATCTGATAATTTATGAAGTATAATTTGAAGCATTTTTGTTTGATGCTCATGAATTTAAAATTACTGTCTCTTTCTTATCTTAATGATAATAAATTACTTCCTTTGTCCTAGTAACACTTTTCACCTGGAGTCTATTTTCCTCCCTGATATTAGTACAGCTACATCAGCTAGCTTTCTTTTGACCAGTTAAATGTGTATGTGTATGTGTGTGTATGTGTGTGTGTGTATATATATATATATATTTCCATCCTTTAACTTTCAAACTTCCTATATTCTTGTTTTAGATGAGTATCGTGAATGGAATATAGCTGGTTTAAAAAACATACTTTAAAAATTTTTAATGTAGATGCTCTATAAACTAGAGCATTCAGTCCTTTTACATTTAATGCAATTAATGATATATATTGGTGATAATAAATATTTAACAACTCAGAGGGTACTTTGCGGAGGTTGTAGTTCCGCAAGTGACCATGAGAGGGCGACTCCAGTGGACTCACAGGCATTTACAGCCTTGTAGAGATAGAGGAAATCAGGAATTTCCTCTCTGGGGTTCCACCACTGCTTCCAAGGGTGTGCTTTCCCTATAATGTTTGGGCATCCTCTGACCATGGGAAGAACAAGGATATGAGCTGGGGACAGCAATGGGGTGAACTGGGGGACAAAAGAGCAGTCCAATTGTCTGCCCATCCATTGGGTAAGTGTAGCTGAAGATACTTATTAGGTTGAGGGCAGAAGCTATTTACCAACTTGTATAGCAAATTTTAAATACTTTAATAACCAGCACTGCTATACAGGCCATTTAGAATAATAATCAGTCTGCTTATATATTTTGATTTAAATCCACCATCTTATTTTAGTTGTAATACACATTCCATGTTGGTTTTTCTCTTTCATGTCCTCTTTTACTATTTCTTCTATTACCTCTCTAGTAGCTTTAAAATATATATATATTTTATTTGTTAGGTTGAGAGAGAGCAGGGGGTGGGGTGAGGGAGGAATGAGGGAGAGGGACAATCTGACTCCATGCTGAGCCAGAGCCCAGTGCAGGGCCCAATCCCACCACCCTGGGATCATGACCTGAGCTGAAATCAAGAGTCAGACACTTAACTGACGGAGCCACCCAAGTGCTCCTCCCTCTCTTACAGCTTTTAAGTTTTACTACATTCTTTTCTTCTCTTTTTCTTTAAGTAATCACTTAAATTACTGGCAATTACATCATGCATCTATGACTTTTTTTTTTTAAGATTTTATTTATTTATTTGACAGAGAGAGACACAGAGAGAGAGGGAATACAAGCAGGGGGAGTGGGAGAGGGAGACACAGGCTTCCTGCTGAGCAGAGAACCCAACGCAGGGCTCGATTCCAGGACCCTGACATCCTGACCTGAGCCAAAGGCAGCCGCTTAACGACTAGTAAGCCACCCAGGTGCCCTCATCTATGACTTTTCACAGCCTGTTGTTAATCGATATATTTACTTACCTCCCTAACAATACAAGGGCCTCAGTACACCTTAATTCCATTTCCTCCCAGCCCATAATATCTCCCTGTCATGTATTTTAATTCTTTGTGTATTTTTTTAAATCTATAAGACATTATTATTATTATTTATAGACAATATGTATTTACATTTACTACCTTCTTTATCGTACACATCTTCTTGTAGCTCTGTTATTCTGGGATCATTTTCTTTTTGCCAAAAGCAGGTTCTTTACAATCTTCCTTAGTGAGAGTATTCTCTTTGTAAATGGTAAATGTTTTTATTTTGCCTTTATTCATAAAAAATGTTTCTCTGAAGATGGAAGAGCTTGGCAATTATTTTCTTTTGGCCACCTGAAGATGTTGTTCTACTGGTGCTACCTGGGAGCTGTCAGTTACTCTAATAAAGTAATCTGCCTTTTCCTCTCTGGCTGTTTTTAAGATGCTTTTCTTCATCCCTCTGCACTTACACTATTGTGTGTCAGTATAAAATTCTTTTTATTGATCCCTGAAATGTAGTAAGCTTCTGGTTTTGGTGGTTTGGTATCCCTCTGAAAGGTTCTCAACCATCATTTCTTAAAAGACTGCCTTGAACCATAAGAGACTATGGACTCTGAAAAACAACCTGAGGGTTTTGAAGGGTCAGGGGTGGGAGGTTTGGGCAACCTGAGGGTTTTGAAGGGTCAGGGGTGGGAGGATGGGGGAACAGGTGGTGGGTAATGGGGAGGGCACGTTTTGCATGGAGCACTGGGTGTTGTGCAAAAAGAATGAATACTGTTACGCTGAAAAAATAAATAAAATGGGGGAAAAAAAGAAAAAAAAAAGACTGCCTCTGCTCCATTCTTTTTTGGGGATTTTGTTTATTTTTTATTTATTTATTTATTTTATTAAAGATTTTTATTTATTTTTTTGACAGATCACAAGTAGGCAGAGAGGCAGGCAGAGAGAGAGAGAGAGAGATGAGGAAGCAGGCTCCCCGCTGAGCGGAGAGCCCGATGTAGGGCTTGATCCCAGGACTCTGAGATCATGACCTGAGCCAAAGGCAGAGGCTTTAACCCACTGAGCCACCCAGGTGCCCCTGGGATTCTGTTTAAATGAGAGACTTTCTCATAAGATCTAATCAACTCCTCTGCATTTCCTCTTTTTCTCTGTGTGCTTCATTAGGATAATTTCTTCAGCTCTACTTTTCACTTATTAGTACCTTTTCAATTGTGTGTCATATACTGCTAAACACAACACATCCAATAATTTTGATTAGTGTAGTTTCCATTTCTAGAAGTTGTATTTTATTTTATTTTTTTTTTAAAATTGGCTGTGTTGGGTGCCTGGGTGGCTCAGTTGGTTGGACGACTGCCTCTGGCTCAGCTCATGATTCTGGAGTCCCGGAATGGAGTCCCACATCGGGCTCCCTGCTTGGTCGGGAGCCTGCTTCTCCCTCTGACCTCCCCCTCTCACGCTCTCTCTCTCTCTCTCAAATAAATAAATAAAATCTTTTAAAAATTGGCTGTGTCACTTTTTATCGTTACTGTTTTCGATTTCTGGAAGATATCTTCAAACCTGATTTTTTTCAACTTAATAACTTTTTTTTTTTTTTTTAAAGAATTGCTGTTTGATGGGGAGAGTATGTGCTATGGTGAGTGCTGTGAATTGTATAAGACCGATGAATCACAAACCTGTACCCCAGAAACAAATAATACATTATGTGTTAATTTGAAAAAAATTTTAAGAAAGAAAAATACCAACCCCCCCCAAACAATGATATCTGGGGAAAAAAAAATAATTGCAGTTTGATTAGTCTAGTATCTGATGTCCTTCAGGTCTTTTTCTGTTATCTATTGTTTCTATTTCTTCTCATTCATGTCTATGAACAGTCTATGCCTGTTATCTCAGACTCTGTGCTAGCTATTATACAAAAAATTATTTGAAGCTTAGGATGAAAGTACCTTCCTCTACATGTGATTTGTTTTTTTACTTCTGGCATGTTTGGGATCACCATAAACCAAGTTTAAGGTTCCCTAGAAGACAAATCGAACTGCAGTTTAAGCTGCAATTACTTGTAAGGGCTCATGTACTTATAATTCACATTTACCTTGAAGATGTTGTCCTTCTGGGTCTCAGCTTATTGTAAGGAGGGCCTATCATTACACTCTCCACCTTGAGTGGACATTGATTTCTATCTCCCTTGTTACTGCTAGGCTATCAAAATCAATTTTCAAATTTGTCAGACTTAGCAAATTTCATAGAAGAATATAACTTCTGTACACATTCATCTCTCTGAGTTTCCTCTTCCCCATGATTTTCTATTAAATGTGCTGCCGAAGCGAGCACTCCCCATGATTTTCTTCTTGGTATTTGCTTAATGTCTTGCCAACTCTTTGAAGGCTTTCAAGATGATATTATTTAAAACCAGTTTTTTAAGTTGTTTTCCGTGGAAAAGTTGGTCCAAATAATCTAGCCCAACATTATTAGAAATGGAAAGCCACATAATGTCTCTCTTGGCACATGGTAGGCTCTCAGTGAATGATGACTGAATTAGTTGAATTATCATAAATAGGGTCTCGTTTTTTGCCTGTCTGCATTCACAAAGACTGCTTCCTCCCCTTACGAAGCGTAGAATATGCCCATATTCCACCACTGATAAGGGTTAGAACCAGTGCCACCTCTTCTTCAAAGTTCTTCCTGTTTTACTTCCCCAAATCTGAATCCTATTTCTTCCCCAGCTAAACCCTCATGAGATCTGGTCTGTATTATTCTGGTTGCTTAACATATTAATATTAGAAATACAGGTAGAAATATATTACTATAACTCTTTATCTCTTCGGTGGATTTGTGCTTTCTTGACTTTACTGGGCTTCTGAAGAATTTTCTCGCTACACCTCAAGCTCAGCATACATTATAAACTGATGCTCTGGAAAATGGCATATCCAGTACTTTAAGGTTTGATGTCCTGGGAGGGGATTCTTTGAATATTTAGTCTGCCATAGGCTGGAAACAGGCCATAGCTCGTTCTAATAAACCCTTACATCTGTACAGCTCTTTAGAATGGACAGGGCTATCTCACATCCATGTCTGTTACTTGTGTGCTGCACTCATGCTGCAGATGGGAATCAGAGGGTAAGAGAGACCAAATAATACACCTGAATAGAGCCACAAAGCCAGAAATGGAATCCAGTCTCTTCTCTGAAAGCCCAGGGCTCATTTCAGCCCACCACCACTGCTTCCCTCAATTATTTGTGTTGCTAGTCATTCCTATAGCAATAGCACCTAGCACTCTTTGGTAGTACTACTCGGTACATGAGAGTACATGTGGTGTAGAAGTCAGGTCAGAGGCGGCCGACAGAGGGGTTAGCTCTGTGAGGTATCCCACAACGTGCCTCTTGAATGAAGGCTTTCTGATTCTCAGTCCTCCTTACCTCACAACCTTGGTCCCATTTCTCATGACTTGCATGTCCACCATACAGCCCCCAGTAACATAGGCAGCTAGGTTCAACTCTGAGAATTCAGCCTGAAGGAGAAAGCAAAACACAAAAGGATTCATCAAAAACTAATGACACTAAAAACTACTAACATTTATTGGGTACTTTATGTGCCAAATACACATTTATGCCTCTCCTGAAACTTAGGAAGTTGGTAATATTATTTACTTTCCTTTCTGAAACCTGAGAAATCTGAGGTGCAGAGGCATGGTGTCATGTCCAAGGTCACATAATTAATAAAAGGCAAAGTTAGATCGAAACCCACCTGTCTCTGATTCAAGGACCTATGCTTTTAACCACTACTAATTTCTACTTCCTTGAAAGCAGAAGAAGCCACTCCAGCTTCAGGACTACACGAGGCCAAAGGCTGTTCAATATAACATTTTCTCTAGATTTCTTCAGCTTCAGGTTATGCAGTGGTAAAACATCAGAGCTAGTAATCATGTATCCCAGTTAATGGAGTCCTCCTTGTCATCTGCCCATTGTTTCCTCTTTTGGTCATGGCCCCTCCCCTTTATCCACCTACATGGTTACAGT
Organism: Meles meles; assembly: GCF_922984935.1. Classification (NCBI taxonomy): domain Eukaryota; kingdom Metazoa; phylum Chordata; class Mammalia; order Carnivora; family Mustelidae; genus Meles; species Meles meles. Next base: position 14,067,887 of record NC_060072.1, on the reverse strand, counting down.
ATAGGCACCATGTCTATGCACTGAAATACTGCTCTCACCATCACAGCTGATGGGGTTGGCACCTAACCCAGGGTGTAGGAATAAGGTGCCCTTGTATTAGAATTTGAAACTGCTGAGTGATTCGTGCAATTTCTTTCTGGGGCTGTATTTAATACATAAAACCTAAGTATAATTAAAGACCATGTTTCCTGCCATCTGGATTGGGAAAGTACAGAAAATAAGGGGGTGGAGGGAGAAATATCACAGTCACTAAGAGAGGAGGGGTAGAGGCAAGAGATGAGGAGTACTCTTGATGTTTATGTGCCAGCTACAATCCTACCCTTGGGTTTTAGGCAATACCTCTGTATCTTTGTAAGTTCATCTTTTTGCCTTTTTACTTGTTTAAGCAAGATCTGCTGAATTTCTGTTGCTTTTGACCAAAGCCCTATGGAATACATCCCTCCTACCAGATTATACACTCCCTGGGGACAGTGATTCCATGTTATTATAACCATCTAACTTTCCTAAGGTAATAAATACACCACTAGGTGGCTTAAACAGCAAAAGTTTCTTTTTCCATAGTTCTGGAGGTTAGAAGTCCAAAAATAAGGTGTTGGTAGGGTTGGCTCCTTTTGAGGGCCGTGAGGAAAGTATCTGTTTCAGGTTTCTCCCCTCAACTTGTAGATGGCCACCTTCTCCTGTCTCATCACACCACCTTCCTTCTGTACATGTCTCTATATCCAAAGACACCCTTTTTATAAGGACACCACTCACACTGCATTAGGGTCCACCCTAATGACCTCACTTTAACTCTAGAAAGATCCTATCTCCAAATAAGATCACATTGAAGTACTGGGCTTAGGACTTCAACATATGAATTTTGTGAGACAGTTGAACCTGTAACCCTATCCTAGAAAATGCATAGTACCAAACTGTGCCTTACACACAGAAGATGCCAAAAGCTATTTCTCAAGATTAAATGAATAAAAATAGCTTCTCATACATATGAAAAACTCACTATGTGCCAGATACTGTCCTAAGCATTTTACATGCACGAATTAATTTAATCCTCACACTTATCCAGATGAAAAAACCAAGGCAAAGAAAGATTAAATAACTTGCAAAATGTACACAGTACGTAACAGAGCCAGAATTTAAACCCAGGGAGTCTGACTCCAGCCTATGCTTTTAACTGGTATAGCCCCCTACCCCCACTGCTTAGCTGAATCAGGCACTGGGTGGATTACAACTGGGAATTTTGGGGACCTAAAAATAACCCAGTCGAAGAGAAAACCAAGTTCATGTTGAAAGGAAATATCATTTCACAGTGATTTAAATGTATCCCCTTGGAAACATTTAACAGAATTATGACCAAAGACCTAGTCATCTCCCCAGATGACATTAAAGGAAACCCAGAGCACTTATGTCTCTTGCTTTAATTAATAGCCTCATTATGTTGTGGCAAGGTGAAAAGCAAAGAGCTCTGTTAATGAGTACAGGTTAGTAAATAGTGGTAATGACCTGTTTATTAAGTCTAATGGCCTAAAAATTCAGTCCCATCATGTTTAAGATACTTCATTGGCAAGATTACAAAGAAGAACTGGCAATAAAAGTTGTTGCATGAGTGCAGAGAAAAAGAAGTCAGAGGAAAGTTGCAACACAGAACATTTGGTTACCAAAAAATGTGAAGAAAGGGAGTAAATCAGTGTCTTGAATGATAGAATCTCCAACTCCAAGGTGGCAAAGCCCCAGAGGCTTTCTTGCTGCCCAAATGGAAAGAGATATCTAGATAAAAGACACACTCAGACTTGGATATACAAGTTAGAAGTTCATCGTGTTCAGCTCAAGGTTTCTAGAATTATCTCCCAGTTATGGTTTATGAATGATTATAGGAGGTAAATGCTCGGGTTTGTAGTGTAGCAAGTCTCTGTTGGATCAAGCATAGAGAGTTGGGGTAGCGAAGAGAGGGCACTCTTCTGTATTTTACTTTTTTAAAACTTCAACAAACAAAACTTGGAAATGAACATAGAAGTATCCAAGCACTTTTCCTTCGAGATAGTATGATGGTCCTCTTGGTAGAATCTCAAAGAGCACCTATTTTTGAAGAGCCTCTGAGTTCACATAGAAACTGTAGTGGGGAGAAGGGTGGGGGAGCGGGTGAGCCTGGTGGTGGGTATCAAGGAGGGCATGTATTGCATGGAGATCTGGGTGTTACGTGTAAACAATGAATCTTGGAACACTACACCAAAAACTAATGATGTAGTTTTTGTATGTATGTAGTTTTTGTATTGTATGGTGGCTAACATAACACAAAAAAAAAATTTTGTAAAAAGTAAATGAATAACCATTTAAGCAAAAAAAGAAAGAAAGAAAAAAAACTGTAGTGGGTTGAACTGTCTCCCCCAAAAGATGTCAAAAGATATCTCCACACCCTAACCCCTGATACACAGAAACGTGACCTCTTTTAGAAACAAGGTCTTTGCACATTTACATCTGTAGTCCACCTAGAATTAATGTTTTATATAAGATCTGAGGTAAGACTCAAGGTTCAATTTTGCCATATGGTTTTTCAAATACGTTGACATTGTTTATTAAATATGCTTTCACCGAATTGCATCGATGCCTTTGTCAAACCTCAAGTCATTTCATATGCGACCTATTTGTCTATCCTGGAGTCTAGTCCAAGTTGTCTCAATTACTGCAGCTTTACAGTGAGTCTTGATACCAAGTAGTACAATATTCCAAGAGGGAAGCAGTCCAAAGAGGGCCCAGTTATAACAGGTCCAAAGACAAAGTAGGATGACCACCCTCTGATCAGATAAAGTCGTCCTCTTCACCCACTCCAAAATATGGTCACTGGGCAACCAGATGACCTCAAAGGCTCTATCCTGAATAAACCAGTTGAATGTTTCCCCAGTGATATGATTGGCTGAAGGGAATGTGTTCTATTCTGATTCACACCGCAACCCACCATTTTGGCCTGACCTCTCAAAGAGCTCCTCAGGGAATCCCCACCTCACTAAAGGTTAAAAAGAAAATAAAAATCAAGAGCTCAGCCCCTTCCGTTTTGTTAGTGTGGTAGGCCGGCTGAGAGGTTAATGAAGTCAAGCACCACCATGACGTCGAGTCTTGCCTGTACTGAGGAATGGTGCCTGTGGCACTCCACTGCTGCCATGCCCATCTGCACCTGTGAATTTCTCTTTGCTTTATAAAGGAACTTTGGGGTTTCAGCACTGGTAGACACCCTCTATTATTTGAGCTTCTTTACACCTTACTAAAAGCTTGAGCCTACTGTTTCAACTGCATTACATTTTCCCCTATCTGCTATAAGGAGCATTTTAAAGAATTTATTTCCCTTATTTTTAACAGAAACAATAGCACCATAATGTATGGCTTTGGAAGATGAAGAAGGCTGTGTATAATTTTAATTGTCAAGATTTTGTTTTGAAAGGGAAAATAATTATGTTATATATTTGTGGGAGATTATCTCTAGACATCATTAAAGACAGGCAGATTTCGGGGCACCTGGGTGGCTCAGTGGGTTAAGCCTCTGCCTTCGGCTCAGGTTATGATCCCAGGGTCCTGGAATCGAGCCCCGCATCGGGCTCTCTGCTCAGTGGGGAGCCTGCTTCCCCTCTCTCTCTGCTCGGCCTCTCTGTCTGCTTGTGATCTCTCTCTCTGTCAAATAAATAAATTAATTTAAAAAAAAAAGACAGGCAGATTTTTGCAGTATTAGGCACATACGGGGATTTTGTATTTTGTTACTCTTATTAAAACCTGGTAGCTTTGCACAGTTGCAGTATCGTAGCCAATGAGGTTTATCCGAGGCACAATTATTGCTAATTGAAAACCTGGTATGGGAGTTTTTCGACACTGATTTCAATTATACCTGAAAGTTCTGGATTATCTGAGTTATCCTGTTTGTGACTTTTAAAAACATGTACATGGAGGAATCAAAGAATAGTGGGAAAGGAATTGGACTTGAAGTCTGAGGACCAGGGATCTAAATGTTGGATTTGACAATAACCCACTAACCATGACCACAGGCAAATCCCTTACTCTCCACTGTAATTCTTTTCATTTTTAAAATAAAAGAGTTATAATCAACTGAGTCAATTATATCTACAATGCTTTTCATTTTTATAGCTCTTTCTTTCTCAGCTAGTGTTCCCCCAATTATCACTGAAGGAAAAATTATCACATCACATCTTATGAAAAAGGAATGCCAAGCAATAATATTTTTAGTAGAAAGCTGTTCACTGCCTTATACTCAGCTTAGGCACACGCTAGGTATCCAAAAGTGCTTGTCGAATAAAGTGTTATTTTTATTTGTGATGACCAGATACCTATGCATGCTATGTAGCTTGCCTTGTGAAACTCTGTCCATTGCCAGATCCATTAGACACCATAACACTGTGGAGTGTGTTTCTAAGCAGAAAGGAGGGGAAAGGTCCAATCTAAGCTTCTAGTAACAAAAGCACAGGAGCACTGGGTGTTATACATAAACAATGAATCTTGGAACACTACATCAAAAACTAATGATGTATTGTATGGTGACTAACATAACACAATAATAATAATAATAAAAGCACAGGTAAGAACATAGGGCTATCAGGTCAATGGAATGGTGAGATGTCTTTTGTATCTGGAGCATGGAGTTTATGCAAGAACATAGTAGGAAACAGAACTAGAAAGGTGGGTCCGAGACCAGTCCAGAAGGATCTTGAACTCCTTGTGAGGGAACACAAATATCATTATATAGTGCATTCATCTTCCCTTACTAGTATTTCTGTTACTTCAAAACAAATTACTACAAAATGAACAACTTCAAGCAACACAAGTTTATTATCTCACTGCTCTGTAGGTCAGAAGCCCATATTAGTTTGGCTGGTTTCTCTGTTCTGGGCTTCACAAGGCCCAAATCAAGGTGTCAATCATCTGGGCTTTTTTTAATTGGAAGACTGGGAAGAAAGTGCTTCCAAGCTCCTTCAGGTAGTTGGCAGAATTCAGCTCTTTGTGGTTGGAGGACTAAGGTCCACTTCCTTGCTGGTATCAGCTGGGAGCTTCCCCCAGCCAGTTAAGGCCATCTGCACTGTGTGTCTCATAGCACTCTTCATCCTCAAACTAGTAAGGGCACATCAAGTCCTTCTTATCCTTAGACATTTAACTTCCACATCTACCACATTTCTGTCCCCAGCCAGAGGTAATTCTGTTTTTAAAGACTTGTGTGTGCTCACCTGGATAATCAGAGTCACTTTCTCTATCCGAAGGTCCATAATATAATCACATCTGCAAAGTCCCTTTTGAATATCATTTTCACTGGTCCAGGGGTAGGGCATTAACATTGGGGGGGGGGCACTGGGAAACATGGGAGGCTGCCGAGGAGGGGAGTGGTTACGTATATACATACACACATACATACATAACATACATACATACATAACAAATATGGACAGACAATTTTCTAGTGTCCAAGCTCTGTTACAGGTACTAGATATGGTATATGTGCTGCCGAAGCGAGCACTAGGTACTAGATATGGTTGGAAACCTATCCACCAACAAAATCTTTTCTACAGCTCTTTAGATCAGAATGCAGTATAAGTACCTCTTTACAACTAAACTCACGTTCAGTTCCGAAACACACATGCACATGGGCGCATGAACACACACACAAGCAAACGTACACATGTGTTCCCTCCCACCCCATGCAGGGGAATAACATGGAATGCATTCTGTTTCCTATAGGGTCTTTGGCTGCATTCTCACTGGAACTGGCACCTGGCAAGCATGTGATGCCAAGTAGATAATATTTTTGAAAGCATGGGGTTATTCAAGGCTGGTTACTAATAATTGCATTTGTGATGATAATGATGTTGATGACAGAATGGAAGTAGTGATTGCAATCATTATGGTAAGTTGAAGGATGCAATTAGGCCAACAGATCAATGGGCCAGAAACTGAAAGTGGGACTTGGAATTGGATGACTGATGGGAATGTGCACAAGAAACCAAGAATGTGTGGGAATGTGAAGGTGGTAGCTATCGGCCTTGACCACAGAGCCTGACTGAAGGAGGATTTTTTTTTTTTTTTTTTTTTTTTTTTTTTTTTTTTTTTTAAGAGTTATTTTTTTGACAGATAGAGATTACAAGTAGGCAGAGAGGCAGGCAGAGAGAGAGAGAGAGGAGGAAGCAGGCTCCCAGCCAAGCAGAAAGCCCGATGCGGGGCCCGATCCCAGGACCCTGGGATCATGACCTGAGCCGAATGCAGAGGCTTTAACCCGCTGAGCCACCCAGGCGCCCCTGAAGGAGGATTTTGACATAAAAAGATGTTGTCCAGAGATCCCAAGGGCAAGAAACTGGCAGACAGACTGTTCTGGAATCCAAGGTGGCTGATAAGATACTAGAAATTCCTGTCAGTTAGTGAAGACCTATCTGGTCCAGACTGAACCCTTAAACGCTTAGAGTGTGCCCCTTTTCACAGCCTTAGGCATTCCATAGATTTTTCAGAAGGAGAGAGAAAGAGATAGACAGACAGACACAGAGTTGATAGGAAAAGGTGGGCAGCCTCCAGTACCTTTTCTAATGTGAGGTGGTCAACCTCTGACCCTGGGCCCTATTCTCCAACCTTTCCCATTACACCCCATGCAGAGGAACTGTTAGTCTGTGGGTCAGGACATCATCATGGTATTGCTGACAGCAGGCAAGGCCATTGCTAGGTTGAAAAGTCAGGCAACCACGTGTGATTCTGGCTTTTCTGCAGTTGAGTGCCTGTTGATCTGGGTGGTCATCATGTTGATTCCTCCCTCCTCCCTGTAGCTCCTCAAACATGCTCACCTCACCTCAGTATCCATCTTTCTCTCTGCTGCTCTCCCTTCCATGAATTGACGGATTCCCAGAAGTCCCAGAGGTCCTGCTCTCTCTTCATAATTGTGTTTGTTGTACCTTGGACATATTCAGTAATAACAGCCACATGCTTGATAAGTAACATCCACAAATGATCTGGAGCCTAACTTCAGGATTCACGTCAGCTTTAGCAGAGACCCCTGCACTTGGGTTGGGGGGGTCTCGGCCGGCTAACACTTAGTAGTATTTCAACTCTTTTTTGCTATTCCTCCCGGGGTATTTGGCTATCTTAGGAACCTAGAACAGGGTGGTGGTGGTGATTTTCAAGGTAGGATTAAGGCATTCCTACATCCTCTAGCAAGTTATCATCAAAATTCCACTGCAATCCCTAATAGATTGTTATGTTTACTCTTGGGAACAAAACTGTGTCATTAACAAATTCCTTTAAAAAAAAATCAGCATTCTGTGTGTACTGTGATCTTCAGGTCTTAAGTTCTTTCACAGAATCTCACGAGGTCTAACAGACTCATTAGAAGGACACACAACAACAACAACAATAATAAAGTAGCACTAAATACAGAATACCCAAACCCTATCTGGTCTCTAATGTCCCACATAATTTAGACACTAACAACTGATGACCTCCTTGACATTGCCTCCCATCATTCCCTGTTCCCCACTTCTGGCTCACTCTGCCTTTGCCACACTGGTACCCTCTCCATTGCCAAGCATGCCGAGCAAGTCCCAGGCTCCAGTCCTCCAATACTTAGAGCTTCCTGGAGATGGAAGCCAAGGCCCCCTTCCTCACTCCACTCTTACCTCTGCTCAGTGGTTGCCCCCTTGCCCCCAGGTAACCCCCTGCAAAGCACCTGCTGTACGTCATGCCCTCTTTCCTCGCTAGAACTCACCCTATTACACTCATCCCCTACTGACATAATTGTACACTTATCCCCATTTGACATGATTTACATCCATCCTAATTTAATATTCAATTGTCCATCTCTCTCACCAGAGAAGTTCCAGGGGACAGCGAGGTCTGTTTCATTCATGGCTCTATCCCAGTCCCCAAACCAGTAGCTGGCATACATCACAATGCTCAAATAATTATCACTGAACAAATGAATGTCTATTTTGTAGATGTCAAAGGTGAGGCCCAGGGAGGCAAAGTGACTTTTCCCAAAGTTACAATCTGATAGTCACGTCAGCTGGGACCCAAACCCAGGCCAACACCCTTCACACTGCACCAAGTGGTTTAGTGGAGGCGACGTGTGTTGTACTGCAGAGCTGGGTCAACTAAAGGGGTACTTGGCTGGCTTTGGTCTTTGCTTATGCATGTGGCCACCTTCATTTTCATATCTTCCCATGTCAGCAAAAGCCACGGGCCCCTGTGCCTTCTTCATCACTCTGCCTCTTCCAACTGCCCCATTCCAGCAAACACTTGGCAGGTGGCCCATGGCTTGCTTTTGGCAAGAACTGCTTCCTGTAGTTTTTCCGGCACAGGCTGTGTGTTTAGTTCTGAGGGCCCAGTGAGTTCAGTGACTTTCTTGACTGGTATCTATCTTTTCCACTATTTCAGATTCATCTTGTAGACAAAAGAGGCTTTGAGAGTCTGTAGACTCTCTCAGTGGCCCATTCCAGTTGAGGAAATCTCACTCAGGAGCAGCACCTGGCATCTCAATGAAGGGCCTGGGCCACTGGGTCAGTGCGCTGATGCTGAGCACCCAGTGATGGTGGGGAGATGCAAAGGCATCTTCTGCTCATCAAAACATCATAATGCTCGTGTGTGTGTGTGTGTGTGTGTAGAAGGCAGGGTGGGGAGCAATAAATACATCAAAACATGTCCAAATAAGTATAAAAATACAGAAAAAATAAAAATGATAGAACCTACATTCTTAAATGTTTAAGTAATGGAAAATCTAAAATTAGGTGGGATTGGCCACATTTTAGGAGCAGAATAGAAAATCAACAACAGTGATTTGCAGTTTACAAAGTGTTTGGTATAGAGTGGTTTTCAGACCACGAGTCTGAGTGTGAGCTCTATGCCTTAACTTGCTGTAAACCTAGAAGCATGCTAGTCTTTCTCTGCCTTGGTCCCTCATCTGTAAAATGAGTCTTCCGATGGTGGTTGTGAGCATTAAATGAATTGATAAAGGCCCTTAGCAAGGTGCGTAAGTGAAAATAAGTGCATAATGAATGTGAGCTATCACAGTTACATTATTTAATTGGATCATTACAACAACCTCTTGATATGAGGGTAGATATTAGCATTTCCACTAAAAACAGAGAAAACTGAAGAGCAGAGAGAACAAATGACTTCAGCCAAGATCACAAGGTTACGGAGTAAGAGAGCTACAACTCTGACTCCATTCATCCATTCATTCAGGCACTTAACAGCTACTATGCCAAGGATAGGGTCTGATGACATAGAAGTAAAAGGAACAACATTCCCTATTCTTGTGGAATTTGTATTTAGTGGGGGAAATAGGCCATTAACAATAAACTATATGGAAGGGAAAGAAATACCGATTCTGGTAAGAGGACAAAGCGCTGAGAGGTGAGTGTTATGTCAAATAAGGGGGGAGAGGGGAAGGTGGCACTTGATCAGTGAGACAAGCAAGATGAGGGAGTTTTGCTAAACATACAGTAAGAGGGGGAAGGGCTTTGTAGGCAGAAAGAACAGCAAAGAGGAAGGCCCTGAGGCTGGAGCATATGTGCAGGGCTCAAGGAACAGCAAGGAAGGCAGTGTGGCTGGAATGGAGCTAGTGAGGGAATGAGTGGAAGGAGAAGAGATCAGAGGGGCCAGTGGATCGACCCACTCAGGATTTTATTCTGGATGACAGGGTTAAGGTGTTAGCACCATCACTATCCTCCTGAGCAACATCATCACCTTCCCATAGTCAATGAAGAAAACTAAGATTCAACATCACCATTACCACTGTCACCATAACATTTGGCAATGCAAGAACCCCAGAAGTCCAGTTTGAAAAAAAATTACTAATAAATGTGGCACCACTCTGGTTTTTAGGGATTTTATAAAATGGTCCAGTTTTGTTCTCCAGAGCTTAGATGTACATTTAGTAAAGATTAAGGTGGGGTTCTGGTGGATGGCAGCCAGGGCATCTGGGAATGCTCGAGTTCTGCTCTGCCATTCACCCCTTCCTGCTTCCTTCCCCAAGAAAGCTGTACCCACAAGAAACAGCAGCAACTGAGAATCAAAGAAAAATATCCATTGTACACATCATCCTTTGCCTTTGACAGATCAGCTTCAAGGATGAAGAGAGCTTTTGATAATGTCTTCAGGGAAGGAAGGAAGGAGGAAAGGAGGAGGAATGGGAGGAAGGAGGGGAAGGGGGACGGGAGAGGGGTAAGAGGAAGGAAGGGGAGGGAAGTCTTTAGAGGGACAGAATGGTGGGACCACCTCAGCCTCCTGAACTTTTAAGGTTGAGAGACCTAGAAAAGAGCATTGCCAACCGCCACAGACTTTTGTTACCTACAACAGGAAAGGCAAATGTTCAGAAATGTTAAGGCCACAGCTTAAGTACACCGAGAAAATGATGGTTAATGTCGCCTCGACATCTACTTTTCCTCATTGCCGAGCTGGCCCCACATGTTCAAACACTACTCTGCTGAATGTTCAGGAAAGTGTATTTATAGGATTAAGCAAACCAGGTGTGAAAGTCTCCCCACATTTCTCCACAAGGACAATGGAAGATTTGGGGGCTTGGAGACTGGGATTCAGAAGTAAAGGCCACTGCTGGACAGTTGCATGCAGTCATATCATAGGTGTGTGCGAAACTGGGAGGCTGGAGCTCTGGAATTGTCTGGGGTGAGAAGAGCTGAAATGTAGTTGTGCACATGACCCTGCCATGTATGCTAAGGGGAGACACTGAGGGAACTTGAACAGGCTAATGACATTTAATTTCTGCAGAGTTTCCTTCTCCCAACTGAAACTTGTAATGTGATGGTAGGAATATCTTCTGTCAAAGCTCTGAGAAATTCAAATGCTCTATCCTACCTTAAATGTACTTTTTATTTTTCCATTTTGAAGGTCCAAACCCCTTTTCAGGGTTGTAGAAATGAAAAGACCTTTCTTTAAACCCTTCTTTTCTACCCTCTGGAACCCATAGCATGGACCTCCTCTTCTCTTCCCAGAGCTGCCTCCCACCCATCCTTTTGTGTCTCACCTACTCTCTGTTTAATCCCATCTGCACCCTGAGATGAGGACCTGCCACTTCCTCCCACTGGGGCTTCTGGAAACATGGTGAGATTTGAACCCCAGACACTGAGGCCCTGCTGTTCTATAGCAGCTCCAGCTTGGCACCAGATACTTTGGAAAGGCTAGCATTTTAGGACTCAGGGCACTGAATTCTGTGAAGGAAAATGAAGCAGGTGAAATGATACAGAGTGACTGAGAAATGTGCATGGGAGAAGTGTCATTTCAGAGAGAGTGGCCAAGCATCTCTGAGGAGGGAACACTGGTACAAAGAACCTCAGTGAGGATACCCTGGGGAAGAGGGTTCTAGGCAAAAACAACAGCAAGAGCAAAGGCCCTGAGGTAGAGAGTGCTCGCTTGTTTTTCCAAATTTTTTTTCATTGTGGTAAAATACACTCAACATAAAATGCACCATTTTAACTGTTTTTAAAGTATATAATTCAGTGGCATTAAGTATATTCACATTGTCATGCGACTGTCACCACCATCCATCCCCAGAACAACTTCATCATTTCCAACAAAAACTGTGTACCCATGAAACCCTAACTCCCCATTCCCCCCAGGTCACAGTAACTACTATTCTATGTTCTGTCTCTATGAATCTGAACCCTCTAGGGACCTCACATAAGTGGGATCATACAGCAGTTGTCCTTCTATGTCTGGCTTATTTCACTTAGCATGTTTTTAAGGTTTGCCCAGGTTATAGCATTTGTCAGAATTTCCTCTTTTTAAGGTTGAATAATATCCCATTGTAAGGATAGACCCCATTTTGTTTACACATTCATCTGTCAGTGAACACTTAGGGTACTTCTACTTGTTGGCTATTGTGAATAATGCTGCTATGACCATGCAGTTAAAAATATCTGGTTGAGTCCCTGCTTATAGTTCTTTGAGGTCTATACCCAGAAATGAAATTGCTCAGTCATTTGGTAACTCTATGTTTAACCTTTTGAGGAATAGCCATACTATTCTCCATGGTATCTATGCCATTTTACATTCCTTCCAGCAATGCACAAGGGTTCTGATTTCTCCACATCCTTACTAACACTTGTTTTCTGTCACTTGATTTTTAAAGAAAAGTGAGAAGCCCAGCATGCCTGGATCAGAGTAAGCAAGAAAGACAAGGCAGGAAAGGGCAGGAAGAATGCCAGGGAACTCTAGCCCTGAAGGGCCTATAGCTGTGGGAAGGACTCTGGCTAATACTTGGAGTGAGACTGGGAGTCTCTGGAGAGATGTGAACCATGAAGGATCATAATCCCATTGATAATAAGGAAGGTAAATCTAATGCTCCCAGCTCCAGAAGCCTGGGGCCTCCAAGGACAGCACAACCCTCTTTTCTTCCAAGCTGCCAAAGGGTTAAGTAAATGCAAACACGGATAAAGGCAGTGAAAGAAGATACTTCCTTCCCCTGGCTGACACACCTGATGCAGGAAGCCGACTCCTGCTCCCTGGGAATGAGAGGCCTGGCAGACTGGTGCTTCAAGGAGAAAATGAACTTCGCCTGGACACAAGATGGCTTAGCACTTCCCATGTTCGTTTCTGAGAGCTACTGAACAGCCTGAGGCCCCATCTGTTTTCAATCTTGTTAAAAGGGCCTCGTGTACTGGCGCCTATTTAAAATAATGCACACATGGAGTTTCTAAAATGAAGAAGAAAAAGGGCCCATGCTTTCCCGGCCGGCACGGCTTATGTGTTTATTTTGGAGCAGGCTTTGGGAGTTCTGAGACAAGACATAGCTAATTTCTCTTCCCGAGGTTGATTTGCAAGTCCCCATAGGCTTCTGCTTCAAGCATTTAAGGCAGCTTGGTATGAACCAGCCACCCTTCAAAAGCCCACTGTGAAATATCTCCAAATTAAGGATGGGCTCAGGATAGGGAGAGACCAAGGACCACTTTCTTCCTTGTAAAGGAGCTGTTCCTCAATTCCTTTTCCTCAGTAGGGATTCTTGTTTCTAAAAAGCCACATTCTTCTTCTCAGATGCTCATTTTCTTCCCACGGGGCCAGAGTAGTTCCAAGATCGCATGATCCAGGTAGGGCTCGGAGCCAACCTGAACCGAATCCCCGAATGGGGACTGCAAGGGGTGGGGACTGGGAAAAAGAGCCACTTGGGATCAGTGCACTCCCATGTCAAGAAGCCAAGGCAAGGTGGGGGGGGGGTGTCTGTCCACTTCCGGGGAGCAGCGTGCCCCTCTGTGCTGCTGATTCACACTGGCACTTGCACATCCAGTGCCACGAGAGTTGAAATGGGTCCTTCCTGACCTTGCAGGCTCAGAGAAAACACCTCATCAGTTTAGATTACATACACAGCCTCATCAATGATGGCCCCACGTGTCTGGGGACTTTATAAATAACTCCCCCCGCCCCCAGAGAAAGGGGGATGCAAAGAGGGTATAAGAGAGACAGGATGAGTATGTCAGTGGTGGCTTGGCAGTGATGGCTCACGTCTTCTGCACCTTCACATCTGCTTTCACTCTAAGGACCTGGCTGATATTATTTTCACTTGGTGGTAGTGATGGCCAGTGGCGATGGTGGCAGTGGTGATCCCAGTAGGAACAACAGTAAGAGAAGCAGCAGCAATGGAGGCATAAGTAGGAGAAGCAGTGGTTGTAGTCTTTGGAGAAGCAGAAACAAAACATGGTGATACTACTGACTAGCTGTAATAGGACGAGATGAGGTAGCTATACGGATACCATGGGTATTTCCAGTGGCAATGTATTTATAATTTCATAACATACATAATATTTATATTAGGATTAAAATGTATAGTAGTTTTTAAGCACTTACTATGTGCTGGGCACTGTTCTAAGGACAGTAACCACCCGAGGTAGGTCCTCTTATTACTATGCCCACTTTATAGCTGGGAGCACTATGGTATAATGAGATTACATTTATTTCTCAAGGGAAGTTACAGACCAAGAGAACACAAGCAGTCTGGCCTCAGGGTCTCTGCTCTTAGCTACTCTACCAGGCTTCTTGCAACCCAAGGCAAGGAGAGCAGCAGGCCTAGAGGTGGTGGTAGGATTACAGTGGAGAATTACCTCTGAAGAGGCCTTAATCAGTTTCTGGAGGGTCAAAGGATTCAGGGTTTTCTGACTATGAATTAAACAGAGCAGTAATTTTTATTCTCTAATTTATTTAAATGTGGGGTTTTTATATAAGATTTAAATGGAAATAAAAGAGTTCTGTTTTAAAAGACTTAAAAAGCTGTGGTGGGTGAGGCTTTGGATTTTAGACAGGTGTATTAACCAAGTCTTATTTTCTGTATTCTGATGTTTTGACATCCTGAGGCCTTGCTGACCCTGGAAAGATTGCCTCTCACAGAGTTTTAGCGAATTCCTATAGATGTAGTAAATAACTCATCATAGAGAGTGCCTTTCAAATGCAAGCCAAAACCAATCCAGAGCCCATGTGCCAACCACCTTCTCTGTGGGGCTCTCACACTCCAGGCCACCATCCCCCTGCCCTAAGACACCAGGGCCAGGTACCAGACAACCAGGGACAGCCCCCTACACCCCAGAGCCTGCTGAAATGATTCCAGCTAGCCAGTCCTAAGGCTGCTTACCCTGCTTGCCTTTTCCTTCCTGCAAAGCCATAAAAAGGCTCCTGCCCACATTTTCCCCTAGCTCCTTCTGCCTCCTAATGGGCCATGGTATTCATGTGGTCCCCCAATGTGGGGGACCTACTTTTAGGGGACTATGAATACAATGAACTTATCTTTCATGTCAGTCACTTCCGTGCATCTCACCATACTTAACTAAAACAAATCCTGGGTACTTTTAAAAAAAATGTTTTATTAACATATAATGTATTATTAGCCCCAGGGGTACAGGTCTGTGAATTTCCAGGTTTACACACTTCACAGCACTCACCATAGCACAAACCTTCCCCAACATCCATAACCCAACCACCCTCTCCCTAAAATCCTGGGTACTTTTACAACAGGTCTGATCCAGCCTGCAGGATTTCAACAGACTCTAGGCCTCTGCTGAGCTACTGGGTACAAGCCAGGGGACACATTTCTTAATGTGGGATTGCATTGCAAAATCACCCAGCATGGGCTAAGACAGATCCAGGTTTCAATTCCATTCTTGGAACTTCCTAGCTGTGTGCTCTTGGGGAAACACGGGAATTTCTGCCTCACTGTCTTTGTCAGGTAAGAATGGGGGAGAAGGTCCCTGTCTTGTCCTTGTCTCTGAAGTTTCTTTGGAGAGGTCTGGTCTGGGAAGCCCTTACCACCACAAACTATACTACTATTACCTATCTTTATGGAACCACAGGACTCCTGGCACAAAAGGTGTCATCTTTGAGTTTTTCTGTCTAGAACAGGGTTTCTCAACCTTGGCACATTGACATTTCAAGCTAGATAATTCTTTGCTGTGGGAGGCTAGCTTGTGTATTTCAAGATGCTTAGCAGCATCTCTGGCCTTTACCCATAGATGTCAGTAGCATTTCCCTTTTGTGACAACCAAAACTGTTTCCAGCCATTGCTAAACGTCCCCTAGAGAGCAAAATCTCCCCTGGTTGTGAATTATTGATATACAAGTAGGAATGAGTTAAGTTCTTTCCCTTTTCCCTCCCTCCCTTCCTCTCTCCACACTTTCTTCCTTCTTTCTTTCCTTCCTCTCTCCCTCTCCCTTATCACCCTCCCCTCAAGACTTTCCAAAGACTCTCAGTAGTCTGCAACCCCAGGTACCCCTGTGGAATACCATGGCTCTAAGAGTACAACTGGAAAACAGTTGCCCTAGCAGACAACTCCAAGTTACAGATCGCCAGAAGAATCAGAGGTCTGCTGTTCAGAGCTCTTGGTTTCGTTCCCTTCATATATTTATTAACTGAGCTCATCTTTCAGGATCCAACCACCTTATCCATAATTTGTCATCCTTTTTAAGCAGGCTTGGATTAAACCCACAGAATGTGAGAACTGAAAGTTCCTTTGGGGTCATCCTATGGGTTTCGTTTTGCTGCCAGCTCTGGCTGCTGTGTAGAGAATAATGAGGCTGCCTGCCCTAAGCTCAGCTGGAAAGCGTGCCTTCATTGAGCAGTGGTATCTGTTGTGGCTGGGGGAGGGCTGGCAGGTAGAAAATGCTCCATGCACTTCACAGTTCCTTCTTTTACAAAATGATGAACGTGGATCAAGGATCCCCTCTGATTTAATGAAAATGGGCCAAATTCTTACAATGTGTTGAACATAGTAGTACTGCTATTACCATCTCCATTTTATGGATAAGGAAACTGAAGTTTAGACTATAGAGTCACAGGCCCCAAATCCCACAGGTAATAAGAGGCAGGACCAGGATTCAATCCCTTACTCTTCTGATCCAAGGCATAGCTTCATCTATCATGCCAAACTGTCTCAAAATGTCTCTTCTTTCTTCTGAGGCAACAAATGATTTTCCTCCACACAAGTAAAATATAGAGTAGTAATAAGAATTAGTAAAAATTAGCCTGTTTATTTCGAGAATCTTAATGTCATTTCCCAATAAATATATGCAAAGTGTGCTTAAGGCAAAGGTTAGAAGAAACCAGAACAGGCAGTAGATGCATATCCCCAGGAATGAAGGGGGAGTTAGCAGTGGGCGTTAGGAGAACACAGTGCTTTATAGAATATGGGCTGCTGGGGAGCCAGGGGTTCAAATCATGACTCTGCCAACTGAAAGCTGCTTTCCTGGACCAGTGATAGTAATACAAAACTTACATGGTCACTGTGAGGATAAAGTAAGGGTATGTATAGTAAATTCTTAGCAGAGTATCAGGTATCTCTGTGTGTGTGTAAAGCAAGTACTTAACATATGGGAGTCCTTATATTATCACTGTTACTGGTACTATGAAATACTAAATTTCATGATGGTGTTTAGAGGAAAGAAGTCTGGTTCTAAACTGCTTAGAGACTACAAAAAAGAAGTGGGGAAAGACCTAGGTTTTAGAGAGAAGGTGAACACAGGGGCGCCTGGGTGGCTCAGTGGATTGGGCCGCTGCCTTCGGCTCGGGTCATGATCTCAGGGTCCTGGGATCGAGTCCCACATCGGGTTCTCTGCTCAGCAGGGAGCCTGCTTCCCTCTCTCTCTCTCTCTGCCTGCCTCTCTGTCTACTTGTGATCTCTCTCTGTCAAATAAATAAAATAAAAAAAAAAAATCTTAAAAAAAAAAAGTGTGGGAATCCTCTCTCCCCCGTTCTATAGAGAGAAGGTGAACACATAAACAAATAGGTATACGGATGGAATAAAAGGCAGATGGAGATATATATATATATATATATATATATAAAATACACACACACACACACACACACACACACAAAACATTTTTGGAAACCGAGATGCAGAACCTAAGGGAAAGCTGCTATAAACAAAAGACCATATAAATTAGAAACTGGCTCCTCCAAAAAGACTCTCAGGGGCACCACTGGGCAGAAAGAGGAAAAGAGGGGTGGTGAGAAAGGCATGCTGGTGCCTGGTTGGGAAGCACATTGGTGCTGCTTAAGGACTTTGGCCTTCATCCCACAGACATGGAGGAGCCTGGACCACGGAGAGCAAAGGGAGCCAGAGAAAGACCAAAGCGGTTATACAAGAATAAGCAAATGAAGACAAATGATCAAAACCTGGTTCTGTCTAATGAATGTAAAGTTTGGGGTCCCTGGTATATGGCTGGCCCAGCCAGGGGAGGTTCACCCCCCTGTTTTCCTTGCTTTCCTGGAAGCCAGAGGGGTGGGCTGCCAGTCTCCTCCCTGTCTGCACAGAATGGAGGCCCTGAGGTGGGGTGGGTGGGAAGTCATCTGGTTCAATTCCATCTTAAACAGGCTGCGAACCCACCCATAAGCTTATGAAGGGAACTTCAGGGTTGTTGCTCAGGGAGCAGAGAAAGGTTCCAGCAACACAGAGGGAGGTCAGAAGACCAGAGGGGCTGTCTGTGTTCTCTGAGAAAATCAATCTGAGAAACTGTGTCAGGCCATACAACACAAACCTTTTTTCCAGGTCTGGCTGGGCAACAGGTGAGTTAAGGGGAAAATCATGGGCTTTCAGAGCAGGCAGATATAGGTTCCAGTCACAATTCTGCCACTAACTCCAAAACACCCACTTTGCCTCTCCTGGCCTGTTTCCTCATCTGGACAATCACGAGACTCCTGCCCCTGGCGCTGCTGAAGGGCTGAGCACAGCAACATGAGAGAAGTAGTAAGGTGATGAGGAGCACACAGCTGACCTGCAGTAGCTAATCTTCTTTCTTTCCTTTAACACACTCTCAGAACCCCCAAAGCATAACCCCGGATGCCCCGAGATGAGGCTCAGTTCTGCCTCTCTGGTGCTACCTTCTTATCACTGCCAAGGTCATCCCCTGGGAACTCCAATGCCAGACTTGGCCAAGAGGAGACAGGAGACAGGAGTCCAGCACCACAACCTTGGGTGAGGAAGTGCGCCGTGATGAGGCCCAGTTCTACAGAGGGGGCGACGCAGTATGATGTCGGGTCGGCAGTGTGGGCTCCCAGGTATCTTTGGAGCCTCCACATCTCCACTCTCCCACCTACCAGCTGTGGGGCTGAGGGCAGGACACTTACCCTATCAAGACTTACTTCCAACTGTATTTCTTTACTGGGGTTGTGGTGAGAGTAAATGAATTTATAGAGATTACGTCTTAGTGGCTGGCTTGTTGTGCTCATGTGATGTCAGTCACTGCCTTCCCTGTATGTATCATTGCTTTACCTGTATCACTGGTGTCAGACTAGCACTTGACCTGTGTCATTTACTGGGCAAAAGGATATTTGGGTGAGTCTATCTCCTAGGAAGTTCTTATGGTGGATCCAATATTTTTTCTGTTGCTTTTTCATTTTTCCCTACCCCAGATAAGTTAGAGCGATACTAAGCGAGCACAGATTATATATCTGGGTACTCGGAGCACTTGCTAAGTATGTGAATAAGTGCCCAATGGTAGCCTACCCACCACAGGCTACTATAACACTGTGTATCTTTCTTTCATAGCTCTTAATCTGCTTTTAATTATGGTGTGTGTGTATGTGTGTGTGTGTGTGTGTGAAAGAGAGAGTGACTGATTATGCAATTGATATCTGTCTCCTCTATTAGATTTTAAGCTCCATCCAGTAGAGATAATATCTGTTTTTAATTATCACTGTAGCCCTAGCACATAGTAGGCACTCAATAAATATTCATAGGATTAATAAAGATACCATCAATGTTCTCTATAAGCCCAGAGTCTAAAGGGAGTAATAGGCAGATGGACAGGTCATTTCAAAGCCATCTGCTAAGTGTAATGGCAGAAATATGCATGAGGCGTGTAAGAGCATGGATCAGGGCCAACTGGCCCTGGCTCCACTGGGTGGTCAGGGGAAGCAGAATAGAAATAATGCCAGGGCTATATCTTGAAAATGTGACAAAACTTGGGAAAGGATGTCCTAGGAGAAGAGATTTCCGTGAGCACGGGCTTGGGTGGGTATGCAAATACAAGATGAGATTAGGCCAGGAGAGGAGCCACAAGGTGTTTGTGAGGACCGCAATCTAACCTAGATAATGGAGGGGACAGGGAAGGAAAGGCAGGCAGGGGCTAGGTCACAGAACACTTTGGAGGCCAAGTTTGCATCCCATGGAAGAAGCTTCAAGCACAGGCCAGCCCTTTACACATGAGAAGAAGTTCACCAAGTTGTGCCTAGATTTTACTTCCCTGTAATATACCTTGGCCCCTCAAATAGCACCTGGAGTTAGATTGTAAATTTCGACTTTGCCACCTGTAAGCTGTGCAGCCTTATAGCCTCTCAGCCTTCACTTCCTCATCTGGAGAATGGGAAACTACAGACTACCTGCTCTTCACAGGATCACCAGGAGGATGAAATGAACTAATCCACATGAAATATTCAGTGTGTGCACAGCACGAAACCATGTGATTAGAAGTGACTATTATCACCAGTCCCTTCCAAGCCCAGGACAACACCATCCACGGAAATTTTCTCATGTCACTCTATAAACTTCCTGAGACAAGTGGTCCCAGCCAGGTTCAGCTGAGGCTGAATTCTAAAGTAAGTGGTGCCTTAGAAAAGATCCCATGTGATCTTAAAGGTAGACACTATAAGACATACAAACTTATTCTCAGATACTAGCTTTCCCTCTCTTTCCCAGGAACTGGAAAATGCAGCCAATCAGGGTAGAATCCAAAAGACTCCATTTCAAAGCATAAGCCCTATTATGTGCAGGCCTGACTCCCCTCCTCAGGAGATTCTGGTCAGGGTGGGTTGGGAGATTCCTTAGACAATCTAATAGATTAGTTTCCAGTTTAGCATAACAGCTAGACAGATTTTTGTGGTGAAGTCATCCTAGTCAATTAAAAGGCATTTTTCCCTGCTGTGAGTTCAGAAGTCCCTTTGGTTTGTTCCAGCTTTCTGGGATGTTTCATAATAGGCTCCACCCTGGGTTAATTAATAACCCTTGATTCCTACTGAAATGCAAAGGCTGAAATCCCGTGTGTAAGCACATCCGGGCAGGGGCTGTTGGCAGAGCAGGGTGAAGCCAGTGGGAGCTCCTCTCATCAGGGAGTGAGCCAGACCCCAAATGGTAGAGATTACAGTAGAGCTGGCAGTAAACGTAAAGTGTGGCCAAGCAAAAGCTGAAAAGGTCAAAGCCTGAGAGTCTCTGAGGAGGGGGAGAAGTGGGGAGGAGTGGGCAGAGGAGGGATATAATAAGCAGTGGAAGGCAACCACAAGGCCAGAGATTAGGTAGAATGGGAGTAATGTGGAAGGAGAAATGGGTGAGGGCAAGTGGCCGGGACAAAGGTGGTAAATAGGAGGCAGTTGACAGCGCCTGCTTTGTGGGATGCCAGCTCCAACACATGTGGCTCTGGTTCCATCCTCTCTGCTTTTAAGAAAAAATAGGTCATCTCTTTCCTTTTCAAATGCAAGCTGCAGGTACAGAATGAAGCTAAAGACCACGTGGCAGGGATTTACATACATTCGCTGGAGAGTGACCAAACCCTTTCTCTGAACCCCAGCCCCAAGCACAGTACTCAAGGATAAGACGCATTTTTCACCCAATTCAGAACGGAGTTCCTCTGCTTCAAGTCTCCTGTCACCACTCCCACCCAGCCAGACTTCTAAACCACTATTAGCATGTGCAACCTAAAATGAAAACTAAAATGAAAATGATCATATCATTCCACAGCTTAAAAATCTAGCAGGTATGTCCCCACGGCCTCTTTGACATGATTTCCAGCTGCCTGCCTTGCCACGCAAAGCCTACTCAAAGAGACTGTTCTCTGCCGCCTTTTCCAGCTTATCTACCACCACCACCCCCCACCGGCCTTCTCATGCACCCTAGACTCTGGTCATTTTCCCCATATGTGACAAGCTGAAATTAAATCATGCTCTTTAGCTGGGAGGCTAAAGAGCCTGCTTCATAGCCTGATGCAAAGCTAATTCTTTTCCCCAAATCCCCACCAGCATTAACTTCTCTGAGAAACCTTTTCTAAGAATGTCCCAAGTCAAGGGTGGCTATTTCTCTTCTGTACTCACTAGGGTTTGCACAGGTCCCTAGTGCATTACAGTCACTGCCCACAAATGTCTACCTTCCAGCAGGAGGAGAACACTGTGAGAGCAGAAGGTTCTATCATTAAGGCCAGGTATGGAGCAGGTACTCAGTAAGCATTTCTTGAAATAAGGAGTGGGCTGAGATAAGTCAAGTTCTGTTTATTTTTTTTTAATATACATCCTTCAAGAAGTTAAAGATCTTATTAAGTTCTCCTTTGGAACTGCTGCTTAATTTCCAGTGGAGTCTCATTTAGCTCTGATACTATCAGGGGGCAGAGTAGATATTGATGGAGGGAGGTGGCAGTGAGGATGGGAAAATTACCAAACATAGTAGGCGAGGCAATGGCACTATGAGCTGAATTTCCCAGTACAAGAAGATGGACTTGCTCTCATTCTTATGGTTCCTTTCCTCTTGTCTTTGATTAAGGGGCTACTGAGTAGTACAGCCAAACCAGGGAGGTAGGCCATGAAGAAATGTCCACCTGACAAAGCAGTCCCTGTCACATTTATAATCAGCAGGGTTCATCCAACCACGGTCTCAATATTCCCCCAGTCTTCAATATGTGGAGCTTGCCTCTGGCCATCAGTTGTGGCTCAGAATCCATCCTAGACACCCTCCAATCCCCACAAGAAGGCCTCTTGCAGGTAAATGTGGAAAACATGGACTTCCTGACTATAGAATTAGATTAACTTGTTTGCTACCAAAACCATGAGAAGGGACTAATGGCTTCTTCTTTTTTTTTTTTTTTTAAGATTTTATTTATTTATTTGACAGAAAAAGATTACAAGTAGGTGGAGAGGCAGGCAGAGAGGGGAAGAAGCAGGCTCCCTGCTGAGCAGAGAGCCCAATGTGGGGCTGGATCCCAGGACTCTGGGATCATGACCTGAGCGGAAGGCAGAGGCTTAACCCACTGAGCCACCCAGGTCCCCCGACTAATGGCTTCTTAAAAAGGGAAGATAAAAGATAACATTGGCAGGTGGAGAGATGTAGTAGGAAAATTGGTGACTCGGGAGATGGGAGTCTGGAGTCTCTACATTGGTATGTTAGGTGCTCTGAACCTCAGGAGTTAAACAAGCAGGTTGGATTAGATGATCTCTAAGTTCCCTTTCTAGCCCCACCTTGCCATGATTGTACCAAACATTCACTCAACAGACATTTATTGAACACCTTGACCAGAACCTGTGCTATCAGCTGTCAAGGAAGAAGTTTGCACAAGATGCCACCTGAATGCCGTATGTGTGGGGAGATATGACTGGATATATATGTAAATCATAAAAACACACACATAAGCAGGAATGTTTTATATTTCTTATCCTCCCCCCAACTATAATACAGCATAAGCATGGATTATATCCTTTCCACTTCTGAATAATCCCTGAGACTGACACCTAGAAATTACTCACGTGACATGTGTTTAGCAATGTAAAGGGGACTGTAAAACTAGTTAGTAACACTTAGTGAGCGCTTTCTATACGCCAGACTCTGCTTTGAGTACCTCGCATGCTGTGATTTACTTCATTTGTGAAACTCTGTAGGTACATCTTGTGATTACTATTATCACTATTATTAATTTCATCTTACATTTGAGGACACTGAAGCACAGAGAAGTCAAGTTACTTGCTCAAGGTCACTTAGGGAGTGGCAGAGCTGGGATTCAGACCCAGGTAGTCTGGCTCCAGAGTTAGAGCTCTTATAGTCTTCATCTGAAGTGTGCAACTACACTTAGAAACAAATAGTAAACATTTACTCTTGGAGGAAAACAAAGAACAAACAGAATTATTAATAGAAGGACTATCTAGCAATAAGCCAGAAACATCAAATGATGAGTAAGAGCCACCAGGGTTAGTAAATAAAGGAGTCTTTTGCTAGAAGGACATCCCATAAAAATTGATAATTTATCCAGTAGTTCAAAAGAGTAAGGTGAACAGGAAGGGATGGTGGCATTATGTGCTTGAGGAACCTAAGCCAAGAAGGGAAATGCAAAAAAACCCAAAGAAGACAAATTCTAGACCCAACATATACTCTGAGAGATCTACTTCGGTTAGGCAGACCCCTGGCATCGGCTGGACCTAGGTTCAGATCCCAGTGGCATCACATTCTTACCAGCTGTGTGACCCTGGCTGGGCAATTTATTTAAGATCTCTGAGCCTCAGCTTCCTCAGCAACAGGCAAACTTTCTGGGATGAGTCAGGCACAGGAAGCACTTAACATGGCACCCAGCGTACAGAAAATGTTCAGTCAGTTAATCACCATCACCATTACTACTGTTTCTCCATTTCTCTGTTGTCTTAAATTGGTAAGCCTAAAGACAGAGCCAGGATGGTGCTAAACTCACTTACATTAAAAATGCCATGGTTAAGAAGAGACACACTTGCTCCTCTAATGAGTTATGTTTCAGTTAATACGCCCTAGTGTCCCACCTGCTTTCTTCATTCCCCCAGCTGGTTCTTAGATTTGAAAAGAAAAAAGCCTCCTTGGAGACCTGCACGCTTTTAAAAATAATACAAAACAGAATGTCTGAGGTCAGGGTAAGCCAAGCCAAACAAATAAATCTTGCAGGATTTTGTTAACAAAACAAGGCTTAGTGGATCAGAGCGGGTAGAGTTCTGCCGGACTCAGCCCTGCAGAGAAACGCCAAGCTCTGGTGAATTTCAAACACAAGGAGGTCAAATAGGAAGAGCAAATTATGGAGCACTTCAGAGTTCAGCACCAGTTCTTGAGCTGAAACCAAGAGAACGTTATGTGCACGATAGATACCAGAACCCATGGGTCAATTACAGTCCTGGAAATTCACACCAGAAGAGTCTTATAGATCATCTATACAACCTCTATGGAGGGTGATCTGGCAATATCTATCAGAATTATAAGTGTATACTTATAATGGGAGGCATACTCTGAGATAGACATTCATCTGTGGGAGGTTCATCAGGGAGCAGTCTGGGAATCACCACTGCCGGATATGAAGAAAAAGGAAGGATGCAGCATTGGGTGGAAGGAGAAGTTGGGCTGCACTGCCATCTCAGCAAAGGCCTCTGTCAACTCCACAAAGAGCTCTGGAGCTGGGATGGCCCTTCAGAGTTGTCCCAAATTAAGGTAAATGGGCAAGGTCTTTGTACCACCAGTCACTGAATGTAGCTGCTGCCAGGTAACTCAGATTCGAGTTCATGCAAGGCAGCTGTCCTCACCAGAAGCACTTTCAGAAGAGGGCTGACAGCTGAGGGCTGGCTTCTGGCAGCAATGCCAGCAGCTAGGAGAAGTCCTTTATTTTTCCAGGTGCATTATAATACTCAAGGCATGTGATGCTCTTGGAACCAGTGGTTCTTTTTCTAGGAAGGAATCCTATGGATATGCTAACAAATATTTGCAATGATATTGCAAATATTTGCGATGACAGGTTTGGCACTATTTGTAATAATAATAATAATAATAATAAAATTATGGAATATAAATTACTAGATATCCATATGACGGCACTCCAAGAAACCATTAAAAAGAATGAGACAGTTCTGCCTATACTCTCATGGAATAAATAACCGGTATGTTAAGTGAGAAGGCAAGGTGCAGAACAGTACAGATAAGTAGAAGGGTATGAAGCTAAAGGGTCAGACTGTGCTATACAATGTCTATGGCCCCTCAGACCCACACACATTCTTCTCTTCTGTACTATGGGGGCTGAAAGCCTAAATCTAATGCTTCCCAGATTCTTTTGCCACATGCATACCCACTTAATTTCTACCAATGGGAGTCACTTATGCAAGAGCTGAAGTCAGGAAGGAGGTAGCAATTGTTCTGCTTCTGATGGCAGCTACAGAAGTTCACGGACAGCCTCAGTGGCTACAGGGGGTTGGTGGCAATTCCCACAGATCAGTGGGAGTGCAGACTTGTGGTTCTCCACTGGCCATGGTAGTAGTGACAACGGCAGCAGGGAACATAGGGCTCCTGTGGCTCTGGGTAGTAGCATTTTCCCTTTTGAACCATTGTAATCAATCCTCCCATTAAATCTTCTGAAATACCTACTGGTTTGTTTTTTGAACCAACTACCATTTATGAAAAACAAAGTAAAATATACATACATGTATATTTGATCATTGCATTTAAAATCTCTGTATAAAGTTGCCCCAGGAATTAGTGATAAGGGTTAAATGAACTGGTTAATGGATGGCTAAAGAAAATAGATAAGTTGGGGCAAGGCTGGAGGTAGACTTTTCATCAGATATCATTTTTTACCTTTTCAATTTTTGGCTATTTATATATATTACCTTTACCCCAAAAATACGTAAAAGAGAAAAATAATAAAGGTTATCTCTGCTGAGGTACCTAAATTTTCTGGAAATATTCACCACATTCACCACCCAGTTTGTGCTAGAACTCCCTCCCACCTACCTAAGGGGCATGGGCCATTCATCATTACTCAGTACTGCTTCATAGTATGTTCATACCAAGTTGAAATCCATGTTCTTACAGGATAGTACTATTAGCCTGAACTGAACTCTAAATCCAGTGAGGCAATCTGGGGTGGTTTCTCAGCACACCTGCACATGAAACCTTTATCACTCATTTCAGAGAAGGTATGGAATCTTTCTGAGCCTCATTTTCTTTTTCTGCCAAATGGCGAGCATTGTAACATCCATCTCAAAGGTTGTAGTGAGGCTGAAATAAGATTATGCACATCAAGTGACTTAACCAACACACCTGGTTATTGCTCTTGATATCTGCACCACAGGAAGAAAAATGCAGTAGATATAATAGGAGGGACCTGAAATCAGACTGCCTGCGTTCAAAGACAAGTTCCTGCCAATTATAAGTTGGGCAACCTTGGGAAAGCCACTTACTCCCCGAGTCTCAGATTCTATAAAATGGAGGCAATGCTAGCGCTCATCCCAACAATGAAAAACAGTCAGCCTGAACTTGTAAGTACTCAACACATGGTAACTGTTACCATTTTCACGTAAGCATTCAGGTGGTAGACACTCTGCAGCCAGTAGATGCGATCTTAGGAAAGACCTCTGTCTCTGGACTAAGTATCCCCATTTCCTTATACTGATCCCCTTTGCTCACAGATGTCAGATTCCACTGACTCCTATCACTCTCCTCACAAGGCACTTCATGGAATACCCCTTGTGGTGTGACACCAAAACCGGATCTGTCACTACAGTATGACCAGCATAGTATGCGTGTATGTAAGATATGTGTGTGATAGAGTGTATGTGACACAGTGTGTGCATGTGCATGCGTGTGTGTACACACGTGTGTTTATGTAGCATCACCTTCCTGGATTCTAAATGCTGTTCTTTAATAATGTAGCCTGAAGAGGCATCACGTTTTGGGAGAGTAGCAACCATAAACTCAATAGTTTATTGAGCACCTAATATATGTGCCAGAAACCATGGCAAGCATATAATTACGCTGACTCATATAATTCATACAATAACTCTAGGAGGTAGAAATTATAATCCTCATTTTTCATTAGGAAACATGCATAGAAATGTTATAAGTAGAAGGTTAAGACAAAAAACGTGGTAGAGCTGAGATCCTTCTCCAGTCCCTCCTACTCTGAAGCTACAATCTTAATCTCCACACTAGACTTCCTCCACAAATATTAAGAATTTGTTCAAATTTTAGATCTTTTCTTTCCCCATGTGATTTTAATTAGCTAAAGCTCCCTAATCTTGCTGCTCTTCAGCTCAGTTTTTCCACAGGGCCTTATATTATATTCCCCTTCCATTTGATTGTTTCAGATTTAATGTAGCATACTCTGTCTCTCGTTCAGCTTCAAGTCATCAGCAAACATAATTTGACAAGTCTCTATTAAGGAAAAGAATATCGTCAAGGGCTCTGCCATTACATGTATTTCTCTCAAGGTATATTTCTATCAAATAATCATTTCCTAGGGGGTAATGTTCAACCTGTTGCCGTTCTATCGATCTGAATTAACATCCAACTTCCATTTCTCTATCTTCTTAGAAACTATTTCTTGAAATATCACATGGTCTTTATGGTCAATAGAGTATCTACAGCAAAGATCCATTCTAAGAAATGCTGACATATAAAGAACTGTGAATGGAAGGCTGAAGTGGGTATGCAAAATGTATACATCATGGTCTTGAGTGTTTAAACTATTTTTTATTTAAATTGAATTAGTGAACATATATGACATCATTGGTTTCAGATGTAGAGTTCAGTAATTCATCAGTTCATCAGTTACACATAACACCCAGTGCTTATCACATCATGTTCCCTCCTTAATGCTTGTCACCCAGTTACTCCACCCCCCCCAGCTCCCTTCCAGCAACCCTCAGTTTGTTTCCTACAGTGAAGAGTCTCTCATGGTTTGTCTCCCTCTCTGATTTCTTCCCATTCAACTGCACTATTAGGTATTTACCCCGATGTACCCCGATGTTTATAGCAGCAGTGTCCATAACAGCCAAACCATGGAAAGAGTGTTTAAACTATTATAAGAGAAAAACCCCACCTTGCTTCCCTAAGACATGTGAGTTGGAGAAACATATAAAGAGCAGAAGATGAATAGCATTTGAATCACGAGAGCCTTTCCTGGGATCCACACATCTACCTAACCCCATCCCAACTGCAGTGTCACAGGAGGGCAGGACTCAAAGGGAGCCACTGGCATTCATATTTGAACCTGTGGCTTGTCCAGCTTCCTTCATTGGCGTTAAGAGCAGATTCTTTACCTTCTCTTGTCTTTCTCTCCATCTGTTAGAGCAAGACACTGTCATTGCTTATGCCTTGGTACCTCTGTTATCATGGAGGAAAGACTGACCATTGTAATTACAGCCTTTTTTTTTTTTATTTTATTTTATTTTTTTTATTTTTTATTTTTTATTTTTTTAAAGATTTATTTATTTGACAGATAGAGATTACAAGTAGGCAGAGAGGCAGGCAGAGAGAGAGGAGGAAGCAGGCTCCCAGCTAAGCAAAGAGCCCGATGCGGGGCTCGATCCCAGCACCCCGGGATCATGACCTGAGCTGAAGGCAGAGGCTTTAACCCGCTGAGCCACCCAGGCGCCCCCAGCCTTTTTTTTTTTTAAAGATTTTATTTATTTATTTGACAGCGAGAGAGAGAGAGAGAGATCACAGGTAGGCAGAGAGGCAGGCAGAGAGAGAGAGAGAGGGAAGCAGGCTCCCTGCCGAGCAGAGACCCCGATGCGGGACTCGATTCCAGGACCCTGAGATCATGACGTAATTACAGCCTTTTTTACGAGAGAGGAAAGAAGCCCAAGGCTCTGTCCCACCAAGTCCTAGTCTGCTCGTATCTTAGAACTGAGTCTATATGAGATTAATCCATTCATCAAACTCATTGTTTAGTCCCACAGAGGGGTGACTTGTACCTGTGGAGAAAAAGAACTTTTGCCCTAAATATAAATAGAGGAGAGCTTGTCACGCCAACCACCCTGGCCAGAACGTCTCAGACCCTTCAAGGACACTGCTGTGAGGCCCCACAGAGCCAACAGGGCATTCTGGGTAATGGAATGCAACATGATGCAGTCCTCACCCCCCTTACCTCCCCAGTCTCCCCCAGGGTTTCTGGATTCCTGGCTCTGCAACAGCTGAGGCAAGCAGTTTTTGAACTTGGGGGGAAGAGGGTGGAGAGAAGGGCGAGGCTTCCTCTAGGCCAACCACAACTAATTCATTTGCTCTGTCCAGCAAAACCCAGACAGTGCAATTATCTGGTTAATTTGGCCCTTAGTTGGGAGACAAACTTCCAAAATGTGAGACCAGCTCAGACTAAACAGTGGCTTCCATCCTAAGATTTTTCCTAAGTGTGAGAGAATACATATGAGATTCCTGGGGGGCTGCTTATGTGACCCACCCATTCATCCAGATGGGAAAAGGCAAACAATTCAGACTCTAAGATGGGTTTAGGAAGGCATGTCTTTCAGGGAAAAATGCCCAAATAACCTGCTATTTGGTCTCCTGGCTAATTTGCCTTCTGGCTTCTATGGAGGGGGATGGCTGGAAATCAGGATGACTCTAAATTAGCCAATGTTTTCCAGCATGATTGCAGGCTTCATAGATTGGCTGAGTGTCCCCAGGGCCTCTGCATGAGTTACTCTTAGGGCAATTACCAATGATGCTCCTACTCACGGATTTTATACCCATAAGTTGGGCCAGGGGCATCACTGAGATAAACGGGTAAAATTAAAACATGGCTCTGGAGTTTTCACAAATGGGATGAGATAGGGCTAGCTAAATTGGCAACTGAGCATTTACCAGATGGCTTATGGAAAAAACAGATTTTTGAGGGGGATTAAGAAGCAGTGATTTATCTCTCTTGGAAACTGACAAGCAGTCTGGAATCTGTGGAAACTATCAGTTATTCATTCTGCAAGTATTTCTTTAGTTCTGGTATGTGCCAGGCCCTGTGCTACTTAACAAAGTGAGATCCAAATAGCCATGGCCCCTATGCTCATGCAAATAATTCCACACCTATATATGTGGGTGAGGGGCGAGGAAGGACAAGTTCAGTGTTATGATAGGGAACAACCAGGTTAGCTGATTTAGATCAAGGTGTGAGAGGAGGAGTCTTTGAGGAAGGGCTTTAAAAGCTAACACTTTGGGACACTTGGGGGATTCGGTCAGTTAAGCATCTGACTACAGCTCAAGTCATGATTCCAGGGTCCTGGGATCAAGTCCCACATGGGGCTCCTTGCTCAGCAAGGAGCCTGCTTCTCTCCCTGCTTGCGCTGCTTTCTCTCTCTTCTTACAAAAAAGTAAATGAAATCATAAATAAATAAATAAATAAAAGCTAACACTTTAGGGCACCTGGGTGGCTCAGTTGGTTGTCTGCCTTTGGTTGGGGTCATGATCTCAGGATCCTGGGTCAGCATCAAGCCCCCAGGTCAGCAAGGAATCTGCTTCTCCCTCGCCCTCTGCCCCTCCACCCCCGCTCATGCTCTTTCTCTCTCTGAAATAAATAAAATTAAAAAAAAAAAAAAAAGCTAACATTTTCAAGAACCTATATGCTTTTTTAGAAAGATCGTTCCAGGGGTGCCTGGGTGGATCAGTGGGTTAAGCTTCTGCCTTTGGCTCAGATCATGATCCCAGGGTTCTGGGATCGAGCCCCACATCGGGCTCTCTGCTGCACGGGGACCTGCTCTGCCTTCCCCACCTGCCTCTCTGCCTATTTGTGATCTCTGTCTGTCAAATAAACAAATAAAATCTTTACAAAAAAAAAAGAGAAAGATCGTTCCAGCTCTAGTAGTAAAAATAAATTGGAAGTGGGTAAAAAGGATAGAGTTAGAGGGCTATTGATAAGGATGACTGGGTGAGAGCTGATGCTGGTTCAGCCAAGGATCTAGGCAATAAGGATGGAGAGAAGTGGATGGACTGGAGACATGGGATGTGGAATCAACAGGTTCTGGTAATTGAATGGGTATAGTGGTGGAAGGAGGAGAGTCATCAGGGAGCCTGTGCAGGTTTCTGGCTAACATGGAAGATTAAGGGGGGTGGTACTCTTTACTGGGAGAGGGAACATGGGAGGACAAGCAGATTGGGGCTAGGGGAAGATGATGTGTCCTATTTTGGACTCAACCAAATTGGATTCCCACCATTCCATACCCTATACTTCCAGACCCTTAACTTTGCTTACAATGCTTCCATCTCATTACTCTTCACGTTGCCACATTCACTTGTTGAAATCCTATCCATCTATCAAGATGTCCTTCAAATACCATCCCCTCCTTGGAGCCATTCTCACTCTCTCAATTAGTGGTGGCCTCTGCTGCCCTTACCACTCAGTCTGGAGCTCTCTTTCCTAGACTCCACCTGTACTGAGGTTCTACGAAGACTTATCTTGCCTCCCTTCCTAGGCCACAAACTTTTTGGGACAGAGCCTCTACTTCTATATCCTCCTTCCCCACATGTTAGTGAGCTAGCACAGTAGACATTTGACAAATATTTGTCAAGTGAACAAAAATAACCTACTCTTTGCCATGGAAGGAAAACCAGTAGACATTGGACTGACTTGAAAGCCACAGGATCAAACTGAAATTCAAGCTTAAGGTGTTTTAATTCTAAGCCAACTCAAACTGGATGCTCAGAAAGGCTTTCTGTTCCTCCAACACACCAAATTCAAAGAATGCTGAGAAAGTCACACCCTCTATTTTCTTACTGCACTTTTTTGAGTTCATCTTATAGTAGGGACCTCATCTATCTTATTAACTCTTTGTCTTTGATGATGATGATGATGATAAATGAGTCACATTTCCTAAGTGCCTGGTATGTACCAGGTGCTGTTTTAAGTACTTGGAGACTAACTCATTTGATCCTCATAGTCACCACATGAAATTGATGCTATTAATACCCAATTGTATAGATGAAGAAACCGAGCTGCAAAGGACTTAGTATTGCTCAAAGTCACACAGTTAGTAAGGAGTGGCACTGGGATTCAGACCTAAAGTCTGGCTCCAGAGCCAAAGATTTGATGTGTTCTCCTAAGGCGGAGCACCATGCTGGCGTTTAGTAGGCCCCCAACAAGTATTCACTGAATGAATGGGAGGAGCCCTAGATCTGGAGATCACAAGTTCTAGTCCTCATTTTGCCACTGACTTCCTATGTAGCATTGAGCAAGTTCATGTTTCTTTTCCCATAAACTGAGGTGCCTAGCTGTTGATATTAGCAGTAACAACAAGAGCCAGTATTTGTAATTCTAGTCTCATTTGGTGTTTTAAATAATTTAATCCCAACAACGATACACGGAAATTGAAGCATAGAGTAATTGACTCACCTGTCCCATACCTATTAAATGAGAGAGCCAGGATTCAAACCCACTGAGGTGCCTAGCCCAAGCAGTTCCAAGGAGATGCCTTGGGGGCCATAAGGAGAATGGGGAGAAGGTAGAACAGGATGGAACAGACAGATTTTTGGGCTCCCCATGCTCATTTCATCAGTTCTTTTTTCTCTACTTGTCTCTATTTTGTAAAATGGGTTCCTACTTGAGGTTTCCTTTGAAGAAAGGTTCTGTTGCTAAAACAAAAACATTATGCTAAATAATTCTGGAATTTAGTAAAACTCCCAGGCATAAGCCAGGATTTTCTGGTAATCTCGGCTCACAGTAGCCACATAAGATGAGGACCAAGGTTGCTCCAGCTATGGAAAATATCAGGGTGATAGCATGAAAGACCTAGCTCCAACCTACCTGTTCTACTCGGATCTCAATCTCTCCATTCACCTTCTTTCCATGAAAATACTTGGTCCTGTGAAAGAAAGGAAGAGAGCTACTGAGTAAGGGTACAGACTGCTTTATTGTTTTCTTTCTTCTCCCAAAGGACTTACCCTCAAAGGTGCATGTCAGACACATTTGTAACTTCATGCTCTCTCCTCCCACCGTGACTTCTGATTCTCTCATTATTTTATGCATTGTGGGCAAGAGGTGAAAGAATACTGGATGGGAAGATTGGAGACTTAGGTTCTGGTTATGCCAAGCGGCTCGACTTCCCTGTCTCAATTTTATAACCTATAAGGAAGATATTAATACCTCATGACATATTTCTAAGGGTTATTTTAAGGGCCAAATGAGAGAAAGAATCTTACTTATATAAATAATGCAGAATTGTTTATTTTTAGTATTTATAGTTACACTCTATATACTCAATAAATTATCTATCCATCCACCCATTCCTCCATTTGTCCATCTGTCCAAGGAAGCAGCCCTCATCTATCCCTTTATCCATCCATCTATCCTTCCATCAACTTTCCTCTATACCCTTATTTCTGTCTTCTCAGTAATGGCATCTCATCTACCCATTGCTCAAGGCAGAAACATAGACATCGTTCTTGTCATCTCTTTCTCTCTTCCTATCCCCACTGATTCTACATTCTAGTTATTTCCCAAATCCATCCACTTGCCAGTTCTTCTGTATAAGCACTCTAATCTGACCCCTCACCTCTCTTCGCATATTCTCTTTTTTTACTCTTCTTCCGTAGTACTTATTACATAAAATTAGTTATAATCAGTAACTGCGTTTAATGCCTGTGTCTCACTAAACTATAACACAGCTCCTTGAAGTAAGGAACAAATACTCTTAACACCTACCAGAGTGCTTAACACACAGTAGGAGCTCAATTAATATTTGTTGAATGAATAAATGAGTGAAGATATAGATGGGGAAAAAACCACTTGTTGAGTATTTACTCTGTGCCAGAAACTGTACTGTAGGCTTTAACCCATATAGCCTTTCTCATTTAATGCTTCCAACCACCACCATGAAGAAGACATTATTACTTCCATCCTATTAAAAAAAAAAAAAGACAAAACTGAAACCCAGAGAGACAAAATATTTTGCCTAAGGGACTTAAATCCTGGTCTTCTAATTCCACTTCTATGTTTTTGCTCAACCCTGAAAAATAGCAGCAAATGTTGGGGTTCTGTAGGTTTAGATATCCTCCCACACACAAGGCAAAAGTAACAAAAGTTTCCATTTGCCCTTTTGGATTTGGGTATGAAGAAACAGTTCTCAGTCACTTGCTATAAACTGAACACTGTGTTAAGCATTTACATAAACTTTTCTAGGGTAGAGACAGCTCTTTGTTCCAATACCCATTCTCCTCTTTGCCACAGTTAAGAGAGCTTGCAGATTGGTGCACGCACACACACACGCACGCGCGCACACACACACACACACACACACACACAAAGGAAGATCCCAACTCTCCAGTCAGTTAGGTGTGGCTACTTGATTGAGTTCTAATCAATAATTTGTAAGTAGTACATCCAAGAATACTCTTAGTTTCTTCTTTCATTCTTCTTCCTGGAATATCCATGTTGTTACCTGTTTTCTCAACCTGCCATTTATGAAAGAAGGAATATTTTCTACAAATTCTCTGTCCAAGCTTCAGTCTGTCTGCTTCCATAGAGTTTCTATGTATACTTCTCTGATGCCAGTGGAGTTCATCTCTTTCCAAGACTGTCCAAATCACTGACTGATAGCTCTAACATTAACACTACTTTTTCTTACGTCGACAGGCTTAGCTGTCAACTAAACGAAACTTCAGTGGGATAGGAGCTGTTATTGTGACTTGAAAGTTCTGCTTTTTCTTCCAGGCATGGTGTTTGACAAAATGTGTGTGCAGTGAGGCTCATGCAAAGGGGACCTTTCCACAGTGTGGATTTTATCACAAATCTTTAAATGTAGTGTCAGCAAACTACAGATACTGGGATAAGTCCACTTCTAATATTTGTGGGGCCTGGAGAAAAAGAGCAAATGGAGGCCTATTTATATATCTAATATTTATAATATTTATATCACATATCTAATATATATAATTGATAAATAAATCCAGCAAACATTAAAATAAAACATGTTTGTCTTCCTTCCTCAGTAAGTACAATTTCATAATGGCCTGGAAGGATCAGAATTTAGACTTCTTGGAATTTTTAGAGTTCTACCCAGAATAAGGCAACATGGGGATTGCCATGTCTTGGTCCCTACAGTCTTCTCTAATTCTCCTTCTACCCTTCTCTCTGTCCTGCATTACCCAGGATTCTTGTGCAGGCTCATGGATTGCCTAGCCCATGTGCCATGCTTCATTTCTTCACTCATGCCCCCACCAATAGTTCTCCCTTGGCCATGATTTGGGAGGATGGATGGGGAACTGGCATAGACAGGGCATGAATTGGGCCAGGGTCCCTTTGGGCAGGGAATTCTAGGGTTCTGTGTATCCAGTGCATGGTGTAAGGGTATAGTTTGCAAGGTTGTGGTGCAGGGCCCTCCTTTGCTATCAGAAGGGCTATAGCTAGTAAGGGCTGGAGTCAGATTTAGGGCAAGGTTCCCTCTAGTTTAGGTTTAAAAGAAGTACTAGATGGGCCTGGGACTTCAGAAGGGTAACTAATGAGAACAATCACTGGTACACTGGAAAAAGTGTGGCTTGGGCAAAATTGGAGCTCTACAACTCACTCACCACATGTTCTAAGCCAAGATACTTAACCCTAGGTCATGGTTTTCTCACTTGTCAAGGGTGATAACATCTACAGCCAAGGCTGTAGGGATAAATTCACCTGATCCTTTATGCAACAAGATAGCAGAGTGTAGTAGACTCAGGGCAACCACAGGGATGCAATCCCAGTGCTACCACTCACTGTGCAACCTTGGGTAACTTACTCAACCTCCATGTGTTTCAGTTTCCACATTTGGGAAGTTGGTTTGATACTAGTAACTAACTCACAGGTTGTTGTGAAGATTAACCAAGATAAGATGTATAAAGTATTCAGAAAAGTTCCTGCACATAGTAAGCTCGAAAGTACATAACCCAAGGCCTAAAACAGAATCAACAACAAAGAACTACTGACTGTTTTCTCTGTGCCTGTGGGTGTCATGTGGTTGGGATCCACAAATAAAACATAATCTTGCCCTCATGGAGGTTACAAAACAGAAATGTGATTCACTTCACTTTGATCTGTTCCACCAGTGCAATGAGTGATGGGTGTTGATAATAATAATAAACAGATGCCGTTGGTATATAAGGCCTGTATGTATCTTCACATCCCTCCTCCTATTTGACCCTAATGTCAACCCTGAGAGTAGGTAGGGTGGGGATCAGTCCCTACATATTCCAGATGGAGAAGTCCTTGTTCAAAGACACATTAAATCTCTAAGGGGCACCGGTGACTCAGATCTTGAACTTAAAGATTTTGGGGATTCAGTTCAGACCCTCCTTGTCCTTCATGATTTGGATCCAGCTAACCTTGACCCATTTCTCCTCTGGTTTTCTGCCCACGTCACAGAAACAGGCAACTTCCTGCGATTCTCTAGCCTCATCCTACACTTCAAGCCTCTGAGCCTTTGCACAGGCTGTTCTCTCTGCTTAGGATGGCTTCTTGCTCTTCTCTGCCTGGCTGGCACCTCCAAGATCTTCATTCACGTCCTCTATCAAGTTTTCCTTGAAAGTGCCCTCCCCCCCACCCGCCCAGTGAGACCAAGTTAGTTGTTCCTCCTTGGGGTTCTCACAGCATCCTATACTAACAACTATTAAAACGCATATCACTCCCTGTTGTAACCACACGGTATTTGTCTCTACCCTGACCCTATACACCTAGTCTGAGAGCTCCTGGAAACCTGAAACTGTGTCTCAGTGCTCACTGAATCCAGTATCTGGCACCAAGTGCCAGGGCACAAGGCACGTTTAACAAGTGTTTGGTCACTGGGTGAATGAGTAACTTCTAGGGATAAGCCCTTGGGTATCCTGTCCTCAAGACACTTTACTGTCATCTACTGGTACACCGTTGTAGTACACTTACAAATCTCCACTGATTACAATGTGGGGTCCTTGTACAGTGTCCAACCTGAATGACGGGTAGTCCTCAACTCGATTCTAACCAGAACGCAGAACACTTTACACTACACCGATACCACCCAAGCAGCTCTGGACTTCACAAGGCCTCACCTTCCCAGGAGAAACACTTGTTTTGCCCATCTCTGGAATGTTTACTGCAAAGCCTGGCAGACCTACTCCGGCTGAAGCTGAGGGTCAGGCAGTCCATCCCCCTGCCTGGCTGGGAGTCAGAAGTCTGTCTCCTGACAGGCCACACAGACTGCTGCCTCCTTGCCGGGGGCTCATTCAGGCTTGAGCTGCCTCTGAACAGTCCTGTCTGGCAGAGGGAAGGGTAGGGATGGTCTGGAATTTTAGATGTCTTGGGGGCTGGGGTTGCCGCCTTTGTAATTGCCTGGCTGTTTGACCCCAGGCAAAATGGAGGGCCTCACTGTGCCTGAAGGCTGTCTCCCTAATGCAGACTTCTTCCCAATGCCCTAATATGTTTATTCCTATAATGAGCTCCCTGAATATCCCAGCCAATCACTCAAGGCCTTGGCCTTGGGAAGGGGGTGGGGGAAACTCTTGATTCCAGGAAGCTTCCTTCTCTGTGGGTGGTCTCATATTTTACTGCCACATCAGAGGCACCAGGAAGGAGAATATTATAAAACCAGCGCTGCCTGGGGTGGGAAATCCCAAGTTTGGGGAGGCGGGATGTGGTGTGTGAGAGAGATTTATGAGGAGTGGGTACTGAGTTCTTTCATGGCGACAGCAGGGGCAGAAGGAAGAGGAGAATTAGCGCAAACAGGATCCACCTGTGTCCAAGCGGCACCCTCCTAATAAATGTGTCTGGGATGTAGAGTCAATGTGGCTGGGCTTTGGCTATGCCCTTCCCAGGCAGGAGGGGTCAGGAAGGTTCTGTCTCAGGCACAGCCCTCTTCCCACAGGTGGCCCCTGTAGGGGGAAGGAGGGCAGGGATGCCCCAGGAAGGGAGTCTCATGTTTCTGATGCAACATATCCGTTGCTTATTTGTGGCCTGGACTTAAGCAGGGCGAGATGGAGTATGGACCATGCAGGAAACCATCTAAGGTAGACATGCTCAAGGCTTCCCCAGTCAGTAAGATGAGGAGAGTCACATGGCACCTTGGCTAGAAGGAGGTGTGACAAAAGCAGGACCTTTGAACACAAAAGTCCAATTCGGAGATCCGTTCTAGCTCCATTATTTACTCAAAAATACAGGCTAACCTGCCTGACCCCTTCCCACTGCCAGAGGGGATCCTCCAAGGAAGGGGCAGCGTCTCCATTCCACCTTGCAATTAGGGAACTCCAGTGAGTCAGACAGGGGAGGGACCCTTTGAGGGTGGCCAGGCTCCTTGCACCCATATGGGGATCTGTGGAGGTAAGGAACTAGAGCCCCAAGCCACAGGATGGGACAAATGTCCCTCCCTTGGCTTCTGACAGCAACAGGAAAGGAGATTTTCATGGGTAGGTCTGGTCACCATTCACAACTATCTACTGAGCCTCCCAGGGACCAGGTACCCTACAAGATGTAAGGGGAAAATGCTGACATGCTGCCTGTTCTTGGGAAGCTCATGTTCCCAGAAAAGTCAGAAAACTAACCAGGTGAAAAAGAACTGGTGAGTACTGAGAATAAAATGCACAAAAGAACAGGGGATAAGATGTGAGGAGTAGGGGAGATCTCACTCATGTTGTCACGGGAGGCTTCTTCAGAAGAAGCTGAATACATATTTATTGATCATATTTATTGTGCCAGGGCCTGCAGCCTCTAAGTAGTTCTTGGCTTCTGGGGGGCTTACCACCTAACAGGAAGGGGAGACTCATAAATAGACCATGACCACACAGGGCATTAGCCCAAAGATCCAGCTCAGCCCATCTCTGGGGCAGGGGTCACTCCCTGGGGAGTGGTCCAGTTCATCCATCCATGTATCCAATATCTGGGGCCTCTTCTTTGCCAGGGCCAAGGGCTACTGTGAGAGGGTCTGGATGTGTATGTGTGAAAGGCACAGACAAGGGCAAATGAGTTGGGCAGGTTCTGGGGGTGCTCAGGGAGGTGATGAATTCTCCTGGGGCATATTCTAATTGTGCGGGGAAAATGAGCAATAAGCATAGAGCAGAAGACCCAGATTTGAGCTGGCAGCTGGGGCACCTGCTACACGATTCTGGACAAACCCTTACCTCATCATCTGTAGAACAGGGACAGGAAGACTACCCACAGGGTTAGTATAAGGCTTAAGTGAGGATGCAGATTTGGAGGACTCTGGGAACCTGCCAAAAATGTGCTAGTAAGTGTGCTGCTCACTGGTGGGCTGCAAAGGTGGAACTTCTCCTCTCCAGGTGAAGAGGTCGATGGGCACTGCCAGCATCAGAGACAGACTCAGGTCCCATCCAGCTCTGCTATTTATTTCCTAGTGCTTCTTCAGACAGACTTCAACCTTTCCAAGCCCATTTCATTTGCAAGTGCTCAGGAATGCTATCTCTGACACATTCTGACATATGGCAGGTGTTTAACGCTCATCTCTTTCCCTCCTGACCTTCACCAGGATGGGGAGTGGGCTGAGGTCTGTTGGGTGTGTCCCTGGGAAAGTGACCTGTCAAGAGGAGGAAGGGGCAATATCTTCCTTGCTCTAAATGGAACTCCTGCTTCATGAAGTCTAGCATAATGGAAACCTGCCTGGACAACTCCCTGGGATCTTCTCTTCCTCCCCAATACAGGCCTTTAGGGCAAACAAAGTCATCAGCCACACACTCACCATTAACAGTAGAAATCAATAGAAAACAGAAAACAGTAGAATGTCGTCTCAGTCCTTATCCCTCTCATTGCCAAAGACACTACACTGTGCCACCCTCATTTCTAAGGATATCTGAAAGTCCACAATCTTTATTACACAAAGAGAGTTTGTTAACATTTAGAAGGCTAAGCCATTCCCTCACCAAACATACATTTACTGAGCATCCTCTAAGAGCCTATCTGGGGAAATGCCCATGGGAAAGGTAATACACTGAAAAGGTAATTCATACCAAGGTGCAAATGACCAATATCTGATCATTCCAGAAAAGGAATTTAAATGGTATAAGGAAGATGAGAAGGGCACATGAGAATATTAAGTGTTTGATTTAGAAAGAGGGTGTGGGGCCTCTCAAGGTATAAAGAACAGGGAACAGAAGGAAAAGGCTGAGAAAAGTTATTTTCTACCCATCCTTCCCTCCTTCTCTTCCTCCCTCCCTCCATCCACCCATCCACCCATTTACCCCCCCCAACCATCCATCCATCCAGCCACCTATCCAAGGTTCACTATGTGCCCAGGACTGTGCTAGACCCTAGGTATTGCCCTAAACAAAACAACCCTCCTGCCATCATGCTGCATACAATCTAGCTGGAAGACAGACCCAGAAGAATATTTATCTTGCATATTTATCCTGACTCATGTCTTCTTTAAATCAGTAAACTTCATGAAATCCACAGTCTTATTTTGGACTTAAATTGTATGCTTACAATTTTAAAATAGAAAATTCATATAAAAATTCAGATTTCTGACTGCCCTTGAAAAATCAATGACTTGGCAACACCAGCCCCTTTTTCTTGCATGGTAACAACTGGGTGAGTGAACTGCAGCAACTGCCTTCAGAGGGGATGCCAGTTCTCACGCCCAACACAGTCCCCAATTTTCTGTCGTCTTGCTGAAGCTGAAACCAAGTGACAGATAATCATTTGCCATAAAGCATGTGTTGTTGTTTTCATTGCAGCAGGGAAATATTTCTCTATGGTTGTGCCTTTTCCTACCACCTGCCCCTTCACTCACCAACCATCTCGTCTCCTATAAGCAGCTGTACATGCAACCCTTAATTTAACTAAGTCCATTCTGAAGATGGCAACTAACTCAATGCAAATCTTCAGGAAACCTGCACTCTTACCCTTCCTGCAGATCAAGGGTGGGAGGTCAGGAAAATGGACACAAAGCACCATCCTCTCTCTTGCCATCACAGAGAGCCTCCCTCCTGCCAACGGAACACATCCTAGGCAGGCTTCCACAGGCCCCAGGAGAGGAGACGTTCTGTAATGAGGCTGGCATCTGCCCAGTGACCTGCCTCCCCCAGGGCAAGGCTGTAACCAGGCTGGATGAAGTCTGTAGACTCCAGTACTGAAACAGCTATTGCTAAGAAAGCCATGGCATCTGAGGGACTCCACTGAAAAGGTCGTTCAGAGGACCAGGGCAAGAAAACCATGCTTTGGAGGAAGAAGGGAGATTCACAAAGTGAACAGTTGAGATCTTTGGAGAAAAGCAAGACAAGGTCAGAGAAGTGACTGAGACATAAAGTCACAGAGGAAAGAACACAAAGCTTTAGGCTCAAGACTCCTATAAGGGCTTATAGGCCAACCCCTTTATAGTCAGGCCTCTTCTGTAACATTCTTCCCAAATGGCCAGCCCAGTTATGCCTGAATGCCTGCAAATGATGAGGAGCTCACTGTGTCACTAAGCGGCCCACCTGATCTCTGGATGGATCTTTGCCATTCCATATATTGAGCTGAAATAGATCTCTAGTGTAGGTGGCCCTACCGTTCCCAGCTCTACCAGTTGGAAGCCACACGAAAGAAGTCTTTTAACTCAATGGTTTCTAAACTTGGCTCATCATCATAAAAAAAAAAAAAAATACAGTTTCCCAGCTCCATTGATTTAGTAGTTCTAAGGGCACATTGCAGTGTGGCCTGTCTTGCACCCATCTGAACATCCAGCAACAGCACCTCCATCTGCATTTGTACTGAAGGAACCAAGCAGCTCTGTGGTACACAGTCTTGGTGGGAATGTCCCAGAAAATACTGTGGAACCAGCCAGGTTTGTTCTCCCCCAGGAATTTGATTTGAGAGCAGAGAGGCACATGGCTAGGGGAAACAGGAGCTGACTTCTCTAGAGAAGGCTGACCACAAGTCCCAGCCTCCTAGAG
Organism: Meles meles; assembly: GCF_922984935.1. Lineage (NCBI taxonomy): Eukaryota > Metazoa > Chordata > Mammalia > Carnivora > Mustelidae > Meles > Meles meles. The sequence continues at coordinate 14,026,105 of NC_060072.1, read as the reverse complement.
CCCAGAAGAGCCCTGGGTCTTGGTCTTTCTAAGACTTGGGTTTTCATATCTCCTTTTGATTCTGTGAGGCCCCTGTATTCAATACACCCCCATTTTGACTAAGTCAGCCAAAGTCTATTTCTTTTTCTTTCAAACAAAGAACTCTAACTATTACAGAAGGTGTAGAGTGGTGCCTGGGAATCTGAATGTCATTCTTATAGAAACCATATTTTCAGGAATGTGATCTTAGTCCATCATTGTTTGACTTAAGAGGAAACTGAGGCCCAGAGAGAACAGTGGCTCCACTATGATCGCATAGCATCAGTAGAGAAGGGAGTAATCGGGAAGAAACAGCATCTATCAGATTTCTCCCCACATTCCCTTCTGCTCGAAGACATTTCCCCCAGATTTTCTAGCCAGTTTCAGAGGGTGAAGACTCTACCAGGCAAGAGACAGCTCTTCACTGTTTTCCCCCTCCCTCTCTCTCTCCCTGAAAGAGCTGGGTAGGAAACAGCAGGAGCACCAGGCCTCAGGATTGGACAGCAGGAAGACCTCACGGAGAGAGGTCAGCACTTGAAAAATTCCTCAAGTCAAAGGGCTTGGGGCTTGGGTGCCACACAAGGCCCTCACTGTGTGCGCACATTGTCTCCCTGATAAAAGGGGCCAGGCCTGGGAAAACGGAGCTTGTCTCCAGGCGACTAGGCAGGCTGCTGGGGAATGCCCAAGGCCCTTCCCCCTCCCCCAGGGCCAGGGCCAGGGCGGCAAGGGGGAGGGGCAGGATTGCAGGGCAGGTGCCCAGAGTGGGAGGGATAAGTCCAGAAGTCCAGAGCCACTCTAGGTGGTGCTGGATGGCCTGTGTGAACTGGTGAATAAAGTGAGGAGGAAGGTGACATTAGGCTTTTCCTTTCTCCCTCTCCTTTCCATCCCTGCATGTCCCCACTGGTAATAGCCAAGGCCTCCCTTGTTCAAGGAGAGGTATAGTGATAGAGGAAGTGGGGTGGGGGGAGATGTAAAGATTCTGTTTCCCAGAGCCACCTGTCTTCAACAGAGAGGTACGTGTCTCTGCTGTGAGCCCCACAAGCAAGTCTAGGAGGCGGGGACCAACCCAGGCCTCCATCTTCTCATCCACACAGTAGAGTGCCTGCCAGCTTACCAGCATCCAGACACCCCTCCTCCAGGGCTCCTGGAAGACAGCCCTTGAGCCTATCCAGCTGAACTGAGAAGTATGCCAAGTGGCTTCCTTCCCCTGGCTTCCAGCACCATTATATTCATTGGCAATTAGTAATTGCAATTAATTGTTAATACAGTTACCATTTCAGTGCCTGTTATGACAAGCTAAGCCCTGTATTAGCCCCACCTGTGCCATCATCTCTAATCTTTGCAATGATCTTTCACAAAAGATATACTATGGCCCTGCCTCATAGCTGAAGAATGTGAAGTTCGGAGGTCAGACTTCCCAAGGTCATGTAAGTGAGAGGGAGAAGAGATCCAGGCAGTCTGCCTTGGGACTGTCTACTAGTTTTGCTCCCTCCCTGCTGGTGACTGACAATCTTCATTCATAGCTGCTCTCTGAGAATGGGGTTAGCTGGGGGGCCTGCTTCGGTTCTCCAACCAGAAAGCAAGGAAGTGCAAAGGGTAGCCTCTCACTGGGCCCATGTTAGCAGGACTGAGATGGTGGCAACTGTTTCTCATTGTCATCCCCCATAAGCAGGTTATCTAGATAAAATACAGGTTATCCAGTTAAATTTGAATTTTGGGTAAATAACCAACAATTCTATACATATAAGTGTCTATTTATGGTATAATTCTATACCAAATTTTGCAGGAGATAAACAGATTCATTATTTATCTAAGTATTAACTGAGGGTCCTGTATTTTTATTTGCTGAAAATAGCAACCCTACCCCAAAGCCTCTGCTGGTGATGCCAGCTCTGAGTTCAAACACCCCCCTGTAGGTGGCACAGTGGGAAGCAGAATGTCCTGGTCCCCATGGGGCCAATTAGGCCCACTGCAAGGCTTCGAGGAGCCTGCCAAGATGCCCCGCAGTCCTCATGTCTTCAGTCAAAGCAGCCTGAAGCAGTTCAGCCCAAGTAGAGCCTGGAGCCTTTGAGCTACCAGCTGGACGAGGGGGAGCCTTGGGCAAAGCCTGGACATCAGGTACTCCTGAATTCCAGGGTAGCTGAGTGTGTTCTGAGAAAGACTCTCCCTAGGGCATCCTTGATCCTGAACTCTCCCATAACAGTAGTATCAGCCTCTGGCAAGAGCATCTATTTGTTTGTTGATGAAAGCGTCTGTGTAGCCTATCCTACCTTGTGCCAGGTACTGTGCTAGCCTCAGACAATATGGTATTCAAACAAGGGAGGCTTGTTTAAGCCTTACCCTCCTGGAGATTATGCTCTGGCACAGGACCATAGCACAGGCAAACAAACCGGACACATAGGACAACAGCTGGGAGGGAGAGGAACAACAGGCTTTTACTGGAGCCTTTAACATTCCTGCAAGCTCAGTGGTATGGTGACAGTGGTGGCATTATGGTCCCCACTTTACAGATAAGGAAACTAAGGCTCAGAAATGTAAAGCGGCTTGGCCAAGACCACAGAGCTGGTGACTGGCAGAGTTGGGATTTCAGTTCCGACCTGCCACCTGCCACCCCTGAGTTTTCTGCATTTTATCTCCCTTCCCATTTTAACACTCTTGGGAAACATGTCTGACATGTGTTAGGAAATCAAATATTTAATATCAAAACACCAGGAGAAAGAGCAGAAAAGATCCTGCTGGAGCCTTTAAAAGAGGAAAATAGCCCAAAGGCAATTTCTACGAAGGATCCAGTTCCCAAACCTGAGATCACAAGTGTCTGGATGGCTACAGGAACCTCTTTTCCTCCTGGCACCTTATCGTTCCAGCTGCCCACAAGACTCCAGCAGGGTGGAGCTGCCTGGCTTGAGGTGGGGCACTTTCCTCCCAGGGTGAGGTAACCGGGATCCTGTGCTTGGCTGCAGTGCTGTTACATGGAGTCCTGCCACTCTGTCTCCTCCCACTGCTCCCAGACACTGGGCGTATGTGGGTGTGTGTACATGTGTGAGCCTCCCAAGCAGGCTCTGCAGGCCAGTGCCCTCACACACAGCTCCAGTAGGAGTGGGAAAAAAGACCAGGAACAGGGGTGTCCAGAATGGTCTGAGATGAATCCCAGATGCCACTGACATCCATTTTGATTTGGGGCTCAGAGCCTCAGTTTTCCTTATTTATAAAATGAGAATAGTAAAAGTATTCCATACAGTTGTTGGGAGGATAGAATTAGAAAACTATGAACACTATTTAGCACAATGTCTGGAGGTGGAAAGTACACAAATGTTTGCCACATGACAATGATGAAGACATGACCCCATCCCCAAAGAGCTCATAGTTTGTTCATTTGTGTGTCTGTTCATTTTTTGACCAAGAATTTTCAGCATCTACCTCTGCCAAACACTGAAGTCCTGTGCAGGGGTCAGCAGGAACTGTGGCACCATTAGAAATGCCTTTTAAGAAGTTAGACCTGTTCAAGTCCCAGCCTAGCCACCCCCACCTGGTCTTTCTTGAGCAGGTGCATGGTCACTGTGTTTGGCTTCCTCACCTGTATAATACCCCCTGGGCAACTCAGGAAGTGACTATGACAAGAGCTCTCTTGGCAAATGATTAGTAACCAGCTCTGTGAAGAGAACTGAAAGCCTTGTTTTGTAGCATCTGCCAGTTTCTGTGGTGTAAATGCTCTCATGTGACTACCATGACTTTCTGTAGGATTGAGTATGAGATGAGAGGGGAAAAAGGAGATTTCAGAATGTCACCAAAGTCACTCTTTAGTTTCACTGTCACCATCTCCACCTGTCATTACCAAATAACTTATCACTTCCAAAGTCACTCATTCAGTCATCAGACATTTCCTAATTAACTGCCTGCCCTATTGTAGGCACTGAGATGCAAATATACCATCTGGGAGTGGGTGGGGTAGGGTGGTGGTGGGGACACAAATTATCATACAGCATCTCTTGGTGAATCTAAAAATGCACAAGGTACCTTAGTGGGTATCACCGATCATTATTTAGGAGGACAGTGTAGCCTGATACACTCTAGGCTGGAAGGACAGTAGAAGAGGGGTGTTTCAAACCAAGAATACTTTCTTCATTTCCTCCCCAACAAATAAAAGAAAAAAGAAACATAGGGAAGGGTGGAGAATTGAAGGGAAGGTAACAATAGATCATTGTTGAAATGGAATAGCAGACATTCTGGGAACAAGGCCATGGGTGAGGTAAGAGGAGAGGAGAGCCAGAGTTCCACAAGCTACTGGAGGGAGGGGTTGGGGGCAAAGGCTTAGCTACTTCTATCCCCTCACCTCAACAACCTGTTACTCAACTTCCTCCAGGCTCTGGAGAGCTTATAGGCAAAACCATGAGCAGGGAGGTACATCTAACCCAAGCCTGAATATGAGCAATCTTTTTTTTTTTTTTGTCGCATTCAATGTTTTGATTTCAAAATCAAACCTGGGGTTCTGGTATATTCAGTGGGCAATAAAAAAGCTTTGTGCCAACTTTCTTTTAACAATCTCAAATAGCAGTCTTACAGTTACTCCTATACTGGAAAATAAAGAGCCAAGATTTTATACATAGGTGAGTAAAAACTGAAACCCCTCAATTCTATGTATTATATTGCTGACTTTCAAGGTAAGGTGAGTTTCAGGCCTCATTATGCCCATTAAAAGTTATCCTCATTGGACTGGAGGGGGGCAATGACAATGCTAATTGAACACCGACTGTGTGTTGAGCACCAGGAATATAAGGAAGAACAAGACACAGGCCTTGTTTTGGCAGAAAAGACAGCCACCTAACAGCCAATGATAACACAGTGTGAAATGACTGTAGCACAATACAAAATGCTCTAAATAAAGGAGGTGGCTGTCAGCACTGTTGGCAGGGTGCAGTGTGTCAGGGAAGACTTCACAAAAGAGAAGACACCTGAGCAGGCTTTTAAGGATGAATGGAAATTGGACAAGTGAACAAGATAGGGAAAGGTATTCCAGGTAGCAGGGAACAGAAGGTGCTAAGGCAAATGTGTTTGAGAACTACAGGCTGTTTGTTATTTCTGTAGAATAAAGAGTACAGCAGGAAGTGGAGCTAGAGACAGAATTAGAGGGAGGCAAGCAAGCTGATGACTTGATTTAAATTTGAGGGCAATGATGCAGCAACACAGGATTATAATAGGGGATGCATGGTGGGAGCAAACTGATCAAGCCTGTGTTTCAAAAAAAATTACCCTTTGGTTACCACCAAATACCTTAACGGAAATAACAGAAGTTAACCAGGAAGTCAAGACTGGAGGCCGAGGACCATTGAGGCTGCTGAAAATTCTAGGCAAGAGAATGAGTGGACAGGCAGTAGGGCTAAAGAATACTGAGATTAACATCCATTTATTCTATTTCTCCTTTCCGTCATGGTTCTCAAGATTGACTGATCTCCCCTCATCCCAGAGGACAACTTGAGTTCAGACCTACTACTGAGCTGGCCCAAAGTTCCCCAAACACCACTGTCCTAGCTGGGCTCTTCCAGGGCCAACTCCAAAAGGTGGTGGGATCCTACAAAGCTCAGCCATGAGTTGTGTTTCTCAGCAAAGTATCCCTCTGTTTTTCCTCCAAGGATGAAAGATCCTTCCCCCCACGCCACTGGGCAGGTATCAGATAGTCCTTGGGGGCGCCCAGGCTGGTCGAGTATCAAGCTGGCCTCGACCAGGAGGGGGAGAGAGGGAGTTTCTTGCAAACTCTCTAGCTATAAGGAAACCTGATTCTGCAGGAAAGCCCAGGACCCAGAATGGGAAGACAGAGGATCTGGGGCTGAGAAGGGAGAAAAGGGAGCAGCATTGTTCCTGGTGGGTTCACTCTCAGTCTAGACAGTGGCTATTTCCCCCTTCATTATCATCTCAAAGGGGGAGGGGAAAGGGGCCTGTGAACTGGCATCTCCCCTTTAACAACTTCTTCCCCTCAGGAGACAGTTTGCACAATGGAGGAGGGGTTGGGCGGGGGCTGACTCAGGCAGCTCAGGCTCTGCCAAAGCCACCCCAGGACAGTGGGGCTGGCTCGCCATCTGCTGGCCACTCCTGGTGGCCGGGGACGGCAATCCTCAGGAACTCTGCAGAAGAGGACTGGGATTCCTAGGCAGCCTGCATGGATCTGGAGAAAGCTGGAAATGTATTAAGATTCAGAGAGGATAGGAAGTTGGAGAAGAATCTAAGATGGAGTTCTGCAGGAAAAGCTGGTGTGTCTGCAGGCAGGAAGTCTCTATCACAATTGTCCAATGGATGCAGAACCAGGTTCCAGGTAAATTAATGAGTGTCAGTTTGCCCCTTCTCCTCTTTATTACCTATTGAGGGGCAAGAAGAAGATTGCTGCTTTTGAGGCCTAATTAAGGTGTGAGTATAACAGGCGTGATTAAAAGAGACTGGGAAATATTCCTCTAAGCCAAAATTGTGTCCCCCTTCAGTATGCACAGTTTAAAATTCACCCATTAGTCATACCTGTGGATTAGAGAGATGGAAGACTAAAGTAAAATGTAAATGTTACTTGGATAGGAGAAACAGGTGATGGAGTTTAAGGAGTGTACTTGTCATGATGAGCACAGAATGATGTATGAGGTGTTGAGTCACTATATTGTACACCTGAAACTAATGTAACACTATGTTAACTAACTGGAATTTAAATAAAAACTTAAAATAATAATAAATAAATGTTACTTGGGTGAGGCCATTCATTGGATTTCAACCTCATTCACTGTGCCCCTACACTACACTACTTACCCCATGGACACCAGGAGGACAGAGATTCATAAGACGCAACTTTATCATTCAGGAGCTAACAGGCATGAGTGATTAATAGAAAATTCTGCACACTGAGATCAATCCTAATCCACTCTGCCCATTATTGGGGATGAAGAGATTAAATAAACATGCCTATAAGGGGCTGCCATCAGGATGACTAATGTTGCATAGAAGGTCACAAATAGTCTCCAACAGTGACATACACCTAAGTAGCAACTACTGTCTATAAGACACATCCTAAGCACTTTTACAGTAACTCAGATTTTAACCCAATTACATACATTAACTCTATAAGATAGATACTGTGCCGTAACTTGCAAAGGTCATTCAGCTACTATGGGGTAGAGATGGGATCTGAATCCAGACGGCTTAACTCTGAAGTCTGTGTTCCTCACCATTGTACTGTGCTGTCATTTATCAGCTCAACCTCCATACAGAGAGTAAGTTCCCTGACAAAGAGGTTTTTAAAATAACCCCTGACCACTGCCATATCATGGCAAACCCTGACTGAGCTAGAGATAACACGGCAGAGAATGCTCCAAATCAAGGTCAAGCACTGGGTTAAAAAGAAACAAGAGGACTGCAAAGGCCATGCAGGCATTTTGATTACTGGGCGGACAGGCAGCAGGATTGTACAGGCAAGAGTGCCTGGAAGAAATATCTCTGCAGAAATCAACCGCTCAGAACATAAAGATGATGCTTTTACATAAGCGCACGAACAGATAAACAAGGCTTCATGATGACAAGCTTCAAGCAAGCAGCAACACCGAAGATAATGCACACTAGATCAGAACAAAGGCTGTGCACATAACCATCTTGCTTAAGATGAACTGATTTCTTAGCAAGGAAGTAAAGACTGCTATCTACACCTGCTGAACATGCTCCCATATTGACTGAATATGTATTACACACTATAAATATCCCACTCCAAAGCACAGGCTCAATCGTTCCCAGCCTGAGTTAACTTCTGAAGGAATGAATGTGAGTACACACATGCACGTGAGAACAGCAGAGCCTCTGGCATGCTCAGTGAACAGTATGCATTAATTTATTCACCTAAGATATATTTACTGAGAGCCTACGATGTGGCAGTCTTTGCAGACACATGCAGGCAACCTTGCTCTCCAGCCCCACGACCTTGTATGGGTCTGTCAGAAATGCCCTGGATGGAGTGCCTCCATGTCTCCATATTTGGACTTATTTCCTGGACTGCAAATTCTATATCTCAAATTAGGACTGATAATATTGATCACTCACCTCTACCAAAAATTTGGTATAGAGCCCTATTCTCCAACTGTCCAGATCCATGTGAACAGGGTCTGTTCACCACTCACCTCAGCACCTAAGACTGTGACTTACACTTGACTGGTGCTAGTAACTGCTTGTGGAACAACTGCTGCAATGACCTTGACACATGTGCCTAGTCTCTGCCTCTGGAGAGCTTACCATCTGTTGGCATGCCCAACATCATCTCTGCGCATGCTTGGTGTTAAAAGAAGAGGTTCTGGAGCCAGACTGCCAGTACATGGAAGACCTGGGATACAAACCCAGGGACTCTGGTCCCTAGGGTGTTAGATAAGGACCATGGGCCTTGTGTTCGTTTCTTTTACCCTCATAACAACCTAACTGAATAGACAGAGGATGGCTGAGGCTGAAAGATAGTAAGCAACTTGCCAGAGTTATTCTAGATTTTTAAAGTTTTCCATTTTTAGGAAGGTAATATGGCACACATACCATATATTATGTAATACTCCCTATGAGCTCTAGACAGCACCCCCACAGCAAACGTATTAAGATGTAAACTAAGCTTGCAGTAGATCATATGGTCAAGCACAGTGAGTGGTATAATGAAGACTATTATAATCTCACTTTCCCTCAGACCAAGCTTTGTTGCCAAATGGATTATAAAATATTTTTTCAGTTTTCAGAGCTTTTTGGTTTTAGATTTACAGGTAAGGGATTGGGACCTATAAATGTAAAGCAAAAAGCAGATGCCATGGTGCCTGGCATGGAGCGACCACATGATAAACAGTTTTTTTCCCTCAGGCTAGTCTCTGATATCACAAAGCCTCTCAGCAACCCCCGCCCCCCACCACCCCAGGACTGAGAGAAGCCCCATTTCCTCTCTTGCCCGTAGTTAGAAGCACCTACAGATTCTGGCTTACCAATCTGTGTGGGCATCATCGATCACCAATAGGATCCTGGGCCTTTGAACAACGGGAGCAGAGGGACCTGGAGGCTCCATCAGCCCTGAGGGGGCTTGTGAGGTCTGCTTCATGGCACTGGAGAAGGAACTAAAGAGGCTGGATCCTGGAGAGGAGAAGGAGGCTGCCAGGGGCTGGGGGTGCCTCCTCTCCATGGCTGGGGAGGCAGGGGAGCTGGTGGAGCTGTCTGGGCGCTGCAGGTCTGTCATGTAGCCATTGGGCAGGTTGGCCACAAAGCTGCTGTCGGAGAGGCGCCGCCGGAGGAAATTCATGGCTATGGATGGAAGAGATGGCTTGTTCCTACTCAGACTTGTTTAGGTGAGGTTCAGAACACAGGCTACCAGGGAGAGGAGGTCACAGAAGAGCCAGGGGAATCCTGCACAAGTCGGCTTCAGCTGTCTTTGCTAACCTGTGGAAACAAGCCAACACACACATTAGTGGAAATGACCTCCACCCCTTAAGAGCAAATAGATATGGCACCTTCCTGCCCCACTGTTGGGGGCAATATAAAGTGGGACATCCTTTTGGAAAGGACTTTGGCAACATGTAATTAGAGCACAACCTTTTAACCTATAATTTTCATTTTCTGGAATTCTATCCCAAGAAATGAATCTCAGTTACTGGAAAAGCCTCCTGCACAGATGTATTTTCCATGGCATTATTTACACTAGCAAGATACTGGAAAGAATTCCAACCTTAGTCACAAAATAATGAATAAATAAAGTACAGCACAGTCACTCAGTTGAAAACCTTTGTGGCTATTAAAAGAGGGTACATATAAAGAGATTTTAGTACCATAGAAAATAATTCATTTGTAATTAAGAAGGTCATGCTACAAGTTTATTGGGACAGAATGACTACAACCACATAAAGGACGAGATAATATAACTTTGGAAAGCAAATACACTGGAATGTTAACCATAATTATATTTGGGTAATGCAATTATGTGGTTTCTTTTTCATTTTCTTTCCACTTACCTATATTTTCCAGATTTTCTAGAATATATATTGCTGCGGACTGAACTGTGTCCCCCAAATCCATGTGTTGAAGCTCTAACTCTTAATGCATTGGTAACTAGAGATGGTGCCTTCAGGAGGTAATGGAAGTTACATGAGGTCATGAGGGTGAGGCCCTCAGGATGGGATTCATGGCTTTATAAAATGAGACACTAGCTTGCTCTCCTTCTACCCAATGAGGACACAGGGAGAAGGAAGCCGTCTGCAGGCAAGGAAGAGGCCCTCATCAGAAACCAATCACGGTGGGACCCTGATCTCAGACATCCAGCCTCCAGAACTGTGAGAAAATAAATTTCTGTTGTTTAAGCCACACAGTCTGTGGTATTTTGTGATGGCAACCCAGACTGACTAATATATATGTACTGCTTTTCTGAACAGAAGAAAAAAAGTTAAAAAAAACCCCACCAGATTATTCATTTGAGATCTAGATATCCCATTGAGAAAAATGATTATTTAAATGATATGATTATCTAATTATGCAATTAATTATTTAAATGATGCAAAAACCCTCATAGTTTTTGTGATTATTTTATATATTTTTTTTTTTATTAAAGATTTTTATTTATTTATTTGACAGACAGAGATCACAAGTAGGCAGAGAGGCAGGCAGAGAGAGAGGAAGAAGCAGGCTCCCCGCAGAGCAGAGAGCCCGATGCGGGGCTCCATCCCAGGACTCCGGGATCATGACCTGAGCTGAAGGCAGAGGCTTTAACCCACTGAGCCACCCAGGCGCCCGATTATTTTATATTTTTATTGAAGTAAAATTTACTTCCACTGAGATGCACAGTTTTCAAGTGTACAATTCTTTGAGTTTTGATATATGAATACACTGATGAAAGATTTATTATATTTATGCCGCCTCAGGAAGTCCTCTTGTGCCCCTTTCTGGTCAGCCTACACATCCTCATAGACAAAACTCTTCTGATCTCTGTCACTGTATGTTAATTTTACCTCTTCTTAAACTTCCTATCAATGTAATCATATGTATTAATCTTTTTGAAGGGCTTCCTGCCCTCAACAGAGTGGTTTTGAGACTGATCTAGGCTACATGTATCAATAGTCATTGTGTTTTTCAATCTCCGAGTAGCCCTCCACCAGATGATTCAAACCACAAAATTTTGTATCTTCTCCTGTTGATGGGCATTTGAAATGCTTACAGCTGGGGGGTATTATGACTAGGATTGTTATAAGAATCTTTTATTTAAGCATTTTTGTGGAAAAAGAAAGACTGGGGAAAAAAGAGAGTGAAGGGGAGACTTTTCTTCAGGAAAATATCTAGAAGAAAATTTATTGGATCATAGGGTAGAAGTATGTTTACCTTTATAAGAAACCATCAGAAAGTTTCCCATAGTCGTTGTGCTAGCTTGCACATTTCTCCTAAGGAAGGGTTCCAGTTGCTTTACATCCTTCACAACATTTGGTTGTTGTCAGTCTTTAATCTTAGCCATTCCAGTGGGTGTAAAATAGTGTCTAATTGTATTTTTAATGAATTTTCTCTGATATTTAAGGAGGTTGAGCAATTTCCATGGGTTTACTAGCCATTAATATATCTTCTTTGGTGAAGTATCTGTTCAAGACTTTGGCCCATTTTTAAAATGTGGGTTGTTAATATTTTTATTATTGATTTGTATTATTTGACTAGGAGTTCTTTATATGTTCTGGATATAAGTCCTTTATCAGATATGCATATTGTGAACATTTTCTCTGTCTTTGGTTTGCCATTTCATGTCCTTCGTGAACAGAAGTTTGATAGAATAAAATAACTCTTACGAAAAGTTGTTTCCTTGAAATAAAAATATTCCTACAAGAAAAAAATTTATATTATCAGACTACATTTCTGTATTTTGGCTATTAGGAATATTTTATATGTACATACAAAATGTATATATACATACATAAGTATACATATTTAAATGTACATATATGAAATCTGTTACATAAATCTGTAGATGTTTTGATAAACGAAAGTTTAAAATTTTATGAAGTTCAAGTTACCAGATTCTTCTTATTAGATCTTTCTGTATCCAATTTTAAAAATCTTTGGCAACTCCAAGATCATGATGATATTGTCTTCTAAACTCTTACAGAAATTGAATAGTTTTAGCTTTTCTATTTAGGTCTATAATCCATCCAAACTTAATTTTTTGAGTGGTGTGAGGTGGGGTTCATTTATCTAGTTTTCCAGCATCATTTATGAAAATATTTTTTCTCAATGAATTGCTTTGTTTTTTAAATTTTTATTTATTTTTTAAATTGCTTTTCAGTGTTCCAGAATTCATTGTTTATGCACCACACCCAGTGCTCCATGCAATATGTGCCCTCCACAATACCCACCACCAGGCTCACCCAACCTCCCACCCCCCCAAAACCCTCAGTTAATTCCTCAGAGTCCACAGTCTCTCATGGTTTGTCTCCCCTCCAATTTACCCCAACTCACTTCTCCTCTCCATCTCCCCATGTCCTCTGTGTTATTCCTTATGCTCCACAAGTAAGCGAAACCATATGATAATTGACTCTATTTCACTCGGCATAATCTCTTCCAGTCCTGTCCATGTTGATACAAAAGTTGGGTATTCATCCTTTCTGATGGAGACATAATACTCCATAGTATATATATAGACCACATCTTCTTTATCCATTCGTCCACTGAAGGGCATCTTGGTTCTTTCCACAGTTTGGTGACCGTGGCCATTGCTGCTATGAACATTGGGGTACAGATGGCCCTTCTCTTCACACATCTGTATCTTTGGGGGTAAATACCCAGGAGTGCAATTGCAGGGTCATAGGGAAGCTCTATTTTTAATTTCTTAAGGAATCTCCACACTGTTTTCCAAAGTGGCTGCACCAACTTGCATTTCCACCAACAGTGTAAGAGGGTTCCCCTTCTCCATATCCTCTCCAACATATGTTGTTTCCTGTCTTGTTAATTTTGGCCATTCTAACTGGTGTAAGGTGGTATCTCAATGCGGTTTTGATTTGAATCTCCCCGATGGCTAGTGATGATGAACATTTTTTATGAGTCTGTTAGCCATTTGTATGTCTTCATTGGAGAAGTGTCTGTTCATATCTTCTGCCCATTTTTTGATATGATTATCTGTTTTGTGTGTGTTGAGTTTGAGGATTGGGTGTCAGCACTTTGTCTGCACTGTCATTTGGGAATATCTTCTCCCATTCCGTGGGTTGCCTCTTTGTTTTGTTGACTGTTTCTTTTGCTGTGCAGAAGCTTTTGATCTTGATGAAGTCCCAAAAGTTCATTTTCGCTTTTGTTGCCTTTGCCTTTGGAGACATATCTTGAAAGAAGTTGCTGTGGCCTATGTCAAAGAGATTACTGCCTATGTTCTCCTCTAGGATTCTGATGGATTCCTGCCTCACATTGAGGTCTTTTATCCATCTCCAGTTTATCTTTGTGTATGGTGTAAGAGAATGGTCAATGACTTGCTTTGGTGGCTTTCTTGTTGCTAACCGAATTGTATATGTATGGGTCTATCTCTGGACTCTCTATTATGCTCCATTGATCTGTTTGTCCTTAAACAGTCTTAATTACTGTGACTTTACAGAAAGGCCTAAAATCAGAAAAAATGAGTCCTCCAACTTAGATTTTCTTTCTCAACATTGTTTGGCGTATTCTAGGTCCTGTTTTCATATGCATTTTAAAATCAAAAAAAGAGTCTGTTGGTTTAGGATTATATGGTTTTGGATGACATGGTTTAGGATTATATAGAATCCACAGCTCAATTTGGGTAGAAATAACATCTCAACACTACTGTTTTATGAACATGGTAGAGCTCTCTACTTACTAAATATTCTTTAGTTTCCCTCAGAAATGTTTTGTGTTTTTCAGTATAGAAGTGTTGCACATATTTTGTTAAACTGATTCCAAATTGTTTCTTTTGTGTTTTTATGGAGGGGGGGCGGTCAGGATGGTATTTTAAAAGACTCTATTCTCTAAGTTTCGTTTTCCATTTGTTTGCTGCTAGTATCATATATTTGCCAATTATTGTCAGTATATTGATGTGATACATTCAATTGTTTCTAGTGGTTGTTTATAGAGTTCCTAAGATTTTCTATTTAAGCAATCATGTTATCTACAAATAGAGACATCTTTATTTCTCCTTTTCCAAACTTAATGACTTTCCTTTTTTTACCTCTTTTATTACAGTGACTAGGACCTCCACCACTGGATAGAAATGATGAAAGTGGACACCTACCTTTTTCCAACCTTAGGGGGAAAATGTTCACAATCTCACCTTACTAAGATATTAGTTGTAGGTTTTTGTATATGCACTTTATCAGACTGAGACAGCCCCCTAGTAGCCTTAGTTACCTGAGATTTTTATTGTGAATGGATGTTGAATTTGCCAAGTGATTTTCAGTTGAGAAGAACTGTAGTTTTAAATTCACTTATTTGTTTAATGTGGTAAATTGACTGATTGATTTTCCAAGGTTAAACCAAACCTACATTCCTGAGATAAATCCCACTTAGTTATAGTAAATTGCCAGTTTTACATATTTATATATTCAATCTGATAATATTTTGTGGAAGATTTTTACATCCATGTTGATGAAAAATATTGGTCTATCTTTTCTGATAATTTCTTTGCTAGATTTTGGTACCAGGGTAATGTTGAGCTCACAAAATATGCTGGGAAATGTTCCTGCCCTTTCTTTTTTCTGTAAGAGTTTATGTAATATTGGTATTATCTTTTTCTTAAATTATTGGAAGAATTCAATAGTGAGGCCATCTGGGGCTGATGTTTTCTTCATGGAAGTTTTTAGTAATGAACTCAATCTGTTTTATAAATCTATTCATATTCTCTGTTTCTTATTTCAGTATTTGCAATATGCGATTTCAAGCAATTTTGTCCATTCTTGGTTGTAAAATCTACTGGCATAAAGTTATTATAATTTTTTTTTATTATCCTTTTACCTTATGTAGGCTCGTCAGTGATTTTCCCTGATATTCTTGACACTGGTGTTTTTCTGTCACTTTTGGATTAATCTGCATTTCTAGGAATTTACAAAATTTATTAATCTTTTAAAGAACCTATTTGCAGCTTTTCCAATATTCCCCATTGTTTGTTTTCTATTTCACTTGTATCTGCTCTTTATTCTCTTTATACTTCCTCTCTTCTTCTTACTTTGGGTTTAAGCATTCGATTTTTTTCCTAGATTCTTTTTTTTTTTTTTTTTTTATTTGACAGATAGAGATCACAAGTAGGGAGAGAGGCAGGCAGAGAGAGAGAGAGAGGAGGAAGCAGGCTCCCTGCCAAGCAGAGAGCTCAACGCGGGGCTCGATCCCAGGACCCTGGGATCATGACCTGAGCGAAAGGCAGAGGCTTTAACCCACTGAGCCACCCAGGCGCCCCCCTAGATTCTTAAAATAGAAATGTAAATCGCTAATTTTAAACCTTCTAATATAAGCATTTTTTAAAGTTTTTATTTATTTGACAGAGCACAAGTAGGCAGAGCGGTAGGCAGAGGAAAAGGGAGAAGCAGGCTCTCTGCTGAGCAAGGAGCCATACCTGGGGCTTGATCCCAGGACCCTGGGATCATGACTGGAGGCAAAGGCAGCCGCTTAACTGAATGAGCCACCCAGATGTCCCTAATATAAGCATTTAAAGCAATGTATTTCCCTCTACACACTGCTTTAGCTACATCTCAGAACTAGGCATTTCATTGTTTCATTATTGTTTAATTCAAATTATTCTTAATTTATTATTCTTTTTTGACTTGTGTATTATATGAACATCTTTAATTTTCAAATTCCACTACTCTTTCAGACAATTTATTATTGTTGCTTTTAATATTCATTTGTGAGCAATGAAAATAGTCTATAAGGCTTTAATCCTTTGAAATTTCTGACATTAATTGAAACTAATTTATGGCTCAGTAGTCTCTATCTTGATGAATGTTCCATTTACACTTGAAAAGAATGGGTATTCTGCAGTTGTTTATGGTAATTTTATAAATATCAATTAGATGGTTGCTGGTCAGTTTCCTCAGCCAGTAAGATGACTCTGCTATGGTGATTTGTAAGCAGGAAGTTTATAGGAGAGTGCTCCCAAGATTAACAGCTGTAGGCAAGTATGAAAAGCAGAAATGAATTGAATTGCAATGCAGTTTTAACAGAGGCATCAGTCAATCTTATTGAGGATGGAACCGGGCATCTCTTTAGCTTTCCTCATTTTCCAGTCACTCTCTTAACCTATACTCTGTCTGCTGACTTGTCAAACCAATATAACTGCCACTTCCTGCTTTGGTTTAGCTGTTCCATGCCATGTGGACTTGGGAATGCTTTCAGGGAAGTGACATAAATGTAGATCTCACTTAGTGGACGTGATTCTTTTCTTTCAAGGGTAAAATCCCCTCTAGATTCTACCTACTTTTTTGTTTCTCTCCAGAAACCTCAAATAGTTTCTTTTAATGTTTTACCCAAAGTTTATAATTATCATCTATGAGAGGATTAGTCCAACATGAGCTACTGAGTTACTAATCAGGCTGAACCTTTTCCATTTTTAAACTACTGGATAGAAGTTAATAAAATACTGGAGTTGATGGGACTTCAGAGATTATTTAACAACCCCTTTATTAGGAACTCTGGTCAATTTTACACTGGTGGGAATTCCACACCTGGAAGACAAATCACCTCATTATCCTTTTACCAACTCCAGTGTTAGTCAAAGGCTCATCCTGTAACTTCTCCCTACTGCAGGTCCCAGTGGAGCTTACAGTGATAGAGGAAAGTAGATAATAAACAAGTGAACAAATATTCATGGATCGGGGCAAGTGCTAGTGAGGATTACAGAGTGATTTTTATAAAGATTAACATGTGGGTGGGCCAGAGGAGGCCTCTCTGAGGTGAACTTTAAGCTGAGACATGGAAGATGAGGGGAAAGAGAAGTATACTTCTCTTGCAAAGGCCCTAAAGTAGGAAAGAGCAAAGTACATTTGAAGAATAGAAGGAAGGCCAGCCCAACCAGAAAAAAGGAGATTTTTATAAGAAGATGTTTAGAGAAATAGAGAGACAAGATCATGAAGGACCATACTGATGATTTTTTTTTTTTTACACCATGGCAAGAGAGTTTATTCTAGAATACAAGACTGGTTCAACCTTCGAAAATTAATGTATGTCACAGAACTTACAAGTGATTTCAGGAAGCTTTCAGGATGCAAAATAAACATACAAAAATTAACTGTATTTCTATGTACTAACAATAGCACATGGGCACAAAAGTTAAAAATACAATACCATTAACAACTGGTCAAAAAATATGAAACAGGTGTCAATCTAGAAAAATATGCATCAGACTTATATGCTGAAAACTACAAAATGTTAATGAAATACTGATGATTATTTTGATTTTAATTCAAGTGTGAAAGAAAGAAAGAAAGAGACATAATCTAGTCTGCCTGGCCACTGAGCAGAAAACAGACTGTAGAGGATATGGGTAGAAGCAGCCAGGCCAGTTAGGAGGCTGTTGCAGGCATTTGGATCCTTAGGTGTGAAAGACAAAAGTTGGATGATGTGATTTGCAAGGTATTTTCCTGTTCTGTGGGTGACTCACTTCTTGTGCCATTGGACACTGGATATCTCTTCTGTGCTAAATGTAATCTGATAGTGAAACAAAGTGGGGATGAGAGGGATTCTGGGAGGGAAAAAGGGCAGGAATTCTCTCTGGGACAGAATGGAGGAGGCCAGGGTAGTACTCAGCCCTATGCTGCCTCACAAATGGCCACTAGAGGGCAGGAGTGGCCACACAAGAAAGAAAAAAATAAAATAAAATAAAATAAAATACAACTTTGCAAGCTTACTTCTTGGAGGCTGTGGCAGGAATGAAGACTTTACTGGAAAGGTAAAAAAAAGGCTGAAGACTTCAGCCTGAAGAGTTGCTGGTTAATCCATAAGACAGAAATAGGTGTAAATCATAGGGGCACAAATTTTTCATAAAAGTGGGAAAGATGGAGCATGTGGGTAGCTAAGGGGAGCCAGGGTGGCTCAGTCAGCATCCAGCTCTTGATTTTGACTTGGGTCATGAGACTGAGCCCTGTGTTGGGCTCCCCACTCAACAGGTAGTCTGCTTGAGATTCTCTCTCTCCACCTCCCTTTGCCCCTGACCTGCTAGCACTCTCTAAATAAATAAATAAATAAATAAAATCTTAAAAAAAAGAAAGTGGGAAAGACTCCGTAAGAATGAGAGCGGCCCCACAATAGTAACACTGGCTTCTTTGGAAAAAGATAAGCAACTGATCAGCCTAGACAGGAGAGTGAACATCTCTGCTCAGATGTCTCACAGATTCACTTCCAAATCCACTCCCAGATTCACTTTCTTGCTCATTCTCAAATGAATTTATGCACCTGGGCCCCCCACTTCTGGCCAGAAGTACCACTACCTGTCCATTCACTCAGACCAGAAACTGGACTCATACTTCACTTCTTCTTGACCTTCACCATTTCAGCCACTTAGTCACCAGGCCGTCTGTGCTGTCTCTCCCAACATCTTTAATATCATCCACTCCTCTCCATCATTCCTACCATATACTTGGTTCACATGCTGGTAAATTTAAAAATGAGATAGAGACCTTAACAGACATCTCACCAAGGAAGATAAGACAGATGGCAAATAAATATATGAAAAGATGTTCCACACTGAATGTCATCAGGAAAATGCAAATTAAAACAACAAGATACTATTACACACCTATTAGAATGGAACACTGACAACACCAAATGTGGGCAAGGATATGGAACAACAGATGGCTGATGGGAATGCAAAATGGTAAAGCCACTTTGGAGGACAATATGGTGGTTTCTTGCAAAACTAAACATGCCCTTACCATACTATTCAGCAATCACATTTTTTGGTATTTACCCAATGGAGCTGAAAACTTATGACCATGCAAAAACCCGCCAATCTTGTTTACATTAGCATGTTTACTCATATTTGCCAAAAATTAGAAGCAACCAAGATGTCCTTCAGTAGTGAATGAATAAACAAACTGTGGTAATCCAGACAATGGAGTATTACTCAGTAGAAAAAAGAAATGAGCTATCAAGCCATGCAAAGACATGGAAAACCTTACATGTGCATTACTAAGTGAAAGAAGCAAGTCTAAAATGCTACAGACAGTAGAATTATAATTCCAACTATATCACATTCCAGAAAAGGTGAAATTATGAAGACAGTAAAATGATCAGTAGTTGCTGGAGCTGCTGGGACTAAGGGGTGGGTACTGAGAATTTTTGAACAGCATAAATATTCTGTATGATACTATACTGATGAATACATGTTAGTATACATTTGTCCAAACCCATAGAATATACAACACCAAGAGTGAACCATAAAGTAAACTATAGAATTTGAATGATTATGATGTGTCAGTTTAGATTCATCAATTGTAACAAACATATATACCACTCAGGTGGGGAAGTTGGTAGCGGGGCTGGCTATATGTGTATGCAAGTAGGGGATATATGGGAAATCTCTGTACCTTTCCCTTAATTTGTTGTGAACCTTAAACTAAATAAACAAAACAAAAATGCCCTTCTGGGAAAAAACCAGGACTTTCTAAGTGCAAAGCCTCTACCAAACCCAGCTAAAGACTCTTATGGTCTCAGCATTCTGGTACTGGACACAGCAGAACAGAGGGAGTAAGCCTGAAGGTTAAGCTCACAGACCCTGGAGCCAGATGGCCTGTGTTCTAATCACAGCTCTGCTACTTACTAACTACATGGCCTCAGGTAAATTTCGTGACTTCTCTGTGCATCAAGTTTTCTCACCTGTAAGGTGGGGATAGTTTAATAGTATCTAGAATATATCCAGAATAGTGCCAGCATATGATGAGCAATCTGTTTTAGCTGCTATTATTATTCTGTTTTTTAGACAGTGTGCATGTCCCATTCCTGAAGGTCTAAACAGTGTGGTCAGCAGTATTCACATGAGAAATGGCTTTAGAAAGGATCTGCCTTTGAGACCCAGCTCTGCCCCTAGCTCCTGAGTAACCTCTGCCCAGCAGGTTCTTGATTTGCAAAGCAGGATGCTAATCCCTGCCCTTCCTACTTTACAAGTCCTGGAGCAGACCAAAAGAAAATGCATTAAGTTGCTTTTCAAAATATTTACTTTTTAAGTTAACATAAAGTAAAACAGACTTTTTGGTGTAGAATTCTATGAATTTTAATGCATTTAGGTAACCACCACCACCACAACCAAGGTATGCGGAACAGTTCCATCACCCCACATGGAATTGCTTTTTAATCTTTCAAGTTCTTTGCAAATGTCAATGGCATAATGTTTCACGGGCTATTACCTGGAACTCCTACAAGGGGACATTAGCTAAGGAACATTGGAGGCCCGGCACATATCTTAGAAAATAAAGGAAGATGAATTCCAACGATTGAACTTCCTGCTCACCAGCTGCCTTTGCCCTGGCTGTTCCTCCACCTGGAACACTCTTTCTATGGAAACCTGCATGGCTCACCCTCTTGCGTCATTCAGATCTTTGCTCAAAGGTCACCTTCTCAGCAGGACCTCCTCCTAGCCACCCAATGTTAAACTGTCCGGTACTTTGGGTCTCTCCTTCCCCATTCCACTTGTTTTTTCCACAGCATGCACTGCCTTCCATAAAACTATATACTTATTGGAGCACCTGGGTGGCTCAGCCAGTTAAACACCCCACTCTTGATTTCAGCTCGGGTCATGATCTCATGGTTGTGAGATCTAGCCCTGTGTCAGGCTCCTCACTTGGCGGGGAGTCTGCTTGAGATTCTCTCCCTCTGCCCTCCCCACCCTCCACAGACACTTACTCTCAAATAAATAAATCGTAAAAACAAAAAACAAACAAAAAACCTATATACTTATTTATTTTGCTTATTGCTGATTCTCTGTTCCATCTGATAGGAAGTCCCCCAAGAACAGAGATTATTCTCTGGTTGGTTCACTGCTGTATCCCAAGCACTTAGAAAAGTACCTAGCATGTAGTAGAGGATCAATAAATATTTGCTGAGTGAGTATGTTTAAAATAACATGAATGAAATTAAACCACACTCACCTTTTGCTTGAGAAAACTAGAAGTGTGATTATATACAAGAAAAGCAGCTATATGACACACAACCCTAAGCTGAACCACAACTGCAATAATGCAAAGGAATATCTGATCCAATTTTTAGGGAGCTCCTCCCTCATGTAAATATACCAAGTCTCATAAATTCTCTCTCCATCTTCTGTTCAGTGAATGCTGACAGATTTTCTTCTTCCTTCCCCATTAGGAACCAGCATTTGAGTAACTAACAGCCGCTAAAATCTCTTCTGCATGAGCAGAAAGTTTAAAAATTCATGGAGACAACATGGGCTTGGCTTTGTCAATATACTGATGAGCAAAGGTGGTGTGGGAGCCTAGGGTGAGCCTGAGAATCCAGAGGCTGTGCCACTCGAGTTGCAAAGCTAAGAGAGATACTTAATTTCCTGAAGAAAGGTCAAACCTGCATCTGCCCAGGGAGCAGCTCCATCTCCACGTACAGACAGACCTGCAGAGTCTTTCATCTGCAGAGCTCTGTTTCAGCCACATCAACATGAAAGTGTGTGCCATCTTTGATGAGTTCCAATCCACTCACACAGGCCTTGATCTCCTGTGAGTGGCAACACTCTTGTTCCCACAGATGGGACACTGCAGGTCCCCAGCCAAGTAGGACTCAGGCTTTAGAGCTAGGATTTATGGGTGAGAGAGGCTTCTGCATTAGTAACTCCCTCCCCTTGTTGGAGAGCACCCCGGGGTATCAGAAAATGTTATGCGAGAGAGTTTCCCGGAGTTCAAGAGAAGTGAAAGTCTTCCATTTATTTGAGACCACCCATACTAATCCAAAATATATTCAAATAGAGAAATGCCAAAACAGGGTCACAAAAACAAGTTCAAGTTTTTAACCTAAAATTATAAAGCAACTATAACTGTTATCTACAAAATAACCACAGGATTTATTTATAGACAGAATTTATAAAGCTTTTTTTTTTTAAAGATTTTATTTTATTTTTTGACAGAGAGAAATCACAACAAGGCAGAGAGGCAGGCAGAGAGAGAGAGAGAGGGAAGCAGGCTCCCCGCTGAGCAGAGAGCCCGATGCGGGACTCGATCCCAGGACCCTGAGATCATGACCTGAGCCGAAGGCAGCGGCTTAACCCACTGAGCCACCCAGGCGCCCTATAAAGCTTTTAAGGCAGCATCAGGTAGGACTGGCACATGAGCTTAGTGTTACCTGACAATCACACTGGCTTGTCTCTGATCGATCCAGACCTTCATCTGAAAGTCATGTCAAAAATCCAAAAAGAGGCTCTTGATCACTTGAGGTCTAGAGCTAAATGGCCATTTTGGGACCCCTCTGTGATTGCTGCCCATGATGGGCCCTTAAAATAAATTAAGGTGACTTTTAGCAATGTTACCTTAATACAAAATAAACTATATGCAGTTTGGGGGTATGTTTATATTTCTTCCAGGGATTTTCATTCTAAACTGGGGCCAGAGAGCTACGCACTTCGTGATCAGTTAGAATGCAGACCCCTCTGGGCAAGCCCCGCTCCCAAGGGTTCTGCTTCTGTCACGGCTTCATATTCAGCCACTCAGGCTAAATGCCCAAAGACAGCTCCGTAGTTCTCCTTCTGCTGCTTTTCCATTGCTCCATGGATTCTGCATCCAACCTCATCTCTCCCCTCCCTGGAGTGCCAGGCTATCCTCACCTCTCTTGGGTGCAAGAGTGACAGCCTGCACCCCTTCTTCTACTTCCAGTCCCTTGCCTACATGGAAGCCAGCCGACCTCTTGGGCACTTAGACTAGACGTGATCATGTCACTTCCTACAAAAAATTTTTCTGTGGTTACAACAGCTTCCAAGATAAGGTCATTTACATTCACTCTGCAAGCTACAACCCTCTCACCTCCAGCCTGGATCAGATCACTCCTGCCCCCACTCCACCCTCCTTTCATTTCTCTTGCTCAGTCTTATCTGTTAACTGACTCTTCATGGTTGCATTCCCTGATCCCCTGCTCCACACGTGCTAACCACAGGGCTCCCTAAACATGGCAGGTCCATTCTCAAGGACAGCTCTTCCACACGCAATGACCTCTTGGTACAGCCTTCTCCACACGTTATGGTTAAGTGTCCCCTTCCTTCAGCACTCACCTCCTGCACACCTCATTTGGGATGGTCTTCCTGACCACACCCAGCACTCTCCAGGTCGGGTAAAGGGGGTATTCTGATGTTCTTGGAAACCACTCTTGGGTTTCTTTCCATCAGAGGCTGATTGCTCTGTTGGTTTACAAGTCTCAAACTCCATTTTGCACCCATAATACCTGGGGCTCCCAACAATACAAATTCCCAGGCTTCACCCTCAGAAGCTTTAATTTTGTAGGCTAGGAAAGTAGCCCAGAATATGCATTTAACAAGCTCTCCAAGTGATCCAAATGATTTACTGCAGTTGGTGTATGTGCTACGTTCTGAGAATTAGTTCTCTGGACAAGTATCACCAAAATGGGAAATACATCCCCTAGGGCTTCTCAAAATGATACACTGGAGTGCAGGGAAAAAATTGTTTGAACTTTTATTTCCAAATTTTCAATCTAAATTCTTTTTGGTGTACATTTTATGGTTACAGTATACCAGTAAAATATTCATGATTTAAACATAGATGAACATACCTACATTGGGGTGGGCAATTTTATAGTTTGAATTATTAGCTACAATCCTGTATTCCTCCCAGAATCTACACAATTTGTCAAGTGACTTTGAACTTCTTTCCACTAGAAGCCGAGTGACTCCCTTGCCCACTAATTTTGGATTTGGCCATGTGACTAGTTTTGGCTGATATGACAGTACACCAGTTCTGAGTCACAGACCTAAGAGACACCATGTATTTCCACTTGCCCTCTTGTACCCCTGCCAGTGCCATGAGAACATGTCCCATGGACCTGAGAAGGAACAGAGACACTTGGAGAAGACTTAGACTCAAGCACGACCTTACAGCCACCCAGACAAGCCCAGGCAAGATCAGTCAGCTCCCAGTCAACAGGCAGATGCATGAGCAAAACAAATGCATATCATCTATACCATCAGGTTTGTGATTGTTATACTACTGGCTCCTAATACAGCAATGACTAGCTGAGATTTCAGGATCACTAAAGGCATGGTCTGTATTTCAGCTCTGTATCCGTAGCACTTTGAATAATCTCAGTAAATAACAGCATTAATTAATAATTCTTTCTCTATTTCCTGAGAAAATTCTAATCAATATTCTCTGCGGCCCTGTTTGAAAGCATTTAGGATTAACTCACTTTTCCAAAACTAACTATGGAGGCTGGGGTTTCTCAGGTCCCCAGATGATCTTCTCTGCCGTCACACGCAGAGCTTGTCCAAGGGCAGCCTAGGCTCCTGTATAATCCTGAGGTCAACATACCACTGTCTACTACCTCCAACATTAAATCTCTGAGTGGCCCAAGGGCTGATCTTGTTAAGTTATTTTCTTTTTTGTGGTCAGTTGGGCTCTCCAGTTTACCAGCCACCAGTAATCCAACAAGACTGCAGTATCCACTCTCTGCGTTGACTCCATGAATGGGGTCCTAGAGCCCTTCTTCAGGGATTGGCCAGCTGGAGTGGTGTTTCCCCAAGGGAATCTACTTCCCAACTCTCAGGAGAGCATCTGCATCTCCTAGAGCTATGGCTGCCATACCCATCTTCCTGGCTGGAAACCCAAGTGCTGGCCGCTTCCGGGCTCAGAGCTGTGAATGCTCTGCTTCCTCAATCCCTGCCAAGGAAAACCCAGAAAGCCCCATGTCCTGATTTTGTTGAGAAAACCTTGCTATTGTATACAATGGGAAAGCTTAGTATCCAAGGGAACATCCAGGTCTCTGGACACATCACTATGGGTCTGTGTTCCCCAATGCCCTTGCCCTTGGAGTGGCACCTACATGAAGGTTCTCTTGCCCACACCTTGCTCTGCAGCAACAGGCCAGGAAACAGAATATTTGGATTATCTCTATATGAAGTCAGGAAGTTTTGAGGTATGGGTATGCCACTGAGGTGCAGAGTATGGCCGGGAGCAG
This sequence comes from Meles meles, assembly GCF_922984935.1. Taxonomy (NCBI): domain Eukaryota; kingdom Metazoa; phylum Chordata; class Mammalia; order Carnivora; family Mustelidae; genus Meles; species Meles meles. Next base: position 14,000,986 of record NC_060072.1, on the reverse strand, counting down.
GGGAATGCAGTGGGGGATCCTTGATGATTCCCTCAGCAGAGCTCCTGGTGCCGCATCTTGCATGTGGGCCTGCTCAGAAAATGCAAGTTAGGCAGCATCAGCTCCATCTTTTTTGTCTTTGTTCTCTTTAAAAAGAGCATTTTCAAAGAGGCTACTTCTTAGCAACTGAGCTTTCTTTCCTTTCATCTTCCCTCTATCTCTTCTTCCTTCCTTCCTTCTTTTCTTCCTTCCTAATTCTTTACCTTCCATTTCTCCATTAAATCAGAGCTTCTTTTTCAGGAACCAATTGAATTTAAAAGGGACTTGGAAGTTGATACTATTTCTTAGTCCATACAGAACTCCCTTCTATAGAGTTTGCAATGTAAAACTAACTGCTATCATTTATTGATCATCTATGAAATCCCAAAACTGTGCTATCATGAGCAGGATACACACACATGTGCGTGCATGCACACACACACACACTCACACAGAGAGAGAAATTTTATATGTATATCTCCATCCAGCTCAGGAAGAGCCATCACTGCCACTTACACAGGAAGAAACTGAGGACCAGAGACAATAAGTAATTTACGTGGTCAACTTGTAAATCATCATTACAGTTCTGTCAGGCATTGTTCTAAGCACCAGATACAAATTAACTCACGCCATCCTTCCTCCAGTCTTACGAGGTAGATGCGCTATTATCACCCGCATGTTACAGTTGTGGACACTGCGGCCCAAAGTTACCCTGCTAAGTGGCAGAGCTTCAGTTCAAACCCCGGCAACCTGGCTCCAGCGGGCATGATCCTAATCACTAAGCAGCACTGCCCCTCCACGGTATTTGGGTTCAAATCCAGGGCTTTCTGGGTTTAGGGCTTATTGATTTTCTCTTACATCATGGTACCGTGGGCCTCTGGGAGCCCTGAATCTGGCTTGTTGGGTGCCATAAACATAGCTGAGCTCTACAGAGCTGCTCAGAGTTCCTAGTCATCTACACCGTGGCCCCCACACAATGTTTTCACATCTCTGTTCCCTCTGCCTGGCATGACCTTCCCTTTGCTCTCCTATGTTCCTTAGCTGATTACTTCTGACACAGCTCATTTCCTTCTCCCTTAGGAAGGCTTCCCTGACTACTCTCACCAACCAACTGAGATTAATAGAGCCGCTCTTTGTCCCTGCAAAGCCCTGTGCTCACTTGTCTCTGTGGTTTTGGGGGAGGGACTATGAGTGGCTGTGGACTCACTGAGTTAGAGACAGTAGCAGGCACAGCTGGGAAGCCAGAGTCAAGGAGAGATGCAAGCATTTCCTAGGTCCAGGAACCAGACATGGTGTTTCCTTCTGCCAGATCAGAAAACACAAAGAGCGAAGTAAGTAACCTTCTTCTAGAGACACAGGAGACCTTTGAGAGGCTCACTTCGGCAAAGGACAAGGACTTAAATGAAGGGAAACACCAGCTTTACCTGGAACATCTGAATGATGTTATTGACAGGTGAGAGAGAAAGAGACAGAGAGAGATACAGAGAAACACAAACACACAGAGACACATACAGAGACAGGGAGAGATACAGAGTCACACATACAGGGACACAGAGACACAAAGTGAGACAGGGAGAGATAGAGAGACAAAGAGACACACAGAGAGAGACGGGGGGACAGAGAAAGACATAGAAAGAGACATACAGAGGGAGAAATAGGGAGACCCAGAGACAAGGAGAGATAGAAAGAGACACAGAAAGAGAGGCAGGGAAACACAGAGACAGAGGAGGACATAGACAGGGGCAGAGAGAGAGAGAGAGAGAGTGAGAAAAAGACAGAAGCAGAGAAAGAGAGAGAGAGATGGGGAGAGAACACACCACTGCAGAGACCAGGCTGAGTACTGCACATCCAATCCTATCACCTTCAGGTGTCCGCAGCCTCCTGCCCAAGCTTGGGAGGGCAGATGGCCAGCCTGGCGGTGCTTCTGGCAGGCAGGTGCTGCCCTAATGAGTAATTTAGCAGGTTTACTCTGGAGAGCAGCAAAAGCACACTAATAGGCATCTTAAATTTATCATGTCCCAAACAGAAATCCATTTCCTGCCATCTCCCCCACCCCAAACTGTAATCTTTTCATCTTCCCATCTCAGTAAATACCATACTTGGTTGTTTAAGATAGAAATGTGGGGACATCCCACGATTCTTCCCTCTCCAGCCGTCCCCCACACGCCATAATCAATCCTCCTCCTTAACACAGCCTCTGAGTGCATCTACTTCGTCCAGCTCCACAGCCATCACCAGGGTCCAAGCCACTGTCATCTTCACCTGGACCAGCGAGGAAGCTCCCATCTGCCGTCCCTGCTCCCTGCACCTGCCCCCAACACCCCCGCCATGATTCCCACCCTTCAGAGGATGGCACTCAAGCTTCTTTCACAGCCTGCAGGGCAGACTGGGGAGGGACACATACATCATCTGGATTCCATTCCCTTCTTTATTTTCTACATCCAAACTAAACTAGCTCTTCTATTTCTCAAACAAGCTGACCTCACTCTCCAACATCCCTGCCCCACTGCCTTCAGGCCTCAGCACTTGCTCTTCCCTCTGCCCAGAATGTTCTTTCCTCTGTCTTCTTCTTGCTGCTGCCTTGTCATTCAGGTCCCACCTCCAATGTCATTCCTCAGCATCCGTTCCTGACCACTCCATTTAAATGTTGACCCTAGTGTGCTTCACCAACTACAGTAGGTTCCCCTTATACATAGTTGGGGGTGTATGTTCCCAGATACCCCACAGGTGCCTGAAACTGGGGATGGTACTGAACCCTCTCTATGCTGTTGTCTTCCTATGAGAAAGCTTATTTTCTATTTTAGGCACTGTAAGAGATTAGAAACAATAGCTCATAATAAAATAGAACAATTTATTACCATATACTGTAATAACAGTTATACTAATGTGGTCTCTCCCTCAGAATACCTCGTTGTGCTGTACTCACCCTTCTTGTAATGATGTGAGATAGTAAAATGCCTACGTGATGAGATGAAGTGAGGTGGATGACATGGGGATGGGGATGCAGTGTATAGGCTGCTATGACCTTCTGACGCTACCTCAGGAGACCATCTGCTTCAAGATAGAGGTGGGCCACAGGTAGCTGAACCTACCAGAAGTGAAACCACGGATAAGGGAGCCCACTGTGCATCTTCTTCTATTATCCTGCAGCATTTTCCTTATATTAAGAATGGGTTCACTTCCTGCCAGATTCCCCAATGACCCTGCCTTCTCCTTCCTCATCCAGGCGCCAAGCACAGCACTTGGACATGGGACGGGCACACTGGGCACCTGGGAAGCATCTGGTGAAGAACTCTGGGATTCTGGGGGTGGGGGGCGCAGGCTGAGCCCTGACAGAGACAGTAACCTGGGGGGGCTGGAGTGGGAGGGGGCCACTGTGGAACACACAGAACTGCAGGGTGACAGTCCTGCTCCCATGACTTTGTTGCCTGGTAGAGAGACAATGCACACAAGGAAGTGCCTTGTCCAGGGTCACTCAGTGAAGTAGAGGCCAGGCCAGGCCCAGAACAGAACCAGAACTAGCTAAGTTTTCAGCTAGTGTTTTTTTCTGACTACAAAATTACCACAAGTAAAATATAAGATTCTCTGGATGTCAGTGCACAGTTGCTAGTCACTTGCTCCACTCTCCCTAGACAGGGAGCACTTTTCTCTTCAAGAGCAGAAAGTAATAGCCACCATGTGGCCCACTGCTTACTAGCACTGAGCTCATGACAAGTATCATCTCATTAATCCTCACAGAACCCTGTGAAGCAAATACTACCATTAACTCTACTTCACGGGTGAGAAACTGAGGCGGAAGAGGGTAAAGCGACCTGCAGAGCATCATGTACCAGGTATGAGGCAAAATTCAGTCTTGCCTCTACATCAGTCTAGTCCATCTCCAGATGAAGACCTTCAACCATTGTGCCACCCTGGCTTGCTGGCCCACCCTCCCCCCAACTCTCCTGGTGCTAAACATCAGTGGGGTACTCCCTGTAACCTGACACCTATTGGGCAGCCTGGGACAGACTGCAGTGCCCTTCACCTCAGAGCGCCTGAATCCAGGCACTGGTTCAGGAGGTTCTGGGAGCAGCTTAAATATGCAGGCTCTGCTGCAATTATGGGGACACAGCTCCGTCTTGTAGGCTAGGAAAGCTGTCAGCCTCACCGCTTGTGCAAAGGGGCAGGCGTGGGCAAGGCTAGCATACATATTTCCACTAAAGGAAGGGGGTGGCAAGCACCACCGCTGGCCCACTGTGTGGCCCTAACAACAGTGATGATGATGATGACAGTAATGCTAATATCAGTAATAACAGCACCTGATATTTATACACTGTTTCCTATGTACTAGGTAGTGTTTTAAGCCCTCTTCCTATACTAAACCAATTAGTCTCAACAGTAATCCCTTATTATCCACTTACATACAGAGGAAACTAAGGCCTGGAAAGCTAGAGTAACTTACACAGTTGTCACCGCGATTCTATGTGGGATAAGGATTCAACTCAGATGGTTTGGACTCCATTCTATCCCTAGGCATCCCCAAGGCAAGTCACCCCTCTACCCATGGGCTTCTTTGCTTATCTATAAAATGAGGGGTTCAGCCCTGAGGAACTTGGTGGCATATCTTTGATTCTTACTTTCAGGGGCAAGAACCAGACATAGAAAAGTGGTTTTCTCTCTCTCTCTCACTTCCTTTATCCTGATGCCTAATAATATTTGTCATACTATATTAATAATAACATTGCCTGCATTCTAGCTATATGCCAGGCACTCCGTTAAGCATGTTACCTGCACTCCCTCCTGTACTCCTAGCAATCCTAGGAAGAAGGTTCTAGTACCTGAGAGCTGAAGCATCTGAGGCTCAGAAAGGTTCAGTAACTTGCCCAAGGTAACACATGGAGGAAGTGGCTAACTCTAACCAGTTTTGTCTGACTCGAGTCTAGGCCACTCACTGCAGGCTTTGCCTGTTTATTTCCACTCCTCCTTCTTCCTGCAACAGCTGAGCTCCTGAGTATAGGGAAGGTGTTATCAGTGCCCTGGGCACAGAGGCACTGTACAGAGAACAGGCTTGATGGATTGATAAGGAATTAACAGAGTGAGTAGATGAAAAGAAGGAAAGAAAGGGGAAGAAAAAGAATGATCTAAGAAAAAAAATGAGGATGGAAGAAAGCAGAAGAAAAAGAATGGGGGTGGTGGTGAATGAATAAAATAATGAAACGGAATAAAGAAAAAAATGTAAGAAAACAGAAGACTCAGACAATGAAAAAGGAAAAAGAAACAGATTAGAGGAATCCCAACCAATGCTGTGCCCTCGCTCACTCCCCTGCTCAGCAGTGGCTTGCTGTCCCCCAAAAGCAGCCTTGGGAAGTGGCTAGCCTTAGCCAAGTGGCAGTAATGCCCCCTCAGGCAGGCATCATGATACCAATGGTTGATGACATGAGAGAGGCAGAAGGAAGCGCCCACGGGAAGCAGAGTTTCATATCCTAGATTTCCAACCAAAGATCCCCAGCAGCTGCTGCTGACTCCTTCCGGAGAGCAGCCCTCTCCTCTGTCACTCGCAGGCAAGGAAAGGCTTTTTCACAGCCGGATGGGAATGGCGGCTTTGGCAGCTGCCTCCTCTAGCCCACGCAGAAAACATCCATTTCTGTTGTACTCACCGGTAAAACTGCTAAAGAAAAGCCAGACTTGCCTTCACACCCACCAATTTTCACCTCCATTATTTCTTTAAAGCACAAAAACCTTCTCTCACATCCTTTCCCAGGGGGTTGGGACTTGCCTAGGGACAGAATCCTCCCCAAGATGCAGAACATGGCACGACACTGGGTCTCATGGCTCTCCTGTCCTTTTTAACTGAAGAAGCTGTTCTGGGAGTTTTGCCTCTCTGCCCCCAAGGGCCCATGACTCAGTTTTGCAGAGCCTGCAACAGTAGAGCAGAGAGCCCTAGTCAGGAAATCCTGTTTCAAAACCCCCTGGTGCTCCTCCCAGGGCCCTTTTCCTTGGTGATGCCCCACCAGAATCACCCCCAACATTATGAATATGTACCATATAATGAGCATTTTCAATATGTCAGGTCCAGCATCAAGCAAGAAGTATCACTTTCCATCCTCACAGCCATCCTGGGAGATGAATGTCACCAATTCCATTCTAGGGATAAGGAAATCCATGTTCAAGGAGGTGAAATAATATGTCTAAGGTCACCCAGCCAGTATAGCATGGAGTCAGAATTCAAATTTAAGTCTGTCTTTCCTCAAAGGTCATGTTTCAAGTTGCTATACTATGATGTCTCCAGATAGGTATTTTAGTTTCTATATTTGTGAATGTTATCCCCTTTCCCCCCTTCGATCTTTATTCAAATGTTACCTTTTAAAAAATTGTGGCCTCTCCTCTAACACTCACTCCCCCTTCTTTTTTCTGTAATATCCGCTACCATATAACATATTATATATCTTAACCTTTGTAGTGTCTGCTTTCTGGGCTTTCTCCAACTTGAACATGACCCCCAAGAGGACAGGAATTTTGTTGTTGTTTTTTTTTTCACTGTCATATCATAACCCCCAGAAAGGGTTGGCACATAGGAAGCATTCAAAAGATATTTGTGAATCAAAGAAACTTGGTAAATCTATCTCTTGCATTGCCAATGGTTTCTTAGATATCTCTATATTATAAACTTTTTGAGAACAGGGATCATATCAAATTAACCTTCAGACAGTCCCATAACAGAGAAAAAGGCAGTTATTCTGGGTATGGGACTCAATAAAAGGGAAGTTTTGACACTGTCTTCATCTCTCAACTTCTATCTCAGACATGCATAATCTCTTGTGTGGACCACTGCAGAATCTTCCTTCCTGGTCTCCCTGCATAGAATTAGGTCTCTTTCAAATGCATTTCCATAGCACAAACTTCGGAGACATTTTTTAAAAATAAAAATCTGACCACATCACTTAAATATGGCAGCTGCTCCTTGATGTCAGCCCAAGCCCTTCCATGAAGCACTGAGACCCTTTCTAATCTATGCCAGTTTTATTTCCAGATTCATCTGGCAACATTACATTCACTAACACTTACCTGCTTACCTGCCATGTGGTCTTGTGCCTTTGCAAATGCTGTTCCTGCCTCTTGGAATGGCCTCTTGGAATGGCATCAGATTTTACTCTTCTTTAAGCTCCTCCCCACCCACTGGATTAGCGAACTCCATTCATCTTTCAAAATTCAGCTCCAGGGCACCTGGGTGGCTCAGTGGTTTAAGCCTCTGCCTTTGGCTCAGGTCATGATCTCAGGGTCCTGGGATCGAGCCCTGCATCGGGGCTCTCTGCTCGGCAGGGAGCCTGCTTCCCTCTCACTCTCTCTGCCTGCCTCTCTGCCTACTTGTGATCTCTCTCTGTCAAATAAATAAATAAAATCTTTAAAAAAAAAACAAAAAACAAAAAACCTCAGCTCTAGACTCAGGAAGCCTCCCTAGAACTCCTGCTCTCTCTCTGGCAAGGAAACTTCAAAATTCTCTCAGATCACACTGTACTCCTTCTGCACTGTCTGGATATCTCTTGCGTAGCAAATTCAACCACCCAACTGCTATGGACTGTTTGTGTCCCCCGCAAATTCCTATGTTAAACCCCTAATCCTCAGCATGATGGTATTTGGAGATGAGGCTTTTGGGAGATAATCAGGTCATGAAGAGACACACAGAGAGCTTATGTCCTCTTTCCCTGCTCTCCACGATGTTAGTAAAAAGATTGTCATCTGTGAACCAGGAAGAAGGCCCTCACCAGAACCCCTGATTATGGACTTTGCAGCCTCTGGAACATGAGAAATAAATGTCTATTGTTTAACCACCCAGTCTACAGAAATTTGTTACAGCAGCACAGTTGAGAATAAATAAGGCAGGAAAGGCCTCCAGACCCATGAGTCTACAATACCTCTCTCCAAATGTAACCAAAAAAAAGGAGAAAATCCCATTAGTCTGAGCCTATTGATTCTTCCTTAGAAAACAATGCATGTAGTCTACGGCCATACCACCCTGAACGCGCCCGATCTCGTCTGATCTCGGAAGCTAAGCAGGGTCGGGCCTGGTTAGTACTTGGATGGGAAAACAATGCATGTATATTTGGTCATTTGCCTTCCCTGACTTCAGCTAAACAGACGTGGTAAATTAGAAAGAATTCTACTGGAGGAAAATATACCAGCTACTTGAAAACAATTTTAGAAGAACTCTAAAACATAATAACCTAGGGCCAGTTAGTACACAGGCAAACAGTTCCACATATAGCAACAACTTTTAGGAGCATCATGATACACCTTATGTTGCTATTTCAAACCTCACAACTGATTTAGCATATTGTTACTAACTAGACCAAAAAAAAAAAAAAAAAAGAATAAAAATAGTAATGTTTAATCCAAAAGCTAAAATCAAAAAAGAAAAATCGGTTAACATTAAAGTGTATTACTGAGATAGTCCCTACAGGGAATAATAACCCTGTGAATGCCACACGACAGGGACTGGGCTGCAGTAACTACAGTGCCAGTGTTACTGCAGCCACTCTGGCTTCTTGATCCCTCTTATCCTCTACAGATGCCCCTAGAGGGCATATGTGGCATAACAGTTAAAAGCATGGGCTCTGAAGTCAAAATTCCCCGGCTTAATATGCCAGCTCTTCTACTTTGTAGCACTGTGCCCTTGAGCCAGTCATTCACCTTTCAGGGCCTCTGTGGCTCATCATAAAACAGAAATAATTGTTCCATCTCATCCATCGGCTTGTTGGGAGAATTTGATGGTTTAATCCATATAAAGTGCTTTGAACTATGTTTGGCACATAGTGATTAGTATTTGTGCCACAGGAAGATATGGCTCAGCATCCTTGGGAAGTAGGCAAGTTCAATGTGTGAAAAGGAGATGCAGAGTCTGTAAGCTTCAAGAAAGGCCCAAAGTGGTCCTAGGGACGGGGCATCCTTCTGCAAACCTCATTCTCTCCTCAAAGATACTTGGTCACATGAGACTTTGAAAGCACAACAGCCACTCTGCACAACCAGCGTTGTACTGCCTGGTACATTTCACCACATGGGCCCCTTGTTAGTACCTGGGGAGCTGCTGGGTGGTGGCAACCACTTTAGACTCATTGAGCACAGGAAGTCCCATGACTTATCACTAACTCCCAGACAGGTGCTCTCTGGTCAACAGTCATCATCATCACCCCACCTATACTACTCTAGGATCCAGCCAGTATCTATAGTTCTTCCAAGTTTTCCTTTTGCTTTCCCTCACAAAAGCTATGCCATGCCTGGATGCCCTTTCCACGGGTTTTTTCAAGTCACAATTTCCACCGAACACTCAAAGTTGACCTCAGACATCACCTCTTCTCTGAAGTGCCCACAGTTCTCCCAAGGGTTTCTCATAATAGTCAGTCAATCACCTACACAGAATGATTTGTGGTGTTGATAACCATAAGTCTCTTACTTTTGGGTCAGGAGCCTAGCCAGCTGCATTTTTCACAACCTTCTCTCCTGATTCTTACAGACATTAAAGTTTGAGAGTGGTGGTCCAGAAAGCTGGCCTCACAGATCTTACACTTAGTAAATTTTCCATCACCTGTGCTCCCCCAGTTCATTTCACGTGACCTCTGTGAGCACAGAGGTTGTATTCCAGGTGAACTGTTTAGAGTACATCTCCTCTCACTAGACTGAGAGCTTCTTGAGGGCAGACACCATACCTGAATTGTATTTAAAATCTCAGTCCCTCCAGTACTATAGTCATCCTTGATGTCTCTTTTCCCTCACATTCCACATTCTACCCATCGTCAAGTTCAGATGGCTCTACTTTCAAAAGATTCCTTGACTTTGACCTCTTTTCACCTCTTCCACCCAAATAACTTTAGTCCAAACTGCCATCATCTCTCACCATGAATTACTGTAATGGTCTTCTGCTGATTCTTCTGCTTCTACCCCCACTACAGCTTTCCCCCCACACAGAATTCAGAATGATTCCTTAAAAACAAGTTAAATATTTATAGATCACATATTTAAGAGAACACTGATATCCAGAAGATATAAAGAGTACTCAAAACTTAGCAGTAAGAAACACAAAAGCAATTTTAAAAATGGGGAACAGATTTGAAAGACACCTCACTAAAGAGAATATAAGGATGGCAAATAAGCAGGTGAAAAGATATTCAATATCATTGGCTACTATGTAAATGTAAATTAAAACCATGGAAAGATACAATTAAACTATTAGAATGGCTAAAATAAAAAATACTGACAATGACAAGTACTGGCAAGAATGCATAGTAAGTAGAATTTTCACATATTGGTGATAGGAATGCAAAATGGTAAAGCCAAGCTGGAAATTGTTTGTCAGTTTCTTATAAAGTTAAGTGTAAATTTATTGTTATGTCCCAGCAATCCAACAGTTGGGTATTTACCCTAGAGACCCAAAATGTGTGTTCATAAAAAAATCTGAACAAAATGTTTATAACAGCTCTATATGTAACTGCCAAAACCTAGAAACGACCCAATTGTCCTTCAAAGGTAAATGAATGGACAAACTGTGGTACATCCACACAATGGAATTCTAGTCAACAATAAAAATGAACAAACTATTGACACCTGCAATAACACGGATGAAGCTCCAAGGCATTGTGTTCAGGGAAAGAAGCCAGCCTCAGAAGTTTACATGGCAGTCACCTAACCAAGCATCAGAAAGCTGCACTCAGAAGGGATATGTTGTGCCTAATACATTTTTATTATTTTATTTTATTTTTTTAAAGATTTTATTTATTTACTTGACGGACGGAGATCACAAGCAGGCAGAAAAGCAGGCAGAGAGAGGAAGAAGAAGGCTCCCTGCTGAGCAGAGAGCCCAATGCCGGGCTCCATCCCAGGACCCTGGGGTCATGACCAGAGCTGAAGGCAAAGGCTTTAACCCACTGAGCCACTCAGGTGCCCCTACATTTTTAAAACCCCAGGGGCTGATTTAAATATTCTGGGCTGGGATACTTACTCAGGGGCCAAGTGGGCATGTATTTTGAGGGGTGCTATAGAAGCCAAAGTATGGCTCCAGATTCAAAGCATTTGTGATGCTTTCATGATTCCACTGATATCACCTCAGAAAGACAAAATGGCCGTGATGGAAAGTAGAGTTCTTGTGCCAAATGTTAGAGATGGGGAGTTTACAAAGGGACATTAGGAGGAAGGTTTCTGGGTGATGAAACTGTCCGCATTGTGATGTTGGTACTTCCATGAATCTATACATGTGGCTACACATGTGGTAAAAGTCATAGAACTAAACACCAAAACAATATCAAATTTACCATATGGCCATTTAAAAAACAAAAGCAATTAAAAGAATAAGTCAAGCCATGTAACATCCTTACTGGCAACCACTAACTAAGAATAGAGTCCAAACTTCTCTCTACAGCCCATGAGTCCCCACCAGACTTGGTTCTGGGTAACTCTCTAGTTATACCTTCTCAAACTCTCCCCCTGCTAAAATAGCAACTCCTCAAAGACCTTTAATGGACTTTTCTATAAGGGCCTCTTCCTATGCCCTTACACTGTTTTATTTTTTCCTCAAGGCCCTTGTCACTGACTGACATACCACAATGTAACTATTTTGTGGTTATTTTCCATTCCCCATCAGAATATAAGATCTACAAAGGTAGCAATCTTGTCTGCATTGTTCATTGATCTATTCCCAGCACCTAGGATGCTGCCTATCACAGTATAAGAACTCCATAAATATTTGTTAAATGGATGAATACATAAGCCCAAAGAATGAAAATTCAGTGAAGAAATCCACAATGCTTTGAATCTGGAGCCATACTTTGGCTTCTATAGCACCCCTCAAAATACATGCCCACTTGGCCCCTGAGTAAGTATCCCAGCCCAGAATATTTAAATCAGCCCCTGGGGTTTTAAAAATGTAGGGGCACCTGAGTGGCTCAGTGGGTTAAAGCCTTTGCCTTCAGCTCTGGTCATGACCCCAGGGTCCTGGGATGGAGCCCGGCATTGGGCTCTCTGCTCAGCAGGGAGCCTGCTTCTTCCTCTCTCTGCCTGCTTCTCTGCCTACTTGTGATCTCCGTCTGTCAAGTAAATAAATAAAATCTTTAAAAATAAAATAAAATAAAAATGTATTAGGCACAACATATCCCTTCTGAGTGCAGCTTTCTGATGCTTGGTTAGGTGACTGCCATGAAGATGAGCTAGGAGGGGACAAGGCTGCAAGCGAATGCATTCTTAGAATAATGTCACATAAGGTTTCCGGAAAGTTTGTACAAAACTATATAGAAATGCTACTAATGTGGGCAAAGGAGTTTGAGGTGAGAGTGAAGGGGGGGAAAAAACCCAACACCTCTCTGTAACATATTTGGTGGAGAATAAATAAAGTAGCCATTTATAGAACATCTACTCTATATATGTTCAGACACTCTCTAAATGTTCTCATTTAAGCCCCCATCCACTCTTCAAGGTAGGGTTGACCACATTTTCACAAGTGAAAAAACAAACATGGATTGGTTAAGTAACATGGGCAATGACACATAATGATAGGTAATGGCTAGTGTTTTGAATTTAGGTCTGTGAAGCTTCTAACCTCATTCTTTTTCCACTTTGGATTTTAGAAACAGTATTCAGGGGCAAGAGGGTGAACACTGTGGAGAGAAGCCAAACAAGACTGGCTTCAAAGAGGAAAAGGCAGCCTGGACACAGGTGGCCAGGTTCTTCTCTAAAACTTTTCAAAGACCTGCATAGACAAGTATGCTAAAGCAAGATGCTTATTTCCCTTCAGTAAAATTATACTGAGCATCTACTCTGTAACAGTTCCCGGGTTCGAGGTTTCCACTACATTATCTCATTTAATTTTCACTATCATTAAAAACAAACTGTTAAACACATTTAATGGTATTAGAGACTGGTTATCCACAGAGAACAGCATTATACTTATAAGCAAGCAGGACACTTGAGAATTCTCCATCCCCTACCCCATGGAAGTGAGAAATTCAGAGTTACCTTAAACACAGAACAGTAGGAAGACCCAAACAACTACAGATAGGCTTTATGTTGCTACTTCTCTTAGTCTAAATCAGTGTTTTACACACTAGTTAGCATATGAATTACCATTTAGGGTTGCATACATAAAACCACATTAATGCAATTTTTTGGCAATTAAAATACTGTCAACAATTATTTTGGCTATGAATGATTTCCACCCCATACTATGGCTTTGGACCCTAAAGACTAAGATGCAGCTCTGTTCTAGTCCAGGCCTCTTTTCATTTACTCCTGCTTATAAATAATCAAGAAATCTTAGGTCTACAAGGGGCATTAAAAGCTACCAAGTGCTACTCTTAGCTGGGGCAGTAATCCCTGAGGTTTACCACCCTCTTCTGATGACAAGGGTGTGGAAGGTAGGACGGACCCATTGAACAGCTCCTACCATCAGTACACTTTTTTTCTATTTAACTGCTATCTACTCCCCTTCAACTTCCACCCATTGCTGCTAGTTTTGCTCTTCAGCCTGGCAGAATGATTATAACCCCTCTTTCCTATGATAATCATTAGGATGTTTGAAGCCTGGTGTTAAGAGGATCCTTTCTTAACATTACAGCGATCAAGGAAGGAGTCAAGTATCTGCATATACTGTAATAACAATAACAATAATAATAATAACTGTAATAATTACAGTTTTTAATAAAAACTGGATGGTTTTTATTTCTGGGTGTACATCTCAGCAGTCCAAGATATTGACAACTACCTCTCCATTAAGCAGCTCCATTGATTAATTAAGTTCCACACTTTGGGAAACATGCAGCTTAGTTGGAAAGACAAAGAACAGAGACCACATATCATGCAGCAAGTATTCTTATAATGGTATAAATTAGGTGCCAGCCACACACAAAGTAATAGGGGCAGGGTCCCACCCAGCTCATCCTGCAAGAGAGATCGCTGACCTGTGAGTCAGACTCTCATGAAATACAGCTTGCATCATGAGGCTCCTGAAAGAAACTGACCAGATCTCATACTCAGCTTGTTTACCACCCTCCTTTTATGGTTCAGATACCTGCCACAATGCCAAGTGCAGGTTAAGTGTTCAGTGATTCTTGCTTCAACCCGCGGCACTTCAAAGAGGACTGGAAGAATAGACAAAGGTAAGAATAGCTAAATTCAAACGATCCCAAATTTCTCAGATGAAGGTATTTTTTAAAACTTATTAATAACTATATACCTTCAAACACCTAAGTTAAGGAATCTTGGTCTCCATCCCGACTATCTACTGACTCACTGAGTAACAGGGAACAAGTCACCTAATTTCTCTGGACCTCCGTTTTCTCAGCTATAAATCGAGGGACCTGGTCCAAAAGATTGTAAGGTCCTTTTCAGACCCAGGGTCTGCTGTCCCAGATATTAAATTGGATAGTTCACATTAATCTGGCTGAAATAGTCAACCTTAAAATCAGTTCTTGATCTGAAGTAGAAAGAAGAACATGCATGGAAGCAAAGGAGGGTAAGGATTCTATCTCCAGTCCTTCCATTATCCTGACATGCACCACCCTCCCAGTATGGTCACAGGCACAAATACCAGTCTCAGCATTTACTGTATGATGGTCTTGGGTAATTTCATATCTGTAGAGTGGGGTTAATTTCATGTACTCTAGGGCTACTGAGGGAGTGAAATGAGTTAAAACATATATACAGCCCCACACTTAGAGGACTCATGCTGCATATTCCTTTATTCAAAGATTCTTTACCTATCCAACCCATTTAATCAATAGCCTCAGATTACAAAGGCTTTTTGCAATCCAAAGCACAAATAGCCAGAGCTATGAGGGCTCTAAAATTCATCTAGTTCAACTCTATCCCGCTCCTGTGATTGACAGATGCAGAAAACAAGGCTCAGAGGAACACAGTGACTTGTCCAAGGGCTCATATGTTCCTCAGCAGCAAAGTCTGACCCAGAACACAGGGCAACAGAGGCCAACGGTCATATAAGAACAGAGAGAACACTCTGCAGGCTCTACTCTCCCTAAAGAAATTGGAAACTCCCCACACATAACTAAATTCTGAAAAATAAAAATAACAGAACTTTTTACTTATGTATTTTTTGGAGAGGAAGTGAACAGAGAAGTAGCATCACAGCTTGTCTGTAAAACGCAGACTTGGTTGAATTACCTATGAAATGAAGGCCAGAGTTTCTTATCATCAGCCTTTTCCAGTTACTCTGCTCCCCTCTCCCCACCCCACCCTATTTCTACTTTTTTTCAATTTATACCGTGAGACTGCATGCTTACATTAAGACCTCTTTGGGCAAGGTGAGAAGTTTCAGGCTGGGGCAATAATGCGTTGCCCACTAAAAACACACAAAACTGTCATAGCTAAGCTATCCAATAATGCAAAAATAGTTTTCCTCCCACCTTAGGAGCTCCAGCATGGGACAACTAGGAAAGCCAAATTCATTAAGGCACACTGATAACTCAAGGGTCAGGACCCAAAGGTCCCCTCAAAGGACATGATTAAAACCTGAGACCATTCAGGTGTTTCTGGAGAAACCTCAGCCTAGAGTCTACCAAGGGCTACTCAGCCAAGTGGGAGCACTGAAGAGAGAGTCCAGACAATATGAGGAAGAGCCTGGATTTTAGCTGGCTCCTAGGAGACGGCCCTCACCTGAAACTCCCCTGCTGCCCAAGATTCCCAGAGCAAAGCATTTATCTGCAGAGATCATTTGACAGAAAGCTATACCAAGATTATGCTTGTTTATCCCTCTGGTTGGCACACTCCCTGGCCAGTGTCTCCCAGAATTCAGAGGGCGCTAATCCAAGCCACACACTGTGAACTTGAGCATACAGACCCAAAGCGGGAAACCATCCCACCCAAGCTTACACCGAATGCCAGGGCTATGGGATGGACCTATGCTTGACCTTCAGTCTAGAGCTATTCCCTTTCTCTAGACCTCCAGTCTAGAGCTCCTCTCTGCTAGGCCCACTCCCTCTTCCAAAACCCTGGGCTCACCTCCCGGTTCTGAGGATCCCGCCAGGTTGAACAATGCTCAGAAGCAGGTGACAGTTTAGCAGTTCATCCAGTGGGACATTTGTAGGCCAGAGCGGCGGGGGCTGTGCCTGTCCCCAGTGGCAAGGAGAGACTGCCGCGTGGAACTTTGAAAGGGTTCTCTCTCCCCTAAAGGATCCTGATCCTCCTCCTCCTCCTCCTCCTCCTCCCTTTCTCCCTCCTCCTCCTCCTCCTCTGTAGTACTACGGAGACATGTGCTCTGCTTGGGAAGAGGTAAGAAGGAAGATGCTGCTGTTTATTGGAAGGAGAAGGGCAACAATCTGCTGAGCTGGGCTTTATACTCACACCTAACAGAAGAGGAGTGGAAAAAAATAGATCTATCTGCTGCTACAGAATTATTAACCCTTAGGCTCCAGCTTTGCTCCCCACACAGCTGAAACAGCGAGAGAAACAATACACTTAACCAATGGAGTGCCAGCCAAAGACATTACATCATCGGTCAGCACTGTCATTGGCTAATAATTCCTAGAAGGCAAAATTCTGCTTTTAGGTGCTTAACCCTTTCATGTTCATCATAGCAATGACTCAAGTATTTGGTCAAGCCAATGGTTCCTGGACTTGCTTTTACCAGGATCATTTGGGCTGCTTTCTAAACATACAGAACGCTGTGCTCCATCCTGAACCATCAGAGCCTTCAGAGGAAAGATCTGTATTTTCAATAGTGTAGAGTGCAAGGACTTACTAGTCTTTTCAGAAACTCTTCCTCTCCAAAAGATAAAAGAGATATTGTTTTTATGAGCATTTATTATGTACTTAATGCTTTACAGTGTCATTTCATTTATTTCCTACATTAAGCAACGCACATTATTGGCTCCATTTCATAGGTATAAAAAGTAAGGTTCAGAGAGAATAAGTCACTTGCTCAAGAGATGAAGACTGGCTTTGAAAACCAGGCTGTTTGCACTCCACCTCGCTACCGCTCTGAAGCTTGAAATCAAACTAGGCCAGTTGTCTGCTTATTACTTACAGAGTTATAGAAAATATAGGAAACCCTCTCAATAAGTTGGAAAATGCCAGTAACCTGTGAAGAACTGGGGAATGAAGAGAATGGTGAATTCCCATAGCAGGTGTTCAGGTATCATGAACCCTCCAGAGAATCATCTCCTTCTCAGGCTCCATCTTTCTGCTTCTGCTGCAAATATTAGCTTGCGGTCATTTTCTCTAGGAAGCCTCCTGCTACTCCCAAAACTGGGCGAATGCTCCTGCTCCAGGTTCCTAAGGTGCCCTGTATCAGTGGACAGCTGTTGCTTGTTTACTGGGTAAACTCCACAAAATTAGAGCCATTTCTACTTTCTCCACCAACATATGCCCAGCACAGTGCCTGCCACATGTGAGTATTCAGTCAGGGTAGGGAGAGGAGGAGGGGAGGGAAGGCCCTGCTAAAGTTCTAAATGGCATCATGCTGAGATGGGAATGGCAAAGCACTGAAAGCCAGAAGATGCTCAAGAACAAAGTGTCTGACCTCGGGCAAGTTCATGTGGGGGCCAGGGGAGGGGGGTTAGTTTCCTCATCTGAAAATGAAGACAACAGCACCTCCTTCATTGGTAGGTATGAAGATCAAATTAAAGAATGATCCAGGCTGTGATGTGCTCCTTTACACTGTCTCTCCCTAGATCTCATCCATTTTTGTTGGCTGACATCTAAGTGCTGACAACTCCCATATTTATATCTCCAGCCCAGACCTCCCCCTAGGCTCCATGTGGATGTCTCATGGGTATCTCTAAGACTGCACGTGAATTCTACAACCTGCTCCCCTCCCAGTCTCCTCCACTCTGTTATTCGTTCTCCCATCCACCCAATTTTTCCTTTTTGGGGCGGGGGGGGGGGGGAATTGAGATGAAATTCACATAACACAAAATTAACCATCTTAAAATGTACAATTCAGTGACATTTAGTACATTCATAATGTTGTGCAACCACCATCTCTATCTAGTTCCAAAACATTTTCATCAACCCAAAAGGAAACTGTTTACCCTTTAAGCAATTATGCCTCATTTACCCTTTCCCCCCAAGTCTCTGACAAACAGCAATCTGCTTTCTATCTCTACGGATTTGTCTACTCTAGACATTTTATATAAATGAAATCATACAACATGTGACCTTTTTTGTCTTTCTTTCACTTAGCATCATTTTTGAGGTTCACTCACATTATAGCATATAGAAGCACTTCATTCCTTTTTATGGCTGAATAATATTCTACTATCAGTATATACTACATTTTATTTATCCATTCACCTGTTGATGGGCATTTGGCATCTACCCAATCTTAAACCATAAACCCACAGGTCACCCTTGATTCTTCCTTTTCCTCTATTCCCAACATCTAATGTGTCAACAAGTCCTTGTCCACTTTACAACCAAATATAACTCTATTCTTTCTACTTTTCTCCAATACCACTTCTGTTCTGTACCTAAGACACCAACATCTCTCTCACCTAACTCTGAGTTTGTGACAAAATCCTATTGCTCTCCCTCCTCCATTTTTCACTTGGTAGCTACATAAACCAGATCATCCATTAACTCTAGCAATATTTACTGAACACATTTCTTCATGGGGCTTGCCTCCTAGAGGCATGACAGGCAACAAACAAATATATGTTACAACCTTAAGTCATCATCAGGCTTAAAATCCCTCAGTGACCTTTACTGCATTTTGAATAAAATCCAAGCTCAGCATGGCTTTCCAAGGATGCATCTACTTCTCCAAATTCATCTCAGGCTGTTTCCCAGTCAAACTGGGCTCCATTCCTCCACCTCATGATCCTTGAACAAGCTGCTCTCTCTGACTCTTGATCTTGGCATTGCTTGGTATTGCTGGGTCCTTCTCATCCCTCAGATCTCAATATAAATATCACTCCTCAATATGACCTTCCCTAACCATTCTGTTAAGCAAATCTATACCTTATTCATTTCACTCATTCAAGAAATCTGTATTAATCACTGTGCTGGGATCTTGGGATACAGCAATATGTTACCTCCTGAAGTTTCAGTCTAATGAGGAGGACCACTAACAAGGAAACTAATAAAATGAATGATCAAGTTCTATGACAGGAGAGTAAAAGGGAGGAGACCTGCCTTACACAGAAGGGTCCAAGAAACCTTTCCGAGGAGGTTATACTAAAACTGAAGAATGAGAAAGTAAATTGGGAAACGGGACTATTTTTTATGCAACGGGATGTTCTATCCTTCAATGTTTGCTCCTGAACAATCAAAGAATTGAATGTCTGTCTCTCCCCTGATAGACTCTACTGCATTCCCAGCACCTAAGGACAGCACCCTACCATTTAGTAAGCACTCGCTGCACATTGCTGGAATTAATAATTGATAAATAAATTAATTAATCAAACCACCAATGAAATCACTTCATGGCGTGTAACAAATCACACTGTTTTGACTTCTGCTGTTGTTATTGCTATTATTTTATGGTAAAGGATGCATACTCTGTTGTGTTTTGGAAAAGACCAGGTTGACTATAAAACAAAAGCACCGGGCTCCGAATATTACTAGACAACTAGGAGAGAACACATATAGGTAATAGGCACTCAGTAATGGGAAGTGGTAGTCATTGTGGCTATTATAATTAAAAGTTCTTTCTTCTAAAAATCCTATTTACCCAACTCTAACTTCCCAATTCACTGACAGACACAGTCAAGAAGTTTAAAGGCAAGAGAAATGAACTCTTTTTAAATGCCTGTTCTGCACTGGATGCAGTGCCAACCAGTTTCTGTCAAGTTATTACATTTACTTCCCAAGGCCATCCTGCAGAGGTGGCTACTGTGGCACAGCTCTCAATCCCCCTAATTCCCCAGTCTCAGTTGACCCCCTGAAATATGAAGGCCAAGACGTTGAAGCCCCATGTTGACCGTAAGCAAAGTTATGACCCCCCTGCATCTACTGGCTGGTCAACATGGGGCTTCAAAGTCTTGGCCCCCGTACTTCAGGGGATCAACTGAGGCTTCTTTGGCACTGCATCACAGGTCCACTTCTCCCTCTGCCCAATCTTGTTTTCCTTACCCCTCACCCCCTTGGACAGTGAGACCACTCTCCCAAAGTCCCACAAACCTCTGAATTTCTGAGTCTTTCTCCAGGGAACCTGACCTAATAAAGGTAGTTATGATATTTCCTTTTGAGTCACAAAACTGAAACTCAGAAAGGTTGATTACACCCTCCAGGCACATAGGTAAATGACCTTCTGATCTGACTTTCCAGTGACATCTTGCTTTTAACTACAGCCTCTAACAGCTGAGACACTGCCTCTTTAAGACAGAAAGAGAAGGGGAGAGGTACGCTTCCATTCTCCAGAGTCCACCCCTGATGACAAGGTTGAGCTCAAAGCCTCCAGAAACAATATAAAAATGGCCCTCAAGTTGCAGAATCAAGTGTAACGTGGGCTACACCTCCTGGCCCCAGTCCATGCCTGGAGGCCAGGGAAGAAGGCTTCTGGGCAGGTGGGGCTGCCTCCTGGAAGCAGAGTATTCACAGCCAAGTTGGAACAGCAACTACAACTTAACCAGCTCTCTCTGCTGCTCTGGTCTCCATCCATGTTCCACAGAGCTGCCGGAGTGACCTGGTCACTGGTCAGAATTCCTCCACTGCACTCCATCCCAGGACAAAATTCAGATAGTCTAAGGCTGCATTTCTAAGGCCGGAGCGTGTTTTAGCCTCTTGCCATGCCCACAGCTCTTTTCCTACCCACAGTAAGCCCGGTTCCGACGTGATTACCTGATGGAATACTGGACTTTCCCAGCTTCCTTAGCCTCGCACAAGAAAATCTATACGGAATTCCCGCTGTCCCACCAGTCCTCCCCCTGCACCCTCTCCCCGCAGCTCTCAGCGGGGCTAACCGTCCAGTCCTCACTCAGTGGTCACCTCCGCCCCAAGCCCTCCAGGCTCCTCACTCCTGCTCTACACCTCATGTCCCCCGTACTGCAGTGTTCGGTAACTGTTCCTCCTACAGTCCTTCTTGGCCCCAAGAGGCCCTCCAAAGCCCGTCTTCGTGCACCAAGGCTCAGTACAGTGCCTGGCACACAGCAGGGAGAGCAGGGTAAAGGCTGAATAAATACACGGGGCGCGGCAACCAGGGCCAGTCTTCGCTCCGAGCTCGGCCGAGGAGCCGATCGGAGATCTCCTCCTGCGCCTCAGGACGGGTGGAAATGGGAAATAGGGTGGTAAATCTGACCCCCAGCCCCAGGCCAACAGGTCCTGAGGGGTCTGAAGACCTGGGCCGAGCGGAGGTCCGGCCAGGGGCCACCGTCCCGCGCCCCGGGCATTTCCCGCGCGCAGACCCGTCCGTCGCAGGGTCGGGCCCGGGCCGGGCTGCGGCAGCCTGTGGAGGCAGCGCGGCGCGGCGGCTCGTCGCCTCCCTCCCGGGCCCTCCGCGCGCCCGCATCCCGCGGGCACAAGGCCGGCGCGCCGGGGACGCGGCCGGGCGCGAGGACGCCACCGGCAGCCCCTTTCTGAGGGGCTGAGGGCGGGAGGGTTAGCTCTCAGTTTCCGAAAACCCTACAAAGTCTACTTCGCGGCGGCGCTCCGCTTACCGTGCGAGCTGCCAGGAAACCGGCGCCCGGGGCGTAGCGGGGCAGTTGCCTCCAACGCGCCGCCCGCCTGAGGAAGCGCTCAGGGTCCGCTAGCTCAGCCTCCGCACCCACCGCGCTGGAGCGTCTCTCCTCTGCCGCCTAGCCTCCCCGCCGCGCCGAGACGCCCCATTGGTTGGGGCAGCGAGGCCCCGCCCCCGGAGACTCCGCCCCTCCGCCTCTCCCCTCCCCTCCCCCCAGCTCGCGCTTCACCTCTCTACGCGGGAAAGTTGCTCCCAGACTCTGATCCCTCCCCGGGCTCAGGCAGCTGAGTGAGGTGATTAAGCTCGATCACAGGAGCGTCTCGACGCCCCTTGGGGAGTGCGAAGAGGGCAGCGTCCTTGGAAGCCGGCTTTGAAAAGGGCACCTGACTTCTCAGGACCTCAGGAGGCGCCTCAGAGAAACCCCGCCGCACCGTCGGCGCGTGTCTCAGGTAGTGTGATGGGCACTCAGGGCCGGGGTGCTCCAGGAACAAGACGAAGTCTGTCGCCCTCCTGTAGTTTGCATGGGGCCGGGGGGGTGGGGGGCAGGTTAAATGCAGAGAAACAGACAAAGAAGATAATGTCAGATTGTTATGAGAGGGAAAGGTGATTTTAAATAAGGAAGGGGGGTCAGGGACGCTGTGAATCGGATGGTTTCCTGTGGCCACCTGGGGAGGTGATAATTGATGTGAGAGTTGAAAGAGAAAAGGGATTCCACGGCTGGAGGAAGAGTGTGGCCGGCAGGGGGCACCAGATGCACCTTAGTTCTGAGGACAGAACCGGAGACTAGGCTGGCCCAGAGCTCTGAGCAAGGGCAGGGGGCGCTAGGTTGGAAAGGTAGCGGGGGAGGATTTCCCCAGAACCGGGTGGGCCACCCTGAAGGGCTTCGTTTTATTATAAGGACAAAAATAAGCCACTGAAGAATTGGGGGGAGGGGGTGCCTATGACATGTTAAAACTCCTTGCAGTTGTGTGGGGAACAGATTTTGGAAGAGAAAGAATGACAAATCAGGGAGACCATTTAGGAGGTGTCTTAGTCTGCTGACGCTATCATAACAAAATACCATAGACTGGTTGGCTTAGACAACAGAAATTTATTTCCTCATAATTCTAGAGGTAAAGATCAAGGTGCCGGTGGGGTCTGTTTCTGATGAGAGCTCTCTTCCTGGCTGCCTTCTCCCTGTATCCTCACATGGCAGGGAGAAAGAAAGAGAGCAAGTTCTCTCATGTCTCTTCTTATGAGGACACTAACACCGTGATGAGCTCCCACCCTCATGACATCATCCAAATCTAGTTACCCTCCAAAGGCCCCATCTCCAAATACAATCCCATTGTGAATTAGAGCTTCAACATATGATTGGGGGGAATCATAGTTCAGTGTATAACAGGAGGATACTGCAGAAGCCCAAGCAAGAGATGATGATGACTTAGACCAAGGTGGTGACAGCAGAGATGGGGAGGGAAGACCAATTGAAATACATTTATAGAGTATTATGGAAAGGCTTGATGATGAATTGGATTTAAGGAATGAGGAAAACGTATGAACAATGACTCTCAGGTGTTCAGCTCAAGCCATCCATGGGATAATGGTGCTATTACCAACATGAGGAAGCCTAGGAAGGAACAGGTTGGAGGCAGAAGGAAATAAAAGCTCCATCATGAACATTCTAGAGACCCATAAGGCAACTTACAACAACAATAGTGCCAGATTCTCTTCAAATTGTTTTGCATATATTAACCAATTGTAATATAATTCTCATAATAACTGTATGGTGGAAAAGTACTCTCATCATCACCATATCACAGATGAGAAAATGAAGGCACCGAAAGGTTTAATCAACTTGTCCAAAGAGAGGGCTGGATACCCAAGCGTAGAGCACAGATGTGAGTCTGGGGCTAGAGATGTGCCTGGGGGAGTCTTCTGACCTGGAGCAGTATGAGACCACCTAGTGTGAGACCAGAGGAGAGCCAAGGACTGAGCCCTTGGAAGTTTGTCTTCCAACATCTGTGCTTACTGCATGACCCTTAGTAAGTGACCTCAGTCAATAGGAGGGAGTGAACCAACTTCAGTATCTAAGGGAGTAAGACTAGCTTAGGAATCACAAATTTGGGGGACAGGCAGTAATGTAGCAAGTGAAGTTGGCAGGATGTGATAGAACAGGGAGGGGTGGAGACTGTGGCATATTGGGGTATGCACAGCTGCCCAAGGGGGCAGCTTGTTACTCGGCAACAACTCATTTTTGCCATATGGCAGGAGGGACCTTGAGTTGCCTGATGATCTGATTTTTACTAGAGTCAAAATTCAGATTATGTTAAATCTCCAGGTTTTTACATGTTGGCAATTAATTTAAAACAATTTTAAAGAACTGTGTGAGCCAAGAATGTTGAGCAAAATCACACCCGTGTACAGGTAGGATTTGCCCCTTTGACTACTACTTTCTACCTCTGGATTAGGCAATACCTCAGATCTTTCCTGAGTTTCTGTTCAGAAGCAAATAATGGCAGTAGTGGACATAAGAGAATCAAGGAAATCTCAACTCAGAAACCCAGCATAGTCTTTGATGGCATTTGGCTGTCTCTGCCTCTACCTACCAGGCATATCCTTTCTAAGCTTCCGTTTTCCTACCTGTGAAACGAGGTCAGAGCAGAGCTCCCCTAAGATGCCTCCCAACTCTAAGATTTGGACTTTTATGTAGTTTTCAAAAAAAAAAAAACAACTATTGGCTTTCAAATATGCACAGGAGAGTTGCTTGGAGAAAAATGGAAAGGGTGTTCTTGTTTGGGTTTATAAATTCAAAAAGCTTCACTAGTATCAGGGTTTTTTTGTTTTTTGTTTTTTAAAGAGGAAGTGGAGTGGGATAGAAGTGTAGATGAAAAACCAGGCAAATTATGGCATGGAAAATTATTTTTTATTGCACTATGTATAAGAAAAGAAAAGGTGGTTAGGTGTAGAAGTGCTTAATGGTTACAACTGAAAATTCAATGTATCACAGCCAGTTCTCTATATTTATCACCAAGGATTTTGCAGTAATGAGATTCTCCCATCATGTATTAGAGGTCAGCTGCATTCCAGCATTATTTATTCTTATGTGCTGAGCTTATGTAATAAAAAGGGTCTGAAAACAGATAATGACTCTCAATGTAAGTCCCTTTGTCCCCACCTGAAATATTGTTTAAAGCTGGAGAAACAACTTATAACTTTGTAAATTGCTAGGTTTTGTGTAAGAGAGTGAATATGGGGTTGGAAAACAGAAGACTTGACACACAGTCATTGAACAACCTCTTTGAACCTTCTTCATCAATGAAATGAGAGCTGGACCAAAGGTGGCTGCCTGGAAGATACTGGGGGAGTTTTTCATTGTGTGGCGACCCGGCAATTCCCACGGCCAGATCCTTCCACAATTTGCTTTCTCCTGGTCCCCAAAAATATTTGAGGTAGAGATGTCCCCTAAGTTGGGCCAAGTTGCTCACTCTTGGGACTTTGTCTTTCTGGAATGTGACAGCCATGGAAAGAGATTGGCCGTGAGATTAATCAGACTGATGATGGCAGCAGCATCCGCCTCCTAAAGAGGCTGGACCATTGGTTCCTGCTTGGTCATGAATCTTGTTGGCCAACCTCCAGATTCCTTTAATTTCTGCCTGTTTCCCAAGCTTGATCCTTCATGCCATCCTGTCCCCCATCCAATTTTATTTTATGAATGTTCCATCTCTGCTAAATCCCCTCCTTGTGTTAACAGCCTACATTATTTCTCTTGCTTTTAACCAAGAATCCTGATGGGTCCAGGAAGGAGAGAAACATAATGCATCATAGGATCCTTTCTCTGGGGAACAATTCAGCTCAGGAATTTGCATACATATGGATGCACCCACAGTGACAGGTGTACACATTGTCTCATCCCTCAGTAAGAAATCCAACCCTACAGGATGGTGGTGGTGGTGATTTAAAAAGATATTTATATTTGATAAGAACCCAGATCTGCTATTCTTATCTGATCTAAAAAAAAAGCAAGCAAGTCCTTAAAATAACAAATCAACTGTAGAAATAAGCCCCCTTATATGTAAATTTTCTAGCTTGCTAAGTCCCTCATTTCATATGCCCTCCTGTGAGGTAGGCAGATTAGATAGTATTCATTAGAGTAATAATACTTTCATTTATTGAGCATGTTTCATGTTATCAGACACTGTGCTGAGTGCTTTATATATCCATGGGCCAGCAACCCTCTTAAGGAGATATTATCTCCATTTCATAGGGGAAGAAAGAGACTTGCACAAAGTCACTTAGCACATAATTGAGGTGTGAACTCAAAATGCTGTCTTAACAATGAAGGCTGTTTTGTGTGTGTGTGCCTTAATACACATAGCTTGGTTTGATGTAACGCAGCTAGTGAGTGACAGAGCTGCAGCTGGAACCCAGGTCCCAAGCCAGGAAAGTTCTACTCTATTCATCTATGGCTTGTTCATACTTGCCAACAAGGGTAGAGTTAATTTTGTTATCCATCCATGGCAAGATTTTTTATTTAAGATTTTATTTATTTATGGTAGAGAGCGTGTACCCAATGCACATGTATGTGCCTGAACAGGGACAGGGGCAGAGGAGAGGCAGAGAGAGAATTCCAAGCAGACTCCAGCACTGAGTGGGAGCCCAAGGCAGGGCTGGATCTCATGACCCTGAGATCATGACCTGAACCGAAACCAAGAGCTGGACACTTAACCAACTGTGCCACCCAGGCACCCCATGGAGAGATTTTTAAGATGACAACAGTGATCTTTCAGTATTTCCTCCTCACTACCTACCATGGTGCCTAAAATCTGCAGAAAGATGAATTGCTATAATTAAAGATTGATTGGGGATAGAAAACACAAATAAGTCTCCCATCCAAGTACTAACCAGGCCCGACCCTGCTTAGCTTCCGAGATCAGACGAGATCGGGCGCGTTCAGGGTGGTATGGCCGTAGACGAAAACACAAATAAGTCAATGAGAGTTAAAATACATGCAGTAGTAAGAGGGCTCTGGAGTCTATCCAAAGAGGGTTGATGTAGTAATCATTTCCCTATATATATGCAAATAATCATGTTGTATGCCTTAATTTTTATTTTAAAATAAATTAATTAAAAAGCATAAAAATACATTTGAGTTATAAAAATAAGAGCGGTAAAAATGAGAGAACTTTTCAATTTCAGCTGTTTTCTCTTTAGATTAATAAATGTCTTAGGAAGATGGGGAGGTGAGGTATAGAATAAAAGAAAATCTGAAAATATTAATTTACTCCCTGACATGAGGCAATTCATCTTATCTCCGAGCCCTAGTAAAATGAGGGGAATGTTTAGAGGGTCGTAACATCTATAGTTCTTTTCTAGAATCCCTAGGTAATGGCTCAGAGGGGGCATGGCATGGTCGGGAGCTGAGATGAATTCTGAGCTAAAGATTTTGAGTGGTTTTATGGTTGCTTATTTGTAACACAGAGCATTTTTGCTGATGTTGCAAAAGATTGTCATGGCAACCAGAAAATAAGTTTCCATATCCTTGGAGTCACCCTTAAGGGGAGGCAGATGTCAGTGGGTGTTCCTTTGTAATTAAGGGTGCTTGAAGGTTTTAGCTGATCAGTCACTTTCAAAGGTAATGTTCTAATACATCTGCCTTCACAACTCACTGGCAAGCAGCTGTATTGAGGCAGAAAGAAGACCAGCTCCAGTGGGATGGGCCATGAAAACACCTAGGCGGCAGCCCATACCACTGGTGTATATTTTCTCACCAGTAGGTATGTATTTTGTCAGCATCCCAGGTAAGATCATTGTATAGTCAAGGTTGAGCACGGCTGAGCTGATTTTGAGTCCCTGGCCCAAATCTTCCTGTCTGGCTTTGAAGTCCTGGGCTGGCTTCTACACTTCTTCAAACTTTGGGTGCTTCCACTATAGAATAAGGTAATATAACTAACTTTGCAGGACTATTGTGAAGTTTAACCACGAAAGTGCCTGGCCATTACCATAACATCAATAGTAGTTGCATGTGACTTACTACCATCATGGGGTTAGGAAACCCTCTTTTGGGGGGGGATTAAAATCTCCTTGCTCTCCATTTCCACCACTTTGAGTGCCTGGAGTCTATCCACACAGGGACATAACAAAGAAACTATCCCTTCCGTGTAATTTCCTTCCTTCCTAAACCCCACATAATATGACTCTGCATAGGTTGGCCTCTATATAGACCCCCATCATTTCAGCCAAGTTCAATTAGCAATAATCGCGCCTCGGATATACCTCATTGGCTATGATACTGCCACTGCGCAAAGCTGATTTCAGCCAAGTTCAATGGCCAGAGGAATAGCCAGGCAAGATGGAGAATGGATTTTTTTCCCTCAACAACATGGAGAAGCAATAACTATACGTGTTGAGAACATGAAAGTTGGAACTAGTCTGTGTTTGAATCTTTGCTCTGCTACTTCTTAGATTTTGACTCTGGACAACCTGTTTGTCTAGACTCCTTATCTACACAAAGAGGGAGATAAATTTACCTTCAGGAGTTGCACGAGGGTAAAATCTATTAAAACATATAAACTTAGGGGAGTACCTGGTACATAATAAGCCCTCTTCAAGTGTTCCCCATTTTATTTGCATTGAAATGATCACATCCAAGATTTCCCCAGAAAGAACCACACAAATCTCATCATTTCGAGCTCAGGCAATGAGCAGACCCCTTGACCCCTGGGTTATGAGGGAGTATGACCCAGAGGTGTGGAACCTAACATTAAGCACCACTAGCTTCTATCTTATTTGTCCCAGACTTCAAGTATTTTATTGGACCATGGGTTTTACAACAGCATCAACCAAGTCTGGCATCCAGCTCTGTACTTACCCTCTTGGGGCCAGCTACAAAGACAATAAAGTGTGTCCCTTTTGCCCTTACTCTTTCACTTTCTTCTCTTTCCTCTGACCCCTAGAGATTATGGGCTGACTGTGGCATTCCACCTAGGCCCACCTTCCCTGGAAGGTACCCACACTGCAGGCAGGCCTCTGGAAGAATAATAAGGATCATGGTGATTGTCATAATCATTGTGGCAGCTGCCAAGGAGGCACTGTGCTAAGCATTCTGCAGTCATATGCTTATTGAATTATCCCAACAACTCTCAGAGATAAGCATATACCTGATTCCCATTTTACAGATTATGAAAACAGGCCTACAGTGGTAAATGAACTTGCTGAGATCACATATGTCATACATAAGAGATCAGCGACGTAAGCACATAATTCAGTGCCCTTTGCTAGCATGCCCTTTGGGTGGCTCCCCTGCACTGGGGGATGGGGCTCCTTCTCCTGACTTTCAAGCTCCTGGGAGAAGAGTGGAGTTTAGTTTCCAGGGGCAGACAATTGCTTTCTCCCGAAGGATCTCTATCCAGACGTCAGAGAAGTGACCATCATATTAAGTAAGAGGGTGCATCCAAAAGCACTGCTTGGTCTCAAAACTGCTGTGTAAGAGTTAGTATTTTCAACACCATTATGTAGTGTCTCATAAGTCTTTGTTGAAAGAATGCATGCTTATGGCTTTTCCTTTCCAAGAAGGAATGAAATGATGACAAAAGTTGGCTTTGGCATTACTAGAGACCCATATTCAAATCCCAGTTTTATCATTTAAATGGCGTATGACCCTAAACAATGACAATAATGATAAAAATTGTGCACATATGCACCAGCATCTGGGTTAGTGCTTCAGCTTCTATTATCTTACTTAGTTCTTTTCAGTGATACTGTGAGATAGATGTTAATATCCCCAATTTACATATGGAGAAACTAAGGCTCTAAAGTCAAGAAACTAACCCAAAGTTGCAAAGGTAGGAATTGAACCTAGGTCTACATTCTTTCAAAAACATTGCTCTTAGCTGTTTTAAAGGTTTCCCTCTCTGTTGAATTTCAGTTCTGCCTGCTTTTCAGAGTGATCACAGGGATCAATTCCAATTTATATGACCCCACCGGTAATTCAGAACCTGGATTTAAAGGCAGGATAGAACACAGGAAACAGTAGTCTTTTACATGGAAAAGAACAGCAGGAGAACTTTTATTATCAATACTAAAATGCACTACTGTGCTTGTGATTTTTGTGATAGAGTCATGTCCTTATGGGCAAATAGGATTGCACAGAAGGATTTCTGCCACCTCCAGACTCCCCATTAGGCTGCTGTATCAACATTAGATGAAAAGCACATTTCAGACAGGTGGAGTTAATGAAATCTGCAATGTGCTGCTCTGGCTGTGGCCACGGCTCCTACTGTGAATATCTCTGCTCATTCATTCATTTCTCCTCTGGGAACTGGCAGTCTCCATCACTGTGTTACCAGGCAACCAAAACAACACCTGCATCAGGAGGTGAGCAAACCAATCAGGACAGTCAGGGGAGGAGTTTTACCTGGTTGGCCTCCATGATGGAAAGAGGGCTCTCTGGGTTCACTCAGGCCTGGCTGCTAGAATCAGCATCAGAGCTGAAGGGAACTCAGGAAATTGGAAGACTCCCATTTTAGAGAGCTAGATGGGGACCTGGTTGTGTGGGAGTGAAGTCTTCAAGGTCACACACCAACTCAAAGGCAAAATCAGGAGAAGTCAGACCTGATCCCTAACTGAGCGTCCCATTCCTTGTACTTGACTGCCATCATTTAAAAAAAATCATGTGTGGGGCACCATCTATGTATTAGGCACTGTGCTTGGTGATGGGGTTGGGGCGGGTTTCAGAAAGTACATAGACCATTCCTCATTCAGTCATCTAGTGGTTATTTATTATGCTTCCATATTTGTGGCAGTATAACATGGTAGTTAACAGCCCAGGTCCCCACAGTCAGACGGGGCATAGAATTCAGCTCAGGCAATTACCACTTATGGGAGAATTCAGGTTACTTAACCTTCCTGTGCTTTAAGTTTCCTCAAATAAAATGGTGCTAAGGACAAGGTAAAAGAAATCACTTGTTGTGTTGTTATGCCACTGGTGGAAGGTTCCACCAGTGTTGGCTATCCATGGTAACAACATGTGAATCACTTGATCTTGGACTCTGGAGCCAGGCTGCCTGAGTTTAAGTCTTGACTCTGCCTTGCACTCATTACATGATCATTGCCAGTTTACTTAAAATTTCTATGCTTTAGTTTGCGTATCTGTAGATGAGTATAATAATAGAACCTCATAAGTTCTTTATGGAGCTCAATTATTTTAATATACATAAGGTATTTAGAAGAGTTTCTGGCACATTAGAAGTGCTCTGTAAATTTTAGTTGGTATGATTCCTCAACATATATTTATTGAGCTCTTAGGATGTTCCAGGTACAGTCTTACTTGCTGGGAGATACAGAAATGAACAAAATACCACAAGTCTCTCTCAGCCTTCATAGAACTTCATAGAATAATCATAGAATGATTATTATTATATTCATAATCATGTCTGTTTGCTTCTTGGTCCCTGCTGCTTAAAGGCAGGGGCAAGTGTTTTGTCCACAGTTGTATTCCCTGTGCATGGCGCAGGGCCTGACAAGTAGTACATGTTCAATAAATATTTGTTTAATACGCAGTGATGCAAAGGGGCACGTGTACCTGAATGTTTATAGCAGCAATGTCTACAATAGCCAAACTATAGAAAGAACCTATATGTCCATCAATAGATGAATGGATAAAGAAGATGTGGTATATATACACAATGGAATACTATGCAGCCATCAAAAGAAATGAAATCTTGCCATTTGCAACGACGTGGATGGAACTAGAGGGTATCATGCTTAGTGAAATAAGTCAATCGGAGAAAGACAACTATCATGATCTCCCTGATATGAGGACATGGAGATGCAACATGGGAGGTTAGGCGGATAGGAGAAGAATAAATGAAACAAGGTGGAATTGGGAGGGAGACAAACCATAAATGACTCTTAATCTCACAAAATAAACTGGGGGTTGCTGGGGGGAGGTGGGGTTGGGAGAGGGGGAGGAGGTTATGGACATTGGGGAGGGTATGTGCTATCATGAGTGCTGCGATTCACAGACCTGTACCCCTGGGGATAAAAATACATTATATGTTTATAAAAAAAAAATTGGAAGGGGAGGTAAACCATAAGAGACTATGGACTCTGAAAAACAACCTAAGGGTTTTGAAGGGTCAGGGGTGGGAGGTTGAGGGAACCAGGTGGTGGGTAATAGGGAGGGCACGTACTGCATGGAGCACTGGGTGTTGTGCAAAAAACAATGAATACTGTTAGGCTGAAAAAAATAAATTAATTTAAAAAAATAAAATAAATAAAATATTTGTTTAATGAATACCAGGCACTGATATAGGATGGTGGTTCTCAGCTAGGGATGGTTTTGTTCCCCCAGGAAATATCAGACAATGTCTGGAGACATCTTTGGTTCCTGCACCTTGGGGGAGGCTGGTGGGTAAGATGATGGTAGCTTTACTGGCATCCAGTGGGATGCTGTTCAACATCCTACTGTGCACAGGACAGCCTCTCACAGCAAAGACTTTTCTAGCCCCAGTGCCAAGTGTGCCAAGAGAACTCTGGTGTAGCAGAGCAGAGATAAAACCTCACAAAGACTCCTTCCCTCCAAAAGCTTATGGTCTAGCGGGACCATGGTAATAGGGCACACTGAGTGCTGTGTGGCAATGGTGAGAGCACTCTGAACCCACACAGAAGAAGCACCTGAATAGCAGAAGCTTCTGCTGGAGATGATGTCTGAGCTGACTCTACAAGGACATGTATCATCTTCAGGAGAATTCTGCGTGTGTTGGAGGATGTTCCAGGGCTTGAAGAATGTGTGTGTGTGTTGGGGGACAGGCAGCGTGAGTCAAGGCTTGGAAGTAAGAACAAGTTTGGTTTTGTTAAAGTGCAAGAACCAGAGTGGGAAGCAGAGCTTTGGCAGGAGATCATGAGGGATGTGTATATGAACATTGCGCCCGTTGTGGTCAGACAGAATTTTCCAAAGTCTGTTTTCTAAGCAGTAGTTATTTAAGATGTGCCCCCAAAGT
The DNA here is from genome assembly GCF_922984935.1 of Meles meles. Lineage (NCBI taxonomy): Eukaryota > Metazoa > Chordata > Mammalia > Carnivora > Mustelidae > Meles > Meles meles. Next base: position 13,968,400 of record NC_060072.1, on the reverse strand, counting down.
GCCACAGTCAAATAAGAATGAAAAGTTACTGAACACTACTCCTTCCCCTCCCTTTTTTTTACTTACCTCCCCCTACCCATCGTTTGGAGATTTACAAGGCTTGTTGGGATCATATAGTTTCTGACAAATCCTGCATCAAAGAAACCTGATTCATTTCATTTAATTTATCCCAGAGTCTTCCACAGTTACTTGGCCATGGAAGCTTCTTTTCTAGACATCTATCTACATGGAGGCTATAGACCCTCTTTGGGAAGAGGAGTCATAGGAGAACTATTGATTGTCTTTAAGCAATATCACGGCTGGATTTGTGTTTTAGGATAATCTCCCTGGGTCCTGTGCAGGGTGGATTCAGAAGGCAAGAAATGTCTATGTATGTTGTTTGAATACTTGTCATGTTGATGTGACTTATTGACCCCTTGGCTGTATCCTCCACTAGACTCACTATAGAGAACATACTTATTAATCATTGTGTCCTAGTGCCTAGCGTAGTGCAGAAAGTAAGCACTTACTGCATTTTTCTGAATGAACAGATATTGTTTTTAGGCACTGAACTAAACCCTGCGACTGAGCAAGTCAGATGCCGTTCCTGTTGTCACGCAGTTAGCAGACTAGTGAGCGTGAATGAGTGCCATAAATAAGATGGAGAGCGGCAAGGATTGCAAATGCGGTGGGGTCTGGGAGTCTGTATTTTAAACTAGTTCCTTCGCTACTTCTGATGTCCAGGGTCTGGTATTTGGGAAGTACTGCGCTGTCAATCACAGATGATGTGTCTCCGAACTGCCAACTGACATCAAGGCCCCAACCTTCAAACCTTGACTGTTCCTGACTCTTGCCACCTGGGGCCTTGAAGTCCCCAGTCTCACTGTGCCTGAGCCATCACCTGACCTTTCTTAATCCTGCTAGAGTCCTCTGAATTGAGTTTGGAGTACTATGGATCCTTTATCCACAAATCCTAATGGGAATCCTCTCTGCTTGATGCTGAGTGAGATGTTTGCTTCTTGTTCCCACCTCTTAGCACTCCTTCCCAAACACTCATGATTCTCTCATGCATTCCTGGGTCTACAGGATTGTCTTTCAAGAGCTGGTGAAGACAACTATGTTTCAAAGCCCATTTATGTTTTGATGTGGGTTGTGTATACATTAAAGCTATTTTGTATTCGGTGTAAAATTAAAAAGAAGGAGGAGGATGAGGGTAGGAGGGGAAGAAGGAGGAAGAAGAGGATGGGGGAGAAAGGGAAGAAGGAGGAGGAGTAGAAGATTGCATGGTCATTTAAGAGAGGCTATGAGACTTTTCTTCATTTTGTCATGAAGAGAGTTTACTATGGAAATGGAAAAAAAAAAAGAAGTCCCTAATTGATAGTTTTGTGACAAGTGGAATCATTGTCTTAATGGTCTGGTTAGAAAGGGAATAGTTGTGATTGCCTCAACTGGCAGTTCTGAAATTCTGGCTTGCAAATAAGCTTCATGAGAGTTAAGCAAGAAAGTTATGAAAGAGTCATGCCCAGGCTTCATCTGAAATCTGAATCAGGGTCTCCACAGGTAAGGTGCAGGAATGTATATTTCTAAAGATAGTCCCTGGAGATTCTGATATGTAGACCAACTGGCAAGTGCTGGGCTAACATTTAGTGGGTGATGGACCAGTTCCCAGCCTGGCATAGCATCATCCTCTCAGTAAGCCAGCTCTGACTCTCTCTGTCCCAGCTCTAAGTCCCAGCCCAGTGCCACCTGACCCAGACAACAGTTCATAGCCCCAGATCCTTTTTCATCAATTCCTTGGCCCTGCTCATATTTGTGAAGGCTGTTTACAGTCCCGGCTGTCAAACACTGGTCTAGGAAACCCCAGGGTTTCATTCCCGTTCCAGCTGCACTCCCTGTGAGTCCCCAGCACAGACATTTCTGAGCAATTTTTCCTTGCAGCTGTCTCAAGGGATAAGTGTTTCCTATTCTTGGAGTTGTTAATTTCCCTGATGATGTGAGCATTATGTCAGCTCCCATCCAATTTAAACAGGCCATCTATTGACTGGCTTTTCTTCTCCAGAGGGGTTAGAGGTGGTCGTGAAATGCCTTCTACTTCTGCTCAAGAAAAGACTGAGGATTTTGTTTTATTCCCTTTAAACTTTATTCCCAAAGTTTACATAAAACTTGTTGATATTTTCTCATTTTCCTTCTCCAACAATTCTTCAGAAGAGCAAAGTCGTTTTTCTTGGATAGAATAAAGGGGCTTGCTTGTCCCAGTCCATGTCTTTAGTGAATAGGAGTGAATTTCTAGACATCAGTATGCACATGCATAACCCTAATTACTGGACCCTGGGCCAGTCTCTAAAGTCCTATCCATAAAATTCCAATCTAGCAGTCAAATGGAATTTTAAAGGAATTTTAACCTATATTGGCCCTCTTGAAGACCAATAAAAGATGTCTATTTTACAACCTAGAACAACTCTCTAAAGTCCCATTTAATCCTTTCTGTTCTGTCCCACCCCCATCGGTCCTCCAGAACCCATCCTCATGAAATCCCTCAGACTCTAACACCCCAACCCTGCAGCTTTTATTGTTTTGTTTTCTCTTCTCCTTTATTTTGAATCTCCAGACCTGTCTCTTCATTCACATTCTTCCTATTCTTCTCAACTTGCGTCATAAAACTCTAATAACTGGAATAGCAGGCCAGAACTCTACCAATTGCTGAATAAATAAGAAAAATTGTCTTAATGGGGGTGACACAGAGGATATGGAGGTTGGGAATATAGACACACTAATAAATCTTGTGTCCTTCATCTGTGTGTTTTGGGTTATCATCTGTACTACAGATAATAGTCCTGTAGACAGCCACTGTAATAATATTCGTCTGATATTCCTATAATCCTCCCATAGTTAGGATGGAGGCATTCAGATCTCCTGTCTCTCTAACTAGAGGCTTCCTTCATGAATCTCTTTTGTCTTCTCATCTTAAGTGCCTCCAGGTCCATTATCTGTTCATTCTAGTGATTTCTCTTATGTTTCTATGCTCTGGACTCAACGTCAACAGGGAGGCATGACAATATGGCTGAATCAACAGATATCTAGATTAGCATTTGTAAATATCAGGACAAGAGCACAAAGCTTTGTTTCAAGCCTTATTCACTTTTCTTTATAGCCTAGGTCTCCTGCTTTTTCACTTAGACCCCTCTCCACTTCTCCGTTGGTTCCATTGAATGAACTCCATACATTGTGATGTAGAGTAAAATACCCACCCCCCATAATCGTGATCACAATTATCATCAGCCAAGCAAAGAATGGCCTTAAGAAAAATAAACAAGTGAAAAAAAAATAAACAAGTGAAAAATAAGATAGGGTTTCATAATAAACAGATCTACAGAGGAAGAAAGATCCTCTCTCTGTCTTTAGTCTTCTGTCTGGGAAGTAAATAAAGGGGATACCGACCCGAAGCGCCTGGACTACTTTATGTCTGGTTGGTATGTTCTCTGTATTGTGACATTTGTTGAGTCCTTCTTATGTGTCAGATACTGTCCTAAGTGCTTTATACCTATTAGCAATTTTTTCCTCATAACATCCTCATGAGATGGTTGTTGATATTATCCCCATTTTACAGATAAGTAAATCCATGCCAGACAGATTAAGAAACTTGCACAAAGTCACTCAGTTTATGAATGGTAGAATCAGAATTTAGACCAAATCACTTCTAGAGCCTGCACTATTATGCACCTTTTAATCCAAGCAACTAGCTGGATTCTTTTTAGAATTATTATTTATTATAATTTAAAGATTATATTTAATCTTTATTATTATTATTGTTTAAAGATTTTTTCTTTAAGTAATCTCTGTACCCAATGTGGGACTCAAACTCATAACCCTGAGATCAAGAATTGCATGCTTTACTGCCTGAGCCAGCCAGGTGCCCCCAGCTGGGTCTTTTTACCAATATATAATGTTAACTATATTTCAGTGAAATAATTATATTTTTCGTAGCCTACAGAAGTAAAAGTTGGTGAAGAAGGAAGGTATAGCAGCTATTCTATGCTAGAGATGAGGTTTGAGGCCAGTTCTCACTTCAAATCACATGGCTTTTTTTTTTAAGACTTTATTTAATTATTTGACAGATAGAGATCACAAGTAGGCAGAGCAGCAGGCAGAGTGAGAGGGGGAAGCAGGCTCCCTGCTGAGCAGAGAGCCCAGTATGGGGCTCGATTCCAGGACCCTGAGATCATGACCTGAGCTGAAGGCAGAGGCTTAACCCACTGAGTCACCCAGGCGCCCAAATCACATGGCTTTTTAACATTTGGTTAGTTGAAGAAATTTATTGATAGTAACAGTGAAAGTCCTTATGCCAGTCCTTAGGGGGATTTCCTTCATTTTTAAAAAACTGTATGTCAGCCCCCTTAGGTGAGTCGGTCACCTGTGCCCTATTTGCTCTGGTCCTGCTTGCCACTGTTTTATACCATGCAGTAGCAAATTATCTCATTATTCCTCACAGGGCCCCAGTGAGGAATCACAAGTCAAAGAGTCCTCATTATACAGAAGAGGTGACCGAGACTCAGAGGACTTCAGTAACTTTCCATGATTACATGCTAGTACTTGATTAATTGTTCAACGGAGCTCAGAGAAGAAAGATTTAGGGTGATCCTTATTTATATCAATGGAGACTCCTTGAAGAGCTTTGCACTATTATAATAAATGTAGTCTTGAGTGATTAAATCTATAATTTTATATTCCTTCACAGAATCACATTCTTTTCCCTTTCAGCCTCTCATAGCCACTTTAATGGAATGGGATTAGTGAAGCACAGCAAATGGAAAGTTTTTCTTTCATGAGCTCTGGGAACTATCTGCCTAAAATGTATCTTCCAGACAAGATGATGTCATCCAGATTAGACGTGTCCTTAGAAACTGATAACACACTTACTTGGAGTGAGTCACCTTCCTTTGGGACATCAGAATTAGACAACATCAAATCTAATAAACATTGATAGGCCGGAAAGAATTCTAATGTACTCAATGATGTCAAAGAAATGCAGTGTCTGAAGCAGGGTCAGTAGTAACTTGGATCTGTTTCTCCTCTAAGGAACCTTGAAACTTCTATTCACCCATGCTTTCAAATATATTAGGAAGTATACAGGGAGTAGGAAATAATAGAAAATAATATTAGGAAATGAATCTTCCTAACTGACTGAATAATATTTCCTCTGGAGCTTAAGCCAGAGTACTTGACTTCTTCCTCAATTCCTATTTAAGGAATTGTCACCGTATGGCACATCCGTGTCACTGAATATATACACAGTTCTGCTTGGTGATGACAGCACACTTGAGATTAATTGTAGCTATACTAGTTCTAAGAACTTAGTTCTTGGCTTCCCATGTATGGCCTTGTGGATGTACATTTCCCTTTCTGTTCCAGGGATGTGCTTGGTAAATCTAGGATTCTTGTTCGGATCTCACTCTCTCTCTGTCTCTCTGTCTCTCTGTCTCTCTCTCTCCGTGTGTGTGTGTGTGTGTGTGTGTGTGTGTGTGTGTGTGTGTGCTGAGGTATCAAATCTTAATGAAGTCTGAGAGAAAACTTCATGTATCTTCCTAATGCTTATTGTCGTTTTTGTCTACTGTCCCTGGTGCTGAATTATACAAGACATTAGGCTTCCAAAGGTGGATCTTTCCAGCTAGTAGGGGAAAGGTAAAAGAAACAAAACCAAATGTTTAGGCTTCATAAAGAGCTATAGACCTGGAAAATAATATTTATCCCTATGAACAAAATGAGCATGGACAAGCTTAAAAGAATCTATATCTATAGAAATATGTATTAAATATATTAAGTATTAATGAGGGAAAGATCCTGTGTTTCTCATTGTTTAGTAATGTATCCCAAAGTGAGTTGGTACTTAGCCCAGAGTAGATGCTCAGTGAATAAATATTTTTTGAGTGAATGGTGAATACATTCAGGCAAGTGCTCAAAAGAAGTGAATATAGAGTTAATGCTCAGAAGTGAGAGCTCTAAAATCAGTTTTTCAGGGTTCACACCCTGGTGTACTGCTTACCAGCTGTATGACCCTGGACAAGTCACTTCACCTCCATCTGATAAGACTACCTCAAAGGAGGATGCCTGGCTGGCTCAGTCAGTCTCTGGCTGTCTTTGGCTCAGGTCATGATCCCAGGGTCCTGGGATCAAGTCCTGCATCAGGCTCCTTGCTCAGTGTAGAGTCTGCTTCTCCCTCTCCCTGCTCTGCCTGCTGCTCTCCCTGCTTGCACGCTCTCTCTGACAAATAAATAAAATTTTAAGAAAAAAAAGACACCTCAAAGGGTTTTTATGAGGATCAAAAGGGTTAACATAAAAAACTGCAGAAAACTTAACCTGCAATATTAAAATCCTATCCATTATTGTTATTATACTTTTTCTTTCCATGCCTTTTGTTAAGGATATTTATGAATAATACATTGAAATGCATAATAATGATTAAAATTTATTGGGAGATTATTATGTAAGAGACATTAATTTACTAATTCCTTGCAACAGTATCACAATCTAGGTGTACTCTTATCTCCATTATAAAGTGAGGAAACTCATAGACAGAGAGCCTAGGTAACTTCTCAGGGCCACATAGCAGTTTTAAACTAAGATTTGGGGGTGCCTGTGTGGCTCAGTCAGTTAAGCATTTGACTCTTGGTTTTGGCTCAGATTATGGTCTCAGGGTCCTGAGATTGAACCCCTTGTTACGCTTCATGCTTGATACAGAGTCTGGTTGAGTTTCTCTCCCTTTGCCCCCCACCACTGCCTACTTTCTTTCTCTAAAATAAATAAATAAATCTTAAAAACACACACACACAACTAAGATTTGAACCTAGGCTATCTAGATCCAAAATCTGGACCCTTACACACAACACTTTACCATTCCTAAATATTTTTGATTTCCCAAGTTGGTGATAAGGAGATCAGTCTGGTCCTGGAAGCATCATTTTTTGTAGAAGAGAAGGTGGTGGCTCAAAGAGAGTTTGCAGGCTCAAAGAGGACTTTGACATTGAAAGTCTTCTTTCGGTATTGAGCCATAATAGCTGCACAGAAAACATGATGAATTTCCAATATTTCTGTCTTTTTTCCTTGAGGGGATTGGAAGGGGTACTTTTTCCATTCCTTTTTCAGTTAAGCACAATTAGTGTGTAGATCCTAAAGACATGCTGTGTATATTTTATCTGTGAATATTGATACAGAGATTAGGACATGTTATGCTTTTAAGTTTACTGTCCTCACCTCTAATCCTGTTATTAAAATAATTTTGATGATCAGTTTTGAGTTTTTTGGGTTAATAGTCTAAACTTGAATTCTGAACATTCTTCACCTGAAATTCCACATGCATAGTGAATATAATAAATTGTTGTTCATGTCCAATCAGGTTGGATGTGCTTATACACCATTGTTTTGTTTCCATTTCTTTTCAAAACCAGGCTTCTTTTCAGAGATATCTGAATTGCATGCACTATTTTCAATTTGCAGTAAGAGACTGGCATCTAAAAGAAATAATGAAAGCTACATTATTATGGTCCCAGAAGATACTTGGTAATGGTGTAATCAGTTTTCTCAGGTTATTTCTTTTTTCCCCATTTTAGACTGCTCTACCTCTATCCATCTGAATGGAAAAATGTTAAGCATGTGCTGATTGCTGTTGGGCATGCATTAAATTACTAGAGTACAGCAGCTTTACTGATAGATTAGCTTACACCTCTCAGTCTGCCAAGTTGTCATCATTTAGCCTTATTTGTCTGAGCTATTTTCTCATTAGTCCGTGATAGGCATATCTATAATGCATCTTCAGTGTGAAATGTACCAGGATGCTCAAGCAGAAGGAACTAACATTTACTGAACATACATTCATTAACTTACTATGTTCCAGGACCCAGCTTAAGTTCTTTACTACATCATTTCATTTAATCCATGCAGTGACCCATGATGGTTTGTACTATTATTCTCCCCATTGTATAGAAGCATAAACTGAGGCACAAAAAAAATAAAAATTCCCTTGTTCATACCTGTGAGTTATGAAAATTGATGTTTGGTATTTGAAGCTAAGCAGTCTGACTCAGAGGTCATACTCAGTGTTGGTATGTCTGCTGTGTTTTATGTACTCATATCTTTGTACATCAATTCAGTAACAATAGTGCCAGACACTGTGTCAGGTGTAATCTCTGCCCCTAAGGCACTCATGGCTTAGTGTGAAATTTGTTTGTTTGTTTGTTTGTTTAAGATTTTATGTATGTATGTATTTAAGATTTTATTTATTTTATTTATTTATTTATTTTATTTATTTATTTATTTATTTATTTTTAAATATTTTATTTATTTATTTGACAGACAGAGATCACAAGTAGACAGAGAGGCAGGCAGAGAGAGAGGAAGGGAAGCAGGCTCCCTGCTGAACAGAGAGCCCGATTTGGGGCTTGATCCCAGGACCCTGGGATCATGACCTGAGCCGAAGGCAGAGGTTTAACCCACTGAGCCACCCAGGCGCCCCTATTTATTTATTTTTAATTTAAGTTATTTGTTTTTTTCAGCGTAACAGTATTCATTGTTTTAATTTATTTATTTGACAGAGAGCGAGAGAGGGAACACAAGCAGGGGGAGTGGGAGAGGAAGAAGCAGGCTTCCCACTGAGCAGGGAGCCAGACACGGGGCTTGATCCCAGGACCCTGGGATCACGACCTGAGCCATAGGCAGATACTTAATCAACTGAGCCACCCAGGCGCCCCTGAAATTCTTTGTAATAAAGGCAGAGAGGGTCACAGAAGAGCAAGTGACAGCCTCAAAGGGGAGGATGTGAGAAGTCAGGGGAAGCTCTGGATATAAGTTTCAAAAATTCAGAAGAAACAACACAGGCAAAGGCAGGGAAGTGTGAGACAGATGAGAGTACCCCATGGTGATTAGAAGCATGGATCCTGGAGCCCGACTGCCTGGATTTGAATCCTGGCTCTAGTTTGTGACTTGTGGCAAGCTCCTTAACTTCTTCGTGCCTCAATTTCTCATTCATAACATGAGGGAGGTAAAAGTAATAACTTCCTGGTAGTGCAGTGAGGATTTAATGGGTTAAGGTCCATGAATCATTTGGAGCAGGCCTGGCATATTTACTAAAAGCACACCACAGTAACTAGTCATCATGCTTATTACCTACAACCTTTATTACATATATTAATATATGTAATAAATCCTATATTATTATATTTTGATTCCTATTAAATCCTCATTGTTGTATTAGAGATCATACACATGACTGGATGACACACTATCATTTTCTTTCGAGTGTCTCCCGGCTTCCCATAAGCATCAACACAGTCACCAAACCCAGTTGCCTCACAAAACGGATGCCCTTATCCCTTTTTCAAACCTTGAACTGTCTCTTCTGCTGAGAATATCCCAGCCAACTAGTCCTGCCTGGAAATTTTCCCTTGAGGCACAATTTCACTCTGGGCCCTGAGGAAAGAAGGAAGGGAAATGAAAGGAGGATGTTCTGCTGAGGGAGAAAGCCATGAAAATAGGTCACTGCCCTTCTCCCCAAACTGAAATCATTGGCCAGGGTGACCCTGATCTTGCATGTGCTCAGGAACTTGTTTTCAGGAATAGTCATCCTCCCAGTGTTGGGTTTCTTAGAACCAGAGGCACGTGGCATGTGTGGGCAAAACTTCTGCTTATCCTTTCCCTCTCCCTCTCTACTGTTCTTATGTAGATTGTGGAATAACAAAATGTGGTGAAAACCATATCATAATCCTAGTCAGAAAACCAAAATTCCAGTCCTAGGTTCAACCTTTACTGAGTAATCATAATAATAAGCACTTATGTAGTACTTACCATGTGCCAAACACTGTTCTACACATGATACTTTCATCAACTCATCTGATCCTCACAAGAGCTCAGTGATTTGGTGTATATATTAGCCAGACTAAGCTAGGTTATGCTGTGATAACAAAAAATCTCAGTAGTTTGTTTCTAATGCACACCATATTTTCATTGCATGTCATGGGAATTCTTTTCCATACTGTGTTTGCCTCAGGATTGGGGCTAATAAAGTAATCTCCATCTGGAATATTTCACATTTCATATCAGGGAAAACAAAAGGATAGATCATACATTGGCTTTTAAAAACTTCCATGTAGAAATGATACAGTTACTCAATTCCCAATTCTTGGACATACCTAACTTCAAGTGGGCCTGAAAGAAGAAAACCAGAATGTTGATGAACAACTCTAAGGCTACCACAACACATTATTATTATCAGCATTTTACAGATGAGAAAACTGAAGAACAGAGAGGTTAAGTGCATTGTTCAAAGTTACCTAGTTTTTAAGTGGCAAAGCTGGATTTCAACTCTACTGGTCAGGTCCAGAGATTGCTCTTATTAACTGTGTACAGACCTTTTCCAAGACACTAAATCTGTCTAAATTTGTTTCTCGTCTATAAAAATGGGAGGTGGATTTCTTCCATATCTCAGAAAGATACACTCAGAAGTCATCCATCCATCCATCCATCCATCCAGACATCCATTCTTACAGTAATTGGCATGCCCACTCTGTGACAATTATTGTTCTAATTGCTATGAATCCATGGTGAATAAGACTAATTTCCTGTGTTTGTGAAGGGTACATTTCTCTACACCTTATGAAGCATTGTCTACACCTTATGAAGCATTGGGTAAGGAATAAAATAAATTAGGGAATGAACAAGGTAAGGATAAAGGCTCTGAAGCCATTTAAATGTATTGATATTAATATGGTCTGGATTGTGTCCTCCTAAAATTCATACAATGAAGCCCTAACCCACAATGTGATAGTATTTGGTGATGGAGCCTTTGGGAAATAATTAGGTTTACATGAGGTCATGAGGGTGGGTCCTTCATGATGGGATAGTGGCTTATAAGAAGAGGAAAAGAGAGATTACTCTTTCTTCACCATGTAAAGACACAGTGAGAAGGCAGCCATCAGCAAACCATGGGTTCTTTCCAGAAACTGAATCAGGCAGCACCTTGATCTTAGACTTCCCAACCTCCAGAACTGTGAGAAATAAATGTCTGTTGTTTAAGCCCGCCAGTCTATGCTGCAGTCTATATCCTTCCTGAATAGACTAATTATACATGTGATAGAAAGGGACAGGGTGAGGGGCTTTTTAGATTGGGAAATCAGGGAAGGACCATCTCAATAAGTAATATTTGAGCTGAGTTTATCGTGTGAACTTCTAGGGAGCAGAGGGAATTACAAGCAAAAGGCTCTGAGGTCGCAATGAGCATGGCATGTATGAAGAACAGAGAGAGGGTTAGAATAGCTTGAGTATAATGAATGGGAAGGAAAATGGTAGGTAATGAAGGTGCAGAGGGAGGCAGGAACCAGACCATAAAAGAAAGATATGGAATATTGATGTTTATTTTATTTTTTTAAGGTTTTATTCATTTGTTAGAGAACACACAAGCAGGGGGAGAAACAGGCAGAGGAAGAGGGAGAAGCAGACTCCCCACTGATCCAGGAGCCCCACATGGGGCTCGATCCCAGGACTCTGGGATCATGACCTGAGCTGAAGGCAGATGCCTAACTGACTAAGCTACCAGATGCCCCAGGGCAGTGATTTTTAAACCTTGTTTTGGGGTTAAAACCTCCCTTGGGAATCTGCTGAAAACTGTAGACATGCTCACCAGAAAAGATAACACTCATAGAACATTTTACCTATACTATAGGAGCTTCACAGCTCCCAACTGTCATGTCCATCCAGGCCACAAGTTCGGAACTTGTGGAAAATATAAAGACGTTTGAACAATACATAGGGAAAGAGAAGGGAGAAAGCTTTCTCTGTGCCAGAAACTTTGCTGTTGTGGTAACTTATTTAACATATTTCTCAAAGTCTTATTTGGTAAATGATGAAACCAAGTTATCGGGGAGGCTAAGCAACCTGTTGTAGGCTAAACAGGTAGTAAAGGACAAAGAATTTGAATAAAGGTTGTCTTCACTACGGAGGTATTACTATTATTAGATGGAGGGTCCTGTTTCATTCTACCAAGGGTATTTTTACTACTAGGTGAAGGGTCTGTATTTTCAACCAGCTGAGGCAGTATCCATTTCCTTTTCAACTGACTCTAGTTGAATAACAGAGCAGCTTAGATTCTGTTTCCATTTCTTTACTGCCACACTGATTATAACATCAGTCTTCATTACTCCCAGCAGAGCAGTGAAATATAAGCCCTACACCACTACCAATTAAGGCAACACAAACTCTATCCGCATATGCTATCTCTGTATGGATGCCAGAAGACCTGCTCCAAGACTTTTCCAGTGGTTTAGTATTCTGCTCAAAAAAGTCATTTCCTGAGCATCATCTTTCTTAATTAGGAACCTAATGTATTACAGCCAATCCTTTGAACAAGAGTAGGATGGTGACCTAAAAAGGAGGCATGGCCATTCATTTCAAGATAATCAGCTTTGAAGCTGCTTGACAATAGATATTGATTTCTAGTGCCTGAGAAACCTCCTGAGAGACGTTTCTGGTCTCAGCAGCATGAGCAATCTTTGCATCTCCTTATTCACTCACCATCATACAGGGCCAGGAAATTGCCTATAATGCAATGAGCAAAGAAACTACCTTCTCTGAAAACCAAGTGCATGAGAATGATAGGAAGGATCCACCTAGACCAAAATGAAGACGGAATAGTTGGCAACAGACAAGCAAACCATTCACTCCATTTTCTTCCCTCTCTCATCTTCTATTGAAGCTAATACTAGCCATCTTTTATAGAACACACTCGAAATATATTATTTCCAATGTCAAACACCATTGGTTTTATTGCCCATTTTTCAGGATGAAGAAATTGAGCTCAGCGGTGTGAGATTTTTTGCACAGTGTCACACAGCAAGTAAAAAAGCCTCAGCTGAAGTTGAAACCTGTATCAGTCTAAAGTCTTTTTTCTTCTACTACACTAGCCTGCCTCATTTTTCTAGGTATACATTTTCCTCCCTTGACTTTCCACTTCCTGTAGTTAATTTTTTGAGCCAGTTAAGTCAGCATCATTCAGAAATAATGATACCTGTTGGTGGAATTGGGCTTCTTTAGTGTCTTATACAAGAATCTACAGATGGGGGGGCATCTGGGTGGCTCAGTGGGATAAGTCTCTGCCTTTGGCTCAGGTCATGATCTCAGGGTCCTGGGATCAGGGCCCGCATCAGGCTCTTTGCTCATCAGGGAGTCTGCTCCCCCTTTCTCTCTCTGCCTGCTTCTCTGCCTACTTGTGATCTCAGTCTGTCAAATAAATAAAATAAAATCTTAAAAAAAAAAATCTACAGATGGCAATTGAGCTGGGTTGCAATACTACATGTTACCAGTAGGTGCCACTATCTCATCTCTATATTCAAACCTGTTTCCTGAATACGAACTGTATGAAAGACTGTCTTATATGTGCTGGGTGTACAGTCATGAACAAGACAGTCTGTTTCATGAAACTCACATTCCAATGGGGAAATCTGAAACACAAATATATAACATTATATCAGAAAATTATCGGTGGAATAAGTAAATGCTGAAATGTAAGGCTTCAGGTGTTGAAATATATCAGCTGGCAGTTTAGAAATATGTTATATGAGGAAATCCTGAATCTAATGACATGAAACCAGCTGCCCTATAATATAAGTGTTCATCTCTCGGGAAAGGTCCCTGCAGCTGACATTGTTCAACCAACCAGTGAAAATGAACAGTGTGCTCACTCCTCCTCCGCAAAACAGATTAGGAAAGAAAAACCTAGAACTAGAGTTTACAGAATTTAGTGGTGGAGTGTACCTTCACCTACAAAATAAGCCCCAACCCAAGCCTGCTCTACTACGTCCATGATGATCCAACTGACCTCTCTAGCCTGATCTCTGGCCACACCCTTCTCACATTTTATACCCACAGAAGCCATCTTGCTTTTAATTCCCCACATGAGTATATGATTTTACCCCTTTAGGCCTTTGCCAATAATAACTACCCCAATGGAAATCCATTTTTATTTTTTATTTTTATTTATTTATTTGACAGAGAGAGAGAACACAAATAAGCAGAGAAGCAGGTGGGGTGGGGGGGAAGCAGGCTCCCTGCTGAGCAGAGAGCCTTATGTGGAACTGGATCCCAGGACCCTGAGATCATGATCTGAGCCAAAAGCAGAGGCTCCCACTGAGCCACCCAGGTGCCCTTTTTATTTTTATTTTGTTATTATATAATCCCTAGTCCTCTTTTAAAGGTCATATCCCGTTATCACCTTGTTTTCCTCAAGAAGTCTTCCTTGTTTTCTTCAAACTAAGTCAGGTGCTCTCCCTATTACTTCTTCCACATCTTTTGGATGCTATCCCTTGATAGCATCTACTATATACTATCTATAGTACTGCTTGATAGCATCACTGTTTCACCATGAGATGTCTCTGTGCTTCCTTTTCTTTTTGAGGGAAGGAGCTAGGTCTTAGTCACCTCTGTATCCTCTTTGCCTAACTCAAACTGTCCAATCAAAATATAATGCAAGCCACATATGTAATTTAAAATTTACAAGTAGCCACATTAAAAAGTAGAAAGAAACAGATGAAATTCATTTTCATAATGTGTTTTACTTTACCCAATATATTCAAAACATTACCATCTCAACACATAATTGGTATAGAAAATAATCATCGAGCTATTTCACATTCTGTTTATCACATTAAGTCTTCAAAATCTGGTGAGTATTTTGTGCTTACAGCCATGTCAACGCAGAAACTAAATTTTCATCAGAATTACTTGATCTATGTTTAGATTTTACAAAATTTATTCTCAGAAAAGTAAAACCACATGCTCAAACTGTTCTAAACATACTTAAAAAGTTTTCTAAAAACTGAAATAAATACAAAAATATCATTTTTCAGGGTGCCTGGGTGGTTCAGTGGTTAAGGATCTAGCTCTTGATTTCAGCTCAGGTCATGATCTCAGGGTCCTGGGATCAAGCACCACATAGAGCTCCATGCTCAGAGGGGAGCTGCTGGAGGATTGTCTTTCCCTTTCCTCTGCCCTCGCTTGCTTGCATTCTCTCTCTCTCTCTCTCAAATAAATAAATAAATCTTTTTAAAAAATGTATCATTTTCCGTTAATATTCAAATCCACATTGACAAAAGTGGCTCATCATTTTTAGAGCAATTAATTTGACTTTCAAGCTAAAACATGTCCATTTCAAAACTATGTCCACAATACATCCACCAGCTCTTCTGTCAAATCAGTGTTAGCATTGGGTTCAAAAGATACTGTGTAAATTGAAAAGGAGTTCTACACGGTGGACATGGGGAGATGGAGAGGAGAGGGAGTTGAGGGAAACTGGAAGAGGAGATGAACCATGAGAAACTATGGACTCTGAAAAACAACCAGAGGGTTTTGAAGGGGCGGGGGAGGGGGGTAGGAAGTTGAGGAACCAGGTGGTGGGTAATAGGGAGGGTACGTACTGCATGGAGCATTGGGTGTGGTACAAAAACAATGAATACTGTTACGCTGAAAATAAAGAAATTTAAAAAAAAATTGAAAAGGAGTTCTAAATTTACCAGCAGCAACAACAACCAAAAAACCCTTCAAATTTCTCTTGTCATTTTTGCAGCCAAAGTACATGATTTTGTTAATTACACTGATAATTTTCTGGGTATTGGTTCTCATTAGAAAAAGGCATAAAATTATTATTATTTTTCTGTGTAATGGAATTTTTAATTTCAGCAAATTCTCACACTGGTTTTGCTGAATCACAGATGAGCTTTTCTTTGCCACAATACTTCAAATTTAGCCTGTTCTTTTGTAGTGTGATGTATCACACTTTTTTTTTTGTCTTTGATTTACTCAGTTTTGTTTCAAGAAAATCTTGAATTAGAGTTAATAATACAGAGACACCTGGTTGGCTCAGTCAGTTGAGCATCTTCCTTTGACTCAGGTCATGATCCAGCAGGGTCCTGGGATTGAATCCCGCATTGGGCTCCCTGCTCAGCAGGGATCCTGCTTTTCCCTCTGCCTATCACTCCCCCTGCTTGTGTGCTCTCTCTTACTCTCTCTGACAAATAAAAAAATAAGATCTAAGATCTCTCTCTCTGAGAAATAAAAAAAATACGATTTTTTTTTAAATGAACTTAACAATACAGTAAATTTTTACAAAACAGCTCAACTGATAAGTACTGGCAAAAAATCCCAGCAGATCATTGACTTCATTGCTCTTCTGTTTTGGTCAACAGATATGTAAACTGGCAATGATTCACAACACTTACATATATATACTAAAGAATTTTAACAACTGCAAAATGACATTTTTCACAGAGTATGCTTTAGAAGCTTAGTCCAAATATTTTCAATAGATATCATAGACTGAAAAAAAAGTCTCAGTCTTTTGTTCAAAATTCCAAAAAATCAAAATTATTTTTTAAATCTAACTTAGAGCATCATCCATCAGGATAGGAACTTTCTTTTTACATCTAAGTAAAATTCTTCTTTGACAGATACAATGATTTAAAATTACCTATGCCACAAGTTCCATATTTTAAGTTATGTAGTAACAACATTTATTGTAAATATTTATTTACATTTATTGTAAATTTGAGACAATATGTACCCAAAGTATTTATTAGGCAGTACCTCTTATACTTACCAACTCATTGAAGGCTGAAAAAAAATACTTGAAAATTTTCAAATTTAGATTAATGTATCTTTGATATTGTTAGAGAGGTCTTACAGTCTGTGGGCAATTGTTTGATGTGTTAACTGAAGATCTTCCACTTTTATAAAGTCTCGTTTTTAGTATTTTCCTCATAATTTTCTAAAAATTTTTTTATTTATTAAGTGCAATAATAATTCATTTTACTATCTATCAAAAAATGATTCTGTGTATGTGTAAGAATTTGTCTTGTGTATGAGGCACCTTGGTGGCTCGGTAAAGTGTCCAACTCTTGGTTTCAGCCTGGGTCATGATCTCAGGGTCTTGAGACTGAGCCCTGTGCTCAGTGAGAGTCTGCTTGAGATCGTCTTCCTCTCCCTCTACCCCTACCGCCCCACTCATTTTCTTTTACTCTCAAATAAATAAATTAATCTTTAAAAAAAAAAGAATTTGTCGTGTGTACGTGGCCAGAATTATAAGTTCAGATTCTGTCAAAAATCTTTAAAATTTTTTGATTAATGCTGATTCTGATATTAGGTGACTAATTTAGTCAATTTTATTTTGACTATTGAGAAGAAACATTTTATTAAATTAACCATATTGCTGTAAATGTTCCTAATATTGTCTACTATTTTTTATTAACGAAACAGAGAGCTTTTTCGTTTTATTCTGCTAAATATATTACAATTGCCATTCATTGTAAAATTTTCTTCCAATCTCCTTTTCTATTCTGATCATAGTATTAGCTTCTGTATTTCCACTTAATTCTGTATCAGTGGTCTGTTTTTGTTTTGAAAATTTAAAATTTGTTCATACTTATTCTGTATATTTAAAAAATCTAATGGTATTATAATTAAAATAGCAGCAAGTATTTCAATTTATTTAGCAATTAAAATTCACATAGTTATCACAGTAGTTGGAGCTGTCAGCATAAAATATTCTAAGAAACACATTATAATATTACATGTATAGAAAAAAACTTTTTTTTTCCCTAGAAACATCAACTTTAAGTTGATCAGCAATGTGTTTATCTGTATTGGTGGAAACAATCCATGTACCCAGTGAATACATTACTATACAACAGAATTGTCTTTTGCAATGCAAAAGCTAAAGTGAAGTATTCTTTTACTGAAACAAAGCTGTGTTTAATGGAATGTATTTTATGTTGTTTCCATTTTAGAATTAAAATTTAAAGTAATACAAATTAAATAATATTAAAAATTTAGTTCATCAGTAACATTAGCCCATTATTATCAACTGCTCAAAAATCACATGTGGGGCACCTAGGTGGCTCAGTGGGTTAAAGCCTCTGCCTTCGGCTTAGGTCATGATCTCAGGGTCCTGGGATCGAGTCCCGCATCGGGCTCTCTGCTCAGCAGGGAGCCTGCTTCCTTCTCCTCTCTCTCTCTCTCTCTGCCTGCCTCTCTGCCTGCTTATAAAATAAATAAAAAATATTTTTTTAAAAAATCACATGTGGCCAGGGCTACTGCACTGGACAGCACAGACCTAACAGATTGCATGCAATCAACAAACCTCTTTAGGATCAGCTGACTCAGGTATACATCTTTCCCCAAGTTTACATTTGAACCCTGGAAATTAAGACCTAAACATACTGGCATCATTCTCAACTTCTCTCTAATCTAAGATCAGTGGTACAGAGACAATGTCCAAGTTTTAATAGACTGCTGGGGATTCTAGAAGTTGGAGTAGTATAGAGACCTGTATAGTTGAAGGCAGCATGGTCTGATGGAGAAAATCGTAAGACCTTAGGCCAGATGACCAGGGTTGTAGTCTTCACTGTGTAGGTCCTTAGCTGGATGTATTAAATTTCTTCTCATTAAAAAAGACTCTTTATTGGGACACCTGGGTGGTGCAGTCATTTAAGTATCTGGCTCTTGATCTCAGCTCAGGTCTTGATCTCAGGGTCATGAGTTCAAGACCCATGCTGGGCTCCATGCTAGGCATGAAACCTACTTTAAAAAAAATAGACTGCTTCCAGTACTTCACATATTTGCTGTGAGGATCAAATAAAAATATTTCTATTTATAAGTTTTAAAACACTCTTCAAATGTTAGTGTTTTTGTCTTGTCAATGCCTGTGGGAAATCTGTCTCAGGCTGAATGCCACACCAATCAGAAAGTATCCATGTCATATGTAGAAAGCAGGACAGCTTTGTTAAGCAGCTAGGGAAACCCATGTTGCTGACAGAATATGTATAGGCATAGTTGATTTGTCTTACAATTAACTAAATCATAGTGACACATAAAATTCAGAGACTAGTACTTAAATTGTTTGTTTTATTTTTTCAAGCTGTGAAAAATAGTTGAGTCCAGACTCCTGAATCAGAGTACCCTGCTGTTAGGGGATTTAAGATTTAAGATTTAGGATTTAGCAGCTATCTGGCTTTGGGACATTAATTAACTTGCTATGCCTCATTTTTGTTATCTACAAAATGGGGATGATGTATAATAGGGCCTATCTCCTAAGGTTGATTAAAGAGTGAGATAACCCTTATATATTATTTTAAAGACTGCCTGGCACATATTAAGTTCTCAATAAATGGTTAATGATGGTTATCATCCATATTGAGTGTACATGGATGAACATCTAGGAATTTCCTTCTTTTTCTTTTTTTTTTTAAAGATTTTATTTATGTATTTATTTATGTATTTAGAGTGCAAGAGGGGAGAGGGGTAGAGGGAAAGGGAAAGAGCAGACTCCATACTGAGTGTGGAGCCTGATGTGAGGCTCGATCTCATGACCCTGAGATCATGACCTGAGCAGAACTCAAGAGTTGGATGCTTAATCAACTGAGCCATCCAGGCACCCCCTTCTTCTTTTTTATTGAAGTATAATAAACATACAATGTTATATTCCTTTCAGACATACAACGTATTGATTCAACAATTCCATACATTACTCATTGCTCACCACGTTAAGTGTAATTACCATCTGTCTCCATACAATATTACTACAGTATTAATGACTATGTACCCTGTGCTGTACTCTTCACGTCTATGACTTATTTATTTTATAACTGGAAGTTTGTACCTTTTAATCCCCTTTATCTGTTTCACCCATCCCCCTACTTACCTTCCTTTTGACAACCACCACTTTTTCCTCTGTGTTTGAGAGTCCATTTTTGGGGTGGTTTGTTTATTCATTTGTTTTGTTTTTTAGGTTCCATATATAAGTGAAATCATATAGGTATTTGTCTTTCTCTGATTGAATTATTTCACTTAGCATAATACCCTCTAGGCCTATCCTTGTTGTTGCAAATGGCAATATCTCATTCTTTTTTATGGTTGAGCAATATTCCAGTGTGAGTGTGTGTATATATGTATACACACACACACACACACACACATATATATATATAGATATATATAAAATAACCAGATTTTTATCCACTTGTCTATTGATGGACACTTGGGCTGCTCCCATAACTTGCCTATTATAAATAATGCTGCAATAAACATAAGGGTTCATATATCTTTTCAAATTAGTATTTTTTGTTTGTTTTCTGTAAATATCCAGTAGTGGGATTACAGGATCATAGGTTATTTCTATTTTTAATTTTATGAGGAAACTCCATTCTTTTTTCCACAGTGGTTTCAAATTTACATTCCCAGCAACAGGGCACAAGGATTCCTTTTTCTCCACATCATCACCAACACTTGATATTTCTTGTCCTTTTGATTTGAGTCATTTTGACAGGTGGGAGATGATGTCTCGTTGTGATTTTGATTTGCATTTCCCTGATGAGTAGTGATGTCAGACACCATTTTGTGTTTCTGTTGGGCACCTGAATATCTGCTTTAGATAAATGTCTATTCATGTTCCCTGCCCATTTTAATCAGATTATCTGTTTTTTGGATATTGAGTTGTATAAGTTCTTTACATATTTTGGATATTAACACCTTATTGGATATGTCATTTGCAAGTATCTTCTTCCATTTAAAAGGTTATGTTTTTGTTTTGTTGATGGTTTCGTTTGCTGTGCAAAAGCTTTTTATTTTGATGTAGTCCCAATAGTTTAATTTTGCTTTTATTTCCCTTGCCTGAGGAGGCATATCTAGAAAAACATTCCTAAGGCTGATGTCACTCCCTATGTTTTCTTTTAGAAGTTTTATGGTTTTTGGTCTCACCTTTAGGTATTTAATCCATTTTGAGTTTATTTTTGTATAGAGTGTAAGAAAGTGATCCAGTTTCATTCTTTGGAAGGTAGTTGTCCAATTTTCCCAACACCATTTATTGAAGAGACTGTCTTTTCCAGGAATTTTCTTCTTTTTGTGATTTCTCTCCATCTACCTCCTCCCTGATATCTCTGTCCTCCACACAGCGTACTGGTTCTAACTTAAGAAATCTCAAGACTTGGGGCACCTGGGTGGCTCAGTTGTTTGGGTGACTGCCTTCAGCTTGGGTCATGATCTTGGAGTCCTGGGATCGAGTCCCGCATTGGGCTTCAAGCTCAGCAGGGAGTCTGCTTCTCCTTCTGACCCTCTCCCCTCTCATGCTCTCTCTCTCTCTCAAATAAATAAATACATAAATAAGAAATCAAAAGTCTTTAAGATCCAGCTTATCACCAGGAGAAAATAAGTCTTTTCATTTTTCTGCAGGATAGAATATCTGTTAAGTCTTCCTGCTGACTTTGACCATATTTCATAGCTGAATTTAGCTGTGTTATCTCATTAGGCAATTTCTGCCTCTTCACTTAGGCTTACCAACAAACGTCCTCCCAAGAATGAAAAATGAGAATGAAAGGAAAATCTCATTTGTTCATTCACTCCAAAAATATTTATTAAGTACTTTGTATCAGACACTGTTTATATGCTTGGGGTTCCACTGTAAACAAAATGATAAAAACCAAAACAACAACAACAACAAACAAACAAACTTCCTGCCTCCCTGGAGCTTGCATCCTAGTGGTGAAGGGAGATCAGTGATAAATAATAGTATAATAAATGAGCAAAATATTCAGTATGTTAGAAAATTATGGACACTATGAAAAAAATAGAACAGACTAGGGAAAGTTGGAACTGTGAGATGTAGAGATGGGAAATAATTTTAAACAAAATTTTTAGGTTGGGTCTCATTGAGAATCAGGGTGTGGGGCAAATAACTTGAAGGAAGCCAGGGAAATAAGCACAGAGTTCATTGAAAAAAGGCTATGGAAATGGCCTTTCCACATGGAAATGGAACAGCCACTGGAACAGTGGAACAGCCAATGGAACAGCCACTGGAAAGGTCCTGAGATAGGAGGCCACTTAATATATTCAGAGCACAGTAAAGAGACCAGTGTGTCTGGAGTGGAGTGACAGAGGTGGGGCCATAGCATGTAGGGCCTTGTAGGACACTGTGAAGACAGTGGCCTGGTGTTACTAATTGCATAGTGATTTCAAGTCAGTTTGGGCACTTGAGAGTATAAGTAGACTACAAAATCAGATTCTCTGAGCTATTAGGGACACTGAAGGGAACTGAGTTTTCTTGTTTGTCAATCTGTGAATTCCTTCCACAACATTGCCACCATAGAGTCATCTTGCCTTTTCTTGGACACCCTAGTGACAGAGTGCTCTCATCTTCCCAAGGTAAACCATCTTTCTAGTTTTTCCAGTGTAAGAGTCTCTCTTTTACTGAGCTGACTGAGTGACTGCCTGTCACTGCCATCCATCACCTTTATTTCTACCCCCTGAAGACCTTTAAGACTGTAAGTCTCATTTTTCTTCCTCATGACAGCCCTTCAAATACTTGAAGACAGCTGCCACATCCCGAGAGTTTTCTCTTCCCCGGGCCAATACCTACCTAGTTCCTGATGTCATTTCTCATATGACAAATACATGCGATTTATGCTCTTTGTCCTTGGACTCTGCTCAAGCTCTGTTTACTTCATGGCCAGAAGGGAGCCCGGATGTGCCTGGTTGGAGAAGACCAGGCCAGAGCCATCCCATCCTTGGCTTGGGCCTTGGCCTACATCCTGGTCATCGTGTAGTGAAGGAGAAGGACTTTGAAATCAATAGGCATGAGTTCAGATCCTGGCACTGCCCTTTATTGTTGTGAGGCTCTGGGGAGTGGTTTAATCTCTCTAAATCTTTGTTTCTCTATCTGTGAAGTGAAGATGGTAATTCCAACCTTGGAAATGTATTGCAAGAATTTAGGGGTTTGATGAGTTTATAGTTGTCTGGAACCTTGTGAGGGTTTGAAGTTGGTTTTTGAAAATCTCTTCTGTACCTTTGACAACAATTTTCCTCCCCACATCCTCTGTAGCATTTTATTCGCGGAGCCAGATCTCACAAAATACAGCCTCCTAAGTCCCTAGCCAAAATACTAGAATTTTTTAAAAATGCTCTTTTTAAAAAATTCTTTTATTT
This sequence comes from Meles meles, assembly GCF_922984935.1. Lineage (NCBI taxonomy): Eukaryota > Metazoa > Chordata > Mammalia > Carnivora > Mustelidae > Meles > Meles meles. Next base: position 13,945,417 of record NC_060072.1, on the reverse strand, counting down.
ATTTTAAAGATTTTATTTATCTATGTGAGAGAAAGAGGGAGTAAGAGAGAGAGCACAAGCAGGGGGAGAGGGAGAGGGAGAAGCAGGCTCCCTACTGAGTGGGGAGCCTGATGCGGGACTCGATCTCAGGAACTTGACCTGATCTCAGGATCATGATCTGAGCTGAAGGCAGACGCTTAACTGACTGAGCCACCCAGGCATCCCTAGAAACACACTTCATGCTTTTATTGTAATTCCTTAAGAGGAGATATGTAGACTCTGTAGGGTTTATCCTTCCCTATTTCCTTTGACAAATTAATAAATACAGTGAAGTAGTTTCATTGTTCCATGTCCAGATCCTCAGAGGCTGTAGAGGTGATTTGGGGAGTCATTCTCGTGGGTCACAGGCAAGTGTTATGGGTAGGTGGATCACCCAATGTAGGCAGCCTACATTCTGGCTGCCTAACCTTATAACAAACTGTGCTTTTATTCTAAATCCAGGAAAGTGGGTTCTTTCCTTGTAAATGGTATAATGAATATAATTAGAACTCTCTTTCTCATCAGGGACACAGCTCTGCAATGGGTTCACTGTGCATCTGAGACCAAGGGGTAAGGGCAGACACTGTCTCTGAATAGTTGTAGCCATTCTGGTGTGGGAGATGGGAAGTTGGGGAAAAGGCTGCAGCATATCTGGATCAATATGAGGACTGGTTATTTAGCCAAATCGAGCCCTTCTTTCTGCCATCTGGTTGAAAAGCTCGTCTCTTGCTTGGACTATTGTACTTAACAATCTCCTAACCAGGGCCCTGCCTCCAGTCTCAACTCCAGTTCTCCATGTGATCTGATTATGCATCACTTTCAAAGGCTTTCCTGGCAATCAGAAGGCTCCTGCCTACTTCACTCTCTTGTTTCAGTGGAACTTCCCAACCTCACATCCAACTCACTCTTAGCTATGGTCTTTTTTTTTCTTCCTTCCTCCCTTTTTTTTTTTAAGATAGAGAGAGCATGTACATATGCCCGTGAAGAGGGGGAAGAGATAGAGGGAGAGAAGAGAGAAGGAATCCTAAGCAGACTGCATGCTCAGCTTGGAGCCCAAAGCAGGGCTCGATCTCATGACCCTGAGATCATGACCTAAACCAAAACCAAGAGTTGGACACTAAACTGATTAAGCCACCTGGGTGCCCTATTAGCTGTGGTCTTTCAAAATTATTTGCCATCCCTTAAAATTACCATTCAAATCCAGCCTCCAGTATCCTCCATGTGTCCTGTCTACTCTGCCTGAAATAGCCTTCTCCAGTTTTTTTTTCTTTTTAAAGATTTTATTTATTAATTTTGACAGACAGAGAGAGATCACAAGTAGGCAGAGAGGCAGGCAGAGAGAGTGAGAGGGAAGCAGGCTCCCTTCAGTGCAGAGAGCCCGACGTGGGACTTGATCCCAGGACCCTGAGATCATGACCTGAGCCGAAGGCAGCGGCTTAAACCACTGAGCCACCCAGGCGCCCCCAGTTTTTTTTTTCTTAATGAATTCTCATCCATTTTTCAAGATCCTATTCAAATATCACTTTATTTATGAGGACTTCCTGGGTCCTTTAGGAAGAGTTTATTACTCCCTCCCCGCACGCTCTTAAAACACTTTGCACATAGCTCCATTACATTATAATTGGTGTATTGTATTACAATGATCTCTTCATGCCTCTTCCACTAGAATATGAATGGACTCAGTGTATTATTTTCCTAGAGCTACCATAACAAAGTACCACATACAGGTTTAAAACAACAGAAATGTGTTCTGCCACAGTTCTGGAGGCTTAAAGTCCGAAATCAAGGAGTCTGTAGAGCCATGTTCCCTCTGAAGGCTCTAGAGGACACTTCCTTGACTGTTCTTAGCTCCCGATGATTGCAGGTGATCCTTGGCATTCCTTGGTTTGCACGTACATCCCTCCAATCTCTGCCTCTGTTGTCACATCCCCTTCTTCCGTGTGACTCTGTAGAAGTCTCCCTCTCTTTCTCTTATAAAGATAGTCACGGGATTAGGGTCCACCCTATGCAATATGACCTCATTTTAACTTCATTACATCTGCAAAGACCCTGTTTCCCAATAAGGTCACATTTGCACGTTGGAGAGGGTTAGGACTTAAAAATATCTTATTGCAGGGACACAACTCAACCTACAACACTACTTTTTATATATTTGTGTATTGACATTGCCTGGTGTATAAGATGTACATAAAAATGCTCATTAAATGGTGAGGGCATAAATGACAAGTGAAAGGAAAAATAAGTTATCCCAGTACACACTTATTCACTGTGCCTTCATCTATACTAGTCCTATACTAGGTGCTGAGGTTACAAAGGAGAATAAGATATGGCTTCAGCTCTCATTTCCTTCCTGTGAAGTGCCTGGGCTTCCCAGCCCTGTGTTTTTTACAATCCTGAACTCAGCCTGAGTAATAGCTTTAAATAGACCCACCGGTGCTTCTGATGCCAGAGTGCTCATGATTAATTCAGGACCTCCCGTCAGTAAGTTCACAGGCGTGGGCATCCAGCTGGGACCCCCATTACCCAAAGATCACTGGGTCCTGCTCCCATTCAGCAGTGGTGAGGGTTTTACCCTCTGCATCTACATAGAGAATAGACCTGTAGGATCTTTTGAAGCAAGTCCCCACTTCCCACCTCTATTCTGCTCTGAGTTTTATTTCTTCACTTGTGAAATGGGGATAATACCAGTATTGAGGTTGCTGAGCTAGGGGATGCAGAAGTAATTTATTAGTTATTTAGTATTTAGTTATTTGGTATTAGTATTTAGAATGTATTTTGACACACATTCTTCCTATCCCAGTTTTCTCACTGCTTTGCAAGAAGACCTTTCAGTTCCTCCCATCAAAAAGGTAGAGACCATTTGTCCTTGAACATAGCCTTGAGCGTATGATTCACATTGACTGAGACAGTAGCAAGTAGGATGCAAGCACTTCGTTGAAAAACATTTGAATATTGGTACTTGTTCTTGAGGCTCTTTATAGTCTTTAAAATATTTCCTTGGGACTCTGAAAGATGGCCCCGCTTTCCTTCTGGACAGTTCCCAGGGTTCAGACATCTCTTGGAGTCCAGTAACTTCAGATATCCTGAATCTCATCATTAGTGCCATACTCACTTATTAATGAGTCTCTTTCTTCACACTATGTATGCTACTGAGCAAATAAAAAACTGGACTTGGCTTCTGGGAACACTTGGTCTAAGACCCGGTACACTTTGCATAGTCTGTAAAGAGAGTCTGAAGCAGTGCCAAATATGTATATTAATTAAATATCTCAAAATAAGTGCCATACTTATAAATTGATCCTCACTTAGAAAGGGATTTTACAGTCATTTCAGCTGACCTTTATAACAGTCCTGTGAGCCAGGAAAGTGATGCTATTCCCTTTTAATTATAAAGAATCTCAGGTTTAGAGAGTACATGTCTTCCTGAAGTCACATAGCTAGTGTATCAGCTAGTGTTTGCTGCATAACAGCCAGTGCAATAATTAGTGGTTTAAGCCATCACTCATTTATTAGCTGATGTTCCTGTGGGTTGGCAATCTAACTTGAGATCCCTTGGGCAGTTCTTTTGCTGGTCAGGCTTGGGCTCATTTCTGCAGCTGAGAACTGTTTTTTTTTTTTGGATAGTCTTATTCAGGTGCTGGACAGTTGGTGCTGGTTGTCAGCTGGGATGATGGGGATGATTGGGTCATGTCTCTCGTAGACTATCCTGGGCTTATTCATATACCAGCTGTCACAGATTTTCCAAGAACAACAAGGGAAGAACTAATGTTCACGTGTTTTACAATCTATTCTTGTATCATATTGTTCAATGCAAACCATACAGTCAAAGTTATGTTCAGGAGTCAGGAAATAGCATCCATCTTTTTGGGGGAGGAGCTTCAAGATCACTTTACAAAGGGGCAAGGATATAGTGATAGGAAGATTCATGTTTATCTTTACAATTTACTACAGCTAGTAAGTGGTAGATATAGGATAGGAGCTAAATATTACTCAGTATTCCTCCTGTTCTGTCAGGGACCAAAGAATATGACCAAATAATGTTCATCTGATCAATGTCCTTTTTGTTTTTTTTTGCTTAGTAAGTTACAATTATGTTTCTGTCCTATATGTATAACATATATGTATAACATTACAATTTATAACATTATAATTTTTAGAATAGGTGTATATCCTAATACAAAGACCAGCAAATAAATGTGGTCTGGGAACACGAGAAATGCAAGCTGAGAGAAGGTCAATGGCATCTTCGATTTTAACTTAAATCAGTATTTTTTTATTCAGCATCTATTATGTCTGACACTTCATTAAGTTCATGAATATAAAAGTAGCTAAGTCCTGGTTAGAATTGCTCAAGGAACTCTCAGAAGTCTAGTGAAAGAGATAAACATAGGACAGAAATTAATTAAAATGCAGTTCCATTAAAGAAGTTTTATGTATAGTGCTTTGGGGAGCACACAAGGAACAATTAATTCTGTCTTAGAGATTCTGAGATGTGGTCAGAGGCAGCTGCAGAGAGAAAGGTACTGGTGACAGGTGCAGTTTTACCAATGTAAAGGCACAGAGGTGTCAGCTTGCATGGAATAGTCTGGAAGCAGCAAAACCACAAGACCACATGGAGGGGAGGGGTGAGCTCAGTGGCCAGAGATGGAGGCTGGGCAGGTTATAAGGGACTTTGAATGACATGTTATAGGATTTGAAATTCATCCTGGGAATTACAGGGTGACATGAAAGACTTTTAAAGTGGTAGGGTGAGGGCATAGTGATAGTTTATATCTGTAGAGTATAGTAGGATGATTGTTAGCTACACTTAGAAAAGAAAAACAAACCAGGGACCCCTGGGTGGCTCAGTCAGTTAAAAGTCCAACTCTTGATTTCAGCTCAGATCATGAACTCAGTTGTGAGATCAATCCCTATATTGAGCTCTACATTGAGAGTGGAGCCTGCTTAAGACCCTCTCTTTCCTTCTCCCTCTGCCCCTCCCCCCTACTTACATACATGCTCTCTCTCTCTTTCTCTCTCTCAAGAAAGAAAGAAAGAAAAAAGAAAGAAAGAAAGAAAGGAAAAACCAGAGAGTGGAGACCAACTCAGAAGTTTTGCCAATTAAGAGGTGGTAATAGACTGACTCAAGGAACTATAAGTAGGATTGAAGAGGAGAAGATGAGCTCTAAAAACTATTTTGGAGGACAGCTAAATGAATGCTTTTGTGGGGGAGATGGGAAGGAGCAACTAGGTGAGTAGGAGCTGGGACAGAAGGAGGTCATGGAGACTGAGGGACAGAATGGCAAAAGGGCAGAGGAGAAGGGATGGCAGATTCAGCAGGTGCCATGTTTAGCTGAGGGACCTGTAAGGATCTCTAGAGAAGTATCCAGATAAGTTGGTCACTGAATACTCAGGTCTGAAGCTCCAGAAAGAGACATAGGTAGGAGATGTCCAGTTGGAGGTCATCTCCATATGGATGGAAAATTTTTGTTAGAATTCATTTGACGGTAATGGATAGAAAGTTCAATTCAAGCCACCTTAAAACAAAACAGTATAAATGATGGAGGTTTGAATTCTATTAAGAATATCCAGGATAGTCCTAGGATAGTCTTGCTTCAAGCATGGCTGGATCAAGGATCCCAGTGACACTATATTATCTTGCCTCTTCTTTTTGTTCTGCTTTCTTCTGTATGTTGGCCTTATTCCAGGCCTTACTCTATGTTTTTTTTTTCCTAGATGGTAGCAGCATGCTGTCAATCAGCCACTTATTTGTGATATTTTATCAGTCCATCCAGACTGAGAGGACACAGTTTTAGAACCTGTGTTGGGCAAGGCCAGGCCATCCCCAAAGAACTCTCCAGAGGCTTTTGGACTCATTTGTTTTGCAGCCTTCTGAAAGTTCTGCAGGGTTTTGAAAGCATCTGAGTCCATTCAGTGGAGTGACTGGTCATATTCACACCACAGTGTGATGTGGTGTGAATATCTGGATACTTCTTTTTCTGGAGCCAACTGATTCTAGTTCTGTTCTGGGCAAGGCTGGGGCACCTCAGGAACATCCACATTTAAGGGGTCAGCAAGGAGGAGACTATGGAAAAGCTGCTTCATTTATCCTCCTTCCAGAGGAACACCAGAATTATCAGACATCCTGTGTATCTCTTGCTCTTCTGTCTCTGGAGTCCTCTTCACCAGACAGCTAATTTCCTTAAAATGTTAAGCACTTCAACGGTTGCTGTTAACAGCCCCACAGTACACATCCAACACTTATCAGGAAGAGTAAACTATTAATATGAAGGAAGGGGACAGCAAAAGAGATAATCAAATTAAGTTGATTTTTTTTCCCCAAGAAAAGCATAAGTCAGGACAGAGTACTGTATTTTTTTAAAAAGATTTTATTTATTTATTTGACAGAGAAAGAGATCACAAGTAGGCAGAGAGGCAGGCAGAGAGAGAGGAGGAAGCAGGCTCCCTGCGGAGCAGAGAGCCCAATGCGGGGCTTGACCCCAGGACCCTGAGATCATGACCTGAGCCAAAGGCAGCGGCTTAATCCACTGAGCCACCCAGGCGCCCCCAAAGTACTGTATCTTAATAGCCTCTAAAGATACCTCTATCCAAGAGAATTAGCTCATTTTCTTTGAAACTTAGCATTAGAAGCTCCAATACCCCCCTACAAGATCTTTTGGTATCTTTTGAATAGCTTACTCAAACATGAAGAGTTTAGGTCAAGTGAGAGGAAGATGGGTACACTTATTCTATCAATCTCATCATCTGAAATAATATCACTGCTCTGTTAGAGTTAGTGTAAAAATTACATGACATAATGTTTGCCAAGTGCTTCAAATGATCATGGTGTATAGTGGCAAACATAATCGTATGGTATGTATTAATAAATAACCAGTTACCTGAAACCCTTCAAAAGTACTTTTTTGTTTTGCTGTCTTAACTAGTGTTAGGGAACACTAGTATTTGCCTTCATAAAGCTTTTGTTGAAGTGAGACCGTACACAAATAAGCAATTAAAATACAAAGCATGTGTAGGGGATCAAAATAGGCCACTCCAAATAGGCCACTTTCGCATAAGGATTATTTTGAACGAGGCAAATGAGAACCTACAGACTCAGAAAGACGCCTTTCAGGAAGGAGCTTCCCTTATCAGACCAAAGCAAAACTATTGAGAAATGAGGGCTACCGTAAATCCTCCCTCCCAGGGAAGTTTCATGGTCATGAGAAAGACAGAAGGTCAGCAATGAGATGGATGTGGGAAAAAACCATCTTCCATTAGTTTCCTCACATATCTACTTTGCCTAACTTGCCACCCTTGGAAATCTAAAGACTTCTTTGTCTTTTTTTTTTAATATTTTATTTATTTATTTGACAGAGAAAGAGGTCACAAGTAGGCAGAGAGGCAGGCAGAGAGAGAGGGAGAAACAGGCTCCCCAGTGAGCAGAGAGCCCAATGCGGGGCTCGATCCCAGGACCCTGAGATCATGACCTGAGCCGAAGGCAGCAGCTTAATCCACTGAGCCACCCAGGCGCCCCTAAAGCCTTCTTTGTCTTACCGCTTTTGCACATTTATTGTTCTTTGTTAAGATGCACTATAAGCCCAAGTTCTAATCACCCCTTTGAGTTACTCATCACATGTTTTCTCCTATGTGTATGCATGCTGCATATGTGAATAAAATCTGTTTTTCTCTTGCCAGTCTGTTGTTTGTCAGCTTAATATGCAAGCCTTCAGCAGGGCCTCCTAGAAAACAAAGAATAAAGGAGAAAGGTTTTCTTCTCCCTCCCCCCGACATGTGTCAAATGGGAATAAATGGTACAGAGGAAAATAAAGCATGAAAGTTGACAGGAGTGTGAAGGAGGAGTGTGGTGATTTAAAATTGGAAGGTATGCAAGGGGTGTTTCTAAGAACATTTTTTTTTCCTGTCGCTTAGAGCTGAGGGCATCCTGAGGGCTATAGCAAATTCCTAATAAATCTTGGCTCTTGTCTTTGGAGATCTTGTGTTTGGTAGCTAATACAGGTGAGTAACCAGAAGATGACACTACGTATGTGAACGTAGGATGCACAGACAGCTGAAGAAACACATAGGGGTGTCGGCAGACAGCAAGGTTAGTCAGCTCATGGAATGCCTTCTGTGCTATGATTCCTAGTCTCCTTGAATGCCCTGACCCAAGCCAGGTGGAGACACAAAGTGCTCCACCTTAGTCCCTAACATGGCTGTTTCAAGATGAGGCTCTTTTAATGAGACTTCACAAAAGGTTATTGGATCATAGGGAAATAGACCTAGGGGAACAGAAAGTCTAGGATCTGTGCTGCTCAGTAAGATAGCCACTGGCCATGTGTGGCTCTTTATAGCTAAGTTTATCAGAATTACATAAAATGAAAAATTCCCCTGTTTAGTCATGCTAGCCACATGTGGCTATAGGGCTTATAGTACTGGGCAGTGCCGATTTAGGACTTTCCCATCTCTGCACGAAGTTTAATCTGCTGCACTGGCCTAGGTAATGTGGCTCGAGCCATATGCTGCTCAGACTTGAATGTGCATAGAGATCACCTAGGGATCTTTTTAAAACACAGATTTTGATTCATTAGGTCTGGAGGTGGCACCTAAGAATATGCATTTCTGCTAAGCTCTCTGGTGATGCTGATGCTGATGGTTCATCAGCCACCCTTTAGTAGCAGGGACTTAGAAGCCACAGCATGTTCCCCTGCACTCATAGGAAAGAAATGGTGCCCAGGGGGCTCTGCGTTAACTCCTTCCACACACACCCTGGGTTTTATTTCTCCCTTCAAGGTAAAAAGCATAGAGTATCTTAATCCCACTGTCCCTTACTTGCAGCTCATGGCTTATGGACAAGTGCATGGATTAAAGAATCAGAATGCCTATATTGAATTCCTGGCTTTAGAAATCTACTAGCTGTGTGAACTTGAGCAAGTTACTTAACCTCTCTGTGCCTCACTTTCTATCATCAAAATAGAACAATATCTTCTAATGTCTGAAATTTTGGAAGTGTCTTATAGATGCTAGCAATTTTATTTATTAATCAAATAGGTTTTGTTGCAAGGCATATTTTTTTGTATCTCTACTCTGTGCTAGGAACTAAGAAACACAGTGATGATCCTTACCTAGAAAGGTTTCCAGGTAGAACTGCAGATGTCTGGCTTCAGTATAGGTCTTTGGGAATGAAATATCATGTACTTTGTGGAATAAGAAAAAGATGTCTCATCATGGCACATTTCTACAAAAATCTATGCTTTTATTCTGCTGCTCAGTATTTTTGTTGACATTATAGGGCAGCCATGCTTGCAGCTTGACCAGTAAGAGAAGGTTCCTACATGTGCAATTGGAAGACATGTCATCATGCCCAGTCTTTGCACAGAGTCCTATTTAAGGAAAGGCAGTCGAATATGAACATTATTAAGAGCAAATTTATGTTTTCCTGGCTTCTCTTAAAAAAAAAAAAAAGACTTTATTTGAGAGACAGAGAGAACATGAGTGGGAAGAAGGGGTAGAGGGAGAGAGAGCAGGGAGCCCAGCAAAGGCTCGATCCCAGGACCCCAGGACCCCAGGACCCCAGGTCCCGGGGACCATGACCTAAGCCAAAGGCAGACGCTTAACCAACTGAGCCACCCAGGCGTCCCTTTACTGGCTTCTTAAAAGAGCGTCTCAGAAGATATAATTTATAACTCAGAGCAGTGTTTAAGATCTTTTTTTCTGTTCCTCCCAATTCCCTTTCTCATTCTCGCCTTCTCACGAAATCTTTACCTGGAACCAAGCCCATGATTCTTTCCTGCTTCTTTCTTCCTGTTTCCTACTCATGTAGTGGGCCCAGACATTGCCTCTCCCAACTGCACATCCCTCACTCATCAGCTGTTTCCTATGACATCCTCCTTGTCCTGTCTTGAAGTTCACTGGCCCACTTCCTTCCTTTTCAGAAAGCCTATGCTCCTGGCCTTTTCTACATTTTGCCACCTGCTGGGAGAGGAGGTGTAGATGTAGCTCTCACTGCTTCTGGGTTGAAATCTGCCCAGTTCTCCTGTTCCAGGGGAGAGCAGAAACTGACCTTGAAAGCAAAACTCCTTCCTCTGTAGAAAAGAGTGTGGAGAGTATGGTGGACAAAATTCTAAGATGTCCCTAAGAACCCTGTCCAGGACTATGAACATGCTAGACTTTCCTGTAGTTAGATTGTGCTACATGCTATGGACTTTAAGAAAAGGTGATCGGGGGCGCCTGGGTGGCTCAGTGGGTTAAAGCCTCTGCCTTCGGCTCAGGTCATGATCCCAGGGTCCTGGGATCGAGCCCCACATCGGGCTCTCTACTCAGCAGGGAGCCTGCTTCCTTCTCTCTCTCTGCCTGCCTCTCTGCCTACTTGTGATTTCTCTCTGTCAAATAAATAAAATATTTAAAAAGAAAGAAAGAAAAGGTGATCAGGGGCGCCTGGGTGGCTCAGTGGGTTAAGCCGCTGCCTTCGGCTCAGGTCATGATCTCGGGGTCCTGGGATCGAGTCACACATCGGGCTCTCTGCTCAACAGGGAGCCTGCTTCCCTCTCTCTCTCTCTCTCTGCCTGCCTCTCTGTCTACTTGTGATCTCTCTCTGTCAAATTAAAAAAAAAAAAAAGTTAAAAAAAAAAAAAGAAAAGGTGATCACTCAGGGGGAGCATGAACTAATGAAGTGAGCACTTTAAAAGCAGAGGGTTTTCACAGATATGACGTTGACATAGCTATGGACTAACTTATCAGTCGGTGGAACAGAATGTAGAATCCTAAAGTATGTCCTAACATATATGATAATTTAATATTTGACTGAAGTTGTGGGTAATTTAATACATGGTGCTGACAACTAGCTATCTAAACGGAAGATAATAAAATTGGATCCTTCCCTTAAACCATTAAAAGAAACCTTTTTAGATATATTATACACATAAGTATAGTAATAATAAAATTGTTTTACTGTATAATTTAAGAGATTATGTGTACAATCTCAAGCAGAGGAGATCTTTTTTTTTTTTTTTTTTTTTTTAATTTGACAGAGAGAAATCACAACTAGGCAGACAGGCAGGCAGAGAGAGAGGAGGAAGCAGGCTCCCCGCGGAGCAGAGAGCCCGATGTGGGGCTCCATCCCAGGACCCTGGGATCATGACCTGAGCCGAAGGCAGAGGCTTTAACCCACTGAGCCACCCAGGCACCCCTCAAGCAGAGGAGATCTTAACCAAGATTGGAAACCCAGAAGTTATTAACAACATGTAGATATATTTGATGTCAATAAAACCAAAGATAAGTTGAAAAAATGGTCATGTAATGATACTTTGGTGATTAACATCTACAGTATAAAAAAAAAATGAGCTCTTATAAGTAGACAAGAAAAGATTACCTAAAAGAAAAATTAGTAAAAAAGATGAACAGGCCATTTAAATAAGTGCAAATAACCATGTGAAAATGATAAATTGCACAATAAAATGAAAATGCATATTTAAATAATAAGACAGTCACCTTTCTCCACACAAAACATTTAAAATCTTTATCTTCAGTTGTTAGTATGGATGTCGGGAGTTGCATATACTCTTAAACATTGCTAATGGCAATAGGAATTGTTATAACCTGTTTAGAAACAAATCACTGAATAACTGTAATAATTAGTGTATATATATATATAATTTATAATTTTCAAATTATAATCTATATAAATGTATAATGTGTATTTGTTTATAATTATAATGTGCATTACTAAAAAAAAAAAATAGTAAACTGCATGGCAAAGCAAACAAAACAATCAGACAATAGCAGAGAGTTTTCTCCACTTGGTCACTGAGGAGTCTGCTCCAGACTCTGCCTACCCAGATCCCCTTCCTGCACAGGTCATGTACTTTCACAACCCCAAGAACTTGCGTGTGCTCTTTCCCTGGCCCTAACCCCCTCTCCTCTTCCCTACTTGTCTTTCAGGACCCAACCCAAGACTCCTCCCCTGCACACCTCCAACTTGCCAGTCTCAGAAAGGCTAATCCCAGGCTCAAGGTTTTGTAGCTCATTAATGGAAAAAGGGTCTCCCAACAGCCTTGCTCATTCTACTGCTCCACATTCAGGGAAGAAGGGAAAGAAACTCTTTGCTAGGTCAATAATCAACCTCAAATTTGTCCTTTTTGCCTAATTCTCATTTCCAGATGGCTGGTTTTCCTAAAGCAGGCACACTGAAACCTGGCCAGGCTGGCAGCCCTAATTCTATAGGAGCCTCTGACTGTGGATTTCTAACAAAGCTGGAGCTGCGAGGTGCTGCCGGAGGCCCCCAGTGAGAACTGGAGGGCCCTGGGCTCTTCCCACGGGATCTTTGATCGTGTTCTCATTTCCTCCTCCAGAAAGTGGGGCTAAAATAAGCCCAGGGGCTGAGGAAGGGGTGAGTCAGAGCTCTCAGAGTGAACAATCACTGCATTGCAGCTCCTTGTAAGAAACATCTCCCGTGGGCCTGGGTTGTTTATGCCAAGACCTGATAAGTCTGAAAAATGACTCTCCGAAGACAGGGTGGTAGCAAGCTCCCCTTCTTGGAGATGGCAGGGTACTTCACAGCATGGAAACTTCCTGTACTTAGGATAAAGCGAGGGCACACATCCCTCTGAGCTGCGGAAGGTGGTGACAGGGAGGAGGAGCCTGGGCTGGAAACCAGGTGACATGAGGTTTAGTCCCAGCTATTGGCAATATCCAGATGACATGAGGTTTAGTCCCAGCTAAGGCAAAACCCTTTACCTCTCTGGGTCCCCTTTTGCTCAGTTGCAAGATAAAAACTTAAGTCCGGATGATTTTCAAGTTTCCCTTTGGCTCTGGAATTCTTTTCAGTTTATCTGAGCAGCTTCCCAAGTACCAAGTCTCCTGGTTCACTGTCAAGTCCTAGACTGGCATGGGATGTTAACTGCAGAGAAAGGAATGCCGACATGACCCATGGCACACTCCCATGAACCAGGCTCAATCAGCCCCCACTGATTGGGTGCTTCTCCTGTGCCAGGCATCTGGAAGACAGCTGGGGATGAGAGGGGAAAGAGAGAGGCTCCCTCTCTATCTTCCTGTCCAGCAGACAAGAGTGCGCACAGAGATATGGACAATAAGATATGGACAACAAGAGTGTGCACAGGGATATGGACAACAAGTAGCACCCATGGTTTCACTAAGCCCTGACAAAGATACACACCAGGAACTCAAACTAAAGAACAGTCCACAGGAGTCCAAGTAACAGAGGGCTTCAGTCAGTTAGTATATTTTCCCCACCTCAACCAAAAGTATTGATGAGAGAGAGGTCAGTATGGAATGACCAGAGAGGTCAAAATTCATTTTCCTTAGATGATCCAGCATTTTAATATCCATATAGTTTTCTCCAGACAGCAAAAGTAGTTCAAGATGGTTTTCATCCCTGAGTATCACCATAATTGAGAGAAAATTTGTTCTCATGCTGTGATAGCGGCTACTCAATTGAGAATGGTTTTTGTTTCTTGTTGTTTTAGAGAGAGAAAGGAAGTGTGTGTACACACACACACACACACACTCACACACGCACGGTTGTGGGTGGGAGATGGGGAGGGAGAGAGAAAATCCCAAGCAGGCTTCCATGCCCAGCACAGGTAGCCAGACACAGAACTGGATTTCATGATCCTGAGATCATGACCTGAGCTGATATCAAGAGTCTGACGCTCAATCAATGGAGCCACTCAGGCGCCCCTCAACTAAGAAAACTTTTAATCCCAAGAGTAAGAGATTGAATAATGCCTACTGAAGATTCTAATGAAGATTCCAGCCCTATTGTGCTCATCATCCAATATACTTACCATAGCTAGCACTTCCAATATGCCTTTCAGTCATTTTAAAGCATTTATTTAGGACATTGCATCTTAAACTACATTTAAAACAAATATTAAAAATTAATTACAGATTTTAATATTCCAAAAACCATGAGGCTTCATTTAATTTTGTGATTTTCTCACTAATGAAGTTTTTTTTCTTGCCTTCAAGTTTTTGTTTCGATGCGTTAAAAATTAAGTAAAATTTGAGATATACACATGGAAAATGAATAAAATATACATACAGAAGATGAATAAAACATGTATGCATACATATATATTAAACAAATAAATAAATATAAAACCACCAGATTTTATCGTCTTATAGATTTCCCTCCTTTTCCTGAGCTTATCTAAATCACGTGTTTCTCATTTGTAACCACAGCTGTAATGCAGCATGGGAAGCACACTGGGTGGTACCTCATACACAGTCAGTGTTCATTGGTGTTCATCCTAATTGTGATTTAGGGATTTATTCCACAAATATCCATGAGTCTGTACATGTGCCAGCTCTGTATCAAGCATGGAAGGAAGGTGGCTGGCACGTGGTGTCCCATCCCAGGACCAAGAGGGAGACAGACATGTAAACAGATGAAACAGATCAGTTACAGTCTCTGCTAATGGACAACTCTGCCCACTGGTTCCAGGACACAGAGGAAGGAGGGATTCATCTGAAGAAGGAGACGGAGTTTGTTAGTCAGCGTGGTGGGAGAGGAGGGGACTGTTCTACCACAGGAAACAACGTGAGTGGAGCATGCAGGCTCTGGTGAGCAGGCTTTTGCTGTGCTCTCTGGCGAGGGCAGAATCCAGGAAGGAACTAGGCTTTTTCCTTGGGTGACAGGAGAACCATCAGAGTCCTGTAAGCTCAACAAATGTAGGGAGACAGTTGACAGAACCATCAATAAATATTTTCTAAAGTAATGAATCAAAAAAATTTAGAGGGATTATTGTTACAGTGGAGTACAAGTCTTGGGTTTACATAGAAATATTTCATAACCACATGTGACAAATAATAATAATAATTCATAATATTTATAGCCTTCTGAGCACTGTACATTCATTTATCATTTATCACCACAAAAATCCCCTGAGATAGATACTATGACTACTGAGAGGGAGTAGAATTTAATTACGATGAAGCCATGCTTTGAAGCTAAACTGTTTGTGTTAAAATCCTGACTCCACACTTATTAAATGTGTCCTTTTAGGCAAGTAACTTTCTATACCTCAGTTTTCTTCCTTTTATAATGGGTTTATAAAAGTGCCATGGGGTTGTGGAAAGGATTAATGAGATTCTACCTGTACTTGTTTAGAACAATGCCTGTCCAAAGCATGATGTTTAATGGGTATTGACCCACTATTGACCTATTTCACCTAGGAGGAAACTGAGGTTTGGGGATAGAGAGTCATATTTCCAAGTAACATGGTCAAGAAGTTGCAGATCCTGGGCTCAGTTGGGAATGTTAATCTACTTGGTCATTATTACCTTTAAGACTCTGGTTAATTAATTAATGGAGTCATCAAACACTTATTCACTTATTAAGCCTCTACTAAGGGTCAAGCATGGTATTTTGTCATTTCACATGAACTATCTCAGGTGCTGTCCACCACACAATGTATCACTAGTCCAGGTTTATAAGTGAGAGTGTCCATGCTCAGGGGAGTTGAGTCACTTGTCCAAGACCATAGCGTTGCTGTTGACTTCCCAACGTCCAGTCCACACCATCTGCAGGGGCAGGACTTGATTAGTCTCAGCTAATCATGGAAATCATATCCCAGTCTCCAGCAGGAGAACCCAGGCCTAAGCCAATTAGTGCAGAGCATTCTGTTGTCCACAGGATTAGCTCAGAAATGAGTGTAAATTTGGATCAAAAAGGTACAACGTAAAATTTTCTACAGCTTCTGCAAATATTGTCCAGTCTTTAGAGAAATCCTCAGCGGGAGACTGATGTTGTGTGTGGGTCTGAGGTGCTGTAGACTTCTTGCTATCAACCTGAGGATGCCCACAGTTCAGGGTGTGGGCAGGGCCAGGAGAATCACAGAGACCACTGGATTAAGCTAACCCTGAAGCTTCCATCTGTGTGGGCCAATAGATGTACTTATTCCAAATACATGAAAGATTTCTGCACAGCCAGCAAAACAGAGAGGTGGGGTCCACGTCCAAGTCTGAACCAGGGAGACTCCCCGATCCATGCCTTCCTACAGTGCTTGGCTGCAGACATGGCTCTTCTACCCAAGTTGTTTACCATCTGGCAGAAGGCTTTTGGCATTCTGCTACAGTGGCAGATTTGATCATCAGTCACAATGCCAAAGTAATGTGGTTTGAGTCATTGTTTATCTGTTGGTCTAATTCTTCCATAATAAATATGCATTGCTTAGATAATAAAAACAACAAAGGGGAAAATTCCATATGAGGCAGAGATAAAAAAGCTCTGCTAAAAAAGAAGGCTTATATAAAGATAAAGCTGTATGATGTGCGTCTGGCATGTTTTAAAAAATGCTAAACTGAATTGGGCCAAAGACAGAGCAAGGCGCTGAGCCTTTTATCACACACTAGGCACCAGTTCCCTTGGAGACCTGATTATTAATTAGGAGGAGCTGGTGGTAGCTATTATCAAACTTCCCTGATTTCCCCCTATCAATAGAGGAGCTTACAGAGAAATGCCCTAATCAAGACAGCTTCTGAAGACAATGGGTCCAGCCAAGAGAGATTTTAGTACTTTAGAGAGGTCCTACAAGTTCAAGTAATCCTTAGACAGAGAAAGCCAAAGAGGATATCTGCCATCCATTAGAAATTCGGTTTAATGCTGTGTTTTTGTGTGGATTTGTCTACTTGAAGAAGGAAGTCCCTCATACCATGGGTAGACTCGTGTTCGTGAGGTTGTGCTGTATTAACAGACAGTAATAGGGGATGTTGAAGCCAAGAGAGGACAGACTTCTGAAGAGTTAGAGAGCCCTGCCCAGTGCCAATCAGCACTAGCTGCAAAGGGGGGAGGAGTCATTTCTGCAAAGAAAAACCAAACACATGAAGGTTTATCGGGAAGCAGATGGAGTCTGTCAATTGTAGGGTCCTGGTACAATTGTTCTAAGGCCTTCTTTAACTTTAGGCCTTCTGACTTTGGCTCCTCCCCTCAAACATATTAAATTGCCCCTGCATCCCACATTAAATGGAATTTATATATGATAAATTATAAAATTACATTGTAAAAGTTCAAAAATTGATGTGATGCATTTTGTAGACACACTAACCACAACATTTATTAATTTAAATTCTACCACTTTCATATTTCAGAGCCAATAATTGTGTATTTGAGATCTCAAGGATTTTCCTAGGCCCTTGGAAAGATTGTAGGCCCCAGCTCCTGTTACCACGGAACAGGATGATAACAGATGAAACAGCCCTAATGGGTGACAAGGACAATTGTCCATCTAGTGGGCCAGTAGGCAATGAGTGGTTACATGCATCTCTGTTTTTCTTAGTCCATGGCAAATAGTGTGCACTCAGTGGTTGCGAGCAGAATGATCATGAGATAGGAGAGGAAGGGACTCAGATCAAGGTTGTTCAGGCAAGTTAGGTGCAGGCGTAGGCCAAAATTTCTGGGCATTCCATCCCATATAGGAATCTCATGCATTTTCTCAATTCCATTTCTGTAGGTGTAGGAGAGTGGCAGCATACAGATAAGCTAAAGAAAAACCAAAAACCTGTCTATGTGCCAGGCACTGTGCTAGTCTCTCTTATAGATAATGATTTCAAGGAAATCACAACAACCCTGTGCAGTAGTAGCACTTCTATTATATTTTACAAAAGAAGAAACTGAAGCTGGATGGGACATGAAGAAGTCCCACAGAAGAGCAAGAACGCAAAGTTTTGTGAGACACTCAGGGCCCACCCTTCCTTGGAGAGTTTTCAAACAAGCAAGTGAGTGCAGTGTCGGGGAAGGGTGAGGGAGAGGTGGCCAGAACCCTCTGGAGCAAATTTCTAGAACATTGGTTTCTCAGGATCCCTGCCTCTCTGGCAAATTTCCTTTCTGCTGTCCTCTGAGTGCCCTGTTGAGTCTCTGGCTCTCTAGAATTGACCTCATCTACCCCTTCATCACTAAGGACAGATCATCTTGCTGGGCTTTGCCAAGCGCATTAATAAAATAGCTCCTGTCATTATAGCCACACAAAGGTAGACAAGGAAATTACTCTCAGTCAAAAAACAGCAACCCACTCTCCAGCTGGAGCTCAATTCCTGACCCTCCCATCCCCAGGGGCATGGGTTAAGATGCCTTTTTTCTCCTCGTATTAGATTAGTTTCAGCCTCAAAGACAATCCCTCCTTTGAGCCATACCCATGTTTACCTGCTATTGTTTCTAACCTCAGACAAATGACAAACGTCATGGCAACAAAGCTCAGAGGAAAGATCAGTGTCTGGAGGCAGACAGGCATGAGCAGGCACCCCTACCCTGCTGCTTGCTTGCTAGAACTCTGATTTTGAGCAGGTCGCTTGAGGTCAGCTTCCTCAGCTGTATAGGATTGAGGATGAATTAAATGATGCAGTAAAAAATCTGGCAAATGCATTAAATTACCTGGGAATTCTTGTGGTTTTGGAGGAAGTATAAAGCAGAGAAGCAAGAGAGATGCCTTTATTTTCTCCCAGGGATGAGGATGGAAGGCAAGAGACAGACACTTTGAGCTGAGAGCACAAACCGTGCAAAGCCTAGGGACAAATGAAGTCTAATAGAGCTGGGTCATAGCCTATGGGGAAGGGACAAGGGAAAGTAAATCAAGACTCGAGAGCTCAAGCTAATCCAGATAGTTCAAAGCCAAAAAAGGACTTTTTTTAAGAAAAATGAGGAGTCACTGAAGGGTTTTAAACAAGGGAGCAAAAGGGCTCATTTATGTTTTTATAACTTCACCTTGCTGGAGAAGAAAATAGATTGCAGAAGGTCAAGGCTGTAGATAGGCAACCCTGTTAGGAAGCTGACCAACCAGTCAGGTAATGGAGTGGCAGGCTTCACCTGGGAGGTGGAGGCGGGTATAGAGGAAAGTGTCCCATTATCTGTCACTTGCTCGTTCTTCTGTTTTCAACCATTTATGGAGGGTAGTAATGGTACCCTCATCCCAGAGCTGTTAGCGGATTCAGTGAGATCACGCACGCAGAGTACATAGCACAGTGTCTGCCACATAGTGAGTGGAGCAGTTGTCATCATCAGTGGTAGCAGCTGTGGTCACAGAATGCACTCAGAAAATGTAACACATGCAACCAATGAATAAGTACAAGGAAAAGACCTTTGGAAAATGAAATCCTGGTTAATAGGTACCAATGGTCTGATGAGAAGGAAGTGGAGAGGTGGAGAGAGCTGTTGTCTAAGGAAGTCGGTGTGCCTTCACGGTGAGCTCTCCTGATAAGTAGGACATGGAGAGGAGGTGTCCAAAATGTGGCAGGTGGGCTGGGCAGGCTGGAGCCCCTTTGAAGAGGGTCCGAAAACAGAAACAGCCAGGTTGGTAGGAAGGCTATTTTTAGTTTGGTAAAAGAAATCTACAGAAGAAGTATAACCTGTGACCAGAGTCTTCTTTGCCTCTGTCCTCCCCGCCAGGAGAATTAATCACTGGGTCAGGAGAGTGGGAGCTAACACTGGCTGGTTGGAGGAAATAAAAACTATTGAGAGTGTCTTGTTCTGTTTAAATGCATTCAAATCTTATTGTTTGGACATTCATTTCAAACTGGGAATGTCTTTATTGTTTTTGCTGATTTTGAAGGAATGTATATTCACTGTAAAACTCTCAAGCTATCAATAGGAACTATTTCGAGCACTAACTTTGTGGCGGGAAGTTGGCGTAGAGCCTTATTCGTATTTATGCCATTTAATTATCACCGCAGGGGCACCTGGGTGGCTTGGTTGGTCGGTTGAGCCTCTGACTCTTGATTTTGGCTCAGGCCTTGATGTTGGAATCTTTAGATCAAGCCCCCATAGGCCGTCTGCTTAGGATTTCCTCTCTCCCTCCCCCACCTCATGGGTGTGCACTCACACACACTCCCTTAAAAAAAATACAAATACATAAATAAACAAACAAACAAAATGATCACCCCAAACTTATTGTGCAGGTAGTGTTTACGCATTTTACAGCTAATGAAGCTGAGGCCAAGAGAGGATAAGCAACTTGTGCACAATTGCCCAGCTATGTTCATGACTTGCTAGTTTAGGAAGGTTACTTAACCTCCTCCCTGAGCCTTGGTTGTTTTCACTTTTTTAGGGAAGATGATAACCAGACTGTGGACTCAATCGCTGGAGCCACGCTCTGGTTTGAAACCTGATTCTCCTACTTAATAACTTCATGTCTTGGGGACAGTCACATAACCATGTGCCTCAGTGCCTCCTCTGTAAAATGGGGATATGAATAGTACCCACGGTTGTCGTGAGGCTCCAATTAGCTAATACATGTTAAAGGCATAGAACAGTACCCAGTATGTGGTGACTGTGAATTGATATTAGCATTATTGGTTGTCGTCACGTTTATGCTCTTTTGCTAAAAGAATGTGAGTTACACAGGCAAGTTTTGCTAGAGGGAAAATAATGGGATTTTAAGGGCAGGCAGATCTAGTTTGAAGAATAAAGGAGCTAACAACTGTGAAACACTCAGCACAGTGTGTGGAAAAGAGTAAGTGCGGATGTCCATTATTTATTATCTATAAATTCCAGAGCATGTGCTCTTAACTGCTATTTGCAGCTTCTTCACCCTGCATTATGGCGGCTAACATCTTATTATCCAGAGGCAGACACTGTTAATAGCTTCTCTCCCATCCTTTCAGACTTTTGAAACAACCACATAAACTTGTTTCCATGTGATTTTCACTTTTTACTGTGGGTTAAATGTAGTGGATATGAATTCTGGCTTTGGTCCGTAGTACTGCATGACCTTAGGGAGGCTACTTGCCTCAGTTTCTTCATCTGCAAAACGGGGATAACAACATCCATCCCTTGAGTGGTAGTAAGGACAAATTCAATAATTTAAGACACTTATAACTGAACCTGGCCACATGGGTTTAAAACAGACTTAAAACAGATATCCTACACAATAGTGAGATTAATCCTCATAAATCGGATTGTGTTGTTCTTCTGCTTAAACTCTGAAAAGTTCCCAGTGCATGAAATGTTCCCATTCTTATGCCCTACCTTGGTCTATGTGAGAGTTTTTAGTGGCCTGCAAAATGTTATTTTCATTCTTCACCTGAGTTCTAAATTGAGGAAGCCATAGATGAATATTTTTCACACATTTGTTTGGATTATATGGCATAAGCCTGTGGAGAAATAGGTTGAAGGGGGCGCCTGGGTGTCTCAGTTTATTAAGTGTCTGCCTTTGGCTCAGGTCCAAGGGTCCTGGGATTGAGGCTCCTGGGGACTCCCTGCTCATGGAGGAACCTGCTTTTCTCTCCTGCCAGCTTGTACTCTCTCTCTCTCTCTCTATTTCTTTCTTGCTCAGATAAATAAACAAAACCTTAAAAAAAAAAAAAAAAGAAAGAAATAAGTTGACATCTGAAGGAATTATAGACTGCATTGTATTCCTCCAAATTCATATGTTGAAGCCCTGACTTTCATTGTGGCTGTATTTGGAGATAGTGTTGTTAAAAGATAAATAAGGTTAAATGAGTTCATAAGGATGGGGTCCTAATACGATAGAACTAATGCCCTTATAAAGAAGAAGAAGGTGGGGGGTTGTGCCTGGGTGGCTCAGTTGGTTAAGCCACTGCCTTGGGCTCAGGTCATGATCCCAGAGTCCTGAGATGGAGTCCCGTATCAGGCTTCTCCTCCTCTGCAGGGAGCCTGCTTCTCCCTTTCCCTCTGCATCTTCCCCTGCTTGTGCTCTCTCTCTCTCTGTCAAATAAATAAAATCCTTAAAAATAAATAAATAAATTTTTAAAAAGGGAGAGAAGGGGACATGAATATGCACAGAGGAAAGACTGTGTAAAAACACTCAAACAGCATGGCTTCTGGCTATCTGCAAACCAAGCATTCACTAGAACCCCACCATACTGATCTGGAATTTCCAGCTTCCAAAAACTGTGAGAAAATTAAACTTCTGTCGTTTAAGCCACCCAGTCTGTGATACTGTTATGGTGGTCCTAGCACACTAATACAAGAGGCTTGCTAAGACAGCACCCAAGAAATTGTCTGATTTACAGGTTCATAGGCAGATGTGGACAACCTCAGGCTTCCTCCTGAAGGGCTTGACCATGTAAAATTTATGGCAAAGAGGGATAGAGACTATCTGCCTCCTTTAGGTACTTTGGATGCTAAAGAAGAGAGAGAATAAACTAGGGTTCATTTTCTAAAAGTCACACATTGGATAAGTCATTACTTCTTCTAAGGAAGAGTGGGTGAAGGATGAGGACTCCAGAACTACTACTCCAGTTGCATCCTTTGGAGACCTGAGGAATGGAGGACTGAATATCCCTACTGAGAACTTACAAGACCTGACATGATTGACCTCTTGAGTCTTTCTCTTATTTGGTCTTAACCTTCTTCTTGCTGGCCATATTCCAGGCACATGATCTCCTTTCCATTTCTGAGTTCCCTCAAGCCCTTTGCCCATTCCGGGGTTCTTTGCACTTGCTGTTTCCTCTGCCTGAAACATCTCCCTCATTCTCATGCTTCATGCCTCTGTCCGTATGTCACCTTCCCAATGAGTCTTTCCCTAACCACCTTACTGAAAGTGTCCACCGGAAGTTACTTGCTCATTGAAGATCATGCCATTTATTTCCTTCCTGTATAGAACTTAACCAAATCGGTAATTACCTATTACATTTTATTTATGTACGTTATATGTCTCTCTCAAGAATGTCAGTATCCCAGATTTCCTACAACATCACTGGTGTTTAATAAACATTAGTTGAATGCATGTTAAGAAAAAGAAAAGCAATTCCTGATATCGAGGAGTTGGCCTGGTGCTGGTAGAGAGGTCCTGGTGTTCTAGGAGCCAGCTGGGAACTCACAGCTAGGTCTGTTGAACTCAGACAATATCATGGAAATACCCATAGTAAGTGAGGTCACTCTATCATGGAACAATTAAATGCATGACCACAAAAATAAGCAAATATCCTGAGTCATATGAGTGACTTCTGCTTTTTTTCCAATTACTCCTTCAGCCTTGCTCCTTTCTTCCCGCCCTATAGATAAGATTTATTAAAATATCCAAGGAGAAAATAACCCCTGCTTCTTGACAACCTCTAATCCAGAGCAAAGTTCACTTCCTTTTATCCTTCCCCAAATTACAATATTAAAGCCAAATCCTTTAAACCTTTCTAAAACCCTTTTACTGAAATGGTCCTCTGTTCCCCTGACCCTCCTTTCCCACTGCAGTAATCAGTAACCCCAACTTGTTCAACTACAGATGTGTCACTGGGGATCTTTGGCCAGAGGGCATCGACAATATAAACTGGAAGTCCCAGGACACATCTGGCTTCAGAATCTTCTGGAATTAGGGGCTTCCACAAAGTCAGGACACTTTTTCCCATATTTTATACCCACCTTCCTCTTGTGTTGGCTTCATCTTCTGGTAGGATCTTTCTGTGAGGCAGGTCAGATAGCCACTGGCACTCCCAACCCTACATCCTTACCATCCATTATGCAGAGGAGGGGAAATCTATTGTCCAGTGATCTAACAAAAACTTAAAATACTCTTGATTTTCTCTGCTTGGTTTAGATACTTATCCCTGCCTGGATCAATCACTGTACTAGAGGATGGGGTACATTGGCCAGTCTGAGGCACATACTGTAAGGGCCTATTCAGCCAGAGGGGCCCCACCCCGGTTGAACTGCCATTTTGTTGTAAAACTTAAATTGACTTTGCCCCCCGCAGGGGAACTTACTTAAAAACAAGTCCCTGATGATGAACATTTTTTTCATGTGTCTGATAGCCATTTGTATGTCTTCATTGGAGAAGTGTCTGTTCATATCTTCTGCCCATTTTTTGATATGATTATCTGTTTTGTGTGTGTTGAGTTTGAGAAGTTCTTTGTAGATCCTGGATATCAACCTTTTGTCTGTACTGTCATTTACAAATATCTTCTCCCATTCCGTGGGTTGCCTCTTTGTTTTGTTGACTGTTTCCTTTGCTGTGCAGAAGCTTTTGATCTTGATGAAGTCCCAAAAGTTCCTTTTTGCTTTTGTTTCCTTGGCCTTTGGAGACATATCTTGAAAGAAGTTGCTGTGGCTGATATCGAAGAGGTTACTGCCTATGTTCTCCTCTAGGATTCTGATAGATTCCTGTCTCACATTGAGGTCTTTTATCCATTTCGAGTTTATCTTTGTGAACGGTGTAAGAGAATGGTCGAGTTTCATTCTTCTACATATCGCTGTCCAGTTTTCCCAGCACCATTTATTGAAGAGACTGTCTTTTTTCCATTGAATATGTTTTCCTGTTTTGTCGAAGATTATTTCACCATAGAGTTGAGGGTCCATATCTGGGCTCTCCACTCTATTCCACTGGTCTATGTGTCTGTTTTTATGCCAGTACCACGCTGTCTTGGTGATCACAGCTTTGTAGTAAAGCTTGAAATCGGGTAACGTGATGCCGCCAGTTTTGTTTTTGTTTTTCAACATTTCCTTAGCAATTTGGGGTCTCTTCTGGCTCCATACAAATTTTAGGATTATTTGCTCCAGCTCTTTGAAAAATACCGGTGGAATTTTGATCAGAATGGCATTAAAAGTATAGATCATCACTAGCCATCAGGGAGATTCAAATTAAAACAACATTGAGATACCACCTAACACCAGTTAGAATGGCCAAAATTAGCAAGACAGGAAACAACGTGTGCTGGAGAGGATGTGGAGAAAGGGGAACCCTCTTACACTGTTGGTGGGAATGCAAGTTAGTGCAGCCACTTTGGAGAACAGTGTGGAGATTCCTCAAGAAATTAAAAATAGAGCTTCCCTATGACCCTGCAATTGCACTGCTGGGTATTTACCCCAAAGATACAGATGTAGTGAAAAGAAGGGCCATTTGTACCCCAATGTTTATTGCAGCAATGGCTACGGTCGCCAAACTGTGGAAAGAACCAAGATGCCCTTCAACAGATGAATGGATAAGGAAGATGTGGTCCATATACACAATGGAGTATTATGCCTCCATCAGAAAGGACGAATACCCAACTTTTGTAGCAACATGGACAGGACTGGAAGAAATTATGCTGAGCGAAATAAGTCAAGCAGAGAGAGTCAAGTATCATATGGTCTCACTTATTTGTGGAGCATAACAAATAACATGGAGGACATGGAGAGATGGAGAGGAGAGGGAGTTGAGGGAAACTGGAAGGGGAGATGAACCATAAGAG
The DNA here is from genome assembly GCF_922984935.1 of Meles meles. NCBI lineage: Eukaryota > Metazoa > Chordata > Mammalia > Carnivora > Mustelidae > Meles > Meles meles. The sequence goes on along the minus strand of NC_060072.1, from coordinate 13,920,289 downwards.
ACTATGGACTCTGAAAAACAACCAGAGGGTTATGAAGGGGCGGCAGGAGGGGGGGGGGGTGGGAGGTTGAGGAACCAGGTGGTGGGTAATAGGGAGGGCACGTACTGCATGGAGCACTGGGTGTGATGCCAAAACAATGAACACTGTTATGCTGTAAATAAGCAAATAAAAATTAAAAAAAAAATAAAACAGCAAAAAACAAAAAAAACAAAAAAAAAAACAAGTCCCTGAAACCAGTCCCAGGTAACAAAGCCCAAATACAAGGGTGGGTCAGGCCAGGTGGAGGTATTCAATCAGTGGGAGCGCATACTGTCTCCTTAGTTACCAAGGAGTATGGACCCTGCCCTTTGGGCACCTTTTGGGCGCCAATTCTGACCAAGGTGATAGGCTAATTCAAATATCTACTAGGGTAAATTGTAATTCAATTGGTCACCTAGCATGACTGTGCAGCTTTCTCTGTGTGTTACAATTTCATTGGCTACCTGTGCATGGCCAGGCCCAACCACATGGCCTTTGCTCTATAAAAGTTAGTCTGTGAGGGAGAGAGAGGTCACCCTCTCTGTAAGGGGTGGCCCCGACCAGTCTGTTTGACGGTCGGTTTGATTCTCGATGCTTGGCGTGAAATAAAGCTTTGCTTAACCTTCGCTTTGTATCAGTCTCGCTCCTTTAATCACGGACCCATTATTGGGGGACCCAACATTGGGGACCCAACAATACCTGTTCTTGGGGTTCAAAACAAAACAAAAAAAAGATAACTTTGATTGTCAGTCCCATAAGGTTCACATAGAGTGGAGGTGGACTGCTTTCCTTATCAGCATTTGGTTAGAACAGAAAACACTCCCTATTTTGTTAGCAGTAAGAGATTCTGTATAGAAAATTAGATACTTATAAAACTACAGTAAGAGCCAAAGGGGAAAAAAGCCAAGGAAAGTGGCAGCTAGTTTTCAGTTATGCTGCTAGTTTTCCATCAGTCAGGAAGGCAAAGGACCTCAGCAGGAAGCTGCTGGCAGTAACTACAAACATCTTCAGTGCTGAGGTGGGTGAGTTGCAAGAAAAATGCCTGGAGGCTACTCAGAATCTCACATCTGCTGCAGCCCACAGATCTTCTGTTTCCAAAGAAGCGGTGACTATGATCCATCCATCCATCCGTCCATCCATCCATCCATGCATCCTGGTCTTCCAAAATTTGTGAAAATTCTTCACGTTGGCAAACTAGGTATCAGGAACTCTGGGATACGTGGTCAGCCTTCACAGTTTTCTGGCTCCTGCGACACAGAGATGAGCACAGAGGGGACTTGGCAGGGAATGGCATTGAGTTGTCAGCAGAAGAGTCGGGGTAGATTCTTGGAGAAGAGGATGTCAGACAAATGATACAAACGGTGCCCTTGGTCATAGTATTGTAAACACTTTCCTCAGATTATACTCCTGCCCTTTTTAAAATTAGTATGTAAGTGTTCAAAAGAAGCTTAACTTGTTTGGACAGCTTTGGGGGTCCTAGAAGAATTGGGACTGATTTCCTGAAGATATAAGAAAATGTGTCTGTTTTCAAATATAGGAGGAAAATGGGAGCCATGAACTATAGTTTGTGAGCTTGATGGAAAATTCTAGGAGAGTTTCTAGTTAAGAATACCAAGAAGACTGTACACACGAAGACACAGAAAAGTAAAGTGATTACAAAGAAACATCAGAGGTTTACTAAGAACAAAACATACCAAACTAGCCTTGTTTGTTGTTGAATTATTGAGGGGATTCCTAGTGTCACAGGGCATGTAGGTTTTAGTGTGTCATTTACCGAAATCTCATTATGCCTCTGTGAACAAATGATAAAATGTTGATGGCATTAACACTGAGTGGAATGATAGCTGAATGGCTGTGCCCTGGGAATGCTCACTAATAGATCAATGTCAGCCTAGGAAACCGGTCTCCGTGAAGGAGCTCCAGGTCTGTTTGGTTTTGTCCGGTTCAACATTTTTATCAATGTTTCATATGACAGGATTGATGGCCCTCTAATCAAATCTCAGGATGCTCTGAGGCTGAGGGGAACAACAAATGGATTGTATAATAGAATCGGGATTCACAAAACTATCAGTAGCCTGGCATGAAGGGAAGAAAAGAGCAAATTGAACTGCACTGGAAATAAATCTACAACGTTGCCTCTAGACCTCCAAACACTGTTGTGAGAGTAAGTGAGAGGGATGGCTTCATCAAGGACTCTTGGAAAAAAAGACTCGTGTCTTGTCTTTACTGGAAACAACCTAGAGTGCTAGATAATATATATTTTTTTAGATTTTATTTATTTATTTGACAGACAGAGATAATAAGTAGGCAGAGAGGCAGGCAGAGAGAGAGGAGGAAGCAGGCACCCTGCTGAGCAGAGAGCCCGATGCGGGGCTCGATCCCAGGACCCTGGGATCATGACCTGAGCTAAAGGCAGAGGCTTTAACCCACTGAGCCACCCAGGCGCCCCGAGTGCTAGATAATATTAAACAGTCAAAATAATGAAGTGACACGTTGGGTTGCATTTATAGACTTATTTTGAGTTGAATAATGCCCCACACATAGTATAAGCTTGGCAGATTACCACTTAAAATAATTTATGATTTAACATTTTTTGTTTTGTTTTGTTTTGTTTTTCCCCTGGAACCACTATGTTGAGTTATTCATGCATTCATCCAGCAGATATTTCTTGAGAACTAGAGCCAGGTTCTGGGTAGGTGCTGAGAACACATCAGTGAACAAAATAGACAAAATCTCTGCCGTGAGAGAACTGAAACATTTATTGAGCATCCAGTATGTTCCAGATACTGTGTGAAGGCTGTCAAGATGCGTATAGTTCCTGCTTTCAAGTTCTTGTTCAAGAAACAGATGTGGAGCTAGAATTACAACCCGGTAATGTTACGTGCATGTCTAACTCTAGAAAGAGGAGTGGCTCTGAGAAGGGAAACAGTCTAGGAAATAGTTGCAGTGGATGGAGCAGAGGTGAGTTAGTTCACGTGTGTGTAATGATTAGATAGTTGCTCGTTCTTGGTACCACATTTATGAATGTGTCTGAATAAGGCGACAAGAACAGTGGGTAAACCTCAAACCCGTACCATATAGGGCAATAGAGATGGAACTTGGATTTTGTTTATTAACCTGGAGATGAGAGATCCTAGGGGTAGGGCCAGCTTCATGGACATGCAATGTGCAAAATGTTGCTGTTTAAAATGAAAAATGGTCTTGTACTGTGTGGCTGAAAAGGATGGCTTTGGGAGCTGGCTGGACGTTTCAGAGCAGCAGAGCTGGGGTGACACAAGGAAAATTTTTCTGACAGAGTAGTTTATCAGTGGAAGGATATATCTGTGAAGTAGCAGATTCCTTTTCATTAGAGCCCTTAAAGCAGAAGCTGGGGAGCCCCCTTTCAATACATGATGAAGACTGACTCACTGATTTGTGTTTTGGACTGCATGGCCTCTGAGGTCAGGTAGCCCTGAGATTCTTCTGCTCTTAGATCTTCCATATGCTGCATTTAAAATTTTGCATCATGCATTGCTATTTTGCATTGTGTGTGTAAATCATTGCTTACTTAACTCCATTATGGACTTCTTAAGATCTTGAGGAAAGGGCTGGATGGTGTATTGGAGAAGTTGTAGATTTGAAATTTGTACCAGTACGAAAAGAGTAGTGTTCCTTTTGGGCAGGCTATTCACCTTGTCTGCAACTGAATTTCTACCTCTATAAAGTGAATGTAATAAAACTCATCCTGTCCTGTTGCTGTGAGGACAAGATATAGTGTGTGGATAAAGCATCTTGAAGAGTAACACACAAAATGGATGTACATTTAATGATAGTTACATTTATTCCATTCTTACATACTGCTATCCCTCTGGCGTCTGGCACTGAAGAAAGTACAGATCAGTTCTGTCTCCAAAGATACTTGTTGGGTGAAGGCCAAGTGCTCATTGAAATGCTATGGACCAACAAACCAGAGAACCAATGGTCACTGATTCTTTCCCCAAAGGGAGGAGGATTTTGCTCTATTTCATTTTCCTTTTTTTTTTTTTTTTTAAGCTCTCTCCACTGCTGCTTTGTGTTATTCCTGTTCTGGCTCTTCTGTGCTCTTGTTTCTGAAGCTGCTGGTGTCTAGATCTGTGGATTCTCAGCACCCTCTAGAGCCAGAAGAGGAATTTGTCTCACTTGAGAGAAGATAGATTTTCCTTCTTACGCAGCGGCTGGAGCAAATGAATGTGCCAAGAGGGAGATCTGGGAGAGGGAACGAGCAAGGGAAGATCCAGCTTTTTTTAACCCTCCCATCCCTATCAATGCACTTTTCTGATCACTTTCTCTTAGATGACCAGTCCCCAGGTGGATCTGAAGACAGGGAGCCAAAGAGGATGCAGAAAAGTTTCCCTTCTATTTTTTTTTTTAAGATTTTATTTATTTATTTGACAGAGAGAAATTACAAGTAGGCAGAGAGGCAGAGAGTGCCAAGGAAGGGTTTCAGCTCAGTCAATAAGAAAATGCCATCTCATTGTTCCTGTTGGTATTTATTCATTATTGATGAGGTAAACGTTTAAAGTTGTGTTAATGGTAACACACAGTTCTCATTTTTTTTAAAGAGTTTATTTATTTATTGGACAGAGAGAGAGATCACAAGTAGGCAGAGCAGCAGGCAGAGAGACAGGGGGAAGCAGGCTCCCCACTGAGCAGAAAGCCCGATGCGGGGCTTGATCCCAGGACCCTGAGACCATGACCTGAGCTGAAGGCAGAGGCTTAATCCACTGAGCCACCCAGGTGCCCCCACAGTTCCTGCTCCTTTGTGTCATATTGGGCAGATCTCAGAGATTTCGAGACACTTGCTGATGTTAAAATGTCCAGCCCTGTCAGCACAGTTTAAAATCTTATTCTTGGACACCTGGGTGGCTCACTGGTTTAAGCCACTGCCTTCGGCTCAGGTCATGATCTCAGGGTCCTGGGATCAAGTCCCGCATCGGGCTCTCTGCTCGCCAGGAAGCCTGTTTCCTCCTCTCTCTCTCTGCCTGCCTCTCTGCTTACTTGTGATCTCTCTGTGTCAAATAAATAAATAAAATCTTTAAAAAAAATAAAATCTTATTCTTATATCCAATTCAAAGCATCTCCCATTCCCACCAGCCCAGACTAGGGACTGGACCCTTTGACTTTTTTTTTTTTTTTAAAGATTTTATTTATTTATTTGACAGAGAGAGAGGTCACAAGTAGGCAGAGAGGCAGGTGGAGAGAGAGGAGGAAGCAGGCTCCCTGTAGAGCAGAGAGCCCGATGCGGGGCTCGATCCCAGGACCCTGAGATCATGACCTGAGCCGAAGGCAGCGGCTTAATCCACTGAGCCACCCAGGTACCCCTAGACCCTTTGACTTTTGCTTCTCCTTCATGCGTCTTCCCACTTTATTCTGATGCTTTGTATCTCTCCAAGATCAGGATCTGAAAGGAGGAATTAGAGGCAAGTGGTGAAATCATTTTTTCTTGGCGGGTATAGTTGATGGTTTTTCCCTGGCTGTGGTGGACTTCCACTGAGTTGCATATTTCAGAGATTCTGCAAGAACCTAGGGCTCCCCATTGTATGATTCCTGGATGAGGGAGAACCTTTGACTTGACCTCCTCTGAACAGCCACCTCCCTTCTGCCCCAGGGGATACATTCCAGAGTACCTTATTTCTACGGTCGGTCACCTCACCTGTAGGCTAGGATCCGTGCAGGTGGACCTGTAGGCTAGGATCCGTGCAGGTGGGAAGGAGGGGTTGCTGGGAGGATAAGCTCAGCTCTGACCAACGCTTAATTTCCAGGTGACCCACACCAGGAAGTGAGGATAAAGCTGCTCTGCTACCAGCTTCTCTCTTTGCCCTGCCACTGGTCCATTTCTTTCTATTCCCCTTACTCAAATATACACAGAGGAGGGAAACAGAGAGACGCTGGTCAAGGGTACAGAGTTTCATTTCTGCAGAACGAATAACTTCTGGAGATCTAATGTACAGCATGGTGACGAGAGTTAACAATACTGTATTATATACACTTGAAATTTGCTGAGAGGGTAGATCTTAAGGATTCTCACTACACAAGCAACACACAAATGGAAGGAAGGAAAGAAGGAGGGAAAGAGGGAGGGAAGAAAATGGTAACCATGTACAGTGATGGATGTGCTAATTAGCTTGATTGTGAACATCATTTCACAATGTATACATATATTGAAACATCAAGTTATGTACAATTTCTGTTTGTCAATTATACTTCAGTAAAGCTGGGGGGGAAATAGACATGGAGGGAAGATGAAAAGCCACTCCTCCGGCAGATGCCCACAGGGCAAGGGGATGCTGGGCTTCCATGTTGCAGCCAGACACAGGATCTACAAGTGGTCCTTTCAGAGCACCCCCCAGTTTGACTTGGGTGGAGAAAGAACACCATAGAGGGGAGAGGGGAAAAAATACAGTTTTTCTCCCCTAAAAGCAATGGCTCCATTGTTAGAATTTTGAAATTCTAACAAATTTCAATTAATTGAGGCAATCATTGTCAAATTTCTAGTCTTTTCTTTCTGTAAACAGGAGGGGGCATAGATGAGCATTGGTCATCATCCTGGAGGGGCCTTGTCATAATAAGAATGGAGAGGAGTCCCATGCTCACAATGCAGGTTGCACAGTGCTCATTGCACTCAGTTTTAGGACATTAGCTTGTGGTTTCTGTTATACCTGTTTAGATGCAGGTGATCTAGAAAAAAAGAAATTAAGGGTGAGGATCTTAGAAGGCTAAGAAAATAAGATCCAAGGAAATAGGGGAAAGCATGTAGAATGGGCTGGAAGATCTCCCTTGGTGTGTCACTTCAGGAAGATAAAGATATGTCTATTCCTTCCCCCTACATGGATATTTTAGGTTTCAAGCAATCCAGCACTTTGAAACTGTGTGGGCTCCTTAGTTAGCAGGTAACGTGGTGACCACACCATCAGTATTCTTCCTACATATTCTTTGTAGTAGTTTTTTGTAGTGTCAGAAACATCGTTACTCTTTGTGCTGCATTCCAAGCTTTCCTAGTGTGTGGCCATTGGAAGTCTATGAGCATCCTTCTGGAAACCTAATGGCAAGAGAACATATGCCCAAAAGACCACTGTGTACCTAGTCACCTCTTTTTCTTTACAGTTTCCATTTTGTAACTGCCTTTCTATGACTCTTTTCACAACCCCAGCTTTCCAGAGCCGACACATAGGCAGCAAATGGAATCTATAGTAATTTGCCTCCCCCACTGGCACTCTTCAGAGCCCTAGGGTGTTATGTAACCCATACAGGATGTGACATAAAATGAGTGCTTAATAGATGTCCTTCAAATTGAATTCAAACATAGGAAAATGTGATGGTGTGGAGGTCAGTTCCACTGACTTTCCTCTGTTCTGTTTTGCTCATAAAAGCAAGTTCCCACAGTACATTTTACTAATGATTCAATTGATGAATATTTGAATATTTGCTTTACATGCAATATTGGGATTCACAATAAGAGCCTGCAACAGCAGCTCTCAATCTTAACTTCAGCTCTACATTAAAAATACCTAGGGCTTGCACACCCAACCTATTTACACAGAGGACCTTGAGAGTAAGACCCAGACTTCAGTTTTTTTGTTTTTTGTGGGTTTTTTGGGGTGGGGGGGGGTTGTTTCATTTTTCTTTAAAGGTTTTTCAGAAGTTTCTGGTAATGCAGCCAAAGTTGAGAAACAGTATTGTAAAGTACTACAGAACTGTGTGCTCCAAATTCAGAAGTCTGTCAATTTCCCTTTCCCATTAACTCTTTATCATTCTTGGTCCTTGACCCCATCTCAAACCTCCACAGGCCTCCACAGGACCAGCAGAAGTGCCCTGATCCTCTTTTTTTTCCCCTCTGCATAACACAGCCCTAGTGAAGATGGAGGGCTGGGTGGCACAAGGGTGACATCTAGTGGTGAAAATAAATCTGTCAATTATCCCATTTCCTGGAAAATTACAAGAGAAAGTCCCCGATGGAACTGGGTCTGCATGCATCCTTGCACTGGCTACATGGTGGTTTTCTGTCCTGTGGAATTAATGACGTTCCGAGAAGATCACCAGGCTGAACTCCTTTTTTGGAAACCACAGAGGGGAGGGGTTTTTTTGTTGTTGTTGTTTTTGTTTAAAGAGTTTATTTATTTATTTGACAGAGATCACAAGTAGGCAGGCAGAGAGGCAGGCAGAGAGAGAGAGAGGAGGAAGCAGGCTCCCTGCCGAGCAGAGAGCCCAATGCGGGGCTCGATCCCAGGACCCCGAGACCATGACCTGAGCAGAAGGCAGAGGCTTTAACCCACTGAGCCACCCAGGTGCCCCCAGAGGGGAGGTTTTCGTCTTTGATGAACTCAGCCTTCACCACCTTCATGGTGCTTTGCCTGCCCTGCCTACAAGACTCACTGTTCCCAGCCCTTAGATCACTCACAGGCATAGCCTGATCACCCTTTGCCTCAAGCCTGGCGCGCACACCAAGCATGCTTTCCCTGTTTTACTCTCGTTCCCACTGAGCAACTCCAAGTGCTTTGTGTGAAAGTGGGCTCACCTGACTAGGCCCCTCAAGTGGCCAGCAGATGGGAGGCATGTTCTCTGCTTCTCAGGCACTCACAGGCCCTCCCCATGCTCCGTACCTCCTTCCACTGATACCTCTGCTGCCTTCCCAAAGGTAAGGAAGGTGATGCCCATGGGCATTATATTGGGTTGCTAGGGCTGCCGTAACAAGGGACCACAGACGGGGTGGCTTAAGCAACATAAATTTATTTTCTCACACTTCTGGAGGCTGGAAGTCTTGATCAAGGTGTTGGGTGGCTGCTTCTTCTGAGTCTTCTCTCCTTGCCTTGTAGATGGTTGACTTCTTCCTGTGTCTTTATATGGTCTTTGCTCTGTGTGTGTCTGTGTCCTAATCTCTTATAAGGATACCAGGGATACTGGGTTAGGGCCCACCCTAATGACCTCATTTTAACACAATCACCTTTTAAAGGCCTTGTCTCCAAATATACTCATTTTGAGGTACTTGGGGTTAGGGCTACAACAGATGAATTCAAAGTGGGGGGAACACAATTCAGCCAATAATGGACATGTTTGGCTAATATGCAAGATGGAATCTGGTAGACGAATTCTCCTTCCTTTTCCCCCTTTTTCTCTTGGAAACACATTAATTTTAGGAAGCCTCTCAGCATGACTTTGCAGACCAAGTAACCTCTTGGTCTCGTAAAAAGCTGTAGCCATCTCTGTTCTCCTTCCTTACCACACAACCCCATTTCCCTCACTCCCTTGAGATAGAGCTCCCTCGTGAAGTGTTTGCATATAGGATTTTTCTTCAGGGTTTATATTCTAGTGGTCCCCATCTTTCATATGAATTTCTCTGGGGTCACCAAGCTTAGGCACAATGAGAAATTTCTGAGCATTGATGCTGTGATTTTCTTCTATTGCATAAGAATAATTCCGTGCAGCCAACCCTAAGTACCTAGTCTGCACAAGGTAACATAGAGATACAAGAACAAATGAGACATGATACTTGTGATAGATAATACAGGGGTTTTAGAAGAGGCATAGGTAAAAACAATCTTAACACAACAGGAAATTATTTTTAAATTCTTAAAGATAGATTCTTAAAAACTCAAAATCATGAGAGTTGTGAAAGGGGTAAATTCCAAGGTGTCTGAAACAGATGTAAGCTTAGGACCTCACTCAAATTTTTCTGAATTAAAATCTCTGGTATGTGTGACAAGAAATCTGCATTGTTAACTATCTCCCCAGGAGAATTTCATGGGTGCTAAAGCAATGCTGTCCACACAGTTTGCATAGTGCTCTGCACAGAGTAGGGATCAAAAAGCATTGCCTAAGTCAGTGAACGAAAGTATGAGCCAATAGGGCATTTATTGGCAAAGGGACCCCACACCTTCCATAGTCTTCTGGATTCCAAATCCAGTGCTATTTCCCTGAACCCCACTGCACAGCACCATTTAGGATTCCTTAAGTTAGGGAGGCATTAAGCCATTGTCAGAAATGGCCCTCTGCTGTTCTTCATTCTGGAAGCTTTTTCTTAAAGCTGCCCAAACTCAGACCTCATGCCTGCAGATCTTACAGCTCAGCCTGTCCACGGAGCAGGTAGCTGGCCTGAAGCTTCGTGAGGCAGTTAAGATAAAACTCCCCAGTGTCACCAGGGACGGTTGTTCCCAATAACATCTTTCATAAAAGATCTGGAATCCTCCCATTCAAATAGCCTTTGTCCTGAGAAGAGGGGGAAAAAAAACTTTATGATTACTTCCTAATAAAAGTCTGCAGTAAGCTTGGTTTCTGCAGAGCATACTATGATGGCTAATAACCTTTAGGATCATCCAGCTGATCATGGCTTTGATTCAACCCTGAATTCTGCTACTATTGGCTCTGGGGAGAACTGCTAACTTCTCTTAATGGAAAGGGACAAAGAAAGGCCATTTTTGGATTTGTGAGGTCACGCACAGCTCGGGCAGCATGGAATTTATTGAGTTTGCTGCCAGCTCAAGCTGTTTCCTCAAAATGACTGTCTCTCTAGGGAAAGATATTATGCTAATATTGTTAGAGGCTCCGAGGTCAGGCTATAAAACAATATTTATCTGCTCTTTGGTTGGCTTTATTTTTCGTTTTGTTTTCATGGTTGTTTAAAATGTGGAAAAATTGCACCAAATAAAAAGACTAAAGAAAGAAAGGGAGGGGAGTGGAGAGTTAGCAAAGAGCAAGTGGGCAGAGTAAACCGACGGGTGAAAAACGTGATCCAGTGAGAGAGGAAGAAAATTTAGGTCCTGACTCCCAACTTTTTCATTTGAAGAGAGCATGGGCATAAGCTTCTCACTGTCCTGACGCCCCCCACAATTGTCAGTGACCTGTTTTCTTCTTTCCTAGGGGCCTGAAACAGGTATTGAGGGATAATCTTAGAGAATTTTAAATTGCCTGAGCACCGCACTGAGGCTCTCCAGAGACCACTGGAAGTACAATGCTGTTTAAAAGGGTGCAGCCACAGAAAAGGAATAAATCTCTGGATTGGCGCCTTTTCCTCTGTGTCTTCCCATCTCCCAGAAAAGCTTTCAGCTGAATCCTTCATGCTTCTCTTTTAGAAACACAGCTGCATGTAATCCCTTGCTTTTTAGGGGCCAGATCTTCCCAGCCTTGCATGGGGAGAGCAAGGATTCTGGACTCTGATCAGCCCCATTCTCCTCTCTCCCATTCCCAAATGAGGGAGACACTGAAAACCTGGAAGGTCAGGCAGGACCTCCCATGGGGCTCTAGGTTTCTTCTCCCCACCACACACCCCTAGAAGTAGAAGAATGGGATGTCCTCCCCCATTAGGAAATGTATTACAAGTGTAAGGGGCACCTATCTCTCTTCTGCTCAATACTTTGCCTTTGAGAAAAAGGGAGAGGAAAAAGCAAAAAGGAATTAATTGAAAAGGTTATTTTGACATACAATTCTGGTTACACCTATTATGTGGTTCACATGGCTAGCACGGTCAATTGTAAACACCCAGGCTGTGTCTTTTCTTCTCTTATATTCTCACTCTCTTTCCCCTGTCAGTCTTGATACTCTCCTATGAGGACCTACCTGCCAAATGAAGGTCAGGACATAATTTTAAAGTAAAAATTTTGCTTCTTCTTTGTATTTTTTTTAAAGATTTTATTTATTTATTTGACTGAGAGAGATCACAAGTAGGCAGAGAGGCAGGCAGAGAGAGAGAGAGGAGGAATCAGTCTCGCCGCAGAGCAGAGAACATGATGTGGGACTCCATCCCAGGACTCTGGGATCATGACCTGAGCCGAAGGCAGAGGCTTTAACCCACTGAGCCACCCAGGCATCCTGCTTCTTCTTTGTATTTAAAAAATGAAAAAAAAAAACGTTAGTTATGAAAGATAATTCAATATAGTCCTGCTTGGTTCTTTTTGCTTTTGTTGCCCTTTCTTATGGTGTCAAGTTCAAAAGATTGTATTGCCAAGACCAACGTCAAGGAGCTGACCCCTTTTGTTTTCTTCTAGGAGTTTTATGGTTTTGGGTCTTACATTCAAGACTTAAATCCATTTTGAGTGATTTTTGTGTATGGCATAATATAGGGATCCTGTTTCATTCTCTTGCATGTGGACATCCAGTTTCCCCAACACCATTTAGTGATGAGACTGTCCTTTCCCCATTGTGCATTCTTGGTGCCTTTATCATAAATTAATTCACCATATGCGTATCCATGGGCTTGTTTCTGGGCTCTCAATCCTCTTCCATTGGTCATGTGTCTGTTTTTATCCCAGTGTCATACCCTTTTGATTACTATGGCTTTGTAATATAGTTTGAAATCAGGAAGTGTGAGGACTCCAGCTTTGTTCTTCTTTCTCAAGATGCTTTGGGTATTCAGGGCCTTTGGAGACTGTCTTTTCTATTTCTATGAAAAATGTAATTGGAATCTTGCTATGGATTGCATGAAATTTGCACATCACTCTGTATGGGGACCTTTGAGTACCATTCCTGGCCTTTTTCCCCACAGAAGGCAAAATGACTTATTAGGGAGTTTTCAGCTCTGCTCTTTGGGATCTGCCCATGCACATATTTTCATCTGCTCTCTGCTGCCCCATCCAGGGAGGCATGTGAGTGTGAAGAATCTGTGCCAGTGTCAGGATGAATAAGTATGTCTTACTCAGGGTTAATTAACAAGAACACTTTACATAAGGCCAGGCCCATATTATTCCAGCTTCATCTGTAATAAGGGTGATATTTTTATCTCTATCTACTGGACATTTTTGCCCATCTCTTAGGTGGAGAAAGTAGACTGTCACTTAATCTCTTCCTAAGACCTTAAAGCAATCAATGCCAAAAGGGCAAGGCAGAGCCATGAGCAGAAAATGGATCCAGAATATTGATAGCAGACAAAATCCAGATGAAAAGGAACCAGATGCCCAGTGTGGGACTGCCCAGGCATTTGCCAGAGGCACTCTTCTTTAAGACACTTTACTCCCATCTACTGGAAAGTGGTCATGATGTGCTGATTTGCATAGAATGAGACAGTTTACTATCATCTTCTGGAAATTGTCACAATCTGGGTACAAATGGACAATGCCTAAGAAGAGATTGGTGCCCTCCAGAGTTGTACAATCTGTCCTGCAGGCAGAGACAGTAAGCACACCATGTTGCGGGGAAGGAGGACACCGATACACCAAGTTCCCTCTTCCCTTGTGTAAATCGGTCCAGTCCTTCACAGGCTGCTTACTGGATTGGCTTGCCCTGTCTGTGACTCAGTTTGGGCTCCAGGAACCATCCCTGTGATATCTATCTGAAGATGTCCAAGTTCTGCACAGATCAGCCTCTAACATTATCTTATTTTAGGTCTCAGATACCAGATCTTTCTCAGAACTACCAAGCACCTGACCCTACAGCTTGTTATCATAAATACCAGTCACCCAATCCCCAGTTTACTAGTGCTTACACAGCCCAGCTATGAGTCAGGATCCATGCGTAACCTCCACTCAGTTTTCCCCATCTCTGCAATAGCCTAGCATAGCAGGTACTCAAAAAGCTGGTGAATGAATGGATAAATAGATAAATTACCCCACATGTGTACATAGTGCAGCGTCCTCCATGAGTCACATTTGTCCAAAATTTATTCATTCATATATCACCTTTGTGCCTTTTCCCATACCCATATTGTTCCAGAACTATTAAATTGTTAATATCATTTAAACTGACTCACGTTTTTCCCTTAAATGTTTTGAGTAAAAATCCTAACTGAATGAAAAACTGTATCTTGATATCTTTGTATTATAGTAAAATGTTTGAATCTCACACCCCAGAACACCATGTCATGTATTAACTATTGTGCAAATATCACCCTTCGGGAAGCATCGCCCTAGGTCCTGGGGTCCATCATGAGCTGAATCAAGATCCCACAAACCCCCTGGTGCCAGGTGAATCGGGCTACCCACAGGCCTTGTCAGAGGCAGAACAGATTGTGACACTTGTTAGTAATAGGACAGGGAGAGCTGGTGTCTGGAACGACTAGCAGAGGTAGGCCACAGGCTCACAGGCCCACAAGCTCACAAGCTGTCAACCCATCAAAAGAAGACAGAGCCATGCCTGCCAGCCAGAGGAAATGAATCAGAACAATTATTCAGAGTCATTTGCCTGGAAGGGGGAGGAGACTTTTTTCTTCTTTTGCAGGAAATGCTTAGGTAAGCGTGACCCTCGCTGGGTGGGCTAGCAACTGCCAAGACATTGTCAGGAAACCCGGACGATTCCACGCTCTGCACTTCCTGATGAAGTCCCCTTGGCACCGGTTGTCAGGGCCGTCCAAGGCTCAGTGAGAAAGCTTCTGCTCAGCATCCCGACAGAAGACACTGCTTTCCGACATCTGCTGTGTTGCTGGGGAACAGGTGTCCCTGGGTGGCATAGTCCTGGGTGTAAGAAAGACTAGCCAGGAGAGGCAGCTGAGACTGACTTGCTTAGCAAAGCTGTGGAGGTCACTCTGCGGTTGGGAGGAGGGCGAGAGGAACTGCCACCCTCCTGGTTCTCATTGTGGGGTGCCTCGGGCTTACCTTAGTCCACAAAAAAATAAAAATAAGGGGAAGAAGATGCGCGAGGCACTGCTGGCTGCTTTAGGAATAGATACTGGATATCCATCTTTTACAGAATTTCAGAGTAAGCCTTGATTGGTAAATAACCAAATAATAAAAGCATCTGAGTTTACTGGGAGGCCACGGCATTTTCCAGGTATTTCTGAGACTTCCCAAAGACTGCTTTCTGTTCCAAAACCTGATTTGCCTTCCCCCTGGGCTTCTTTCTGAAACTCGAGATCATTCATGTTGGCAGCCTCAATTTCACGTCTCCATGGTCCAGCCTCTCAACCACTTTGCACATTGCCACACACACCTCACCCCCAGAGTAGACACAGGATCCTCCTTGAAGCCCCAAAACACAGCGGACACAAGATTGCTGTGTCAACTGTGTTTGGCCGAAGTGTAAGAATAACACGAGGACACTACTCTGTAACTGGACATCTGTTGTCACTCCTTCTAGGACACATCAGCCCTGCCCCTTCGCAGGTGCCAATTCCTGTCACTGTGGCCCCTTGCTGCTGACCTCAGGCCATGACATGGGGCTCATTCATCTAGTCAGACAAAAATCCCCCTTTAAAAGTACCGTATTTGCAATTCCAGGCCCCTTCTCTTTTTCCTCATCCTCGGGGCCTTGCAAGAAGAAGCAGAAAATCTTTTTAAAATGTAAAAGCAACTCACTGGAGATGTATCACCCATGGTGAAGATAGCCTTGTGATTACTAAAAGGAAAGTTTGACCATCCAGTCTAAAGTGTATGCCTTTGAAACTTGTCATTTGCTTTTACCTCTAAATAATAAATTATGTGTGTATTTATGTATTTAGCAGACCTGCATAACACCTGCTGAGTGCCAGGCAGTGTGCTGTGCAAATATTATCTCATTTAATCCTTGTAACAACCATAAGAAGCAGCGTCTGCTTTTACTCTCATTTGACAGATGAGACACAGAGAGACACAGAGACACAGAGAGACTGATTGACTTGTCTGATGTCACATGGCCAGCAAGTAGCAGAGCAGGATTTAACCCAGGTCAGTTGGCTCTGTAGTCAGTGCTCTTGACTACCTGCCACACTTTGCTTCAGTGGTCCCCATCCACACAGAGGGTGACCTACTCCCAAAGACAAGCCCAAGCTTACACAATGGGGTTTAAGAGGAGAAATGCTGTCCAGTGTGTCCCCTTTTCCCACTATCAAGGGTTCAGAAATACTGTCTTAAAGCTCCTCCACCAGTTACATTATCCAAATGGGTCTTTGTAACAACCCTGATGGTTGTATGTTCTCTCAATTTTACAACTGGGATAACTGAGGCACAGTAAGCCGCAGAGCTTGAATTTGACCCCCTACCTGGCTGACTCTTAAAAAATATGTCCTCTCTACTATACAGAGCACTGTGACTATGTGGTGTTACCAAAGATAGTTTTGTTTTAAACTTTGCTTCATTTTAAACCTTTTATCTGCAATGCTAAGTAAGGTTTGAACAGTTCAGAAGGAGAAAAACTGGATTTCAAAGAAAAGCTTATGCAATGATCAATTGCATAAGCAGTGTGTTTGAGCCATATGTGAAGGGAAAAAGCAACTTGCCACAGTTAGAATGTAAATCATTGGGCCAGGCTCATTGCTACACAGCTTTCTTATGCTTTCTGCCTCCATGTTCTCTTGCCCAATGATCTGCCATTCACTCACCGTCAGTGAGGATCTCTCTCAAATGCATTCATCTTCTTCAAATATGGCGATGATGATAGTAAAAATAATGCCTTCAACCTAGTCCTGTTCATCCAATGGATGTTTATTTAGGTGTTCACTCGAGGTGCTCATCTATTAGGATGTCTGAATTTGAATTGGGTGCCCACCACTTACTAGTTATGTGACCCTCAGCAAGTTATTTGACCTCTTTGTGCCTCAGTTCTTTGTTGTAAAGATAAAATGGAATATGAACTGTTAATAGCAGTACCTGACATGTAGGTCAGAGCTCAATAAATGTTAGTGGTTGTTATTATCATTTGCCAACCGTAACAGTAGGTCCTGGTGATAGAGATAAAAGGTACATGTAGTGTGGCTACAACTCAAATTAAATCATTATAACTGAGATGGAGTACATCTTTACCAAGACTGCACTTGGTTAAGCAAATATTGTGTGGGAGTAAAAAATTTACCCAACCAGTTTTTCTGTTTCTTTTCTTTTTTTTTTTTTTTTAAAGATTTATTTATTTATTTGACAGAGAGAGAGAGATCACAAGTAGGCAGAGAGGCAGGCAGAGAGAGGGGAAGGAAGCAGGCTCCCCGCTGAGCAGAGAGCCCGATGCGGGGCTAGATCCCAGGACCCTGAGACCATGACCTGAGCCGAAGGCAGCGGCTTAACCACTGAGCCACCCAGGCGCCCCCAGTTTTTCTGTTTCTTGACCAGTGCCTCAAAATCACAGGGATGCTATGGAAGCAATTCTGAAGTTATCTGCATATTTTTTCAATCTTGGCTCTATATGAAAATTAAGAATCCATGATGTGGGGAGAGGACAACTTCTGACAATATGTCAGACTGAGCTCATGTTGCAGGACTTTCTTAGGGTCACAAATACTAACTAAATTAAAACTGGAAAGAAATGAATACATAGTCTTTTAAGTACATACAGTTTCTCTCTGTTGTCCATGTTCTTGGCCTTATGTTGCACTCTAAAGGAATCAAAGGAAATACCTGGGTGCTAGAAACAAAACAAGAACTTGAAGCAGAAGTGTTAAGTAAAGGATAATGCTGTACTGGTCCACAGGATTACTGGTCTTATATATAGGTCCTATGAACTAGTGACTGAAATTTTTACAACCGCACGAGGGCAAGATACTTGACTTTGGGGAGAGAGAGAGAGAGAGAGAGAAAAAGAGAGAAAGAGAGAGATTGATTGAGCTGTAACTGAACCCCATGCATAAGGCTACAAGCTTTGAATACTATTCTATAAAAAGAAATACAAAACAACATGAAAAAGAGATAAAACTTCAGTCTCCAGCTCACAGAACTTTATGTATAACTCTGGGTGAGAAAACAAAGTCACCATAAGAAATATAAATGTTGAACCTGAGGGCACCTGGGTGGCTCAGTTGGTTATGTGTCCAACTCTTGGTTTTGGCTCAAGTCATGATCTCAGGGTTGTGGAATCAAGCCCCATGGGGGCTCCATGTTCAGTGGGAAATCTACTTGAGATTCTCTCCTTCTGTCCTTCCCCCTGGTTGCACACACTCTGTTTCTAAAATAAATAAATAAATAAATAAATAGTTAAAAAAAAAAAGAAATGTTGATCCTGAAGCATACATACTAATTGATCTGAATTCACATTATTATCAAAACTCAGAAAACCACCAAATAAGAAATAGAGGCAAAGTTTGTTTTGGAATTAATGTGACCACAAGGATCTTAGCAGCTAAAAATTCAAAACCACTCAGCAAGGATACTTCCAGGACACATGGACCTACTACAGGGGTAAGAAAATTTCTGAACATGAGTTCTCAATAAATTATAAATTAAAAATCAAAGTTATCATAGGGAAATTCAGTAGGAAATAAAAAGAAAAATTAACACAACATGAAGAAAACAAGCTGACAGAAAATAAATGATAATATGTAAAATAGAGACTAAAATGATAAAACAAAAATCATATTAAAAATAGGGAATATGGGAATGCCTGGGTGGCTCAGTCTATGAAGCATCTGCTTTTGCTCAGGTCATGAGCAAGGGACTCATGGGATTGAGTCCCACCTCAGGCTCCTTGCTCAGCAGGGAGCCTGCTTCTCCCTCTGTCTGCTGTTCCTCCTGCTTGTGTGCATGCTCTCTCTCTCTGACAAATGAATAAAATCTTTTTTAAAAAATAAGGAGTATGAACAAAGTGATATGCATATTTGAAAAATAAGCAAATAAAACTTTTAAGAGTAAAAAGTATAGTCATTAAAATTGAAAACAGCATGCTGGATCTAAATAGAAGACTAGATACAGCTGCAAAGAGAATTAATAAACTGGAAGATAAACCTCAGGAAATAAAGTAGATTATGTCACAGAGAAATAAAACTATGAGCCATTTTTAAACAAGGACATAAGAAGAATGTTTAAGTGTACATTGTAATAGACATTTCAGAAAGAGTGAACATAAACATTTCAAAAGGAAAGAATAAAAAGATGAGAGAGAAGTAATATATGAGGAGATAATCACTAAGAATTTTCCTAAAGTAAACAAAGATAATTTGAAACACACACTGAGTTTTGAGGAGAGAAAATAAAAACCATCCCATACCTTGACACATCACAGTAAAACTTTTGAATCTTAAAAGCAATGAGAGAGAAAAAACATTACCCTACAAAAGAATTATAATTAGATTGACTGCAAAGTTCCTATAAACAGCAATAGAGACCAAAGATATGTAAAATGGTATCCTCAAAGTTCTTACTAAAATAAGTGCCATCCTGGAATTCAATGCCAGCTCTCATATTCAAGAACAGTGATGAAACACTACATTGGTGAGCATGCTAGAGCAATTAGGTCTAACCATTGTCCCCAGAGAGCAGCAAATTAGGGGCACCTGGGTGGCTCAGTGGGTTAAAGCCTCTGTCTTCAGCTCAGGTCATGAGCCCAAGGTCCTGGGATCGAGCCCCATGGGCTCTCTGCTCAGCGGGGAGCCTGCTTCCTCCTCTCTCTCTCTGTCTGCCTTTCTGCCTACTTGTGATCTCTGTCAAATAAATAAATAAAATCTTTTTTTAAAAAAAAGAGCAGCAAATTAAAATGACACTGGAAATCACTGTAAACCAGTATTTATGGAGTTAGAATTTCCCCAAAGAAAACAAAACTGTCTTTTTCTCTCTAGAGAAAGGAGGAAACTCATGGCAGATATATCAGGACTAATTTTAGGTTCTTAACCTACTCCATCCTCTCACAGCAAATCTCTTCTTGGAGACAGGCTGGATTCATATTATAGGCAGGTGACTGGACTGATCTGAGAATCCCTGATTGAAGACACACGTAGTTGTCTGGATTGGTCAGGAAAACTGCAATTTTCACAGTCTCAAAGAGCTTATGAGATACTGAGATAAGAATGAAATAGGTAAGTTTATAATCACTATACAGAGAGGGCATGCTCTGTAAAGGAGGAAAGTGACATCCCATGGCCACTCAGAGAGGAGATGTCTAAATTCTCATTGTCTATAAGTTCAGACTTAGCTTGACATTCTGTCCTTCAGCATCATGTCCCATCATAACTTCTCCAAGATAATCTTTCACTACTCCCTAAACTAGCACTCTCCTCCAAAAGGTTGGACCATGCACTAACCCTTGAAAACAAGTCCCATTTTAAAAAATACATATTAAGAAAATATAGGTTGTTTGGTGGTTGATTAGTTGACTGAATAAACAAAAGCAATTCATATCTCCTTATGTCTTAGCATCTCAGTTGTGCTAAATTGCTATAGATAGATTATAAGCCAGGTTGTAAAGAAAGAGAAATCTCTATTATACAAGCCATGTGACATAACATCCAGATTGTGACAACTTTCATTAAAGCATATATGGTACAGTACAGAAGTTCAGATGCAAGCTTTGGAGGCAGGTTTCCTGAGATCTAATTCTAATTCTACTGTTAGCTCTGTGACCTTAGGTAAGATACTTAATTTATTTGTGTCTCAGTACCAAACCATAGGAATAAAATTAAGGCCTTACTCATATAGTACTTGCAATAATTTAATGAAGTAATATATGTAACATTAAAATGTGCCTGATACATGACACATACTCAATATAAATTAGCATGCATTGCTATTATTTTTATTAACACTTAAACAACATAGAACATGGAAGAAATATCTGCTATTCCATTTACATATTATTGGAGGTAAGAGAAAGGCATCTAAATGAAGATTTGGAGAGAACCATACAATCTCCCAATTTTCTATAATTCTACACCAACTCACAAAATAGAGAGAAACTGCCAAGACTAGATACCAGGTTTCCTGATTCTCAATCTCCCATTCATTCTGTCAGCTCCATCACTGTTATAATCCAAGTCTCCTGGCTCATAACCAAACCAACATTTTCACACTTTATTATTATTATTACAACAGGTATTATACTTACCCGACAACCACTGCTATCATTGCCTCTATTACCACAACCGTAACTAAATCCACTGTTGTGTTAACCTCACTACCTCCCCACTAGAACCATTTACGATGTACCAGCCTTGTGCCAGACACTTTAAAAAAAAAAGTATTATCTCTAATCATTACAACTCTGTAAAAAATGTACTTATCTCCCCATTTTACAGATGAGAAAATTGTTAAGTAGTTTGCTTACCCCTGACAGTCAGTGGGCAGAAGGGTCAGGATTCATATCTAGATACTGCTAGCTCTCAAGACCATACCTTTTCTATTCAACCAATCGGCCTCTCTACCTAAGATGTACTTGAGTACAATAGAACAGATTTTTACCAGAATTTCACAGCTGTTTCTCTCAGCCAGCAAAACAGATTGCTCCCAGTTGCTGAGCCTGATGATCGGTGCCAATTTGTCAAACTGCCAGTAGCATTTTAATGATTTAGAAAAAGCGCAGGCTGATGGCTTTTTCTACACCCAGCAGATGCTTCTGTTCCAAGAACTGTAACAGCATCAAAGTGGAGCGTTCCCACTGACTCTCAATGTTTCCTGCAAATGACAAGTCTGTGGACGTCATCTGGGGACCAAGGGCAAGGATGAGCTCTGTCATTCTCATCTGCCGGGAAAAGGGAACAAAAAAACCAACCAAGATAAAGCCACCATGGCCTGGGAATCTGGCAGAAGATGGCCTGAAGATCGGTTTGAGATAAGTCCTGTCTTCCTCCTGGTGTTTGGAAAGCCTTGAAACTTCAGCTTTCTCACTTTGGCTCCTCTGTTCCAACTCTTGGCATAATTACTTGATGAAGTGCATCCTGAGATGATGGCCTCACTGAAGTCTATTTGACAAGATACAAAGCAGTAATGGGGAGGAGAAAACTGTGCAGCAAGGAAGCTACAGATAAATGGGGCCTTTCCTCAAGAGAGTGTGAAAAATGGGAGAGTGATGGTAGCCATTTTGCAAGGTATGGGACTTATGGACTCATATTTCTTTTAGAACTTGGTGATTGTGCTTCAAAATGATAGAGAAAAATGAGCAAGTGACTGCACACCAAATATAACCCACCTTTCTGAGAGCAGGAAACAGGAGCCCATGCTCATGCCTCATGTGGCATTTCTGTGCAACATTTGTCATCTGGGCTGGGGAATTCACATGTCTTGGAAACCTCTGCAGAGTTTCAAAGGATGTGCTTTGAATTCTGAGTTATTTACAAATCATTCAAATTCTCATTTTCCAAATGGTTGCTAAATCTTATCAGGAGTTGATTTTCTTTTTTTTTTTTTAATTTTTTTAATTTGACAGAGAGAGAGATCTCAAGTAGACAGAGAAGCAGGCAGAGAGAACGGGAGAAGCAGGCTCCCCGCTGAGCAGCGAGCCGGACGTGGGGCTCGATCCCAGGACCCTGGGATCATGACCTGAGCTGAAGGCAGAGGCTTTAACCACCCAGGTGCCCCTCAGGAGCTGATTTTCTAAGGCAGGTCTAGCATCTGAGCATCCAAGGGAGCATGGAGGAATTTTGAGAGGCTCTAGGAAAAGAGAGCACAATGAAAGTGTAGGAGTGGTAAACTTCCAGGTAGAGGGAGTTACCTATATCAGATTGTTAGCAGCCTACGTGGTGATGGGTGCTGCTGCTGCTGCTGACAACAATGATATCATAGCAGCCCTTCCCACTTGCAAAGCATTTAGTCTAGGTCAGACCTATGCTTAGAATTTCCATGTACAACAGGTGTCATATGTCTACAGAGGTCATAAGTTTTCTCCTCCCTCTGGCATCCCACATACTTTGCTTTTAGTCCCCTACCTTTCTTTCTTTTTTTTTTTAGGCCTCAACATTGAGAAGTATGGGTTGTGGGAGGCTCAGACCATGGAGAACACATGATCAAGTTTTCTGAACTAGAGGTATAGTTGCAGATGAGAAAAGAGTTTCCAGACTAGGGTAAAAAGAGAGTATCAGAGGGGACACAAAGCTCTGGTATTGAAGAGGGTCTCTAAGAAAAGAGTCTCCTGGCTGGACACCCTGAGACCTGGCTCTATTCATTTTTTGACTAAGGTTTTTGACTGTCATAACAAAATATGATGGGGGTGCTTAAACAATAGAAATTTATCTTCTCATGACTCTAGAGTCTAGAAGTCCAAGATCAAGGTGTCTGTAGGGTTGGTTTCTTCTGAGGTCTCTCTTCTTGGTTTGCAGATAGCTCTCTTCTCCCTCAGTGTATCTGTTGTCCTAATTTCCTCTTCTAATAAGGAGACCAGTCATTCTGGATTAGCTTCTACCCTAAGACCTCACTTGAACTTAAGTTTCTCTTTCAAAACTCTATCTCCAAATAGTCACCTTCTAATGTACTAGGGCTAGTGCTTTTACATATAAACTTTGGTGGGCACATTTTAGCCCATAACAATGGCCTAAGGGACAAGGAGCACAATAAAACCATAGGTAGTTTAAGGAAAGAGGGTAAAGTACAGAGGATTTGCTAGATCCTCTTTCCCAATAGTATAGGAAAGCAAGAAGACCCCAATGGCTATATGTTGTATCTATGCAGGAAAGCATGAGTTCACCTCACAAAATTTGTCAAATTAAGAGTGGCCAAGCCCTTGGTACCTGAGAACAGGTCAGACATAGCACAGATAGGTGGAGGCTCTAAAAAACTGTGTCATCAGGAAAAAGAATGAAACAATGGCATTCTACCTAAGATATGAACAAGGACATCTCAGAGAATGTCAACATGTATAGATATTGATAACCAATCTTGCCATTTATGTAACACTTACTATATGCCAGGTGCTATTATAGATTATAGCTTCATTTGATCAGATCATTTAATTCTATCAGCCCTACAAAATAGCTATTATTATTACCCCCATTTCACAGATAAGAAAACTGAGTCATAGAGAGAACTTGCCCTAGGTTACAGGCAAGGAAGTGGCAGAACCAGATTTCAAGGCATAGGCCAAGCTCTTAACCAGAGCTAACATTAATCACTACCCAACAACATGTCCACACAGGTGATAAAAATGTCAAATGCTTCTATATCTATTGGCATAAAACTGGTAGTCTTGGACTTAATACCCTCTTGGTGCACTGTCTCCAAAGCTCCACCCCTAGGAGCCCTAGCTCAAAATCCACACAGTAAGGTTAGCTCCAGGGTCTTCCAGACTCCTGTTCCAGCTCTGCAGGTCCCACTGTTCAGACTGATGAGAGCCTGTACCATAGTGGTCGTTAAATATCTTGGACATTATTCCTGCCTTGTACTCCTGTATCATGTTGCCTCTCATGGGCCAAAATGTCCCCACCATGCCTTGGTGCTAGGAAACACATTTTTCAGGATCAGCTATAGCCACAACCCCCATAGACAAGTGTGTTCATCTAAAAAATTCCTGCTCATGCTACATGTCCAACATATGTCAGCAAAAAGTCTCTGGTCATCATAGTAATCAGGGGCCCAGCTGATGAAGCCTCCATCCTAAGGTGTGTATACATAACTACCAAGGGAGAATAAGGCTGTGACATGTCAAATGCTGACTCTTAATTCTCCTACCAGGAAGTGACATATGCCATGTCCACATACATTTTATTGGACAATGTGGATTACAGGACCATGGCTATCTTTAAAGGGCCAATCCTACCATGTGTCTAAAAGACAGAAAGTAGAAATATTTGGCAAGGAACACTGGAGAACTTCTCACAGCACGATGGCACGGTTCCAATAGGGGATGTCGAAGACCAAACATTCCAAGAGGCAGAAAACAAAAACCAGCTTAAAGTTAGCACAGAATCACATCCACAATATTCTTTTTTTTATTTTAATTTTAATTTATTTATTTGACAGACAGAGATCACAAGTAGGCAGAGAAACAGACAGAGAGAAGGGAGGAAGCAGGCTCCCTGCTGAGCAGGGACCTGGGATCCCAGGACCTGGGATCATGACCCGAGCCGAAGGCAGAGGCTTTAACCCACTGAACCACCCAGGTGTCCCACATCCACAATATTCTAATAGTTGAAGTAATGACAAGGCCTGGCCAGACACAAGGGAACACAATAGTGTTCCCTTAAATTCATGTCCATGCAGAATATCAGGAATGTAACCTTAACTTGTAGGGTCCTTGCTGATGTACTAAGTAAAAATGAGGTCATACTGGATTGAGGTGGGCCCTAAATCCAATGACTAGCATCCTGGTATAAAAGGGGAGACATGGAGACAGAGATGCAGGGGAAAAACCCATGTGGTAACAGAGGCAGAGATGGGAGTGATGTACGGGCAAGCCAAGGAACACCAAGGATTGCCAGCAACCACCAGAAGCTGTGAGAGGCAGGGACTTTCCTCCCTGAGTCCCCAGAAGGAACTGACTCTGCAGAATTAGGACTTCTGGCCTCCAGAATTATGAGAAAATAAATTTCTGTTGTTTTAAGCCTTTCAATTTATGGTAATTTGTTACAGCAGCCTTAGAAAACTAATAAACAGGTGGAGAAATAAACTCCACCTCTTGATGAGTGTGAAAGTCACATTGCAGAAGAGAAAAACAATGATGACAGATATTGTCAGGGCCTCATTTGGAAAAGCAGAACCTGCTACTAGTGTTCATATCTCACACAGTAATAGGCTCAGGAGCTATCCTCTGGTTTCCTCTTACTTTAATAATCCATATGTTCTATTTTTTATATGTTCTATTTTTATATATGTGCGTGTGTGTGTGTGTGTGTGTGTGTGTGTGTGTGTGTGTGTGTGTGTGTTCCTTGCTATCAAGCTCCCAGTATCTTCTTTGGAAAGTGTCGGGGTGTGAACAAACCATCAATATTTTTTTCTCTGGGTTAGGGCTACAGCTTACACCTCAACCAGCAGGTTTCACTGTCCTTTCTGTCAGACTGAATTCCAAATTTTTTCTCAGTAGGATGTAAAGATTGAGCAACAGTTTTGATAATTTCTGAGCTCCTGCTGTGGCTGAGATGAAGGAACCATAATTTATCACCAAGGGGTTGGTGGATGCTGCTGCCACTTCTCTGCACAAAGCACCAGGGCCAATCCAGCCCAAAGCTAGAAGACCACAGGAAATGGGCATATATAACAGCTACTCAATGGGTCTGAAAAGATAGAGTGTGTTCCAAGCACTGAAGAGGCTTCTGTAAGTCTCCTGTGCCTTCTGAGTATGCCTCAGGAACCTGTTCTCTACTGTTTACCAGGAATCTGAGATTTAAGGCTTGAAGCTTAAAGACCATGGAATTACTGGCATCTCATCAACTGAGCCAGTGGATGTGGATAAGCTTTGAAAGATGTAACAAGTAAAAGCAGAGATTATCATGGATGCTTAGTGTTGGACCATGATGGACTTCAGCTCCTAACAAATCTTTGCACCATAACCCTCCACTAATAGGGAACTCACTACCATATAAATGTGTTAGAGACCCAGCCAACAGTGGTGAGGAAGTTTGCTGTCTGTCCAGGTAATTTAGTGGCAGGCAGAGGAAGTAGAAAGTCACCCATGAGATGACAAAAGTCCATACCTTTGCTGTGCATGGATGTAATCATTAAACCTGCCTGATGAGAAGTCCTTTGTTGAAAATCCAAAAACGTTAGCCCAAGATGCTTGAACCACAGGACAGGTTTCAAACAGGATTAAATGTAAAACTATCCTGAGGGAATATCTTTACAATCAAGTGGTCATGGCTCCCTCTTCCCATTTCCAAACAGAAAGGAAATATGAAAAATTTCTGCCAATGTTGAGTTTACTAGGGAAAAAAATTACAAAATACATGAGCAAATGAATCTTCATGAGAACATATGATGATAGGAAAATTATCTGCCCCTTCCTGTTAAACTGGAACTAATATAATAAATCTAAGAACTGTAAGTATATTTAAAATGAACAAAGTAATATGAAATAAAAATATTGATAGATGGGAGACTGTGGGGGAAAAGCTATTTATTTTTTTTTTTTTTTTCATTTTATTTATTTTTTCAGCGTAACAGTATTCATTCTTTTTGCACAACACCCAGTGCTCCATGCAAAACGTGCCCTCCCCATTAACCACCACCTGTTCCCCCAACCTCCCACCCCTGACCCTTCAAAACCCTCAGGTGGTTTTTCAGAGTCCATAGTCTCTTATGGTTCACCTCCCCTTCCAAATTTTTTTTTTTAATAAACATATAATGTATTTTTATCCCCAGGGGTACAGGTCTTTGAATCGCCAGGTTTACACACTTCACAGCACTCACGATAGCACTTACCCTCCCCAATGTCCATAGCCCCCTCCCCCTCTCCCAATCCCACCTCCCCCCAGCAACCCCCAGTTTGTTTTGTGAGATTAAGAGTCATTTATGGGTTGTCTCCCTCCCAATCCCATCTTGTTTCATTTATTCTTCTCCTATCCCCCTACCCCCCCATGTTGCTTCTCCATGTCCTCATATCAGGGAGATCATATGATAGTTGTCTTTCTCCGATTGACTTATTTCACTAAGCATGATACGCTCTAGTTCCATCCACGTCGTCGCAAATGGCATGATTTCATTTCTTTTGATGGCTGCATAGTATTCCATTGTGTATATATACCACATCTTCTTTATCCATTCATCGGTTGATGGACATCTAGGTTCTTTCCATAGTTTGGCTATTATAGACATTGCTGCTATAAACATTCGGGTACACGTGCCCCTTCGGATCACTATGTTTGTATCTTTAGGGTAAATACCCAGTAGTGCAATTGCTGGGTCATAGGGTAGTTCTATTTTCAACATTTTGAGGAACCTCCATGCTGTTTTCCAGAGTGGTTGCACCAGCTTGCATTCCCACCAACAGTGGAGGAGGGTTCCCCTTTCTCCGCATCCTCGCCAGCATCTGTCATTTCCTGACTTGTTAATTTTAGCCATCCTGACTGGTGTGAGGTGATATCTCATTGTGGTTTTGATTTGTATTTCCCTGATGCCGAGTGACGTGGAGCACTTTTTCATGTGTCTGTTGGCCATCTGGATGTCTTCTTTGCAGAAATGTCTGTTCATGTCCTCTGCCCATTTCTTGATTGGATTGTTTGTTCTTTGGGTGTTGAGTTTGCTAAGTTCCTTATAGATTTTGGATACTAGCCCTTTATCTGATATGTCGTTTGCAAATATCTTCTCCCATTCTGTCAGTTGTCTTTTGGTTTTGTTAACTGTTTCCTTTGCTGTGCAAAAGCTTTTGATCTTGATGAAATCCCAATAGTTCATTTTTGCCCTTGCTTCCCTTGCCTTTGCCGATGTTCCTAGGAAGATGTTTCTGGGCTGAGGTGGAAGAGGTTGCTGCCTGCGTTCTCCTCAAGGATTTGGATGGATTCCTTTCTCACATTGAGGTCCTTCATCCATTTGGAGTCTATTTTCGTGTGTGGTGTAAGGAAGTGGTCCAATTTCATTTTTCTGCATGTGGCTGTCCAATTTTCCCAGCACCATTTATTGAAGAGGCTGTCTTTTTTCCATTGGACATTCTTTCCTGCTTTGTCGAAGATTAGTTGACCATAGAGTTGAGGGTCTATTTCTGGGCTCTCTATTCTGTTCCATTGATCTATGTGTCTGTTTTTGTGCCAGTACCATGCTGTCTTGATGATGACAGCTTTGTAATAGAGCTTGAAGTCCGGAATTGTGATGCCACCAACTTTGGCTTTCTTTTTCAATATTCCTTTGGCTATTCGAGGTCTTTTCTGGTTCCATATAAATTTGAGGATTATTTGTTCCATTTCTTTGAAAAAAATGGATGGTATTTTGATAGGGATTGCATTAAATGTGTAGATTGCTTTAGGTAGCATAGACATTTTCACAATATTTATTCTTCCAATCCATGAGCATGGAACATTTTTCCATTTCTTTGTGTCTTCCTCAATTTCTTTCATGAGTACTTTATAGTTTTCTGTGTATAGATTCTTAGTCTCTTTGGTTAGGTTTATTCCTAGGTATCTTATAGTTTTGGGTACAATTGTGAATGGGATTGACTCCTTAATTTCTCTTTCTTCAGTCTTGTTGTTGGTGTACAGAAATGCAACTGATTTCTGTGCATTGATTTTATATCCTGACACTTTACTGAATTCCTGTACAAGTTCTAGCAGTTTTGGAGTGGAGTCTTTTGAGTTTTCCACATATAGTATCATATCATCTGCGAAGAGTGATAGTTTGACTTCTTCTTTACCAATTTGGATGCCTTTAATTTCTTTTTGTTGTCTGATTGCTGAGGCTAGGACTTCTAGTACTATGTTGACTAGCAGTGGTGATAATGGACATCCCTGCCGTGTTCCTGACCTTAACGGAAAAGCTTTCAGTTTTTCTCCATTGAGAATGATATTTGCGGTGGGTTTTTCATAGATGGCTTTGATAATATTGAGGTATGTGCCCTCTATCCCCACACTTTGAAGAGTTTTGATCAGGAAGGGATGCTGTACTTTGTCAAATGCTTTTCAGCATCTATTGAGAGTATCATATGGTTCTTGTTCTTTCTTTTATTAATGTGCTCTATCACATTGATTGATTTGCGGATGTTGAACCAACCCTGCAGCCCTGGAATAAATCTCACTTGATCATGGTGAATAATCCTTTTAATGTACTGTTGAATCCTATTGGCTAGTATTTTGGCGAGAATTTTTGCATCTGTGTTCATCAAGGATATTGGTCTGTAGTTCTCTTTTTTGGTGGGATCCTTGTCTGGTTTTGGGATCAAGGTGATGCTGGCCTCATAAAATGAGTTTGGAAGTTTTCCTTCCATTTCTATTTTTTGTAACAGTTTCAGGAGAATAGGAATTAGTTCTTCTTTAAATGTTTGGTAGAATTCCCCTGGGAAGCCGTCTGGCCCTGGGCTTTTGTTTGTTTGGAGATTTTTGATGACTGTTTCAATCTCCTTACTGGTTATGGGCCTGTTCAGGTTTTCTATTTCTTCCTGGTTCAGTTGTGGTAGTTTATATGTCTCTAGGAATGCATCCATTTCTTCCAGATTGTCCAATTTGTTGGTGTAGAGTTGCTCATAGTATGTTCTTATAATTGTCTGTATTTCTTTGGTGTTAGTTGTGATCTCTCCTCTTTCATTCATGATTTTATTTATTTGGGTCCTTTCTCTTTTCTTTTTGATGAGTCTGGCCAGGGGTTTATCAATCTTATTGATTCTTTCAAAGAACCAGCTCCTAGTTTCATTGATTTTTTCTATTGTTTTTTTGGTTTCTATTTCATTGATTTCTGCTCTGATCTTTATGATTTCTCTTCTCCTGCTGGGTTTAGGGTTTCTTCCTTGTTCTTTCTCTAGCTCCTTTACGTGTAGAGTTAGGTTGTGTACTTGAGACCTTTCTTGTTTCTTGAGAAAGGCTTGTACCGCTATATATTTTCCTCTCAGGACTGCCTTTGCTGTGTCCTACAGATTTTGAACCATTGTGTTTTCATTATCATTTGTTTCCATGAATTTTTTCAATTCTTCTTTAATTTCCTGGTTAACCCATTCATTCTTTAGAAGGATGCTGTTTAGTCTCCATGTATTTGGGTTCTTTCCAGCTTTCCTCTTGTGATTGAGTTCTAGCTTCAGAGCATTGTGGTCTGAAAATATGCAGGGAATAATCCTAATCTTTTGATCCCGGTTGAGACCTGATTTGTGACCCAGGATGTGATCTATTCTGGAGAAGGTTCCATGTGCACTAGAGAAGAATGTGTATTCTGTTGCTTTGGGATGAAATGTTCTGAATATATCTGTGATGTCCATCTGGTCCAGTGTGTCATTTAAGGCCTTTATTTCCTTGTTGATCTTTTGCTTGGATGATCTGTCCATTTCAGTGAGGGGAGTGTTAAAGTCCCCTACTATTATTGTATTATTATTGATGTGTTTCTTTGATTTTGTTATTAATTGGTTGATATAGTTGGCTGCTCCCACGTTAGGGGCATAGATATTTAAAATTGTTAGATCTTCTTGTTGGACAGACCCTTTGAGTAGGATATAGTGTCCTTCCTCATCTCTTATTATAGTCTTTGGCTTGAAATCTAATTGATCTGATATAAGGATTGCCACCCCAGCTTTCTTCTGATGCCCATTAGCATGGTAAATTGTTTTCCACCCCCTCACTTTAAATCTGGAGGTGTCTTCGCGTCTAAAATGAGTTTCTTGTAGGCAACATACTGATGGGTTTTGTTTTTTTATCCCTTCTGATACCCTGTGTCTTTTGATTGGGGCATTTAGCCCATTAACATTCAGGGTAACTATTGAGAGATATGAATTTAGTGCCATTATTAGCCTGTAAGGTGACTGTTACTGTATATTGTCTCTGTACCTTTCTGGTCTACTACTTTTAGGCTCTCTCTTTGCTTAGAGGACCCCTTTCAATATTTCCTGTAGAGCTGGTTTGGTGTTTGCAAATTCTTTCAGTTTTTGTTTGTCCTGGAAGCTTTTGATCTCTCCTTCTATTTTCAATGATAGACTAGCTGGATAGAGTATTCTTGGCTGCATGTTTTTCTCGTTGAGTGCTCTGAATATATCATGCCAGCTCTTTCTGGCCTGCCAGGTCTCTGTAGATAAGTCTGCCGCCAATCTAATATTTTTACCATTGTATGTTACGGACTTCTTTTCTCGGGCTGCTTTCAGGATTTTCTCTTTGTCACTAAGACTTGTAAATTTTACTATTAGGTGACGGGGTGTGGACCTATTCTTGTTGACTTTGAGGGGGGTTCTCTGCATCTCCTGGATTTTGATGCTTGTTCCCTTTGCCATATTAGGGAAATTCTCTCCAATGATTCTCTCCAATAGACCATCTTCTCCCCTCTCTCTTTCTTCTTCTGGAATCCCAATTATTCTAATGTTGTTTCGTCTTATGGTGTCACTTATCTCTCGAATTCTCCCCTCATGGTCTAGTAGCTGTTTGTCCCTCTTTTGCTCGGCTTCCTTATTCTCTGTCATTTGATCTTCTGTATCACTAATTCTTTCTTCTGCCTCATTTATCCTAGCAGTGAGAGCCTCCATTTTTGATTGCACCTCATTAATAGCTTTTTTGATTTCTACTTGGTTAGATTTTAGTTCTTTAATTTCTCCAGAAAGGGCTTTAATATCTCCAGAGAGGGTTTCTCTAATATCTTCCATGCCTTTTTCGAGCCCGGCTAGAATGTTCAGAATCGTCATTCTGAACTCTTGATCTGACATATTACCAATGTCTGTGTTGATTAGGTCCCTAGCCTTCGGTACTGTCTCTTGTTCTTTTGTTTGTGGTGATTTTTTCCGCCTTGTCATTTTGTCCAGATAAGAGGATATGAAGGAGCAAATAAACTACTAAAAGGGTGGCAAAGACCCCAGAAAAATGCGCTGTAACCAAATCAGAAGAGACCCCTAATTGTGGGGGGGAGAAAGGGGATAAAAACAGGTTCTGAAAAAAAAAAAGAAAAGAAAAAAAAAAGTAAAAAAAAAGAAAAAAATTTAAAAAATAAAACAAATTAAAAAATATAAAAAAGAAAGAAAAAATATATATATTTAGATGAACTAGTCAAAAAACATTAAAAAAGAAAAGGGTAAAAGTTTTAAAAAATTTAGCAGAAGAAGAAAAAAGAAAAAAGAAAAAAAATTGAAAAAACAAAAACAAAATTGAAGTAGCCGCAAGACTAAAGAATCATGGGGAGAAAGCCATGAGTTCCATGCTTTGCTTTCTCCTCCTCTGGAATTCTGCTGCTGTCTTAGGAATTGAACCTGCTTTCTCCTTGATAGATGAACTTCGTCCTGGCTGGATATTTTGTTGATCTTCTGGGGGAGGGGCCTGTTGTAGTGCCTCTCAAGTGTCTTTGCCCGAGGCGGGATTGCACCGCCCTTACCGGTGGCTGGACTAAGTAATCGGCTCGGGTTCGCTTTTGGGAGCTTCTGTTCCCTGAACGCTTTCCGTAGAGTTCCGAAGGACGGGAATGAAAATGGCGGCCTCCCAGTCTCCGGCCCGGAGGAGCCGAGAGCCTGGGGCCCCACTCCTCAGTGCGCCCCCAGAGGACAGCACCCAATCACTCCTGTATCCCCAGCCTCTAGCCGCGCTCCGAGCTCACCCAGCCCGCGACCAGTTCAAGGTAACCCCGAGCTGAGAGTTCAGTCCTTGGCTCTGTCTCTGCAGCCGGCTTCTCCGTTCTAATACCTGCGAGCTCTCCGACACTCTGACACCCCCGATCCTTCTGTGACCCTGCGGGGCCTGGGGCCACGCTGACCCCGCGTGGGCTTCACCCTGGTTTAGCCTCTGGAGCAATGTCCCTCAGTGGAGCAGACTTTTAAAAGTCCTGATTTTGTGTTCCTTTGCTCCGCCGCTTGCCGGGAGCCGGCCCTTCCCCCCGCGGTCTATCTTCCCATCGTTTTAGATTCACTTCTCCGCCAGTCCTACCTTTCAGAAAGTGGTTGATTTTCTGTTTCTAGAATTGTTGTTGTTCTTCTCTTCGATCTCCCGTTGGATTTGTCGGTGTTTGCAATGTTTAGATAAGCTATCGAGCTGATCTCCTGCTACCTGATGTAGTCTCAGGCTGCTACTTCTCTGCCATCTTGACTCCTCCTTCCAGATTTTTTAAACCATAAAATACCAACTAATGAATTGTTGAACACTACATCAAAAACTAATGATGTACTGTATGTTGGCTAATTGAACATAATAAAAAAATAAAGAGAAGAAAAAAGAAAAAAAAAAACAGAAAACACCATGCTGTACTGAACATTGTTGGTAGTTTATTCATGCCAGAATTTGGGGGAAAAGTTATATACCTGGTAAAATTGCTGGGTTGAAGAGTACCTTCTGCTTAAATACATATTGCCAGCCAGCTTTGAAAAAAGAGTAATTTACACTCCCACCAACAGTGATTTATAGCACTCACTTATCTATAGGCTTGCCAACATTTAGTATCAACAGGTTATTTATTATTTATTTTATTTATTTATATTATTTTATTTATTTATTTTATTATTTATTATTTATTATTTTTGTTTTGTTTGCAGCTGGATAAGCATGAAGTGGTATATCATAGTGGTTTCAATTTGAATTTTCCTGGTTATAAGTATGTTGACAATATTTCCATATATTCTCTGCTGTGAGTTGCCCTCTCATATTTTTTGCACATTTTATTATTATATTGTTTACATTTTTCTTTTAGATTTGTAGAAGATCATTATAAACTCTAGACACTAATCTTATGGCAGTTAAATGCATAACAAGTTTCTCCTGATACAGAAGAAAACATATTTGCAAGCCATGTGAATGGCTTTGTGCAAGTATGTTTTCATTTCTAGAAAACAGGTGCCTGGGAGTGGAAAGACTGGATCATAAGGTAGAAAGACATTGCCAAACCATTTTCCAAAATGGTAGTATCATTTTACACTCCCATCAGCAGTGTTTGAGAGTTCCTGTTGCTCTACATCCTCATCAGCATTTGATTTTGTCTGTCCTTTTTACTTTAGTCTTTACAGAGGGTATGAAATATCTCACTTGGTTTTAGTTTAAAATTTCCTGCAGATTAATATCTATATACTGCCATGTTTTAAATCATATTTTAAATCTTTGCCCATTTTTATTGGGTGTTTGCTTTTTTATCATTGATTTGAAGGATTTCATATTCTTATATTTTGGGTATGAATCCTGTGCCATTTTTTTCCAAAATAATATTCAGTTGTTCTTAAACCATTTGTTAAAAAGACCTCACATCCTTGTTTGGTTGACTTTGTGCCTTGGCCAAAAGTCAGTTGACCTTATATGTGTGGGTATATCTCTGGACCATTTCCTTCTATTGATCTGTTTGTCTCTCCTCATTTCAGTAGCATTCTGTCTTGATCTTGTAAGTCTCGAAATCAGGTTGTATAAGTCCCCTAACTTTTTCCTTAGTTTTCAGTATTTTTTTTGCTCTTCAAAATTCCTTGTATTTCCATAGAAATTTTAGAATAAGCTTGTCAGTGGGTTTTGGGTTGGTATTGCATTGAACTTATGGATCAATTTGGGGAGAACAGTTGTTCTTATATATTGATCATAAAGCCATTGACTTTGATGAACTGTTTCTTGTCCATTGCTAACTCTAGGTCTAGACACTACTTATTTTCTTCTTCTGAGTTCCCTATACTCTTCACTTTGCCATCCAGTTAAACTCAGTTTGTACCATTACTGTCTCTTCCTTTGATGCCTCTATTCTCTTGTAATTACCAATCCATAACTTACCCAAGTTCATAGCTTGTCTCCTTCCTGGGTGAGTCCTGCTCAGGTTATGTCTCAGTATTATGAACTCTGTGTCTTGGCAACAAGGCACTCTCATTTCCAGCTTCCATGGGATGCGTTGTATCCTTGGGAGTTCAGCTTAATGTGGCCCTCACATGGCCAAGCTCCTTCGTACCTCTCTAGCCTCATCACTTAAATTCACTATCTTGTGCTCTTCCTTCAGCCATAATAAGCCACTAGTTGTTCCTCAAACAAACTCTCTCACATCTGGAATTTGCATATTCTATACCTATCTGCTGAAACAATTTTTCCCCTCCCCACACATACCCACTCCTATCCCATTAGCTTAGAACCTTCCCTGCTTCTTTGAAGTAGGTTTAGATGCCCTTCTCTGAGCTCCCATAATGACAGTGGGCAATTCCTCATAGCAGCCCTATTACACTGTGCCTCTTGAAGGCAGGAATTGGGTCTTTCTCACTATCGAATTTCCAACATTTAGCACATTGCCTGGCACACACAAAGCTCTCCATCAATATTTGTTATGTATGGATAAATTAAATAATTAATAAGTAGACACTGTCAGTATGTCACTATATTATATACTCCTAGGGGATGGGAACCCTGACTCACTAAAGACATCATGGAAGTTACGTACCTGTGGTGGAGAAAGATGACTCATTCTGCTCCCAACACTTGTTAAAAATATCCCTTATCCATATTCAATTTATATGCACTGATCAGTCTTCTAATCTTTTTTTTTTTTTTAGATTTATTTTTTTGACAGATAGAGATTACAAGTAGGCAGAGAGGCAGGCAGAGAGAGAGAGAGAGAGGAGGAAGCAGGCTCCCAGCCAAGCAGAGAGCCCGATGCGGGGCTCGATCCCAGGACCCTGGGATCATGACCTGAGCTGAATGCAGAGGCTTTAACCCGCTGAGCCACCCAGGCGCCCCTCAGTCTTCTAATCTTAATGCACTTCCCAAGTAGATTTCTTAAACTGGGGCGGAAATGTGTTGGCTAGTGAATACATTCTTAGCCTATTGGCAGATAGATAGCACACTGTAAATTAGTATTTTGGCTCTCTGTTTTTTAAAGCAATCATATTATTTTGGTTGATATGGATACAATCTTAGAACTCCTGCTGGGAACCGAAAGAACTGTTTCTCTTTCCCTTTTTTTTCATATATACGTTCCCCATAGAGGGCAGTTCTTATTTCCTGTGTTTTCCCACAGGGCCTAAGATAGTGTAGAATACCTTGATGTCATTCCATAAACAAAAGCTGATTTTAACAATTAGCAAGGCTGAATACTAAACTCTAGGGACCTGTATTAGTTTGCTAGGGCTCTCATAATAAAGTACCAGAAACTGGGCGGCATGTCAACAAAAATATATTGTTTCACGTTTCTGGAAGCTAGAAGTCTGAGACATTGGCGGAATTGGTTTGTTCTGAGGGCTGTGAGGAAGAATCTGCTCCATGACTTTCGTTTAGCCTATGATGATGGTTTGCTGGCATTCTAGGAATCTTTGACATTCCTCGGTTTATACAAGCATCATGCTGATCTCTGTGCTTTCATCTTCACCTGGTGTTCTCTCTGTGTCTTCAAATTACCCTTCCCCTTTTGTTTATTTATTTGAGAGAAAGCGTATGAGCAGGGGGAGGGGTAGTGGAAGAGGGGGAAGCAGACTCCCTACCCATGCAGGGGATCAATCCCAGGATTCTTAGATCATGACCTGAGCTGAAGGCAGACACTTCACCGACTGAGCCACCCAGGCGCCCCAACACATCACATTCTCAAGCCCATGTCTTCAGATAAGTCTCTAGGAGCATGAAAGCAAGTGGATCCCACATTCCAAGGATAGGGGAAGGGGTGAAAAGCCTCCAAATGCCAGGGTCCACTGGTCACAGGTCAGCTGCTGGCAACATCTTTTCAGTGACCTTCCCCAACAGTTTATTTCTGAGTAGTATCTAATTCTGTAAACATACCAGAACTTCTTTATCCACTCATTTCTTGATGGACAATTGGGTTGTGTCCAGTTTTAAGCTTTCCTGAATAAAACTGCTATGAGAATTCATACAGTAGTCTTTTTTGTAGACACATGTTTTCATTTCTCTTAGGTGCATACTTTAGAATGGAAGTGTTGGGTCATTCAAAGTGAAGAAATGAATGAATGAATGAATAAGTGAAAACTCCCTTTTCTTGACCGTGACTTACAAACTCAACTCTCACTTCCTATTATATTGGTGCACTGGAACTTCAATTAGAAAAAGCTCGAGTAGCCCTGACATAACACATGGCCATCAAAGAATCCACTATTATGGACTCAGAATTGGGAAGGACAATGAAAGTAACTGGATCCCCTCTCAACCTCAGTAATCATTAAGGATATGCAAATCAAACTATGGTGAAATATCATCCTATATGCATAACAAATGACTATTATCAAAGAAACAGAAAATAAAGTGTTGATGTGGTTGTGGAAAAATTGGAACTCTTGTGCACTGTTGGCAGAAAGGTAAATGGTAACGCTGCCATGGAAAAAAATTAAAAATAGAATTATCATGTTGATCCAACAATTCTACTTCTGGGTATATACCCAAAAGAATGGAAAGCAAGACCTCAAAGTATATATCTTATATATGATATATATAAAAGATTTTATTTATTTATTTTAGAGGGAGAAACCTCGAGTAGGGGGAGGAGCAAAAGGAGAGAATCTCAAGCAGACAACATGCTGGGCATGGAGACCGATGCGGGGCTTGATCACAACCTGAACCAAAATCAAGACCCAGATGCTCAACAGACTGAGCCACCCAGGCACCCCTATCTACCCATGTTCATAGCAACATTGTTCACAAAAGCCAAAAGGTAGAAACAACCCAAATATCCATTGAAGGATGAGTGATGTACAGAATGTGGTATATACATACACTGGAATATAATTCGGTCTTAAAAAGGAAGGGAATGTGAACACAATCTACAACATGGATAAACCTTGAGGACAATATGCTATATGAAATAAACCAGTCACAAAAAGACAAGTACTATGTGATTCCACTTATATGAGATACCTAGAGTAGTCAAACTCATAAAAACAAGAAATGGAATGGTGGTTGCCAGGAGCTGGGTAGGGGGGACCTGTAAGTTGTTGTTTAATAAATATAGAGTTTCATTTCTGCGAGATGACAAAGTTCTGGAGATCTGTTTCATAGCGATGTGAATGTACCTAACAGTACTGAATTGTACACATAAAATGGTTAAGATGGCAAATTTTATGTTATATGTATTTTACCACAATTTAAAAAATTTTTAAGTGATTGGATCCCTACTCCCACCAACTTCAGGAATTCTTTTCCAGCATCTCTAATAGCTGATTATTCTATTTTGCTCTAAAATATCCAGAGACAAGAAACCCCAGAGGTACTAAATGCCCTGATGGGGAAGTTCTACTTGATTTTTTAAATGTTTTCCTGTTTGGAGCTGAAATGACCTATGCTGTAGGTTATTGGATACAGATTATTTCACTGAAGTAACAGAGTAAGTTGACTCCTTGTATATGGCACACTTTTAAGGATTTGAAGAAATTTAGGTCATTCCTAAAGTAAGTATGCAGGACATAGTTTCCAAACCCTTTGGAGGAAGATAATTTGGGTATAGATACAGGAATTTA
Organism: Meles meles; assembly: GCF_922984935.1. NCBI lineage: Eukaryota > Metazoa > Chordata > Mammalia > Carnivora > Mustelidae > Meles > Meles meles. The sequence goes on along the minus strand of NC_060072.1, from coordinate 13,881,811 downwards.
CTGCTTGTAAACTATAAGATTTTTAGTATCTGTAACACTCTGAACCTCAATTATATTCATTCATTCATTCATTTAACCAATCTTACTAAGCTCTATTTTTTTAAGATTTAAAAAAAATTTTTTTTTATTTGACAGAGAGAGAGAGATCACAAGTAGGCAGAGAAACAGGCAGAGATAGAGGGGGAAGCAGGCTTCCTGCCGAGCAGAGAGCCCGATGCGGGGCTCGATCCCAGGACCCTGGGACCACTGACCTGAGCCGAAGGCAGAGGCTCAACCCACTGAGCCACCCAGGCGCCCTAAGCTCTATTTTTTAAACCACACACTGTCCAAGGTACTAGGAATATAATACTGAACAAAGCAGACATAGTCACTACCTCCATCAAGCAGGTAATCCAGTGAGGAGGAAAGATCATTAAGAAGTGTTAATAAGAAATTGAGACAAGCACCAGGAGATGAAAATTATAGGATTAAATGGGAGCATGGAACAGAATTATCGAACCTTGTTTCAGGACTAGGGTAGACTTCCCCTGAGAAGTAACACTTAATGTAAGCCCTTAAGAATATACAGCAGTTTGGAGGGAGGAGTCAAGATGGCGGAGAAGTAGCAGGCTGAGACTACATCAGGTAGCAGGAGATCAGCTCAATAGCTTATCTAAACATTGCAAACACCGACAAATCCAATGGGAGATCGAAGAGAAGAACAACAACAATTCTAGAAACAGAAAATCAACCACTTTCTGAAAGGTAGGACTGGCGGAGAAGTGAATCTAAAACGATGGGAAGATAGACCGCGGGGGGAAGGGCCGGCTCCCGGCAAGCGGCGGAGCAAAGGAACACAAAATCAGGACTTTTAAAAGTCTGCTCCACTGAGGGACGTTGCTCCAGAGGCTAAACCGACGCGAAGCCCACGCGGGGTCAGCGTGGCCCCAGGTCCCGCAGGGTCACAGAAGGATCGGGGGTGTCGGAGTGTCGCAGAGCTCGCAGGTATTAGAACGGAGAAGCCAGCTGCAGAGACAGAGCCGAGGACTGAACTCTCATCTCGGGGTCACCTTGAACTGGCCACAGGCTGGGTGAGCTCGGAGCGCGGCTAGAGGCTGGGGATACAGGAGTGATTGGGTGCTGTCCTCTGGGGGCGCACTGAGGAGTGGGGCCCCAGGCTCTCGGCTCCTCTGGGCCGGAGACTGGGAGGCCGCCATTTTCATTCCCGTCCTTCGGAACTCTACGGAAAGCGTTCAGGGAACAGAAGCTCCCAAAAGCGAACCCGAGCAGATTACTTAGTCCAGCCACCGGTAAGGGCGGTGCAATCCCGCCTTGGGCAAAGACACTTGAGAATCACTACAACAGGCCCCTCCCCCAGAAGATCAACAAAATATCCAGCCAGGACGAAGTTCATGTATCAAGGAAGCAGGTTCAATTCCTAAGACAGCAGCAGAATTCCAGAGGAGGAGAAAGCTAAGCATGGAACTCATGGCTTTCTCCCCATGATTCTTTAGTCTTGCGGTTAATTCAATTTTTTTTTCTTTTTTCAATTTTTTTTCTTTCTTTTTTCTTCTTCTGCTAATTTTTTTAAAACTTTTAACCTTTTCTTTTTTGACGTTTTTTGACTAGTTTATCTAAATATATATTTTTTCTTTCTTTTTTATATTTTTTCTTTATTTGTTTTATTTTTTAAATTTTTTTCTTTTTTTTTTCTGAACCTCTTTGTATCCCCTTTCTCCCCCCCCCCGCCCCCCACAATTTGGGGTCTCTTCTGATTTGGTTACAGCGCATTTTTCTGGGTCTTTGCCACCCTTTTAGTATTTTATTTGATCCTTCATATCCTCTTATCTGGACAAAATGACAAGGCAGAAAAAATCACCACAAACAAAAGAACAAGAGGCAGTACCGAAGGCTAGGGACCTAATCAACACAGACATTGGTAATATGTCAGATCAAGAGTTCAGAATAATGATTCTGAACGTTCTAGCCGGGCTCAAAAAAGGCATGGAAGATATTAGAGAAACCCTCTCTGGAGATATAAAAGCCCTTTCTGGAGAAATTAAAGAACTAAAATCTAACCAAGTAGAAATCAAAAAAGCTATTAATGAGGTGCAATCAAAAATGGAGGCTCTCACTGCTAGGATAAATGAGGCAGAAGAAAGAATTAGTGATACAGAAGATCAAATGACAGAGAATAAAGAAGCCGAGCAAAAGAGGGACAAACAGCTACTGGACCACGAGGGAGAATTCGAGAGATAAGTGACACCATAAAACGAAACAACATTAGAATAATTGGGATTCCAGAAGAAGAAGAAAGAGAGAGGGGAGAAGATGGTCTATTGGAGAGAATCATTGGAGAGAATTTCCCTAATATGGCAAAGGGAACAAGCATCAAAATCCAGGAGATGCAGAGAACCCCCCTCAAAGTCAACAAGAATAGGTCCACACCCCATCACCTAATAGTAAAATTTACAAGTCTTAGTGACAAAGAGAAAATCCTGAAAGCAGCCCGAGAAAAGAAGTCCGTAACATACAATGGTAAAAATATTAGATTGGCGGCAGACTTATCTACAGAGACCTGGCAGGCCAGAAAGAGCTGGCATGATATATTCAGAGCACTCAACGAGAAAAACATGCAGCCAAGAATACTCTATCCAGCTAGTCTATCATTGAAAATAGAAGGAGAGATCAAAAGCTTCCAGGACAAACAAAAACTGAAAGAATTTGCAAACACCAAACCAGCTCTACAGGAAATATTGAAAGGGGTCCTCTAAGCAAAGAGAGAGCCTAAAAGTAGTAGACCAGAAAGGTACAGAGACAATATACAGTAACAGTCACCTTACAGGCTAATAATGGCACTAAATTCATATCTCTCAATAGTTACCCTGAATGTTAATGGGCTAAATGCCCCAATCAAAAGACACAGGGTATCAGAAGGGATAAAAAAACAAAACCCATCAGTATGTTGCCTACAAGAAACTCATTTTAGATGCGAAGACACCTCCAGATTTAAAGTGAGGGGGTGGAAAACAATTTACCATGCTAATGGGCATCAGAAGAAAGCTGGGGTGGCAATCCTTATATCAGATCAATTAGATTTTAAGCCAAAGACTATAATAAGAGATGAGGAAGGACACTATATCCTACTCAAAGGGTCTGTCCAACAAGAAGATCTAACAATTTTAAATATCTATGCCCCTAACGTGGGAGCAGCCAACTATATCAACCAATTAATAACAAAATCAAAGAAACACATCAATAATAATACAATAATAGTAGGGGGCTTTAACACCCCCCTCACTGAAATGGACAGATCATCCAAGCAAAAGATCAACAAGGAAATAAGGCCTTAAATGACACACTGGACCAGATGGACATCACAGATATATTCAGAACATTTCATCCCAAAGCAACAGAATACACATTCTTCTCTAGTGCACATGGAACCTTCTCCAGAATAGATCACATCCTGGGTCATAAATCAGGTCTCAACCGGTATCAAAAGATTAGGATCATTCCCTGCATATTTTCAGGCCACAATGCTCTGAAGCTAGAACTCAATCACAAGAGGAAAGCTGGAAAGAACCCAAATACATGGAGACTAAACAGCATCCTTCTAAAGAATGAATGGGTCAACCAGGAAATTAAAGAAGAATTGAAAAAATTCATGGAAACAAATGATAATGAAAACACAATGGTTCAAAATCTGTGGGACACAGCAAAGGCAGTCCTGAGAGGAAAATATATAGCGGTACAAGCCTTTCTCAAGAAACAAGAAAGGTCTCAAGTACACAACTTAACTCTACACGTAAAGGAGCTAGAGAAAGAACAAGGAAGAAACCCTAAACCCAGCAGGAGAAGAGAAATCATAAAGATCAGAGCAGAAATCAATGAAATAGAAACCAAAAAAACAATAGAAAAAATCAATGAAACTAGGAGCTGGTTCTTTGAAAGAATCAATAAGATTGATAAACCCCTGGCCAGACTCATCAAAAAGAAAAGAGAAAGGACCCAAATAAATAAAATCATGAATGAAAGAGGAGAGATCACAACTAACACCAAAGAAATACAGACAATTATAAGAACATACTATGAGCAACTCTACACCAACAAATTGGACAATCTGGAAGAAATGGATGCATTCCTAGAGACATATAAACTACCACAACTGAACCAGGAAGAAATAGAAAACCTGAACAGGCCCATAACCAGTAAGGAGATTGAAACAGTCATCAAAAATCTCCAAACAAACAAAAGCCCAGGGCCAGACGGCTTCCCAGGGGAATTCTACCAAACACTTAAAGAAGAACTCATTCCTATTCTCCTGAAACTGTTCCAAAAAATAGAAATGGAAGGAAAACTTCCAAACTCATTTTATGAGGCCAGCATCACCTTGATCCCAAAACCAGACAAGGATCCCACCAAAAAAGAGAACTACAGACCAATATCCTTGATGAACACAGATGCAAAAATTCTCACCAAAATACTAGCCAATAGGATTCAACAGGACATTAAAAGGATTATTCACCACGATCAAGTGGGATTTATTCCAGGGCTGCAGGGTTGGTTCAACATCTGCAAATCAATCAATGTGATAGAGCACATTAATAAAAGAAAGAACAAGAACCATATGATACTTTCAATAGATGCTGAAAAAGCATTTGATGAAGTACAGCATCCCTTCCTGATCAAAACTCTTCAAAGTGTAGGGATAGAGGGCACATACCTCAATATTATCAAAGCCATCTATGAAAAACCCACCGCAAATATCATTCTCAATAGAGAAAAACTGAAAGCTTTTCCGCTAAGGTCAGGAACACGACAGGGATGTCCATTATCACCACTGGTAGTCAACATAGTACTAGAAGTCCTAGCCTCAGCAATCAGACAACAAAAAGAAATTAAAGGCATCCAAATTGGTAAAGAAGAAGTCAAACTATCACTCTTCGCAGATGATATGATACTATATGTGGAAAACCCAAAAGACTCCACTCCAAAACTGCTAGAACTTGTACAGGAATTCAGTAAAGTGTCAGGATATAAAATCAATGCACAGAAATCAGTTGCATTTCTGTACACCAACAACAAGACAGAAGAAAGAAATTAAGGAGTCAATCCCATTTACAATTGCACCCAAAACTATAAGATGCCTAGGAATAAACCTAACCAAAGAGACTAAGAATCTATACACAGAAAACTATAAAGTACTTATGAAAGAAATTGAGGAAGACACAAAGAAATGGAAAAATGTTCCATGCTCCTGGATTGGAAGAATAAATAAATATTGTGAAAATGTCTATGCTACCTAAAGCAATCTACACATTTAATGCAATCCCTATCAAAATACTATCCATTTTTTTTTCAAAGAAATGGAACAAATAATCCTCAAATTTATATGGAACCAGAAAAGACCTCGAATAGCCAAAGGAATATTGAAAAAGAAAGCCAAAGTTGGTGGCATCACAATTCCGGACTTCAAGATCTATTACAAAGCTGTCATCATCAAGACAGCATGGTACTGGCACAAAAACAGACACATAGATCAATGGAACAGAATAGAGAGCCCAGAAATAGACCCTCAACTCTATGGTCAACTAATCTTCGACAAAGCAGGAAAGAATGTCCAATGGAAAAAAGACAGCCTCTTCAATAAATGGTGCTGGGAAAATTGGACAGCCACATGCAGAAAAATGAAATTGGACCACTTCCTTACACCACACACGAAAATAGACTCCAAATGGATGAAGGACCTCAATGTGAGAAAGGAATCCATCCAAATCCTTGAGGAGAACGCAGGCAGCAACCTCTTCCACCTCAGCCCAGAAACATCTTCCTAGGAACATCGGCAAAGGCAAGGGAAGCAAGGGCAAAAATGAACTATTGGGATTTCATCAAGATCAAAAGCTTTTGCACAGCAAAGGAAACAGTTAACAAAACCAAAAGACAACTGACAGAATGGGAGAAGATATTTGCAAACGACATATCAGATAAAGGGCTAGTATCCAAAATCTATAAGGAACTTAGCAAACTCAACACCCAAAGAACAAACAATCCAATCAAGAAATGGGCAGAGGACATGAACAGACATTTCTGCAAAGAAGACATCCAGATGGCCAACAGACACATGAAAAAGTGCTCCACGTCACTCGGCATCAGGGAAATACAAATCAAAACCACAATGAGATATCACCTCACACCAGTCAGGATGGCTAAAATTAACAAGTCAGGAAATGACAGATGCTGGCGAGGATGCGGAGAAAGGGGAACCCTCCTCCACTGTTGGTGGGAATGCAAGCTGGTGCAACCACTCTGGAAAACAGCATGGAGGTTCCTCAAAATGTTGAAAATAGAACTACCCTATGACCCAGCAATTGCACTACTGGGTATTTACCCTAAAGATACAAACATAGTGATCCGAAGGGGCACGTGTACCTGAATGTTTATAGCAGCAATGTCTACAATAGCCAAACTATGGAAAAACCTAGATGTCCATCAACAGATGAATGGATAAAGAAGATGTGGTATATATACACAATGGAATACTATGCAGCCATCAAAAGAAATGAAATCTTGCCATTTGCGTCGACATGGATGGAACTAGAGGGTATCATGCTTAGTGAAATAAGTCAATCGGAGAAAGACAACTATCATGATCTCCCTGATATGAGGACATGGAGATGCAACATGGGGGTTTAGGGGGATAGGAGAAGAATAAATGAAACAAGAGGGGATTGGGAGGGAGACAAACCATAAATGACTCTTAATCTCACAAAACAAACTGGGGGTTGCTGGGGGGAGGTGGGTTGGGAGAGGGGGAGGGGGTTATGGACATTGGGGAGGGTATGTGCTATGGTTAGTGCTGTGAAGTGTGTAAACCTGGCGATTCACGGCCCTGTACCCCTGGGGATAAAAATACATTATATGTTTATAATAAAAATTGGAAGGGGAGGCGAACCATAAGAGACTATGGACTCTGAAAAACAACCTGAGGGTTTTGAAGGGTCGGGGGTGGGAGGTTGGGGGAACAGGTGGTGGGTAATCAGGAGGGCACGTATTGCATGGAGCACTGGGTGTTGTGCAAAAACAATGAATACTGTTACGCTGAAAAAATAAATAAATTAAAGAAAAAAAAAGAATATACAGCAGTTTGCCTGGTGAGGAGCATCTAAAACCAAGCTTATGTGGTTATCAGGAAGATTAAACTGGGTAAAATAATTTAGAAAAATGTTATCCTCATGCTCTCGCATACCTTTATGGATTCAACTCTTTCAGACTCTACTATCATTTATGGAGATGCTGTGTGTTCTGTGCTGGCTTCCCATATATTATCTAATTTATTTATGACAACCTCATGAAGATGACTCAAAGTGCTGTCATCTTCTAAACAAAGTGACAAGAACTATCCCATTTTGGACAAAATTATGCAGAGTGCAATGGAAAAACACAAAGAGAGTGAAATACTTTTGCTAATAGTATATTATGAAATGATAAGCCATTATGATTACCCTTACTATTGTACATATTTGTGTCTGGACACAATGATTAATGTAGTTTGCGGTTTCATTAATATTCTAGATGCTGCATTGGTGCTCTTGAATTTGTGATCCTACAACTATCTTCTTTTGTTCTTACAAGAATTCTGTCCATTTAGGTCTCCTTCCCATCTGCACTTATGCAGCTGACTTTTGGAGATTAAATGGACACATTTCATGTTACACTATAAATTTCTACTTAGTTGAATTGGACACTTCCTTCTAGTCTGTCAGGATAATCTTCAGTTCCACTTTTGTCATTTATGTTAGCTCTTTTTCATTAGATTTGATCTCTTCTTTCTGAGTTGTGAGATCCAGCAACTAAAGTAATAGCCCTACTTTATTTCCTTTGCTTCTGCTGACTCCAGGTTGACTGAACAGGAGCCACTGCTAGCTCTCCCCTGTCTCAAGCTCCTATGAAGATGTAGGCTGAAGCAAGATCCAATGAGCTTCTCCCATCCCTTCTCACTGGTGGGGCTGATTATCAAATCTTACTCTCACACTCTGGGATTTGATGACCCAGTCATGCCTTTTGGGTACTTCCTTCTGCTCCTAATTACGTGGGCATCCTTAAGATGACAAGCAGACATGCTCCTTTCATAGCACATCACATTCCATATCCTGACCTTCCTATTCCCCTCACCCTATCACTTCCCTATCTGTGTGCTAAGAGTATACCCCCACCCTAAATAGTTAATGCTTTGCAAGTGGTTTGACAGAGGGGGACATAAAAGCAAGGAAATAATTTTGTTCACATATTTGACATGAATTATAATTACTTATGCTTTTTATAGAAATCTCATTGTTTCTTAAAATCACTGCATTCATTAAAAATGTTATGCATGCCACACATGGCCATGGTATAATACTTTACATCATTTACATCATCAGTGTGCTTGTTTTCATTTATTAAAGCTTCATTTTTCAGTATTACTCTGTTACCTTATGTTTCAAAATGTTCCTTAAAAAATGTATCATTGCCACCAAGTAGTACTTTGAAACACAGAAATCATGAAAATAGTAATGATATTAAAAATGTAAACTGTGGGGCACCTGGGTGGCTCAGTGGGTTAAGCCTCTGCCTTTGGCTCAGGTCCTGATCCCAGGGTCCTGGGATCGAGTCCCACATCGGGCTCTCTGCTCAGCGGGGAGCCTGCTTCCTCCTCTCTCTCTCTGCCTGCCTCTCTGCCTACTTGTGATCTCTCCCTGTCAAATAAATAAATAAAATATTTTAAAAAATGTAAACTGTGGAAAGATCTCCATATAATGCAGAGTAAAGAGAAATTTAAAATAATATTACAAATCATGGGAAGGTCTTCGTGTAACATAGAGTGCTGAGAAAATATCCAGCCAAAAAAAAGTAAACATAAAATGTAATAATACCTATCTGAAAATGTATTTTATTGGGCTTGCAATCCATTTGCTTCTGCTGCCCCAGGAAGTGTCAGTTTTAAACCTTGCAAATACTGACAGATAGCCAAAGAAATGTACCATTTTCAAGTAAAATAGGAAACTCTTTGGTAATCCAGTCACCTTTCCTGCCCTGTCCTCGCACCAAATAACATTTGCTAGTATGATTTAAGTGAATTGTATATCCAAATGTAGAAGAGACCCCAAAACTCCAGAGGCATTCTTCAAAATATGTACAGAGCACAGCATTGCTGAAACACTGTTAGACTAGCCAAAAAGGTAGTGAAAACTGCAAAATTCCTTAATCCAATAACATTTTTGGATACTGCTTACCATCAATGGTAAAAAAAAAAAAATGTGAAGAGAAAGTACCAGGGTGAATTTCTAGCACATAGTTTGCTTTACATGTAGAACAAACCACTGGTTTGCATAGTATAAATCAACTCCTTGGATACGTGCAGTGCATATATGACAGAGCTGTGTTCAGCAGCTCATTATCCCTGAAAGCCTGTGCCATAAGCAGACTTTTTTCATTTAAGAGAAAATGATTTTGTGAGCCAAGAAGAGGACAGTACAAATACACTGGGACCATACCAACAGTGCACACATATTTTCTTGAATATTTTATTCACAGAGGCTAATCAGTAGCCAACAATATGCCTCTCAATTTTGATCCAAGGTTGAAAATACTGGGGCAATTTTTACTATGACTGAATCATAGCCAGGATATGTACATCTTTTCACTGCAACATGTTGAGAAATGGTGAATACAAAACTCTGTTTTTTTTTCTTTCACACTGACACAGAGTGGTTGATAAAAAACAAAAATGGATTTTTTATTATTAAATATGTTTTTTAAATTTTATTTTTTCAATGTTCCACGATTCTTTGTTTATGCACCACACCCAGTGCTCTAAAGTTAGGAATAAAAAAAATTTCTTTATGACTTGATCATTTCAATTACTTTGAATGAACTAATATATTTCAAAACTGGAGTATCTGAATAAAGTGAATCTATCATTTCAAAGCTAAAAGATTATAATTTCAAATGTTTAGGATACAGTATTAGAATTTCTTAAGAAGAACAAACTGTGAAGAAATCCTTCAGTCATTATGGATAATAACTTTCTTCTACTGTCAGAGAAAGAAACTGATGATATATTATTGATAGTGTTTGAAAAATCACATCCCAATGCTACCACAAACCATTTAGAAATATATTCCAGAGACACACTCAACCAAAGAATGAATTGGTATTCATCTTTCAAGTTGAAAGTTAAAACTTTGTTTATGATGTATTTATATCTAATGGAACATGAAAAGCAATCTTCAGTGATAAATCTATCCTTTCTGAGTCAATGTTTTATCCGAATATCCAGAATTATCTAAATATCTTTATAATCATGAATTGGAATCTTGCAATTTAGAAGGAATAAAGAGTAGGAAATATGGTTGTGGGACCTGGGATGCGTCTCAGGCTACTCATTATCAAGCTGGATATAAGATTAAAAATTGGTGTTCTGCTTGCAACAAACGAAGTGCTCTGCAAATGCTGAGAAATTGAGGCTCGTGCTAGAAATTCTGACCAGGTTCAGAAAGCCTCCCACTGGGAATTACTCAGAATCACAGACTGTTGTCTGAACATCAGTCCTCAGTTTTGCCATTTCTTTTTTCCCAAGATTGGAACCTCATCATTGATTTTTGACCCATGACTCAATCTGACTGCTTACTGTTGCTCACTACCTGGACCCTTGAAAACCCTCCTTCCCTTACCGTGTTGAATATCCGGGAGCCAACTGCTTGAATTTTGGCAGTAAGATAGGCTACTGTGTTCCTTTGAATATGAATCACTAGTGTGCTCCTTCTGGAGCTCATTAAAAAAGACATTCTTCTTTTCTCTTTCACTGCTGATGGTCCTTCCATGTGGAGGTAGCTCAGCTGGTAAACCACACCTGGCCTTAACTAGCCTACTTAGAAGATTTGTAAGTTTTGAAGGAGAAAGAGGGCATGGGTAACCTAGTGCCTTCTTCCTGTTTCCCCTTGGGATCATGCCAAACATGGAATAGGGGCTACTGTCACTTGGCAACCTGGCCACCTGTTGACAAGGTGGGTGGACTGTCTTTGCTATCCTATCCTAGGTTTTAGTATCAGGGATCAGCTGGCCTGCAGATTTATCACAGATACGAGCATCAACTTTTCTTGGTAGGAAAAGTGGCACTTTGGCTCTCTTTGCCTTTATTTTCACAACTCTCACCCAACTCAAAGGGTTAGAAAAGAAGTTGCTATTATTTAGCTTTGTTCAAATTCTAATACCAGCGCCCATTACAGGATCAGTTTCCCCACTGTTGTCCCACCTTGGGGAGAGAAGGAACCTGCACACTCTTTCAGTTTACTTCTCCCCACTTGCTGGGAAACAGAATGCCTGGGTCTCAGAGAATCTCCAACTATGGTAAGACTGACAGGTAGTTAAGAGCCTTTGCTTATGGTGATTTAGCCAGTTATGGAAATATTTAGCCAGTACCAACGAGTCCAAATATCCCCCTCTCATCTGTAAGCTACTGGAGTCCATTTCAAAGGGCTTGCTGAAATCTGAATGCATCTCTATGTTCCACCAGACTGGTAGGTAAAGTATTAAGAAAGAAATGAAGCTTGTTTGTTCTGAATTTTTGTTAGTAAATGCTACTAACTTGGTGGTAAAGCTTGATTTTCTATATTTTTATGACCTCTGTGTCTGGCATGTCTTGCATACTCAGCAAATGTTTTGACAAATGAGTAAATTAATCAATCATATAAACCATTGCTAATGCCTAATAACTATCTTTTTAAGTTATAAGTGTTCACAAACCATCTTTTTAATGATAATTCTTAGTTTTTTCTTGTTCTAATTTCAAACTCCAATTATAAAAGGAGGGATCTTCTTTTTACCTTGTTGGTAGAACAGAACAATGTTTACCTTTTCCCAGCCTTCCAGTCTAGTTGAATTTCCTATTTTTTAGCAGAAATGTCGATCCATCAGCATAGACACAACTTATTAAATATCCTGAGATAGAAGTATTCTGGTCATGAGAATTTGAATTCATTTAAAGCACATTAAATGCTCTCTGATTATCATCTTTTATCGTCTGGGAATTATCTGGTTAAAGATAGCTTTTCTACCATTTATTGTTAGAATTATTCCCATTGGCAGTGAAGGCAAGTAGGAACTGAGTCATTTGCTTTTCTCTTTCATGTGTTAACATTCTAATATCTGCCCTAAGAACTGAGTCTCTACCTTTGTCTCCTCTGTGGTATTATCTACAACTTTGCCAGCCTCTGCTCTTCCTAGCAATATCCTTTCAGGTCTCATAATTTGTTGTTGTTCAGCTAGGATTTCCTTCTTCTATATTTTGTACATATGCTTCTATACTAGGGGACACTTGTTGAGGTCACCACCTTTCTTTGAGAGCCCCTTGCCAGATTCAAGGTTCCTGCAAGGCCATCATCTTCCTTGACCAAAGTTGATTGGACAAAGAGTGGACACCTTGGAAACCAGGCTCTCTCTCCAAGAATTCAGAGCTGAGATGGGATTGCTATTTGAATCTAGGTTGGCCACTTGAGTGGAGAGATTAGGACCTCAGAAGTTATGAAATGGAGACTTGTTGGATGGTACACTAATTTACTAATTAGTGAGAGAAGAATGGACAGATGTATAGAATGAAGCAGAGACAGTGTGCCAAGAAGATGAGCTCCTGATGGCTTTCCAGGTCCTAGCAAAACATGGCAGGATACTTTCTGTGTGTGTTCTTGCTCCTCCCTACTCCCATTATAAGGCAGGGGCTGGACTCTGCTACTCCTTTGACTGTTCATGTGAGAGGGCAGAAAGCAAACACAGCTTGATGGCAACACAGAGAAGCAGTGTAGGGCTACAGGTAAGAGCAGGGGTCTCAAGCCAGGCCATCTGGTTTAGAAGAATCGGTGTCACCTCCTGGCTGTGAGAACCTAGGCAAGTGACTTAATCATCCTCCTGTCCCATCTGGAAAATAAGGATAATGCTCCTACCTTATAGGATTATCGTGACAACTAGCTAAAAATGTAACAACCCTAGAATAATTACCATCACGTCACAAAAGAACTAATATATGCAAGGGTTTTTTTTAATGATCTTAGTTGTTTTTTTCCCCCGAAGCCTGAAACTAGTTCAAGAGCAGTGATAAGTGTCCCGGAGGGTGAAACCGAGCGAGGAGCATCTCTGAGGACCTGGGGTGTGTTGGGAGGAAGCTGACCAGGTAGAGTGGAGATTAGAATGGCCTGGAAGAGCAGTGGTTCCTGCAAAGCTGACACAGTGTCTGATGATGGGTCTGGACCTCAGACAGGAGGGCTGCCTCGTGAGTCTGAGAAAGCAGGACCCCGCTTCCAGGTCTCACCAGAGGTCCCCATGTCCAGAGGCTGGCATGGGGACAGACTGCTAGCTGCTTCCCAATTTCTATTCTTTCCTTCTTCCTTCTAAATTTTAGCTAGCCACCCATGTCAAAGTACCTGAATCATGTTTGTACAAGAGGGAAAAGGACTTCTGTCTTAATCAACTCTTTGCTCTTTTACTTTTAATTTTTGTATGCAGCCAGATCAAATCCTGTCTGATTCAGCATGAAAGTGACAGATACTTCTAGACATGAACTACCAATTAAGACAATGGGAAAAATGGAACAATGGGTAGAAACTTATGACTGCTGACCAAACACTGGAGAGGACTCTTCTGTTCCTTGGTGCCCCCTCGGGCAAAGGCAGACAAGAATGTCCCCCAGATAACCAAGATTTTTTATCTCTCCAACCTAACAAGATGGGAGAAGCAAAACCAGATGTAAATTGATGTAATATTTGTTATCTGAGTTTATTGTTTGAGATTAAAGAGGCTTAGCTGCCCTTGGATTTTGTGATTTATCTTAGAACCCTTTAAATAGATTCCTCTTTATTTGATTTTTTAAACTTAATTCCAAGGGATTTTTTTATTCGCATTCAAAAGGACCTTATTTAAGACACAGACCTTACCTGTGCAAACACATTAATTTCTCAAGGTGTCTCTTCCATCTCTGGATAGAAATACTTTAAATTATATTGTTAGATTTCATTTTTAGGCTTCTTCTAAAGGGTTTTGCTTTTGTGAAGAGTCAGTTCCTGGGATCATGTTTATTTTTTTTGCCTCATATTTGACATCTGCATTATCAAAGTTCTGGGCCTGGAGAGGGGCGGGGGCCTCCCTCCATTCACCCCATGCTGACCTGTTTCTCTTACTTCATTGTCATTTCCAGACAAGCAGTCAGTTGTTCCTTATTGATCTAAAACAAGTCCAGAATGGCAGTTCCTGATGCTTCCTCCCCCAGCTGGGCAGGGAACTGTCAGCAAGGCAAGCCAAGAATTTCTCATCAGTAATTCCTCCAGCTGAATTAATCTACCTAAAGCCAAGCCACAGTTTCTTGAATCTTCCCAATGTGATTTTTACACATATGAAGGACTATAGAAGAGATTCTTTTTTCTTTTAAGAAGATTTTATTTATTTATTTGATAGAGATCACAAGTAGGCAGAGCAGCAAGCAGAGAGAGAGAGAGGGAGGCAGGCTTCCTGCTGAGCAGAGAGCCCGACTCGGGGCTCGATTCCAGGACCCTGAGATCATGACCCGAGCTGAAGGCAGAGGCTTAACCCACTGAGTCACCCAGGCACCCCTACAGAAGAGATTCTTAACCATAGTGTGGACAACACCTATGGGGAATGCCTTTGTTATTGAAACCATTCACAGGTGCCCCACGTTCTTTGAAATTGGTTGACCTTGGAAACACACTGAAGCCAAACACTGGGAGAAGTAGCTGAAAAGAACACAGAGGGAAACAAAAACAAAACTCCTGGGTGAAAGAAAATCCCCTGCTTTGCCACTGATTTACTCTGTGATCCTATTCAAGCCACTCGAACTTACGAACTCTTTTCATCTATAAAATGGGAATAATAATCTCTCTTCTGGAGAGCTCACAAAATTGTCCAATACAGTGTTTAGAAACATAATTAAGTTTTGGTTAAATATATATACTACTGTGGGGGCACCTGGGTAGCACAGTGTGGAGAACCTGGCTCTTGTTTTTGGCTCGGGTTGTGATCTCAGGGTCATGGGATTGAGCCCTGAATTGGCTCTGTGCTCAGCGGGGAATCTGCTTAAAGACGCTCTCTCCCTCTGCCCTTTCCTCACTTGCCCCACCTCCTCACTCTTGAGCCAGATTGCTCTCGCTCTCAAATAAATAAATCTTTAAAAAAATTAAAAACAAGTATTGTTATTATCTTAATGTGCCCCAAATCCCAGCCTCCCATCCCCAGATTGATTACTCCAACCAGGCAAAAGGAAAGAGAGGAAAGGGGACCAGCATGCACTGGGCACCAAGAAAACACTGAATGCTACAAAGCATATTACAGGTGTATTTTCTTTTAACCTTTGTGCCAGCCCAGTGTGGTGCATATTAACACATACTTCTGTGTTCACTGGGCAGATAAGGTTCCGGGAATTGAAGTGATTACTTGCTTAGAGTCTCATAGTGATAATTTTTAGAGACAAAATTCAAATTTTGGGTTTTCTCCGAAGGTGGTGTATGTTTGTGTATACTGTCCACACGGAGGCCACTGGAAAGGCAGTAGAGAAGAGGCTGGAATTCCAAAGCTGTCCTTTTCTAAGGTACGTTTTTGTGTTTGTTTTCTTCAGTAAGGACAGTACCATTATGGAATGACATGGATTTATGTAAGTGGAACTCCAGGGAATTCACACCTATAGGGAAGATAAGCTCCATTTACAATAACTGATCTGTTCACTGTCATCCAGAAACCCAGTTAGGTCCTACATTCACGACTGCTCAAAGCCCTCCAGTGTCGTCTCACCCTGAGTAATAGTCAGAGACTTACAGTGGCCTACCAGACCCTGTGTGTTCTGTCTCCTCCTGCCCTGACTTCTGGGTCCTCATTGCTTCTCATTCTTCCCCAGCTCACGTGGCTCCAGCCATCCTTGCATTCTTGCTGATCATCTATCCCACCAGAGATCCTCCTGCCTCAGGGCCTTTGCATCAGCTGTTTTGTTCTACCTGCCTACTGTTTCCCAGATACCCACCTGTCTCATTCTTACTGCCTTTAAGTATCTGATCTTACCAGTGAGGTTTTCTCTGGCCACCCATTAACACTGCAAGTCCCCCCTTCCTGCATCTTAAAGAAGTTTTTTCCTCCTTGCCATGAGGAGAAAACAGACCTTGCTAGGAAATAACACATTTCCCCATAGGACCTAAGAAACCTTTGAACAGCCCTTAACAGCATAGAAACAGGAGAATCTTTAGAAATACTTGTAATCAGTTCCTCCATTTAAGATGAAGAAAGGAAGGCTCAGAGAGGGAAAGTGACTTGCTCAGGAATGTGAAGCTGTGTAGAGATGGGTCTGGGAAGAGAATCCAAGTTTGACTTACTTATTCATTCATTTAGCAAACATCTATTTAGCACCTACTACATGTTAGGGTCTTGAGCCCCACCCCCCCACCCCTCGTGAATAAAACCAGTTTCAGTTCTTCCTACCTTCAGCGTCTTCCTATCTTCAGCATCGCTGAACAAATCACTATATAAAGAACAGTGAGATTCAGCGGCGGCAGGTGTTATGAGGAAAAACCTGGTGCTATGACAGCATAGTTTGAGGTGTTGACTTGGATGGAGAGATCAGCACACGCTCCTCAGCTAGAGCTAACTATGGAGAATGACTGACAGCCGCTTGATGAGGGAGCAAAGGGCATTTCAGGCAGCGGGGTAGAGCGGGGTATGAATGGGTTAGAAATGGAGGTAGAGGTTAGAGTCTGTGGCTTCCTCTAAGCCATGATAAGAAATTTTATCCTCCTCCTAAGAAATGTTGAAAGGTTTATCTGATTCCTATTTCCATTCCTTACCTTTAAGCACACTGACAAATAATGTTAAGGGAAGTAATAGAGGAGGCAGAGTCGATTTCTATTTATATCCATGAACCATCCAAAGGGTGAAAAAATAACTTGGAAAAACATTCCTTCCTTGTCACATCACACTTTGTTAGCCACCTGGGGAGTCGAATGCTTTCTGTTTCTCTGCAAGCCTGATTTGTGCGTGCACTGCACACACACACACACACACACACTTTACATGGACTTCTTCATTTTAGCAATGTTCTTGACATTCCTGATACAAGAATAACGGAGCTTATTCTGATTAATTTCATTTAATTCTAATTTGTTTATCCACGTGGGTCATTTGGTCTGTGATTACTTGCTGTCAGGGTGCTGAAAATATTGCCTGTCCTGATTTCTCCGAATGGTGGTAATTCAAGGGAGAGGTCTCTCCTGGTGTTACAGAGTTCTACTCTCTGGTTCAAGAACATAGAGAAGACCCCGGAGCACCATTATTAGCCACCAAGGGAGGTTTGTGATAGCTGTTTGCCTGGTTGAATGCTGCTTTTCTGCAAGCACCATGTGTTTCTGACGTCTGGGGCCTTGCCAGCCGTGGAGGGACTGCCCCTCCCATGGCTGGCCTTCCATCTGCAAATCAGCCAACACCCCTACTACCTCCTTCTACCACTCCCCTTCTGCAGTCTCCAGAGGGCTGGGTGCCAGACAACTCCAGACAGCCCTAACCCCAGAGCCCACTGAAGTTATTCGAACTAGCCAATCCTAAGCCCGCTTCCCCTGTCTCGCCGGTTCCCTCTCTGGAAACCGCAATCAGGGCTCTTACCAACGTTTGTCTCCAACATCTCTGCCTCTGACTGATCCTGGGGTCTCCCCACGAGGCCCTGCACGATGTGGCACACTGCCTCCTCTTGGGAACTGTGAGTAGTCAACTGCCTTGTCAGTAAAAGTCACCTCCTGATCTGTTGGCCTCGTCATATCTAATAAAAATAGGGCCTGCCTTTTCAGACTTCTTCGTCGGAGCCTCTTTCATTCCCTTCTGAGGAGGCCCCTGTGAAACCCGTCCGCCCCACCCCTTCCCCGCCCTACGTGCTAGGGGAAAGGCATGGATTTCAGAGCCCGGCAGATCTGAGGCCCTAGGCCTGCTGACCCGGGTGCCAGCTGCAAGGCTGTGGGCCGTTTGCTTCACCTCCTGGACCCTCACTCCCCCACGCACAGAACTGAGGAGGACGGCAGCCATCCCGCAGGGCTGCCTGAGGCTTAGATGAGAACTTGCAGGCGGGGCATCTAGCCCCTAGGTCGCAGGGGCTGCTGATTGCGTGCTGGCTCCCCCCTCCCTCCAGGGGTCTGGGAGCCTCCTTCGCTGTTTTCTGCCTGCCAGTTTTACTGTTCAGTCAACCGAGAATCTTGAAGAAAATCCACGGATGATTTATTGTAAGCTTTTCAACCTTTGCTTCCTTTATCCGTTAACCTCCAGCCAACCGGAGCCTTTTATTTTCCCCTCCGTGAGCCCCCGGCAGACTCTGACAGGTTCTGAGAGGGGGTTTTGGATGAGTTCTGCGCGGACCCCGCGCTCTCTCCCGGGGCTCTCTGGCCGAACCTGTCAGCAAGGGGCTCCTGCGAGCACAAAACTGGGAGTCCCACCTGAGCTCCTGCTCTGACGTTGCTTCTGCGTGCCTGGGGGCACATCGGTTAACCACTCCAAGCTTTCACATTCTCATTTGTTTAAAAAAAAAAAAAAAGAATAAAAATGTGCGTATTGCCTCTATCCTTAGGATTGTTTTGTGAAGCAGGCAGTCGGGGTGGACCCTCTGTTTTTCCTCTTCTGTGTGCCTTGACCTCCCCTCTCTCCTTCCTGGTATAGGAGGTATATCCTGCCCACCCCCCACCATCCAGGCCTTCCACAGACCAATGCCAGCCCCCTGTGGGCTGGGAGTCCAGCCTGAAAGACCTTCCTTTCTCTCTTATCTCTAGGATTCTAGAGGGAACGTCTGTGAAGGGGGCAGAGAAAACCACAGGGAAGATAAAGGATGTGTGTGTGTGTGCATGTGTGTGTGAATGTGTGCACACAGACTTACTTTGTCCCAGGTGCTGCCCCATGTAAACCTCTTGGCCCTGGAAAGTGGGGATCCTCTGTGTCATCACCTTACAAATGAGGAACTGGAGACACAGAAATGTGCAATGACTAGCTGGGAAGTGGCCCTTCTTGATTTTAAAATGAGGATTTTTTTAGTCTGAGCTCTTGACGACTAGGATATCTTGCTCCCCAGGAACAACAGCAGGTACCCGGGACATCATTTCTTTCTACAGGACCACCCTCAGGTCACATAAAGAATGATCCCACCCAGCCAGTCGCAGGAAGGAAACACCTCCCTTGGAGTCATGGCTGTTCCTCGTGTTCAATTCTGTTCCCCTACCTGACTCTGGTGGTTTCTGTGTGTTCACCTCCTGAACACTAAACAGTGAGTCTCTTCTCTGAGTCCTTTCACTGCCCACGAGGATGAAGCCAGCACACACAAAAGTTCTCACTCAATGTTTGCTGCATTTACTTAAAGAAAAAGGAACATCCCCATCCCACCCTAGGAAAAGAATGAACGCAAGAGAATGAGAGAAAAATGATAATGAAGGAGTCGCTGGGGAGTAAAACTATCTGTCACAGAATGGAGGGATTTCTCCTGGAAGTTAGCATTTTCAAAATAAAATGTGAGTAGCCCATGCGTGGTGGTGCCACAGCACCCCTTGAAGGACAAAGTCCCAGTCACCGGACACAGCAGGACACGCTTTCTTTCAAGGAGGGCACAGTCTGACCCGGACAGAGGACGGTGATGCGATTGTTGGGTTGTGCCAACTAGAGGTTTCTCCACATGATGCTGTAATTGGTGCTCAGAGTTTTTCTTTGGATTTCTCTCCTCTCACAGGTTTTGCAATGTTTAAACATCCAGAGAAAATGGCAAGTGGGATTTTAGGGGTTCCGTCTCGGGCTCTCAGCTCCTCTACCTGTGCTCACTCCTGAGAGGACCTGAGATGCAACCGTTGCCTGGAGGCATTGGGACCATTTTCCTGTGTCCCAAATTCAGACTGTGATTCAAAAGTGGCTCTCTGAAGGAGAATGTGTGAAAGGGTGGGTTCTTTTACAAAAAGTACAAAAAAGAAAAAAGCCGAACCAAGGCCAAGATGTAATACAAAGCAAAACAAAAGAAGAAAAGCCCCAACAAACCCAGAGCCAGAGGCAGGCCCAGACAAACAGTCAAACCTGTCGTCGATTCTAGAACTCCAGTGAGGTGCTTCTACCTCCAAGGTCCTGTCAGTGTGTTGAAGAGGGAAAGAAATGAGTCTGAAATCAGAAGACTGCCTCTGTCCTACCATGAGTTTGGGAAGCAGTTTGTTCTGTTTTAGCCTCAAGTTCCTCAACCCTACATGATTTATTCCTTCAATAAAGACTCAAACTGGGTGACAACCAGAGGCCGCAATGGTTGTGACATTTCCTTCCAGCTCTTCAGACAAATGCCCCCGAAGAATCTCTGTTTCAGGGATGTTCATGTAACGCCCCTCTTGGTTCTCTTTCCCCACCCAAAGAAGCACACCTGCTGAACAGGAAAAGAAACGCAGGAAGAGTTTTTGAGCAAACAGTACTTTATATGTTTGTTCCCCTACCTGACTCTGGTGGTTTCTGTGTGTTCACCTCCTGAACACTAAACAGTGAGTTTAGTGAACCTGGGGCAGAGACGCTAGCTGGTTTCACCATCACCTCGCTGTTAAGTGGTCTGGGAGAGACAGGAGCTCATGTGGGTCTGACCTCAAGTACAGAGCTCCTATGACCAGGCCATTCTAAAAACGTCTGGAAATTCTCCCTCCTCCTTTGCTTTTAGTCAAACCCTTTCTGGAACGCAGGGGACTGGCCAGGAGAGTCACACTGTTTTCTGCTTAAGGCCTATCGTCCCTCATTGCTGGTGTCACCTCTGGTTCTTCTGCAACGAGGAGACACATGCCATCCCGCCTCCCCATAGCTCGTTTCCTCTGCGGGAAGGCCTTTGGTCCTACCCGCCTCTCAAGGTTAAACTTCCTCTTTAGGAAGTCTGAACTGATGCCCAGCCTGGAGTGGGTGCCCCTTCACGCTCCCACAGAACTCTGTGCCTTTCAGTTAGGATGATAACCGATGGCTTCCTTTTCCCTCAAGGGCAACGGGCTCACTCTGCAGAAATCCTTTTGGTCAAAATTCATATCAGAATCCGTTCCCCACCCTGACCATGGCAGGCAGAATTCTAAGGAGGTCCTGATGATTTTCATCTCCTCGTGTGCAAGTCCTATAGAATTCTTCCCTGCCCCAAGTGCGGGCAAGACCTGGGGATGTGATGGTTCCATTACCTTATAATAGACTCTGCCTTAGCAGGCTCGAGGGAGAGCTTCTCCTGCTGGCTCTGAAGAAGGAAACTGGCAAGTCATGAAGAGGATCACTTGGCAGGGAATGATGGGTGTCCTTAATTGCTGAGAGTGGTCATGGCCAATAGTCAGCAAGATAGTCAAGATACAGAAGCAGACCAAGTGTCCATCAATGGATGAATAAAGAAGATGTGGTATATATACATGATGGAATATTACACAGCCATAAGAAAGAATGAGATCTTGCCGTTTGCAACAACATGACCTAGAGGGTATTATGCTAAGTGAAATCCATCGGAGAAAGACAAATACCATATGATTTCACTTATATGTAGAACTTAAAAAACAAAACAAACAGACCAAAAAACAGACTCTTAAATACAGAGAACAACCTGGTGGTCACCAGAGGGCAGGTGGGTGGGGAGATGGGTGAAATAGATACAGGAGATTAAGAGCACAGTTAGCACACAGTGCACTGGGTAATATACAGAAATGTTGAATCATTATTGTATACCTGAAACTAATATAACACTGTATGTTAGTATACTTTGATTAAAAAAATAAAAAATAATAAAAAAAAGTGGGGATCTCAGTCTTACAACCACAAGAAACTGAATTTTTCCAACAAACAGAACTTAGAGGAGGACCCTTCTAACAAACAGTGAACTTGGAAGAGGACCCTGAACTCCAGATAAGAACAATACCATGGCTGACATCTCTGTCAGAGCCTGGTGAGACCCTGATCAGAGGACCCAGTTATCCCATATCTGGACTCCTGAACCTCAGGAACAGTGAAATAATAAAGGTGTGTTTTTTTACGTCAGCTAGCCTGTGGCGCTTTTTTACACAGCAGTAGGAAAATGATACACTCCACAAAGATACAAAGAGCACAATGAGGGATATCAGTTATAATTACGTGCTATTTCTTCCCCCATCGGGGAGGCGGTAGAACATAGTGGTTAGGAATATCAACTCTGGGGCCAGCCTGCCTTGGTTCGAATCCCAGCTCCGCTACTTACTGTGACTTTGGGCAAACTACTTACCCTCTTTGTGCCTCGATTTGTCCCTCTGTAAGATAGGTCTAATAATAGTACCTACCTGAGGTTACTATTTAAACTAATTTCCTATAGAATTTTCCAAATGTAAGATGATTAGAACAGGGACTGATACATAGCAAGTACTACCCACGAGTTTCCTAAAATCATTAGCAAATCAAAACCAAAACAGAGAACACAATTTGTGTTAAAAAACACACACCCAACGGCCTCATCTCATAGACAGAAACTAAGCTCCAGGGATGTCTCGTTCAAGGTCAGAGGGATGGTTTGAAATTCACAAACTACATTTAATCCTGAAGGTAAGGCTCTCAGAGTCCAGAGGATAACATCACATTGTAATTCGTTCAAGGGGAAATCAGACCTAAAGCGGGGTCAAGAAAAACGAGGCAGTTTCCAGTCTCTCCCTGCTGGGTCAGCCACCTTAATCAGATTTGCCTCCTTGTTCTTCAGGTCCATGACTATCCTCTGTCAGGTGTGACAAAGACTGTCTCCTTAGCCAAACTCTGTACAGGTTCCTCTGAGCACTCTTTGGGATATGATCCTTTCCTGTTGTTTGGCGAGCCCAGCCCACTGTAATAAAGAATCCTGCTAAGTCAGTTTAGTAAGAATTTCCTATCTTTGATAGCTGATCACCCGTGACATCTGAGCAAGTTCTTCACTCCCACCTTTTTTTTTTTTTAAAGATTTTATTTATTTATTTGACAGAGAGAGAGATCACAAGTAGGCAGAGAAGCAGGCAGGCAGAGTAAGAGGGGAAAGCAGCCTCCCTGCTGAGCAGAAAGTCAGACATGGGGCTTGATCCCAGGACCCTGAGATCATGACTTGAGCCAAGGCAGAAGCTTAACCGACTGAGCCACCCAGGCGCCCCACTCCCACCTTTGACACATAAGTCCTTGACCTGCCTTCAGCAAGAATCCTGTTAACTCCGTTTAGCAAGAATCCCACTACCTTTGAGGTCTTCTCTTTGTGATTTTGCATCCAGCAATCCCCCTAGTTGGCTTGTTGTCTATAAATCTCCCCTGTCTTCAGAACCAAGTCCAATTTCTCTCTCCTACTGCAATAGTCTTGGCACCTGAATAAAGCCATCCATACCATTTTAATGAGTGTCAATCAGTAATTTTTCTTTAATAGGCATCATCTGTCTTGAGAGTCTTCCAGGAGCTCAGCCTGGCGTGAGCCCCATTCTGCCAAGCTCCCTCAGCACCCTTGGCCCCTCTCCTGCTACTTCCCCATATGTCACTCTTCATACACCTGCCTGTCTTCTTACAGGGTTGAGGGGGGCGGATTCCATGAGCTCCAGGACTGTGTCTAATTCATCTTTGAATTATCACCACCTGGCACCATTGGTAAACCCCAGTAACTGTTTTTTTAAAAATGAACCAATCAATCTCTTGAACCACGATTTTCCAAGGTGTCTAGTGATGCCTGCTAAGCTGTCAGAGCTCCACAAAGATTTGGAAAGAAGCTGAGAGTCTTAAGGGTATGAAGAGACCATCTTACTTGTGTGGACCAGCAGCCTCAGCACCACCTAGGAGTTTGTTAGAAATGCAGAATTTCAGGCCATGAATACGCAATCAGCTTTTAATGAGATCTTCACAAAGGATTCCCAAGCACATTGTAGTTGGAGAAGCACTAGTTGTAGGCCAAAGAAGAGATATATCCCGCTTTTGACTAGGCTTATTCTCACTCCTAAGGTCCTTTGATTAACAAAGATTCTATAATGTGTCGACTGAATCCCTGGGAAACAGTGCAGACATTTGGAAACATCATGAGCTTTGGAGCATGTAGAGCTAGGTTCAATTGTCATGGCTCTTATTTAACCTCTCTGAGCTTCTGTTTCCTTACCTTTAAAACAGAGATAGTACTGCATTATACCTTCTGTTGCTTAATAAATAATTCAAATTGTGTATTAATGAGCAGATGTCTGTTTCATTCTCCTCCTTCCCAGCTCCGACTGATTCTTGCTTGCATCATTCAGAATGGTTCGTGACACCTGAGCAGCGGTATAAGAGGACCTAGACTCTTAGGAGGGAGACCATGAGGTCTAGATTTTCTACAGTGGGTTTGGGAATGCTGTGGGAGACCAGCAGACAGACTTTTGTCAGCTGATTCGCCCCTTGCTCCTTATCCCTGTACACCATATTCATTTCACCTCCATATACAAAAACTGTGTGGAGTCAGAAAAATAGTTTGGTTGGTGGCCCCATCAAAGATTTCATCCCACTTAGCCTCAGTTTCCCTATTTATGAAAATAATAATCCCCCCTCCTGTGGGATTCCCGTAGACAACAGGAGCAAGGAATTAGCACGCCAGCACTTAGGTGCTGCATAAAGGTAGCTGGGATTAGTTACAGGTAGCTCTGAGCAATAGTAGAATGTTCAAAGTGGACCCATTGGAAGTCATGATTAACTAGGGGGTCTTCCATCAGTCTTTTCTGCTGGATGAGGCATCGATTTTTATATTCCAATAACTCAGAGATGATGAAAAGCCCAAACTCAGAGTTGCCATTGTTGAGGAACATACACCAGGCATGCTGGATGGTAGGGTGCGTCACTCACAGAGATGAGTGGGACTTGGGAATCTGAGTGTGACTAGCTTGCTGTGACATGGTAACCATGGACCAGCAGGAAAACAGGCATTTCTGAGTGGGTTTTTTTGTTTTGAGGCCAGATTACTAAGCCAGTGTACACAAAGAAGGCTCATTGTCTTTCCACATCATTTCCACTGTTGATATCAGCGGGTGAGACCGTTTTTCTCTCACTTACTTAGAAGACGTTTCTGATCTTCTAAAGGTCTGAATATTAGATGCTGATTTTAATATTCATGGGGAAGAAAACCAAGTTGCTCAGTTCTACCTAAGTATTAAATAATCTTTGGGGAGGTTGGAAATATTAATGAGCTGGTTAATGGGGGTCCATACATAATGAAGGTTAGAATTCCTACATTGTCGTTTTATCTTTTTCCCTTGTAGCTCTGAGAAACTGAACTAAAAATGTCCATGTTTATATCCACACATAATACACATTCATCCTAACACAAAGCAGCTCAGCTAATGCACGTATCTTAAAAGTTGCTACTAGACTTTCAAGTAAGTAGAAAATCATCACTTTCATTGTCTGGTGTTAAGACAATTAAGTGGGAATAGCGCTGTGTCCCCATGATAGTAGGTGCTGCCTGCTGTAGGGTCCAACCTGTTGGATCATCCCACCAATGCACGTGCATCCACACTGATGGTGATCCTTCCGAGGACTGGTTTCTTGAACTCTGTCATAGGATTTTATGTTACATGATATGCTATATAATAATGAATTTAGAAAGTCACAATACATACATGCTTATTTTATGAATTGCCTTGTGTGCGTATACCTATTTCTCACTCAAAACAACAAACTAGCAAAATGACTATCGCTGCTTTTCAAAAATGTCATTGTCATAAAGTGCAAAGAACCAAGGCAGTGTTCCTCATTAGAGACTGTAGGCAACTCTGCAATGTGTCTCAGACTGGACTGGACCCTGGCATCAGGGGTGGGATGGCCGTGTTTCCTGTTATTTAGAAATTAGTAGAGTAGTTGGCAAACTTTGAAGGTAGGCTGTGTATTAGATGATCGTATTGTAGCAAAAATTTCTTGAATTTTCACCACTTCATCGTGGTCCTTTTAAAACAAAAAATTCATGCTTGCGTATTCAGACTTAAAGGGACATGGTATCTATAATCCACTCTTAAAGGTTCCAGAAAAAAATATTATAGACAGAGAGATATAAAGCATAGATGGCCGAGTGTTAACTATCAGTGACTCTAAATGGAGAGTGTATAGAACTTCATTGTATTACTCTCACAACTCTTCTGTATGCAAGTTTAAAAATAAAAATAAACGTGGGGTGCCTGGGTGGTACAGTTGGTTGAGAGTCCGACGGTTTCGGCTCAGGCTGTGATCTCAGGGTCGTGCGATCAAGCTCTGCGTCAGGATCCCCACTCAGCGTGGAGTCTGCTTGTGTCCCCTCTGCCCCTCCCGCTCATGCTCTCTGTCTCTCAAAGTGGCTCAGTGGATTGAGCCGCTGCCTTCGGCTCGGGTCATGATCTCGGGGTCCTGGGATCGAGCCCCGCATCGGGCTCTCTGCTCTGCGGGGAGCCTGCTTCCTCCTCTCTCTCTGCCTGCCTCTCTGCCTACTTGTGAAAAAATCTTTAAAAAAAAAAAAAAAAAAAAAAAAAAAAAAAAAAAAAAACTGGAAGTGTCTACATGAATGTAATAAAATGAAACCTCTCATAGCATTATGTGTACTTCTTAGCTCTCCAGGTAACTGGACATGAAAGCTGCCTGTGCCTGGTTCACTGCTGTATGCACAGTGCCCATCGCAGAGCAGATGCTCAATACGTGCTAGTGGAACGCAGAAAGAAATAACACGGAGTACGATGACATTATTCTGCCCCACTGCAGCTCTTTCTTTCTTCCTCTAGAGTCTCAGCAGCGTGACCTACCCAGGAATCTACTGAAGAGTTTTGCTCTGGGCAAACCCTGTCAATCATTCCTTGACATCGTCCCAGCCTCATTGGTTTCAAATCTTGGAAACACTTTCCCCAAACTGACCCCCCTTCTTTCATTCCAGAAAATACTGTCTCTCGAGATGATCTGAAGGTGTTGGAACAAACCGAGGACCAACTCTGTCAAATAGTCACAATCAGAAACTCTACATGTTTGTGATGCCCCCATTATCTTTCAGGTATAGTCAATCATTCCTTGACATTGGCTAAGAACATTTTTTGTTAAATAAATGAAGACAGAAACCATGGTATCTCTGATGTTAGATTCTATGGGTCTGAAATTTCTTAGAATACATGTAGCAGATAACTCACATTTCATTATGTTTAGTGGCATTAAAATGGAAAATAAACAGGATTTAAAAAGCAAGGGGAAAAAAATAAGTTGTATTCCCACGAACTACATGACCACGTGGCCACATATGCCTGCAGCCAAGCTGACTTCAGAGTCGTATGGGGAGACAGCAGCACAGAGTGGAAAGACATGGGTTTTTGAAGTGAGCCAGATTTTGGCTTAAATTTCAGCACCTCCATGAACAACTTGTGTGATTTGGGCAACTCACATAATTTCTCTGTGTGCCGGTTCCATTAGCTAAAGAACAGGGATAGTAACACCTTCCTTATATTATTATGCTCCAGTAAAGGCTCATCATTGCCAACTGCCATAGACGTCTTGATTCAGTGAATGGGCAGCTCTTATTGTCTTCCCTAAGAGGGTGCAGGAGCCGTGTCTGAGGGGATTTTAATCATGTTTCTTCCACTAAATACAGAGCTCCCTAAAGGCCTGGTGACCACAAATGAAGCCTTAACTCAAAGACAGTAGAGTCTTTGAAAGGGACAGAATTAAAGTAGGATCTGTCCTTTCATGATGGGGTACAAAGAAGCTATTAGTCAACTCAGCAAATTTGTGCTCTGTAAATCAGCTCAACACATTCAGAGAGACCACTCTGAAGCAGCAAACAGCTGAGTTCAGGTCTGAGGGGGGAGCTTATAACATAGCATTCTCTACCTGTACCGTGTAGGCCAGGAGAAGCCTTCAGGAAGTCGATGACTGCTCCCTAGAGTTGATCTCAGCCATCTAAGTAGGATTATCGACTGCCAGGTCTATTTCAAATGAATTTTCAGGAAGTCCATGGGTGTAGCAAGATTTGGAGCGTCTAGGAGAGGTTGCTGTCTGGGCTGTGTTACTGGATGAATGTGGAAGGAGGAAGACTAGAAATCTAATACTCTTCCTATATAGGTTCAAATCCTCTCCTCTGCCAGTATTTCGTACGTTTCTTTCTTATCAGGGGAGGGAGCAGCATTGCAGGTTACGTGGTTTGGCATCCATCCAAGTAGGCATGGGTTTGAATTCAGGGTCTGCCATATAGTGATGATGTGAATTTCAGGGAATTAATTTCCCAGAGCTCCCTGGGTTTCCTCATCTATAAGCAATATAGCAAAAAAAAAACCTTTGCAGTTTTGCTGCAAGGATTCAATGAGCTAATAATGCATGCAACAGGCCCTTTTACATAGTGGTTACTCAGTGAATCTTAGCTCTCCCAGACACTGAGTATTATGGGGGCTACATGAGAGAAAGCTTTCTGTCCTTCCAGCTGAAAGCCAAGATCGTATTGGCTTATGAAATCATGAAAACACCAGCGTGATCCATTTATAAGCTTGGTCTGCGCTGGAGCACTGAGACTAAGGAATCACCAGGCATAGTAACCGCCTCTGCCCAGAGGGCTGCAGCAGCCCTTGCCCATGAACTGGGGCTGGCAGTGACCTGCTGCTCCCAGTGTGAGTTCTGGGAACTCATTCCATGGGCTCTGCAGACCTCAGCCTCCACTGGGTTGGCAGCCTCTATGTTG
Source organism: Meles meles (assembly GCF_922984935.1). Lineage (NCBI taxonomy): Eukaryota > Metazoa > Chordata > Mammalia > Carnivora > Mustelidae > Meles > Meles meles. The sequence goes on along the minus strand of NC_060072.1, from coordinate 13,853,151 downwards.
AACTTGGGCATTAGCCAGCATCTGAGCTCTAGCCTTCAGTGACACCGGCTTCATTGCCAGGCACCTGTCTTTGCGGGGAAATAGGACTTTCTCCTGTTGGTGTGGAGAGTCAGTTTCTGGCTTTAATCAATTCAGGGTAGGGACGCTTGGGTGGCTCAGTCAGTTAAGCACCTGCCTTAGGCTCAGGTCATGGTCCTAGGGTTCTGGGATTGAGTCCCATATCTGGCTCCTTGCTCAGCAGGGAGCCTGCTTCTCCCACCACCTGCCACTCTCCCTGCTTGTACTTTCACACGCACGCTCTCTCTCTCTAGCAAATAAATAAATAAAATGTAAAAAAATAAAAAATAATAAAAAAATAAATTCAGGGTACATGAAGCTACATCGTCCTCCAACGTATACCTGTTGTCTCAAAGTACTTGGCATCTGCTCATATTCTCAGAGGGGACCCAGTCTGTATGGTAAGTTATATGGTCACAACTCGACAAACAGAAAGGCAACTGAAAGCAAGGTAGCTGGGCGGGATTCAGGGGCTGTAAAACATGTGAAAAATAAAAGCCTTTAGGGAATTAGACATTGATTTTTAAACATCAAGGAACCAATACTTCTAGTACATTTCCACTCAGCTCAAGTAGCTGGTAGGGACTAAAAACAAGTTACAATCTCACAATGGTTTTCTCTAGAAAAGATGATTTTGGAGTGAGTGAGAGTGTGTGTGTCTGTATGTGTGTACATAGGGGAGAGAAAAAGGCATTGGTATACTGGGAAATGTTTAACAACCAGCTCTTGGGGTAGTGAGGGTGCCCTGATTTGTGGTTTTCTGATGGCCATGGCGTAAATACTACCATCGTGGCCGATTTCAACACACAATGTGAGGCACAGAACACAACAGGAGGAAGGAGATGCACATGGTAGGTTCCTGCGAGCTGGTGGGAGCAGGCTCTCACATGCCAATGGAGAAAGGGGACTTTAACACATACTGTGAATACTTCTTGATGCTTTACTTTATACAGTATTTGTGTATTAATTTTGTGATGTACACGCCACAAATATGCTATATGTATATGTAATATGTGTAGGACATATACATATGCAAGCATGCATACATATAGACACACACAGAAACTTATCCGCATCTGTGTGAAGATTCTTTGTTTTTTTTAAATAAATCTAAGTGAATTCTCCACTTGAGCATATAACACATGGGAGGGTCTCGGAAGTCAGAGCGGTGTGGGGTGTCACGTGACCACCAGGACAACGGTTGGGCGCTTGCTTTGCTGGTGATTACCAGGATTTACCTTGCTAGCATCTGCAATATAAAACATCTGGCTTTGGGGCTGAGACAGAAGCTGGACAGACTCTGAACGTGCTTTCAGGGTGAGAGTGTAAAGCGAGATCTAACCTCAGAAGAGGAGAAAACGTTAAGGTTCAAAGGATGAGAAAAATAAACGGGAGAACCGGAAGTGTAAGGTTGCCGTTCATGGGTCCTGCTCTCTACAGTGGTATATGTGTCTCGGCAGCTTCTTACAAGAGTGGGAGGGCGCGGGGAAGAAACAGTCCGGACTTTCATTTATTGAATGCAGCGTTCGCTGGTCACATTGCCAACTCAATACAAACAGCCCAGCCGAGAGTAGGGCGTGGACTCTTGTTCTCATCAATGTAAACACAACATTAATATTGAAGATTCAAGAAAATGGGTAAAAAGTCCAGTGTCTCCTCAATCCATGTAATGGTAAAGGTGCTTGCCTACCCTCTGGACAGGTCCCAGAGGGAGCCCGAGGCCGTGACCTCATCCCAGCCGCAGGGAAGCAGCACAAACACAGAGGAACCCAGCACAGTCTTCCTGATGGTCTCCAGATGGACACGTGGATCTTCAGAACTGGGCTTGTGTGTACTGCAGTTCTAAAGGCCTGAGAGGTCCGAACCTGCCGTGTATGCTGGAACAGTCCCTTCTGAGCCCTTTGCTCATGAACCAGTCATGGCCAATAGCAAATGCGACGGTCTTTGTATTTCCACAGTCTCCGTCTTAGACCCTGGATTCTGGAGAGCAGGGGATTCAAGGTCATGGGGGCCTCAGTGATAATCCTGAAGAAGGCTGCCCATCTTAAATAGTGGCTGAAGACTCTCATACTCCTTACGGGGCCACTGCTGACAGGGGTATGCTGGATGAGGCAGCCGATTCTCCTTCGGAGCCTTAAAAGATCAGGTTTTCTATTTTGGATTCCCAGACCAAAAACATACAAACAACCCCCCCCCCCAACAAAAACAAATCAAAGCAAAACAAGAGTGTCCTTGAGGATAAAGAACCAACCGACACCCCCCCCCCCCACCTCCAGGTCCCACCCAGTATAATGTCCCCATTGGGTTTTTTCAAATGGTTGGTTCAGATCATTGGTTTGCCTCCCACCTTGGATACGCGGCTAGACTGCAGGACAAAAAAAGAAAGTTTCCTCTGAACGAAGAGACAGTTTTGCTTTTATTTCCCAGGATGGCTAACCCCCAGCACCCTGACTTTCCTTTCTTAAAAAGCAATGAAAACGTCCTAAAGACCTGCTTGGTTTTGTGGCTTTGTGGTCGGATAACCCCTTTGCTCCTCTAACTCCTCTTTGTCCCATTCTTGAAGAGACTGTGCAACGAGCTGTTATTCCACATTCTGGGAATGCCAGATTGTGGAACAGAGAGGCGCTAGCTGGATCCTTGTCCCAGATCTCTGTAGTATGGGCAGCTTTGTTGGGCCAAAGAGACAAATAAAAACAAACCAAAAAAGCATTGCTCAATTTTGAGTTTGAAGGCTGGGCCCCAAACAGCGAGTGGTGTTCCCCCTGCAGAATAGGTCTCTCTCCCTAGTGGTGGGCTTCCTGGTGCTAGCTGTTGTTCTCAGCCGTGAGATATTTGAGGGCGGCAAAGCCGTAGCGGCGAGACATGTCCTGCTGGAACTCCTCCTTCAGGGTTTTGAGACAGATGCGGTATTGCTTGTTGGACCGGAACTTGGTGATGTCGAAGCTGGGGGCGTGAGGCATGTGGATCATGTAGGCATTGGGCAGCACGATGAACTCATATTCCTAGAAGATGAGAGCAGCGTGAGCACTTGCATGGACCTCCAGGAAGGTATGATAGATGTCCAATTGCATGACCAAATGACCAAGTGGATGAATGAAGAGGGGAACGACATCAGCAGGGAGGGGGTCATGGAGACAGAGCCATGCTGGAGAGGGACGGTGCAGAGCTCTTTGCATGGCTCTGGACAAGTTACCGGGCCTCTCAATGCCTTAGTTTTCTCATCTACAAAGTAAACATAATAATACCTACCTTGAAAGATGACCAGTCATGGATGGATAGTGCTGGGCAGAGCTCATGGCCCATGAAAGGGTCTTGATAAATGAAAGTATGTGCCCATGTGGTTGCTCTAGAGTGACCCGAGCCATGAGAGAAGCTCTTGCTCAATGAAATGATGTCTGTTTCTGGGATTTCTCATAGGACTTGATGAGATTTGACAGCCTCAACAGATTAGTACACAAGAAGGGACAAAAAAAGAATCAAGGGGGAAAAAAAAAGATCCCACTGGATGGAAACTCATTAAGAACAAACTGTAAGAGACTCTTAATCATAGGAAACAAACTGAGGGTTACTGGAAGGGAAGGGAGATGGGTGGGGGGATGGGGAAACTGGGGAATGGACATCAAGGAGGGCATGTGATGTAATGAGAACCGGGTGTTATATAAAAATGATGAACCCCTGGCCTCTACCTCTGAAACCAGTAATACATTATATGTTCATTGAGTTTAAATTAAAGAATATTTTAAAAAGAAATTAAAAAAAAAAAAAAAGAATTACTAGGACGCCTGGGTGACTCAGTCAGTTGAGAGTCTGCATTCAGCTCAAGTCATGATTCCAGGGTCCTGGGATTAAGTCCCACATTGGGCTCCTTGCTTGGCAGGGAGCCTGCTTCTCCTCTGCCTGCTGCTCCCCTGCTTATGCTCTCTCTCTGACAAATAAATAAAGAAAATCTTAAAAAAAAAAAAAAAGAATTACTAATGGGTATACTTGAGCAAAATAAAAACTAATTTAAGGAAAAAAAAAAAGGAACAAAGCTCTTGCCTACTCATCCTTATTGTAAGTCACAGCATCACAGAATAGCCTCCACTTGGCAGAATACAGATAAAAACTCAGACCAAAAATAAAATGCCTCCAAATAGCCAAAATAGGTGACACAAATTTAGGACCCGGAACTCCAAGGAGAACCCAGCACGCCTTCATCCAAACCCCATGATCTCTGATTTTGGACCTAATGTCTCAAAAGCTTTGGTCATCTTGTTCCCCAGCCCAAAGCAGATCAGAAGAAACCCTGAAAGGAAGATCACAATGGGGAAAGGTAGCTGGTCCAGATGGAGGGGCACTGACGCAACAAGAAAGGACCCTTGATGGTGAGGAGGGACAAGAACAACCCTGAGAAGAAAATGCAAGAGCCCCCAGAGCTGAACTGTTTGGGACTTGCCTCTGGGGACAAAGAACCTGAGCAATCCCACTAGCCCTACAGGTGCCAGATGACCTGTCAGGTATGTACTCGTTATATCTGGAAATCACTGGAAAAGGTAAAGTTATGTTTGGCTGTGCTACTGGCAAAGAAAGAAAAATAATCAAGAAATTTGCAGGAGTTCTGTCAAAATTGCATAAAATAAATAAAGCCTGCAGCTTGGGGCTGGAAAAATTCACTTTATTTGAACCAGTTCACCTCACCACACTGCTGGACACAAGAATATGACATTTCTTTTCCTTCAAACAGAAGCTGGGTAGACGGAACGTTTCTGTCTGTGAGCAGCACTGTACTCCCTCCAAGTATTATTGAAAAAATGGACATTAAAGGTCATGCTTCTGTCCTTAAAAATGGACACTATTTGGGGCGCCTGGGTGGCTCAGTGGGTTAAAGCCTCTGCCTTCGGCTCAGGTCATGATCCCAGGGGCCTGGGATCAAGCCCCACATCGGGCTCTCTGCTCAGCGGGGAGCCTGCTTCCTCCTCTCTCTGCCTGCCTCTCTGCCTACTTGTGATCTCTGTCTGTCAAATAAATAAATAAAATCTTTAAAAAAAAAGGACACTATTCTACAACCTTTCGTCTACACTGGTGGTTTGCAACCCTAGATGCTTATTTTTTTTTTTTAAAGATTTTATTTATTTATTTGACAGAGAGAAATCACAACTAGGCAGAGAGGCAGGCAGAGAGAGGGAGAGAGAGAGAGAGAAGCAGGCTCCCTGCTAAGCAGAGAGCCCGATGTGGGACTCGATCCCAGGACCCTGAGATCATGACCTGAGCCGAAGGCAGCGGCTTAACCCACTGAGCCACCCAGGCGCCCTGAAACCCTAGATGCTTACTAAAATCACTTGGGACTGCGTGCTTGGGTGGCTCAGACAGTTAAGTGTCTGCCTTTGGCTCACATCATGATCACAAGGTCCTGGGTTCGAGTCCTGCATAGGGTTCCTTGCTCAGTGGGCAGTCCACTTCTCCTCTGCCCTTCACCCCAACTTGTGCTCTCTCTCTCAAAAATAAATACATAAAATCTTTAAAAAATATCACTTGGGACTGCTCTCAAACATACTGGAACTGTTGGAAAGTAATCCAGGTGATTCCTAGGGCAGCCAGCACTAAGCATCTGACTTTTTTTTTTTTTGAATTTGAGGTGCTTCTGTTGAGAAATATTTACACTGTGCTCCATGAGGAGAAGCTTTAGAGAACAGCACACAAACAGAACAAAGGTGGGGTTGAGAGCCCCAGGCATCCTTCTCCTAATGTAACCAGAGTATCTTGTTTTGCTTTTGTTTATTTAACACTGGAGGTGATGAGCTGCAGCATGTCTGGCTTGCTGCATGTTTTTATAAATAAAGTTTTATTGGAACACAGCCACACCCAGGTTTAGATACTGTCTGTAGGTGAACTACAATAACAGAGTTGGGTAGTTGAAAAAGGAGACCCGTCAGCCCCATGGAGCCCCAAATCTACTATCTGATCCTTTGCTGAGAAAGCTTGCAGACACCTGGTATAACCTGTTAGAATTCTACTGGTTTCTTTTGAAGTAGGTGTTTATTGAGTATTAGTTGAATGAATGAAAGTGTTTCACAATGAAATATGGCCTGAAAATCATCACTTTATTTATAGGGTAGGATAATGAGCTGCGTCTCAGCCACATGCCTTCTTGTGTCCCTTATATGGAACTCAGAGAAACTTTTTTGCCAGTTATATGGCTCAAAGGTCAAATGATCAAGTGATGATTCTTTTTGTCCTCATTATCGAACTGGGTGAGGACAGGGAGTGAGAGAGATGTTTTGTCACAGGACACTCACACTTGCCTGGGTCCTGGCCGGAAATCCAACTCTCACTCAACAGTAGAGAAAGAGAACGGTTTGGGAATCAGTGGTCGTGAGACTTAGCACTGCCACGTTCTCACTTCCAGTCGCTGACCACATCTTATTCCCTCTCAGGGCTCTGTTCTCTGACCTCCAAGGTCCCCTTTCGGCCCTGAAGTCTACACTTTCTTCCCCCGTAGCTCCACAACATTCCATCCGCTCACCTGTGCGTCCAGTTCCATGATATGAGCCACCTTGTTCCAGCCAAAGCCCACAAACCTCCGGTCATACTCAGGGCAGTCCCTTCTCACGACAACGTACGGCTCGAAATCTGCCTCCCACTCAACACGGTAAGGCGTGGTGGCAGTCCGCCACTTGGCGAAGTTTGTGGGAGCGTGGCCTTTTGTCCAGACGTGGTACCTAGGTCACAGGGAGAAAAGCCATTGGGTGAAAGGAAGGAAACTCAGCTTCCCCAACTCTGCGGGTTGGGAGGAAGAAAAGGTATATGCAGATATAGTCATTGTGGATTGCACTGTGTCTCCCCAAAAGATAGGTTCAAGTCCCAACCCTTAGGACCTATGGATGTGACCTGTTTGGAAAGAGGGTCTTTGCAGATGTATCGAGATGAGGTCATAGTGGATTAGGGTTGGTTCTCATCCAACCACTGGTGTCTTTATAAGAAGAATGAAATGGGGGCGCCTGGGAGGCTCAGTGGGTTAAAGCCTCTGCGTCGGCTCGGGTCATGGTACCGGGGTCCTGGGATTGAGCCCCACATCGGGCTCTCTGCTCAGTAGGGGGTCTCCTTCCCCGCCCCCCGTCAACTTGTGATCTCTGTCTGTCAAATAAAGAAACAAAATCTTTAAAAAAAAGGAGGAAAGGTGGATATTGAGACACACACTGGGATGTGATGCCATGGGAAGGTGGAGGCAGAGATTGAAGTGATGTACCTACAAGCCAAGGAATGCCAAGGACAGTCAGCCTCCACCAGAAGCTGGAGAGAGGCAAGGAAGGATTCTCCCTGAGAGCCTTTAGAGGAAGAATGAACCTGCCAACACCTTGATTTTGGATTTCTGGCTTCCCCACCTATGAGAGAATACATTTCCATTGTGCTGAGCTACCCAGTTTGTAGTAGCTTGTTTTGACAGTCCTGGGAAACTAATTCCATCTGTTATTTACATCTGTCATAATGAGGAAACTCTCACAATGAAAGGGTAAGTGAATTCCTGGAGGGCTGTGCCGGGGAACACGGTGAGCCAGCCCTTGTAGCACGTTCTCCCCCTTGAGGCAAGACCCGTGGCTGCACCATTCCCATGGGTAGGTCACATCATCTTGCAAAAGGGACCCTGGTAGATGTAACTAAGGTTACTAATCAGTTGACCTTGGGTTAAATAAAGGGGAATTATTGGGGATGGGGAGTGGCTGGCCCTGGCCAAATCCTGAAAACTTTTAGATCTGGAAGAGAGCAAAGAGCCACGTGTGAGCTGCCTGTAGGAGCCACGTGGCAAGGAGCCATCAGGGAAATGGTGACCACAGTCCTCCACATGCAAGGAAAGGAAGTCAGGGAGCCTAGAGGAGCATAGCACGCTCTGGAGGAGAACTGGAACTTTGCCCCCACCTTGACTTCAGCCCAGTGAGGCCCTGAGTGTAAATCTAGCCATCCCGTGCCCAGATCTCTGACCCTCAGGGACCGTGAGATAATAAATTTGTATTGTGTCAAGCTTCTAAATTTGTGGCAGTTCATTATAGAGCAACAGAAAATGAATACAGTCATATAACAACAATCATAGTAAGCTAACATTTATGAAGCACTTGCTATATAAGGATTATATTGTATCTATGGCTTAAAATCCTTTTTTTTTTTTTTTAATTTGACAGACAGAGATCACAAGTAGGCAGAAGCAGGCAGAGAGAGAGGAGGAAGCAGGTGAGCCGTGAGCAGTGAGCCTGATGCGGGGCTCCATCCCAGGACCCTGGGATCATGACCTGAGCTGAAGGCAGAGGCTTTAACCCACTGAGCCACCCCGGCGCCCCATACCTTAAAATTCTTAAAACCTACTCAGTATCAAGTTACAAACAGCAGGCTGGAGCTGGGATTCAAACCCAGATAGTCTCGCTCAAGGGCCAGGACCCTGGATCACTATGCTGGGTGATCTCTCCGTGTCCCCGGCACCCACACTCTCTGGCCTCTTCAGAGCAGAGAGTCAGTGATTGGACACGAAGCTGAACAGATTGATGAACAAATAATCTCAAAACCTGACGGGTACCTACGACAGAGGGCGGGGAGTGGGGCAGGCATCGGCCTCTGGAAGCTACAAAGAGGTGGGAGGAGCCTGGGAGCCACATGGAACAGCATACCTGGTCCAAGAGCAAGAGGCTGGGGCAAAAGAACATTGTAGAAAAAGATAATATGAAAGGTGGGACCCCAGCAGCTTAGGGAGCTTCAGGGAGAAAGGAGCTCACAGTTCGGGGTCCCACCTCCACTCAGGGAGGCTCTAAAGCACGTGAGGGTTAAGTGAGAGCCGGTGGGCAGTGTGGCAGGTGGAGTCTTCTGGTAGGGGACGCGGCCACTTGCTTACTCCGTGTCTTCACCCCTGAGGCTGGACCTCCCCGGGACCCTTGCGCACTGCCCACTGGCCAACCTGTGGCCCTTCAGTACGCTGTGTCGCTGGGCGACACGGCCGGGCTGGCAGAGGGCAGGGACTGGAATCCCCAGCTCCACGGATTCAGCAAGTGCCACAAAACCACGGTCCCACGATTGGAAAGAACGTAAGAGGCTGAGTAATGCCACCTGCACAGAGTGTGGAAAGGAGGGATACCGCAGGAAGTCGGGATTAAGCCAAGAATCAGGCCAGGAAGGAGCTGATTTTCCATTCGTGAACTAGCCCGACAGGCGGTCCTGACACCTGACACTTGCGAGCCGGCCCAGCACCACCAGTGGCTCAAGCTCGGCACAACAGGGCCACGGCGCCGGGCTTCAAACCCACCCCTGTCACTTAGGAGCGGAGGACCTGGGTCAGCAGAGCATTTAGATTAGTCTTTACTTCCCTCTTGTGTCCCCTGGGGAAAAAAACACCTATCTTGTTGAACGGCTGGGGAACTGACATGAGGAAATGTTTATAAAGAGCTTGGCACAGTGCTGGCATACAGGAGGCGCTCAATAAATGCTCCTTCCCTAAGAGGCACTTTAACAAGGCGGCTAAAAACAATGGCTCTGGAGCCTGCCTGTCCGGGTAGGAATTCTGTCTCTCAGCAGGTGTAGAAAATGTACCTAATTCCTCTGCTCCTTTGTTTCCTTCTCCAAGCAAAATTATTAATAATAATAATTGTTCATTTCCTTCTCTTGTAAAACAGAATCATGCCCATGTCACAGATTTATGACGTGGTGTGAATTCACATGAGGCACCCAGAGCAGGAGCTGATATACAGTGATGCCTCCGAAAGGGAAGATATGCTCATTACTCCCTCTCGTTTGCCCTAGATACGATGTCAATTCGCAGGGGTCTTACTCTCCGTGGTGTCAATGTATCAACAGCCACCTTATTCAGAATGCAAACCTTTGTTTTGGCCTTGTGTGAGACAGCGGAAGCAGAGAGGGGGAAGGGCAGCTGGGTCAGTCCTGTCCCCCTGGGTGGGGGCGTGGGTGCAGCTTCCATGAGCTCGGCCCAAAGATGGACAAGCATGCCGCACGGCTGGTCAGCACAGAACAGGGTGATGTTACAGTTCACCTGCCACGAGAGCTCGCGGCCACCTGATTCCGCCCCCCGGAACCCACCATCAGTCCAGGGGACTCACTGGTTCTGACACCATCAACACCAGGTAGCCTCAAAACAACAGAGACAAAACAGTTTCCTGGATGCGGCATGTGGGGTGCCACTCCGGAGAGATCTGGGGGCACCCTGCTTTAGCAGTCGTTCTCAGACTTGAGCTGAATATCAGAATCGCCTCAGAGACTACGGCTTAGCCCATCACTGGGTCCCACCCCCAGAGTTTCCGGTCCAGGACATCTGGAACAGGGCTTGAGACCTGAGACTTCTACGTTCCCAGGGGACGCTGATGCTACTCATCCAGGGACCCCGCTCTGAGGACCTAAAGGACCAGCAGGGGTGGGGATGATTTCTCATTCCAGCCGCAGTGGAAGGGGGTCTCCGCTGCAAGGAGACATGAGAGCTCATCATTTGGAGGGAAGGTGACAAAAGCAATTTCTCGGAGGGAAGGAAGGTCTGTAATTTAGCACTTGACCTTGTGCGTTGTGAGCTGTGGCCAGAGCAGGAATCCTGGAAACGGCAGGCCAAGCCCCAGCTCTCTTGCCCAAAGACATGGCCTTGAAATGAGTTCTCAAATCACCTGGGGAAGGAGATGGAAGGAAAGAGACCCTGGAAATCTGCCTGGCATGAAGCCATCAGGCTATGGTGTCTGTGGGAGGCTCAGATGAAGATCTGGTCTCAGAGTCTCATTTTTTACCTGCATCTATCTCAGATTGGTAAGAACATTCAGGACTCAGTCCAATGGGATCTGAGTTAAAAGCCTGGGCTCTGCAGCTCCTCAGACCTGGACTGAACGCAGGTTCTGCTGTGGACTGGTGGTGTGACCTTGGGTAAGTCATTTGGCTTCTCAGAGCCTCAGTTTCTTTATCTGTAAAAGGGGGATGACAGTACCTGCCCCAGATTTGTTGTGCGGATTACATGGGCTGATGACAGTGCCTGGCACAAGTTACATAGTCAACAAATTGGAGTTAATTCTTTCCAAGAAGAAAGAAGTCTGGGTTGGGAGAGGTGATTAAACCATCTCAGGTCACTTTCTAGAATTCTGGATAGAGGAGGAAGGCTGGGGTTGGAGTCCTGGCTCCAGCAGGACCCTTCCAGTCCTCAGTTTATCTGCTTAAAATGTGAAAAAGGATCATCTCTGAACTGTTGAACAAATAACCTATCCATAAGGTTACTTTCCCAAAATAAAGTTTGTTTGCGAAAACCTTCTAGAAACTTCTAGTAACTTAATAGTAGTGTGGAAGCCGAAGTTATTATTACAACCTTTTCAATAAAATTCGGATTGCCTGGAAATGTATGGTTTTTTTTTACTCAAAGGCAGTGGGGACCATTCTTTCTCTGTTCAAAGTGGTGGTTTCTCTTTAAAACAGGAGCAGATGGGAGCACTGGCTCTCTCTTCAGACTACTCTGTTAAGGGACCGGGAAGGACCCCTACGTCCCGCAAGGGCACTAAATGCCACAGCCTGTTCCCAGGAGTCGGAACCCATTCTCACCTGCACCGTCGTACACACTCCCTGGGCATTTTGGACAGATGGCAGGGTAGCTCCCCTGCGATGCTCCCACAGGACTGATTGGAGCATCAGGCAAATGAGGGGCTTGTTTAAAAATCGTCACTCAGGCAATGGGAAAGTCAGTGCCCATCTGCCGCGTCCCACCCTGGAGTCACCTTAATGCCATTAGCTGATGAAGCTACAGGCACTCATCCTAGGCCTGAGGACCGCGGAGTACAGACCACTCCCCCGCAAAAAGGAAAAAGGGAACAGCAACCACGGTACTAATAGGTCGAATCCACTTCCCAGGTGAATGAAGGAGCAAGCGAACCAAAGACAGAATTCAGACAGGAGACAGGATCGGGAACCTATTGCTGAGTAAAGTACAGAAAGGGTAAGCTGACTTCCTATCTGACATCTGGTCCTTCCATCTGGATACAGGACACCCCCCACCCATGTATGAAACAAAGCCACATGGCATGTGGGAAGAAAGAATATTCCAAAGATGTAGTTGGGGACCAATGGCGCTTTTTCTGGCCTTAAAATGGTCTAAGGTAGCAGTGAACTTCTGGGCCAGCAGCTCTGGTGCCTGATTTCCGGGGACAGGAAGGCCTCGGATGCCTTCCAGGGGACAGCACTGAGGCTACTCACCTGAATGTGAAGAGAGTGCCCATGTCCAGCATTGACAGCAACTCCGCTTTCGACTTGGGAAAAGACAGCCGGTAGCGCAGTGTCTCGAATGCAGGGACGATCATCGCCTTCTTGGTGTTGGCAAGGTCGAGCTGGATGACAGACTTCCTGAAAGGAGAGGGCAGGCAGAGACACGGTGCCCGTGAGGCCAGGCAGAGAGGCCTTTCCCACGTGCGGGCAGGGAGGGGGGCACAGGGGGGGTAGAGGACAGAAAGCCCAAGTCCAACTCTCAGCTTAAAGATGGGGAAACTGAGGCTCAAGGAGGCCAAGCAGCTTGTCCAACTGAGTGGTAACTCCTGAGTAGTAACTCAGAAATCCAGGGAAGAAAACTTGTCTCTGAGCCAAAAAGTAGAGTCTCCCTGGAGAGTGAACCAAGGGCAGGCCAGATAGGGGGGCTGGGAGACCCTCCCTCACTTTTACAGTGTCGCTGTCAGAGCCAAGCACAGAAGGGTGGTCTCCAGGGACTCACAGCCTGCAGGGTCCACTGGGCTGGCTATCCACTCCTGCACACTGGCCACACGGGAGCGTCGAACAGCAAGATGATGACTGGATCACCAACCTGGATATTTCTAGGTCCCATTTCTTGGACTTCTCAACCCCCTGAATCCCCCAGGCTGAGCCTTTAAAGTCGCCAGACCTGCCCCATGCAGCCAGCACCCAACACGACAGAGCTCACACCCCACGCGAGGGGGGTCATTCTCCATGTGCTTCTTCACTCCCACCTTTGAACCTGGCCTTCTGCTCTACTCCTCTGAGATCCAGCTCCTGCCCTTCTAGATTTGTCTGCCATTGCCCAGCTCTGCGGGCATCATTTTGAAAGGGAGAAAGGCTCAGGGAGGGACACAGAGCAGGAGGCTTGTAATGAACACAGACGGGGTTTGAATCCTGGTTCTGTCACTTGATGAGTCTTGCTGTACTGGGCAAGTCATTTAGCTTCTTACTACCTCAGGTTCCTCCTTCCTAAAATGGTGCCATGATGTCTCCCTCCTGGAGCTGTCGTGGAGGCCAAACAAGGTAGCATAAATATAAATACCATTTGGCACACCTGGTACATGGCTGGCTTGCAGCAACACGTGGTCACTATTCGACCACAACATGATCCTTATTTCCTGGCTTGATTTCCCAACGATCCCTTTTGGACATGACTTTGGTACTCCATTCTTGCTTCCTGCTCAGACCACCGACTCTTGGGTCTCCATGCCAGAGAGGGCTATTGGCTTATCATCTCGAAGTAGAGCAAGCAGTCTTCCTTAGGGTAATCAAGGCACTGGAAGGCAAAATACTGAAAGACGTAGCCTTCCATAGCAATATGACTTATCGCTATCGTATTACTAAAGCCACTTCACCCTGAACTTGTATGTAAGCAGGGATGAGTCCATGAAGGGGAGTCATGCTACCACGAAGGAAAACTGTGTCAGCCAAGGCCAGTGAGGGGTAAGAACGGAGTGGCAGTGTGAGAAGGACGAAGTAGGGTTTGGTATCCATGAATGATGAGGTCGGAGGAAGGACAGGTCTCAGAAGCCTGCCTTGGGGAAGGGGTGGCCTCAGTGCCGCCTGACAGGGCATGGCTACGATGGGGAAAGTCATTTTAGAATCTCTGAATAGCAGTTGTAATGCATTGTTTATAATTAGGCTTATGTTAACTATACACCAAATGATGTATGACCCTGATGTCACTATTTCTGGGGAGACTCCAAGGATGACACCTAGATAGAATCTGGGTGAGCTATATTTAGCCAGTTGGAGGACGAGTAGCCCGAGTCAGCCTGCTTTGGTCTGCATTCCTCTCCTGCTTTGTCTCTCTGAACAATGACTTCCCCATTTCCAAACACCGGGGATTCCCTCACCCGTGGCCAAGCATTCTCTTCTCAATCCTGTATTAGACACAGGCAGAACGGGGGCTCGCCACCTTTCCTCCAGGAAAACGGGATACCTTATCTATTGGTTCTGGGTGTCGGGGGTGGGCCACAGGGGTTTAGAGGATATCCTTGAACTCAACAGATGGCAAAGCCCCTGCAGCCACCAGGAAGGAGGGAGCGGAGAGGCACCCCAGCACGGATGGGTGGCTGCTATTCATTCAACAATTCCCGAGCACACCTACTATATGCCAGGTTCCAAGCTAGGCACTTGGAGCCACAGAATGAACAAAACAGCCCAAGTCCTTCCTGCCTGGTATTTACATTCTTGTCGCAAACATCTCAGGATGCTGAAAGCCCAAGATTACATTTGCAGCTAATTATGTTAAGATAATTGGGAAAAGCGTGGGAGGCCACCAGCACTGAACCACAAAGGGCTGGGCAAAACGTATGCACACACCCACAACAGAGGTCTGTGGGTGCCCATGTGTCTTTCTCTGTCACTATTATAATCACGTTACAGTAGCCACTTCTCAGACTGCCCTGCTCAAAGATGATTCTTTTTCTCACGGTCCCTGCATGCAGAAACAGCTCTGGGAACACGGCCAGGGCCATGTTCAGGGGGAGACACTTAACTCAAGCCGAGCAAATCAGTTCCTCACTCCTGGAAATCTGAACAGAGATGCCGAGACTGGAAACCAAAGGGCTGACATCCGCTAATGTCAGGCAGCACTCTAGAGGCTTCCGAACTTCGGCTGCAGAGGGACCCAGAGCTGTCCGGGTTAATTACGGTCTCAAGTATGGGTTTCCCAAATTCTACTTTGGTGCCATAAGAAATACCACTCAATTTTTTTTTTTTTTTTGGTCCGTTTTCCTTTGACTCCATTTCATTTCAATGAAGCTCCCTACCGCAGATCTCTGTTGCTTGCAACCAAACCACCCCGACTGGTATCTCGCAAGGCCCACAGAACACAGACCAAGCAAGCAGCATGCCTTAAAAAAACGCAGCCCGAGGAAGTCTTATTTCTGTCTGCAGAGAGAGCATCAGATCCTGGAGTGTCTTCTAAAATTCCCTTTAATCTCTCTAAAACACAGACTGCCACAAGGATGGATCTGTCACTAGATAGGTCCATTTCAGATTCAGTCCGAAGAGGTTTGGATATTGATATCCTGAGTGGATCTCATTATGAACTCGTTTCAGCAATAAAATGGTTTCAGGATACTGACTCCGAGCACAACTGCTCATTGAGCTGGCAACGACATAGCTCAGGCCCTTCTGCACAGTTTCCTGTTGGGATAACCTTCCCTTGCTGGGGCTTTGCTGACCACCTAGGGAGGCACAACGTGCCTTCACATTTA
Organism: Meles meles; assembly: GCF_922984935.1. Taxonomy (NCBI): domain Eukaryota; kingdom Metazoa; phylum Chordata; class Mammalia; order Carnivora; family Mustelidae; genus Meles; species Meles meles. The sequence continues at coordinate 13,837,657 of NC_060072.1, read as the reverse complement.
TCTGGAATGGGAGTCCTGCAGGAGACAGAGTGTTTCATTTGCAGAATCTTCCCAGGAGACTGCCTAGACTGGGAGCCAAGAGATGTGAGTTTTGCAGCCAGCCTGGACAAGTTGAGTGACTTTGAGTCCCTTCATGCATCCCTTTTAGAAGGCTAAATCTAGATTATTAACGCTGAAGATTCTGGAAAGTAATCTGGTGCAGAAGCAATCAGACACATTTGGCTTCTAGTTCTGACTCTATGGCTCTTCCTAGAGTCACTTGAGCCATCCCGAGTCTCAGAGTTCACGCTCTTGTTAAATATTTTGGTGAGGAAAAGCACAGTGCACATGGAAGTTCTTGGTGCAATGCCCAGCACACATTAAGCACCACGTGTATGATGGTTCAGCCTCTCATGGCTGCTTTTATGGGTTAACTTGGCTAGGCCAGGGGGCCAGCTGTTTGGTCAAACACTCTTCTAAATGTTGCCATGAAGATATTTTGTGGCTATAATTAATGTTTACAGTTAACTCTAAATAAAGGCCCCTGCCCGCAACAATTTGGGTGGGCTGCATCTAATCAGTGGAAGGATGTCAGAGCCAACTCTGAAGCTTTCCTGGAAAAGAAGAGATTCTGCCTCTGGACTGTAACATCAAAATCCTGCCTGAGTTTCCAGCCTGCTGGCCTGTCTTATGGATTGTCAGTCCTCACAGTTCCTTAAAAGAACTCTCCACTTGCTGGTTCTGCTTCTCTGAAGAATCCTGGCTGCCCAAGACCCTTTCAAAAATATCCCAAACCTGCTGTGAAGTGTGTAAACCTGGGAATTCACAGACTTGTACCCCTGGGGATAAAAATACATTATATGTTTATAAAAAATTTAAAAAAAAATATCCCAAACCTACTACTACATTTGTGGACTGAGGAACTCTTACCTGAAGCACTTCAGGCTGCCGCTGGTAAAACAGAGAGCACAACAAATACACATGACTTGGAGCCTGCTGGCCCTGGGTTCAAATCCTGCCTGCCACTCTCTTATGACCTTGGGCACAATATTCAACTTCTCCTGGTTACAGGTTCTCCGGAAATAAAATGGAGATGATAACCCTTATCAACCAGGGTTGCTGAAAGGATAAAGCAAAGCAGTCGCTCTAGAGCCTGATCCAGTGCCTGACTTAGCATAACTGATTAACAAATGAGCCCTTCCCCTTTCTGGCTCAGTTTACAGGGGGCGGGGGCAGGGGGCTACTGCCGGAGATGGGTGAGAGCAGAGGAGCCAAGAAAGGCAACAGACTCTTACAACCAGAGCAGGATTTTATTGCCAACCTGCCTATCTCTGGAAACAGTGTATCAGATCTTAGTCTCCAGCCCAGTCTCTGGATCCTTCTTCGTGACAAAAGCTATTCAGACGCGGCAGGCAGAGTAACTTTGGCCCCTCTAATCTGGTGGAGGCGGAGTGAGCGGGACTCGGTGCAGGGACCGAGCGCTGGGCAGTGTCTGTCTTCCAGCCCCCCAGGCCTCCTGCACAGCTCCCCTCAGTGTCTCCTTCCACTTACTCAAGTGCGCAAATAGTTCACAGCATGTTTGGCTCCCACCTGGGAAAAGTGACGAGTAAGGGAGAGAATGTGAATGAGGATTCCTATACCAACTGAGGAGGTGGCCAGGGGCCGACTGGAGGCTCACATGGGCTCGGTGTTATGTCAAAGACACAGCACAAAAGGGACGCTGTGAGGAAGACGGGCTTCCTGGGCTTTAGAATGACCAATCCCCAAGACTGATCCTGGCAGCGGGTCGTGAGTGCGCACCCCCCACCCCCAACACACAACCCTCCCTCCATCTCTACCCTTTCCACCCCATCCTCTGCCCTCGAGACAGATCTCTGTCACCAAGGCAACAGCCCAGGTGCCAGGCATGATGAGACTGCAGAAAAGCATCTCAGAGAAGTAAGGAACAATGGTGTGCGGCAGACCTCTTCTGACTTCAGGGCCACAACAAGGGCGCAGGCTGCCCTAGTTCGCCTTCTGGACGATTACTTGTCCTCTCTCTTCTGCCTTCTGAGTCTGTGATGATGGGGGCTGGTGACAACAGCATTGATCTCACTGGGGGTCTGGGGCCAAGCAATCCCCAGGCCCTGCAGAAGAGAAGCACTCCGTGCGCACTGGCCGTGATCATGACTGCCCGTCCATCCTCTGGCGCTGGCTCGACCCGATCGCAAAGGCCGATGTCAACGCCGGCCAAGGCTCCTCCTGTTTGTTTCCTCACTCACTCCGCCACATGCCAGGCACTGCACGGGCACTCGGGAGACATCAGTCAATACAACCGGCAGAAATTCCCGTCCGCGTGGGGCTGATATTTCCGGAAGGAAGCCAGTACAGTAAGTGAATTACAGAGTATGTCGGAAAGCCAGAATTTCTGGGAGGGAGAACAGAGCTGGGTCGGGGTGTGCGGAATGCCAAGGGTGGGGAACCGGTTGCAGTCTGAGACAGGGTGGTGCAGGTCGGCCTCACAGAGAAGGGCAGGCAGTAGGGGAGGGGGCAGTCATGTTGCTTTCCGGGCCAAGAGCTTTCTTGGCTAAGGAACAGACAGTGCAAAGGCCCTAAGGGAGGACAAGAGCACAATAAGGGACAGGGAGAGTCCTTAAATGGGCCAGAGAGGCAGGCGGGGAGAGAGAGCTACAGGCCATATGAAGTCTCGTAGATCCCTGAAGGTAGAGGGGAGCGAAAGAATGCCACCATTCTCTCCTCCAAAGCTGTCCATGTCCTAATCCCAGAAACCTGGTGATTTATGGTAAGTAGGTAAGTGGGACTTTACAGGTGTGATAGAGGATGCTGAGGTGGCAAGATGACCCTGAGTTATTTGAGGGATCACAAGGGTCTCGATAGGAGAGAGGCAGGAGGGTCAGAGTCAGAAAGGAGAAGGGACGATGGAAACGGAGGTGGGGCTGATGTGGCCACGAAGTCAAAGAAATGGATGACCCAGAGGGCAAGAAACATTCTCCCGTAGAGCCTCCAAAAAGAACGCAGCCTGTGGACCCCATGATTTCAGCCCCGTGAGACCAGTTTCCGATTCTGACCTCCAGAGCTGTGAGATAAAACATTTCTGCTGTTTTCAATGGCCACGTTTGTGGTAATTTGTTATAGCAGCCATAGGAGACCAATACAGAGGTCTTGGGATTTTACTTAGTGAGACGGGGAACCACTGGGGACCCTGAGCTAGGGAGAGGAGCTGCTTTCTGTATTGAAGAATGCCTCTGGCTGCCGTGTTGGGAACAGATTGCTGTGTTGCATGGGTAGAAGCAGGGAGATCAGTTAGGGGGCTCCCAGGCTACTACGGCTGAGCTAGCATGGACCGTGATAGTCACATGAAGGTGAGAAGAACTGGCCTGGTTCTAGAGCCAGCAGGATTTCCTTACCCTCTGGGAGTGGGGTGTGAGAGTGGACAGGAGATGATGCAAGGCTCTTGGCTTGCATCAGGGGAAGACTGAAGTGGCCATCAAATGAGACGCCAGTGTGAGCTTTTTGGAGAAGATGAGACTTGGGTTTTGAACAGTTGCCTGAGATGCTTGAGAGAACAAGGCAGAGACGAAGAAGACCACTGGACAGACGAGTTTTGAGGTCAAGAGACAGGGCTGGGTGGGGATATTTTGGGGATCAGTGGCAAGTGCATTTAAAGCCACGAGACTGGGTGGGGGGGTTGTGCCTGGGTGGCTCGGTGGGTTAAAGCCTCTGCCTTCGGCTCAGGTCATGATCCCAGGATCCTGGGATCGAGCCCCGCATCAGGCTCTCTGCTCAGCCTGCCTCCCCCTCTCTCCCTGCCTGCCTCTCTGCCGACTTGTGATAAAAAAAAACAAACTACAAGACTGGACAACATAATCGAGGGAGGGTAGGAGGAGAAGAGAGGCAGCCACCGATGAGAACTACAGGGAGGGACTCATAAGGTCAAAGAACCACCTGGAGACAGGCATGCACTTCAGTAAGCCAAGAGGAAAGAAATAGAGGGGCCGTCGGCAGATGGTGCGGAGAAGTCAAGACGAGAAGTAGAGGCTGACCACTGGATTTTGGCAATGTGGCTTCTTCCTTGATCACAGGCACCTGGAACAGGATATGAAGCAGCAGCTAAGACCAGCTAGCGGGTAGGCATGAGGCTATGGCCATGTGGAGAGGCATTCCCCTAGTCCTGCAGAAACGAATCAAGTCAGCGTAAGAGCAGGGTCAAATCGTTCATCAGGAGTGGGATCCCGTCACCACACTGGCCCCGCATCCCCCATCTGGAGTGCCACCAGCAGTCAGAGGTGGGGTCAGCTACAGTGGAAGCAGGAATGCTTACTGGGACCAAGGTCACCGACCAAGAAACAGGACCTTCTACTCGGCAAAAGTCATGAGTATCTTGTCACGAGTATCTTGGCTGTAAAAAACATTTAGTTTCACCTTATGTGATTAGAGTTTGGACAGAATTGACCCACATGATGCCGAGGAGATGAAATAAGTCAAACTTCCTAATTCCCAACCTCTCAGCAATGGGCTGGCAGCCCAGAGAGGGGGGGCATGTTGCCCCGCTGGACTGCTCTGGGGTCCCACGGTCACGCTTGCTTGAAAATGGGACTTGAGTTACGTGCCAGTTTCCCGCAAAGGCTTAACGGACTCTTGCCTCTCTACTTGCATGCATCGACTCTATTCAGAATTCCCTGAAACGAACGCTTCCTTTCTCATGGGTGTGGGCTTGGACACTGGCAACTCAACTTGGTGTCACCTTCAGGGAAACAAAATGAGAGAAATCATCTCCCTCTGATGTAGATAAAAATGAGAAAGCACAGTCAAGTTTAAAACAGAAAAAAATGGTTTTGCAATGATCTCCTGTTTCAGTCTGTCTATATCTCAGGTGTGGGGTGGGGGGTTGGTGGCAGAGGGAAGGCAGACCTGGATAGCTGCAGGGATGGGGTAGGCAGGCTTGTCGAGGGCAGTGGACGCCAGGCTTTAGCCTTGGGGGGGGGGGGAATGGCAGAGGGTAGGATGAACCAGGACCCACACCCGTCACCGCGAAGCTCTTTAACTCTCGCCGTGTGGCAGCCACGCGCGATCACGGCATCCTCCGTGTGGCCAGACGGTCTGATGGTCCAAGAAGAGCCGACTGAAACTACTTACACAGATTTGAGGGCCAAATCTCTCCCAGGGGAACGCCAGTGTCAAGGGAAGCCGAAGAGTAAGAAACAGAGCGTGATCTTTTAGACAACAGAGATCCTGTCTTCACCACTGCGCTAATTGTGGGATCATGAGCAATTTGCATAACTCTCTGGGCTTTTGTCTTTTTTTTTTTTTTTTATTTGACAGCGAGCGAGAGAGAGAGACCACAAGTAGGCAGAGAGACAGGGAGAGAGAGAGAGGGAAGCAGGCTCCCTGCCGAGCAGAGAGCCCGATGTGGGACTCGATCCCAGGACCCTGAGATCATGACCTGAGCCGAAGGCAGCAGCTTAACCCACTGAGCCACCCAGGCACCCATTGTTTTCTTATCTTGATAATAAATATTTCTCGGACTTGGTTATTAAGAGAACTAAGATAATATGCTCATTAATGGGTATCTATGAGACCAGACATACACACGGAGTGCAGAGCTGAATCCAGACAGAACCTTGGTCTGGACCGAGCTCAAAGTGCAGGGAGGGAGGAAGACAGGAGTGTCTTCTCTGCTCTCTGGAGCAGAGATCCCCACCGTTTTCTAAGCAGCAGGAGTTGGGGGTCTGTGGAGGGTTTTTTTTGTTTGTTTTTTTTAAAGATTTTATTTATTTATTTGACAGGTAGAGATTACAAGTAGGCAGAGAGGCAGGCAGAGAGAGAGGAGGAAGCAGGCTCCCCGCTGAGCAGAGAGCCCGATGTGGGGCTCGATCCCAGGACCCTGGGATCATGACCTGAGCCGAAGGCAGAGGCTTTAATCCACTGAGCCACCCAGGCGCCCCTGTGGAGGGGTTTCTAAATATTTGCAAAGCTCTGGAAAGAAAGCACACAGGATTTGGGAGAACTGAATTTCTTAGAAATGCCCGGGACACCATTGGTGGTCGATATGGGGTAATAAAGGGTGCTTGTGTCTACTCAGTACCAAGCCCCTTAAGCACGTTAGATGCTTTACTTCTTTAATCTTCTCTACTTCGTTCATCACTGCTACGTGTGCCAGAGGCACTAGTATTTCCGGGTTTACTGATAAAGTCATGAGACCCCCAAGAGGTTCAGCAATTTGTCTTTTAACCCAGCTGGCAGGGGCACCCACCATCATCCTACCATCATCCTTAAGGGAAGAAGGCAATCATTGTGTTCGTCAAGGCTGCGCCAGCGTAGGAATAACTGGGAGAGATCATCAATCACGGGCTCTATCTGAGTCAAGTCTGTTAACGCAACTGAAGCAATGAGCCTCTTGGAGTCCACCTTGGGTCATGGCAGCTGATAGAAGAGTGGTTTGGGGCCAGAAAGGAGGCACACGGCCAGAGGCTACAGCTCGCACACTTATCTCCATGGCAGGTCCTGTCTCACAGCAGCGAGGGGGTCGGAGGACAGCATACAGATGGCGTCGGGAGAGGTAGAGACATGCGCACCGACCTGCTGGCTGTCCTGGGCCTCCTTCATTGGTGATTTGCTTTTTTCAAATGAGTGGAATCTGCCACTGAACCCCTGGACCTCGCCAAGGTCAGTAGGGTCCCCTCATGGTCAAATGTGGCAGATTGGTCCGTGCTCATCGTCCTCACCTCCTCTGTCCTTGGTGCTGAGACCGCTCCCTCCACCTTTAGCCGGAGAACTCCATCCCAGAATTCTGGAGAGCATCTTCCCACGTGCTACGGCTTGGATCAGGGAATTGCTGTCAGCTCAGCCCTTGTGGTGCTGGTTACCATCTGGGCACCTCCTGTAGCCTCTATGCTTTGGGCAGGGGTGGTCGGATCCTCGATCTCTGTCCATGCGAACTTCTGCTCCCGTAACAGAATGGGCTGAGCTGGTATTTGTAGAGGTGCAGTGAGTGGCCGAGGCCAGGTCTGACAAGGGACGTGCTGCTGGGCACCACGGGCTGAAGACCCTGGGGCTGCTGTCACAGGAGAGGAGGCCCATCATTTCTCGGAGCCCCGGATTGGCAGAGCCCAGTCCAAGGTCAGAGAGCACGCTGTTTAATCAAAGCCGAGCTCTAAGGAATCAAGCGGTTCTCACAAGTTCCCGGAAACGGAAGTGAAAGTTATATTAAAAGTGGATGGGAGGGGCGCCTGGGGGGCTCAGTTGTTAAGCGTCTGCCTTCAGCTCAGGTCATGATCCCAGGATCCTGGGATCGAGCCCCACATTGGGTTCCCTGCTCCTCGGGAAGCCGTTCTTCCTCTTGCACTTTCCCTGCTTGTGCTCCCTCTCTTGCTGTCTCTCTCTCTGTGTCAAATAAATAAATAAAATCTTAAAAAAAAAAAAGAGGGTGAGAGGCAGGATAGCAGTTTGTGCTGGAGTGCACAACTGTTTCAGACCCCAGAACGGCCTCACTCTTTCTCTTAAGGCTCTGTGTGCAGCCCGCTGCAGGAGCTTGGCTCCCAGCCCCTCTCCTACCCACTCTGTTGGCTTTGATGACATCCCCTGGACATCCGGCTAGATCGCCTTTGGGACCGGTTCTTTCGGGACTGTTCCACGCATGGCGATGGTGGGACATGGCAGTGGTAATAACACGCAGACCGACAGGTGCCAGGCTTGAGGTCAGCGGTGAACCGTGTTCGGGGCTGGGTTTCTGGCTCCAGCCCACAGGAGTCAAAGAATGCACAGGGAAGGAAGGAGTCAGTGTGTGGTCGGCACACGGAGACGAAGACGGTATGGTGAAGGCCGTCCTTTGGAAAGGACCGAGTTTCCAAAACTGGGTCGAAATTATAGTCTGGCCACTTAATCCAGGACTTTGGAGAAAACATACCATCCACATTTTCATCATCTTGCCTAGATAATGGGAACGAAGGCCCTGAGCCCTGAGTGGGTTGTCATGAAAAAGGGACCACATGTTGAGCACCCGACATGGCCCCCGGTGCACAGAAGGCGCTTCTCAAGCCCTCCTCCCCTCCACAGCCTGCTGTGCCTGCGTATTCTCCTGGCACGTTATCGGGGGGGACATGGGTAGGGGGCTGGGGTGACCCCTGCCAGGAGAGAAAGCCGAGGCACAGGCCTGAGACTCACCCACCCTTTTCTGATTTTCTGATTTCAGCTTCCTCTTGGAACGAGGGCGTGGGCAGGGTGCAAATGGAACCTGCGAGTGAGCCGGCTGGTGGTGAGGAGCAGTGGGTGAATGTGGCCACAGATGTAACCCACCCGGGAGGGGCAAGGGAGGCATCCGCGTGCCTGTCTGTGTGTGTGTGCATGTGCATACATATACTTGTGTGCTTGTGTGTGTGTGTGTGTCTCAGGAAGGCTAGCAGAGGCCCCTGTCTCTGGCTGTCCCCCACACCCCTTAAATTGCCTAGCTGCAACAGTACCAGAGAGAAGCAGGGCTTTCCAGCGGGATGCCTGGGCAGCATCTGAACACCACCTCTGAGGACTCAGCAACCTCCCTGGAGCGGGGGTGGACAGGAGGCAAGGCTGCTGTACCTGTTACTGGCCCTTATCGCAGGGAGGCAAGCCCCGGCCCAGCCGGTCCTGCTTCCTCCCTGCACAGAGGCAGGTAATGGGGTGTGCTCAGATTCTATACGGTTGCCTAGGAAAGGAGCTCCTGGAGGACAGGCTTCCAGGAGGCGTGTGGGGACAATAGCAAAGACTTGCAAGAGAGGGGGGGCCTAAGGCTGCCCACGGAGAATGCAAGTGTAAATTATACATATAACGGATGAGGTCGGAGATGGGCAGAATCCTGTGGAGAGCCAGGATGGGGCGCCCGGGCCCCAGTAAGATCTGGGGGTTCCTAAATGGACGGCATTAACATCCAGAGAGAGAAGAAAGAGAAGCTAAAAATGAGCTTAGGGGCAAAGTTTAAAAACGTGAAATAGCTACCGTTACGGGGCCATGCTCTGTGCCAGGGACTCCATACTCCTCACCTCCGTAACTCTCAGCATCTGGACTCACCTCTACTTAATGACCCCAGAGGGCTATGCTTTCTGCAGGAGGGCATCCCGCATGCTGGCGCTGTGCTAGGTGCTGACGGTGGTTTACAGGAGGGCAGTCGGTTCCCCCAAAGTCAGGAGGGCAGCTCTGGGGCAGGCAGCCCGGATTCGGGTCCCACCTGGACACTCCCCCGCTGTGCTTTCAACCAAGTGACAGCTTGGTCTGTGTGGTGGGGTGTAAGGGTTAAACAGGTCATCTCACGCAAATGCCAAGACAGTTCTCCAGTGCATGGAATGAAACTGACAAGTACAACCCACGGTGATGGCCATGGCCGTCATGGCGGTGGTGGAGACGGGCCCATCAGGCAGTGGGCTCAATTAACAGGTTAAGTGGAGAACATCTCAGATAAGCCCAGGAGAAGCGAGTTGCCCACGAAGCAAAGCCATGCCTGAGGGCAGGCAACTTCATCTAAACCACCTCAACTCTAATAAGAGGTTAAATGACAAGACTCATGCAAAGTGCTGGTAAGAGTGCTTGTTACATAGTATGTGCTCAGTAAACGTCAAATGTTATCAAGATAGCAGAACTCAAATGATGACTTAGCCCGGGGAAGTGCCACCTAGTCAGGGCTCCCGGAAGGCAGTCGGTTGGCCAGGCCTGGTGCTCTCTCTACCTGGTCTTGTTCAGATTTCAGGAATCATTCAACACGTGTTTACAGAGCAGCCGTGTGTGTAAATCAGATGTGGGACATCTGATGCGGGAGGGTGGAAGGCCACCATCCTGGAGGGAACAGAATAAAATTGAAGTTTGTCATTCCTGTACACGGTCAGAATACAATCTCCATGCAGGGTGGTGTGTGTCCCCCAGGAAGCAAAGGTGACATTTGCGAAACAGCAGATGTTTTAAGCTTCAGGCGTTGAACAAAGATGAGATTCTGAAGGATGAGTGCGAGAGAAGGGAAGCCTGCTCAGTCTCATGGGTATGGAATGTCGCCGCTGGGAGAAGCTGTCCCTACCCTCCACCTTCGATTCCTCTGCCATTCTGGAACATTCTTCAAAATGTCAAGACACGTCATGCCTTTACACTTGTTAGTCCTTCAAGCGCTTCACCAACTCTCCGCATCTTTCCGAGGTCATCCCTGGCCACCCACCCTGGGTCATCTCCTTGCGAGTCTGTGGCTCTGTACCTTTGCTCTCCATTTCTGTACTGGCAACAAGAACGGCAGCAACACGTACAGTTGAGAGGGGCCCCTAGAATGTAAACCCTACGAGGGCAGGGACCCGCCAGCTTGTCCTGCTCACCGAGAGTCCCAGCAGTGCAATGTCACGGATATGAATGAGGCATGACTCACGGCAGGGTGCCTTTGCTTTCCAGATGTGATCACATTTCATTTTCTCAGGACCTTAAGAGGGAAGAGGTAACACAACCCCCAACTCACAAATTAAAAAGAAAGTCCCAGGAAGTTAGCAAAATGCTGAGTAAGGAGTACTCAGCATTGAAAGGCAGGTCTGAATGACTCCGGGGACGGCCCCGTCCCAAGGCGGTATGCTGCCTGGCACGTAACAGCCGCTCACTACATCCAATCAATGAATGTAAGTCTACAGCTTCTCATTTTGTAGGAACAAAGGCCGTGATGGTGGTCTGGAGTGACCTGGCTATCCGGAAGCTGGCAGTTTGCGCGGGAGGGGGTCAGCGAGTAGGGAGGCCAGGTGAAGAAGTCTGGTTCTGAGTGTTGTGAGCAGGACAGAGAATTAACTCCTGTTGAGTCCCTCCGAAGCCCTCACGGGAGGCTCTTAGCAGCCCCTTTATTTTATTTTATTTTTTTAAAGATTTTATTTATTTATTTGACAGAGAGAGATCACAATAGACAGAGAGGCAGGCAGAGAGAGAGAGAAAGAGGGAAGCAGGCTCCCTGCTGAGCAGAGAGCCCGATGCGGGACTAGATCCTAGGACCCCGAGATCATGACCTGAGCCGAAGGCAGCGGCTTCGGTGACTGGGTGACTGAGCCACCCAGGCGCCCTAGCAGCCCCTTTATTAACTGAGAAGACAGAGGACCGGAGAGACTAAGTGAGTTGCCCCAGGTCACATGCTTGGTAAGCGCGCCAGACCCAGGATGCAGGAGCAGCTCTGCCTCGCCCCACCGAGTCCCACCTGACGTTTCCGGAATCGAGCGACAGCCGCGCATCTATAAGCCTGTTCTTCAGAATAAACCGGCGAAGGGGTGGGGGAGAGATTCTACTGAAACTCTGCAGCTGGGTCCGCGCGAGTATCTGACTTTGTTATTTTCCCATTGATCCGTTTGTTTTTGCCGGAATATTAGCTGGTTGCTGAGCAACCGCCGAGGGAGCGCTGATGCTGAACTGTTTGGGGAAAGCAAGTGCCCCCCCGCCCCGGAAGAGCGATATGATTGTTTGTGGGGGTGGGGGTGAAGGGCTACCTGTCAGCCTGCTCCCGTGTCCTGGGGTTTTGAGAGCGATCTGGCCCCTTCCAGAAGCGAGCAGGCTGTCCTGGGGGAGCAGCCCACTCGCCCCCTCTGACACGAATATTTAACCTCGCCAGGGCCTTGGCTTGGCCACCTGTGCTAACAGTTACCTCACAGAGAAGTGTGGAACCACAGAGGTCATTTTTACAAAGCAGCTGGCACAAGTTAAGGGCTCAAAAAACTGTAACTACCAGCATTTGTGATATTATGTCCATTTTAACAGAATTTAGATACAGCATTTTGTTGGGCATCTTTGCTGGAGAAGTTGGTCTCTAGAGGGGTCCACAGGCCTTGCTGGGGTCCAAGACATGCATGGCAAACCATACCCGCAACCTCATCCCAGACTAACGATACACTACTGGTCACGAAGCACATCCAATTTTAGTGTTTGGATCAGAAACACACTCATCCCACTCATTGGAAGAGAATTTTCCATAAGCCAATGGCAAGCCAATATGGTTATCCTCATAGGAAAAGAACAGTGCAAGGTTCTTTGGGGCTTCTGATAGAATCCTAGTCCTTACCTGTTCTCAGAACTCTGGTGCTTAGGAATATCTAGGTCAGAGGTCACAAACGGGTGGCACAGGATGGGGCTGGGAGGTTCTATTCAGCCTGAAGAAATATTGGTCTGGGATTGGAGAGTGTTTTGTTTTGTTTTCAAATTACCTGTCAACTTAAAAATCAAAACACAAAAATCCAAGTATCCAGCTCCTCTCGAAAAATACGAAGACTGGGTTACCTGGGCAGCTTGGTCAGTTGAGCATCTGACCCTTGGTTTCAGCTCAGGTCATGATCTCAGACTCGTGAGATCCAGGCCTGCTGTGGGCTCCAAGCTCAACAGAGAGTCTGCTCATCCTTGTCCCTCTCCCTTGGCACCTCCTCCCCAGCACCCCAGTCGTACACTCTCCCACCCTCTAAAATATATAAATAAAATCTTAAAAAAAAAAAAAAGAAAAGAAAAGTAAGAAGACCTTCGCCCTGCTGCCCACTGTCCCCAAAGCAGTCATGCCACATCTGGCGTGGAGAGAAGCTAAGAGCCTCAGATGGGAGTGAGAGTCTCTCTAGAGAGTCCTACTCAGCATTTTTGGTTCCTTTGGGCTAAGGTTCTGGCCCCTCTGGGCATCTGCATTTATGACTCCTGATATAAGATCATTTCTTCACTTGCTAATGAGGAAACAGGCTGAAAACAGAATTGCTGGAAGTCACACAGTTCACTACGGCATACCGCGTGAGTGGGAACAGGAGTCCTGGGTCTAGCAAGTGTCCTGTCCACCATGACACTCACAAAGTCAAGGCCATGATAGCCTGCTCCGTCCGGGAAGGACATGGGCATAGCAGAGCAGGAGGCGGCCGGCATGAGAGGCGGGCCAAAGCAGGCAGGACTTCAGGGTGCGGGCTTTGCCAAGAAGAGTCAGGTGGCAGCATTTGGGAGAGATTTCCATTTTCCCTTTCCAAGTCCAGACAACTTTGCAGACAGTTCCTGACTTCAGCTGCCGAACCTCCCACTGGTCCGTCTACCTGCCACCCTGCTGCTTCCGACCCTGCACCGGACCCTCCGTGCCTCTTGCCTGGATCAGCACAACAGTCCCCTCATTTCTCCCCCTTGCTCTGGCCCTGCTGATTCTGATCCTTCGCAAAGCAACTAGAATGATCTTCCCAAAATGAACATCTGATCTGCCAATTCTCCTGGGGCTCTTCCATGGCTCTCCTCGCTCATGGAGCCCACACTCCTCTATATATTTATCAGGAGTCCTGCGGGACCCACGCCAGCTGACATTTCTGTCCACATTGTCTCTCGCTACTCTCCCCATCAAGGCCCCAGCCACCCTGCACCTCTGGAATGGACAGCTGCTTCTGCCTGGAACATCGCCGCCTCCACCAGCTGACTCCAACTCAGCCTCCGTTTGGATCTGTCTTCTTCAGGGGGTCCCTTCTTCCCGCTCCCAACCCCACCCCCAGACTAGGTGGATCCCACTGGGAGGGGACACCCCCCCCGCCCCACTGCAGAACCTAAAGAATTTACATCTTTACTGAACTGTCATTACTGCTAGTCTGTAAGCACTGGGATTCACCAGTCCTATCTCTGTGGTTCACAGATACGGTGACACAGAGTAGCAGGTGCCTTATAAAGGTTTACCCACTAGGGGCACCTGGGTGGTTCAGCGGGTTAAGCCTCTGCCTTCAGCTCAGGTCATGATCTCAGGATCCTGGGATCGAGGCCCGCATCAGGCTCTCTGCCCATCAGGGAGCCTGCTTCCCCTTCTCTCTCTGCCTACTTGTGATCTCTCTCTGTCAAATAAATAAATAAAATCTTAAAAAAAACAAAGAGAAAGAAAGAAAAGTTTACCCGCTAGATGAAAGAAAAGATGAATGGATACAAAGGATGGAACAGAAGCAGAATCAGGAAAGTTACAAGGTCTGTTCATTCTAGACAAGCCAGTCAGGGCAAGTCAGGGCTTCTGGTCTGTTTCCACATGTGTACTTTATAAAGAAGACTGGACAATACACCTCGACACCCCAAGACCAAATAATCGCACTAAAAAATAGGCAAAACACACGAACAGACATTTCTCCAAAGAAGACATCCAGAGGGCCAACAGACACGTGAAACGACGCTCACCATTGGGGAAATGCAAATCAAAACCACAATGAGATGTCATCACACACCTGTCAGAATGGCTAAAATCAACACACAGGAAGGAACAGGTATTGGAGAGGATGGAGAAGAAGGGGAACCCTCGTGCCCTGTTAGGTGGGAATGCACGCTGGTGCAGCCACTCTGGAAAACAGCATGAATGTTCCTCCGAAAGTTAAAATAAAGCTACCCTACGACCCAGCAATCGCACTACTGGGTATTCACCCTCCAAATACAAAAACACTAGTTCAAAGGGATACAGGTCCCCCGATATTTATAGCCGCATTATTTACAGCAGCCAAGTTATGGAAGCAGCCCAAGTGTCCATCAAGAGATCAACAGATAAAGAAGTTGTGGTGTGTATATACAGTGGAATATTACTCAGCCATAAAAAGAATGAGATCTTGCCATTTGCAATGTGAACGGAGCTAGAGGGTACCATGCTAAGCGAAGTCAGTCAGTCAGTGAAAGACAAAGACCGCATGATTTCATTCATATGCAATTCAAGAAACCAAACAAATGAGCAAAGTTAAAAACAAACAAACAGAGAGAGAGAGATTTCAAGAAATCGACTCTGAACTGTAGAGGACGGATTGCTGATTACCAGAGGGGAGGCGGTGGGGGGAAATGGATGAAACAGGTGATGGGGATGAAGGAGGGCCCCTGCCATGACGAGCGCCGGGTGACGTATGGAAGTGCTGAGTCACTATGTCATACACCCGAACTAGTATGACACCGTAGGTTAACTCTATGACAATTACAATGAAAAACTTAAAAAAAAAAAAAAAGACTGGACAAGATCCTTTCTTCCCATGCAAGGTAGGGTCTCTGGACTTCTGTAGAGCCTGTGAAGAGCAGCAGCGTTCTGGGAGCGACGTGCAACGTTTCAAACCCCCCGAGGGGAACCGTGCACCCTCCCATAACAAGGGGCAAAGGCCAACCAAGCCCCCGGTGAGTCTGTGTTAAGAACATGTTAATTACTGGCACCGCTGGTTAGCTCCTCCTCAGTAAGGTCTTGATTAGAGATTAATAACATCTTTGATCAATAAAACATAGGACCAGAACATAGAAACAATCTGTTCCTGTGTGATGTTTTTTACAACATGAGGCCCAGGAGGTAAAATAATAAAAGAGGGCTTGGAGGTGGGGAGCAGACCACAGACTCTTAGGGGAGGGCTGGTTCACCACCAACTCCTTGGAAGGAAGACCCTTCGGCGGCTCCTGCAGAAGAGCCCCTTAGCGGGGAGGCCTGGGCCTCAGTTTGATCCTCAAGCCTCTCTTTTCTTGGTGGAGGGTGGCCCCCACCATCTGTCCTTTGGGAACCCTCCTCCCATCCTCGCCCCGGGACTCCCAGAGTTTGTGATGCTGCAGGCTGTGGGGGCTTGGGAATCTCCAGGAATCAGGTGCCAAAGGCGCGGTCTGGCCACACGGGGGCGCCCTCACCACACACACTGGGATTCCAAGGCCCTGTTGCAGCGGGAGCAGGAGCCGAGGACAGATCGCTGGCCAGAGCCCTGTGACCACATCAGGACTTGGGGCAGTGCAGCCAATGCTCTTTGGGAAGACACCTCCCATCGTCCCTGACCAACAAGCATGCCGCCCCAACGTCACGGACAGAGAGAGGCTGCAAGGGGCTCCTCCCGCTCACAGGGCAGGGACTGGAGTTAGGAAATCCCAAGATAACCCTAAAAAGAAGCCCGGTGCTGAAATGTGGACAGAGACGCATGGTGCTTTCCCTTGCTCTGAGGAGCAGGGCGGGGAAGGACTTAAAGGGCACTTGTACTGCAGCTTCGGGACAAAAGGTTTAAACTCTTTGGGAGGAGGATCTTTTTTTAAGAATGAGAGCAACAGAGACAGTAAGAGAAAGACTGAGAGACAGAGACAGACAGACACACGCAAAGGGAGGGAGGGCAAGAGAGCGGGAGAGAAAGAATTTTACTCCTGCCCTGTGGGGACAGTCCATAACCCCAGAGCAGCCAGGCAAGTACGGAGCTGGGTGCCCGCCCGCCAGGACTCTGCTTCCAATCCTGGAGCAAAGCCGTGGGGACCGGAGCGGGGGGCTCGCTGCTCCAGGCCTCTCTGTTGCCCACAATAAAAGGGGGAAGCCCTGCCTGCCTTCTGGGATTGATGTGTGGCTCCAGCACCATGATTAATAAGCACCAATCATCTCTCCCAGTACTGGGATCCAAGGTGAACACCACTGGCAGCAGAGAGAATTCAGGCCGACAGATGCCAGCA
Source organism: Meles meles (assembly GCF_922984935.1). Lineage (NCBI taxonomy): Eukaryota > Metazoa > Chordata > Mammalia > Carnivora > Mustelidae > Meles > Meles meles. The sequence goes on along the minus strand of NC_060072.1, from coordinate 13,821,304 downwards.
ATAAAGGATTGGGGGAGGGGGGCAAAGCCTGACCATTTACAGCTCGAGTTACACCTTGTGGCTTTAGTTTAGCCACATGGGGACTTCCGGGCTGTATGAATTCAGCAGTCCCTCTCAGCCCAGACTGGTTATTATACTGTAACAAATGCCACTCCCCACGCAGCCATCCGGTTTTCCATGAGCAGAGGGCCTTCTCTAGCCGCTGGATGCCGGCCCTGCCACGTGGGCAGAGCTGGGACTGGTCACTGGAGAGTCACCGAGGCCACCGGGATGGCGACTCAGCCCACGGCTCTGCAGTTGGGCTTGCTGAGTCCGGCCCCTATGTGAGTCCGCGTGTAACCGTGGGCTCACAGCCCCGGATCTCAGCCCCACACACTCCCATCCGGGAAATGAGGATCATAATAGTGCCCGGCCAGGGTCCGCGGGGGCTGGGAATGAACTCCTGCTAGTCAGACACTCAGAACCGTGCCTGGCACGTAGAAGGCACTTCAATAAATGCTGGCCGTCACGGTCACATTGCTTTGTTTTACAGAATAGGCAGTGATCTTTCTAGAATGGTTAGATGAAGGTCATCTGATCCAAAACTGGAAGAGGGACGATATGTTTCCCTAGCAGCTAGAGAGCATTAGACCAGGAGCGGAAGAGATGCGTCTGAGGCCACGCGCAGCTTCTGACATTTCGTATGCAAAGTGGGGTTCTGGCCTGTTAGGAAAATAAGGACACCGGATTGCCCAATGGCCCTGCCGAACCTGGCGGGCAGCCTTCTCTCTCTGGGTGGATGCAGACGGATCCCCTCCCCGCCCTCCCCAACCGGGTCCCAGCTGCCCCATCTTTAAGAGGGAAGACAGGGATAGGAGGACGCTCCCCTCGAGCGTTCTGGTCCCAGCACTACCCGAGCCGTTGTCCCCTGGGCCCTCACCTGAGGTACTCATAGAGCCCATACATGGGCAGGAAGTCGATGTCAGACAGGAACATGTAGGGCGTGCCCACGTGCTTCATGGCCACATTGCGCAGTAGGTTCACGGGGTAGAACTGGCCCTCCTTGTACACGATGTGGTAGGCCACGTTGTGGCGGCTCATGAGCACCTCGGAGCCCTGCGCGTAGCGGAGGAACTGCTGGGCCTCGGCGTCCGACAGGTAGAGGGCCAGGCTGATGGGTCCCTCCCAGTGCTTGCAGATGGCCTCGAGCATCTGGAGCCTGCGGGAGACAGGAAAGCTGAGCCAGCCGTGGGGACCCGGGCCACTTGCCATGCAGCCAGCATCCCGGGTGGACGCCATCGCCACACACACCTGGTCAGCCCGCTGAAGTCCAAGTCCCTGCTCCAACATCCATCGCTGCGTGCTGGGGGCCAATCCCCAAAGCTCAGTTCCTTTATCTCTGAAATCGGCGTAAGCACACTTACCTGGCTGGTTCTTGTTTTATCTGCTTCCAGATGAACGTGGGGTGCCGACAGAGTCGCATCCCACGGTAAGCCTTCTCCTCTCAGACTCCTCTTTGCTCGGGACGGGTGGGGGGTGGGGATGATTACATTAACTGATGTGAGGGTCCCCTCCCAGGTCACAACGCCTAGGCCTCTCCTCCTCTCTCAGCAAAGACGTCCAGCCCTTGCACGGCTCTGCTAAGGCAGCGGCCAGCCACAGAAGATTTAGCCCAAATGAGGTCCTAAGTTACAAGGAGCATTAAAACACGAGCAATGGTAACTATGATCATCAGCTCATTAACGGTGCACCAGACCCTCTCCAGGAGTCCCCCAACAACCCGGTGCACGGCTGTCATTTCCCTCGTTTCCCTGGTGGAGAAACTGGGGATCCAGATGTCTGGTCAGCTTGGGTCCTTGGACTGGGACCAGACCTATACAGATGGGTACCGGGACGGGGCCTTGGAGACAGTGAGAACAAACACACGCTGGGCGCTTGGCAACAGAATGGAAAAACACACGGACACTGGGGACAAAGGTGTGCCCGGCGTGACACTGTCTTCATTTGTCAGAGCCCTTTCTGCCCCAGGGTCCCGGCCAATTTTGTGAGGCTATAGGACAGGCATCATGCCAAGGATTATGGGGGGGGAGAAGAAGAAAGCCCAGAGAAAAAAAACAAAAGGTGCTTCCCATGGAGAAGATTCTACAAAAATGCTTCAACAGAAAATCTATGAAGATTTTTTTTTTTTCTCCAAAGGCATTAGAAGTGCCTGACAGATCGGATCTATGGTTAAGAAACAGCAAAAGCCTATTTCAATTTTTCCCCTGCCCAGCAAGAGGTACATAATCAGCGGTCTCCTGGTAGGAATGCCCACTTTATTCGGACAATTACCAGGAAATAGATTCCATGCATTTCCCTGCTTCTAAACAAAAGAAAATGGGCACACCTATCTTATGTCAATGGCTTTCTCGATGGACTTTCAGAGTTTCCTCTCAGTAATTCCGTGAATTGCTCCTGCCTGGGGTTGCTTCCTCTTTCATGACGGAGGTTTAAGATGTTCATCAGGGGAAAATGCCCTCCATGTCTCCTACTTTGTAACACGTACTAATCAAATGGACCGGAGCCAGTTTTCTAAGAGGCTCTGCCTTCTCCACAATGCCTGCTTTCCCCGGAGTCCGCGTGCGGCTTCTGCCGCAGGCCCAGGTCTCTGCCAGGCTCAGCGGGTCTGGGGTTCCGAGCGGTCCCTCCTGCACCTCACTGTCACCGTCTGTGAAATGGAGGGGACTGTGCGTTCGGAAGGGGCAGCTGCTCGTACAAATCCTTTGACAGTCGGGGAGTGAAAGGCAAGAATGACTTTCAACGCGTGGCTATAAGAGCTCCAGGTGGGAGGCACGCACATCCGGCGGGGAAGAGAAGCCAGTTCCCACGGGGGGGCCCCCCCACCGCCTGGGATTCTGAGTCTGTGTCTGAGTTTTCTGAGCGGGGAGCAAGAAAGGGAAGCAAGCCCTTCTTCCAAGCTCTTCCAAGGGCATGGCGTGAGAACAGAGACGCAGATACTGAGGATTCTCAGGTCCCTCTGACGTGGCAAATGTCATGACCACGTGGGCTTTCCCGGAAATGGGGCCAGATGTCCCGTGGAACCTTCACGAACCACGAGTAAAGATGACCCAGCTGATCCTGCCCGGCTGCCACCAGCCCCAAACTTTCCGACCTCTCTTTCCTCAAAACCAAGCTTCCTGCCGGGACCTGAACAACAGCAACAGACTGAGGTTTCTCGTAATGAGGACAACATATAAAATGTGAGGGCAACAGCATGCATCCCTACCATCTCTCTGCTGCTTGGAGGGAGCCGTGCCGCCTGCATTTCCACTGTTACCGTTTAACATTCACGCTGACTCCATGAACTTGAGATTCTTGTCACTGGGTTCCGGGTAAGGAAGCTCGAGGAGGTGAAGGGACTTCTTTCAAGTCATGTAGCTGCACAGCGGGGCAGCTGGATTGACACCCACGTCTGGCCGATCCCTGTGCCCAGACCCAGACCAGTATTCTGTACGGACTGTACAGATGGGTACCGGGACCAGGCAGCCTGGGATCATTGTCCCCAAGGATCTTGTCTCTGCTGCCCGTTTCCCCAGACATGAATGTGTTCTTCCCTTGGGTCAGCTTCTGTGCCTTCCTTCTTCCTCCTCCTCCTTAGTCTCTCTGGGGGACTGGCTCCAAGACCCACCCTTCTCTTGACCCCTTGCCTGGCTGTGTCTCCCCACACCTGTGCCCTAAGGTCGTCCTGTGCAGCTCCTTCCACACGCAGTCCTGGGCTGAGTCGCTCTCTGGTCTCTTACACTGGACAATAACGTCTGTAGCACAGCAAGGACGGGGGATGGGGGGGGTGGTTCAAGAGACAAAGGTTAATCCTCAAAGTACGGAATTTTCAGTTTGGAAAGAACTGCAGAGGTTTTCTTGGTCGGATGATGCCATCTGGATGATGAAAAAGCTCAGCCGTGGGGCGGGGCGCGGCTTGCTGAAGAGCAGGGGTGACTGAGTGCTCGTACCCACGGTCCCAGCCCACAGGTCCCTGCTCTTCTCTGAGTCCCCAGAGGGCCCACCATTGCTTCATGCTGCCCAGAGGAGTGCAAAGGCTCCAGAAGGGCCAAAGAGATATCGGAAAGGTCTAGACAGGCGCCAGTGTTACCCCAGGGAGTTCTGCTGAGCCAGGAAGGCTCGTGCGCTCTGTCTAGGGACAAGGGAGCAGGCAGAGAGGCAGCCGAGTCAGAAACCTACAAGACTGGGTCGGAAGGAATTCCAGAAGGCCCGTCGGCCTCGGCTGGGATGGGCAGCTCCCTCCCTACAAGGCAGCTGATGAGAGCAAGGCGGGCTGCATGGTATGGAGGCGCAACGGTGGGCTCTGGGGGCAGAGAACACTGGGTTTGAACTCTGAGCTGTGTCTGCAACCCTGAGCAGGAGATGACGGTTCTTCGGGCTTCCGTTTCTATGCATGCACAGCGCGGACAGTAATACCTCCGTAGATAACAAAACGGCTACAAATCACTCCATTCAGTCTACAGCCTCTGCGGATACCCCCCTGCTGGTTCTGGGATGGCCATGTGACCTGCTTCACACAGGACACAAACAGGTGTTAAACGGTACTCACGTTGGGGGAGGGGGGCTTGCCCCTGCTGACAAGCCCACTTACTAAGCTTCTCTATAAAGTGTTGGGCACAAAGCGAGCTATGCAGCCGGTACTCAACACATGGCAGCAGCACCTCCTTCCCTGGGTTCTAGTTCTGCTTTTCCAACATGCACACATCCAACAGATACTTATTACGTATCTACGATGTGTAGGTGTACGTGCTGGGTCCTGGGACGAACGAAAAAGACGAGGTTCCTGAACTGCCCGAGCTTCCTTCTGGTGGAAGGAGAAGACACAGATCCACCCGTGACATGTTCTGAGGGGGCGGAGGGCTAAAGAGGCAGGCAGAGCAGGAAACAGGGAGGAGGGACCCTGAGGGCTGGCCAGGGAAGGCTATGTCCCAAATTTGAGACTTGGATATAAGAAGAAGGATCCAGCCCAGAGGAAGTCTGGGCAAGAAGCTTTCCAAGGAGACGGAGCAGCCCTTGGGGGAACTGAGTGTAAAACGTTCAAGCAAGAACAGAAGGAAGACAGGCGAGTGAGGAGCAGAAGAACAGAAGATGTTGGGGAGCAGGAAGGCCATAGTGGACCGCTGTAGTACCATTCTTTTTTTTTAAAAATATTTTATTTATTTATTTGACAGAGATCACAAGTAGGCAGAGAGGCAGACAGAGAGGGTGGGGGTGGGGAGCAGGCTCCCTGCTGAGCAGAGAGCCCAATGTTGGACTCGATCTCAGGACCCTGAGATCAGGACCTGAGCCAAAGGCAGAGGCTTTAACTCACTGAGCCACCCAGGCGTCCCAGCTGTAGTAACATTCTAACTGCATTGAGAAATCATCCGAGAGTTTTAAAGATGTTGACCGGAGATACAGACGGTCCCCAGCTTATGATGAGTTGACTTAACCATTTTTCAACTTTACGATGGTGCGAAAGTGATTTGCATTCCGGAGACACTGCGCTTTGTGTTTTGCAAGTGCATTTCTCCCCCAGGCCATCCATATGCAGGAGGGATGCTCTCTTGTGATGCCGGTCAGTCCCGGGATCACAGGGCTCAACAACGGACACACCGACCATCATGCTGCCCCCAGACAGCCGTTCTGTTTCTCACTTTCTGTTAAGTATTCCATAAATTGCGTGAGATGGTCAACATTTTGTTATAAAACAGGCTTTGTGTTAAGATGATTTTCCCAGCTGGAGGGCGATGTTAAGTGTTCCAAGCACGTTTAAGGTTGGCGAGGCTAAGCCAGGATGCTTGGTAGGTTAGGAGCATTAAGTGTATTTTCAAGTTATGTATTTTCAGCCGATGATAGGTGTACTGGGCTATAACCCTACCCATTGTAAGTCAAGGAAGATGGAGTTTTAGAAGATCACTCGGGCTGTTACATGGAGAAGGCATTCCCTGTCACTCTCTGGAACGGTGCTTTTCCGAACTGAAGCACACCCAAGGTCACTCCAGCACTGATTCCCGAGGTCCCCATGGCTAGGGCTGGGTGGGACCAATAATTTGAATTTCTCGGAAGCTCCTGCGTGATCTGAAGCGTGGGCCCCATGACCCCAGCTAAGGTTCTCTTTCCTCCACTCACAGAAAATGGAGCCCATCAGCCACATGCGTCTCTGGAGTTGCACTTTGGCAAAGGAATACAGGAGAGCAAGAGTCCCTCGGCCAGGTGGCAAGGACGCTGTGACCCGGAGCCCCCCTGGCCAGCCCCCTCTGTCCCTATCGACTGTTCAGGCAGTCTCCCGTGTGCTGGGAGAGGAACCAGCTCCGCGGTCATTCTTTCTGAACAGAACTCTAGAGAGAGCCAGGCATGGGAGCCCGCACACCGGCTCCCCTAATTCTTTGTGGCATTCACGTAGGGCCTACTTCTGACTCAAAGGTTTACAAACACACCCGAAATGTTTCTTCAATTAAAAATCAATCCAACAGGCACCAGTCAGCCTGCCGCATCGTAATTGGACGTGGAGGATGGAGCGGAAGGAGTAATTCCTACCGTCTCCACCAGCTTGTGGTACTGCTCGATGATTTTTTATTATGTCCCGCTAAGCCACTCTCGTTAGGGTGTGGAAGTCCCTGGGCTCTCTGGGGTATTGTCAGGATGGCGATACTTGTCACAGCACGTTAGGGGGGGAACTGTGTGCCTGCCACGCTGGGGACGTGTGCGGTTTGAAGGGAAGGCCTCTGTGCTTAGTGTCCATGGCAGATCCGAGAGCGACCAGGGTTTTCTCTGAAGCGGGCTGGAACGGCAGGTCCTACCGAGGGTCCTGCAGCCCTGGCCAGCCGGGAGGATGCTTCCAGTCGGCACCAGGAGGCAGGGCTCTGTTTTGCCCCAATAAATGGATCTTTATTGATGGCAACTGTCCACAGAAGGATGGATTTGGGATGTTAATAAGTTAACCTTTCTTTCTAACTGTGCATTCCAGATTGCAAATTCCATAGCTAGCACAGAGAGAAAAAGCACAAAGGGAAGGGAACCGAGTATTTGCTGAAGACCTACCACCGCTGGGCACTTTAGAACCTCTAATTTTATAAAACCCAGACACGGATCTGTGACCCAGACGGTGTCGTTACCACTTCACAGGCAAGTCAGATGAGGCTCAAGAAGCCTGAGTAACTAGCCCCAGTTCACACAGCGAGGAAGCGGTGCTGCCGGACTTTGAATCCAGATATTTCTTCTTTTTTCTTTTCCTATATCGTTTTACCTCTCCTAAATACCGACCATGTGCGGTCAAGGTTTTCAGATCTGTACATATTCGCTGAATGCAAATACATACTAAGGGCCTTCACAGGCAGCCTCTCATTTAACCCTGATCAGGACCCTAGGGGGCAAATAGGTTTTAACTCTCTGTATGAGGAGAAAGAGAACCGAAGGTATTAGTGACTTGCCCAAGATCACCAGCAGAGGAGGAAAGGAGCCAGTGGAATTTGAACCTAGAGCTCTTTGTGATTCTAGTAGCCTTTTGTACCACAAATAAGAAGATGTTGGCCAGTGGTGCTACGACAAGATAGGGAGCCTCGGACTGTATGATGGGGCTCAGTCCCAGCGATGCATGATCTCATCTGGTCATGACAGCCTTGGGGGAGCTACTGTCATTGTCATTCCTGGATTATGAGACGAGGAAACCAAGACTTGGAGAGCTGATCTGCCCAAAGACCAAAGCCAAGAAGTGGGAGAGCCACCAAGACCCCACAGTACCTGGCTCCAGGGTCCAAATTATTCAAGGTCAGGGCACCGGATTCTGATTAGAAAGTATGTCGGATTTGTCTCTTTCACTTTCTCCTGAGTTTGGAGGGACCCCCTGGCTACTAACCGATGCAGCATATCTTGTTAATAAACGAAACGTACGAACAGGAGGCGTGAACGGGACCACAGGAAACCAGGGATGCTCTAAGAGGTGAGAAGCTGGAATTATCTGGAACTCACTCAATCTGGGCAGACTATAATCTCTGAGCTTCAGGTAACCCATCTCGAGGGACCTGAGGGGCACTTGGATTGCTGCTGGAGAACAGAAGACTCATCTCAACCATCGGTCAGCACGAATCTCAAGGATTGGATTTTATTTTCATTTGAAATGGCACAAAGGGGAAGGGAAGAGAAATGGGAAGAGAGGTCTGTTATGGCCAGGTCGCTCGCTCAAGTGCTGCTCGGTGGGGAAGTGTCCGCACCCGAACCGAAGGCTGGGTGAGAGGTCAAAGGGACACAGAAGTTTAGGGGTGACTCTGGGGCTCTGGTCTAGCTCAGTCCTTTATGGAGCCTCACTGATGAGTTTGAACCAGTGGGGGGCCACCTGCCCTGGTTTCCCCAGTGCCCTCTGTAATCCCATCTGTTCCCCTCTTTCTCCTCCATGCCTTAAGCTATAACCAACCAGAGCCTGTGTGTTCCCAGCAGGCCGGGGGGCCTCTTTGTTCCCAGAATATGCTGCAAGCGCCACGTTCTCTCCCTGTGTGCTTCCTACTGACCATCTACTCAGCCTCTAATTCAATGCTGCAACATCTCCCCTTGGACCCACTCCCTGTCTCTCCCTTTCTCCACTGCCCAGCCGGGCTGGGGGCTCCTCCCATAGCATCTCTCTAGAGTAAGAACCTGTTACCTGTCTGTGGCAGGCTGCGTTCCAAGGCAGCCCCCACAACTGCTGCCCCGTGGCATGCACACCTGTCCAACCCCTCCCCTGAGTGTGAGCCGGACCCGGGAATGGGACGGAATGTGGCTTCCATGGATCATGGGATGGAACAGACTGCAGAGAGTTTTCCGCTGGCTTTGAAGAAGGAAGCTGCAGTGCCGTCAGAGGACCGCATGGCAAAGACCGAAGGGTGGCCTTCTGTTGCTCGGAAGGACCCCAGCCACCAGGCAGCAAGGAACCGGGGACCTCGGTCCTACAACTGAATTCTGCCAGAAGCCAAGTAAGCTTAGCGGAGGCCCCTGACTCCCATGAGATTACGGCCCCCAGCCAACACCTTGATGGTAGTCCTGGGAGCCGAGCAGGAGACCCTGCTAGCACCCCTCCAGACTCTAGACACCCCCAAACTGCAAGATACTGAAGTTATTAAAGTTGCTAAATCTGTGGCAATCTGTTCTGTCCCAGGAGACAGCTAATACACTGAGTCATGAAGACGCTCTCTACTCCTCGAAGGCAAAAGCAGGGTCTTCTTATAAACATCCCCAGTTTCACAAGAGCCCGGCACACCACAGTTTTACAGATGCTCACACAGTAGTTCCGGAGTGGTCACGTGAATGCTAGAGATTCGGAACCTGAGGCCCCAAAAAGAGACTTTGCCGGAGGTCACGCCGCAGGTCAGGTCAGAGCTGGTGCGGAACAGCTCTGGGTTTTCCGTCTTCGTCCCAGCTCATCTCTACCTGCTACCTGTTACGTTCCGCCAAGTTCTCTGTGTTTCTGCACAGGAGTCCTGAGGCCTACGAATCTCCAGGAAACCCCCAACGCATGGAGCCACTGAGATCCACAAGCAAGCATCCGCCAACGCACAGTGGGACTGTCAAGGTGCTGAGCCTGCTTCCATCGGCCACGCTCTGTGTGACTCATTCCTGGATGTCTCTGGATGCAAGGTTCCACGTGCTCCTCCCAGCTCCCAGACCCCTTTCTGCATGTGAACCTTTTCGTGTCCGAGTGCTTGCTCCTGCCCTGGTTTGCCCATGCTTTAATCACTCCCCACAAATAACGAGCATTTACTGAACACTTAAGCGTGTTCAGTAACTCAGCACGCCACAGGCATGGTCCCGTGCGGTCCTGGAAACAGGCCCCTGCAGTTGCAGCCAGAGGCTGGACCAGCATCTCTAAGGTGACTCTAAGAGAGAATGAGCCCATCAGATTCCCTAATCATGGGAGCAGACAGGGAACAGTAGGAAGGAAACTGGGAGTAGGGAGCCCCCGTGGGTCATGTGTCAATCAAAGAGAAAGCCAGTGGACCGAGGCGGGAGGGAGACACCCAGGACGCCAGGTATGGAAAAGTACAGCCTGGAGTGACCTCGGGGCTCTGAATCCACACACCCCTGGCAGTAGGAGAGATGGTTTCGAAAACATAAATTGGATCATATAACTTTGTGTAAATGTCTTCAGTAACTTCTCACCGCACTGGGAATAAAATCCAAATGTTTTGGTGGGTTTCGAATGTTCTATAATCTTCATCTCACGCCATGTCCCTGCTACTATGCCTCAGCCATCACTCTTCTACCACATTTCTGAACGTGCGAGCCCCCTCCTACCACAGGCCCTTTACACTTGCTGTTTTATCCACCTGGAATTTTTTTTTTTTCTTTTCTCAGCAACTCACATTCCTGACTCCTTTCTTCCTCCTTTAGGTGTCTGCAGAAATGTCCCCTCCTTAGGTTTCCCCTGACCACATCTCCCCAGGAAGGTCCTTCTCTTGACATTGTTATTATCAGTCTCAGTTCCTTCCAAAGCACTTATCACAATTATACTCATTTTACTCAACTATTTATTTGCTGTTCGTATCGCTATACTCATGTTCTTAACTCTGGCTGCACATCCCAAGTGTGAAACAATGCAAGGTCTCCACCACACAAATGTTCTTAACTGGTCTGCAATGGAGCTCGAAGGTGAATTTGTTTTAAGAGCCCCCCAGGTGATTCAGTTCGTCCCCAGCCAAGGTGGACAATCAGTGCACTAGACTGTCGGCCCCATAAGGACGGGGATCTCATCAGTACTTCCAAAGAAAGGTCTGGTGGATGTTTGTCGCATCGACACACTAAGAAAAAGAAACAGTGATTGCTTTCCCGCAGTGATAGTGATTCCAGAATGTGTCTCCCTATAATACCCCCCTTTTCCTTGAGCTGGTCTGAGTAGAGCTCTATTCTGTAGAATCAATTCTTTTTCTATTCTCAAAACCACCACCCTCACCGGAAGACAAGAGCCCTTGGTTTTCAGTACTGGAGAGGAGTGTGTGACCCGAGCCTCCATCTGTCAGGCCATCTCTCCCTTTTCCCTTTGACCAGGTGTAGAGCTGCAGGTTGGGGCTGTGCGGAGGTTAGGACCCATCTGCCTACCTGTCCATGGAGAGCTGAGCGACCAGGGTGACATCCGTGTTGTCCGAAGCAGGCTCATACTCATAGTGCAGGAAGTACAGGTGGGTTCGGTGGACAGTGAACCGCTCTCGCCGGAACTCGTAACACAGGTCGTCCTCATCGAGCTCAGACAGCTGCTTCTGGAGCTGAAATGTAGGAGAAGGGCGTATGGGACCAAGAAGGGACGCCCCAAGGAGCCAGGAGCCTGCCCTCGCCTGAGTTGGTTATTCATTGGACGTTGTTGATGGGTCAAATGTGGGAGAACAGGATCACTGGTTTTAGTTTCCTCTGCATTTAATTTTAAAAAGGCAATGATGAGGGGCAGTTATCCTCTCCATCTGAGAAGCTAGCCTCCTCTGAGCTGAGAATGATGGTGGTCACCACTGACAAATATGTAAGCAACCACAAACTCCTTAAAAACAAACAAGAAAATGCTTTGGTAGGTGACCCAGTACAATTCCAAATAACAGGGAACACAGTACCAAAATCCAAATGGAGCCTTTGCATGAGCTTCTCTCCTACCTAGAGCTACAAACGTCAAAATCTGTACCAGGCATTGAAGAGAAAGACTAAACCAACCCAGAAACAAAATGTAAAGACCTGTTCCTTTCATTTCATCCAAATCTTGGCATCCACTCTTCCTTCTTGTTTCTAACTCTTGGGAAGTCCTGCTCTCTTCATCTGTCTGAAGTTCTTTATATAGCTCTACCTGCCTTCCTACCCCAACCAGTGCAAGAGCTGGATGACCTGCCAGCAGGGAACCAAGGACTTCGCATCTGACATGGGCAGACGCAGATGCACAATATCCAGATCTGAAGATGTACAGCTGCCCGATACACAACCATGTCACGCCAACCCCACCATATCCCTCCCAGGCAGGGGTGACTGGGCCGGTTTCATAGATGAGGATTTGCAGTGAAACAGTAAAAGAACTTCAATAGGAATAGAAATGAGATCAACTGATGTGTGGGGGAAGAGTGGATAGACTGGGGAGAAGCAGGAGAGAACTTTTTGGGGGGATGGAAATGTTCTAGGTCATGGTTCCAGTGATGGTTATATATGGGTATACATTTGTGAGAAGTCAACAAACTGTACATGTAGAATGGGTGAATTTATTATATGCAAACTATATTTCAGCTGAATTTGCCAAAGGTCCTATGGCTCGTTCCAATATTTTTTCTATGACATCAGCCTAGTCCTTTACATGATGGCAGATAGCTGGATGTGGATTATAGTTTTCATGGCTAGAGCTACTCACCTAACTGAGCGTAACAGAGCAGTTTTCCAAGAAGGTGTACGCATATTTTAAATCTCCAAGCCAACAGTGTAGTAAACAAGAATTATATTAACTCACTTCTGTATGACCCTGTCTCAGGGAAAACCACTGTCTTCGTAGATAAAGCTAGATTAAGCTATAGCCTCATTTCTCAAGATGTGTGGGACAGCACGTGACTGTGTTAATCCCTGACTCTTCACCCCCTCCCACATCTCTGCTCTCTGTCGTGAGACTTACCTTTGGCTAGTAAAATGGTAGGGAAGCAACGCTGCCCTCATAGTGAGACTAGGCTTCAAGAAGAACCACGTGTTTCTCGAACCTCCACCACTACCGTGAGAAAATGCCTGGGTGGCCTGCTGGAAGACCCGGAGGAGAGCAGAAGCTCTGCAATTGCCCCAGGTGCCTCTTGGATGAACACTTCTCATTGTATCCCACTGAGGTTTTACGGTATTGGAGCCATAGATATTTGATAGGGGCGTCACTGGTATTTGTGCAGGGAGCTTTTTCATAATGTGCCCTGTCCCACAGATCCCCGAACAGTGAGCCTCCTGGGCCCCAGCTCGCTAAATGCTGGTAGAGTTCTCCAGGCAGCCTCGTACAACCCCAAATGCACCCACCTACTTCCAAATGGTGCTGGGGTGGGGAGGGAGGACCCGTGGAGGTCCAGTGATCAAGGAGATGTTCTCGCCCATTATGAAGATTTTTAACACGGTTAACACGGTTGCAATTAGAAAGACTTTTCAGTTTTTGAAGTTCAAGGTCTGGCCTATTTGAAGACTCCCATTATGCCAACGGTGTGATTCATGTAAGGCCAGGACACTGGAGTTCTCATTCCATCTAACATTCGAGTTACCAAGCGACCCCTTCTGACCTGCACGATCAAACCCAAATCCTTGCTGACAATAATCACATCCTCTCCCTCTGACCCAGCGCCCCCACTCCCCTGTGTTCTCTGTATTTGTACCAGTGATCTCTCTGCTCCCCGAACCTGCCTTTCCCTCCTTCCCTCTGTGACTCTGTACATTTCTTCCCTCTCAACGTCCCTCCCTCCCCTCACCCGCTCTTCTCCTCCAGGACACTTTCTATTTACCTTTCAAGACTCAGCCCGGATGACACTGAGCCTGTCTCTGAGACCTCTGCTAATCGTGCTGGCCACAGCGGGTCCACTTCTCCTGCCTCAAGAGCCCTCAATTCCTAACTCCGCTAAAGCACTTGTCAGTTCGAACTCAAATTGTGTCAGGGCAACTTTCCTGGCGACACGGTGACACTTTACCATTGCCCCTAGCACCATGCCCATGGCATGACAGATGCTTAATATTCATGTGCTGTGAGCAGGAGAATTACCTACGTGAAGACTGTGACCATTAGAAAGCCTGCCTGATTTTCCTTCTGTATCCTCTAATGTTATGCATGGAGGGTGATCATCCTTAAGCCCATTATCTGCTCCTGTATTTGCAGTTCAAGGGTCTGTGATGGCTGAAAAGGTGCTGGACAGCAACCAAGCACGCGGCTGGCAAGGCGCGGGGTACGTGTGATCTCTCTCCTTGGAGCCCTCCAGTGGGGCAGGTGCAGCCACATTTGACAGCTGAAAAGCAGCCTCAAGATCTTGAGGTCACTCAGGGAGGTTGAACTGGGGTCTGTGTCCCTCTACTACCGAGCTACCTCTCCAGGAAAGGTGCTCATTCAGCCTCGGGTCAAGAAGCACACACAGCACCGTGGCTGAGGTCAGGGTTCTTTCTATCCCCCTCTCGTCTGTACAGTCTTGGGCCAGCAGGTGAGGTGCTTAACCCTTCTGAGCTTCAGCTTCCTCAAGTGTAAAATGGGGATGATAACAGGAATGACCCAGGGGGCTGTCGGAGGATGCCAAGAGATCCTGTACGTGCAGACTATGGTGTTTGGCTTAAAGACACAGCAGACGTCGTCTATGACCACGGTGGTTATCAGAGTTAGGGAGGGGAGACACCTGGAAGGATGCTTTCTTTCTTTTCTTTCCTTCCTTCCTTCTTCCTTTTTTTTTTTCTTAACATTTTATTTATTTGAGAGAGAGAGAGAATGCACACAAGCAATATGAGAGGCAGGTAGAGGGAGAGACAGAAACAGACTCCCCAGTGAGCGGCGAGCCTGATGCCAGACTCAATCCCAGGACCCTGGGATCATGACCTGAGCCGAAGGCAGACGCTTAACGATCGAGACACCCAGGGGTCACCGGACAGATGCTTTCTCAGCCGCCACCTGGAGGAAACAGTCGGGCGAGGGCAGGGAAGGCAGGAGCTCACTGAGCCTGGATTGCGCTTCTGTCTCACGAGTGTTGGACACACTCCCCACATCCTCCTCCTTGACGAACCCAAATATACCTAGAAACCACAATGTCTCCCTGTAATGGGAAACTCAACCAACTCATACCCTCCTTCGCTCTCGCCCACACTGCAAAAGAACACTCGCAATTATTCCCTTTCAGAGCATAAACATCTGCAAAGCTCTTTGCAAAAGCGGGGTTGTTTCAGCGGGGCGGGGGGTGGTTTCATTTGTGTGCTGTTTTTAAGGTGACAGGAGCGCACGGTTTCGGTTCAGTGAAGACGGGAGTGGGGCATGTGAAGATGGGTATGAACGTGTGCGTGGGGGGGGAGGGCTTTTCTTTGATGAGCCTTGAAAGAGTAGGTATCCTCCTCATGGGAGAAGGGAATCAGTGGCCAGAGCATGAGAAATGCATCTGTGTGTACAGGGGTTTCTCTCTATATATGCAGGCACATACCCTTGAGTCCAGAAAAAACAACATTCCAAGGTAAATAGCTCCGAGAGCCCTTTTCTAGGGCTCTATCCTTCTAGGAGCTGTATCCTAGTCATCTCTCAATTTCCTGTACCTAGAACATCTAGACCACCCTGTGTGCCCACAGGCCCCTACCGGATGTCCTCACAGCCATGTCCTCATGTTAAAAAAGGAAGAGTGACCAAGGAAAGTGCTTCCACAATGACCAGAGCATGGCCTGACCTGGTTGGGAGGGTCGATCAGCAGTCCTGGGGATAAGTAGCCTCTAGAAGCTTCCAGGTACCAATGCTGTGGTTCAGTGGCATCCGCATCCCTAGGTCACCTGTGGCCATCACAGCGCTGAAGAGGAAGGGTGTGGGGAACACTGTTGTCTACCAACCACGCCGGGCATTGTGGCAAACACATCAGCTATGATGTCCGACACAGGATGTCAAAATCCATGGTGCTCTGGACCCATCAGACGCCTTCCTTAAGTTTAATGTTATAATCATTCTCAACGTGGTGGTTTGTCCCTTCGCTCAGCTGATTCGGATATAACGCCCCCTCTGTGCCAGGTGTGGTGCTAAGTGCATTCAGGTGGGTTGCTTTGTTAATTTAATCCCTCAGCACACACACCTCTGTTTTCTAAAGGACGAAACTGAGGCTCAGAGGGTTTCAGTAATCTGCCAGTTACACGGCTAGGGAGAAGCAGTTCTGGACTGAGAAGCCAGCCTTGGGACCTCACACCACGGGCATCTTTGCAGTGAGGGGACTGCGCTCCTCGGGGATGGACGCAAGGATCAAAGACAGTGGAAGGCACACTGCTCCATGATAGAGCAGCCCATAAAAATGCATCGGCCGTAGATCCCGATACAGCAAAGACACACAAACAAAAAGCCACATAGAAAAGAGACCAAAGGGAACACATTACAATGTTAACAAAGCTTTTCTCTGACTGGTGGGTTCACAGATGAGTTTTATTGGCTCCTTTCTACTTTTCTGTCCTTAACGAGTTCCCTGCAATTTGCTCGAAGGAGCTAATGTGTGTAGAAGTGCTTTGCAAACTTTTAAAGTGCTACGCAAAACCTAAGCGATGTTATGATTACATTATGTACCTTTTCAAATTCTAAATTAGGATTTCTTCTTGCTGGCTGCAAGGCTGATGTTATCTCAGGGGGAGGGTTGGAGCTGCCTAAAAATGAGATCCCGTTCCCACCTAGAGTATGGGTGATTTCTCCGGGGAGATGCTGAGCTGGAGGGAGGGCTTTCATTAACGGGGCTGACCGCCACGGCACTCCATACTGTGGCCACGGGGGGAGCGGTAGGCTCCTGACAAGCAAGTCACAGAAACAAAAGACAGATTTCTCCTGAGATAAAATGCATTTGCTAAATTGCTTCTTTGGGCAGCCAGCTGAGGCACAGGGAGATTTGGACTCCAGGGAAAATGGCCCTTTAAGCAGTTTGCATTTATTTCTTCCCATCCTTAAGGACAGTGGCCTGGATTGACCTCTGAGCTGTCAGAGTTGATGGCTGGTCATGCCGGAGGATTCAGAGGGGTTGGAAGTACGTCCCTGGCTCCGGCCCAGTAAACTTCCGTTCAAAGTCAGGAAAAACTACGGAGAGAGGTTATGGGGAAAACCGGAAACGGAGACGGGATCCCTCTGACACTCACCCTCCATGTGACCTTAGCAAGTCATTTCTCTGATTGCTAAGACAAGGGGTTCGGGTTTCCTAAAAGATCTCTCAAGGATCAAGCGCCCACTAGGGTCAGGGAATATGCTGGGAGCTTTGCAAGCATTTTCTCATTGAATATTCACACTGAAGCTGTGGCTTAGGGACAGCGGTCTGCCTTGTTTACAGATGAGAGCATTCATCATCTGAAAGGTTCAGCCACTTGTTCAAGGTCACACGATGAGCGAACAGAGCTGAGATATTACCTCCACATGTGCCTCCCCTTATCTTTGTATGAGACCAAGTCACTACAATGCCTTGTTAATCAGTCTCTGGGGCTCTTTCCAGGTCTAATGCTAGATGGTTCTATGACTACAGGGGACTGAATGCCTGTGTCCTCCCCAGTGATGGGGACCTTCTGCAGGCACCAAGATTCATGGTCTCTTCTCTTCCTGGGCGCACAGCCAGGCTGCCTTCCCAACCTTCCTGCACGGCCAAGGCTGGTCAGTGGAATGTGGGCAGCTTCTCGCTACTACGGGCCCCACTTTCAAGGCAGATTCATGCACACTCCTCTCTGTGGGCCAGAACAAAGGCATCTGGGGGTGGAGTGCAAGGCTCCCCGGAGGGCAGAGCCACAAGATGGAAGGAGTCTGGGCCCCTGAACCTGGAGAAAAGCCACCTTCCAATCAGAAACACCCATTTGGACTTATGTGGGTAATAACCCTTCCAGCATGCTGAGCCCATTTTAAATTGCTTGTGCTACTTTAACACACCTACTTGCCTTTTCTAGCTGGTGAATGATGAAGACAAGGTACAACAGACCAAGCAAGGCGTCTACTCCTTAAGATACCTCTCCTTCTGACGCCTCGGCAGCACGGGCACTCCAGAATCCTGCTTGATACTTCCTACGGTTACTTTCAGTTTTCTGTAGCCTTGATACCCAGGACTTCATCTGTTCCTCCAACTATCTGAATGAGACAGGCAGGGCTGCCCTAGTGCCCTCAGCTGATTTGCTGAGAGAAGCTGGGACTTGAACGCACCTCTCCTGAAACCCACCTCAGTGCTCTTCCCTGTGGTTTTCCGGGGAGCAGGTGAGCTTTATTAAACCATTCGGACAGGTATATGTTAGGATTGGGGAATGAACCCCAGGTTCTACATTTCAATTGTTCATCTGGTCTGGGTGAGGAGACAAAGAAACAAGTCAGCAAGGACAATACTGCCGCCTGCGAGGCATGTTCCCTGATACCAACGTATTTGTAACACCAACAAGACTTAATGACGGGGGGCGGGAGGCGGGGGCTGTGTGTCACACTGTCCAGCCTCATTTAGTCTTCACTGAGCCCAGTCAGGCAGGACTAGTTGTGGTTCCCGTTTTACAGACAGGAAAACTGAGGCACAAAGAGTCTAAGTAAGTGGCCGGAACTCCGAACTCTCATATTCAGGAGTGCTTAGATTTTATGTGTGGCAGTTCTGCTCCCAGAGCGGTCCTCTTCTTAGACACCGCGCAAGGTGCCGGCTCGTGGAGGACAAGGAGCTGCTGCAGGCAAGAGCACACGGAGGGAGGGCACCTGGCGTGTGTGGACGGATTACAACCAGAGCCTAGGGGTGTGAAGGAGGGATGTGTGCAAGCTGGAGCTGGAACAAAGCCAACAAGCCACGCTGGTGTGCCCGTAGCCTGGACGCGTCCCCTAAGTGGCCTGACTGCATGGCTCCTCCCTTTATCCTCACCCCTGGCCCCCCAGGCCAAGGCTGTGCTCCTTCGGGCTCTAGAACTTACCACACCTGTGCAGGGCCCCTGGAGGCTGGCCCTGTCTGGCGCCGTCCACCCAGGGGCTCTGCTGCCCGCCGCGTGATTGAAGAACGGGTGACACGCAGCCCGCACGTGAGAACAATAACGCATTCTGCTTTTTCTCTGAGGTTTCTCCGGGATACAGCTGTTTCCACAGGGCCATCTGGTCCCCGCACGGCCGTGCAGACTGGTGCCGGAACGTGTTTCTAGAGTCTGCTTCTATAGGTCTTATTTTTAACTTCTAATTGAGCCATGGGGACGCTGTGGTCTTTTTGTCTGGATGGTGCTGGTATCAGGGAATGTGCCGTGCAGGCTGCCCAAAACCCCTGTCGGATGAGGGAGTCTGGAAACCCTCTTTCCAGAGGCAAGGGGGAACCACAGAGCAGCTGAAGGGAAGGGGGCAGGACAAGCTTTCTGGCCAATGCTCGGAACCAGGCCCCCTCGGATGGGCGGCAGTGCGCACACCTTAACCCCTCAACCCTCATGGCAGTCTGGACTGGGCTTACTCACTGACCATTTGACAGATGAGACTACTAAGGCCATGGGAAGGAGAGTTATGCCTGTAGTCCTAGATCTGGTCCTCGGGCCAGGTGTTCTGATGTCAAGGACCGGGATCTTTCCATCACTCCGCAGATGCTTCAAGGAAAGGACTTAGAATAGTTCATGTGTTCACCCAAATTCACTGAGCGCCTAGCAGGTGCCAGGCCATCTTTTACGGGCATGGAGATACCCTGATGAAGAAACAGATAAAATTCCCTGCAGTCACCGAGCTTCCTTTCTAGTAGCGAGAGACATGATCTACTGAGGAGTGAATGTACTATGCAGAAACATGAAGTCAGGAGCCCCGGGAGACAGGGATGCTGGGGTATGGGGTGGGTACTGCAGGGGGAGACCGGGGAGCGATGTAAATACTTGCAGAAAGACCACTCATACAACTTCCAGCACTGCCACCACCCAGGCCCATGATTTCATTTCTCTGAGCCTCCGTATCCTCCTCTAGAAATGGAGGTAATAACTACCTTGCAGGGTTTGGGAAAGAGTAAGGAATGGTGACAACCACTAGAATGATCACTGAATAACCTGTAGTTCTCATTATATTCATTTTATATCCAGAGCTCCATCCACTTGGGAAGCACGGCCCTGGTTCATCACTTCGGAGTGACACAGACCTGCTTTCCAATCATGGCCCACCGCTTAGGGGCTGTTTGACTTTGAGCAAGTAACTCATCCCTTCTGAGCTTTGGTTTCCTTATCTGTGAAATGCGACTCATAAAGCCTACCTCCCTCGATTGGGGTGAAGATTAAAGTTGCACTTCCTCTTCTCTTTCCCTGCAGGAAACCCCCAATTGGCAGAGGCTCAAAAAAGCAGATGAAGGTCTGGAAACGACAAAGAGAGCTGTCTCCATTCTAGAAGACACTGGAATGACAAACGCCTGGCACAGGAACACAGACTCAACAGGCTCCAGCGTCTCTTGTGTCATCACTCGGAGACTGGTTCTGGTTTCCTGGCAGGCTGTCTTGGCAAGGATGCTGGGGATGGGGCAGAGCCCGAAGAGAATGGGCGGGGCCGAGTGGAGTCAATGGTGGGGTCATTGATTAGTGATGTCTGCTGTGGACATGGGCCAAGGGAGCTCTCTGAATCTGCAGACACTGTCCACTGACTGACAATTCCACATATAGGTCAAAACTCACTGGAGTCCAGTTTTTTGTTGTTGTTTTTTTCTTTTTTTGCACGTTTTTGGCTGTCTGCTATGTTTCATAATTTAACTTCTACCATGACAACGCATGATTTTTTTACTAGGGGTCTTTCTGACTTACATTCCATTGGTTTTTCTATCTTTAGCTGCCAGGGGAAGGATGAACAGGGAGGGGAACCCAGAAAGGGTTGTTCCGAGGCTGATGAAACTGAAAACGACAGCTGTCAGAAAAGAGATCTGCAGAAGAAGCAAGATTGTCCGAGGCCATTTCCTGCCAGGATAACTAGCATCCTCCTTCCTCTGGCCAATTCCTGCCCCCCTCAGCCCAGCCAGCGCAACTGACTCACTGAAAACTATAAACTGAGTTTTGTATACTTAGGTTATGGAAGGAAGCGTATGTCCTTTACCAAGATTCCCACCCAAATTGATTAAAGCCTGCATGTTCCAGCAGCCCTGCATTTTAAAAGGTGAGCTTCCTTTATCTGGAAAGTTCCCTTAGGTGGAACAAGGCACTCTTGATACAGCATGGCTTAATCAAACAGTGCTTAGGGAGAGCGCAGATTTCTGAATAACCAATGTATGGAAACATGCTACCCTATCTGCAAGACTGTCAGGGACACGCCGGGGAGTGGGTATCCTTACTTTTCACCGCTCTACAGGACGGGAATCAGAAATGGATTCCTTACAGAAGGGAAGACTACACTCAACACGAGGAAGAACGAGTGAGCATCTGGAGCTTTCCCCAACAGTGGAGTCAACTGTTAGAAGTGATGAGCTCCCTGTCTTTGGGAGGATTCCAGCAGAGGCCAGATGCAAGCCTGTTAGAGACGCTGTGGAAGGATTTTTGCATGGACTAGGGGTGGAAAATATCCGTGATGATCTGCCTGTGTTCTGTGGAGCCCTGGGGTTCCCTGGAGACACTTGGGGCCATGTTGCTGAGGAAAAGGGAGGGGAGTTATGGGACAGGAGAGGCTCTGTGTCCCATCAGCTACTGTCAGTCTAAACCATGGTTTCCAAACCAAACCGTCTTGTCCTAGAGCAAGAACCCCGAACACAGAGTGTAGAACGGGCGCCTCCTCTTCCCATCACAGCTTCACCCTGGCTTCCTGAATTCATTCATTTATTCTCTTTGGCAGCAAGGTCAGCCCCATGGCCTCTCCTTCCTTCCCGGAGTCTCTAATTGGTGGGAAATCCACTTGGGATCGTGTGGTGCAGAGCGAGGCTGATGATCCCTGCAACGCTTTACAGACAGAGCTCTAAGAAACGCTGCAGGCCCCCCCTCTGACAAGCCCGCCTAGGAAAAATGTTAATCAAACCCGAAGATCGTTCATGGAATGACAGATTTGGACCCAATATCAGATGGGTTTGCTATTGTGATCTGTGGAAAAAAGGCACCTCAGGGAACGCTGCGTTCCTGGTGCCGAGTCCCGTTTTTGGGGATTTAACATAAAGCATCTATGGAATACTGTGACAAAGGCATCACTGTCCCCCATTTATCAGATGATGACCCGAGGCTCGGAGCATTCGCATGACTTCTCTGAGTCATGCGTCTCCGGAATGAGTGAGCTGCGATGACGAGGGAGCCCCCCGTCTTATCATCACCACCGTCATCATCTCCCTGGTGAAGAAATAATCGTAATGAGCTTGTGCAGCTGTTTATGTTCTCACATTGCTTTCCTCTGAATGTTTCCTGTTCCTGTTTACCTCGGTCTCCGCTGTCCCTGCGCTCCCTCCCTCCCTCTAGGCCCACGCTCTGTATGTCCTCATTCCTCCTTTCTCAGCCTTCAAATCCTACCTCCTCCAGGAAGTCCTCTGTGATGCACCTGCTCTCCCCTAGCATGTGAAATGCCCTCCTTGTGTCCCCCGTCCCCCACTGCCTGTATCCCTCACTAGAACAGGCTTCACTTGGCAACATACCTCCTGGATCTCTAGCCCCGTGGCCGGTGACTGTTGGAACGACTATCTCTGGCTGGCAGATACCGCCTTGGGAGACCTCTCTCCTCTGGGACCAGCATCCCATGAAGAGGTTTCTGACTTCATTCCTTCGAGACTGCCACCCTCTGTGCACTTGTCACAGCTCTAACCACCTCCTCCCACGGAGCGCGGAGCATCTAGCGTTGGCCCAGATCCAAGATCTTACCTTTTCCCTCCAGCTGTGTTTGCCGCTAACATTTGACATGCTGCCAAGGGCCGGGGCGTGGAATTCCCCACAGGGACACAGTTGTAGGGACCCAATGTTACAGCTACTCTCCTGGCTCCAGCCCCTGCCCCACGGGGTGGGCTCAGTCTGAGGAACCTGGCTGCGGGAGGCATGGGGACCTGTCCTCATGATTTCTGAGGGCTAGTTGCACCTGTCCCCCTGTTCTCAGCACCCACACAGCAACCCACCTGTTCTCTCCATCCCTGCTGCCACTGCCCTAGGTCAGAGTCCCAACACCGGCACCTGGGTCGTGGCAATGGTCTAACCGGCCTCCCTGCCTCTAACCTGTCCCTCTCAATGTGTGAGATCCCACTCAGGGAGTCATTTCCCTCAAATGTCAACCTGACCATGATTAAAGCCTCTGGCGGCTCCTCACTGCTGATAGGTCAAGTCTAAACTAAGCACAACCAAGGCCCCTCCGGTCAGCTTCATTCTTTGTCACTCCCGACATGTCTGTGCTCTAGGACGCCAATGACCAGCATGTTCTCCTTGGGCTCCCCACTTTCCAGCTGCCCTGCCCTTTACGTGGTACTGCCTTCGACTCTCCTATTCGTTCGATACGTGTTTGTTAAGTGCTTACGATGTGCCTGCTTTGCTGCTCGAGGAAGGAGTCCCCAGGGGCGAACAGGACAGGCAAAGTCTCTCAGGGTCTTGTATCCTTTTCTTCTATTTGGGAAAAGAAATAGGAGCCAGCTGCACGAGCCGACAAATTGTGACTAGTAGCAGGTGCCTGATGGAAAGAAAACGGGGCACGTGGCAGTGACCTCTAGCTTTCCTGGAGGTGAGCGGCAGGGGGCAGAGCAGGTTTCTGAGGATGCCCATCTAGACCTGCGGACCCCGGGGGGCAGGGTGTTCCAGGCAGAGGGGAAGCAAGCACAATGGCCCTGCCTTGGCAAAGAGCCTGAAATGCACAGGAAGGACAGGCGGTGGGTGTGGCTAATGCACAGTCAAGGGCAGAGCCTTTGGGACAACAGCTATGGTGAGCGCTCAGAGAAGGCTGTCCTCTCATGCCTGGCCCTCCCTGCACCCGGAGAGACCACCCTCTAGGCATGTCTCACATTCGCTCCGTATCAAGCAACTTCCGAATAGGGACGGGGTTGGCCTCTAAGTTCAACCCCAGTGCCCTGCAAGGTGCCCAGCAGATGGTGGGCATTCATTCACCCATGCTTGTTGAGCAAATAAATGCAATCACGGATGACGAGAAGAACCACTGACGACGCGTCCCACCCGATGACCCACCCGGGAAGCTGGCGGTAGGAGAAGCGGGTGGGTCACATCTAAAGGGAGTCCCACTTCGTGAGATGCTGAACAGTACACCTGGAGGACAGTTAACTGATGGCTTCATCCTGCCAAGGTTTTTATGTGAGCCTCTTCCATGCAGGAAAAAATAAAGGCAAGAGAACTGTTTTCATTTAGTGTTTGGGGGGGGGAAGTGCCGAATGGGCACTCAGATATTGATGATGATGGCAAATACTGATTTGAGCAGGAGGGAAAAACCAGAAGAACACACCATTTGTCGAAACCTCTAAGTGGTTCCCAGAATCTGAGCTAGAGTTCAAGTGCTTAATGGTATTCTTTCCTCTACTGCCAGTGGGAGAGAAGGGCAGACACTACTGGCAAAGGCATGGAGGGTGATGCGGGGAAGGGCCGTAGCTCGAGGGGACTCCACTGGGACCTGGGAGCTGAATACCAGGGCCAGCCGTCCAGGCTGGACCTTCCAGACACCCTCCCTTGCCACTGGGAGCCAAAAAGAATTCTCATGATGTCCAACATAAGAACATAAACAATAACAGTAACAGAACAAAATTCTGACTCGTTCGCCTGCTCACAACATCCTTCCAGCCTGCCTCCTGCCTTCCTGATGCTCGGCTTCTGCTGTTCTCCTCCCCCTCCAGCCCCCTGGGCATGCTGCTTGTCCTTTAGGTCCTCATATCGGGGCCCTGATCTGCCCCAGGGCCTTTGTACTGGCTACTCCCCCCTACCCAGAATGTACTACCCCTGCTCTTCCACCTCTCTCCCTAGGTTTCCTGAGGCAGAATTGTCAATATAAAAAATTACACATCAGGGGCGCCTGGGTGGCTCAGTGGGTTAAAGCCTCTGCCTTTCGCTCAGGTCATGATCCCAGGGTCCTGGGATCGAGCCCCACACCAAGCTCTCTGCTTGGCAGGGAGACTGCTTCCTCCTCTCTCTCTCTCTGCCTGCCTCTCTCCCTACTTGTGATCTCTATCTGTCAAATAAATAAATAAAATCTTTAAAAAAAAAATTACACATCATGAAAACAGTATGTCGTTAGACATATGTTACTTTCATCACAATGAAGGTAATAAACATACCCATCATCCCCCGCTCCAAAGTTTCTTAGGCTCTTCTGTGTGTATGATGAGTGTGGTCAGAACACTCAACATGAGATCTACTCTCTTAACATGTTTAAGGGCACCATAGCCTGTTAACGACAAGTACCACGTTGTAGAGCAGTTCTCTGGGACTTACTCACGTTGCGTAACTTTGCACCCACTGAACAGGGGCTCCCCATGATCCCACTCCCCATCCCCTGTTAACCGGCGTTCTGTTGCTAGCTCTGTATGATTTCAGATGCCTCTTAAACGTGAGGCACTCGCGCAGTAGTTACCTTTCGGTGACGGGCTTCTTTCCTTAGCATCCCATCTCCCTGGCCCACCCAAGTTGTCACAAGGGTAAGGGTAAGAGTTCCTAAGCTCTAAGGCTGGACAACATTCTATCCGACACATGCAGCCCATTTTATCGGTTCGTCTGTGGATGGGTGGGGGGTTGTCTCCCCCTGTGGCCATCAAGGGTAACGCGGCCGTGACCGTGGCAAAGCACACACTGCCTTGGGGATCCCTATCTCAGTTCTTGGGGATACATCCCCGAAGTAGGGCTGTTGGGTCAGAGGACAGTTCCGCCTGTCATTTCTGGAGGAGCCTCCCTACTGTTCGGCACAGCGGCCCCAGCATCCTGCATACAACCCGCAGTGCACAGCGTTCCGATTTCCCCATGTGCCACCAACTCCCGTCCTCTTCTGTGCTTCGGTAACAGACACCCTAACAGGCGTGCAGAGGTAGCTCATTGTGGCTTTGATTTGTATTTCCCTCACCCCCTGCTCTACTATGGCTGGTTCTTTCTTGTCATTCAGGACTCAGAGGGCCATCACCTCCTCGGAGACGCTCCCTCCCCACCCCGACCCTGCAAAACCCTGCAAACCCGTGGAGCAGCCCAGCTGCTCATTAACATTCCGCCATGGAGCACCTGCCGCTGGCCGAGCACTTCCCCTGAATGTTCATACGGTTATCAACTCTGTTTCCCCCGTGAGCATATCAGCACCACGACTGCAAGGACCAGTGTCCTTTTGCACCCATGAATGCTCAGTGCTCCGACAGGAAGGCCCTCCGTGAATGCTCGCTGAATGAACACATTACTTCTGTGTCTAACACTGAGGGTCAGGGAAAGGGAGGAAATGCACCTAACACACGGCAGAGGCTGAGCCAGGCGCTTCAAATGCAATTTCGTACTCAGTCTCAAGACACAACTTTTAAGTTTTGCATCTGCATTCGGTGGTTGAGGAAGTAGAAGCAGAGAGAGGTTGAGTGACCTGCCCGATGTCACAAACTTGGTAACTGGTAACAAACCCAGGTCAGCTTGCCCTGCCCTGCCTTTTCTGTGACATGGAATGCTGTCTTCCCCATTTCCTGCTCCCCAGAACTTGAGATCGCTCTCTACTTGGCTCCTTGCTGGCTGTGAGCAACCCGCTCAACCTCCCTGGGCCTCCATCTCTCCACTCGCATTGGGGAAAGAAAGAAAGTCTCTAAGAACATCCGATGAGATACAGCAGGCAAAAATTAAAAGCAGCAAAGAGACAGGAAAACACAGGCGCTAGCTATGCCTGTGACCACGTACCGAACATCTCTTTCGCCTGGGCGAACCCTCCAGGAGCCCGTTACTTGTGAAAATCTTTGCTGCCACCTGCGCACTGACCACACCGAACGCTGGCTCTCCCGCGTGGGTGCTGCGTCCACAAGGACCTCAGAGTTTCCCGACTACAGAAAGACACGCTATCTATTGCTTCACGGGAACTCCGGCTCCTTCCTCTGCTTGGAAACTCTGGGCCGAGCGTCCCCACTCTGTGCCCGCAGTGATGCTGACGTACCTGTGTCCCCCCACCTGATGGGACGCCCAGGGCAAGGGCAGGGTCCTGTCCATCCTGGTGTGCCCGGAGCCCAGTGTGTGGGGGCCGCCCTTGCGCCCCGCAAGCCACTTACGTTTTCACTGTTGACGTCAGCCTCACTGGGGCAGCCGAAGAGCTCTCTCCGCAGGAGGTTGCCGTCGTACTCCAGGAAGGTCAGGTAGAGGTTGCGGAAAAACTCCACGTGCTTGTTCTTCACCCGCAGCTTCTTGGGGGAGTTCCAGTGGATGACCTGGCAGGGCGACAAGGAGGCAAGCAGGCAGGGAGGACCTCGTGCTTGTATGCTAAGTCGGCTGGCCACCGGTCTAAGCAACGTTTGTGGGGTCGTCCATTCACTCACTCCCTCACTCACTCCCTCACCATTTATGGTAGGCGGGTGAAGAAGAAGGGCACCGAGGCCAGAAGGCCCGGGTTCAGATCCTGCCTCTGCTCTCGGGCAAGTGACTTACTCTCCGTGCCTCAGTTTCCTTGTCTGTGAAATGGGAAGAGCAACAGCTCCCTTCTGTGCCAGCATGCAAGCTTCCCTCTCTCCCAGCCTGCTTGGTGACGCTGAGGTCAGGACTCTGCAAACCCTACTTCTACTTTACCAGCCGCCTCCCCTAAGATGCTGCCAGCGGCGGCCGTGAGAGGGAGACGGGGGGTCTGGGGGAGGAAAAAGGAAGGCGCCCCTCATGCTTCCTGTGCCTGCGTCGCCCTATCTCCTTTCTTCCAGGCGGCAGCACCACTTCCTTCCTGCAGCAGCAGCTAGAGTCCTTCTGCAGCTTTTCCAACACTCAGGATGAGTTTCCTGGTCCGCCTCTGGAGCTGCCTGCTGCCCCCAGCCCAGGCCTGGGTGCCAGCCCCGACTTGTAATGCTTCCCACCTCTCTCCCTCTGCTCCTTCGGCTCCAGGGATGGGAACGGTTGCCTGCCATTTTCTATTTTTGCTTTTTTTCATTACCAAATCAACGCATTAGGTCTAGTTGCCATTTTTAAAGATTAAATTCTCTGTTCGAATAATTGGTATGGTTTCTGCCTCCAGCCAGGACTGACGGATGCACCGTGTCACAGAGCTGCCTCGAGAAAAACGTGTTCCTACATGTCAAGCACGTAAGTTGCGTCTGGCAGAAGGTGAGCCGTCCAGGAAGGCTGGCCAGTAAGTGCACGGAGCGTGTTAAGTTGGGAGGAAGGGCAGTGAGCTCTGCTGACAGTGCTCGCCCTGGACTGGCTGGCGGCTGGCCAGAGACGTGTCCACAAACAGCACAGGACGTGATGGTGGAGGGAGGCTCAGGGGGAAGGGGGCTCTAAAACAGGGGCTCTAGGGATGCATGTGCTGGGGCCTGAAGGACGAAGCAGACTTTCCCGCAAGGCAGGGGACCGGCCCAGAGGGGATGGTGGTGGCATGGTCCAGGCGGAGGGAAGTCCCGTGGGAAAATGCGAGCTCACGTGCTGTAGCCGGAGCTCAGGGGCCAGGTCGGGTGGGTGGCAGAGAAGGCTGTGGGGGTAAGAGGGGCACAGGGAGAGCCTGGCTCAGAGCTCAGCTGTGGTGCTGGGGATCTTACGGCGGGGGGAGATGACTAACTCTGGCTTTGAGTAAGATGATCACACTGTAATGGACAAGACAGCAGTGGTGGGGTGGGAGGGCCGAATGAGGAGCCAGCAGGGACAGCTCATGCCCTTGGCCGGGGAGCTGTCTGGGGACGGGGGGACCCTTCACCACCAGCATTATGTCAGGGTCTTCTAATCCTCGCAGGGACCTGAACAAGGAATACAATTCTAGAGATGAAGAAGCTGGAGCGATGACTTGCCCAAGGCCACAAAGTTGTCAAACGTGGCAACCGGGATTCAAGCCTAAGTTCGAATAAACCTGATTCGAAAGCCCAGGGTCTTCTCTGTCTGCACAGGGAGAACAGGAGAAGCCAGGTTTTCAGAACTTCCCTGTTCATGCCTAGTCACATTCCAGGAGAAATAAACTAGCTCTCGCCTTTCCCCCACTTGCCTCCCATGGTCGGGAGGACGAGCATAGTTGACATTGAGACAGAGGAAGGCAATGTGGTGTCCAGAGCTCGGTCCCTTCCTGGCTTCCTCCTTCAGCCACATTCTGCCTGCACTGGGCCTCCACCATTTGGAAAGATCTGGAAGGCCCTCTCTCTCAGGGTTCAAGGCCCTTGCAGCCATCTGGGTAAATACTGTTCTGTGAGACCAAGCCCCTCTCTCACGGCACAGGGAACACAGAGTAATGGCAGAGCAGGAACTGGGGATGTCAGGCCGGCCTGGCCGTGACTCTCAGCTGTGCGTGTCCCTGGGCAGCTGGTCTCACTTGCTGCAGCCTCGGTTTCTTCACGAGCAAGGTGGACACCAGCAATCCCAACTCCACAAAGCAGTTAAGTGGCTTAAACAAATGCCCAGCCCAGTGCCTGCAGGTCAGATGACCCCGAATTCTGGGGGTTCTCTTCTCCCCTCAAAGGTGGTGGCAGAATCCTGCCTACCAGCGTTCTGCCCTCATCTCTCCTCCTGCCGGCAGATCCTCCCTGGGAGGAGGCCACTCGGTGGCACTTGATTTCAGGAAGGGAGGAGTGTGCAGGGTGCGTTCTCTTCCTCTGCCTTCTGAAGGATGCGAGAGGTAAGGAGAGGAGAGATTCTACCCCCCCAAGGATACACTAGCCTGGGCACGAGAAGGTCCTGGGCCACGCATTAAAATAATTGCATGCGAGCTGGTGTCACTCACACCCTGTGGGGATCATGTCTTTGCTGCAAGAGATTTTGGTGCTTGCCAAGTGCTGAGCCAGCAGGGAGGCTGATGGATGTGTATCTGACTCAGGGAACTTGAACTTCCTCAACAGGGAGAAATTTACACTAAGTAAAAGTAAGGGCTGGCCTGTGGGTCCCCGGACAAATATGCCAGGCACTTTGGAGACACTGTGTCATTTAATCCCTCCCCCAATTAAGCCCATTTGGATCCCACTGTCCATTTTATGAAGACGGTTCCTGACTTGTCTGAATCTCACAGCTGGTAAGCGGCAGAGTTGAGATACGAAGGCAGCTCTCAGCCCGAAACCCCAGGCTCCTTCCTGCCACCATGCATGGCGTCAGTGGGTAGAATGCTTTGCAGAGGAGGGCAGTGAGGCTTACAGAGGAGGTGGCTTGTCCGAGATCACATGGTGAGTTTGGATCGGGTCAAGGCTATAACGAGGACCCAGGTCTGCAGGTGCCCCCGACCCGCTCCAGGCCACCTCTTATCTCATCATATCTCATTCTGCTCTGTGCCCAGGCGGGAATCTGGGTCTGCCTATCGCGTCTGGGTAGACACTGTTGCCTGGTGTTCTAGAAAAAGCAGCACAGGGTAAAGGAAGTTAGGGGGAGAAGATCACCGGCAGGCCAAGGAGATTTGAGAAAACCCTTTGCAACCTGGCTGCCCTGGGCCAGGGAAGCCCCCTCAAAGGCTCACTCGAAGATCCTGGTGCTTGCAAGTGCTGACCCAGCAGGAAGGCTGAGGGACATACGTCTGGCTCGAAAAACTGGAGGAGGGAGAAACTTAACGTATATCCAGATTAACCATTTTCTCCTGAGCAGGGCACAGCATACTGCATTCCGCTGTGCTAGGCTCTGGAAAAGTAAATCAGAGCTGTGTTTATCTAATACCCACTATACACCAGACATCGGGCCATGGCTGGTGTGTGCGTGCGCGTGATGTTTTCACATTCGATCCTCAAAACAAGTGACTGTGCGGCAGGCTCCGAGAGGGGCCGTGAATGCAAAGATGGACACAAGGGATATGACTCTTTCTGGAACTTAGAACTGCGAGATAGAGCAGGATATTTAGTAACTGTCCATTTTAAATTACAGGTGTGATGTGCTCCCTTAAGGAGATGTTGTTAAAGGGAGGTTGTTAGTGATGGTTTCTGGTCAGGGCCGCCTCAAGTATAAAGCAACCAAGGCCCAGGGGGAGAAAGTGACTTGCCCAGAGTCCCACAGCAGAGGGAGAAGTCGTGCCCATGTTCTCTTTTCCGGGGCACTGATCCTTCTGCTAAACCATATGCCTGCTTCGGAAAATCTGACTCGGGATTAGTCTTGCTGATAATTTTGATCAGCGCTTGTCTGACTACTGACAAATGTCATGTCCTGGTCTCTTGAGGGACAGCATCACCCATCACTGCTGGCTTGGGGGCAGCAAGCTGCTGGTGTAGATGACATCTGCTGACAAGCTTTCACATGCGAGATGGAGTGACACTGTAGAAAATGTCCCGAAATAAGACTTCTGCGAGATGCTGGTAAGTGCGTGTGAGTCTACCAAGGCTTCTGGAGAAAACCTATCATAACTTACCTCACCTGCTGAGGCACGTTAGCACGGCAATCATAATTATTACCAGCAGCTAACACAGGCAGGATGTTTGCTATGCGCCAAGCCCTGCTCTGAAAACTTCACTGTCAAAGCTCATTTAACACTGTCACTCAAGGGTACAAGTAATTAGTCTCCTTATCCCATCTTACAGGTGGGGGAAGTCCAACAAATTGCCCCAAGTTACATGGCTAGGAAGCAGGGGACAGTCAGGATTTGAATCCGAAGAGAGAGACATTAGGGATCTGTAGCATTTCTCTCATGTCTGTATCACTATGAAACTCTATTCCCAACCATGAATGTGAGATTTATGGAAGAATTATGGGATCATAAAAGAAGCCTACTTTCCCCTTTCGAGTACAGGGATCTCGCCCATCCCTGGGATACTGAGGCTGCAGGACGCTTTAGGACTTTTCAGACACAGGGGCTGAGTCTTCGGCTCAGCAGGAAGCAGGGAAGGAGGCACCCGGGTCACATGCCAGGTGGGCTGCAGAAGTTGCCAGGCCCCAGGGGCCCCAGGGGCGGGACGTGATTGCATCTGGAATGTCTGTGAAGGCTGAGTAGATGTGCAGACTTGGGAGTCAGCCTGTAGTGAGCCAGAGAAACTGACAGAAATGGATCACCGTCCAGGAAACGTAAACATCATCTGGAAGACAGCAGAAGTCCACTTGATTAAAGGAAAAGCACGAGACTCTATCGCCCGTCAAGGAAAAAGCATTTCAATGGTAGAAACGAGACTTCAGTATGAGGACAAGGTTATGGAAAGAGCTTGGTCAAAAATGCAGCTTCTGAAGCACTCAGAATCCAGAGGGTTCGTAAAAGTAACTCATGGCGCCAAATCGCTAAGACATCAGAGCCCGAGTGTAAGTGCCAGGTGAACAAGAACATGGGCCTTATGTCTTCTACGTCACAGGGATCAAAGGTATCTGGAAAATGGGTCTGTCTCAAGA
This sequence comes from Meles meles, assembly GCF_922984935.1. NCBI lineage: Eukaryota > Metazoa > Chordata > Mammalia > Carnivora > Mustelidae > Meles > Meles meles. The sequence continues at coordinate 13,789,378 of NC_060072.1, read as the reverse complement.
CTGGTCCTGATTTTTCTATGACCCACAGAATTTTCTACAACCCTCCTTAGCCTGGTAGTTAAGCCCATTGCAAACTGGCTCCCGCTTACAATCCCTGTTCTATCTCCAGGCTGTAAGAACTTCTTGGCATTTCTGGAACCTATAGTTCATGACTTGGTGCCTTTGCCTATGTTCTATCCCCCTCCCCAGAACATCCTTCTTTCTTCTCTACCATGTGAGTGCGTGGAATGTCTCAGCCTCCATGGCTGAGCTCAAATGTGTGTCTCTTCTGTAAATCTTAGCCTGACTGCTTGTGATAGAAGGTCCCCTCCTCGTAGCTCTGTCTCTCTACCTCATTCTTGATTCCCGGCTGAACACTAACTTTGTAGTTGCAATTCCCAGCTCCTATGAATGGATCATGATCTGTTTAGATCTAAGCTAATCAGGACGATCCTACACATTCTGATTCCCCAGACCCCCTTGCAGCTAGGGTTGGCCATAAGAATCAGGATTGGCTCATATGATTCAGGATCAATGTGGACGTTAGGACGGATACATGGGGAAGCATGTATTTGACGGCCTAAAAATAAGGTTCAGATAACGTGCCATTCTCCTCCCACCCACTCACCTTTCTGCTGTGAATAGAGAAGTGATGACTGGAACCATGACAGCCATCCTGTGACTGTGAGGAAGAGGTTAAGATACTGCTATCTACACACCAATGTCCATAGCTATTCCAGAATTCTTAACTAAGAATTAAACCCCACTATTTTATTTGAAGCCTCTGTGTACTGGGTTTTCTGATTCTCACTGTAAGCCTTCCTAATGTAACATCCGGGCTGTTGCTCGGCCCTTCCTCAGTGCTCCATAACTCTTGCACTTAACTCTATGGAGAACTCATTGCACGCTCTTGTAATTATTTATTTACATGCCTGCACCTGGCAGCACTAGAATGTGAATTTCTGGGCTGGCAGGGAGCACGACTTATTATTCTTCCTGAGTGCCACAGTGCCTGGCAGGTAGTTAGTATTCAATAGCTGCCCTTTGCTTCAAGAATGGAAATCATGACGATGACATTCTCAATAATCCTCACATTCTGTCTGTCTACAGCAAATCATTTATAAAAGCCCTAGTAATGTGGACTTTAGGATGGAGAAATATATTCCCTTCTTCTTTGTCTAAGGGCCAATACGGCTTGTCATCTTCTCTTGAAGGAGTTCAAGCTCCCTCTGTTCTGGGTTTGTTTGGTATTTCAAGGAGGAGGACAAGAGTCTCACGAGTCCCTTTCCTTGTCATCCTCGGGATTACAATGCACAGTCGAAAGGGACGAGCAGCCGGACCTGCCTGCCAGTCGCAGCTCCAACTCCTATTGTGCTCAGTCGCCTAGGATCACGGAGACAGCCCCTCATCTGCAAAAGGGATGTAACAGCGACCACCTGGCAGTCTGTGGTCAAGCCCAGGACGGACGCACTGATGTACATAAAGGGACATCACATGTGCTCATCGGATCACAAAAGAAATCTGGGATTTGAGTTCACAAAACGGCCGCCTTGCCAACGAGGGTGGCTGGAGGAAACCAGAGTTTCTACATGGGAAGGAGGAATGAGAAACAAGACTTAAAATGACGGATCGCAGTTGCTCGCAGTCTGAAGCAGAAAGGTAGGATGGGCCGGACAGACAGCACAGCCCAGAGAAGAAGCCACGCCAGGGACAGTCTCCTCCCGGCAAGACTGCAGAGAGAGGCCTGAGAGGGGCTCTCCAGTGAGGCCAACGCTTCTGGTCAGATTTACACACTGAGCAGATACAGAAGGGGCACAGGAGCAAAGCAAATTTCACCCCTGCTTCCTCTCGGCTCTGTCACCTAAATCACTCGATGCATATGAACCTCTATTTTCCAGCCTGACATGAGGACACAACAGTGCCTGCTTCTGAGGATCAGTGAGACAAGACACGGAAAGGCGTCCACTGCAGAGCCTGGAGCAGACTGGCGCTCGGCTCGTGTGTGTCTCTGGAGCTCGCACACTCTGTTCCCGTGGGATGCCCTTTAAAGTGACCCTACCCCTCAGTCTCGATTTAAAACCCGGACTGAATGCAAGGCCTGTGTTGGTCCCACTTTGCAAGCAAGGTGATGGGCCAGGTCAACGTCTGTTAACTGCCAATGGAATCCACTTCTGTCGCCTCACCAGCTGCTGAAGATTCTAGCCCGGCTCTTGTCCTTCTCCTTTCCCAGTCCTGACCATTACCGGGAGCGGCTATTAAATAACAGTGTGTCTGGAACTCAGGTCTCAAGCTATAAAGGCTGTGGTGACTCTGTCTCCTTTTACACAGGTTCTTGTTGCTTTTTGGTTTTTATAAGACCCAGAAAGAAAGAAAAAAAATTCTTCCCAGACAAAAGTGCATCATTACCCAGGAAAGGGACAGAACAGACCACACTCGGGGATTGCTTAGTCTCTTCGTCTGGAAAAGGTAGACACGTAGGGCCATCCATGAACCTGAGGTCCTGTCCTACATCCTACTATTTCCTGTCCAGTCATCTGAAACATTTCTTATTTTTCCCTGCCTGAGGGGGGAGAGGTTGGGGAGAGGAAGAGCGACAGCAGGAAAGTGCCGCCCATGACAATACCCAGTGCAGCGAGGGTCGTGCATCCATGAGGAGATCCAGCCATATCATCTCATGTTTTCTTTTTTTGCTCTAAATGGGGTTAATGATCAATCTGAACTGGATTTTGGTATGTGTGGAGCATTCCTGATGGGCCCCTGACAGCTGGAAATGGCAAAGAAGTGCATACAGTACACGAACCCTCAACGAGTACTGCCTTCATGTGGACGGCCAACTTGTGGATGGTCACTGGCCCCATATTCTTCCTCTCTATGGAATTAATGATAAAGACTTTACTCGCATTTCACAGAATCCCCCCAGTGTCCCTCTGGGGAGTGTCTCTGTTGATCCTGAAACAGGGAGGATGGGGGAAGCAGATTCTACCTCTAGGGATAGCAAGGAATCTTTAGTTGAGGGATTCTACCAAAGTTGGTTGAGGAGCAGTTGGGTTTGTAGTCCAGTGGGATTTGGCCAATATGGTGGAATGTCAGTATTGCCTTTAGAGGAGGGCACAGTCTGAATCACTGCGCCGGGAAAGGCAGCTGGCTTCCTGGTTCCCAGCAGACACCTTCAGTAGAGGCCCACTATCGCTCTTCCATACACCCTGCATCACCCCGTCACAGACCTGTACCTGGCGTTCTTCCCATGATTCTCATGGGGCTATCGGCCACGCCCAATCTTCCAGAAGCAGCAGCATGTGACTCAGTCTGCCCAATGAGTTATTCCTGACCATTCCTAAGAACACACAGATGGGTTCAGGCACGGGCATGTGACCCAAGAAGGGTCAACAGAGTCACTTGAGTGGGTTATGGAAAGAAAGACTGGGATCATGAGTGTTCGTCTTCTGTTACTTGCTTTGACCTCTTCATAGCATGTCTGACCACCTGGAATGACCAATTTGACCATTTGTTTTCTTTGGTATATATATTCTGGCCTAGAATATAAATTCACGGAGAGCAGGGCCCATGTAATCTCACTCACTACCATGAGTGCTCAGAGCAGTGCCCGGCCTACAGCACATACGTCATACATATTTGTTGAATAACTAGGCTCTGCGTACTTACGGGCGGGGGGACTGCTAAAAATCACCCTGTTGTAACAGAGGCAGCATGAGAGGGACAGAGAAAAAGAAGAGAGTGAGCTGCCCTGTCATCTGAGCACCCATAGGTCACTGTGTCAATGTGGAGGGCGGGATAGGGCACGGTCACGTTTTAGAGATGTACTAGGGTTTTTCAGTGTGCCTGAGTGACGGTCCCACCAATCATTAATATCCATTTTTAGTGCACTTAATATCTAATATCAATATATAATTAAAATATCCCTCACAAAAAGAACAAATGTCTTTAAAATTGAGTCCTGCCCGATAACCCAAAGTATAAAATAAATATACGTGAATCGACATGGATACTAATAAATTACTTAATAAAAAAACAAATAAATAAATAAATAAAAATGGGGGAGAGAAGCAGATCTCCTTACAGAAGAGCCCTTATTAGTCGATCCCATCCCTCCTTAGGAAGCAGAACTTAACCTCCCCATTTCCAGTGTGTGGTGGGTTCAGTGACTCACTTCTGAGAAATGAAGCATGAAAGGGGAAAATAATCACTTTATGGTGGAGAAACCTGGCAAACACTGCCTTAGGAGAGACACATAGGGTCCTTAGTGATGCCACATGTAAAAATCAGGTTCTTCCTGATACAATGTGATGCCCTTAGGAGTGGACACCCTTACCTCTGTGATATCCTCTCCAAAACCCATAATCTCATTCTATTCATGAGAGAAATACACTGGAAAAACCAATGTTTATGGTGAATGAAATATTATGAGGGACATTTCATAGAGTGCCTGACCAGTACATCTTACAACAGCCAAGGCTAGTCATGAAAAACATGGAAAGACTGAGAAAGTGTCGGAGGCCAGAGGAGACTGAGGAAACAGATCACTAACGGAAACCATGGTGAAAGGTGCGTAAAGCCTGCAGATCAGTGAAACTCTACCCACCAATGTGGGCTTGTTGGTTCATTGTTATCACGTAGGACCTTAACATCCGGGGAATGGGACACTAAATGTGGGGGAGGGGCGGGTAAGGGACTCAGCACCACTTTTATAACTTTTTCTGTAAATAGAAAAATCCTTCTAAAGAAAATTATTAAAAACAAAAAACAGTTCTACAAAGTAACAACCGATTACGAGCACGAGACGGACGAGCTCAGGTGACCAGCAGGAAAACAGCTAAGCCAATGCTTCTCTTTCCAAGAGGAGCCCCTCCTTAGCTACCTTCCACTACAGAAATGCCTACGTAATTGGCTCTGGCAGGAAGCTGGCAAAAAAAAAAAAGAAAAAAAATTCAAATATTGATTTACAACCACTATCGGTAAGGAAGAGTTTCACCCCAAGTCTGTAGAACGCCTGATGACACTATGTAACGTTAAGTACAGGGTTACACGATGAGCAAGACACTTAAAAAGAAAGCACAAAAGTGAAAAAGAAATTAAAAAAATATTAAAAAGAAATAAAGCAAAATTGAGCTTTAATATAAACAAAACAAAACAAAGCAACCGGGGCACCTGGGTGGCTCAGCGGGTTAAGCGATTGCCTTTGGCTCGGGTCATGATCTCAGGGTGCTGGGATCGAGTACCTCATTGGGCTCCCTGCTCAGCAGGGAGTCTGCTTCTCCCTCTCACTTTACCCCTCTAATGTTCTCTCTCTCAAATAAATAAATAAAATCTTAAAAAAAAAAAAAACCAAACCAACAAACAAAAAAACACAAAGCAACCGGGGCATGAAGACAAGCCTCCGTCATTTTTTTGGTGACATGTAAAAAGTCTTGTAAAAGTCTGTGTAGAACTTTACAACGTTCCACTAAACCCCCGTGAAAAGTTTAGCAGCCCCTTCGGGGATTTCATACGTAAAATGAAAGATAATAAAACCCAGGAAGGGAAACACTTGTTTTTCCTGCCCTGGCAGAAATGGCCAAAAAAATACACAAGGCAATACGGTAACAAATGAAGTAAAGTCCTTGGTCAGCAACTACAGCGAGAAGAGTCACGAAAATGAATGCCGCTGGCCGGAAGATCCTCGTATGAGAACAAATTACACGGGAGATTTGCTACAGCCTTAACTCAAGGCACCCAGGATCCTGATGTGTGTCAGCTTATGCTATCTGCAAGATTTTGTTTAGATAATTAAATACCCAAAGATCAACTTTTCGGTGGGCACTCAAGGGAACATATGCTGGACAAGTCATAATCTGAACAGTAAATTCCTCCTTCAATGATGACAGTGGTCTTACAGAAAGCGCAGGTGGGAAGGGTAGAAGCAGCTTTGATTGGAATAACGGAAGGATTCCAAGCAAGGTCATAAAGTGATACTGAATTCCTTTCCTGCATTACCAAAGGCAAGTTTGCCACAAAGCACTTGAAGTAAGTTTACCGGGTATAACTGATTTGGTCATATTTTTATCAAGGCGAGACTGAAACTATCATAGAACTTTCTGTAACACTTTCAAACGACACGAGGAATAACCACAGAAATCTTCTGCACAAGACAGAGCTTTGCTAGTTACCCTCGTGGCAAAGGCCTTATAAGAGACGGCACAGGTAAAGACGATTTATACGTTTGTTTTTGTGAAAAAACGGGGATCAGTGTTGCGCTATTCATACTTCTGAAAAAAAAAATGCACCTGTAATCTGACCCTTCAATGTCGAGGTAATGAATGGGCTTCGTCACTGCTTTTAGAAAGACCCTGTGATATGGAGAGAGATTTTAGAAAACAGATGTTTGAAATTGTTTCCATCGTTACGGGATTTTGAGGTTAAAAAAAACAACAACAACAACGCTGTGCTACCTACCGAAACCCTCATTTCTACGTATTTAGAAACTTCGGTGGTTTGATGTCCTCAGTCAGCAAATACTTCTTAGTTGGTGCTTCCCTCTCTCAAAATTCTTCTCATAATAAAACCCAGATTATCTAGGGAAGTACTTCTTTCAGGGGGCTTTTAAGCAACCATTCCCATAAGCTTTTCCAGGGTCAAAGCCATCTGTTTTGTGTGCTGAAATGGAAATGCTGGGGATCAACCAAACCCATCAGGATTCCCGGGTACAGGATGTTCTAATACGTGATTTTGTATATACAGTACACAGCACTCACCCTCCGCACCCCTCCCCAGCTCCCCCCTGTTTGAAGAAATCCCATTTACAGTTCTTAGAACTATTTGAGTACATGCTCTAAAAAAGTGCTACTGTAGAGCAGATTTTCCAGAGGCACCACCTTGCTTCTAGGAATTTGGTTGACATCTCCAGGAATATCATCTTCATCTCAACTTCATCAGCTACATATAACACAGCCAATGATGGGCATCTTAAATCACTAACACCCAATGGAGTTAAGTTCTGAACCTAATGAGCAAACAGTGAGTGAGTGTCAAAGGGAGCCAAAAGACCAAAGGCTTAAATTATCCAAAGTCCCTGGCACTGAGCATGCCATTCTCCAGCACAGTATTAGGGCACAAGGTCCCCTTCAGGTCCCTACATCCTGTCTGTGAAACGAGAGCGTTGGAATGGATGAGGAAGAAGAGCCCTTGCTGACATGTTTTGCCCACAAGCTGACTGAAAATTACCGAGAGAGCCGGAACATCCCTAATTATTAATTATTGGCAATAAAGATACGAGGCTTACACTCCAGGTCTCCCAGCCCAGGACGAGCTGCTTTACACATTGCCCCTTCTAATCTTTACATCTCCGTAACTGTGCCCATGACCTCCTTACTTTCTCACGCGAGGACACCAGGGAAGGGAGGTGAAGGAACCCAGAGACAGCCCTCCAGGCTGGCGCCCAATGGATGCTCTGCTGGGACTGCTGGATGCATGGCTGACTCCGAGGCAGGATCCACCCAACAGCCAAGCACCAGGCTACTCGAACAGGGACCAGCCACCTCGTTTTTAATCCCGGGACCCCTCAAGTGTACTACAGACACAGTGCTGCCCAGAGACAAGAAAGCACTTGGAGCCCTTGGACTTGAGTCGCGGGATGAAATTAAACAGGCACTGGCCTGAAGGAAAGAGAGGTCTGGTTGGGAGGTGGTGATTGTAGATTTTAGATCTTCTCCCCCAAAGCAACTGTTTTTTTCTTCCAGAGCCATCCTAATCCTTCCAAATCAACCTCACCATTCATCATTCTTATTACCCTCTCTCTGGTTTCCCCAGCCTCATTTTTCACAGTAGTCTGCTTGGCTACAGCAGGCTCGATATGCAAATGCAAGGCAGCCCCCCCCCCGTCTTCCTCAGAAGATGTGAAAACTGACACCTCTCTAAGCATTATAAAATGTTTTAAAACTTGAGTTAGTGTGACTCCTTTTATGCAAATGGTACAGATTGCCTCTAGGAGCATACATCATTTCTCCATATGGATGGCACGTTTTTCTCTTCTTTAGGATTTTTTTCTTTTAAGTGTACTCAGCTCCCAATTTATGAATGGGTGGCAGTCAAAAATCCAGCCTCTGAGTCTGTCACTTAAAATGCAAATGTTCTTCAAGGAGACAATGTTAAGAGTCTCTGTTCTGGAGTTAGCCCTCCAAGAGCCATTTAATACGAAGAGGGATCACAGAGAATAATCCTACCGAAGCATTATCTCATGTAAAATGTTTTCCTGGGAAAACGTATTAAGGTGGGAACTCAGCCCTGTGTCAAAGGAAAGAGCTCTGGAGTTAGGGTCAGGCCGACGTGAGTTCAAACCTCAGCACTGTCCCGTTTCGCTGTGTGATTCTGGGCAAGCCAGTAAGCGACTGAATCCATATGATCCTTAATTTTCTAACATGTAGAACAGATTCATATTCACCCTGGGAGACTTCTGTAAGGACTGAATGCCACGCTTGGCACGAACACCATTCCCACCCAATCTGCCTGCTAAGGCCATGTCACCCTTTGAGGTCCCGGCCCCAGCTTGCTTCCCGTCAATCTCGGAAAGGGATCAGTGCATTCTGGGTAGAATGTTTTGGAGCACTGCTGTGGTCCCTGCCACCTGTCACCCGGTTCGCTGTTCCTAACTTGCTCCTTCCGATTCTCCGGAGGCATGTACAAGGAAGGAGGGGTGGTTTCAACAGGACTGGGGAGGAGGGCGGCAAGGGTGTTTGCGGGCTGAGGAATGATGTCAGGGCAGAAGATGAGAAAGAAAGAGATCTGATACTTGGACCTCCTATAAGATCCCTCAAGACAGACCGCATCACACCCTCCGGCTCTCTTAGGTCCCTATACTTCCTTCCATTGCAACACTTAGCACGCTGTCCCGGAAGCCTCTGCTTAATGATTGCTTCTCACTAGACCGTGACCCTCCTGAGGGCAGACACCACGGCTTAGCCCCAGGGCTCCAGGAGTTCACACAGACCCAAGGACTAGACCCTCCGCTTGCCACTTCCTGACCATCACCCACTGTTCCCGGCCAGGGCTTCCTTCTCTAAAAGCCTCCTGACGACTCAAGGATTAGAACACAGCTTCCTAGCTTCTCTCCCATTCTCCCCTTCTCCAAGCCAGTACACCACCCTTTGCTTGTCTCCGAAGAGTTTGTGCTCCTGGACAAAGAATAAAAAGATGTTCCTTTGGGTCCTTGTCTTTTTATTTAAGATTCAGCCAGCAAAGGCTGAGTCATCAAGCTTTAGGACCGAAAGATAAAAAATGAAGGGTCTTTGAAACACAAAGACGGAGGTAAAGTCAAGTGCATTTCTATGGCGCACTCAAGGGGCCCGGTGGAGAACGGGGCCAGAAATGATGGTCTCCATTTTATTGAGAATGTAACAGACCGGGAGAAGGTAAGTGCTTTACCCAAGTCCTTCAGTTGGTAAGAGCTAGAACTGTCATTAGAATTTACGGGATTGCCTGGCTCCAAAAGCCCATATGCTTCTTCCCTGTCTGTGAAACCATCTTCCCCCTTAGTTATTCTCTTAACCAATCTCCGCTTCGCCTAAAGTTCTCTGCTGACACCCAGGGCAGGCGGGACGCCCAAGGCTAGTGAGCGCCTCTGTGGTGGGGTGTGGGAGACGGTCTGCTCCTACAGGTGGAACTTTATGCTCGCCAAGAACGAGCTGTTTTCTTTGCCATTTGTATTTCCCATGTAACTGGAAATGTGATCAAATATTCTTTGAACTAGGTGAGTGCAAAAAGAGAGTTTTATTTCCGTGGAAGGCCAGTCAAAGCTTTGGAACAACTCAATAAAAGGAAGTCCCTTTAAAAAATGGCTGTCAGGGGCACCTGGGTGGCTCAGCGGGTTAAGCCTCTGCCTTCGGCTTGGGTCATAATCCCGGGGTCTTGGGATCCGGCCCCACATAGGGCTCTCTGCTCAGTGGGGAGCCTGCTTCCCCCTCTCTCTCTGCCTGCTGCTCTGCCTACTTGTGTCTCTCGCTGTCAAATAAATAAATAAAACCTAAAAAAAATAAAATAAAAGAAATGTCATCTAGTATGAGAACTTCTAGTATGGGCATTGCCTGTGTGTTGTCATCTGCCCCGACAGCTGAACGTGGAGTGCTTTCTCCTCAAACTCACCCACTTCTCAATTTTTGACCAATGACTTCTAAGCCCTAGTTCGCAAAATACGTACTACTTCGAGTTCATAAGATAGCGCCCAAGTGTTGTTCCAACTTGATTGAAACCACTGACATGTCTTTCAAGAGGATTGGAGACTTCCTATGGGTGGATTGGAGACTTCCTACGGATTGACTGAGACTTGGTAGGACCACTCTTCCAGTTGATGGGGGTGAAATTATTTGTGGTCTTAATTTTCACTTCCCAGATCAGCAAAGAGGTTGTATATCTTTTCAAGTGTTTACTGCCCATTTTCTTTACAACTTGGTGAAATAACTATATCTTTTATACATTTTTCTTAAGAGTTATTTGTATATTTCATTTACTAGTCCTTTGTTAGTTATATGTGCTGTAAATGTCTTTTTCTTTTCTCTTTTTGATGCTACTTTGATGGAAGTTATTAGTTTCAACGTGGTTGAATTTACTGATCGTTTCATTTATGATCTATGCTTTTGTCATCTTATTGAATAATGTCTTCCTAATTCTGAGGTCACAGGCCCATTATTTAATTTTTTTAAAATAAAAGTTTAATTTGGCTTGTCACATTTAAGTCTCTAATCCATCAGAATTAATTTTGTGCATGGTATGAGATAGGGATTAATTTTCATTCTTCCTCATGGATAATCAGACTTAATCAGATGCCCTAGTACCATTTGTGGACGATTACATCCTTTCTCCAATGGCCAGCAAGCCACCTCTCTATCTACCACATTTCCATATATGTGTGGGTGTCCCTGGGCTCTTCGTTCTTTTTGACTAATTCATTGGCACATCCCTAAACAAATGCTCAGCAAAATTTTGCTGTACGTTTTCAGTGGCTACTATTTATGAGCTTTTGTCATAAATGAATATTTAATTTTATCAAAAAACTTTCTTGCATCTATTTACATGATTACACGGTGTTTCTCCTTTAATCTATTAACATGCCGAATGAAACTTGGGATTTTTCGATGTTAAATCACTCTTGTCTTTCCCGGAATAAACCCAAGTTGGCCATGACGTATTATCTATTTTATACATGGCTGAACTCAATTTGCTAATATTTTGCTTAAGGTTTTTGGAAACCTCTCATGAGTGAGACAAGCCTGCAGTTTTCTTTTCTTGCGCTGTGTCTGATTTTGGTATTGAGGATATCCTGGCCTCACTGAAATGGGTTAAAAAGTGTTCCTCTTTTTCTATTCTCTGCAAATCTTCCTAAAATTTGAATTATTTTTTGATTAAAAAATTGGTAGAACTTATCTCGACTTCTCATGGAGGGATACTGTGTACTTTGTAAGAAGGTCTAATGGCTAGAAGAATGCCAGGGTTTACATTTTTTCCTTGAATCAGTTTTGGTAAATTATACATATTTAGGATTTTATTCATTTCATGCAAGCTCTCAAAATTTTGACATAATTTGGTTTACAGCATTCTCTGACTGTTTCCTCTAATTATGCTTTATCTACTAGATTAAAAACTCCATAACCTAAGAAACTTTTGTTTGCCTTAGTTTCTGCTCTATCCCTAGAACTCAGAAAGATGACTGGCTCAAACGCGTTTAGGGAATGAGTCCATGAGTCTGCATTTACGGCTCCATATTCATTTATTGCTGAGTTTTCCTGCTATTTTTCAGTGAGTCCTGCCACTGCTTTGCCTATTTCATTGGCTCCTTTCTAAAAGCAAACTTCTGACTTTGTTGAATAATTTGTTGATCAGCTTCTGCTTCTTACCTTCTTTATGTCCTGTCTCTTAATTTTTGAATTTGCCCTAATGTTCTTTACATACCATCTTAAGTTATAGACTTGGCTTATTTTTAATATTCTTCCTTTCCTTTTAATATGAAATTTAAGGTGATGAATTTCTTCATGTATTTGTACCATCTCACTAATTTTGACACGTTGTATTTTTACTTTCATTCAGCTCTAAGTAGGTCTCAGTTTCAAAGATGATTTCCGCTTAGAACCATGAGTAATTTACAAGTATGTTCTCAATGTTAATCAAATATATTTTTAAAAATCTTATTACTACTAATTTAATTATACTGTATTCAGATACATATATTATATACACTATAAAGCATATATTTTATAAAAATATAAAAATAATGTAAGCATATATCATATAAAATATTATAAATATTATATGGAGAACATATATTTTACATATATATATATATGATAAGCATTATATATATCTCATATTCTTTGAAACATACTGAGATTTGCTTTATGGTCCAGAACATGGTTACTTATAAACAATGTCTCATGTGAGCTTGAGAAGGATGTATATTCTCTGTTATGTACAAGGTTCCTTATTTGCCCAGTAAATCAAGATTTTTAAGTGTGTAGCTCAAATATTCCATATTTTTAATCGACTTTCTTGGGTTGCTTGATCTCCTGATATTTGAAAAGGATACATTAAAATATTCTACTACGACAGTAGGTTTGTTGATTTATCTCTGGAGTTCTTGTATCTCTCGGTGAACTTTTAATTTTTAAATTGTGACCATCTCAATACTAAATTAAATACATCTCCTACTAAATTATATATTTATTGCCTACCACTGCTTTGTCTGATACCAAGACAGCTATCCCGGTTCTCTTTCTCCATCATCTGTCAAACTGTTCAGGCCGTCATGTGTTAGGTGTGTCTTTCATAAGAGCATATACTGTAAACTCGCTCCTCTTCAGTCGGACAATGTGTCTGTTCCTCCCCCAACTTAGTTGGCTTATTTGATTGATATATTTAGACTTATTTCTATCATCTGATTTCTTGCTTTCTATTTTTCCCCTCTTTTTCCTATGCTGTCATTTTCTTCTTGCGTTCTTCCTCTTTCCCACCCTCCCCAAAAAATGATGGAGATATTTTGGTTGTTTTGGTTTTTCTTACTCCACTCACCATCTCTACCTACCCCGGATTTATAATTTCTGGGTTTTTTTTTTTTCCCCAATTCTTTTAGAGTTGAAGCTTGAAAGATTTGACGTGCGTAGCCATTTTAGCAGTGAAATTATCTCACCAACAAAACAGATTCCAGAATACTTTAATTCCAATCACGTCCCTCCTGAGTTATGTGATGTCATTGTCTGATATTTTAGGTGTAACTGTTTGAAGACCACAGTTATATATTCCTACTAGTACTACTACTGTTTAGACGTTGTTAGGCATTCCTACATATTTCTAATTTGTTTGTTCAGCATTCCTTCTTGGAATCATGATTCTATGGAATCATATTCCTTATTCCTGATCCTTTCTTTGCAGAGGTATGTCTGAGGTAAATCCTCTTTGCTTTTGCTCCTCTGAATAATCTTTTCTCGTGGTTTGCTAGGTATACTATGTATTGTTGTTGTCACCCAGCACAGTTTAAGGTGTTACTTGTACTCCTCTGGCTTCTGTTGCTGCTGCTAAGAACTCTCATCCGACACATGCAATGTCTTCATAGAGAATCTGGTTTTTTCTCTCTCTAGTTGGTTATTTACTTATTTCCATAGAACAGGAATATTTTTTATTTTTTTAATTAACATTTGATGCATTATTTGTTTCAGGGGTACAGGTCTGTGATTCATCAGTTTTACACACTTCATTCTCTCTGGCTATTTAAAATATCACTTGAGGCCGCTGCAGTCTTACTCCTATAGGTCTAAGTATAGCTTTCTCTTTTTAAACTGCTTGTACGTATGGATACCTTTTAATAGTTCTGGAAAATTCCCATTCACTATAAAGATGCCTCACTTCCGAGGCCCCTGGGTGGCTCAGTGGGTTAAAGCCTCTGCCTTCGGCTCGGGTCATGATCCCAGGGTCCTGGGATTGAGCCCCGCATCGGGCTCTCTGCTCAGCAGGGAGTCTGCTTCCTCCTCTCTCTGCCTGTCTCTCTGCCTACTTGTAATCTCTGTCAAATAAATAAATAAAACCTTTAAAAAAAAAGATGCCTCACTTCCAACTTTCTCTATTATTTCTTCTGTCAGTCTAATGAGACACATTCCCAATATCTTAACTTCTCTCAGTTTTTCTCTTTTTCCTTGTGTGCTGGATTCTAGATAATTTCTTCAGCTCTCTCTTCTTGTTCACTATTCTTTCTTTAGCTGGCTCTAATTTACTGCTCAACATATTCATTATATTTGCAATTTCAATAATTACGTTTTCCACTTCTAAAAGTACTATTTGATCCAAACAGGTCTACTTGCCTTTGAGAATCTCTTGTTCCTCCATCCTTTTAATTCTCTGTTATTTCTTACACAGAATAAAAATATTTGTTTTATATCTGACGAGTCTAATACCTAAAGTCTTTGAAATTTAATTCTACAGTTTCTGCCCTTTCTCATAGTGGCTTATTGCCCTGTGTGTTTAGGGATTACTGAATGAGAACTCATTTTTCTTGAAACGTGACCTAAATAATTCACTGAAATCTTTCTTATTTTTGAGAGTATTCTTCTAGATCAGATTTCTGTTTATTTCTGCCAGGTGCCTGGCACATGTTCATTTTTTTTCTACTTTTGCCCCATACATTTAACTGCAGCCCCCCAAATAATATGAACACAAGCTTGAAATTAGAAATTCTCAAGGGAATTTCTCTCTTATTTTACCTAAAGCCAAGGATGAGATGTATTAACAGTCTCTATCATCTTCTCCTATGGATATTTTTACACTTGTTATCTACTGAGGATATCACTTTTCCTGGATCCTAACTTTTGGTAAGGGTCTTCTAATTTGTCTCTCTTGGGGCTGGGACCCAAATTCCCATGCATCGCCTTTCAATAGAATGGCTATACATATGGTTTGCCTGACTTTAATTTAGGTCTAACGTCCCAGGGTCACTAATAATAGCATTCCTCTGTTTGAATTATAGAGTAAATTATATAGTTACCGACTTTTAAGCCAGGCCTCTAGTGAGTTCCCAAGGGTCTGCAAATACCCAGCAAATGTCAGATCCAGCTGCTTTGTCCTTCTGGATCCATACTTTGTCCTTGTTTCTGGCCTTTGCTTACTTCACTGACTTTATGGACTGATTGACTATGTTTTCAAATCATTAAAAAAAATTTGTATCCCATACTTTTTGGTGTTCTATACAGGGTTGATTTTTATTTTTCTCACCTTTAAGTGAGAAAGTTCTTCTAGTTCATGACAATCTTGGACACATTCCTGAGAATGTCATAGATTTTTCTTATGCCTAAGAAATACAGGACACAGCAAAGGAACTACATAAAAGTTGATTGAAAGAATCAGTGATGGAGATATTTCTGTTTTAAACATGTTCTAATAGTTTGTAATGACCTTCAAGTTCAGTAAAAAAACAAAAACAAAAACAAGTTCTTTCTTTTTGACGATGTTTCACTCCTGGAAAGGTGTGAACTTTAGACTGTTCATTACAACAGTTTATATTTGTGAAAATCTGAAAACAACTAAAGTAATGGCAATGCCTCGGTAACAGAAGAGTACAAAATTCTATGTGTATTAGGACCATAAATATTTGGCAACACACACATGTGGACATGGCCAGAAGCTTCTTGGAAAAGACGGATTTATTAGGAAAGCAAGGTTTGGGTTCCTTTTTCCTTTTAAAAAACTCGAAATGATTGTTACTGCAGCGTCACGTGGGCAATGGCTATACATCTGAAATGACGTCAGATCCCTATGGTTTCGTGTGTTGACTTCCTGTCTGACACAGCCAGAGAGGCAAACACACTTGCTGTCAGACAGGCCTGGGTTCAAGTCCTTGTTCTGTCACATACCAGAGGAGGTCAGTTCCTTACTCTTCTCACTGTAGGTGGACAATTCTGACACACACTTTAACTCAGGGCTCAGCCAACAGGATACTAGCATCAAGAACTCAAGCTTTCCTTGCAAACACCAAGACTTCTTCTCCCACTTGGCTTTGCCACGAGAATGAGCGGGGCTGGCCTGCTCATGGGACATGGCAGACACTGGAGGGCCCGGTATCCCAGCCATCAACCACTGGATCCGAAGCTGACCTTGGACTCTTGGTGAAGCCAGTGAAAATCAGACAGCAGCCAGCCCACCTGCAGACTCCTCAGCTAGATAAACGGTGGTTGAGTGAAGCCACTGCTAGGACAGCTTGTTCTGCAACATTAACTAGGGCAGCAGAGAACTCGTACACACTGTCATCTTCATTGTGGGGGGTGGGGCCCAAAGGCCATCAAATGTGGGTCCTCCCGACCGAACTGGGGGGCCATGAAATGGGGGCCACCTGATCCGGGGGGGTGGCTGGGGGCACCGGTGGTGAAAGGATTCACCAGAGGTGGGACAAAGGAGATAGAAGTTTCCTGAATACACTTTGGGGAGCGGCTGGCAGGTAGGATGCAGAGCAGAGGCTGCCAGGGAGCAGCAGTGGGGGTTGTAGTCAAGGGGGAAGGTGCAGAGCTATGGGGACGTACGGAACCCTCCTTCTTTGGTACCTGTGTCTAGGTTTCAGTAACCCATTGGTCAACTAGGGCTTATGGATATTCTGAAGTGGGTCACCTAATGGCTCTGTATTCAGCCAGGGGGCTGCGGGAAGGCACTGTGGGCCCTTCTATCTTATTCAGGTTTCCATGCTTCAAGCCGGTTACTTCTGGGCCCTACCACTATGGTACCTACAGACTGAAGATGAAGGCTTTTTGCCACCGTCACTGCTGCATGAGGTGGACTGAGATGTCACTGCTGCGTGAGGTGGACTGGAGACATGAGGGCCGGTGCCTCCCCCCACTCGCGGCCACAGCACCCAGCAGGTGTGCTCACATGCCTTTCCTCACCGGTCTCTCTCCTCTGGCCACGAATGACTTGAACGTAAGAAGGATGTGATTCTACCTGTGACACCTGGCACAGGGGAGTCCCTCCACAGCTGTTTTCGTTTGAATTAAATGACTGAATTTGGGGAGCTGATAAGAACCCGCACAGCTGGCGGCAGGTGGCAAGAGTAACCAGGCAGGCTGGTTCTTACGCAGGGAGGCCTCGTGCTTTCCAGAAAGCCCACACAAGAGGGACAAAGAAAAAAAGGAGAAAAGCACATTCTTTCTGCTCTTCTATGCCCTTATCTCTCTCAGCACACCTCACACAAAACTCAGAACCATTCATTCTGCGGAAGCACCCGCCCCAGCTGGAGCCACACACGGGGACTCCTCCCCCTCCTCCGAGGGGCTGCCCCGCCCCCACGGCAGCCTGGCCTTCCTCTACCTTCAGATCAGACACGTCTCTGTAGCACTGCTCGGAGCGGGTGTGGTCCGACAGCTGCACGTTCCAGAAGCAGGGGAGCTGATGCACGAGGAAGGGGTTCTGTTTGATGACGGCGTTGAAAATATCCTGGGGGAGAAAAGCCAGACACAGTCAAGAGTCAGACGGATCTCACCTGTGATGCCATCTCTCAAGAACAGAGCAGCTCCTGGGGAAGGGACTCTCCTGAGGCTCCCGCTCGGGACCCAGGCTGGCTTGCACTGCATTCCCCTGGCATCTCCCATCTCTAGGCCCAAGCAGCTGTGTTTGGACAGAGACAGGGAACATCCCATGCTGACTAGACACCCACGGGCTCCACTGGTCCCCAGAAGGCAAGTGGATATGGGAGCAGACAGTGAGTGTCTTCTCCCTTCACAAGCTGGCAGATGTTAAATGAAGTCACTTTTCTGCCCCTCTTCCCACCTTATCAAGGAGCCCTGTGCCATCCATCCCAAGCCTCCAGGAGAGGAAACTGCGTGATGACAAGTGGCTCCGCTCATTCAGGGGCTGAGACAAATTACAGATTCTGTTTCAGCAGCACTTCCTGGGGCTTTTGGCGGACTCGATGATGGATGCGCCTTGTTTTCCTGCAGGCCACGGTGCCCGACTCCGTACTCCCCACCTCCAGATCCAACTCCGACTTTTCTAGGGAGGCTTTTCTTCTTTTGGGCTTTTCTCCAAGCTCTCGCTGCACTAGGCCGTACTTATTAACTAGCTGCTGACAGGTGGTGCCGGGAGGTGAATATGTGCCTTCGCAGGAGGAGATACCTGGATAAACTATCCTCACTGGACACGGACATGCAATGGCTAGCTTTTGGGGACACACTTGAGTCACTGTGACCTGACTTAAAATACGACGATGGAGGACAATTTTCGCCTCAGGTTTAAAACAGCTACCTGGGTAATTTTTAACTCATTCATTATACCAGATCTCATGTTTGAAAAAGGAAATTAGTTTCTGGTTGTTTGGGAAATACTGAATAACAATGCAAAAAAAAAAAATAATAATAAGAGCAAAGTCACCCTGTAGAGTTTCTTGCTTCCTCCATATTAGAAAACTTGGCAAAAATACAGTGAATCAGACGACTGAACGTGGAGGAAAAACATGGAAGTGGGCTTGCTTTTTGGGTGAACAGGAAAGGGCAAAAATGCAGAGGACCCAGAGAAGTGTTGTCTCCATTTCAACATGGCCTGCTACACCATAGGGAATGCCAAATCTAAATGTGTGACCCTGGCAGGGCCAAGGTCAAAGGCTGGGCACCCACACTTCCCAGCAAAAATGAGACAGGGGACTTAGATGAATTTAAGTTAATGGTCTGGTGGAGCGCATGAACTTTTTCTGATTGCCTAGATTAGAAGCCGGTTATTCCCGACAGGAATTTAAATTTGTCCCTTCCATTTAAATGGGCGGGTCATAGCGCAGGTTCTCAAGGAAAGGTGTTGCTGTAGGAGTGAGAAAAGCAAAATGAAATCTTGTCTGGGAAAGAGGCTGTGGTTTTCCGGGGTCACAAGCAGCAGGAGCGACACCCCTGCACCCAGATGGAGAGCGCGACCTCCTCTTAGCACATCTCACTGTCGTTTACCTACAGGTCTGCTTCAATAAACTGTGAGCTCTCTGAGGCCAAGGACTGCAACCTTCGTCATCTCTGCAATCCTAGTTCTGAACATCATCCCTCGCACACAGAGCATGTAGTGAAAGGCTGCCGAATGGACAGATGAATTCACAGACAAACTCGGGTTGTTGTCTTAGACAGGCAAGCACCGGGCAGATCGATCCCAGGGCACGGTCACACAATTGGTGGGAAAATTGTCCAGACCCAGCAACATTCAGGCTTCTCTGTGAAACAGTGCAAGGATGCTTAGGAACAGCTCTACCTTCTAGGCTGGCCACTCACCTGGTCAGCTAAGGAGGTGGACAGCATGCCCATGAGCTCCCTCTCTGCAGTCAGCCGCCACATCTGCTCCCACTTCATCTTCCGCAGCTTGTCCAGAAGTAGCAGGATCACTCCTGGGCAACAGCAGAGGATGGAAGAGGGAAAAGCAACAGTGAGACGCAGAGCCAGGCACACGCCTGTCTACCGTTTGGAGGTGAACACACCTGGGTTCCATCCCAGGCTCTGCCAGGGACACGTTCTCTCTGTAATATCCTCACTGTACGGAGAACGTTACAGGGGCCTCAAAGGCTGTTGCAAACACTAAGTGAGATGGGCAAAACAGCCTAGCACTTTCCGGAGACGGGATGGTAGGGACAGTCGCGCAACCATGCGAATATACTTAATGCTTCTGAACTGAACACATAAAGGTGGTTAAAAGGGTATAATTACAATTATGTCATGCATATTTGGCCACACTCATTTTGAAAAGAGCATAATATTGTACCTGCTATGTACTCCATTCCCTTTAAGCATTAGGTTCTTTCCTACTTTTTTTTTTTTTCCCCAGAGATAGGACAACCTTCCTAGGTTTAGTTGAAGGAAGCTGTTTGCACAATCTGTGCCGTTTATCTTTATAGATAAAGAGCAGCTCTCCTGCGATTTTCTTCTAGGTAAGTCTGGCCAACTGGCTTTGCATTTATTGACAAGCCATACAAGCTTGTTCCAGTGCTCCTGACTTCTAAAGTCTTCTCTGGTCCCCATGACCAACACAGATGTAAGCTACCGTGAAGGCAGTGCTGACGCTGATGAGCTCCATTTTTGTTTTGTTTCGTTTTTGTTAGTTTTCATGGGGAGGGACCTGGGTCCATAGGGGAGAGGGCACTGTGTAGTGAGAGAAATTGTCATTGTATACCCTTCTGTTATTTTTTTTTAAATGTTAGAAAAAAATCCAAAATTTATGACTCAGGCAAAAATTAACTAGTGACAGTCTAAAAAGGAAAGCAGATTTTGGCTTTGCCAGATGACTCAGAAGCATGGCCATTCCCAGGGCAGTCGGAACCTGCAGAGCGTGCCCAGAGCAGGGGACACGAGGAGCCAGGAGAATTTCCCTGCAGGCCACTGCAGTTCATTTGGTGGATGGAACTGTAGCACCCATGGGCCCCCGAATCAATCCTGCCCAGGATGCTTAGCTCAGCAGAATGGCCAGTGGAGAAAACTCCAGGAGATGACGAATGATCTTAGCTGATACCTGGTACACACATCGCTAACATTTTTGAAAAGAACCCGAGTCCCCAGATCCCACATAAATGTCAACTCTGAGGCTTTTTAAAAAAACCGATTCCAGTGGTATGTATGTGAAGAAAAAAATAAAGTCACCATTTCGTCCAAGGTGTTTGGTCTGGTAAAACTGAAATTAAAAAAGAAAAAAGAAAACGTACATGGTAATGGTCAGCATGAGGTAATACACCGATCTAAACTCCTAAGTCAAAAGCTCAAATGACCTTTTCTGCATATCTCCTTTGTGGTTTGCTAGGTTCTGCCCACGTCTTTTCACTTAACACTCACAAGATCACTACAGGCTGGATGTCGTCATCCTTATTTTATAGGTGGGAAAACTGAGGGGTTGAGTCAGACACTTGAACAATTCACAGTATCAGAGAAGCTCTAGCAGATTCGAAGTCAGAGCTACCTGGCTCGAAAGCCACTGCTTCTTCATCTACACCAGAGATCCCAGAGCCCCAGCTCTGAAGTCCGTGACTCAGGCCAAGACTTTTCCCTTTCGTGACTTTTGGTTTCTGCATGTGTAAAATAAGAAAAATGCTACTTGCCCTGTGCAACTCAGAAAGTGGTTATGCCCTCTAGTGGTAGGCTAGCAAATATCTGATTACAGGCTCTCCAGGGGAAAAAATTAAAACTTGATTGGTAGCATTTGCTGATTCCTCCAGAGTAAATACTCCCACCATGGCTGATTTCAAGCTACCTATGAGATGTCCTGAACACCCAGTTGGGAAGAAATGCACAGAATTGACGTGCCTTCCCCCCACCCCCACCCTGAGTCAGTGCAAGCTAACTCTAGCACACCACTGACATCGTTCACAGAAGCAATTTTAGAAATAGTGAAATTCGGGGAGCCTGGGTGGCTCAGTCGGTTGAGCCGCTGCCTTCGGCTGGGGTCATGGTCCTGGGATCAAGCCCCGCATCAGGCTCTCTGCTCAGCGGGGAGCCTGCTTTGCCCCCCCTCTCTGCCTGCCTCTGTGTCTACTTGTGATCTCTGTCAAATAAATAAATAAAATCTTAAAAAAAAAAAAGAAATAGTGAAATTCACCATAAGTGTGCTGCTTGCTTCTTTCTGGGACAAAGAAAAGAAAAATTTACGAAGTTACAAACCAAGAGAACACAGTGAGGTATTCAAGAATGTCTATCCCAGTCAAACACATAAAAGAATTTCCTTAAATCTCACTGCAGAAACTAAATCTAATTAAGATGGGGAGATGCTCTCATACACAGAGAAAATGGGGAGGGGGTGGAAGCCATACACAGTGATGGAAGGTATTAATGCAGATTCTGGAGTCCCTAGGGATGTCGATAGATCTATCAGTCTCAGGGGACTGAACTGAGAATTGATGCTTTTAAATGGTGTTAAGACTTGGCAAGTCCTCTGTGGCCGATAGGACCCCACCCTGCGTGCCAGACTCGTCGAACAGAGGCGGGGGTCTAGAACAGGAGCCTAAATGCAGAACCACGGGCTTATTCTCCTGGTTCCCCAGCCTTTTCCGTTGTGTGATGTTAATTTTTAAAAGCACAAACTCTTCCAAACCAACAGAAAATTCCTGAAACTAAAATGACAAATACCCACCACCCCAGTCTAATAAATGAGAAATACACTGCCGCATTTGCTGTGAATAATACAACATGACAGTTAAATCAAAAGCTCCTTCATTTTACTCGGGCTCTCCCTTTCCCAAGGGTAACAACTACCCTGAGGTGGCTGGGTTTCCCTTCCATGCATGCGTTTAGTTTTAGTCTCTACGCATGTATTAATCAACAAGCTATGGGGCTTTGTCTCAGAGTGTCTACCTTCCATTCTAATTTCCCCTCTCACCCAATATTATGTCTTTAAGACTTAAAAGCAGGTGAAAATTTTAATATCTAGCCATTCGTTGCCATCACCTTACTCATTGTATGAAGAGACCACAAGTTATTTATGTATTTCCCGACCCAACGACGTTTTGGCTGCTTTCTGGGTTTCTCCTATTACAAGCAATGCAGCAGTAGACATCCTAATCCTGACTTGTGGGGCGCACGTCTGAGAGCTTAGCTGAGGTCCAGTCTCCATAGCTATAAGGATTGCCATGTTGGGGGTGGTTTGCCCTAAAACATCTCGAACTTCTCCATCATCCTCCTCTCTTACGTTCAGACCATCACGGTGTCCTACGGATTCCACATGTGAGCGGCTTCTGCGTCTCTTCCTCTACTGACCCATCCAGTAATTTATTGAGCACCTACGCTGTGCCAACAACGGAAACAGACTTGTGTGTGTTACTCATCCCTACTTTTCCTGATTTCATGGGTTTCATTCAAAATATTAATTCAACTGGATGGAGAACATTCCATCTTGACCAGACCCAGCCACGGAAGACACGCGAACCATTGCGATTCAGGTGCACACTGAAGACAAGCACTGTTCATTTAGGGAACGCGGAGGAAGGCCTCAGTAGCCAGGATCCAGGGCGAGGACCAGGCCAGGCAGACGAGGCAGGGACGTCCGAAGACAAAGGCAGAGCAGCGGGATGGTGCATGTGGGAACTGGAGTGTGTGATGGCGGGATGCCTGAAATAGAGCTCTTTGGGGCAAATGTCAGGAGGTGACCCTGAGCAAATGAGCAGGGAATGCATCAGGAAGGGCTCGTAGCTCTGCAAAAGAGATGCTTTCCAAGCATTTTCGTGTCACTTCTTACACAGAAAATGATATCCTTCCAACTTACTTGTGACTGGAAGGGCTCATTCAGAGAGTCTGGCTGCCCCGGGTCCCATTCAGGAGCCCCCATGGCTGAAGGGATCACCATTTTGGCACATCTGTCACCCACATATGCCACACAGGTTAGAAAGTCCTGCCCAGGGCACCTGGGAGCTAGTGAAGGATTTTGAGCAAGAGAGGGACCACACGGAGTCTGTTTCGGAAAAGCCAACCTAAAATGTTGCTTGATCAGGTCTCTTCACAGGCTCAGAGGCCTCTCGGATCTCAGGCAGTCTAAAGAACAAGCGGTAATTCCTTGGCCGGGCCCACCAGGCCCACCTTGCCGCGATTTACCTCTTTTCTTTCCAACCGACCATTCCTTCCAGCAAAACTGGCACGATGGCATTTTGCCATTTCACTACCTCTTTCTCTGCAAACTTGATGAGCGAATACGCAGTTTGGTTTTTCTCTCGAGAATCCCAGAAGGTTGACTAAATATACTACTGTCCATTCCCTGAGTCAATTAGAATCCCAAACAAAACAAAAAACTCATGAGAAACAGATCACAAAGCTTATGAACTGCACTGCCGGCTTCCGCATTCAAGGGCTTCGACATTTATCCTCTTCTGACTCCACATCTGAGAAAGGAGACAGGCTGCTCATTATCATCGCTTTTGGACAGCGGTGGGAAGCGAGGAGCTAAGAAGGTGACTCTCCAGAGTCATGGTTAGTGCCTTTTCCCAGACGGGGCGGGGAAAGGGTCTTCACCCTTTAATGTTAGGACGCATGAAGACTGCATCCTCCCCGTGCCAGCAGGGTCTATGGAATATACGTTCTTGATGCCTTTTTTTTTTAAGATTTTATTTTTAAGCTATCTATATACCCAAGGCGGGGCTTGAACATATAACCCCAAGACCAAGAGTTGCATACTCTACTGACTGAGCCAGCCAGGTGCCCCGTCTCGATGTTTTGAAGGACTGCCTTGTGGTAAGCATGAGTGCCAAATGTGGACTTGGCCAATGCAGGCCAACAGGAGCTCACGGGAATCAAGGCTCCCAGGACCTACCACCTGGTCAGATGTGAGCTTCTCTTGACATATCCAATAAGCCAGTGGGGCCCCTGTCTGGTCTCTCGTCATGCATGCATAAGTTATTTCTTCTAGAATTCACGTACAGTTGTGTTTTGAGGACCTCCTGTTACTCAGTGGGTTAGCTGGTGACTTCACAGTTTATAAAACACAGTCCTTGCTCTTACGAAGCAAGACCTAATGGGGAAGGGAGGGGGTAACCCAGAAAATACAAACACTGTGACAGCTATGAGATGGGGTGAGAAGCATGGGGGCCGGAACTGGGAATCAGACTGTGATCGGAGGGTGGCGGGAAGCATTAGGGAAAAGCTTCCTGAAATAAATGGTGTCCGACCTGAAAGCTAAAAGCTGCAGAGGATCACCTACGTGAAGGTCAGGCCAGACAGGCGCATCCCTCCAGGGCTGTGATCAGGCAGAGAAGATTAGCCACCACGTCTGAACAGCATACCTTAAAAGGTAATGACCCATTTCCCCCTCTTCGCCCAAAAGATGAAAATTAAAAAGTGGCCACATAATTGTCTAGCACGGGTGAAAACATTTGTCTTTGCTCATAAATCTGTAATTAACCACAGGTTATTTGTACAATAAATGTCCCCACATCCTCGCGCTGAGGCCGTAGAACGGATTCTAGGAACACAGGTGTTTCTGTAACTATCACGGAAGCGGAAGCCGTATGTAACGTGGATGCCCCAAGTTTTTCCAGGTGGACTTGAAAACAGAAGCTCTGAGCTTGAGTCCTGACATTTTTCTCTCACCAGCAATACCTCTTGAGAAAAGTCATTGGGATTCTGAGCCCCAGTTCCTTCTCTGTACTTTGGGGACAATCCCACATTAACTTCAACATGATCATGAGGACTCGATTTTTATTTTTTTTAAGATTTTATTTATTTATTTGACAGAGAGAGAGAGTGAGGGAGAGAGCTCAAGCAGCAGGGAGCATCAGGCAGAGGGAGAAACAGGCTCCCCACTGAGCAGAGAGCCCAGTGAGAGACTCGATGCCAGGACCCTGAGATCATGACCTGAGCCAAAGGCAGACGCCCAACCGACGGAGCTACCCAGACGCCCCAATTATGAGGACTTAAAAAAAAAGTATATCTTTAAAAGTATCTGGTATATGCTATGATTATTCTTTTCAACCTCAAAGTAAAAATCCGACAATATTAAGAAGTATCTAGAACAGCAGGCACAGTGCTCAATGTGGTTGAACTGAGAAATAATTAATCGATAATCAATACGCATACCCAGTAATTCACTTGCCGGCCTGAATTCACGCATCTTTCTAGAAGTCTTTAAAATCCCCTTGTGTGTGGAATGCCCCGGACACTTAAAAATTCGGAAATACCTGCAAGGCCATATTCCTTCCCAGTCTTCTGTCAAAGAGGCAGCTTATGGTGTCCCTCAGGGCTCTTAAGTGATACGACCCAAAGAAGAAAAAAACATAATAAAGGAAAGAAAAGCTACACCAAGTGAAATTAGGGGCATCGAGGATGTTCCTAAGCCACTAAGGAGTCAGCACACACCGTTACATATAATCACACAGACACACACGAGTGAGAGACTCTGCCTGTTTCCTCAAAGGTTAGGAGTTTGCACGCAGATTGTACAAGAGCTGAGAAACAACATTTCCGGGAGAAACAGAACTCTGGCTGTTTCTTGGCCTCCCTCCTACGGTGCTGGGGAGATAGCCTAATTAATGATTGTAAAGGCCTTTGAAAACATGAAGTGGTACATAAAAGCTTATAAATAGCAGTTACAGAAGCTATACATTTGCTCATTAAGGTGTCTAATTATCACTCAGTCCACTTGCGCAATTCCCACCAGAACGAGGACGGAGTATGGGCACGCATGCAACGTGGGGGCCAGCTTTTTAAGTGACTACGGGTTAAAATGATGCAAATGGCCTCTTCTGAAATCGGGCGCTTTGAGCTGAAATGACACGGATTTGGCTTTGCAATGCTTGCCCCGGAGCCGGACTCTGACACTAAGCCCTCCTGCTGTCAGTGGGATGGTGGTGCCAGGAAAAAAGGCTTGACTTTGGCCTTTGCCTGGCATTTGCGGCTGCGAGGTCCACCCATTTCCCTACTTGCTGTGGGGGGTCTGGGAGCGTGGGTCGAGTCCTTGTCCCTGGAGGCCCGCGCTCTGCACACGGGCAGCATGCCTTCGCTGCGACAGGGACTCCCAGCGGAGCTGGCTGGGAGGCACGGGGCTGGCAGGGCTTTACCTTCAGCTGTTGTGCCGCGAGCATAAGAGACTGGCACTAAATAAATCAATGAATAAATAAATTAAAAATCAAAGGCTTCTCCTGTGAACATCTGGTCCAACGGTAGGGCATTTCATCTGTGGATCAGAGGGCAACGTTTCTGTTTTCCAAACTGAATATGGAGCAATGGCTTGGGAGCCAAGATGGCAGGGAAAGAAAGGTGGGTGTCTACGGAGAGAGGAGGTAGAAAAGAATGCTTTTGAAGATGAGCCAGATACTGGTTCTTACCGATGGGAATGCAAGAAGAGATGGAAGACGGCGACGGTGTTGTAGCACTCGCCATTTCTCCAGCACCTCTTGCCTTCCTTAGAGGCCCTCCGAGTCTGAGGACAAACCCGCAAGGTGGACGGAGTGATCCCCATCTTACGGATGAAGAGACAAAGCTCATGCATAGCTAGTGAGGGGCAAAATTAGTCTTGCTCTCTGATCTGTGACCTTTCACCCATGCCACGCTACCTCCTAGCAGGTCCTAGCAACCTTTAAAAGGTCATGACCCATGTCTCCCCCTCTTCTCGAAAAACACGAAAATTAAAGAGCGGTCACATAAAATTGTCTAGCGTGGGTGAAAACTGGGGGTGTGTGTGTGTCTGCGTACACACTTGTGACTAGATACGGAGAGACCTCATTGCAGCAGTGGCCTAAAGCCCGAACAAGTCAGGTAGCTCTTGGAAAAGCGGAAGTACATACTTGAAGGACTGCGTGGAGACCACAGGCCATCATGGTTTGCTTTAATGAAAACTTATGGGGAAAACCAAGCGATACACGGAGCCAGGAAAGGGAGGGCTTCTGCACAGGGTGGGGGCATGATCAGGTCCCCAGGGGCATAGGTGACTGGCTGTCAGCCAAGAGTGATGGCAATCAGCACAGTGTTTCAGAGTGAACGTGTCATCTCTCTCCTGTGTGGCTCGGAGAGCCTCTTCTCTCTGCATCTGTCTGAGCCCGCTCAGCGAGGTCCTAGGCACATCATACCACCTCCTGGGGCGTTCTTCGGTGTCAAAAAAGCCTTCTGTTTCAGAGGAAGTCTACCATTGTTTCTTTCCATGCAACATGCTTCCTTTCAAGCTAAAGAGAATGACCCGCCTGGTCAACCCAGACCCCGTGCTTCCTTAGTTCAGGAGGGGAAACAGAGGCTATGTGCCTACTTCAGATGAGATCAGAGCAGGTTTCAGACTAATCCTCTGTTCCTAAACTCAGAGTGGTCACACACACGCTAAACCACAGTGCATTACAACAGGTGTATGGGAAACAGCATTAAGTCAGGAAATTAAGTTTAGGACATGGTGGCTTTAAACAGAGTTGGCTGTACCAGTGTGCACGGTGAATCTTGAAGGGGACTACTGGATCCAGTATTTCCCAGATTTATTTACCGGGACCTCTTCTCCCCTTTCCCTCATTAATCTGTAGGATATTGCTTTTCCTTTGCTCTGAGTCCACGCTGGCTCCTGTCTGCATTTTCTTGGCTCTCTACCTGCACTCGAAGGGCCAACACATGAAGATACAAATCTGTTTCCCTAGTCCTTCAGCGTGTCCTGTGGTTTTGCTGGTTTGAACCAGAGAAACAAAGGCTGAAGTGGGCACTGTGCGTACTTCCATCCCAGCGGCTCCAGGGACCGTGTGGGCTTTCATCCTGGAAACATTCATGAAAATGACCCTCGAAATCGCCACTTTCCTCTCTCTCGCTTTGAAGTGCGGGAGCTCTCTTCTTGTGTGTGACCCAACAGAAGGTGAGTTTATTAAAAACCACTTAATTTAAAATCCCCCGCTGATTTTACCTGGGACTCATTTTTGATCATATAAATTAAAAGCTTCTTTTTGTTTTTTAAATCTTTTCCTTTCCAAAAGCTCTTGGGCAGTCAGAGAGAAGAAATGGAAATCCTCCCACCTGAAGCCTGAATTTACTGGGATTTTTGAAAGTGAGTGCAGATGGGGAACAGAGGGCTGCTGAGACCTTACAAAAGGCTGGAGGTCATTCGCTTGCTCACTCATCCCTTCCATTAGTATTTATCAAGGAACTTCCATGCACCAGGCACCAGACACATGGAGATGGACAACCCGAGTGGTCCCCGCACACCAGAGTCGGGAGGCGCCATGGGCGCTCAAACAGAGGAGGGGTGTTCTGGGCGGGCAGGCTTGGCTCAAAGATCTATCTGTCCCTGGACAGAGTATTTGGCCAAGGCTGTGATATGGCTATGAACGTGAAGGGTTTGGTGGCTGGTGAACATTTCTTGACCAAGACTTGCAGAGCGTTTTCATGTTTGTGATTTTATAAGAAGGTTTTAATTGAAGTGTACTATACATTCTGAAAAGGGCAGAGATCCTAAGTACACAGCTTGATGAATTTTCAGGACGTCAACTCACTGCTGTAACCAGAGCCCAGGTCAGGAAAGAGAACATCACTAGCAGACCAGCATCCCCTTACAATCACACGCATACCTGTCATCTTGCCATTATTCCAAATTCTTTTTTTTTTTAAGATTTTATTTATTTATTTGACAGATAGAGATCACAAGTAGGGAGAGAGGCAGGCAGAGAGAGAGAGAGGAGGAAGCAGGCTCCCTGCTGAGCAGAGAGCCTGATGCAGGGCTCGATCCCAGGACGCTGAGATCATGACCTGAGCGAAAGGCAGAGACTTTAACCACTGAGCCACCCAGGCGCCCCCAAATTCTGACATCCTGGTGTAGTTTAATCAGTTTCTGAATCGTATATAAATCGAATCAAACACTTTTGATGATTGACCTGTTGCCTCAGAACAATGCCTGAGAAACGCAGTCATGTCATCGCATGTAAGAGTTTGTTCCCTTAATGCTGTATAATTACCTATAGTGTGAATGCTACCAATTATATATTTATCATAGATATATCATTATACATGACATTGATGACGGACATTTGGGTTTTTACAGTTGTGAAAGTTCTAACCATCTCTCTTGGCATTTTATGTGTCAACTTCTGGGTCTCAGGGAGTACATATGTTCAGCCCAAGCACATCCTGCAAAGTGGTTCCTCCTCTCTACGTTCTCAGTCCTTATTCGTGAGAGTTCTAACGGACCCACACCCCACAGCTAATTCCCTCCAGATAAGGGCCCCTCTCTGAGTTTTCAACCTTGCGGTAGATACATAGTGGTATCGCATTATGGACTGTAATTTGCATTTTTTAATGACTAACGAAGCTCAACACATTTTAGGGGTTCACCATGTGGGTACCCTCTTTTGGGAACTTCCTGTTCAAGTTTTCATTCATTTCTTTTTGTTGTTGTTGGATAGCTTGTCGTCTTCTTGCTGCTCTGTAGAAGTTTTTTTTTTTTAATTTGATTTTTCTAAATTTTAAATTTTTTAAATTTTATTATTTGAGAGAGAATGAGTGAGAGAGAGCATGAGAGAGGAGGTCAGAGGGAGAAGCAGACTCCCCGCGGAGCTGGGAGCCCGATGCAGGACTCAATCCTGGAAGTCTGCGATCATGACCTGAGCTGAAGGCAGTCGCCCAACCAACTGAGCCACGCAGGCACCCTCTGTAGAAGTTCTTGATCGATTTCTCTGCCCACTTATTTTGGAGATATACCTGGCATATGACATTGTGTAAGTCTGAGGGGTACAAAGTGTTGTCTGATATTGTTTTATATCATGATATAATTCCTAGAATAGTGTTAGCTAATTCTGCCTTCCTGTCACGTAAAATTACCTTTTTTTCTTACTGCCCATTTTTATCTATTTATTTTTTAAAGAATATTTCTTTCTTTAGTGAGCACAAGTGGGAGGGGCAGCAAGAGAGGGAGCGAGAATCTCAAGCCGACTCCGCGCTAAGTGTGAGGCCCGACCTCACGACCCTGAGCTCATGACCTGAGCTGAAACCAACTGCGCCACCCAGGTGCCCCCTCTGCCCGCTTCTGAAGTGAAGGACTGTGGGTCCTGCAGCTGGCTGCTTGTCCAGTTCTGCATGGACAGACCCACTGCTCAGAGCTGGCTGGACTTCCCTGGGTGGCCGTGCTCCCTGCCCACGTTGCTAGTTTTGTGGAATCAAAGATTAAGCTAGAAGAGATGTCAGAAGGTTATCGAATCCAAGCCCCCACCCCATCCTCATCCTCAGAAAGGCCTGGCTCCGAGAGAACTAGCACAAAATAAACAACACCTGAGGCTCCCCAGAACCCCCATCCTTCCCCTGGGCTTTCTCTTTGTCTCCTGCCCCCCACTTCTCTCCAACCACTCTCTTTAAACCCCTTGTAGTTTTCCCTGGTCCTTCTAGACTCCTGGGGCAAAATGAGGGGGATAATTCCTGGTCAGATGCACAGACCCTAGGAGACTCTACAGGCAGGTCTTCTTAACCAGAGAGCACTTTGTAATTAAGCAGCAGAGGAAAAGCACTGTTGTGGGTTGAACTGAGTTCCCCCAGAAAGGTATGTCCGCATCCTAGTTAACAGGACCTTGTTGGGAAATAGGGTCTCTGCAGATATAATCAAGTTAAGATGAGCCTCACTAACTCACAAGACAGCTTCTTCCCTTGGTGGAGAAACTTCCATTCTCTTTCAGCGCCTGTTCACTCATCTGTGAGAGCGGAGCACCTACGTTATTATGGGAGAATGAAACGATGTAATTCCTCCAAAGCACCTGACACCCAGCCCAGTTCACTGAGTTTAATAAAATGATTAATCTTCTAATAAAAAAAAAAGATGAGCCTCACTAAATGGGGATGAGCCCTAGTCCAGTGATAAGAAGATGCCCTGATGAGATGACGGGGAAACAGAGGCAGAAGGATGATGAAGGGGAAGAAGATGAAGAAGAGGAAGAAGAAGATGAAGGGGAAGACCAGGCAGACGCGGTGTGACACAGCCTCAGTAAGGACTGCCTGGCGTTGACAGAGCTGGGAGAGGCAGGGAGGGATGGTTCTCCAGAAACTCAGGAGGGGGCGTGCCCCCCCCCCCAATACCTGGGTTTGGACTCTGGACCTTCAGAGCTGTGAAGAATAAACCGGAAGCCACGCAGTCTGGGACACTTTGTTAGGGCAGTCCGAAAAAACGGACACAGCGCCCAGACCCCAAATCCACTCGACCCCCCCCCCCCAGCGCCCTGAGCTGTTGTCTCAGGCCAAACCTACAATTGCCTTTTTTCAGACAATCGTTAAGTTGGAGAAGGTAAGTGATTTTGCCCATTTTAGACAGCAAGTGATAAGAAAAACCCAAGGCAGAAACCACGCTTGCTGGTCTGCAGTTTTGCATCTCCTGCCACGCAGAAAACCCACCAGGAGAAGCGTGTGTTGTCGGACCGGCTCTGAGACGAGACAGGCTCTCGTGGCCAGGCCACCAGACAACAGGGGACGAGAAATACTGAACAGAAACATTCTGACCGTGCCTAGGCCACTGTCCTCCCGGTGGTTATTAAATACTCTCCAGCCAAGCTCCGCCAGCAAAAGGAAAGCGCTTTAAAGAGATGCCCGTGGGAAAGCCTGTACAGAATCCAAGACATGGGTCTTAAACTCACCAGTGAACAAAATTGAGCATAGTATGAAGCTTAGAAAAGCCAGAGCAGGTACGAGAGCCGAGGACAGCACCACAGCCTGCCTGGGGGTTCCGGAGCCCCTGTGACTTTTCAGCAGGTACAGAAAAAGAATTAATAGGAGTCAGACCTGCTGACCAGCCCGTTGGCATGGAGATTTTAATTTTTCTTTTTTTAACCAGTAATGAGCCTGCCTCTCCCTACCAGTCCGGCTAGATGCTGCACTGCACCAGAGGCTATCTCATTTGCTTACCAAGAAGGGCGAGACAACGGGGCTGGCCCAGCGGTTCTGACCGCCCGAACGCCATGGGCTAGAGCCTGGCTGAATGCGGAGCTAATGGGCCGCAGAGCGGGCGAGACCCTTTCTTGCAATTTCGAACGGAAACAAAGCGCGTCCACGTCGAAGAGTGCACTGTGCCTCTCTCCGTGCTTCACTCGTTCGTGTGCTCGAAGAAACGGTGAGGACTATACAAGAACCGGTGAGGTCGGGAGGGCCCACAGCCCCCTTCCTCACTCTCCTACCTCCGCTTGGAAAGAAGGAGCATTTCCGGAGTGTTTCTCACGTGCCAGGTGACCGTCCCCTCTCTCTGTCCGCTCCGGCTCCACTCTCTGCCCTTCTCTGCGCCCTGAGACACGCAGACGGAATTACCTGGGATCCCTGGGGGCTGCTTCCTGGCTGGAAGCATCAGCCAGAGGCTGGAGGGTGGGAGGAAAGAGAGGGTGTCCCCTTCCCAGGCCCTCTCCGGTTTGGGCAGTGTTTCCCGTGGGGCCTATGTCCCCTCCTGCTTCTGCCCCTGCTTGGCAGCCACGGCTCCAGCTCTCACCGTGCAAGCCGCATTCTCTCTTCCCTTTGCTTCCTGTGAGGGCTGAGATGTGTCCTCCCACCCCCCCAAATTCACATGTTGACGTCCTAACCCGCAGTGCCTTGGCATGGGAATGGATTTGGAGAGAGGCACTTCAAAGAGGTGTTAGGTGAAAATGAGATCATCAGGTGGGACCCTGACCCAGGATGACTGGTGTCTTTCCAAGAGGAGGAAATTTGGACAGGTACAGAGAAGGAGAAGATGATCACTGTGGGCCCAGGAGAAAGGCCTCAGAAGAAACCAACCCTGAGGACAGCTTGACCATAGACCTCCAGCCTCCAGAATTGTAAGAAACCGTGTGTCTGCTAAGCCAGCCAACCGTGGTACTTCGTGACGGCAGCCCCAAGAAACTGACACATGTTTCTTGGTCCAGAAGTGGTCACAGCTTGCTGCTTCTGCGAGTCTCTGGTGCTCCAGCATTCCTGTTGATACGTCCCGTGTGGTCCACCTTTCCCGTAAACAGTCCCTTCCCTGGAACACCGTAAATCACCCAATGAGATCCTATTACCTGTATACTACAATCCTTTAATTCCCTGGACTGCTCCATGCAAATAGGATGATTCTGCTCAGCTTGCAAATTAGGAAACTGAGGCTCAGAGAGGCCATACAGCTAGCGAGTGGCAAAGCTGGGATCTCAACCGAGGTCCAACTCCAAGGGCACAGTGTGCTGACTCTGGAAGCCCTGCAGGGTGCTGAACGAAAGAGCCATCTCCCAGAACCAGAGGCCCCTGGAGTGGGAAGGAGCCTTGGACAACATCGAGAGCAATCTCTTAATTTTCTAGATGAGGGAAGCAAGATGCAGAGAGCTGAGCTCAGGGGCCCAAGGTCAGGAAGCTTGTGCGAGTCTCTTGACTCTGGCTTTGGTACTTTCTGGTGCTTTCCAGAGCAATGGTTCTCAAGCCTCCCACTTGGATTACCTCCAAGTGGGGACTCCATCGTAAGGATGAAGAGTAAGTGTCCCAACATCAATCGACACGTTAGCTCCAGGCTTCTTGGCTCAGCTGTGTCATTTGGGACAAGTAGAGTGACTTCATTATTGCTCTGTGGCTCAGTCTACTCTTCTGTAAAATGGGTTTTCATAATGACTCATAGGACTATTGTCCTAAAACACTCAGTGTAGTGACTAACACACAGGGTAGTCTTCATTAAATAATGAGCTACTGTTATTACCTGGGGGAGACCCAAACTAAGTCCTTCCTACTGACCTGTGGGCACGGGATTCACTGTCCAGAAGCTGAAGGATAATAAATGACAACACTGAGAACTCACCAGGGTGGCTAAGCCCGCTACCAGACCCCTACGATGCTCCAGGTGCCGTGCTAGGCATGTCCATTACCTCTACTCCTTGTAACATCCCAGAAAAGTTGGAACTCACTAAGAAGCTAGTAAGTGAGAATGCAGAGTCAAACCTAGTTCCGTCTGGCTCCGAAAACCATGTGTTTCCCAGGATGTTGTTGATGAGATGATGTTGGATATGCCTCGTAGGCAGAATGGCTGCCAGAAATCCCCCCACAACCCAGTCTATGCCTGTGACTTTAAGATCCACAGTCATCAGATACAGAAAAACCATCGTACAGGCTTTGTGCCACACACCATGAGCTCCCGAGGGCAGCCGTGTGTCCGACTGCCCCCCACCCCCGGTTCCAGCAGTCTGTGACACACAGCAGGTCTGCCCAAGACAAGTGTAACGATCTGCCTGGGCATTGCACGGAACCCTGGAGAGTGGCATTTCAACCAGCACCGTGTCTAGGGCAGGGAAGGACCCAGAGACGGCCCCTCTGTTAACGTGAATCCCTGTTACACTGAAGCGGACGTTGCGGGAGGGTTTTAACGGCCTGAGCGGCAGTTGTGTCTCATTTCTTAGCACAACCACACTTCTGGAAGGAGCTGGGCTTGGCCAGGAGCTGGCAGTGCAGCACCGTGACGACTTGAGGGTCTGAGATGCGGGTTCATTCTGCTTTCCACAGAAGCTGGGGCATGTTCGCGAATTTCTCTGAATTTCTCTTTACTAGTCTGTAAGATGGTTTATGGTGATATTACATCTATTTTTTCATTCAACCACTGTCTGTTGAGAGTCTGTGTCCCCGAACCCCTCCTGAAAACAGAAGCCACTGTCCTCCCAGAGCCTATATGCTGAGAGAAAAGGCAATACACAAGGCTAGGTGTACAGGGTGCTGCCTGATGATAACCATAAAGCAGGAGGGGAGATCAGGGGTGCCTGGGAAGGGGATCTGTTGAAATTTTAAATGGATGGTCGGCAGAGGCTTCTCTTCAGAAGGTGATCTTTAAACAAAGACCTGCAGGAGGCCAGGGAGCAGGGCATGCCGATACGGGGGGAGCAATCAGGCAGAAGCAGCTACACGTGCAAAGACCCTGAGCAGCTCATCCACTACGGAAACAGCAAGGAGTGCCTGCCTCCCGGGCTGCTGTGATAGTTAAACAAGATAATAATCCATTCAAAATACCACATTCATAACAAGTGCTCAATAAATGGGAGTCAGCACTATTAACATTATTCCCATGGGCACACAAAGGCCCGTATCTATGGCAAAGCGACTCCAGCAGGCAGAAGGCCACAGTAACCCTTTGGGGTGTGAACCCACACTAATGAATGAGCCTATCTGTTCTCTGCCAGCCCGATGTGGGCAAACCCGCAGGCTGTCCTGTTCGCCGGAGAGGATTTCCTATAAATTGGATTAGCGGGGTACGCACTGAATGCTGGGGAGAAAGAAGAGAGAACTTAATCCAGCTCTGTTGTGGTGTCAATCATTGAAAAAAAAAAAGTGCAAAATTACCCTGGTCCAAGCTTTCGGGTGAGAGTGATGAATGTCCTTCCCTTGATAACGTTTCCAGCGTTCAATGAAACAGAAAGGAAGGAGCGCATGATCCTTCTAAGGATCTGTTTAATGCCCGCCGAAATTTCTGCCCGGAAACGCATTCCTGGCTTAAGCGGGGGAGGGGACGTGCAGCAAAAGCTGTACCTGCGAGCGATTATCCGGGGTGATCCTTAGTCATCAGAGATAACCAAGGAGGACCACGGGGTGCATGAGCTCCGTGGCGGGAGGGCGGGGATCAGCGTGTGTGTGGCTTTTAAGGGCGGGCAGTCATCCTAAGCTACGCTTTCAGAGACCCTGGAACTGGAACTCTATGTGATTTTTACATGCCACAAAATGTACTCACCTTTTTTCATTTTTTTTCCTCCGTTATTTAAAAATGTACAAAAAAAAAATTGCTAGTTAGAGAGACAGACCAAAACAGGTGGTGGCTTGACTGGGCAGCCTCTCTCCCCGCTGTTCACGGTTAAACCGAGGCAGACACCAAGTAGTCAGAGTAAGACTGGGAAATAAACTTTTCCTCAGTATATTCACCTGGCCACTCCAATTTAAGCCTAGGTTTGCTGAAGACAAGGGCCGTGTTTTCTTCTCCTTTTGTTGCCTCCGTGGAGCGTAGTGGAAGATGAGCTCATCTGTGCTGTGCAGGGCCCCCAGGGCCAGGCTGGACCCACGGGAGCCCCATAAACCGAGCCTGCCGCAGGGCAGCAGCGATGTCTGCCAAGAGACAGGGGATTTCTCTGAGATAACTGTTCGAGCTGTGATGGCCTTCACTTGGAGCAGTCCCCGAGGACCCCGCTACCCAATTCAGGATCTTCTGTGCCGCTCTGATTAAAATAAAACTGACCTGCTAGGGGGAAATGTCAAATATGGTCTACGCGGACATCTGGCAACTGAGGGCTCCGGAGCATGCGGGGGACGTTTCAGCATAAAGGGGGGATGACAGCAACGGCTTTCAAAGAAACAGGAAAACTGGGAGGCCAGTCTCCCTTTCTGATGTCACTGGCATTTTGCTGGGATCTGTCAGTCCCGGGGAAGGAACAGGATGATGGGTCATAAGCCAGGCGGCGACGGGGTGCAAATAAACCACTGGGGGTGCATCTCCGCACCCCCCCTTCCCTGTAGTCCAAGAACTTTCTTCATCGGGCACTTAGGCATTATAATCTTTGGTAACTGTTTCTAGGTTTTTAAATCTTTAACATTATTGAGAGATAATGTTATCTCACATAACTGTGTAGACGTAAGGCATTCGATGGGATGATTCGATACATACACGGAGAATGATCACCAAGATCTAGATAATTAGCACTTCCGTCATCTCACACAGCTAACACAGGGAACTCTCCGACTCCCGCATCAGAGCTTCTAACTGGTTTGAGGTGAGCCCTGGACATCGGGGTGCTTAAGATCTCCCCCAGGGGATTCCAATGTGTGGCTACGACTCTGAAGTCCTCTTCTAAAGCGAGATTTTGAATAACCGTGCAGATGTATAAAGGATGTCATGAGAAGGAAATGAGATAAAGCATGAAATGCACTTAGTGAGGGGCTGGGCACAGAGTAAATGCTCAGTGAACGTTAGCGGGCGATACTAACCTGACACGTGGCCCGAGAGAAACAGATGGCACAAGGGTATAAGATGGTCTGCTGCTGTCCTGTTGTGTTACTGGGGAAGGGGATGGACCATCTCCCCCAGGAACTGCTCTATCAATCTCAAGCACTGAGGGCCAGAGAGGAGGCGAAAGCAGACTCAAGCACGGGACTCTGTCGTTTACTGGCTCTGCTAATTCTGCAGTCAGTTATCCTCTCCGTACCTCCATCAGCTTCTCTTTGACAGGGGGATGACGTGAGCTAGTGCAGTGAAGCCTGAACTGACCCGAAGAGATGGGTACCGTGCACCTGAGAGGCCTCGAGGAAATCAGATGCCTCCCACCATAAATATGTCTTCAAGGAAACCGTGCATGCTGTGAATGCCAGATTATTTTCTTGATGGCAGGAAGACTTAGGATCCTGTCCTCCTTTCCTTCCCTTCCTCTACAACTAAACAACACAGGTGTCTGGGTCATAGCTCCTGCCAGCTCTTGCTAAGACCTGAGTGCGGGACAGAGGAAGAGCTGACGTTCCATGGGCTGCCAGAGCAGGGCAGAAACGTTTCAGAAAATGACCACCTTCGTGTCCACGAATAGGCCCGGTCAATACACTTAGCCCCAGTGTGGAAATGCCAGAGCGAGGCAAAGTGACCCATAGTAAGGAAAGGGCTCTGCTCCCCTGGGCCACTGGTTTGCGATTCAGGGATCTGAAGTCGGAGTTGGACCTCTTAGTAGAAGAGCATCTACCTGAATTAAAGAAAGCTACAATTAGGATTTGGGTTAGAATGCTACAGACTGGGTGGCCTGAGCCAGGGGCATTTATTTTCTCACAGTTCTGGAGGCTAGAAGTCCAAGATCCAGGCAGAGTGGCTGGCAAGACTGCTTCCTGGTGAGGGTTCTCGCCCTGGCTCCTAGAGGACTTTTTCACTGTGTCCTCCCAGGGAAGGCGGAGGGGAGGAGGGAGAGAGAGGGTACTGGAGTGAGCCCCTCTGGTGTCTCTTATTAGAGCACCAACCCTGGCATGAGCGCCCCGCCCTCTTGACTTCATCTGAGCCTAATTATCACTCAAAAGCCCCATCTCCGAATACCATCACATGAGGTTAAGGCTTCAACGGCTTAATCTGGCGACAGGGCACATTCAGCCCATAGCAAGTTCCTATTAAATAGCTACTGGGCCAGATACTGATTCTCCTGCAAGATACAGACGGTGCTCCCAGCACAGAAAATAAAGCATACATTTTTTTACAAATTTACTTTTAAAAATTAGCCCTGATTTCACCTGACCAATACACTGAGTATTTTCTAATCTGTAAAAATTTAAAATATCCGTAAATGTTGGAGTAAAATCCATCGTGTACACCTACTTCCATAGGCAAATGAGATAAATATAAAGGATGTTTATGGGAGGTGTTGTTGTTTGTAAATGGTGGGGGAGAGCCCGACATCTAAAAATATCCATTAATTAGGAAATGAGATAAATTATGGCATGTTCATCAAATGGAAAAACCATGCAGCTCTTCAAAAGAAAACGCAACTTTATGTACCAACGCAGAAAGAGACCCAGCTTCGTATTTTCAAGTGGGTAGAGCACCTAACAATTAGAGAGGAGGTGCGTGCATGACGAGAAATAATTACACAGGCAGGAGGAGGAAAGCCACAAATCCACTGCCAACCGCTAACGGTGTTCAACTCGGGGGAATGTGATGGGGAGGGGAGTTTCATATTACTGCTTCTCAGTGGAAAGCTGGTAAAGGCTTGCCCACGGCATCTCCGGAGGAAAAGCTCTGATTTTTAGCGTTTGCCCATTTGCAGGGTGTGGCAGATCTCAACCAATGACCATAGTGTCACGGGTGGGGCGGAGAAGAGACCCGGGGTAGCACATCCCAATACAGGGTCTCTACCATCTCAAGGCAGCAGATGTAAATAACCTTCCCAACACACGTAACAGTGAAATGATGAGGAAGTCATGAGTTTCGAGTACTTACACCTTTTTAAAAATTAACTTACATAATGGCAAGTTTATCGACCTTGATCTTTAACAGTAGTTGTGCCTCACAACCAGATCTGGTTATTTCCTGAAAATTTAACCACAGGCTCTCCGAAGCCACGGCTCTGGCACATGACGGCCTTCCTGTACCATCTGTCCTTTACAACAAGCGCGGGGGTGGATGGCTGTCTGAATGCTTTTCATGTAAAAACAGAGGGATCCGATTCTTTGGCAGTAATCTAGCACTCTTCTAGTACCTGGCAGAGGCTGTAATGGAATGTTCCAGCAACTGACCCACTCTTTCTGAAAGGACTACTGTATGCCAGGTTTTGCAAAAATGAAGAGTTTATGCAGTACCTGCTATGTGCCCGAATATGGACTTTTTTTTTTTTTTTTAAGATTTTATTCATTTATTTGACAGATAGAGATCACCAGTAGGGAGAGAGGCAGGCAGAGAGAGAGGAGGAAGCAGGCTCCCTGCCAAGCAGAGAGCCCAATGCGGGGCTCGATCCCAGGACCCTAGGATCATGACCCGAGCGAAAGGCAGAGGCTTTAACCCACTGAGCCACCCAGGCGCCCCTGGACTTTTTATACATATACGCTGTGTGTACTTCTGCCCTGAAACACCCTGACGGGGTATTGTGACTTGGGACTTTTGGATCCCGGACAGCCCTCTCAAACATCAAGGCGTAGGAAGCCCTGGTGATGAGGGAGGAGGTTTTCCAGCTGCAGGTACAATAAGGAATGGCTGCAAGGAAGCCGAGGACAACACATGGGCTCAGGCTGGAAAAGCAAGGGGCCGTATGTCATGAAGCAAGTGGGAGAGGGCTGGTGATGGTGCTTGATGTTAGGAAGCACCAATAACTCTGTTCAGTTCTACAGATCTGCACCCTTTAGCCTTCTCAGCAATGTGGCGACATTCCAGGGAAGGCATTTATGATGGACTGAAATGTGTGCTCCCCCAATTCCTACGGTGAAGCCTTATCCCCAGTGTGACAGTATGAGGACGGGGGGCCTTCGGGAGGTGATCAGGTCAAAACAGCAAGGCCTTTATGAGTGGAATTAGGGCCCTTATAAAAGACGGACCACTGAGCTCCCCTGTCTTCTCTGCCATGGGGGGACACAGCCAGAAAGATGGCCATCTGTGA
The DNA here is from genome assembly GCF_922984935.1 of Meles meles. Taxonomy (NCBI): domain Eukaryota; kingdom Metazoa; phylum Chordata; class Mammalia; order Carnivora; family Mustelidae; genus Meles; species Meles meles. The sequence continues at coordinate 13,748,967 of NC_060072.1, read as the reverse complement.
ACCAGGAAGCGGGGTCCACACCAGACCCCAAATCTGCTGACACCCCTGACTTTGGACTTCCTAGCCTAGGGAACTGTGAGAAGTAAATCTGTGTTATTTATAAGCCACCCCGTCTCTAGGATTCTGTGACAGCAGCCTGAATGAACTAGGACAGCATTATTACTCTCAGTCCACAGGAGAAGACCCCGGGGAACGGATAATTTTGCTTTTGGTTTCTCTTTGGGATTTACTCAGCAAAGAGAGGAGAAAAACCCTGAGATTCTTGTCCGAGCTACCCAGGAAGCAGAATCACGTATAAGGAAAACGGCTGGGGTGGGAGGGGAAGATCTCAGAATGAGAGAGGTCGGGGAGCAAGTCTTCTTGCACTGAAGGTCAGCTTCCGGAAGCAGTAAATTAAACACACTCACTCTCCTGTCAGGCTGTGCCCTGGGGGGTGGGGCTGGGGGACGAAGAAAGGGATGCCAGAAGAACTCTTCCAGAACCCTGGCTTTTGCTCAGGAGGGCGGGGGATAAGGAATCTGGCCATGTTTTCAGGAAGCAGCTAGGAAAACGCTTTAGGGGCTCAAGGAAAGGAGAGCTCCCCACTCCATCAGGTCGGGTCGGCGGGGGTCCCTCTCCTGGCTGCCTTGCTAGTGTCCTACAGAGAACCCGGAGCTCCCGAAGACAACGTGGTGGGTTAAGTGGCCTGGGCCTGCGGATGGGCACTTCTGCAAAGCGTCTGAACAGGGTGCAGCCCCCAGCACCGAGATAGGAATTCGGCTTAGGGACGAGACATGGATGGGGACGCCAAAAAGGGAGAGGGTGCTGCGTGGGGGTGGGGGTGGGGGGTGGGTGGTGCTTGCTTTCTCCATACAGTCCCAAGGGAAGCTGTGTATTGTTTAAAAACCTCCCAGGCTGCTGGGCAATGCTGGACGGGCCCTGTAGCCTTCAGGCACCCGCTCCACCTAAGCTCCCAGCCTCCCCGCTGCCCCCGCGCTCTGTACCCCTCTGCCAGGAGTCTCAGCCACCATTTACTGAGTGCTCCCCCCGCCACCCCGTTCACCAGGCATTCTCCATTCACTTCATCTTTCCAGCCACCCTCGGAGTCGGTACTGACACTCCCATCTTACCAGTGAAGAAAGTCAGGCAGGAAAAAAAAAAAAAAAAGAGAGAGAAACAGGAAAAAGAAAAGAAAGGAAGGTGAATGGATTTGCCTAAGTGATCGCTGTCTGGCCACTGATGGGGTCAGAACGTGGGCCCTTCACCACTCCCCATATACTGGGCACATACTCTACAAGTCACACCTTCGACTAAACTAATGGCCCAAACTATGTGCTGTTCTCTGTGCATGGGCTGGGGGGCTCCTGCTCTGTTGGCCCGGAAGGTCCACCCCCACATCCCCACCTTCCGGTCCTCTTGGAGGATGCTTTTCTCACTGCATGCAAGCAGGCCGCCCCCAGGTTCCCGGGGCTGTGGGCACACCCATCCATCCCAGCACCCAGCGACACTGCATTTTCCCCTAAGCTCCTACTTTAAGTCTGTGGTGACCACGTGGGGCAGGGGGAATGGTGGTGCAAGCAGAGACCACACCTGATTTTAGCTTCTGGTCCCAGTGTAGGGCCTGATGCCAGGCACCTGCCACTTGCCGAGGGCATGCTCAGGGAATGGGCAGACGCTGTAAGACCTGGGGACACGGACTGTTTCCCACCAGCAACTTTCCAAGTTGTCTTCCATGTCCGGAATTCATTTATTCACTCAACAAATATTTGAGAGCTTTCCCTGTGCTTGTAGAACTAAGCACCCCTCTTCCTCGCACGGATTAGCTCCTGAAGACCACCTGCTTTCCCTGTCACATTGTCCTCTCTGTCTTCAGACCGGCAGGAGCAATGAAGACTCCTCCTCGAGCTTCGAATCCCTCCAACTCCCCATCCTGGAACAGGAGGAGGAAGAGTCTGCTTTTAAGAACTCCTGTGATTAGGTTTTGGGCCCATCGGATAAGCCAGGATAATCTCCCTGTTTCAAGGTCTGTGATTATAGCTGCAAAGTCTCTTCTGCCACATAATATCACAGAATCACAGGCTCCAAAGATTAGGGTATGGGCATCTTTAGGGGCCCCTTCTGGCTACCGCAACAGGCAGCAGTTGAATAATCAAAAATGTCTATTTTCTAACATTGATGAAAAGTGCGGGGGCACGTGGGTGGCTCAGTTGGTTAAGTGACTGCCTGTGGTTCAGGTCATGATCCTGGAGTCCCAGGATGGAGTCCCGTATTAGGCTCTCTGCTCTGTGGGGAGTCTGCTTCTCCCTCTGACCCTCCCTCCTCTTGTGTTCTCTTTCAAATAAATAAATAAAATCTTAAAAAAAAAAAAAAAAAGAAAAGTTCAATGAAGAAAGCAAATCCTTTGGAGAAGATGGCCAAGTAAGCCCATTGAGGGGAGAGGACAACTGAGCTGAGCCCGGGAGGTGGTAACGGGAAGAGCGGTCCAGGCAGGGGGCCCAGGCCCGGCGGTGAGAATGCATCTGGGCCACAGTCAGGAGGCTGGTGTGGCTGAAAGAATGTGCAAGGAAGCCTAGGGACCAGGGGCCTGGAGCTGTAGCCACGAGCGGCCCAGGCCAACTCCCTTCCAGAGATGCCACACTTTGCCACGATTTCCCTCTGGGCTAGTGGATCTCTACAAACCCTAGACCTCAGGCAGGAGAATGGGACCAGGTATGTGGCTCCCAAGCATGTTGATGTGAGGCACAGCTCCAAGGGCACGGAGGGAAGAATCTGACAGCATTCTGAAACGGCACACTCGAAGGCTCTGATTTGAGCATCACCAGATTTTAGGGGCGGGGCCAGATGCCACAGGGTCAGGAATGGCACAGAGATGGGTTTATCAGCCAAAGCTTGGGGAAGGTCTGCTCGATGTCTCTGCCCAGGGAGGGTGGGGCAGGACCACGTGAGAGCAACATGAACATCCATCTCCAGTCCTGCTCGGGACCTTGGCTATGCTTGCTGTTCTTTCTGGAATCCTGTTCTAGATCTCAGCATGGATGCTGATTTCGAGGTCTGCAGCTCACATGCCGTCCTCTTGGAGAACCCTTCCCCAGACAAACGGCTCTTTCTAGAAGAATCCAATTCCCTCCTAGGCTTCCCAGCACACACATTATGTCAGGACTTCTCAAACTCAGAGGTGTCGACGTTTTAAGCTGGACGTTCTTTGTTACAGGGGATCCGCCCGTGCACTGTGGGGTGTTTGACTATACTCCTGGCTTTTACCCTGTAAGTGCCAGAAGCATCTCCCTCACTGTGACCACCAGATAGGTCTCCGAACACTGTCGATGTACCCTTGGGAGCCAAATATCCCTGCTGATAGCCGCTGCTCTAGGTTACTGTTTCCAAAACACTTGCCATCCTCCCAAGTTATCCATTTCATTCAACAACAATACTTATGCAACGCCTAATATACGCCAGGCATGATTCTAGGGACGGGAGATAAAGCAAGCAAATTAATAGACAGAAATTACTACCCTTGAGGAACTTGAATCCTCATGGAAAGAGACAGAAAATTAAAAAGAAAATGAGGGACATTATCGCAGGTCAGATGGCAATTACCACTACTGAGAAGCTAAGGCAGGGAGAGGTGGTGGAGCTGGAGAGGCCCCCAGGCTGAAACAGGTGTTCTCAAGGAGCAGCAGAGAAGGCAGAATGGCTGGAGCTGGTCGGGTTCAGGGGCACCCCAGCATGTGAGATGGGGACTGCTTCTCTCCCACAATAAGAGACGACCCCCCACAAACAGGGCTCCTTTTGGTCTTGGTCTGTGGTATCTCTTGGACCTAGAACACTGCCTGGCAGGTCACAGCTGCTGGGAGTCTATGGACGATGTGACCAGTGAATGAACAAATGGGACAGTTGGGGCTGGGGAGGGAGGGTTCAGGCCCAGATCTCTGCAACGGACAAAAGACAGGGTTACTATCAAAAGATGCTCAAGGGCCACACTTGTGGCCCTTGAGACAGGCCCTGTCTTTTGTCTGGGCCTTCCCTCTTTGGGAACCTTAAATATCAAAGGAAAGCACTAATATTTGACATTTATCGTTCCAGAGATCGCCCCATGCACTTTATAAAATATAATCTCATTTTGTCCTCAAAGCAATCCTGTGAAGTGGGGACTCTTCAAATTCCTGATATGACAAATAAAGATTGTTAGCCGCCCGGATATCATGGAGCTAGAACCCGAGGGAGCAGGCACTCAAACCCATGACTGTTTATCTCCAGAACATACTGTCTTTTAAAAGGAAAAATGAAACAGGAGCTCCAGGAGCACAGGGTGGAAGGAGGCCGGACACTTGCAGTCCCTTAGTCCACTTTTTAAGTAGTGATGAAAGGCAGCTATTCCTACAGACTGAGTGCTGACTACATGCCAAACCTCGTCTTCTATTATGTTCTGTGCTTCTCCCCCCTGCGTCCTCTGTGAGTTAGACCTGGCCCTCCCTGTCTCATATATGAATGGAGGCTCAGAGAATCAGCAACATGCAGGAAACTGAGGGGGGTAAGACCCCAGAAGAGAGTCTGGGACGTACTGTTCACTTCCTTTCACTTCGGCATCTATGCGGTTATTGGGTAGAAGAGGGTGTGGATTTCTGCTGGGAACTTAGACGGCAGAAGCAAGGCCAGAGGAGATTCTGGTTCAGGATATAAGTGGGTAAGCTCTGGGTAACTCCACTGAACCTTAGGAGAAGGGTAAGTGGAGAGAAGCAGCTGGAGGCAGGATGAATACACAGACGTCCGGCCTGCCGAACTCCCTCCCAGCAGGGAGCATGGTCTTCTTCAATGACACCGACCTTGAGGGAGATCTTGAGCAGGTCATGGCTTTGCATTGAGGTCCATCTGCTCAACATCTGCAATGCCTTGAACGCATGGTTCTCTGGGGCGGGGGGGGCAGGACCTCTTCCCAGGACAGGCTACCCCCATGAAGAATATTCCCACATCCCACATGTCCCCCTGGGCATCTGTATGATGGCTGCATATAGATGTTCTCATTATCTGAGCCTGGAACAACTACTACTTACAGAAACAAAACTAAGTGCTGGTTTTGCATGGTTTTAGTGGTCACTGAGCCTGGAATACACATCAAGGCAAGAGGATACTTCTTACTCTTTGATCAACTGCCAAGAGATGTGTACCACTCTGGGAAAGCACCTCACAGACAGCACACGGCACTGGTAGAATCTAGGTCCCATTTTGCATTGGCAACATCACACTGAAGATGATTCTACCCTGAAAATAGGCACGGAAGCCCCAGATTGCTCCATTGGCTCATCACTGCCGCCAAGCCTCAACCATTACAGATGAAGTTAGTATTATTTTATAGTAAATTAATTTCCTTTATTTCTTCTTTAAATTATAGCCAGGGCACTATATTGATTTTTTTTGAAATTATATTTGTAGACAGTGCAATATAGGTAACCCTTGAATTTTATTCCATGATTGTAAAAAAGGCATTCAAAACATTTGTTACAAAAATGAGGCAAGGGCCCCTGGCAGAATGAACAGAAGGCATTTTCATTATTTTTGTGGATGACCTGAAGTTGAGGACTCAAATGAAGTCAAATAAAATGGGACAGAGATTGGTCTAAATCAGATAAAACTCGACCAGAGATAAATATAAAACCTGAGCTTTAGGGTCAATAAATCTACAGCAGAGGCACAGAATGGGGAACCTTTGGCTGAGCAGTCATTCAGGGCGCTTTTCAGCTGAACTCAAGTTCAATTTGAGCCTGATGAGCAAATGGCAATGAAAGTGTACCGGGAGACCGCTTCTCAAACTTCAGCATGCATCAGAACCATGCAGGGAGCATGGCTCAAGATTTTACTTATTTGTCAGAGAGACAGAGCACAGACGCACAAGCAGGGGGAGCAGCAGAGAGAGGGAGAAGCAGGCTTCCCGCTGAGCAGGGAGTCTGCTACGGGGCTCGTTCCCAGGACCCTGGGCTCATGACCTGAGCCAAAGGCAGACACACAACCCAATGAGCCACCCAGATGCCCCAAAGGAGCATGTTGAAAGTAACATTGAGCTGGCCTCACCTCCAGAGATGTGGATGCACTTTCTCTGGGTTAGGGCCTAAAGCTGATGTTCTAAGTAGACATTCTGAAGGATTCAGAAGAGTGGACTGAGAGTGCAGCTGGAGGCATGAACCTCTGACGGTCTGATATCATCCAGAGCATATCGTTCAGGTCAGAGCCTCGCCCCCACAGAGCAAAGCCGGAGCTACCCAGAAATGGCCAACCAATCAGGATGGCGGAAGGTCATCCACACAATCCCCTCATTCGGGAAGAAGGTTTTGGAGGGCTGGTGACTGGCTTCGGACATGCAATGACACACAGGATGTTGACTTAGAAGGTGCAGTAAGAACAGGTCTCCATCCTTACACAAATACTGTACAAAGCCGTGAGGGAACCATTCCTCGAATGCCAAGCATCTTTCTCTGGGCTTATTCTACAAACTCTATTTCAGCTCTTCTGTGACACGCGCTTGGGATACAGAGCTCAAAAAGTGATAATCCCTGTCCCCAGAATTGGTGCAGGAGGTATTTTTTCCCCCCTCGCCTTCAACTTATTCCCATCGCTCTAGGATGGAGCGAGAGTGGGAGATGCTGCTGGGTTGGACAGCGTCCCTTACTCTCGGACGTTCCGATATGCAATTGAAGCTCCAAGAGAAGGATACAGGGTGTGGATTTCTCAACGTTATCGGTCCACAGTTTCTAAAGACATAGCAACATCTCTTGCAATGCCTTATGGAATCAGTCTAGAAAATGCTGGTCTGGGTTTATTGCAAGGTTGGCATTCAACTCTGAATCTCGATCATTCCAGGGACTCAAGTCACACTAAGTTCATTTGTGGGATATGTAAACTCTTCTCGATGAAACTACAATCTTCTTAAAGGAAGGTTCTTGGTAGCACTCATTTAAAAAAAATCTTTTTCTACCCGGAATGTAGGCATCAGGAGCAGGTGCTGAATGAATGAACTACGCCTAAAGCTAGTTTCTCCGGATGCAGTTATTACAGACAGAAATCATCCAGGGACGATATTCCTTTAGAATATCATAAACAGTTCTTGGTTCTTGGGCCAAGAGACAAGGAAGGTTCTGGGAAATGGACGGACTTGCCTAGGGCTGCAGAAAACTGGATGTCAGGGGCACAGCAAAGGGTCAGCTTGCATCCCACACTTGTGGTCAGCTCACGAGAGCTGTGTGTTTAGCAGTTCTCTGGCAAATGGCCAGATGTAGGCTCCCTTTGAATCCCTGCCACGGAATCGCCATAGCGTCTGGCTTCTCCTTCTCCACTTTCCTCCAGCCTCAGAGGTGAGTCAGTCCTTGAATGTCCCCATTTTATTGTTCTGTGGATAAGGATTCCTAGAGAAATCCTTCCTCCCTCCCTGGAGAGGCAGGTCTCCATCTGTCAGTCTCTGGCCTACTTTGGAGACTGAAAGGAATGGGATACATTTTATTTTTAAACAGTTTCTTAAACCACATCCTCTGGTTAATATGATGTCCTTCAATTTGGGGAGGACGCATCTCCTCCTTGAGTAACCTTTGGGATTGTACGTGAACACACCTCTCTGTAAGGCAGCCATCTCCTTTCCCCTGGCTTGCCTTCCCTTACCCCATCATCTCTGGTCACCTGCTACCTGTAGCTTTCCTTCCCCTTCTCTTCTTGGCTGGTGTTTGTTTTTAAGATTTTCACCATCAGCGCAGGAACTGAAGTGGTCTGAATCTTAATGAGGCCTGTCATAAACTTGTTTAAAAAAAAAAAAAAGTCTTGCAAACTGCTGAATGCTGGTGAATGACAGCTTCCTACACCTAGATGATGGATGAACAGAGTGGTTGGGAATGTTCCCATCTCCGAGCAAGGCTGGGGGAGGTGCCCCTTAATTCCACCTGAACGCTTATGGTGAGGGCCCTGAGCCGGGCTGTGGCTTTAGCAGTTCTGTGAAGATGGAATTAAGTCGTCCACAGCTCAGGTAAGAAGGGAGGGGCCCGGGTAGAAGACTGCGAGCAGATCTTCTCTAATCTTTAAGGCCCTGTGGGCTTTGTGCTAGCGGACGGGGAAGGAAAACCAGGAAGAGGAAGGAGGAAGCTGGCTGGCTGTTTCCAGGGGAATGTCTACCATGCAAGACAATTCAACGCATTAATGACGATAATGCAGAGTCAAGCATCTGCTCTCATGACTGGTGGGTGCAGCTGAACTTGATAAATGGGGACGAATCTAAATTACTTGCAAACAGTTGCCCAGCCAAGCTGTGGTCGGGAAGAGAAATAAATGCCACAACCACCTTCCTAATGCACGTTGGTCTATCAGGCTCTTGAGGAGCCTCCACCAAAGGGCCAGGGCCTTTGGTCCCTTCACAGGGCCATTCTCCCTTCACAGAAAGAAATCCAAGGCTCAGAGAGCTGGAGTAGTTGTCCAAAAGGTACAAAACCGAAAAGGGATCCAGTTGCCTCTTGAAGGCAGATTTTTCAACTCAAACATTTTATGCCTTTTTTTTTCCCTGGAGATTTTTAAAGTAAAACACAGTCAGGAAGCTGATATAGGAAGTAAAAATCATCACTTTTTCTAAAATAATATGAAAAAGCAACCTTTTCCAGATATGGGAAAACGAGAAAAAGTGCTAGGTGGCTGCATTACATTTAAGGGAAAGCAAAGCTTAGTGTTTTGTTCTGGTTTTTTTTCTGACCTGAGGGCTTTGGAGACCTTAGCCAACTTCATATGACCACCGTTTTTAGAGCAGAGAGTGGATTCCATTCCCTGAGAGGATGGGTGGCAGAAAAAACCCAAGAGGACAGAGACGGAGGTAAACTGTGCCCTTGTTTTGTGGCTATAAAGGCTGGCTTGTTGACCTACTTATCTTGTTAATCCCCCCATCCTAGGCTCGTTATCTTATCATACAAGGCAGAGAACGTGGAGGTGAACTCAAGGAGGTAAACCACCTTGGCTAAACCTATGTGGACATTTTGTGGCTGAATGGCGATTCCAGCATGTGGATCTACTAGCGTCTGCCCACCCCAAGCTGAAGGCTCAGTGTGGGGCTTCACTGGACAGACCCCTTCTCGGAGGCCTGCTGCGTGCTGGGATTTAGGGCAAGCAGGCGCCCTCTCCGCAGAGTGCTCAATTTCCACAAGAATCTAAGTGTTGCATGACTCATGCGCCGACGTGTGGTACAATTCTGAGTCTTAAAATAACAAATCCCTATCACGAAAGCCAGTGCATTCTGATGTCGCATAAATCCTTTTATAATGATCACTTGGTGTCACTGGCTTATTTAAATGGACACATCATTTCTAACAGGGCTATCCTCATCGGCTCTGCACTTTAAGTACCAGCGGACAAGGGAAGTAACTCACTGCCTTTGGCATTGCACGTGGGGACTGGAGGTGGTTTAGATCCTTGTCTGTCTCCTGACCTCGTGCTGAAGTCAAATGGGAGAGGCAGGAGGGGACGTGTCATTTTTGACATAATAAATTCCCCGCGTGCCCCCTTTCTCTTTTGCCTGCAAACCCAGACTGACGACCAGTGTGTTTGGTTTATGCAGAAAACCATAACCCCGATGTCTCGAGCAGGGTATCTGCGTGACGTTGTCTATTATTCTGGGAGGAAGACAGACTCAACACACACCAGGGTTTACCTGAGATTTCCCTTCTCCCACCCAACAAACATGGGATCTCCAGCTTTGCAGGAGCCTGGAGGAGATGTGTTAGGAATCCCAGCTTTGCCAAAAGATAAACATGGCCTGATAATTCGCTGCCCAAAGGAAAGTATGGGGTCAGTGGGGGGAGGGCACATCTTATTGGCCCCGCAGTGGGTTCCTAAAGGTCCAGCCTCAAATGCACCGAGAAAGCCCCCAGGAGGATTTGCTGGGAGATGAAACAGTCCCACCTTTCAGAGCAGACCGTTCTGTTCCAGAAACATCCTGGAGGCTTTCTTAGGGGGCCAAATCCCAGGCCCCTCTCCAGATGCTTCAAAGACAGAGTCCACGTTTGAAGGTATTCTTGATCCTGAAACCACTGAAGTTCAAGCGAGGGAGGTTAGTCATGAACAAGGCAGCCTCCTTACTGATCAGACTAGAGCCTCAACCTTTCTCAGTGTGAGTTTCCGGTGTTCAAACTAGAGATAAGAATAGCACCTGCCTGGTGGGTTAGTGAGAAGATCAAACAAGATTAACATCCAGAAAGCTCCCGGTGCCGACTTGGCTGGGACGCGGAGACACTGCCTTAGCCATTATTAAAATACGTCTAGACCAGCTAACGGAGAGCCGCTGCTCAGAGCCGCCTGGCTCCTCTCGGGGGCTGCTCAGACTTCTCACCGTCCAGCAACTCAAGCGTTAGTGCCCAGCATAGCTGGTGGCCCTGGGGGCGCTTCCAGGAGGTGGGTGGAAGGTTGCTGGTTCAAATTCTTCCACAGCAACCCCTCCGGGCTGTTAAGTCTGGAAGGTGTCACAGGAAAAAATTCCATAGAGTGAGGCATGCCTGGGTGTTCTGGCAAATGTCAGCTAAGGCATGTCCCCCATCTCAAAGGATGGCCTTCATGGGGCTCCCTGACTGGCATCTGTCTGGCTCCTCAGGACATTGACTTTGAACCTTTTTTTTCTTATCCTCCTCCAGCTTTGAACCCACTATGACCCCATGTCTGAACTCTCACCTCTGGAAGCCTGACTGTCTTCCATTTTTCCTTTGGCCTCTGGAGGCCCTGTATTTGCGCCTGAACTCTCTGGAGTCTTACCCTCAGCTCTCAGCATTGACTTTAGGCTGGCCTTAGGCTCCAGAACCCTATGGGTGGCACCATCCCCGGACACCCGCCCCACCCCAGGACAGCTGGTCTCAGATGCCAGGTTCCAGTCCTTCTGGGCCTGACCAAACCTACTGCTCCCTGAGCTCCAAGTTCCAGTCCCGACACAGACCACACGTCTGCATCCTTTGAGAACAGGCTGCCAAAGCAGTGGCAAAGAGGGATGAAGGGGAAAGCGCAGAAGGATCCAGAAGCACAGTGAAAACCAAACACTGGCAGGCCAGAGCTTAAGGAGAGGGAGGCCGCACTTGTTTCTTATCGATATGCTCTATGAGGTCATGGGTTGTATGTGGCCCACGTGGCGCAGGGTCTAGGACACCCTAACTACTCCAGACACAGTTGCTGAGTACGGAATGAATGAATGAATGAATGAATGATATCATTAACAGAGATGCTTTTGCCACTGAGATATTAGCAGAAGTTACGTCACTTCTGACCAGAGACTTTCAGAGTCAACAGGACATCTGCTACTTTCCCCCCTGTACAAGAAGTTTGAATCCAGATGAATCCTGAATGCCTACGGTGAGCACAGACAAGCGAGCCTAACACGGACACGGAATGTGAGGAAAATAAATTTCTGTGGTGCTGAGAAGCAGAAACATCTGACAAAGAACAGAGCAGTTCTTTGTCACGACAGAACCATCTCTGTATCAGGAGGGCCAAGGAACCTACAGGTCATGTTCCTAAAAAAGCCCAACGGGATCTAGGTCTGAAGGTCAGTCAGGAGAAAGGCTTTTTGGTGAGACTGCCACTGCCAGCTAGGGTCTGACAGCTTTGTGCTTGTAGGTGCGGCTCTAAGAAAGAACTGGAAGGTCAGTCACGTATGTACCGTCCGCTGCAGAATCCAGGCAGCCAGGTGGCCTCCTCCTGTGCTTTGCCTGCCTCCTCCCTCAGAGGAAGAAGCACTGAGCCCTCATGTCACCTTCCAAAACACCCGCCACGCATGCACCACACTCACGATTTACCTGTGTTGTAGCCCCTTCCGAGTGCAGGCCAAGGGCGGTGATTTTTCCACAGGTTTCCCAGGTACCAGTCACTCTGGTTCTCGACCAAGCCCAGGACCTGCTGACCTGGAAAGTATAGAGAAAGCAAAGGTCTTAGAGGAAGCCAGGCTGCGTGTGCTGGTGAGCGCCGAGCTGGAGATACGGTCATGGCGGGTCATCACCACCATGGCTTTCGTTAGCAAGTGCCAGGCCCCGATCTCCGTGCTTCGCTTGTAGGACCGTCTTTACTTCTCACACTTGGCCAGCCCCGCCACCTGGAGGCCGCTCAGGGTAGCTAATTACCTTGCCCAAGGTCACCCAGTTTCTCTGCGATCAAGCCAGAAGCCCCAACCGACCAGGCAAGCATTGGTCCAACTATCCCTTAAGTTAAGCAACGCGTCTGTCCTGACTGGCACACTTCAAATTCCAGCTGCAAGAGTCCCCACCAGACGCTAGTTCGCTGGCTTTCTGGACTTCCGCAGAGATCACCTGCTGCCAACAGAGGGAAAACGTGCCCTTGGTGCGGGAGATCGAGGCTCACAGACAGGAGCCCCCGTCCGGCTGCAGCTCCCCCCGCCCCCCCCCAGCTTTCTTCCTCTCATACCCACTTGATCTTGAGCTGCGTGTCTGGTGCACCAGGGCCAACAGCACAGATGAACCAGGCCTCTTAGTAACTCAGCATCATAGGTGAGTCGGTCTTCCTCTCCAGCTCTTAGAGCATTCCGCTCCTAGGACCCCAGGCCTTCTACGTGGGGCCAGCAGGGCCTCAGCTCCCGCTGCTTTCCACAAGGCAACCCTACCACGCCACTTGCAGAAGACATTCCCTTGGACCAACAATCAACCATTTTAGAGACTAGGAACCCGAGGTTCACCAGGACTGTGATCTGCACGATTATGGGGGAGCCGACACATAGTTCAGTATTTGTCTGACGCCCAGATTCCTTCCACTATCTCGGTGCAGTCTCGCTTACCTTTACTACAAGTGTTGGAGGCAGGAATAAAAAAAAAAAAAAACAAACACATGGTATAGGGAAAGAAACTGAGGTGTGGACAGTCTAACTTGCAAAGTGCCCCATGACTCATCATCACTGTCTTCTGCAGTTAACCGATGCCTTCTGGGGCTAAAATCTTTGTATGATTGGCCAATCTGAGAAATACAGACCTTTCTGACCAAAGGAAAGCCCAGCAACGTGTTAAGAAAAACAGAGTGGTTCTCCTGGTACCCCACGTTGCGTGATACAGAACCTCCCTGGTGTGATGACAGCTCCCTGAAATGATGCTGTGGGTCCGGTGTAATTTATTGGATCAATTGATCGAGCTCCTATCTAAATCATCACCCCAGCACAAATACATAAATTAGACGCATGGGAAAAATACCACCACCCACTTTGTCATTGTATATGATCACATCCGCACCGCGCAGCGTCCCTCAGAAAAACCCGTCACCAACTCAGGACCGGCAAGAGCGGCTCAATTCCACCGCGACAAGCTCGCGATGCTCACAGAACACAGTGAGATCTGAAAGGCAGGTTGCCCTCAGCTGAGAAAGCCGTGTGCTGTGTCTGGAGGCTGGGACCTCATTCGCGAGCTCACGTGATGATCTTTGCACGGACGCTGTGTGTGTGGGGGGGGGGCGGGGGGACAGAGGGCGGCAGAGTCCTTGGGGGAGTTGGTTCACGATTACCAAGGACCCCGGGTTCGATATAATGGAGGGCACGACGTACTCAGAAATGACAAGAGGGAAATGGTCTTTCACTGAATTTAGGGGAAGGTCTTCAGCCACCTGAAAGTCCAAATTCTGTGTTCTGACGTTCCATGCATTATGTTTGACCCTGATCTACTTCCTCAGAAGCTTTCTCTACGTAGCCACACGTCATTCCTGCCACAAGAAAATGCACAGTTCGGTTGTCTGCCTTCTCCCTTATGGCTCTTGCTCCTACGGCTCTTGCTTGGCAGGAAGTGCCCTTACCCTCGGCCAATTCCCCCTGGAATCCCTTCCAGCGTGTCTCCAGCCCGAAGCCAGCTATGAACACCCCTGAGTGTGAACCTTTCCTTTGGCTCACCCCTGAGGCGGGAGACGGTTCTACCTAGCACTCCTGGCACTTTTGGCCATCAGCTGACTTACGCCCCATCAAGGACAGACGGGTGACACGCAGGCACACCCACACCACATGCGTAAAAATATCCCCCCCTCCACCAGTCCAAGGGCAAGGACTGCGTATCAATGCTATAAATGTCTGCTAAGTCCATGACATCTGGTGGGTAACCCTCCCCCGACTCGGAGCCCCATAACACTAGTGTGTGTGTTAGTATCGCCGCATTTTCAAAGCTGCAGAGCATCTGCCCTCCCCTTATTCACCAAGATCCACACGTTCTTCCAGAATTCTTATTTAGAAGTGTCAAGGCATGAGAGAATTAACAGAGGATACGAACCCCCCATTCCCAGATACTGAACCAATTTATTGGTAAAAAAACAAAAGCAAAACAAAACAAAACAAAAGAGCAAAATGTCATCTATTATTGCAAGTCAGAGGACTTACTGTAGGTATTCATCATGCCAAAACCCCAACCACAGCTCAGTAAAGTTCTAGAAGGACCTAACTGTTGTCCTTGATGACGCCCAAAGAAACCCTTGTGGATGGGGCCTGCTCTCTTTCCGAGGCTTCCGGATGAGCCCGGATGATGCTAGTTACGTAGCCACCACTTACACAGCACTCCATACATTCCAGCCCCTGACGCACCAAACGGGGCAGGGGCTTCACAAGCCCACTTGCAAAACCCAGCTACCATTTTAACCATTGACAGAGCAGCTAATGGATCTGTCTAAAAAAGCAAAGCAAAGGCTTGGAAGCTGTTTACCAATTTGCATTTCCTCAACCAACGGGTACTAAAATTACCACTATCCTGTTGCTAATGAAGGATTTTTTTAATTAATTAATTTATTTTTTCAGCAAAACAGTGTTCATTGTTTTTGCACCACACCCAGTGCTCCATGCAGTACGTGCCCTCCCTATTACCCACCACCTGGTTCCCCAACCTCCCGCCCCTTCAAAACCCTCAGGTTGTTTTTCAGAGTCCATAGTCTCTCATGGTTCATCTCCCCTTCCAATTTCCCTCAACTCCCTTCTCCTCTCCATCTCCCCATGTCCTCCATGTTATTTGTTATGCTCCACAAATAAGTGAGACCATGTGATACTTGACTCTCTCTGCTTGACTTATTTCACTCAGCATAATCACTTCCAGTCCCGTCCATGTTGCTACAAAAGTTGGGTATTCATCCTTTCTTTCTTTTTTTTTTTTTTTAATAAACATATGATGTATTTTTAGCCCCAGGGGTACAGGTCTGTGAATCACTAGGTTTACACACTTCACAGCACTCACCATAGCACATACCCTCCCCAATGTCCTTAACCCCCTCCCCCTCTCCCAACCCCACCTCCCCCCAGCAACCCCCAGTTTGTTTTGTGAGATTAAGAGTCATTTACGGTTTGTCTCCCTCCCAATCCCATCTTGTTTCATTTATTCTTCTCCTATCCCCCTAACCGAAGGATTTTTTTTTTTTAACCTTATAAGAGGGCTGGCATGTGCAAAAGAGTTGTTTGCAGCCAATCGTGAGCAATGCAGCCCAGGTGCAGACTGAGAGCAGAGGAGTTTGGAGAACACGACTTGAAGTTCACCATGCGTCTCACTCTTCCTTTGGAGACTGAGACCTTGAGCTCAAACTTCAGCAGAGCAGCGGGCGTACTGGTGCGTCCAGGAGCTGTCACTCCCCCTCTGCAGTTTCCCGGAAGGGTGAGGAAAATGCCAGACCCGCCAGACAGAGCTGAGTGGGAGGAGGTGTTGATCTTGGTGAACGAGGGGAGAGCAAAATGCTCTTTCCGAAGGTTCCAGGTGAGCCCGGAGGATGCTGGTTAAGAACAGCTATCACTCATACAGCACTCGACACCTTTCAGCCCCTGGCAGATGGAATAGAATTCCGGCCATTGGGTCTAGACATCTGCATCACCAAAGAGCCAGGTAATTGGAAAGCACTTTGAAGTCAGAGAATTATTGATCCAGGTCTGGAAGCTCTGTCCCTGTAGGAGGTGAGGCTCATTGTGGGGTTTCCTAGCACACAATAAGCTATGGTGGCATCTAAATCTTGCCCACAGACCAGCAGAACTCAGTGGCAGCCTCCTGTGCTCTACTTCTTGAGGAGAGAGAAGTGATAAAGAGAAGGAAGGCCAGAGCCGAACTGTCCAGGTTCAAATCCCGGCTCCTCCGCTTCTTAGCTGTGTGACCTCAAACAAGTTACCTAACCTCTCAGTGCCTATGAGTTCATTCCCTTATAAAGGGAACTTAAAACACAGGACATACCTTGGCATTAACTTTTTTCTCTTGAGGCACAAGTTAATTTTGTGTTTTGTGCTTATTCAAATGTTACCACTAACAACGCCTGGAAAACCAGTACGATGCGGAGTAGGTATTTGCTCTTATCATTACACCCAGGATCCTCCAGCCCCACTTCTGCCCCATCGGCCTGGATTCAGGCATCTGTGGCTTTACCCATCTCCCCGGCTCCTTTCTTAGCTGACCCGGTCCTTATTCTGCCTAGACGCTGCTTTAGTTTCACATGGGCGGAGGGTCGGCTGTGTCAGAGGCCACACAACAGACTACGGAATCAAAGACAAATAAAACACGGCCGTTGCTGCAGAGGCGGCTGGAAGAGGAGGAAGATAAACAATTAGGAAGCAGCATGGTCATCGTGGTGGCAGAAATACTGAGAAGTCGGAGGAACAGAGGACAGGGAATCACGGAGGCTGGGGATGGTGGGGGATGGCGGGGGATGCCGGCTGGGTACTTCCCGAGTTGCTTATTGTCTCTTTGGTGCACGATGACGGCCTCCACCTGCCCCGTCCACACAGCCCTCCACACTCCCAGGATTCCCTGAGAACAGTGCTGCTTCACAACACAACACCCTTCCAGGCAGAGGCCCCGCGGCTCCCTGGTGACAATCATCCTTTCCAGCCCCGCCAACCCCACCTCATAAGCCAGGTGGCATCTGGTGTCCAGTGGTCCACGTCTAAAGCTTTAGCCTGGACGATGAGAGCCCAGGAGGCCTGCCGTCCCATTAAGAGGTCACGTCTCAGGGGACTCCTCTCTGCGGGAGGTGCGGGGGAAGACACGGGCTGCTGGCGTGCTGCCTCCCTCGGCACTCCGCACCGTCTCGTCTTCTTAGGAGTTATTACAATAAAACACCGTGACTAACAGAAAAGGCTTTGTCATTGTTTTCTGCGCGGCCCTGTGGTTATGATTAAGTGCGCCGTTCCCCGTCTTCCTTACTCCAGGCACAAGTTAACTTATGAAAATGAAGCTGTCTTCTTTGCTTATTCATACATCACCACTAACAGCCCGACAAGAGCGAACAAGCTTGCTATTCTGCTGGGGCCCTGGTGTTGGTGTCACCGGCCCGCAGACGGATGGCTCCAGGCTGGGAACTCCCCTCACTCCCTCCCTCCGCGGCTTCGGGCTCCAGGCAGAGCTCTCTTCAGGAGGTGAGGCCCCAGGAGCAAGGCATGGTGACGCTTCCACGGGGCACGAGGGGCATGGACAGGCCAGACCAGGCCACCAGATGGGAGGCAAGGCAGGATGGCAAATTGGAAGGGCAAAGGGATTGCAGCCCAGGCTGAGGAAGGTTCCAGCCCCAGTTCTGCAGGGCTTGGCCAGGGTCTGACTTTTTCTGAGCCTTTTTTTTTTTTAAACTGTAAAAAGGCAAGAACAGAATCCATCTCCCGTCTCCAAGAACAGATGTGCAGATCACCCGACACAGCTCGAGTGCATGGGTCCTGGTAGGTGCTCACCTGAGGCACTGCCCTTTCCCCACCTCCAATAGTGATGGTCACTTTGTGCGTGGTGTCTGAGACATCCCAGCAAATGTGGTATTACCACCCCGCCCTGTTCTGCTGGCCATAGCCCCAACACCCCCCACCCCCCCGGCCTTTCTGAAGCCATCAGCTTCTGTGACACCAGTCTCTTGGCTGTTTTCCCCCCTCTGAACATTCTTTCCCTGCCTCCCCTTAATGCTGGTGCTCCCCAACTCCCGTCCTTAGCTCCCTTTTCTTCTTCTTCAACAGTCTCTCCCTGGATGACAGGATCTACTCCAGTGGCCTCAAAAAATACCACGGACAGGAAGTCAATGCCCCACGTCCAGCCCAGGTCAGCCGACTTCCCAGAGCTTCTACTCTTAAATCCTTGCTCTCCACATCCTTGCCATAACCAAATCCCACTGATTTTATCTGCTGTTTCTCAAACCCGTCCTCTGCCCTGCTCAGTCAGCCCCTGAACCCATCTCCTTCCCAGATGGCTTGGCAGATCACACTGGATCACCTTTCCCTCCGGGGAGCCTTGCCATTCCATT
The DNA here is from genome assembly GCF_922984935.1 of Meles meles. Lineage (NCBI taxonomy): Eukaryota > Metazoa > Chordata > Mammalia > Carnivora > Mustelidae > Meles > Meles meles. The sequence goes on along the minus strand of NC_060072.1, from coordinate 13,730,784 downwards.
CTGCCTATGCAGAGATACTTTGAAAGTGCAAATCTGATCATTTTGCTTCCTTGATTTTAAAAAGCCTAATGCTCCAGGGCCCAGCAGAGTGTGGATGGATGGATACAAAATAAGTATTATCTATCATCGACCATCCCCGCCCATCTGGAGCCGGTAAACTCTTTCTGAATGGGATGGAAATGGATGCTTACAGGTTAACTTCTCCAGGTAAACACCAGGAACAGGTAGTTATAGCTCTGATCACAGATGCTCCCGGGGCTGCCTCCTTATCCCCACCCCCAGGAAAGCCCCTCAATGCACAGTCTGCCAACCACTGCTGCATATGAAATCAGTTCTGCTCACACCAGCAGGGGAATATTAAAATGTTATAACCAGGGGCTGTCCGGAGTATCAGCAGAGAAAGCAACATGACTTTCCAACCTCACATTTATTCTAATAAGCTACTTTAAAATAGGAAAGTCTTTAATAGTACCATTCAGGGCATGTCTGGGTGTAGGATGGCTAAAAATAAGGAAAACATATAGGATCACATTACCGTCTACTCATCATCCTTTAAGAACTGCTGCGCACCCGCCCCGGGTGCCCCCCGCCAGTGGGTGCAGAAGGATAAAGCATCTGCTTAGAAGATGCCACACAAAAGGGTATTTAAGCGTTTCTGAACCTGCACGTTTCACAGATCCTATGGCCTTAGTTCAGCTCTGCTAAATGCACTCGGGGATCACAGACACCCACTGGCACAGCGACGGTCCGAGGACTCACTCTGGGACCGCCTGCTCTTATAGGTGGAGCCCAGAGAAGGGGAGCATGGGGTTTAGGGACACACCACCCAATGCTGGGGCTGCCCCCAATTCTATGCTGGCTATGTTCTCCAACTTGACTGCCTTGTCTTCCCTGGAACGCGAATGGTAATTCTCACCTGGTTCAAATTCTAGCTCTCCTGCACTGGAATGGTAATCCTGGGTAAATTCTTTGTTCCTCAGTTCCCTCCCCTGGAAAATGGTAAAGGTTTTCTATTTCATGGGGCTCCACTGAGACCCTCAAGCAGGTTTCTGTGTCTCTCGTTCATACTGCATGGCCTTGAGTTGGAACCTATGTGCTCTAGTTAAAAAGGTCCTTCCGTCGACCAATTGGTTGCCTTGAGGGTGCGTGATGAAGCTTGATTCATTGTTCAGGCAACCCCGATCTCATTTAGAGATAAAGACCCCATCCTTGCTGACCTCATAGCTGAGGGATAATCCCTTCTAAGAGGAATTAGAATCTGTGTCACTCCAGAAGGTAGAATTAGGCTGAACGAGTGAAGATTGGAAGAAGATAGATTTTGCTTCTTAGAAGCAAGACTGTGAGAGTTCCATTAGAGTTCACCAAGACGGAAACAAGCTGCCTTTCACTGGCTGGTTCTGGAAGGGGCTGCACGATTCCGCCCTCATCAGACAGGTATACACCGTGACCCCACCGTGCAGGGGGGGTCCGTGCCAACCGCTGGAGACACGGCACTGCAGGAAACAGACCCAGTCCCCGCTGTCTGGATTTTATGATCTCTACAAAATGCTTCTCAAATGGGATCGCTATCATCTGCCAGGCCCTACCCCTAACCTCCCTGAAGCAGATTCTCCTGGGGGGAGGCCTGGGGATTTCTTGGCAAAGACACCCTCATTAATTCTCATGCATGACAGGTTTGGGGACCTTTGGAGAGGGAGGTCACTCAGCAGGCATGCTGGGGGAGGGGGATTTCTGCATCAGACTGGATGGCCTCAAAGCTCCCTTCTGACCCATCTGTGAGCGGTCTTTACTGTAAGCCCCAATGAGCTTCCTCAGCATCTCCCTCCTGCTGTACTGTCCACGGGCCCATTCCTCCTCCACCTGCGCTGTATCTCTGTGCACCCAGCTGCCCGGTGATGGGGGCCCCTGTTCCTCAGGGCAGCCCCCTTTTTGGGGGCACTTTGCCCAGGCACTGGGATATGAGCTCTCCGTGCCCTGTCTCTGAGTACCTTACAACCCAGGAGGTGAGCACTGTGTTTATCCGTATCGGTCGGAAGGGAAACCGAGGTTTAGAGAAGTCACATCACTTGTCAAGGACCAGTGGCTGGGACCACAGAGCCTGGGCTGTGTGCCCATCTCTCTGTGCAAAAGCTTGCATTTCCACACCTACACTCAGCGTTAGGAACAATCTGCAAGGCATCTCCCTCCCCAAGTGCCACCGCTGTGGTCAAGGCTCCAAAACAAGAGAGTGGGTAGAAAGTCTGGCCAAGGCGTATTTGACCCACACAGCTGTTCCTGCCCACACGGCCCAGAATCCTGCAGCATCTCTGATGTCCATCAGGTGCTCTGAGACTAATTTCCTTCAGCATCAATCCCAGGGCGCTGAGCTGAGAGCACTTCCTACCCAAGGGCATCTGGGGAGAACAGAAGGACAGCCCGAGGCTCAGCAAAGAGTCTACAATCCAATAAAGGTTCAGGTAATGATTCCATCTGCCAAGAAGTAAGAACAAGTCCCCCCCAGCCTCCGACCCTCTCAAGTCAGTCCCACATGGGCCCACATTAACTTAATTTACGGTTAAAAAACTCCTGCTCGATCTCAAATAATGATTTCTCTCTTCTTCCTTCCCTGATCTTTGGTCTTTGGAAATGGGAAAAACTAAAAAGGAACACGGGGCCAGCCATTGGGCTCTCTTCCAAGGCTGTTCTTATCACACTGATTCCCAGGATGCCTGGCTGCTGTCCCCTCTCAGACAATGCCTCGGCCAGGGAAGCAGAGCTGGCCGGGATCCAGCTACAACCTCCATCCAGGGACTCCTTGGATCTTCTGTGGAAAACACGACTTGTTGGCATCTTTCAGATACTTCATTTAGGGATGATCCTTTGGCTCATGAGTGACAGCACCTAGGAAAAATCATCTCACTCTTCCTAATGGGCCTGCAGGAAAAAGCACTTATCTGTAGGATTCTGAGGCCACCACAAAAGCTCTGGGTTTTCCAGTTATAGTTGACCCCTGAACAACATGGGTTTGAACATGCAAGTCCACTTACATGCGGATTTTTTTTATAAATACATACAGTATAGTAAATGTATTTTCTCTTCTGATTTTAACATTTCCTTTTCTCTAGTTTGCTTGCTTGTAAGAATACGGGATAGAATACATGTAACATACAAAAACACGTGCTAATCACTTATTCACATGATCAGTAATTCTTCCAGGCAATAAGTAGGTAAGTTTTGGGGGCCAAAGTTATATGTAGATTTTTCAACTGAGCGGGGTGGGGGAGGATGTTGGTCCCCCTAGCCCATCATTATTCAATTCAACCCCATCAAAAGTCAATTGTATTAACTGTGCAACCTGGACCAAAACTACTTGATTTTTGAGTTTTAGTTGTTATTTCTTTAAAATAGTGATCCGAAGGGGCACCCCAGTGTTTACAGCAGCAATGTCCACAATAGCCAAACTATGGAAAGAGCCCAGATGTCTACCGAAAGACAAATGGATAAAGATGTGGTGTGTGTGTGTGTGTGTGCACACGCACGCACATACACACACACACACACACACACACAATGGAATATTACTCAGCCATCAAAAGAATGAAATCTCACCATTTGCAATGACATGGATGGAACTAGAGGGTATTATGTTGAGTGAAGCAAGTCTCAGAGAAAGACAAATACTATATGATTTCACTCATATGTGGAACATAGGGGAAGGGAAGGAAAAGTAAGATAAAAACAAACTGAGGGTTGCCAGAGGGGAGGTGGATAAGGGGATGGGGAAACTGGGTGACGGGCACTAAGGAGGGCCCCTGATGGACCATGAGCACTGGGTGTTATATGCAACTGGTGAAACATTAAATTCTGCCCCTGAAACTAATACTACAACATATCTTAAATAAACTGAATTTTAATAAATAAAAATAAGAAAATAAAGTGGATGATGGTAAAAGTCATTCTGTTTCCATCATGTGGGGCTTTTTTTTATTGTACTTTTTTTCAGTAACATATAATTTATTATTTGTTTCTGGGGTACAGGTGTGTGATTCATCAGTCTTACACAATTCACAGCACTCACCATGGCACATGCCCTCCCCAATGTCCATCTCCCAGCCACCCCATCCCTCCCGCCCCCCTCCACTCCAGCAACCCTCAGTTTGTTTCCTGAGATTAAAAGTCTCTTATGGTTTGTCTCCCTCTCTGGTTTTGTCTTGTTTCATTTTTCTCTCCCTTCCCCTATGAGCTTCTGTCTTCTTTCTCAAATTCCTCATATCAGTGAGATCATATAATAATTGTCTTTCTCTGACTGACTTATTTCGCTCAGCATACTACTCTCTAGTTCTACCCACATTGTTGCAAATGGCAAGATGTCCTTTTCTGATGGCTGCATAATATTCCATCGTGTGTGTGTGTGTGTGTGTGTGTGTATATACATATATATATACACATACATATATATACATATATATATATACACACACACACACACACACCATATCTTCTTAACCCACTCATCTGTTGATGGACATCTAGGCTCCTTCCATAGTTTGGCTACTGTGGACATTGCTGCTATAAATATTGGGGTGCATGTGTCCCTTCAGATCACTACATTTGTATCTTTAGGGTAAATACCCAGTAGTGCAATTAGTGGGTCATAGGGTAGCTCTATTTTCAACTTTTTGAGGAACCTCCATGCTGTTTTCCAGAGTGGCTGCACCAGCTTGCATTCCCACCAACAGTGCAGGAAGGTTCCCCTTTCTCTGCATCCTCACCAACATCTGTCATTTCCTGACTGGTTAATTTTAGCCATTCTGACTGGTGTGAGGTGGTATCTCACTGGGGGTTTGATTTGTAGTTCCCTGATGCTGAGTGATGTGGAACACTTTTCATGTGTCTGTTTGCCATCTGGATGTCTTCTTTGCAGAAATGTCTGTTCATGTCTTCTGCCCAATTCTTTATTGGATTATTTGTTCTTTGGGTGTTGGGTTTGGTAAGTTCTTTACAGATTTTGGATACTAGCCCTTTATCTGATATGTCATTTGCAAATATCTTCTTCCATTCTGTCAGTTGTCTTTGGTTTTGTTGACTGCTTTCTTTGCTGTGCAAAAGGTTATGATGTTGATGAAGTCCCAATAGTTCACTTTTTGCCCTTGCTTCCCTTGCCTTTGGCGATGTTTCTAGGAGGAAGCTGCTTCAGCTGAAGCCAAAAAGGTTGCTGCCTGTGTTCTCCTCAAGGATTTTGACCGATTCATGTCTCACATTTAGGTCTTTCATGTGGTTATTTTAAGAGTAAAATAAAAATGTTGTAAACTGTAAACTACCGTTCGACTTCAAGTGTTACCATTATTAGCAAACATTTCCTGGTTTTCGGTAGCTATTACTCAATTTTCCCTCTCATTTTAATACTCCCAAGATTACAGCATTATTTCTTGCTGATATTCTACATGTGTGGAGGCCAGACACTGAGCAAACTTTATTCTTGGAATATGGAAGGTGGAAGTTGCCAACAGAGGCCTCAGTGTGTCTGAGCAGCAGTCAGGAAGCTTAAGGACCAAACCTATCTTCTTAAAGCTGGTCCTTGGACAGATTACAGAGGTGAAGGGACGCTCATTCAATCATAGAGGACAGAGAGGAAGTTTGGAACAAAGAGACCAAGATAATGAAGGATCACCAATCTGGATTACTCAGTACCAGGTTAATGAAACTTCCAATTTCGAAGATCTCTGTCATTGCCATGAGGTCAATCACTCATCCACTTAGCAAATACTTATTGAATACATATTAGTTAAGCACCAGGCTGGGCAATGGCGATGCAATGGTGGGTTAATTGTGAGATGGTCCCCGCCTTCAGTGTAGCTTAGGACCTATGAGTTTGCTAGGGCTGCTGTAACAAGTACCACAGACAGGGTGGCTGAAAGCCCAGAATTTATTTGGAAGTCCCAGACTGGCAGGGTTGTTTCTTCTGAGTCTTTGCTCCTTGGCTTGTAAATAACTGCCTTCTCCCTGTGTCTTCACATGGTCCCTCTGTGGGTCCTAATCTCTTCTCATATGGACACCAGTCCTATCACATGAGGGCCCATCCTACTGACCTCATTTCATCACCCGTCTAAAAACCCTCCCTCCAAAGGCAATCACATTCTGAGATATTGGGGGTTAGGACTTCGACACATGAATTTTGGGAGAGATAATTCAGCCCATGACACAGGGCAAGGTTGTTAAACAGTCACACCAATAAGTGTGGAGCTGTGACCCTGAAGGGCTGGGGGAGGTGAGGTCAGAGGTCAGAGTGCTGCCAGGGACTGTAAGAGCGGAAGTCAGTCAAGGAGGTCATCTGAGGAAAGAAGGATCCGATCGTGATCTGAGGGAAGATGGGAAGAGCACCAAGGCAGGGGGACAGTGTATGTTAAGACCCTGCAGTGGGAAGCGTGACAAGGACGAAGGATATGGTGTCATGGAAAGATACCTGGTCTCTGTCCCTTGGAATTTCCTGAATGGTAAGGGTGATAGGAGCATCGTTTGTTGTAATGAGGTGACTCCTGGTGGGTCCCCTAGAGAGCTACATGGAGGGCTAGTTGCCAGAAAGACAAAGTCTTGATTAGAAACTTGGGACTTTCACCCCACTGCCCAGCCTCTAGGGTGGGGATAGGGGCCGGAGACTGAGTTCATCACAAATGGCCAATGATCGAATCAACCATGCTTAGCTAATGAAGCCTCCACAAAAACCCCAGATGATGGGATTCAGAGAGCTTATGGGTTGGTAAACACATCTTGGTGCTCAAGGGTGGTACCCTCGGAAAAGGCACGGCACCTCCACACTCCTCCCCCCAACCTTGCTGTAGGCATTGCTTGCATTTGGCTGTTCCCGAGTTGTAGTCTTTAAAATCAACCACTGATAGTAAGTAAAGTGAGTTCCTGGGTTCTGTGATCTAGCAAATAGCAAAGCAATGTGAGGATGGGGGTTGAGGGAGGCCCTGACTCAACAGCCAAGTCGAATGGGAGTGTGGGTTGCTTGGGGGCCTGATGCTCGTGCCTGGTGTCTGAGGGCACAGGCAGAGTCTGACAGAGGGACGGGGTCTGAGAGCCTGTGGGGTCTGATGCCAACTCCAGGTCGTAGTGTCAGATCGGAGCTGTAGGCTGCCCACTTGGTGTCCTCCGAGAGTTGGTGTCAGGAGGAAAAACTACCACCCCAGGGACTAACAGCCAGCATGGCTGAGACACAGACCCCACAAAGGAGGTGGGAGGAGACCTGTGGGTCTTGAAGGCCAGACCCGGAGTAAGAAGGCTTCTCCTCGAAGGACAAGCTGGGGGGCACAGCTGAAGGGTCTGGGGCAGGCAAGACTGTCTGGCCACAGGACACCGGGCACCATGTGCAAAGAAGACAGTGTGGACGGTGCCCCGGGGGTGGTACAGCATGGGGGCGCTACACAGCCCCGGCTACAATCAGCGAGGGCCAGTGCGATCGGAGTCTGGGTCTGGAAAGAACATTCTTGCTGCTGTGTGGGAGATGGGTCAGGGGATGCTCGGAGGGGTTAGAAATCAAGGGTCTTATTTTTCTTTCTTCCTTCCCCCTCCCTCCTTCCCTCCCTCCCTTCCTTCCTTTCTTCCTCTCTCCTTCCCTCCCTCCCTCCCTTCTTCTCTCTCTCTTTCTTTTAGAAGCAGCCCAGTGGCAACAGGCAAGCCTAGAGATGAGCAGAGAGGTAAGGGCTGCAGACACACAACATGGTCAGCAAACACCTTCTGAGGGATCTGTGTCCCCGTGGGATGCCTGGGCTGATGGCCGTCCCCACCAAGAGGTGGAGGCGAGGGACCTGCCATCTACTAAGGGGACAGGGCTTGTGGGAACGGGGGCAGACTCTGCTGCTCTCATAGCCCTGGATCCCCCAGGGCTCCACATACCCTGGGGAGCACTGAAGTGCTCTCTCCCTGCTGGGAACAGCGCGGTGCGGACAAGTCAGCCCACGTCTGGATCGGGCTCTGGGAAACAGATGGTAAAGGGAACTTTACGACATTAAGTATGTGTCTTGGGGATGGGAAAGAGGAGCTGCTGGGTGTGGGGTAAGTCTGAGGAGGTGGGACTCGCCCTCGACACAAGTCAAATCCAGCACAGGGAGGAGGAGGAAAGGACAACTAGGTGAAGCGGAGGGAGGGAGAAAGTTCTCAGGCAAGAACTCCCGCACGTGCTCTGGTGTCAGCGTGGGGAGACATGGAATAATAATAATAAAATAACATACTCAGCTGTAAAAAGGAACAAACCTCTGATGCACGTTACAACTCGGCTGAACCTTGGCCGTGTTGTGCCTAGTGAAAGAAGCCAGACACAAAAGCTCACATACTGTAGGATTCCTTTCATGTATCTAGAGTAGGCAAATTTATAAAGACAGAAAGTAGGTCAGTGGTGAACAGCGCACAGCGGGAGGGATGGTGTGGAGTGACAATTTGCTGGGTACAGGGTGTTCCGGGGTGATGAGAATGTCTCGGAACTAGAGAGAGGTGACAGCTGTCTCACCCCATAAACAACTAAACACTCCCGAATCACACGTTTAAAAACGGCTAATTGGTTGAAATGACGCGAATTTCACCAACATAAAAGCTGATGGCGACGTAAGCTACTGTGGAAGGAATACTTGGTATAAACCAATGATATTTTACACGGTTGATCCCACTGAGTCTTTCCCACTGACGCCAGAGCCCTGAGACCTCACCTCAATCCCCAGAGCTCTCCCGCTCCCCGCTCACTGGCCTGTGGCCCTGGTGACCTCTGTCCAGCCCACTGCTTTAAATACTGCCCATGTGTTGTCCCCAATCTGATTTCCACACTGAGTTCCAGAAGCATAAATTCAACCGCCCATCTCGGTTCTCTGGTTGGGACATCTAATAGGCATCTTGGACTTGGGACGTCCCATCCCGAACTCTGGATTCTTCTCTTCCCCACCTGCTTTCCCACCCGTGTCAGGAAAGAGAAGCTTGTTCTCCCCATCTCTCCAGCTGCTAAGACCAGAAATGATGGGAGTCATTCTTCTTCCCTCAAGTGTTACCGAAGTACAGTGGAATTCAACAGACTCACTGACCTTTTGTAACCGTGTGTGGTCATGAAACCATCATCACCAACAACTACAAAATAGTTCCAACACCCTGAAGTCTCCCTGTGGCCCTTCTGCAGGTGATCTACCTCCCTGAACCCCAGCTCCAGGCGACTGCTGCTGACTTTCTGTCACACTCTCGTCCAGCCTTTTCTAGGACTGCACATAAACAGAATCACAATCATAGAACACGGAGTTTTCTATGCTCAACTTCCTGTATTTAGCACAGTGTTTCCAAAATTTACACAAGTTGTTATATGCGTCAGTATTGCATTCCTTCTTATTGCTGAGCAGAACCTTCTTATCCCAAAGCATGGGTATACCACCATTTGGGTGGAATCCAGAGTTCTCGTTTTGCCTAAATTCAGCCTGGGCTGAATCCAAGCGGCAGATCTGGATTATCACTGGGACACCAATGATGTTTAAGAGCATGAGCTCGGACTTGGAACGTCCCACCCCGAACTCTGGATTCTCCTCTTCCCCACTGGAATCCGGAATCCGGAAAGGAGAGGCTGATGGAGAAGAAACCAAGGCAGAATGCTGGGCCCCATGATGCTTCACTGTTGAACAAAGGAGAGAGAAGCCAGAAAAGGGGTCTCCCCTATCACAGTAGAAAGCTACCATATGGTATAGTATCAAGGAGAGCCGATGGGGGAGATAAAGGTAGGGGTTCTAGACTGTCAACGTATCCACTCTTTCTCACTCTAAAATTTGCAGTTAAGCAGCATCGACTCCAAAGCCCCCATTCAGCACCCTTCCACCTGCCACCACCTTTCATTCACAAGATGTTCTATCTACGGTGAGGTTTCTAACTGGCTTCTCTAGCACCGCTGGTGAAAAACCATGGTTTTTCTTCTTCCCCCAACTTCGGACTCAAGTGGCTGGTTGTGATGCACATCCTTTCGGGAGAGAAATCTGTGGCCAGTCTTAGCCCCGAAACCATCTGCTGGCCACAGCAGCCCACAGCTGCAGGAGAGCTGAGCCCCGAGTCACACTCCTGTCTGTCAGCAACCTCGTAAGGCCAAGTGCTCACGGAAGAAAACTGTGTGTATTCAGAAAACTGTATGTCTCGTGTTTAGAAAAGTCCCTCTGAGTCTAAGGAAACTCCAGCACTGAGGATGATGTTCTCTACAAAACTTTTTTTTTGTACTCTACAAAAACAGAACCATAACACCCCATTGCAGTAGCATGGCCCAGGATCCCTAAGCTGCAGGGGCTTGGGTAGTATTCTGGACCGGACTTGTCATCTGAATGATAAGGAGATGGAAGCAGAGAGAAGGTCTGCAACCAGGGCTGTGTGGTGCAGGTGCTCTGTCCTTCCTAGGTGTGCTCTCCTCTGGTTGCACGGAACATGAATGAAGCATCTATTATTTTCAGAACACTAGGCTGAAGGAAGGGCGGACACACTTTGGCGGGTGCTGTGACCCCCCCTGGACTTTTAGCCTCTTATTTACCGGTAAGAAACCTAAGGCTCAGAAATAAATGCAACCAGCCCAGGTTCCCACAGGCGAATGATGGAGCTGGGATCTAAGTGTGACCCCAAAGGCCGGGCGGAGCTTCCTGGGACGAAGATAAAAGAGGAAGGAGAGGAAGTTAAAAGAAACTTTCTATATTGGAAAAGTGTTAGGGACAGCACGCAAGAGTGATGCGATTCTCAGAGCTGATGCATGGATGATTTGTGAATTTGGCACAAGCCACCTGTCTTTTGGGGCATTTCACTGCAGACTCGCAACTCAATCAACAGGTAGCCAAGTGCAGGAAAACAGCTGAGTTGCACTGTCCACAGAATGTACAAGTCCTGGGCACTGGGTCTGACTCTGGGTGACAAGCCAATAGACAAGACAGAGTCCTTCCCCTCAAAAAGGCCCAAGTATATCCAGAAGACAAAGCACGTGACCAAACACGTGGCCTGAGACGTGTTGTAACAGAGACATGCTAAATGGCTGACTTTGAAAGGACATTAGAACAGTTTATCAAAAGAGGTCCTGGTAGTGTTAAAAATACTACACTTGGAGTAACCTTAGTAATCATCTTGTCTAACCTTTTCACAGCACAGCTGAGGGAACTGAGTTACACAAGAGGAAACGATACGCCCAAGATTATGCAGCTGTGAAGAGACCAGAACCCTTGCTTCTTAACAAAACGGTCCTTCTCCGAGGCTCAGGAACACTGAGGGCAGGAAGGCCGCTGAAACCAACAGCTGGACTGGGCTGGACTGAAGTCGGGACGGACCCCGGCTTCACTCACGTCCTTCCACACATTCTTCTCACACGACACTTGCAGAAGCTAAATAGCAGACATGCCACATAAACCACTGGGGTTCTGGTAGCAGAGTCACTCTCTCTAAGCCTGTTCATTGCTGTCCCCCACGGAGACAGTCCTCTCTTAGCCAGCCAAGGGCAACACACCTATACTAGTCAGCTGATGGTCTTCTCTTGGCATGGTATTAGATCACCAAGAACAAAGCACAAGACCTTGCTTTTTAATAGTTCTGATAACCTTTCTATGGAGACTAAATGGAGGCTTCCAATTCCAAGACAGAAAATAATTTTGTTTGGTAAAGTCCCAGAAATGACTGGGCCGTGGTGGGAGAGAGCCAAAGAGGGGATGCGTGTGTGTGTGTAGATAAGCAAATAATTCTGAACAAGGAGCCAGCATTCTAATCTAGACTCACTCAGCCATCCATCCATCCATCCACCCAGCCAGCCATCTACCCATCCACTCCGTCATTCATCCAACATTCATTTCTTAAGTGCCGGTTATGTGCCAGGGACCGTACTGGGCTCTGAGTCGTAAACAGCAACAACAAAGCCAAAAACCTTAAGGTGCTATCTCACTGGCACATTCCCTCTGACGGAGGAGCCAGGCCACAGACAGATCCGTGGTAAAGCGCCAAGTGGTGCTGAGACCCCACGACGGTCAAGCAGATGAGGGGCTCGAGAGGGATGGGAGGAAGAACCAGACCCTGCCAGAGAAGACGGCGGCGGGGGGGGCGGGGAGGTGGAAAAGCAGAGCTGAGGTGGGATTTGAGGAGGAAGGAACTTTCCATCTGCCCAGACGAATGCCAGGGCAGGAAGAAACGGTGGCGATGAACGGGAGCCCACGATGCTGACGCCTCCAGGAAAGGAACGGTGGCATCTCTGCCGTGTCCGTCTCAGGTGAGCGCGCTGCATGAAAAAGCTTTTGTTGAGGCTCAATCTGGAAAAGGTCACTGATTTAGTAGCAAGTGGCAGGTGAAAAATCTGCCTGGGATGACATGTGTTCCTTATTTAGGGCTGAAGGCTGCTTGAGAATGAATAGGTCAGAAGGCCCCGGGCTGCATGGTGTCTGTCAGAAGCCCATGTCAGAGCCTTCTGAGGAGGGAAATGACGCCCACGTCGGGGAGAAGGACAACCGGGTAAAAATGACAGACTCTCGAAGCCCGGAAGCTCAGAAGTATAGGCTCTTCCATCCTCTTCTTTGTCAAAGAAGAATTCATCTGGACCGTAACTGACGAAATGCTCATTTCCTTTGCCATCAGAAATGAAGCCTGCACGATCTGCTACCGAGCTCCTGCCGAAGCCTGGGAGAGTAGAGTCACGGTGCGGGGTGACGGGCTGAAGGCCGGAGTGGAGATCACAGGGTGCTGCGTAACTGAGCCATGCTGCCTGGGTCTGTGCTGAACACCTGGGTCTGGCCCCCCAACTCTCCCCGATGGACACTGAAGAGCTTTATACAACTTCCCATTGCATTTAGTGCAAGGATGCTACTGAGGACCCTGTCCACCAGGCCACTCTCCCTCTTGGAAAGTCCCTGGTGAGAAATTCCTCTCAATCAAATAAGAGGATTAACCTGAGTTCACTGAAAATAAATGACATGTATTCTTTTGGAGCAGGAATCCTCTAAGAAGACCTATTTTTAATTTTTTTTATGATTTATTTACTTATTCAAGAGAGAGAGAGTATAAGCCGGGAAAGGAGCACAGAGAGAACAGATTCCCCACTGAGTGTGGAGCCTGAGGTGGGGCTCGATCCCAGGATGCCAAGATCATGACCTGAGCCAAAATCAAGAGCTGGATGTTTAACCAACTGAGCCACCCAGGTGGCCCCTGAGTAGACTTTTTTACTGCCGGGAAGCTCAGAGGTCAACTTTAAAAGCAGTGTAGGGGGCGCCTGGGTGGCTCAGTGGATTAAGCCGCTGCCTTCAGCTCGGGTCATGATCTCAGGGTCCTGGGATCGAGTCCCGCATCGGGCTCTCTGCTCAGCGGAGAGCCTGCTTCCCTTCCTCTCTCTCTGCCTGACTCTCTTGTGATTTCTCTCTGTCAAATAAATAAATAAAATCTTTAAAAAAATAAAATAAAATAAAAGCAGTGTAGGATACAATGAACCTGGTCCATAACATATTGTATCTTTTCTTATAAGTGGACTAAAACCCTTTGTAGGATACAGTAAACTATAAATGAGTGATAAATAAAACAATGTTTGTGTACACAGGGCCTGTTTGGTTTCTGTTTGTTCAAACTTCTTATGTGGTTTCTCACTCTCATGGTTACACATGAGTTTTTGAAAATTGTTTCCCATTTTCCACTTTCTAGTGGTGGGGCAAGGACAGGCTGACTTTGTCGCCACCAAGTAAAGGTTCGGAATTCTCTTAGAGGCAAGACTTCGAGATGTGGTCCTTTCGCTGACTTGCTAACTTGGACAGCGACATACATTCAGCTGGGTCTCCCAGAGAGCACCCCAAATTACCCCAGCATCAGAGGTTAGACTTCATAAAGCTATAACTGATGTGCAGAGTCAAGAACAGTCAAGGACAAAAGAGTTCACCCAATTTTGCCAAGGGTCTGGGTCCTTCACACTGACCTTGATCTGTAGCACAACAGACCAGCAGCCTATGACCAGTCCTTCCTCATTCGGTCTCTCTCTCTCTCTCCTGGATGCCAGTTTTTGCATTAGTTCTGGCTGAACTCAGGCAGAAGGAACCTCATACTGACCTCCAATTCCTATCATCATTTCACTTCCTGTAGCTTCTACTATGTCTGGGTTTTCTCAGAAACCTGAGAAATGGGAAAACCACCCATTTTATCTGTTTCCTGCTGCGTTTTGAAAATGTATCAGAGTCTCTCGTTGTTGAACTACCTTTGATCAATGCACTGGGTTAAGCAAGTGGGAGGACATAAAGGATCACCCGACTCCAGGAATCAGAGCCCTTACACGGGGTCCAGCAATCAGAAGGCACGGCAGGGCGAGAAGCGCAGGATTGCAGGGTCAGTCCCTTGTTCCTTGCCACACTGAAAAGAGCTCTGGTCCAGATTTCACATGCTCGGTCTGTGAGCTCTATACCCTGTCACCGCTACACTAAAGGGAGCAGCATCAGTCAGCAAACACTGCTATTTTATACTCAAGTTACATAGTTATCTGCTGCTGCCCAAGGAGCAACAGCCCCATAAACTCACTGGCTAGATTCATTTACCAGATGCTGTTGGGTGAATATTTGTGTCTGCCCCAAATCTTATGTTAAAATCTAATCAACCTAATGGCATGATATTTGAAGATGGGGCTTTTGGGAGGTGATGTGCTCAGGAGGGTGGAGCCCTCATGAACGGGATTCGAGTTCTTCCAAAAGACACCTCAGAGAGATTCCCCACCCCTTCTGCCATATCAAGACACAGAAAGGAGATGGCCAGCTATGAACCAGCGAGCAGTCCCTCACCAGACACCAAATCTGTTGGGGCCTTGACCCTGAACTTCCCAGTCTCTGAAACTGTGAGAAATAAATGGACCGTGTAGTGTGTGATATTCTCTTATGATATTCTATTCTATTATTCTAACTAATGCAGCCCAAATGGACGAAGACACCAGCCAGGGACCTACTGCTAAAAGCAACCCACAGAGAAGAACTCAGATACCATTAATGTGGTTGACAGAAGGTCTGCCATTAGGATGTTCATAAGACTTGACCAGGTCACCTTTCTTTCTTTCCTGGATCTGTAAAGGGTAGGAATGGATTACAGTATATTGAGGGCCTCCTGCCTATCCTCCCGGTCTCCCTCCGGAGTTTGTTACATGGACCGGTGCATAGGGCATGTGGAACCAGGTCCACGGAGTTCTTCAGGATATCTCCACTTCCCTGTTTCTGCCCACTGGGCCGTGTGCTAACCAAGAGTGAGTTATGGTTATTCCCAAACCTGTTTATGCACATTGTTATTGTTGCAATTAAGTATATGCTAAGTAAATATTATGTAAATTGATTAATTAGCGGTGTGAAGAAAGCTGTTTCTCTGAAAACTAAACTGAATTTGAGAAAGATCTCATGACAGTGGTTAAGTTGCTAAACAATGGCTACGGTATTAGACAACTCAGAAAGGTGGTAAGAATCAGGCTGGATTCTGTACTCCCGGGCTTGAAGAATATCTTTGGGGCTATCTCTACATGACTGAAGTTGGAAATAACATTATGTGTGTAGGCTATATAAGAAAAACTCCATGTAAGGATGATCAGTGGACCCTAACTCGAGAACAAGGTTGACTCTCAAACACCTGTATTGACAGCCATGATTCATCTGTATGGCTTTCTCCCCTTACTATTGGCCATCTTTGTGAAACTTGAGCAATTACTACAGACACACAGTCTTAGAAATAAGCAACATGAGAGTTGCAGGCCAGGCGCAACTGTTCTGAGACCTGGACATCCACTTTTGTGAAGTATTTTCACAAAATAATCCCAAAGGTCCCTCTGAGTTTTGACAGTCTGTGATTCTACGGCTGTCAATTACCTGATAGTTGTTTAAGACCTAGGCACAACCACCAATTGACCTGTACCAAAAAGTCTCGCATATGATCTAATGACTCTGACCTACCTTATGATCATCGACGTTCCCTACCTTGGGTACTATTATTCTTTCTTCCAGACAGGAAGATCTGGGACATATTGTCTTCATATGTCTCAAACATAAAGCCTGTGACTTCTAAATGTATGCCTCATCAAAGGGTAGAGAAATCATAAACATCTTACAAAGTCCCTTTTGCTTTCTGCTTTTGTGCTTGATGTTTTCCATTTCAATTAACTCTGTATTAAGGTGTCATTGAATGAAAGGCATCAGAGAAATGGAAGAACCTGTTAAAAACGCAACCTTTTAGCCCCTGAGAGATCCAATTCCAATCCACTTAGGAAATTTTTGACTGCTGCTGACCCCGTCACCTAGGCACAAGCCTCCTCATTGGGCATTATTCTGAAGAGCTTGTATGTGGGTCTCCGAGCTAATAGAAATCAATGTGTGGTCCGCTCACCTTCTGTAGACTAGGGATAATGTGCCAGGTGAGAATGAGGAAGCCGAAGGGGGCCGGAGAGAAAGACCTAGCCAAGGAACAGGAGATGTGATCCAGTCAAATAAACTTCTGCGGCCTATACAACTCAGGCAGGCAGAAGCTGTTACTTGCAAACCTGCAGTGTGGGAAGTTTTGTGGCTGTCAACAAAGCTAGGCATGAGCGAGGGCAAAGTGTGTCAACTGTCTTCCACAAATGGTCACCTGTACGGCATCACGGAAGATTTAAGGACAAGCGTATCGGAGAACATGACCTAGTCACAACCTTTCTGGACAGAATTTTTATACTTTGACTCAATAAACATTTAGTGAACATCTAGGACATGTCAAGGATGGTTATTACGAAATGGGAAAAAAAAGAATGAGATTGAACTGCTGACTTTGAACACTCGGCAAATAAAAATAGGAGCCATTTATGTGCGTGAGAGACACAAGACAGTAGCGGATGTGCCCCAAATGGAACCCAAGTAAACTCCTGTGGAAATACGGTGACAGACTACTTCTCTCCAACCAAGAGAGCCGGAGGAAGGCCCACAGGGGAGGGGCCATTTGTGCTGGGTCTTAACAGATGAATAAGATTTGGGTGGGCAGATTAAAAGGAGAAAGGTCATTCTAGGCTAAGGAAGGACCCTGAGGGTCCCAATCATATAGAGCTGAGCACAGTAAAGGGGAGGCTGTTTACGTATCGAAATATTGCAGTCCTGGGTTCAAGTCCCACCTGAGCCACTGGCCCTCGGGTGTCCTTGCCAAGTCCTCTACCTTCTGAGCTTTAGTGAGCTCTTTGCCAAATGGGGCTGAAAAAACACACTTCCAGGTTCTGCAAGGACCACAGATAACATATGTGTTGTACCTGCATTGGTTCCCAGTACTTAGAGCTGCCCAGCACATGAGTTGTGGTTTTCATTGTTATTACCAGGAACTCAATCTGGGAGGGTAGACTGGGGTCAGCGTGGACACAGAAATCTGGTCTTGATTTGTATGCTAAGGTGAGTGGGCATCCAATCTGCTAAGCAGGAAGAGAATATGAAAATAATCCTTGTCCTATTTATCCCTTAGGGATTTTAGGAACCATTAAGAGCAATAGGAAAAATAACGAACAGAAGTGTCCATGAGACACTGCACAGGCATTTAAAATATGTTGTTTCATTTAAGTTTTCCAGCAACCTTTGAAGGCAGATGGTACCTTCCATTTAACAGAAATGCAAACTGAGGCTCAGAAAACCTGAAATCCCTTGCCTGTGGCTATGCTACTAATAAGCAGTACCACAGGGATTCGAACCTAGGTCCTTCCTGGGTGCGGATCTGCATGCCTCATGAACAGTTTAGCATCTCCATTCAGTGTGGATCCACGACGAACACTTTTACAGGTTACGGAAAAGTAAATTCAAACAAACTCTCCTGACATCACAGGGTTTGGTATAGCTTGGAGTCATGCAAGAAATGGACGTTCTGAGGGTTGGCTCCTGTCCAGAATCCTCCTTGCAGAAATTCCCTTTCACGCCGCATCTGTCAGCTCAGACAGCCTATTCCATCCCCTCAGGAGGACCAGAGAACCATGCAGGTGGGTTCTTTGCTCTGCAAGCTGGAATGCTGGTGACTCTGAGCCCACGGGATGGACAGATGTGGGGATGGGCATCAGGCAGTGCTGGGAACCTATCCCATAAGGCAGACCAACTCACATGAGCTTACGCCCACAGAGAGAAGATGCTGCCTCTGGACATTCCCCGGGGGCCCTCAGCCACAGGGGCGATGCTCATGTTGGATGCTTACGCACGGTGAAGCTAACTGTGGCAGCCAGAGGATGAGAGGGAATGCTTAAAAAGGATAAAAAGCAATCTCCTCCTCTATAAAGCCTCCCCCAAATTCATGGGCCAAATTTAGCTCTACTGCTGGGTTTCCATTGTTTCTGGACCATGTCTTCATTACAATAATTATCTCTTAGTAGCAGCGGGCATCATGATCCTCTGGGGAGGTTTTTAAAAAGTACATGCACTTGGCCCCTATCTCAGGAGATTTAATTTGCTAAGTTTGGGTTGAGCCAGGGAATGAGGAGTTTTAAAGAGCCCCCCCAACAGAGACAGCAGTATCTGACAGTATGGGGACAATATATCCTAGAAAACAAAACAGAATCTTGGTAGAAAGCACCTAAAATAGGCTGGATAAAATAATAATAATAACAATAATAATAATAATAAGGGCGCCTGGGTGGCTCAGTGGGTTAAAGCCTCTGCCTTCGGCTCAGGTCATGATCCCAGGGTCCTGGGATCCAGCCCCACATCGGGCTCTCTGCTCAGTGGGGAGCCTTCTTCCTCTTCTTTCTCTGCCTGCCTCTCTGCCTGCTTGTGATCTCTGCCTGTCAAATAAATAAATAAAATCTTTAAAAAATAATAATAATAATGTAGGGTGGTGTGTGTGTGTATAAAAGGAAATAAAAAAGAGTAGATAAGAATGTAAGGACAGGGCACCCGGGTGGTTCAGTTAGTTAAGCGTCTGCCTTCAGCTCAGGTCATGATCCCAGGGTCCTGGGACTGAGCCCTGTGTTGGGCTCCCTGCTCTTCAGGGAGTCTGTTTTCCCCTCTCCTTCTGCCACTTTCCCTGCTTGTGATCCGTCTCTCTCCCTCTCTGTCCAATAAGTAAGTAAATAAATTATATATATATGTAAGTAAATTACATATATATAAATTTATATATCTCTATACATACACATATATTTTTAAAAGGAACATAAGGACAATCCTTAGTGTTAATAAAGAAAACTGATTAGAAAGAAAGCACAAATCCAGAGAGGTACACAAGCTGAAGGCAGTACCTGCGAGGCGGAACCTGTCTGTCATGAGCATCATTCAGCAATGGTTTTAATGAGCCAAACACAGAAAGAGACTGAGACTACCCGACTATGCAAACGTGGCTGAGAAACAAAGCCCAAAGCCAGGATCTGCAACCCCCACCCCCCAAGAAGTCACGCCCTTGGTGAGTGAAGCCAGCCCTGCAGAGGAAGAGAGCAGGGACACTTGCCTGTCCTGGCTCCACATCTGGGTGAAACACAATGACAAAGAGGTCTCCACTGAGATTTCTTAACTTCAGACTTATCCTCAGGTATTCAGGGGCCAGAATTCATAGCTGTCTTTTTGGTCTGAAACCACCAAGAATACAGATCCTCCCTGGAGGCACGTATTTTAAAACCTGGCATCAAAGAACTCTCATAGATAAATTTCCAACTCTCGCTACTCTCTCACGCACGTGTACACGCACCCACACACGAAGTCATAAATTCTATCAGAAAACAAAGAAGTCAAAATGAATTCAACCCCAAGAGACTGATTATTGACATCATTACATAAGAACACAAGAGAGATCCATCTATTAAGAAGTAACAAGAAGTAGGTGGTAGTTTAAAAGCATATCCCCAAATTCTTTCATGTTCTTTCCACGAAAAGGTAAGTCGAATCCCCCAACCACTGAATGATTCATTTCCGTGCCCACATGCCTCACATTGCTTGCTCACTTTGAGGGAGGCCAGTCTCCGTGAGATGAGGACACTCGAGAGGCACTGTGGAGAGGTCCAAATGGACAGAAATAAAACCCTTAGCCTACAGCAGGTACCGACTGGTCAGCTACGTGAATATACCTTGAAAGTCGATTACCCAGTCTCTTCAATAAATGGTGCTGGCGAGACTGGATAACCACAAGCAGAAGAATGAAATTAGACCCCTCTCTTACACCACTCACAAAAATTTTCTTAAAATAGATGAAGTACTTACACATAAAAACGGAAACCATAAAACTTCTAGAAGAAAATACAGAGAAGAAATCACCTTGACAATGGCCTCGGCAAAGATTTTTTTTTGGAAAGGACACCAAAAACACAGCAACAAAAGCAAAAATTAATGAGTGGGATTATATCAAACTAAAAAGCTCTGTACGGCAAAAGAAACAACAAAATGAAAAGGCAGCCAATGGAATGGGAAAGATATTTGTAAATCATGTATCTGATGAGGGATTAATATCCAAAATATATCAAGAACTCATACAACTCAACAGCAAAAAAAAAAAAAAATCTTATTAAAAAATGGGCAGAGGAACTGAAAAGACATTTTGTCCCAAACAAGACACACAGTAGCCAAGAGGTACATGAAAAGGCATGGCATCACTAATCATCAGGGGAATGCCTATCAAACCACAGTGAGATATCACCTTACCCTATCAGAATGGCTGCCATCAAAAGAAGTAACCAGTATTGGCAAGGATGTACAGAAAAGGGAACCCTTGTGCACCGTTGGTGGGAATGTAAACTGGCATAGCTATTACGGAAAACGGTATGGCAAAAATTAAAAATAGAACTACCATATAACCTAGAAACTCCACTTGGGATGTGCTTGGGTATATATCTAAAAGAAATAAAAAGAATGAAATGAAATGAAATCTAAAAGAAATGAAAACAGAGACAAGGGGTCTCAAAGAGACATCTATACCCCCATCAGCATCATTCACTGCAGCATTATTCACAATAGCCAAGACAAAGAAACAACCTAAGTGTCCACCAGTGGATGAATACATAAAGAACATGTGGTATATAGAATAGAATATTATTTAGCCATAAAAAAGAGGGAAATCCTGCCATTTGCAATAACATGGCTGGACCTTGAGGACATTATACAAAATATATATGCTAAATGAAATAAGACAGAGAAGACAAATACTGTATAGTATCACTTACATGGGGACTCTGAAAAAGCTCATAGAAAGTATAATGGGGGGCTGGGGGTGGTAGGGCGAGGAGATGGAGAAATGTTGATCAAAGGGTACGAACTTCCAGTAATAAGATGAATTAGTTCTGGGGATCCAATACACAGCAGGGTGATTACAGTTAATAACACTGTATTACATATTTCAAAGTTGCTAATGTTGTCATCACAAAAAAGAAATGGTGAGAATGGGACACAACAGTAATCATGTTGCAATGTCTAATGCAGCAAATCAAATCAAATGTTGCACACCTTAAACATACATAATGCTGTAAGTCAAGTCTATCTCAATAAAGCTAAAAAAAGATAACCCCAAAATAACACAATAAAATATTTTATATCTAAAAAAAAAGGGGAAAAGTCAATTAACCAACCAAAGTTGACATATGCCTACAACAGCATGAGTTCCCAAATGAGACGTGCCCAGCTAAGCCCTTCCTGAATTTCTAACAGAGATCATGAGACACAATAAGTGATTTGTTTTAAGTCATTAAATTTAACTATAATTTGTTATGCATGGATAGATAACTATACAGACTATAAACAAGTAAGATGAAAGAATAAGAAAACTGTCAAAAATGACCAGGCAGGGGCACCTGGGTTAAAGCCTCTGCCTTTCGCTCAGGTCATGATCCCGGGGTCCTGGGATCGAGCCCCGCATCGGGCTCTCTGCTTGGCAGGGAGCCTGCTTTCTCCTCTCTCTCTCTGCCTGCCTCTCTCCCTACTTGTGATCTCTATCTGTCAAAAAAAAAAAAAAATGACCAGGCATATTTGAAAACTTTCAAAAGTTTTCATATTTGGTAAGAAACGAAGTGAAGGATGTAGAAATGAGAAGTGACTGACAGCTGACTTAGCAACAGAAACAATATAAGCCTTAAGAGACTGGAATAATGCCTGCAGAGTCTGGAGAGAAAATAACTCTCATCTAGACAGGTAGATCCTGTGAAAACACCCTTTCAGATGGCAAAATAAAGACATTTTTCAGAGAATCAAAAACGGATTTTACTAGTAGCACTCACTCACTAAAGAAAATTTGAAAAGATATATTATAGGAAGAAGGAAAATGATCCCCAGGAGGAAAGTTTGAGGTGTGGAAAAGAATAGTGAGAAAAGAAAAAAGCAAATTTATAAACTTTCTTAAATATGCCAGCTGAAAATCAGTAACACTACATAATGAAATCAGAACAAAAGCAAAATCAACAAGCATACTTTAAATAATAAGCATATAACTCAAAAGGAGGTGAGCATTCTATCTAAGCATTCTAATGTTCTCAAATTTGGGGGGAGAGGGAAAATATTAATTTTAGACTTTTAAGTATTTATGTTAAGAAACAAAAATTTACAATCAATCCAAAGACGGTAAGAAAGGAGAAATGAAGAAACCTGAAAAGCAGGACACATAGGAAGCACAAAATCAAATGGCAGAAGTAACAACAACCGTATGGGTAACTGCAATTTGGATAAATAAGACATAACTTCTGGGTGAAGGATTTTTATACCAATTTTTTTTTTTTTAAATCCAGCCATGTCATTTAAAAGAAAAAAAAGTTTGAAAATAAAAAGATGATGTAAGTTATGAAAGGCAAACATGAATATGTTTATTAACAATAGGCAAAAAAAGGATGTAATTAGAGGTAGTCCTGTTGGTTTTTAGACTATAAAAATATTGAAACCTATCAATAAATTATTAGAATCAGTAAGAGTTTCGGAGACTTCCGCATATAGTGTCAATATACAAAAGTTAATTGACTTTTCATATACCAGCAATAGGTTAAAAATGCACTAAAATATCATTTGCAACAGCAACAAAACCTATCAGAGACTCAGAAATGCATCTAACAGGAGATGTGGAAGACTTTTATGGGAAACATTGTAAAATGTTATTGGAAGATATGAAAGAACAACAAACCAAAAGAATAACAAATCATGTTTATAGATAGAAGAACTCATTATCGTAAAGATAACAATTCTTGTCAACGGATTTATGGATATTGACTCAATAAAATACCAATCGAAGTCCCAAGGTGTATGAGTGTGTGTGTATATGCATGGAAATTGAGATATTTATACTTACATATATTTAAGAATAGCCAAGACTGTGATAATTCAGTAAGGTATATATACCTATACGCACTGTATTTTTGTTACAGTTCAATTTTTAATTTTTTATTTTTTTAAAGGAAAAGAACAGGTGAGGGACCACCACTACTAGCTACTAAGACCTATTAAAATGGTAGACCTTGGGATGCACAAACAGTAGAATGGAACATAGTCAACCACATGCAGGAACACAATCAATGACAAGGAAAGGTGATTTGAAAATTATGTTGGAACAAATAATTACAAAAAATAGACAAAATGTATCTATACTTTATATAAGCCAATCCCATATGAATAAAGTTAAATGTGAAAAACTCTTTTAAAAAAATTCAAAAAAGGTAGAATAAAATGTGGAGACTATTTTTATGACTCCAGTATATGGGTTATTTTCTTAAACTGCACACAAAAACACACAAACCATAAAGGAAAAGTCTGAAAAATTCAACTGCGCTACAATTAAGGAAGTCAGTGTATCAACTGACACCAGAAAAAAATTAGAAGGACATGCAATAAGTTGAGAGATGATTTTGCAGCATATAAAAATTTGCAAAAGCTTAGTACCCAGAATATATAAAGAGTGGTTACAAATCAATATGAAAAAGATGAGCAACTCACCGGAAAAATGGGCAAAGATACAAATAAATATTTCTAGAATAGAAAATTCAACCAGCCAATAAATAATTAGCAATGTGCACCCTCATTAGTAATAGAAAAATGCAAATTAATATGGCAGTGACATATCATTTTTCACCCGCTAGACTGGCAAAGATTTTCAAAAGTAAAACAACGAGTAATTACCAGTGAAGATGGGTAGCCATGGGAACTGTTAATCACTAGAGTGAGACTGTAAATTGTAACAACTACTGTGGAAAACCACTGGCAATCAGTAATCAAGCTGAGTATATATATTCTATGACCCACTTCTATGCACCCTAAGAAATACATAAATACAAATATGCAAATAATATTCATACAAGCACTGTTAGGAATAGCCAAAAATGGTAAACCCAAGTGACCTGTGACAAAAGAAGGGATCTATTGCGACTTATGCTTACAGAGCAGTGAAAATGAATGAACTCCATTTACATGTTGCAATGTTGACGTAGCCCACTAATCACAGATGAGCTGCGGAAGTATTATGTAGAATGCTTCCATCTTTACAAAGTTAAAAGAGGAGGAATAAACAACACATTATTCAAGAACGTGGGCGTTAAACTACAGAGGAGTCAGGAAGTGATAAAATATGATACCGGGTTTTAGATTTAACTCTGAACAAAAAGTACAAAGGGCTTCAAAGGGATTGAGGAAGGTTTATTTCTTTAGCTTGATGGTAGATACACGGCAATATTGAATTTATTATTCTTTAAGCAGAATGTAAATATCGCACAGGTTCCTTCCCGTGTAGAGCAGACTTCATGTATTTTAAATGTATGCATGAAAGCAAAAATCACAACAGTTGCTATAAAGCAAATAAACAAAACTCGTGGGGGACAGGGGGATAAGAAGGAAATAAACTGCCCAGGGTATTATGCTGAACACCTCAGTGTGTGCCAGTGAGTCCCGTGGCCTGGAGTGTGTATTTGCACATCTGTCTTCCTTTTTCAACTGTGAACCCCGTGAGGGCAGCAATGGCTTTCCACGCTCCCCCCCCCCCTCGAAATTTCCCAGTTCCGCACAGCAGGAACTGCTGATGCGCCATAAACACCTGCTGAGAGTATGACTAGCGGCCGCTGCATCCTCCTCATGTGGCTCGAGCCAGAAAGCCGAAACTCAACCCCGATGCCTTCCTCTCCCTCACCAGCCATGTCCTAGCATCCTAAATATATCTGAGATCTAGACACCAGCCCTACCGGGTCACCCGGTTTCAACGCCTGTCTTCTCCAATGTACCCTCCACACTGCAAACCCACCACGTTCTTGGAATGCAAATTGGATTCCACCAGTATCTAGCTATGAAACTACTGAAACGTAAAAAGGAAACTCGTTACTGTGGCTGCCAGAGACCTACAGAAACAAGCCCGTGCCCATCTCCTTCTGCCCTCCCTAATGTGTGGGGCGATTACTCTAGCCACATGGGACTTCCTGTTCCTCCAATGCCGCCACTTTCAGACCGCACACGTGCTGGAATGTTCTCTGCCAACCTCTCCCCTACTCTTCTCAGCCTCAGCTCCTCTGCCCTCTTTCAACTTACGTTTCTCCTGCTCAGAGACGCCTTCCTTCTTGTCCCTCTCCCCAGAGCACCTCCCCACTCCTTATCCTCGAATTCTGTTTCCTTCAGAGCACCCATCATGTTTAGGTCTTTCTCTCGCCTCTTTCATACTTGAACGTGAACATTTCATACTTGAACATGAACATACATGAACATTTTGTCTAGAATGCAGAAGCATCAGGAATATAGTAAGCGCTCAATAAATATTTGTTGAAGGGATGGGGGTGGGGGATAGGAAGCCTGGATTAAAATGGGAGACACCCCTTGGATGAGTCATGAACCTTAACTGTGATCCCATACGTTTCCCCTCCTTTCCTGGTCCCCTGGCACTTACCCCCTTTCCCAAGGAAAGGACACTTCCTGTGGCAAAGGGCAGGAGTAGAGCCAGCCCTACCCTCGTGCTCCCCCGATTTTCTCTGTTCTCCCACTCTACCACACACACAGCTGGGGCACTGGTTTTCTTTTTGTTCATCATGTGTCTCAATGTTCTCTGACATTCTTGAAGAGGTGGGTGGACTCCAAGGAAAAGACTGGAGACCCCTCCCCTCCCTGAGCCACTCTTCCTTACTCGCTCGCCACACAACTGTCTCTGAATCTCTACAAATGGGAACACTTGGCTCCGTGTGCTTAGTATTGAGATGACTCTCAAAATGCCAGAACAATTCACAGACAACGGTGTGGGCTCACAGGAGATGCAGTGACTATGAGAACAAGTCCTCTATGGCTTGAACCATTTTCCCAATTAGTGAGTCCCATTTTCCCTTAAGGGATGTATATTCTAATCTCTTTTTATGATAGCTCATTCATTAAGAGGCAGGATCCAGAAAGAAGGCCTTCTGAGTTTTGGCCAAAGGATTCAAGTTTAAAAGCAAATAGGTGAAGGGTTAACGGAAGGTCCAAGCTTCATTTAGTAGATGTGTCGATGTTACGGGAAAGTAAAGTACAGAGGGCCCAGCCCTTCCATCCTTGGGAATGCGTCGCCCATAATGAATTCTGTACAGCATTGCTTTCAACCCTGCGATATTTCATTCATTGATTTTATTGTCAAATGAAAAGGCTCTGGTTCCAAGTGGCATTTCGTGAGACAGACGGGACTGACCCAGACTTCATTACTCGTTGCTTGCTCTCTGGATAATTTTAATGCTATGTGGGCAGAAAGCAAAAGAAGAGGGTGGCACTGATTCCAACATCTGGAATCGCTTTGGTTGACGTCCAAGCTACCGATAACCCCAACTCTTCAATGCCATCTGCCTTTGGAAATCTGCATAGCTCAGCCTGTCGTAGATGCAAATGAAGGGCCTGGCCCCAGCTTCCCTCCTGTGCCTATGAGGCTCGGAAGGGTGACCGTCAGGTGTGAGTCAGTCTTGCTGGCTGCAGGCAGATGAGGAAGTGGAAGGAGCTTAGCACGCGGCAGGACACCTGGGAAAGATCCTGATGAACAGAATTAAACAGCGCATTCCCCACCGTGTGGCAAGGCTGGTGAGTGCACAAGGCACAAAGAGCCCTGTCTCTGCTGTGATCTTGTCACCTCTTCAGCAGGAAGTCTGCTTTTTTTGGTTTGTTTGTTTGGGTTTTTTGTTGTTGTTGTTGTTTGTCGTTGTTGTTTTTTGTCTGTTGTTTGTGTTTTTGCTTTTGCTGGGCACTGTCCACACCAGCGTCTCTGGCAGCATGCCTGCCTACTGAACCTCATCCCCGTTTTGGTCCCAGATCACCAACTCTACACCCAACATGTCAACGTGGCTGACCCTCAAATTCAACACATCCCGACCCAGACTCCCAATCTTTCCAGCACGGTTGCCGTTTTCAGGCAACACGACTGGGGTCCTGAAGTCCATCAATTATAAAATTCCCATCAGTAATTCCTTTGGCAAAAGAGGACACAAAGCCACAACATTTGCTATGTCCTGGTGACAGGTGCTCTGCAAGTATTATCCATTTTATTCTTCCCAGGAGCGGAGGTCCATGTCTCAACCCCAAGTGTTCAGAGGAGGGAACGGCCAGCTGAAGCTACCTAAGGACACACAGCTGGGAAGTGGCAGAGCCCAACCTCACGTGGCTTCTGGAAAGTCTAAAAACCACCCAACAGCATAAAAATATTATTATTTCTGTTACAACAATTACTACTAATAAATATTATTGTAACTGTTGCTTCTAATAATTTTCTCACTGGTCTTTTCTTTCTCCAGTCGCTAATTTCTCAGGTCTTAACTATCTCATGCCCCACCATGGTGCTTTCCCAGAAGAATACCAACGTGCACCACGGTGAGAAGCTGGTCAAGACCAAACACAGGACCGCTGGGGAAACTCTTCAACTCGGGGAGGTGTGAGTCTTAGCTCCTTCCCCCCTCCCACTGTCCATCCATAGGACACCAAGAGGGAAACACGGGGCTGATTTTATGATCAATAAGAGGTAAGAAGTGAAATCTCAGGCCAGAGCCTGGAGAAGTAACAAGAAGACCACCCAGTCAAGTCCGCGACAGCTTGAACTGAGCAGACATTCCTGACCCCGGGCCCCTGTGGTCAGTTGAGAGCCGATCCTTTTGGCTGGTTTGGGACGTCCAAGCATACTTTAAGCTGTTTGGTTATGAAGATGGGAGTTATCTGCAGACTGTCCCAGGCACTTTGTAGGATATTGTATACACAAAAGATTTCTACAGTTTGTAGCTGATGGAGAGAAAATAAGACAATAAGGATAACAGGGGGACCCAACTGTACTTTCTCTCTTCTTGTTTATTTCTTCTCAAAGAGCTAGCATAGCGATTTTTAATGAGGGGAGTACTGGCTCCCAGTGTGTAGTCTAGAAGTCTGTGAACGAGGTTTCTGTTGCTAAGACTGGTGGGACCACTGACTAAATTCACAAAGTGAGGTCAAGGGACGAGCGATGCTCGAAGGGTGAAGGACAGAACGGTCCATCACCTCTCACGACTTTCAAATATCTCACCAGACATTCATTTCAGTGGAAAAAATGTCGATAATCCCCTGTCTATAAAAATCAAAATTATATTTTACATTTAAACTCCAAATTCTTGGGGCACCTGAGAGGCTCAGTGGGTTAAGCTTCTGCCTTTGGCTCAGGTCATGATCTCAGGGATCTGGGATCGAGCCCTGCATTGGGCTCTCTGCTCGGTGGGGAGCCTGCTTCCTCCTCTTTCTCTGCCTGCCTCTGCCTACTTGTGATCTCTCTCTCTCTGTCAAATAAACAAACAAAATCTTCAAACAAAAACACAAAAACAAAAACCTCCAAATTCTTCTGCACACATTGATGCATGCTGGATTTTCCAGTGATGCAACGACTGCGTAAGTAGAGGGAATTTTTGTCTGGAATTTTTACCCAGAGTTCATTGTTTTGTAACAATGATACCAACAGCAGTGTTACTTGGAGTACCCGAGTCACCACCACAACACACCAGTGTCCCCCTGCAGTTGGGGCTGTCACCTGCACAGGATGTCCATCTGTCGATATTGGCACATCATGTCTTCTAGGGTAGTCACTGGGGTGACTCACTGTCCTGAAGGGGTTCCAGAATGTAGAACTCTTAGTGCTAACTGGGAAAAGTCCCAACTAAACTGGGATGGGTTGGACACACCAACTGAACATATTAGAATGCACAGTCCTCCCCCAAATCATACCACCTATCTTCTTTATACCCGCCCCCCCATATATGCAGAATGGCCAGCACATGGAAAGTCCTGGAAAAAATATCGCTGAATGAATCAGAAAAGGAGACAAAAGAGACCATTTTCTCAGAATTATAAAAATTAATTCTCCCTCATATTCATGCTTGCCCCTTTCTAGAAACATGCAGCTAATACACAGGTTCACCTTCCCACCACTCCACAATTTGATTGTTGTGTTCTATTGTGACAGTTTTCTGCAAAGCAGCTCTCCAATACTTCTTTGAAGGGGAGAGTAAGCCAGCCCAGCTTGTACAAAGGAATCATAAAATCACAGGACAATAGATTTTCAAAGGAATTTCAGGGGAACTTCAAGGCCATTCAATCTGACTCATCATTTATACCCATAGAGTCCCATAGAGGCTGTACGGCTGGCCATCGTGTTTGAGTTGCCTTTTTAAAAGGCAACATAACCCGGCAGGTGACGCATCTAGTTACAGTTCCCGCAACATAAAGCCTATCCACTCTTCTTGGGAAAACATCGTGTCCTGGCACTATACCTGCCTTCTGCTTGCACGCACACGAGTTTGAGACTTTACTCTATGCCTCTGAGACACAAACAGCTTCTATATATATATATATATATATATATATATATATTTAAAGATTTATTTATTTATTTGACAGAGAGAGAGAGATCACGAGTAAGCAGAGAGGCAGGCAGAGAGAGGAGGAAGCAGGCTCCCCGCTGAGCAGAGAGCCTGATGTGGGGCTCAATCCCAGGACCCTGAGATCATGACCTGTAAGGCAGAGGCTTAACCCACTGAGCCACCCAGGTGCCCCAGCTTCTATATTTTTGATAAGCGATCCCAAGGCTCACCTTGAGCATCTGCCTTGAGATAATAAGCAGTAACCGGAAAACAGTTCTCTGTTAAGATTAAGTTGTGGTCACTAGAGGAAACCAACCACAAAGTTCCCAGCAAAACAAGGAGTGCAGAGAAAGAGCCGGGTGCTGCGAGTTAGCTGGTGTCCCCAGAGAAAACTCAGCCGTCAGCAAGACGCCAAAGTTCCTCCACCCAAAACACCGATGCTCATCTGTAATTTACAAGCAATTCTGTTCAAGGGAAGACCGGTAGCGAGAGAAGACAGATGCACAGAAGCGAGAAGCCAGGAACATCTGTTTCTGAAAGGAAGAGCAGGACGTATGGATTCCTCTGACCTTCTGCCAGACTGCACCTCCCTACCCACCTCTGCCTTCAGAAACCACAAGAAGTGGGATCAGGGAAGGACAGGAGACCTGAATTTGGGGTTAGGAAATGGCGGAGTCTATTTGCTGGAACAGAACTCTGGGGTATAAAACTGCCTTTAGAAGTATTTTTTTCCTGAAAAGCTGTCTAATCCCGTATAGAAAGTGATTTCTGGGGCTGGACCACCAGGGCTCAAATCCCCATTTCATCTCTTCCTACTTATATAACCTTATCGGTCAAGGCCAACTGGCATCTTTCTGAGTCCGCCTCCTCCTTTGTTAGGTAAGGATAACAAGAGTTTACATTACAGAGAGTGTTACAAAAAAGCAGAGAGAGAATGCAGAGAAAATGTTTAGCCCTGTTCCTGGTTCTTTTTGGATACTCCGTATCAGTCATTATTTATTCTTTTTTTAGAGCTTGATTTAGATATAATTAACATAGTGAACAATTAGCTATTTTTAATTAGGCCTTTAATTTTAATTCCATTATAGTTAATAGTGTTGTATTAGCTTCAGGTATATAATAAGAGTGATTCAACACTCTCATACAACTCTGGGTACTCATCCCAAGGGCCCTCTCCTTGATCTCCATCACCTGTTTCACTTCCCCCCCCGCCCCCCCACACCCCTCCCCCTCCCGGCAACCATCTTCTTGTTCTCTGTAGTTAAGAAGAGTCTGGTTCTTGGTTCGTCTCTTTTTCCTTTTGTTTCTTAAGTTCCAAGTATGAGTGAAATCATACGGTATTTCTTTCTCTGGATGACTGACTTCACTTAGCATCATATACCCTAGCTCCACCCACATCGATGAAAATGGCAAGATTTCATTCTTTTTTATGGCTGAGATATTCAATACTGTGTGTGCATGTGTGTCTTTTTTTTTTTTTTTTATCCATTCATCTATCCATGGCCACTTGGGCTACTTCCGTAACTAGACTATTGTAAATAATACTGCAATTAACGTAAGGGTGCGCGTATCCTTTAGAATTAGCGTTTTTGTATTTCTGGGGTAAATACTCAGGAGTGCAGTTACTAGATATAGGTAGTTCTATTTTTAATATTTTGAGGAATCGTCATACTGTTCTCTAGAGTGGCTGCATCAGTTTATGTTCCCATCAACAGTGTAAGAGGGTTCCCCTTTCTCCACATCCTCACCAACACCTGTTGCTTGTGTTAATTTCAGCCATCCTGACAGGTGTGAGGTGGTATCCCATTGTGGTTTTGACTTGCAGTTCCCTGACGATGAGTGATACTGAGCATCTTTTCTCTATGTCTTCTCGGGAGAAATGTCTGTTCACGTCTTCTGCCCATTTTAATCAGATTATGTTTTTTGAATACTGAGTTGTGTAACTTCTTTATATACTTTAGACACTAATCCTTTCCTGGACAGGTCATTTGCAAACATCTTCTCCCATTCAGTATGTTGTCTTTTAGTTTTGTCAGTTTTTCCTTCACTGTACAGAAGCTTTTTATTTTGATTTAGTTCCAAGATTTTATTTTTTTTTTAAAGATTTTATTTGAGAAAGAGAGAGAGCGAGCATGGATGAGCTGGATGGGGGCAAAGGAATGAACAGACTCCCCACTGAGCAGGGAGCCTCCCAGAACCCCAAGATCATGACTTGAGACAAAGTCATACCTTTAACTGACTGAGCCATCCAGGCACCCCATGCCAATAGTTTTTTTTGGTGGTTTTTTGTTTGTTTGTTTGTTTTTGTTTTGCTTTTATTTCCTTTGCCTCAGGAGACATACCTAGAAAAATGTTGCTACGGCTGATGTCGAGAATTTACTGCCTGTGTTCCCTTCCAGAATTTTTATGGTTTTCCAGGCTCTTATTTAGGTACTTACTCCATTTTGAGTTTGTTTTAGTGTGTGGTATAAGAAAGCGGTCCAGTTTTCCCAGAGCATTTGTTGAAGACACGAGCTTTTCCTCATTGCATATTCTTGCCTCTTTTGTCGAAGATTAATTGACCATATTATTGTGGGTTTGTTTCTGGGCCTTCTATCCTCTTCCATTGATCTATGTGTCTATTTTTGTGCCAGTACCATATTGTTTTGATTACCATGGCTCTGCAGTGTAACTCGAAACCTAGAATTGTGATAACTCCAGCTTTTTTTTTTTTTTCAACATTGACGATTCAGGGTCTGTTTTGGTTCCATACAAATTTCAAGATTGTTTGTTCTAGCTCCGTGAAAAATGCTGTTGGTATTTGATAAGGATTACATCAAATGTGTAGCTTGGTTTGGGTAGACTGGATATTTGCACAATAGTCCTCCAATTTCTGAGCATGGACTGTCTTTCCATTCTTTCCATCAGCTTCAGTTTTTCATTAATGTTTTATTGTTTCCAGAGTACTGGTCTTTCAACTCCTTGGTTTAAGTTTATTTCTAGATATTTTATTATTTTTAGTGTAACTGAAAATGGGATTGTTTTCTTAATTTCTCTTTCTGTTGCTTCATTATTGGTGTATAGAAATGCAATGGATTTCTGTACATTGATTTTGTATCCTGTGATCCTACTAATAAATTCATTTATTAGCACTGACAGTATTTTTGGTGGAGTCTTCAGGGTTTTGTACATCTCGTATCTTTTGAACCACTTTTTTTTTTAAGATTTTATTTATTTATTTGACAGACAGAGATCACAAGTAGGCAGAGAGGCAGGCAGAGAGAGAGAGGAGGAAGCAGGCTCCCCGCAGAGCAGAGAGCCCGATGCGGGGCTCGATACCAGAACCCTGGAATTATGACCTGAGCCGAAGGCAGAGGCTTTAACCCACTGAGCCACCCAGGCGCCCCAAGTACATCTCGTCTCTTATCATCCACAAATAGTGAACCAGTTTCACTTCTTCCTTGCTGATCTGGGTCTCTCTTACTCCCTTGTCTTGTCTGACTGCAGAGGCTAGGACTTCCAGTAGTACTATGCTGGATATTGTCTTGTCCCGGACCTTAGAGGAAAGGCTCTCAATTTTTCCCCCCACTAAGTCTGGTGTTTGCTGTGCGTTTTTCATAGATGCTCTTTATTCTATTTGAGGTATGTTCCCTCTAAACCTACTTTGCTGAGGGTTTTTATCAGGAATATTTGTCCTTTCTTTTTTTTTTTTTTTTTGCATCTATTCAAACGATGGCATGGTTTTTGTCCTTTCTTTTACTGATGTACATAAGCCCTTCTTTTTTTTTTTAAAGATTTTATTTATTTATTTGACAGAGAGAGATCACAAGTAGGCAGAGAGGCAGGCAGAGAGAGAGAGAGGGAAGCAGGCCCCCTGTGGAGCAGAGAGCCCGATGTGGGACTCGATCCCAGGACCCTGAGATCATGACCTGAGCCGAAGGCAGCGGCTTAACCCACTGCGCCACCCAGGCGCCCCATAAGCCCTTCTTTTAAACCACATTTCTCCTGTCCCTAAGCCATCTAAACCCTAATTTGGGTAGGTGCCATTAGAGCATGTTGCCATTTAAACAAGGTTGCCATTTAACTTTTCACTCCTATTCTGTTCCATACCTCCACCCCTAGGAAATAATCAGGTCCTAATTAAGCAGGCCCCAAATTCATGGTAAGGTCATGAGCAAGGAGGGCAGACTCAGAGACTCAAACCACGATGTCAGAACGTGGTAGCACAGGATTTTCTTCATCAGTGCAGCCAGCAGCCTTTAGTGCCGTGACACGGAAACGCACTGTGATACACCAGCTGCTGCTAAGGACTGAATCTTCGCTTCCTCCCCGAATTCTTTTTTTTTTTTAAGATTTTATTTACTTATTTGACAGACAAGTAGGCAGAGAGGCAAGCAGAGACAGAGAGAGGAGGAAGCAGGCTCCCCGCTGAGCAGAGAGCCCGATGCGGGGCTCGATCCCAGGACCCTGGGATCGTGACCTGAGCCGAAGGCAGTGGTTTTAACCCACTGAGCCACCCAGGCCCCCCTCCTCCCTCCGAATTCTTATGTCAAAGTCCTAACCCCTAATGCAATGGTCTTTAGAGGTAGGGCCTTTGGGAGAGAATTACCATTAGATGAGGTCATGAGGACGCACCCCAGGTGGAATGAGTCCCTTATAATAACCTTAGAAGTAACAACAGGGAGCTTACGTACTCCCAACTCCCCACAGGCTCCCAAGGAGCAGGTGATGTGAGGACACAGCAAGACGGTGTAGCCTACAAGCCAAGAGATTTCAGGATGCCACTTACTGGCTGCCTTCTCAGCCTCCAGAGCTGTGAGAAGATAAATGCTGAAGCCACCCCATTTATGGCAGCCCAGTACACCTACTATTTCTCAGCCTAGCTTATTTGAAATGAAGGGCAACGGGGAGACTCAGGGCTGCCCAAGACACGAAGAAACAATTTCTTGTCCGGGCTGCCTTATGAACCTGCCACAGGTTCTCTTTTCTCAGGTCATGGAGAAATAACTTTCCTGGAAAAAGTTTTCAAAGAGATGAAAAAGATGCGCTAAGAGATGCACCGTGACTTAGTTTTCAAAGTGCGACGGGTGCCGACGGGATTCCGTAAGGAATATGCTTCGAGGAGCCCCGCCTGGGGTTTGAGAGATCCTGACACTTGCGTGTAGAGAGTCTGCCTTCTTATACCAACAGGAAGGGGTCGACGGACTATAATTACGATACTTAAGCAAGAGCAAGGCAAGGCCAATGGGTCCCTCCGAGAAAGCATTTGCCTGTCAGTTAGTTGCAAGGAAAGGGGAATTTTGCAATCTTTAAAGGGCTCTTTGTTGAAAGCTTCTATTTGATAATTATGCTGTCTAAAGATTCTTTGACAAAAGTCCTCCTTTGTTTAGAAGCCATGCGGGGTTGCTCTTTTGGGTTCAACAAAAGGGGAAATTTTTGTCTATCAGTATTCTGAAAAAGATCAAAGAAAGCTGTTCGTCCTCATGGGACCTTAATTTCACATCCAAGGAAAGCCATAAAGGGTAGAGCCAGAAGACCCCCAGAAGCTTGTCCACACTTGTATGCAACTCCCCTGTCATGGCTGTAGAGCACAGTCCACAGGAGTGTCAGTGAATTCCTACAGTCCTGGGGCTCAGCTGAATGGTCCCCCTTCCAGCAATGGGCTAGAAGCAGGATGGCCATGACCTAGGTGACACTAGGAATTGCAATGAATCGCTAATCAATGAAGAACGAAAGCTTCTGACCACCATCTGCCTTGTGATGTCTTGCATGATCCATTTCATTGCAATAAAAATAGTCCAAACACCCAGTGAAAGGTCTCTGATGGCCACAGAGCCCTACGCCTCACCCAGACTCTTTCTACACTTGCCTAACATGCAGCTCTCTGCTTGCCCACGTGAGTCCGGGGCCCTAAGACTTTTTCCTGGAAGCCTTCTCAGTTCTTCAGGGTCAAGGTCAAGCCCTGGGGGGAGGGGAAGGAAGGGGACACAGTCCAGAGAAAGACGAGAGCCCAGACCCCAGGTGCCACTCTCAGAGTAGCTCATCCAGTGCTCGTGATGTTCGTGAAATGAACGATATTCCTGAAACTGGCTTTCACAGGACGCAAACACCACGATGGACTGTGTACTCTCACATGCCCGCCACAATTTCCTCTCCAAGCTTCACGGTACCTGGACGTATCCTAAAGGGACAGAGAAGCTCCCTACGTAAACCCGTTTAACCCAGCATTTCTCCCAGTGTATTTAATCGTGGAAGCTTCTGGTTAGAACTCCCATTAA
Organism: Meles meles; assembly: GCF_922984935.1. Taxonomy (NCBI): domain Eukaryota; kingdom Metazoa; phylum Chordata; class Mammalia; order Carnivora; family Mustelidae; genus Meles; species Meles meles. Next base: position 13,694,847 of record NC_060072.1, on the reverse strand, counting down.
CATGCTTGTGTTCTACAAAACAGTCTGGGCAACAGCATGCAGTACCAAGGAGGAAAAAATAATTACCAGAAAGGAACTTCAAATAAAGTGCCAAAAGGTAAACCCTCCCCCACGCTGTTTTCCTAATTGCAGAAGGATGAAGAGGGCAGACAGCTCTGTGTGGAGACTCAGTCATGCAGGTTGATACCTGTGACCTTGGCCAAGTCAATTAACCTCTCGGAACCACAATTTCTTCGTCTGTGAAAACATAATAAACGGCCACAGGTTTTCTGTGAAAATTAAATGAGATAGCACCTGAGAGCGTCTGGGGAAATGCCTGGAAGAAACCTAACAGGTGCTCAGTAAGAGCCTGTTTCTTCTCCCTCTCATTTTACAGAATTCCTGTGTATTTTTTTTTAAAGATTTTATTTATTTGACAGAGGGAGAGAGGGATCAGAAGTAGGCAGAGAGGCAGGCGGGGGGTGGGGGGGAGGTGAAGCAGGCTCCCTGCTGAGCAGAGAGCCCGATGAGGGGCTCGATCCCAGGACCCTGAGATCATGACCTGAGCTGAAGGCAGAGGCTTAACCCACTGAGCCACCCAGGTGCCCCCTTGGAATTCCTGTGTATTAATACCAACAGTCCACGTCACTGAGCTGGCACTTAAAGGTGGTTAAAACCTGCTAGCTGTCTTCCCCAGGGCATGCTCCTTACAGCTTAGACCCTCAGCCTTCTGAGACTTATGCCTTCCAATTAACCCCTAGGATGGAGCAGGTTGTTCAAAATGTAGTTGACACCAAGGATTTTTTTTTTTTAACCAAAAAAGCAGTTACTTCCCCAAGGAACCATTCCCTAGTGTGTGCCTGGTAGTAAGGAAGATCTCTTGATTCCTCTATGCCTAATTTCTGAGGCCGCTTCCCTTCCAGAGTAGGTAAGTTGCAGAAGCAGGAACCAGATGACGACAGGTATCCCTGTAGCCGGAAAAGAGGTGATCTGCAGCTGGTGTCTGTGTGTGTGTGTCGGGGGCGGGGGGAGGCTGCTCCCACGTGCCTTCCCTTGGCACGCTGGAGTTATGCCCAGCACAACACTTACGGGACAGTCCTGATCTTGTCTCATTTCCTCACTAGACCCTCCACTTTTTCAGAAAAGAACAGGGTCTTGTTTGTTAGTATCCTCCAATGCCTATCACGGTACAGGGCATCTGATGAGCTTTCAATTAATGATGGGTGGATAGATGGACAGAGAAATGGAAGGAGGAGGGATGGGGAAGAGGGAGAAGGAAAGAAGAGAGAAACTGACTTCAGGTCTACTGAAATATGAACTCCATAAAAATAGTGCCTTTGTCCCTTGAGAGCTACTGCTGTATCCGAAGGGACTAAAACAGTGCCTGGCACTCACAGAGCCAAAATAAATATTTGTTGAATGGACAGATGAATAATTGAGTAAACGAAGCTGAGTTACCGTTTGGAAAATTGGCTATAAACGATTCCTGCTCATTGACAAATTGAACTGTTCTCATATTATTTCCTGATCTGTTTATTCCCCCCAAATTATTAGGACAGTTTAATACTCATGCAGTTCAAAATGAAAGGTGAGGGACAGCAGCAAAAACGAATGTTTCCTACGGGTCAAGCAACGTGCAAAGTTGAGGGACTACAAGACCCTGCTTCCAAAGACCTAGCCCAGACAATGCCTCACGCGATCCCAGCAGGGGACAGCAGCAGGGGGACGAGGAAAAGGCACCCTCTGGCGCATCACACTTTGCAGAGCAGGGCTGTGTCAGGGCAGCGAGCGTGTGCGCTCTGGTAGGAAAGCAAAGTGACAGTATCAATTAATCCCTTCGTGATCTTAATGTCAGAAATGTAAGCCTTTTTATGATGCAGTAAAACTATTTTTATGGGTTTTTCCATCCGTCTCATGTCTTGATATATTTTTTAATCAAAAAGGATAAGAACAAGAAGTCAAGTGGGTATAAATCTCTGGCTCATTTTTCTGGTTCTCTGCCCACGGAGGAGAGATGAGCCTTCTGGTGCCCCACAGAGAGTCTACAGTGCTTCCTGTCCTCCCTGGGAGTATTTTCCAGAAGGAAGCCTATTCCAGGTTTGGAGAGCCGGGCCTTGCTTTAAACAACAGATACATTCTCTAAAGACTATGTGCAAATGGAGTCTCACTACAGCACACCTCATGTCTCCAGTCACTCACACGCTTCTCATCTTGATTTCTGATGACAAGACCCAAAGAGTGTTCTTGCTCGAAATGCGCAAAACAGCAAAGGGCACAAACAAGGAAATAAAAATTACCTGCAATCTGATCACCCAGAGGCCATTTTAAAATGCAATCTTGGATTTTTCTTCCATGTTGTGATACAGATACATATTTTGACAAAAATAGGGTAATGGCAGAGATATTATGTAACCTACTTTTATAGCTGATCTATCAAATGTCAGCCACACACACTCAAGTCGATAGCCTACATTTTATTTACTAGTTCCCTGAGTATCCTGGGGTTTGGACATACCAAATTTAACAAGTTCTGGATATTGGACATTGACCTTGTTTTTGACATTTTTTTAAAGGAAGATTTTATTTATTTGAAAGGGAAAGAGAAGGTGGGAGCAGGAGAGAAGGGTAGAGAAAGAGAGAGAAGCAGACTCCCTGCTGAGCAGGGAGCCTGATGTGGGATTCGATTCCAGGACCCTGAGATCATGACCTGAGCCAAAGGCAGACACTTAACCGACAGCCATCCAGGCACCCTGGACATTTTCTTATCATAAATAATGATAAAACCTCCCCGTCAAATTCTCCAGTAATTTCTTCGAAATGAAACTGCTATGTCACATACATGCACATTTTTAAAATTAGATACATTTTCTCAAATTGTGCTGCGAAAATGTTTTTGCCATTCACACGACCTGTAGCAAGCAGTGTCTACACGTTTATGTTTAGCATCAGCGTTATATATATGCCAGTGTTGAATTCCTCTTCTCCTGTCCATTTTTTGATTGCTTGTGAAGATTTTTTTTTTCCCTATGTGAACTGGCCTCTGTGTTTTCTTCTTCAGCAAAGAACATCCATATTTCTTTCTTATTTATTTATCAGCAGCATTTTACATATTTAAACACTGGGCTATTATTTCTCATCTATGATAACACATTTTCCCTAGAACAGTTTCTTTCAATATTTTTTTTAATGGTGTTTTGTCTCCTCTCCTCATCTACTTTCCCAATTTTTCATTTGCAGTTCCTCTTATCTCCTTACCTGTCAGATAGTTATCAGTAAAATGACACTTAGGGAAAGAAAACTGCCACCGTTCACCGTAGCTTTATCGCTAATTTATCTACTGGATGGTCAAAGGAATTTTGTTCACGGTGGCAAAATCCATCCCTTAGAGCAACCAGCAACCCAAGCAGAAGTTGGCAGTTCATACAGACATTGGTCCTATAGAAACCATACCAGTTGTCTCAGCCAAGTCGGGCACCAACCTCATTTAGGACAAAACAACTTTGAGTGACACGGAGGTCACCGACAGGGTCATGAATTCAGAGTCCCTCATGGGATTTAGAACTTCTCAGTCAGTTAGGCCACTTTCTACACATTCAAGGAGGGTCTCACCCAATAGGGAGATGTTAATCCATGGGTCACTTCCCTTAAAGAAAACTTCTTATTCTAGAAGAGAAACCAGAGCTAAAAATCCTTGTCCCTATCCGGGGCCAGAGAAACGACATGGAAAGCCGGCTCCATTGCTCCCCGCAGTGACAACTCCGACAGGCTGAGTGTTGGTGCAGCTCCCAGATGGCGGGGACGGGGACGGTGCCCTCTCCACGTGATGCTGGGAAATCAGCAAAACAGAGACTGTATGGGAGACAGGACAGGGCTTCCAAAGACTTGCAGCGAACCAACCATTGCAACTCGAGAAACTCACTGTTTATCTTCTGTTGACATACCTCTTGTGTTCCATTTATGAATTTCATTTCGCCACTACTACTGCAACAGTTTAATCTTTTTGAAAGTCTTGGCCGGTCTGCATTAGGTTTGGCTCACACTTGAGCTAGGGCATTAAAGGTGAACTGGTATCTTCCCAAGGGCCAGCAACATGGCGGCAGGGAGCGGGGGAGAAAGGCCCTGGTGGAAGGTCAAATTCAGGGGCCCTTTCCCCCTCCTTAGAAAAGGCATTTGTACTTCACAGCCATCCCAGAGATCCGAGATTCCATTTTATCATTGGGAATGCTTTCCTGCACAGCCCGCAGTCCAGCAAAGTTTGGGGACACGCTGGTTTAGGGGGGATGGGAGGGCATGCAAAGCTGGCCATTGGGTTCCCATGTCCAGAGGGCTGAGCATGCGATAGGGCATGGATAGTGGAGGCAAGGACAGAGAGGAGGAAGGAGAAAGCAGTGGAGAGGCAGGCTAGAAATCAAGAGACACAAGCTCGGGGCTTAAAGCCAGAGGGGGCCAGGTGAGAGTGAGTGGGGCAGTAGCCACAGCAGCTGAGGGAAGGGACTGTTCCCAGATTGTGGATACTTCTAATGACTGCTGACACTCTTAATTATAACCACGAGGCACGAAAGCTCCTGCCTCGTTAAAAAACAATTAAATTATCTCCACTCTGTTAAACTGATGGAGGCAGATAGTGGGCCACTGGCTTTTAAAATCCTCTTCACCAGCAGGGAGGATACGGAGAGGGTGACGCTCTGGGAGAGAGTTTCAGCCTGCGCCTGGGCCCGGCGGGGCACCGGGGGTTTGGCACAGTGAGACCTACAGCCCTGAGGGCTGCAAGTTTAGATTCCCGGTAGTCCTCGACCAGTGGAAAGCCAAGGTCAGGGTCGATCAATACAAATACACGTATCTCTGGGCTGTAAATGGGACACCTTCCGAAGGTGCTCCTCACCAAACACAGGAAACAAAACTGAAATAATGGACAACTTGGGGAGAGTCTGATAGCCCTGGTTTAAGAAAAAATTAGCCGAATTTCCATTGCTCCTCTCACCTTATCAAACAATCTTTTCTAATAAAATCAATAAATATTTACGGGGCTAGGTGCTACAGGGGATACAAAGAAAAATAAGGCATGGTCTCTGACCTTGAGGAGTTTCTTTTTTTTTTTTTTTTAAGATTTTATTTATTTGACAGAGAGAGATCATAAGTAGGCGGAGAGGCAGGCAGAGAGAGTGAGAGGGAAGCAGCTCCCTGCCGAGCAGAGAGCCCGACGCGGGACTCGATCCCAGGACCCTGAGATCATGACCTGAGCCGAAGGCAGCGGCTTAAACCACTGAGCCACCCAGGCGCCCCCCTTGAGGAGTTTCTACTTAATGCCTCTTTCAGTGACTTTTTAAATTTTTTTGGGGGGGGGGGCTACAACCAATGTCATCATGATTTAAATGCAGGAACAGGAATCACTCAATAAATCTTACTGTGAATCATACTTGGAAAACTAATAATGTTTCTGGAAAACAAATGTTAAAGGATGATCAATTCCTCTTTTCCAACATCTTCTCAGACTTTCTGCATCTCCTGGTGGGGGCACTCTTAAAGAGCCCAAGGAATCCGCCATCTTGAACTGAGCTGGGGGAGGACATGCAGGAAGGCTCTGCGGGGCGCGTACTGGAGAACACAAACGTAGGAGAGGGTCCAGGGCCTTGCTGGCTTTACCAGTCAAGCATCACGGTTGCCTTTACTTTCCTTCTCCCGTATTTTTAGTTAAACTTTCCAACATGATGCTGAGTCACGGCTAAAAGCCACATCCCCACGTGGTTACTCTTGTCCAATTCCGCTCTTTCCTACACACCCATTTTGGCTTATTGTCCACTCCACCATGGCAAAATCCCCTCACCCACAGAAACCAATGAATCTTCTCTTTATTCTTATAAAAGTAATACATATTTGTTGTAGAAAATGAAAATACAGAGAAGCGAAAACTGTAATAATCCCATGAGTTAGAGCTTGGTGCTGTCAACATTTTAGTGGGTATTCAGCGACTTTCTATAGCTTAGATGCTCAGTTGCTGGTGTTTTGAATCTTGTCCTTAATTCTATCAAATCATTACTCTGAAACTGGGTTTTCAGTTAGACCACCACCCAAACTCCACCATCAGCTCAAACACCACACCACCCATCACTGAGCCCCCCAACCCGTACCTCCCAGTTACCATAGCAACACGTCCCTCAGTGCCCTCCCCCAACTGTGCTCTGGATCCCCCAACACGGCTTTAGTTCCCACCCAGGTACCTACAACACTACTTGTTTATGTGTCTTCCTGGAGGGGCGGGGGTGGGGGACGGATACAAGCTCCAGCAGAACAGGGATTTTCATCGATTTTGTTCGCTGCTGAGTCCCTCACATCAGAACAAGGTGGTGCCGAAGGAGCCAGCCCTAATGACCTCAACACCAGCAAACGCTCTTCTGTTCTGGCACGGAACTGCTGGTAACAAACACCGTCATCCCAAGTGACGGCCGCTGCAGGTCTGCGGCTTCCATGGGCAGAGCGGGGACAGGGGAGAGGACTGAGACCTGGTCACCGGCACTGACTGGCTCAGCCACTCCCCTTCCGGCTGAGCTGGAGCCTGTGCCTTGGTCTTGTCACTGATGCGAAAGAGAAGGCGGAAGGCTGTGATGCCTGGTGGCTCCTCCGTCTCTCTGAGCTTTGAGGGTCTAGAGACTTGGCAGAGAAAAGAACATGGAAGCCAAAGAAAGTGGGGTGTAGGTCTGACGGCGACCCCACTGCCACCCCACCCAGCTCACCCCCTTCTGCTGGCACAGCACTTGACAGGTTAATAAGTGCTTCCATTTAGATGCTCTCATCAATTTTATCTATTAGCTAATCAGCCCAAGAATCTCAAACAGAGCATCAGAATCAAGCGCAGAGCGTTCCCAGGATGCCGTGACAAAGTGAGCAGGACGAAGCAGAACCGACGGGGAGAGCCAGCCAGAGAAAGACGGAGAAACTCCGTCAATGAGATTAAATGTAACTTCAGGGGGAGGGAGAAAAACAGCACCGAAAGACAGGGGAGCTAATTTTCACATAACTCATCCAAATCCTATTTAAATACTCCTCAGGCAACCATCATGCTCCACGAGTCCCATAGGGATTACAAACCACCACCACCCCCACCCCCGCCCCCACCAAACTAGCTGTATTTATTTAATCCCGGTACTTCCTCCTCCACCCCTCCGACAGAGAGGATGAAATTAGCTGGTAACCCAGGCTCCCACCCCCCTGAACTTGGCTTGAGCATTCCAGGATCCTCAGAAAACTGGGGCCGAAAATTCTGTAACACGCTTAGGAGGATCTATGTAGATTCCCATGGAATCTGTTTACTGGGTTATATAACTCTGCTCTTATTGTAACTCTGTGACTTTTATCAAAAGGCTAGATCTGAACAGCAGACACAAACATGCCTTTCTACCTTCTCTCCAAGTGAATGACCGCAGCCCGAGTTGATTCTCAGTCCTTCTAGATTGCTAAAGCTTGCAGAAGCAAACGACTCATTTTCTTTCTTTCTTTTTAGGAGTGCTTTAGGGCAAGAGTAAACTTATGCTCATCAAATTGTTCATTTGCTCACCCTTCATCCATCCAACAGATAACCACTGAGCATCTCCCATCAGCAAGACACTGATCCAGGCAGTGGGGGTAAGAATCTCATTGAAATTGGAGAGAAAGATACAATTCGCTTACATCAGGGGTTAGAAAGCTGCCTCCTGGCCTCCTGGCCTCATCGTCCCAGGTGTAATGAATTCCCTGGACCCCACTCCAGGTGCAAACCACCACCAATTCCTCTCTCTGATTTACATCAGCCTGATGGGCTGCTCGGTGGCAGCCTCTTCCGAGTCCTTCTGCCCAGTACACACCCCTCTGGATGCTTTCCTGGCTCATGACCTACTCTGACCAGGACGTTTGGGCAGCACTTTGGTTTTACTTCTATTTTTATTATTTTTTAACATCTTAATTTGTTTTTTCAGTGTTCCAAGATTCATTGTTTATGCACCACACCCAGTGCTCCATGCAATCTGTGCCCTCCTTGATACCCACCACCAGGCTCACCCAACCCCCACCCCCTCCCCTCCATAACCCTCAGTTTGTTTCTCAGAGTCCACAGTCTCTCATCTTTCGTCTCCACCTCCAATTTCCCCCAGCTCACTTCTCCTCTCCATCTCCCCATGTCCTCCATGTTATTCCTTATGCTCCACAAGTAAGTGAAACCATATGATAATCAACTTTGGTTTTTTGTTTTTTTTTTAAGATTTTATTTATTTATTTGTCAGAGAGAAAGCACAAGTAGGCAGAGTGGCAGGCAGAGGCAGAGAGAGAAGCAGGCTCTTTGCTGGACAAGGAGCCCGATGCAGGACTCGATCCCAGGACCCCAGGATCATGACCTTAGGCGAAGGCAGCGGCTTAACCCACTGAGCCACCCAGGTGACCCTGACTTTGGTTTTAAGGGCCTTTTCCTCCAGCTGCCAAGCTGGGGACTCAGCGAACACGCCCGTCCGTCTCCCAGGGCCAATCTACCTATGGAAGAGGGGAGTTTTGAGAAGGTGTTGCCAAGGAAGCTGTCCTTGTGCCAGTGTTAAGAGGTTGCAGAGTAAAAGGAAAATACTCCCTGAAGTCTGGGAAAAAGTCCGTTTCTGACCCAGTGCTTTAAGAGAGCACATTCAGAATCTCTGTTCTGCTACTGACTCCAAGACCATCACGGGCGCTTGATTTAAAATTCTGTGTTACGGTTTCCCTATCCAGAAAATGGAGCTAAGGCTCCCCCTGAGGGTCCCTGCCAGGATTCAATGCTACCTTCGCTGAACATTTACTATGAGGGAGGCAGCCCGGGAAGCACTTTACAAATAGAATCTTATTTAACCTAGTTGTTTGACCTCATGTCAGCCCCAGATTGCCGTACCGGTGAGGGGTTTCTGTTTGCTGGTTAAGTTTTTCTGGAGCGACTAGGATAGTTATGGGCTTAAATTCTTCAATACATGCACAACAGTCGGTGAATGTCAAACAGGGTTGGACCGCGTATCTGGAGCTGTGCGGGCCACGTGGTTACTTAATATAGTAGCCACCAGCCGCCTGTAGCTACTTAAATCTACATCAATCAAAATCAGATTAAAATTCAGTTCCTAGGTCACGCCAGCTGCATCTCAAGTGTTTAATGACCAGTGTGGCCAGTGCCCACCTTATTGAACGGCGCAAATATAAAATATTTCCACCACTGCGGAAAACTCCGCGAGAACCGGGGGAGGTAGAATGCATACAGAAGGAGAAATGAGGAAAGTTCGCCCAGGGCTAGGAGGGTTAATTCCACAGACGCTTTGTGCAATTTCAGCAGGTTTGCAGGAATTTGGCAGGGCTAACAGGGTGATACTCTTCTCATCTGTGGGCTGTCCCGGCCAGGTGCTCTTGGGGCATCTAGGTGGCTTTACAGGACAGCTTGAGTAGCTGTGGCGATTTAAGAGTTTAGATCTTTTACTAAGTAGCGCAGATCGAATTAAGACATTTATTAAAAAGGCTTACTTTTTAAGTAAGACAAACCCACTCGGATAAACCCAATGGCTCCCCTACCCTATGCCCTGACAATGTCAATTCTGAGAGCCTAGCGCCAAGGAGACACACCTCAGAAATAAATCCCGCGCTAACCATCAGGACTCGGGGAAATGCTCTTCAGTATTCTCAGATGCAAGGAGTCTCCCTCTAGGTATAACCTACTCCGCGCTGTGCAGGCTCTGGCCTGCTCCAGCCTTCCTCCCGGCCACAGCCACTGCTCCTTGTAAAACGCAAATATGATCCCGTCTCCCAACTTCAGAATTTTCACAAAGCACTCCACTCCTGAGATTACTTATCAAAAGCCCTTGGTTTAGGCTACGATCCCCTTCCTAATCTGATTATGGTTTGCCAAACCCACCCTTAAACTCCTCTGCCCCACACCTCTAACTCCCTCTGTTCCATTCAACCCCACAGAGGAAGCCTCATTCAGCCACTTACTCCTGGAAAAAGTATTAAGCACTCCTCCCTGACAAATATTCTGCTAGATTCTAGAGCTACAACAGCAAAGGAAAAAAAAAAAACAAAAAAAAACCCCAAGATCGGACCTCTACCCTCATGGAGTTATGTTGTACTAGGACCAGATAGACAACAGGTAAATAAATATATTAACATACAATATGCCAAAGGGTGACAGGTGCCTACAGAAACCCAACAATGGGTGGGGGTAGGGGTACTTTCCTTATAGTCAGACATTATTTTCTCAAATCCTTGGAAATTGTCATTGACCCATTCGTTCGTCCGATAGACTTTTATTGAACACTTACCATGTGCTGGGAGGTTTCCTGAGCACTGTGGCCATGGGAGCAAACAAGACAGATGCCCAGGCCTGACGGAGCTTACATTCTCGTGCCAGAGAGGGATAACGAGGAAGAGGACACTGTAGCAGCTCAGACAAAGGCAGGTGCCGAGGATAATGGAGGTGGAAACAGGTGGGAGTACACAGACGGTGCGGGGCTGGTGGTGTTCCCGTCTACACAGAAGGTCACTGCACCGGGACATGCAGAGACGGTACGTGCATGTTTTCTTGTTGGCTGGAATGCACTTTCCCCACCTTGCGCACATGGCCACCTCCTCCTCTGTTTTCTCCACCAAGCCCTGACTACGATGGTACTTGCTGGAGCTTTTCTGACTCTCCCCCAACTGAATTCTCTCTGTAGACTCTGAGTACCTTGATTCATCTAATATCGTACAATAAGCCATTATACATTTAGGTATGTTGGTCCCAGAGGGTTCAAATTCCTGAAGAGCAGGGACTATGTCCTGGCCATCTTCCTTTACTCATTCTAGAAGCTTTCACGGAACACCAGCTACAAAGCTTGCGCAGTGTCCCTACCACAGAGAAGGAGAGGACGCCTGTTGTTTTGTCCTTATCTGAGAAACACCTGCTTTCCTGTCCTCACTCATCCACAACAAAGCACTACTGTGCCAGTTAAATAAAATCGTGCGTGCAAAAGTGTCTGAAATGGCACGAAGAACACGAAAACTTCTCCGTAAATAGGAGTTGTGGCTATATGAATTATTACTAATCTCAATCAATTTGTCTGCCTGGTCCAGTCCTGCCTAGCACAGCTCTCCGGTACGTTACAGGAATGGTTCCGCGTTTCGTCTCTACGTTAGGATCAAACCCTAGCACAGCCTGACTACTAAACCCGACCGCGGACGCTACAGTCCCTGGGAATCCTGTGCAGCTTATCTGCTCACTAACAAGCTCACAGCTCACATTCGAAGGCGCTGCGGTGACTTGAGGTGGTTACTGACCCCCTGCCTCATCTCCACTGCTCTCGGTTTGGGCGGAGATCCTCTGTTTTCAAAGCCCCTAAGTGCTGACATTTCCATGGCTTTTTGCCCACCCCCCCCCACCCCGCCCTCCCCGGGCTGCAGAGCTGCCCCGCCTCTTGAGTCTTCTCTGCTGTTCCATTCTTCAAACCCCTGCCACCCACTCCCCCCACACTCTTCCCTCAATCCAAGGTTCTTCCCTCGTGTGTTCCCTGTAGATCGTCCATGAGAACATGAAAACCATCTCAGCCACTCAGCCAGACACAACTGAGCCTGGCAACCCCACATCCCATTTAAAGGGCTGTGGGGCCCCGGGGGTGGGGCACGCAGATATGTCTCTAGGACTTGGAATGTTCTCTTATGAAAGGGGATAGCATCTGCTTTCAACGGCTGCTGAGGGGATGGACCTATCTTAATACCACCGGGTCAGCACACGGTCTCCCAAAGCTTGAGGGCATGAGAACGCTCTTTTCTGCATAGCCGGCTGCTTACTACATGTGGTTACATAGACACAGCTCCAGATTTATTAAGCAGGCACGAGCACGAGCTGTTGCCTTTATACGCAGCCGCATGTGGGCAGGAAGACCGAGGTCAGCTGACCTGCCCCTGCAGAGGGTCAGACGGAACCTCTGCTGAAAATAGTTAAAAAGATGAATGCGGGGGTGCCTGGGTGGCTCAGTGGGTTAAGCCTCTGCCTTTGGCTCAGGTCATGATCCCAGGGTCCTGGGATCGAGTCCCGCATCAGGCTCTCTGCTCAGCAGGGAGCCTGCTTCCCCCTCTCTCTCTCTGCCTGACTCTCTGCCTTCTTGTGATCTCTGTCTGTCAAATAAATAAATAAAATCTTAAAAAAAAAAAAAAAAAAGGCTGAATGCGTGCTCTCAGCTGAGCTCCACCAGCCAGCCAGGGCTCAACAATTTAAGACAATTGCTGGATGCTCATTTCAAGGTGAGAGAAAATTCTGAAGAGGATCTTCTCAAAACTTACTTTTAATTAAAGTGTTGGTTGGCTGCCTTTCCCCTGAGCTCAGCTCTTTGTCCATAAGGGGGAAATCGAACGGCGCTGGGCCCAGACAGTAAGCCACTTCGTCTACACCGGAACTCGATCACGGGTTTTCCAGCCCCATTCATGTGCCCAGCATTGGGGGAGTCTGAAAAGCTCCAGAAAAGTATGAATTCATCTTTTTGGCCAGCGCTGCCTGCGTACCTGAAACTAAACAAAATTGTCCAACTGACGCAGAAAAGAAAGGAAATTCAGGACAGGGCTGAAATACTGTAAAATGCAGACAAGGTCAGGGTCCAAAAAACCAAAGCCAACCCAAACAAACCATTCCAGAGTCAGCCGTAACGCAAACTCTGGCTGAGATGGGGCTGACCCACGGGGGACCGCAGGGCTCCGTAAACGATGGGAAGAGCTTTACGGAATATCTGAAAACTGAAAAGATGCAAAAGCTGCTGTGTTCTGCACGGAGTCGGAGCCAGAAAGGTGCTGACTTACCAAATGGGTGATGACAGAGAAGAGAAAAAGTGGGCAGATGAGTAAACTCAAAGCATGATTGATGGCACCCGTCGACCATTGGCAGGTGACAGATGAGCCCATGCATCACCAAGGAAGATAGAGGAAAAGGCTGTGAATTACTCCCAGCTCTGAGATGAAGCCTCTCTAGCTGAGAGGTACAAAGAACCAGGAGCTCGCGGTGCAAACTCCACGGCCCAGGGAACAGAGTGAGCCACCCCGATTCCTGAATGCCATGTGTCGCCAGAGGACAGAATACGGGAGGCGCTTACAAGCCAGCTGCCAGACACTGCACTCTACTCCTACGTATGCTATGTCCTTTGATTCTCCCCCAAAATCCACTGGAGTAGAAAGCAGTATCATCTTGACTTTATAGCCGAAGAACCGGAATCTCTAAGTTTTATACTCTGGTAACACAGCGAGTGGGGAGCAGAGCAAGAACTTACAGCAGGTCCGTCTGAAGGCACAGGCTGCGTGCTCCCAGCACCCTGCAAATTTTTTCACTAACATAAATCTTGGGACCTTGGAGGATGACTGGAGAGCCCAGATTAGCCTGCCGGTAAGCGAGGGATTTGTCTGAAGTCTCAATTTTTATCGTCGTCACTGGTGAGCATTTTAAATTTTATCTTGTATTTGTGATTTAACCGACAAATAATGTTTTAAATTACTTACCCCACAGAAGGACATAGTGTCCTTGTCCTGGGGGTTGGAACAGCGTCTGGAGTAATAGTGAGTACCAAGGGGAGGGCAATGAGTGGGCAGCGTGTACCCTTTCTCGAAAGGCAACATACTCTACCATGCTGCGTCCTAACAGCCCATTTTCAGGCAAGATGGGAAATATCAGAGTATCCCATAAAAGTCAAAATTACGTTTAATGGCTGGGTAAGTAAGGAATGTCACGGCGCTCTGGCAAATAACTTGCATGTACTCTCTCCAAATGACAAGCCAATCTATGTTACCTTCCCGGTAACAATTGCTGTCTGTTCAAATGAATACCCCTGTGGGCATGGTGTTTTCTTACAGTCTGCCAATGTCATCTGTGCAGGTGACAGGCTTGATGAGCCCAGTGGTCAGGACAGGTGACTCTGAGGGATGGTCCAGATACTGTCCAAAGGGCTTACCATGGGTTACCCCCAGTTAATCCCTCTCAACAACTCTGTGAGAAAGGCAATACAATCACACCCATTTTGCAGATAAAGAAACTGAGGACAGAGAGGCTGAACCACTTGGTCCAAGGTGACCCAAGCTTGGGCATCGTGGGGCTGGGATTCACATCCATGGAACTGGACTCAGAAGCCTTCATGTTAGCCAGTGGCTCCAGGTAGCCTGGATCCTCGGTTCACATTTGCTTAGAACAAAGCTAATCAATATCAGCGTGCTCTTTTCTCTTGGTATAATTAAGAAGCTCTTCTAACCCATGTGTTGAGGAGGGTCCTCTATCTTCTGATTGCCCTGCAATCACAGGGCAAAGGGAACAGCTGCTCCATCCGTGCCCAAGGTTCTCATCTAAAAGATGCTACTCTGAGCACGGCCATGCCCATCATCGGTTTACTGCAGGTACCAGGGAAATGCCCAAGGGAAATTTGCTTTTGTTAAGCTCCTCAGTCCAGCAATCCAGTCTGAGCCTTAGTTAACTTACAGATACCAGCAGTGCTTATAGCTGTATACAACTGTCAGGAGAAGACAATGTCAACTCATGGTCGATCAGCACTGGAACCAAACAGTGCTGAGTCTGAACCTGGAATTTCCCCCCACTTACAGGCTGCCTGGTTCTGAGTGCTGAATCTGACGTGCATCTCAGTGCCCCCATCTTTAAATGGAGACAGTAACACTCACCTCTTGGTGCTGCTGTGGTGATGAACTGAGACACCCCTCCCTAGGTCAAATGTCACCTGATGGCTTATCTGCACGTCTACGGCGACTGAGCTCCACTGAATGCAACACGGATGAATGTACGATAATGACTCCTGAACAACACCGGGTCAGGGGTGCTGCTCCCTCTTCTCTGAGCATTCGAAAATCCACATGTAGCTTTTTATTTTTTTATTTTATTTTATTTATTTACTTGACAGAGAGACAGAGATCACAAGCAGGCAGAGCAGCAGGCAGGGTGAGAGGGGGAAGAAGGCTCCCCGCTGAGCAGAGAGCCTGATGCGGGACTCGATCCCAGGACCCTGAGATCACGACCTGAGCCGAAGGTAGAGGCTTAACCCACTGAACCACCCAGGCGCCCCTGCATGTAACTTTTTAAAAATAATTTATTTGAGAGAGCAAGTGAACATGCAAGCAGGGGGAGGGGCAAAGGGAGAGGGAGAGAAAGAATCCTGAACAGATTCCCCACCGTGAGAGGAGCTCCATCTGGGGCTCGATCTCACAACCCTGAGATCATGACCTGAGCGAAACCAGGAGTCGGACGCTTCACCAGCTGAACCATCCAGCCGCCTCACAAATCCGCATATAACTGTTGGTTCCCCAAAACGTAACTACCCACAGCCTACTGTCAACCAGGAGCATTATGGATAACAAACGGCCAATGAACATGTACTTTGTGTTGTATGTACTATGCACTACACTCTTACAATAAAGCTAGAGAAAAGAAACTGTTACTTAGAAAATCGTGAAGGAAAATACACATACGGTACTGTCCAGTATTTACTGGAACAAATCTGTGTTTAAGTAGAGCTGTGCCATTCAAATCATTGTTCGAGGGTCGGCTGTGTGTGAAAGTGTTCAGCAGAGTGCTGAACGCAGTGACTGTTCTGTAATATGTACATGATAACTGCATCAAAAAAGGCAGAATCCATGCTGCCATATTATATTTGTGTTTTTAAAAGATTTTAATTTATTTATTTGAAAGAGAAAGAGAGGAAGAGAGCACAAGCAGAGGGAACAACAGAGGCAGAGGGAGAAGCAGACTCTCCACTGAGCAGGGAGCCCGATGCGGGGCTCTATCCCAGCACCCTGGGATCATGACCTGAGCTGAAGGCAGACACTTAACCGACTGAGCCACCCAGGCGCCCCACCACATTATATTTTTATTGGTCAGATCGATACCATCAATACCTTGCCAACCTGTCTCTTTTAAACTGTCTCAAACTGCTTTCCCACCAGTTTCTCCAACTGAGGATCACAACTACCCTAGCGAGTAGGTAGCTCAACTAATACACTTTTTTGGCAGATGAGAGATGTGAGGTTTGGAGAGATTTAGGAACTTGCTTAAAGCCACGAGGTTAGCTGGTGTCACTGTTGCAGCCAAGACCAGAAATCGGATTCTCCTTTTTCTTCTGCCACCCAGCTTTGAAAACACCCGCAGGTTGTGCAAGATCATAGGGAAGAAAGATAATCGGCTTCTCCAGGATCACACAGCAAGTCTGCAAGAACGCAGGAAACCGTCCTCCAGCCTATCTTCTCGCCGCGCTGCCGTTAGGCAGATCACTGCACCTCACGGTTCAGAGAGAGAGAAAGCCAAACTGTGCTCAGGAATGCTATCCAAGCCCCGAGACGAGCAGGTGCTGTTCCTCTGTCCTCCCTGCACTCTGCCTCCAGTCCAACAGGAAGCCCTCCGTGAATGCGCCCCCAAGCAGACCACCAAATCCCCTCCCCTACTTGCTATACGTCAGGGACGGGGCTTCCTTTCCCTTCACTGGGCATCACAGACTCGCTCCCACTCTTTGCATTTGCTATTTGCTTTGCTTAAAGCACTCCTGCTCTTGGACGTGCTGGAGTCCTCTCTTGGCTGAAACTTCCCCTCCACCCTTTGTGACTTCCTACAGAAGCAGCCTTGCACACACACGCCCCCCCCCCCATCTCTGTCATGTTGCACTTTCCTATACCACCATCACAATTATCTTGCTCACCCGTGGTCTGTTTTCCTGCACCCAGGCATCGAAGCTCCATGGGGGCAAGCCCCTTGGCTGTCTCGCTCATCTCATGCACTGTGTGTTACAAGACGTAAAAAGAAAATGTTCCATCCCCAGCCTGCCTAGGGGAGATCAAAACCAGAAGTTTGTATTTCAGTGTAACTGCATTCTAACAGCTGAAACTATTCGGGGATGGACTCATGGCAGGCTCTAACTGGACCTAAAAAAACCCACTCTTCTGTCTTAGCCAAGGAACTAGGTTATTCCCCAAAACTTTGTACAAACCAATGAACGCCTTCCGACCCACAGAGAACACAATTTTGAAATGCTCTCTCCTACCCTACCTCCCCCTTGGCCCTTAAAAACTGACTTCTTCCCTATGTCACCTATTTGGTAAGTTTTTTTCAACGGGGTGTGTTCCCTCGCCTGGCAACGAAATGAACAATGAAGTCAACTTCGTTTTGTTTGTGTTTATTCTGTTTATATGTTTATTTATTTTTGGGTTTTGTTTTGTTTTGTTTTGTTTTTTGCCCCCGTTGATGAAAACTGGGCTCTTTCTGTAGTATTCTGAGATACCTGGAGAGACAGGGTATGGAGGGACCCAAATCCCAGACTCAGGAACAAGACTGTCAAGTTCAGACCCGAAGTTCTGCTCTTTTCTCAGGCAAATGAAGCAACCACTCGATGCCTCAGTTTCCTCACGGCAAACCACAGGAACAATGCCTGAATGGTGGTGACTGGCCCAAAGGAAGGGCTGTGTGAGTGCCGGCTCTCCTGATAATTCAGCACGAGGTCAAAAAAGAGTCTCTTACTTCGGCAGAGAAGACTCTTATAAGGTTGTTGCCAGAAGCTCAGGGTTGTCTTATCAGTTTTTCAATATGATAAAACATGGAAAGTGTCCAATACGTGTGGAATAAATGAAAGCAACCCTTCTCCTAAAGCCAGCCATGGACAGCAATACAACATATTATTAATTACTTCCTATTTTTTACTAAGGCTTTGCTAAATAGCCAAGGACAGGTAATGCAGATGACGGTAATCTCAGGGTTTTAGAACACAACTTTTATGCACTTGATCCCGGTTCGCCTACACTGGGCAAAGCAAGGCTTACTGGATGCTCATTTTACAGATAAGAAAGCGGAGGGTCAAGAGATGGGATTGGGGCTTGTTCCTGGCCTCACAGTGTAGGGGAGTCAGTCTTAAACTTTTTCACTGATTGTATTTCCCAATACCTCAGGTGAGGCTAACAGTCAGTCCCTTGATTGGAATTGTTCTAGAAAAATAATTACTCGAACTCTTTTGAATGACTCAGTAGGAGAAAACTCGGTGTGATTAGGAATATTTTTTCCTTCAGAACAGTCATCTTGGAGATGTGTATTAATGATGCTGCTGTTGTTATGATGTAATGTATAATGTAATGATGTAATGACCACTGGGGTAGTCAAGTATCTTAGAAGTCCCCTCAGATCCTAAAGGATATCCTCAACACCAAAGGGCTGGCCTATCTTGCCCTTAGAGAGTTGATTTGATTTTCATAAAAGGCCAAAAATCCCATGTGCCTCTAAATCTTGTAAATAATCTGGGTGGTAAAGAAAGGTAATAAAGGTTTGTACTTTTTCAAAAATAAAAGAGACTATAAAACAGAGACTCATGTGGTTTACGAGGTAATGTTACATATTACTTTTGGAATGATGGACATTTAGAGTGGCCTCTTTGACACGCCATTTTGCTGCTTGCTGTCTTTCATAGAATTAGGCCAGTGCTTTGTAGCAGGGTGGCCTCTGGGGTCAGAGTGGACCCCAAGGCTAGGGCTTTCTACCCTGAATGCAATGAGGGAACCCAAGAAAGGTGCTCGGTAGAAGACTAATAGTTGCGGCTTCCTCTTAGCTTCTTCCCTCCTCTATCCTGTGACAGCCATTCAGTTTAGAGAGGGCTGACTTCACCCCTGTTCAAAGTGTGGATGCACCCTGATTAAGGCAAGCCGCATTCACTCATTGAGCTGAAGATTGGATAAGGAGTGAGGCTGTAGGCTGAGATGGCACAATTATAGTAAAGCATAGGACGCTTCCACCCTCAGAGATGGATGAGGAAGCTGGCAGCCCAAGGGATGGATAGAAATCCTGCGCTCCTAAAAGGGAAGTCAGCCTGAGGACAAAGATGAAGAATCTTTGAGAAACGAGCCAAAGCCCATTTGCCACCTGCAGGTACATAAAGCAACGCATTCATTATTTATGCCGGGACAGTATGGATTGCCTTTACATATAGCATGACTCCTCTCTCCGTTCCCAGAGCACCTTATGGCATGCCTTACAACTGTTAGTAGATATATAAGCATGAATACATAATTTATATGATGTGCTACATACATATTAAAAGATGCAATGTATACATCTACGATAATATATAAATCTGCATATTTGTTTCTTTTCTTCTACACATAAGCTTTTCAAAGTAGAAGGCGGGTCTAATTCACCTCTGAATCCCCAGTGCTTAGCAAACAGCTTTGCTTACAGTCAGGTGTGAAGTGGGAGATGCTTCTCTCAAAAAACCACAATATTAAGGCTTTAGAACAGCTTCAGGCAGCAAAGGGATCACAAGGCACTGGCTTCATCTCAATCTTCCCAAACCCCTAACCTTACCTGTCCAATTACCGGTACAAACCCACTTTGAGGATCATGATGGTGACAATTAAAGTGAGGCGGGAAACATCATTAAAGCGCAGAATGTCCCATGGGAGACCATTTGGCTATAAAAATTTTAGTGTGTTTTTTTGTTAAGGAAAAAATAAGTCCCCCAGCTTCCTGGTTTATAAGGTGGTTAAGTGCAGGTGTGTGTACACTCCCTGATTCGAACTGGAGACTCTCTCCTTACTGACTTTGGGCAAGCTACTTAAGGGTTTGTGTCCTCATCCATAAAATGGGGATAAGAAAAGCACCTTTCCTTAAGTGACTGTTGGAGATTAAATAAGCAATCTGCATGAAGCATTAGTCTAACTATTGGCGTTATCACTACACAGAACGTGTTATTATTACTAATGTTATAACTCTTACTATTACTTCAGCACCCACTAACCCAGAAGCCATTCCAAGCAAGGGGCTTAATGGAAATTCACAGCTAAACTAACAGGGAGACTTGCCATCCCCAGAAGGGAGACGGAGGAGGAACAGTTGCTCCCAGCACAGGTGTAAGCTCAGGGGACAGGGGCAGACGGTCACTGCTGCACCAGTGACAAGATGGTTTCAGGGGAGCCCATGGAAGGCTTCCTGGCCCAGCCCTGGACCTTCCTAGAATCTAAAGAGGAACTCAGAGGATGGGGAGGGGGTGGGAGGGGGCTGCACTGAAGAGGTACAGGATGGCAGATGATACATTAAAGAGCTGGACTCGGAGGCAAGGGGATTAGAGCTACTCTCCAAGTCAGAGACGAAGCTAATGAGGCTTTTCTTGTCACCATCTGTAGAAGTTTATTACTTATACTTCAAAGACAGCGAGCAGCAGAGGGGCTGGGGAGAGGGGCGGCTCCTCACAAGAACAGGAGCAGGAAACGGAAGATGCTGACTTCGGGAGAGGGGAGAGGGCGCCCCCTGCAACCCTGTTGCAAAAGGAGCCAAGCCCTGGGGTGGGGGTGGGGCAGAAGTCTGGAGGCGCGCTCCTGTGATGATCAGCTTCTGGTGGTCACAAGGCGGGAGGAAGATGGACAGGAGAGAGGATTAATTAACTTGATCACAGAGCGGGAGACGGGCTGGTGACTCTGAAATTACCTGCTGGCAGCCCTCAATTCTGAGCTCATACGTTCTGGGTTTCTGTCCCGGTAGGAAGTGCTCCCAGTCTTTCTTCAGCTCAACGTGCTTAACACCTCGCTGTCCATCAGTACATCTTCTACTTGAACATGGGGATCCAGACGGGGTGGCAGGCAGCTCGCACAATGAGTCTTCACTCACCCGTGATGTGGACGATGCCTTCCTACCAGCTCCAAGCAGTCACTTCTGATAGTTTGTAATTACAGAGGAAGGAACAGTCATTCCATCATTAGATACTTGCTGACTGCTTACTACTGCGTGCCAGATACTGGGGATACAGCAATGAACAGCGATAGCCCAGGCCGTGGCCTCCTGGAACTTGAGAGTCTAGTGGGGTAAATGGGGCATTAATGAATCGTGCAAAAGCACATAAATACCAAATGACAGTTATTATGAAGGGGAGACATGGGATGCTTGGGTAGGTGTAAAACGGGAGGAACTGACCTGAATAGGCAAGGCTCTCTTGAAGCAGTGATGACAGGGCTGAGGTTGA
Source organism: Meles meles (assembly GCF_922984935.1). Taxonomy (NCBI): domain Eukaryota; kingdom Metazoa; phylum Chordata; class Mammalia; order Carnivora; family Mustelidae; genus Meles; species Meles meles. Next base: position 13,673,908 of record NC_060072.1, on the reverse strand, counting down.
CAGCACCTGTAGGATCAACCAAGCAAAAGTGGGGACGCTGGCCAAGGAACACAGGGAAGAAAGTTCTAGGGTGCGGGAAGAGCATGTGCAAAGGTCCGGTGGTGGCAGGGAGAGCAAAACACAGAACACCAATCTTTCTGGAGTGAGGCAGAGAGAGGGAGTATGTGGAGAGGCAAGGAGGCATGGACTTTGCCTGTATTTTTCACAACTTACCTTTTGGTTCTCACTATGTAATTTCACAGCACATAGCAGAGGTTCAAGTATAAATGTTGGAGTGAAATGAGAGATTTCCTACAATGCTCTACGCTCCATGTCAGGATTTTACACACTGTATCTCCCTGAATCCACTAATTCCTTGGTTCTTGCTGAATCAATTCATTTTACTCACAGGGAACGAACCCTTAATAAACCCAAGGTCACAGGAAGTGTAGGTCCCAAAGCTGAGATCCCAGTCAGGTAACCTTCAGAAACTTCACAATTAGGCTATTCTGTGTGAAGCTATTTTAGTGAACTAAAACAATGAGGTGAGGATGGTTTGCTCCCCGAAGACACAATTCCTGCACTCAAACAAACAAACAAAAGGCAATCCAGACTAATGGGGCTAAGAAATGGAGCAGCCACTTTGGAAAATGGCTCAGCAGTTCCTCAAAACACCGCATGTGGAATTCTCCATGATCCAGAAATCGCACTCCTAGGTACATACCAAGAGAAATGAAAACATGCCGATGTAAAAACTTGTACCAGAATTTCATAGTAGCATTATTCATGAAGTCCAAAAGTGGTAACAGCCTCAGTGTCCATCGGCCATGAACGAAAAGGTAAAAGGTGTCATTTCCAGATGATGGAACATTTTGTAGCCACAAAAAGGAATGGAGGGCCCACACCTGCTACAACACGGACAAACCCTGAAACCTTAACGTCGAGCTAAGTGAAAGAAGCCAGGCACACAGGCTACCTCCTGCATGACTCATTCACACCAAGTGTTCAGAAGGGGAACAGACAGGGGAAGTAGATAAGTAGTTACTCAGGCCGGGGAATGGAGGAATGGGGACGGTTGATGGGTCCAGGTCTCTCTTGGAGTGTCGAAGTTCTAAAACAGATCATAGCGATGGTCACACAACTCTGTGAATTTACTGAAAAGTGCTCATCTGTACAGTATACATGGGTGAATTTTACGGTATGTGGAATTCATCTCAAAAAAAAAAAAAAAGGAACAACGACGAAGAGATCAAATAGCAGAATCCAACAGCGGGGGCTCTGAACCCTCGCTCTGCCGATCTCTGAGCCACGCGAACTCAGGCAGGCGAATTCCTGCTGGCAGGCGTCAGTCTACACACCCGTGCAAGCTCCACACAACCACCTCACAGGGCTGCCGGGCTGCAGAATGAACTACTTCCTGCGAGGCGTCAATAGCCCATGGGCCCCAAGGTACCCACATCTGAAATACCTTCTGTGGACGCGCGGATTTCTGAGACGACAACAAGCACCAGTCGAAAGCACCCCCGGTTGTGGGTTCTGGCCGGTGCGGCAGGACTCCAGTGTTCGCCGTCTATCCTGGTTTGGCCGTGAGGACAGAGCTCAGGTGGCTACCGTGGGTGAGAAGGTAGCCAGTGGCCAGAGGGGTCAGGTGTGAGGAGGCGATAAGCATCTGGGCCCAGAACCAGACAGAAGCTGCTCTGTTTCTAAGAGCTCAGTACCTGAAGCTGAAAATGCTCCGAACACTGTTCCAGGACCTCTCTCGTCCTTCCTGCGTCCTACCGTGCCCAGAGGAGCTCTGGGCCGGGGCCGGGACTACAGTGAAGGCAGAAGCTGGCGGTCAGAGTCCCAGGTTTTTGTTCTTGTGGCCCACGCACCTGCTGGGGTGAGCTGAGGCTCTGGGCCGTCAGTTTCTCGCAGGCGTCCCTGGCTTCCATGTGGAGCCGTTGATAATACCATTATCACTGTAGACAGGAGAGGATCCAAAAGGGCTTTGCTAATCTCCCGCCAGCTCCCAGGTCAGTCCCACCCCCTCGAAAAACTCCAGGAAGAAGAAAAGGTTCCCTGGGTCCCTCATGCATGCTGGGAAGGGGAATTTATTCTGCATGGGGGAGGGCGAGTCCTGGAAACAAAAAAAGAAGTTACAGAATGAGGTCTGGGGCTGACTATGAAGAACTTTCAAAGGTCATTGTTCTTTGGAGGCACCATGTGCTGTCGTGACAGGCAGTGAGTTTCCCTGTCACCAGGGCGTGCACAGCCCGAGTACTTGGGTAAGAAGAGTGGGCATTCTAGGCCTTCAGGGTTCCCTCCGTGCTGAGACTGTTGTTAAAGGTATCGGCTCTCGGTTCCTGTCATTTGGAATCAATTTCCCTTCTCTTCCCTCGCTTCCTTGTACTTAATAATTGACGCACCTGACAACAGCTTTGCTCCCGAGCAACCCGGCCTCTGCTCTACAAAGTACTGGTCCTTGGGCATGGGGTACAATCATCTTGCTGTCCTCCTCTTATCAGCTCAGACTCCCCAAGGCCCCGAGGCACAGCAGGTGCTGAACGGGCGGGTCAGGGGCAGCAGCTTAGTCCCTCTGCTTGGTCTCACTCACTCACAAGACTCACCGCCATGCATCCTCCTGGATACTTGCCTGACTCCCCTCTGCCGGCTGGTACTCCCTGAAGGGAGGAAGGGGGTCTCATTTCAAACCTCTTTACCTCACAGGATGCCTTGAGCACAGAATGTGCTCACCCCCCGAATCAGAGAAAGACATCTCCTTACTTAGGGCTGGAGAGGCAGCTGCTGCTTCTGGAACAATTTTCCATTTCAACCCTGTAATAAATGACAATTGTGAAGCAGGCACAGAAAGCACGCGGCTCCTGGAGGCAGAGATCAAGCCCCCCCCAGGGCAGGAATTTGGCATCGAGGACACACGACTACTGATTTTCACCTAGGAGGCCTTCCTCTTCCCCTAGGCTGGACTCACCTTGCCAAATTCCACTCGGGGAGGAGCTGAGATAGTGTAATGGAATTTGTGAGGTCCCACAAATGGATCCCCTTCGTTTGTTAAAAAAAAAAAAAAAAAAAATCTAGTAGAACTTCTGGGCTTTCTGGCCTCGATTTAGCAAGCTGCTCAATAAAAGTTACTGAGCACAGACCATATGCCAGGACTTTCTGCCACATATTTGGGAGACATCAGAGTAAGGGGTCCTCACAGGCTGAAGGAAGAGAGAAGTTACAAAGAGATAAGGGAATTAATAATGATAATAGTGTCACACGTCATATAAACACAGAGGGCTGTGAGTACCAAGCCCACGGGGACACCAGAGGGAAGCCCCTAAGAATGAGCGGGAATTCAACGAGTGAGGACATGGGGCATCCAGGCACGGGTACTGGAATATGCAAACACACGTGAGGGCTTGTGAGCATTTTGGTTTAGTAAATTTGGGTTGCCAGGGGCTGGTGGGAAGGGAAATGGGGAGTTAGTGTTTAATGGGTACAGACTCTCAGTTTGGGAAGATGCAAAGTTCTGGAGATGGGAGGGTGGTGATGGTTTATCACTGTGAATGTCACTGAACTGCACAAGTGAAAATGGTTAAAATGCTGATTTGTTATATTTTACCATAATAAATTTAAAAAAAAAGATTACGCCCAGCAAGCATGATCAGAACCATCCTTCTCTATCGTCTGTAAATTCAGGAATCTCACCTTGTTTGGCACTGATGTGGTATAGGACCCAGATACCCATGGGAACTGTCTCAGACTCACTCCTTACAGATAATCTAGCAGTTTTATTTTTCTATTTTTATTTTTTTTTTAAGATTTTATTTATTTGACAGAGAGAGATACAGCGACAGAGGGAACAGAAGCAGTGGGGAGTGGAAGAGGGAGAAGCAGGCTTCCTGCTGAGCAAGGAGCCCAATGTGGGGCTCCATCCCAGGACTCTGGGAGCCACTCAGGTGCCCAGTAATATAGCAGCTTTAAAAAGCTGTCACCTTCTGAAAGAGGTGAACCTTGAGATCACAGTTTCCTCCTCCTCCCCAAGTTTTTAACAAACTCCCCTTTTTACACCGTTGGGTTGAGGAAAGAAAGGAGACAGGGCTGAAACACGCAGCCCTTTGATAACACGCTCCCTCTCCTAATCAACATGAGCCCACACAACTAAACATCTGCCAACCTCAGAAACTTTCACAGCAAAGAGCTTTGATCACAGTGGAGCACATAGTATCTGTACCAAAAAGGGAATCTCACAGAGCCGAAATCAGACACCTCCGATCCAACATCACCCACCTCAATCCACCTCAATCTAAGACTGCTGGGAGCGCCCTCCCCCAGCCCCAGGCAAGGCATTTGGGGCGCTGCAGAGAACCAGGAAAGAGCAAGACAGGATCCTTGCAAAACTGAAGGAGCTTCTCGGTTCCAAAGTAGCCGATCCCCTCTTCCCACACGCACCATTGTTCCTTATATAAGCTAACGGCAGGATCAGGTGAATTCTACCCTTTAACATTTCTTGGGAGAGTTTCCTAAAACCTATGCTTGTTAACTCAGCACTGAAGTTTTCAAACGTTTACAAAGTTGACTTTCTGTTTGAAAATTATCCTTTCTTCGTTTCTCTTCTCTTTGGTTTTACGCTCACAAAACTTAGAACTGTCATTCGGTGAGCTCATCCAACAATTTCTGACATGCCTATAAATCACTTTACGCTTCCCGGAGAAAGTTACATTGTACATCCTGACATTGCCATAGGGATGATCCAGGTGCATCCAAAAGGGTGATTCACAACTTTCATACACGCCCCAGCAGAATCAGCACATCCTGGACAGCATTAAAAAACCACCACTTCATATTATTACTGCATGTGATCTTGTCTCAAGAGAAGCACCCATCCAACTGTGATGGTGTCTGAATGTAAAAGAGAAACAGGGCAGGAAAATGTCGAGAAAACTCAGAGTGAATTCAAATGGTAGGGATGTCTTTGAACCACAACTGTTTTCCTCTCTAGAGTCATTAGTGCTAATTACTAACAACTACCCTGGTGACAAGTGCTGGCAGTTACTTAGCTGCTAATTGGCTTCAATTTACCGCTCTGATTGTGTGGTCACAGGTATATATTTGCTTGGGGAGTGAGGAAAAAGAGCAGGTATCTCAAGCCTGAGGCTGTCCTTAAATGACGCATCAACTGTCTGAACTGTTCGGCTTAACCCGGTGGGTCTCGAACGCTGCCGTGCATCGGAATCACCTGTAGGTTATCAGAATCACCTGTAGGTTATCCAGCAAGACTGCTGGGCCCCACCTCCAGAAATTCTGGCTCAGCAGGTTTGGGGTAGGGCCCAAAGATGGGAGTATCTTAGAAGTTCCCGAGTGATTGGGATTCCAGGGGCCACCTGCTGAGAGCCGCAGAGTGCCCTGTAGGGCTGTGTGCGCTGCCCCACAGGGGAGAGTGGTGCCTTATGAATGCAGGGCAGAGCTATGGAAAGACGGAGATTTTAGGGATGGAATGATTTGCCCCGCCCCCCACACAACCTAACAGGGCACTTCAGTCTCTCTGTTCGGCTTCTCACTTGGACGGAATGAACCCCGGAGAGAGTCAAGGAAAGATGAGTAAAGCTCGCTATGACAACTTGGCCGTTGGAAAGACGTCCTGTGTTTCACGGTTAGGACTCCCCTCCCTCCCTGCTCTCTATACACATTTTAGACCCAAAGACGTAGGATGTGTCAACATGATAATAAAGGCCCCACCCTAACAGACTATGAACCTGAGGAAAGAGCTGATCATTCCACCCAACCGACGGCCATAAGCAGGCAGTGCACGGGGAGTTAAGGACAGAACCATGACGACACCAGCTACCCCTTCTTGAGCCCCACTAGCATCCAAGCAGTAGGCAGGCATCTGTCCTAACCCCTGAAGCCTGCTTGGAAGGAAGTGCCCGTGCGGTGACATCAGCACACGCATACACGGTGCCTGTCAGGTGCCAAGTTTCCTCTAGGCACCAGACACATACTTACTGAATCAGCATAACACCCCTGGGAGTCAGAACCTTCTGGAAGAGGGAACTAAGCCACAGGAGGCTCAGAGACTTACCACTCCGCTCACAGAAGGTGACAGCAAACTTCGCGCCCTTGTCACCCGGCTCCAGAGGATGAAACGGTGACGAGGCTGTGGCTCTGCTGGGGACTGCCACCACCCACGGCTCACAGATCAGACCCCGGAAGCCGGCAGAGCTTACACTGACCTAGCTTTTGATTCTCAAGTCTGTGCTCTGTGCCCTGGGCTCTCTGATGACTGGCACACTGCCCTCCTCTAGAGACGGGGACAGGCGCAGCAACCGGTCAACTCAGCTCAAGGTTCTGGACACCATGGCCGCGCCGTCACATCATACGATCCATCACACACAAGGGGACTTTCTCCCCGGTCTGCTGATGGGCTATTAAATGACTAATGAGACCAATCTGGGGCGGCCAGATTCTGTCCCAGTTAGACAGATGTTTCCACATGTGGCAGCTGTCCCCGGGTACCTTCCTCGCCGGCAGCTTTTACGGCCACTTCTTTGTAGTGCTGCCTCTGCTCCCCAGCGAGCTGTACCTGTGTGGCTCCTTGTGACCTTATGCGGGGTATCGGGAAGCGTTACATCATACGTGATAATATTTGTTGAGTAGCCTTTACACTGTTAAGGACACTTGATGGCTTTGACACAGACGACACGGGTGGTATTTTCCTGGCATTTAAAGAGGTTTCTACTTGTCACCCGTGGCACCACAGAGAGCAAAGCGGGGGTCAGCTTCGCATCATAAACCCCAGAGCCTTTTGGCTCTGCGAGCATCGTTCCCCCATATTCACAAGACTGAGATGCACTAAGCAGTTTCACGCCTGCAATGACTCCCACAAAGACAGGAGGCCTCCGGTTTGGAGGATGAACTCCCCCACAGCTGGGAAGTTGGCAAGTCCCTGCTGCAGGGAGGGAACGCGTCCACCTGGAAAAGGACTTGGTAGAAGGACCGTGTGTATGAGGAGCGTCTTCTCATCTCTAACCGCCACCAATGCATCTCGTGAGACGGTTTCTGCACGCCCCAGCCTGCTTAAGACAGATCTGAGGGATGTCAAGGTTGCTTTTCCCCTACGAAACGGGATGTCATTTTTCTACTTAATGAGTAGCCTCTCCTCCTTCAGCTCCACCACAAGAGGTGATTTTGTCAAACTGTCCAACCACAACGACTGCCCACCCACGTGGATGGGACCACAGCGCCTCATCTTGTCAGATCTCTTTATTTTACAGGTAGGAAAATGGAAGCCTAGGAAAGGGAACCATTTACTTGCTTGGTTGGTGGTCATGTCCCACAATTAAAATTCCTTAAAGCCCCTCTGTGTCTTTTTTTTTTTTTTTTTTAATCAAAAATGTCCTGAGAGGAGATGAACCAAGAGAGACTATGGACTCTGAAAAACAATCTGAGGGTTCTGAAGGGGCGGGGGGTGGGAGGTTGGGGGAGCCAGGTGGTGGGTATTAGGGAGGGCACGTATTGCATGGAGCACTGGGTGTGGTGCATAAACAATGAATTCTGTTACGCTGAAAAGAAATAAACAAACAAACAAACAAAAATAAACCAAAAAAACACCCAGCACTCAAATGCCAGCAATAGGCTGTGAACTGGTATTTACCAGCACGACTCATGTACATTTCATAAAAATTTATAAGAAGATAGAAGCAAATAAAAAAAAATAACTCCCAATTTCAAAAAAAAAAAAAAAAAAAGTCCTGCGAAAGAAAGTCGAAGTCAGAACACCACTGAGCTCAAACATTACCCTGACCTCTGCTGGGGCCCTCTCTGATACCCCTGCTTGCGCTCTAACGTGGCAGGTGCCTTGTAAGAAGAACAATGAGAACGTAGATTAAGAACTTTAAGAAAAGTCAAACCTGTGTTGGACCCACAAATCACACTCTGCGAATTTATATCGAAAGATGAATCTGAAAGAAGGAATGCCCGGGGCCACAGAAACTCAATAAAGTCTTAAGGAAATCTTCAAAGAATCAGAAACATGGTAACTGGTCAAAAATGGGGAGAATGTCTTAAAATAACAACGACGGTCTATCACTAGGCAGAACACTACCCAGGCGGTGAGTGTGATAGTTATGAAGTTAATAACTAATAATAGGTTAATGCACAGTTATGAATCAATAACACTGAGTGCAAATATAACACAAGCATCAGAACGGCATAGAGAAGGAAGGCAACAGTCTTTAAAAATGTACCGAAAAATCAGAAGTAACTGATCAGTGGTGATCTCTAAGCAGTCGGACATGTATGATTTCTGTTACCTCTCCTCATCTCGTCTATTCTCAACATATTCTGTGAGGCACAGGAGTCTTTCTCGAATGAACACAGGCACTGTTATTTTCTTTCTTTCTTTTTTTTTTTCAGCATAACAGTATTTATTGTTTTTGCACAACACCCAGTGCTCCATGCAATACGTGTCCTCCCTATTACCCACCCCTGGTTCCCCAACATCCCACCCCCCCGCCCCTTCAAAACCCTCAGGTTGTTTTTCAGAGTCCATAGTCTCTCATGGTTTGCCTCCCCTTCCAATTTCCCTCAACTCCCTTCTCCTCTCCATCTCCCCATGTCCTCCATGTTATTTGTTATGCTCCACAAATAAGTGAGACCATATGATACTTGACTCTCTCTGCTTGACTTATTTCGCTCAGCATAATCTCTTCCAGTCCTGTCCATGTTGCTACAAAAGTTGGGTATTCATCCTTTCTGATGGAGGCATAATACTCCATCGTGTATATGGACCACATCTTCCTTATCCATTCGTCCGTTGAAGGGCATCTTGGTTCTTTCCACAGTTTGGTGACCGTGGCCATTGCTGCAATAAACATTGGGGTACAGATGGCCCTTCTTTTCACACATCTGTATCTTTGGGGTAAATACCGGGCGGCACTGTTATTTTCTATGTTCTTTTTTTAAATGTGTGAGCCAGATGTGTTACATCACCAAAAAAAAAAAAAAAAAAAAAAGAAGGAAAAAAAAAAAGAAAAGGAAGAAGAAAGAAGGAGAGAAAAGGTGCCCCACACCCAAGGATGCCAGAAGATGAAGACACTGCATCCAGTTGGCTTTGCGGGGAAACATGGTTGCATGTGCGGCTGTCAGGATGTGCTCTGGCGTGACTATTAATCAAACGCTCACAGGAAAGTAAGGAATGTAAAAGAAAGGCAGTGCAGGAGAACCTTTCTGCAGAAAGAGAATCATGTGCTGGCTAGGGGGAAAAAAAAAAGATTTGTAACGAATGCGGCCGGTTAGTAAGATTAATGACAGGAGAAACCACTTGGCATGGCGGTCAATCTTCAATAATTTAAGGGTAAACGAGACTAATTTCAAGGTAATAGGAAAAGCTCCCCATGTCTAAATTTTGGCTGAGATTCCTTTGTGTGCTAAATGGGCTAACCCTTGGGAAATCTGAGTGTTCCTGAGCACGGAGACACCAAGCACTCTTTGGTTCCTGTTCCACACCATTATATGGCCAGGCTCCTGGATCTTAGGACTGGCCTGCAGAGGATGGAGACCAGCAGCCAGAAGATGCTTCTGCCCAAGGAGATCAGTAACTGGGAAGCAGCATGAGGACAGATCCAGGACCGAGGGAAGAAACAGGAATGAAATAAACACATGCGAAAGAGGAGGGTGAATAAAACCTCGAAGGAGTGCAGCAGGGCTGATAGAATCCTTGCACCGGACATGGGCTGGAATTCCTTTTTCTGACCCGGGAGCGCTCCCACAGGCGGGATGCTGACTCAAGGCTACAAAGACAGACACAGGAAAGCCGCACAGACTTAGAAGCTGAGGTCCTTTCCACATCCACACAAAGGATGGTGCATATGCATACAGACACGTGCACCCGTACAGATGGACAGAAGGCATCTCTATCCAGGTACACAGCCTTCCGCCCCACAGAGCCATATTTTAGGTGGCCAGTGTCCATGGGGAGGAGAGACAATCATCCAGAGCCAATCCTATTTAAACAGAATCTGAAACAGACTGCGTAGAGCTGACACAGACGCTTCACCTTACAGAAGGGGACAAAGTGCAAAGAAAGTGGCCTCCCTGAGTTCACGGAGGGTTCGAAGAACAGGGACGGACAGACGGCATCGCACACACACAGCACGATCCAGGCTCGGCGCTAAGTGCTTTGTGCGCACTTTCTCCTTGGCGGCAGGCGGCAGGCGGTGTGCCTAGTCCTAGTCTGCAGATGAGAAAACAAGCTGATATTGAGAAGCTGTTTGCTCAAGGTCTTAGCAAACAGTAGAGCCGAGGCTGAAGCCGGTGTGGTGTGACTTCAGAGCATAAACCCTTGATCTCAAAGCCACTCTTGGTGCTGGAGAGGCCTGGATGGTAATCTGGGTCTCCAGACTTTGGGCCCAAATGTTCCTTCTCTCACACCGTGACCAGTGGCCTTCCTGGTGCTAATTGGTGCAGTAAGACCTCGACAGAGAGCAAATCCCTCCATGCCAGGTCGCTCACCCCGGACATCTATGAAGAAGTAAGCCCCAGCAGGTAGAGGGGTGGTTTGTTTTCACTGCTCTGGTTTGAGGGGCGTGAGCAGTCCCAAGCACACGACAGGCACTCAGCATGCATTTGCTGGCTGAATGAATAAATGAATGAATTTTGACAGCAGTCGGAGAACAGAAAGCCAGTACTGTCTTTTGCAGAATGTTGGAGCCGGATAGGAATCCTGGCTTCGCCCAGCACACATTCAATAATACAGTGACTAGAAATGCTTCCCTGGTTTTGCAGGGTGAGGGGGTGGGGTCCCTTCCATCCATCTGTCTAGAAGACAGTGCTGGGTCCAGGAACGGGGCTCAGCCTCCCGGCCTGCGGGCCAGTGCATTTGCCAAAATACCAGTGTGTCCCGAAGCGTACTTCCTGTGTCCTGAGATGCTTGGGGAACGGAGTGCGTTATCAGCACACAAAGGGCCCTGAGAACCCTGACGTCAAGAGTCGTTCACCTTGCCTTATCCCCACTCCTTTCAGCATTTCTGACCTCAGAACCCTCCCACATAACAGCTGTAGCTCAGCCTAGAAAGTAGCGTGTGTTAGCATGTTCTTAAAACTCAGTGACGACTTTGGCCTCTGATGTACTGAGAACTGTTTCACGGTCAGGGTTCGGAATCTTTTAAATGGTGCCCAGAATCACAGAGACCAAGAGGAAGAAATGCTTCTGAGAAGATCACTGATTAAAGCAGGCGGCGTCAGGAGCAAACCCCCAGCCTTCTCTTGAACCCGCGCCTCTGGCTTGCCTTCGCCAGATGGCAAAGAGCATTCCCACTCATACGCTCCACAAATACAGAGCAACAACCATGCGTCTGGTCCTGGGTGAGCCCTACAAAGTATGGCAGCAAGCAACACCAGCCGTCCCGGCCGTCCAAGAGCTTACACTTTCCTGGGGTACGAACAGCATAAATGATAAAACACACGAATGGTGAGAGCTATGGTTTGGCTGCAGTGGGTGCACGGAGAGCACGAAGGAAGTGCTATTTGGAAGAGGGTGGTCAGGGAAGGCCCTTCTGCGAAGGTGGTGTCTTAGCAGAAACTTAAAGGAAATGAGGGGGCTCTAGGGCGATGTTGGGGGCACAAACTGCCAGGCAGGGGAACGGCAAGTACAAAGCCATGAGACAGGTGTGTGCCTGCTGTGACTGAGACACAGCAAGACATCCAGATGGTCAAAGTGTGGCAAGGATGGGGGAGAAGCCATCCAGGGTGGCCTCATGGTCTTGTGTCCTGTCTAGGCACAAAGGACCCCAGGCTGAGAAGACCCCTGCTCTTGCTTTAACAATCTGCTGTCACCTCCGAAACTCATGACAGGTTTGGAAAAACGGGTCTCACGTGTAATTTCGCACGGGCTCCACAAATGACACAGTCCGTCCTGCTACCTGCTTACACCGTTCATGGAAGACGGGCCAGCACGACCCTGGGGAACAACGCCTGTACTACTGGGGAGCTGCTCCCCACTTCTTCCTACATAAGCCCCTTCATCCCCCACTTAGAGGACAATAATGACAAGAACCCCACAGCAGTGTCCATGGGGAACGGCATCAACTTTCTTTAACGCTTACTGGAGCCTTAGAAAGAAAACACACACTCTCGTGTTCGTGCCTGGGTCTCCAAAATGCAAACTGGGTCTGCCAACACTTTATTATCTACATTAATAAAGGGAACGGGGAGGGTAATTCCAAAGAGCTGATGAAAATCTCTGGTGCTGGAAGGTGGCTTCCCATGGCCCCCTGAATATTCCCCTTAATCGTGAATAAGCACAGACTGGGAACTCGGAAGCTGTACCGCCTGAGCCGCAGAAAAGCGAGCTCTGCCGTTCGGAGCAAAGCCGCTGCAGGGAGAAGCACTGGGCAGTGGTCACAAACCGCCCAGTCTCCTGCCTTCCCTGTCACCACCCGCCGAATATGAGGGACACGCTCTAACCTCCATGACAGCGTCCCTCTATGGAGATGACAACCCATGTAAAACAGCCACTGAAAGGTGCCCCAGCACATGAACAGTTGTGCACACAACTTGTGAGGGGGCGTGACGACAGCCACCAGGTCTCTGGGGCTCCCAGGTGAGAGCCCCTGACTCAGCAGTGGGGTACGCAGCCAGGAACTGGCCCAGCCCTCCGCTCCTGTACCATCAGACGTAGCACGCCCTAAGAAGAAAGGGGTAGATTTGGGTCAGTCACAGTAGCTTCTTCTAGAAATATCGGGTCACAGAGCAGGACCTAGCAATCAGGTCCTGGAGGTTATATGTGGAATTAACTAGAAGTTCACATTCCTTACTATCTTTAGATAGCCGCACTCCCTGCAGACTTCTGTGTTATCTGGGGCTCTCTCTTACCCAAGGCCATGAGATTCAGGAGAGGGCTTGAGGGAACAGAGCCAAGGACACAGCCACAGGATAACTTGAGGCCTTCAGCAAAGGGGCTGGGACATGGTGGACGAGCAGTGCCCGCCGGATGCTAATCACTGTGAGAAACACAACACACGTTATCATCAACTCACGGGATTCTCATGTTAACCCTGTGAGTTAAATTCTGTTACCACTGTCCCATTTTACCTAGGAGAGACCAAGGCCCAAATACATTAAGTCACCTGCCCAAAGTCCCACAGCCAGCAAGGGGCAGGCTCAGGACTTGAACTCTGGCCCATGCGCCCCTCTCCACTAGAGCTGACCATAACAGAATCCCATGTAAGTTCTACCCCGCTGGGCCCTCCGGGATCAGCAGGCCATGGACAGTTTACCAGGAGAGCGGCTGATGCATGAGAAATGAGGCCTACAGTCTACCATGAAGAGAGTGCGGGTACAGAGAAAGGCACAGGGCTGTGGGCACTGGACAAGAGCTACATTCTGATCATAGGCTGATACCCCTGGCAAGACACAGACGCGCAAACAGAAATTCCATTTGGCAGCTGGTTGTAATGATTTTTATGAATGCGAAAATAAAAGGTTTCACTTGCTGCCACGCGACACCACAGAAGAGACTTTGGTGTTCTGCAGGAAGAATTCAATCCCATGGATATGTTTAAGTGGCTGAATGAAAATCTAACTCCTCCACACAGTGATCTCCGGAAAAACCCGCCGGCCCGAGCTGCCCACGTGTCAGAAGGACGCGTGTACCCCCAAAGGGACCAGGGGGCTCTGGGAGGAGAATGGGGAAGGCACGGGCTGCACTCTAGACACAGAAGGAAAGCTCTCCACTTGGCCCAGGATTTGCAAGTGAGATGCTAAAAGCCACTCGCGCCAGAAGGGGGCACTGTCAGCCCTCAAACTCACCTTAGGCGCCAGGTCCTGAGGCAGGTTACCTGCGCTGAGGAGATGAAGGACCCGCCAGACCTTGTAGGGGCTCTGGGCAGCTCTTTCAGGTTCCACACCAGACTCTGGGTTCCCCCATCCCCCACTCCCGAGGACCTGACTTCTTACATTTAAAAAAAAAGAAATTGATGTTTCCTTCCCAGATTTCTCCTAAATCGTTGCTATTTTTACATCTTCTACTGCTCTAGTGAAGTCTGTCATTTAACTAAAAGGAGAGACAGTATTTCAGAAGTGAAGAACAAGGGGGTAAAGAAAAGGAAACAACTCATCCCCCTTCAGAGGCCCGACTGAGGTGACCGTCACTAGCCCACACTCTGTTCTTAATGTGGGACATAAAAGAGCATTTGCAAGTTGTATTCTCAAGGAAAGAGGGATTTGTTTCTTCTTGGTATTTATTTAAAGAGCATTTTCTCTTCCTTGGGTTACGAGGTCGCTCCGGCTGGCTTTTTCTTGGAGAGAGGCTCCTCTCTTGTAAGGGATCGCTCGTCCGTCAATGCCAGCGGTTCTTAAACTGCTGCGAGCCTGAGCTGCACACGTTGGGGGTGACACAGTGCAGTTTCCCGGGTCCCACCATCGTGGAGGGAGCAGCCTGTGGGCTCGTGCATCTCTAACAAGCCCACGAGTCAGTCGGACCCCCCTCTGCAGCACACGGCAGCTCTGAGCTGTGCTACCTCTGACTCATACCCCCAGGCCCGACCACCGGAGTAGGTAAGGCTGACGCACGGTCCACTTCCCGATGACTTGCAGCTCACATCTGAACCCAAACCCTGGCTGTGCCCTCCTTGACTCTCAACGGTTTTCTGATCTTTCTGTCCCAGTTTCCGTAATGCTCTGTGCAACATGGCCTGGCGGAAATTTACGGGATTACGGTTGCAAGACATGAGCTACCCCTTTGTGACTTGCTTCGCTCATTTGTGAGAGGCGAGCGCCGAGGGCTAAGTGTCCTATTTCCCTCCACGTCAGCTCTCCCTCCATTGACAACCTCCCCACTTGATTCTCATCACTGCACTCACCAGTGCCTAAAATAAACGTCTGTATTTCTCTCTTGCTGGAGGGTAAGTTCCTTGAAGCCAGGGCATCTGACTTTGAGTCCTCGGCCCCTGGCAAGAGGGGCCTCGATGAGTATTTGCTGGTACTGTCTGCCTGACCGAAGAATGAGAGTGCACGGTGAGCTCTCTCAGGAACGGTTACAGGCTGGTGAAGACAGAGCATGGCATGGCAGGCAGAGGCACTTCTTAGAAACCTTGTCTCCGAAGTAGCTCACTGCTGGGATGCCTGGGTGGCTCAGTCGGTTGGGTGGCTGCCTTCGGCGTGGGTCATGATCCCAGAGTCCTGGGACTCAGCCCTGCATTCAGGCTCCCTGCTCAGCAAGGAGCCCGCTTCTCCCCCTTGGCTGTGTTGCTCCCTCTCTGACAAATAAATAAATAAAATTAAAAAAGAAAAAGAAGCAGCAGCTCACTGTTTCAACACTGCTGCATCACAAAAACCTCCAAAGGCAGCCATTCAAAAGTGCTGGGAGACCCTTTGGCCTGACTCGGGCGAGCTGTCTGGGTCAGGTGTGGTGTGGACCATCTCTCGGCTGAGCCCGCTCAGTCTCTGCAGTCGGCTGGTGGATGGGCTGGGGCTGCCTACTGTGCAGTGGGCTGGTCAGCCCTCCCAGGACAGCTCGGCCGCCAGGGGCTCCTCTCTGCACGGGTCCCTCCTCCTCCGGCAGGATAGCCCCGGTGTGTTCACATCACGGCAGAAGGCCTCCAACAGCAGCAGCCGGGAGGGCCCTAAAGCCAAGTCCTTTCAGGTCTGCTCCTGTTGCATGGGCCAGAAGAGGGGCCAAGGGCAGCCCAGGTTCAGGAAGTAAAGACAGACTCCTCCTCTTGATGGGAGGGGCTGCAAAGTCATGGTCACGGCGGGGCGTGCTCACAGGGAGGGAGAGAACTTGTTGCCATGTTTGGAAATGCGCGCACACATGCACAGGCGGGCACCGTTTTCCGACTCACATCCTACTGGAGATGTCGTGGCCACGCGTCTGTGAGGGGAGCTGGGAAGCGTAGCCCTTAGCGGCTTCGCCATGTTTCAGCTATAACTGTACCACTGTGGAAGGGCGACGTGTATTCTCTCTGTTTCAGGGATTTTGTCAGTTCTGCCGAGTCACCGTCTGTGCTCCCACCGGCAAAGCCCGAGAGGGCTGCTTTCCCAAAGCGTCACCCACAGAACGTGTTACCAAACTTACAGATCTTCGCGAATCTGAGATTTTAAAAATGGCATCGCAGTACAGTCTTATTTGCATTGCTTATTTTTTTTTAATTTTAAGAGAGAAGTTGAGTCCTTTTTTATGTTTAAGAACCACTTGTATTTCCCCCTCTGTGAAACATGGATTCATATTCTTTGACCATAGTTGTTGGTCTTTTTTCATTTTTCATTCCAATTTCTGGGAGTTCTTAGCATATAATTTCGAGATTAGCCCATTGTGTGTGGCCTGAGTCACAGACATTTTCTTCGTAGGGAATCTTGATGATGGACACGACGCTAGCCACCACTGGCTGCCTTCCTGTTTGAAATGACACCAGTTGTCAGAAGTCTAATAGAAGCGACACCTGCTTAGATGCTAGGCCATTATTTGCCTTGTCCATCACATCGTTTCCTCTTTTCTCTGTTTGCATTACTATTTCCTTTTTCTCCTCCCAGGATTAAAAAAAAAAAGAAAAAACTTTCAATTCTGAAATGATTATAGATGCACAGGAAGTTGCAAGATAGCATAGAGAGGTCCCAAGCCCCCCCCCCCACCCCAGTTTCCCCCACAGTGACATCTTGGAGAAGGGGAGTGCAATATCCAAACCAGGACACTGATGTCGGTACACTGTGTGTATAGCTCCATATTACTTTACAGTACATGGAGATTCATGAAACTACCCAGCAATAGGGCTCCAGAACCGTCCCATCACCGCAAACACCCCTAATGCCATCCCCTTTTAAAAACTGTGGCTACTCCCTTGTGCTCCCCCACCCCCAGGAAGGGCTCATACCATTTCCTTTCTAATCTACTTACTTTTCTGCATACTCTCATCATTGTATAAAATCTTCTCTGATGCGTCAAGCATAGGGTCAGATATTAAGTTTGTTTACTGAACGGGGGGACTCCCCCACTCAATCCGGGGCCACATAACATCTTGCAGTCACTCCAATCTCTCATTGCAATATGGCTGTGACCATGCTCCCCCCAGCCCTGGCCCCTCAGAGATCTGAAAAAGCCCCTTCCTGCTCCCTGGGTGGCTGGAATCACTGGTCTACCGAAAATCACAAGGTAGAGCAAAACAAACAGACAAACAAACCCCAAACCCTCAAACCAAAACAAAGCATGAGTCAAGCTCAGCCTGCTGTGAGAAGGTGCAGAGAGCCCTTTCTCTTCCAGTGTACCCACGGGGAAGTCACGTGTTTGGCAGAGGTTGTGGTAAAGAAACCTGGCAAGAGGGACCCCACAGAGTCTGGTCTGAAATGCAGCAAGGTTGCTACCACTGAGATGGTTCTGTATCCTTCGACTTTGTACTGAGACCTTCTGGCTTAGGAAGGGTCTTAACGCTCACTAACCCTTTGCCTGGAACCTTTCCGTTAGAGAATGGGTTGTTGTCCTACAGATGAAAGTCCCACCTCTGTGGAGACAAGTCCTAACTAGGACAGGGAGGAAGGAGGACACGAGTCAGAGCCGATCCCGTTCTACAAAGGTCTCGTTCCCTGCTCTGCCGTCACAACAGAGGGACCGTCCACCTGCCGGAAGAACGGGCTCGGCTTGAGCCTTCAACACCAAGGCCCAGAGAACACACGCCTTCGACAAAAAAGTCTCCTGTGCAAACCACCCCGTGGCCTCCTTGGGGTCTCGGTATCGGCACAGTTTGCAGTGTGGAAGGTTTGACCTCCGGTACGAGAAGGGAGGTCTTACGTATCTTAAACTATCGCATACAGTAGAGAGAGACAGAAACCAAGGCTGCAGGACATAGCCTCTCGAGCAAATCCTGCCGCATGTCACTGGAAAGGAAGACGAATGCCAGTGGTATGTAATGCCGGATGAGAGTGCAGGTGCCAGACGGGGAAATTTACCTCTCAGATACCATCCTGCCTTTGCGTCATGGTTAAACAACCCCATCTGTCCCTAGGCGACCCCTAAGCCCTGGATCCCCTGTGACTTTACTCAGCGCACTGGCTCCACTTGCTGGGTCCGAACCGGGGCCCCGAGTAGCTGCAGTGACAGGAAGACTCTGAGGGTTTTTGCTCCTCACTCACCATCTAGGTCTCACCTGTCTGATTAGCGGGCTTGCAGTGAAGATGCAGGGCATTGGTATGCTTAGCACGTGAACGGCTAAGTCTGAGATACAGGCTTGCAAAGGGTATAGTCATTTTGGAAAACAGTTTGGCCGTGCCTCAAAATGTCAAACGCGGACTCGTCATATGACCCAGCCAATTCCAGTTCACTCCGAAGTATATTCCCGAGGGCACTGAAAATATATGTTCACACAGAAACTAGGCATGCAAATATCCAGAGCAGCATTACTCCCAATAGGCGAAAAGTGGAAGCAACCCCAATGTCTACCAGCTGATGAACACATCAAAGAAGGCGGTATATCCACAGACAGAACAGGACTTGGCCAGTACAATGGAATGACGAACTGATACGCATGACAATGTCAATGAACCCTGAAAAACAGGCTGGGCGAAAGAAGCCACCAAAGGCCACATAATGCCCGAAGCTACATATATGAAACAGAACAGCCACGTTTTGGATGCATTAAGTGGGCTACTGCTTGCCATGAGCTGGCGGGGCAGAGAATGATGGAGAGTTCGACCGCTAAAGCCTGAGAAGTACCTATGTTGATGTGATTAAAACACTCCAGAATTAAAAAGTACTGATAGCTGCACAACTCTTGGAATGTTTGACTCTACTAAAAATCACTGAACTGCATACTGAAAAAGGGTAAATTTTATGGCATATGAATTACATCTTAATAAAACTGCTAAAAAAAAAAAAAGAAAAAAGACAAAGAAAAAGATACGGACTTACCCAATAAAATAAAGACCTGGTAAATGAATGTCTGCTAAAAAATTACTACTAGGGGGAAAAAAAGTCAAAGCAAAGTTAACGAATATCTTTCCAACTTTGGAGGATGAGCTGAAGTAATTGCTCTCTCTATTATATATTATAAATGATAAAGAGCCCCAAGTCCATTTTTTAGTACCTCTTCCACTCACAGCACAATCCACCGCTTAATTATTCATTTTCTGATATTCAGGAAAATCAGATGCAGGGAGATGAAGTCAGACAGTTCCTAAGAAGCAGAGCTGGTACAAGAATCTGGCCACTTCATTAACCATTTATTCCAGAAAGATTTATGTGCTGGGGCGCCTGGGTGGCTCAGTGGATTAAGCCGCTGCCTTCGGCTCAGGTCATGATCTCAGGGTCCTGGGATCGAGTCCCGCATCGGGCTCTCTGCTCCGCAGGGAGCCTGCTTCCTCCTCTCTCTCTGCCTGCCTCTCTGCCTACTTGTGATCTCTCTCTCTCTGTCAAATAAATAAATAAAATCTTAAAAAAAAAAAAAAAAAGATTTATGTGCCTACTATGTACACAGCACACTAAGTTCTCGGTCGGCCAGAGCTTCTAATCTAGTAAGGGAGATGTGAGCCATTTTAAATAACGACAAGCTCTTAAATAACAAAGCTCTTCAAGAGGCTGGTTCTAGAAACAGATGGCAGAGGAAAGGAGAGATGGACCTGGCTTGGTCTGGAGAAAAAAAGATGGACCTCGGGAGAAAGTAATGCCCAAACTGGGCTTAGGGTCTGGAAGCATTTGTCAGATGCCCAAGCCCAGGGCAAGCGTCTACTCGCATAACACTTAGGTTCTCCGAACTAAGGGTCTGGCTTGACATTAAAATTCTGCAGAATACAAGATCCAGGGAGTGCAGTCACAACAGCGCCCTGGGAAGAGCTCTCACAGACAACACCCCACACAAGACCTTAAGTTGCAAAGGCCACTGATTTATTCTGTTTTCCTTTACTCTTAGGAAGCCAGAACTTTGCAATTCCTGAACTTCTCTTCTCTTTGTATACTAATTAATCAAATAGTCGATTAGCCCACTATTCAATGAACAAATAATCAGGCAAGGTGCTGGGACTACAAAGATAATAGTCACAGCCTCGCTCCCATGCAGCTCACAGTTGAATGGAGCATTTCTCAAAGCATGGCCCCAAGATTACATCCATCTGTCCAATGAAGCTGGGTAAAAATGTGGATCTCAAGGTCACATCCTGGTAGGTGTGGGGAGCCGGACTTGGAAATCTGTTTTCCCAAGGAAGCCCCATATGTGTCTGGGCTGGTGGTCCTCAGAACACAGACTGAAAAACCCTGGCTCAGTGACAATGACACTATTCTGTGGCAGGGGTTTCAAAGGCCCAAGCAGGTGATGTAGTGGGAGCACAGAGCATGGGAAGAGGAGATTTGTCCTCAGGACGTTAATCCTGAGATGACTTTCCTGATGAGTGGTACTGGGATGGGCAGCAGCTCAGAGACCCACTCAAAGATGAGCACCAGCTCTACTGAACCACTACTGCCCTTTTCCCCATCAAGATGACTGAGCATGGCCCGTAATCTGCTGTGATACCATCTGACCCCGATTCTCAGTGCCACCAAGGCTGAGGTCCCCTGGCTCCTCTGGGGAAGGTACAACCATCTGCCCAGATGCTGACCCCATTAAAGGGAGCCGCCAACACAAAGGGAAAGTGACTGGCCATGTGGCTGAAAGGAACTATAATTGCAAGAGGAAAAAATGAGAGGAGACAGAAAGCCCAGGAGAAAGAGGAGGAAGAATGAGCGGGTGTTCCTCAAAGACAAGTCATAGCCTACCCCAGAGCAGGGATAGGTGGTCTTGGCAGAAGTGGGCTTCCTGAAAGGAAGAGCAGAACAAACATCAGCCTTGGTGTCAAAATATTTCTGGACTTGAACAAACAGCTACATGGGAACAAGTCTGTGACTCTATCTCTGCATTCCCAGCACCATGTCTGCTGTTTTTTTAACTGAATGGTGGGTTAATTGAGTAGTTGATTAATTACTATACAAAGAGAACAGAAAGAAGTCCAGGAGATGGAAAGTTCTAGTTTTCTAAGAATAAAGGATACAGAATAAATCAAACAGATTTCCAGGCTTGAACAAATAACTTATCTTTCTGGGTCCCCCAAATCTTCTGTTCTGTAAAATCAGAATACTAATATCGATCTCCAGCTGTTGAAGAATTAAAAAAAAAAAAAAGAGTTCAAGCATCAGATCTCCGCACAGAGTAATTAACGTATCCCCTTTCTTCTCCTTTAACCTGAGGGGTTTAGAGGGTCAAATCTCACACAATTTTCAATATTTAATAATAGCAGCTAGTTTAATGAGTGTCTACTAAGTGTGGGGTACTATTCTCAGCATTTGCATTTGTGAAGTTCTCTAGTCTTTAAAATCCTGAGACACCCATTTTTTCAAGGTGGAGAAGCTCAACAACTACGAATGTTGTATACGTACCATGAAACGTTGCATCATTCCACCTCCCTTACCTCAGGACCTAATCACGGAGTAGTGAACTTCTTAATTATTCTGTCTTTTCCTTCCCTAGTACCTTTTCTACCAGCCACGCCTTACCAGAAAAGAACTCTCTGAAGAGTTGGAGAAAGATGAATTTCCAATGTTATCTTGCACATTTCTCGGGAGAAGAAATGGCAATCCCTCTTTAATCCCTGGCTGATCGCCACTGAGCACCATGATGGCATCTTGCTTTGGCAACCCAACCCTTTTCTCTCTACCCTTTCCACTGCTCATGTGGTCCCTCAGGTCGAAGCTGCACCATGGGAATCACGAGTCCACCACTAAGGTCCATCAAAACACAGGAGCTAAAAATCTTCCTAATTTACCGTGGATATTTCATTACCTACTAGAAATCTGGGTAAGAGCATTTACAAGTGGGTGCCTGATGCCAGAAATGACAGAGGGCAACAAAGTACGTAGAAGACAAAAAGCTGCTGGCAGGGCAGAGAGCACGAAGTACCACAAAGGAAAGAGGACATGGTTCACCGTATGCTGTGGATGTTCTTACTCTGAATAAAAAGGCAGGGTTCGGGGCGCCTGGGTGGCTCAGTGGTTTAAGCCTCTGCCTTTGGCTCAGGTCATGATCTCAGGGTCCTGGGATCGAGCCCCGCGTCGGGCTCTCTGCTCAGTGCCGGAGCCTGTTTTTCCCTCTCTCTCTGCCTGCCTCTCTACTTGTGACCTCTCTCTCTCTGTCAAATAAATAAATAAAATATTAAAAAAAAAAAAAAGGCAGGGTTCCCAGAGGAAAAACAATCTGGGCCTTGCTGCTTCTTTCCTTCACATACACGGTAGTGAAGACAAGATGGTTGGGGTCATGGCAGCCATCTTGCAACCATGAAGCAAGCAGTACAGAGACAAGAGGTCAATACGCCAAGAATGGAAGAAGATCAAAAGAATCTGGGGTCTTGAGGACCCTGCTGAACTGCTGCACTGACACAGGATTCCCTGGTACTTTCGGCTGAAAGCACAGTCACTTGCAGCTAAAAGTATAAATTGTACTTGGCCTAGAACTTAGCAGACCAGTGATCATTTCCTTGGGAAAGACCGTTTTGCAGAGGCATTTTTTTTAAGCTATCAGATTAGCCCCCTAATGGCACTGTTTTTATATTTTCCTTCCAAACTAAAAATGAAGACAAAATAATCCAGGGGAAAAATGTCCTTCTTTCCCAGGGGTTACATGACCTCAGCTCATAGGTATCGACACATTGGGTACATCTGCCCTGTTGTGTCCCCTGAAGACAACTATGTCAGTTTCCCAAGCATACAGGCCTGATTCTAGTCCCTGCAGAGTCTGGATCTTCAAGCACAGGACCCATGTAGGGGACAGACTCTGAGGTACATCCAAAGTTGAGAAATACCAGCCTGCACGATAGACTGAGATTCGGACATGAACCTTTGGCTAGCTGGCCTTTTTCTCTTGACTGGAAGGACAATACCTTATTGTCTGGCCATCAGGTACCACCCTGTCACACCCAGAATTCAGGCTTGCAGAGACTGGCCAGCATGACCATCCACCCAGTCATTCCATGGGGATGGGGCACTGATAGCCGGCCTCCCGCCTGATCTTCTCACTAACATATGTGTCATGCTGGGGGGGGCTCACGTGCCCAGACTATAATCGGCATCCTCATCCATAACCTGAGACCTGACCCATCAAGCTGGTCAACACTGCCCTTGTGACCAGGGGACACACATAGGGTACCATCATGCAAAATGACATCAATGAATCCTCCAACTATCCAGGGCTGGACGCCCTCGTGACCACCACCTCCTTTGGAAGAACCTAGAGATGAACTCACTGACTCAATGTCACACAGCTAGAAAACAGAGGGGTGGACCATGAATAAGGTCCTATGCTGCTTCCGTGATTGTGTGTTGCCACCCCAGACAGACAGCCTGGTGAACGTGGAACCTCACTTCCTGGGGGAACGCAGACCGTTGGGCCTGACAGAAGGGAGCCTCGCAGGCAGCTGTGAAAGCAGCCGTTAGTGACCTGAAAGCTGGTCGTCAGAGTCGATCAGCCTCCGCTCTAGGGCCTGAAGGACGCCACTCTGAGCACAGAGAGGAAGACAGACAGTGGTTTAGGCTTATACAGGGTTTGCTCAAGACCCAGAAACAGAGAAGACTATCTTTTGAGGTGAGCTTCCTCCCAGTGGATGCACGCCACAGAGGCCGAACACCTGCACGGCCGGGATTATACAGAAGGGCCTGAAGCCTCAGGAGCACCAAGATGATCCACAAAGCTGTTTTTGCATAATTTTGCAATGAACTTAGGTGCAGCAGTGGTATATAACTCTGAGATGCTTGGCACTTAATAGGCACCTAATATTTACTGAATGAATGAATGAATGAATGTAACGGAGATGAAGAGGACCACACATATCTATTACTTGAACTCCATCCCATGCAAACTGCATGAACCTAAGTCTTCCTCCCACAGTGAGATCCAGGAGCTTGGTAATTAATCAGCGTCCCATTTCCCCCCAACCTGTAACACCTGTTATACTTAGCTCTGCCCTGCAGGCTCTAGGATGGGTCTGTGCGTACAACAGGTGAAATGCACACATGTATAGGTCCCGGAAAGGGGGAGACTAGGAAACACCTATTTACCCAAGCGAATCTCTACTCTCATATAAGGTGCCAATCTGTGTGTGTGTCACAAGAAGCATCTCCAGCAATCCAGATACCAACACTCTTAAAGCAGGGATTTTTCATCCCCAGTTTACAGATAAAAACATTGAGGTGAAGAGAAGCGGTCACTGACCCACGATTAGACAGCTAGTAGATGGCCTGGTCCTTGCTTGCAAAGGATTAGCATAGCCCTTATTAATACTAGCTTAATTTCTGGGCTTTCCAGCCCCTGCTGTTACTTCCAAGACATAACAATACAACTGTACTGAATTTCAGAATGAAAGCATTCAGCCCTAAGACCCTTTTCCTTTACACACACAACATGCATGTGCTCATTCCTCTGTGAGGGTCAAGCACAGCGTTCAAGCACAACGGGTCCGGAGATGGCTGCCAGATCATGCCCGGTTATTAATTCACTAGCAATGGAAATGGAGAGTGTGAACTTGCATGCCAAAGGCCGGCACAGGTTAGAGCTCAAGACGTGCTCGTTGGACTCGAATGTTTGATTCCAAGGTCTTTCGGTGGCGGGGGGAGGAGTTAAAAATTTAGAACACAGAAACATCAAGCAGATGTATTTGGCGTAGGGACAGACCATTTTAGAGATAGAGGTAAAACAACAACAACAACAACAAAACACCAAAAAACCCAATACATAATTGAGCATCGCAGGAGGAGAGAGGGACTGAGGTCCCGCCACTGAGCACGGTACCAGTCTTCCAGGAGCTAACAGATGTTCATTTTCTGAGCAAAGACGAGAGCTGTTTGGCCTTTTTAGGTAGCTATAAAAATCTGGATAATTTTAAGTTATTCTAATAGCTGCCTGACAATTTTATTAACGTCGTCAGCTGCCGGGTGGCCCTGTCCATGCCTGAAAAAATGAACCCTCCCTTGGGATTATTCCTATCTGCTGGATTCTGTTCGGAACACCTTCCTGTTTTTAAATTAGCCAGACGATGAAGAGGCTGTCCGCCCATATGGCCCCTCAGAAACCCGGCGGCAGGCTGCCCCGGAGGGCGTGCAGCTCTCTGGTGGGAGCTCTGAAATCGGGCAACACTTGCTGGGCCTCAGTGTCCTAATACAGTGGGTGGAAATCACCCAGACTTTAAGGATTTTTACCAGTAACAGGCGGAATAAGGTTAAGTTCATCTGGCGATGGGCACTTGGTACTCAATACATATTAGCTTGCATTTCCTTCTCATGAGCCTACAGCCGTTTGAAAGAACCCAGACAGCAAGGCTCCCTGTGACAGGACGCTAAAGGATCTTGAGAGTAACAAAACTATCTATTACAGTTACTAACAAAATGCTTATGTCCCACCGTGTCACGTCACGAACCATGCCAGATGCTGATATTCTAGGACTTAAGCTCACAACAATTCCACGAGATACTAAGTATCGCCATCCCCATTTCACTGACAGGAGAACAGAAGCCCAGAGCGATTTAGGAACTTAAGACCAAAAGTTAGCTGAATGCCCCTTTTTGGCCTCATTTCAGTTTCTTACGTATTCCTTTCTTTAATTTGTCAAAACTGATCCCTGACTTTTACAATAGAGACTCTCCTGCGGTGTGTGGGGACTTTTCTCAGCACACGTGAATGAGGCGCTCAGAATGGCTTGGCAGCTTTGAGTTCGTGGCTAAGCTGGTTTGGGTTTTTTGTTTGTTTGTTTTTTATTTTTAAAGTCCCTCCCTTCCCCCCCACCCCCGCCGTTTTAGAGAGAGGTAACTGACGTGTATGGAGTAAAGTGCAAGGTGAACACGGTGACTGGACACTACAAAATGATCATCCCCTCCCTCCTGTCGCAGAGCTGGGATTTGTTTGTGCCGAGAACACTAATGCTCTGCTCTTAGCAACAGTCAAGTAACAATCAGTATTGTGAGCTATGACCACGACGCTGTACACTAGATTCCCCCCATTTTTTAATCTTATAACCAGACATTTGTACCCTCTGACCAGCATCTCATGTGGGTGGACTTTCTGGCTGCTGGCCTCCCCTAAGGGCGGATAAAGCAAGTACTGGTCTCCTATGAGGTCCACGAGTCGGGGTCCGGTCAAGGAATGGGAACCCCACGCAGAGAAGCCGTAATAAAGGGTTGCTCGTCAGGTGTGAGGGACCGTAAAAGCCGAAAGGAAATACTGAGATGTCACATAAATAGCACTTGTAACTGACAAAGGCCCTTCCAAGGGCTAGCACGACAACAGGAAGGGAGGAATTAGGATTATGAGACTTTAGGAGCTGGGAAGGGGGAGCCCCCCTCCCCCAGACCTAGAGCCCGGGCTTCTGGGAAGGGAACAGCACCATGTGGGAGTGGGGAAGGGATGGATCCAAACTGGGATGAACCACGCACTCAGGGGAAGAAGTCCCGCCAGGACGGTTCCGCCAGATCGGAGCACAGACAAGCAGGAGCCAGTCCCAAAGCAGGCTCCCACACTTACTGATGCCCTGGTCCATTCTCCTCTCATTAGCTCTGTTCCTGTGAACTTCAGTCATTTTTTTATGCCTTTCCTTCCATCTTAGCAGACCTTGTGAAAGGCACAGAAATAAACTCCTGTGTTCAATCTGCCACGTTTTATAACTCACATTTAAGAAAAAAGTATGGGTGGGTCACTTAAAACACGTGTGCAAGCCAAATCTGTCCTCTGGGCCGTCATCTGCAGCATGGGCAAGGCCTCCCAACGCTGCGTGGGGAGGAAGGGGAAGCCAAACCCGTGGGTCATTCTGCTTGGAGAGTGAAGGCTGTGGAACAAATTAATGGTAGAGAAGAGACCATTTGAGGACAGTCTGCAGCTGTTCTCTTGCTCTGTGAACAGAACTAAAGGGCATGAGCATACATGTGTGACATGAGGGACATTAACCAGGCAGGAAAAATCACCTGTTACCTGAATCACCATGGTGCCCATACTGGTCTCCCTACCCCGAACCTCTCCCGTCTCACAGATGGCCTTCTGCGCTGTGGGTTTCCCCTCCCTGATCTGTAACCTCTAAACACCAACAGAGCATGTGTTCGATCATCTGTCAATTAATTTTAGAAGGCTACACATGCCAGGGCCGTGCCATGCATGGGAGGGACAGGGATAAAGCCGACTGGTACGGTCCTTTTGCCTCAGTGCTTAGTGCTTAGCTAGAAACAAAGACAAGCCAACAAGCATTTCAATAAAAAGTAAATCTGGGACACCTGGGTGGCTCAGTTAGTTGAGTGTCTGCCTTTGGCTCAGATCATGATCCCAGGGTTCTGGGATCGAGCCCCACATCGGGCTCCCTGCTCAGGAAAAAAAGTTTATCTGATGTGTGATCACCCCTCTTTTCTCTATGTACTTCCACAAATAAATCTTACCTACATGCCAGGTAGCTGGCTAACGCGTGTTCAAGGACACACGTGCAACCCTCCCCGTAACCCTGTGAGCCTGCCGCTGGCATGATTATCCCCATTTACTCCCACTTTCACACGGGAGGCTTAGCGAAGTGAAGTAAATTCCCGAAACCGTCTAGGCACTGTATTAGTTTCCTAATTGCTGTAACAATCACCGCACACTCAGTAGCTTCAACCCACACAGATGTGTTCTCTCCCAGTTCTGGAGGAAGGTACGAAATCTGACGAGGTTAACATCAAGGTGTCTGGCAGAGCTGCACTCTTCTGGAAGCTCTGTGGGGAGAACCCGATTCCTTGCCCCTCTCAGCTTTCCGAGGTGCCCGCGTCCCTCCGCAGGCGGCCCCTTCCTCCACCTTCAGACTACGTCACTCCAGCCCGTGCTTCTGTATCACACGGCTTCTCTCCGTGGCCAAATGGCTCTCTGTCTCCTCAGGTAAGGACCCTCTCGACTGCTTCTACTCCTGTCACCTCTCCCACGAGCAGCCAGCTCTCCGAGTCTCCCTCCAGACACCAGCTGCCCTACAACCCAGTTCAGTTCTGACACTAACCACCCAGAGTGAGCCCAGCCCCTACAGGCTAAAGGGCTTAGTCCCATAAGATGGCCCCTACTTTGGACACCAGTCACAAGCACTAGGTCCTTGGGTTACCCACCCTTCTGTCCAACATGGCGACGAAGTCAACAGTTCCCACGATGCTTGCCTTTCAGGTTCAAGAACCTGCTAGAATGACTGAGGAAAGCACTCCCCTACCACGGGTTTATTAAAAATGTTCACGCTATGTCTGGGTGTGTTACCCTTCCCACACTCCCGTGTGTTTGCCAAGCCGGATGCACATCACATCCCAAGGCTTCAGGGAGGTTTTGTCACAGAGGCATGACCGACTCAATGATGGGCCAGCGATTCACTCAGTCTCCAGCCAGCCCCTGCCCTTCCTGGATGCGGGGGGCCTGCAGGGGAAGGAGGAGGAAGGTTCCAACCCTCCCATCATGCCTTGGGTCTTTCTGGCCACGAGCCCCACCCTACAGCTGTCCAGAGGCCCACCAAGAGTAGCCTCATTAGAATTAAAGACATTCCTATCACTCAGGAAAGTCCAAGAACTTTAGGAGCCCTGTATCAGGAACTGGGGACAAAAAACCAAATATATTTATTTTCTATTCTATCAAAGACCCTCCTCACATTTTGAGCTCACCCATCTAATCCAGGATAATCTCCCCCATCTCAAGACCCTTAGCTTAACCACATTGGCAAAGTCTCTTGTGCCATACAGGTTAACTTGCACAGGTTCCAGGAATTAGGATAAAGATAACTTTGTGGGCATTACTCAACCTACCACAGGTAGAAAGAGGGGCCTGGAATTCAGACCTGTTTTATGCCCCAACGGAGCTGGGAGACCTAGCCACGGCCACAGTTCCTCTGCCCCAAGTCTAAGCTGCAAGATCACTCCTCTTTGCTTTTCCAAGATGTTCCTTTTGCCCAGATTTCCCTTCTATTCAGCCCCCCTACAAACTTCTACTTAACCTTCAAAGCCCAGATCAAGTTTTTTTTCTGTCTGTGTCTTCTCCCTGCTGCTACGGACCAGAACTGGTTCTCCGTATGCCGACTCAGTGCATTGGTAAACTCTTGGCAGGAGCAATCACCAGGTCACCTGGCAGGTGCTTCTATGTCTCCCATCCCCTTCTCTGTTTATACGGGAATCCCTTAAGAACAAGAATCCCTTTCTTGTGCACTGTGTGATATCTTCCATGTCCAACACTACTTGGCACATAGTAGTAAAGGTTAATGAGAAACGAGAACCGAGCCACAATTTTTCATTTTTCCCCATCCGTTTACAGAGCCCAGTGCTGAGCATTATACTAGGGCTAGGAATAGAGAGACGAACAAAACCCAATTCCTGCCTGGGAAGAAAGGTAAATGAGACGTACGGATGCCCTACTACGTGCCAGTGACTGTGCTCGACGCCACCACGCGCGTTAGCTCATTTCGGTGGGAGTCCGCCAGATGAGAGGGAAACGGCCTCAGTGAGATCCCCATGACCCCTTCCAGCACACGCAGGTTCTAGAAAATGAGTTTATGATCTCCTCTCTGATTACAGGCAGCTTTGCTGAATTTCAGAATGCTTAATCCAGAGTTAAAAGGCAACTTAAGAGAACTCCCAACCCCATGTTCTTGAAACTAGGGTTTGCCACACATGAGCGGGCTGTGAAAATAATTTAGTGGGTTTCAATGAGCATTTTAGAAATGAAAATATGCCAAGTCGATTAGGAGAGAAATATAAAAATTCACTGAACATGGTTCAAGTTAAGGATGGTTTTAGGAAGATACTGTTCGGTTACACAGCTGTGTGTCTGTATGCATATATGTGTATAGATGTAAACACACACACACACACACACACTTTCTTTCGGACTGTAACGCAGAATGTATTTCTTACTGTGGCATATACCCAAAAAAGGTATGGAAAGTACTGATGACCCTCTGTCTATACTTAGACACAAAGAGCAGGCAAGGCGTGGCCATGGCCCCTTGCCAGCTCTGTTAACAAAAGGCCTGGCAGGTGAACTCCCCAGCCCTGGGCATCTGCCCTTGACACTCACTCCACTGCCATCCCGGTAGGAACCCCACAGGCTCCTGTGTGACAAAGTGGGGAAGTGACCCTGCTCGGGTATATCTCGTTCTCTTACCGAGGCTGTCCAGGAAAACTTACATGGGAAACCTTTAAATAGTCTACCGTGGGATTTCCCTCTCATGGTCACTATCAAGATCTGATTATCCAGAAATGGTCTATTCAAAGCCCCTGACCTCCTACAACGTGGCCTCCTGAGGACCAAATTACAGGCTCTGCAGTTCTGCTGACCTGGGATAAAATTCCCGTCTCTGCACGTGCTGGGCAGGCGGCCTCAGGCTGGTCAGCTGGACTGAGGCCTGGGGTCTGCTGTGGGGGTGAGGGATGCATCCCAGGAGGAGGGCCTGCACGGAATGCAAGCTCAGTAAACCTGAACACCTCCCACCTTCCACTCCCCTTCTCTTTCCATGAAAATTTGCAGAGAAGTTAAAAAATAACCCCATGCCAAGTACACTAATGAGTCAAGAAGAAGAACCGCTGAGAAAATGGCATTTCTCCTCCTTCGGCAAAAGCAACAGAGAGACACGAACCTCCGTTCTGTGGCTGGGGCGCCGTCTGCCCGGGCCTTGCCAAGTCCCCCCGCCCTGCACTGGGTACCCGCTCGAAGTCTGGGGCTGACCACGTGCCAGGTCCAGCTCTGCTGTGTGTGTGTGCTCGGTCCCACAACCAGCCCAATGCTGACCTTTTCTGGTATTTATGATGTCGAATTGGCTTCTGATCACTGTTTGAGCTCTTGACACAAAATAAACAGGTTGGCACGTTTCCCTGGGAGGCATGCGTGCCAGGACTCTAAGCCTGTCTCCAAACACTACCCCGTCTCGCCACGTCCACGACAAAACAGCCAAGACACGACGTCTCTTTTGTTGCGGTAGCCAGCAGACCTCAGGTCTGTACCTTTGAGGCGCTAGGTCTCCATCCCGGTGGCACGTCAGCCTTACGCAAGGAGCTTGTAAAAATATACCACCTGGTGCCCAGACCGGAGATTCAACTTGGTGGCTATGGGGCGGGGCTCCGCAACACTCTCCTTCAAGGGCTCCCCCAGGTGACTCCCATCTTGAAGCCGGTGTTGAGGACAACTGCGTTTGGGAGAAGTGAAGGGAACAGGGAGGTCAATGACCCGGTCGAGTCCTTCGGCCAGCCCCTGCGAACGGGTGGAGAAGGCACCCGGTTTTCATAGGAGGAACATACAGCAGAGAGAGGTTAACTGCCTCCCCAAGAACACACAGCCAGGGCTGGGCCTACAACATAGGGTTCTCCGGCTGCCTGCGGCTGGGATGCTGCACTATGAAGAAAGTCCACTGACAGACGCCTACAGGGGAACAGCCTTCCAACACTCAAAAGAGAGGGTGAGCATTTTGCTCCTCTTTAGGACACCAAAAAACCCAGCTGGAAACGGCCCAAGAATCCAAAGATCGCCCGCATTGCCAAAGAATAATATAGACAAACCACAGGATACCAGGAAGCATTAAAGAAATGACACAGCCCGCGACTTTGGAAAAACGGTTGCAATGTGTAGTTAAGAGGGAAAAAAATCGTCTGCCAAGAGTATTACAAGATGATCCCAATTTTATTAAAAAAATAAACAATTTCACATGCACAGAAAAGTGAAAGGAAACAGAGGACGATGTTAACAAATGAAAACTCAAGGTAGTGGAAACACAGGAGGAGTTTCATTCTCTCTGTGTTGCTACGATGTGCATTGTTTTATTCATGACGCAAACGTACAAAGTGGGTCTAGTGAACCTTAATGATGCCCAGGGCACCGCAGCCTGTTCTTGGAAGGATCTAGTAAATTCTTGTTTTTGCTTCCGGAGATGAAGCTCCTTCATTATGACAATCATGCCCAGAGGGCGTCTTTATGCAGCCTGCCCCCTGTCCTGACTGGACTTCTTACTTCTTACTGTTCTACAAAGAAAACATATTTTCTTCCTCAAAATTAAAAAAAAAAAAAAAAAAAAAAAAAGAGCTGAACTCAGGGGCATCAGTGTGTCTCTAAAAACCCAAGTCAGAGAAACGAACGTGAGGGATGAGCGCGTACTATGTGCGGCTACGGAAAAGTACCAACAGGTTTCCAGAAGGCCACCTCTCCCGGAGGCAGAGGTCAGGACCCAGCTTGGGTTTGGAAGCCCACTGTCAGGATCCTTGCTGGGCTGAGCCTGCAGGGAGTCACCGTTTACACCGGAACATCGAAATCCTCGTGGGAACCCTACTTCGGGGCTGACGTCCCTCTCCTCATTTGGTCTCCACGCCTGTCTTAGCTCGTGCGTCAAGCTCACCTTGAACCTCGGGGCTTCAAGTCCCCTGGGAGACTCCGGGGTGTCTGTGATTTCCTACTTTGCAGAAGCAGACAACGGAAATCCACGGAGCCACAGATGCAGAAGACCTAATTCTGTTTATTCAAGAACTAATGTTTTAGCCTCTGCTGGGCATGGATTGGGACAGACCTTGAAAGGACTTGCTGGCAGAGAAACGCAAAGTGTGAGGTCAAGAGGGGCATGAAAGGGACTCCTACTCTTCTGGTTCTGCTTCTGGCTGTGCGAATTTGCATAAAATTCACAGACCCGAAAAGCACTGAGATTATCCAGGCAAAGCCATGCATTTTATGTATCCTTTTCTGTACCTGGCACTCGATTAATACTTATCAAACAGATATCCTTGACTCAGAAAGGTACAGTGACTTGCCTGGGGCTAGTAAGGACAAAACAGAGACCTGCATCCAAGTCAAGTCCTCTTACAAGTTCATCTCACAAACTAAACCTTCTGGACCTTTCTTCACTTTTGCAACAGAAAGCACTGAATCCATTCACGGTCTCTTAACATCCTTCCAGTTTTCCCGTTTTCGGCATGTGTGCATGTGGGCGAAGCCACAGCAAAACGTTCTGTGTTTGCTACCGCTTCCGTGCAAGACTGGAAAGAAAATTCATCTTTCAACATGTCACCTTTCCACTTTGACAAACACTGATTTATTTTTTAATTGATGTCCCAGGAAGGCACATACCTAATCTGCTTGAATGATGACACAGTTAATTAGGCCAAACAAGAAAGAATGCCCAGGACAGAGCCCAAGCTGGAGACACCGCTTCCTATGAGCTGGGGCCAATTTCTCAGGGAAGAATAATTTGTCAAAGGGAAGATCAAGGAGAGAGATAGCTAGGTCAATCTTTTAATTTAGGTCACATTCAAGGATAAATGGGCTCCAAAAACCTACCTTTTCCATCTAGACAGAATAATCCTCTAAAATGCTAAAGAAAATCTGCTCACGTACCAAAAATTTACAATGTCTTATAGGTCCGTCCTGGTCACCAAGGAAGACCCTTGCGTGAGATAAGAAAACAGTGATGCCGGACTTGTGGGAAAGGAGTTAAAAAAAAAAATTCTTTATGTAGAATGGGTTTTATTGGTCAGTGTGCTTCTTAAGACTGTAAATGACAAATTTAAACTGACTTAAGAAATGAAAAGGGGGAAATCTGTTTCAGGCATGGCTGGAGCTTGGGACTATAATGCAGTGTAATCTGGAATCTTTCTTTTCAGGCTCTCGAATCTGCTTTCACTCTCAGAGAAGCTGTGCAGGAAAGAGGTCCCACAACCAGCCGAGACTGCTCTCTTCAAAAAGGTCTGCTTGCAAAGTTGGCCCTTGGCTGTCACGTGTGAACCTGGGTTCCAGGAAGGTTCCCACTCTTCCCTGGTAAGAATGGTCCACTGTATAAACTGTGCAAACATTATGGTTTATGATGATCCTAGAAGTCTGGAATTTTGCTATCGCTAGCAGAGGGTGCCTATGTGACAAGTCCCCAGTAAAGACCCTTGGTACTGAATTTCTAATGAGCTTTCCTGATGGAGAGCATTTCACGCCTGTTGCCACTACTCACTGCTGGAGGAACAAAGCATGACCTGGACGACTGCACTCAGAGAGGACTCTGGAAGCCCAAGTCTAGTTACCTTTAGACTTCACCCATGTACTTTACCCTTTGCTGATTTTGCTTTAGGTTTTGTTGTTGTTGTTGTTGTTCCCCCTGAAGTTAGTCATAGCCATGAGTATGACTCATGCTGAGCCCTGCAGAACATAGCAAACCATGGAATCTAGGGGTGGTCTCGAGGACCCCCTGACACAGTGGTAAAGTGACTGATAGAGGTTCTGGTCTCCTCTCAATGAGTTGAACTCATTTTCCTACCCAACACCTATGTTTCCTCTTACATTCTCACGCAGTCTGCTAAAGTGAGAAACCAGAGACATCCACAAATCTCTCTCCCATTCCACATTGTGTCTAGACATCCATTTCTAATTGATTCTGTTGTTGCTTCCTACCCCTGCCTTAGTTCAGGCAATGATCATTTACTTGGGTTACTGACATGGCCACCTAACTGGATTTTGTTTTTGGTTTTGTACCATCCAACTCATCCCCCCACTGCAACACACCACCTTTTTATACCGGGGACAGATCTTGATCACTCTTCTCAGCAGCTGTCAACAGATGCTCACGGTCTTCTGATACGGCCCAAACTCGCTGGCATGGCATGCCAACGCCACACTCTTCACGACCCAGCTCCTGCCTGCTTTCCAACCTCCCATCCCATTTCCAACCCACCTCCCACACTCGATTCTTTGTACAAATATTCCAGCCACAAGGAACCCCCTGAAGTTTAAACAACATGCCACGCTCTTTCATGTCTTCGTGACTTTAACCATTTGGTTTTTCTGCCTGGAATGGCCTGTTCCCCTTTCCCCTTCATGGAGAGATCTCAGTCGATTCATAAACCAGTTCATCTTATGTTGTAGGTGACGACGTTCCCAGTCCCCAAAGTTAACTATCCTCTCCATGGTGGCATCATTGTGCTTGGTACATGCCCTCCTATCTCTCACCACAGTCCTTTCTTACTAGCTGTTTGGCCTTCTAAGGCTCAAGTAGAGCGCCCTCTGCAGGATGGCAGGTGTACCACCTCACCATCCTCATTCGGTATCCACAGGGAGCAGAGCTTAACAACTTGTGGGCGCTTATTGGTAGAGGATAGGGGGCGCAATTGTGGCCCTGCCAGGTACTAGTGAGATGACTCAGGTCTGTTATTTAACCTCTCTAAGTGTTCGTTTTCGCGCTCATAAAACGGAGACTGGACTAGCCCTCTGTCAGAGCCGTTGTGATGAACGGAGCCAAGGTATCCAGAGCATTAGGCCACAAGCACAGTCTAGACCGTATCAGGCACCTTACAAAAAGGCAAGTTCCCCCCAAAATGTACCATACTAGTGTAAGATGGGAACAGTAAGGGAGAGAGGGTGCAGGGTATATAGGAGCTCTGGACTATTTGCATCAATTTTCTGTAAATCAAAAACTTCCAAAATTTCAAAGTTCACCTGAAAAAAAAAAAAAAAATTCCATCCCTGACAACCAGCCCTCCCTTCTCTCCTCTCCTCTCCCCCCACCCCCAAGCCCTTCCAGGATTGCCTCCTCCGTGTTTGAAAACCTAGTATCACATCATTTCAAAAATAAAAAGGATGATGGGCTGGATATGGGGACTCTTCTTAATCTCACAAGACATTTTGCCATCACGGAATATAACCTGGGCCCCTTCCGCTATCTGAGCAGTAAAAAAGAGAAGCCCCAAATTGTCATGACCTCTTTGTCCCTGAGACGAATCGAAAGGCAAACAAAAAACCCCAGAAACCTGACTTCCTTTTCTAATGAAGATGGTTGTTAATGAAAAAAAAATATCCTTTGCTTCTAGGGAAGCTGGTGATTTTACCTGGTCCTACTCCGGCTGACAGTGTTGCCTTCATCGGCCCCTCCATCCATCTCAATAAGGCATCAGCACGCACGCCTCTGCTCACTGCACTCTTCCAGACGGGCAAGCCCAGCGCACCGTGCGGAGAGGAGAACAGCTATTTTTCTTCCTTGACAGGCCACGTCCGTCCTTGTCATATATTAGATGCTGCTAATAATCTATGTATACGCCATTTAGGAGGATAAAAAAAAAATCGTGTCCTTGCGGTAGTCACAGAATGACACGCGCCGATTTCCTCCCTTCATGAGTATGTAGATGAGTAGTGAGCTGGTCCCTCTCGTAATTTCAGGGATAGATCATAAATTCCAGTGGGTCCTAACAGAATTGTGGCCTTCTAGGGACGTGAACGCATTTGGGTCTGGTTAATTCAATCATACTTCCCCCTGGCATCCTGTATCCTTCCAGGTACAGGGGGATGAATGCATTTATTTATTTTCTGAGAAAGGAAGTTCACTACTGGCTGTTCAACTGTATCTCTGACCCTAGAAAAAGAGAAAATGTAGAGTTCAAGCACTTTGGAGGCCAGTATTGAGTTCAGTTTTTGTTTTTAAAGATTTTATTTACTTATTTGACAGATAAGTGGGCAGAGAGGCAGGCAGAGACAGAGGAGGAAGCAGGCTCCCCACTGAGCAGAGAACCCAACTCGGGGCTCGATCCCAGGACCCTGGGATCATGACCTGAGCTGAAGGCAGAGGCTTTAACCCACTGAGCCACCCAGGCGCCCCCAGTATTGAGTTCAAACAAGGGAAGAGAAGTCGGAAGCATACAACAGGAGTTTAAACACAGGATTCAGAAAGTCATTCCAAGGGCATATGATTGGGGGTCTCCATGGTAGGAACTGGGAAACAAGCTCTGGAAAGTTCAGATTTTACTTCTCCTTTTGAGCCATCGTTATCAACCACCGAAAACCATCACCACCTGACCCTGCACGTTTTCATCGGGAACCGTGGGCCGCTAAGGAAGTGGTTCTCAAAGGGAAAGATTTTGCTGCTCAGGGGTCATGTGGTGACACCGGGAGATGCTTTCGGTTGTTAGAACTGGGGAGGATGGTGTTATGGGCATCTAGTGGGTAGAGACCAGGGAAACTGCTCTCTGTGTACAGAACCAGCCCCACACCCAACAAAGAATGATCCAGCTCCAAACGTCAAGAGTGCTAAGCTGGAGAAACCCCGCATGAAGGCAGTGAGTCCCAAGTCCGTGGTCACGTCCAGGCCACTGTGGTGGTGGGAGGGGAGGTGCAGGGAGACAGGAGTCAGCCCTGAATATGTGCCATCTGGAAAGACCCTACAGGTAATTCTGATACCAGAAGCTAGCCTCCACCCCAGAGCTGTATCCTTCAAGTCAGGTCCCTTTGGCCAAGATACTTGGTGCCTTTATTTGATCCCAACCTGCTCCCTCACCCTTCCTTCCCCCAGAATGACCGAGGACAGTCTTATCCCTCGATGCATCCACCAGCTACATCAAAATCTCTTTGCCTCAAGGCAGCTGATACCAGCAAAGTGACCGAAAAGCGATCTAAATAACTCACATTAAGGGCAGGTCACCCTAAAATATTCCCAGAAGTATCCGATTTTCTTTTTCAAGGAAGGATGAGTTAGTCACATGAATTTCTAATGGATCGAGCACTAGAAAGCATACCTTATATGTCTGGTACCGAGTAGGTGCTCAATAAATATTTACTGAATGTCTCAATGAGCAAGAAAAGATTTCTAGGCAAGAGCAGCTTCCTGTATCTCTGGGTTTAATCTGGGTTTAATGCCTAAGCTTTTCACTATCTCTTCCTGAAAGTTTCAAAGTCTAAAATGGTTCTGTTCTACGACTCAATGACCCTCCCCTTCCTCCATGCCCACAACATAAATAAAGATTTATTCCCAGGAAATGTGGTCGCTCTCCACAATGGTCGCTCTCCACAATGGACAGGCCCACTAGGGGATGGTAACCATCCCAACGTGTGAGATACAAGCAAGGTGTTTATCAAAAATAGCAATAGCACAAATGCCCCAGACCCTGAGGTCAC
Organism: Meles meles; assembly: GCF_922984935.1. Lineage (NCBI taxonomy): Eukaryota > Metazoa > Chordata > Mammalia > Carnivora > Mustelidae > Meles > Meles meles. The sequence goes on along the minus strand of NC_060072.1, from coordinate 13,636,082 downwards.
ACAATAACAGGTAATCAGAGAATGTGGCCTTCTAAGACCTCCAAATCCTTCTCTTTTACTGACTCTAATCAACCACCCAATTCAGCCCGCTCTCCTCCAGTCTACAGCCTCCCCTGTGAACCTCCATCCCTCCTCTACCACTCCAAGATAAAAGGAAAAGCTAGGAAAATAACACTAATAAAAATAATAACATCACATTTTCTCGATTCTAAGAGGCCACGGATTGTAGGATGTATCAAAATATTTTCCAGGAGGAAAAGACCATCAGGCAAACGACTTTTGTAAGTCACATCCCAATTTCAGAAACAGTAAAATGTGAAAAAGCCTGCATCATCGAAGAACTGAATGACTGTCGCAAATACCAGCAAAGCACTAGGTGAATGACATATTTTGCCCCCAAACTGTTACTCCCATCGAGACTAAGCAAGGGAAGTGCCAACGGGATGGGAGAGCCAGCCTCAGGCGCAGGTCTGGGGACCCTCAGACTCTAGCCTGTACTCTCTCCGCCGAGACAGGCAGCTAGCGCTCTCCGGGCAGGACAAGATCCTGACTCTTCCCCGGGGACTCTCGTCCCAGGCTGCCCTCCCCCAGGATCGGGCTGCGGGGCCTTACTCACGGAGAACTCATAGTGCCGCCTCTCACATCAAGATCCTCCCACCCTGAATCTTAGGTATGGGAACAGCTGGCCCCTTGTGATGGCAACAAAGTGACTCCAATGTCAGTCCCAGCAGCAGCTAAACACTGTCATGCTTACTCTGGGCCAGGTACGGAGCTAACCTCTACGTGGAACATCTCCCGTCACCGGCACGGCAATACCCTGGGTGCCTAACCGGTTGTCCCTGTTTTAAAGGCAGGAAATCTTTGAGATGGTACCACAGGTATAAGCATGGTAGGAAGATGGGGAGCAGTTGGACAGGGGAGAAGGGAAGAAATACTTCACAGCCACTTCTAGAGTCTGTCTTTCCTCCCCTGCCCTGTGACCCTCCAAGCGTCCTCCTGCTCACTCCACAGAGTGCCTGGACTCGACTACATCCAGGAAAGCCACGTGCTGGACAGAGGTCGCGTCTGCCCAGTCAGGGGGCTCCCGGGGATGGAGCAGTGTGGCTCTTCTGCCCCAGTCACCCAGGCACGGCTGGCCTGAGACTGCAGGGTCAGCCACAGGAGGCAGGAGGGGACCACCACCGCTGGCGGTGCTCCGTACCGTCAGGGCAAGGGAGGACAAGGATCTTCCTCGGAGAAATTCTACTCTGCACTTGCTCGGCTGGTCCTCCTCACTGACCCGGGCTTGCCAACTGCACCCGACCTGCCCACCACCCCCCACCACCAGTGATTGCTGACTGCTCATTAGTTTTCTAGCAGGGACAGCAAATCCTGCCACTCTCCCTTCAGGACCAGGGCCACGGGAAGAGCGTCTCCTGACTCTACACCAGCAGAGCACACGGGGAAGTTCAGAAAAGGAAACTGTAATAATAACCCGGTGAGAACACTATTTTACTTTCAAAAAGGAAACACCTTCAGATCCCTCCAGCCCAGTCCTTCACGGTCAGATCCAGACTCGCTTGTCCCTCTTTGAACGTTCACCCTTGAACTCCTCAGCCAGGGCTGTCCACTCAGCTTCCCCAGCTCATCTCTAATCCATGTCCTTGGCTTGTCCCAAGGGCACTATCCTGCCATAGGCCACAAGTGTCTTGCTTGGACTGGAGCAGTAGCCAACCCAAAACATACTGCCACAACTTACTTTCAAGGTCTTGGTTTCTTGCCTCACCTTCGGAATCATTCCCCACACTGCCTCTAAGGGTTTTTTTTTTTAATTTTTTCCTCCCAAATCTGACAATCTGAGACTGTTCTCTATTTGAAACTCTAAGCCATCTTTTTTATTTTTTGAGAGAGAGCACATAAGCAATCTAGTGGGGATAGAGAGAGAGAGAATCCCAAGTAGGCTTCACATTGAGCATGGAGCCCGACATGGGGCTCGATCTTATGACCCTGAGCAGAAACCAAGAGTCGGATGCTTAACTGACTAAGCCACCCAGGCACCCCTCAAAGCCATCTTTTAATTCCCTGTGGATTCAACCCAGAGCTGTAATCTATGAGACCCTTCATACCTCTCTTGTCTTATTTGCACCTCCCCCATAAATCACCTAGAATCCTATGCTTTACTTGTTCATTTATTTATCTGACAAATCTTTACTGAGCACCTACTAAATGCCAGGCAACTGTTCTGATGCTGGAACAATCAGGGAGACACTCGCCGAGAAGCTGAGACCTAAGCCAAGACCTGCAGGGAACTGTGGCAGCAAGACAGCGATCTGGGAACCGGCACTCCCAGTGGCGGGATGTCAGAGCAAAGGAACCGAGGCAGGAGCCTGCCCAGTCTGTTTGAGGAGAGTCAATGTTTCTTTCAGGGTTTGTCTGCACGGTCCTCTCTGGGGACCTCGGGCCTCTGCGTGTGGCATTCTCCCTGGGAAGGGACATGGAGGCTCATGTCACCACGCTTCTTCCCTTCAGAATCCTTCCTGACGCCTCAGCCCACCTGCCCAGGGCTGCTTTCGCTGGAATGGGATTCTCCCTTTCAAGGTACCTGCCACACTTTCATGTAACCATGTGTCCCGCTTGACCTAGAATCCAGTGATCAAGAGCGTGGCTCAGGGGCCACCGTGTCCGTAGTCCGGGCTCTGTTGTGAGCTTGCTGAATCACCTTAGCAAGATACTTAGAGACATCTGTGAGGGCTAAATGAGACAGCCCAGTGCCTGACACGTGACAGCTCATACTAGAAAGCCCGGGGAGGGCAGGACTGGGTCTGCCTTATCTATGATTTGCTCTCCCAGGCCCGGGGCAGGTCCAGGAGCTCCAGACATAAGTAATCCATGAAAGAACAAGTGAATGATGCATGTGGAAGGCAGAGAGATGGGGACACGCCGGGGGCAGGGAACAGGCGGGCTTCTGTTCCCCTAACTTTCAGGAGCTGCTGGCTGACGAACAGGGAGAAAACAAAGACCAGTATGGTAAAGGGAATGATCACTGATGAAGTAGTGTGTAAAGTGGAGTCATTTCCCAACTTAACGACCAAAATAAAACCTCTGTGGGGCGGTGATGGCCATACTATTACCCCACTTTCAGAGAACAAGAAGAGGAAACAGGCTTGGGAAAATGGAAGGATTATTCTGATATCGTGAAAGAAAGCAGATCCCCTTCAAAGTTAATGGGAAAAAAAAATCATTAACACGTCTTCACCAATTTTGCCAGGAACAGAATCCTTGCCCTAATGGTGAGCATCTCGGCTTCTCCAACGGACAAAACATCGATCTTGTCCATGAACATCTATCTAGGGAGAGAAGCAAAGAGCCAGCTCCTGACTCTGAGTGGAAGGACGCACGGACAACAGACTCAAAGAAACAAGCATACGATGAGCATACAATGTAACGGGCCGTCAACCTTTCCCAGTGGGAAATCAGCTAGGTGTTAGAGGTTGAAGGAAATGATGAACACGGGTGGTGAGGCAGGAACGTGATGAAGAGGAGGAGTGCAGAGTATGTGAAACCACTGCGGAGACACAAAGAAACGCCCCAGCCTCTGAGTGGAACCTAACCCGAAACCCAAACCCCACAGAGGAGCCTCACCCCGTCCCAGCAGAACCCCGGGGCCTTCAGCAGGAACAGAGCATCACCCACATGATGCAGGGTGGCCCAGTCACTGAAAAGCACCTCATTTGAAACTTTGTATCTCTTAAGATTTCTGCTTTTCTTCTCCGGGGCAAAACAGTCTCTCTAGGAAGGTGGGAAGGGACATGAGGTGAGGGCTACCTTCTCCAGAGCAGGCCTGGCCGAGGAGGGCCAGCTTTATTCAGGGAGACCTCATCGGTACGAGCCTGTGTGGGGCGGTGGCCCTCAAAGTTCCTCTTTGATTCCCTGTAAGGGAGGGAGGTGTGGAGCCTCGCTTGGAGGTCGGTGAAGGGAACGAAGGAAAAGGATCGAAAGTCACCGGAAAAGGGGCAAATGGGTAAGACGGGGTAAGACAGCACAGGAACGAAAAGGAAAAAATAAAAAGGAGACAAGGAAGGAGAAGCGTCTCCTGGGCACCAGGATCTCTTCCCCAAATCCACATCCTTGAGAGACAGCGACAGTGTGTTCTCTCTACAGGTAAGGGAGCGCGGAGCAGAGGGTCCTTGGACACCCCAGGACCATCCTGCTGATAAGCAGACCAGCAGGGATTGGAAACCTGATGCCTTCCTTTGCCAGGCTTTTCCCTACTCCACAGGTTCCACTGACAGAGGGAGGGAAGGAGGGAAGGAGGAGCAGCCTAGGCAAGGTGAGAAAAAAAGATGTGACCCGGAGAAAGGTTACAAGAGCCTAAAAACTCCTCCAAGGCAAGCGAGCATCATCACAAAAGCTCTACAAATGTCTTCCCCAAAGTAGTACTTTTAAGGTTTTGCACACTCAGAGTTTCCACATTATGTTACACTTAAAGCCACCCCAGCCTGGATGGCTTCGCGGACAAAGCTGTGAGGGAATGGAGCAGACACACTTCAAGGACGTCCGCCGTGACCCCACACCCTCTGGCGGGCGTCCTGAGGGGAAAATGGCACAGGGGAAGACTAACCCATGCCATCTCTATCTCGGGGCCTCCCCACAAGGACCCTCTTGGCACTGCTCCATGCTCACTGACGCCCAGAGAAGTCAGGTACTGCCCATGGTCACAGCGTGACCCTGATTAGGCCGCCCTCCTACTGAGCACGGCGAGTACATGAGTAGAGCTCTTGGGCTCACAGCTACTTGAACGATGATGTTCTGGGATGTCACCCGCTGGGCCAGGATTCTGGAAACCAAAATTTACTTCCTCAGCTCCTGGGAAAACCACATGTCTCTATGGCCCTGATTTTGCCCTGATTTAGTGCTGTTCTCTGAATGCCTCCCACAACCCGGTTCCTGTGGTCACCCAGCCTGCTCTCATCTACCTAACTTTGGTCTCTCCAGAGACACTCTAAGCTCCACCATCTGCTCTCCTAGGGAGCGTAGGTACAGGGAAAAGGGTCCTGGATTTAGAGCTGGGTCATCGGAGTTCCAATCCCGGTCCTACAGCCCAAGACTGAGGCCCTGGGCATGCTCCCTAGGCCTCCCTAAGTGTGAGTTCCTGGATCTTGAAGATGGAAACATTCACAATGATGACTCCATGGGAGTGTTGTGAGGATTAAATGAGTTTCACCATAAAGTGCTTCGCAGACTGGTTGGCACAGAGTAAGTGCTTTAAAATGTGAGCTGTAATTAGTCCACGGTGAGTCTGTTCATTCTTAAAAGATACCCCCCCAGTGTGACCGAGCTGCCCACATGGTGGCACAAGGAGGACGAACAGGAGGATGTCCCCCTGTGCTCGCTACTCCCACCAGACCTGTATGGGGGCCAGAGCTTTACGCTACAGCAACAGACTCTTCATAAAGGGAAGGCATTTCTTCTCAAGAATAAAAATACTACGTTGAACACGGCGTTCTTCTAAAAGCTTCAAATTATGGAGGTACATTTATTATTTATGCTTTCATAACAGCCTCTTCGTATTGTAAAATCAGAGATTATTTCCAAAATGTTTGTGGAGTAGAACTATGGCACTCAGGGTGGTGAAGAACTCATGATCAGGGGTCACAGGTGAACTAAGGCGCCCCTCCCCCGCCCCTCACTCCAGCCCCCAACCCCAGGCCATCAGGAAGCAGGAGAGGCAGGAGACAGAGCCCAGACTCCACAGCCAGATGGGCCAGGGCTCGGCGCTGCTGCGAATAGCTCTTTGAGCAGGAGAAGCGATTCCGCCTCTCTTGGGCCCAGTTGGTTCTGTTTTGCAAATGTACAAAGCTTCTAGCTCAGGGCCTGGAACAGAAGAAGTCCTTGGGAAATAGTACTTTCCCCTAGCTTTCCAAATACTCAATTCTCTGCCTCCTCCTCGCCCTCTCCATGTGGCTGTCCAATTTAGGCATCGAAATTTAGAGAGTCCCAAACCAAGCTCTTGTGCGTGCATTTGTGGTGCGCTCTGGCGTGCTGGCTTACCCATCCTGCCCTCCGCTCTCTCTCGCCCCCATATCCAACCAGCAGAACATCCTGACGCCTCCACCCCCAAAACGTACCCCCCACCTCTAGGACGACGTCTTCACCTGTGCTCCTGGGTCCAATGGCTGCCCCATCTCAGAAATGGTCTCCTTGCTTCCTCTTATGCTCAGATGGGCAGCCAGGATGACCCGTTAAAAACATCAAACAGGTCCCATCACTCCTGCTCGAAAGTGCACAACGGCTTTCCCTTAGCACGGAAGGGAGAGGCACAATCCTCCCTCTGTCTGACGAGGGAGGCCTCTCTGATCTGACCCATCAGCCCCCGTCCATTCGGGGCTCTCCCCAACCTACTGCTCAAACGAGGTTCCCGAAACTTCACATTTGCAGTTCCTTAAGCCTAGGACACTATTCCACTTTCCTCCAGGCACCCTGGTGTGCCTGTCCTCTCAACTTCTTCAGGTTTCTGCTTATACGTCACCTTTTTCTTTTCTTTTAGAGAGACAGAGCCAGAGAGAGAAAGTGCATGCAAGAGTGAGTGGGGGCAGAGGGAGAGGGAGAGAATCTTATGCGGACTTCGCGCTGAGCATAGAGTGTGAGGCCGGGCTCCTTCTCATGACCTGAGCTGAAATCAGGGATCAGACGCCCAATCCACTGAGCCACCCAGGCACCCCGAATGTCACCTTTTCTGTAAGACTTTCCATCACCACTATTTAATTCAATTACCATAATATTTGAAGAGCAAAACAATGTGTGTGCCCCTGGACACACAGTCCTCATCTGCTCTCACCAATTTCCTCCAGACCAAGCACGGATCACCATCGAATACGTTGTACGCCTTACTTGCTTATTGTCAGGCTTCTCCCCACTCAACTATACACTTGCCAGGGTAGGGGCGGGGTGTCTCTTATTCGTGCAACATTCCCAACATTCTGGCAACAATCTGGCCGCCAGATTGTTCAGTTCCGTGGCGGAGCGGGCGGTTCCCCACGCTCGCCATCCGTGGCCCATGCGGTCGTTTTTGCTGAGAATCAGTGGCCCTGAAACTCCCCCGGCGGCTGCAGCTGGGGGTAAGTAAGGGTGCAGATGGCTGACCTGGGGAGGGAGGCACCCGCCGTGGAGATGAGGTCAAGGCTCAGGGGGCACGTGGACACCCCCCCCACGGGCACACAATGCTACTCACAGCAGAGGTGGACAGTGGGCCGAAGCCCTTGCTAAAAGGCTTCTTACTAGAGTCTCCAGGTACTGGATTTAGATGAGGGGACTCTCATATGGGATCTGAACACAAGAGCCCCAGATAACGAGCTGTTGTTAAACAGAGAAAAACGAACAAGGCCAAACTGCATCAGGGTCACTCGCAATGTTTATGCTGAAGGATGTCAACCGTAATTGCCTTTATGAGAAAGGAAACTCTCCCTCTTGGATCAGAGCTTTCTGAACTCATGGGTCTAGAGCTCAGGGGCTTTCTTCCTGTTCCATGACCTGGCTCCTAATTATTCCAGTTCAGAACAAAATAATTACAAAACAACAACAACAACCCCCCCCCCCCACAAAACCAACCCTTTCCAAAAGAGTGCCACGTGGAGAAGAGCAGAGCCTCCTGATTTCCCTTCCACCTCCGTATTTCTCCCAGGAGAGTTAGAGGGCGCATGGGAAAACCTCACATGTTTTTATGCTCCTTTGCTGGCGATAAGATAAAAACATAGGGCAGCCTGCCTTGTTTGTGAGCTCCTTGAAGGCAGGTGCTGTGTTCCCGACAGTTTTGGATAACAGCCGCATCTAATATATTCTTCTGCCCAGCAGGGGCCTAACGAGTGCTAGAAATAAACCAATGAAAGAAGGAATGAACAAATAAAATGCAGCCCATTAACTCAGTTCCTTGCATTCAAGTGCCTCCATCCTCGTCCTGACCTTGGCCCATGTACTCTGCTCTGCCCCAGGATCCCAAGCCTTGGGCCAGCAAGTACCCCGGGAGCCCCTCCCTTTGACAGATATCGGGGCTTTACCCCCGTGATTAGACTATTGCTGGTACTGGCTTCAGAACGCCGCCAGCACGATGGCAGGTCCTCGCTAGGACAGAATAAATGGGATTTCCCAGCTACAGCGCTACGATGAGTGACCACCTGTTCCAGGGAGTTTGCTGGGTCACACGTCTCCAAGGGAAGATTTGTAGCTTTAAATGCAGACCGCAGGTCTCCTTTCTGGGGAAATGGGCTCTAATATGGAAGCCAGCATGCAGGAGGTTAATTTAGAGAGTGGTCTTGGGAAACGCATCTGAAAAAGGAAGGTAAGAGGACTGGGCAGAGGGAGAAATCCAGCTGTGACTGGCTTCTCACAGCTGGCCCTGCAAGATTCCACACCCCTCAGGAGGGGGGCGTGGCCAGAGGCATATGCCTCTTCACCTGTGGCCCTGTCCCAAGGGGCTGACAGCAGAGAGCCATCTGCGGGCTACACCCCCAGCAGCTGGAGTCAAAGTCCTTCACTCCCGAAGGGGAATGTGGGCACCAACCACACACAACCGCTTTGCCTCTCCAGCAAGTCAGAGCATGATGACCACCTCCTCTGTGATGCCCTCCCAGCTGCCTTCTCCAATCCCCTCCAGGAGAGGTGGTAACTCTCATTCTTGTTCATCTCTTTATTTCCAGAGCCCAGCACACAAGCGACACCCAGTAGAGAGGCAATAAAGGTCTGCTGAATGAACACAACACTGCATACTGGACATGAGCGTGAAAACGGAATATCACAGAATCATTTTTAAAAAACTGTTGCCCGGGGGCACATGGGTGGCTCCATCAGGTGAGCGTTTGATTCTTGACTTCAGCTGAGGTCATGATCTCAGGGTCATGGGATAGAGCCCCAAGTCGGGCTTTGTGCTGGGGGCATAGAGTCTGCCTGGGATTCTCTCTCTCCCTCTGTCCCTACCCCCCAATTAAAAAAAGAAGAAACAAAAAACCTGTACCCAAGGAGTTCAATGTAGTCAGAAAAACAAACGGAAATGATGGGGGAACTTGATAAGAGATGCACACAGAAGCACACGTATATGCATTCTGGTCTCAACTCTGGTCTCAACCCTGCATGCCTTCAAGCTTCAATTTCTTCGTGACTTGAAAAGACAGATCCTAAAATTCTAAGAAGAGACCTGAGCTGAGACACACTCAGTTTCAACAGTTTTACCAAATGATGTCTTTCTTAGTGTCACTACTGACATGAGGAAGGAAAGTAAGTATTGATCCTGGTAAGAGGAAGAGTCTGAGGGTCAGAGTGTCTCCCCCATGATATGCTGAAGGCTTTTTCCAATTAGCCTAGAGCTAACAGTCCCCGCCCCCACCCACCCCCCACTGCCCCAATGAAGCAGGCAAAGATGGGAGTAGGTGAAGAGTTTACTCTTCTGTCCATGAATGGAAACAGAAACCAACTGAAACATCTTGTGATTTATGAAAATGCTGTGATTTTAAATCAGTGAGTAGTAGTCCACCTTCATAGGGTAAGGAGCTACAGAGAAGCCAGAGGAGAGGTTTTAAACATTCAGCCAGAATGCAATTTTAAAAAGAAAACTAAGAAATAAAGAAAAAAAAAAAAAAACTCACTCCCAAATTTTTCTCTCATTGCATTTGTCTAATATAGAAAAGAATGTGTAAGAATGTAATTTTAAGGAAGACATCTGGAAGAGGGATTAAAATAAAAGCCCAAGATTTGTGCTAACTTGGCACTTTGCCCATGCATTCAAGCCAGAGTCAAGTACTCCCACTGGGCTCCCAATTCCCCACCACATAATCTCATACACCTTGAGGCAGTGACGAGAGCTCCAGTAATGGCTAAGAAAAAACTAACCAGACAAGGAGGAACATCTTATAAAGCCAAACTTATATACCTCCTCAAAGTGATAAACCACAACATTAATGAAAGCAAAAGCTGTTAGAACATTTTCCAACACTGTAATCAATACTCATCTCTACCAACTCAAAGGTCTTTCTCAGCAATCAAAGCATCATTTGATTAAAAAGACAACAACCCAGAACTGATAAATGCAGGTAAGTCAACACTCAATTATCTGTATTAAAAATATACACATTTGACCTTTATGTCTTACAAAGCAACCTAAACTGGGTTCTTCCTATGAGCACTGACATGACCTCTTCATTTACTAAAAAAATGCAAACAAATTCCAGTTTGATTCGAACACGCTTCAAAAGCCAGTAGAGTTGATACCTAACTAGATTTCTAACTCCTTGTCCATGTCATTAGCATGACCTCATTAAATGTGGATTTCACATAAAAAAAAATACAATCACTGTACTTGGTACAACGACACCTTCAAAGACACCAGGAAAAAATGGGCTACAATTACCTTTGAACTTGTGGAACACAGCCCACAGCTCTGCGATGTCAGTGGCAAAGGTGATATCCGTGTCAAGGACAATGACCCTCTCCAGGTTGGCAGGAAGAGTCTTGGTCAGGACGAGCTTCATCAGACCATAAATGCCTGAGTAGTGTTTGTTGGGGATCCAGGAGACTTCAGACTACATCAGGCAGGGAAGAGGAAAAAATAGAAAAAAAAAATCATTACATTCTTTTTTTTTGCATAAACATTATAAATAGTGTCTGGTACATAAGAAGTATTCAATAAAAATTTGCTGAATAAATGAATATTTTCTTAAAGATTTGTTTATGTAATTTATGGTTTGGCATGTGAAGTTTATTGGAAGAAAATGCATCTGAATCAAGGGAGAGGAAAAGCAATATTTATGATATAACTATTATTTGCAGACGCTATGCTCAGATTTTTTAAATAAAATTTTTATTATAGAAATTATATACGCTCTGCTTGACTTATTTCACTTAAGCAGAGAAAAGCACTTATCATATGATTTCACTTACATGTAGAACATAAGGAATAGTATGGAGGACATTCGGAGAAGAAAGGGAAAAATGAAAGGGGGAAATCAGAGGGGGAGATGAACCACGAGAGACTATGGACTCCGTGGGTTTTAGAAGGGAGCCGGTTGGGGGGATGGGCAAGCCTGGTGGTGGGTATTAAGGAGGGCACCGGTTACATGGAGCACTGGGTGTTATACGCAAACAATGAATCATGGGACACTACATCAGAAACTAATGCTGTACTGTATGGTGACTATCTTTACATAATAAAAGAAAAAAATTATATAGGGTCTCTGGAGAAAAGAAGACTATGTTACAAAAGAATGAAAGTATAAAAATTGGATCATGCTCTATTTTTGTTTTGCAAACAGTGCCTAATTGTTCCAAGGTAGATCTATTTCTTTCAATCATATTTTGTCATTAAAGACTGCTACTTTAGTGGCATTGTTCAAGTTTATGATTATCTATTTTTTCGAGTTTTAATTGAGCCAATTAGTGTTGCTCTGTCTTCTGGTTCTCAAGCACACAAAAAGGACTTGGTCCTAAGCTACGCAACACTCTTCACTGGGGAGCGAGAGAAGACACATCCACAGACAGTAATGCACAGCCCACGGAGAGCCACCACTGAAATCCTCCTATGATGTAACAGGACAACCACGGTCCCACAGGTGGGTACATGTGTCAGCAAATCGGTACCCAAAAACACCTGGTACCCAAAAACAAGACTGAAAATAATACCAGTGTGCTGAGAGCTCTCAAAGGAACAGGTCACATGACTCCATAGGCTCCATCCTAGCTGCCCTGGGGGGCCTCAATGCGAGCTGAAACACACTTAAATTCTTCCAGAAATTAACACTGATAATGGAACTCCTCTGCGGAAAATGTGGCCACTTTACTGAGATTCCAAAAAACATTTACCCCTTTTGTCCCTATAATTCCATTCTGAGGACACTGTTCTAAAAAAAAGGCATATTTAAAAATGAAAAACCATTTTTATTCCCAAAGATGTTCATTACCATGTTATAAAATAGAAACAATCCGAATGTCCCCAAACTGGACAGTTAATTAAAACATGCTTTTTTAAAATCTGATAACATATTATTTAATGGCTATGAGCAATGTAGATTAAGATGTACTAAAAAAAAAAAACCCTAAAAACAAAAACGAAACTTGCATGTGATGTTAAAAGAAAAAAGGCTAGTTTTAAAAAATTTCTTTTGCTTAATAACCACTATGTATCATCAAACAACATGAAAACACATCCACCCAAACTCACACAGAAAAAGAAGAAACAGAAGCAAGGAATCCAATTACTAACAGTGGTCATTTGGGAAATGATGGATCCCTCCTCTAGATAAATAGGTATGTATTTTACCACACTTTTCAACTTTTTAAAACAAGCAGCTACTATCATTGTAAAGAAAAACTAAGCATTGCATTCTTTTTTTTTTTTTTTAAGATTTTATTTATTTATTTGACAGAGATCACAAGTAGGGAGAGAGGCAGGCAGAGAGAGAGAGGAGGAGGAAGCAGGCTCCCTGCCAAGCAGAGAGCCCGATGTGGGGCTCGATCCCAGGACCCTGGGATCATGACCTGAGCGAAAGGCAGAGGCTTTAACCCACTGAGCCACCCAGTCGCCCCGCATTGCATTCTTTTTAAACATACCATCATCGGTGACAGTGGGAAAACAGGGACGCAGACGCTGCCTTGGGAAAGCCAGGACAAAGGACCCCGTGGTAATTCACACAATCCAGCCCATCCCTCACACCCACTCCGTGTTCTGCGTTCCTCTCCAGTTTACTTGAAAATACCGTGTCGACTACTCCTTATCCTCTCAATACACGTGCAATATTGACCAGGGGAAAAAAAGGAAAAAAGGAAAAACATAAACTGATGGACAAAACCGTTCACCACGCATCAGTCTCAGGAAAAGAAACTTGAACTCTGTCTGTCGTCCCGTCACCATGTTCCCGGGCAGCATGAAGGAGGGGATAGAGACAAAAGCCAAAATCTGAACCCCAGCCCCATACACGGTGTTGGTCTCCCTAAGCCTCAGTATCTTTCCCTGTAAAAAGACGACACTTGCATTACGTGGTTTGTGTAAGAATCAAAGGAGACGGAAGGATTCTAGGGGTTTACACAAAAGCCCCAGCCTTCTGATTCCTCTCTTCCCCCCGAGCAAGTCAAGTGTTTGCTTCCTTCTGAAGGGGGCGCAGGGCTCGGGGGCACAGCACAGTGTTAAACCTGGTTCTACAGCCAGGAACAGGTGGCTCCAGACTCCTTGTCACTTAATGGCCACATCACCTTGGACAAGTTCGTCCGGCCCGAGTTTCTGTCGTCTATACAAGGAGTTACTGGCACCGTGTGCCGTCCTGTGTCAGTAGGGGTGTGGGAGGAAACAGCACACTCAAACTGGGTGGTCTGAGGAAAATGGGTTAATTAAAGAACGATTGAAGCAGATGCGTAATTTAGAGTCAGCAGCAAGAAACCGTGCAGCACCTGGGAAGACAGAGTGGGGGTTGTTATCCCCCAAGGCCCAGATGGCTGGTGCCGGCTGCTGCCGCTGGAATCTAAGAAAGGTGGCCACCCGAATAAGCCACGAGGCAGGAGCCGTGAACTTCAGTAGAGGGCCACGGCCAGCTTTGGGAATCTCCCAGCACAGAGCAGGGAGAAGCCTCTCACTCAGCCCCTCTCCTCTCCTGCCTGCTCCTCTCCTGCCAGGGCGCCCCCTGTACAAACCGAAATGGACGCAGAGGGAACGTGCCCCCAGAGCCATGGCCCGACGCGGCAGCCTCATGAGGCACGGGGTAGGTGGGGACGGGCCAGAGAGCGGCACCCGGAGGGGCAGACCTGTCACCGAACTGAGTGAATGACGCCAAGACCACAGCTGGAGGCCTTCTGCTGATTCGACCCGGCATGCCGACTGTGCGGTGGGCGGGCGGGCGGGCACAGAAGGATGGACACAGAGAAGGACAGACGGACCGGCTGGGTGGGTGGGCAAACGGATGGATGGACAGGTGGGGAGGTGGGCAAACACTAGGCGCAGGAAGGTGAGTGACTTGTCTACATCCCCCAAGGGAAGGCTGGCCTTCCTCCCCCAGCCGCGTTATCCTTCCTCTGGAGCCGGCATCCTGACGCGCCGTCGGCTTGGATCTCAGCGCTGCGGGCTCCTCCCGGAAGGGCCTCCAGCGGGCTTTAAAAAACTCCTCCTCGTGAAAGCTCCAGCCTTTGGAACTCAGCTCAGCTGCTTCTCTCTCCCCTGAGGACGGGCCCGAACCGAAGCTTGGCAATCACGGGTCCACGCGGCAGAGCGGTGCTATTTAATCAGACCTTTGATTAACTTATTCATCTATTTTGGTTACCATCAAAGCAGGAGAGCTGGGTGAGGACTGAACACCAGAGCGCTGGGCTGAGCCATCTAATTAGATCGCCCTGACTCTCGGCTTTATTTTTAACACACATGTGAGGCCCTCGGATGCATCACCGAACAGTAGGACGACAGGAATAAATTAATCTCAACATGAGCCCGGGCTGGAATGTCGCCCCAAGTCCCCAACTGATACATAATCAATTAAGGCAGAGCGTTCAATGAGAGGTAAAGCAAGCATTCAGAGGAGTTTGTATTCAGAGAGAAAACCCCAGAAAGAAAACCGAGGAATCTATGGGGGGATAGAACGTGTGGTAAGAAGCATATACGTTTATTACAGACGGCCTTCTCTCTTCGAAGTAAGTGTAGTGTGTCCCCCACCCGCGCCCTGTAGTCTAATCCTGCTCTCCTTTCAAGCCTCAGCTTAGAAGGCACCCCCTCCCCAGCCCCTGCCACTGGTTGCCACCTCCCCGGGGCGCCAGGCCGGGCGAGGGCTCTGAGACCGAGCTGCCTCCCGTTCTCAAGCACAGCACGCCCTCGCGCTGCGTCTCACTGTCCACATCTCTCGCCCACTCTGGGCTGGAACTCCCTGAAGCAGGGACGATGTCATTTTTGCTGTGCTAACAACACAGTCATTACTCAAAAAACAGGGAACGTGCGCGACTGCAGAGCTGGCCAGGCCTGGGTTTAAATCCTGCCTCTGACGTTGAATGCAAGCAGCAGCAGAAAACACCTGTAACCGCTTCAGCCCAGGGTCAGTCGGTCCAGGGCGGCGGAAGACGCGGGGCTTGCTGAGCCCCCAACATCCGGCCGTTAGCCCCAGTTCCATCATTTTACCTCTGGGAGGCTTGGTTTTCTCATCTGCAAAATGGGGGCTTGGAGCACTCACTCTGCAATACGGCTGGAGGAATGGCAAAACGTCTGGCCTGGTGCTGGACGCCCGGTCAGCCGCCGCAAAGGCCACTCGGCCTCTCCCGGTGGAGGTCTGTCCACACTATGGAGGCTCAGACGATTCAGGATGTCGAGCATGATAAAAGCAGGACATGATGCTGCCTTTGATTGTAAAGGGGAAGTCAGGAATGGAGATGGTTTCATCAGAGGAAAATAAGTCACTCATCACCTTTCCCTATATTCCTAGATTATTTTTTTAAAAATTTTTATTTTATTTATTCATTCATTTGAGAGAGAGAGAGAGAGACAGAGAAAAAGGAAGGGCAGATGGAGAGGGAGAAGCAGACTCGGCACAGGGTGTGGACTTGATCCCACAACCCCGAGACTGTGACCTGAGCTGAAATCAAGAGTCGGATGCTCAACTGACTGAGCCACCCAGATGTCTTAGATTTTTTTTTTTAAGATTTATTTACTTATTTTAGAGAGAGAGAGGGAGGGAAAGAGAAAAAGCACAAGCAGGAGAGGGAGAGGGAGAGAGTCTTAAGCAGACTCCCTGCTGAACGCAAAGCTCGATGTGACGTGGGGCTCGCTCTCATGGCCCTGAGGTCACGACCTGAGTCGAAACCAGGAGTCGGTCACTTAACCAACTGCACCACCCAGGTCCCTCCTACATAGATTATTTTTTTTTTTTTAAAGATTTTATTTTATTTATTTGACAGTGAGAGAGAGAGATCATAAGTAGGCAGAGAGGCAGGCAGAGAGAGAGGAGGAAGCAGGCTCCCTGCGGAGCAGAGAGCCTGATGTGGGGCTCGATCCCAGGACCCTGAGATCATGACCCGAGCCGAAGGCAGCGGCTTAATCCACTGAGCCACCCAGGCACCCCCCTCCTACATAGATTATTAATAAAACCACCAAATGAAATCTCGGAAACTCAAAGCCTCCCCTCGTAGACCTCCAAGTTGCACTGTATACCTTTGGTTTTAGGAAGAAAAACCTACCTACATAAAATATACAAACAAACCAACAAAAACCTTCCACCAGAGTGGGTGGGAATGTTCACCATGCAACCTTTGGGACAGTCTCTTGGGGCTACCCTTACTGGTATCGAGTCTCATTTCCACCCTGCACTAAACTTTGGTCCAATCAAGGACATTAAGTCATGGGGTCAACAGAGAGAAGACACCAGGTGGGTCTGACCCCCCTCCCCAAGCAGCCTGTAAGACGACAAGACCTGTTGGAGCAGTAACCTGGCATGTTCTTCATCACTAGAAACACACCAAAGGGTTTATGTAATTAAAACAATAATAAAAAGGAAAGTTGGGTTTCTTTTAATGGACAATTATCCTTGCAAAGGCTGTTAATCATTCTAAGCGGCATGTTCTAAGATTTAATTAGCAAAAATGCAATCGTGCCCAGGAATACTACCTAACGTGCTTACATAAGGGAGTGTAAGCAATGCCAGGTTTTAAGGGTTTCTTTGCAGAGTGGGGGGCAGGGGATACTCTCAAGAGAAAGGTCACCCTTCCCAAACTGCCAGTTCCTTGGCAGAGAGACCCGAGGGGAATTTCTGTTAAGTGCCGCAAATGATTTCAAGGTTCATCTGATGCTGGGTGGTCCACAGAGAAATTACTCAGGAAACCTGGCCAGGGTAGAAACATGAGCGTGGTATGAAGGGTGTGAAGGAAAATGATGTCTCAGTGGGATGCTAGGTTTCCAACCTTTGATAGACAAGGCAAAGACAGGAAGAGGGGCTGGTTTTATCAAGGAATGGTGCATGTTTCTTCTTCTTTTTTTTTTTTTTTTAAAGATTTTATTTATTTATTTGACAGAGAGAAATCACAAGTAGGCAGAGAGGTAGGCAGAGAGAGTGAGAAGGAAGCAGGCTCCCTGCCAAGCAGAGAGCCCGATGCGGGACTCGATCCCAGGATCCCGAGATCATGACCTGAGCCGAAGGCAGCAGCTTAAACCACTGAGCCACCCAGGCGCCCGCATGTTTCTTCTTGACGATGTTGACCTTCAGGAGGCACCGGGATGCCCCAGCCATGAGGACAACAGAAAATACCACCTAGCATTTCCTGAGTGCTTCTTGGGTGCCAGACATTGCATTAAGAGCCTTCTGCAGACTACTTTAGCAACCTCCCCCGTACCCTTCCAGCCCCGAGTTAACAGGTCAGGTATTACCATCCCGGTGCATCAAGTTTGGGGAATAAGGACCCAAGTCTTTCCGTATCCCATCTTCCAGTCCCCAGCCTGAGCCACTCCACTCTGAAATGACGACAGTGTCTCTCTCTTCTCCCTTCCTACTGTCCCTGGTCCCAGGTGTTGCTCCCCACCCCTCTGGGTTCTTCATCGCCATAACTGAGCCTTTCTCCATCCAAACCTTAATTCACCAGGAAGCAGCTTTTCATGGCAATTAGGTACGAAGGCCTTGGAGTTGGGTATTCCTGGCTTCCACGTCTCTGTGGACCTAAATTTTCTCATCGGTATAATAGGAATATTAGTAGCGTATCCTGCTCTCTTCCTAGGGAGTTATTTTATTTATAGTCTGTAAGCTTTCCTCTATCATCCTGGAAATATTTATTGCTCAAAATAGATTTCTCACCCATATCAACATTTTCCCGTGGATTACAAATCACCTTGACACGTCTTTAAAAATTAAAAAAGAAGTTGTCCTCGCTGCAAAATGTTCGAAAAGTCATTTGCCTTTCATGTTGTTTCTGAGTGGTCGTCTTGGCAACCAACCTGTATGTTCAGAATATAATTGTTGAGAAAGGAGGGTGAGGAGCTCGGGTGAGCCGGGGACTCTGGGAGACGCCAAGGAGGAGGGCCATGAACAGGCTTGGGTTCGGGCGTCTGACTGGCCAGATTCCAAATCCAATCCCACCACCAGAATGGCAGACTCATTGCTCAAAGCCTCCACCTTGTCACTCATTAATAGAGAAAATGACACATGTCACTCAAGGTCTGGGAATGTATCCAATGAGGCAGGAGAACTATGGGGCCCGGCACAGTGCCTGACTCATGGTAAGGGCTCAATTTTTAAAATGCAAGCTTTTAAGCCAATTCACGGTGTGCACTCTGGAGCCTGACTGCCCGGGTTTGAATCCTGGCTCTGTCACTCACTAGCTGGGTCACTGTGGGCAAGTCATGAAACCTCCACGTACCTCACTTTTCTCATCTATAAAATGGGCATCCTTACAGTGCATACTCCATAGGATTTTAAGAATTCTGGTGCTACGTATTGGCTATTGTTGTTCATTGTTAATATTACCAAAGATATTTAAAGCAACAGAAAAGATGAGATTCACAATCTACAAGATACAGTCAGATGCATTTGTATTTACCCTTGCCAGAAAAAAAAGAAAATCCACTTCACCTCCGTTGGGATCATTTAAACAACCAATTCTAGATCGCTGAATGTGGGCCAGGTACCGAGGAGAGGGTAGAGACCAGAATCCATGATGAATAAAATGCACTTAGGGTTCTTGAGGAGACTATGGCCTATGGGACAGTCATCATCCATTCCTGCCTAAAAAGCTACCTTGAAACACAGCAGCCGGAAACAGCAGTAGTTGTTATCTCACAGTTTCAGCATCACGGACATAGGAACACCTAAACTGGGTGGATCCAGCTCAGGATTTCTTAAGAGGTTGTGGTCAAGGTGTCGGTTGAAGCTGCAGACATCCAGACGCTTGGGATCTGCTTCCAAAATGGCTCCCTCACCCATACGTGGCACGTGATGCTGGCTCCTTGCCACACGGACCACCTGGTAGGGCAGCTTGAATGTCTCTGCAACATGGAAGCTGGCTTCTCCCAGAGGGAGTGATCAAGAGAGAGCAAGAAACTAGGGTGTCTTCTAGGGCTTGGCCTCAGAAATGACATGGCGTCATTTCTGTAATGTCTTCTTGGTTCTACAGGTCAGCAGCGTGCAGCTCGGGAGGCACCAGACAAGGGTGTGAATACCACATCTGTGATTCTAGAATGGTATAAAATGGATTAAGATGAATTCCAAGTGTATGTATAGCAGCTGTAGTACAATTAAAAGGAGAGAGTCAGGAGAGGAGGGATAGCAAGCAGCTAGAGATGTGTGGAAGAGATGAGCCTTAAATTTGGTCTTAAAAAATGAGTCGCAAATTGAGTTTCTCAGACACTGAGGGAAAAGCAGGATAGGGGAGAGATTATCATCAGTGAAGGCACAGAGATATAAATAACTGTGTGTGTGTTTGTGTGTGTTTGCAGTAGTCTGATACATGTAGGAAAAGCCTGGAGTTGGAAATGATGGAGAAGGACATGGAGAGGCAGGAAAGCCAAATGTTGGAGAAAAAAACAGAAAAGGATTTCACTAGCAAAGAGACATAACCTCAACTGCATGCTTGGAAGGAACTCCAGCAACCTGTGGAGGGAAAAGATTCACAGAGGACGGCTCAGAAGCATCAGAACCTTGGAGGACGCCCAGAGAAAATGCAGATTTCCAGGCACCCGAGGGGCTCCCTCAGTTAAGCACTCGACTCTTGATTTCAGCTCAGGTCATGATCTCTGGTTCATGAGATCGAGCCCTGTGTCAGGCTCCCCATTCAGCCCGAGATTCTCTCTCTCCCCCTCTGTCCCACACCCCACTCGCATTCTCTAAAATTAATTAATTAATTAATGGGGGAGAATATGCAGATTCCCAGGATCACACGCCCAAGGTGAGAATTCCATCAGGCCTAGGGTGGGGAAATCTGTATTCTTTTTGTTTGTTTGTTTGTTTGTTTGCTGTCCAAAAAACAGACTCAACTCTGGAGAACAAGCTGCTAGTTCCCAGAGGGGAGGTGGGTGGACGGGTGGCACAGGAGATGGGATTCAGGAGTGCACTTGTGATAAGCACCAGATGTTGTACAGAAGTGTTGAGTCGGGGCGCCTGGATGGCTCAGTTGGTTAAAGCCTCTGCCTTCGGCTCAGGTCATGATCTCAGGGTCCTGAGATGGAGCCCCACATCGGGCTCTCTGCTCAGCAGGGAGCCTGCTTCCCTTCCTCTCTCTCTGCCTGCCTCTCTGCCTACTTGTGATCTCTGTCTGTCAAATAAATAAATAAAATCTTAAAAAAAAGAAGTGTTGAATCACTATAGTGTACACCAGAAGCTAATATTACACTGTATGTTAACTGGAATTTAAATAAAAATATTTTAAAAATTAAAAAAAATCTCAGCCAGAGCCCCATGCGGTCCTAAAACAGTTGTCCCCAGACTACCTATGCCCTAGGACACACTCAGTTAGGACACCCAGGAAGCACTGTATTTCTCAAGGTCTTGTTGGTTGACTCATTTATGCTGCGTCACCCACCAGCTTACTATTGTGCAGAAACAAGACACAAGAGATCCCAAAACTTAAGTGAACCCCCTGAACTTGAACGCAGCCGGACGTACAGGGAGAGGAGACCTTTCTCAAAGATTCATACGAGAAAGAGCTGACGGAAGATCAGGCAATTCTTTAGATAACCCTGTACCTCACGGGCAGTTTAGTCTGTGAAGCCAATTTTCTGGCTATCCTCTTTTAAATCTAGAAATCTCATTTCCATAAAAGCCACGCTAGGTCAGCGAGACTGAAATTCTAAGGAACCCGTATCAACAGGAGAGCCGAATTACATATTTCACATCTCCCCGCAAAGGAAGCTTGGAAGGAAACGTCGTAAGAGCCCCCGGGCTGGTCTTTTCAGGTGACAGCGTTCGACACTAAGCATCAATGTTCATCAATGAACATTATTCAGAGCTTGCAACTCCGGCCTAAAATAAGGTAGCTGGCTTCCACCTGAAAGGCTCATTATTCACAAATCTACCAAGAAACCATCTTCCATAAACATAATTAATTGTGGAGTGATGACAAAGGTAGAATGAGCCAGGAGGAACATGCTCATGGATCTATAAACACTTGCCTCCTCCTATCGGTGGCCACAAACCCCTTCCTCTCACGCCTGGCAAGAGGCGTTCTGTATTTAGCTCCATGAAGCTTGGGGGGGATCGGTCACTGGAGCATTCACGGATTGCCTGAACTCGGTACTTCACGTTATGAAACGAAGCATTTCAAAGCACCGGGAGTTCTGATTTGTGAACTGGACTGTTAGAGTGGTTTAATTTCCTGAAATATAGCTGCCTTCTTAACTAATAGATTTTTCAATGCACTGAGGAGAAAATTGCATTAGCTCCTGCGTAGCCCGGACTTAATATTTTTAGAAGCTGCAATTCTTCTTATTACAGGGCACAGCGTGTATTTACGGATGTATACTTAGCACAGTTTCTGACACACAGAAGGCACTCGAAGAGCTTTGCAGAAGGAAAACAACACAAGTACAGAGGCAAGGCTCACCGAGAACCCTTCCTGGGGACGGGGATGGAGGGGTGAACCTGCCGCGTCCGTTCATCACTCATTCAGCCTTGCAAACACCAGAAGACTGCTTAAAGAGACAAAAGCAATTATTTCAAGAAGCGTGATTACAGCATTCCGGATGGCGGTTTACGTGAACGGGGGCTAGAGGTGGTTGGGGGGATGGAACCAGGAAGGAATGGTTCTGCGGATACCATCCTCATTCGAAGTGACGTGGTGTGGTGTTTTTATCAGTGCTGGTCATAACCTGCTTATCTGCAGACTTCCTATGTGTCTACGTGCCTGCTGTGTATACAGAAAGTCATCACAGGTGATCTAGAAGCAAGAACGTGACCTAGACAGAACACAGGCTCTGGCAGTTCCAGAGACCGGGCTTAACCAGCTAAAACCCACCCCCAACCTCTCTCTCACTCCCAACTCCTGCTCCAAGTGCTAAAAATGGAGATAATCATTTTGCTAGCAAGTGCGGGGGGGGAGGGGGAAGCCTCTTATTTGTTTCCCTGTTACTATAAATTTATTCTTCAGCATGCATTCTTAACAAGGCAAAATTGCTCCTTGTGAGGTGGAAAAAAAAATCTTGGATATTATCATGATTTGTTATTAAAATCTCGCAGGGGGGGGTGCAATTTGGAAAAAACTGTACTGAAATAGGCTCTTGGGGAGTGGGTAATGATAAATATTTTTAATGCTTGAGAAATTTTGCTGTACAGGATTACAGGACACCATGCTAGGCACAAACGTGAGACGTGTACAGAAACACACCGATAAACCAGATACCTGAATCCAGATATTAGCATCTGCTGAGTCTAGGGGCTCTGCCTGAATTTACTCAGAAGGCAGTTTAATCACAAAACATCACAGGGGCACCTGGGTGGCTCAGTCGGTTAGGCATTTACCTTAGGCTCAGGTCATGATCTGGGGATCCCGGGATCAAGCCCCACGTGGGGCTCCCTGCTCAGCACGGAGTCTGTCTCTCTCTTTCCCTTTGCCCCTCCCCACTGCTCATGCACTCACTCTCTTTTCCTGCCCCCCCCCAAATAAATATAAAATCTCTAAAAGGAATTACAGCTATCTGTTCTCAACTTCATCTAGAGATTTTAGGAGGGGCATCTGCCCACGCTCCCCTCTCCCTCGCATTCCTTCTCTCCCACTCCTCCCACTTCCTTCCCTAGGAACCTTCCAAAAGGCAGCCTCACAGGCTGCAATTAAAGAGGCACCATGCCGCTCTGTATTAACGAGGTGTTTTGCATTTTCCTAGGGCTTTGTAATCCTTTGGAGGTGAAGCTCTTGCCTGTGACACTCTGAGGTCCCAGCTTCAGAGAACCACCCCACAAGTCAATTTAACTCTAAACACATGGGAGGGTAACCCCAAGCAGGTAAAGAGGGTTAAGGAGGGCAAACCAGAGGTACCACTTAATTAATTTCTGGTTGGTTTAGAAATTGTTTTCTTGCACAAAACATGAAAGGTGAAACTCTCCTGGCAAAGCGGAGATCCAAAGGAAGGCCTTGTCAATGACGGTCTGAATGTCTCCTGGCTAGCCACCGAAATGACCTTCGTCCACTGGGCATCCTTGAAAAGATGGTGCCTTTACTCCATGCTTGTAATACATCTAACAAACATTAACCAAGAGTCCTGTAATTTTAAATATTTTTACCTTGACCTTGAAGCCTTCGACTGTGGTTGTATTGACATTCACTCCCCTAACAGGCCCTTACTATTTATACGAAGGGTTGTCAAGGAAACCAGGTGTTGAGGATAGCTGTCTAACTCGTCTCGATTTAAAATTTATCATACGCGAGAGTGCAGAAGGGAAATGAATGTCACCCCTTAGAAAGTACTACTGAAGATGGTATGTGGCACAAGATAATTCCATTAAGCTTGTACTTTCCACTTGGGGATTTGGTTACTGATCAAAGGAATTCCTAATGCTCTAAATCCCCCTTCAAAAAAAAAAAAAAATCACCTAATTCTGAAAGTGACTCGCTTATCTAAACATTCATTGTGTGTGCCAAACTGTCTACCAGATGCTAAGGAAAAAGCAGTGAACGTGGAATGCTTCTACTTCTTAGGCGATCACAGATAAAAAGGAAAGAGTATTATTATATTTGTGATAGTAATAACGCAATCGTTGAATGTTCACTATGTAACAGACACTATAAGCAATTTATAAATATCTTCTAGTTCACACAATAACCCTAAAAGGTAGACATCAAGGAAATCACACAATCTTCAAGGATTACAGGAGCTGGGACTAAAACTCAGATTCGACTCATTCCAAAAACCTTAATCATTTTGGAAACTGACTCAAATAAGATATTCAAATCATCATCAGGCAGGGAAAGCTATAAATGGAGTCTCACCAGAATTCTTGGGGATGGAGCAACTGATTGCCTCTGGAAATGGGAAGTCTAGCCAGAAAAGGCAAAGGTAACTACAACACAGAGCTCGTACTTTCAGCACAAAAGAACATTCCAACACAGCCACACTCGGTACACCTGTGAGGAGTGGCACACCTTCCCAGCACATATGTCTGCAAGGCTGCAAGTGAGCAGTAACAAACTGTCAACAACCAAACAGAGAAGAAAGGGAAGGCTGAAAAGCAGATCCGAAAAGAGTCTTACAGTGAATTTTTTTTTTTTTTTAAGATTTTATTTGAGGGGTCTCTGGGTGGCTCAGTGGCTTAAAGCCTCTGCCTTCAGCTCAGGTCATGATCTCTAGGTCCTGGGATCAAGCCCTGCATTAGGCTCTCTGCTCAGTGGGGAGCCTGCTTCCCCCTCTCTTTCTCTGCCTGCCTCTCTGCCTACTTGTGATCTCTGTCTGTCAAATATATAAATAAAATCTTTAAAAAAAATTTTAAAAAGGATTTTATTTGAGAGAGTGAGTGAGCAGAGAGAGAGAGAGAGATAGCAACAGAGGAGATGCTCAGGCAAAGGGAGAGGGAGAAGCAGGCTCCCCACCAAGCAGGGAGCCCAGAGTTGGGGCTCAAGCCTGGGACCCCAGGATCATGATCTGAGCTGAAGGCAGATACTCAACCGCCTGAACCACCCAGGTGCCCCAGAAGTATGACAGTAAATTCTTCATTTCTGTTCCTTAGCACCTACAGAGAGAACCAGAGAAAATCTCAGCCTCTGATGTTCAGCCTTCATAGGAACTGTGCCATCGAGGGCCCAGAGCAAAGGTCAGCTTCTCTAGGACACCGAGGAAGACCAGCTGGAGGCCGGGTCCAGCACGGGTTGTACAGGAGAATCACCAGATCCCACTCCTGGGCCTGCCCCAGCAAAGCCGGTGGTGGGACCGGGCATCGCTGCCCGTTCTGCACTGATCAAGTTCACAAGCAATGCCCAAGTGCAACCCAGGGCAGGACCTGGCTCAGGCTTTTGGGGTGCTATTTTGTGTTAATTAAGTCTAGCAAATGACTCTTAGGTGCAATCAAGCCCGAGGTACCCAACAGTGGGGGCAAAGAACCAACCAATCAATTCTGACTCCTAGCTGAGAAATCCAGACCCACATCAACGACAGCACGAGCTCTGCTCACTCTGGTTGTGTGTTGTGGTCTGCCCAGACACTGTCACGTTTCTCTACAGAGTATTTTTTTGTCGTGGTCTCTTTTCATTCCCTGGTGTGGGAACACTGATGCCGTTCTTGGTCTGGAAGCAGCATGGCGTAAAGAGATGAGCCCTGGGCTCGGAGTCTGAACACAGGGGCTGGGAGGCGGGTCAATTCCCTTCTCTCTCAGCTTCTGCCCCTGGGAAAGGAGAGAACGCCGCTCCCTTGTTCTGGGAGACTGTGGACCGGAGGATGCAGATGGAAGCACCAAGCCGAGCACCTGACGGAACCCACACTCCCAGCTTCTAGAAGGTTCTGAATCTAGAAGTGGGGACTATCGCCTGACGTGACAAGCGGAACAAAGGCCCGAGCACAGTGAGCAAGCCTGAGACGCTGGTGCCTTACCGCATCTGTCCCGACTGGTGATTTCCTCCTGCTCCACGATAATGGCTGGTTTTGGAGCGGAGGCCTTCTGTATTATGTATATGTAATGTAAAGGCAATGAGCACAGTCTGGGACACAATGTACTTGAGGTAATAACACCATATTAATAATAACAGGGGATGAGAAAGGGGAGTTTCAGTCGCGCTATTATGCCTGTGAATAAGATGTTGATCACTGCTTGCTATTTTCTCTTCAAACATATTATTTAGCAGGAGTGAGCAGATTTAAAACCCACCAGGGTTCTTGAGTTGAGCCTGGCTGAGTGGTTAAATCTAATGAAAATATCCTAGTTAGAGGAGGTTTTTTAGCCAAGGGAGTCGAGTATATAAAAGGATATTTAGCAGGTTGGTTCATGAAGATGTCCATCTTTCAGAAAGGAGAATGGGAATGATGAGGCTAACGCCTGCACAGCATCTTCGAGTTTACAATGCACTTCCAGATGATTTCATTTGCTTCTGGAAATAACTCTGTGAATTAGGCAAGAATTCGTATCCCCACTTTACATATAGGAAAAGGAGACTTTAAAACACCATTGTCCAAAGTTACACAGCCAGTAATTGGTAGGTGGAAACTCACCTCTTGACCTTCAGGAAGACCGCTTCTATGAGGTCCCCAGGTCCTGCTTCGACCTCATCATGGTAAGCAATGGAACCGATAGATCAAAGTATTGTCCATAGTTGCTTGGCAAGAAAACTCAAGGTGTGACACCTCTGGGCACATTTTTTCCCCCCAAAATCAAATTGGTGATATGGTGCACACACCGAGGGATGAAAATTTTAAAAAATTTCCAAGTTCTCTCTGGGTGGAAATAACTCTGCCTTGTTTCCCACATTTCAGTTAGAGAAGAAAGAGAATCTGGCCTTTCAGTGTCCCAAATGAGGTACGGAAGTGAGGTGTGGACATCACCATGGGGTCCACAGGGAATGTGTGCAGAACAGACAACATCTAGGTGTCGCTTGTCTGTCACATGACTGAGAATAAAAAGATATGAATCCACTTGGCTGGTCTCTGAGCTCGTGGCTTGTAACTTTCTACCCCATCACCTTCTAGAGCATCAATCACAGTCAGGACGTGTCTTAACAGCAGACTCATCTCTGGTTTTGTCTGATTGGGGTGCACTGGTCCTCAACTAGGGCTGATGTGGGTCACTGTGGAGTCATGGGTGGCTGTCACATCCTAAAGGGAAGACAGCTACTGGCATCCAGTGGGTAGAGGCCAGGAGTGTTGCCCAACAGCCTCAGATAGGACAGCCCCAAAACATCAACGGTGCTAGGGGCTGTGGTTGAGGCACCTTGTTCAATAACACTTGTGAAAATCTGAGGCACCTGGGTGGCGCAGTCTGTTAAGCCTCGACTCTTGGTTTCCATGCAGGTCATGATCTCAGTCAGGGTTGTGAGACGGAGCTGTGTGTTGGGCTCCTGTTCAGCGGGGAGTCTGAGGACTTTTCTCCTCCCTCTGCCCCTCCCCCCATAAAATAAATAAATCTTTAAAAACCATACTGGTGAAAACTTGAAAAATGTGTACAAATGAGCAGGCAAAATCTTGATTTGATGCTTGTACCGGAGTACAAGTTTGCCTCAGTTTTGACCTATGAGCAAATACGGCACTATCCAGAGTTAGTGAACCACTCCTGAGGAGGAGGAAGGCCAGGGTCTGAGGTTCTCAGCTTCACGAGCTAAGGGAAGAAGAGTGGTCACTCTAGAACATAAGACAGGCATCTCTCTCCAGGTAAGGGAGGAAACTAAACGAGGCTTATACAGAAAAGAATACAAGGTTTAGACAAACAAGATTGCACAGTGGCTAATTCAAGGAGGGCTCTATTGGGTTACAATGAGCTTGTTGGGACCGAGGCTGTCCCTCTCCCAGCAAGAGGGATTCCACGTTTCCACTAGGCCCACGCACTCCCCCACCCCCACACAGAGGATAAGCCTCATCCTAAATGCAACCTCACACAGAACCAAGGACTCCAAGCTCTAGGTGCCAGGCACCTGTCGTTACTTAGCATCCGCCTAACCATCCAAGCTGAGGCTCTCCTGGACACACTCCCTAAGCTCAGGCTCTCTTGTACCAGAGCCCCGAATGTTAGGTTCACTCCCATGCTTGCCCAGTACAAAGCAGGCCAGGTTCCTTCTGCTGGGTCACAGCCCCAGACTGAGCCGCCCGTGTCCTCACCGGGCTCACCTAAAGAATGACACACTTGTACACCGGAAGATCCAGCACTAGGCATTATTTAGGGAGGAAAAAACCCCACAGGATCAGCACTTCTCCATTTTGGACAGCTCCCAGTCACACTCATCATCCGCCCTCCCCGCCATCTCTAAGTGGGTACCTACATGACAGACAGAACCCTCCCTCTTCCCACCAATACTCCTGTGTTAGCCTCCCCCACACAGACCAGACCACTGTGCACCCACCAGCTTGTTCCAGAATTCTGGGAGGTGAACTTGATTCCTCTCTCCCTCCATGGACACATTCAACAGGTCCCAAACCCTGTTACGTCAGCTATAAAAAATTAATCTGCCTTTAATGGTAGTCACCTGAAGAGGAAAAGGCTGAGGAGGAGACTTTTAATTAAAACGTGTGTATCCTGGGGCACCTGGGTGGCTCAGCGGGTTAAAGCCTCTGCCTTCAGCTCAGGTCATGATCCTGGGGTCCTGGGATCGAGCCCTGCATCGGGCTCTCTGCTTGGCTGGGAGCGTGCTTCCTCCTCTCTTTCTCTCTGCCTGCCTCTCTGCCTACTTGTGATCTCTATCTGTCAAATAAATAAATCTTTAAAAAAACAACAACAACAACAACAAAAAAACGTGTGTATCCCTTCTTTTGGGGAATGGTCATGGAGTAAAGCAGCAAGTCTGGAGTAGATGAACCAATTCGGTTCTTTATCTTTCACTCACCCACATGACATCCTGCCCCTAGGAGCCACACTGTTACCAGGTCACCGATCCCGAGAATCCTAAGATCGGAGTCTTGGACTTACTCATTTTAGCAAGGCCCCAGAGCACCCGGAGTTGGCGTTCTGTTGCAAGTGATCTAATAAATAAGAGAAACAGAACTTCAGGAAGGAACTTGACCATGCTCATCCCCTCTAGCTCCCCCTTTGCCCTCAAACCCACTGAACAGATCCGGGACATTGATTTTTTAAATGGATTCTGTACACTGCGAAGTCAAAGTCCAATTTTCCAAATATAAGGCCAGTTAGGTCCACACTCCCCCGCTACTAAGCATGCTTCTCTCTGCCTCGCATACCCTGTGTGTCACTCACTCGTACACGTGTATCTCTCCGACCTGAGCATTCCTTGTGGCGGATTCACGGTTCTACCTCCGAAGCTCCCCCTAGGGCTTTCTAACATACTTCACATACAGCAGACATTCCATTTGTTTACTTTTCATTCAAATGTGGACATACTGGCCTATGGATACTGAAGACTAGAACAGAAAAGTAATTTTTCCCTCCCATGGGCATCGTGAGGCGTCCTGGAGGGTCGTCTTAGTGAACGGGTTTGCTAGTTTCTTCCACTATCAAAAGGTCTGGCCTTCGTAAGTGGAAAAACAGAAGGCCAGGCAGATAAAAAGAAACGCATTTCTCTCTTTTCTTACAGAAAAAGTACAATGATGAGGGTATTAAGTTTTATAGCTAAGCTCAGCAGATAATAAGCAGACGAAGGAATCCTGCTCTGGGAAAGGTACTCGTTTCCTTGGGTAGTGAAAGCCTGTCACTAATTCACAGAGCCAGATAAAAAGCTCTTCCGCCTTCTCTCCACCCTCTTCCTCAAACCCTCCTTGTTCGGGATAATGATGTACCCAGCATGGGCACACCCCCTCTCCTTCCCCTTCGTTTCTGGAAATCACACTTGCTTCAAGGTCCAGCTCCAAACTCCATGTCTCCCAGAAAGCTGGCCCTGACTACCCAGCTGGTCACGGATCCGTACTGCTCCCCTCCCAATTTCATTCACCGGCACTAAATTCCTGCAGAAGACGTTAGCTTTTCTACGTCTGAACTCTGCTAGAATCCCGTGCATTCGGCAAATCCTTATCTACTGACTGGCTTGTACCAAGGTTTAGACCTGAGTTACTTCTTCCTTTTTTTTTTTTTTAAAGATTTTATTTACTTGACAGAGAGAGAGACCACAAGTAGGCAGAGAGGCAGGCAGAGAGAGAGGAGGAAGCAGGCTCCCCTCTGAGCAGAGAGCCCATGAGGGGCTTGATCCCAGGACCCTGAGATCATGATCTGAGCCAAAGGCAGAGGCTTTAACCACTGAGCCACCCAGGCGCCGCTGAGTTACTTCTTCTTAATTGAGAACTCAGCCACATATTAATTAGAGTTAGCATCAGGTTTCCCAAGCCAGCCAGTTTCCCTGGGCCACTGAGAACATGGAAACCACTGGCAGACCATCTACCTTCATCTTGGAGGGGCTGGGAACTTCCCCAGGGACAGACTAAGTGCTTTGGGAAATCCCAACAAAGTTGCCCAAGCCAAACTCCAAATGAGTTAACTCTGAAGTCACAGAATAAAAAAAGGAAGTTAGGAAAGAACATTATATATACACATACATACATACACACACAGGTTCTCTCCGCTTCCTAAATACGCATCTTCTTCCCACAGCAAACCTACAAAGGGATGCGTGAGAGACTCTGGGTTGTCTACTCAGAGCGGCTCTTCTGGCTCACTGTTGTAAAGGCTGTAAACACGCAGACCGTAGAAACCCTCACTTTCCTAGTCTCCCCTGTAGGCAGGATATGAACACATGGTCATCCAGACCAATGCACCTAAGGGGAAGTCTGCTGGGAGACTGTGGGGAGAAGATTCCCTCCCCAAGAGAGAGAGACAGACAGAAGACTAAGGCTTTCATTTTACATCCCAGTGCCCTGTAAGGAGAGGACTGCCGGATTTGCTATGATCACTGGACCATGAGGAGCCCAAGAAAAGCCCCAAGAAAACTACCATGTCTCATGGAACTGCCAATCATTTGTAAGAAAAATGAGTAGGTTGTTTAAGCCATATTTACTTAAAGGGAAAGTTCTTCCTTTTTCTTTTTTTAAATTGTACCCAAAAGCAATCTAGTTGATATCAGATCATCATGTCAGAGACTAGGATCCACGACAGTTCCACACCTTCTCTTTGGGAACTGTCACCGTATAAAACAGTGAGCCTAGACTAGATGAACCAGGTCTATTCTGACCACACAAGTAATGCAAGTAGCAGTCCTCAGCGACCTGCTTCTCCACTGTACTCCTTCACCTGTCCCACACAGACATCTCAAACGTTATTCAAGCAAAAAAAAAAAAAAAAAAAAAAAAAAGTGGATTTACGAATACACACAGCCCCAAGAAGTTCCCAGGTGTTCTCCCAACCACATTCTCATCTGTGAGACCCTCTTAGAGAAATGGTGGCACCATTACAGCCACGATTCACAGACAGATGAACCGAACCCCACAGGGTGCGTGCCCTCCCCTACCTCTGAACACGCCATGCTGCCCACCACACGGGGAGAACAGGGGTTCTCTTCGGTTACCCGCGTGACGTCACTATTTTCTCTTTTTTTTCTCCTTCTCTTCTTCACTTCTTCCAGAAGGAAAAACATATAGTTTTTAAAACTGGGCTAACTACACAAATTTTGTACAATACAGCAACAACAAAAAGAACTGGAACCCCTATACCCAGAAGAAAGCTAATAAATGTTGCCCTGTTTCCTTTTTTCAGAAATTATGTAACTGTTTGGATGACTTTAAACATGAGGTGGGGGAGGAGCTTTGTGTCTTTCTTTAAACTTAATACTACATCACAAGTCTTTTCCCTCTTCATTGATTCAAGCAATATTCCACTGTGTTATTTTTTTTTTAAAGATTTTATTTATTTGACAGAGAGAGAGATCACAAGTAGACAGAGAGGCAGGCAGAGAGAGGGGGAAGCAGGCTCCCTGTTGAGCAGAAAGCCAGATGTGGGGCTTGATCCCAGGACCCCGAGATCATGACCTGAGCCAAAGGCAGAGGCTTAACCTACTGAGCCACCCAGGCACCCCTCAACTTTGTTATTAAACCACTAAA
Organism: Meles meles; assembly: GCF_922984935.1. Taxonomy (NCBI): domain Eukaryota; kingdom Metazoa; phylum Chordata; class Mammalia; order Carnivora; family Mustelidae; genus Meles; species Meles meles. Next base: position 13,604,521 of record NC_060072.1, on the reverse strand, counting down.
AAGCTCATCAAAAAAAAAAGAGATTTTGAAAAGCTTCAAATACCCCATTGTGAAAATGTACCACAATCTCTCTACCTTTTGCCACTATCGGGATTTAACTTGTGTCTAATTTTTGTAATGTTTGCAAACAAACAATACCATCGTGAAATCCTTTGACTCCACCTCTTCTTCCTCGGGGCAGAGAAAGTCTGCATCCTGTAACTTGCATATATTTTTGAAGAATCTTGAGAAGTGCTGCCACACCATTAATAAGAAAAGCATTCTGACGTTCATTTAATAACAGGCATTTTCACAAGGGTCGGTCCCAGTGGATACGGGCCAATATTGGGTAACACATTTTTTTTAAAAAAACATTTGCCATCTAGATATAAAAATCTTATTTTCCTATTTCTTTGAATACATAGCAATGCTGTTATATTACCACATATACTTTTTTTAATCATCTACTTTTCTAATTTTGTGAATTCCTTTATTCTGATCCTTCCCATTTCTCCATTGGTCTACTTTTCCTATTGATTTGTTAGATCGTTGTGCCCTCCTTATGTCTATTCCAAGTATCATTTTCCCCATTTATCTCTTGTCATTTAATTTTGTTTCAGTTGGTGACTGCCATTCAGAAAATGTCCCCCTTTTCCCCTAATTAGTTTCAATTAATCAAATCACTAGAGTTTTCCTTTGACTATTTTTCTCTTCCTTTCTCTTTGCCACATACAAATTTTCCTCACCCTTGGATGAAAATTTTCTTATTTTTTTTCCCCCTAGTCTGAATGTTTCTCTTTAAAACTTGTCTTTAAACTACCCACAATTTATTTTTATATCTGGCGATATCCTATTTGATCTTTTCCCAAATGCTCAGTTTTCACAATAATGCCTTTTGCTGCATAATCCATTCTTTCTCCAGGGGTTGGAAATTCTTCCTTGAGCAAAGGTTGATAATTACCCAGAACATAAGATATCACTCTTTCCTTTCATATTCACAGCTGATAGAAGTAACTGCTCCTGGGACTCTTCCCTGCTGAGTGGAGGAAAGCCTCGGCATTCTTATTAAGACTCTTTCATTCAAACATTTACTTAGAGTCAATTACGTGCAAGCACTATGCTAACGGTGGGGGATAGAGAGGGTGGTTAAGAACAGAGGGGGTCCATGTGGACCTGGCATTGCGGCAGAGTGGGGCTTATGAGCAATATTTGGGCATTAAAGGTACTGAAGAAGTAAGTATATAAGAGAAGTGTTTAACAAATAACTACACAATGACAGGTGTTATGAAAAAGGAAACAAAATGGCATGACAATCCTGAGCAGGAGAACCCAAACGTTAATAAAATGGGGGACCAAGAACAGTTTCCTTGAGATTTAGACTGAGCTCTAAACAAGAGATTCGGAAGGGAGGAGGGAAGACCTCTATCTCAGGCAACATGGTGAACTAGATACGCTAGAACATCGTATACAACGCTGTATATAATACACATGCGTACGTATTATATGTATGTAATATATGTTGATATATATGCATATATTAATATGCATAGATTTTCATCCAAGGGTGAGTAAAATTTGCATATGGCAAAGAGAAATGAAAAAAACATAAACAGAAATGAAATATATTTCAATTTGACTAATTAAAATGGGTATATATTATATACAACATTGTATATTATATATGTATATATGCAATGTGTATATATATGTATATTGTATATTATGTAGTTATATACAACATACGCATATTATAAATATACCATATTTGTCATACTGAAATGTATATTATACATATACAATTGAAATACACCTATGTGACAGATGGCATTTTACAGAGTGTTATGTTCTAGGATCCAAACCCAGACCACCTACCAGGCTGAAGGGCCCTGATCCTGTTTCCAGCCCCTTCTGGCCGAGATGTCTTGGCCACATGGCCCTTAGTTTCAGGTTCCTCATCTGCAACATGGGATCATCACAGCACTAACTTCAAAGAGTGGCTGTGATGAGATAACCCACATTAAATACTTAGTACTGTACCTAGTACTTAAGTACCACATAAATGCTGGCTTTTACTGTTATTTTACTACCATTTTCCATGTTTGCTGTCTACCATCTTACTTAGTGTTCAGCGTCACAGCATCTTCTCCATTGCTCATTCCTAAATTGGCCAGAGGACGGCCATTTTCTCAAACACACAACCAGCTTCCAAAAATTTAATTCCAGGGTTTTTTTTTTAATTTTTCTTATTTCACAGCCTTCTGCTATTAACTTTATTTTCCTTCTGCTTTCCTTAGGGCCACACCATTATTCTTGTTTAAATTATCAAATGGAATGTGAGGTACATTTATCATCATTTTTGTGTTTGAATAATGAAGGCACTGAAGGCTATTAAAACATCTCCAACGACAGCTCTGAGCACATTCCATAAGCTTTACTGTGAAATATTCCTCTTTTGTGGCTTTCAAAATAGGCTATAATTTTTAGTTTTACTTCCTTTTGGATTAAATAAGCATTTAGAAAAATTCTTCACCTTCCCCTAATTTCCAGGTACATTGAGCCGACCATTAAAAAGTTTGTTTCTGATGTAGTACTACTTCATTGCAGTCAAGAATGGGGCCTGTGTAATTTTTATGGTTTGGAATTTAATGAGGTTTCCTTGTGCCCTCAATTTATGTAGTTTTTTCATAAACACATGAAAATCCAATTTTATTCCACTTTATGGATATGAGCTTTGAGATCTACTCATAATGATTATATTCTTAAAACTGTGTTTGTCATTAAGAATATGATTTGCCTTTTTAGTGGCTGAAACTCTACCAATATATCCTATATTTCTATCGGGTTTTGCTTTATATATTTGAAAGCTTTCTACTTAGAAAACAGCTGGCTATTTCCTCTTACAGATATCGCACTTGTCAATTCAAAATTACTAAATTTAATTAAATATGCTTTATATTTGAGATAGTTGAAATTAACATCTGCACCTTCTTTTTCTTCATATGTCTGAGACATCCTATATACACATTTATTTTTTTAAGTTTATAATTTATTCTAGGTCTATTTCTTGAGGATTTTAAGCATACTGTTAAGATACTGCTACTTAATCAAGCATCAGGGTTTTTCTTCAGTAACAGAAATTTAGATCATGTGTATTTGTTATAATAAGTGAGGTTGGTTTTGCTTCTGGAATAGTATTTTTATGTATTATTTTTTCAGCTTTGAGAAAAAAATTATATGCATTACAATCACCCCCTCTTTAACATTTTATTTTTTTAGATTTTATTTATTTGAGAGATAGAGACAGATAGTGACAGAGATAGTGAGAGAGCGCACGTGCAGGGAGGAGAGAGAGAAGCAGGCTCCTGGTGAGCAGGAAGCCCGATGTGGGGCTCAATCCCAGGACCCTGGGATCATGACCTGAGCCGAAGGCAGACGCTTAACCAAATGAGCCACCCAGGTGCTCCATAATCAGCCCTTTTAAATGAACAATGCAACAACTGTATACAGTCTGCAACCACCATGCAATCACTTTAAGCAACAGTTCCATCCCCTTGTCCCCCACTTCCCTCACACCCCTTTGCAGGTGGATCCCATCCGACCCACTCTTTGGCCCTTAGTACCTTCTATCTTGCTTTCAAGAATTCTGTAAGTGTAGTCACACATAATATGCACTCTTTTGTGTCTGGCTTTTTCCGTGTAGTATATGACTTTCGAGATTCACTGACACTGTCGTATATATCATATTCACTGCTGAGTATCAGCATTCCATTAAATGGATATACCAGAACGGTTTTCTCTGGTTGACCGTCATTTGTGTTCTGTGAGTAAAGCCGCCATGAATATTCACATACCCATTTCTGTGTGTGCGTTTTTCTCTCTCTTCCATGAATACCCAGGAGTGTTACTGGTAGGCCATAATGTGAGTCTGTTTAACATCTTCAGAAACTGACAAACTGTTTTTACAAAACGGATGTACCACTGACATGTCTACTAACGTCCAATAGGACTGGTTGTCCCACATTCTCACCAAAGCCCTGGACAGTCAGTCTATTAAAATCTTGGCCACTGTAGTGGGTGTGAAGGAGAAACTCCTGCTGACCGTAATTTGCATTGCCCTAATGACTAATGATGTTGGGCACTTTTGCAGGGGTTCACTGGCTATCTTTGTCTTCTTTACTGATGTGTCTCTTAAAAAATCTGCTGCCCATTTTTAAAATGAGTCATTTGTCTTCTTGTTACTGTTCTAAGAGTTCTCTGCCTATTCCAGATAGAGATCTTTTATCAGACATATGCTTTGGAAAATATTCTGAGTCCGTGGGCTGTCATCTTCTTAATTAATGTCTGAGAACAACAAAAACTATCAGTTTAGATGAAGTCCGATTCCGTTAAATTTTTTTTCTCTTTTAGTTTGTGCTTTCCATATCCCACTTGAGAAATCTTTGCCTAACCTAAGGTCACTAAGATTTTCTCCTCTGTTTTTTTCTACCAGTTCTACTGTTTCAATTCAGACATTTTGGTGTAAGATTCATTTTAAGTTAATTTTTGCATATGGTGCAAAGAGGGTCAAGGGTCATTTCCCCCATATGCATATCTAATGTTCCAGCGTTGTTATTGTTTTTCTCTCTTATTTGGTTTTCGCTCCCTACCTACTGCACACAGACATTGTTTCATTGGCAATATTCATCTCCAATAACTCAGTTTTAATTCTGTTTATAACTTTACCCATGGTCACCTTTGAGTTTTACAGAAACATCCTACTTTTTCTTTCCCCCGATGATCAGAGTGAAGAGTTACAGAATTCCACCTGAGTTCTATAAAACACAAGAAACTTGGCACCTTTAAATGCAACAACACCGGTATTCAGTAAGTGCAGCATCTTTTCCAACAGCCAAGAGATGGAGGCAACCTAAGTGTTCACCGACAGCAAATGAAAAAAGAATACTACTATTCGGCGATAAAAAAATAAGGAGGTCTGACCATCTGGGATAACACAGATGGCCCCTGAGGGCATTATGATAAGTGAAATAAGATCGAGAAGAAGAAATACATATACTCTCACTTACATGGGAATCTTGGGGGGAAAAAAAGAAACCAAAACCAGAAACAGTCCTCCCCCTCCTCCACCTGCCAAGCTCACAGATACAGAGAAGGGCTAGATGGCTGCCAGTGGTGGGAGGTGCAGGGTGGGCAAAATGGGTAGAAGTGGCAACAACAACAAAAAAACCATTTGGGGGAGCCTGGGTGGCTCAGTGGGTTATGGCTCAGGTCATGATCCCAGGGTCTTGGGACTGAGTCAGCACCAGGCTCTCTGCTCAGCGGGAAGCCTGCTTCCTGTCCTCTCTGCTTGCTTGTGATCTCTGTCTGTCAAATAAATAAAATCTTTACGAAAAAAGGAACCACTTTTGGCATCTGCATTCATCTTCGGAACTGACTTAGAACAATTATTTACACATCACTCCATGTGTCACTCCTCTCAGGAAATACTGCCTGCCCCTTTAGAACAAGACCTTTGCACCGTTCTTGAATATTCATGTTGATTACTTTCTTCGGTTGGCTGGCAAATTACTGATACTTTCTTCAAGTCTACACTGGTGTGTACTTTGTGAGCTCTTGCGTGGAATGTCATCTTCTGTTCTCTTTACACACGAGAAAACGTGGCTAGTGTTCTGAGGTCCCCGCTCAAAAGGGCTGTAGACATTTTCTAAGGACATCGAGTACTACAGCAAAAAGGCTCAGGCAGAATTTTATATTTTTCAAAGACGGGTGTCTCTTTACCCTCTGGCCTTGCATCAGGGTGGAGCTTCCGAAATCAGGCTCCACTGCTCCTCCATCACCACCAACCCCATGCGGCCACGGAGCCCTTGAAATGCAGACCATCCAAGCAGAAGGGCCTGAAATATACACTGACTGGGGTGCCTGGGTGGCTCAGCGGGTTAAGCCTCTGCCTTCAGCTAAGGTCATGATCTCAGGGTCCTGGGATCAAGCCCTGCATCGGGCTCTCTGCTCAGTGGGGAACCAGCTTCCTCCTCTCTCTCTGCCTGCCTCTCTGCCTACTTGTGATCTCTGTCTGTCAAATAAATAAATAAAATCTTAAAAAAGATAAAAGAAATACACAGTGACTGTTAATGAAGACAGTATGAAGTGAAGTACATAAAATATCTCCTCAGTAATTTTTAAAACACTGATCCTGTTGAAATGATAATATTTTGGATATATAGGTTTAAATAAAATGCTATTATTAAAATTCCCTCCACTTGTTTCATTGTGCCTTTGGAAATGTGACCAGTGGGAAACTCAAAATTATACCTGTGATCTGTCACTGCATTTCTAGCAGATGGTGCCACTAAAGAGCGGGACGACTTACAGTCATATTCTGGTGCACAAAGCTGACTAATTTCAACAAGTCACTTTCCTGAGATTCCATTTCCTTACGTGGAAATGGGTGAGAATAATTATACTAACCTCAAGGCTTACTGTGGGGATAAAATAATATTATGCATGTAAAGCTATTATGTTGGCAGATAATCAATTCTTATTAATGAGAGTTATTATTATTCTTACAGGAGGGTTTTTTTTGTTTAATCCTCATAACTCAAATATGTTTCTAGGGTATCCCCTGATGGAGGCAACTTATCGCCCATGTAGCCTGGATTGGAGGGGCGCCTTTTGATCTGCACGCAGAGAATTCTCCAGGCCTCTTCAAAATTCTTCTTGGGTTTCATCATTCTGTGGATGAGCCACCCAACATGCTCACCCTCAAGTGCCAGGACCTCCAAATTTTCATTAAACTTTCATCCCACCACTTCAGCCACTCCATTCCAAGGTAACACATGTCAAAAAATAAACCTCATCTAAAACACTAGAGCTCTAACACTTCACTCCCCAGATCCAGCCTTTTATTATCCTTTGAAAACATGTGGACGGAGTCTCTTATTCTCACTGGGAAAATACCCTAACCTCCTAATTCCCAGTTCACTCTGCTATCAAATACCTCCGGGTCTTTTCTTTTCTATTTTGGTCCAGCTTAGATTTCAAAACCATCCCCGTAACCACATTTTTGAATCACTGATGTTGGTTTTTAACTCATGTCGTAGATAGGCATGGTGTTGAATCCAAGGGAAGAGCCCTGCATTAAAGGCTAAAAGAAGTATACCCTGGAATCAGCTCTCCTTCCGATTAGCAGCCTCTGCCCCATCCTTTGGTAATGCCTTATTCATACAAGAGAACAGGTGCCGTTTCCACAGCACGGGATTCTTGTGGACACAGCCAAATAAGGTACACGAAAGCACTTCCTTCTTTATCAAGGGGAATGAACTACAAACCAGAAGGCCACAGCCATGAACATGGAAGGGATCAATGTTCAGGATGGGGGAAAAGGTGGGTGGGTCAGGGGACACTTCCTTGCCTTAAATGTGTGTAAGCGTCTGAGCCCAGGCCCATTATAGCTCCTGATGGGGCACACCAGGTACGCAGATATGACACACCTGTTGTATTCCAGAGCCCACAGAGAATAGTAGGCAGAGGAGACAGAGACAGACGTGAGCATAGTCAAGGAAGGCAACAAGGTGGAAACCTTGTACTACACAGAAACGTCACAAGATATATTTAAGTGTCAGCTAGATTCCAAGCCCTTCCGTTTGGGATACGGTTGAAGGACTGGAGAGGAGCGGAGTCCTTCTGCTGGTCTGCATACACCAGGTTGACTCACCCTGCAGCCCAAGGCATAGAACCCATGCATTTCCAGGAGCCACTTTTGATTGGGTTTTGTTCTAAGAGCTGGGCATAGAGATCAAAGTTATAGGTCTTGCCCTCCTGGTCTCACAGTCTAGCGGGGAAGGTACCTAAGTTAACAGACAATGATATACATACTTGCATTTGGTCTTTATTAATGCTCAGGACCAATGGGGGCATCAAAAAGATAAAAGATTTCAGTACAGCACAAGGCGAATATTTCTAATAGAGTTTCTAAATATGGAACAAGGTCCTTTGGGAGGTAATGGTCTCTTATCTCTGAAAGTATTCAGAAGCGGAAGATTAATGACCATTTATATAGAATATTATAGAAGAAAGTGGAAGGTTATGCCAAATGAATGCTAAGTTCCTTCCTAATTAAGATTCTATGATTCTCAAAAGGAGACAGGGCCCATTCATTAGGACCCTCCATTATACAGGGAAATATTTCCCCATGCATAAAGTGAATTGTACAACTGACACTAGAAAGATCCTTTTCTTTTTCTTTCTTTCTTTTTTTTTTTTTTAAAGATTTATTTATTTGACAGATAGAGATCACAAGTAGGCAGAGGCAGGCGAGAGAGAGGGGAGAAAGCAGGCTCCCAGCTAAGCAGAGAGCCCGATGTGGGGCTCGACCCCAGGACCCTGGGATCATGACCTGAGCTGAAGGCAGAGGCTTTAACCCGCTGAGCCACCCAGGCGCCCCGAAAGATCCTTTTCGAATGCAGATTACAATTTTCTGTTGGTTGCTTACAATCTTCCATGCGTGCTATTTAAAAGCCAATGGCCGGCCTTCAAAATTCGTTTTCAGATGCATTTCACTCCTCCATGCCCATTCCATGATCTCACCCTTGTTATCCAAGAGAGAAGGGCCTGTGGCAAAGGCCAGACAGAGGTGCATTGCTGGGCTTGGAGAACCAGCCCTCAGAGTCACAATCCAGGGCCCAAGAAAAACAATAAAGGGCAAGAGAATAGTAACTTTCCTAGACCTGGACATAATATTTAAGCCCAGCCAGCCTTCCTATATAACCTGGGACCCAAAAAGAGAGAAGGAATAAAAGCGAAGATTTAAGAGGTTAATCATAGCCACTTTCAAACCTAGGAAAAGAGAAAGAACAAACACAGAATTTGTGAGTGCCTACTGTATACCAAACCCTGTGTGCTTTCCATTATGACACCTCATTTCTGGTATTTAATCTTCAGCAGTAAAGACGGGCTAGAGGCAACAATTTCAAAAAGACAACTGAGTAATGTGTGTTACACTCACTATTACGTATTATTAGTGAAGCCGCACAAGACCATTGCAAAGGTCACACATACTTCACTTCGCTCCTCACTCTGCCAGGCATCTTAGGGCAGATCATGTCCTCCGTGAGACCTGTCCTGGGACTCCTCTCCTGCCTCTGCAGGCCACACCTAAGGAACCTGCTGCTCCCACGTGAAATTCACCAACTGTCAAGTGTGAGGCCTTTGAACTAGAGCCCAGGTCCCACAATCAAAACACCCAGGCTCAATTCCAGGAAGAGGACTGTGTTGGAAAGGATCCTGGATAATTCTCAACTTTCCCCTCGGCCTCCTCTGTGCAAAGATATTTTTTATTTTGAAGATTTTATTTACTTATTTGAGAGAGAGAATGAGAGAGAGCGTGAGGGGAGAAGGTCAGAGGGAGAAGCAGACTCCCCAAAGGAGCTGGGAGCCCGATGTGGGACTTGATCCCAGGACTCTGGGATCATGACCTGAGCAGAAGGCAGAGGCTTTAACCCACTGAGCCACCCAGGCGCCTTGTCCAAAGGTATTTTTATGGGGCTTCTTTCGGATCCTGAAACCCTATGAGTTCCTGTTTGCATCATTCTCTCCTAACTGAAAATGTCCACCATTTAGGAAGCACATCCCCCTGGGAAACATGGTAGGTTGCTACCTTTATTCAGCCCCCTCAAGAGAGGAACAATAGAAGTATGTCTCCGAAAGGACAGCAGGGTGCGGGAAGGATGACGGGTATCTAAAGAGAGCTCCAGCAATACACCACAGAGACCGACTCAAAGGCAACGGAGTAGGAGTGGAAAGCCAATTTTTAGAGTCAGCCATTAATATTTTCTGTAGCCATAGCCCTGAATCTCACTTCATAAACTTTCTGATGCTGGTAACGAGCAGCATCAGGTCTGAGAGAAAAGCAGATAAATTAGGACACCCTAGATGGACAGGGGAATCCTGAAACAGCCCCTGCCCCAGCCGCCTCCCGTTACAAGCTCGGAATCAGCCTCACCCCAGCTGATGGCACAGGGGTGACTTTCTGGGCCCACTGAGGCAACATCAGAAGCTGGCTGGGATGCAGGGGCTAGTCTGAAAACGGACAGGGTGGGTATTGCTGATTCGAGGCAAACCGTCCAGAGAGTGCCTGTTTCGTTCGGAAAACGACCCTTGGGTGGACGTGATGGGGCCATCCCGAACCTCAGCAGCATTGAGTGCGGCATCCTTTTATCTACAGCAGGAAGCTCTACCCTCAGTGGGCCTTGAATGAAGGGTCACGATTAACGCATTTTTCTTCAGTAACAACCAGGGAAGAAAACCACCACCGAGGGCTTAGTGGACCCTGTTCTAGACGCAATTATGGTGTCCCAGCCTAAAAGCAGGCCATAGGGGTGCCTGGGTGGCTCAGTCAGTTGGGCTTCTGACCCTCGGTTTTTGGCTCAGGTCATGATCTCGGGGTCCTGGGACCGAGCCCTGCATCAGGCTCCGTGCTCAGTGGGGAGCCTCCTGGAGATTCTCTCTCTCCCTCTGCCCCTCCCCCTGCTCATGCCTGCATGCTCTTTCCAGTCAATAAATAAAGCTTTAGGAAAAAAAAAATAGAAAAATCAGGCCACAGTGAGGGAAATCTGACGTCCGAGAGCCCGGATTATGAAGTCAGGTAGTTCTGGGTTTTCATTCTGGCCTTGCCACGTACGAGGTATATACATGACTTGGGATTAACTAACCTCCCCAAGCCTCAGGCTCCGTATCTGCAGAGCGGGGATAACCGTAGCACCTGCCCCACAGAGCTGCGAGCATTCTAGAAAAGCAGCATGTAAAACCCAGGAAGCAAGGTGCCCCATAAATAACCCACGTTACACTGCAGCTTAATGGGGTCCAAAGGCCCGGAAAGCAGGAATTCTGAGTTCAAACCCAGCTCAACAGAGGCCGTCTGGTCCCACAGTGGCTGCAGCCCGGGCCTCCCTCCTTCCCTCCAGATCTGCTCCACCTCCCTGGGGCTCCTGAATTACACAATCCCGTATCTCACAGCCTTTCACTGGGAGAGGGAAAAGTTAAATAGAAGCCTTGGCGTTTATGAGCTGTCTGATCTTAGGCAAATACTTTTCAACTCGATGCTTCAATTTATAAATTATCTGCGAGACGGAGGTAATAGAACGTCTCAGCCCATCCCAGAGGGCTGTCGTCAGAGGGGAGGAACAGCATGCCGCCGTCTACAAAGTTCCCCATGAAAAGAATTCCCCCTTCCTCCTGCTCCCCTCCCCCCTGCTGACAGGAGCTACACGTCTTCAGCAGAGTTCGGGGCACAAGGACCCTCTCCGTCCTGGTAGCCTGTTGATATGGGGACTTGGAGGCCAGAAACAAGTGGGCCCTGCAAACATCAGGAAGACCAATGAGCCTTTCACAGGCCGCAGAGACCAGCTAGCGGAGGATCGCTATTTGCAAATCTACACTAATTGGTCATTACGGAGAGAAGCACACCAGTCCGCTGCGGACTTCCCATGGCTCATTTTTAATCATGCACCAACCCCTCGTAAACTTCCTCGCCCCTCTCAGCCCGTTCTCCAGCACTAACAGATGCAACAGGGGGGCCCTGGGCATGTTTCTGAGAAATGCCATTTCCAACAGCCATACAAAGTGCTTTCTCGGCGCCCAACGCGGGGAGGCCCTCGTGTGTGTCTGCCGAGGGTACCATCGGACACGCTTCCTGTACGCAACCACAGGACCCAGCACGAGCCCTTTCCTCTCCTGTTCTTCCTCCTTTGCTGACGTCAGCGAATGGATGGTGTTGTGCTGCAGTCACGGAAAGACACGCACCTGTCCCAGGGCGGCTCCTGGGACTTTCCACGGGGTAGCACAGATGGAACTGCCTTCTTTATGCCCCTGCGGGGTCCCTGCTAGACAGCTCGCTGGCTGTCTGCCTGTGCCCCAGGCACAGCGGGCCTCAGGAACGTGGTGAGGCCTGACAGTGATCAAGAAACCCCTTCCTAATGGCTTTATTATTACTCTTAGGGACCAGCTCTGAGTTTATCGTCGATCATCATTTTGCAAATATTTTCATAGGCCAGGCATCACACTAGGCATTAAAGATACAACGGTGATAAAAAGCACACCTCTCTCGGCCCTTCTGAAGCCGACGATCTAGGGGAGGGAAGGACATGTTCCAGCGTATTCCACAAAGGCATGAAAGATCACACCCGGCGTTGAGGTCACTGAAAAGGTGCGTGATCCTAGAACACACAACAAAGGATCCCCTACGAGATAGCGAATGCACAGAAGGTTTCTCAGAGTAAATGTGGCTTAAGCAAAAGAACATGGCATTACCTAGCCATGGGGAAGAGGAAGCCAACTGGGGAACAGAGTGTAAGAGACCAGCAGCCCCCTGGCAGTGGGGAGGAAGGGGCAGAGTTGGGGGGGGTGCAGAGCAGAGGAGACATCTAGTGTGTGAGTAACAGCACACGCAGGCAAAAGATGAGGCCGAGGGAGGCAGGAGCCAGAAATTGCAAGAAAATGCCACTCAGGGCCGTGGTCTCTAACAGGAGCAGGGGAAACCACAGAGGGGTTTTATGCACGGGAAAGGGGGATGGCAGGGCAGGGCATGATCTTGGGGAAGCCGACATGCTGCCGACAGGGAATCCACCTGGGGGATGAATGAGCAGAGGGAAAAAGACTCATTTAGACAAAAACTGTTGGGGAGACATCACAAACACTTAGAGAGGGTTGGTGGCGGGGGAGCTGGAGGACAGTTGGACATGGGATGGACGGATGTGGGGGGAGGAAGCCTCGTTCTGGAATGCCGCTCCGTAGGAAGACGGCAGGGGTACAACCAGGAGAGGCTCTGGCTGTGGCAGCTGGGCAGATCGTGGTTTGGGGTGTGCACAGCTGGATTCTGTGTCAGTCATCACTGCTGTGACCGTCAAGCATGGCAACACCGTGTTTACAAAATGTTTTCCTGCTCACTGTCCTTACAAGATTCTGATGAGAGTCTTAAGGGACACAGGATGGTGTGATACGGGTGTTTCATTGCTAGGGAAATGAGATGCAGGTGTTTGGGACCTTGAAGGGGTTGGTCAGTAGCAAAGGCCACGTTAGAGGATGGGACCCTGGAGACAATACCCTTTAGAACACATCTGATTATATTTTTTCTTATTTTTTTAAGCCATGAAATCTCCCATTGGAATGGATAAAAGTCCAGGACATAAAATAACGAACAGCTGGTCTTCCTGGATGAAAGTAGGCATGCGAGAGTCTGAGCACCCATCCCTCCGCCCCCCCATGTCGGCTAAGACCTCAAGGGAAGACCCAGGGTTCCCAGGAGCAGATTATAGCCCTGGGTGCCTGACTCCTTCAGTCTCCCACTGTCCGTGGATTTCAAGAGCGTTTTTGTAAAGACTGATGATGGACTGATTGATTGATTGATTGATTGATTAGAGAGAGAGAAAGAGAGAGAGAGAGTACATACACACAAGAAGGGGTAGAGGGATGGGGCGCCTGGGTGGCTCAGTGGTTTGGGCCACTGCCTTCGGCTCAGGTCATGATCTCAGGGTCCTGGGATCGAGTCCCGCATCGGGCTCTCTGCTCGGCAGGGAGCCTGCTTCCCTCTCACTCTCTCTGCTTGCCTCTCTGCCTACTTGTGATCTCTCTCTGTCAAATAAATAAATAAATAAAATCTTTAAAAAAAAAAAAAAAAAGAAGGGGTAGAGGGAGAAGCAGGCTCCCCACTGAGCAGGGAGCCTAATTACAGGGCTCGATCCCAGGACCCCGAGATAACAACCTGAGCCGAAGGAAGACGCTTCACCAACTGAGCCACCCAGGAGCCCTAAGAGCATTTTAATCCTATGTTGCCTTGGCTGCAAAGGGGAGTGGGGCATTTTCAAAGACCTGCTGCACTTCAGATGCCGCTGGGCCCTCATGGGAGTTACTCTGTTTAGTCCCTGCCTTGGCGGCTGTCATCATGTCACCCACTGAACACGTTTTGGAGCGAAGGCTCAGAGCCTGGATCAGATGGCTCCTCGATGGCAAGCCAGGAAGTGAACTTGGGGTTCTGCTGAACCACTTCTGTGTCTTCTTAAAAAAGTAGGGGCTGCAGGCGTGCAAGGGGCAGGACACAGGACTGCCCAAAAAAGGAGAGTGAGGAAGGAGGCAGAAGGGTCCCACGTGCCGGGCGCTGCGCCTCCCCTCCCGTTGCTTTTCCCCACTGTGTTGGCGCCGAGACCCTGGGAGACAGAGAGGCTTGCTTTCACCTTAATTAGTGTAGCAATTTGCTAAATTTTGTTTTTCCCTTTTAAGAGTGTTAATCAATTTTAGCTCAGAATAGATTGGAATGGCACACAAATTACCACGACAATCCCCAAATGCTAAATTCTGAACATCTCGATCAACCTCAGAGTCTGAAATATGGGAAAATCAGAAAACTCCGGCAGGCATCTCTGTGATCTATTTAAAATGTTATGGCTCTGAAATGAAAAGATAATGGCTTTATGAGATTTGGAACAAGCAATTTGCTAGAATCAGCCTCATGCCTAGGTGTTTAGTCCTTCCCAAGGTGATTGGAGATACAGCATCAACATATTTCTGCAAAGTTACATGTTCCTCTAACAACAGCCATTTGTTAAATCCATAAGCATTACAGGGGACCAACTGTGCACCAGAAATCAGAAGAGCGAGATGTGCTCCCTGCCCCCTCCCCCATTAAAAAAGGTTCTAAACTAAAGCAGTAGACAGACAAAGATCTCCTCTTTTCTGGAGAGGTCAGGAAGGTTCTCAGAGGAAATGCAATGCTGCAGAGTCCTTGAATAGGAGTGGTGACAAGGTAGGTGGAAGGGTGTGTTAGCTAGAAGGAACAGCATAAGCAAAGGCTCAAACGGAGGAGAGAACGAGCAGAGACCAGAGGGGGTTTCCTAAGGCTGAGTAACAGAATGACTTTCCAGGAAGGACCCAGATGAGACGGGAAGAAGAGTCAAGAACCAGAAGCAGGACCTCCTGAGACTGTGAATCTCAACCCTGATCCAGGCGGTGTGGCACGACAGAAGGATTTTAGGCGAGAAAATGGCCAAATGAGTCTCACTCCGTGAAACCTTCTACTCTAGAACAATGTTTAGTATTTACTCAGCGCAATCTTTCAAAGCGCATATACCCTCTCACTCCTGCCTGTTCATTATCCCATGAGGTTGGTATTATAATCACCTGTTTACTGATGAGAAAAAAGATACAACAAAGGTGTAGATTAACTACTTTGTATCTTATGATGAGTAAATGACAATACCACAGATTAAAACCCAGGCCCCTCTGACTCTGAATTCAACACTGAGCTCCCTGGGTAGCAGGGCCACTGCAGACCTCTTTCAGATGCAAAGCAGGCCAATGGCCTCCCCCTCTAAAGAAAGCCTTGGTGGCCAGAACCACCCAGACCGGCATGCATTCTGTCCTGAGGAAGTGGCCCCTTGGATGGTTTCCAGAGTAACATCAGATCTGGGTGGCAAACAGCCTGGCCATTCCCCGCTGAAAGCTGAGATTGCTGCCACTTCCAGTCTACAGGACCACGGCCAAGAAAAGCGTCCAGCTCGAAGAGCTCGGGGAGACAAGCTCGCTGCCCGTACCTTGAGCTCATCTGCATTGTAGAAGTCCACGCGCACGGCAGGCACCATCCAGGTCTGGAAGAGCGTCGCCAGGATCTGCTCCGCGATGGAATCGGCGATGAGGTGGAAATGCAGGGGGTTCCGCCTGTGAGAAGTGGGGGGAAGAGGAGTCAGGAGGGACAAGCGAGGGAGTTCCAGCTGCAAACGCACATTCTTACCAGTTTGTAACACGCAGTCAGTTTCTAAGGGCATCTGTGAAAGGACGTCAGGCACATTACCAACCCAGTGCTTGCTGGTAACTGGGATGCCAGAGCCAAAAAGGAGAGCAGGCATCTCACCCCACCGGAAGACTTCAGACAGGGTCAAATCGTTGGTAACACTCCATACAAGCCAACCACCGAACCTGGACTAGCATATTTGTGTCTCTAAAAACCTTCAACAGAACCTATGTAACAATGTGGCCAACCCTTTATTTCTACCACCAAGACATTTGGGCATTAGTTTCAGGAGCACATGGACAGAGAATAAAGTCTCAGACCAGCCGAATGCAAGAGACAAGATACTTCTCCTACAGCATGGTACTGAGTTCTGTTTTCCACTTGTTCTTCTCCAAAGAGACCCAAGATGGCATCATTGGGGACCCCCCCGCCACTGAACACCAGCTTGCCCTCACTTTGAATATTCCTACAGTTTTTTTTTTTTTTTTTTTAAAGATTTTATTTATTTATTTGACAGAGAGAGATCACAAGTAGACAGAGAGGCAGGCAGAGAGAGAGAGAGGGAAGCAGGCCCCCTGTTGAGCAGAGAGCCTGATGTGGGACTCGATCCCAGGACCCTGAGATCATGACCTGAGCCGAAGGCAGCGGCTTAACCCACTGAGCCACCCAGGCGCCCCCCTACAGTTTTTATTTGTTCCCCTTAACCAGCCGTTACTGGGGGAGCACCCAAAGTACCAGGCAGCATTACACCAGGGCAAAGCTTCTGGAATCGAATGGAAATGGACTCAAATCCCAGTTGTGGTGTTTATTAGTGGGGATTTGGGACATGTCACTTCTCCCTCGGCACTGCTGTTGCTTCCTTCTGCAAAATGTTGAGAAAAATCTCCTTATCAGGCTACTGTGTCAATTAGGTAAGTTTAATATATAATGCCCATCAAATATGAACACAGGACCATAAATAGCAGATATACCTTCTTCTCTCATAAATACTACCGAGCCAGCAGAAATAATAGCATCAACTGTAATATCACAAATGAGCATCTCTGGGAATCTAGAGATGCAAATGACCTGGTTCTCATGACCTTAGGGAGCTCACGCTCCTTAGAGGGACAGAGGATCCACAGGTGTGATATAAACACATAATGTTATGTTATCAACATAATGTTGATAACAATCACAACACAACACAACGTTCTTTGGGAGTAAAGAAAAAAAAGGGGGGGATAATTCTGACTGGGTCAGGAGGATGTGGAGGAGCTGGGGAAGCTGTGTCTTAAAAGATACAGGAATTTGACAGGAAGCAAAGGGAGAGGGGACAGAATGCAAGGAGAGTAATGGGAGACTACAGTCTGAGCCCAGAACGTGCCAGGAGCATGTGGGGAGAAGTGGTTAGCTGGGACTCTGGGGTCAGAGCAGAGGAGGAGGAGAGAAGAGAGTGCAGAAAGCAGTAAACAGTCCTGACTTCATCAGCGAGGCATGGGGAGAAACGTGACTCACCTCTTAGCTTTCAGCCTCCTGAGCCTCTACCCAGCCCTGTTCTAGAGACAGAGACCCTCTTTCGGCTTTCCACGCCTACTCTTCATCTGAGACTTCGCATCTTCAATTTGCTCTGTACGTGACCTTGGATTTGCTCATTTGGTAAGGACTTACTGAGCACCTACTACTTGCTGGGAGATGAGCAGGATGCCGGGAACAAGGTAAGATAACCATCGCTGCCCTTACAAATCCCATGACCTGGCCCCCCTCTCCTCCCACCCTTCACACTCTGCAGCTGGCACCTATCGCTTATTCAGCTCTCGGTTCCGACATCTGCCATCGTTTTTCCCTAGAGTCCTTCCCTGACTACCCATGCCTGGCTCAGGGGCCCTTCCTAACAGAGGGTCATCTCAGCACCATGGGCCCACTCGTCGGTTTTGATCGCTTGTTGTCCTGTCTAGATCCACACTTAACTGTGAGCTCGGGGAGGTCAAGGACCACGCCAGTCATGCTCCAGGGTATCACCTTATAATCTAGCTCTGTGCCTAGAATGCAGGAGGAGTTCGATAAAAGGACCGAATGGACGGATGAAGGATGGACAGCAGCCAGATCAGGGGAACAGAGGTGCACATGTCATGTGGAAGATGAGACTAGCGGGATGTGAAATGAGGATCTGATCTAAGGCCATGTCGGAGGAAGAACAGCCTAGAGGGGTTTCAGGAAAAGAGATCGTAGATAAGGGGGAAAATGAAGCAGAAGCAGCAGAAGGGGACACTACGCCTCCTGGGTTGGTGGTGATGTCTCTAGGACAGAGGAAGCGAGAGGAAAAGCAGCACGATGGAGGAAGATGAGGGGTTTGGGATTGGAAGCACCAAGTTTCAGGTGAGGATGGTGAGGATGGTGAGGATGGCAAAGCCAGGCGGAGCTGAGTGGATGAGTCCAGACCTGAAGGCAGTCAGCATCCAAGGCTAACCCGCCACACACATGACAGGTGCTCAAGGGTGAGAAACAGGATAAATAAATAGAAGACAGAGTCAGGACTGCAGAATTTCTCCATGGGACCCAATGCCTGAACACTGCAAATTCCCCCCATTAAGCTATCTCTATTCAAGGGAAGGGGCACAGGTGCCCTACAGCATTCCTTGGAAGCCCTATTAGAAGCCTCCCTTGTAAGAAGCTACCAGTTGGCCTGAGTGACGACTGGTGGTCGTGTACCAATCAGCCAGTGACTTACCTGAAGGGTTAGTGAAAGGGAGCTGCTCAGAGTCACTGGCCTCTGTGTTGACCCCGCCAAGCCTCCCCACCCCCTCACAGGAGTCACAGTAGTTATAAAGGAAAGCCTTTATAACTGCCAATCTGCATTTCTATCCACAATGGAGGAAGGCATAATTTTAGACACAGAGTGACAATACCAAACAGACCAAGCTACATATATTTGTTCCAGCACGATCACGCTGTCCACGTGTCTCTGTCTTCCTGTGTGCGTGCTCTCCAGAGGACACTCACCCCCTAACTAAGAATTCGCATGATTCCTGTTCATCCTTCAGACTTCTCTCTTCAAGTTAGCTCCTCCCAGACACCTTCTTTGAGCTCATCCTGGCCCCTTTTTCCTGCTAACTTGGCATCTCCTATGAAAAACATGCCTACCCTCTCCCTCTCTCTCGCTCTCTTTCTCTTTTAAAGGAGGCTCCACACCTAGCCTGGAGCTCAGTGTGGGGCTTGAACTCACAACCTGAGCTGCGATCAAGAGTCCAACACTGAGCTACCCAGGCGCCCCCACACCTGCCTACCATTTGTAGCATGACACCATGACACGTTTTCAAACACGCGGCTCCTTGTCTCTACTGCGAGGTCTCTGAGGACAGAAACCATGTTCTCACCTCTATCCCTGGTGCCCAGAAGAGAGCCTGGCATGTAACAGGTGCTCCAGAAATACGTGTGCAACAGGAAAAGGAGGCCAAAGCCCCTCCTTCTAGGCTCCCATTAACGTCACTGTTCTCTGCATCAGTGGTACAGAGCAGGGGGCTCGCTGCTTCAGAACATCTGGGTCGGAGCTCTGGCTGCGTAACTACTAACTACTAACCGAGTGACCACAAGCAGCTAATTCATCTTCCGAGGCTTCATTTATTGATCTTCAGATCAGGAACATTAACAGGAGGTAAACGGTACCGCACGGTAAGGATTCCATGATACAACATGAAGTGCCTGGTGTGTAAGATTTTAATGTTTGGGAACCACCGGTGTGGTCTGAACGCCCGTGCCCTGCCCCCCCCCCCCCCAATTCATAGATCAAATCCTCAGGGGATGGTGTCAGGAAGTGGGGACTTTGGGAGGTGATTAGATCGTGAGGGTGGACACCTCCTGAAAGGGATCGGTGTCCTTAGAAAAGAGGCTCTAGGGAGCTCCCGCCCTCCCTCCATCATAAGGACACAGAGAGAAGCTGGCAGTCTGTAACCAGAGAGCAGTCCCCCCTCCGCCCCCACCATCAGACCACGCTGATGTCATGATCCCGGACTTTCCACTCTCCAGGACTGTGAGGAAGAGGTTTCTGTGGTCTGTGAGGCCCCCCAGGTGAGGTATTTTGTTAGAGCATCCTGAGCAGACCAGGAGAACCACTGTCAGCGTTAACTCAGGAAACTGTGATTTTCTCGACTGCTTTGCATTACGCTTCAAATGAAGTAATTCCAATTAGTTCCTCCATCCATAAACCAAAAAAAAAAAAAAAAAAAAAAAAAAGAGCCGAATGAAGAAACATGCAACAAAGAGCTATGAAGCAGTAAGTACATGAAAGGCGTAAGAGGGGTTTACGTGACGCAGGAGCTGGTACTCTCCTCTCTCGGTGCAGCTATCAATCTGGCAGGAATACGGAGGGAATGCAAATAACTACACAAACATTGGAACACAGGTGTGCCCTAACACTGGGCCACCTCATGTGACTGCAAAGTTTGGGAATGGCACACCTCCCGGAGAGCCATCTACACAGAATGATATGGATAGTAAGTGAAGGGTACCCCTAGAGTTGGATGGTGAGCAACCTGCACAACTATACAGGACGGCTCTGCAAGGACATGCACAAAGTCACAGGGGTGCAAGAGGCGAGTTCTCGACAGTGGAGAGTCTATGATGTCTGCATGGACTATGTGGCAATTAAACCAGACCCTTGGATGAGAGGAGATGGGAGGATGGAGGAAGGCATCGTACAGGGCGTGACGGACGAAGGGAAGGAACAGAGGCAGGAAAGTACCCAGCATGTCTAAGAAGAACGGCAGTCTTCTTTGGGTGGATCATACAGGAACATTTATTGGACACCTACTGCATGCCAGGAATCAGAAGAATAAAAAGAAAAAGTCAAAGTCCTAACAGCAGGCAGGGCCAGAGTGTGACTTCTTAAGATGCAGGACTTCCATTATCTAAGAAAAAGAGAGCCAGATAAGATTTGGGTGCTGAGCAGGAAGGAGATCAAAGTTGTAATTTGGGATGTTCATCTAACTACAGAGCAGAAGATGGACCAGCATAGAAAGAGGAAAAGGCCCATGGAGGAGGACGCTGCCAGCATGTGTATGAGGCTTTCCCCTCACAAGCCCTTGCTCTGGTCTATTTCAAGCATCTCCCCAGAATGGAGCATCCAGAAAGACGCTTAGCTCATCTCTAGGGAAAAACTAGCTGTTTGCTTTGTCAAAGGAGTCCGTGTGCCTCAACAGAAGAATAGGAAAACGCTCGATCAGCCGACACACCAGACCCCCGGCGCAACCCACTGCAGTTTGATCTCACTGCCGTGAGGCAGAAAACCCAGAACAGCTCTGCTAACCTCCACTTCAGGCACCATCACGAGAATGTGGGTCCTGTCAACCGCCCCTCTCAGACCCACAACAAGAGCACCGGAAAACACTGCCCAGACTACTTTGCTTCAAGTTTCTGTGTAAACCAGAATGTTCCCCTCAAGTTTTGATCTAGAAATCCAACCACCAACCAGATGGTCGTAGCCTCGTGCCCATGGGCCACTGAGAATCAAGATGGCCTACTTACGACTCTCCTAACCCCAGGTGACTAAGAATTTGTGGGGAGGTTAGTATCCTATCTCTCCTCAGGAATGTAAACGCCATGGGGACAGACATTGGTCTGTCATCTGCTGGTGTAGCCCAGCCCCCAAAACCACCCCAGGCATAATAAATAGGGGCCCTGAACACATGTCCATCCTCCCGAATTCCCTGCCAAGGTTAAGGGCACACCGTTCGTCCAGCCTCACAAGCTAGAAACAGGAGCACGACCAGGGCTCCCTCCCCACCCATCTCCCACACAGCTAATTAATCCCATGCCCTGAGAGGCTGCTTAGTCTCGTGAGAACAAGACAGGTCTCTGAAGCCAAACTGCCTGGCTGCTGCTTCTCTTGGTTTGTCACGAACTAACGATGACATTGGGCAAGCATATTAGTTCTGGAGTTTCAGTTTCAGAATCTGTAAAATGGGGTTGTTACAATCAGATTGAGTTAAAACGTATGAAGCACTTGGAACGGTGACCCACAAGGAATATGGACTTAATAAATGTTAGCACGACCAGGATATCTGCTCTCCGGTGAGATCTCATGAATATATTCACCCCACTTCCCCTGTCTCTGAGCCAGCTTCGGCCAACAGATCCTCCGTCCTGTGAGCCCTGAACTCCCTCCAAAAGGATCACACAGTCGCAGCTCAATGTACGATGGGTAAAGTCCAGCCTCCTTCATGGAGCTAACAGGATCTTTGATAATCTCATCCTGTCTACCTTTCCAAGCTCATGTCTTCCTCTTCCCTCCTCAAACCCGCACTCCAACATTCTCTTCCCCAGACCTGCATGTGACCAAACTCTTCTCCTTCCTGAGGAATAAAGTGCCACTTCCTCAGGGAGGCCCTCCATGGCCACACCATGCAAAGTGCCCTCCTCATGGTTCCCCCATGGCGCTGCCCTGTTTGGTTCTTCTTAGCACTTCTTAGTATTGGAAATCTTTATAATTCATCTGAAGGTGTATCTCCTGCCCGCTGCTAGAATGTAACCTATGTAGGGCTGAGATTCTCTACTTTGACAATGTACCTGTCCTCTTGTTCTCTCTCTCTCTCTACAACCCCAGTGCTTGGCCAGTGCCTGACCATGGGTCCAATGTCAGAGATTAATCAAGTTTTCCTGCAGGCTTGTGTGCATGCTCTCTCTCTCCGGAGCATGACCACCTTCACATTGCCTTGCTAACTGTGTCCAGTCTTCCCTGGTCAATTTAGACACTGCTGAGGAAGCCATTGCGCTGGGTCACATGCCCTTCCTTTGCCTCCCACAGATTTCCAGGCTCAAAACACAGGTGAATGCTATCGTCTACTGACCGTTCACATCTCTGTTCCCTGCTAGATGGAGTCTTGGCACTGAAATCGTGTTTTGTGAATAACCTTATCCCCAGATTTTTACTAGTCCCTTGTAGATATAACCACCCAGTAATTATTTATTGAAAGGATAAATAAACAGACAAGTTAATAATTATAGAGGAGATCCCAATATCCTGTCTGACACAGTTACCTGGTGTGACGAGTAAAGGCACTTTGGTAAAATGCGGGAGTAAACCTTTTAGCATTGGGTTGGGCTATGGTCTCTTAGGCACAAAACCCAAAGCACAAACCACAAAAGAAAATATAAACTGTTTTTCATCAAAATTTAAACATTTGTGTCTGGGGGCGCCTGGGTGTCTCAGTGGGTTAAAGTATCTGCCTTCAGCTCAGGTCATGATCTCAGGATCCTGGGATCCAGCCCCACATTGGGCTCTCTGCTCAGTGGGGAGCCTGCTTCCCCACCCCCCCACCCCCCGCCTGCCTCTCTGCCTACTTGTGATCTCGGTCTATCAAATAAATAAATAAAATCTTAAAAAAAAAAAAAAAAGTTTGTGTTTCAAAGGATACCATCAAGAAAACAGAAAAGATAAACCTCAGAATCGGAGAAAATATTTGCAAAGGATTTATCTGATAAGGGACCTGTAACCTTAATACATAAAATCTTTTACAACTCAAACAATAAAAAGACAAATAAGCTGATTAAAAACTAAGCAAAGGCAGGGCACGTGGGTGGCTAAGTCAGTTAAGCATCTGACCCTTGGCTTCAGCTCACGTCATGATCTCACAGATCGTGAAATTGAGCCCCACACTGGGCTCCACGCTCAGTGGGTTCTACTTGATGGTTCTCTTCTCCCCACTCACACAGCTCGTACTCTAAAATAAATACATCTTAAAAAAAAAGAAAGAAAGAAAACTAAGCAAAGGATGTGAACAGCTATTTCTCAAAGAGGATATACAGACGGCCAGTAAGTACAAGAGAAGATGCCCAGCAACATCAGACACGAGGAAACGCCAATCAGAACCACAAAGGAGCACTTCACAGCCACTGAAGTGGCTAAACTAAGACGACAACAAGTGTTGGTGAGGATGCGGGGAGACTGGAGCCCTTGCTTGGTGCTTGTGCAATTGAAAGATGGTGCAGCCTCTTTGGAAACTGGTCCTGGGGGTTTCTTCCAAGATTGAGTGTAAAAAAAGTCACCACTATTGAGCTCCTCGGGAGTCCCATTCCTAGTCGGACAGCAAAGCTTGCTCCCAAACCTTCACAGGAGCATTATCCGTAACTGCCCAGAAATGGAAACAACCCCAGTGACCACCACGTGATGAGTGGATAAACAAACCATAGTCAAGCCAGGCGCTGGAGTATTACCAGTGACACGAATAAATGAAACACTACCACCTGCCACGAAGCAAATGGACCTTGAAAACATGGTGCCTGGCGAAAGAAGCCATCATGAAAGACTAAATTGTATAAGACTCCATTATATGAAATGTCCCAAATAATCAAATCTACAGGAACAGAAAAATGAGGGAGGCTGCCAGAGGATGGAAGAAGGGGGAAACGGGGAGCGGCTCCTCACGGATACAATGGGGTTCTTTGTGAGGTGATGAAAACGGTCCAATATCAAGGAGCAGTGAGGGTTGGGCAAGTCTACAAATACTAAAAACCAACAGACTGTACACATTGGAAGAGTGAATGTTGCAAAATGTGAATTAAATTCCAATGCTCACTCATTTGCCTGAGCTAGGAAGTGGCCTGTGAGTTTGGGGGACAGAAGAGACCCGGTCTGCTCGGGAGTTTCTAGGCTCCGTTGCTTGGGGAGCTGCGCCATACGGCGGATGGTCCGCCATGTTGGGAAGGCCGGCAAGCGTCAAGGCTGGCCTCTTCCGGAAGGGAAACCCAACTAATAAGGACAGAACAGAGCCTGACTGAGCCCACATGGGAAAGGACATCCTCCCGGGTCCGCATTTGAGAAAACGTCCTGCAGCTCAGAACTCAGAACCAACTGCAAGGCTGTTTCATCCTCTGTGTGTGACTTCTGAGTCTTCTTTTTAAAATCACTTCCTCACTCAGGAAGGTAAGAAATAGTTTTAATGATTCCCAAATCAGCCAGAGGCCAAATAGCCTCCCACCTATTCTCTTTTGTTCACAAGGAGATTTAGCAGGCGAGAGACAGATGTTACCGACATATTTACACCAACTGAACTGCACCAGGGGAGGGATAAGAACGTCTTCAGAATTTTCTTGTTCACAAAAAAAAAAAAAAAAAAAAAGATAATTTTCTCGATACAGGATTTGATGTTATTTAATTTTATTTCTGTACAATACCTAAAATAGTCTTTTATAGCAGTCACCAATTATGTGCATTTTGGGAGCGCAGCTTTAAGCCCTTGAGAAAAGGCTTCTATGTGAACGGGCCAGCACACTTTCATATACAACAGGTCCCACGTAGCCTGCTGGGGTCTGAACAATACAGACATTAAGTCTGGTCTATATTCAGACCAGATCACACTTTGACAACAAAGAAAGAAGCAAGTGCGTGTTTTATCTTCGGCAGAGTCTGCACTGCAATGCTCCTGCTGCCTCTGGTTTCCTTAACTGCTCCCCTGTTCCAGGTTGGGATGCAATAAATATGGTCATACAGAGAGCAAAGATGATTAAACCCCGGCTTTCTCCCTGCTTTTCCTTTCTTATCTTGTCAGGAATGTGCCACAGCCCCTACAGGGCAATCCAGGGTCTGCTTTTATTAACATATACAGGGACATCTGAGCTGAAATAATCCTTAATTATTAAGTTTACAATGGAACTGCAATTTCAGAAAAAGAAAGAGCCTGTGACGGCACCTCCAATGCTCAGTGAATCTGTTACACTTAGAGACTTAACAGAACGCACCGCAGAAAAACACAGCGGCCAGAAGGAGGGCTTTCTGGCGTGAGCGCTTGGTTTGACGGAGGACGAGTAGCACTGATAATGTGGGAAGATGCAAGGACAAGTGAGTATCACAGCAGAAAAGCTTTCCATGGGGGAAGAACAGAGCAACTCTCCAAAATCAATCAATCAATCAATCAAAAGCCCTCCAGGCTTTGACAGAGCCAAGGTTAGAATCCCACGAGTATCAAGGACTCCCCTGTGACCTTGAACAAGCTATTGAACCTCTGTGAGCCTCAGTTTCCTCATCCATTTGTGGGGAGAAGGGCATGTACTGCACCAGACTGGGATGAAGATCAAACACGACGGCCTACGGGATGCTGGGTATCTGAACTACACAGAACAGCTGTCTTTGGTCTTATGTACCTGCAGGACCAAATCGCATAGATGCCCTCCTTACCTGTTCAAAGACATCACATGCCCACGGCACTTTCTCTTTTCCCTAGCTTTACTGAGGTATAATTGCCAAAAACTGTATAAATTTAAGGCACACATTAAATATAACATTTAAGGGGGTTTATCTATATATGTCTACACTGAAATAATAACCACAATCAAACTAATGAACTTACCCATCTCACAGTCACAAATTCCTTTACTCCATACTTTTTCCCTAAGTCCTCCTAGAACATCAATGGCCAAGCCTTTATTTTATTTAAAGTAGGCTCCATATCCTGTGTGGTGCCCAGTGCAGGGTTTGAACTCATGACCCTGAGATCAAGATCAGAGCTAAGATCAAGACCAGAGGTGAGATCAAGAGTCGGAGGCTCAACCGACTGAGCCACCCAGGCGCCCCCCCTCCCAAGCCTTTAAAACTACTATTTACTTCATGCTCAGCACCTCAAAAATACATACTTTGACGGAGGGATGAAGGGATGATGACAGAGATCCCAGTAATGATAATAATTCTCTACATGTTCACCCAAAACGATGATTCAAAATAGAAAGAACAATAATGATACTCAAAATACTGACTTCTTAAAAAGATTTTATTTATATATTTGACACAGAGAGAGAGAGAGCAAGTAGGCTGAGAGGCAGGCAGAGAGAGGGGTGGGGAAGCAGGTTCCCTGCTGAGCAGAGAGCCCAATGTGCCGCTCGATCCGGGACCCTGAGATCATGACCTGAGCTGAAGGCAGAGGCTTAACCCACTGAGCCACCAAGGCGCCCAAAATTTTAACTTTTTTTTTACAATGGAGAGCTCAGACTCTGAAGACTCTGGGTACAAAGCCAGCTCTAGCATCCTCTCTGCGACCCTGAGCTACGACTTAATCTATGGATTCTCAGCTTCATTGTCTGTAAAATGGGGATAATTACAGTTCTCACTTCATGGAGTCATAGAAGCATGAAATGCATTAATATCTGAAAAACACTTAGAATAGACAGCTAGGTTTGTATTTGGTCAATACACAAAACAGAGAAATGTCTCACACAGATTATCTCTGATGACAGTCCAGCAGGGCTCTAAGAGAGGTCAGGGGACAAACCAAAGCTCTAGAAAATACAGAGACGTCACTAAGGGTCACCCAGCTCACAGGTGCTAAGACCAAAATCAGAGCCTACTTCTGTTTGTCTGTTTTATTCAAATCCTAGGTTCTTCCCTTCACAATCTAGAAATTGCTTCTTCAAAAAGCTGAAGTCCGAATAAGCAATAACACAATTAGAGGCAGATGGCTAGGCACAAATATGCTGTTTTATTCTCCGTGTTCTTCAGGGGGCAAAAGTGAAGTTTAAAAAAACAAACAATTAAAAACCCAGCTGCTTGATATGCAAAGTAAGGGAAGTCACCCAGCTTCCTCCTGTCAACAGGGCTGTGGAATGTGAGAATAAGGAGATCATCCTTGCAAACAAATATTAAATTTTTACAAGCTGGCCCACCTTCCTGCCCAGGAGATAAACGCCTAGCTGCTAAGTAATTTTATTTTTTCCTCTGTTCACTAAAAAAGCTCAGTTTCCTTGAAGAGGAACTATGCTTCCCAGTTGATTTGCAATTGGGAGTTGGAGTTATGCCCCCCAATTTTTCTTTAAATGTCCTTCCATCTAGGGGACACAGGCGTATACTGTGCTATTTCTATGACGTAAACCCTTGTTCACATGTATTTTTGTATTTAGTTTTTCTCATCTACCCTTTTCCTTCATCGTAGAGCTTGTGTCATGAGATGACCAAAAATGCACGTAAAGAGGAGACAGAAACAAGTTCACCTTGATTTCTCCTTCTCCCCACACAACACAAAGAACAACTCCATTTCTAAATACAGTCTCTGCCAGTTTTTCTGCCACCGGTATTTTGACCGTGTTCACACGGCCTGTGCTTACAGAGTGGGATAATGTCATGCATATGTTTTCAACTATGTTGTCCCTTACATCATAAAATAGAAAATACAATTTGTCCGCATTAGGACATACAAACTGAAAACATGGTTTACTACAAAAGGCTCTTCCGGGGCGCCTGGGTGGCTCAGTGGCTTAAAGCCTCTGCCTTCAGCTCAGGTCATGATCCCAGGGTGCTGGGATCAAGCCCTGCATCGGGCTCTCTGTTCGGCGTGGAGCCTGCTTCCTCCTCCTCCTCTCTCTCTCTCTCTCTCTCTCTGCCTGCCTGTCTGCTTGTGATCTCTGTCAAATAAATAAATAAAATCTTAAAAAAAGAAACAAAAAAATTTTTTCTCTTTTTTTTTCTTATTGTTTTCTAAGTATTATTCAAATTTTTAGGATGATAAACAGTATGCCATAAAAGCGTTTCTGATAGTCTGGATTATCCTTCAAGGACAGAGTCCCTGAGGCAGTCATATAGGGTCAAGGTCTTGGGCACTGACACCATTAAATCTCTTTCCCAAAAGATTATGGGCAATTTCCAGTTCTGGTAGGAGTATGTAAGAGTGCCTGGGTATCACTCTTTTACGATCCTTTAAACTAGAGTGTGCCCACTGTCACCAGGCATACTACAGAAGTAAAAAGGATTGGATGAAACAAAGCAAGCCTTAAATGAAAAGTTGATGAAAATCTTGCCTGGAAAATAAATCTAATTGCTGTAAGTGACAGTGAAAGCCAAAAGAAGCACCCTACCACTATTATTATATTATTATTAACATTAGAAAGGTACTTCATTTGCCAAAGCATTTTATAATCACATATTGGTTAATCCCCATAACATGCTTCGGAAGCAATGAAGCTATTTATAGCCAGACTTTCTGAGCGAAAAGTCTTTCAAAAGTCCTTTTGTCTTGGTATCTCAAGTCAGGATCGCGAGCACATCAATTCAGAAACATGGTCATTTGTCGAATTTCAAGGATGGGAGGGACTGAACTGGTCATCTGGACCAAGATCAAGTAGTCCCTGACGGGGCATGCAGAATTTTCCGAATGCATACTAAGAATCTGCTTTCTTCTCAACTCCCCATGCCTCCACGAAAGCGTGGCATGCCATCAGTGGCCAATTATAAATCGACTGCTACTTTTAAATGTAACATCTTTGTGCTACACAGTGACTGCAGGAGTAAAAGTTTACGCTCCATGGGATTCCTTAGGGTTTCAGCAACTACTGGAATTATTTGATTTGTAGCTAAAGCAACACGGATACTATTTATGCCCAACAACACTGAATGTTTTTATGGCTTTAAAATTTGCCATGATTGAGAAATAGCACAAGTGACTACCTGTAACCATGCAAATACTCTTTTCTAAAAAGGGGGCA
Source organism: Meles meles (assembly GCF_922984935.1). Lineage (NCBI taxonomy): Eukaryota > Metazoa > Chordata > Mammalia > Carnivora > Mustelidae > Meles > Meles meles. The sequence continues at coordinate 13,575,330 of NC_060072.1, read as the reverse complement.
TCCCCCACCCCCACCAAGTCAAGGAGGGATCAAAGTTCTTTAGTGGTGACAAGAAATAAACACAAAAAGGTTGAGAATCACGCATCCAATTCAGTGTTAGCAGACCAAACGCCTGGTTTCAAGCATTAGATGAAGGCTGCAAGAACCCGTACAAGGAGTCTTAAAAACAGCACAGGGTCGATGGCGGTAGAGAAAGAGCCTCTCACATTAAGTCAGAAGATGGGGTTGAGCCCCGCTTGGTCATTCTTTATTCGGTGTTTCCATCCCCTCCTATGATGTGCAGCTGGAATCCTGACGCCAGCCACACAGAGCTAAGAGGAGGGAACGGACAGCCGCTACCACTAGTGGACACTATTGTATGACCTGGTGATTACTCATTTTTCTCCTTTCCCCACTCTGGGTTTGAGGGGTGGAGGCAGGGAATCCCCCCACTCCTGGGTAGGGAGATCTGTTTGCTAATTATCAGCACAGCAGGGCACCAGGAAAACACCTGCCCGGGTGAGTTCAGTACAAACAAAGGAGCGAATAAATTTTGTCCTCAACCTACTAAATTCTGGGGTGTACGGATTCACAGCAAAAGTTAAATAACCTAAGAACTAAAGTCTAAAGGGTTAAAATGACCTGCTGAAAGTCACTCAGTATAGCGTGGCATGAGTGTGGCACCAGGTCTGACCCAGATCTATTAGTTAACTGGTGGAATAAATATATCTTCAGGTTATTTATTAATGACGCTCCCCAGATTCACCAGTTAAACAAGTAAACATGGACTGGGCATCAGACACTTGGGAAGTCCATCCCTAAGATATGGAGAATATAGAAACATAAGGCATGGTTTCTGTCCCCACAACTCCCATATTCGGCTAAAAAGACAAACGTGAATAAATAAAAGACGACGTACTAAGTGCCGTGATAGAAAGATGCACGGGGCATCATGGGCTGGGAGAAGGGGAGCCTTATCCCAGACTTTCAGGTACAGGTGGGCCTTCTGTTAAAAGGATAAGGAGTTTGCAAAGTTGGGAGGGGTAAGAGGAGGGAGGAGGTGAGAAATGGACAAACAGAGCAGCACGGGGAAAACAGGCAGGGCACACCCAGGAGAGGGTGGAAGCGAGAAGCAGGTCAGTGCTGCTGGAGAGTAAAGTCCCAGCAAGGGGAAGAGAAAGCAAGCATGCTGAGAATGACGCAGGTCCCGACGGTCTGTGTGCCGTGGTAAAGAAGCTCGATTCTCTCCCCTCCACGACAAGAAGCCAGTGAAAAGTTTGAAGACATCAGATTTGCCTTTCTGAAATATCACCTGGCCTTAGAGGCCAGATCTGTGGGGACTGGAAGGAAGAAGAGAGAGAACATGCAGACCTCCACTGCCAAAGGGATGAAGACAAAGGGATGGAATTAACAATATGAAGAGGGAGAACCTCTGAGTGCATCACAGAGGGGCTGGGTGGGGGGTCTGAGAGAGAAAGCAGAACCAACGGTCAGTTTCTTGCACGGCTGGCTGGGTGCTCACCACGCCTCCCATCACTGTTGCTGCCACTGACCACTAGATTCGGGCAGTAACCGCACACTGATCTTTGTTTTGTTGAGCTCTAAGAGCTTTTCACTACTGTTCCTACTGCTCAGGACCCTTTGGATCTTGGCTTCATCTAAACCCTTGGTAAGGATGTTAGAAAAGAGCCAAAGACACTGGCGAGAACTACAAACGCAATTCTGGATACACCAATAGGTCTAGATACCAATCAAGCTGAACAAACACAGAAGAAAAGTTCCGGTTAAAAAGCAGAAGCAAATGGCAGGAGTTTAACTTGGATAAGAGATGGTTTGGCAGAGGCAGAATCACTTCCAGGTAGAAGAGGAACCCATCCTTGGTTGGGCTGTTTCCATGGGATCCACTAGGACCCACAGACATCAGCTACGGGTTGGAAAATTTTGGCTTCATATAAGGCAGGACTTTCTGATGGTTAGAAAATGCCCAGACGTGGGACAGGCTACGATGGACTAGAGTAAGCAACATTTTTGAGTTTGCTACAGCTGTCCTAACAGACTACCATGCATGGCGAGGGGGCGGGAGGGGGGTGCTGAAACAACAGAAACTTAGTTTCTGTAGTTCTGGTGGCTGGAAGCTGACGTCAGGTGCCCGCGGGGTTGGGGTCTCCTGAGGCTCCCCTCCTGGGCTTGGAGGTGGGCGTCTTCTCCCCATGTCCTCTGTGTGAGGCTCTGTCCCAATCCCCTCTCTGTATTAGGACACCAGTCATACAGGACTACAGTCCATTCATAATGCCCCAATTTGATTGAATTACCTCTTTAAAGGCCAACCTCCAAATACAGTTCACATTCTGAGTTACTGGGGCGAGGGCTGCAACACATCAATTTTAGGGGGACACGTTCAGTCCATCACACAAACTGTCCACAGAGGCGTGGACACAGAGAGGTCTGGTGACCGTCAGGCAAGGGAAGGCCAGTGAAGGAACAGAAGCCTCAAATTTGGAGCATCCCTGAAGCTCCCGTTAGGTCTAAGACCTACAATCCTCAACAATGTGGGACAGCACCTCATTGCTGCTGTTAAACATTAATTAACACAAAATCTCTCCCGAGGGTTTCAGACAACAATCACACTTCCACAGCAGCTTTGACGACTGAAGAGAAATGCTGTTCTTCTGCACCCCACCCCCGAGGGGGCCTACAGGCTGCGGTCACACGCACAAGTCACACCCACGAGACGTGCGCCCAAGCCTCATGCACCAGCCCACGGAGCACCGTGGCCACACTTACCTGTGGAACAGGACAGACTTGACCAGGGTGACGACGTCGCGGCTGGCGTTATACCCGGCACAGACGATAGCAACGTGGATTGTCTGGGAAGCAAAGAACACAGGGCAGGCGGTCAGACAGAGGGAAGAGGGCCTGGGCCTTCCTGGTGCTTCAGACCACGTGGAAAAGAAAAATCACCCTGATCTCTTGGAGGGATCATTAGAAAACAAAGGGCATAGTTTGCAGCTGCGGAAAATAACTTGAGACGATTTTATTAAGGCCTTTTTAATCGGTTTATGGGGCTATCATCATTTGGAAACCGTTAAGGCTCTTTGCAATTACATTTCGGGGACGAGAGAAAGGGCGATCGGCTCAAACAGGCAAACAGTGAGTCCCCTACCCCGACTCTGGGAGACGGTGACAAATGGTGACAAGAGAGACGAAAGAAATACATCCCGGAAGGAAAAACTGGCAGGGATCTTGGACTGAGAAGCAATTGCTTGAAGCTGGGAAAGGTTCTCGCGAGACGTCTCAGGGTAGGGGCACCTGGTTGGGCCGAGAGACCAGTGAAGGTTTACAACAAGGGCCCCAGCTGGGACACCATTCCAAGTACTGAAGGCTGGCAGAATTGAAGGGAACCTCATGGCCCACCTCCTCTGAGCAGTCAAGAGCACAGGCTCCAGACATGAACCCTGGCTCTGTCCTTTAGCCTCAGGCAACCTGGGAAAGTGGTGGCAGGAAGGGACTGATTGTAACCCAAGGGCCATAACACGTCCTGCAGGAGGTCATGGAGTACACAGGGGATAACACCAACAACAGAATGTGGTGCTGGGCATACTGCCTTCCAATCACAGCAGAGACGGTCTCTAGAGCTGAGCTTCCCAAACAGGGTCCCTTGGCACCCCAGTGGGCTGAATCATGAATTACAGGACACGAGGTCACTTATCTCTTCAAGCGAGCGCTCAAGGCTACCAGGCAGGGCTGGCTCCCTCCGGCTGGGCTACCATCCAAGTTTCAGCAATCTGACAAAGATTGAGAACCGCTGCTCTAGGGCATCCCATACAGAAAGTCATCTGGCCTCTCAGAACAGCTCCAGGAATGAAGGGTTCATGCCTCCGGGTGTATCTTTTTTTTTTTTTTTTTTAAGATTTTATTTATTTACTTGACAGAAAGAGATCACCAACAGGCAGAGAGTCAGGCAGAGAGAGAGAGGGAAGCAGGCTCCCTGCTGAGTGGAGAGCCCGATGTGGGACTCGATCCCAGGACCCTGAGATCATGACCTGGCAGCGGCTTAACCCACTGAGCCACCCAGGCGCCCCCCCTCTGGGTGTATCTTTTACAGAAGCACAGCCTTCCCTGAATTGAAACCGGCTTCCTAACACCCACCCCACGCTGCTCTGGCCTGGGAGGACGGCAGGACAAGCACGTTCCCTCCAGCACCCTATACCTAAAGAAACCACTCACAGCCCTTGTTCCCAGGACATAGCTTCGGGAACCTCCATCATTCTAATCAGCTAGTTCAACACTCAGTTCTATTGACTGTGCACTGCTTTGGAAACTTCCTAGGAGTCTAGAATTACTTTAAAGTAAAAAATGAAAAAAAAAAAAAAAAAGGCCGGGGGAGAGGTGGAGGGGAAGAATAATGAAGTTCTGGTATCCTTGTCCCTCGCCTCCAGGCTCTCAGGACAACGACCTCTGGTTCTCAGACCTTCTTCCCCACCCCACCCACCACACCACCCAGGAGTTAACTCAGGCTTAGGCCGATGGGATTCGAACTCTGGAACAGAGATTCCTTACCCTTCTAGTATACCAGAAACACCTGAAAGATTTTAAACTACACCCTGTGCCCCAACCCTGCCTCAGAATATTAACTCACCATCTCTGAAGACCAGGACCTAAGGTTCTCCATACGAGACAAAATGTGACCCCCCTTCCCTGCCCAGAACGTCCGACAAAGTCTGGAGTCCTTTTCGGTGGTCACTCCTGGGGGGAGGCAGAGGCAGGGCTGCGGCCGACCCCCTACGAGGCACAAGGTGGCCGCCACAACACAGAATTATCCTGCTCCAAAGCTCACAGGGCTTTCCGCTTTCAGAGAGAAGCAAGAGGGGGTGCGGGGAAACTGAGACCCACAAGCTCCCAACCCGACCTCATCTCACATAAAATTAGATCATACTGTGCATATCTTAATTTCTCCACCTGTAAAACGAGGACACCACGGCGTATCTCTGGATATTCTCTCCCAAAGACTCAGGATGAAACACCATAACGTGAAATGCAACTGTCACTGTTTCAATCACGAAGGAAATGAAAAGGAAGACGCCTGCACGAGGAGACACAGCCAGGAAGGGGATGAGAATGGATAAAAGCTGAATCAGGCTCTCTGGAACCACAAATATTTAAACACGAGATATCAAACGTTGTCTTGGCTTCAGGGTTCAGGGGCTTTTGAAAATGGTCCCATTAAACGAAAGCATGAGCGCGCACATTCTCAAACCCTTTACATAATTTTCCAGTCTCTTTAGTTTCGTCCAATACACCTTGCCACCATGAATAAATTCATCATCGGGAGCCGCAGCGACAAAGCCCGCTTCTCTAGGAAGGCAGAAAATCCGAGTGCCGTGAACATGCTCTTTGGGGAGTTCTGGACGGTCCCAACTTTTGTGGGGACGGGAGTGAATATCAAGAATGGAACAGGGGCTGGGGTTCAGAGTGAAGAGGGGACAGGGATGGACACTCCTTGAAAGCAGAGTCACAAATGTGGTCTCACCACGATAACTTGGTTTGGAAGCTACGAAGTCCAGGTTTCAAGTCTTTCGATGTAGTGACTTAAAGATGACTGACTGATGGTCACAATGACTGGGACATTCCTCTCTTCAGAGTGAAGGGTTTGAACGTCAGATTCAGCGACCACTGGCCACTCATCAAGAATTCCTCCTTATATCTTCTGCAGATGTCATAGTTGCCTCTACTGATCACAAAGCTCAGACAGGGGTGATGATCTTATCTGCTCGTCCCCCACTCTCACTCATCTCCAACTCACTCCGTGCCCGAGCACCTGACCTTTATGGACCGAATAACCAGACTCCCACTGCCTCCGGTTTCTGGTTGACTTTGGTCACAGGGAGGCCTGAGGGCAGGTGCAAAGAGAGGTCGGATCCCCTGCGCCTTTCAGAAGCCCTCTCCCATAGTTTCAGCTCTCTGGGCTCTGTAAGGCCACCTGCCTCACACCCTACAGGGCCAGGGGTTGTAGTGACTCCCTCCAGGGAGCTCCATCTCCCTCTCTGGCTCCCATGCCTATGAGCCTGCCTTAACGGTCTTCCTCTCTTTTGAATGTGCCATTGGTCTCCTTCTAGGACCTGACCAATTCCAGTGACCCTCCCTTAGCCTCGCATGGGTCCTGATGGCTGGAAGGGAGGCACAGGTGGCCCTGAGGCTGATCCCTAAGGTGAAACGAGGTGGGAGAGCACCAACAGAGCAAACTGGAGAATGTGTCAGCTGCGTTTATAAATTTTAAGCAGCTTGACAAAGCTCTCAGACACACGGATCACAGGTTCATTCCAAGGAAGCCCACAGAGCTTCCCGCTCATTCCCTCAAGTCCTGATTCTGGTCTCAGCGCACACCCACGAGCTGCACCTGAAGACATGATGTAGTCGAACTGGGGCCGAGTGAGTGACGTCCTAGATCCTTCTAGGACTTAGAAGAAGGATCCAGGCATGACATGGGCATTCCTGGAATCCCTGGATACGCCAGGCACGGTGTTGTGCTCAGAGCACAGAAAGGCGAGTCAGTCCCCCAGGGTCAGGTGAAGAGGAAGAAAGACCACTGACTGGACAATCCCGTCAGGGACGGGAAAGGCTCCTGCGATGGTGAGCTCAGTGTCCTTTCACGCCAGGGTAGCCTGCGCCACCAGGACCAAAAGGATGCATGAGAGCTTCCGGGAGGAGAGGGCATTCCAGTGACTCAGCCAGGGCGATCGTCACTCCTGACAGTCAGGGTCAGCTGGGATTCATAGCTCTCTGCTTGTCAGCCTTCAACAGAACCAGAAAAAGAACATTCTCTGTGTTCTGCACCCCCTGCCCCCACCCCAACACACAAGAAAAAAGTCTCCTTGGGGTTGGTTTCTCAAAGAGGGATGCAGGGGAAAAAAATGTCCCAAAAGAAATCCAGAAGAAACTAAGGGGTGGCAGGCAAGGCGTGAGCCTGGCAGAAGGAATCAGTACCGTGCCAGCTGCGCTGCCCCCAGCAACACCGGGAGAAGCAGGACACAGAGGGCCCGGGATTCCTTGCAGGACACTGTCCGGGGCACCACTGAGTGTGAGCATCTCCTGTCGGAGAGACTGCCGGCAAGGAGAGAGAGGAGAGACCCATTTCGGCACCAATATCTGTGCTGTGAAAAGTCAGCTCACATTCGGGGGACAGCGGGAGACCTCTGCGGCGGGGAGGCTGGCCTCCCAGAGAAAGGGCAGCTGGGGAGAAGCACATGGACAGAGGACAGAGGCGGGGCAGGGGTGGCTTTGTGGGGAAAACCCCACCCCAGTGAAGAGATGTGGTTTGAGCTGCAACATCAAAGCTAAGCTACGGCTGTGTGACCTTGGACCATCACTCGTGTCCCTGGGCCTCCCAGCCGTGTCTGTAAAATGGAGATAAAAATGGGCACCGCACTGGGTCGCTGTGCACATCACACAAGTGAGGGCAAGGAGGCGCCCCTGATGGACGGATGCCGCTTGCCAGATGCCTAAACAGCACAGGGGGAGGTTGTTCAACACCACTGCGCTGGAACTCCCTCACCTACACAACAGGGACTTAACACTACTTGTCCTCAAGGGGTTGAGGACAAGGAGTAAGCGGCTCTCAAACTCTGCGTGCACCACAATCCCTGGACGGCTTGTTCAGACAGAGCGAGGGGTGGTGGTGAGGGTCGGGGGGGACTCCTTCCCCAAGTTTCTGATCCAGGAGGTTCGACATGGGGGCCTAAGGGATGCCGATGCTGCTGGTCCAGGGCCCACCCTTTGAGAACAGATGCTCTAGCTAAGTGCTCTGAAGAATGTCAAACACACACTCCATCAGACGTTAGCCATGGTCACACTGAGAGTATGGGAGATGTTCCAAGAATCTGTTTCTAGTGCCTCTCCAGTGGACTGCATAAAAGTCTGTGCACGTGTATAAAAGAACAAGAGACAGCACCCGTCACTGTCCCCAGGTCCTGAAATTCATGACTCTCAGGATGAGGACAAAGCAACGGAGGCGGACTCAGGATGCAGGCTTTTCCTGTGCAAAGAACAAAACCGTGGAAATCAGGAGAGCTGGGCAGTGGCTGCAGTTCTGCCTCTGAGTGGCTGAGTGACCTTTGGCAAGTAACTTAACCTCTCTGATCCTTGGTGAATCCTCTACACAAGGAGGAGGATAGAATTTCTACACACAGTAGTATACAGGGGACACTTTCCAAGACCCCCAAGGGATGCTTGAAACCGTGGACACTACTGAAACCTATATATATATTTTTCCTACAGATACACAACCATGATAAAGTTTAATAAAATTAGGCACCGTAAGAGATTAACAACAGAACTCATAATTAAACAATTATAGCCATATACTGTAACAGGTTACAGGAATGTAGAGGTCTCCTCACAGTACCTTACTGTACTTCCCCTGCCCTTCCTGTGAGGACAGGTGCGAGCTACCATGAGGGCAACGATGCGGGCGTTTGGACACAGCATCAGGCTACTGAGGGTTCTGTTTCCAGAACAGCTGACCACGGGTTACTGTAACTGTGGAAAGTGAAACCATGGCTCAGGTGGGATTCTGGCACGGAGTCCTAACATCCAGGGTTTTCCAAAATTCAAGATGAAGAGTGAGACAGGGTGGGACGGGTCTCGTCCATGGTCCCGTGGCTCAGCCAGTGGATAGCAAATCGAGGGGTTGAATTCAGAGTCCCGTTGTTAAACCCCTACTACCCGGTCTCAATAAGACACACATGGAACTAGAGAAATGAAAGAAAGGTACAGCTGGGGCGCCTGGGTGGCTCAGTGGGTTAAGCCACTGCCTTCGGCTCAGGTCATGATCTCAGGGTCCTGAGATCGAGTCCCACGTTGGGCTCTTTGCTCAGCGGGAGCCTGCTTCCTTCTCTCTCTCTCTGCCTGCCTCTCTGTCTATTTGTGATCTTGCTCTGTCAAATAAATAAATAAAAAAAATCTTAAAAAAAAAAAAAAAAAAAGAAAGAAAGGTACAGCTGATGAGCCACCTAGAATCATCCTGCAAACCTCCAGGGCATCCCTAGTCTCCTGGGAAGACAGTGGTCGAGTTCCGTCTCCTCTAGATGCTAAACCATGGACCCAAAAGACAAACTTATCTCAACCCTGTGGAAGACCAAAGCAGACATCTCCTACCGTGTATCAATTATATTTCTTTTTTTTTTTTTAAAGATTTTATTTATTTGACAGACAAAGATCACAAGTAGGCAGAGAGACAGGCAGAGAGAGAGGAGGAGGAAGCAGGCTCCCTGCTGAGCAGAGAGCCCAATGCGGGGCTCGATCCCAGGACCCTGAGATCATGACCTGAGCTGAAGGCAGAGGCTTTAACCCACTGAGCCACCCAGGTGCCCCGATCAATTATATTTCAATTAAAAAATTAAAAATGGGGCACCTGGTGGGGCTGTTCAGCTGCTTAAGCATCTGATTGTTGGTTTCAGCTCGGGTCATGATCTCAGGGTTGTGAGATTGAGCCCCACACCGGGGTCGGAACTCAGCTCGGAGTCTGCTTGGAATCCCCTCCCTCTGCCCCTTCCCCTGCTCATGTTCACTCTCACTCTGAGATATATAAAAACAAACCTATAAAAAAGTTTAAATTATTTACAAGAGGAGACACCTCCTGACTGTAATGGTAGCCAAGCTGTCAGGGCTCAGCAAGAAAGGGCAGGTGGAGCCACAGGGCCTCCAGGGCTCAGTCTGAGGACAGGAAGAGCCACACAGCCAGCGGGGGCTTCGAGCACCTTCTCCACAGTTAGAGGCCTAGTAAACGCTAAACCCACGAAGGAACCACCCGGCGTTGTCCCCCTGCATACTTCTGGTCTGCTTTGGGGCTTCCCTGTGTGACAAAGAACAGAGCACCCGCAGCAGGCAGACCGATGTTAGGGTGGGTCAGCAAAGCTGAACCCCTATTTGGGGCAGGTGGGCTGTCTGTCTGCACACAGCCCCATACCGACCCGTCACAGACGGCGCGTGCCACGTGCCCACCTACAGAACGACCCCTGACCCAAAAAGCCCGCACACGTTGCCAAAACACACGGCCATTCAGCAAGTGTAGACGGCGTGCCTTCTCTGTGCCGGACTCCCTCGGAGGTGCCAGGGAAAAGCGGGGAGCAAAAGAGGCCGGGCTGTGTAGCAACGAGGCCGCAAGGAGGAAGCGGGGGAGCAAGACAGACCTTCTAGAGCGCACGGCCCTTTGCAAGAACGTGGCTTGTCCTGTGTGGGAAGAGAGAAGCCACTTGAGGGTTCAGAGCTGAGAAATGGCATGATCCGACTTATATTTTAGAAGACCCTCTCGAGTCGTCCATTGGGAACAGATTATCTGTGCATGCACGTGCAGGGGCGGTGCGGAGGGAGCAAGGAAGCTGGAGAGAACAGTCAGGAGGCTTCTGCAACCCGCCCTGAGCATGGTGGATGCTGGGACAGGCTGCCCAGATGCCCTTCGGTGAGGTTTGTGCTGTCCTGGCGCCAGGATCAGGCTGGCTGCAGAGAGCCCCCTCCCCCGGGGCAGCCACTGCCACGAGACCACCAGCATCTCCAGGCACCGGCCTCATGGACCCAACTTCACAGACTGCGCGTGAAGCTTCACAGCACCCTTAAGCCAGAGGTGGTACGGGACAGGGAGGCAAAGGTGGAAGGCAAGACATGGCCACGTGATGTTTTCTTTCCAAGTCCTTGGTGATCTGTCTGCAGTCGAGCTGCCGGGCAGAGGAAGCAGAGAAGTACGTGTATTAGGATTTACAGCCTGTGGCGGGGATGTGGGGAAAAGTGCACCCTGATGTGCTGTTGCTGGGAGCGTAAAATGCTGCAGCTGCTGTGGAAAAGGATCTGGTGGTCCCAGAATAATTAAAAACAGGATTGCCATATAATCCAGCCATCTGACTTCGACGGACATATCCAAAGGAACTGAAAGCAGATCTCCGTGCGAGGTGTGCACACCCATGCTCGTGGCAGCATTATTCACAACACCAAGAGGGGAGCAGCCCGGCTGTCCACCGTCAGATGAACGGATACACAAAATGTGGTCCAGACATACGGTGAAATAGTATGCAGCCTTAAGAAGGAAGGAAATCCTGGGACACCCGGGTGGCTCAGGACATTAAGCACCTGCCTTTGGCTCAGGTCATGATCTCAGGATCCTGGGATCAAGTCCCACATCAGGCTCCTTGCTCAGCATGGAGCCTGCTTCTCTCTCTGCCTGTCTCTCCCCCTGCTTGTGTGTTCTTTCTCTGTCTCTGACAAATAAATAAAATCTTTAAAAAAAAAAGAAGAAGAAGATAGGAAATCTGTCTCACACTGCAGTGTGAACTGTGAGGACATCATGCTAAGTGAAACAAGCTAGTCACCAAAAGACAAGTTCCACTGGATCCCACTTCTAAGAAGTATCTAAAGGAGACAAATTTCCAGGAAGTAGAATGGTGGTAGCCAGGGTCTGGGCGAGGGGAGGGGAAAAATGGGGGTGGGTCGCTGTATAATAGGTATAGTTCATTTTTCAAGATGAAAACATTCTAGAGATCCGCCGCACAGCGATGTGAACATTCTGATCACTACTGAAACGTACATTGCATTTTTAAGAGAGTAAGTTTCACGATACATGGCTTTGCTATACCACGATTAAGCACAAGAGAGATTTTTAACTGTAGACCCACATTTTCCAGCTATGTGGCCTCGCTAAGCTCAGGCTTCCCTAGTCAAAACTTCACCATGATTGAGTCCAGAAGCTAACACATGGACAAGTGCAGTGTCTGGTACCAGATACTTGCACGAAAAGTGAAAGCAGACGTGATCACCAATGCCCTGCCCCTCTTTCACGGTGCTCATGCTCTGAACAGGCTGGATGGCTCCCAAGGTTTCCTTACTTCCACAATATGCTCTCAGTTTCGGGTGCCCTGGTGTTCCCCCTCACGTATAAACTCCTCCCCATCTTTCGGGATATACCAGCATCAGTTGGGAACTCAGTTTCTTCATCCATTAAAAAAAGGGGAAGGCGGGTAAGAATTTGTCAAGGTCTGCTGGACAGATGAACTGAAATGATTCATGTGAAGGGATTAGAGCCTGGTGTCATGAACTTAGAATTGTACTGATTGCTGATGACTGTCTTTTGACAGTCATCAGCAATCAGTACAATTCCTATTCATTTAAGAGTTTATAGTATGCCGAAGGCTCTATGTTCAAGGCTTTCAGCCTTAAATATTCTTGAAAGTCAGACATCAGTTTCTTTCCTTCTGTCCTTACCCCAACTCTCCTTCAAGTAAGGACTAGGATAGTCTTTTCCTTCACGGTTGAGAAGAGGCCCTTCAGAGCTGCTGGACTCCCTCTGCTGTGTCAAATGCTGGTGCTCCCTTTGTCCCCCTCCCATAGAAGAGGGCAGAAGACACAGGAAGGAGCAGATAAGCCACTGGAATCCGTCATTACTGGGGCCATGGGAGCAACTGTGCAACATGAGGATGGACCCTTTATTTTGTTCTGCTTTACTGTCATCGTCTTTCAGATGAGAAGGTTGCATCTTTATTTATTGTTGTTACTGTTATTTTGTTGTTGTTGTTATTGTTGCTGTTAATGGCACATTTTCCAACAAAAAATAACATGTAATAAGAGAGCATGACAGAGAAAGCAGATCAAGGCAGGACTCCTTTCGAGTAAGCACAGCCAGGAGGCTGTGGGAGACAGGACCCTTGCCAGGGGCACAGTATGGTAGCCACCTCCACGATTGTCCCCCCAGATCCCAGATCATGTGTGCAGTCCTGGTGTAGCCTCTGCAACACTGTATCGGGGTTGGCCTCTATGACCTACAGAGCTCGGAGAACTCACAGTATATGATATCCCAGGCGAGGTCCTAGAGAAGACTGTGGTCTCTGCCTTGTTCTGCTGGATCCCTCACTCGGGGACAGTGAGCTGCGATAGTGTGAGAAGACGCAAGCAATCCAAAGGACCTGAGGTCCCAGCCGTGCCAGCGTGCCATTCCGAAGCAGATCAAGCCCACCAATGACAGCCACCCGAGCAGACATCTCAACCTCAACTGCATGAGAGCCCTCCAGACACAATGTACAACGAAGCTGCTTCCAGATTCCTGCTTCTCAAACTGGACAACCACATAAATGCTTGTTATTTGACGTCATTGGGTTTTGGGGATACCTTGGTATGAAGCAATCAGTAACTGCTACACTTGAGTAGGGAAAGTAGCCTAAGGAACCACTACAGGAGCTAGGGTTCCCAAAACTCACTGCATCAGAAAATCCTCCTAGGTTTCTGCGAGCTATAATGTTCCCAAACTCCAGGGCTGCCTGACATCCAGGTAAGACATTTTGGCAGATTTATATCCTTGAAGGGGCCCAGAAGAAAACCTCTGAGGCTAATAAAATATGACTCCAAATGCTGCAACAGTATCTTCCAATAGCCCGGTGAACAGGAGAGGTGGCAGGCAAACCCCTCTACTGCTGAGCTATTTCATAAAATTCTCTAAAATGAAGTAAATGCGATAGATCGAAATACTGTGGTTTCCGGGGCCCAGAAAATGAAGGCACAAGGTGTCAACTTTTATAAACGTAATGCCAAAAGCAAAACAGTGCACCTGTACTGAGTTAACAAATACACTCACAATCCAGAAGGCAGTTTTAAATATAAATTCTTTTAAAAGAACAGATACATTCTTGCCTCGACCTACTGAGAAATGACTACTCCCCACATAGCTGCTGTAGCCTTCCAAGGTGAAAGATGACCCCCACTGTGCCCCGTAACCTTGAAGCCTTTGAGATGAGACAACTGCCAGGCACAGACCAGGACTGGGGCTCTAAGCTCATGGGAACGTGGGTCACAGGTGCTCTAATTCGCAGAGTGGTAAGGCAATGGTTCCAAGTACAGGTTCTTTGCTTTTTTTTTTCTTTTCTTTTCTTTTTTTAAATTTTACTTGAGAGAGTGAGAGAGAATGCACACCCAGAAGCAGGGGGTAGGGGTAGAGGGAGAAGCAGACTCCCTGCTAAGCAAAGAGCCCGATGTAGAACTCGATCCCAGGACCTTGGGATCAAGACCTGAGCTGAAGGCAGATGCTTAACCGACTGAGCCACCCAGGCACCACCAAGTACAGGTTCTAGAAGCAAACCACTTAGGTTTAAATTCGAGCACCACTTCTTCACGGCAGTAAGACTTTGAAATGATTATTGAAACTTTCTTAGCAGCTTTCTAATGTGTCAAATGAAGAAAGTATGCTGTGTGGATTGAATGAGATATTTTATGCAAATTATTTTATGTAAATTTTAGCACGGTGTCCGATCTACTTTAAAGGCTGAGTAAATGTTAACTTTTATTACTATTACATTATGACCAAGAAATGAAGCTCAAAGCGTGGAGTAAGAGAGACAGACTGCCATAATGGTGGTCTCACCTCAAAGAGTACCATTCCCCTGACCTCCCACGGTAACAGTATCAATAGTTGTTGTATTCAAGTTGACATCCGCTAATTCCCTGACATTCCTCCCACGGAGAGATGGGGTGTGTGCTTTTCCCTGCAAAACTGGGTGAGCCTTTGAGCCTCTCCCAATGAAAAGATTACGCTATCAGCAGAAGTGACACTATGTGACGCTGAGGCCAGGGCATAAAAACTCTTTCTATTCTACCCTGGTCCCTGGAACACTTGTCCTGAGTCTTCAGCTGCCAGGGAAGCGGCCAACCGCCTGGGGCCGCCATAGTGTAGGGAAGTCCAAGCCAGCTGCAGAGACAGACATGGAGAGGCCCTGAGTTTACGACAGGCAAGAGGGAAGTTGGGCAAGCTCCCACTGCTTCAGCCCTCACTGTTCAGCTCCAGCCACAAACTAATGACATGCGTTATGAGGGACCCCAAACCAGAACTGCTCACAGAATCCCTTCCCAAGTCCTTGATGCAAGGAAATCATGAGAGCTGATACAATGACTGGTGTTGCTTTAAGCCATGACCTTCTAGATGTTTCTCAGGCAGCATTAGGGAGCTGGTATGCCCAGAATAAGGCTCTGTGATGCTCATACAGAGTTAGCTTCCCACCTGCTATCCCATTTCATTCCCACAGCTGCACCAGGAAGAGCAGATTATAAATTCTCGTTTTTGTAATGACGACACAGACTCTAAGAGGGTCGCTGAATTACTCCAGTCATCTGAGTGACCGACAAGGCAAAGACTCCCACTCAGGAATTCGCACTCCAGTTCCAGTAACTTCTCTGCTATAGCAGAGCCAACTCCGGGAATGGACCAGAACCAGAAATGCAAGAAAAACACACCTATCCAGACACCCACAGGCCCAAGCAGAAATCCCAGACGATGATTCTGCTTCAAGTTCTGTGGTACTCAGAAACCAGCCCTCGCGGACACAGCACTTCCCTGACAACAGAGAAGAGCAGGAACAAGACGGACAGCTCTTTGAAGGCCACATAATTAGGAACGATAAGAGGGCACCAGGATTGGCGAGGGCCCATTGTTTCCATCACCAGATATCTTGGCTGACAGCCTGGCCATCATTATAAAAGACTTTTCAGAAATACTTGTCATAGCACGGAGAAGTTTCAGTGCAACGAGGGAGGATGACAATGTCCTCGGTTATGAGGCGCCGGGCTCTGACAGGGTGTCAGGACCAGCTTCGGCACTTGTAATGGCCAAGTGTCGCAATGAAGGGAGGCTTCCATTCTGACTCCACTGACTGACGCTCCTTGTTTGCCTCTATGGCTTCTCCACTAAAATCTTTAAAGACGCCAAGTGACGGAGACAGAGAAAGCAGCTACACTGGAATGGGTATGAAGTCAGCATCTCAAGGTCAAGGTGCCCCCGGAGGAGACCACCTTGAAATAGGCCGCCAGCAGATCAAGCCCTTCAGACTCATCTGTGGTGACTTTGAACAGGGCCAGGGTTTCAGCACAGACAATTCTACCAGAAATAACGTCAAGGGTCTAAGAAGGAACATTTTCAAGACAGGCAAAGAGAAGAAAAACAAAGGAAAGAAGCTTTCATTCTCAGGGGCAAAAGACAAAGAACTAACTTATGAGAAGAATCAACAATCCCCAGATTTGAATCCCTTTATACTGGTCTCAACCCATGTGATAAGGAATGTCCACTATAACCATAACATCTGTTCTCTCTGGCAGCAGAGCTCCAAAATGCTAGCAGAGAATGTGGCTTCCTCGAGTAAAAACCTACCCTTTCCAGCCCCCGGTGCAGCTAGGTGGCCGCTCCTGGTAGCCCCCCGGCACAGTTTTTCTGTTACGGGGGGGAGCGGCATGCCCCCACCTGACCGGTGCGGCTTTCCTGCCAGCTGGAATGTGGAGACAGGACCAAAGCTCGGGCACTCGTCATGGACGGGACGACCTTGGGAACGCCAGGCAAGCAAACTGAGCAAAACAGCACTGAAACCCACGTCCCCAAAACGGACATCCCTACTTAAGATGCCTCCAGACTTTTCTAGCACAAAGAGAAATAAGAGGCAAGGCCATTGTTAGGTGGGATTTTTTTTTTGATACTTCACCCTGAAGTCTAACGCCAACACCGAGTCTTTTAGAGTTTGCCCCTAGCTCTAATATTTATTGTCACCACTGATGTAGTGCAAACCAGGCCGGAGGTTCATTTTTCTCGGGGGGTTACAAACGAGGAAACCGAGACATGGATAAAGAATGTAACTTGCTGAGTGCCACACAGCTATTAGGCGGGGCACAGGGCCAGGATTTAGGCTCCGGTCTCACAGCTTTAGGAGCTGTTTTGTCTGCACTACTCTGGGGGGCGCCCCGGACAGAAGCCCTCTTTAGAAACAGGATGTGTCTCTCGGGCAACAGCACAGGGGAGGCAGACTGTCTTAGGAAGAGAAAACCCGCACCTTCTCCCTCTGCTCCACTTGCCCCTCCCCACCCTTTTTTTTTTTCCTTTCTTATTTCCATTTTTCACCTCCTTGATCCTCAGTCCATGTTGAGTCAGCCTGAATCACAACATGGTAAATACACTTCCTCCCTCTGGGCCTTCCCACTGAGTGGGCAGCGTTCCATCGCCCATTCTGAACGGACACCAGGGCCCTCACCAAAGAGCAGAGAACCTGCAAGAAAGTCAGCGAGCCTTCTGGCTGAATTAGGGTCCTCCCAAGCCAGCCGGAAGCACGGGCGTCTGTTAGCATGGCCGAGTCTTCATTTTCAAAGACGCAAGGGATGTTCAGGACCACAGGCCACTGGCAGCAGCTGCGGCGGAATAAACGGATGATGGGACCCGGCGTGTGGGCGGAGCCGAATCACGTGGCACTTAACACCAGCTGACACTGGAATTTCGTGAGCATCTCTTTTCTGTGTCCCACCTCAACAGGAGAACCAGAAGGGGAGTTTTGTCTCTTTTTTGTTCAGTGGTATTTCCCAGCACAGAGAACGGTGCGAGACACATGACAGAGACTCAGGGGCTGTTCGCGGAACGAAAGAACGAAGGATAACCCAGAGCAACCATTCCCCAGCCCGGGCTCTCTGGGCTTCCTGAGCGATCAACTCCCCGTGCGCTGCATCTCTATCGCCAGGATGATGCTTTTCTTCACATCTTGTAAGCTCACGTGTACATTCTCGCTGGACCTCCTCCATCCACCACTGCCCACCTCTCCACGCCTCAGACGGGCTGGAGAAGCCACGAGAAATCCTACTAGACACAGGGGGTCCTCCTCCTTCACTGCTGCTCTTCCCCAGAATGGAGTCTACGCTGCTTAGTAGGCCTCACATTCCCCTGGGACAAACCGTCTAGTGCCAGCAACATAACTAATAACCACCCTCCCATGAACAACGTACTACAGTCCGCCGGGTGTTTTCAGGGAGGTCTCAAGTCTCACATTCTGACCATGTGGCCAGGAAATGGAATCAAGTGGCAGCAGGTAATGTAGCTAACTACAAATAAGAAGTAACCATAATCGAAGGGGCACCTGGGTAGCTTAGTGGGTTGGGCGTTCAACTCTTTGCTTGGGTCATGGGCTCTGGGTTGTGGGATCGAGCCCCGCCTCAGGCTCCGTGCTGAGTGTGGAGCCTGCCCGAGGATTCGCTCTCTCCTTCTGCCCACCCCCTCACCTCCACCGCCTGCACACATGCTGTCTCTCAAAAAAACCCCAAAAATACCATAATTGAGAACATACCATGTATCAGGCACCGTTTCTGGCTTTATATGACCCATCCCATCTAGTTCTCATAAATCCTCCATGAAGCAGGAACTTATTTTTCATTTTTTTAATTTTTATTATTTTATTTTTTTACATTATTTTATTATTTTATTTTATTTACATTATTTTTATTGATGAGATATCTGAAGTTCAGAGAGGTTAGGTAACTTGCTCAAGCACCCACAGCAGAAACCACTGGAGCTGGGATATGAACTCAGGCTTTTCTGGATCACAAAAGGCCTTGCTCTTAATTCCTGTCCTTGGGAATGGGAAGAAGCAGGACATGCGTGTGCGCATGTGCATGTTTCGTGCAGACATAAGCACACATGCACGAATGAGAAGGATGAGGATGGCAGGCAGAGGGGCTGGTAAGTTTTCCCAACGTCCAGAGAGTTCCTAATACAGAAAGCATACTCTAAGGTGGGGGGCAGGATATTAAGCTATAAAAGTTAAACCACTGCCTTAATGAAGCACCAAGTGTCTGGTTCTAAACTCCAGAAGCTGATTATAAAGTGAGAAGGAGGCCAAAGGAATTGCCCAACAGGGCCACTACTCCACGTGCACCACTCACACTATAGTCTAAGTAAGAAGCATCCCCAGGATGGATGACCAATCCTGAGTGGGCCAACATGAACAGCCAAGAAACAAGGAGTAGTTTCCTTCCCTTTGCTCCTCTTAACTTTATCTCTGTGGTGTAAGCCCTCTTGTGCCCATTTTTCAAATGGTAAGACCAAGGCCCAGAGAGGCTAAAGGACTGGCCAGCCCGTACAGCAAGGTTATGAATGGTGCCAGATTCACACTGGGGCCGAGCCAGGGATGCCGGCGCTTTCCAGGCAACCTGGCCGGGCTGCCAGGTGACACCCATGAGGGGTGAGGGCCACGGGGCCTCTTGGGAGCTCCTTACCTCACACTTCTCCACGACAGGCTGCTGCCCGCACTCAGAGCTGTTGCCAGCCACGATGCCGGCGCGGAGGTTCTCGCTGTCGCCGGTACCCTCTTCCATGGAGTAGGTCTTGGAGTGGTTGCCGTGGCGGTGGGTTGGGGCGCGGCCCTGCGCCAGGCTGAGCTGCCGCCGCAGCGCACGGTTCTCCTCCTCCACCTCGCGCACGCGCACCTCCAGGCTCTCCCGCTCCCGCTGGCCGACGGCCGCATACCTGGGGCTGTGCGGCTGTGACTCCAGCGGCGACAGGGACACCGGCTTCCCATCTGGAGGAGGTGGTGGGCGGGGGGGAGACCAGGTTAGTCCAGACCAAACAGCCCGCGAGCCCTGACCCACGCCCCACGCATCTGTCACTGCGGCTCCTGCAAATAATATATACATTATATTATAAATACATGTATTGTATTATAAATAAATCCATCCAGACTGACCTGGGGACAAAGCTGAGAACAGAAGGACTTAACTACAGTGATAAAAACGAGCATAATGTTTAGAGAAGACAATTATAATTTTTCCTAATGAAACACACTGTGTTCCCTTCCCTGCTTGGCACACGTCCAGGTAGACTAGACATTCTTGTTCTCTATAAAATACGAATATGAAGGACTAGCAGGTAAAGGAGAAAGTGGAAGACAACAAAAAGGAGTAAAAAGAACAAATATTAATAATGACAAGGTTTATTTCGTTCTTCCTATGTGAACTCCTGTTCATCCTTCAAAATCCTGTTTCAGAAGCCTCAGTCCCACGGGAAGCCTTCTTCAGTGTGCCAGTAAAATCTTTTTCAGGCTGTTCTAACACACTTTTTGTACCTATCACTATGAAAAACGTGCACCCATCATACTGTACTTGGTCAATCGTTTTAGCGAATGTTTCCTGCGAAGACTGTTCAACGAGAACGAAGAACAGGTCGTACTTATCTTTGTGGCAAGGTATCACACCATCTGATATAAATGCCGTAAGGGTGGATACATCATCCAAGCCAAGAGTCAAATAATCAAAGTGCAATAAAAAAGAAGAAAGGAGGAGTGTAATTAACAAGGTTTTCCCAGAAAAGCAGTCACCATTATCAGCAACACTCCTTCTGACCATCATACACAGAGAGGATGGTAGGTCTCCCAAGTCACACAACCAGAACATGGTGGTATCAGAATTCGTACGCAGGTCTCTCCTGGGCCTGAACCTACACATGCTCGGATTAAGCACAGTTTCATAATCAGCTCTATAGAGCGCTATGGATTTTTAAAAACTTTTTATTAATGTAAAATCCCCATTTCCCAAAGATACTCAGCACACCACATCTTGTATACAGGGGCACCAGGGACAGGACACAGTTAAAGCTGTCACTCCCCTCTGCTCCTATGCCATCGAAATCCCGAGACCCTTCTAGACGACCAAGCAAAAAACGACCTCTTTAGAAAATTATCCTCTCTTAGTTGCCTGCCAAAAAAGAAAAAACAAAAAACAAAAAACACCCCCCAGTTTCTCTTTTTCCACACTTGGGGTTTTTCTTCTTCCTGCCCAGACCCCGCAGAGATTCCAAACTGTCCCAGAGAGTCTCTGTGACTCACAAAACTTGAGGATCAAAGGAAGCAATGAATAACACCCCGCGGGCTTCATCTGTGCCCTACGACTGCCTCGGCCTCTGCCCGGGGCTTTGTGATATGTCTGTGCGCCTTCACAAACACGACTCATTTCTTCTCCCTCTTAATCACCTCGAGGTTAAACGCCGGAGCTCCTGGCCCTCTCGCATTAAGGTGGCATCTCGGACTTGCTGAATTCCACTGCCTGGGACCATAGATCAAAGGCTGAGGCGGCGTGTGTGGGCGCACAAAATCACAGGTTGATTAGGGCTGTACTGACACTGTACAAGCTCTGACCCCAGCTTTTGAAACCTGTTTCCCTGTTTGGTAAAAACAAAAACAAAAACAAAAAACAACAACAAAAAACAGTTCCACCAAGGATGGAAACGAAGAGGTCACTGACGGCAACTGTGTTTCCTTAACTGCCATCAACCCTTTGAGCAGGGGTGCGGAGAGGTGAGCATCTAGCTTCTGGCACCAGGCAGAGGTACGCTTCTGTGTGGGCCAGCTACCGATCTGGGCAGCGCTGGGTAGTTCACGCTGATAATGTCTTAGGTGATTGCAGCCAAAGCAGGTGGCAACGGGTGTCCCCATTACGGATGAGGAAACAAGACTCTATAAACATTTAAGCTTTCCCATTGTGGTGCAGGGAGACTGCAACTAAGGTCTCCATGACTGTATGGGGCCCCATTTCTGCCTTTATGCTGTTACAGGTACAGATGTTCTGGGGCCTGCGGGGTCTTCTTCCTTATGAAAAAAAAAAAAAAACCAAAACAAAAAACAAAAAACCCTGGGGACATGTGGGGAGGAGCCCAGCAAGCTCTCGAAATATACCACAGTCCCAGAAGCGCTGGAAAATTCACAACAAAGGGGAGCAAGAAATTTGTTCTTTCGGATGTACTGCTTAAATGTTGTGAGCTCTGAAACGGGAGCAGAAATGCTAACCTGTATGGTGACTAACATAACATATAAAAAGAAAAGAAAAAAATGTTAACCTCACAAACACGATGGGAGGTTTAAATAAGATACGGAAGTACAAAGCTCTGAACACTTTGCCTCTCACTGGCAATAGTTTCAGTTAGAGGAGGCAGTATTAGGGGTAAGATATGTTGATGACATCAATTAGGTTGTTATTTTCTCAACACAGGCTGTACATTTTCTTAACACTGGGCTGTTCTCTAATATATGGGAGAAAGGGGCCGACAAACCTTGGCTTGTTCTGATCTGTGGCATCTCTGAACCTTCTTCCCTTCAGCCTCAGGCAGGTTCAAGTTCATCCAGAGGCAAAGTGGAAGCATAGGCAGGCTTCCCACGGGGACCTCATCCCTTCCTCTGGCTCCTCCCCTTTGAGCCCCCCGTTTTGCATACCCATGATTCTTTGATTATGTGCTTATAAATAAAGGCATAATTATGTAATCCCCAAGCAATTGCAATTCCAGGGGTAGCAAGGGGGGCAATGCTTTATGAACAGTCTACCCTTCTTTAGACCCCAGATGGCTTTCACCACACTTCGCTCTTGAAGGCCTGCAGGTGTTTTCTGTCTTTTAAAGCCCTATAGATTTGTCACCAAAGACAACATACAAAATAATAAATGCCAGGCCTCAAGGAGGGGAACCGAGGTTCGGAAAGGCAACACGTCTGCTGTGCCCTGCACCTGGCATATAGGAAGTACTCAATCAACAGCAGAATTGGGATTTCTGGTTTGTTCTAAAGGTATAGGGCTATCCCGAGCTGGTCCCATCGTCCTCTTCCTTGGCCGGGTTCTGCTTCTAGAAGGAAATCTCCCAAGCTGTGCTGCAGGGCCCTCTCCACTCGGACTTTCCCTGGCTCCGTGTGCACACAGACTGTGTCTCTACCCCAGGTGATAGACCCCACTGCTGCCCCATACACGAGCGGCCTGTTGCTCAGGTGTGTTCGTGGCTCCTTCTAATTTCACTCATCCTGACTCCTGCTTTTATTCCAGGACGACTTACTCCTCTCTCTGGCTCCTGACCTCTTTGTTCTGGCTTGTCCTGGCCCTCTGGGTGAAGAGAGGGAAGGGTTAGGACAGCGAAAGGCCGGCTTTTTAGAGGCGGTCTGCACTTCCCAGTGATGTCCTGTGGGCTCTGGTCTCTCCTGGGAGCACTCTCCCTAGCTTTTAAAGGTCAATTTTTACCATTCATACTTCCCCTGCTGTGGAACAGTTTGGGGACTCTGATGGTTCATTTTATGTGTCAACTTGACTGAACCACAGCATGCCCAGATAATTTGGCCAAGCGTTATTCTGGATGTTTCTGGAGGAGCTTAACATTTGAATCACTACATTAAGCAGACTGCCCTCCCTCATGTGGGTGGGCCTCATCCAATCAGTTGAAGGGCTTAACAGAACAAAAGGGCTGATCTTCTCCTCAGTAAGAGATTTTCTCCCACCTGACAGCCTTCAAACTGGGATATTTTTTTTTTCCCTTCTGCTTTTGGATTTGAACTGAAACATTTGGCTCTTCCTAGGTCTGGAGCCTTCCAGCCTTTTGAATGGAACTATATCAGCGGCTTTCCTGGGTCTCTAGCTTGCCAACTTACCCTGCAGATCTTGGGACTTGCCCATCTCCATAACTGCATGAGCCAATTATTTATAGTAACACTTTACACATACACACATACACACATACCCTCTTCCTCTATTTCTCCGGAGAACCCTGACCAATGCAGGGACCAAGAACAGTCCACAGATCATACTTTGAGTGGCACTGCCCATACCTGGCCTCCCAAACCCCAGGGCCTAGCACGTTGCCTGTACCTAACAAACATTTGAGCAAAGGAGGAAGGGAAGGGCTGGCATCTAGAACTAAAAAAAAATGGCTTAAAAATTGGCCTAGCAAATCTTAAACTACCAGATACTTAAAAAGTGGCCTCATTATAAACACACACACACACACAAAGTAACTTTATTGTAATATTAAATGCTAGGGAATGAGGGAGAAATAACAAAGAAAGGCACACAAATCAAGTAGACTTGTTAAGAGTCTGGAATTCAGAGTAAGAAAGAACTAAATTTAAATTATGGTTCCACTTACTAATAAACCTAGGCAAAAGACTTAACCTGTGACTCCATGTTTTCATATATAAAATGGGGGATGTGTATGTGTGTATATGTATATTACCTAGCATCAGGCCTAATTAAGGGAGATACATAAATTCTCCATTTTCTCCCAACTTACTCCATGAAACCAGGAAGCAGGACATGTAAAGAAAACCGCAGAAAGGACCCCTCATTTCTGAGCCCCTTTACCTTTGCTTCTCTGTTCCTTTTCCGTCCAGGTTCTGTATTTCATATACACACAGTCTGTCTGCACACGTGTCACACCCCAGTCACGTAATGCTGCCACGTGCTGGCCCGCGGTTCAGCCCACTTCGAGTTTAAAATGTCAAAGGAAAACATTATCCAAAAGCTTAGTCGACAACATCCTCCTCCTCCCTCCAAAATTCTCAACAAACATGAATTTATCAGCAGATTTGCATCTCTGAATCCACTTGAGATGAATGCTCTGAATTAAGAATCAAAACATCTAAGACGGAGAACAAAAAAGGTAAATTGAAAATCAACCTCCGTGCAGCGTGGTGACAGAGATTAGGGACTTGCCATCCAAAACGTTCTAAGTGACGATCTGAACAATTTGCGTGCACCGAACCTCTCTGGCTCTCTCCAGGGGGCTGGTGTCGGGCGCCGTAAAACCCACTGCTTGCACATGGACAGAACAGGACTGCGAGGCTCACTAACGTTGGCACACCAGGACCCAGGTGGGCCTCCCAGGCCCGAAGCCACCCACAGAAGGGACTCCTGCCAGCCCCCTCCAGTGGTGACAGACGTAGATCTCTCCAAACAAGGACACCAAAATCCTGCACCATGCCCAGATTTCAGGAAGTCTGTCCTCCCGCATCATTCTACCCATGAGGAAGACGCTGCATCCTTAACCTTTCTACAGCAAAATCCCCCTACATACAATCTGTCACCAGGGCCTGCAGATTCTTCCTCATGTTTGAAGCACTTGCTTCACTCACTGTTATTTCAAACATCCCATCCCAAACCAAATCTTTTAATCTTATCCTACGACGTGGGTCAGACTTTTTCTGTAAATGCCCAGAAAATAAATATGTTTTACTTTGAAGGCAACACAGTCTCTGATTCAAGTAGTCCACTCTGCCCGTTCAGCACAAAAGGAGTCAGAAAAATGTATAACCCATGGGCATGGCTGTATTCCAATAAAACTTTATTTATAAAAACAAGCAGTGGGCCAGATTTGGCTCATAGGCCCTAGTTTGTGAACCCTTGTCCTAAGAACCCTGGCCTCCAATCTCTCCCTGTTTCTGCCATCCTCACTCACGGATGTCCACAATAATGTTCTTTAGCCCTATTGCTACTGCATTTTGCAGATTTTGACAGTGCACAGAGTAACTCCATCTACTTCAAGGTCATCGATCGAATTCAACAAACACTCGGTCACAGTTCCTAGTGAGTACATGTCCAGTGTGTGGAAGCCCTGTGTGCCATCTCACTTAATTTAGCAAGACTGTAATGAAGCAAGTATTCTCACTATGCCAGCTTGACAATGAGAGCGGAAAACAAAACAAGAAATAAGACACACGAGTTAACTTGTTCAACGTCATCCCAGCAGCAAATGGCAGAGGGAGCATCTTGGCTCCAGATCAATTGCCCCTTTTTGCTCCAAATCAGAATGGGTCCTGATCATCCCCTCTCGAAACAGCTCCAATCTAATTGTGTGTTGTTCCTGCTTTGTTTCCTGGTCCCTTAGGCCAGTGGTTCTCAGTCCTGGCTGCCATTACAACCCCCTGGGTAATTTTTTACAAAATATGGAAGTGCACAGGCCCCATCCCCAAGGACTGAGCTCAGAATCTCTGGAGGTGGGAATCTAGTTAGCATTTTTAGAAGCAGCCACGCTCATGGGGGTCCCCCTGTAGAGTCAAGATGGAGAAACACTGATTCAGGCATTTCCCTCCAACCTCTGTGTAAGACACCATAAACCCCGCTTGCAAGAGCGCCTGCTGACTCCTGCAGGCAAATTTAAGAAACGGCTCACATGCAAAGGAAGTCTTAGCATTGCCACACTTAATTCCAGTTTTGCTCTGACCCTGGGCCCCAGTTTCCCGGCCCGTGTCTCTACTGTATTCTTAGAACCGCTCTATTGTGTAACCCAGGACCTTCCTGATTTCCTAGAAACTAGGCTGCCCAGTGTTTTAGTTACTTCAAGCTTGGGGTTCCACTGGAACTCTTTCCAAAGCAGCTTCTCCCCCCACCTCCCACCCCCCACTCCAGCTGCCAGACCTTCCAGCTTCCCTGAGTCCAGACTCCCCTCTTGGGGTCAACAGATCACTTTGTGCCAAATGAATTCTCCAATTTCTCACCTTCCATACAGGGCTGTGTTCAGTTAAAAAAAAAAAAAAAATTATGAAACGCTTAAACACAATCCTCTCCTTTTTCATTAACATCAAAATTTCACATCCTCCTTTAATACATTTTGAAATCACAAAATAAATATTGCAGCCAGAGTCACTTTAGAAAAATTTAAAGAACTCCATTTCCTCTTAAATGTCTCACTTTCTTTTTTTTTTAAACATTTTGATCGCTGGATGCCTATGGGACAGCTGCATTTGAGATGGCACGAATTCTGGGCAGTTTACAAGCCAGAGTCAGACATGGGCCTCAGCCTGGACATCTTCCTAATTCCAGAACTGTGGAACCAGATCTGCGGTAGGGAGGGAAATGGCAGTAGTAATAGGCCGAGAGGCTGCTCACTTGTTATGGGGTAAACAGGGAACATTTTACCCAAAAATTCCCCAAAGTGATTTTCTGGAAGTTGTCTTGGCAACCAAAGCAAACTTGAGTTCCAGCAAAGACCTTGGAGATCTTCTGGCAAAGACTGAACAACAGTTAAGAAAACTGTTCCCCACAAGCTTCTAAAAAGAATTTGCAACCACAAAGCCACGGAAAGAAGCCTGGCTCTGTTTTGTCATAATAGGCTAGATGCAATTTGACTTCTCTCCTCCATGAAAGTATTTTCCAGAACCTTGTGTCTTAAAGAGCTTAAGTTTAGAAAATGACATTTTTAGGGGCACCTGGGTGGCTCAGTGGGTTAAAGCCTCTGCCTTCGGCTCAGGTCATGATCCCAGGGTCCTGGGATGGGCCGCATCAGGCTCTTTGCTCAGCAGGGAGCCTGCTTCCTCCTCTCTCTCTGCCTGTCTCTCTGCCTACTTGTGATCTCTGTCTGTCAAATAAATAAATAAAATCTTTAATAATAAAAAAAGAAGAAAATGACATTTTTAGCACCAATTTGCTGTACCCATAGCTGGGTTTTTGCTCTAGGTGCTTAAAGTATATCTTAATGAGCAATGATATCAATGTTTTGTCCCTTGAAACTCTAGGTTCAAAACCTCAAAGCTTCAAATGTCTTTTTTTGCCAAATATCCTAAGTTCTGAAAGTTGGAGGCAGCTGGTCTTTGAATTACTAGCCTCACGGCAGAGTACCGAAGTCTTTCCACTTCTCAATCTGGCCAATCCTAGCTCTCTTCAATGTCAAAGGAGTCTTAAGTAGGAGAGAAGGACTTTGTCAGTAGCATTCAAAGCATCACCAAACCAGGCAAAGGATAAGGTATATAGTGCTTTATTATTTTTCTTTTTTATATAATTGCACAATTTGACAGTAGGGTCCAGTTCTTATAGATCACCAGGTGGTTTAGGAAACAACTACTGGACACAGCATGTCCCGGAAAATGTAAGTAGATATTTGCTCCATATCTGAAAAACCAATGAGTGTGTGAGAGCATAATTCACATTCCAAACGTCTCTGATTATCTTCTGTCCCCATTTAACTCACTGAGTTCAATCCCTGTTTGCATGGCCTCAGAGACACCCTGCTTTAGTGGTGGTCTCCAGTGGCTGAGTTTGGAAGACAGTGTTTCCCCTTGCACAGGATCTGGAGTCACACTTCATAGGCAAGCAACAGTTAAACACAATCCCTTTTAATGGGAGCGTCATCAAAGCTACAAGCAAAACTAGCATGATTTTATCCTTTGCAAAGCATGAATTGGCCATCCTCACCAGAGTCATCAACACACTCCCTAACTCAGAACTATTTCAAAATTTCTTTGTTATTTTCTCTTTGGCAGTACACAAGATGAGAGATTCCCTAAGTAGTTTTCCACCGATCTATTTTTTTTTTCCAAATCCTAGCAATAAATGTGTTATTTTATATGAAATATTCATGGCCCTTATAAAACCCTACTAATACGTTCCAAAATCGGCAAATCCTATGTGCTGGGGAGAACCATATTTTATAGTAAAAATTTTCAATGAGGTTTGATTTTTTTTCCAACTAAAATCTTGTTCAAATTAACAGAGCCACATGGGATGACTCTCTAGCAAGGTTTTAAAATTTTTACATTTGTCACACTAAGGATGTTGAAAGCTATCCTTTTCTAAATATGTGAATCCCTACTCACCATAAAACTCAAACTGTCATTTTTGGTAGCCATATTAATTTACCAAAAAGGATTTTTTTTTTTTAAATGGGGAGTGTTGACAGTAATATCCGGCTTGGATAGCAGAGGGATGATTTCCCTGGCAGACAACAGGTGTTTTAAGGATACCAGGCAAATCAGCAAAACCCTGGCCCCATCCATTCCTGCTCCTTGATTCTTCCTGCCCCGTGCTTCTAGGTCATTCTCCCTCAGGAGTGGAACATCCCAGGGCAAGTCAGTTGTATGGAAAAGAATTAGGGAGTCTTGTACAAAGGATCTGAAAGAATGACTGCTTTATATCCTAAGTGTGTCTTTAACGAAAGGACATCCAACATGAATGATGGGGCTTTGCTCTCCTGGGGAGGGAGAGGGGCTTACAGACAGCACACTCTTCACCATTCTCCTCTGTGTTTGCAGGACTGCGCTCTCAGGAATGCCTTGGGTCTATAACAGGGAAACTCCATGTAAAATCGGACTCGAGGTCTCGAGTGCTCTTCATGCCCTATGGCGGGGATGGCACTCGGTCTGCGGCTCTGAAGTGAGGCACATGCCAATTCAGAGCAAAAGCTCTCTTTTGCTGTGTTGCATGGAAGTGAGGATTTACATAAGAGAAACATCCTTGCTCCCATTTCCGGTGTTTCGGGACATCTAGTGTCAATGAGGACTGGCTTGAGCGGCATCGTATTTTTGGGGGCCCTTCCACAAACCCATCTCCTCTACAGGCAACTGGTTTTGAGACAAAGTCACTGCCCTCCGCACAAACCCTCACCCAGCTGCCTGCGGATATCACGTTGTGTGCAAGGCACAGTGGACCAGGGGAACCCAGCTCTGGCCTGCGGTGCTCCTGGTGCAGTTCTATCTGGTTCTATCTGGTAACACACTAGAAGAAGGGGCTGGAGGGCAGGCCAGCAGAGAGGGTGACGAAAGACCAGCAGGGCTCTTGGTTGACACAGGTTAACGTGAGCAACGGCCACGGAGCCCATGAGCATGAGCAGCTGCCACATGGAATATTCTAACACATTTCAGAAAGCAGAGGAAGCGAGGATTTTTGTGACTGCGGCTGAGCCCCTCAATCACATTCCTTTCCTGAAAACTGCCACAACCCCTAAACCATCATCCTCAGCTCAATTGGAAATTAAAAACAAGAGCAAACAAGCAAAAGCCTGCCTGAACGTCCCCATGCCTATGAATGACTCCCTCCCTTTCCTTGATCTTCCTTTCCCTTCTCCCAGTCTCCAAACCCCTTCTATCAGTTTGACTTACTTATATTCTAATTCTCATGAATATCTATAGGGAAACAAAGGAACAAAAAAAAAAGAAGAAAAAAAAAAGGAAAACCCACATCATTTCACCCCACCCCACCTTTTTTTTTTTTTTTTTCAGTAATTCCTGGCAAATCCAAACCATCCCGCAGGAGGAAATCAGAAATGAAGTATAAGGTTTTATCAGGATAGCCTGGGGGGTGGGAGGGAGAGACAATTTTATCAGAAGCTCAGCTTGACAGAAATAACACTTTATCAGGACAGGCACTTGGCAAAGATAAGACATTACCAAGATCGAGATAGATGTTTGGGTAAAATATGGTGCTAATACCTATTAAGCAAAACCTGCCATCTCTACTTTTGATGGGTTGTTATTTATCTCCAAGTCCTACTCCTGGGAGGATGGAGACTTTTTATAAGGCGTTTCCAACAGGAGCAGAAACGCAGGGAGAATAAAATCAAGGCCCCTCAACTCAGCCCTGAAACAAAGGCAGGCAAGGCCTCAGCGAGGGGACAGGGAGCTGGGCTCGGGTATGGGCCAGTGCTAACAGACACAGAGGCCCCAGGAGATGCCTCTATGGGAGCCTACAAGACCAGACCCCAATTCCGAAAAATGAGTCCTTTGAAGGACCCAGCAGAGGCTTTACTAAGGGGAATGACCTCAGAGGCCGTGTCAGGATAAAGACTTTCTGGAATTGCTCTGAACGCCCCTATACTTTATGACCCCATCTTCGGCCCTGAGGGTATTATTTCCAAATCCCCTCCAGAAGCAGACTCTGCTCTAAGTTCCTGGGCAACATGACAGCAACGGGAACGGGTATTAAGGGTTTGTGCTGTTTCCTTTGCAGGCCTTGTCACCTGGTGAGTTACCATGGACTCACCCATTACCTGAGACATCCCTCCTCGGAACCCTTCTCCCATCTGCCCAGGGTGACTCAGCCATTCCATTCTTTTTCATGTCACTGGATTGCCTGCAACCTGTGACAACAGCGACCTGAGGTAATGGCTCTCATTACATCTGTGATACCTGTTTCTGGAACCTGCCTCATGCTGTGACCACCCGTTCCCTCAACATCTGTTCTGGGCAGACACCGTGCTGGTGAAGGCGGAGGCCACGCGGACTCCCCTTTGCCCCCCGAGCACCTCCCTGCCACAAACCTCCCTGCTCCCCGTCTTAGCAAAGGGCATCGCTGTTGTTCCCAGTGCATGGGTGCACGCGCGTGTGTGCGTGCGTACACACACACACACACACACACACAGGGAGGGCTCATTCTTGAACTTCTCTCACATTCCACAAACACCACATTAGCAATGTATCTGAACGTGGGCTCTACCTTGAAAGTACGCCTCGATACAAACTTCTGCTTCACCAGATTCCCAGAGTCCCAGATTCCCACCTTTCCTGACCTCGACTCATACAAAGGCCACCTGCCCGGGCACCCCACTGCAACCTACTTGCCACTCAGAAGCCAGATGACGTGTAAAAATGATTCTCAGGTCCCATCACTACCTCGCTCAAATGGCTCCTCTTATAAGCTTCCGAGCAGACTTAAAACCCAAATCCCCTACAGTGGGTTACAAAACTCTTAACAGCCATCTTTCTGACAGTGACATACTCCTCCGCTCCCTCGTGTCCGCCATACTGGTCTTCTAGACGCTTCTCGAACATACCAAGCGTTCTCCGACCTTGGGGCCACTCCACTTGCCCTTGGTTTTGACCCTCTTAATTAGGAAATCTGCTGAAATACCACTCCTCAGAGGAAACTTCCGCCCAGCTCTCTCTCTGATCCCTCCCCCTGGTAATTCTTCCCCACTGCGCACAGCACAGAGCTCCCCCACAGATAAATTTGTTTTTCTTTCTTGTTTGCCTGTCTCCAGCCCTAGAATACAAGGTCAACATTGGAGAGGTCTTGGTGGATCCCGTCTTATCCACCGTTATACATCCAGAGCCTAGAACTGAGCACATGGTAGGACACCCAAGAGATGTCTGAAATGACAAAATCAACGAAGACAGCAGTGACTAGAACAGTCCTATGACGGGAACTGGTTTTCGAAAGAGAACAGTGATTACAACTCCCTCCTGACCACCCACTTGACTCAAGTGGGTCGTCCACATGATCTTACTTAAGTGCCCATTCTACGGGGCAGGCTTTATTGACCCCACTTTAAGGGGAAAGAGGTGGGTTCACTGTGCTTCAGTAACCTGTCGAGAGCCCAAGAAGGCTACTAGACATCCCGGAGGGCAAGCACATACACACGGAAGAAAAGGAGAAGCAGAAAGGGGAAAGTTTCTGATATCCTGAGCTAGATCTCCTGGGTACCCTATCTCAGGGCCACCCTGTGTCCTTTGAAAAGGATGCTGTTGGTTGCCTGAGCATGAGTGCGATGGCAGGGAGGCCATTATATCTAGCGCTGTAAATGATCCCGCCACAGGAAAGAGAGATGGATCTATTCTGCCTTCTGTAGCCTATAAAACAGAAAGGCAGTGGGGGTAGGGGAAAGACGCACACACGTTAATACAAGGGGTCAGGAAGACTCAGCTGCCAGACTCTGGCCAGACAGGAGGAGGGAAGAATGCGGGAAATCAGAACCTTTGTGTGCAATCACCGCAGTATTCAGAGGCTGGGGGAGGCAGCAGCATCCGGGGGTGGACTGGAAATGGTTAACTCACAGTTTCTCTCCTGATGAGTAGCTTCAGCTGCTCATCAATAGAATCTCCAGCTGATAATTATTAAGTGAAACTTGGGGTTTGCATTTGCATATGTAAAGCACACTTCCCTCCGAAGCCACAATGGGAGGGAGAATGCACTTCCTGATTGTGCTGTACTGGGAGGTTTGGGTGGGGTGGGGCTCCCGCCTGCTTTGCATGTGCTTCTCTACACTAATCAAGCCAGATATTCAGCAGAAATAAACCCCACATCCCAAAATACGCCATTTGTCAAAATCCAGAGCTCAAATAAGAGACCTCTTTTCTCCGGATCCGAGAAGGATGCAGTCTACCACAAAACATGTCTATAAGGAATGTTGATTACCCAGCCGGGCGCTCATGGGCTCCCACACACACACCTGGGCTGTTTTACGGGATGGAATGGTTATTAGTTTCTCCAAAAAGCGAGGCTTCTATCTTCCTCATGCATTCCTGACACTTTTCAATCTTTGCACCTGTCGACGAAGCAGCTTCGGCCGCAAAGACGCAAGAAGTAAAGGCAAATGGCATCAAATTCCAGGTCTCTGACAGCTTATCTCTGCTATGACATTTGTCTTGGCTTGCGGAGGAGGACAGAAGTTACTGAACACGGCTCTCCTCCCAGAGGAAAGGATGCCATACGGAGAAAAGCCATCGGTCCCAGGAGCATAGTGAGGACACTGTCCTTAGCGTGGCTTGAAAAATCAGGGACTTCAAAATACCAATGCCATTTCTAGGCGCCACGACTTGATTGTAATAAGGATGCCGCTGGGGCTGTCTAAATTTATAGGGTGTCTAAAATTACACCCATGACATTCTAAAGGCAGAAATAGATAACAGGATAAAAAAAAGTATAAATGATCAACTCTGGGTCTCTTCATCCTTGGTTAATTAAGCCTGTGACCCTCTTAGCACTTCGGTACCCCCATCTGTAAAATGGGTGTAAAGATTCTGTAGGAACGCTCTTACCCAGCATCATCGGGGTATGTACCTACTATGAACATTCACTCATTTGACCATCTTTTTTTTTTTTTTTTTTAATAGATTTTACTTATTGAGAGAGAGAAAGCATGAGCAGGGGAAGAGGTAGAAGGAGAAGCAGACTCCCTGAGAGTCGGACATGGGGCTAGATCCGGGACCCTGGGATCATGACCTGAGCCGAAGGCGGACGCTTAACAGACTGAGCCACCCAGGTGACCCACATTTTGACCATCTTTTGATAGAGGACTAAGAACATGCCCACTGTCTGAAAAGGCACCAAACCTTTGTTGCTTAAATCATAGAGCAATTGTCAAAGGCTTCCAACTGGGATAGTTCAACCGGGGTATCTTTAAAATACAGGGGGAACTTAAAAGACATTTGTGAAGTCACTGGAGCACAGAATTCCTTTCATATTTTTATCTTTTCTCCTGTTGTCTTAGTGGTCTTGCTTCTATCTGACAGCGGCCTTTACGGCAATTTCAAATCCCTGACGTCATGGTTCCAAGATATACAACTTACAAGTCGTCTATAGACACACGTCCTCCTGCCCTCATATTTCACTGCCTTCTGTAATTCAACTGTATCATTTAATTATATGATAAAGATACACCATAACAGACTGGGACACAGACTACAATGATTTTTGCTAAACACAATATCCAACTGGCGGAAGCAAATGCCAAACAGTTCTGGAAAGCAGGTGGAGAGCCAGGAGACCGAGCCTGCAGCCGGCAACAAACAGGACTCATCCAGAGGGAATGGAGGCACGCTTGGATTACTGGGTGTGTTCTTCAGTGGAGGTGCATGAAGAAATCTCCCACTGAGCTCTTGCCTTGGGGTACCTGCTGGGAAAAATGAGAGATTTCCCAGGAGGCACTTTGCTTCCCAGGTCAGGCAGGAGATAAGGGCTTGGTTCAAGCTCTTCTTACTATTTATCTTACAGGGGGTCAATGTCACTGTTCCTCTTAACTATGGGGGCAGGCTTTGAAATAACCATGAGGTGCTTCTGGTAAAAAAAAAATACATATTATCTCCGTTATACTGATAGAGCCCTGTGAGACTGAGGTCCAAGCAGAGGGGATCTTTGGTCATGATCCCTTGGTCTTTCATGGGAACCGATGCAGGCGGAGAAGCGACTGGCCGTTCCGCTCTCCGGGACCCAAGTGAGGTCCAGAGGTTCACAGGCCCGTGCCTGGAAATGTCAGGAGCAGGACCAGAAAAGCTGGTTCGCCTTCCCTGAAACTGCTTCTCGTTGCTGCTTCCTGTCACCTTTACACCTTTGGGAAGTAGCAACAGCATTTAATGGAATGAAAAGGTGCACCAAAAGCAATCTTTACTTGCAATAAAGAAAGGTCGCAAGAGAGTCGACTTGGAGCATCTATGCCATCCCCTCAGTCGACCTTGTCCTTCCACATGAAACATTTCAGCAGACCTTGAGTCCGGAAGCCTCAGGCTGCTTCCAAGATCTTCAAAGGCCTGCATGGTTATAGCAGAAGTGAGAAAAGTCTCCCCTTGCAGCAACTGAGCTAGAACAGAAAAGGGTTATCAGCTGTGCTGACCTTGGGCAAGTAATTTAACACCCCTAAGCCTCAAATGACAGGGAACAAACTTTTCTGTCCACCTTCCATGGCCAGTTCGAAAAAATGCCTACGGGAAAGGCCTAGGTGAGCAGGGACTCTGATGGTGTTCTTAAGGGGAGACACATAGGACCTCGCTGTGATTACTAGTACTGTGATTAGACATTGCTCACTTGTGTTATTTAATTTAGCAGTAAAAGCAGCCCTCTGGTAGAGTGCAGTATTCGTGTCCTTGTATTCTGAGGAGAAGACAGAACTGAAGACATAACATGCGTCCCCAGAGCTCTCGAAAGCCCCCTGAGTTATTTTCACCTGGAACAAGAAATGGTCACCCTTCTTCCTTGATACTAATCATGTTCGTTCCAGGAACAGACAGCAGAAATACACAGGGCCAGGGTGCACCTGGGTGACCACCGTCTGCTAGCGGCGGCCTACAGAGACCTTTCTGCCTGCTCTGGTGTAAAACCCATGCTGTGCGCCCTCCAATGGGAGCTGGGCCACCGTCCCCAAGCCCCCATCACCCCTACATTCAGTGACTGCAGCACAACTCTATTTCCCGTAATGCTGCACTCTGCCGGGAGTTGGAGCCCTCAGGCGCTGTCATCTAGTTCCCTCCAAAGGAAACACACACATCTGAAGCAAGTTATAACTCCAATTTCTGAACCAAAAACATATGTACTGGGGTCAACGTCTGGCAACGTGAATAAATGCAAAAGGTCAAGCTGATGTCCGCTGTGGTTTGTATTTTAATTCACAGGGCCACGTGCTTGTAGGGCTGCAGTCTGCGGCCAAGGAGCAGATGGGGTCACGCAGGGCAGGAGACACTGCGTGTCACTACGGCCGGGCTTTTGTAGAAGGCGTCGGCATACAAATGACAGGAGCGCTGCCGTTGTCAACCCTTGTCTGTCTGGAGCGGTGACTTCCTCCTGTCTACAATCTCATTTGAACAAGAGCCAGAAAGTTACTCACTCATTTCACACATTTATAAAGCATCTGCACTAGGATAGCCCCTCTCCAGGCCCTTTCCCTTGAGGAACTCAGAGCCCAGCGGGAAAGAGAAGTAAAGCTGAACTATAGAGAGGATGCTTACCTCTGCAAAGAGAGGAAGTGGCAGGATCAAGGGCAGTGTGCTAAAAGGTGGTGCATACAGAAGCAACTTCCAGCTCTTAAACATCGAGGGAAAACTTACAGGAGGCATCGCACCCATGCTGAAAGCTGAAGGACGGGCCACCGAGAAGCTGGAGCAAGAGGAGACGTGCTCAAGCAGAGGAAACAGAATACGGCAAAGCTGAGAACCGCAGTTCCCAAACTGTGTGCCAAGATACCCCCAGGGTGCCCCAGTAAACCCACAGGGACACCCCAGGATATTTTAAAATTTCTGGAGAAGCCAAGCAATCCTCAGTATCTGCTGGGCAATGCCTGAAATGCTGGCTCAAGGTAGTTCGCCGTTTCAACATCTGACTGTACCACATTCCAGAGTTTTGGCAAAGATGGGTTTTCAGAATTTGCTACGATCAAAAGCACTGAATGCACGGAAAGCAATGTGCAGTGGGTAGCCAGTCTGCTTCCCAGGTTTGAGAAGCTACGCGTCCCATAAATAACTGCTTATTTAATAGTGAAATCTCCCTTCCCTTTCAGTGTGTCCTTTTTTCACACAGCTACTCGATTGTTAGGACATGACTAACCAACTGAACAGCTCAGTATTTCATTCGGCCTGTAGGCAAGGTGATGCCGAGGGCCCCAGAAAATGAGAAAACGTGGGAACCTGTGGTTGAGAGATCGAAAGGACCGAAGCTTATAATGGACAGAAACGATTTTCATATGACTAAGGCACTGACGGCAAGGGGTGGGGGGCGGGGAAGGAAGATGCTGGAAATGCAGATGGGGCAGATCGCAGAGGGCCTTGGAGGCACGTGCTAGAACCTGGCCTTCATTCTGACGCCAGTGGGATCCATCAGAGATTCAAACATCCCTGTTGCACAGTACATAATACCACCTGAGTTTTTGTGGACTCTCCCCAGTTCTCAGAACACCTGTACTTCACAGCTCATCACGTGGGTACCACACAGTTGCGTCCACGCTGAGGAGTAAGGTCTGCTGAGGGCCAGACCAGTTCCAAGGAAAGCCATCATTAAAGTCTCTGCAGACTGGGGTTTGCAATTTCACTTAATCGACTGAACCCAAGTAAAATCGCACTGTAAAATGTAAAATGCTTTTACACACAGAAGTTTCTGTTACCTAGTATTTCTATGTGGGTTTCATATTCTATAATTAGTCAACCTACAGGGAACCTAAGTTCTCTCTGAACCTCTCACAGGGCAGGCTATGAATATCCCCTTCTCAGCGTCATTCTTCACTGGTGCCAAAACTCCCGCTTGCTTATTCCTCTAATCCCTAAAACAACTTTTGGATTCAAAGAGAAAGAGCTATCGGGTGAACCCTGACCCGGTTCACCTGTTCACCCGAAGCATCTGATACATTCAGCATGCCGACACAATGTGCGCTGTCATTTCTCTAAAGCCTCAGCTAAGATTTTAAAGAATGCCGACTATGTCTATGTGCACGTGTGGTATATTTTTGCAACACGCCAAAGAATATTGTAAACCAATTTACTAAAGCATTTCACATGAAGATCCTTCCCCTTTAAAATGTCACGCTTCGGAAAAATTCCTTCCCAGGCAGAGAAACACTTGTGTCAACCCGGAGCTAAATGGGCCCCATCAACCCAACTTCCCTCGCAGTTTCAAAAGTCAGAAAACAGCAGGGTATTAAGTAATTAAAAATCACCCTATCCTTTGGGTCTCAGAGAGAAGAACAATAAAGAAGAGAGATTTGTAAAGGCCGTCCTAGAATGAGCACACAGCAGAGGAAACAAGACCCCACTGGCATCTCAGACACACTCTCTTATGCAAGACAGAAAATGGTCAGGGGGTCAGGGACTTTGGCCAATTCCAAGATCTTCCCCAGGAAAACCTACTTGCTCTGAAAATGGCAGCAAGGACTGCTATCCTGTATTTATGAACCCATCCACCTCACTGTACAGGGTCCCTAAAACAAGACACTGTACACTGTCCTGGTCTCTCGTGGCACCTGCCCCTTCCCCCTCTCTAGGGAAAAGGAGCCTACATTGTACTGCGCACCTGTGTGAAGGACCTGCACATGCTTAGCCTGGACCCACTTCTGGGTTCTTTCCCCGGCGGTCCGCCTACAGAGAGCCTGTGCCACAGGTCCCTACGGGGAGAACCTAATGATTACTTTGCTGCTAAGACTGTCGAATTTGGGTGAGGAAGTAAGTCGGCCTGGCTTAGACACATTCATTCTCCAAACGGTTTTAACAAAAAATGGTATTCTGATCTCCCTGTGCTTGGTCCCATGCCTCTCCTTCTGGTCTCATCTCAGACATGGAAGAGGGGGGTATTACTTCTTGATCCCTAAAACCTTAAGGACAGAAATAAACCTAAGAACCAAATCAGTTAATGGACAGGTAGATCTGATAAACCCACAAATCGTTTACATTTCACAAATAAGACATAGAGCACCTATTATGGGCAAGACCACATGCTAGGTGCTGGGAACACACCATGAAGAAAGCAAATATGATCTCTATTTGGGTCCGAGTTCTAGTTCACCAGGAAGCCAACTGGCAGCCCAATTAATTATTTCGTTGTAAATAGTACTAAATGATTAGTCATTAGTGCATTGTGATTAGTATTAAGTGCTGTGAGGGGCTGTACCAAGATTCCCTGGTCTTGGCAACTGCCGCCACTGGATGGGC
Source organism: Meles meles (assembly GCF_922984935.1). Taxonomy (NCBI): domain Eukaryota; kingdom Metazoa; phylum Chordata; class Mammalia; order Carnivora; family Mustelidae; genus Meles; species Meles meles. Next base: position 13,536,901 of record NC_060072.1, on the reverse strand, counting down.
AAGCCTGAACCCAGGAGCCACACTCAACACTGCCACACCCCCACCACTGCCAAGCCACACCCTCACTAACCAGCCACACCCCCATCACTGCCAAGCCACACCCTCACTAACCAGCCACACCCCCATCACTGCCAAGCCACACCCTCACTAATCAGCCACACCTCCACCACTGCCAAGCCACACCCTCACTAACCAGCCACACCCCCACCATTGCCAAGCCACACCCTCACTAACCAGCCCCACGTCCGTCACTGCCAAGCCACACCCTCACTAACCAGCCACACCCCCGTCACTGCCAAGCCACACCCTCACTAACCAGCCACACCCCCACCACTGCCAAGCCACACCCTCGCTAGCCAGCCACCAGGTCCCAGCTGTTTCACCTCCTTGGGCACCTCTCCAGCCAATCCCATTCTCTCCATCCCTCCCAAAAACCTTACATGCCAGATTCCCGGCTGGGTTTTCTCCCCTGTGGCTTCAGCAGCCTTCCAACTGATCCACTTGGATCCATTTTTTTTTTTTTTAAATACTTTCAGTTGTGGTCAAACATCACACAGAAGGCATCACGTTCGCCATCTCTAAGTGTACTCACTGTTCAGTGGCCGTAAGTCCATCCAGACTGTTGTGCAGTCACCATGCTACTCTTCGCTTCTTGCAAAACCACAACTCTGTCCCCACACACAAGTCCCCCCATTCTCACTACTTTTCTGTCTCTATGAGCGTGGCTCCTCTAGGGACCTCATATGACAGAATCAGACAAATTTTGTCTCTTTATGACTGGCTTATTTCACTTGGCAGAATGCACTCAACTTACATGGCTCTTATTCCCATTCTATCTAAGGCACCTAGCATACCTACCACCATTGTAAGGTCTCAAAGAATGGTCATTTCCTTACTCATTTAACAAACTCACACAACAGTAGAACCCGACTTGGATTGGTGCAGGAAAGTCACGCCTGACATGGTGAGATGTGATCCAAGAACTGAAAAATGAGACCAAACCAGGCAAAAATGGGAGTAGAATACCACCCAAACCAGAAGGAAAAGAAGCAGAAGCTGTTGTGTGAGAAAGAGGTTGGTGCACTTGGGAAACTGGACACACACACACCCTAAAACAAGACAGAGGCCAGTGTGCGTGCACACTGTGTGTGTGGACAAAGTGAGGGGCTCCAGGCATTGGGCTGCCTGATGCTACAGGACCCAAAGGCCTTGGCAAACATTCCCTCTGAAGACCTCTGATCCTAAGAAGTTCCAGAATCAACAGGACCATACTTGGAGGGACTTAACAGCAAAGTCTCTAAATAAGTCTCCAAGACCACCCCCTCCCCACCCCACTCCACACACACAAGGATCGTACGTAGGGCAACGACTCTGATGTCTTATATACATTATCTCCATTCATCCTCCTAACACCTTCCTGAAGTGTATATTCTCCTGGATTTAGAGAGAACTGAGCTGGTGAATTCAGGCTGCGAAAGGGCTAGAGTTTGGACAAAGATCTGTCTCAAACATCCAGGAGATTTTCATCAAACCATGGGCTCTTAGGAAGCCTGGAGTCTTGGGGTTTTGTTTTGTTTTTTAATGCTTATGTAAATTCTTACTCCAAAAGACCGTTTTATGTTTTTATGTATTATAGACAGCAGCAGTAGAAGTTGTAGGGTGATACTTTGGTAACAAAGGATATTTTTGCATAAAACATCAAAAAGTGGCTCATAAAGATTTCACTGCTCACTGTACTTGTTGAGAAACTCAGGTCGCAGCTCTGAGGTTCCCCAAAAGATCCTGGAAAGGAAACCAGAGGTGCAAGAACCAGCCACTTATAGGCGGGAGAATCCTTGGAGAGAGGCCACTGCTCATATGTAGTTCTTTGCATATAAGAGAGTATGTCCAGTGGGTAAAATGTGCACATCATATAGTTGTAGATCAAAGGCAAGAAAACAATTGCTAAGTATCTAAAAGTGGTTTACAAAGACAGTGAAGGAAAAGGGAGAATAGTATAAAATGTACTAGACAAGTAAAAAGCCAAAATATGTATCAAAGACCAGAACTGTATAATAAAATTAAAAAGCTAAAGTCTACGATATACAACATGAATATTAGAAAGCTATTTTATGAATTCCCATGGAGACTGTAAGATCTCTGAACAAGGGTTGGAAAACTTTTCATAGGAAGGTCGAGACTAAATATTTTAGGCTTTCTGAGCCATAAGTCCCTGTTGTAACAACTCAACAGAGCCCTTGTGGCTCGGAAGTGGCCTCAGACAGTACATAAAGTTGTGTTCCAGTAAGAATTCATTCACAGAAACATAGAGTGAGCCAGATTTGACCTGCAGGCCACCCCATGCCAACCCCTGTCCCCGAAGGACAGGTGTTCTCGCCTATCCTTCAGAGTAGTAACACAGAGCTTGGGTATCACGCAACGAGAGAGATTAAAATTAGATGTTCCCCAGAGTCTTATTTAATTTTTCACAAAACTCTACTTCCGTGAATCAAATGTCATTTATCCTCATTTTTCCAAAAAGGGAACTGAGGATCGGAGACCTGAAACAATGTTTGCACAGGGCGGAGCCAGGGCCAGGGGCCAGGCGTGCAGGGCTCCTAGTGTCCAGGTGCTTGCACCGGACCCTGTGGCTAACTGCTTATGGGTTCGGGAACAACCCGACTGGGAAGAGGACTGGAGAAGATACGGAAATGAACCTCAAGATGTGACCACACGGTGGGATCCAATCTGCAGTCTTTCAGGGACAAAGACAGAAACTCACTTATACCGGCCCGACTGGAAAACGAGTTTACCAGAGACACATGGGAACTGTGTAGGAACAGAGTACTCCGAGTCTTGGGGGAACTGGAAACCTGTCAGAAATCAAGGCAGTTAGCAATCCGCATCTCTCTGCATCTCTCATCAGAAGCCTCAGGGTATCTCATCTGTGCTCTCCTCCGGGAGTGCGCACGGTTCCCCTGCTCCCCCGGCTGATGGCCGCTGCCGGCTCACAGGTGCCCACCATCACAGATGCACCTGCCAGAGTGGAACCCCACCCCGACGCCAGCCCCTCCTGTTCCAGACCCACACCTAATGCTCTGAGTCTGTCTGTCCGAATTCTGGGGATGGAGCGTCCAAGTGGGTCACCAGCCAGTACAGGGGTGAACCAGGAGTGGTTCACAACCTCGTTCACTTCTTCCAACCAGCCGTGGCTGGGCATGGAGCAGTCCTGCAGTCCCAAACACACGTGGGATGCCAGAGCCATAGGTGGAAGCCAGCGGTCGGAGAGACAGGCAGAGCCCTCGACTCGCCTCACGCCACAGCAAGGATGCCTGGGACCTGCGATCGGAGAGGATCAGCACCCAAACCGGGGCGGAGCCCAGAGCCAGGCTGGAATCAAAAATTTACTTCAAAGGAAGAAGGACGTGTTTACTCAGCTCAGGAAGAATCCACAGGACTTGGACAGAGGCCAAATGAGAGCGATAAAAATAATCCTATAGATGAGAAACCCAATATGCAAAACTCCAAAAACACAAAGGGGGCGGCTGTTCATATTTTACGTAAAGGGATAATTTATTAAACAATTGTGGGAAGCTGCTTTTTATCTCCACGAAGGGCGGCATTGAGGGGGCAATGAGAATGGAAATTAGGGCCTCCTGTTTGATTCAGAGACGCCGGCAGGAGATTCTAAGAGGAGTTGCTAGTCAGAGCAAGGACTGTCTGAACGTACACAAAAAACGCAGCACAGACGATCCTGCGGATGTGTGCACAAGGCCTCGGGGAGGAGGGACAGCAGGCATTCCACGGAATTTGCCGCTTGACAGGAGATTTCAGTGTGGAGACCCCGACCAGGCAAGCTCATTTCCTTTGATTTCTTGGTCTGAACAGTCCGTTAAGTGAAAACTCCTGCTCAAGTTCTGTTTTTAGCACCAGCCCCAGAACTGGCTCATTCTCCTTTCTGCTTCTCGAGCTGACCCAGATCTCTCCGCGTTTCTGAATGATTTGCTGAGATCTGAGGAGAGCGTGGTCATCCTGTGATGTGGCCTCGAAGCCCAGAGCGGAGTGCACCACGAGACCGAACCCTTCCAATCACGACCAGGACGAGGCCCGCCCGAGACGGCTCTGCCTCGTGATACCGAGACACTGTAGTGGGAAGAGAGGGGACATGCCCATTGATCCCTTTTGCTTGATGTTGCTCTAATAAAAGAACTGACCACTGGGGGAATAGTATCAATGCTTCAGGGCAGTGATTCTTAAAAGCAGAATTCTCTGTAGAGCTTTGTAAAACAGATATATATATATGTTATCTGTATTTGCCAGGCCCCTGCCACAAAACTGCATTTGAGCAGAGATGGTTGGAATCTGAGAATCGGCCTTCTACAGAACCTTCCAGATGGTTCCATCATAGAGTCACGGCCTTCAGAACCTCGGATCTAGGGCACGAAACACTTAAGGAAGGATACATAGGCTGCTGGGCAGAGAGAAAAAGCAGAGGAGTAAAGGATCTCCGTGCACCAGTGAGCTGGGTTCAGGAGTTGCTTGTCGAGCAACTCAGCAGGGGGTCTGAATAAATATAAAGAGAGATATTCAAGGGGTGACTCAACAGAGGCTGAATGTAGAGCCGTGCCCCCCCCACCGGGAGATGTTGGAAGAAGAGGCTCATGGCTGCAACCGCTGGGAGGAAGGTCTGAAAAGACTCAGAGTTTGTTCGAAACTAAGATTCGAACAGGGAGAGGGGCCTCAGAAATGGCTTTCCAGGCAACCGTTCAGATCAAAGGTGACAAGATTCTAAGGGTTCTACCGGGCACTTAACCCAACTGCTCTTCTCCCATGTTTCTTTCTTATGCATCAGAATACACGCCCAAATACCTGCAGCGTGTTTCAAAAGTAAGCCCCGTCCCCAAATACCTTTCAAATGAACCCCAGCGACAGGTCCTACTTAACCTACAACCGAGCACGCCACCTCTGTCCAGAACACAATTTCTCCAGATCTCCTCATAGCTCAGGGAGGTTTAGGCCCGAATGCCACCAGCTCTGAGACACCTGCCTTGACCACCCCATCTCAAACAGCTGCCTGTCTTCCCATTTTGCTTCAAAGCGCTTACCGCTGCTTGATCTTTCTTTTAAGATCTATCTCCCCCAATTAAGACAGGAGCTTCCTGAGATCAAGCAATCTGTTTTGCTGATGTTCTTATCTCCAGGGTCTACAACAGTGCCTGATACAAGGTACGTAGCCAAATATTCAATGAATGGACAATGGATGGATGAACTGACCTATGTGCCAGCCGCTTTGCTGGTGTACAGGGTGGAAAGGGGGTCAGACTGTGTCCCCACCCCCACCCAAATTTGTACGTCAAAGTACTAAGCCCTAGCTCCTCAGAAGGTGACCTTATTTGAAAATAGGATAGCTGTGGATGTAATTAGTTACATCATTAGGTCATACAGGAGAAGAGAAGGCCCCTGATCCAATATGACTGGTGTCCTTATCCAATGAGAAATTTGAAAATACACAAGGAGAACACCACATAAAGACTGGGGTCAGGCTGCCAAAAGCCAAGAGGGAAAATGGCCCTGCCAACACCCTGATGTTGCTCTTCTGGCCTCCTGAAACCTTAAGGAATTCTGCTGTTTAAGCCAACTGTGGTGTGCTCTTTTCTTACAGCAGCCCTAGTGAACTAATATACGGAGACCCCAAAATCCGGAAATTACATTCCACTCTAAAGCTATTCATTGTCCCCATTTGGGCCACCCAAAACAATGTGCTGCAGGCCACGCACCCACTTTCAGAAACTGGGATTTCCATGGAGCTCTGAACCCTGAAAAAGGATGGTGAAGGCCTGGAGTATGGTGAGCGAGACGACTACTCTAGGGAAACAGGTGAATTCACAAGTTCGGGTATGTTTAGAACAAAGTAAATCCGCAGTGTCTTACTTGCACCCTTCTAACCCCAGAACTGAGGGTGAGGCCACCGGAGACCTTTAATAAACACGGGTTGATCCGGTTCTACAGTAACTACTGGCTGACGGGAGTCCTACCCCACCCATAGCCAGCCTTCGGCGGGGGGCGGGGGGCAATGAAAAAAATCTGAACAGTTGTGCGATCCTCCTAGCTCCCAATGAACAGACTCCTGGCTTTTGGAAAGGGCAAAGCCCACCCATGAGTGTGAAAGATACAGATTCTTCCTGTGTCTAGCGAAGAGAATCCTGACTTTCAGATGTCTCATTGAGACATTACCCAGAAGGCAAGTCATTATTTCAACTCAGATGTCTTCTCAGAATACCCTCTTGTCAACTGCTTTCAAAAAAAGACTGAAAAGATGATGTTGTTGGAAATGTCATCTGCCTGTTACGCAGAAGTGAAATCAAAGTGCTCTTTGTGTTAAATGTGACTATCATTGCACTTGAAATCCAGAGCATAAATGTTACTAATACCCTGTGCAGTCACCCCCCCCGCCCCAGTTAGATCAGCTGGCAGAGGCTGCAAAGACAGATTCGGATTTCTTCATTTTGCCTCTTATTTTTTTCTTGTTAATTTAAAAATATCCCAGTGTTTTAATTGCCCTCAGTTTAATGTACTATACCTTACCTGTCAGTTGCAACACACTTCGTTATTTATTTTGCTGGAAAAGCACTTAAAAGTCAAATTGCATAATTTGGACTTGTACATCTTTAAGGTAGATTTATATCTGAACTTGTCAAACAGCATTGCTATTTGGTGGTGTTGTGCTGAATACTAAATTTTAGCGAGTTGTCAACCCCTAAACACACGCATAAACTAGCAGGAAGGAGTCATTAGTCATAAGCTATGAAAAGAGGAGTCGAAAAGTCCATTCAAATGTGTAGCTGTTTGGAGCAAAGGGTCCGGAGCATACAGCTCTGCAGTATGTTACACGTGTAGCCAACTTTCAGCCTGGGACTGAAACTTTCTATGCTTCGTCTTCTTCCTGTCAAATAGGAATACTAATAATACCTACACCTCAAAGGAATGTGGTAGAGATTAGATCAGACTACATGAAGTTCTCAGGACGCCACCTGGCATACAGAAGGACAATTTAAGCACGTGCTAGAATATGGATTTCCACGACTGGAGCAGTCTCTGGGCTAAGGAGAGGGGCAGAGAAAGACGAGAGAGGTACATGATACAGTCACACCACACAGAGGCCATGAGCCGGGTGCAGAGCAGATCGGGGGCTCTCTGGGTAGGAATGGAGGAAAGTAACCAGTAAAAATGACCGGCATGTGGCACACAGGCATTTCTAGGGCCATGCCACAGTGATGCGATCCATGACCATGCTGGGAAAAGGACACCGCATCCCCGACATATTCAAATCAGAAATCAGGTTGATAATTTTTATTGATCATTTTTGTTCACATCGCAGTTGTGTTGGAAATATATAAATGAGTTGAGCTTTTACTTGAGTTCTTTAAAGCTACTTCTACACAGAGGTTGTACCAAGTTGCACATGTAAATATTTTATTATTATTTTTGAGAAAGAGAGAGAGAGAGCACAAGCAGGGGGGAGCGGCAGAGGGAGAGAGAATCTTTTTTTTAAGTGGGGGGAGAGAGAATCTTAAGCAGGCTTCGTGCTGAGCATGGCGCTGACTCGGGCCTCGATCTCATGGCTCTGAGGTCATGACTGGAGCCAAAATCAAGAGTAGGATACTTAACTGAGTGAGCCACCCAGGTGCCCCGCACATACAAATAATATTACAATGAAAATTATTTACGTCCATATCGGTGGGGCTGTGCGAACAGTATTCCTTGGGAAAGGGATGGTGAGATACTGAAGATGAAGAAACTCCACCCCAAGAGATATACGGACCAGACTGGCCCTGGCTCCTCTCCCCGCTCCCACGCTTTGCCCTCATCCTTTAGCAAAGCACCTGTGCTATTCCAGACCACCCGGCCTCCACCGTCTCCCCACAGGGGCCAGCCCCACTCCCATCTCGAGTCCCCTTTAACCCGTCCATGGGGAGCGGGCGGTTCCCACAGGCAGAAGTTAGCTCATCCTCAACGCGTTCTGCCGCTGCCCTTCACGCCAGCTTCCCACTTGAGCAATTATCTCTTTGTGCAAAATCCTCTCTGGTCGCATCCGTGTTCGCAGGAAACAGTAGGCTGCTTCAAACCAGAGACCGTGTGTCTTTGAATCGCGGGATCCCCAGCCACGCACGCACAGTCTGGCGGACAGAAGAAGCTCGCAGAAAACACGTCGGTGAGAATGTCACCTACCGTGGGCCAGGCACTCTGCTGCGTGCCGGCTACCGGGTCAGTCGAGCCCAGAGGGAAACCGGAGACGCATGGTTTGATTTCCCTGGGACGCAGGAGGCCAGTCAGAAAGCCCAAAGGGACACCGGCAGCAGGAAGCAGAGCTTCAAGTTCAATGCCAGGTCTCCTGGCTCCAGCCCACTGTGTCCGAGTGCCCGTGACCACAGTGACGGAAGTAACAACAGGTAACGCGTGATGACCTCCTCTGTAACAACACTGTGCGAGGCTCTCTGCATTTTTAGTTTATTTTGGCCTCACAACACTGTAAGACCTATTCATTATTCATTATTTCCAGAGGACAGGACACTGGGGAACAGAGTGGTCAGGCAAGGTAGCAAAGTCACACAGCTCCTAAATGGTGAGTATGCTATTTGAACCAGCTGTGATGCCTGCCTCTCTTCCCAGCAGGTGGACTGTACCCACTGGGACAGCAGCAGGGCCCCGCCCTGCAGTCCTCGAGGAAATGCCCAAACATGGGTCCAGAAGTACCAGAACAGAACCAAGCGTTCACTACAGGTGAAGCCCCCCTCCCCCCAGAGTCTAGGAAGTGCCAGCCACCTCCGCGTCCCTAGCAGTGGTGGTTAACAGCTGGTGACGGCAGCAAGAACGCTCTGGGCTGAAGGCTGTCCCCTCGGCACGGAGGCCAGGAGGGCGGGGAGGCGCAGAGAGCAAACCATTCCGAGCTAGCATAACAGTTTTATGGTGAGCAGCTCTTTAATAAGACGCGAAGCAAGATTTAGTGCTGAGGACACTGGCCCTCAAGTCAGCAGCGTCAGAAATCACCGCAGGCAGGGCCACCCTGGGAATGTGGAATGTGTTTGGGGAAGGGGTGCTCTATGGCACCTCTCCCCAGAATTCCTGCTCTCTGGCATCTGATCCCTTCTCCACCTGAGCTCCCCGCCATGGAAGCGGTGACGACAAATTCACAGGAACACGGCAACCATGAAGCAATCACCGAGGCCAACGAGGGAGCAAAGACCGACAGACGGGCCCCGGGCTCCCCCTGTGTTACAATATCCTTCCCATCGCTGCCACCCACGGGGCGTGACCCTCCCTCAAGAAACAAGACTGATACAGGAGAAAGGGCCACGGAGGACCCTCAAGAAGCTTTCTCTGTGAAGACTCATCGGGTGTTCCACTCATTTCCTGAGGGGCGCTGCCTGTGAGCAAGGGGGTGGCCCCTTTGGGGACAGGTAATGGCTAAACAGAACCCCCGGAGGAACCGGGAAATCTCTGGACCTAGCTCACTGGGTACATAATGCTAGTTATCAGATCCTCGTTAGTACACCCAGGGATGGAGAAAATAGGCTGCCCAGTGCACTAAGCGCAGTGAAGCAGCAGAAACCTCCTTGTGCGACACTGTCCTCTCTTCCCTGCGACTTCTGCTCACCCAGGGTGCCGCTCCGACCGCGCCTATCCTCCCACAGCAACGTTCTTCCCATTCTTCCCCCAACCCTGCCACGTTCTTCCCATTCTTCCCCCAACCCTGCTGGATGATAGCCTTCTGAGCCCTCACATCACCTCTGTTTCGAGGACTCCCAGGTGCCTGGGGCAGAACCCCCATACACTGCCAAGCTCCTACCAGCAGAGATTGCCCTCAGGATAGTCAATACATAGACAATCCAAACCCTGCCCAAAAAGGTGCACAGGGGGTGGGGTGCGCGCGCACCGGGCTCAGGAAAGCACAGGGGGGCGGCTATAAAAGAAGGGTAAAAGCAGCCTGATGGGGGTAGGGGGGAGCCGAAACCTTTGGAGTAAGGGAGGGGCTGAGCACAGGAGAGGGGGCATCAACATGCAAAATAAACCAGAAGCCATTCTGCTGAAACTGAATGCAGGTCTTCCCTGAGGCATCTGTTAAAAGCATGTGGAAATCCCTGAAAATATGAATCCAGTAACCCATGCTACCTTCAAAACTGCATCCCTAATACCCAAATGATGGAATCCAAGCACGCCCTGCTGGGGCATCTAGGGGAACAGCAGGGTTTTCGATTTGGCATTATTAAGGCAAAGTCACGAAGCATTTTTTGAAGCAAGTATAGGAATAATGACATCAGACTCAGCTGTGAGGTTTGTTCAAAAGCACCTTTCTGGGCCACAGCCCTAGTCGGACCGAACCAGAACCCCCTAGGCATGGGTCTCAGCGATGTGCATGTTTAACCAACCCCCCCACGTGGTTTTTATTCCCACTCAAGACTGAGAAGGCAGCTGTATAAAGTTGTGGAGCTGGGCTCGGATTCTGGCTCTGAGGCCTCGGACAGCTTCGGGAGACGTCTTTCATCGGAACAACGTCGCTGCCAAGGGGACTGACTGGGGGTCTGGTCCTCACGTGCCCACGACACGGCAGGGGACGTCAATAAAGCAAGTAGCACACTCGCCGCATTGTCGCAGACCCTCAATCTTCTGGGCTGTGGGATGATCCCAGCAGGACCCCACCTGGTTGTGGGGGAATCACGCAAGAGGGAGACAGTCGTGGGGGGCAATTGGCGGAGGGCCTGGCACAGGTTAAGTGCTCTAAAGATGCTGTACTCTTCTAGAAGGGCACCTATCAACCCACCTGTCCAGGCGGAGTGCATATAAATTTACCGCGTGTAAAAACAAACACAGAAAAACGTGGCAAACTGCTCTGCTCCTGGGTCCAGAGGTACCCCTGAAACTTTAGCTCCACAAGAGCTCAGGTGAACAGCAAGGAGCTTGGTCTACAGCCGACCCTGTGGACTCTCATCAACTAGAGCTCAGGCCCAGCCCTGCTGGCGTCCCCTCTTCTCCTAGAACATCCGATCTGTCACCAGGCCCCATAAACATCCAGTACATCTACACACTCCTCCGCACCTCACTCGGGCCACCCTGGCCTGGACCAGCCCCACCTCCGTCCTGGGGATAGCAGCCTCCTTTCTGGTCCCCCCACAATAAAATTCCTTCTGGCCAATGCTCTGCACACAGCAGGCCCCTGCTCAGAGCCCACTGATGTCACTTGCCAGATGGAGCAAATAAAAATGCCCGTCCAAGCTAAACAATTATCCAGGGTTTATCCACAATTCAAATGCAACTGGCCATCTTATACTTTGTCTGGCAACAGGATACCAGCGGCTTCCTATTACGTTTGAAGTAGAAACCAATCTCCTTTCTACCATCTGTGAGCCCCGCACCATCAGCACCGGCCTATGTCTGTTCCGATCTCTTCCTCCTTATTGTCGCTGGAGCACATCAGACTTGTCCAGCCTCAAGACAGCCACGTCGGTCCCTCCCTCCATCTGGACACTCTTCCCTAGGATCCCTGTTGGCCCATCCCCTCACACCATTTGGGCCTTTGCTCCAAGACAGCGTCTTGTATGAGGTCCTGTAAGAGGTCGCGTCAGACCCCCGTCTCCATTCTCAGGCTCCATCTCCTTCCCTTGCTCATTTTTTCTTTCTAACATTTATTGCCGCCTGACAGAATTTCTTTCTTCCCCATTGCCCTTACTGGAAAGTTCTAGGAGGTCATGAGGATACCCCCCGAGCTGAGAACAACAGGTGGCACGTAGTCGGGGGGAAAATAAACATTTGTTGAATGAATGGGTGTTCAAGGAGATGTCCCATTCTGCTCTGCTCAAGGGAGCCACACGGGAAGCTTTGCCAGTTCCAAACGCCCCAGCAGGTGTTGAAGGCTCACTTACAGCCTGTCCTGGGAAAGTGTGGTGGGAGGGGGAGGAGGGGGGCACGTGGGGCCACTGGGGAGGTGGGAGGTAGGAAGCAGATCTGTTTGTCAGGTGGGCCCCATGCCAACACGGGTGCTGCCCACCTGAGAAGCAAAAATACCCCGATACTAATTCTCGTCCTAATCTCTCTTGAACAAGCCCGCACTCAGCCCCTCTCCCGATGGTACTCAAACGTCACGCCCACAGATGCTCCTTCTCTCCCCCAAGATTCAGCGCAACCACAGGCAGACAGGGTTACTGTCCTTATTTTACTGGGGAGGAAATCAAGGCTGGGAATGGCGGTGGAACTTGCCCAAGATAACACTGCTGATAAGGAGCCAAGTCAGGATTCTAATGCAGCTGAAATGGAGCAAGCCAAGGGTAGAGACTGCAGCGAGACCCCATGGGATGCAGTCCTAGCCCCCATGCCCTCTCCACCACAATGCACTGCCCATCTATCTGGCAGAGATACAAAGAGTACAAAGAGATCATGGACTAGCCCTCGCTTGCTGAGAACACTGCCTGGCCCGTAGGAAGCAGTATCCAAGTGTCCATTTCACCAGGCTCACACGTCAAGAGTCTAAATCCCCTTGCATGTTGCATAGACTTTTTTTTTTTTTTTGAGATTTTATTTATTTGACAGACAAAGCACAAGTAAGCAGAGCAGCAGGCAGAGGGAGAGGGAGAAGCAGGTTCCCCGCTGAGCAGAGAGCCAGATGCAGGGCTCAAGGGATCTGAGCTGAAGGCAGACGCTTAACCGACTGAGCCACCCAGGCGCCCTGCATGTTGCGTAGCTTTGAAACCAGACCTCTGGCTCCAAAAGCTGCGCTCCCTTTCCAGCCTCCTTCCCCAGCCCCATCACCGTTCCCTCTGGACCTTGCTCTCAGCGGCAAGTTGATTGAAAGTGGCCTTGCTGGTCATGAAGCTTCCCATGCCGATGAGCTGGGCCCTCTGGGATTTGTCTGCCACTTCCCTTCTGATTGCTGTGGGCACACTAACTGGCCCCGTTCCACCTCCCTAATTCTTCAAGCCCTCCCCCACCCCAACCTTCTGCAATGATCCCCACCCCCATACTGGCCCTAGCTTTTGCAAGGTTTTATGACTTTCAGGAGCACATATCCAAATGTAAAAACACTACATTAAGCACCAAGCCCTGGTTTAGAGCTACATGCCAGTAAATTAAAAATTATAGTTCCCACAGTAACCATCTCTCTTCCTACCATGCCCATATTTAGAACTGTGTGTTACTGTACAGGCTGACAAATTTACTGCCTTTAATATGTGTGTGTGTGTGTGTGTGTGTGTGTCTGGCTAAGTTATGAGGAATGCAAAAATTCCATCGCAGAACTTTTCTGACTTTGGGGAGGCTGAATTCTCAGCCGGACTTGTGCACAGGGATCTCCCCCTGCTTGTGGCGCACCTCTCCCTGCAGGAATAAACACAGAGCAGACCCTGGTGAATGCTCCTGGAGCCAAGCTCCATCCTGTTCTGTGCGCCCAGGAAGAGGAGGCCCCAGGCTAGCACGACTCCCGGTGCTCCTGCCATGCTGGGAAACGGGGGCTGACTGCAATCCCTGCTGGATTTGGTTTGGCAAGTATCACGACGGATAAAAGCAGAGAGAGATGAGAAGGGGGAGAGGGACAGGCATGAAGCAGAGGGTGGGTGGAGAGATTTAGGGAGACAAAAGGGAAATGGGGAAGGGAATACACAGGGGAGTCCAAAAAGGAGAAAAGATCAAAGAAAGAGGAAAAGGAGTGGAGCCACATCCCCAGGATTGGAGAAGGGCATGAGATAATGTAAAAAAAAAAAAAAAAAAAAAAATTAAATGGAGAGGAAAATGGTATGAATAAATCATCTTTTAAATACATATACTGTGCATCTTTCACAATGCATGTTGAAGAACTTTCAGCCAGAAACTGGAGATGACACGAAGAAATGGAAGAACATTCCATGCTCCTGTACTGGAAGAACAAATACTGTTCAGACGTCCACACTACCCAAAGCAATCTACACATCAATGCAGTCCCTATCAAAATACCAACTGCATTTTTCACAGAACTAGAACAATCCTAAAATTTGTACAGAGCCACAAAGACCCCCAAATACCCAAAGCAAATGGAAAAAAAATAAAGGGAAGCTGGTGGCATCACGATTCCGACTTTAAATTATATTACAAAGCTGTAGCCACCAAAACAGTACAGTAATGACACCAGAATAGACACATGATGAATGGAACAGAACAGAAAACCCAGAGATAAACCCACAATTATGTGGTCCATTAATCTTCCACAAAACAGGAAAGCATATGCAATGGTGGCATGGGGATGTCACCATCCCCAGGCACAGAAGCTGTGGCGCTGTTGGCCCATAGGGGGCGCCAGCGGGGCAGGCTGCACAACTTCCAGGCATCTGTGGAGTGGCTCTCAGCCATGCAGCCCTGGAAGGTGGTCTGGACACTCTCAGCAGCTGAGCTCTGCTGAGTCCTCCTCCTGGTGATCCACCATAGTTCCTGAAAGAAGGTCCCCACCCGTGGCCCCAGTGAGCCCCGAAGAGTCCAAACCCTGGGAGCACTCCAAGCGAACCAAGAGTTTAGATCATGCATTCTTTTCTAGAAAGAACAGAGCCCTTTTACATGCCACCAGACTCTCCTGCACCAACCTGAATGCCAAGAAACCAGATCCCTTTACACACCCTTGTCCAAATGCTGTGATTAAGTCTATAGCTGGTACCATCCAGACCGCAGAGAATCAAGAACAGTCACAGACCACTGCACTTCCTTTACTGATTAACTGTCCCGAATTCCTTTAAAAATCTTTGGGCCAGGCAGAAACCCTGGAGTTGGCTTTTGGACAAGAGTCCGGCAGCCTCCTGAATAAAGCTCATATTCCTTTCTTAAAAAAAAAAAAAAAAAGATCTCCAATGGGAAAGGAACAGTGTCTTCACCAAATGGTGATGGGAAAACTGGGCGGCTACACTCAAAAGAAGGAAACTGGACCATGTTTTTACACCATACATAAAAATAAATTCCAAATGGATTAAAGACTTAAACGTGGGACCAGAAACCATAAAAATCCTGTAAGAGAACATAGGCAGTAACTTCTTCAACATCAGACATAGCAGCTTTTTCTAGATAGGTCCCCTGAGGCAAGAGGAACAAAAGCAAAAACAAACTACTGGAACTACATCAAATAAAAAGCTGTACGGAGAAAGAGATCATCGACCAAACTAAAAGGTCACCTATGGAATGAGAGAAGGTATTTGCAAATAACACATATGATAAAGGGTTAGTATCCAATATATGTAAAGAACTTACAAAACTCAACACCCCCCAAAAATCCAATTAAAAAAATGGGCAAAAGATATAAACAGACATTTCCCCAAAGACAACCACCAGATGGCCAACAGATACAAGAAAAGATGCTGAACATCACTCATTAAGGAAATGCAAATCAAAACTACAATGAGAAAAATCCCCTCACACCTGTCAGAATGGCTAAAATCAACAACACAAACAACAAGTGTTGGTGAGAAAGTGGAGAAAACGGAACCTTTTTCTTGCACTGTTGGTGGGAAGGCAAACTGGTGCAGTCACTCTGGAAAACAGTATGGAAGCTTCTTAGAAAGTTAAAAATAAGGGGCGCCTGGGTGGCTCAGTGGGTTAAGCCTCTGCCTTCGGCTCAGGTCATGATCTCAGGGTCCTGGGATCAAGCCCCGCATCGGGCTCTCTGCTCAGTGGGGAGCCTGTTTATCTCTCTCTCTCTGCCTGCCTCTCTGCCTACTTGTGACCTATCACTCTGTCAAATAAATAAATAAATAAAAAGAAAGTTAAAAATAGAACCACCCTATAATCCAGCAATTGCACTACTGGGTATCTCCCCAAAGAACGCAAAAACACTAATTCAAAGGGATACATGCACCCGTATGTTTATAGCAGCATTACTTACAGTATGGAAGCAGTTCAAGCATCCATCGATTGATAAATAGATAAAAGGAGTTGTGTCGCCTATACACAATGGAATACTATTCAGCCATAAAGCAGAATGAAATCTTGCCATTTGCAATGACATGGATGGGACTAGAGAGTATGATGCTAAGTAAGCAAAGTCAGTCAGAGAAAGGCAAATACCACATGATGTCATTCATATATGGAACTTCAGAAACGAAACAAGCAAAACGGGAAAAAGAGAGATCAAGAAGCAGACTCTTAACTATAGAGAAAAAAACGATGGTTCCCAGAGCAGAGGAGGGTGGGGGATGGGTGAAACATGTGACGGGGACAAAGGACTGTCCTTGTCATGATGAGCACTGGATGCTGTATGGAACTGTTGAATTGCTATACCATACACCTGAAACTAATGTAATACTGGATGTTAACTGAAATTAAAATAAAAACTTTAAAAAAATAACTTTCACCCATGGAGGTTGAATGTTAGTCCCTCATTTCCCCATGTTCTAGAAACTTCCATGGGTCACCTCGCCACAGTGTGAGGAGCAGAGTCAGGCAGGCTGGACGCAAACACTGGCTTCACCATGTAATAGCTGTGTGGCTTTCAGTGAGTTGGCAGATCTTTCCAGATGTGGTTTCCTCACCTGTGAGTTGGTGAGGTGCTATCTCGCTGGTGGTCCTGAGTAGAACGAGTAGGTGATATACAAATGTAAGGACTATTAAGATTTCTAGTGAGCACAGTCATTACCCAGACCTCCTGACAACCCCAGCTGTAGGGACCTGCACCCCCAGTTAATGCTTGAAGACGCTGGCACCCGAGCTCCCGCACACACTCACGAGGAGGCAGAATTCTAACATGCTCCATGCTCCTTTTTCTGAAGACCAAGGGGAAGAGAGAGGGAGAAAGGACAGCAGGGAAAAGAGGAAGATGAGGAGCGAGAGAAGCACTCCTTCCCCCTCAGATCACAGGGCACGGGGGTGAGAAGGCAAAGAGACCAGAGAGAAGAGAGGGGAATAAAGGGAAAGGAAAAACATCCTGGAACCTTCCTGACAAAGACAACCAAGTTCAAGGTCATTTTTTGGACCATCTCCATCTGGCTTCGTGGGGTCCTCTAGCCAGCAAGACCAGCACCAGGAGGGAGGTCCCACAAGGCGACCTCCTGCAGTCCTGTCTGGTCTCTTGTTCCCCACAGCATCCGGCCATCCAGGACTCTCCTGGACTCTGCCGGTCCCACGAAGCCACAGCCACTGCACAGGACAGAGCTCAGGGGGCCCCTGCTTGGAACTCCTTCCACAGTCACAGACCCTGGGTCTAGGGCATGGCCCTGGCCGTTGCTAGACTCATCCTTCGGCTAGAGAGCAGAGCAACTGTGCTCCGGACGATTCTGAAGGGAAACACAGAAACCCCACAAAGGCTCTGTGGGCTTGCTCGCCACAGCCCAGCCGCAGACCGTCAGCAGGGCTGGAGGCACCGCCACAGCCCCAACACCTGAGTCCAGCTGGCACTGGGAGGGAGGGAATGAGAAACAGATCTGTCATGACCCTACCACCACAAGCCACGCACATGACACTGATCACAGAGAGAACTGGCGCGGCTAAGCATTGGATGGGGCGGTCCTGGTGGACTTATTTCCCACCAGCAAATACTGACCGCACAGCAAGAAAGCTCGTGTGCCCCAAGGTGGAATAGGGCTCTTCACGGCCAGGAGGAGGCCAGTCAGTAAAGCCAGCGAAACACGGGCCTCTTTGCTCATAGCCACACATCTCCACACGGACTCGGACATACAAACTGCCCAAGCCCCGTTAATCTCTCCTAAGTTTCCCAGCATGTCTGGTCCATCATGGTGGTCTTCTAACAAGCGCTTGCAAAGGCCACGGTTACCCCTACCCTCTGTGCCAGTTCCTTCAGTGGTTCGGACATGCCGACAACGGGAGACCCTGCAGGAACCAGGAAGAGCGATGGCCTGGGAAGGTGAACCCACTCTTCTCTAGAGAACCCTAAGGACTCCCAGGGGATCAGGTCTCTTGACCACTCTGCACCCCTAGTGTTCCCCCTCTTCAAAATGAACAGAGTTATGGTATCTGTACTATACTTTAAAAGAACTGAAATCCCTTGTATTTCAATAATTTATTCCTGAAAGTAAAACGTTCTGTTCCCCCAAAAAAAGCTAACATGGAACCAATTTCCCACAATTTTACATGGGAAACGTTATAATTAAAATTATAAATTAAAATTATAATTAAAACTTCTAATGCGCTGCATGTTAACCCAACTCCCTCCTCCCACTCAATTGCCTAAAATGAAACAAAGACATCATAAACATAAAATACCTGTATAGAAGTGACACGTTCTCTCGTTAGGATGTGAAATACTTAAAAACGTTGCTTCCTGATCAGAAAACTACTCATGCAGGTGTCAGCTAACAGCTGTGGTGCGTACAGCAGAATGACCTTCTTTCATACCAGCAACATCCCAGATCCACAGCCCCATCTTGTTGAGGCCTGGGGGCTTTTAAAAGCTCCCAAAGATGGGGCGCCCGGGTGGCTCAGTGGGTTAAAGCCTCTGCCTTCGGCTCAGGCCATGATCCCAGGGTTCTGGGATCGAGCCCCGCATTGGGCTCTCTGCTCAGCAGGGAGCCTGCTTCCCTTCCTCTCTCTCTGCCTGCCTACCTGTGATCTCTGTCTGTCAAATAAACAAATAAAATCTTAAAAAAAAAAAAAAAGCTCCCAAAGATACAGATGTAGTGGAAAGAAGGGCCATCTGTACCCCAATGTTCATAGCAGTAATGGCCACAGTCACCAAACTGTGGAAGGAACCAAGATGCCCTTCAACAGGTGAATGGATAAGGAAGATGTGGTCCATATACACTACGGAGTATTATGCCTCCCTCTATCAGAAAGGATAAACACCCAACTTTTGTATCAACATGGACGGGACTGGAGGAGATTATGCTGAGTGAAGTAAGTCAAGCAGAGAGAGTAAATTATCACATGCTTTCGCTTATTTGTGGAGCATAAGGAATAACATGGAGGACATGGGGAGATGGAGAGGAGAAGGGAGTTGGGGTAAATCCGAGGGGGAGATGAATCATGAGAGACCGTGGACTCTGAAAAACAATCTGAGGGTTTTGGAGGGGCAGGTAGTGGGGGACTGGGTGAGCCTGGTGGTGGGTATTAAGGAGGCCACGTATTGCATGGAGTACTGGGTGTTGTGCATAAACAATGAATTCTGGAACACTGAAAAGAAATTTAAAAAAAAGGCTCTATAGAGAATTCCGATTGTCTGCCTATTGCATCTGCTCTATAACTTAATGCTTATCACAACACATTATTTTGTTAAAAGTATTAGATGGGTTTTTGCAATGTAAATATGTTTTCCTATGTAAATGTCACCCCAAAAGTGTAATGTGGAGATATGTACATTCTATGAAATTTAAGTATTAGAAAAAAAACAAGAGGTTATCTACAATCACCGAAAGATGGAAAGCCACCCATGTTCACCTACAGATGAAGGGATAAACAAAATGCACCACACGTACATACAGTGGGATGCCATTCAGGTTTAGAAGGGAAATTCAGACCCATATTACAACACAGAGGAACCTTAAAGATATTCTGCCAAGCAAAATAAGCCAGTCACAAGAGGGCAAATGTTGCATGATTCCACATATATGAAGGACTTAGAATAGCAACATTCATAGATACAAAGTAGAAAAGAAGCTGCCAGGAGGGGGGGCACAGAGCAGGGGGTACTACTGGTTAACAAGCACAGAGATTCTATTTAACATGATAAAGCACTATTGGAAATGGGTAGTTGTGATAGTTACCCAACATTACTAATGTACTTAATGCCATGGAAGTATACGCTAAGAAGTAAAGTGGTAAGTTTCATGTTTATTTCACTGTAATTAAACAAACAAGTTGCAGTCTACTAGGAGCTCAACCCAGAAGCCTGAAAGAGGGGGTGGATCTAGTGAATCTGAGAATGGGGTTTTCTTGGTGACACAGTGACTTGTTAAATGGCAGGTGGAATTTTAGAAAAGAGCTCTCATTGCTGGGGTGTTTTCAAGAAATGTGGACAGGCTAAAGCATTTTAGAGATTTTCTTCACCTTTCCATAAACAGACTGTTAATCTAGAGAGATTACCCATTCTCTATAATGGCATCCTAGGGGTGAATCCCTAAGCAGTCTCGTCTCCAGCCACTATCTGGAAAGACTTCTATCTGCCTGACACTGGCTACTACAACAGCAATGGTCCCTGTAACATTGCCATGCCTGCCTTTTGTGATCTCTCCTGTAAGATGGTTGCCAGAGCATCCAAAAGGACAGAGGACAGAGACATCATGGATATTTTTAAGGTTGCTTGAATCACTTGGTTCACACTGACTAATGAATGTAGGGAAGTTACAGTGGGAAGCTAACCCTTGTTCAACTCAGACTTTCTGGCCCCTATTATTACCTACAAAAAAATAAAGTGGGATTAGGGAGTACCCCCCCCCCAACCCTGCCAGGATTTCTTCCAACTATACAAGTTTGCACTTAACCTTATCACATAAATGCCTAGTTGCCGTCTTTGCACGGCTGGCACTGACTTTGGGACTATCATTACACAGTAAGAGACACAGGTTAAATACTTACTGGCATCTTCTGTGGGTGGGTGGATCCACACTATCTCCCCAAACCCGTTACTTCAGTCACCTCAATTATGAATCCTTTGTGCTATCCTGTTCAGCAAACATCCCCTCATCGCATAAAGTAGTGCCAGGCAGCTGGAGTGACTTTCTCAAGAACCAACTGCTGCCTGAGGCAGGAAAGAAAGGGACCATACATCCTACCAATTTTTAAGAATTTCTTTTAACATTTCCTTATGAAATTTTCAAGCACACCGTAAAGGTGAAAGAATTTTACAGTGAACCTGAATATCCCCACGTCTACATTCTGCATTAATAACGTACCATGCTTAATCACATCTACCCATCTATCCATCAACTCATCTTTTTTTGAAAAATGCATTTCAAAACTGTAAATTGGTCATGAGGAAATTATTCCCTAGGCACGACAGTATGGATAGCATTAACTAAGGTTCAATAGTGTATGTTTGCCTATTTATTTATTGAGGAAAGAGGTACCTTATTTTAAGATTTTATTTATTTATTTGACAGAGCAAGATCACAAGTAGGCAGAGAGGCAGGTGGGGGGGAAGCAGGATCTCCACTAAGCAGAGAGCCCGAAGTGTGTCTCGATCCTAGGACCCCGGGATCATGACCTGAGCCGAAGGCAGAGAGGCTTAACCTACTGAGCCACCCAGGTGCCTCCCAAAGGACCCTTATTATAATGAAGTGCACAGCATGAGTTCTGACAACTGCACTTATCTGTAAAACCCAAACCCCTTGCAAGACACAGAACATTCTGGAGGGATGATGCAATTTGCTCAAACCCCCTCCCAGTCAACCTCTGCCTACACTCCCCGCAAACGATCATTTTTCTGATTTACTCCCATTATAAATAGGTACATCCATTTGGAATCATGAGTATATATGCTTTTGGCTTCTTTCACAGCGTAACCTGTGATTCGTTCAATGTTGTTGTGCATACGAGCTGTCAGCTTCATTCTATTGTTCAATGACAGGTCACTCTATTAAATACATTACAATTTTTGTGCTTATTATCCATTTTCTTACTGACGAACACCTGGTTTTCTCAGCTTTGGCAAGGGCCACAACTGAAACTGAAGGGTCCGAGGGCAGATGTTTGTTTAGCTTTAGAAGAAATTAATTTAGAAGAAATTACGTTAGAAGAAAATTACATCCCTTTTCAAAGTGGATGAACCAGGTGATGCTTCCACGAGTAATGCAGGAGAATTACCTTGTGCCACATCCTTGCCAACCTCTGATGTTGTCTTTTTAATTTTAGCCATTCTCGTGGGCTTGTGACAGTATCTCGTGATTTTTTTCCCACCTTTCTGCGGGATCCTCAAACAGGTTTTGGAATTCCATTTTGATTCACTTTTAGTGTTGTGCTGTTTGGGGGGTGTTTTTTGTTGTTTTTTGTTTGTTTGTTTTTAGCGTATTTCTTTGTATGGCTTTTTTTAATGGTTGCTCTAAATATTCTGTTGTACCTGCATGATTTAGCGAAGTCTCCTGAGGACAACACACAGTGAAGTATGGAAACCTTACCTCTGTTGGAATCCATGTACCCACTCCCATTTACAACAGGATTGCCTTCATATTTTCCTCTACATACACTGGGAGCCACAAGAGACATTTTTTCTAAGCTCCTTTACCCCTACTAACCCCTGTCCAATTCCCAGATGCCCACTGTGAAACTGAGGTTCCACCATGCACACCGAACCCTGGGAGACTGGAAAAGCAGGACATCAGGAGAGGAGGCAGCTGTCCTACTGCTTCTACTCTTTTCTGTCAAGCCTCAGCAAGGGACATTCGTTTCTTTCCAAGGCATCTGAAGTTCGATCCTGGGATCCGGTCCTGACTGTCACGAATATCAAGAAAACATGGCACCTTGACGCCTGACCCGGATCCCAGCACACAGGGTGTGGTCTTCAAGGGGCAGTGGTCTCAGCGGCTGCTTAATCACAGTCTCCCTGGTGGTCTGCTTCTGTGTGGTGTGGAGAACTGGTGCTCACGGCTTGGCTTAGAGCCTGTGCCTGCAGCTTCTCCAGGAATTCTGTGCCCAATAATGGCCACAGACCCTTTTCTGTTTAAACTCGTGTATTCTTGTCTATAACTGAACTCTAATAGGTAGAGTCCCATGGCTAATTACTGACAGAGCTGGGATCAAAACCCTGATCTCTGTCCTTTCTTCTAGAGTGTGCCGCCAGAGTCTCTCTCTGGCGCTGTGTTCTTCAAAGAAGAAAGAGTTGAAAGTCCGTATTCTATTTTGAGAACATGCCCTGGGAACAAAATGTTTGTATTGCTTTCCCATCGCCTCCTCTGCCCACCTTCCCACGCAGGCAGCCACCTCCACCTGGGCCGGCCAGACCTCTGCTCGGGAACCAGAGGCCATGGGCACTTTCCCGGCCACCCAACTGTGCCAGTGAGGACTGTGTTCTTCTGCTGTGGAACAGCTACTCACTACTGGAGCTCAATCAATCAGGACGTTTGTTTCTTGAAGGATGAAATTCACTCCAGGAAGCAGAGAGAGGTGTAGTCGGCGATGGCCTCTCACATTCACCTGCACGTGGACAAAGTCCAGACCTGGAGCCCAAAGATCTAGAAATTTCAGCTCAGCCACATCTCCACACGGCGTTAATCAAACCGTTTCGAGCTGCCACTGCTCCAACACAGTGGGCTTCCTTGCTGTGATCAACATGCATTTGGTCTCTGTCCCTAGTTCCTGGCACACAGTTCCAAAAATCCCTTGGACTTTCTTATCATCCCAGAGTGTCCTGTGTTTGCTAATGAGATAGCCAGTGGCCAGAGACCATAGGTGGCTTCAGGATGGGTCCTGGTCACCAGAAAGAACAAGGCACAATTACATGGTTAGCATTATGAGCCCCAGTCCATGCCCAATCTCCAGGAAAGGAAGAGGGGCTGGAGACTGAATGAAGCCCCAATGGTCAATGATTTCATCAATCATACCAATGTAAGGAAGCCTCCCAAAAAATCCCTCAGGGACAGGGTTCTGACACCTTCTGGGTTGATGAACACACTCAGGTCCTGGGAAGGCAGCATGCCAGGGAAGGGCGCACGCAAAACCTCCGCCCCCTCTGTACCTTGCCTTATGCATCGCTTCCATTTGGGCTCTTCCAAAATAAAATAGCTAAGTAAAGCATTCTCCTGAGGTCCAGAGTGGGCTGTGGGAACCTCGGAATTTATAGCTGGTCGGTCAAAAGTATAGATAGCAACCTGGGTCTTATGACTAGAGTATGAAGTAGGAACCATCTTATGGGGTAAAGCCCTTAAGCTGTGGGACCTGTACTAACTCTGGAAAGTTAGTGTCAAAATGAAATTGTAGGATATCCAGTCGTTATCTGCAGAAGGACAACTGTTGGGGTTGGGGGGAACAAAACAAACAAACCTCCAAGCATCTGGGGTCAGAAGTGTTGTAGAAAAGTGTTGTAGAAGTTCTGACTTCCTATTCCCAAATAAGACAAACACATTCCTGCCACAGGATCTTTGCACTTGTAATTCCCTTTGGGTCAAATCTTTATCCTTTTGATATCTGTATGGTGTATACCTTCACCTCGCTCTAGCATCTACTCAAAAAGGCCTCCCTAACGCCCAGCATACCCCGACTTACCTTTCTTACAGGACCTCAGTAATTTAATCCTGCAGATCTACTTCTTGACCACTCCCCTGGAAAACTTTCCACTTTAGGATCCCCAGTACCTATAACGGTGGGTAGCACATAGTAAGAGCTCAATAAATGGTTGGAGAACGAATGAATGCCTGTTTGTATGTTTAATGGGGACCAAAGGTCCTCATCTCTAAAACAGGTCACAGGGCTGATCTTGGACACCCGTCATAAATACTAACAGACCAGTTATGTGAAAAGCTGTGAATGTGAAAACACGTGCCTAGGCTGTGGTGCTCATTTTTTTAAAAAGAACATT
This sequence comes from Meles meles, assembly GCF_922984935.1. Lineage (NCBI taxonomy): Eukaryota > Metazoa > Chordata > Mammalia > Carnivora > Mustelidae > Meles > Meles meles. The sequence continues at coordinate 13,512,465 of NC_060072.1, read as the reverse complement.
TTTTTTTTAATTGAGTCTAAGACCAAGCGGTTTTCACATTCTAACATCTTTGACATCCAGAAGCTTCCAGCAGAAACAGGACACAGGGAAGTAGTAACACGACTGTCCCTTTCAGCACGTTCCCAGAACTTGCAGAATGGGTGTCCTTGGCTTCAGTAAAAATCCTGGAGGCGGAGGAAGAGGGAAGTCTTTCAACCCTATGAACCAAATAGTTGTGGGAAGGGGCAGGAGGAGGTGGAGAATCAGATGTGTGCTAGCAACATTCCTGAAAGAGAAGCCAGGAGGAGGCCAGCTCCACAGAGCTCCAAAGTGGGCTCGGGTGTCTTCTCTGGGGAATTCTTAGGGAAATGGAATGTGCAAGGTGGGTGAGGAAGAGGATACAATATAGCAAAACAGAGACGGCGAGGACAGGGAACCGAGGAAGCATTCTGAACAGTGAGACTCCAACGTAAAGAAGCTTTAGGAATACCAGAACTGACATATTTGCCAAGACTTTGCTTTATATGTAAGCATAGCAAGAAAATATGATAAAAACCCATCTAATTAGGCCTAAAAGGGCCCTTTCAATAAGCACAAAAGAATGATTCAGCAGGATAAGAAAGCATTGTGTCGCAGTTTAATTAAAAGCCCTTTTTAATTTCTTGGCATTATATAAAGTAACAGTGCCTCTTACAGTTGGCAGCATCGAGGTATTTAGAGGAAACAGAATTTGCCTGGGAAAAAAAAAATTGGGGAACAAGACTCCAAAGCACCCCTGGCCCCAAATATTTCTCTGTTGGTTTATCCCTTGACTTATTTTCTCTGTATTCCATTCCGAAGCCTGCTGTCAGGCCTGATTTATGGTGCAGGTTCCCCCGGGGGGGCGGGGGGTGAGGCAGCAGATCTGTGTGTTTGTCAAGGATGGTGGTTCTCGAAGGGACCAGTAGTGTCCATGTCATCTGGGAACTTGGTAGAAATGCACATTCTTAGCACCCGCCTGCCACTGCCCCAAAGACCTATTAAATCAGAAGTGAGGTACGGGGTTGTTAAAATACACCCTCCAGCTGATTCTGATTCATACTAGAGTTTGAAAAGCACTGCTCTCAGAAAAACACCCAGCGCCATCAGCTTGAACACTCAAGCTTAACTACTCATGCAAGTTGAACTAAAATGTCCTAGGAATTCATGGCGCACCAGGCTCTGTGCCGGGAGCCAAATGTGTCTCACATTCTCAAGAAGTACACGTGCCCATGACTAAGTAAAACACAAAGCAGAATGAAGAGGACGGCTGACAGAGGTGCCGATACCATGCTCTGCTCAGGGGATGGAGGAGAAATTCTGATTCAAGAGTCCTGGTGGGCTTCTCGGAGGAGGCGGCAGTGGAGCGGAATCTTGTAGGAGAAGGTGGTTTTGTCGGGACAGGTTTTCTATGACAGAGGAGAACGACCCGCACCCTGAGGAACCGGGACAAGAAGATTCAGAGTCTGTGAGCGTAAGGGGCCATCACTCACACACTCTCTAAGAGCCTGGTTACTCCAACAGTCCCCCCACCGCTCTAGTCCTCATCACGGATGCTGCTTGGGGCAAGGACTGCCCGGTTGCCACCCCAGGTCCGTTCTTCCTTTCCTGCTTAGGAACAGAGCCCTGCTTACGTTCAGGGGAGCAAAGCAGCCAGAGACAACACTACCTATCATGGCCTCTGCAGCAGCCAAGCATGGCTATGGGACCTCAGGAAGGCCACTTACAGGCAGTTTGCCAGTGGCGACCCATGCCCATTCTGGCAGCCTCGTCCCCGTGTCTTCTTGGCTACTGGCCAACGTTGAGGACACCAAAGCTCTAGCGCCGTATTGGACGCTGAGATGGGAACTACTGCTGAGAACACTCGAAACAGAGCATTCTGGGAATGACACCATCAACCACCACATCAACCTACCGCCAGCATCCCGACTGCTTGGATGTGGGGGAGAAATCAACTTCCGTCTGGTTTAAGTCCCTGCTCCTGAGGACTGCTGTCACACGCGGTGGCACCTCACTGTCCCTGACTCACTCACCATTTCCATCAGCTTCCTCTTCATCTGCGACACTCCACAGTCCTTCTCCTTTACTGAACACCTTTGTCCCAAGCCCCCACGTTCCTCTCCATCTGCTGCCATTCTTCTGGAGAACATTATCACAGAGCCATCTGACCCTTCAGCCTGATGGCATGGGGCTGGGGGAGGGGAGCTCATTTCCAAGCGTCTTCATCCACACACCCCACCCCAGACCCGCAGCCCCCTCCACACCATCCCCGCTCAGTACGGTCCAGGTACCCAGCCCACCAGCATCGCTGGGGAGCCGGTCAGAGGAGCAGACTCTCTGGCCCACCCCAGGCTTGCAGACCAGGAGGTGTGAAGGACCACAACAGCAGGGGAGACACTACTGTCAACATCCTCCCTCCTCTCCTCGGGACCACAGAGCGAGGAAATCCACCCTCCAGCTACACCTGTCTGCCCTTCCAGATCTCACCGAGTCATCCCATCCGAACAACTTGAAAAGCAACCTATACTACCCTGCATTGCTTGCTTACTCACTCTTCCCTGAACAAAATAATTACTTTCACACTTCCCTGCTTTTGTTTTCGTTATTCCCTCTGCCTGGAATGCCCTTCCAAATCCCAGAAAACCCGCCGATCTCCCACTCGCCTTTGGGGGTACTGCCAACTTAAATGCGACCTCCAGACCATGAGCATTTTAGGGAGAAGGAACTGTTCTGGGCCTTCTCAGCCCGCTCTGGAGCCCACATCACTTACTAGAGTGTGACCTTGAACGTGGAAGGCAACCTCTCTGTGCCTCAGTTTCTTCACCTGTAAAGCTCAGTTCCAAGAAGCCAAGGAGGACATTAAAATTAAAGCACCTGAAACAATGCTTGGCACATAGTAACCGTTTAATAAACGCCAGACACTAATTCTTCACACCAAGACCTAGTGCAGGAGCAGACACACAGTGGGCGCTCCATATACATTTACAGACTCGAACGTGCAGCTTCTGGATTGGCTTCTGTGCCTTAATTCTTCCTGGGCTCAGGAGTCCACCCCACCCACTCTTCTCCACAGCCCAGCAAAAAGCCGGAATCCAGCCCCCAACAGGGACATTATTTAGATGAAAGAACATTTTCCGCAGCCATCCCGGTCCTCAGAGCCTCGCCAAGAAATAGAAAAGAAAAGCAATATAAATGTTAATAGGAAATTGTCTATTCGCTTTTACGGAGGCTAATCTACTGCAGCCCAACAAAGAGGGAATTAGATAGCTGAAGGGACAGGAAAACATGGGACCTTGACACACCGAAACCCAGGGGACTGCAGCTCCCAAGAGGAAATGCATTCCAGGCCAGGGGGACTGTGGAAATCAGGAGAGAGGGCTTCTGCTCTGGAGGTCTCCACTGTGGGTAGCCTGGAGGCTAGACCCAGACCCCCTTTCTGGGTATCCATCACCTTGTGCCTATGAAGTGCGGCTACTGGCCCACACAGTATGGACAGCAAGGTGATGCCAGTGCTGTCCCTGTTCCAAGGACTACTGGGACAGGCAGACAAATGAACCTACATGATCAGACAGTGTGGCGATGCTACTAAGGGCACAGGCTCAAGGTGTAAGGGAAGCAGAGAGGCACATTACCGGATCAAGAGGGCAGGAGACAGAGAAGGTCAGTTCCCAGAGCAGACCTGAGGACTGAGTTCTGAAGGGGGAATGTGGATTAGCCTCACAAAGCAGCAGGAAAAGATGTCCCAGGCAGCCAGAACACTGGGTACAGAGTGACCAAGGAACTGTACTGGGTTAAGCTAAAGAACAGTGCCCCAAAGATGCCCAGGGCTAATTCCGAGGCTGCCCATGAATGTTACATCACGAGTCTAAAGAGATTCTGCAGGTATGATTCAAGAATTTGGAGACAGGGAGATTATTCTGGATGATCTGCGTGGGACCCACGCAATCACAAGGTCTTTTAAGAGACATGTAGGAGCTATCGGCATCAGAGGACGAGTCAGTGCAACCTGGAGGCAGAGAATGGAGGGACACACTTCACAGACGGAGGAACGGGTCACAAGCCAAGGAATGCAGGCAACCACTGGAAGCTGAGCAAAAGCAAAGCAACGATTGTCCCCTCGGATCCCCCGAAGGAACCAGCCCTGTGACACCCTGACTTCAGCCCAGAGGGATGGATGTTGGACTTCTGACCTCCAGGAGTAGGAAAGAATACTTCTGCATTGTTTGAAACCGCAAAGTTCATGGTAATTCCTTGGAGGAGCAACGGGAAATTAACACACATATGCTGTCTGATGGGCATCTTCATAAATGGTAAAGAAAAGAAAAGTGATGAAAAAAATGGAATTGAGGAAGGGGGCAGCCATGGGCCAAACCACGAAAGGATTTGTGCACCAGGCTGAGTTTCCATTTTATCCTCAATGTGGAGCTGCTGCTAAAGGATATTAAGCAGAGGGATGATATAATAAGATCGCCCATGCAAAAGCACTGAATCGTCACATTTTCAGATCTTAAATCTCAGGAATTACCACATGTCTAATTCTCCATTTTATTGACTCATTTCTTTTATCATGGACTGTAATGACATAATGAAAAGGAGGAATAACCTACTGGAATACGTAACTCTATCGCCAGCCGCCCCCCCACCCCAGATGCCACTCTAAGGTTCTGGAAGGCACACCTGTACCAGGAGGGCGGCGATCAGGTAGGAGCGTGCTGGTGCAGACAGCCGGACAGGACCGCATTGAGGGTTTCCCCTCCCATATCCTGGATGGAGGACTGTTGCGTGCCTTAAAAGATCCCGCTCAGATGCTCTCTCCCCACCAGGAAGAGGAAAGGCAACCAACAGTGTACTGAATGCTCACTCGGGGCCAAAAGCTCCGTGAACATTTCCTTTGCTGAGATCCCTCCCCCACAATGATCATCTGAGGAAGAATAATTACCACCCTCCCGGAGGCACTCTTAATTTGGGGGGGGGGGGGCAGTGCGCTGATTCTCCAGTGACTGAGGGCCATTCCCTGGGCACCGCTGTCACGAGGCACAGGGCCCATCAGAGAATGCCAGGCAGAGGAGACACCCCACCTCCCCATGTGCCCCCCAAATCTCTACAACTCTGTCTACACATGGAAAAGCTTCAGATGTAAAATTCTGGCTGGCCTCCAGGCTCCGTGCCCTGGCCCCCACCTGCCAGCATGTAGCACAGCCTCGGCCCACGTTCACCTCTTCAGGGCCTCTGCCAGCTGCGCCCCTTGCCGAATGTCACTCGCTGCCAAAGGGATTGCTTAGGTGGCCTCCAAGCAGCCCCGGATCTGAACAAGCTGGGTTTGCTCTGGCACTGCCACCAGCCCCCGAGGCCATGGGCCAGGCCCTGCGGAGGTCCCAAGGCAGTGCCTCCGCTCCCCCCAGCCCGCCCGCGAAGGGTGCTCCGCAGACCGCGGAACAGATTTCAAAAATCCCTACCCTCCCCGGGCTTCAGTTAAAATAGTGGTTCCCCACCTTCGCCATGGGAACCTCCCCTGAGTTGAAAGCCCTGCACGCTCTCCACGCGTCCGACCCTCTCCAGGACCGTAGGGGGCGCTCTGTGGGGGGGGGGGGGGACATTGAAACCCCGCAAAGGGGGGACAACGTCGGGCACAATGTCGGGCACGTGCAGAGTTTTCAATCCTGAGCTATTTCCGCACGGCTGGGAACCGCTCTGACAGGCTCCACTCTTCCCTGCTCCCCCTTTTCTTTTAGGATCTATATTTGGGGACAGTACATTCCTAAGAATAGAATCCCTGAGTTAAAGGGTAAAAGCACAATTTATAGTTCCTATGGTGAACTCGCTGCTTACTCTCCAGAAAGAGCGCTGCTGGCGGTGCCAACAATTCTAATCCAGCAGCCACGGACTGAGGCCTGACTGCATCCCGGCGCCCTGCCCGCCGCCTCCCCTTCCCTGCCCCTGTTTCAATAGCACACGGTGCTCCGATCGCCCCATTTGGTTGACGACAAGAGTGAGGTCGTGTCAACTACAGCAACCTGCCCCAACAGGCTATTACCATCTGGAGTTATTTTGAGACAGGGCGGGGAGAAGATTCTAAGTTCCCGAACCACCCAGTTCTGCTGCGTCTGCTGAATTATTCAGATCTCTGAGTGAACCCACACAGCTACAACAGCTTTCACTTACTAAGATAACCACAGACCGGGGACTAGACTGCTACTGCTTTGTTATGTAAACCAGCACATCCTCCCCAAGCCCACGTCAGTGAGCCAATCGAAATTTGAGCAAGGCATGGGTCCGCCCAGTCCACAGATGAAAGCAATGGAGCTCAGGGAAGCAACTTCCCTCCACAGACGATAAACTTATCCATCGATAAACAGATCCGCACAGGGGCTGTCTCCGAAGCCCAAGCATTGCACTGGAAGGCCAGACTGCCGCGAACGGTTACCACCACCAGGTGGGTGGCAAGGAATGAGGTTTCCAAAGATGGAGGTGAGAAAAATCAGCATTCCATTTCGGTTCATCTTTCCTGGCCGTGCTGCTGGCTGTGTAATTTGATGAGTGCGGTGTTTATTCAGTGCCATTCCGACTAGCTGCATACAAATACATGTCCTTCTCCTCTGAGGGCTGCTTCCCATTACACGAACAATGAGCACGACCACCAGCCCATGTCCCTGCACAGGCCTCCAGCAGACCAACCCCGCCCCCCGCCCCCAGCACCTACCTCTCCTTAGAGCCTGGGAGAGAACAGGAAGGCTTCTCCTAGGGGTAGCCTGTGCAGTGGGGATGGAGCAGAAAGCAGTTCCTAGAAAGCAGAAGGAGCTCCCTTTTAAGGGCAAGAGCATCATAATGGGAAAGAAGCCGTAGGTTCGAGACCCAGCTCTGCCACTAACTCAATGTGCAATCTGGGGCAAGTCAGTCTTGGCCTCGTAAAGACTAATTATAAGACAAATAACTTGATATAATTTCAGACTCTCCTCTGGAGGCGGCAGGCAAGATTCTAGTAAAAATGGACTGAATCGCTTTAAAGAGAGGAAAAGATTGAGCAAACCAAGACCAGATAGCCGGGTCCCAGATCACTTGCACAACTAACCTACTATCTTCTACTCCTTCGCCTCAAAACGCACAGACAGAAACCCATGGGTTGGCCTTTTTCTGCCCTAAGGCAGCAACCAACACAGACTCTTTCTGATCCCACACCAGCTGACATCGTGGTCGCAGGTTGAAGGCAGCTTGAACAAAAAAGAAATCATTACGTCCATCTTCAAGTGAGAATGCTATCATCGCAGGAGACCCAGAACTGACCCTGGAGACCAGTTCCAGCTGAAGAACGTTACGACTGATAAAGAAATGGGAGGGAGAAAAGGAAAAAACCCACTCTGGCCTCCCTTTCTTACTGTCCTCCCACGAGAAGGATGGGTCTTTTTCCTTGTCATCCTGCCAGTTGGTAAAGGGAGACCTCCCAGGACCGCACCTCCCCTTGGCACAACCAGCCTGACCGTGTTTACTAAGCGCCCATCACAGAAATACAGGAAACGCCCAGGTGAGGACACAAAGCATCCAAGCCACGTATAACAAAATGCATCAAGTTAAGTTTGGCTTTGCCAGAGATGCTCTTTTTATTGTAACTTAGAAAGTCTCCAGGTGTTGACAGCTGGAAATCGTTCCTGGGCTCCTCTTTTGGGGCTTTACGGCTACATTTGGCACACAACCAAGATCGTCCAAACAAGCAAGACTCCAGGTACGTTATGCATCATCTCCCCTCCCCTTTTTCTCCGATTGCTCTGGTTTCCCAGCCAGCCTTCCTCTTTGCTCTCAGTTCTTTGGAATCAAAGGAACTTTAAAAAAAAAAAAAAAAAAAAAAAAAAAAGGAAGAAAAGAAAGGAAAAGAAAAGAAAAAAAAAATCAAGCTATTGTGGGGGGCAGGGGAGTGTCAATTTGTAAATTCCCTTCTTGGCCCTGTCTACCTGCAAAGATACAGAAAAATCTAGAAGTAAAAGAAGAGGACTGTTGTTTCCCTTTTTAGTTTCCAGATGGAGCGGCCTCCCACAGGCCACCCACACACCCAAGTGGTTGATGTCACTATTGTGATTCTGGTAGTACCGTGCGGGCCCTGGGGTGGGCACCCCCCTAAAGAATCCACAAGAGTTAGCACATCTGAGGAAGCCAGAGACAGAAACGAGGGAGCCGGTGGGTGCCTGGCTTTGGAGAGGTCCGCAGAGGCCAGCAAGTGGATGTGCGTGCACACGGGCCCGCTGGACTGAACCTCAGGCGTCGAGAGGCAGAGGCACCAGAACAGGCAGAGCGCGGTACAGCCCCCCATACCGCCCCACGGGACTGTCGCAAAAAAAAAAAAAAAAACAAAAAACAAAAAAAAAAAAAACAACCCTTTGGCCATCTCCTGGGATGAAAGGCTCAGAATTCATCAAGGTCACCCATGGTCTGGAGGAGCCCGGCGCTGTGGTGGTACAGGCCCCCACACATGGAAAAGAATGGCCGGCACCCAGCGGAGCTGCTTTCTGAACAAGAATGTCATCATCGGGGACTGTGCCCCGGGCACTGGGTCTACCTACCGAGGTGGTGGTGGTGATGGTGGTGGGAAGATGTACCCGGAGACCTGGCTGGGGACTCCGACTGGAACCACGTCCACTCGGTCCACTCAGGATTCCCGCCATGGGCTGCACCCCGAAGCTAGACGTTACATGCCTTGACTCACAGTGCCTGCCTTCAGGGGACTGTCCCTGCACAAGGTTACTCGTGCTGCCGTAACAAAGCACTCCAGACCAGACAGCTTAATTAAACACAGAAATAGAGGCCCTCAGAGTTCTGGAAGCTGGGGTCCCGACCTAGGTGTCAACAGGGTTGGTTTCTGATCGTCTCTCCTGGCCTTGCAGGGGGCGATCGTCCCCATGTGTGTCTGAGTCCTCCTGATCTCCTCTGCTTGTAAGGGCCCTGGGAATGCTGGATTAGGGTCTCCCAGGTGATCTCATTTTAATCCTCAGTTACCTCTTTAAAGACCTCTCCAAATACAGTCACAGTCTGAGGGACTAGGTACTGGGTACGGAGGCATTAAGCCGATGCATTTTGAAAGGAACAAAATTCAACTCGTAACAGTCATTGTCATCTTTATACCTCTGAGGAACAGGACACACACAGGAAGATGAAGTAGCTTGCCAGCGGGCCACAGGGCCAAACAGAGTGAGCACGGGTACTTGTACCTAAGATCTAACTTTATCTCAAATAGTCATTCGCATTGAGCATGCCAGGACTGCTCAAGGATTATAACAGTTTTGTTGTTGGTTGTTGAGCCAGTAACTGCCTATCATCATGACTCATTCTCCTTGATTCAGGGTTGTCTAGACAGCAAAGTTGCGCAGAGCTACCCATTCCCCATTGTAATGCACCAATTTTAAAAAACCTTCATTATAAGCCATTCGGCTGGGGGGGTCACAACTCTCAGGTGCCCCCCTGTGATTGATGCGTGTTCTCCAAATTGGATTTCATGCTTCTGAAGAGCCTTTTGATGGTGCCTTGTGGAAAACCTTGCACATAGTGGTTTCCTGGTCAGTGTTTGCTGAAAGCATGGAAGTATGTACGAATGGACGGAGGGCTCAAGGTAACATCAAGAGACCCTTCCCGGTTTCCATTTAGTTCCACGATTTTGTTCTAGGAAGTAACACCCCAGGACAGCTGCTTGACGGCTGAGGATTACATCAGACCCAAAACCGTATCTTTCTTTTCTGCAGTGTGTCGTCCTCCTCCTCCCCAGCCAGCAGGTCAGAGCAGCAGCACCCACCGAAATAATGCAGTGATAAGCTGCCATCGCAGATAATGGCTTTGGTCCAGGCACAGAATGATGGAAAACCCCAAGACCAATTAAACCTTGCCCTTAGAATTAATCCCAGCACAACTTGGAATACTTTCTTCTCTTGCCAAACACTTGCTAGGTGAGATAAAGAAGGAAAACTTCCCCATCATCTGACACTACCATCCCTGTTTCCGATCCGGAGAACGCCGTCGTCATTCAATCCAAGTCTACTGGAGTAGCTCTAGGAGCAAAGAACTACCATGAGCAGTTTCCCAAGAAGCAGGAGACAACAGCTCATGACAGAAGGTGTTGAAAAGAATTCAAGAAGGTAAAAAAAAAAAAAAAAAAAGTTACAAGAATATGGAAGAACACTGGGTGTTACACAAACAATGAATCACGGAACAAACATCAAAAACTAATGATGTACTGTACGGTGACTACCATAACAATAAAAAAAAAGAATATGGAATAATGCAATACAAATTGTATGACGATGTGTTAAGCCTTTGAGGAATACCCAGGAACAAGTGTAAGGCTAGGATTTTAAAAAATAAAAGATTCTCAGCAGAAAAGAGACAGTAAATCAAAGCATCAATGGGAGACTAAAACTGTCTCTTTTTACCCCTACAGAATGGCTAGTTCCAGGTCCAGTGAGGACCATGGACATGAACTGTCCAGGTATTTAAGCAAGCTAGGAGGAACCGTAGCAAAAATCGCAGGCCCATGTGCCAATTTGACTCTAGGGAGTTTTAACCATACCCATGACCCTAGTCAATAACCTCATGGGGTGAAGAGCAAGAAGGCAGATGATGGGGCACCTGGGAGGGGGGGCTTCGGTAGTTAGGTGTGCAACTCTCGATTTGGGATCAGGCCATGATCTGAGGGTTGTGGGACTGAGCCCTGCATTGGGCTCTGCTCAGCGGGTTGCCTGCTTGCCCCTCTCCCTCTGCTCCTCCTCCCCCTACTCTCTAATAAATAAAAATAAAATCTTAGGGGGAAAAAATGGCAGATGCTAACTTGGCTGGAAAGCCAAGAAACCTGGACGCCAAGCCAACCAGTGGACATGACTGGTGCTGCACCAGTAAGGATGCTTCCTCAGTTGGAGATATGGCCCTTCCCTGAATGTCCAAGCAGCCTTGAGGCAGGCGGGGTCAGATGGGTCATGGGACCAGAGGCCCTTAAGAGGCGAGCAGCACAAGCGGGGACTGTTCACAGAGACCAGGGGCCCAGTGGTTATGAGCATCTTAGAATGACAGTCTAGCCACTGGACAGTGAAATGAACCACACACTCCACTCCACTGTCAATGGGAAATTACCAGGAAATCTCAGTTTGGCTCCAAGTGTAGTCAAGACACAGAAAGGGACAAGGAGAGAACTAGAGGGAACCAAGAGTGGTTAGAGCCACAGCAGCTGGGAGAGAAGGATGGAAAGAGGGAGGGACACACACACACACACACACACACACACACACACACACACTCTGTAGGTATCATACATCCTATTGAGGCCGGTAAGAAAAGCTACGAACATACTCAGTCTTTAAAAAAAAAAGTAGAAGCAACAACAGGGGGAAAAAGAGCCAGTAACCTTGGCCCCTGCATTCCTCACCAGCCTCCACCAACGTCAGGTTTAAATTATGTTCCTATGGCACCAACTGTACCACTTCCAGAATTTTGCCCTGCATGGCAGGTGTGCTCACAGATGGTATATCTTTAGTATCTACAGTGCTGATGACTGCTACTCGGTTCGCAGCCACTGAAACTGCCTATCCCCGTGGCTAATTTGTTTTGTTTGTCCTCAAAATCTCCCCTTTATGAACCTCTTCATCTGGAGAGCAAAATCACATCACTTGAGGGCTCAGATTTGCTAAGAAGCTCAAAGCTTCGTTTCACATCTATTTTCTTATAATTAATCAGTTTTATTTAAAAAGGAGGAGAGGGATAGATATATCTACAGACCAGGGAAAACGGATACAGCTTGGAGAACGATTATATATAATAGTCCCAGAAGGTTTAGTTGTTCAGATGATCATTAAAGAAATGGATGAACTTGGTTTTTAAAAAGGTTTCGGCTCCCCCTCCTTCCCCTGAATCAGATAAAGAGAAAGGAGAGGGCTAGGTCCCCTTCCTTCTGGAACCACATTAAAACGTATCCCCAAACAGCCCTTCACGGAGAGTCGCCCCACCTCTGCCATGCCTCCAGTATATGAACGCAGGGTACCCCCCGCGCCCCATTGTCGGAAGCACATTAGTTACAATTTGGGGTCCATTCCAACTGTGGTTTCTATTTATTTGTTTTTTTAAAGATCTATTTATTTGAGAGAGCAAGCGAGCATGTGTGTGAGGGAGGGGCAGAGGGAGGGGGGAATCCTTTAAGCAGACGCCCTGCTGAACATGGAGCCAGGGACACCGGGCTTGATCCCAGGACCCCGAGATCATGACCCGAGCCAAAACCAAGGCCGCCCAGGCAGCCCCTCGCTGGTTTATTTTTAAACACACCAGCCAGCACACAGGGCTGGAGACAGCAAACCAGGCTGACTTTGTATTAATCCAATAGGTCCTTCGTTATCTAGCTGATGATTTTGTTTTAAATTCCTGAATTTGTTTAAATTCCTGAAGTCACCAACTAGTAAACCCATGGGTCTGTTTATTCTTCCTTTGTGATATTCAGCCTTGAAAAATGAACCCCCCCCTCCCCCGCCCCAACCACCACCCGCTGGTGATGATGAACCCGATCTACTGGCATGATGGTCTAGGCAACCGGGGAACCGGCTCCTGTCTTTCCACGAAGTGGGCTACGACAGCTTAAATTTCCTACTATCCGACTGCCGGGGTGACGGACAGGCTGGAAATGAAGAATCGCCCTTGCCTGGAAACCATTCAAGTTGTGAGCTCCATGCACCCTTGGGCGTACCCTTTACCTCGCCAAGCCTGGGGCCTCATCAGGAAACTGGGGAAAAGAATTATACCTACTGTATGAGATTGAATGAGCAAGATCCAACGGAGACAGGAGACACCACACAATAAGACAAGCAGCAATGGCTTTGATCATATAAATGCTAAATTAAGAACCATCGTGTATATCTACCAAGCCCATCCAAAAAAAAAAGGGGGGGGGGGCAAAGAAACTAGATGAATAATCTACAAAGTCCAGGTAAAATGGATCGTGACACCGTCTCCCAAGGCCACCATCCATCCTGTGCTTACACGGGCCTGTCACTGCCCCTGGGAAATTCTCTAAGGACCAACCAACCGCACACGGACCTCTGACCCACGCCAAGCACACTCTGGCCTGGACGGCATCCTGAATTCCAACTGAGCCGCTGCAGGTCACGGAAGGATGTTGGGTGGCGACCTCAGGGGTACAGAGCACAGGCCGCTGAAGATGCGGGGGGCGGGGGGGGCAGGGGGATTCAGTCTCTCATAAGTTCGTTTCACCACCACCCCCTCTGACTGTGGGTTCAGCGGACCTTCACTCAGACCCAGCAAGTCTGCAGGGGAACTGCTCCTTCTGAGTCACTGCGTCTGCCCTCCACCCCCCATGCAGTTTAGAAATCTGAACTCTGACCTGACAGACCCCCAGGGCTCCTGGCCCCTCCAGGCTGTCCTCTGGATCCCGTGACACGGACAGTCCCTTCTCATCCTCAGAAGGCTTGCTGTCGGAAGGGTTTGTGTGCAAGTGTAGTGAGAAGGGGGGAAGGCAGCAAAACAGAGAGCAAACAGCCTGGGCAGGAAACAGGAGACCCCAACTCACACTCGGCTGCCTGGAGTCCTTGGGCTTCTGTCCTTCGTCTTGTGCGTGAGAAGCTTGGGCAACAGGGAATCAGAAATAAGGCGATTCCTCCGAAATCCTCCCTCGGCACCACCAGTTACTGAGGTCAGGACAAGAGCAAGCAGTTCGTTGCAGGAGGTTAACTAGTCACTTACTGGCCAGGTCATGCTCCCCGGGCTTTTCCCACATCTTAGCATCAGCGCATGGGAGACATTTCACCACCAAAGGGCCATCTTCTTCGAAGCCCACTAAGCCCTCCCGCTGCTCCCTGGCGTACCACAGTCCCCTGCCGTCCTGCTGTTTTAAGCCGAGGTTCCTAAGGGCAGGTCGGTATGGCTGGGTGTTAACCAGTCTCAAAGCGGTCTCCCCAGCCCAGCCAGGCTCACAACAGTCCCTTTACCAAACTGCAGAGAGAACACCATTGGAAAGCTCCTCCATGCTCGAGAACAGTGGCTCCCAAACTTCAGGTGGCAAAGTCACCTCGAGGGCTGGTTAAGAGCAAAGAATGTGGGGTCCCATTCCTCGGGGACCTCTGCTGCAGCAGGTCTGGGTGGGACCCAGGAAATCGTATTTCGAACAAGTGCCCAGTCCAGAAATTTCTTCCCCGAGCACCCCGGTCCAGGGACAGGACACGTGGCAAGGATCACAAATCAGAACACGCCCCCACCCCCCCAGCCCCAGTCCACAACTCTGGCGACGTCAGACGGGGCAGCCTAAAGTTGCTACTTTTTCCAAAATAGCTCCAATCGCTCATTGGATCACAGACAGATGTCACGGAGAAAAAGACCCACGCTGACATGCTGTGGATCCCAGCTGGCAGCGGGCTTGCTTTCCACTGCTCGGAAAGCAACATGAAGAAATCTCTCTACGGAGTTACAGGCCATCCACAATTTAATTTTGAGTTAATTCTCCATCACTAACTACTAGTTCCAATTTCATGTTTCCCTCTAGATAAATTGTTCCAACTCCGTGCACAATCCACACTCCACTCTCCACCTCAACCCAAAGGCTTAAGGAGAATCACAACAGATAGCCCTGGCTTTGGGAGACAAAAGGCAAACCTTCAAATGCATCTCCATAAAGTCACTGTGATGTCCCAGGAGTTCCCAGATTTAGGACATAAAAATACAGCACACCCGGTTAGACTTGAACTTCAGATGAACTAATCATGTGTTAGTGGGAGTGCACCCGTGCGATGCTTAAGCTGCACTTCTACTAAAAATTGTTTGATGTTTATCTGAAGTGCAAATTTAACCGAGTCTTGTATTTTATCTGGCACCTGCGCACTCATTCAAAAAGTGTATATTGAGCCTCTACGACATGTTACTTGCTACAAATATAAGACATAGAGGCTGGGGTGCGTGGTAAATGTTTAAAAATGGGCTGTCGGGGAGGGGATCATTTTTAGCGCTCGCTGATGCCTGGAGTTCTTGCAACCACTTTGCCAGTATGAGACGATCCAGAGACCCGCAGAGATGCCCAACCAGAGGAGCGAGATCACTGAGCCTCAGAACGGACAGCAACCACCTCCCACCTCCAGGGTCTCGTATGGTAAGACAGACACACGCTTATCTGGTGGGCTGGCTCTTCGGTCAGGAGCACCCTGACAATTCCCAGCTGACACCCAAGGTACTCCTCTCACGCTAGGTGCGTTATACTCCGCCTTCCCAAGCAGACCAAACATTTCTGTTTGGGAGTCATGTGGGTGGGTTTCTTCTTTCCTCCCTTCCTCCCCTCCCCCGCCCACCCCACACAGTGTGACATTTCTGCCCTCACTCCACCAAGACATCCGATGGGACCATGCTCTAGATCTGCGGTGACAGATCCCAGTTAGTGCCTCCAACTGACAAGGAGTCAGTCACCAATATTTTCTCCCAAGGGCCTCTTTTGGAAGAGCATTCTGTAGACTTGCTCTTGGCTGCTCCCCAGAGGAAGGCTTTCTTCCTGCCGGCATCGGTAAAGCCCGGGCCCTTCTCGGGAACCAGTTCCTACAATCTACTCAGTACTTCCCTGGGGTCCGTGGACAACCCTGCAGAAATCCAAAACCACCACCAACGAGCCCTTGAGGGCCCATAAATCCATTCCGGGACACTCTACTTCCGCCCTGGGACACAAGCACTGTAGCCATCGGTTATGTGTGAAGGCTGGAGATGCAACAGATCCTTCTTTCGTGAACAATCCCAAAAGACTGCTTAGGAAACCAACTGGCACTGACTTGCCTCACTGGCGCAGCAGACGAAAAAGGAAGTTAATGCACGAAGGGTAAAGATGACTAAAACCACACAAGGGACCCACCTGACGGACCACATCCAGAAATTTCATTTCAAACACATTCCTCCGAAGTCAGATTGTCCCCGAGAGCCAGGCTGTCCATCGTCATTCCCGCCCTCTGGTGCCATGCCTCCCTGCTCCATTCATCATTAATTCCCACCTCGGGGAGATCTTTTTAACAGTCACCCTGCTTCTACTGCCCATCTCAGCTCTAAACCTTTGCTCTTTCTAATCTCCAGGTTCCTGTAATATTTTTGGGAGATACGCCATGTAAGAGAGGCTCACAATTGTGCAGTGCAGACAACCTTCTCTGTTTTGTTACTTGCTCTTCAACCACGCCAAATGTCCTATCTATTTGCCTTCGGCTCATGGTCCCTTATTAGCACACTCACTGTCCCCAGGGACCCAATGTCCAAGGTTGTCAATACCTTGAAGTATTGATCCAAGAAGCCGACCAAAGCAGAGAACCACTCCCCTGTTCTGAAGATTCTTGGCTGAGTGAGGTCCGTCAGAACCACAGCTGGCTCACGGGAAGAAAACACTATACAGAGGCAAGCCCGATGCTAGGGAGAAATCTAAGACAGTGACCAATTTATGAGGGGAATAGGGTTGGACAAATTGGAAGGCACAGAACGAGGCTAAGAAAATAAACAGACAGGAGGCTTTTTAGAGGAAATCTGTTCACACTGAGGATAATTAATTAATGTGTTGACTGGACTCCCAGAGGCAATCATTGAAGCTGAAGCCATGATTATTTTTAATAGACCTGGGCTCTTATTGGGTGGAAACAACAGGAGCCAACAACTGGCTGGCCACGTGGCCGCATGACTGAATTCGTTCCATCCAGATCCACAATTATTTTAATGAGAGTGAAGTGGCTTTTCCACACCGAACTCCAATTCACTATCATTTTTAGCTTCGACTCAGCCCAGGATGGCACTGTTCAGAGGGAACCATCTTTCCGAATGTCCTAGACACGTCTGTCACTGCCTCTGTGTCCCAGCCTGACTCTGTCCTCCCCCTGGATGGATTACACTGGCCAGAGATCCCTGATCCAAGATGGCCGCTGGGGGCTTCAACCGGCAATGCTGAGCCACTCAGTTATTCTCGTGGAAACTTTAAATATGGTAAACAAGAGAAGTTATCCTTGGTGGCGGATGCCTACGCTCAAAGGTCACAAGGAGTTGGGACTGGAAGACCTTACTAGGTTGTACAAAAAAAAAGAGAATGAACAAGAGAAAAAGAAGAACATAGGGGATGACTAAGGAGAAGCAGAAAAGGAAAGGGCATGGGGGAGAGGGGGCATGAGAGAAAGACAGCAAGAAAGTAGAGGACAAAGACAGAGAGACCGAGAGGAGACCGAGAACTAGATGGTTCCTAGGGCTTCCTATATCCTGGAATGGGAGTCCTTGATTCTTAAATTTTTAGGTTAAAAACTGAGCTGTAATTCCCACTCCTAGGTTTCTGGGCACATACCTATGTCTCCTAGATAACACCGTCTCACCCTTTTCAAACTGGAGAGCTGTAGGTTTTGTAACTGAAATGTGCAGGATTAGGACTTCCATCAACATGAAACAAAGGTCTTTTGTTTCTTCTTGAGCTAACTATAAAGGTCCTTTTAAGGTCAAAACATGCCTTCATCCAGCAAACCTTTGTTGGACATCTTCTCGATCTCTGACCTTGTACTTAGTATGGGCTTGGAGAAATGAATGGAAATGCAGCTGGTACCCACCCACTGAGTACAGAAAACAGAAGGGAGAGTTCCCAGCACAAACTACGATCCCCTCTGATAAGTGTTATTTATAAACCATGTTAGCAAGGAGGCATGTGAAAACAAAGAGCCTCCATCAGGCAGGGGACAGGAGGGTGCCGGTCAAGAAAGTCATCCTAGGAGAAGGTGGTGTGTGGTTAAACAAGACGGAATTGTGTAGATGGTCAGAGAGGGAACTGGCTAGAGGGAAGGCTGCTAGGTCAACAGAGGCCATACCAAACATCCTTGTTGCTTGTGAGAAACTGAGACGATCCGAAGCCACTGGAGGGGTTGAAGTCAGAGGTTAAAATGGTGAGCTGGAATGATCTGGTTGCCCAGCAAAAGATGGTCACTATTAAAAGCTGGGGGCCCCCGAAAGCAGGAGGACAACGGAAGAACAGCCAGGTCCCCTGGGAATGCCATCCCCATGCAAGGCACTAGGGCTGACCCAGGGAGAGCAATTCCTGGGTCCTCAGTGCCCACGGGATTCCTGGGGGACTGAACGCAAAGCAGAAAGCAAATCTTCACAAAACAAAACCAAAAAAAAAAAAAAAGGCAGAAAGGAGTGGGATTCAGTGACAGTGTAACTGGGCTTTCCCATTTGCCTCGTGTGATTAAGCATGGCTATCTGCACAAAAGGACTTCAGCAGCAGGTGGCGTGTAGGGGGAAAACTGAACTTGAAGTCACGAGGTGTGAATCAAAATCTTGGCTCTCCAGCTGTGTGACCTTGGGCAAGTTACCTAACCGCAGCCAAAGGTTTACTCCTTCTGCACGGCAATGGTCTCGTTCGCAGAATGTGGACAAAAATACTCATTTCCTCGGGTTTATTGTGAAGAATCCCTGACCATGTGAGGAAGCCAGTCTTTTAAGTAGACTGTTTGACAATTATGGGCGTTGGGTACCAAATCCTAGGATTCTAAAATCCTCCCCCCCCAATGTACAAGTCTGGACGAAGTGGGGCAAAGAACAGGAAAGGACCCCAATGAGCATGAAGAGGAAATGCAGTCATGACCGTTTCCATGAGGGGTGTTCAGGCAACGTCTCCGAAGTCCAGCCGAGGCTCCCGAACAAAGAAAAGTCTAGACATCGGACAAACGAGAGGACTGGAGCAGGCTCAGGATAAACGTGTACGGGGCTCCTTGAAGAAGGAGTGGGGTCGTGGTGGTCAGTGCGGGTTACTGGTGTCAAGTAGGACACCTAGGAACAAACTTCTCTTCTCACAGAAGCTCTGACCCTCACACCCCGACTGACCAATCTGGTCTGAGCGCGATCTTCCCTAACACGCAGTGGGAACAAGAATGTCTCGGGTGCAGCCCGGACGCAATGTTGCTTTGTTGTTGTTGTTTTTTTATCTTTGTCTCTTTCAGCTTATGGTTTTATACACAGCCTCAGAAGCACAACTGAGAACCTGGATAAGAAGTTATGTTTGCAATTCTAAGTCACAGGTGGCTCAGTGGGTTAAGCGTCTGCCTTCAGCTCAGGTCATGATCTCAGGGTCCTGGGATCGACCCCCACATCACGGTCTCTGCTTAATGGGGAGCCTGCTTCCCCCTCTCTCTCTGCCTGCCTCTCTGCCTAATTGTGATCTCCCTCTCTATCATAAATAAATAAAATCTTTAAAATATATATATATTAATAACAACCATAGATGAGGAAAATAATGAAGACAAAAAATGTTACACAGGCGACATTGAAAGTGCTTTGACCAACTCAAAGTGTATCCAGACCTACGATGTGTGAGGAACGAAGCCAGACCTTATGGGATTCGCTATTCAGTCCTGCCCCTGGGGCTGACTGGACAGACTAAAGCCCACGAGAAGAGCCCGAGCAGAAGGCACACTGTCACAGAGGGAGGGAGGGAGGATGACAGTAATGAGGGGGAAAGACTTTTGACCAGACAGAGCAGGGAACAGTACTGGGAGAGGAAACTGTGGAGGGGGATCTACAGAAAGGATGGGGGGAAGCAGGGGAGGGAGGAGGCGGCTCTGTGTGAGGACCAGCATGCAGACAAGGGATGCACGCGTCTAAGAAGGATCTCTGCGGGCTCCTGCAGGGGTGTGCTGAAGGCTGGGGTCATGAGCGGGAGCTGAGGTTGACGGGTGCTGGCAGCTGCTTCAGTAGAGCTGGAAAGGGAAACCAGAGCGAGATCCTAGAAGGCAGAGATGGGCTCTGGCCTGACTCTCGTTCTGGTAATAAGGAGCCACAGAAGCTCTTCTAGGAGGGAGTGGTACAGCCTTTGAGGAGGAATCCTCTGGAATCTCTAGGAAGGACTAGGGGAACAGAGGAGGCAGAAGGTAAGGTAGGAGACGTCAGATACGTGCTAAGGAAGGCTTTTTCTTTCTTTTCTTTTCTTTTTTTTATTTTATTCATTCATTTGACAGACAGAGATCACAAGTAGGCAGAGAGGCAGGCAGAGAGAGAGGGGGAAGCAGGCTCCCTGCTGAGCGGAGAGCCCGATGCGGGGCTCGATCCCAGGACCCTGGGATCATGACCTGAGCTGAAGGCAGAGGCTTTAACCCACTAAGCCACCCAGGTGCCCCGGGAAGTCATTTTCAAACAAGACAGCCACTAGAGGCAAAGACAAGAAAGAAAAGTTTCACATTTAAAAGAACTTGAAGCTCTAAGGAAGGGGGCAGTGTGTTAATTTCCCGGCCAACTGCACTGCAAGCACAGAGCTGGGTTCATGGTCAAAGACACATGCCCTCCCAGGTCCAGGGAGAAAGGGAGATGTGCCATCTCGGGATGTCTCACGTGTAAGAAATTCCGAACGTGGGTAAGCTGCCAAGAAATTCTGGAAACAACCACCCCCCATGCTACCTTTCTTCTACTACCAGCCAGTTCATTCCTGCAGACAGTCTTGGAAGTCCTTCTATGTGGGACACTCTTTAAGGTACGGAAGTGGAAATAAGAATGAAAAAGGCAGCTGCTGCTTCTCAGGATCCTAGACACAGAAACAGCTATGAAACCGTGCAGATCTGGGTAAGGAGCCTAGGAGGCTGAAACAAGCCATTGTGGTAAAAGGAGAAAGAGGTACAGAACCTGGAGACCACCACCACCAAAAACCACTGGAAGATGGTCTCTGGGCTGGACAGAAGACAAAGTCCCATCTTCCAGGACCCCACCGTCCGTACAGCCATTACGAGCCCCCTTTCCTCACCCACTCCTCAAGCGTGTCTTCAGGGACCTCCCAGCACCACCTTCTGCAGGAGCAGGGCCTGGCCCCAGACACCCGTGCAACCGGGATTCATCACGGAGTCCAGCCCTTGGTGGCAGCCAACACAGGAAGAGAATGAGGGGGTCTGGAAGTCCCAAAAAGACAATGTGGGGTCAGTGTGGGCCAAACCAGTTCCCTGCTTTGAAAATGAGAGGACGTGGACACGTCAGCTGGAGAGGGGGGTGTGGACCAAAGAAGTACCACCAGAACAGTGTGTGGGTGGGGGGAGGGGGTGGGTGGAGACAGGCAGCAGGCAAAGTGTGCAAGGAAACACATGCTGGGAGCAGGGAGTAGTACGTGGGCCACAGAGTGTTCCCGAGTGGCGGGTGGACCGGCCATGAGGCTGGTGGAAGACCACAGATAGAGGAGCGATAGCGACAATGAGGTTAAAATTCTGCCTGCATTTAAGTGTGGGATGCAGGAGGGATTATGGGGGTGGGGTGAGCACTGCAGAGGGAGCATGGAGTCCAGGACACAGAGGCTGACAACGCTGTGGGTCAGACGTGTGAACCAGAGCTGTCAGCCAGAGTTCTCCAAGGGTCACAGCCTGCACACCTCATCCATATGTCCGCATGGGCTCATAACCCACAGAGAATCCTAAGATGCAGAAGGGAATGAGGAGACAGAAGGTAGACCAAACACCACGCACAGCTCTATGTGGGTCCTGACGACCAGGACCCAGGTCACGGTCCTGGAGGCACAAAGGTTCTGCACACTCTTGGCAACTTTGTAGTAACACGAGTCATCGTTAAGTCTCCTTCCTCAACAGGGAATCCACCCACCCACCCACCCGCTTATTACGGAGTGCCCAAGACCCTCTTCCAGACACCGAGTAAGACCTACAGATTGTCTGCCCTCGGGAGTGAACACTCTAGTGGGAGAACACAGATAACCAACAGCCTCACCAACAAATTACAGCGGACATGCTGGGTGGCGATCAGAGTCATGAAGAAAATAAAATAAGGAGCTGTGCGGGGAGCAGCTTCATAAACGGCCCCGAGGGAAAGCTTCTCTCACTAGATGAAGTGTGACCGGAGACCTGCTGGAAGCGAAGGAGTGAGCTATGACAGATGGGGAGGGAGAGCATTCCCAGAGGGGCCAGAGCCGTGGTCTCAGCAAGGAGAGCTGCTTGGGGGGGGGGGGGGCCTGTGGGGAGTGGAATGAGCAGGCGGGGCAAGGAGGGGCAGCAGAGACAGGAATTGGGGTGAGGTCAGACGGGGAGCAGAAGGGGTCAGTTCAGGAAGACCCTGAAAGGTCCACAGTCAGGAATAGCAGAGAGCTTGAGCAGGGGCACCGTGTAACGTGGCTGTGTGCGAGGGGACCGCTCTGCTGACATGTGGGCAAGCGCAGGGAGCGGGTGCGGTGATCTGCCCACCAGATTCTGGCGGGATTCGAACACACAGACTAGCAGCTACAACAACGCAACCATGTCTGTCATCTCCGAGGGCCAGCTGCTCGAAGAGACAGTGTAGTGTCTCCCAG
The DNA here is from genome assembly GCF_922984935.1 of Meles meles. NCBI lineage: Eukaryota > Metazoa > Chordata > Mammalia > Carnivora > Mustelidae > Meles > Meles meles. The sequence continues at coordinate 13,490,195 of NC_060072.1, read as the reverse complement.
GCCTGGGTTCACAGGAACCAGGGGACCAGCCAACAACGTCACCCCTTCTCCCCACTGTCCTGCTCGCTGGGAATCCATAGGGAGGACTGTCAACCCAGGAGGAAGGCCTGATGGTGCTCTCCTATCCCCCCTGACACGATCCCTCTGCTGTATGAGGTCAGAACAAAACGTTCATGGCAATCCTGGAAGCCCGTGCTCAGGTCGGGGCTTCTGGAAGCCCATCATGATCTCCTAGAAGGCAGGAACAGGTCTGCCTTCCTCACTGGTCTCTCAGAACTCAGTGCAATGCAACGTACATGGTAGAGGCTACATAAATGCTTGCTGGGTAAATCCTACAAAGGCAAGACCATCAAGAATGATGAGGTTTAGGGGCGCCTGGGTGGCTCAGTGGGTTAAAGCCTCTGCTTTCAGCTCAGGTCATGATCCCAGGGTCCTGGGATCGAGCCCCACGTCGGGCTCTCTGCTCAGCAGGAGACCTGCTTCCTCCTCTCTCTCTGCCTGCCTCTCTGCCTGCTTGTGATCTCTATCAAATAAATAAATAAATCTTAAAAAAAAAAAAAGAATTAGGTATTTCTTTAAAAAAAAAAAAAGAATGATGAGGTTTTAGTAATACCTCACGATGTCTTCTTACTCGGTGCCACTAGTTCTCAGCTTGCGGTGGTCTTGCAGCAATGAATGGAGACATTTCTGAGGTCACGACTGTGTGTGTGGGGGACAGGGACATACGCATCTAGCAGGAAGGGGCCGGGAAAACCGTAAACCATCATATAATGCACATGATGGCCTCCACCACCACAGAGAATCCTCAGGCCTCTGACCGCCCCCCCCCCCGCTCGTGTAACCCCCACACACGCTCTTTACCAGCTGAGCCAATGGGCCCACTGGGAAGTCCACGTACCCAAGTACTAAACTACAAAATGGGAGCGGCAGAAGCCAACAGACAGGTTGCAGGGTTTTTACTCAGTACTTTTGACACCAAATGTATAGACTTTCTCCCCTCACCTCAGTTCTGACACCACCTGGAGTTGGCGACCCCACAGGCAAAAAGGCTCCGTCCCACGAGATGGGCCCCACTGCAGACACCAGTCACAAGTGTGGGCTTACTCCCCGCCCACTAGCTAGAAGGTTGGGACGTTTCCAAGACCCCCCTCCTCAGGCTCCACAGTTTGCTAGACTGATTCACAGAACTCAGAAAAGCACTTCACTCTCATTGCGGGGCTTATTATAAAAGCTATAATTCAGAAACAGCCAAATGGAAGAGATGCAAAAGACAAGGTAGGAGAGAGAAAGCACGGGAAGCTTCCATGCTTTCAAGGGGCGCCACCCTCCCAGAACCGAGAGGCACGTGCCAACCAGGAAGCTCGTCAAACTCCTTAGTGGTGCAAGAGGCCATGACCGAGCTGGCCAGTGATTTAACCAACATCCAGCCCCTCTTCCCTCTCCACTGCATTGCTCTGGCCACCAGGTCCACCAGGTCCCCATCCCAAAGCTATTTGGGGGTCCACCAAGTATCACTCATTAGCATAAATTCAGGTAGGCTTAAAAGGGGCTAATTATAATGAAAAAGAAGCTCCTCTCACCCCAAAGCTATTTGGGGGTCCACCAAGTATTAGCATAAATTCAGGTAGGCTTAAAAGGGGCTAATTATAATGAAAAAGAAGCTCCTCTCACCCCTTAGGAAACTTCAAAGGGTCTGACAAACTCTGTGTCAGGAACCGGAGCAAAGACCAAATAAGTATTTCTAATTATCTCAGAGGTAACTATAGATTGGTAGAGCACTGACAGATACGCAGAGAGACTGGAACAAAAATGAGAAAAGATCAAGAAATACAGACAAGATCAGTGAATGGACTGGAAGGATCTTTGAGCCAAGCTCTGCCAAGAACTGGCAAATGGCCTGGGGACGCCCCCCTCCCCCTGCTAGAGCAGTGCCCACAGCTCCCAGATTTCAGGAGACGCAGAGATCACTCACTTCCGGCCATCGCGCTGTTAGGACCGGTCTTCTCTGTAGCACAGCCAGGAGCTTTGTAAAAACGCTCGCAACCTCATGGCAACACTGGCCAGGCAAATCCCGGATGCCTTCCCCTTTACCCAGAGGAGGCAGGAGGTGCCAAATGCCTTACTAGACACTCCTCCCTCCCACCTTTTTTACTTCCAAAACTAAGTATTGACAGGCGCCCTGTGTCGAACACAGCGCCAGGACTGGCAACATTAGAAGACAAGATGCGTGGGGTTCCTCTTCACCTGGTCCCTTTGTAAAGCGATCTTTACCTGCCCGGAGCCCAGGCAGGACATTCTCCTATTGCAACAGGACTGGATGCCAAACTGGGACCCTGCCTGCCTATCTCCAGGCTGCAAAGCAGGATGGGGGACTAGGGGAGGGGTGGGTAGGGAACTCCCACCTCCCTACCTGTCAATATTTACCTCTCCACTCGATAAATCCTGATGTTCATCTTAACAGAAATCAATACCTACTTAATGGCAGAGGAACAAGAAATTAAGGCAACAGAAGTGAGGGAAAGAGAGAGGGTTGGGGAGATGTGAGTGGGGTTTGGAAAAGCAACACAGGGACGGCACGTGCTGGCAGGACAACCAAGCCTTCCTGAAGGTCAAGGGCACTCAGCAGCCACGACAAGGTGGAAGACAATTACGGATGGGAAGGAAGTGGCCTCCACAAACAAGACCGCCCCCAAAGTCGGACCCCCAAAGAGAGAGACATTTTTCCATTTGTAAGACTCAAGAGACTTCAGACGGTCCAAGGAATGACTTTGAATAGCAAGGCATGGGCTGGTTTGATTAAGTCATTTGATTTAGTACCCATACTGTGCTGGGGTTGGCGATCCATTCCCCATCCGATTCGATCTCCACATTAAAGAAGGTAGTAGATATTACCACGTGTATACCACAACGAGGAAACCAAGGGCTCCGAAGTGTTTCGCTAAACCAAAGAGGAAAAGCCAACATTCAAATCTGGGTGTGCAATGCCCACTCTTCCTCCCCCGCGCTGAGAATGGGGCTGGACAGGAGAACTCGAAGAGAAGCGCAGTGAGAATCCTGCTGACCCAGCCCCCATCACGAATGCGGTCTTGCTGTAATGGGCTCAAGCCCCAGTTCGTCATTTGAGGAAGACCCCGAGGTATGTCTATTTCTTTCACCTGGAAATTATGATCATATCCATATGATACAGAAGGTAAAGATAAAGAAGGTAAGACCCAGAAAGTCCCAAGGTGTGCCTAAGATCACAAATCCACCTGACTTATGAAGCCAGGACCTCAACTCAGGCCCATTCTCAAAATGACTTAACCTAGAAAGCAAAAGCGAAGAAAGCAGCTCAGGAAGGGAGCAAAAGAAGGAATTCCTGGGGCTGGGGAAGTTCAGGGAAGGCTTCCTAGAGGAGGTGGGATTTGAGCTGGGCTTTGAAGTATGGGTAGGAGCGGGGCCAGCACAGAATGTACGTCAGCAGGGATGAGCAGCAGGAACAAGGACTGGGGACAGGCAACAGCCTGGGCAAATGGGCACGGAGCCTATAAGGCCTGACCGTAAACATCAGCCGTCCCAGTAAGCGGACTCAAACTCCCAGTCGGCTTCGGAAATGCCCGCTCAGAGCCCTGCCACTGGCTCTCCATCAACTCGGCTCCACAGCACGGGGGATGGGCCCTCCCTCCCTTATTAGCCCAACTCCGTTCTGCTTCCAGAATCCATCCGGCTCTACTCTTGGGCACAGGTAGGTTGCTCTTCAAGCTCAGAGACGCTCTACCCCCCAAATAAAGACCAGACCCGCCTGCACCATCCAGCTTCCCCACCAGCTGCCCGAGTTTTAGTCGAAGGTCTGACAAAACCAAATCTGCACGGCATTAAGTGGCAGGTCCGCGTCATTGAATTCCTCGTCTAGGACTCTTTGGTGTAAAGGGACTCGTCTATTTTAAACGCACCTCCCGTTCCTGAGGTTGCCGCTACAGCAGAATCACAGAAAGACCACGAGCAGTTTACAGCCCGCACCACACTCCGCCGCTCAAACTGACAACATTAATTTAATGAACTTAAACACTGGTGAACTTTTTAACACGTCCCCAAGTTATTTACACTGGGAAAGGCGTGCCTGAAGACTGGTGCCAAAGAGACTCAGGCAGAAGGGACCGCGCATATCTTTCCAACGTTAATTTGCATTTTCAACTTTGAGCTCGGATGCGAAGCAGGTGGTTTTTCTCCGGATTTTCTGACTCAGGCATGCATCCATCCTTCCTACGGGACACGCGCATCGGTATGCCGTAGGAACACACCAGGCTAAGCCCCACCATCACGGTCTATTTAGAGAGACAAACAGAAGTAAATACAATGTACTATGACAAATATAATAAGCAAATGACAAAGTGCTAGGGGACACGAAGCAGTAAATGGTTCAGTGGAAAGAGCTGGAAGGCCACAGTAGTCACGCAGAGGCTGTGTATGAGTTTCCAGTGGCCGCCGCAAAGCAGTACCATGAAAGAAGTGGCTTCAACAACAGAAACGCTTTCTCCCAATTCAAGTGCAAGGTCCAGGTGTCAGCATGGTTCCTTGCGAGGGCCATGGGGGGGGAACCTGTTCCATGCCTGTCTCTTGGCTTCCAGTGGCCTCAGCAACCCTCAGCTCGCAGATGGTGTTCTCCCTGTGTTCTCATATTGTCTTCCCTCAGCGGGGCTCTCTGGGACTGAATGTCCTCTTAGTTGGAGGTCACCAGTCATACTGTACTAGGGCCCACTCTCCTTTCCTCATCTTGATCATCTGCAAAGACCCTATTTCCAAATAAGGTCACATTCACAGGCACCAAGGATTAAGACAGCAACATCTCTGGTGGGGGGAGGAAGGGGAGACACAATTCAACCCACAACCGGGTGAAAAGCCAGACCCTGGAAGACAGGTATGGGCTCCGTGACGGGACAGCAGGAAGGGAGCTGGTTTGGCTCATGGGAATGGAGGTCTGGGGGACGAGCGGCGGACCTGGAGCCCAGAGCGTGGAGCATCGGGTCCACCCCATTAGCTAACAGAAATCACTAAAGGGTTTTAAGCAAAATACTAAAAGGTGGCAGCCTGTGAAAGACTCTTTTGGCCATCTCCAAGCTCCTTTTTATTTGGTCCTTTGGTTTCCCTTTGTCCCAAGAACTGGCAGGGGAAGCCCCATTCAACCTCCACATTGTCACTGGGGGAGAGGGGGTCCTGGAGGTCACGTCCCTCTCTCCTAACAACGCTTACCTCAACTCTGGCAGAGAACTTTCTGTACATTAGGTGGCAAGTCATCACAACACCCGTTTCCCACTCTGTTTAGACCGGTGGGCTGGGGAGTCCGGGACAGACAGAAAAAGAAACATGTCCAACTTCCCCTTACTGCCATGTGACCCCTCACCTCGGTTTCCGAGAAAGAAAATATCCAACCTAGAAGGACCATCCAGGTCCTCCAAACTGTGTTCCCTGGAGCCATGAGGGCATCTCAAGAGCATCCTTCGAGTGGGGTCAAGACAAAGAAGGAGAGGACCCGCGCCTCCTTGTCCTACTTTACTGGAAACAGCGCCACTTTCATCTTGAATTTTTTTTGACAGCGCACACTTGCGGCGGGTGGGGGCAGAGGGAGAGACAGAGACAGACTCCCCACGGAGCAGGGAGCCAGAAGCAGGGCTGGATCCCGGGGCCCCGGGATCATGACCTGAGCCGCAGGCAGACGCTTAACCGACCGAGCTACCCAGGAGCAGCCCCCCACCCCGACTTTGATCTTCTAATAACACCTTTATTGTGATACCATCCACATCCCATTAAAAAACGGCCCTTTTAAAGCAGACAATTTAGCAGTTTTTAGGATATTCCGAGTTGTACAATCATTCCCACTGTCTGATTCTAGAACTTCATAAACCGCCCCCAAATAAACCTTGTACCCATTCCCAGCCACGCTCCCCCTAACTCTTAGAAACCACGAACCTACCTGTCCCATCTATGGACTGGCCCACGCTGCCATTTCCCAGGAACGGAATCCCATGCAGCCTTTCACGCCTGGCTTCTCGCGCGCACGGTGCTCCAGGTTCATCCGTGCTGTGGCATGCGTCAAGACTCCGTTCCTTTTCACGTCTCAGTAATACTCCCTTGTGTGGCTCTACCCCGTCTTGTTTATCCATTCATCGGTTCGCAGACATTTGGGTAGTTTGCACTTTTTGATGAATGAGCTGCTATGAATAATTGCGTACAAGTTTTTGAGTATCTGGTTTTGATTCTTCTGGGCATACACGTAGGCGCAGTGTGGCTGAGTTATATGCTAATTCTACGTTGGACTTTCTGAGAAACTGCCAAGCCTCTCCGAAGTGGCTGTGCCATTTTGCATTCCTCCCGGAACCCTAGAAGGGCTCCCCGTAGCCCCACATCCTCTCCAGCACTTGCTCTTTTCCAGCTCTTTGATAACAAGCCACCCTACTGGGTGTGAAGTGGTGTCCCATTGTGGTTCTGACTTACAGTCCCCACTGACAAATGCCATGGAGCATCTTTTCATGTGCTTATGGAGCTAGAAATGCCTGTGTCCAAATCCTTTGCCCACTTTTTAACTGGGTTGTCTTTTCACTGATCTAGAGGAGTTCTTTTTTAATAAATTTATTTCATTTTTTAATTTAAATTCAATTAGCCAACTCACGGCATTCGTTTCAGATGTATAGGAGAGTTCTTGATGAAGGATACAAGTCCCTCCCTCATGGGGTTGCAAATATTTTCTCCTATGTTTAGATAGTCGTCAAGGTCTTAAATAATATCCTTTGATATGCAGAAGAGTTAAATCCTGACGAAGTCCAATCTTTTTTTTTTTTTTTTTGGTTTTGCTTCTGGTGTCATATCTAAGAAACCAGTCTAATCCAAAGTCACAAAGTCACAAAGATTTATCCCTATGTTCGCTTCTAAGAGTCTTACGGCTTTAGCTCTTGTAAGTTTATTAGAACTCTACAATCCACGGAGTTGATTTTTGTTTTAATCCTTTTGAGAGAATAGCAATCCTCATCGAGTTTAACTCTCCCAACAGCCAGCCTGTGGCTTACCAACTCTAGCAAGGAAGAGTGACTTGCCCATAGCCACACGAGGAGTTTCATGCATGGCTGGACTCGGACTCAGGTGATGTTTCGGTGTCCGTGGCAGACTCTGGCTCCCCGTGGGCACTGGAGAGGCCAACCTTCTCTAGGTGCACCGTGTGGGTACAAAAGGCTCCTGCTCCCCTTCTTCACAGAAGGCTGAGGCATCCCAGGGGAAAAACTCAAGACTCAGCTCTGCAGCGACCTGGAATGACCCATCGGGCTTTGAACAGACTTCCTCATTCCTGTGTGTCATCTGGTGCCTGTCTGACCCAGGACCCTTGCAATGACTCTCAGGTCCTACCCCCTGGGTCCTCAAAATGGCCCTCGGGTATCAGGGGAGTAAAGGACCTTTCTCTGAAACTCCCTTTCCCAGGTGGGCTTTTAGCTTATCCAGTCAACTGAGTTCAGGGAACACTTACCACGTACCTGGATTTGGGGATACAAAATAGAATAAGACGATGTAGCCCCAACCCTAAGTAGCTCTCAAGTCAGTGGTGGAGACACACTGAATAGTGACACTCTTATCGCCTTCCCCAAGTTTAACAACAAACCTAAGTGCTCATCTCCATCAGACAGTGCCTGCTTTTGCTCTTGTTCTAAGTATATCACTTAACCCCACGGCAACTTCATGAGCTAACAATGTTCCTGCCCCATGTATGGCATGTACCAAGGCCAATTCTGCACTGAGCACTCTAACAGAGGGACCCAGGAGGGCTGCAGGGACAGACAGAGGCGCTGGGGACAGCTTCAGCTACAAGGGAATCGGTGGGTTGAGCGTGGACCGTGGAACTTCTCAGGGAAAAAGCAGAGCATGGGGCAAAAATAAAGACACCGAGGGTCTGTCAATCAGAGGAACAGAGTGACGGGGCCACGCAGAGGCAGAGGGAACGGCCGCCAACCGGATTCACACTCCCAGACCACAGCCTGGAGAGTCAGCAAATTACAAACTTGCCTGCGCTGGTGTGTCCTACTACCACACACTCAGTGCCTTTCAGACAATCTGCAAAACAAAAACAAAAACCAACCTGCCAAGAAAAGGAAACCCCTATGAATACAATTCAGTGGGAGGCCAGAATGGATCTAAGAGTGAGGGGTAGAAAGGAGGCTGCTCCATCCCTCCCAATAATAAATACTCATATTTCGAGTAATCGAGTTTGGTTCTTAGCGCTAATGTCATTTTCTGCTCATTTAACGTCGTGGGAATCCCTCGGAGGAAGAGGAATGCATCACTTGGGGAATGCAAAGAGGGCCCATTCGGGGAGGGAAAAAAAGAACCGTTCTTCCAACCTGCGTGTGCTCAGAGGCTGGAAAAAGGCCAATCCCACTGAGTGGAGGGAGTTAAATAGAGCCTGCAGGGTGGTCTGGGAACCAGGGCTGCGTCCTGAGCAGAAAAGACCATGGTTATTCGGGATTCTTCACCGTGGAAGCGAACTAACCAGGCCTTCCCGCACCAGCCATGTGGCAAGCCAGCAGGGCTCTGTCCTGGTGGGAGGAGAGGTGGGAGGGAAGGAAGGCAGAGAGAATGAGGTTTGTCTTGCCATCTCTGCTTACAAAACCAGCATAGAAACATCCCTGGCCCTCCAGCTGTACTACAGGCAAGAGCCCATGCTTCTCGGTCGCCACGTATGCCCGTTGGCCCAGCTGGACCATTCTGGTATCCTTCATTGCTTCAAGCCTTCCTGGTTTGGACAATAAATTGTACCGTCATCCCCGGTGGGCAGAGCCCAGAAGAAAGCTACGATGGAATCGGGTTCCTCCCCCATTTGCCACGCAACCTCCGCAAAGGCACTCCACCTCCCGGTCCTCTTTCCTCGGCTGGAAAATGGACTAACAGCACACATCTGGCAAGTTCGTTTGTGATTTACTGCGCCAACACAGCACTTGGCACATAAGAGAAATCTGGTGCACGATGAGCTATTTTTGGCAGCTGGTTCCCAGAAGCAGGAACGGCACAGGATGGAGAAGAGCGCTGGGAGATAGCTCCTTTCCGTCCTAACTCTGGGCCTCAAGCTCTCTGCCTCCTGCCCCTGCCGCTGGCATCCAGGATCCTCAGCTCAGCGTGGATCACAGGAACAGAGCACGACACAGGCATGCAGGTGCCGGCGTACTTATCCCAGGGTTGCATGGGATTTCATTAACCAAGCAGCCTGCAGCTTCCAGCTCTGGCTCTGCCCTGTTCTAAGTTCCCCAGCAGCAGTGAGGACAGTGAAGCTGGGAGTTCCCACTGGAGGGAGCAATCTTCCTTCCCTCCATCCCCAGAGTGGTCTTCAATTACCGCATGCAATGTGTCGATCCAGGGAGGCGAAGAGAGGGAAGCAGAGAAGTGACCCCTGAAATGCATCTGCGGAACCAGATTCTGAGCAGACCCTAGAGCAACAACCTCCCGCCCACCCCTTGCCCCAGCCAAGCTCCATGGGGGGAGGGGGGAGGCGGAGAACCGGGAGGGAAGGGAGGAACAGAAAAAGAAATCCAGCTCCTCCCTGGGCCTGATGAAGATTAATATCTCCTCCCTGATGAGATGAGGCAGCTTAATCGTTGCCATTAATACAGAATCACTGAGGTCCAAAGATAGGGGCGTGGGGGGAGGCAGGGGATGGGATGACAGCATCCCACAAATACCATACAGGAGCGGAAAGGGACACCCTGACCATCTGAAGACGTGATTTCCGCAAGGCTCAGAAGTTAATTCAGAAACCTGCTAATGGAGGCCACGCACGACACCAGTCTGCAGCGTAATTTCTGCTTGTCCACTCAGACCACTGGACCGATCGTTAAACACACTGCTCTCAGAGACCACACGTGCCATTGCTGGGTGATCTCGGCAGACAGCACGCGTCACGTCACAATCTCATGACTGACCGACGACAGCTGGTGTGCTGGGGTGTGGTCTTCCAACTCTGCTCTCCTTGGCTTGCTCCTTGTCCTTCCACAAGACGCAGCCCAAGAGGCACAGTCCTCGCAAAGCTTTCTTTGATGTCACCAGAGAGTCAGGTGTCCTTCCTCCTGGACTCTCAAAGTCAGGTGCACATACCTCTCACAGTTACTCTGGATTGTAACTGGGAGGCCATGGCCTCCAAAAGAGATTGCTGCTCTCCAAACTTAAATTTTCACGTCTGATCATCCTATCATCTCCCTCCCCCACCGCAGCAATGGTCCCTTCACCTTGTCTGTTTTCTTCCAAGGATCCACTGTCCTCGGGGAAGTGACCACCTTCAGAAAGGTCACTATCACCTGAGACTAACAACAGAACAAGTTTTCTTAAGGGCAGGGCCCATGCCTTAACCTCATCTGTGTCTTTCTCGGACCCCAGTCGAGGATCAAACATACACCCAATACTTAATAATCACCTCCTCCGTCACCTAACAGGAAAACAGGAGTAGGAAACGAAGAATCTAAAATCGGCTGGCCATCCCGAGGAGACCTCCACATGCACAAAGAAATGCACAAAGAAGCAGGAGTGATGCAGGTCTTCCCTGCTCCAAATATCGGGATTTTCTCAAGGGAGTTCTTTGGGGGGTGGGGGGTGGGGAGTGGGCCATTAAAAAGGCAGTTATAGGGGGCATCCCTCCCCTACTTCCTACTAAACCTCACACACGAACTCTGGGTCAATTTTCCTCATGTCTCAGGATAACCGTCTCCCCAAATGCCACACCACCTGACATCCAGGCTTCAGGGTTTAGGAACCGTGAAATCGTGGTGGACAATCCGGAAGGGCAGGCCTTGTGCAGAACAATGTTTATGCCCACGTCTTACAGAAGGAACTGGAATCATTTCATTAACCCAAAAAACCTTCAAATGGGGATGCCTGGTGACTCAGTCGATTAAGTGTCTGCTTTCAGCTCAGGTCATGATCCCAGGGTCCTGGGATGGAGCCCCACATCCAGCTCTCTGCTCAGTGGGGAGCCTGCTTCCCTTCCTCTCTCTCTGCCTGCCTCTCTGCCTACTTGTGATCTCCCTCTCTGTCAAATAAATAAATAAAATCTTTAAAAAAAAAAAAATGCTCTAGTACTGCGAAGTACTGAGACCAATTTGTCCCAGCTCTCAGATTTAAAAACAAAAACTAAAACAAAAACAAAAAAAGAGTGATATAGGCTTCCGTCAGGTAGGTTAAAAAAGACGTTTTTTTATAAGTGGTCAATCTGGGACCATCACTGCAACTAGAGATCACAGCTCCAACATGGGCGACACATTGAGGGAATTTCAAGAGGCCCTGAAGTCAGTTTGACTCTTCAAGGCTCTTGCAGGCTGATGGGGATGCAAAGACCCACAGAAAATCCAGCCACTGGGAGAGCCAATGTCAGGCATGAGGCTGGCTGCCAGCACGTCTGGGGGAAAGAATGCTTTTCTAAATGCACAACTGTGCTGGAACCAAGTATAGAAACATGGACCCAGTGAGGACACCCAACCCAGAACGGAGTGGGGGGGGGAGGTGCTGGAGTCCTCAGAACAACACGATTCCAGCTGAAGCACCCCCACACCTCCCACACCCCCAGGATGGTCACTTCTCACTAAGCCACAAGCAGAGGCAGGGGCGGAGCCCAGGGGAGGAACTACAGGGGAGCAGGGATACTGGGCAGCCCCATGGAGCACCTGGAACTGTGGCTGGATGGGAGAAGGAGCCCTACGGTTGGGTCCTGAGATAACCCCCGGAAAGAGCCAACCTTTCCAAAGCCCAGAGCCAGGAGGCGTAAAGGAAGAGGACGGGAGCCTGGTTCCATACCACCCCCTCTACAGGAGGCTGTTTGGGACAGAAAAATTCCTCCTCCAGCTGCTGAGCGCCCCAACAGAACCAGCTTCAGCTATGAGCCATCCACAAGGAAGAAACGTGCCAATGGCTGCCCCAAAGCTGTTTCTGTAGGGTGTCTGATCTCCAGCTGCCTTGGTTTCCCCATCTGTCGGGCAGGGACAACAGGGTTCCCCACCATGTGCAAAAGCGTACAGCACCGTGACTGAAGTGTGGTCCCTGGGGTCACCTCCCTTACTGCCCAGCAGAGTGACCTTGGGCAAGGAACTTAACCTCACTGTGCCTCCACTCCCTCACCTGCACGCAGGGATAATTACGAGACCAACTTTGTGGGGCAGGGGTGAGGACGGAAGGGGGCATCTGTGTCAGCCGGAGAGAAGAGTGCCGAGCACACGTAAGGGTTCGATAAACACTACTTGTGTTCCTTCTGATCCTATTTCCCATAAATGGGGCTGAAAGCTGCTGAGGGACCCCTGAACGCCTGGCGCCATGCGTGCGAGGCTCCTGTCCCGTATTAGGTCACCTGGCAGACCATCCCCTAAAGGCTGAGGAGGAGCGGAGGGTCCAAGACAGCACGGGACTGCTCCCGGGCGATGCAGCTGGTGAGCGGCAGAATCCCACTTAGAACCAAGTCTGGGGATACAAGACCCGTGCACCTGCGAGCCTAGCTCCCGCGACAGCACCACCTCCGGAAGCCCCTGGGGTGCCTCTGCCTTGCTCCAACCACACTTTGCTTCACGATGTGTATGAAAATGCAGGGTCTACTTCACACCGGAAATGAAATAAGCCATCCCAGCCTTACCATAAAACAACCTTTTCCCAGCAGAGACGGCTGACATTGGCATACTACCTCACCTCACTGCTGGGTGTCACAGGTTCCAGGGTCCCAACACCCAGGTGTGACCGGCTTGAGGGTGGTCGTGGTCAGATCCTCATTCTGCCATCAAGAGGGCCCAACCCAGCCACTGAGTCTGCCCGACGCCTCCCTCCTTCCCATCACCAGGACCTGGAGGCACTCTCTGGAGAAAGCTCCAGCCGGCCACCTCTGCCACACCTCGCCGCCACCATCCAAATCCTGCTCTGGGACAAAGCACGTCCACCTTCTAACCCTGCAGACCTCGGCTGTATTCAGAGGGAGGAGGCACTTTCATCTTTCTACTATCCTAAGATCCCTGTGTGGACCAAAAACAGCCTCCAAACACTTTCCTTATTCCAAGAAAATGGGCATGGACTCGGGGTGGGGGAAATCAGCACTGACTGGTAGTGAAATTCCGCCTATCCTTTGTCGGGCCAGCTCACGTCTATAGACTTCTTACTTTTCTTGGCGGACTAGTTCATCCGATCTCCATGACAACTTCGAGGTGGGCAGGGCAGATACATATCACGTCCGTCCTACGGATTAGGAAACAGTAGTCCCTGACCTGCCACGTAGCTACCTGTGATAGTCCACTCTAGGTGCCACGGACCTGAATGACTGGACCAGACATTCCGCTTCCCTGGATCCTAATTTTCTCTAAGAGAAAGAGTGCTAGCCCAGCCAGACTCTCAGAGGGGCTGCGGTGGCCGAATGCGAAAGCGGACTCCACCGCGTACTGGCCAGGGGACCCTCGGCGATCCACCTGACCACCCTCCATTCTCCTTTTGTGCTTTTTCCAGTTCGGCCCTGCCGACCCAGTCCCACGGCAGGCACAAGAAGCCTCTGCCTTCTATTTACTGGGCAACAACATGTGCCAAAGAGATTTATTTATACTATATTTGATTTGCAATTATGGATCTGAAGTTTATCAATAAATGATCTCGTCAAAAATAAAATGAGTAGGGGTGCCTGGGTGGCTCAGCGGGTTAAAGCCTCTGCCCTCGGCTCAGGTCATGATCTCAGGGTCCTGGGATCGAGCCCCACATCGGTCTCTCTGCTCAGCGGGGAGCCTGCTTCCTCCTCTCTCTCTCTGCCTGCCTCTCCGCCTACTTGTGATCTCTGTCAAACAGATAAATAAAATCTTTTAAAAAAATAAATAAAACGAGTAGCTACAATTCACCAAGAGCCCAGTATGCGTCAGGGGTCTACGTAAATCTTCACACTCAGTGCTCTGAGTAAATCTGGATGAAGGTAGTGCTGTCCCCATTTATGCAGGAGAAACAGGTGTAGAGAAGGTGAGAGGCGTGCCTGAGGTTACCCAGCTGCCGCATGGCAGACAGAGTTCAAACCCAGCGCTTTCTGTGTGCACAGCCCCATGCCCCTTCCATTCTGACGCACCTATTGTCCTCAAGTTCAGGTGCACGCTCTTCTGATGGGCCATGACAATGTACGGGGAAGAGGAGACACCTTCCAAATCCTTCCTGTCCTGGTGGTTTCCCTCCTGTGTCTTCCCAAAGGACAAAAGTGCTCTCACAAATCGCCAGAGCATACCTCCTACCCTTTCAACACCCAGCTCCAGGGTCACTTCCTGGTAAAGTCCTTCTCTGACCTGTGGCCCATGCACGGCCCACTGGGCTTTGTGCAGTGTTCTCATCACACCAGACTTCTGAATTTCTACACCAACCCCATGCCCTGGAAAACCATATTCCCCCATTCCCCCGTGGCTGGTACTGTGCCTGCACAAAGGAAGACCCACAGGCATTCTGCTGACCATAGCGGAAGACAGGGAAGCAAGAGGCCGTGTGTATGTATGTGTTAAGAGCGCAGGCTCTGGGCCAGACAAGCTGGGTCTGTGCTCACTGGCTCTGCGACCCAGGCCAAGCCTCCTAACACCCTGCTCTCGATCTATACGAGGATGATGAAGGTAGAACCTGCCTAAGAGGGGGTTGCAAAAAGAAAGTGCTGGGAACAGTCCATGGAGCCAATGTTCACCAGCACACACTTCCATCGTCCTGCAGGCAGGGCGGATGGAAGCGATGGTCTCAGCATCTGAAAAGCCCCGAGACTTCACCTGGGAACTGAATCAGTGAGGCAGCTGAGAAAATAGGCAACTCAAGGGTCTCCTTCTGACGACTGCCTGTCATGGAAGCATCTGGAAAGCAGTTCAGAGACCGTTCAGGGCAGAGGAATGGACCAAAGGGAAAAAGCAGACCCCTTTCCGCTCAGAGAGCCAGCCACAGGGTAGGATGCTCTATTAAAACCGAGAGAGGTGGTGAGGGGGAAACAAAGATTGCATAAATACTCACTCTCTGAGATCCTTCCATGTCCGCCCCTTCACGCCACTCACCTCAGAGTGTTTATCCAAAACATGAAATTAAGCCGTGGGTGAGATGCTGCTCTGCCCAGACCTGTCTCACTCTCTGCCACCTCAGCTCCGGCTCTCACGTGCGGTATAGAGGAGCGCCTACATTCACTTTTGGACGGGTCTGAACAGTCCCAGACCTCGGCATGCCCCCCCCCCCCCACGAGGGAGCCAGGCACTGCGTGCTGCGGAGCATAAATCACAGGCACAGTTTCCGGGTGGGGGGAAGTACAGGCTACTTAACTCTACTGTTCTAGAACAGCCTGACCCTTATCTGTCCCTGAAGTATGGATCCAACTTTCAACAAGGCAGAGGCAACGGGCAGAGAAGCCCAAGGGGCCAAGAAACCCCAGGGCATGAAAAGTAAGAAAGGTTAACACAACTGGGCTCTCTGCCACCTTTGAAGTTTTGGTCCAGCACGCTTTCCTAGAACACGTGAAAAGTTACAACACAAGGGGAAACGATGAGCTTTTCCCAATCTCCACGGACAAGGAAGCAGGAAGGGAGGAACTTCACAGAAAAAGGAAAGATCTACAATCACGTTAAGTTAAGTAAGAGGTGAATGGAAGGGATCTTGGCGGGATCTTGGCAAACACCGACGTCCCGGGGCTAGGCCTTAGCTCTCCCACGTGCTAGCTCTAGAAGCTTGAGCAAATGGTTGAACTTTCCGGGGCCTCCATTTCCTCATCTGTAAAATGGGAAGATCAGGACTTCCCTTATTTGTTCTGAGGAACAGAGGAGTTATTACAAGAACCTAAACCTTCATTAGATAAAGGGCCAGTATTTCTATCTCGGGCACGTCAACACGTATTGAACAACTACTGTATTCCGGGTACCGTGCCAAACGCAAAGGCTTTGAAAAGGATGACAGAAAAGCAAGGGTGTAGAAATTAGGGTGAATACTAGTAAGAAAAACAATGTATCCGGCACTCGGCACGTGCCAGGCACTCTTCCGAGCAACGCCCACCATTACTCCAGTCTACGCAGCAACTCTGCAAAATAGGGAAGGGAAACTCTGCGTTAAAAATAAAAAAATTTTTTTTAATTTAAAAATTTTTAAAATTAAAGAAAAAAAAAGTGGGGGGGACCTCTGCATAAGGGAGGGGTCATCCAACACCAGAAGCCAAACAGCAGCACAAACACTATTGCTTGAAGGTAAGCCCTCCCTCGGGAACTGCGGGTGCAGACGAAGGTTTCAAGGTCAGAGATGAAGCGGAAAGCCGGGCGGCCGCGGAAGACACACAGCAGGCCCTCCATCTGCGCTGTCCTCACCAACCTGATCCTTCTCAAATCCAAGCCCTGGAGCCCACAAGTCGAGGAGGGGAGCTGAGATCACCCTCCCAGGGGAAGAAGGGAACGTTCATAGAAAAGAGGAAGACCTAGACTCATGTCCAACTCGCCAGACTTGGCAGAAGAGAAAGCTCACCGAGTACACTTTCTGAAACCACAGGTACCTCCACTGTAGAACCCCCAGGAACAGTATTCTTTTTGAGGGCCCCGGAGGGGCCAGGAGTCTACAAGTTCAACAAATACCCCAGGTGGTTCTGATCATCAGGCAATGCTGGAACCAGAGATCCTTCCAGGAGGAGGACATGCTCGCTCAGGTTCCTCTGACCTTAGCAGCCAAAGGGAGTCCCAAAGAATAAGCTTCCCAAGGAGACGAGGACGATGAAGGCATCAGAGCACAGAGCTCCAAGACCCACTCCCCAAGGCCAGTGTGGGGGCCCCGCCGGCCTCTCCAGACTTGGCCCACCACACTCCCTCCCCAGCCACCTGATTTCTCCCTGCCCTTCTGCAGAGGTGCCAAGCATCCTCCACTTCCCGCTGTTCCCTCCGCCTGAAATGCTGCCCCTCCCCTCTCCACCCAGCTCTGCAGAAACGTCCCCCATCAGAGAGGCCTGTCCCGCTGCCCTATTAAAATAGCCCCTTCCCCTCCCCTGCTGCCCTCAGCATCATCTCGCCACATTTTAGTTGTCTTTGTAGCATCTACCCCACTCAGCAGGGCAGGAAGCTATCTGCGAATCATCTTTCCCCCCACCACCAGAAAGGTCACTCTGGGACAGAAGAGGACAGGCCTGGTCCCCAGTGTCCCAGAACAGTGCCCGTGTCCATTGAACGAATGAATGACTCAAAGTTCTTGGACGACCCACCAATGGCTCCAAAGCTCGGTGGCCCATCTCGGGAAACACCCCCTTTCCTGACTGAGCTGTGGGAGGATCAGTTAAACGTAGGGGAGATAGCTTCCACTCAGTAGTACCATGCTACTCATCGTCCTGGCTCCCTACTGATCCTGCCTCTGACCCCACTGGCAAGCTTCAACTCCCCGAACCTGCTCCTGCAAGAGAATTCCCGGAGGCAGGAGCTGGGGCGCACAGCGCCCTCTGCTGGAGCAAAAATGACAAATACCAAGTGCCAAAGGGGACCACCCTGGAAAGAGGAGGATCCTGATGACTTGGGGTTCCGGAACAGCAAGGTCGCCAACATTCAACTCCGCTGAGTCCCTAAGTGATTTTTCTTTTTTTTTCCTTTTTTTTTTTTCTTCAGAGAGCACATTCGGCATATAAAAACACGCTGAACACAAAAGGACTCTGAATCAACTCTGCGTTAGGCACAATGGACTCCTCACCTGCACAAAAACCCTGTTAAACAGGGAGCCGCACCCCCATTTTAGAGGCAGCAATTTGGGCTCCGAGAGGTTAAGCTTCTTGGCTGAGGACACAGTGTTTAAAGGCAGGTCTGGAAATGAGCGGCAGGGTGCGGGCTCAGCTACAGCCCTGAAGACCCACCTTGTTCCAGAGGGACTTTACCGTGGCCTCGGAAGATGTTCCTTTCCTCCCTGTTCCTTGTCAAATGCTCTCACGACAGGCCATCCGCGTGCAAGAGCTTCCCTTCCCCAAACACGGTCCCTGGGTCCCCAAGCAGCTGCAGGTGCACGGATGACCACAGGTACAGATCTCAGTGTCCCCGTCCCCTCCCCCTGCTTTCCAGCACCCACAGCGAGTGCTGATGGACACAATGTTGACAGATGAAAAATGAACAAATGTGACCTTCATCTGTGGTCTCTGCTAGAATGGAAATGAAGAGGTAAGAAGAACTATGTCACGTGGTGATACAGATGGTCTGAGTGGCTATTGGTTCCAACTACACCCCCCGGCCCCCCGCAGAGGCTGGGAGCGTAGCGTGGCCACTTCTCTAGACTTCATGGCCTCCGTGGGCCCTGTTTGGACCAGGTGGGTGATCTTTTGCATCTGTCCCAGGATGGCCTTCCAACACTCCAGGAAAATAGAAGAGGAAGAAAATGGACCCGCCATCTCTGTAACAGGGACTTTGCTCAGCCTTCACGACAAACACGGGAGCTACAGTCATGCCCCCCTTGCCTTGCGGGGAGGAACCGACCTGCAGTGGTGCAAAGTACCAGGTCCACTGTCAGATTTAAATAGTGCTGCTCGTCCCTCGGGGACACATTCACCGCCCCGTCAGCCCCCGCCCTGGAAACCTGAAGTGGTTTCCAAAGGTTTTACCGGCTTCGGTTGTCGGGCTGCCGAGAGGAATCCGAAAATTCATTCCCGCTCTTAACTGTAGGAGTCTAAGGCAGAGGCAAAATGCGAACGTCACTGAAGGACTAATCGTATTCTCTGCTTATATTGGCTTAGAATAATCCCGCCAGCCATGGAACATGGCCTGCCTTCTCGACCAAGATGGGGTTTTGTCTTGTCCAGGTCAGGAACCTGAGCATGCAGACTTTAAAATCTCCTTTGCTAGACATTTCTATATCTGCAAGTCGCTGAGAGTGAGCAGCACGCGGGACCTTTTCCAGCCAGGCCTGGGGTCGAATGCCAGCTCCCTGAGTTACCAGCTGGCTGACCCCGGCCAAGGAGCACAACGCCCTGAGCCTTGGCTTCCTCGTCCAACGGGAGACGCGGGGAGCTGTTTGGAGGGAGCCAGGAGAGCCTGCAGGTCCCATCCCCCGCCCAGCACGTGGCACAGAGGTAGCCAGAAGTCCAAATGCCAAGTCTAACCAAGCCAGCCAGGGTCAACGAGTTAACAGGGAACGACCAGGAGCCCTTTCTTCTCAGTCCAGCTCTGAGTAAAGCGGCACACAGAGCGACGCGGGGACCAACCAGGAAGGTCACTGTGACACGCTAGAGTGTTCGTGCACTACGCAAAGGGACCGCTAGGACTCCGCTCCAGCCCACGGCCACCAGGATGGAAGGAGCGTCCGCGTTGCTAGATCTTTCCATGTTGTTAACGAGAGCCAGAAAGCTCGATTTTTATGTGCAACCTCCCAAGTGTTAATGCTCAATAATCGGGCTGAAAATGGTAAAAGCAAGGCACCACCCAAGCCCAACACAACTGTGGGCCAGACGCAGCCAGTGTCTGACTAACCAGTAGCTAGCAACTGCTCTCCTTTCCATGGTGGCTACAGTTTAAATAGTACACCGCCCTTCCGTGTCTTCACGGAATAATATATAATATATATTACATATAATAATATACAATAATATAATAATAAATATCGTCTTTTTCAGGCACAAAGGTTTTAGGGTGATGCAGGTCGGGTGACGAATGCAGATAGAAACTTTCATCCAGCGTGGTCTGGTATCCATACTAAGAAACACCATCACTTCCATATTGCCATCGCCAGCGTTCTGGTGGGAACACTAATCCCGTCTCAAAGTCATGAACACACTCTTTCAGGATTAGGGTTTTATGAGCAAATTTCAGATCTCTCATCAGTGCTGTGATCCGACCCCCACTGGGGCCTTGTGTATCCAGATGTGAGGTCAATCAGGAGGGGAAAAAAGGAACTGTGGTTAAAGAGAAGTGTCAAGTACAGATCCCCCAAGAAAAGTTTCGTGCTTAGAAAGTATCTGAATTTCAAAGGTAAACAATGACATAGATTCATAAATCCCAAAGGTTAATAAAATTCTTCTCATCTGAAAAGAATGCAAACCCCACGAAAATCTCTTCCCATTCAGTTAACTATCAGGAGTTGTGCAGTTGTTTTTAAATAAAATAATACATGCGGAAAAGTGAATTACAAATGAAAAATTTGAGGAATGCTCACCTAGGGAGGCCACCTGTAGAATCACAGGTTAAAAAGTTAATGGCTGGGCGCCTGGGTGGCTCAGAGGGTTAAGCCTCTGCCTTCGGCTCAAGTCATGATCCCAGGGTCCTGGGATCGAGCCCCGCATTGGGCTCTCTGCCCGGCCGGGAGCCTGCTTCTCCCTCTCTCTCTGCCTGCCTCTCTGCCTCCTTGTGATCTCTCTCTGTCAAATAAATAAATGAAATCTTTTTTTAAAAGATTTTTTTTTTTTTTAAAAGTTAACTGCCAGTGTCCCAGAGTCTTCCTTCGGTCCCGGACCCAGACTCTATCCCGAGATCAACGTTCATGGGGTTTTCTATTTGCGGAATTGGAATCCGCCAGCACACGTGCTCCTCTGCGACGGTTTTTGCTCAATGCCATCTATGAGAATATCCATTTTCACCGCTCCGTAGTACTTCGCTATAGAACCATGCCACTCTTTCCGTGTTTACTGTACTATGGCTCTACATTTCACTATTTCCCTCTTTAGCGCTATTAGAAATAATGCTGACTTGACCATGCTTGTACATGTTTTTAATGCAAACATACGTAGATTCTCTCTCTGGTATACTGCTAGGGACAGAACCGATGGGTCACGGGGTATGTTCAGGTTTCGGTGGTAACACCAAATTGTATTCCAAAGGAGTTGTACAAATACTTTACTTAACAGACCATCAACAGGTCTCTCTGAATGAAATGCCCCTTTCGTTGGTTAAATTGCCGTTTGAGATAAAAAATAGAATCACTTGAAGACCAGCACCCCCAAAGAGCAGAAGTTCCTGTCCTTTTCAGCAAACCTTAACCGATCATTATTGATTAAACATCTGTGACAGACAAGATATTATGGTTTAAAATGGTCTGAACACACGCGTCTGAATTCAATGTCTTCTTTGTGAGCAGTAATTCCTGCTGGATGTTTCTATGTATTAAAATTATAGAAGCTGAAACTCCTAGAGCAGGATAAGATACCCACAGAAGAGATGATGGAACACCTCTTTGTTTTGTCTCTAAAGAGTAATACGAGGGAGGGGATGCGGAGAATAGGACCCGGGCCATGTGGAGGGCGGGCCAAATGACTCCCCAGCGGGTCATGTCCTAATCCCCACAGCCCGTGAATCTGTTACCTTCTGTGGCAGAAGGAACTTCGCATCGCATTCCATCATAAGATGGATTGATGATGATTCTGGACTCTCCAAGTGGGCCCAGTGGACTCCCAAGGTTCCTTTTAAGAAGACGACAGTCACAGAAGGAGAGGGGACAATTTCCAGCAGCAGAGCTGAGAGTCAGCAAGAGGAATCTGAAGGAACTCCACTTCTGCCCTTGAGAAGGGCTCCGGAAGGAGCCAGCCCTGCCAGCATTTGGATTTAGCCTAATGAGACCTGACTGTCGACTTCTGACCTCCAGAACCGTAAGACAATAAATCCGTGGTCCTTTGAGCACTGAACGTGTGGGACTTTGTAACCGCAGCCACAGGAAAGGCATAGAAGGTGGCCATTAGCAGACATCGGGTTTCCTAACACCTGGTACAAGGTTCTAGCCACGAGGTCCTCCAGGAGGTGCAGCCAAATGACCACGTGTTGTCGGGACCGTTTGCTCTACTCCAGCAGGACCGCCGATGATGCTACAGGATCAAAGCCTGGTGCAAAAGTCAAGATCACCTTGGCAACCACCTCACACCTGGATACAACTGTGACAGGTTTCAACTACCCTCAAAGTCTAAGAGCTACAAGAGACGCTTCCAGGCCCCAGGTAATGCGAAGCAGAGATGCGTACAGCCCCCTGCACCTGGGCCTCGGCTCTCTCCTCCACGCTGCCTCGCTCACGCCCTGCTTTTTGCAGGCTTCCGCTGGAGCTTACGAACAGCTCGTTAGCATTGGCCAGGAAAGCCCTTCATTTCTGACACATTGAACACAACTTGTATAATACACTTCCCGTTTCATTTTGCATTCGGCACCCTGTGTTCTCGGACCCCGTAATACCCTTATTAAGGGATCTGGTGGGCCATTGGCAGGAAGGCAGGATGGCTTGGCTGCCAACACAGCTGCCACAGAGCCTAGCCTCAGGGGATACTGAAACCTTGAGCAAATTATTCACTAGCTCCCTGCACACTCTGAGCTCACCGGCATCCGGCAGTCTCTGGGCCGAGGGATGCAAGCATGAGGCCGGGGAATGGGTCGTGTCTGAACAAGCTCTGCTTGGAGAAAAGCCTCCCTGCCCACCCCCTCTCCTGTTCCACGGTTCATGGGCCCCATGATCCCTCACAGCGATAAAGCAAAGAAAATGTTTAACTTACAACTCCTTGGTTCTCACTGCAACTCTTCAAAACAGTCCAATGTCAGGACCCCATTTCTTTTTGTTCAAATTTATCAAGACGACTCTTAAAGCATTCATTTCAGGAGGACTCTGCGGTGATAAGGACGGGCTGAACAGTGAACGAGAATGTGGGTTTGGGCTGAAATCCGTCCAGAAATTAATATCCTGTACCCATTCACGACACGGGCTTTAAATGTTCAGGACTTTGCATCCTCGGAAGAATGTTTCCTTTCAAATAACACCTGCACATGGGGTGCCTGGGTGGCTCGTGGGTTAAAGCCTCTGCCTTCGGCTCGGATCATGATCCCAGGGTCCTGGGAACGAGCCCTGCATCAGGCTCTCTAATCAGGGGGAGCCTGCTTTCCCCCCTCCTCTGCCTGCCTCTCTGCCTACTTTTGATCTTGGTCTGTCAAATAAATAAAATCTTTAAAAATAATAATAATAACACCTGCACCCTCTGCTGGTGGGCCTCCCTGACCACAGAGAGCTTCTGGAACGAGTGTCTGCACGGAGCTGGTTATAAATTCTTGGAGGGCAGCATGTGTGAACCATCTTCTCAATGGTTGGAAAAGCACGCTTTCTCCACATGCTGGTAATCCAGTAACAGCTGAACACCATCTCCTTGATGCCCCAAGGAGAAAGAACCACACCCAGCAAAGGAAAGTCACGTACCCACGAGAAAAGGGCACTCTGGTAGACAGTAATCAGCACGATCTAAATTCAAACGGAGGTGTGTTAAAGCAGAAATTTCCTCAAGTCCCAAAATGAATATCGCATCCAGAAGGAAGGGGAGGCTCCTGGAACCGGATTCTGGGGTCTCGAAATCACAGATGCTCAGAGCCCCAGTAGTGACTCCTGCGTCCCTTCAATATCCAGACTCCCTCCCAGTGGACATTCACACTGAGGACCCACTGAGCGTGATGCCCAGACTCTGACAATGTGAAGATGAGCGAAACAGTCCCCAAACTCAAAAGCGAGTGGCTAGAAAGACCCCAAACAAGCAAACTACCCCTTGATGAATGCTGTCAGAGAAGCTTCCACACGGGACCAGACATTAGGAGAAAATGACATTGAACATGGGCATCGAAGACGCCAGCTGGGGGGAAGGGCGGCGGAAAAAAAGAGAACTGCACGGGGGGAAGGGCGGTGGAAAAAAAGAGAACTGCACACTCGGCAGAAGGAGCAAAGAGCCAACATCAAGAAGCAAGAAAACAAAAGTTTTCTCAGGGCGTTCAGTGAGGCGCTCACCTGAGTGAAGACAAATTGCAAGCTAAGGGAAAATGCCTGTGAAAAGACCGAAGCCAGGATCAGGAGTCTGGAGGGAATCCAGGAGGCAACGGAGAGAGTCATCAGTCCTCTAAGCCAGAAGAAGGCCTTTTTCGCTCTTCACTCATTCAACCAACAGTTCTCCTGGCTCCTCTAGAGATGAAAGCCTGAAGAGAAGAGAACCTCTCCCTTCCTTCCTGACACTGGTACTCACTTGTGAAGACATGTGATTAGAAAACACACACACACACACACATGAAAAGTAAAGTAAAGCAGGTGTGAAAAGACAGTACAAGGAGTTTGGACACATGTGGCCCAGGAAGCCAACATCGTTAAGGGTGAGGGGCCCATGTGCTCAGCTGAGACCCAAGGGTTGAAGCAAAGACTCACCGCTTTGAGCACGAAGGATGGGCAGCTGGGAAGGGTCACCGAGATGCTAGAGGAGGAAAGGTGGATTGGAGAAGAAATGAAGGAAGTAGGGCTTAGGAACCTGGGGGTTGAAGTACCAGCAAAAACATACCCCTGAGCAGTACCCATAACTGACAGTCACTTGGCCTCCGACAAAGAGCTCTGAGCAGGGACATCTCCTCACTGTCCCAGAGCATAACTCTAAGGCCTGGGAAGTCTACTTCTCGCAAAAGGAGCTCCTTCTCATATTGAGACAAGGCCTGATTCCCGGTAACTTCTTTGCACTGACCCTGATTCCACACTCAGGAGAAAATCCCAGGAAGCCCATTCCCTCTTCTGGATATATTTCCCATTAACTGGG
Organism: Meles meles; assembly: GCF_922984935.1. Lineage (NCBI taxonomy): Eukaryota > Metazoa > Chordata > Mammalia > Carnivora > Mustelidae > Meles > Meles meles. The sequence continues at coordinate 13,465,726 of NC_060072.1, read as the reverse complement.
GAAAATTCTGGTCATTTCTAAATCATTCACATCACATGCTTAGCACAGAAAACTTCTAGAATGTTAGTGCCCTAACAACTCCCACAGATGACCTTCAGTTTTATGTCACTTCATGCAGCAGGAGATGAAGGCCTAGAAAGAGCGGTGACAGTATCCCTAGCCACCCAGCTACTGTGGCTCAGCTGATCTGGGGGCCTGTGACCCTCCCCCACGCCACCCCCGCCCCATCTAAGGTGATCTCAATGTCTCTTGCTGCTGCAGGCAATCTAACTCCCAAACGTTATGCTGGGGGCATCGGCATCTCCGAGCGATCCCCTGAAATTAAACAGGGTTGAAAAATAAATAAACTCACATAAAGTATAAACAGCATTTCCATGAATGCAGGCAGTGACTCTGTCCCTGATTTATGGCTCCACCTGCCTTGAAACAGAAAACTCAAGGGTGTCAATAAATTGTTTGCGAAGTTGTTATGTTCAACTACAGAGAAAAGACTGTCTCCACGGGCTCTTCTGGAAATGCACGGATGTCTGCCGGCAACTGGCCGGGGCTGCGACGAGGTACCCTTTGTCTCCCAGTGAAGACTCGGCCTTTTCTAGAGTCTCCGAACTCTGGGTTAGGATGGATCAGGCAGGTCATCCGACGCTGAGCGCTCCCCCCGCAACACCCTGTACTTCTGCACACACACCTCTCATGTTAGGTGTTTCCCTAACTCTCAGGGCGGCTCATTCCAGCCCTGGACAGAGTGATCCTTTACTATGATGACCTTGAGAGCTGTCTCCCTGCCATGTCCTCCATAGATCTGGGGCCATCTCTCTTTCAGGTGACAGCCCCGTGACCACGTGCTGAAGCTGACCATGTACAGTTGCAGCTTCTGCTTCTCCAAGGTAAACAGCCTCAATTCCTTCCACTATTTCGTACATAACAAGGTTTGAATGGATACTGCCATTCACCTAAGTTCTCCTAAATGTGCTGACTTGTCTCGACTGTTCTCAAAGTGCAGCATTCAGAGGCAAATGCTGTGGTCCGGCTACGGACTAATGGAAACCCTATAAAAGACAATGGTTACCTCTGTCATTCTAGCCAGAACACCTGTTAATGTACTCACATCATCTAGCCCCTGTTTGATGTCTTTTGTGATTCGGTCCCAAGGGGAGGATTTATGATTAAGCATCATGTTGATAAATAGGGCACCTATACCCGGTCTGTGCAGGTCACCTCAGAGTATGATTGCCTCGATCCTCCCCATTTCCCGTCATCTATCTGCCCGTCTAACAAAATCATTCAAAGTCAAGGATCATGGTCACTCCATCCACCAGAGCCAGCCCAGATAGCGTGATGGTGGAAAGCAGGCTTCTAGCTGATATCAACCTATCGCTAGGCACAGTTGATTATGTGTGAATTCTCCATGCCACAGATCAATTCCCAGTCTCTTTTTTGGGAAACTCCACCACTTACTTTTGGGGGCCACCCATCCCCCATTCTGAATCCACGTGTTTTAAGGACCCCTTCTCTACCCTATGACCAAAAATAGGCACAGGGCTCACAGCCTCCCCCAACAGCAGTGAATAGTCTCTAGACTACATGTGACCAGGGATAATCCAATCAGAGGAAATACTGCACAATTAGGGGGAGAAGGAACTCTTTCTACAGGCACTGGTGAGGGCAAGTTGTAAGCTAAAGCTTCCTCTGTGTAGATAAAACTGCCTGAAAGAAACCACGGCAGAGAAAAGAAGAGCAAAGGGAAGGAGGGAGACTGAGCTAAAAAATATTATTGGAGCCTCTAGATCCAACCCATCCTGAAACTTGTCCTACCTTTGAACTTAGTGGTTTCATCAGTTCCCAGGTTCCCTTGTTGCCAAATTCATTTGGGGCTGGGTATCCATCAATGAGCGCAAATCAAAATTCTGCTCACAGCCTCCCAGAAAGGTCATGTGACACCTCGTCAAACCCTCACCAAAGCCTGCGACCTCACTGAAGTCCCCATCTACAACATGGCATTGTAGTTAGAAACTCCAGATCCCGAGTCCAATAACCCAGATCCATCCTGACTGGGTCTGGGGCCTTGGACAGATCACTGCAGGACTTCTGCCTCACCATCCTCTTCTTTACCAACTACATGGGATTACCATCGAGAAAGAGTCAACGCATGCAAAATCCTTGCAACCAAACCTGGCCTGCAGCAATGCCTGAAACACGATCATCCTCGTTACTGTTGTTATTATTCTTATACTATTAGGATCAGTACCCGTCCAGTTGTACTGGCAAAGTCAGTGTTTCCCGGTACCAGCCCTGGACCGGCACCGGGCGCCCTCAACCTTCTTTTCCAAGGCTCTTCCACCGTTCCTGGCATAATGCTTGCTTTGGTCCCTTCAAGGATCAAGGGCAACTCACCTTCCTCCCTCTGATCTCTTTGCCAAAACTTACTGACCCACTGCCACAGCATCATTTACCCCATTTTAGTGAATCAGATAGAAACTCTTCTACTCCGGGGAGGCATGGGACAGGGAAGTGACAGGGTCTGGCCCTGGCCCTTGCCTGCTCTGTAAGCACACAGTGCCACCTCGATCCTATGCAGCTGAGCAGACCTCAGAAAGGGAAGTGGAACTCCTACTCAGAAGGTCGGCCTGAGCTGTCAATAAAATTATGCATAAAGGAAATGCTGAAAAATCCAGTAGTGACACTCTCACTCCCTCTCTAAAAAATGAAAATGTTTGGGAAAAGAAAAGGGGGATGGGGGGATGAGTGTCCGACTCTCGATTTTGGCTCAGGTCATGGTCTCAGGGTTGTGGGGCTGAGCCCCACGTAGATTCTGCGCTCAGCATGGAGTCTGCTTGTCCCTCCCCTCCCCCTCTGCTCTTCCCTCCCTCTCTTTCTCTCTAAAAATGAACCAGTAAAATCTTTGGAGAAAAATAAAACACAGCAGTGACTTCCTTGAGATAGATCTTCACTGGGGATTTTTTTCTTTTTACCTCACTTGTGGGGGCAAATCAAAAGACAGTGTCCTGGGGCGCCTGGGTGGCTCAGTGGATTAAGCCGCTGCCTTCGGCTCAGGTCATGATCTCAGGGTCCTGGGATCGAGCCCCGCATCGGGCTCTCTGCTCCGCAGGGAGCCTGCTTCCTCCTCTCTCTCTGCCTGCCTCTCTACCTACTTGTGATCTCTCTCTGTGTCAAATAAATAAATAAATAATCTTTAAAAAAAAAAAAAAAAGACAGTGTCCTCCTCAACCCAGCCATCCGTTCCCTCCCTGAAGCTCAGAAAACCGTCTCCGGTCCGCGGAACAGCACACGGCCCGGGAAACTGCTGGCTGGAGGAAAGGCGAGTCTGGTCTCCTCTGCTGGTTTCTGCACAGTGACGGGGACTGGCGTTCGTTTCTCTTTATTTGGGGAGGGCAGCTCTTCCACAGCAGCCTGTCGGTGTGGCTGTGTATCTCTTGCACCTGCCCGGCTCCCACAATCGTCTCCCATGGTGCCCTACATGTGGAGGCCCCGGGCTAACCCATCTGCTGCCTCTAGGGCACCGTGCCCAACCAGATCTGGACCACCGCCTTCCCCACTCCTGGCCCAGCAGAGGGGTTCAACACGAGCCGTAGCAATGGTGACAACAAAAGGTTCAATGTATGAGTAAAGGCACAAACCTCAGAATGAACAAAACATCTGGTTCCATGAACAGGGGAGTAATCCTTCCGGGGCCCCAACATCCCACCCCTCATCGGCACAAGGATCGACGTGCAGAGCTGGTCTCTGACCGGGGTGTCCCCTCCCACCATGCCACTGGACGCAGGTGCACCTTTTGTTTTGCTTTTGTTTGCATTCTGTTCTCCTCCCTACCGACACCTCCCACCACCCGTGCAAACCTAGCAAGTCTCAGTCCGCACCTGCGTGCAAGAGGGCACCCATCTCCTCCTGCTCCGCGTGATGACAAGCTGGGATCAGATGACCCGGAGGGGCTTTCCGACGACTCCAGGACAGCCCGTGTCCTCTGTCTTCCCTCCCCGCCCCACCCTATGCAAAGCCGCCTTCTTACCTTCCAAGCTCCCGGCGAACAGGTAAAGCCAGGTGATGGCTGGGATGCAGAGAACGGTCAGCGAGGCAGCCAGGAATTTCCGTCTCCCTCTGCAGATTCCCAGCATCCTCTCAGAAGTGGCAACCCCTAATCCCAGCGCCGCTTCTCTGCCCGGAGCACGGGGTCCTCAGCCTCCCTCATAATACTTTCTGAAAGGAAGAGCAAAGAGGAAGGGCTGAGCTCCCGGCGCTGTAAAAGGATGAAAATCGCAAGGGAGAGGCATCCCAGAGATCCTGAAAGTATCTGGCTCCTTGGCGACTTCCTGCTGACCTTCTAGCCCAAGAGACGATGCTGCAGTCTTCCATCTACCAGAACCACGACAGCTCCTTAGTAAATAAAGGATGGTGACAACTATGACATGTCTCCCTCCCCCCTTCCCTCTCTCTCTTGCATGCACACACACACACGCACGCAAGTATTTTAGAGCAGATTCGTCTGAAGCTTGAACACACACACTTACTAAAAATGCATTTAGTTAGCGCCTTGTACGTACCAAGCTCTAACCGGGTGCTGTGTTTTCAAAAGCGACAGGAATGCAGGTTAGCGTCAAAGAACATAGTCTAACAAGAGAGACCAACATAAAACATCCACGGGAACTCCAGAAATGCTGAGGTCAGAGAATTGCACGGAACTCTGTGGGAAGGCAAAGGAAGTTGCTGACCGATCCCCGGGAGGTCAAGAGGGCAGAAGGGTTCCCGAGTTCGAGCCACGGAGAGCCGGCGGAAGGCACCGGGGGCTGCCTGCTGGCGTACTCAGAGGAGAGGAGGCTGGCTTGGCCGCAAGGTCACATGCAGGGAACTACATCCCGATCCTAGCCGATAACCTAAAAATGCTCCTCAGGGACTCTTAATAGCTTCCACCTTGAATGTGGAGGAAGATGTTCAGAAAAGCACGGGAATGATTAAACGCGCAGAAGACAGAGAGGAACAGATAACCTGTCACCAGCCTGCAGAGAGCCAGTCCTCAGGCCATGCAGAAGACTCGCTGAGACATGTCCGAGGAAGAGGGAGAAGTCAATGCACCTGCAGCTAAGGCCCAGAATCTTCCACCCAGGGATCTGACCGGCAGCCATGAGCCTTATAAAGGAATTTAAAAACCAACAGACCACGCAATTTCATTTCCACCTATCTCCTCTCTTTGAAGTCACACTGGCTGCAGGCAAAACGAGGAGTCCACGTTAGGAGCTTCCCAAAAGGAGCAGAACCCACCCCTGCGGCAGCGACACATGGCTTCCCACCCCCAGAGGACGGATGTCCATGAAATTGCTGGTTTGGGTGTCCCTCTGGGTGTTCCCATAGTATGTCCTTCCCTCTGCCATAACCCTTGAACCCCATGGGATGATGGTCTGGTTGAACCACCTGTCCTCCCCACCAGCCTGGGGGTTTCTGGGAGACAGACACCCTGTCCACTCACCATGCACTCCCCAAGACTGGGCATACCATCTGTCACCTGCAGGCTGGGTAATAACTGTTGAACCAATCAGTGGGATCAGATCCTAACCCAAGGCGGCCCTTCCAAGCTTCCGGAGTCTGTGTTCAGCAAGTTGCAGGCAATGAACACCTAATGGATCCACCCTGACACGATTTTCTAAATCGTCTTTTGAAACAGATGAAAGACCACAGGGCTGGAGGGCGTGGACTAGCAAGGGAAACCAAACAAGCAAAATTGCTTTAAACAAAGCATGCTGATTGGAGTAAAGTCTCCCCACCTCCGGCCCTGGGAAGTTTTTCATTCTGGAGTGCGGGCAGCGAACCCCTCACACAATCTGTGAGTCAACAATGATGCCCATGGGTGAGGATCGCCCCGACACAGACCCATCTTGCAGGAGGAACAGGGGACAGGAGGCTATGCAGTTAGATCTGGATTCAAATCCAGTCCGACACCCCACTAGCTGTGACATTGGCAAGCCCCCTGTCACTGGGTAAGCTTCCTTTTGTTTCTCCAAAGCAATGCACTCTCCGTCGGAGGGTCTTAAGTGAGAGAGCTCTTGAGTAAGTGCCCAGCAAAGATGGATGGGGCGCGTGGCAGGGTAAGCCCCACCTCCTCCTGAGACAGAGGGTAGAGCAGCCCTGATCAGAGAAAAGAGATCACCATGCAACGGGTGATCTCAGCCTGAAGCATCCCTGCGGGAATCTCCATTAGAAGACACCACCACGTTAAATGGTCCTTTGTGGGTTTTGTTTTGTTTTGTTTAAGAATTTATTTATTTATTTGACAGAGAGAGATCACAAGTAGGCAGAGAGAGAGAGAGGAGGAAGCAGGCTCACCACTGAGCAGAGAGCCTGATGTGGGGCTCGATCCCAGGACCCTGAGATCATGACCTGAGCCGAAGGCAGAGGCTTAACCCACTGAGCCACCCAGGCGCCCTGGCTTGTTCTGTTTCGCAGGTCACTTATAATAATAGTAGCAAAGACAACTAGCAGTAATAACATATGAGGTAGGAACCAGTTTGCATCCCTGTTTAATGGATGAGAAACCGAGGCCTCGAAAGACCAATGAGCCAAAGGTCATACATACCTATGGCAGCGACACCTCAGGCTCTCCTCTCCCTAAGGAACTGAGTCTAACCACCTTTGCCAGGGGTCATTTTCCTTCTGGCCTAACCTAAATCCTTCATGTTGAGTCTTGTGATTATTTGCTTCCCAGAGTCAAATATATTGCCACTGTTTGCTCTCATTAAAAAAAAAAAAAAAAAATGTTCAATAGAACAAAAACTGGAAAGCTATTGGTGAATTTGGATTTCAGGGGAAAGCAGGAATATTATATGGAGCTGAACTCAAGTGGCGTTAATATTTAAACGCATTTTTAAAAAACTCTTTAAGACACTTATTTTCCTCTTTTCCTCGCTCCATCTGCAAAAGTTAATTTCAACTGGCATAATTCGCCCAAAGTTTTAAAACAGAGTCTAGGGTGGCTTGCATTTTATGATAACACTGGCGTCTGAAATTAAACCCAGCAGGTAAAAAATATTCCTTCATGGATTTGACTTTTAAATGACACCTCTGTGCACTAAAAACACATTTTAAAGAAAAATCTCAATTTTTATTGGAAGCTACTCTAGGAAATCAATACCAGAATCAACACAAGAAGGAAGGAAGGAAGAAACCAGAGGTGGGCTGGAAATTACCTCCCACACACGGGCAAATGTTGATGGATGACCTGGGCAAACAGTCTGGAACCTGCTCTCGCCTTGTCAGAAGGAGACGAGACCCCTGGGTGAACAGACGGGCCAAAGAGTCATGGCTAAAATGCCCCTGCCTCAAACCCAACACCCAATTCCTTGCCCAGGCTGGTCAATTTCTCCTACTAAAACATCTACTACTCCATCTGTCTTCTCCCATATGTCTCAACCAATGAAATTCACATTTATGCAAAACACTGCATGAGCCAGAAAGATTATCGTGATCAATTAAAGCCACAAAAACAGCGTTCACAGCTGAAAGTAAAATGTGATTACAAGTATCCTTCAGTCCGACGTAATACACTGTATATACATGAATAAATACCTAAATAAAACTGTACATACAAAGAAAAGGTATGAAAGTTACAGGTTGGGGCGCCTAGGTGGCTCATTGGGTTAAGCCTTTGCCTTCGGCTCAGGTCATGATCCCAGGGTCCTGGGATTGAGCCCTGCATGGGGCTCTCTTCTCAGGAGGGAGTCTGCTTCCCCCTCTCTCTCTCTGCCTGCCTCTCTGCCTACTTGTGATCTCTGTCAAATAAATAAATAAAATCTTAAAAAAAAAAAAAAGTTACGGGTTATCTCCAAGTATTTAAATGTAAATATATACAAATACGTACTTTTCCCAGATTTTATACAAAAAATAGGTGTGGCTATTTTAATTTAAAAAAATTTAGGGGTGCCTGGGGTGCTCAGTGGGTTAAAGCCTCTGCCTTCGGCTCAGGTCATGATCTCAGGGTCCTGGGATCGAGTCCCGCATGGGGCTCTCTGCTCAGCGGGGAGCCTGCTTCCTCCTCTCTCTCTGCCTACCTCTCTGCCTAGTTGTGATCTCTCTCTGTCAAATAAATAAATAAAATCTTTTAAAAAAAATTTTAAAAACTTAATTATCACGTCTTCTTGGTATGTTGCACATGATCCAAAATACTTCAGTGCGGACAGTGAAGACTACGTGTGTTAGTTTCACTTTGCATGTGAGGTGCAGTGATTTAAAATCTGCAGGATCCTCGTTGAGAAAACACCCTCCAGGGGTGGCCAGCTACCATTTGAGAGACTCTAGTCGGAAGCTCACATTCCAAATGTTGATCTGATCAACACTGGAGACAGTTCTTGGTTTTTTTGTTTTGTTTTGTTTTTTAAACTTTTTTTAAGTCAGCTCCAGGGACTTGGACAAGCTCAGTGTGGAGCTTGAACGGGCAACCCCAACGTCAAGAGTCGCATGCTTCACCAACTGAGCCAGCCAGGCGCCCCTGGAGATTGTCTTTTAATTAGCAAACGATTTTTCATGGGTGTTCAAGATGTATGAGTTGTCTAGAAATACTGCACAGGAAGAGGGAATAAAGATCTAAGTATCCCCAAAAGAAACAAACAAAAAGTCTAAAGAACCTAATGGCCAAAACCCTTGAGAGCCAAACTCATCTTATGGGCAGGCAACAGAGTAGGGTCTCCGACTATAACTTTAAGATCGGGTGAATCCTATCAGTTCCACACTGCCATCCGAGCCTCCAGTGAACCTTTCTTGCCAGATGCTGCCCTAGTTCCTAAGAGGGCACAGGGCTGGCCCTCCCTGAGCTTCCAGTACAGGTCCCACAGCAGACCCTCCCTAGATGTTAGCTTTGTTTTTTCGTTATTTCTACTATTACACCTCCCACCTTTCCCGAGCCTCTCAAGCACAGCCTGACTCTCCAGCCATGCCTTTCCTCCTCTGCGGGACCTTCCGAGGAATTTCAAGTCCTTGCTGCTTCAGCGGAACATCTCCCGACAAGTCCAGACCTGGAGGGGCTCCTCCCTTTGTTCTAAACTCCAAAGGCGGTCAGGAGCACATTCCTGATACATCACGATCTTTGAATCATTTCCTGGCATTAATTTCTCTTCACTACACCAAAGCCCCTTGAGGACCAAGGACCCAGGTCCTCTCGTGTTTGTTTTCAGCTTCTGCCTGAGACCAGCAGCCAAGCCCGGAGCTGACACTTAGCCATCTCCATCCGAAGTATGGTCCCTGAACCAACCAGCAGTGGCCGTAGCTCCTCTCTTGCCCGAAATGCAAGCCATCAGGTACCACCCCGCCACCTCCAAGCACCACAGATCAAAATCTGCATTTTAACAAGAGCCCAGGGAATGCGAGGCCACATCACTGAGAGGCCTGTACTCTATTAAAGCATTGAGCAACTAACCGGTTATCGATAAATAAAGCAGGCCTCCCCCCCTCACTGCTACTGGTCCCCTCCCTCCCCTCTCCCCTGCAGGAACTGGCCAGGGCGCTAGGGAGAACCAGCACATCCTGGACTTTGCTGATGGTCCCTTTATTACAACAGCTCTCCGACAGACGGAAGGAGAGTTCCTAGAAGGAGAAGTGTCTTTTTCTACTTAAGCAGAAGCATCCTATGGACTCGAGTGGCTCCGATGACCCATCCTTACCTCCCATCAAAAACACACGCTGACACGTGCGAACAACGGAACAGCTCCAGCACCAACCACCGAGGCATCGCTATACCCACCTTGCAGACCGAGAGAGGCCGAGGACACTGACTTAGTTGTCGGAAACCCTGGGACTCAAATTCCAGTGCTTCCTGAGAAGACACAAAATCAGTTCCGGGCTACGAGACACACCACTGATAACCAGTCTGTCTCCCCAGTCAGAGCACCACGCCTCCAGGGTAGGCGCTCTGTCTGCTTCGGCCACTGCTGTTTTCTTCGCTGCTAGCACACATCCAGCATGTAGGGTGAGGTCAGAAGGATTTATTGAACGGACCCACGACTATCTCAGTCACAGCCAGCCGCGTCCTGATATGCATATTGTCATAAAACTACAAGTGCTACACGTGTGCCGGCCCACACCTTCCCCCCAAGCCCCACGATGGAATCCTGAGGAACTTCCGCTATGGGATCAGCGAATTCCTCTTTATCCTCCACTTCCCCTGGCTTCATTCCAGCTCGGCTCTTGAGGGAAAGGACAGCTGGGCCCTGGATCACTGCTTTCCCCAAAGGAGAACCCCTTCGCCTACTCTCTCTCATGCAGATACCTAAGGGCTAGGAAGCGGGCCTCTGCCCTCCTAGCTTCCAGGCGTCTGCCCCCTCTTACTGGCCCTCCCTCTTCTGAAGACCGTGTTCCTCTGTGGTTCCCCATTATTCTCTCTGTCCTTGTCACTGTCACCTGGCAGAAGACCTCGGTGTCCACCGCACTCCCTCTCACCCCTCCTCCCCAACTCCATGACAGTCCATTGAAAATGCATGCCGCTCCACCTGGACCAAATCTACATTCTAGAACTTGGTGTCACCCCAACCAAAAGCTCAAAGGTCAGTATCAACCCCCGTCAGCCTTCCCGGACTGTCATTACACAAATTCGTCACTGCCACCGTGAACCCCAATCCACCACCGGCTTTCTTCATGGCTACCCACACCCAGCTCTAGATTTTCTTTATGCTCGCTCTCATTCAGCTGAGAAGCCATGATTCAGGATTGTAACCTCCCTCCGTGAGCATGCACGGCCCCCTTGGCCCTCCTTCTCTCCAACTGTACTAACCTGGAAAAATCCACTCACGCAGAGAACAACAACCATACGTGTTCACCATGGCTCTCCTTGGGAAGCCAAATGTTGGAGTAGGAAACCACTAATTTTGTTCCATTTAATCATGTCTGATCTCAAATGGGCAGTCTACTGCTAAGAGACACTATTACCTTTCTCTGGTAAACTCACTCTCTTATTACATGAAATATTTATTTCATACATTCCTTTTCTCCTCAAGTCTTCTCTGTTCCAAATGGCAAATTCCAGGAGGGCTCCAGGAATCAGCGTGGGATCTATGGTGTTTTCTCTCCCCAGGTGAGATCCCTCATTCTAATGTCCCGTGAGACAGTCTCCAGGCTGGTGCCTCCCACATTTTTTATCTCCAGCTCTGGACTCTCCTCTGACCTCCAGATTCACATGTACAAAGACCTTCCCCTACCACGTGTGCCTCAGACATTATTCCCAAATCCCCCTTCCCCACCCCCTCTTCTCCAGAGCTTTCCACCTGCTTAAAGGGCACCAACCTCTCCATCAAAGCTCAAGCCAGACACCTGGGAGCCATTTCCCATTCCTTACTCACCCCTCATCTTTTGTCAAATCTGGCCATCCTCAGATCCTGCCATTTTTTTCTCTAAAACATGTATGCTATCCAATGAGACACCCACTTCTTTCCAGTTTTACTGCCACTATATAAATCCAAGCCACCATTGTCTCATGTGTGAACCCAGTGCAGTAGGCCTCCTAACGAGGATCACACCAGAAATTATTCACCATTTCCCCCAAAGCTCTCAAAATAAATGCACGCTCTCTGGCACGTCTGCGAGGATCTACGGGGCTTGACCTCTAACCACCTCTCAGTCCTCATCTCTGGCCACTCGCCCTTTAACTCTCCTTGCCTCCAGCCATCCCAGCCCTCTCACTTTTCTAGAATGCACCTCAGGGCCTTTGCCAAGTGTGTTCCCTCTGTCTGGAATGCTTATTACTCTGCTTTTCGCTAGGCGAAGGGCTTCTGATTCTTTAAGACAAGGTCTTGAGTACAGTAGACTCAGTCTTCTTGGACGGCCCTCTGCCCAAGGGCCCCTCCTTCGCTCCATCTGTCACCCTGCTCTGGCCACTGCCTCCACTGTCCTCCACAAACTCTGGCATGATACAATTACCTGAGGGATTACTTACTTAACGGCTGCCTCTCTCACTAGATTTCAGTCTCCCCTTGGGCAAAAATGGCTGCTTCACATTCAGCGCACGCCCAGGCACACAGAAGGCATCCTTAAAAGGAGGAAGAAGCCAGTGAAGGCAGACTGCCGGACAGCTTCAACCACCAGATACCTTGGAGCCCTACTACTGCTGTTTTGATAAGCCCTTCCCACACAAAAGTTCGCCATCTTACTGCCTGACCCTCTAATATCTATAATAAGAGAAACAGAATCCACACAGCGCCCTGGGGAGGTCCCTACAGCTGAGGCGAACCCTGCTGAGACCCTCTGGAATGTCTGAGGTCACTCGCCAAGTTCACTTTGGTAATTTTCTCTCCTTTCTCTGCTTCACAAGGAAGAACACACAAGGCGGGGGGCGGGGAGGGGGGCTGGCCTCTCCCCTCAGAGTCTGAGGTTTCCCTCCTACGTCTACGCCACAGATGCCTTTTTTCTCACTCTCTTCTCTGCACATCAGGGCCCAACGCATCTCCCTCCTGGACATGATCTTGGGCTTGTCAAAATGGCAGTCCCGATTCCTTTTCTCCTTCAGAGAATGGCCTTTGGCCTTGGGGCACTGTTTAAAAATCATGTGAACCGTAAGAGTAAAAGCTACACGCAGTATGTTTTGGAACAAGCACTGAAATCTTGAATTCACCATGTTCTAAAGGACTCCAAGGGCTCATTTCTGCCAACTGGGTTTGTCTTGGTCCCACTGTGAAGTCCGATCCTCCTGCTGCAGGGAAACATGTCCTTTCGCTCTCAGAACCACCGCGATATCCTAGATCAAGGGCAGAGGTCTCACTAAGGTCTCCGAGCCAGTCGCCAATCTCCCATTTCACACAACTTTGCAGTCAGGACATGCCACGTGCAGCCTGAGAACTCTGCCACCTTGTCTCCGTGATGTTCACAGCGAGCTCCGAGGCAAGGTCTGCATTTGATGTAAGCCTTACAGCATTACAGAGGACGGGGAGTCAGGACTTGGGTTCAAATATCAGCTCTGCACATCGGCTGTAGGATCTCAACAAGTCATTTGATATCCCAGAGGCTCCCATCCTTGTTCGTGGAAGGCCATGGCAACATCAAGCACTCATGACTGTTGCAAGAACTGAGGGAGATCAAAAGAATCTCCGAAATAAGATTACACTGCAATGAGATGCTAGAGTAGTATTTTTTTTAAAAAGATTTTATTTACTTGACAGAGAGAGAAATCACAAGTAGGCAGAGAAGCAGGCAGAGACGGGGGGCGGGGGGGGAGCAGGCTCCCAGCTGAGCAAAGAGCCCGATGGGGGGCTCGATTCCAGGACCCTGAGATCATGACCTGAGCCAAAGGCAGAGGCCTGAGCCACCCAGGTGCCCCTAGTGTAGTATTAATAATATTAAATTAGTTGGATTTTGGCTGCTTGACCAATCAAATCCCAAGGCCTACCAAGTAGTTAGAAGGGGGTCTTAACCCATGTGGGCTGTTTTGGAAAAATACCATAGACTGGGCAGCTTACGCAACAAATATTTATTTCTGACAGTTCTGGAGGGTAGAAAGGCCAAGACCCGTGTGGTAGCATATTCGGTGTCCGGTGGGAGCCCACTTCCCGTGTCCGCGCATGGCAGGAAATGCAAGGATGTCCCCTTTATAAAGGCAGGGCCCCATCCACAAGGGCTCTACCTGCGTGACCCAATCACCTGCCACCCAAGACTTCACCTCCTAATAGCACTGCACTGGGGGGTTGGGATTCAACATTTGGATTTTAGGGGACACGAACATCCAGACCATAACTAAGGAGGGGAGGACTGTGACAAATATGGCTATGTCCTGCTCCTGCCTCGAGATGGCATATACTATAAAAGGAGAAAACACCCTTACATCTATGGGGGGGACATAAACTGTGTTCTGCACAGTTAATGTGTTCTCACATTATTCAACGAGTATCGCCTATTTTTAAAGGGGCCATTTCCGTTCGTTAAAAAGGAATTGCCCCATGAAGCCAATTTTAACTCAGAACTCTGTGCCAGGAAATGATTCTCTCGCGAAGAACCAAAGCAATAAGCTTCCTTGGACCAGACACAGCTACGCTTACAAAACTCGTCCTCTTTTCCACAGCCACCTTCGAAAAAGGCAAAAAGAAGTAAGGGAAGTTCATTTCAATACCAGATTTTATTTAGCCTAGCGTGTCTAAAATATTGGCATTTTAACACGTCACCAGTATAAAATATAACTGAAGAGAGCTCACTCTTTTTCTCGTGCTAAGTCTTCAAGATCCAGAGTGCGCCTACTGGGAACAGTGCCGCTCAGTCCGAATGAGCCATGTGTCAAGCAGTCCAGAGCCACGTGCAGAACTGTCCAGGTGAGCCAGTTCTGAGCCTGCGCGTCATAATGTTTCGGGAGGCAACTGTGGCTGCGGGCCGGAGGCCAAGCTGGAGCAGAGGGTCCAGGAGGAACCCAGGCTGGAGAGAGGGCAGCCTGAGTGTGTGACGGTGGAACGAGAGAGAACCAGATTTTACCGGACGTGAGCACATGCGAGAAGGAAGACAACACGTGTGGGCTAATGAGAGTGCCAAGCTCCATAAGGGCACTCCACGTGGTCTTAACTAACTCAGTCTTTACAACCAAACCGTGCAACTCCAGTTTGCAGGTAAGGGCGCTAAGTCTCTAAAGGCTGAGTGACTCAGGTTGCAGAGCTGGGGGAAGGGGAGAGTAGGGGGCTGCCTGGGGTTAACCCCAAGGCTCCTGACTTCAGATCCAATGTGTTTTTGCTTACATGGCATTAAAGGCCACAGCCCACCCACGTCACGCCTTTTGATTCAGGACCAGCACCTGGATGAAGGATGCTGCGTCCTTCACATTGCCTTGCTGCGACTTCTTCTTCCTTCTGGTCTAAGTCCCTCTTATCTTCACGGTGAGCCTCCAAGACAATGGTTCTCAATTGGGGGTCATTTTGCCCCCTCCTCCACCCAGGGGCACTCAGCAATGTCAAGAGACATATTTGATAGTCAAGACTGGAGAGAATGGGGTGCTCCTAGCATCTAGGGGCCCAGGAAGTACTGCACATTCACTGTGGTCATCTTCCTCCAAAACCACCCTCCTTGGCTTGGGCGGTGGAGGGGAGAGCTGATCTGCATCCCAGGACCTTAATTTCTACGCCTCCCATCACGCGTACAACCCGGATTCTGCTTGTACATGGCAGGAACTCAAGTTTCATAGAGACGTCAACGGGCGGGCGGTGCGAACATCACTTTTAGCACGGAGCTCTCTCTGAGCTGAGACAGGTGGAGGAGCAAAAAGGAAGAAAAGACTCGAGAAACAATCAAAAATTTCCACTTACGATATTAACCTCTTTCAACAATGCACAACCAAACAGATCTTTAATGCAAATTGATCTTTCCCAGGGATATGCACTTTTCCTGGGGTCAGACTACCGTTCCTGGAAGGCTGATTTTTATGTTTTTGTTCTGAATGTTAAATCAGTGCTTAATCATATCCATGAGGCTACCCATTGGAGTGTTTTGGTCTTCGTTCTTTTGATTTTCACTCTGGGAAGGGATGATTTGAGCAGGCATGCCTCCCGTTTCCATTCTGCTTAAGCAAACACTCATGAGCATTTGTCAAGGGCGGAGACTGCAAAATGCACTCCAGTCTTCCCAACTGCTGAATGAGCACGTGTCTGACTTGCAGAGTCTATGTGCCTGGGTTTCAAGGCCTATGGAGAGTTTATGTAAATCTCTCTTGTGGCAAATGGTAAGAAGGTAGCTATTTCTTTACCTTCTCTTGACTCCCCAACTTCCATCCCCATTCTGCCTGCACGTGTTTACTGGGCACATAACTCTGTCCCAGACACAGGCCTTGGGGCTGACGATAAAAAGAAGGATATGACAGGTCCCTGCCCTTGGGTAGACCTGTAAGAGTGTAGAGGACAGACACCAACACCGGGAACAGGAACACAAGACAGGCCCAGGGAAACAGGACTCTCGGGGGGGAAACATCTGGGCTGAGCCAAGGGAGGAGGGTCCAATTCAAAAGGCTGGCAAGGAAAGGGAAGTCTCTCCTGGCAGAGGGAGCCGCCCAGGAAAGTGTGAGGGCATGCCTGGGATCAGGGGACGGCAGCCAACCCCACCTTCCAGGCTCAGGTAAGGAGGGTGATGGGTGGGGAGGAATGAGCCTGGAGGGCCTTGAAAGCCAAGGAAAGGAGAACTTGGACTTCATCCTACAGTCCCCTCAAGAGCTACTGAGCAAGAATTACAGCATCTTGGTTAAGAAAACCCACAACTCTGAGAGTGATGTGAATTCTGGGGCAGGCGAAGAAGAAAGGGGCTCCCAGAGGCCAACCTGAAGGCCTCTGGTGGCAGACCCAGCTGGGGGCCACCCGAATAGCTGTGTCCTTGTTTGGGCAACATTTCTGTTAACACAATGCTGAGCTGGTCCATAAGTGGGTAGAATGGACTGAATGTTTGTGTTCCCCCAAAATGTGTATGTTGAGATCCTAATCCCCAGTATGACGGTCTCAAGAGGTAGGGCCCTTGGGAAGTAATTAGGTCACAAGGGTAGAGCCCATGAATGGGATTTATATCCCCATTAAAGGGACTCTTTCCATCAGTGATCTGAGATCTGGAGAGTCCCCTCACCAAGACCTGCCCATGCCAACAGCCTGATCTCAGACCTCCGGCTTCCAGAAGAGTGAGAAATAAATCTCCGTAGTCTGTACACAGCCACCCAGCCTGTGCACTGTCCCAGCCACCCTCGTGGACTAAGACAGCCAGGCAGCACTATGCTGAGGGATGGGCCTCTGGCTGCGGTCGTTAGTCATGACTGGTCTCGGAGTGCTAGAAGCATCATGACTCTCCTCTGCCAGAGACTGGTTTGAGGATGGCCGGTGACCCAGTCCTGGTCATAAACTGCGATGAAAAGTCACAGTGTCACCAAAGCCACGGGAGGGAAAGTGTCATGAAGAAAATTCCTCTTTCAGACAGACAGAAACCTTATTTGTCTCAGATCATAGAGGCAACACTTGACGCCTCCTGATTTCAAGATGTCTGAGCTACACTGTGATGGCTTCCAAGGGTGACATTTGGACCCTGTTCCATGGTCCCCAGTTTTGGGCCACAGAGATATCCTTGCGACTAAAGAAGAATGATTTTTTTTTTCTTTTTACTGAGGTAGGATTCTCATAACATAAAATTAAGCTTAAAAAAAAAAAAGATTTTTTTCTTAGAGAGAGAGAGTAAGGGAGCACAAGAGGGAAGTTGCTGACAGAGAGATAGAGAAAATCTCAAGCAGACTCTGCACTGAGTTCAGAGCCTGACGGGGGGGCTCAATCTCACGACCATTAGCTCATGACCTGAACGGAAACCAAGAGTCAGACGCTTGACCGACAGCATCACCCAGGCGCCCCGAAAATGAACCATTTTAACAACCTATAATTCAGTGGCATCTACTACATTCACAGAGCTGTGCAACACACACCTTGATCTAATTCCAAAAAACTGTCATTACTCCAAAAGAAAATCCCATACCATTAAGCAGTCACTCTCCATTTTCCCCCTCCCCAGGCCCTTAACAGCCACCACTTTGCTTTCTGTCCCTATGGGTTCACCCATCCTGGATATTTCATGTAAGTGGAACCATGTTCGGCCTTCGGTATCTGGCTTCTCTCACCTAGCATAAGGTATCTGTGGTTCTAGCATCTGTGAATCTACCGTTCTAGCATCACCAGCATGTCACTCCTTTGTATGGCTGCATAATATTCCACTGCATGGACAGACACATTGCCAATCCATTCATCAGCAGATGGACATCTGGATTGTTTCCATCTTTGGGTAATTCTATAAATACTATATAAATACTTGTGTACAATACTTTTTTGAGAAGAATGGCTTTTCTTAAGGATATTGAAATCCTTCTGTTCTATGCATTTAAGGAAATCTATTATTATGAATGATTTTAAATGTCTAGAACCTCAGACTTTGGGAGTTCAAGCAGTAACAGCAATTTAGCATCTACTATGCAGTTGGGTCTATACTGGGTAGTGGACAACATTTTCATCTCATTCAACCCTCCAGACCCCTTCTTTTTTTTTTTTTAAAGAAAAGATTTATTTATTTGAGAGAGAGAGAGAGAGAGTACATGTGCAAGCAGTGGGCGGGGCATAGGGAGAAGGAGAGAGAGGGAATCTCAAACAGAAGCCCCACTGAGTGCAGAACCCCACAAAGGCCTTGATCTCATGACCCTGAGATCATGACCTGATCTGAAACCAAGGGTAGGACACTTAACCCACTGAGGCACCCAGGTGACCCAACCCTCCAGTCTCCTAACAGTGTGTCATTGGTCTACTGCAGAGATGAGAAAACCATGGCTCAGAGTGGGTTAAATGCCACACCACACAAATACACATGTGACATGGGGTAGAACCAGGATTGGACATGGTGCAAAAGTGTCCCACATGTTTTTTTGGCACAAACTATTATGATGAATGTCGATGAACAAATATGAATGAATGAATCAGTCTCCAGTTAATTCGCCAAGTACCTAGTGGCAGTTTGATAATTATAAGACAAAAGAAGTTGGAGGAGTAGGAAGGAAGGTACGGTCTAATATTTACTGTTTCCCCTCTTATAACTCAGTGTACTTTTATGGTATGAAATGCTCCGTGGGTGGCTGGATTCGTTTCCCAGAACTGCTGGAACAAAGTTCCATAAACTGAGTAGATTAGCAGAAATGTATCCCCTCACAGTTCTAGAGGCTAGAAGTCCAAGCCTGTGGCCCGAGCACAGTATACACCCTCTGAGGGCACTAAGGGAGGGCCTGTCCCAGGCCCCTCTCTGAGCCTCTGGTGGTCCCTTGGCTTATGGCAGCACAAGCCCTAGATTCGCTCGGCATCTCCCTGTGTGAGTATCTGGGCCTAAATGTCCCCTTTTATAAGGACAATAGTCACACTGAATTAGGGCCCAACTAATCCAGGATGATCTCATTCTAATTATATCTGCAATGACCCTATTTCCAAATAAGGACATATTCTGAGGTATTCAGGGTTAAGATTTTAGCATATGAATTTGGGGGGAGAGTGGGGATAACAGATAAAATTCAGCCAGCAACAGTTAACCTCACCATCGCCCAAAAGGGAAAAAACCACCATGAAAGTAGAGAGTCAGGAAGAGGCATATGGGTCAGGGATCCCCTGTCCCCAGAGGCCACCTGTCAGAGAGCAGCAGGACTGACTCAGCGCCAATGGAGGAAGGCCAGGACGGCCTAGACCTACCATGGGTCTCAACCTTCTGGATGATGTGAAAGGAAGAGCATGAAACCAAGACACAGGAAACCTAGCCCTGCTCAACCAGCAACTTACACCATGACTTGACCAGAAACTCACGTTCTCTGGGCCTCAGCATCCACTGACAATCAATGCCACTTCCCTAACGGATCCCTCCCACCCAAAAGGCATCTGCTTGTCAGTTCCAAGGCCATCAGGAGCTATAAAGCCCTCCTCTGCAAGGGTGCAGAATTCTTCACAGCGTCTAACAACCTCTTACTGTCCTAGCTCCAGGAAGGGACCTCCAGCTAGCGGTCCTGCCACCTTTAAAGGCAGAGATGAAATCTCAGGCCTCTGGGCTTCCATCAAAAAAGAAAAAAAAAAAATCTAAGTATTCCGATGTATCTCACTCACGGAAGCCGTCGAACCAATGTAGCACACAGAGTGAGCTAGTTACTGAGTTCATTAGTTGTGGGGCTGTCAAAAGAACCTAATCGCGGAGATAACACACAAAGCCATTCCCATCTTAGAAGTCAGGCTAAACACTTTCCATTTTTATCACCCGATTCATAACCGTGCCGTCCGGCTTTAAGGATCAATAGCCTGGTGGTTTTGGTTTCCGCTAAATTCGTCTTAGTTCAGACGTTTTTCATTTCCCCTGCCCCTTGAAGAGAGCAGAATAAGGTAAATGGCTCCTCTCGTGGCATTTGTTTTTCCATATCTATAATTTTGCATTGACATGTTCCACACACCAGGGAGGGCCAAGGGGGAAAGGAAGCAGTTCTAGATCAAGATCTAAGATCATCCTGAGATAAGGAAACTTCCAACTGGGATCACGTGGGACAACCAATTTAACATGTTTTGTGTCGGCAAATGCCAACTGGTCCACCAACACCGACCGCTGAGCCCATCACTCACCTAGAAAAGCACTGCTCTCTAACAGCCAGTGCTGAATCCTGGGCTAATTTACATGCACGATCTCATCAGTCCTCAAAAGACAGCTGCAAAAACGCCTCTGTCGGATACACACGCACACAACACATACAACATATTTACGTCCTTTTACACGGACCTAGCACACTGAGACTAAAAATGGAAAGCAACGCCAGCTCGGGAGATAACAGAAAGCAGTGAGAAACTTACGGAACAAGCACGTAATGAAAGCCAATCAATATAAACGTGCACAGACTCAAAATCACTGAGGTTAAGCTAAGCGAGAAGTTGGGCGAGGGTGTGGTTCTCAAATTCCATGCCGGTCATCTCAACGTGGAAACGGAGGCTCAAAGACATGCCCAAAAGGTATCCAGAAAGAAAAGGACAGAGTTAAGTCTGGAACCTGGGTTCTTTTCTTGTCCCACTGCTTTTATCTTCTTTGTTGCCTTCAAATCAACAGATATTTTAAGAAATATTTAAAGGACCTACTCAATATGGAAAGCTTCATGATTCGGGAAGCATTCAAGATGGGCGGTGGGGGAAGAAAAAAGAGAGACCCTGTAAGAAACTCCCAGCCGGAATCCAGAGAAACACAGAGTGTCTACCTGGGGCTCATGGAACAGGGGAAAGGGGAGACTGCTAATGAATATGTGGTTTCTTTGGGGCCTGGAATTAAACAGGAGTGACAGTCACGTAACCTTGTGAATTACACTAAAACCACTGACTTGTACACTCTAGCAGAGGGTAAAACTTATGGTATGTAAATTACGCCTCCTTTGAAAAAATTATCAGTGACATCGGAACAGTTAGGGCTGAATAACACAGACTAGCTTCTACCAAGATAAAGAATCAAGATGTAAAAAAGAAAAGAAAGAAAGAAAGAAAGAAAGAGAAAATGATTCTACCAATCACCCTTACGAATCCCGAGTAATTTCCAGAAATAAGCGCGTCAGCCCACAACAGCTCTTTATCTCACTGTCCCCAGAGTACAAATAAAAAACTAAGTCTCCTAAAAGTCAAGAGATTTCCTCATGATCGAACAAGGGGGCCAAACACCTGTCGTCTCTATCTGCTGTCATAGTGCTTCACAAAATACATTTTAGTGAATTGGTCTGGATCTCTCTCGCCGCAGAATGAGCTGCTGTAAGCAGGGACTATATTTTTGCAGGAAAAGAACAAGTCTGGAAGACTACTTTTGAGATTTACTGGAAGGCAGACCAGGGCCAGGGAATGGGAAACAGAGAAGGTTGAGAACTGAGTTTCCGTGAAAAGAGGAAGAGGCGTCTGTCTACTAGAGGTAGTCCAGGCAGAAGGGCTTTAATTCCTGTTCGTTCAATCAAACAAATATCCCCAGAGGCCTGCTTGTGCCTGAGAAACGGTGCTTACCGTCCAGCTGGGGAGAGGCCCATGGTCATACAAGAAGATGACAGCGGCCTTGGTGCCACCGAGGGATTCTGACAATTCGTGTTGAGAAGTGGCTCCAAGTCCCCTGGGGGGTATTGATCACCAGGCTCTGCGGGAAGTCATGGGCAAGAAAGGGTCGGGGGGAGTGAGGACAGAGTCTTCTTTCATCAGTTGGATGGTAAAGACGACGTGTGGACTCAAAAGGAACTTCAAAGTTGCTAAAACGAATCAATACTGAACCGCTAAGACAATCTTCCACTTTCCTCTTCCTTTTCTCTCCTTTTGTGCGTGCCAACTCATGACAACCTCCAATCCGTCCTGCAAGGCGCCACCTCTTGGAGGAAGCTTGACCCAGACTCCTCTGAGCCACCTTCCCCCCAAGACTCTGTTTCATTAGAATTTTTTTTTTTCTGTTTTAACAATTGCAACAACGGTTCTATTGCTGATAAATATGACGACTAGGAGTAGTATTTTCTATCACGTTCCAAGCAACAGATGCGTACCAAGCACTGCGTTTCACGTGTTTTGCACGCAAGGTCTTACTGAAATCCAACCCTGTAAACTAGGTAATACTATCCCCATTTTCTAGAAAAGGAAACTGAGCAATCCATCCCATGTCACCCAGCCAGTAAGTCACAGAGCCATAACGTCCACCCGGCCATCTGACTCCAGCACATCCGTTTTCTACCTCCCGTGTACACAGCAGGATCGCTGGCCATTACTGAAAAAAAATTCTGAACTTTCTCCTACATGTGAAGGAACGCAAATCAGCGGTAAAGATTTCAGTGTCCTGATGTGCTTCTTGAACTACTTCAGAGTTTAGGTATCCCAATGCACGATTAAATAATAAGTTGAAAACTCACAATGAGGGTGGCATTCGCCTCTCCGAGAAGCCTGTCCTTCTGTTTTCAGGAGAGAGTTGCAGGTACTATGAAGCCAAATGAACCTTTTTCTTATTTGCATGTGTATACATAGAAACGTACCTGTATATCCATGTACAAACAATTACACACACACACACACACATCTATAGCTCATTCACACCTGAAAATAATGCACATACTATCGCTACATAATGTAGATACTCAGTATAGATACTAAGCATAGAGACAGGTATGCATACATCTGTGTACAAATGTGTACACAATTTTACTTTACTATCCATTTAATGAAGTAGTAAACTGGGGCACGTGGGTATTAAACAACATGACCAAGCCTCTCAATGAGTAACCAACTGGTCAATCCATACTTCACGCACACACCTGGCACTCTCGTTCATATACCACACCTACGGATTCTAGAACAGCTGCTGTGTGTGAGGTCCACCGGGCCGATGACTAACACCATGCAAGCAACAAAAGCACGAAGAAAGCTTCATTTCTACAAACCTCGGAGAAACTGAAAACTGAAAACCTAGAAAACCCATGCCAGGTGGGAGGAAAAAAAAAAATACAAGCCCTGATGGGTTCTTGTTTACAAATACTTTTAAGCTGTCAAACCAAATGAGCTTGTCTGCCAGAGGAGATCCCAATTTTCTAAGTTCATTAGCGGCGGATGAACAGAAAGGGTCACCGTGGTGATTTCATCATTTGGCCCCAAGTCTTGTCAAAGCCACTTAAAAAATAAATTAATTAATTAATTTAAAAAATCCAAGCTGTCAGGGGAGAAAGGAAATGCTGTTTGATTCAATTTGGGCACTATTTCTGTGCAAACACGTCGTAGATATTTACAGACACGCTGCTGAGTCTCACAACCAGGGCAGAGGGACACAGGAAACAAAAAGAAGGGAGAAGGGCCCGGGATGTTTCAAGTACCCCGAGCTTCCAGCCACTGGCAACAAATACATTGCCTGCGGGCCAACTCTGACTGCCTCTCCCTCCCCTTTTTTTTTTTTTTTAATATTTTATTGATTTATTTGACAGACAGAGATCATAAGCAGGCAGAGGGCAGGCAGAGAGAGAGAGGAGGAAGCAGGCTCCCCGCTGAGCAGAGGGCCCGATGTGGGGCTCGATCCCAGGACCCTGGGATCATGACTGGAGCTGAAGGCAGAGGCTTTAACCCACTGAGCCACCCAGGCGCTGCCCCCCTTTTTTTTCCAAATCCTGTAGGTATGCCAAAAACATGCCTTTAGATTCTAAAACACAATCATTAGGAAATAAGGAATTTTTCAAGAAGCCTGGGCTAAGTACGGTGCACTGTTCAGAGGTCAGGAAGACGGGAAGGTACCGTTCTTTCCAAGTTCTAGGAAGGTGCCTTGCTAGGAGAAAACTTTTTTACGGTTGCCTTCATTTTGTAGTGTGGAGGAACACCAAGGTTCTCATTCAAGTGTATTCGTCAGAATAATAAAACATCCCCAGCATATCTCCCTCCAGACTGCCCCACCATAAGCTCTTGGGGGAAGATTCAATATTGCTACTCCAGGGCACCTCGGTGGCTCAGTGGGTTAAGCCTCTGCCTTCGGCTCAGGTCATGATCTCAGGGTCCTGGGATCGAGTCTCGCATCAGGCTCTCTGCTCAGCAGGGAGCCTGCTTCCCTTTCTCTCTCTGCCTGCCTCTCTGCCTCCTTGTGATCTCTGTCTGTCAAATAAATAAATAAAATTTAAAAATATATATTGCTACTCCACAGTCAAAGGGCACTTTTCTTTGAGGAATGAGTCACATTCAATTAGTTACAGCCCTTGGAATCCCACTTCCTATCCGGCCCTTACAGAGGCACCGCAGAGGGAGGGTGGAGGCCTAACTCCTTCCCTGCTGCCTCCAGAGGGTCTTGGATTATTATTCTCCTCCTTCTAGATCCTTCTGTCCTTTGTCGCCTTGACATTCCCTTCAGCTCTCAATTCTCACATCCCCCGGGAATACCCTCCTTCCTTACACTTACCAGCTTTACAACCTACACTTACTTGGAAGGTGATTTTATTAATGTTCCCCTTACCCTCTAGAGTATATGCTCCATGAGTACAAGGCTTGCTTCTAAGTAAGTAATACATTCTACTTTCAACTGATGGCTGATATGATTTTTTTTTCACCCAATTTTAAACAGGAACTAGAGCAGATCTTTGAAACCCCTGATTTATTGCTTAAACCAAACCTCTGGAAAAGTGCGGGAGAGGCAAAGTTCCTGGGAATAAGGGGTCCTACGCAGGCTCCTGACCTTAAACCAAGAGGTGATGTTGTTCATCTCTGGCAAGAACGGAGGGCAGGTGGAGACTGAAAGGGCATTTTGTTTCTACGATCTTCCTAAAAACAGGTCTTCACGGTGAAGTCTCAAGATTCTTCTGAAATGTCTTTTAATTTCCAGAATTTCAGACTTCCATATTTGACACCAGATATAAAATATTGTACATTTTTATCTGTACAAACCAAATAAGTTTATAACCAGGCTTTTGGAATGCCCTTCCTCCCCACTATCTGCCAGCTTGACTGGTAGTTGTCCATCAGACCGCACTCAATGGCCACCTCCTCCAGGAAGCCTTCCTCAGTAGGCAGAGCTCAGCTCTATCAGAGTGAGAAAATCAAATACTGAATTTTCTTGCAAATCGTCACATCTTTGTTCAAAAGAACTTTGTGAGAAAGTTATTCAGCACTCAACATAATGCTAGTTTATCCTTAAGAGCCCTCCAACACATGACAAGGGGAAGTGAGAAGTTCCCTTCTGAGGGCTCTGGGTTGGCAGCAGCAGCTAGCTGGCTTTCAAAACAGCATGGGCTCCTTCGGCAACCTGCTTAGGGAGAGTGATACAAATTTCTCATAACCATAAATGTATTTATGTAAATAATAAGGTCTTAAGAAATATGGACAAGGGCACCTGAGTGGCTCAGTCGGTTGTCTGCCTTCAGCTCGGGTCATTGATCCCAGGGTCCTGGGATCGAGCCCCACGTCCAGTTCTCTGCTCAAGCTCTCTCACTCTCTCTCAAATAAATAAATAAAATCTTTTAAAAAAATAAGTAAATAAAAGGAGATGTGAAAAATCACTGAACAGGAAGATGGGAAGGCAGAGCGCACAAAGCCCTGGCCAACTGTAAACCGCCTGAGGGTAGGGACTTCGTGTCCAGCTGGTTCTCAGCCAAGTCCACAAGTCCAAGACACCTGAAACAAAGCAGCCGCTCTGCTTCCGAGAGAAACCGAGACTCGGGGAGCTTTAAGCTGAATGGTGCAAGGACACAGCAGGGATTTAAACCACATCCTCCTGCTCTGAGTCCCAAACATTTTCAACCTGGGAACTCTACCAAATGGCTTCAAAGGCCGATAAATGCTTGTTACGTGAATAAAAAGAAAACTGAGATGGTTCTTTTCCTTGAGGTATTCATAATCCGAGAGAAACACTTAACGAATCACACCATTCAGAGATTTCCATCCATCATCTTGCCTTCAAAAAAAAAACATGAAAAGC
Source organism: Meles meles (assembly GCF_922984935.1). NCBI lineage: Eukaryota > Metazoa > Chordata > Mammalia > Carnivora > Mustelidae > Meles > Meles meles. The sequence goes on along the minus strand of NC_060072.1, from coordinate 13,439,824 downwards.
CAAACTATGTTCCTGTGGAGGTTGACCAAGTTTAAGTTTACCCTGCCCATCACAATGATTCAAAAAACCCTCACATCCGGGGCACCTGGATGGCTCAGTGGGTTAAGGCCTCTGCCTTTGGCTCGGGTCATGATCCCAGGGTCCTGGGATCAGGCCCCGCATGGGGCTCTCTGCTCGGTGGGGAGCCTGCTCTCTCCTCTCTCTCTGCCTGCCTCTCTGCCTACTTGAGATCTCTGTCTGTCAAATAAATAAATCTTAAAAAACAAAACAAAACAAAAAACCCTCACATCCACAGAACCTAGTTATCTGACATGCCAACCGCCTAAGTTCAGCAAAACAGGAGATAAATTTGACAGGTATTTCTAAAAGCTGTTTGTTTGTTGTTGTTTTTTTTTTTGAATTTTTTTTCCACAGCAGTACAAATCCAGAATATTTATTTAGATGAATTCAGAAGTTTCAATCCTCACATTGTTGCTTTAAAACGCCCTCAGGCTCGTGTACTCTCAAGGTGAACATCAGATAAAAATTCTGCCCAAAACAACCACAGTGACTTTTCTTTGTACGCACCACACACAAAATTTCCATGTAAGAGAACGCAAAGGAAAGAGCTGTTTTATACCTTGTGGTAGCTAGAAAGACTAGACTTTTAAATGAAGGAAGAACCACTTTCCTAGAAGTAAATGAGAAAAGCTCGTGAGTGACGAGATAACAGTTCAAACTGAAAACCCACGAGCAGGTGCAGGACACAGACTGACGGTCTGACAGCGCACCGCAAGCCTGAAGAAAACGCTAGCAAGGGGCAGCCACAGCAACCAACAGACACCACCAAAGCACGACAGTTTGGGGCCACTGACTGTAGGGGGGCTCCCCATGGATGACAGGTGAAAGGCGGCACATTACGAGAAGATAAATAATCTTTGGTCTCTTGGGTTGGAGAAGGGAGAGAAAGACGAATTTAGAACATTTTCTGTAATATCATCACGCGTTTTTGGTTTTCTTTGGTTTGGGAAATTCTGCTGCTTAAGGGGGAAGGTGTCCTTTCATTCGGAAATTCACCCACATAGGACATTTCATGGCTGACCATACCTTATCATTAGGCTATTGGAGGGGTGGTGTTTTATGAATGGATTTCTTTAGGAATCATATTGCTAGGTGGCATTGTTATTAGGATACTATTATGAGCATATATCTGAATAATATCCGTAGCATGTTATTTTTACATATAATAACCGGACAGATGATTATGTGGAAATCATTTTGCACTTTCATATGGAAGCAAAGCCAAAGGCTTATTACTCCTATGACTATCCACCACCACTAATAACAACTATCACCATTTTTCTAGTTAAAATACTTTTTTAAGTCTTATATGTATCCAAGGAACAAGGAAATCTTTGTGTGTCTTATTTGTTATGCATCTGCTACCTGCGAGGATAGGCACTGGATGATGCTATCTCATTCCATCTTCAGATTAAACTTTATTCTCACCTGTTCCCTTCTCCACCTAAGGACGTGATGCTAGAGAGGCCAAGTGGTGGGCACGGCGCCACGCCCCCACCCCGCCCCCTCCAGCCAGCGGCAGAGCCGACATTCAGACTCAGACACGACGACTCCAAAGCCAATGTTATTTTCCCTCTCTGGGACAGAATGTACTCTGACTGTAGATATTCTGGAATTATATGACATGTCAGGAGGGCAAAGGTGTCACCAGGAAAATCTGCTCTTGGAGACCTCTCTAAGAGGGCAGGATATTGGGAGGACATGGAAGAAGAAACCCCTTCTGTGCTCTAAGGGCAGCATTACAAACCAGACTAGTCGAGGCAGGCACGTATTCCAAAACCAGACCAAACAAACCAAAAAACACAAGCTTCCGGACTTTTCCTCCATAGGAAATGCAGGCATTCTCAAGCCCCTGGCCCAGAGCCCACAGAAGTGTCTCTCTCCCCTCCTACATGACCCAGCACTTCCCGCTTTTCCAGGGGAACAGACTTCCCTACACACTGTGTCCAGGGGTTTCTCCAAAACCCCACCCATGAGAAAAGGGAAGGAAAAGCTGGGGCCGGGGAGGTCAGAAGAGCACCTAGACGGCACTGAGTATTATCTTATTTAACATCCACGAAAGCTCTGCACACACAGAACAGAAAACCCCCGGGTGCGTCCGGAGGAGGGAGCTCCGTGGCTGGCTGAGCTCCTGCAAGCAATGCCCAGAAGATGTATGAGGTACACACTACACTCTCAAGGCACCTCGGAGACAGGTGTTCGAGAACACCTTATTATTCATGCTAGTGACCCAAGCAGGAGCCGGAAAACACGTTCTCCAAGTTTAAAATCCCCTTTTCTCTCTTACCACCTTGGGTGGTGTCTTTATTTATTTATTTATTTTAAAATACTACAGCAGGGGTAGAAAAGGAAACAGCCAACCACCGCACGTCTGAGAATGGATATTGGACTTTTCTGCAAGTGCACATGAGGAAGGAAAAAGTCAGTGTGAGCCCTTGCCTGGCGTCCGTAATGCCCACCACAAATGGAGCAGAAGAAACCCTCCCAGCCCTGAAGCTTCCACTAGCTCCATGCTACCTACCTCAGCCGGGACATAAATTCTCTTTTCTTATAGTGCCATAGATGGAAAGGAAAGGCTCACCTGCCCAATTTCCACTCAAAGACTTCGGCACGCGCGGTGAGAAGTGAAGAACGCCACGTTCCCTCAGGACAATGGCTTGGACTCCAAAATGTGGATGCCGTCTGAGTCCCTTCTGCCTCCCCCAAGAACATGGGAAAATCCTTCTCCCTAAATAGAAATTTTTCCAACTCCTCTCCCAATCGTTTGTGGTGTGTCTGCATTATCACTCCCCATGGCAGATGTCTGCCTATTTACATAAGGCAAAGCCCCCTTTCGTCCTTAAGAAGCTGTCCTCTTGTGGCCTCTCCGTCACAATCATAAAAGTGGAGGTGTGAGAATCTCTTGCTTTCACCCAAAAAAAAAAAAAGGGAAGAAATACTAATATAGATGGAACTGAGAGAGGCAGCTTTTGTGGGTTTTTTTTTTTTTTGTTATTTTGTAAAAGAATATATTTTGGTTTCCGAGTTTTCTGTAGGGCCTCTCTCTCCTACAACTACAGGGAAAATAAGGAAGTTTATGGGATGTTGAGGGGAAAAACTGGCTCGGATATTGTGAGGCTGAAAGCATGAAGATGACAAGTTTATGCTTGATGCGACGCCCACCCAGCCTCCTAAACCCTCAGAATCCGCAAGCTTCCCAGCACCTACATTCTGGTCCGTGAAGCGTGTGGTTGGGTCCCACGTGTCTGTGCATATAATTGGGGAATTATGTGCAAATGCTGACAAGACCGTGTGACCATCTCTTCCCAGACACAGGACCGTAGAAGATGGAGTCTCAGTTTGCTGCTTTGCTGCTGGGTGGGGAGGAAGGAGGGAGGGAGGGACGGGCCCACATCCCCGGTGCTGCTCGGGCACCTGCAGACCCAGCTGGGGCCTCTCTGCGCACAGGCCTAGTGTCCTCTGCCAGAACCCCTCTCAGGGGCAGCACGGGGCCAGCAAATCTCGGAGGAACCAGGTGGTAGTTGGGCACCTTGGCTCTTCCGGCAGATAGATCCGGGGTCCAACCCAACCTGCCCCCTTACTGCTCTGGGGCTTTGGGGAAGACACACACGCTCTCCGTTTCCTCATCTGACAAGCATCCGCGGGTGCAACTGCCCAATGCGGGGACAACCTCCAGAGCAAAAGGGAGTAGTGTTCATACAAAACAAGGCCAGAACAAAAGAAGACGGCTGCAATGTGACACGTAAGGAGTCTTTGGCAGTGAACAGGCCTCCGTGAATGGGAATGGTTGCTGGTCCTATTTTAAGAGAACTGATCTTACAAAGGTTTAAACTCAGGTTCCATCCTTGTAACCCGTGTCTGATGGCAGAAATTACTTTGTCGGCCTCATATATGTTCAACCTCAAAAACTGCAATAATAGTAGCAAGTTGTAGGGGCGCCTGGGTGGCTCAGAGGGTTAAGCCTCTGCGTTCGGCTCAGGTCATGGTCCCAGGGTCCTGGGATCCAGCCCCGAATCGGGCTCTCTGCTCTGCAGGGAGTCTTCTTCCTCCTCTCTCTCTCCCCCCTGCCTCTCCACCTACTTGAGATCTCTGTCAAATAAATAAATAAATAAAATCTTAAAAAGAAAAAAAGAAATAGTAGCAAGTTGTAGGGCTGCTGAAAGCTCAGCATGGCATAATTGAAGTCAGCAATTAGCACAACACCCGGCATACAGTATATATTTGGTTAACAGCCACAACAATCATTGCTACTACTTACTTATATTTATGTTGATACAGGCACAACCTATTTGATTTCTCTGGCAATCACTACCACACATATATTAGTGGAGATGTGTACAGGGGGTTTTATAAATGTATACACGTGGCAGACGTAATGATTCAGAGTGTAGACTCTTGGAGCCAGACTGCCTAGGTTCAAATCCAGCCTCTGCCACCTACGAGCTGTGGGACTTTGTGCACATCAATGACCCTCTCTGGACCTCAGTTCTTTCATCTGAAAAATGTGATTAAAATTATACCTACCCCACTGGGGTTCTGTTAAAAGGGTTAATGCATGTATAATGCTTAAACATATTAAGTGCTCAGATGTTACCAAGGTAATACAGATATTAATGCCTGCCTTACGGAATTTAACTGAACATGCTACCGGCACCTCTCCTGCAAGTCAATTCCAATGGGAGTAAAGCATGAACAGCGAAGAATTTGAAACACGAGAAGGGAGGAACCTGGACAAAGCCGTGACCTCTAACACACTTGGTGGCAGAGGAGAGAAGCATTGAAAAGAATCCAAAACCCTAAATGGTGAGAGCAAAATAAACCTTCGAAATAATAAATCAAGGCAGACGAGGTGCCAGGAACAGGATCTTTCCTGTGAAGCTATCACGCCAGCGAAGAGCACAATGAAAGGAACTAAGAGAAAACAGGAAAATTCCCGTCACAGAAGACCCTGGGAAAATGCGAAGAGAGTGAGACCCGTGGGAGAGGCGGGGAAATTTCCAGCTTCAAGGTGATGCGGTACGACTCCTGAAAGCATCTGGAAAGATGCTAGTGAACGTGGGAACCTACAAGGAACATTAGCAAAGATGAGGGTGGGTGGACAGGTGGGCGGCTGGATTTCCAGTCCGTCGGCAAGTGGGCAGAGGAAAAGGGGGAGGGAGGGGACCCCTCCAGTCTCCTTCGCCTTCCCCAGCCTGTGCCTCCTGCCTTTTGAGTCCGTTTCGGACACTGAGTCCTTCAGACACTGCATTCTGCATTTTCTCCTCCTCCCTCTTCCCAAAGGACGCAAAGGACCCTCTACCCAGGCAACTGGGTTTGGAAAGGAGTCCCACTGATGGAGAAAAGATGTTAGGGCTCAGAGCGGACGGCTAAGAAAGAATTCTTGAGACCTCTTTGGTACAGAAAGGTGGTTTTATTAAAGCACAGTGAGAGGACCCAGAAAAGAGCTACCCTGGGGTCATGAGGAATGGCCCATTATACACTTTCAAGTTGTGAGGAGGTAAGGGACAGCCTAAGTCTCTAAGGAATTTTGGATGCAAGGTTCCCAGGACCTTTTCCTTGCTAGGAAACAAGGAAACCTTGTTAGGAAACAAGGAAACCTTTTCCTAACAAGGAAAAGGTCATTTAGGTCCAATAATACCTTAGTCATGAGACTCTTCAGTTGTATACGGTGGGTCATACGCTTGGGGGATGATTGCCAACATGTATCTTGGGTGGGTAGAGATAAAGGAAGTTTCCAAAGGAATTTTCATACAAGTAAAGCAGACTTACAGGATCCTGGGGGTCGGGCTAAGATTGCCTTTTGCCCTTAGCAAAGTGGTAACATCGAGGCAGCTGAGTTCCTAGAGGAAGGTCACTCTGCCTGTTTCAAGGACTTGTCGGTAGGCTACAGGGAGGCAGGAAGTTTCATTTTTGCCTTTGTTTCCCACATCACCACCACCTCAAGGGTTACAGTGGGTTCCAATCTACCTACACAATCATTGTCATCAAAGCCCCGGTGCCCCAGTGACGATTCCAGGTGGCGCGCTCCTGAGGGCCCAAAGGCGGCTCTGGGAAACGTAGCACGAAGAAGAGGACACGGTCTCCCCTTGCGTCAGCCCTACCCCTGGAATTCTCAACTACGGGGAACTTCCAGTCTAGTCCCTAAACTGCCGAAGCCAGTTTGTAGATGCTGCTGCTCAGAGTCATCCTAACGGACCGAGTGCCTTTGAGCTCTGGGACCCTGGAGATACACCGTCAACTGAAAACAGCGGTGTCAGAACAAACTGACCCGAGTCTTACCCCGATTTTGCCATTTACGATCGTGACCCTGGAAGTTACTTAACCTCCTTCCCCACCCTGGCGCTCATTTTATTTTGCTCATCTATAAAATGGGGACTGGAATCCCCAGGGGCAGGGTGCTGCGATGAATTCCGTCAGGCGATAAATGCAAAGTACCAAGCAGTATCTGAGGTCATATGAGTACAGATGTGAAGACGCACACAAGCTGCATTTATCTTTAAAAATGAGCTTATTATGTAATAAAAAGGATCGTGAAAACAGAATGCAGGCAAGCTGTAGGAAACGAGTAAGCAGAACCTTGTGGGTATGCCTACTTCTGAAGTCTGAAAGTGAAACGGATAGAGAGACGACCACCAGGAATGTTCCATGGCCGACAGTCCCTGTCCTCTTCCCCACTCTTTGCCAAGACACACACACACACACACACACACACACACACACACACACACACACTCTTTACCAAGACACACACCCGTGGCAATTCTGCATCAGGAATGTTCCACACCGGTAACTGCTGCTCCATACATGGGAGGTAGGATCTTGACACATTTTTCAAAGATCTAATCTGGAGGGGATGATGTCATCATTCGGGTCCCCGCCACCCCCAGCTCTCTTAAATCCTGGAGGAATAGGAACAAAGGAAAATGGGCACTGACCCAGCCTCATTTGGCCCATGACGCAGGGGATGAGCGCAGATACCACGACACCCTTCCTAAGTCCTTCCGGAAACCGTCCTCCACGAGAGCTTTCCATATGGCTCTCAAGTGGAGCCCTGGGGACTCTGAGGCGGGAGGAACTTTCAAGGTCAGGCCCATCCACGTCCCACCCAACTCTACTGCATGGGGTTGAAAAAGTGACACCAGGGTGGACCTCAGTCACCTATAGCAGTGAATCGTGGCTTCTGGTCTGCAGGACCGGTTTGGACACCTTCAACTGTATTCTGCCTTCAACTGTACACCTTCAACTGTATCCCCAGATTCTGGGAGCCTTCTCTTTCCCCAAGAAATTGCTGATAACACCTTGATCCGTATCAGGATGGAGAGCCAGCGACACGCCCAGTCCTTTGCAAAATACTGTCTCTAGTCCACTAGGACACTTGGAATCCCGTGGGTAGGATGCAAGACTAGCCCCTGGGAAGTCAGACTGGAGAAGGGCACACGGTGACCTGCTGTCTGTTCATCCGAGAAGCATTTCTAGAGCAACACTGTGACCCGGCACTACGGCTGTGAAAATAAAGGCGTAACCCATGCAGCAGAAACAAATCAGGAGACAACCAACTCAAGCGAAAAGCGGTACCTGTCTTTGTAAAGATAGAGAGAACATTCCGGTAAACAAAAGCAGGAGTCATTGGCCATAAGCGTGTTGGTGTCGGGAAAGACTTAGGGTGCAGGCAAGGAAAACGGAGAGGTCTCCATTGATGAGACCACATGGCAGCAGGGATGTCAAAGATGGACAAGAGCTTGCTCTGTGTGTGTGTGTGTGTGTGTGTTTCATGTGGAGCTGCATTCAGACAGAGAATAGGAAGAAGCGACATCCCACTTTCTGCCTGTTTTCATTCTGAAGACTCTGGGTTCTATGCAGCTCAGCTTTCTCTTATGCCCTGACTCCTATTTGAAAGATTTAGCATGGTCATATCAAAACCCTACACACCAGACAACAAGCCTCTTGCAGGCAAGGATTGTTTCAAATGCTCTGACTGCTAAGTACTTACCTCTCAGGTTTTTTTTTTTTAAATTATGCTTATTTTTATTTTGCAGTAATTCTAGAGTCACAAAAAGTTGAACAGTACAAAGAGGTCCTGCGTACCCTTCACCCAGGTTCCCCTAAGAGTGACGTCTTACATAATTATGTAGTCATTATCAAAACCAGGAAATTAACACCAGCACAGTGCAATCAATCAGACTACAGACCACACTCAGATATCACTAGTTTTTGCACGTACTAGTGTTTTGGGGTTTTTTTGGACTTTGGGTATAGTTCAGGAAATTCTGTCACATGGGAAAACCGGTGTGACCGCCACCACAATCAAGATGCAGAACTCTTGTGTTGTGCCCAAAGCAATTCCCTCAAGCTACCCCCATCATACTCACATACCCCCTGCTCCCTGCGAGCCCCCGGCAACCACTCATCTGCTCGTATGTTCTGCAACTCTGTTGTGCAGAGAATGTTGTATAAATGGAATCACACAGTACGTAACCCCTTGAGATGGTTCCCACTGCCCTTAAAACCACCTCACCTGTTCTACACATGGAGTTCCTTCTTTTTCTTCTACTGCTAAGTAGTGTGCCCCTGTAAGGCGAGACCACATTTTAATAGATCGCCTGTTGATAATGAAGATGTTTCATTACCCTGAATGTGGTGATGGGATCACAGGTGTCTACGTACATCCAAATGCATCAAATTGCCTACATTCGATGTGTGCACGTTTGGTCTATCAACATATCTTAATATAGCTGAATTTTTTAAAGATTTTTATTTATTTATTTCACAGACAGAGATCACAAGTAGGCAGAGAGGCAGGCAGAGAGAGAGAGGGGAAAGCAGGCTCCCCGCTGAGCAGAGAGCCCGATGCAGGGCTCGATTCCAGGACCCTGAGATCATGATCCGAGCCAAAGGCAGAGGCTTAACCCACTGAGCCACCCAGGCGCCCCATTACAGCTGTATTTTAAAAATACACATATGCCAAAATTTAAAAAAAAAAATTCTGGTATCCAATAATAATTTTATTATTATTTACCTGTTTGAAGGACAAACTGGCCATGTCCGGTTTGGAGCTATTGCAAACAAAGCCCCTATAAACGCCTGCGTCCAGGCATACGTGTGAACTCAAGTTGTCATTTGTCATTTCTCTTGGATGAATGCCCAGGAGTGTGAATGCCAGACCGCAGGGTACGTATATATTTAACTGTTTAAGAAACTGTCCAACAGATGTAGAGAGGGGCCGTCCCATCTCACACGCCCGCGGAAGACATCTCACTGACATGGGGGGCTGCCAGCCCTCGTCACATGCGTCATTGTAACAGGTGTGTCGCGGTTGCGGATTGCAGCTTTACCCCGTATTTCCTGACGGTGTGGAGTGTCCTTTCCACTGGCTCACTGGCCACCTGTGCAGACCCCCTTCGATGAGGTGCCCGTGTATGTCTGCTGCCCATTTTCCAAGTGCACTGTCTGGTTTCTTCCCGCCGGGTCTGAAAGGATTTCTAACAACCCCGGAGACAGGTCTGCTGTCAGGTGATTTGCCCAATTTTCTCCCAATCGTTCACCCTCCTCTTAACAGACTCCCCCTCCAACGCAACATCCTCAATTGTGATGAAGAACCACGGATCCGTTCTGCAGTGCGCTGTTCGGTGAATTACGTTCTAGATGTCCTACCTGTCTTTAGTCCAAGACAAGCAGAGGCACTGAAGCCAAATCCTTCGCCCTCCTGTGACTCAGTTTCCTCATCTGTAAAATGGGGAGGGCAAGCCTCCCATCTAAAGCTTGAGCCACCGTAAGAATTAAGAGCCGGACTGTATTATATGAAGCACTTGAAAAAAACACAGTGTTTGCGGATTTTACTATTTTGGCTCGCTCGTGGAATGCGTGCTTGCACTCTGACCTCCTCAAGAAAGCCCAGAGAGGTAAGGGCTGGTAATTAACTCTGGAAAAAAAAATGCAGGGCTAACAAGCATCCGTGCAAAGGAGTGATTTCGTGGAGGCAGAGACGAAAAGAATGTTCTAAACACCGAAACCAGGTCAAGTGGCTGAAACAAAAGGAATTCTGACCCCTAGGCAAAGCCAAAAGTAAAAGCAATAATTTGACTTGCTGACTCTCTAACAGAACGTCTGAGAAGGGCTAGGGAGGGGGCTCTGGCCCCGTCATCATGGCAGAAAGAACCCGTGGACCCTGCTGCCATGTTCCAGGCTACCTCGTTCGGGAGTCTTCCTTTGACTACCACTGGCAGGTGAAGGAGGGTAATTGCCACTTTTCGTCTGGGAATGGCCATGTCCCCAGCCTTGAGCTCAAGGTGGCTCTGACTCAAATGAAAAGAGTGTTTTAAATTAACCTTTGGGGAACTCCCACAGGAGGAGGGCTTTCCCCTGTCCTTTGCTTAAATGCCCATGAAGACAGGGACAGGGGACACCCCCCTCTGCACGGGTCCCCTTATTTTGATTGTCTTGTCTCCCTGAACATACGGGAGGGTGACAATGTTGGTTGTCACCCTCCCCCTCTCCCTGGCAGGATGAATTAGGCATGTGCTCCCATGTGATTGATTCTAGAGATACTTGTGCCTATCACCTTCCTCCTGGAAGTTCTTGTTCCCATGCCTGTCTCCTTCCCCCTAGACCACACTAGCGGGGTGGGGGTGGGGGGCAGAGACCCTATTCAACTCATGCCTGTACCCCGTGCCTGGCACGTGGTGTGACACGTAATCAGTGCTCAGGAAGGTAAGGTCCCTGGCACGGCTGGCTGGCTGGGTGAGTGCAGAGACAGACGGGTAAATGGATGCCTAAGAAGACGGGTGGATCAACACACTGATGTAAACTCAAAGAGAACCAAGGGATACTGGGGAAGAGCAAAGCATTCTTTCCTCAAACTGCTCAACCCTGCCAGCATCCTACAATCACTTCTAGAACTCCATTAAGACAAGAGGGATAAGCCTGTGCTTAATAGAAACTACTATCACATCACGGAAGTGGCAGAGCACTTACTTTCCCCCAAGTTCTAGGGGTTCTGCTTTTACAGAACTTACACTTGAGAGTCTGTCCCTGACTCAGTCATCTCCATGCCTTGCATGGTGCTCTATCTATGGAAATGTCTCAGGGACAAGTCCCCCATGGAAGCATGCTGCAGTGTGAATCGCTCTAAAGGCCAATGAGCCTGGAGATGTGGACATTTTAAGGACGTGATGTGTACACAAAGGGGACCCAGTAAATGGGACAGGCACTCAACGGTCTCTAAGGTGATAGGACTAATTATTTAAGGAGGAGGGGTGTCAGAGGTCCCCAAGACCCAGCCCAGGTCCATGATCCTCTAAGAGGGCTCACAGGACTCAGCCTATATTCACACACACGCATGGGTATGACTTATTACAGCAAACACACCCCAGACGAAACCGGCAAAGGATAAAGGTGCGTGGGTAAAGTCTAGAAGGAACCTCGCACTAGCTTCCAGAGTCCCCTCCCACTGGAGTCACCCAGGCAGGACGCACATACTCCACCAGCAGAGAGCTATGGTGACACACGTGCAATGTTTGGCTGGGGGAGTTCAGGCTCCGGGCTCGGGCTTTTTACTGGAGACTGGTCAGGTGGGCATCCTTGACCTGGCACGGACCAAAATTCTGGACTCCCACAAGGAGAAGGGGTATCCGGCATAAGCTGTATCATTTGCAAAAACAGTTCCAGCTTGGTGAACCACTCTAACCAGCTTCAGGCATGGTGGGCCACCTCCCCAAATGCAAGTTTTCAGACGTCAGCCAAGGGCCCAACCTTGCAAGCAGGCCTCTCTACAGAAACCGGTTGGGCCTGTTAGCTCTCGCCTGCACAGGGCGATACACCCAGACGCATTTTGACCCAAGGTGTCTTCTAGGAAAGTCATTCGCTGGTTCCAACAATGCTGCCTTTATCCACAGCTGTTTTGGATTTTTTTTTTTTTTTAAGTATCTGTCTTCAGAGCCCTATGAGCAAAACACAGTGAATTTTCAACCCATGAGGTGGACTGTCTCTCCAAAAACCAAGGCATATGCAAGCCTCTTTGGCTCAAAACATGAGTTAAACAGTAAAATAACAAAACTGAACCTTCCTACATTGGTCTTCAAGCACAGAGCTCATTCCTCAAACATGCATTTGGCACCTTGTGAGGGCCAGAGAGATAATTTCTCAGTTGCTGGCAACATGCATAGGAGAAAAAGGCTGCAGGAGACCCACAGGCCCAGCTCACTGCTGTTTCAACCCAACAAACACTTAGCGCGCACACACTGGGGGACTGCTTACCACGGAACGCTGCACTGAGCCAGCTGTGTATCTGTGTGCTTCTGATACCTTGAGTAACCTAGTTTTTATTTTCCCCAGGGAGAAAGGCTGCAACTCTTTGCTTAAAAAAATATATTTTTTAAATATTTTTATGTATTCATATATATATATACATATATATGTATATACATATTTTTTTAAGCGATTCTGTCTGTCCTACAGTTCTTAACCGGGCTGCCACGTGACACCCACACTCTGTGCCTGAACACAGGGACACAGGGGCTGGACAGGGAAGGACAAGATCCAGCTGCCCCACTAGGGAGCCCTGTGCTCATGGGCTGCATGTCCGGGGAGGGGGTGGCTTGTTCTGACCTGCACATGGGCACCTGGGGGTGGCAGAAGGACCCTCTGGCTTTGATTCCCTGTTCCCCAAACACAACAGACATGCTCTCCCCCAGCCTGTTGCCTGGCTGTGCCCTCACCTCCCTGGGCCTCCCTCAACCCTCTGCTGACACGTCCCCATCGATCACGACGACCGGTCATTCCCCGCAGCAGCCGCATCTCCCTTCCCTTCCTTCTCTTCCATTTGTACAATAGCCACCATCTCCACGAACTTCTTCATTTAGTGCTTATCTCCCCTCACTGGATTTTTTTTTTAATTATTTTTCGACAAATTCGTTAAGATGAAATGCAGCACAATGTAAAACTAAGTATATAAAGTGAATGATTTCCTGCCACTTAGCATGTTTGCCATGGTGTGCGACCACCTACCTTAGCCACTTCCAAAATATTTCCACCACTCCAAAATAACCCCCCCACCCACCCACCGGGCAGGTTGTCCCCACCCTGGGGCCAGCTCATGACCAAGCTGCGTGCTGTTTCTACAGATTACCTCTTCTGGATGTTTCCCATTAGTGGAGCCCTACAGTACATGATCTTGAGCGTCAGCCCCTCGCCAGAATGTCAGCTGCCGGCAGCCGTCTGTTTTAGCGAGCACTGGACTTCCTGTGTCTCAGGACCATCCCGACCGAAGAAGACCAGGAGGCAAAAGTAAGCGTTTGGTGAGTGAACAAATGCACAGGTGGACGGGGCACGGAAGAGTCAAACGGGCCATATCGTCCAGAAGGAAGGAGGAAGGGAAGAGAACTGGAGCAAAAGGGGGCTCAGGCAAGATTCTCTGGAGGAGCTGGACTGTCAGGCAAGGCTGTGATTCGAGAACCCCGCATGGCTGCAGCAACCGTAACCTGTCTCGGCTAGAGACACACGCTGGGACAGGGCAGTCTGCGAGTCTGGCCTCCAGGACAGCCTGAAGGCTTATAAATGAACCTGGCACGTTTTCTAGACGCAGTGCTTACAGAACCTTCACAGAAACACCCCTTTTACATAATCACAATTTGGAAGAGGACACATCGCTCTTGAACGCTTTCCAGGAACATGGCTGTATCATTACATTGAAATCACCTGCAATACGACATCTCCCACAGGATAAACTCCTTGAAAACTGGAAGATGGCTTATTCGTCTCTTAATTCCGGCCCCCAGAGCAGGGTTCAGGCCCTGCAAGGGTCTCGGGGAGGCCAGCTGCCCTGCTCAGAGGGAAACAAAGAGACTCAGAACTTGCCTCAGGTCCTCTTCCCTGCACTTTCAAACTGTGTGACTTCCAGAACCACAGCCTGATGGGCCATGAGGTGTGGGTTGTTAGGAGCAAAGCCTTGGGGAGGGCTGGCCCGGAGCTGTGTGAGCCTGGGTAAATCGCTCAGCTTCTCTGTACTTAGCGTTATCATCTGCAAAGTCAGGCTGACAGCCTCATCAGACCGCTGGGGAGTAAATGGGTCAGTTCGTAGGAAGCACGTTAGGATAGGGGCCGGCAGAGTAAGTGTGCAATAAGCGTTCACTTTCCCAGCACAGATCTTCACTTTTCAAGTTCCTCCACATCCATATCTGGAAAGAGGAGGATGAAGCCCCGCCAGGGTGCTAAGAGGAATCAGCAAGGGAGACTACACAGCCCTCCTCGGCCCCCACCGCAACAGCACAAAAGTGGAGAAACATGGCGACAGGCCTTCTGCGGAAAGAAATGAATCTAATTAGTATTTATGGAGGTTGACAGGCTGCAAAGCCCTGGATCACAAGCCTAAGACTCAGAAGGGCCCCGTCCCGAGGATGCACAGTCAGACGTGGGACACAGACGGGCTCCACGGACTGAAGTGTATGCGGGACTCAGACCTCGTGGACGATATGCCTACAGGATCCAGGCTCTCGCACATTTTTCAGGCAACCGTCCTTTCTGTATTCTCCCGTGAACATGAACGATTTGTACTGCTCGGAAGGACGAGATGGAGAGCGGTTTGGTGGGGGCTGCGCTGCTGTTTCCCCCGCAGCCTCGGGACCCAGATGCATACTTTTCACTCTGCCTGCGACACTCCTCTCCAAACCCCAGACCCACCTTCCTCCGGCCCCCCCACCCCTCTGATTTTGGAGCTCAGCAAACCCTTCCCTGACCACCCCCCCCCCCATCTAATGTACTAAAAAGATCAGGTTCTATGTCATAGGCTTTCCTAACGCCCTGTCTGCCCCACATGCCATACAACAGCTTATACTAATATATGTACGTGACTGGATCATTGGCCCCCATCCCCCCACTAAGCCTGAGCTCTGGAAATGCATCTGCTTTGATCCGTACTGATAACCAAGAGCTTAACACATAGGAGGTTATCTGTGAATCTCGACTGATTGGAGGGCTGGATGGATGGATAGACGGAGAGGTAATCAGGCAAATCCCAATAAGGCACGGACCTCACTCTGCTTCTCTGAACCACTGCCACCCAACAGAATGCTGGCCCCATGCGTCATTTTAAGTTTTCTAGTAACTAATTTTAACAATATCTCTATTTAACCCCATGTATCCAAAAACACGTGGTCAATATGAAAAGGATGAAGGCGGTAACGGACATGTGTTTTCATAGTAAATATTCAGAACTGGGTGCATATTTTGCACTTACAGTACATTTCCATTTCGATGCTGTATTTTCAATAATTAAAGCAAAACCGAGTCCTTCCAAAACAATTATCCTCATGCGGCTAAAGGAAAAAATGTCTCCAAAACAACAGGCTTGTGTTTAAAGGGAAAATATTTTACACTGCTCGCTTTAAAATTTAAATCATCAAGATTAAATAAAAGCTGAAGTGCAGTTTCTCAGTCACGCTGGGCACTTTTCAGGAGCTGCAGGAGCGCAAGAGGGTGTGGTTGCTGCAAGGGAGAGGACGGATACCGACTACAGTAGTGTGCACACAAGCGTGGCAGCTTTTAGTCCTGTGGCTCCCACGGGGAGAAGGCTAGGGGAGCTAACATTGACTGTGACGAAATGAGAGAGGCTTTTAATCCATGATCTCACCTGACCCCTAATAACAGTCCTGTAGGACAGTCATTGCTATTTGCATGTGACAGGTGAGGACACCGAGCTTGAGAGAGGTTAAGCTATTGTGCAACATCACAATGGTTAAGACATGACCATCAGGATTTGAACCCTGGACTGCTAACTCCCGAGTCTGTGTCTTTCTCCAAAGTACTCGCTGAGCCTCAGGTGGGACCAACAGTATCTCCGTACTGACTCCTTAGAACTGAACCATACGGGGCACAGGAATATCCCACTCTGCCACGCTGTGGCGGGGACCCAGGCTGTTCACAGATACCAGCTCTCCAGCGCGGAGCCCTTCAGGACAGAACTTCTCTGCCCACACATGGCCACGTGACTTACTCTGCCCAATGAAATAAGCCACCCGCGACTGAGGGGAGGGAAGTGTTAAGAACAACGTGTGGGCCCTCCTCCCTCCACCATGATGACTATCAATGGTCCGGATAGCGGTTGTTACCACATCGCCCTGGATCCCGGAGTGAAATTGTATGGGCTAGAGCCACAGGTGACCTCTGATGAACACTCATTATGGGGGTGGGAGGGATCTATTCATGGGAGTCCCTGAGATTAGCTACCCAGATAACCCCGCCCCCTGAAGGAGGGGCACACGGTTAACCTGCAGCCAAAGAAGGGTAACTTTGGTGTTCAAGGAAAAGTGGTTAACTCAGAGTTCTTCCTTATATTCCCTGCCAGAATCCTGCAGGCTGCTCCTCCCCAAAACCAATGAAAGGGCTATTACACCACCAGCTGTGGTGGGGTCTGGTTTCATCCCTACTGGTATTACTGTATTTCTTACAAATAGCTCATTAAGGCAATTATCAGTCATTAGCACAGTAGCCTGAGCATCAGCACAATCACACACATTAATAAAACACAATTTAGCAGAGCGAGTAAAGACATGAACAGACTGGGCTCCCTTGTGGGGCACTCATGGCTTGAGCCGAAGAGAATTCCCACCGAACTGAAGCGAGGCGCTGCAGAGAAGTCTGCCGGTTCTAGCACCTTCTCAGGGCTCCTTTGCCTGCGATTCAATTCAACCAGACCAAACTGAAACCAAACCCAGAAAACCTGCGTCTTAAAGGATGAGTAAGAGTCTGACAGACAGAAAAAGTTAGTAGGATTTCCAAGGGGGGAAAAAACAGATCCACAAATCTTGGGAACATGGAGAATCCGTTAGATGCAGAGAGTGGTCAAATTAAGGTCTGGTACGGAGATGTAGGGCCCAAGGCCAGGGAAGCCGGGGCCCTACTGGGAACAACTGTATATAATGTGACCAGTTGTTGACCTTGAGAAGCAATAAGGAGTAATCAAAGACTCAGCCATGGACTTGCCCTGAGCTGCTCTGAGCTTTAGAGCAACTCTGCACAGCAGCATGGGAACAATGGGTTAGGAGACACAGGAAAGAGGGGAGCAGGCCAGCAGCTAGTGCCATTGTCCAGGCCCCGGGATGACGGGCACCCCGCCCAGGCCTGTGGCAGGTGGGGATGAAAACCCGGCTCAGCCAGACGACCTGAAAAAGGAGGAACGGGGCGCCTGGGTGGCTCAGTGGGTTAAGCCTCTGCCTTCGGCTCGGGTCATGATCCCAGGGTCCTGGGATCGAGCCCCGCATTGGGCTCTCTGCTCATCAGGGAGCCTGCTTCCTCCTCTCTCTCTACCTGCCTCTCTCCCTACTTGTGATCTCTCTCCATCAAATAAATAAAATCTTTTAAAAAAGTAAATAAAAATAAAAAATAAAGGAGGAACAAGGAGGTGGGGAAATGAGAGAGAAAGTTCCTGTGATGGACTCTGCAGTTTCAACCTTGGGGACACAATGGTGTCGTTAAAAGAGACATTTCAAAATTATTTTGATAGGTTTAATCTGGGTAGGCAAATGCCGGAGAGGATTAACACACACAAATATAGATGTTAAAAACTCATTTCTGTTCCCACTCAAGGGCACTTAATATCTGAACAACTCCAAGAGCAGAGGTCCCAGAGGTCTAAGACCACAGGTCAAGTTTACACAAGGTGCCAACGTGCTCTGAAACGTACTGAGAACCGTGCCCGCTTTAACCCGCCTTTCTGTGGTTCCGACCGAGCAGCCCACCTGCCCGTGATCTGTGGCATGGTAGTTCCATCTTCTCCGTCATTCCTTCCCCGAGATGTGCAGAAGTGATAGCTCCCTCCCCTGCATACCATGAAGCCACGTCTCCCCATTCAAGTCTCAAGGGCCACTGGGATTCGAACCCACAGCCTCCCAGCATGTACGTGGCAGCCAGGGTGAGCTGTCACGGTGAGACCTCACTCAATCACACGTTCACCTTCACTCCGCCGGGTCGGAGGCACAGATGGCGCAGGCCTCACCAGGCTATCCCGTCCATCCATCAGCCCCTCTGCGATGTCCCTCTGGGGACTCTGGTCCATGACTGAGCTTCCCTTTGTGTGGAGTAGCTTGTTCCATAAGCACAGTGAAGCCTCAACAGCTGTCCGGGCCAGCAGCACCACATGGGTCAAGAAGCCCCTTCACAGTTTGTCTGCTCGTCCGACAAACATGGACACTGTGCCCTGACAACACGCCAGGCCCCAGGCTAGACGAGGAGGCTCAGAGATGAAAAGAAAACCATCTGTCCTTCAAGGAGTTCACAGCCTCCTCAAGGAGACAAAGAAAGAAAAGGACAAATAAAATACAGATCTATTTAATGCAACGGGTTCTGCGTGCTTCCTAGTCTCTTTCCCATTAGGAGGCACCAAGTTAGTATGTGAACCGAAACTAAGGGAAGAGTCTGCATTTAAGTGGTTCCCTTGGCCACTCCGGGCTGCTGCAGCAAAGCACCACGGGCTGGGGGCTTCAGGAACAACAGAAATTGATTTCTCATGGGTCTGGAGGCTGGGAGTCGGCTGGCATGGCTGGTTCTGGTGAGAGCTCTGTTCTCTTGCAGGCCTGCACACTCCAGGCTTGGGAAGTCCTTTGGTGGTGACTCATATTAGGGCACTAATCTCTCTCTAGAGGACTCCATCTTCATGACCTTCAGGACCTCCCAAAGGCCCCACCTCCTAATACCATCACACTGGAAGTTAGGATTTCAACATTTCAATGGGGAGGGGTGGGTGGGGAGGAGATAGGGAGGAGACATGAGGTCTACTGCAAGGCCATGATTAAATACGTCACTGCACTCACAAGGGCCATTCTTAAGCAGCAACAAGCTTTCCCAATGAGGATGCCAAGCCTGTGGAAATGTACCAGTGTCAGAGATTTTCCTGTTCATCTTCTGACAGCCAAGGACCAAGGACCAGAAACAAAAGAGGTGCCAACACTGTCCCATACAAACATGCGGGGGAAAAGACAGGTGGGTCCAGGATCCTCTCGGAACAAGGCAGAGAATAAATGTAACAGGACTGAGAACGGTGATCGCTCATCTTCAGAAATGGTGACATGGTGCCATTCCCACTGGGACACAAGCATTGGGAAACTACACGTCACTTCTGCCTCCGCTCAGCCCTCAGCTCGGATAACAGAGCACAACTTCAGGATGGTCCATCTTTTCTGCTCATCACAGATCTCCTGGTGAAATGCATTTTCACTGGGGAAACCCTGGCACTCCTGAACACCATACTTGCCCCCATCTCTCTCTTTTTTTTTAAAGATTTTATTTATTTTATTTAAGGGAGAAAGAGAGCAAGAAGACGGGGCAGAGGGAGAGGGAGAGAATGTCAGGCAGATTCCATGGAGCCTGAGGCTTGATCTCACGACCCTGAGGTTGTGACAGAGCCGAAACCAAGAGTTGGACAGTTAACCAACTGAGCCACCCAGAAGCTTCATACTTGTCCCCATCTTGATAGATACTTCCAGCTTTTCTCAACTCATGCATTCTGCAATGTTCCCAACTTCAAAGTCCTTCTGGGAACATCTTTAGATGATAAAACAAAATGTCCAATGGTAACAACTCAATGAACACTGAACATACACACACAGAGGCAAACGATTATTTACTGAGTATTCAAATCATGCCAGATACACTCCATACTCTTATAATAAGCATAAAAGAAAAGTTTTATTTTTCTCATTTTAAAGGAAAAAAAATGTTTAAAAGCATTACTGAGATTCAATTACTTATCACAATGTAGGATGGGAAGGAAGGTATATTGAGGACAAGATTCTAAGTCAGGTCTGTCTGGCCTCCAATATTAATATCCTCTCCATGGATCCCCTCACTTGGCCACTTCAAATTCCAGACTGTTCTCCTGCAAAGGCTGGTCTGATGGACTATCACTCTCCTGTAAGTGTCTCTGCTTCTCAAATCATTCTCCTCAACCTAACCTTACCCACCACCATCTATCCCTAGAGCTAAGATAATGGCTGTTGTGTCCAACCAGGAAAGGACACTTTTCCAAGAGTCCCCAACAGGGGCAAAGACAGTATTTGGTTCCTGACATCTCAATGACAATGACTGTGATGGGTAGGTTTGTGTGTCAATGTGGCTAGTCTACAGTCCCTGGTCATTTAGCCAGACACAAGGCTCCGTGTTGCGGTGAAGTCATTCTGTGGATGTGGTTCACATGTGTAATAGCTGACTTCAAGGAAAAGAGATGAGCCTCAACACTGTGAGTGGGCCTCGTCCAATCAGTTGAAGACCTTAGGAGCAAAAACTGAGGTTTCCCAGAGAAGAAGAATTTCTGCCGCAAGGCTGTAGTCCTGACTCCTGCCTGATCTGGCCCGTCCTACGGATGTCACGGCTCCCACAGTCCCATGAGACAAGTCCTGAAAATAAAGCCTATGGTATATGATCTCTCTCTCGCGACACGTCCTCCTGGTTCTGTTTCTCCAGCGAACCCTACCTGAGACAACGACCAACACGTGCAGAATGTGACTCCACGCAAATGAGTCAAACGGAAATTCAATCCTCACAACAGGTCACCAATGTAAGCAAGAGCATCTCTTCCACAGAGGAGGAAACCACAGCTCCCCACAGCGAAACAAGGTGTCGAAGGAACACACAGAAATGACAGGGCCATCGCTTAGACCTCTGGATTCAAGTGGCAGGTGATATTTTCCAAGACACACTGCCCCTGCCCAAAAGCCACCATCACGTAATCCCTAATCAGAATACCCAAGGAAAGGAGAGCTCGCAGCTTGCCACTGGTTACATTCTGAGCACAGCAAAGGGAAGATGGAAGGAAGTTTGCCCACGGCCTAGGCAAACTGGTTCCTCGCCTCTCAGTGGGGGACCTCCAATATGGCGGCCCAGAGCCTACCATGGACAGCTTCTCCCAGGACAGTAATGAGACCCAGGAGACATGAAGAAGGGACTAGCCCAGGAGAGTTTCCCTCCGTCCTGATCACCTTGGCTGAGCCCTGGGCCCTCCTGGTCCGCTCCCTTATCAAGTTGTCCAGCTGTTCAACGTGAATGCCAAAATCGCTGCTCTTCATTAATTCACTGGAAGCCTTCGTGTAAACCTCATTAACGGGCACAGTAATTGCTCTGTGAATATTGCCCATTTTCCAATTATGTTTCTTTCCTCACGCCGGGAGAATCGCCATCGGAGAGAAAGCACTGTGTTGCCTTCATCTGCTCTACGACAAGCAGTTGAGTGATTGGCTTTTGACCATGGCTTCTATGACCCCAAAAAACAGAGAACTCTTTTCATCTGAGACCCATTCTTGGGAATTTAAGAGTGCTCAGCTCAGGGACCCAGGCACGGGGACCAAGTTCAGGGAAGAGGCCGACCGCGAGAATGAAGTTTCAAGGCAGCGCTGCGCCAAAGATGGATCATCCTCCTCTGCCCTTCCCCGCGAGGCCGGCCCTGGAGTGGCGTGTCCACAGGCACACGGATGCCCCGCGAGCTGCTCCGCCTCACGCATCCGCGGAGAGCAGGAGGCATCACCGTGGGAGGAAGACCGTAGGGAGATGTGCCTTGGAAGTAGGAATCCAGGCTGCTCGGCATTTGTGGGCCATCATAAGCGCTTCTTATGAGACGATCAACCGCTCATCACCTCCCAAAACCCGCAACCCTCCTGAGTCCAATTATCTCCACACATGCCTTCTTTTGCATTCGATGTTCTCATTACATGAGCACACGGAGCGCGGCCTGGCGTTTGGATGCCTGCGCTGTTTCCGCAAACAGAAGGAGTCTTGGTGATGGAAACTCGAGGCCGAAGCCGAGCACCCCCTGTGGCCTGTGCGGGGGAAGGAGCGGAAATCAACGGGGCCAACGGGGAACCTCGCAGGGCAGGGCCAGAGCAGCGTGCAGCGTGTCCCCCTCAAGAGACCACCTGGTTTGATGGACTGATAGATATGGACAGCCAACGGACACTGATATCAACAGATGGATGGCTGACAGGGACAGGCAGACAGACAGACAGATATAGCACTGAGGCCAAGATCCTAAGTCAGGGATGTGTGACTTCCCAAATTAATATCCTCTCCATGACACAGTTAACTCTCACTCCACCATCTCAAATTCCAGAACGCTCTCCTGGAAAGGCTGGTCAGAGGGACAGAGACATCCTCCCCTGGGGGCCTCTGTCCCTCAAGTCATTCTTCTCCATCAATCTGTCCCTAGAGCTGAAACGTTGGCTGAAAGTCCTATGAGTATTACAGACCCCAACACATTTGTGTATGTACACACAAATGCACATCCCCACACACAGTGTCAGAGACAAACCGCCAAGCCGCTTGGTAGCTTCCATGCAGTCTCTCCTTCAGCGGGCACACCAGTGACTTCCCCACCCAGCACCTGCCTAGGACAAGGGGAGACCCTGTCTCCCACCCACCTCAGCCCTTTGCAGGTACATGCCCTCTACAGGCCTCTGCAGGTACTGATGCCACTGCTCAGAATACACCTGTGTGCCTGGGGCTCAGGTCAGATCCTTGTGCATCAGATCCTGTCCTGAGCCCCATGCATATGTTAACTCACTGAACGCCCCCCAACCGCCCTGTGAGGCACAAGTCTTACCATCCCCATGTTACAGCCAGAGAGATCAAAGACCTTGCCCAGGGTCGCCTGGCCAGAAAGTGGCAGGTGGGCTCCAGAGAGGACCAGCCTCTCAAGCCCCGCAGGTGTCCCTCCCTGGCCCCCTCCTCCCACGGGGCTCCACATCTGGCCTTCCCACTGTCGCTGCCCTGGGTCACGCACTCGCCCCTCTCCTCTCTCTAGACCAGGAGACCCTCGGGGCAGCCCCTCCAGCTTTCACGGCTGGATACCCAGCACGGCGCCCACCGTTCCCGTGGCTGCCAAACCCAATTCACGGAGCAAAAGAGCTTCTGAGTTGTTGCTGTGTCAATGAATCCACACGTGGAGAGTTCACAGAAGGGAAACGGAGCAAAAATATAGAGTGCAGAGCTAGTGTGGCCGGCGCTGGCCCCCACCTCTGCACCGAGCCGGAGGCAGGAGGAAGCCCGCTGGCCAAACAGCTACGTAATAAATGTGCCCTCGCGTCACGGACAGGCTCTGCTGGGAATTAACATGCAGCAGCACACCTTCTATTGGCAAAATGCTTCACTGTCATTTTTACTGGTTATGCCTTCCAACTTCCCGCTAGGTCAATATTGTCGAGGGCGTCAGCGGTAAGGGAGGACAAGATCATTATCCACGTTTGACAGATGGGGAGGCTGAGGAGGGGCGGAAGGGGATGGGGGGGAAATGGAGGGGAGCAGGGACAGCGTGGTGCAGCGTGTGGGAGGGGGGTCTCTACAGGCAGAGGCCTCAGGATGAGACCCCAGCTCCATAAGTCACTTGACCTTGGACAGTCTGTGCCTTAGTGTCTCCCCTATAAACACAGGATATGACTACACTTTCTCACACTAGCACAAATATTAGAGTCTCCCTGTGGCACAACGGCCAGTTGATAAGAGCAAAATAAAGGGCATTTCCCTTCCTATTCAAGGTGGAGCACAAAGGCATAAGGGGCTCGGGATTCCAACCAGGGGTATCCCGGGGCTCAGCCCTTACAGCAGGCATGGTTAGAGTGCTGGTTTACAAGACCTATTCGTGTGTATGGATAATAGTTCCTGACATAGCCAGGACATTTTAACGCAAAAAGTGGGAGATCTTTTACTAAAAAGTTTTGCCTTGGGAGGTTGGAAGCGCCAGATGGGAAAGAAGAGGGTTCAAGGAACTGTTGTGTATCTGTGCACTCGCCCTTTCACAAATATTTACTGCGCACCTACAAGAGCCAGAGACTGGTAAAGGACGGGGCCTGACACTTCTTCCATGTGTCTCCATGCATACACTCTTCCCCCATCATCTTTCGAGACGCCCACCTCCGTGGTCCCTTCAGTTCCTGCTGTCCGTGGCTAAACCTCGACCCTTGTGTTAGATGCTGGTCCCCTGGTCAGGGGGCAGATCCTCTGCCCTCTTAGGACTCGGCCCGACGCCACCCCTGCACAGACCTTCCCATCCAGTGTGCTGACTCCCACCACGCTGCGGTCTCTGGTTTATCCAGGGCACGTAAGGGGGGTCTGGAACTGCCCTGCCGGCTTGTTGACAGTCTGTCACTCCAAAGACAATGCTCCATGGGGACAGGGACCCTGTCAACTCATTCACGGTTGTCTCTCCAGAGCCTGAAAAACTACAGGTGTTCAATGAATACTTTCTGAATGAATAAGGAGAGGGAAGGCGGGGTGCAGAGGAGGAGGGGGGGAGCTCAGGGTGGCTGCACAAGATGGTGAGGGACGGAGAGCATGCAGGAAGGAGGCAGGCAGGCTACTGCGGCGGCCCTGGGAGCAGAGCCTTGTAAGGCAGAGGTTCTCATCAGTATCTGCCAACAGCCTGTACAAGCCTGCCTTTTCCCTCTGCGGGGATTAATCTTACTCCTTCGCTTCTTGGGGCAGCAGCTCCGTGTCCTACCCTTCTGTGCCCCCACAGACCTGAACAGATGGTACACAGCAAATGCTGATTGAATAATGAAAACAAAGAAGTCTTGCCCATGCCTTTTGGTTTATTTTTAAACAGAAGAGACACCCAGGACCCACAAGCCCAGGGACTTGACCACGGCTCACAGAATTTAGGGGATGAGAACCCAGGTGGTGGTCACACCTCCCAGGGCTCTGGGTGCTATGATCAATTATGGATTCCCTCCGAAGCCAAAAGGACCCTCAGGCCCTCAACCACTCCCCAGGAGGGTGCCCTTGCTACAAACAGGCTCCGGTTCACGCAGCGGGTCAGACCTCACACCCACTTCTCACTGCCATCCTAGGAATTGGTGCCACAGATCTGGGGGCACGTGGTGTGTGTTTGATAAACAGGGGCCGACAGGCTGATTGACCCCCACGCTCAAAAGTGACTTCAAAAACCACCCATGTGAAGAGAACAGACTTCACTGACCCCTCTCCCTGGCAGCCTGATACAGACGCTGAATGGCTTCCAAGTTCACATGGGCTCCCGTGACCTCTGGAATCCGAAAATATGGTTCACGACGGCCGGTTTCGGTTCACCCTCTCTTTGCACCTTGTTTCACCTCCCCCTGCCCAGGGCTCGTGAGCTCCAAGCTCTCCCGCGGTCCACTATCCGACAGTGTGCACGGCAGGGCTGAATGAGTTATTCCACACACAGAAATGCTCTGGGCGACGTGTCTGAGGTTCAGACCTTCTGCCATAACTCTGCATTCCTCTGCCACTCAGACAAATCTCAGGTTCTACTGCTGCCCAGAGCACCCCCACAGGCCCGTGGCTGTTCATCCACACGCCGGGTTAGCTCGTCCTTACCGGCGGGTGCCCCCAACCCTCACCACCGTGCCTCCTCAGCACCAGCTCGTGGCCTGGGACATCACCCAGGAGTTGCCTCAACTACCTTGACTGCAAATCTCTCTCCTGTATTAATTATTTAATCCCACGAAATCCACTTTACTTCCCCCACATATCCCCAGCCGTCCATCCGCATTTCCTGCGTGAATCTTGTCTTCCGTAAGTAATCCTTCAAGAAATGTATCCGTTTCTCTGAAACTCAGCTCCTTCACCTCTAAGTCGGGCCCTCTGTGGAGAGAGCCAACTGTTCACCAAGCTCTGCACCCAGCGGGAGACCGTTTTCAGCCTCCCTGCAGTGAGGCGTGACGCTGGGACTCAGTTTTAACCAGGGGGACGTGAGGCTCACGCCCTTCCCCCATGCTGGCTGGACATCAGTGTCCACAGCTTTATGAACACATGAGGTCCTGAGTCACTGCGTGGAGCAGACACCCCGCCCCCTTCCTTTACTCTCCCCAGCCGACTCCTTTGGAGAGTGAGAAATACATCTCTTGAATCATTATACATTTTCGAATCTGTTCAGCCTGTTCTACTGGGATGGTTAAAATCGTTAATAAAATTTTGCAAAATACTTAAGATATGATCTTGCATAGTGCCTGACCATATAACAGATACTCGCTAAAGTTTTTTTTTCCCCTTTATCTGCCCCTATAGCATTTGGCTCAACTCTTGAAAATGAGAATACATTTACCAGATAGTCAACTCCCTACTGTACTCTCTTCCTTGGCGCTGCCCGGGGAGGAGGCAGCCATCTCCCACTCAGACCCCAGGTGAAGCCGGAGATCGCTGAAGAGAGGACTGAGATGTTCATCCGGCACCAGTCAGACCAATGCGTCAAAATTAAGCCCAACCCAGAGGCACGGATGGCAGGGTGCACAGAAGACTCAAGGGCCAGATCCTGACGCCCAGCATCGGTTATGGGAGCAACAAGGAAACAAAGCACACGCTGCCCAGTGGCTCCCGCAAGCTCTTAGTCCACAACGTCAAGGAGCTTGATGGGCCATGCATCTCACAGTGCAGAGACAGCTCACGGTGGCTGTGCCAAACCCATGGTGCAAAGAGCAGCCCAGCCGGCCAGTCCCAACGCCAGGCTGCACCGCGTCTGTGCATACCATATGGGTGTTAATAAAATCATAAAACTAAAATACACGAATCCCCCCACTGTGGTATGCTTTATTTTATCCATCTTCTTTATCAGTTATTAACTACTGGTTATTAGTAATTACCCGCAGCCGGCACCTGCCAGTCAAACTGGAAGAGTGTGATGCGAATGACTTCATTTCATCCTTATGAAATCCTTACAGGGGAGGTACAGTTTTGAGTCCCATGTTACAGGAATCTAAGGCTCGGGGGGTGGGGGGGGGGGTGGTGAAGTATTCTGCCCAAGGTCAAAAAGCTAATAATAGAGAACTCGGAGGCTTGACTCCAAAGCCCACAGGCTTGTCCTGTCTGAAACAGGAGTGTCTTCTGCTCAGTCAGGTCTCCCTCCCCATCCACCCCCGACCCCGGCACCCACATGCAGCCCCTCTTGCTATTACAGCATCTGGGCGGTCTTGCTCCCTCACTCTGAAGGTTCTCGCTCCTTCCTGTCCTTCTCCTGCCACAGGGTGAGATGTGCCTGCTGGCTGAAACCCAGTCACGCAGGGTCACACCCCTGCTGCTCGTCCTCGGCGCTTCTGATGAACTACCTGGGAGGGAGGCACCCTCATCTGGGTTGGTGCCAGGGGTAGCGGGCTCCTGGAGCCAGCACTGACTTGATGAACTTCCTGTCAGTTTCACAGAACGAGACTGCTCACGCCCTGAGAGCACGAGCCTTTCCTACTCATCCCTGCATCGAAGCCAGCTCCCGTGTCCCCACCGGGAACATAAGTGCAGAAGAGAACAAAAATCTGTGCCCTCCTGAGACCCTACTCTGCTTTAGGGATCTCTGAATGGTCTGTGGTAGCTGGCAGATAACATAGCAAGGGCAGACTGGTCTTAAAGATTTTATGTATTTATTTAAGAGAGAGAGAACAAAAGAGAGGGAGGAACAGAGAGAGAAGCAAACTCCCTGCTGAGCATGGAGCCCGAGGCGGGGCTGGATCCCAAGACCCTGGGATCATGACCTGAGCCAAAAGCATCACTGACTAAGCCACCCAGGCGCCCCAGGCAGAGTGGACTTAGGGAACCCTGGCTTCACATGCAAATGTTGCCACGCACTCCGGAAGCCTGACAGAGCTTCATCCTGCGGTAGAAAACCTCCCAGATGGGAGCCTGGAACAGTGGGCATGTGGCGGGCAAATACTGATTTCTCTCCCCATCTCCACACTGTAAACTCCTAGAGTGTGGGGGCCAGAGCGTACACTTCTCCTTCGTTTCCCACCACGCCTTGGGGGATATAAACCATGCTTGATAAATGTTTGTTTGACTGATTAGCTAGTGCGGATCTCCAAGGAAGTGAGCCAAAGATAGTTAAGGAGCTTTTTTCCCAGCCACCTGTATAAAGGATGTCGAGGAGCGTGCTGGGAAAGCGAACAGAGCAGAGACACCGGTAAGACGATTTCAAAATAACGTCCTGGGCCCTCTCTGACCCCAACCAGTGACCTGCCTGCTGAAGCCCGTATTTCTCCTAACAGAAAGGTGTGCGTGCGTGCGTCCATGCGTACTTAACAGCACAGGAGTTCTATTGTCAATACAGTACTGTAAACTGTCAACAATCGTAAGCATGATAAACAAGGGGAAAAAAAGAAAAAAGAACAAGGGAGACGGACTAGAGTCTGTCCAAACGATTAAGCACTTATAAACGACCCTGGAAGATACGGGAAACTATAAGCAACAATGCCTCAACTTACCCAAGTTCCACTTAAGTAACTTTTTTAAAAAGACCCGATTCATCCTAAAAGAGAAAGAAAGCCGGGGAAGAGGGGGCAGAAGGAAAGGGAGAGAATCTCAAGCAGACTCCATGCTGAGCGAGAAGCCCGACAGGATTCTCAACCTCTTGACCCTGAGATTGCGACCTGAGCTGAAAGCAAGAGTCAAAACCACCCAGGGGCCCTTAAGTGTCGTTTGTGGGTAACAAAAGGCTTACTGTTTTTGTTACATTTAGGTTTAACTAAGTGAAAAGATACTTGCCTGGTCTTATAACCAACATAATAAATATATTCTAAGTTCTTCTTAATGATCCCAGTTATTTACATACCCCCAAGCCTGGCTGGATGCCTGGCCAAGGCACCATGTGGCACTAAGTTGTACTACACACTGTGTGTGCCCTCGGGAGCCACAAAGGTGCCCAGGCCATCAGCTCTATGCTACGGATCTGCCTGAACTTACAGCTGTAGACATGAGCTTCCTGTCCTTTTCCCAGAGGTCAGGCTGTCACTCCTTTTCATGCTTCCGGCCACCTTCTCAAGCTCCCCTTTCAATGCAGCGTTTTGTTATATCCTCTGGCTTAGGAATTCAAACGTGAAGTTGATCAGAATAACCTAAGGCTGTCGGGAATCGTGTAGCTTATCTCCTCCGAGTCCCAGGTAGACCCGATTTTCCCCAGTTCCCAGAAGTGAACGGTGACTGGGTGTCTGCCTTTGCCCAACCGATTGTAAGCAAAAGCCTGGTAAGACCCAGAACGTGATTCCTGGGGTTCCAACTTCATCTAGCCACGATGGTCTAGGACATTTCGGAGAATGGGACCTGCCTGGGTCCCAGAGTGTGAGTCACACAGAGCAGAAACTCTCCACAGATACACATACCAACCGCAGATGAACGCGTTATACGAGTAAGAAATAAATCCTTATTAGTTAAACCCCGGAGATTGAGGGATTGTTCAAATAAATAGCATCACCTAATCCATCCTGATGAATATAAATGATATATTTAAAAAGAAAACAAGATCATGAGTCATCTGCCAAGAGGCCTTCCAAGGAGAAATATTCATGAGCTTACACTCAGACCATGACATGAGCCTTGGCCACACATGTGTGTGTGTGTGTGTGTGTGTGTGTGTGTGTGACTACAGCCCTAGACCCAGTGTGCGCCTGATGTCACCGCTTCCTTGCCTAGATCTCCTGGGAGCTAGAAACTGCCCAAGGCTAGAAATCGACTCTCTCCTTTCTGTCTTCCCAGAACCTACTACAGTGCCTGGTATAGAGCAGAGGTCACAATCCATACTCGTCTAAGTTGGAAAATATAACTAGTAGAGTTTGCCCAGGTTGACACAGAGCTTCTAATGGAAAAAAGAATTGGGCTCAACTATCCTTCTAAAATACAGTTCCACTCATCCCAGCAGATAGGTCTGATGACATGCCGTTCCCTGTCCCTGCCCTCCACATCTGAGGGCAGAGCCCGTGACTCATGCCCACAGACGGCGTGACCGTGGGCGATGCAACGGCGCCCAGCCAACGGCTCCTTCTGTCCATTGTGCCTTCCCAGTAGACAGTGAGGAATTTTCTGGCTGGGGCCACTGGTGGAGAGAGCTCTTTCTGCTGCCCTCTGGGGTCAAGACAGCCTCGTTCAAACTGAGTCATCTGTACTTCACGCTGGCTGTCCTGTTCAAAGGGCAGATCTTGGAACAGGACTTCACAGTCACCCCAGAGCACCCGACAGCTGAATGATGATGCACTCCTCGCTTGCCCTTCAAGTACCTCAAGAGCAAACAGAAACTGCTGCCACGTGGCGGCGGGGGGGGGGGGGGGGGGGGGGGCGGGGAAGGTGTCAGTCACTCACTTCGCGACATTGCTATCCTCATTTTCCAGATGGGAAAATGAATGAACCAAAAGGTTCATGTCACAGGCTCGAGTGAAACACACGGACCCCTGGATTTTGTGAATATCTGATTGACTGATATCTCTTAATTACATGTATTTTTCTGAGTCCGTAATTTATCTGTTCCTCTGCTTGTTCCTTTCATCGGTAAGGCTGGAGGCACAACAACCCCCATTTTCTATATGAGGTTTAAATTAAACTAGCAAATGATGGTCCCAGAATTTAAAGGTCTGGCTAATTATAAAGCCTAGACACTCCCTACTAATAGCACCTACCCCTTGTTTTAATGATAACGAAATGGACAAATATAGGAAAAGTGCTAAGAACTGTGCCTCGCACCAGTACGGCTTTAGTAAACGGCAGCTGTTTATAAAATTAAACATAATGACAGCTACTGCCCACCAACACATTTTAGCACAGTTTGTGGGTGGAGAGGTGTGGGAGGGGCATGGAGACAGGTGGGCAACACCGAGTAAGTCTCATGCTATTCGTATTATCACTCAGTCCAGAGGCAACACTTTGGGCCCGAGTTTTCTCATGTACAAGATGAAAACGGGTTAGAGCCTCTCCAGGAACTGGTCTTAAAACGCTCTGATTTATGATTCTAGTAACTGGCCAATAAACGAGTGACTTAATGACCCACCACCCCAGACAACTCCCCAGGTCCCCTCTGCAGAGGACACTGGCCTTTACTACAGAAAGCTGGGGAGGGGTCCCAAAGGCCCATGCCACTCTAAAACAAAAACCTCAGAAAGGAAGGTTCGAGAAGCCACTCTTTTTATGTCAGGATTGGGATATTTATCAAATCCCCAAGTATGGGACGGTGACAGAGACAGGGAAACAAAGCCCACCTGGCTGGTCCCTGCCACCCATCAAAGCCGACTCCAACTGGGACTGGAAGCCGCTCCGCTCCCCAGCTGCAATTAGTGAGAACAAAACAGCAGGTGTGGATGTGGGAGAGCATCGCGACGGGAGGCAGCGGCCAGGACGGCAAGACACAAACTGCCACTCAGGAGGAGGAGAGCAGAGCGGGAAGCTTAGGAAATCATCAGAGCAGAGCTGGGGAAGGGCAGAGCTGAGGCGGCCCATGCCACCAGTCCCACACCTAGAAACTTGGGTGCCAAGGACAGATAGATCTGGCACCAGAACACACTTTAAACACAGCCACGTTCATTTCTTTTTTTTTTTAAGTGCTTTTTTAAATTGTGTAAAATTCCCTGTGTCTCTCTAACACATGCTTGGTGCCTTACAACAACAGAACTTGCTCTCTTGGAGCTCTGGAGGCCAGAAGCCCAAAAATGAAGGGGACCCGAGGTCTGTGCTCCCTCCAGGGGACTAGAGAGTTCGCTGCTCGACTCCCTGACTTGTGGTTTCATGACTCCAATCTCTCCCTCGGTGGTAACACCGCCTTCCCCCTCCTGTGTGGGGACGCTCTCCCTCTGCCTGCTTCTTAGCAGCATGCATGTGACTGCTTTTAGGGCACACCTGATGATCCAGGATTCTCTCCTTATCCTGAGAGCCTTTGCTTCATCACACCTGAAAAGGGTCTTTCCTGATTTTCAAATAGAGTAACATTTGCAGGTTCCGGGGATTAAGACTTCCTATCTCTGGAAGACATTTTTCAGCCTACCTCAGTTCTCTTCTTGCCTAATTTTAAGAAAAGCAAGAAATATTTTACCATAAGAGTCACAAACCTAGGATCTACCCAAGCTGGAGTAGCCCTGGAAATCAGCACCTCCCAGCCTCCTCCAACTGAACAGAGGCCAGGGGTGCAAGTTACTGACCTCGAATCACCCAGAAGACACAGCCAAGCAAACAAAAGCCACTTCAATCCACGGTTTCTCCCCGGGCCTTTAAACGACTTCACTGAAAAGAATATTCTATTGCCCTCCTCTCGCTCCCCACAAAAAATCCGCCGTGCATACATTTTAGTGCATCTGCAGCAGAAAAGGAGTCACATCTCCACAAAAGGATATGATTTACCAAAAAAAGGAACTTCTGAGTTAAGCCAGCAGACCAGAAATACAGAGTTCAAGAGCTCTCGTATGGGTTCACGCCTGGGCAGCGTGACCTCAGGCCCGTCCCCCAGTGGCCGACGCAGGAGGAGGGAGCTGGGTGACCACAGGGATCTGACTGGGCTGCTCCTGAGGGAGAGAAGGCAGGCATCGTGGTGCATGGCGACGGGAGCCGAGACGAGTGAGTCTGGGAGACAAGGAAGGAAGCTCATTCAGTTACCTACCTCTGTGGTTCTCCAGCTTCTGGAAGCATTAGAATCACCTGGACAGTGTTAAAACATGGATTTCCCAGCCTTACATACCAGAGGCTCAACTTCCGTAAGTCGGGGGTAAGGCAGCCCCAAGGATGTGCACGTCTCTCACAAGTCCCCGATGCTGCTGAAGCTGCCGGTCTGGGGGCCACTGTTCTCCAGGGGACCCGGGTGGTGAGGGCTGGGAGAGGGGAGAGGAGGAGTGTAAGACAGGAACAAAAGGGGGGTGGGTGTCAGAGACAGGTTGAGAGGATTCCTAGGGTTAGGGCAGATGCAAAGAAGTCAGGTGACAGACAAGGACAAAGGCTCTACGGTCACAGAAGGTGAGAGCAGAAAGGGGGAGCCTTGAGGAAGAGCGAAGATAAAGGATTCAGTATTTGACATCCTAAGCTCAAAGCTGCCACCAGAACGGGTGGGAAAACACATCCACATGCCGGCCACTAAGGGGGCAAGTTCATGAACGAGAAGGAGCTGCAGAAGTCGGAAGTGATCTACGACTGGAGGGCAGGAAGGGGGGTGTCGGCAGAGGCAGCTGGATGCGAATCCTCGTCCAGAAAGTGCCCATAGGGGGGGCCTTCTGCAGCAGGAGGAGGTGCATGGGATGAATGAGCATCCCAGTTCGGGAAGGGTGAGGACGGAAGTGGGGTGTGACCTAACCACCAGCTCCCTGATGGTACTGACGAGAGTCTGGGGTCAGAACCCAGATTCCAATGGCCCCGCTGAAGAGTGTGAAAGCCTTGCCCATGGGCTCTTTGAGGCCTGGTGATGAAGGAGGGTGCAGAGGGAAGCCGGGCCGAACAAGAAAGGGTTATCTGTCTTCTCAGCGAGGGACCACTCTCCAGAGAAGTCCAAGAGCCATCTGCAGAAAGTGGTGGAAGAGGGAAGCAGAGAGAAGTGACACGGGACAGGCTGAGGCGGCCATCAGCTGAAACAAATCAATGACAACTCCGGGGGTGACTTCAATGCCAGCGCCCCCTACCCCAGGGGCTGACCCCAAAGGATCACACTTGTCTCTGAACTCCCAGTCCCTAAAATAGCACCTGACACCAATAGCGACCTTAGTAAAGGATCGCTGAAGGAACCGGATTAACGAGAAAATGTAATCCTGCAAGAATGAGAGCGAGAATTCCTTCAGCCAGGATGAGTGGCAGCATTATAGCCGAGCAATACGGAAAGGAAAAAGGGAGAACGCAGACCGAGGTAGGTTACAAATGTCTCCCATCTTCAGACTTCTGCTTCTTAAACTGTGCTCTAGCATTTCTACTTGAAAACCATCTTTTTAAACGTGGTGCAGATAGAAGAGAAAAAATACATCTGCCACTCCACTCCCTTATTCCAACACTTTTCTTCCTCTCCCCAAAGAAAGAGAAATGGCTAATCTGACTGACAGGGCTGCAAATACTCGTTTGGCCATACTTAAAGGTATGAAAATTAAAAGGGGGGAAAAAAAGGAAGAAAGGAAAGAAGGAAAAAGGAAAGAAAAACTGGTGTGTACCTCCGGACACCCACCCCTCAGCCACCAGAATCTCCTTTCTAATCACTCCTTGCTCACGGCCCTTGTACTTGCTGTTCCCTCTCTCAGAAATGCTCTTCCCTGGCTTATCTAGGTGGCTTGCTTCCTCACCTCATTCAGGGCTATGATTACTTGTTACCTTCTTGAAGAGGCTCTTAAAAACCTCTTTTTCAAGATAACATCCCATCCCATGTCATGGTCCTATCGCCCTGACCCTTGGTGCTCTATCTTGCTTCTGTCTTCCCTTTTCAGTACCTCCTGCACTAAACATAGATGACGTGTGTGTGTTTACTAAAAGATCCACTGGACCAGGGGCTTGGCTTTGCTCATCGCTGTGTCCCCAGTGCCTACTGTAACTCCTGGCCCATAGTAGGTGCTCAGTAAATATATTTTTAAAAATGTCTACCCGCATAGAGTTGACACCACTAACTATAACTATCTACGAGTCCACCACCTTACCTCTCTGGAACGCGCCCAGCCTTAATACTCCCTTTATGAGCCCCTGGAGGAATCGACTTGAGCAGTGGAAACCTGAAGAGTGCTGAGAAAATGCTGCTTCCTGCACCTGCGCCGCAATCAGAGGAAAACTGATGACTGGCGGAAAAATCCAGCCACCATCTGGCTGTTCAAGGACCCCTCCCGGGTGCTGACAGCATTGTCATTCAAGATAATGAAGATTAAAACCAACAGTGATCTGGGGGGACAGGCTCCCAAGAGGCAGCCTGGCTGGCCTTAACGCCTTCTGAGCCGCAGAGCTTGCAGATGTCCTGAGAAGAAACCAGCCTTCCCGGGGGGTGGAGGCAGGAGGCTGGCGAGGTCCCTGCTTGAGAGAAGACGGGTGACCTGTCCCAGGAAGGGACAAGATGGAGAAAGTGCAAGCAGAAGTGCCTGGGCGAGATCGGGGCAGTGGGGACGTGAGGAACGGTGCCCCACTGACAGGTGTAACATACCACCCGGCCATCAGTCAAACAGGCCCTTCGGGCTAGATGCCAACCACACTTTCAGCTCACTGATTAGAATGACGGTGCGTGCTCCCACCCTCGAGGCCTGGGACCCACGGCCACTCTGTCTTCAACGGACGCTCCGCCTCTGAAGTTTACAGAAAGAGGTTGGGCTGCCTCATCCACTTCCATGAGCCAATGCTGAGCACACTTGATTAGAACATAAAACTTCAGGGAGCTCCGGAGGACAGAGGGAAGCAGCACCGTGCAGATGCCAATGCCGAGGGGGCCGGCAGCCATCCACCACACCTCCTCCCCGGTGCACAGGGGAAGAAACTACCACGGACACGTGGCCTCCACGAGAGGCAGCCGTGGCTCACCCTGGGGCCAGGCAGCCTGCTGGAACCCCACCTCTGCCACGTATCAGCCGCGTGGTCCTGGCCAACTTACTTAACATCCCCACGCCTTGGCATCCTCGAAAGCAAAAATGAAGACTGGAACAAGTGACTAACCACTGGGGTTGTTCCAAAAATTAGACGAGTTCATTTATGTCAAGCATAAAGATCAAGTACGGGGGTGCGCAAGGACTGCAGAGGCTAGAGAAGATGAGACGATGAAGGTGAGGATGAAGAGTGCTGGTGGTGATGGCGCTGGTGATGGTGGAGGTGCTGGTGCTGCTGGTGCTGGTGCTGGTGATGATGCTGGTGGTGATGGTGGAGGTGCCGGTGGTGGTGCTGGTGATGATGGTGATGCTGGTAGTGATGGTGGAGGTGCCGGTGATGGTGGTAGGGCTAATGGTAATGGCGGTGATGGTGATGGTGGTAATGATGGTAGAGGTAATGGTAATGGGGTTGGTGCTGGTCATGGTGGTGGCGGTAATGGTTATGGTGGTGCTGGTGGTAATGGTGATGATGGTAATGACGGTACTATTGCTGGTGGCGGTGGTGGTGGTAAAGATGGTGGTGGGAATGCTAATGGTGGTGGCGATAACAATGGTATTAATGGTAATGGCGGTAACACTGTTACCATGGTAACAGTGGTAACAATGGTAGCGGTAATGGTAATGGGGTTGGTGCGGGTCATGACGGTGGTGGTAATGGTTATGGTGGTGCTGGTGGTAATAATGGTGGTGATGGTAAAGATGGTGTTCTTGCGGTGGTAGTGGTATTGGGGGTGGTAAAGATGGGGGTGGGAATGCTAATGGTGGTAGTGGTGTCGGTGCTGGAGGTCACGGTAAAGGTGGTGGTGTCGGTGCTGGAGGTCAGGGCGGTGGTGTGGTGGTTATGGCGATGGTGGTGGTAATGGTGATGAGAGCGGTGGTGCCGGTGGTAAGGATGGTAATGGTAATGGTGGTAATGGTAATGGTGGTGGTAATGGTAATGGGGTTGGTGCTGGTAATGATGGTGGTGGTAATGCTTATGGTGATACTGGTGGTAATGGTGGTGATGGTAATGATGGTGCTAGTGCTGGTGGTGGTGGGAGTGTAGTGGTGGTAAAGATGGAGGTGGGAATGCTAACGGTGGTGGTGCTGGTAACAATGGTGTTAATGGTAATGACGGTGCTGGTGGTGGTGTTGGTGCTGGAGGTGAGGGTGGTGGTGCCGGTGGTAATGGGGATGGCGATGGTGGCGGTGGTAACGGGGACGCTGATGGTAATGATGACCGCGGTAACGGCAGTGGTGCCAGTGTGGTGATCCTCCTGCCGTGTTAGCAGAGACTCTGAGGCTACCCAAAGGAGTGACAAGAAAGTCCCTGGAAGAAGAGCTCCAGGCAATGCAGTCTTCTACAACCTGTTTGGGGTGCACGTGGGCACTGCCGCCTCTGGTCCCCCTTCCCACTCCTCCAGGAGCACACCCGCAGACGAGGAGACAGGGGATCTGGAGAGATGAAAAGCTGCCGACAGCAGTGGTGGGTGTGGGGGAGGGGAAGGATTCTCAGCGGCCCATGAAGCATGAGGAGCGAATGGCAGCCCCCGGCCTAGGGTGGCCCCTGGCCCACAGGAGCACTCTCAGGGCTCACGAGAACTCAGTGGAACCAGCTGTTGGAAAAGTACTTTCCAGTTTTTAAAAGATGACTGAATGAGAACTCACAAGGGACGTTTGCCTCACTCCTCAGTGGCTTCACATCCAGCCCTTCTGGCCTTCAAAGTCAAGTCAGTGACCCCTTTCACACAGGCACAGGCACAGCACTGGGGGAAAGTCGGACCTATAGGATGGAGTCCTCACAGCACACACACACACACACACACACACACGCACACACAGACCCGAGCCCCCGGAAGAAGAGAACATTCGAGCTGCTGGCCTGCACACAAAGCCACTCCCCACCTGGCCCGGGAGTCACCCCCAGCACTCACTTCACCTTTCCAAATCTCGGGCATCCGGGCAGTGGTACTAAGAGGTTTGAACACTGCTCTCCTTCATGCATCTCAAAAGTCCCTCACCTTTCTGTTCCTGCAGCTCCCACCGATCAGAAGGCCCTCCGTCCTTTCCTTCTAGCTAACTCCAAACCTGCTGTCAAGATTCTAGAACCAAATGCCTCCGCCGAAAGCCTCTAGTCAATGGCCCTTTTTCCAGGTCCCCATAATACAGCGGCTTCCCTGCTGGAGCACTGTGAGCCCCAGCACCGACTGTAACAACCAGACTCCCAGGGAGCCCCCACTGGGGATCTGGAGGGCACTGGAGACCCCGAGCCATCTTCTGCCCTCACGTGTGGATCAGATCTAAGCACGGACAGCAACGCCCCAGCCTGACAGGCTCCAGGAGCTCCCACCTAAGCACTAAGTAGATCAGAACACACGCAAGATGGGGGTCCAGCAACCAAAAACACCATCAGAGGGACCAAGACAAACTCAAGCCTTAACCAAAAGTGGGGTCAGTGCCCGAGGGAGCCAGGACCCCGAGCCAGAGCCTCCAAGCTTCCCAGGAGCTGTGGCTTGGACCCTATTTCGGAACACCACAGAATCAAAGTCAGGAAGGGCTTTTGGGCTGTGGCAACCCCAGAGGGATGGGACCAGGCTGGGTCCACCCAGAAGGCAGTGGGTAGATGAGCTGCAGCCCCAGACTGCACTTGGGGGTTCCAGCTGCTGCCAGGCTCAGCACCCAGTGACCTGTGTCTGGAGAACACCCTCACTGGTAAGCAATCCACAGGAGGTGAGAGCACGGAGCCTGGGGCTCCATTTGCTACTCGATCCTGGGTGGACCTTACCAAAACCCTAGACAGGAGCCCACCTGAAACTGTGCCCGGCAGACACTAGGTGCTCAGAAAGTGCTATTATTGGGCCATTGTTAGTGGCCTCGGCAGACTGGGCTTTGCAGGGACCATGGCGCGTCTGAGCCCCAGGGGGGTAACGTCAGGCTACAGGATTCAGTAAGCCCCAGGACACACGCACACCTTCGATGGGAGGGAGGACACGTGCTAGAAAACCCCCTATGTCCCATGGAGTGGGTGGGATGTGGTCCGCCCCCAGGACCCCCAAAACACCATGCTCGTCAAGGAGCTTAGGCTCTATCAGCCTGTATGGTGAACTGACTTTGACATTGTTAATTATATCAGAGCCCTAATTAGATTTGAAGCTCCTCATAACAGCTAAACATCTGAAAGGCACGTCACCAATTACAAAGTGCTTTGATCAAGTCAGTGACCGCCCTGTTTAGGGCTGAACTCTGTCCCCACGCCCCCGCGCCCTACCCCCCCCCCCCAAGTTCAAAGACCCACGTCTACCTCCCAGGACCTCAGACTGTGACTGTATTTGGAGACAGGGTCTTTAAAGAAGTAATTAAGGTGAAATGACATCTCTAGGGTGGTCCAATGACTGGTGTCCTTAAAAGAAGAGGTGACTGGGACAGACACGCACCGAGGGCAAGACTGTTTGAGGACACAGGGAGAAGACAGCCACTGTAAGCCCAGGGGGAGGCGCCTCTGGAGAAGCAACCCTACAGAGACCCCTCGATCTAGTGCCAGCCCTCAGGACTGGGAGGAAATGCCTTTCTACGGTTTAGGCCCCCCAGTCTCAGATGCTTTGTTAACAACAGCCCTAACACACCTATGAGGTCAGTCTTTTTTTTTTTTTTTCCTAAGTTTCTATTTATTTGAGACAGCAAGAGAGAGCACGACTTGGTGGGAGAGGCAGAGGGGACGGAGAAGACAGAGAAACAGATTCCCTGCTGAGCGGACCCTGGAATCATGACCTGAGCTGAAGGCAGATTTTTTTTTTTTTAAGATTTTATTTATTTATTTGACAGGCAGAGATCACAAGTAGGCAGAGAGTCAGGCAGAGAGAGAGGGAGAAGCAGGCTCCCCACTGAGCAAAGAGCCCGATGTGGGGCTCGATCCCGGGACTCCGGGATCATGACCTGAGCTGAAGGCAGAGGCTTTAAAACCCACTGAGCCACTCAGGCACCCCCTGAAGGCAGATTCTTAACTGACTGAGCCACCCAGGTGTCCCGGACCCCATGAGGTCAGTCTTCGTGCGTAGTTGCTCTCATTGTACCATAAGAACACTGGACCTCTTAGATTTTGCCGCCAAGTGGGATTCAAGAGAATAAAGCCTAGTTCCTTCCAGCCCTTCCTACGGATCCGACGTTTACAGCAAAACATTTATGGAGTATCAACTACATGCCGAGATCTCTTTAAGGTGCTAAGGGTACCACACTCACAAAAAGTCCCTTCTCTCATGGAGCATATGACCAAAGGAGAAGCCAGTGATGACCATAATC
The DNA here is from genome assembly GCF_922984935.1 of Meles meles. Taxonomy (NCBI): domain Eukaryota; kingdom Metazoa; phylum Chordata; class Mammalia; order Carnivora; family Mustelidae; genus Meles; species Meles meles. The sequence goes on along the minus strand of NC_060072.1, from coordinate 13,400,228 downwards.
CAATAAACAGAAAATAATCTACCTTCAGAAACAACTGGTAAACACTGGGGAAATGAGAATTTTTTTTTCTTATTCCAGTCTCTTGTTTATGAACACTGATGAGCATTTAAGCCAAACAATTAAAGGCTTCTTTTTAAAAAGCTGAACCATAAAATGAATATTCAAAGGAAAAGTGCTGGGGAAAAAAGAACATCGCTCACTCATTTCACTCTCCTTTAAGTAAATGGGAAAATCAGGCAGGGGCAAGTCATAAGCCCTGAGTAAAAGTTTCTATGGTGTTCATATGCCTCGGCAACAAAGCTACAGCTTTAGAAATGATACAGTTAGCATTTCCTACGCAGGATAATTTTTCCCTCTAAAGTTTGAAGCCAGAGCTATTTCAAAGAGTAACTCTGCTCAGGGAAATGGATTTTGTTTTTCTTCACCCAGATGAGAATTCACACAATGGCTAGCACTCTCCGCCAGGGAAAATTCTTGCAAAACTGGATCGAGCTGCATTTCACTTTATAGCTGGTGCTTATGCGTAAATTATTATTACATGTTTGTAAGGGTTTTATGTGGGTATAATATTTTACTGCTGGAGGAGCATTTATACACTATGTGGCACCTTTAAGTGTTTTTTCATTTACAATTCTGCACTTTGGGGTCTGTAATGGCAGGCGAGTCTGTGCAAGCCCCCTATGATTGTCAACCCCACCCCCACCCCCGCCGGACAGCTCGGAGCTGTCTCAGCGGGGATTAACCACACCGCTGTGTGCAACCCAGGCGGCGAAGACTCCACATCCCCATGGCCCTCCAGGAGCATCAGGTGCTCTCCCAGCCACATTAATTAATGCATCGATGGCATTCAAGACGGAACCAGAAATTCAGTAGCATTCCCCAGGCTCATGGATCTGAGCTGCCTAGCAGAGGCAGGTGAGAAATGACATTTGAGGACCTGGCAGGACCTACAAGCACTGTTTATTCATGCTAAGAACAAGCTGGCACTAACTGCAGCCCGACTAGTTTGAGAGTCAGGAAAACCAAGAGCGTAGCTGGAATCCCGGCTCTGCAGCTTACCCGGCATGGATCCATCCCTCAAAGTCTAAGCTCTGTGCTATCATCTTCAAAACAGAGGAAATCGGGGTGCCTGCACGGCTCCGTCGGTTACGCATCTGCTTTCCACTCACATCATGATTGTGGGTTCCTGGGATGGAGCCCTGCAGATAAGGCTCCCTGCTCCGTGGGGAGCCTGCTTCTCTGTCTCCTTCTGCCCCTCCCCCCTGCTTGTGCGTGCTCTCTCTCAAATAAATAAATAAATAAAAGCTTTAATAAATAAATAAATGAGAGGAAATTACAAAAGCCGTAATATAGGTTTATAGAAATGCTGAAATGAAATGAAGCATGTGGGCTCTTGGTCCCAGACCCAACACATAACTGGGCACTCCAGTGCTATTTAGCTAAGAGACGTAACAGCTTGTTGGCTCCACACAAGGCCAGCAGTCAGGAATCACTCGGTTCCTCTTCCCCCCACCTCCCACCAACTGTGTTGCTCTATCAGGTCCGGCCTGACCTTGAGAGATGGGGAACAGGGCTCTGGACCCATTCAAGAGGCGCAGCGAAGCCCTCCAACGGGCACGCAGAACTGTGTGTGTGCAAGTGTGCACAAATGAGCACTTTTGGAGAAGAGGCCACATTTTAACAGCCTCCCCAAAGGGATCCACAGCCAGGAGGGGTTGACGATGACCCATATGGAGTGCAGCTTGCTCCTCTGTCCAGCAGGAAGCAGGCGGGCAGAGGAGGGGTGATGGAGTGGAGAGACAGTGGAGTCAGATAGTTCAAAAGGCCAAATCCTGGATTGGCGCCCTACTTGCCAGGTGACAATGGTGGAGATCTCTACCCCTCTGAGCAGGGCGCTTCAACAGCGAGACGGGATCGAGGCCAACTCCTTGCAGGGTTTTCTTTTGAGGGGTGGTGGGCAGGGGTGTTAAAAACAGTAACAAATGTCCTGCATACAGTGGTGCCAACTAAGTGTTTGTCTCCCCCCATTCCCAGTTCCCCTGGGAAAATGGAAGGGTCTCCCTGGCCAATAGGACTAAGGGACCAAGGGCAAGCACTGGCTTGTCGTTCTTTCCATTTGTGGCTTCATGCATGTCATGAACCCCTGCCACCTCAGCTCTTCCCGCCCCCCCACTCCCCTACCAGGCTGAATCTCACCTGTCTACACCCACCCACAGTTCTCCGTTCCCTCTATTCCCCCCCAGTTCCTTCCAGGCCTGGCTCCACCGCCAGGTACCTCGGCTGCACTCCTGGGTTTCAAGGCGCAGCGCAGGATGGGGAAGGAGAAGTCCAAGCTTCGGAGTCGAGCCACCTGAGCTCGAACTTCAGCCCTCCCACTTTCTAGCTAGTGACTTCAGACCAGTAACCTAACCTCTCCATAACTCAGGTTCTCAATCTGTAAAATGGGGATGATCCTGGTTATCTACCACATTGGGGGGAAAAAAAGAGTTAATCCACGTACGGAGACAGGTCTGGCAAACTGTTAAGTACCAGCTGTGATTCAGATCGGATTGCGAAAAACAGAGACTTAATGAGACCACCTCAGATACGGCAATGCACTGTGAACACTTCAAGGACAAAAAGGTTGACAGCCACTCCCACGAGCCCCAGAACAGCAGCTGTGGTACCACCAAGCAACACAGCACTGGCTTCCAGAACCTAGGCAGCACAAGGGACATCCACTCGGGGAGCACGAGCTCTGTCTCGAGCTATTCCCTGGCTCCATGTGTCTGTAAGGTCTGGCCCTGTCTCCTCCAACCTCATATCCCACTGCTACATCTCAGACACAATGGCTTTTCTCTGTCCTTTGAACAAAGCCAAGTGTCTTGCACCTTAGGACCTTTGTACTTGCTGATCCCTCTGCCCAGAATGCCCTACTGTCCTATCTTGGCATAACCACTTCATCGCAGCCTTCAGCTGTCCCCTTCCTGAGAGTCCTTCCTTGACAGCTAACCCTTTCCTTTTGCGATCCACTCTCCAGCCCATCGATCGGGATTATTTCCTTTAAAGCACTTACCTTTTTTTTTAAGATTTACTATTTGAGAGAGAGAGAGAGAGAAAGAGTGAGAGAGAGAGAGAGAGCACACAAGCAGGGGAGAGGGAGAAGCAGAATCCCCACCAAGCAGGGAGCCAGATGTGGGGCTCAGTCTCAGGACCCTGGCATCATGACCTGAGCCAAAGGCAGACAATTAACCAACTGGGCTACCCAGGCGTCTCTGTAAGCACTTACCTTTAAAAAGCATTTTTCTATATCCCCTTACCCTGGAATGTAATATCCAAGAAAGAAGAGACTTTACTTCTCCATACCGCTAGAAGAGTACCTCATTCATAGCAGAAACACTGTAACTATTTGCCACTGGAAGGAATTTCTCTGGCTGCTTCTTTTCCTGCTACGCAGCAACTGCTTCGCTCTTATTTCTAGTTAAGATTCTCTAAAAGATACACTTAGCTAATCACCATGGTCACACCAGGTTTCGGGTTCTTATGCTAACCCACTACAAAATATGCTGCCCAAACTCTATGGAATGTCCAGTTCACCAGCTGCCCACCCTTATAGCAACGAGCACAGACACGTAGGCCAGCCCCATCAACAGCATGAGGCCATTTCTACCAGCAGGTGTTGGGGCTGTGGCAGATCCCAGGATAGTCACATTGAGGGCAGGGTCTCTGTAATACCCTCTGTTCCCCATATGTAAGGGGAAGACCGTTTCTCCAACAACATTATGAAATTCTTAACAACACTTTCATATCTGCCCTTAACAACCCTTCAAGAAGGGCTAATTCAACCAGATTACAAAGACAGAGCTAGGGTGTGAGGACAAAGAAAAAAAGACGGAAGCACGAGTGAAAAGCATTTGTAAATCGTACAGAGCTCCACCAGACATGATGTAGAGGACTGCAGACATCTGAGTCCCCAGGCAACTTTAAGAAGATGGAGAAAAGCAAGCACATGGGAGGGTGTCCGTATCAAACAGCCACAGCTGGGGTCGAAGCCCCTGGCCAGAGCGGGTCTCGGAACAAGGGCGGCAGGTGCGCTGAGCTGCTGCCCCTCCCGCCCGCAGCCCACGGGGCCCCTCCCATGTATCACAGTCGGCTGAGCAAACATCATGATCTTCTACAACGCTCCAGCTTGAGAAGAGTCCGGAAGCTCTACTCAAGAGCATGGATCAGCACACTATTTACGTAAAAGGTCAGACAGTAAATCTTTTAGGCTCTCCAGCCATATGGCCTCTGTTGCAAACACTCCACTCTGCTCTGGTGGCGGGAAGCAGCCATAGACAATGGTGAAGGAACAGGTGTGGTTGTGTGCCAACAACCGCTTTTTTGTGGATGCTGACATGTAAATTCCATGCCATTTTCACACGTCATGAAATAGTATTTTCTTTCTTTTTTTTTTTTGACCACTGAAAAATGTAATAAAAGCCGTTCTTATCTGAAGGGCTCAGGTGGTGGGCTGTACTTTGCTAGTCCACTAGACCACTCTCCATGGCTGTCTCTTATCACACGGACTGAACCATCAAGGTTCTCCTGATATTCTAAGCTGGGGCTATGGATGCTGGAATTGCCTCTACTCAATCTTCAGTAACTCACAGAGGCACTAGATCTCAAAAAAAAAGAGTGTTTTTGAAAAATTGTCCTTTGGCCTCGAAGGAAACACCATCTTTGCTGGATCTTCACCTGCGTCAGGAAACAGCCCATTGGCTGGTGGACAGCTCCAGTGCTGAAAGTTCTACCGGTAGGTCTCCACAGCCTGGCTACTTTCCCCAGAGCCTGGGTCTCCCGATTTTGTCTGCAGAATTTATCCTTTCCCCCGAGAGCTCTTCACATTTTCATTTGCATCAAGAGAGGGGAAAAAAGTGAAAAAATGGACTACGCCCATGACAGAAAAATCTGTCCTAAGAGAGTGAGCAAACATGGAATTGTGGCAGAAAACTCTACTTTTATCCAAGTATCAGCTTCAGAAATAACCCCAAACAAAGCCCACAGACCTACCAGGAAGTTAAGAAATGACTTAGGACAGGTGAAAGATGTTTCCCCAACACCTGGCAGAGAAAGTTCCCATTATAATTTGAATGAATAACTGAATGGGTAAATAAATATATTTTAGCATGTCTGAATGGAGAACATTCTCTCCTCTTTCTACCTAAATGTGCCCAGATCTCAAAAAACAGAACATCTGGCGAGAACAAGATTATTTAGTAGTCTAAAGAATTAAAAGATGAATGCTACTGGGACCAATTGATTCTTTAATAAAATTCCTAATTTCCCTAGAGCTAGACTCACTGCCTGAAAATATCTCAACTACATGAATAAGAAGATAAGAAAAGTGATTACTGGCTACCTACCAGGTGTGAGGTGCTTTCACACACATCAGTCCCTGCGATCCTCACAACAAACCCACCACAGAGAACGGTAAGCCTTCTTTTTTCATACGAAGTCACCCAGACCCAGCAGTGGGGGCTCCAGATATCACACCTGCATCCACCCAACCGTAAACCATCCCCTTTCTGCTGTTTAGGATGTAAAAACTCTGCTCATCCCAGTCCCTTGTGGAGTATGAAATTATTACTACATGATCTGCAGGCTAGATCATTAGAGAACATGACTCAAAAATGCCCAACTGCAGAAGGTAAGAGATATTACAAACCAAAAGAGGAAAATGTGTAATGTGGAAAACCATACCCATAGTGACTAGGTCTGGGATTCTACCCCTACCCCATACTTAATATAAAAGTATCTGATTTAATGGGGCACCTGGGTGGCACAATCAGCTGAGCACCTGACTCTTGGTTTCAGCTCAGGTCTTGATCTCAGGGTGGTGAGATTGAGCCCCGTCAGGCTCCATGCTCAGCACAAAGCCTGCTTAAGAGTCTTTCCCTCTCCCTCTGACCCTTCCCCCCCAAAATAAATATACCTTTTTTTTTTTAAGTACTTGGTTTAATCACATGTAAAACAGCTAGCCCAGCACATACAGGTGCCTCTCAAAATGGATAGCTCCACTTAAAAATTTAGGAAAACTAATATACTAAAAAAGGACCTATTTCAGAAAAACAAAAATGGTCCTCAAAATAAAGAATCCTTTTGCAGTCTTACTCCCAGTCCTTAAGAACTGCTTTCACATATATTCATTTAAAATAATTTTGGGAGGCCAACTTAGTCTGGGAAAACACTAAGACTGTTACAATATGGTATATTCTCTTCTTTTAGCTTTGATCCATTAAACTAATTGTTGCTCCCTGTCTAAAAAGAATAAGGTCAAAATTTGGCTTGAAAGGTTCTAACACTTTTTTTTCTTGCCAATATCTAATATCTGAACATGATTTTACCCTTTGAAAATGCTTCTGGATATATCACCCTCCTTCACCTTTACAACAACCCTAGGGGATGGGCAAACATTTCAGTATTTTTTTCCTTTATGGACATGTAAAAAGGTCTCACAAAGACTGTAAGGGGAGTCTCCCAGTTGCAAGTGACAGACGAACTATTCTAAACAAAATAGAGAATGTAGTGGCTTGTAAGTCTACCACGTCTACAAAGTCCAAGGGTAGATCTGCCCTCAGGTAAGGTGTGATCTAGGTCTAAGGGATGACCTGGTCTGTCTCTGGTTCTCAGCTCTGCTCTTATCCACACTGACCTCATTCTCAGACACCAGGCAGTGAAAAGAGAGCTATGAGGTAGGATGTGGCTGGGATGTGTACAGCTATAGCCTTTAAGCATCAAGGCCAGTGGCAAGGCAAGAACACATGCACCTGTCTCGACAGTCTCTACAGAAGTCCCATGGCACTTAATTGTGCCCACCAAATCACTGCAATGAGGGGGTGATTTGCATTAAAGGTCACATCCTGAAGTTAGGCACGATATCGTCTCCTCCATAGTTCATGGGCTGAAGTAGGTTTCCAGAGGAACACCAAGCAGGGTGAATAAATACTGAGTTGGAAAACCAAGAGGTGCCCGCTACAGACTGCCTGACTCGCCCAAAGTCACACTGCTACTACGAGACACGATCAGGACTCAAATACAAATCTTCTGGAAGCAAATACTCCAAAAATAGTGGTAAACTGTTTCAAAACACAGGGAGTAAATCACAAAAAGCCCTCAAAACGGAATCTCTTGGCCGCAAATAACATTCAAAACTACTGATCCACTGCTCAGAGAGCTTCAAAGAAAACCAAACCCCTTTTACAAAACATAAATTTTCTGAAATTAAGCAAGGTTACCATTATCTAAATCAAAATCCCTTTATAGCTCTAAATGGTTCCTCGCCATCTGGAAAGTCAGAACATTGTACTCAAAAGGAAAAAGGAAAAGCTTTTTGACCTATTTTTGTCCCTACACTAATGTAAAGCCCCGAATCCTATTTATTAAGCACTCTCGATGCATGCTATTTTGCTGGCTATTTGCAACTCTAAAATGACACCTATTATTCAGTTAGAGATTAGAATCTCAAGCAGTAGGGTGTTTTTTAATAAAAAATAAAATTAAAAATAGATTTGCCATTGCCTTTTTAATGAAACTAGCAGCTCTGCTGGCTTAGAGGGGAAATGACATATTTCTTGGGAGCTTTATGTACTGATCTGAGCAGGGCCGTAAAAACAAAGTCGCCAACATTCGTATGTTCAGCCATTATTCAAGGCTTCTCCTCTAACTGCAACACCATCTCCCCACCCTCCACTGAGAGCCCAGGCGGCCCACGCAGGCTCTTCCACCAAAATCAAAACAAAACAAACTCTTTGTCACCTGACACCTGCAGGTGACACTCCAGGTGAGGCCTGACAGGTGTGTGCCGAACAAGAAGATGATCTAGCCCAGCACTCTCCAACAGAACCTTCTGCGATGATGGCAATGTTCTACATCTGTGCTGGGCAGTATGGTAGCCACTAGCTGCGTGGGATTCTTAAGTCGAAGGAACTGGAATTTTTATTTAATTTGATTTTAATTAATTTAAAGTAGCTACATGTGGTTAGTGACTACTGAACTGGAGGGCAGTGCAGACGTGCCCTCGAGGATCTCTCCAGCATGTCCCTCTACTGCTCTCTCTTCCACTTGCGTTTTCTATCCCTGCACAAGCCAACGCCAGTCTCCCAACAGGGCCTCGGTCTTTTGCTCTGGTTCCAGTACAGAACTCCACTCCTGGCCCACCGGGGTAAGACTCCAACTCTTCCCCCAAACCCATCCCAGGTCTCATCTCTTCCCTGAAGGCTTCCCTGACTTACCCCTCTCTCCTCCCCACTCATGAGAGTGGGTCCCCTCTGCTTCCCCATCACCTCTGCACTTATGTGCCCTTAGGTGGCTGTGTTCGGCACACTGCAGTGTCCCCTCCGCGGCAGAAGGCAGGAGAGCACGCTGGTAAGAGTGAGTGCCCTGGAGACAGCTGCCTAGTGTCAAATCCTGCTTCTAGCACTTACCCTGAGCTCTAGGACCTCGGGCAAGCCACAGGACCTCTCTGAACTCGGTGTCCCCTCTGTCAAATGGGGTTCCTCACGTTAACTCTCCTTTATAGCTGTTGAAGGACTAAACGACCAAATGCAGGTAAAACATTAACAGGGTGCCTGGTAAGGAGCAAAGACTCAATAAAATTGAGCCCTTATGTGTTATTTTTCATTAGCTTATATTAGACTATGCACTTTAGAGCATGTAGTAGGCAGAGCCTAGCCATCCCCGTAACCCACAGTCAGAGCATACAGTAGGCATGCCTTGAAGACTGCAATTATTAATGAAGCCTCCAGCAGCCGGATGGCGGACCCAAGCTCCACTCTAAGTATACTCCATAACGCCAAACAGTCTTGGGACTAAACAGGAGAGCTCAAGGTAAGCAGGGGTAGTGGAGTGAGATCACAGGTAGATCAAAGAGTTTTATGGGAGGGGAGGCTACTCCAATGCACCCGAAGTCACTACCACCACTCTCCCGTATGTCCCATCACTACCCCAGGCCCTCTCCCCAACCCCAATCTGGCCAAATCTCTATCAAAACGTTCCTGATGGAAGTTAAGCCTTACCTTGCAGAGGGTTTTTTGGGGGGGGAAGGGGGAGGGGCACTAACACAGGTGTCAGGGCCACTGGCCTAACATTAAAGTCAGAGATACTATAAGCAACTCCAAGCCCCAACTATCTGTTCCTAGAACTCTCCCCGATACCTCGAGTTTACCCATTCCGCTCTTTGCCTAGATGGACAGCTGGATATGGGGTGGGGGGGCCCTCACTTTACAGTCCTCCAGGCCTGCATTCTAGCTGTGCTCCATGTATGTACCTGGCCCTGAAGGATGGGGCATCTCCTGCGTCCCTGCGAGGCTCCTAGGTTTTACTGAAGGCAAATAAAGATGAGCAGCAAATGAAACAAGCATTAAAAATGATTAAGTGTTCAATATACAGGCTTTTCAGCCTGTGTAGAGTCCCAGCGAGACTGTTCATTTCCCAAATTCGATGTCTTGCTCCTGCCGCAAGGCTCCCGGGCACAGACACACAGCCTGGAGTTTATAGGCAGAGAGCAAGTCCGGGAGGCTGGAGCCAGAGCCCGGAGCAAGCACTCTGCACACAGACAATCACTTCAGCCCAGCTTCCACTGTGGGGGTTGGGGGGGGTGCTGAACCCCGAACGCAGGTGACCTATCCTCCTGGGGGACCCTGCATTAGAAGCTTAAAGAATAACCAGCAACATGACTGAATAGTGCAAGGAACATCTAACAAGAGGTCTGGGGCTACGCCATCTGCCCATGGTGTGAACCTGGGTACATCACCTTCCCTCCTGGGGCTTCAGTTTCCTAATTTAGAATGTTAGGGAGTGATTTCCAAACTCTGTTCTTTTTTTAAGCAGCAAAAATGTCTTTTTGTTCCAAATGAAATCTCATGGGGAAACTCCGAGATATAAAATATACAAGGGGAAGAGCTTTGGTCAAAGGGCGTTTGTGGGATCTGAGAAGCCGCACCCATGGAGTCTCTCCCTCCCCTCCCCCAACCCCAGAAACCCAGGGGACAGCGCCAGCAAACTAGCTCATCTTTCTAAGGTCATACCAAGTTGGAACATTTCAGGATATTACTTACAGTGGATCTTACTATGCCTCTCCACGTGGAGTGGAGGAGAAAGAGACTACTTTGATGACTACTTCATTGAAAACTTTTATGATGGAAAATGTCAAATATTCAAAACTAGAGAGAATCCTTGCACGCATGCGACCCAGGGATCAACAATTACCAAGTCACGGCCAGTCTCATTTTGCTTCTCCCCTACCCATTCCCACACACCTGCAGGTTTTCTGAAAACTATCTCCAAATACATCGCCATCTGCTCAAAACTATTTCAGCATTGTTTGTCTAAAAGACAGAGGTTTTGAGACTCTAGACCTCGGTTTCGTTACCACACTAAGAAAATAAAAACATTAGCTCCTTAATAGCATCTGACATCCCAGTCGCTGCCCCGTTTTTGGCCCTTACAATTAACCTGCTGAAGGACTGGGTTGTTTTTCTAGAGGGTTTCCCGCTGCCTGGGTTTTCATGACGCCTCTCCATCATTTCACCCGGGCCTGAGCCTCTCCTATTTCTGATTTCCGAGTTGGATCAAGAGTCCCGACCAGATTCCAATTCCATCAGGAGACACAGGACATCTGTTTATTGTCTTTCTGTGCTGTTGGCAGCCATTAAGTATATGACTCTCTACACTGGATTGTTTTCTGGCTTCTTACGGGTCGTCTAAAACGTGCCACACATGGACAAACACATGAAGTGATTTTTTTAACTTTTAATTTTTTATTTCTATTTTTTATTATTATATCTTATATTTTATATTACATAATACATATTATATATAAAACATATATTTATATTTTATATTATATTTTTATTTATATTATTTTATTATTTATTGTTTATTGTTTATTTTTACCCAGAGTGGATTACACCCTGTTGTTGATCTGGAACTTTCTGCTCAATGATGGGACATTATTCATTTCTTCAAAATCAGACTTCAGTAAGATACGGTTAACTTGGTGCCGCTATTGGGACTACTTTACAGTTCTGTCATTCATCCAGATCCAGAACCGTGTTGACTGGTAACAGTCCCTCAATCACTAAGCAACACTCATGAATCCACTGGACTTTTTCAACGTTTTTACTTGGTGTTTTTAGTACTCGCTACACCCAACGTGGGGCTCGAACTCACAACCTCGAGATCAAGGATCACATGCTCCTCCAACTGCACCAGCCAGGCGCCCCGAAATCCACTGGCCTTCTCAGAGTACTGAATATCATCAGCTCATCTGTCAAAGGGCTCCCCCAGGTATGCTCTGTGATAGACCCAGGCCTGCTAAAAATTCCCAATCACCTTAGATGATAAACCAGGCAAAGCCAAGCAAACCCTGTTTCCTACCACGTCACGTTTTCTTTTATGAACAACGGCTTAACAAACCCAGCACAACCTCATCTCTTGCTGCCTCAACTCACCCATCAGTTTTCCCTCCCCCCAAAGAGACTAAGTATAAGCCACAGCCCGGACCCAGTAATTCCTGCCACCCCCACTAACGCCAGCTGGTGCTTACAAAACGCCTGTTTCTGTGTGGCACGATCTGAAGGACCCCGAAACCATCAGTGTCCCTGTTCCACTCCCGATCAGGGATTTCACCGTGGCGAAGGGCAGCCACTCCCCATAGTCAATCAACAGTCCCCTGGAAAGAAGCCAGAGATACAACCGATCAAAACTAAATCGGCAACATACATTGCGTGAAGCCCTCCGTGGGTCTTTCGTTTGTTTTCTACTGGCAGTGATATTATTGTTTGCAACTGCTGTGGAGGTTCAGGGTATAAAAAGGGAGTGCTTCTCAGGAAATGACCGACCAAAAATCTCCCACCACGTCTGTGTCCGTCACGCCAACACTGCTCCTGGCAAACGTACTTACATCTGGTCATGGGGTGTGTGGGGTGTGTGGTGTATGAGGATGCACACGGGATGACGGCTACGGGGTTTTTAAACCAGGCTCACGGGCCCAAGGAGGCAGCGGACTAAGAAAGAAGCAGGCATTCAGAGTTGTTGGCCAGTAGCTCTAGTCCCTACCTCCCAAGGGCCACTAAATAACTCGGAGTAATAACCACTGCCTCCAGAATGCATGAAGGAAAAGGAAAAAGGTGCCCATTACCAGCTGCCCCCATGCCAGCAGCTCATCCCCAGTCTGACCCGGTTCTGCATCACCCACAGAGGAGCGGGAACCCCTCCGGAAGCTATATGGAGGCTAAGGGGCCCCCTCCCCCCGGCACCCTGCCAGGCACAGGGCCCTTAAAGCCCAGAGCCTCACCAGAGGCTGGCCCGCCTTCTGTTGCAGCACTCTCGTTCTGCGTGGACTGGCCTTCTACTAACGACTCGGGTCCATCCCAGAGGGACTGTGAGATGGAGGGACCTGGGTTCACGTCCTTGCTCCATCCATCCCTCACTTGCTCGGACTCAGTCCCTCTGCCTCACCTCCGGCAAACACCTGCTCTGCCACGGGAGCCACACAGGAAGGGGAGCAGGATCTAAGCTCCACGCACCGGTGCCGCTTGTGGCCTAGGGGCAGCGTTGCGGCGTTGCTCCCAAGCCCCAGGCCCCACCTTCGTCTGAGTCACCCCAGGACGGGAGGCTGATCAAAATAAACCCTTGTCCTCGACACCAGGTCCAGGAGACACATGCGGGCAGGTCTGTGTCACGGAATACCCAACCACCTGGGCGCCCACGGTAAGCAAATGTGTTTTGTGAACCCGCAACTTCCCCGTAACAGCATCCCTATTTCAGGCAAGGACCGGAACTCCAGCATCCTGGAACAGACTCATATGAGGACTACAGGCCATGGAACGGGTAGCACCGGCTAGTAACTTACGATGCACCAGGCCCTGCCTTAAGAGTTTCAAATACATTAATTCCTTTCGTTTTGCTCACATCCCTCCGGTGTAAGAAGGGTTTGTTATCTCAGTTTTCCACATGAGGAAACATAAAAGCCCACAGATTTGACATAACAAGTCCCGTGTCCCATGGCTGGCCCCGGCCAGACAGGCAGAATGGGAGCCCAGACAGTTGGGCTCTGAGGCTTTAGGTCTTTTCCAATCAAAACACAAAAGACGACCCACGCTTCTGTCCAAGAAACCACGCTAGGAGAAATCCATTGGGAGAGAAATCAGATTAACTCTCCGGACTGAGGAGGAGGAGACCAGAGCTTGAACCCAGGCCTTCATCCGGGGGACTGGCATCATGGCCTTCAAACAGGTGCCTCACCTCTTCCAAGCTCTCCTTTTCCAGTCTGAAAGACAATGCTTCTAGGTAACAACTCTCCTATCCTAGGATTCTCTGGGAGGACACAGGGAGCAGAGTCTTAAGGCTCTGGAAGTTGAGGTCAGAAGAGCCTCGTTCACATCTACGCCGTGAGCCCTGCTGGCTGGTAACTGGGTAGGGAATTCGGGTTCTCTGCACCTGCTTCCTCATTTACAAAGGGGAATGACGAGGAACTTGCTGTAAGGGCTAAAGGAGGCAATGCACACAGATACGCCAAATACAGTGTCTGGTATATTACACCCCGGAAATGCTAGACAGTAGCATGATTATAAACATCACCACCATCACCATCCTCATGATTTGAAATTCCAAAGAAGGAACTCTTCCCCACTTTAACACAGCGAGACGTTATAACCTTATTTGGAAGAATAATGTGGCTAACACATTTTCTAACTGAAATCCCTGCACAATGAAGGCTGACTCAGAGTGGAAGGGACAAGGCAGGTGGTTCAAAGGTAGCAGCGTCTCTCATCTGGGGGCCCCTCACCGGGGGGGAAGGGGCCCTGTGGGCTTCCCTCCTTGTTTCAATCCACCCACCTGCAGCATGCCCCTCCTACCGCACTCCTGCTCCCAAGACCCTATAAGTAACCTGAAGGGCCTTTCAAACAGACTCTACCCTTACAGGTCTACAGCTGCTGAATAATAATGGCAAGGTTCCTATGGCAACACTCCTTTCTGAAGTTTGGGTAGTGGAAGCCAGAGGGATCACTTGGCATCTGGCTGATGTTCCGTGAAATGCCTTGAAACCACATGGGTCCCCCCCACCACCCCACAATTAGAGAGGCCTTAACCCTGTCCAGCACGTGACCTATTTCTAGAGTCCTTACACAAGTGTTACCTCCCCGGTGAGGTAAGAAGGGACTGACCCTACTTTTTTTTTTTTTTGACAAATGAAAAATCTAGCAATTAAAGTCGTCAAGAGCTCATATGCAGTAAACTCAGCCTAAGACCTGGGTCACTCTGCTTCTGAACCCTGTGCTTTTCTCAAGACCCACGGTGTCTCTGGGAGTTGTAGCTTGGAGTCCTCTCAGCTCTGTCCACCAGGCTTTCCCTTTGCTCTCCACTTCCACGCCTTCAGGCGTGCATACCCCGACCCCTGCGTTAACATCGCAGCCGTCGAAGTTGTGCAAGACTTAGCCCTGCATTTAAACTTTGCACTCTTTAACGCGGTGTTCACGTGACATCCCCCAGGACCCCTCTTCGCCAATCACGTTAGTCCACCGCGGTGGCATGATGAAGAAAATATGTGAGAGGAGTCCATCCCAGTTCTCACGCTGTTTAGCTGTGTGATCTTCAGAAAGTGACTTAACTTCTCTGTGACATCATATCCTCACGTGGTTAATGGAGTAACAGCGCTTCCCTCATTCGGTTACTGTGAGAACTCACGGGACTTTGATTCAGATAACACGGAGTAAGCATGGGGGAATTTTAGGCTATTACTATAATTAACATTATTTATTAATATCATTATAAACAAATGTCATCACAAATTTGCAGTTAATAAAACCAAAACTCGGGGTCCTGTACCTGGCACGGGGCCACACAACAAATGCTACACCACAGGAAGGAATTCCAAGATCTCCTACTCCTACCTCTCTCCTAGGCCCCACAATGCCTAATACACACTGAGTGCTTAGTGGTCTCAGGAGTCAAGAGAAAGTGATGACTATAAGAAACCCCAGTGAGTCATGCGGTCAACCCTCTCGCTCTCCCAATTAGAAAACTCGGGCCAAGCAGCTATCACATCTGTTCAACTCCATTTATCTATTAATAATGATAACCTACACAGTTGTAGAGTGATGCCTAGTGACAAGGTTTCATTCTCCAGGCCATTTGATGCAAAAACCACCAAGAGCACACCTAAAGTCAAAAAAGGAAGTCATCCTAGCAAATCGTGGGCATCCCGGCACGAGGATGTTCGGAGGTGACTGTTAACACAGCTTGGGCTTGTTCACGGAAGCACGGTATTGCTCTGGTGGGTGCAGTCATAAAGCAGGAGTTCTGTGACTCTGTGCCCTTGTAATCCTAACACAAGAAGCAGGAGGAACGGAAGAGAACTACAGCTGTAATCGGTGAAGTCACAGCAGTCGTTCTCTTGAGCTGGAGAGAAGGAGTTCGGCCAGTTTTGTGAGCTGCACGGTGATTCTGTCTCATCACAGAGTAGTACTGTCCTTCTCTCGGGTTCTACCACTACCCGGTGACCTTGCCACAGGCCGGTGTGCCGTGCCCACCTTCTCCTCCAGCAGGAGAACACTGGGGCCTTGCCCTGGGAGCCAGGCCAGCCCCACGCAGGCAGCAGACGGAAGCTTCAACTCTTCACAGCCCGTTTGTGTCAGGCAGTTTCAAGATGACGAAGGTACAAAATAAAGATCCTCACCCTTAATGAGGTTACATTCCAATGGGATAAAGAGGTAATTAAAAATAAACATCATACATGAAAAGAAACAAATCCGACAATATGTTAGAAGTGATAAGTGCTCTGGAAAAAGAGAAAAGGCAGGACAAACGGGACTGGGCATGCCAGGCGAGGACCCATGACAAGCAGTTGGCCAGAGGCGGCCTCCTTCATGTGAAAACTAAACAGAGACTTAAGGGAAGTGAAGGAGGTGACCAGAGAAGTTAGCATCCTTGTCCCCGTCCAGAAAGGAGAAAAGTAACATTTGCAGCAGTGGGAACATGTCTGAGACCACCCTCCTACACGGTAGGACCAGGGAGCCCCAAGGTCCCCCGATCCTCTGGCACACGAGACCTTTCTGACCACAAACTGGATCTTAGGTCATTCTGGTGCAGGCCTGGGTCCAGGAAGGACTCCAGACTTACAGGTGTAAGCGCGTACTCTGACCAGAAGGAGCCTCGCTCTGTCTCCCAGCCAGGCTGACAATACGCTGGTGTGTCCACACTGCCAGGGACAGAATATGCTACCGAAGATATGCCCCTGTGGCCTAAGGACTATCTGAGCAGATGGCATTGAGAAAAAGCAGACCCAGCATGTGCTCTCTGCCTTTTCCCTGCCCGCCTGGAAGCAGGACATAAATTCCCCTGCAAAGGTTCCCTCTCTCCCCACATCAGAAAGAGGGGAGAACACCTTTATCATCAAAGAGGCAGAGGGCAACGAGGAGAATCTACAGGCCCTGCTAGATAACCCTTTTCAGCCATCAATGCCCCCGTATTGTGACCTTCCTGCAATTCACCACCCCTAAAAGGTCCAAAACACCCTTTCTTTGTTTCTTCCTTTGTCCCGTCCTAGCTGCTTCTCGGGGGGAGGGGGGGGGGTCTCTTCTTTCTCTGAAGCCTCCTCCCCCTACCTCTATGCCCCATAACATTTTCAACATCTAAAAAAAAAACCTATACACTTTTCTCCCATGGATCTATCTTTTGTCAGCTTGTTTTACAGCTCTGGCCACCAAACCTTAGAGGGCAGAGAAAAATTTGTCCTCCCTGCCGCAGCTCCAACCTACCACCGGCTGTTCCCGTGCGGTCCGGCCATCCGCTGTGCCCCTCCCACGTCATCTCGGTGACCCACAGAGGTACGTCCAACCATTAGCCCCAGCGACAGAGGAGGACACGAGGCTCTGAGCCCTGAAGTCAGAGTTGTTTGATGCCACACAGCTGGCAAGAGGCAGGGGTTATTTTCAAACCCAGACGGCATAATTCCATAGCTTAACTGTTCTGCAAAATGCCACAGGCCAGAACCATGTTTACAGGGGTGGGTGTGCGTGTGTGTGTGCATGTGTGCGTGTGTGTGTGTGTGTGTGTGTGATCCCTAATAACATCTACTTTCAGAGTGGTTAGGCCTAAATAAATATGCCTATGTAGCAAGGACGCCTACCTTCCCACAGAAGTTGAGCTGGAAAGCGCATGTTCATGAGAAAAGGACTTTGTTGCGTCTTCTGTATCCTCAGAACCTGCCTGGAAGCAGGCACTAAATATTCACTGGACAAATGGAGAAAAGCAAACTTCTGCCTGGTCTGTGGCCAAGACGCTCCAGGGACCAACCCCCTAACCCCGATGCCCCCTGCCCCCTGCTGAAGAACACCTCTTGGCTCAGCTGTGGACAAGAGGAAGCAAGTGTGAAATGAAACTGCTCTCAGCATGTCCCCAGCTGAGTCCCCACAGGACAGGCAAGGACAGTGACCAGCTGCACACACAGCCCCGCCGGACAAGAAAATTAAGTTGCCTCTTAGGCATTAAGTAGTTTACCAAGGCACTGTGCAATGGACTCTGAAATCCATTTGTACCCCCCCCCAAAAAATGCAATAAAACAAACCTCACACTCAAACAGCTGCCAGAAAGTCAGAGTTGATGAATACAATTATTAATGTGCTTTATAAAAAAAAAAAAAAAAAGGAACTTGCCCTTGGCACAGATGACAGGCCGTGAGGATTGGTCAGGAAGCTTTGCCACATATAAAACAAATTCAAAACTAAAAGTGGCACTAACTACTTGACCAGTTGTTGGGGGGAAAAAAATCCTGTCCCGGGAGCATAGGCTTCTGTTTCTCAGCGTGAAAATCCCTTTTTATAGCTGAAGGACTGCCCTTTCACCCACCGGCTCACATCCGCCCTCTCTGCCACGCTCCTCATTTTTTAAAAAACACAAAGTAAATCCCCCCAGTGCTCTAATCAAGCTCCCTTGCTCCGCTGAAGGGTAACCTTCATGGAAAAGAGGCCACTTGATAAATTCCAGGAGAGTAAAAATAAAACATAATGGAAAAGATAGTCTAATCATCAAGGCTAATTACCAAGGAAGAGTATCGCTTTTCCCCCCCCAAATGTCCCTGGTTTATTTAAAAAAAGATAAAAGGCCAATCTAACAAAGATGTCCTTTGTTATTGGTCTGAGTAAGAACAGAAGGAATCCCGGGGGGGGGGGGGGGGGGACGGTTATAACTTATACATGTAAAACTGGTAAAACTGCTTTTGAAAAATTCATATATGTATTGGTAACACATTTAAATATATATGATGTACCAACTCGGTCCAAGAGGCTGGGGAAGGTGTTTGGGGGGCCGGTGCGGGGGGGAGGCAGCACGTTGAATCATTTAAGACTCTGCCCTCCATGAACATACGGCCTCATGAAGACAGACCTCATTCCAGCTGATGGTGGCCTTACAGACGCCCAGGAGCAGAACCACGGGGCACCCAACAGAGAGTGGTGCTTTCAATCCAAGGAGGATAGGGGAGTCTTTCAGGAGGTGACGCTGAAACTGAGTCTTGAAGCATGGGTGGGAGGTCGGGGGCTGGAGTGACCCCGAGTTGTCCTGGATGGCTTGCCCCTTACCTTTCCAACACAGAAGCAGGTGAGAGACCCCAGGGGCCAATGAGCCCCCTCCTTCCTAACCAGGACTGCACGTGAGAGTCACCAGGAACGCTTGTTTGCAGAATGCAGAATGCATGTGCCAAGCTCTGGCCAAGACGCGGTGAGTCAGAATTTCAGGAGCCGGACTTATAGGAAAGGCCCCCCAGGAACTTCTGATAAGCAGCCCCCGCTT
This sequence comes from Meles meles, assembly GCF_922984935.1. Lineage (NCBI taxonomy): Eukaryota > Metazoa > Chordata > Mammalia > Carnivora > Mustelidae > Meles > Meles meles. The sequence goes on along the minus strand of NC_060072.1, from coordinate 13,381,415 downwards.
AGGAACCACCATTACCGACACCATTGTCTCATGTTTCAAAGTGGGGGAAATGGGCTTAGAGAGACACTCCTTACTCCTTCCTTCGTTCAACAGAAATGCACTGGGCACTCGCTCCACAGAACAACAGTGACTAAACCACCACCTCTGGCTCTCACTCAACAGCTTTGCTCACTGAGTCTTAGCAGCGATACCATGGGGCATTACTCAACCCAAGACAAGGAAACTGAGGCAAGAAAGGCTAAGAGAACACAAGTAATAGGTGATGAGTGAGAGGGTTCAGCCTCAGCCCTCTGAGAAGCGCCTTCTGCCTCCTGACGGCTCACTGAGGGCCTCCCAGGGACCCAGCCGTTGGGTATGCACAACAAATGACCTGGTTTTAGAAGCAAGGACACAGCAGGGCTGGGAGAGGGGGCGAGGGGGCTATAAGGGGGAGCAATGGAAGAGAACCTCATGCCAGACTTGACTAAGGAATTCTAGAATGTTCCACATGCAGAGTTCAACCAGAGTTAAGTGCGGATTCGTGGCTGTCACAGCTCCCGGGAGGCTGTATTCCTCTAGAAGTGTTCCCCACCCAGCTACACGCCTCTCCACACGGAAGGGGACCAGGAACTGCTCCTGAAGGAACTAACCACGTCGGGGGTCTCAGCAGCTCCTCCTCTCTCAGGGCCTCACTGGAGATGAAATTACGAGGCTCAAACAAAGTCTCTGAGGTCTCTCAGCTCCTAGAAGTAAGAAAGTGATCTACTGACCGTCGGCAAAAGAGAGCAGGACACAGGGGTAGAACCCCTCCGGAGCTGGGACTCGGGAGTCATTTCGGGGTCTCCGTGAGGAAGTCTTCTGTGGTGGGAAAACCAGAACAGAGCCCCCCAGAACTCAGAGGAGGCGTGGGCTGAGCTGCCAGCCCTTCCACTTACAGCCGTGTGACACAGTGGGCAAGTCACTTAAACACAGATCAGGCAGCTGCAAAACGGCAATTTGCAAAGGATTTAATCAAACTGCTTTGAAAATACTCCATGTCTTACCTGGCACACGACAGGTGCTCGACAAATGGCCAAGGCGTCTGATTTTGTTTCTGAATGTAGATTATAAAAAACAAACAAGACCCCTTCCTCTAAGGTGAGCTGTGGGAAGAGCCTGTCGTTATCTTTCTCTTTTTCTTCCAATTTCTTTTGCCAAGAGCGAGCAGAAAAGGCTAAAACAGCATCTCAAGTCAAAGTTCGTGGGGCAGAGGGAGCCTGGCCACCTCTGGGAGCTCCCCTCATTGCCCACATGCCTTCTTGGCTCTACACTGAAAACAGAAAGAAACAGACGCTCCTCAGGGGTAGGAGAAAACCCATTATGAGCTTCTGATACTCAAACAGTCCCCGAAATGCTGGAGTTCAATAGGTGTGTGTGATCAACATTCCCCGTGGACACAACTGGTAGGAAACGATGTGGTCTGAGGACGGGTAAAGCTAAGTTAGGAATCCAGCTGCGGTTTGTTTCCCAGGGAAGATGCTAAGAAAACACTTACTTAAACCTTTCTTCTGGCTGTTGATACAGAAACAGGAGCAGGTAGTGACTAGTGCTCTCCCAGTAAAACAAAACACTTATTTTATGTTTTTTTTAAATTTTATTTATTTATTTGACAGAGAGAGAGAGAGAGAGAGAGACAGGGAACACAAGCAGGGGGAGTGGGAGAGGGAGAAGCAGACTCCCCGCCAAGCAGGGAGCCTGATATGGGGCTTGATCCCAGGACCCTGGGATCATGATCTGAGCCGAAGGCAGAGGCTTAATGACCGAGCCACCCAGATGCCCCCGAAATGCTTATTTTAGGTTGAAACTGACGAAAGACGGGATGGGACAGCAATGGCAGCTTCCCCCACAGGAGATCCTGCCTGTTTACCATACAGCCCATGGCTGTGCTACCCATTTTCAGGCCCTGGGCTCGAGGAAAAAAACTCAGACTTTCAAGGGAGCTGCTCTGGCAGACCTGGGTCATGATAATCATGTTATATTCCTGTCCTTAGTAATTTCAGAATGGCATCTCAAGATAGTCTTCACATAACCTGAGACTAGAGCTTCACAGGGACCAAAAAACCAGAAGTCGGAACTACACTTTGGGGAGATGATGGACACAGAACAGAAACAAAAATCCTTCCTCTAGCTTCTGGTAATATAACTGGATCCCCACAAGGCTTCTGGGAGAAGTGCTGTCTGAGTGGGGACTCAGAGAAAGGGCCGGAAGCCATGTCTACGGCCCAACGCCATCTGAGACTTACTAAAAACATGTGAATGTGTTTTTTGAATAGTAGTGCAGACCGGGCCAGACGTCAACAGCACTTGAAACCTCCAGGTACTTGAGATTTGAGGTCATCCAGAGCATCTTTCTAGAGATAACAAACTGAACCCAGGGCAGTGGAGGGATGATCCCAGGTGTCTCTGAGGAGGCGGGGCCAGAAACCACGCTCTTCTCCTCTTCTCTTCCGGCCCATGTCCTTTCTTACACTATTCCTGGGACTTCTCTCAGAACCACCTCCTAAGCCCCAGCAGAAGCTCAAGTAGAAAAGAAGCCTCAGTACCAGCAGCCAGATCCCAGGAGAAGCCTTAAAGAGCCTTGGCCAACATTTCTAGAACCTTCTTCACTGGCCCCTTTACAAAAAATGTTGTTCCCTCGTGTATCAAAATTCTTTTCAACTCCTAGAGCTTAGAAGTAAAAGAAGTCAGAAGTCCAGTACCAGAGAGAAACCTGGGTTTAAAGCCAGCAGTGTGACCCTGGTCTGACAGATAAGAACAACAAAACGTAGTCAAAAGGTGAGAGCAATCCACCTATCTACTGTTGGACCAACAGAAAAACGGAATGTGATACAGACACGCAACAGACCATCATTCAGTCTAAAGGAACGCTACAACCCGGATGAACTCTGAGGCCATCATGCCAAACAAAAGAAGCCAGACACAATAGGACAAGTGGTACGGAATTCCACTCAGAAGAGGTACAGAGAACAGTCATGTTCGTGGGGACAGAGAGTGGAACGGTGGCAGCTAGGACAGGCAGACAGGAGAAGGGGGACCTGCTGCTCGATAGGTGCAGAGTTCCAGTTTCACCGGACGAAGACAGTCCCGGGACCGGTCATACAACGACGCAGATGTATCCCCACGACTTAAAAATGTATATTTTCAGTGACTAAGACGGTCCATTTTATGTTATGGGTATTGCATCGTAATAAAAACTTAGAAGTAATTTTTAAAGCTGTGACCCGGACAAGTGAAGCGCCCGGAGCAGAAATCACACCTGTCAGGAACCCCGGAGTCCGAATGTCCTGCCATGGAACTGGTCCCTCTAGTTGCAGCAGGTGCGGCCCGGGGAAAGTCACCTGACCTCTCTGGTCTTCACCTGTAGGGTGGGCAGCAGCAGCACCAGAGCTCAGAGGGGACAGCTCCGGGAACAAGTGTGTGGGAAGTATTGAAGAAAGCACCCAGCACACCTGGAGCACTCACACACGGAGACTCCCTGGACCCACAAGCCGGCTTGCCAGCCCGCCCTGCCAAATGCCACGACAGCGGATATGGTACATCTACTTCCTTCATCCTAGAATCCCGGAGGGTGGCGGGGCTAAGCCTGCTCAGCCTGAGTGTGCAAGGAGGAGGCACTGCCCACGCAGCCTCTACCTCAGCCTCCTGTCCCGTCTCCTCTGTTCTTCCCACCCTCCTAGTCCCATCTGGACGGCAAGGAAAAGGCCAGTAAGTGCAGCCCCATCCTGCTGGTCTCACCAAAGCCCCTCGTTGAAGGGAAAGTGGCTTCTGCGCTCAGTTCACCTGGTGGGCAAAGGACACCAGCTTTCACAACCACCTGCCCTGCAAAAGAAGCCAAGCCCTGTGGTTTTGCTCGATGCCCCCCCGCCATGCACTGATACCCCCTACACACACACACCCGTTCGCCCCATGACACAACAACAAAAGAAACCAGGACCAGCTACTTGCAGCCATAGAACAAGCCAGACCTGACGTGAATCCCAGCGGTGGGACCTCAGACACATGATTAACGCGGCAGAGCCTGACTCCTCACGTGCGGAATGACACACTGCCAGCCTGGCCGCAGGGAGTTCGCAGACACCTCCCCCCACACGTGGCGGGACTCCCCAGCCCCACAGGCTCCTGAACAAATCAACGCTGTAGCCAAGTAGGCACGTGACTTCGGCTTGCCACTCTTCCCCCAGAACGAGCCACACGGTCCTGCCTAAGGGTAAGAGCAGGGAAGGGACAGGTCTCTGTCCCCAGAACATGGGACAGGATCTGGGTGACATGCAGAAGTTCCTAACACAGACACGGTCTCCCGTCCTCAAGAGCTCCCAGCGCGTACGGGAGCTCAGACTCACAACCCCCTAAGAACATATAACAGAAAATGCTACAACAGATCACAGTTCACACAAATGGCCAAGGGAGCAGCGGAAGAGTCCGCTCATGCCACCGGGAGGTGGACAGTCCGTGTTATCAGGGAAGGCTTCTCTGTGGTGGCGACATCTGAACCGTGCCATGAACAACACGGGACCTTCCCACGGAAAGGCTGACAGCCCAGACCTGAATAACACCGCACTCTTGAACTGACTCTGCACTTCTCCGATGTGGAGTTCGGGGCTCCCCCACGAGATTACAAGCTCACCGATACCAGAGCTTCCAGAAGCACAGTCACCAGGACCATGGGAGATGAAACTGAGTGCCAGGCAGGACATGGGGGTCCCAGGAGAGCCGGCTCTGCCACGTGTCCCTGGGGAATACCATGATGTCCCACATGGGCTCAAAGTTATGAAATGCAAGTTCTTAACAGAAGAGCTGTGTCTTCCAGTCCAGGAACACAACGGTCAAAACTGCTACTAAAAGAAGTTTTTTTAAAGACTTAACTTACTTGAGAGAGAGAAAAAGAGAGTATGAGTGGGGTAGAAGGAGCAGAGAGAGAAGCAGGCTCCCCCTGAGCAGGGAGCCCGACGCGGAACTCGATCCCAGGACATGGGGATCATGACCTGAGCCAAAGGCAGGCGCTTAACCGATGGAGCCCCCCGGTGCCCCTTGAAGTAAAAACTGTCAAAACTGGAATGATCACTAACGTTGCTATTACAGCTACCTACCTGTGGGCACTCACGTGCACTGAGGGCTTACAACGTGCCAGGCTCCACCTGAATAATCTCATCTAATCCTTACTACTAGCATTAATAACCTCTTTCACAGATGAGAAAACCGAGGCACAGAAATCAACAGAGTTACCCCAGATTGTGTGACTGTCATCCAGAAAGTGTTCTCCCTCCCCATCGGGCCTCAGTAGGGAGCGCGGTGTCCCCACCTCTCCGGGAACATGGGGGAGGGGAGCCGGGAACATGGGGGAGGGGAGCCGACAGATTGTGGTTCAAGTCCCAGATCTGCCCCTTGGCAGCTGCTTGACCTTGGGCAGGTCATCGCTGGGAAACACCTGGGGTGGGGCGCTTCAGACAAATGTATTAGCTTACAGGTCTGAAGCTAAGTCCAAACCGAGCTTCCCCGGGCTTCCAGAGTCCCCTCGTTTTTAAGTGGAAATTAATCCAGGCTCACTAGATTCCTGAGACAATTCAAATAAAACAACATGAATTAAGTCCTTGACACAAAGTAAACTCCCACAAAGGCAGCGGCCTTCTTTCCCCTGGCACCGGACAGCCTCCTGCCTCCCGATGGGAAGGCGGGCTGTGGTATCTCTCACAAAACCTGGACGATGCCGGCTCCATTTCTAGAATTCCAGGCCAGACCTCAGACTCCTTCTAGGCTCAAGTGAACTTCATTAGGAATAAAAGGGAAGCAGAGGTCAGAATGCTTGTAAGTTTGTAAACTGTGGTTCCTTCACTAAAGACACCAAAAGCAAGCTGGAGTTTTGTCTGACCAGACACATGGTCTGGCATGCCTACATTCCTGTTTTACCTGAATGCAAAGTAAATATGTCACATCTCACACGTGTTAATCCAGCAAAACTCATCCCTCCTGTGTTTCTAGGGAACAGGGATGTGTATGGAGGCGCGATGAGCTTCAGTGAACGAACCCTTGTCCTCAGGGAGCGATGGGGCTTCCCTTTTCTGACATGGCAACAGTTCATAACAGAACCTACCCTGGAGGGCCTTACCCAAGAAAGGCAAAGAGAGAGAGAGCTGGGAATGGCCCTTCAAGTCACCGGGGGCTGTTAAGGTCCCCTCCAGGTTTAAGGGACTTCCATAATCCTGGAGTTCCCAGCAGGGCCTACACTTGAGCTGGGTCCCAGGGAGGCCGCTATTTCGGGAAGGTTACAATAAAGATGCAGTAAAGAGTGACACGGAGGACACATCAAACACCCCCAACGCCTAACACAGACAGTAAGTACGTGTATGACGAAGACAAGAGAAGCAGAGAAACCAGCACTGCTTTGTGTCCATGGAGAAAACTATGTGGGCGAGGTGCGCTTGGCCTCGGAACACAGAGCACCCAACGCTTCCTTTAATTGCTTCAGGGGGCACCCGGGTGGTTCAGTCGGTTGAGCGTCTGCCTTCGGCTCAGGCCGTGGTCCTGGGGTCCTGGGATCCAGCCCCAAGTCGGGCTCCCTCCTTGGTGGGGAGCCTGCTTCTCCTACTCCCTCTGTCTACCGCTCTGCCTGTTTGTGCTCTCTGTCAAATAAATAAGTAAAATCTTTAAAAAAAAAACCCAAAACACAAAAACTAAAGAAAGAAACACAAGCCCACGTATGTGCCTCCCAACAGGACTGCGACCTCCTCGAGGACACGGACGATGCCTTGTTCGCCACACTGTCCCCAGTCCCAGAAAGGAGACTCAGGTGTGTGTGAGTGGATGGACAGTTGAACAGACAGACAGAGATGGGGCTAGCCTGGGAAGCTGTGTGACTGCCTCGAGGCAGCAGCAAGATGAATGCAGATTTAACCACTCAAGCCGAGGGGCACCTGTGTGGCTCAGTCAGTTAAGCCGCTGCCTGGGGCTCAGGTCATGATCTCAGGGTCCTAGGATCGAGCCTCGCATCAGGTTCTCTGCTCAGCGGGGAGCTAGCTTCTCCCTCTGCCTGCCACTCCCCCTGCTTGTGCTCTCTTTCTATGACAAATAAATTACTTTTAAAATAATAATAATAAAAGTAAATAATTGGTCAGTGAAAGCCCTCAGAACACTTTCCCCAAACGCCACCTTTCTCCTGGTCCCACTTCTCAGAACCCAGAGCACTCACTGCCAGCCTGTGTCCCTAGGCACCACAACCACTCGCTGTACTTGGACTATGGTCCTGACGTGGTCTCGTCCTTCGGGCCTCTCTCTCACTCTCTTCCCGTGTGTCTCTCCCCGTCACCTCTACGCCAGTTCTGCCTTAGGGTTGGTTCACAGCTTCTGGATGGGCCTCAGGCGTGGACGACCGCCCCAGCCCGGCATGCACAACACACTCAGACGAATCTTCATCAGCAGGGAAGCTGACCTCTACCGGGGGCCACAATTCAGTGACGCCTGCCACCCCGGCCCTGACACTGAGCCCTCTCCCACCCACCCTCAGGCGGCGAAGGAGCGGGCCACATCCCTTGTGACACTGCCCACGGGCTGCACCCGCCTCCTGCACCCAGCAGGCCTCCAGAGGGCTTCAGCAGGAGTTCTTTTTCTCTCCTTCCCAACCCGACCTAGAAATATTATCGCCAGGACACCGAGAAGTAGGTTTGGTTTGGTCTGTTTTCACTACAGAACATCCTGGCGAGGAATATTCCCATCTTGTTTTTCTTCTGAGTGACAAAGACACAACCGTACTTCAGGTAAATAAATGTTTTCGACCTAAATGAGTCATTTGGTGGGAACAGGGAGCTCGCCAGCCCGCATACGGGCTGACCCCATTCCCAAGCGGGGAGGAGGGTAGCGCTGTGTCTGGGGTTAAACCACATAGAACAATGAGACGTCGTCTGTTTTTCATGGCGATCTCCCTTGCTATGTGTGTGGAAAATAGGAAGGCAAACGGGGAGATCATTGAAAAGGCTGGGGTCCGGCAGAGTTTTCCCTGGGGCAGAATCCCCCAGCACTTTCTTGCTATAAAATCCTGGGCGGGTGGGAGGAAGTACTTAACCTCTGACCTTCGTGAGTCCATTTGTGGTGTTGAGGATTAACTTAAGTCCCTTTGAGTCGTAGAGCACTTGACAAATCGCAGCACATAACAGTTAAGGCGAACTGAGCTGTTGTAACACGTACAGATTGCACAGGAAGGAACTGTGTGCTGTCTGATGTGGTCGTCGCTGGCTGCACGGAATGAACTGAAATAAGTCAGACCCAACATTCAGGCTCTCGGTCACACTAAACGCATTTCAAGTGCCTGGTAACTAACTACCTGTGGCTGGTGGCCGCTGTCCTGGACAGCGTAGACACGGAGCATTTTGCCACCCGCCAAGTTCTACTGGACAACCCTGGTATGCAGGGAAGGAAAAACGGCCTGAAGCGAGAGGGGGTGGGTGACCTTAGGCAAGTGACTTACCATCTTTGCACCTCACTTCCTCACCTGTGAAATGGGGCTAACAGCAGGGGCATTCTTCACTGATGATGGTTCTCAGCTACACAAGTGCTTATAATAATGCTCACGAGAAAGGTAAGCGCTCCCCAGCCAGTCCCCGATAAGAGGGGACAGACACAGGTGTACTGCAAGGTGGGTTACTGGGAGAATTAAAAAAAAAAATTACATAAAGCATAATCTCCCATGGGGCTAAACACATTGCAAACACTCAGTTCATTCATTCTTTGTTTTCAACAAATGTTCACAAAGCGCCTACTATGTGCCGGGCATTCTAGAGACATAGAAATGAGCAAAGGCCCTGCCCTCCTAGAGTTTAGGGTCTTGACAAATGGGGGACCTATTATGCTGATACAAACAGGAAGACCAAGATTTCCATTTTACCACGTAACAATAGCTCCCAGCAATGAGGAGAGAATGCTGCCAGATATAAAGCTACCCTGAAAGAGATACCTAATAACAGTGCTCTTCGTATGGATGGATGGATGGACGGATGGACAGGTCGGGGGATGAATGGGTGGATGAATGGCTGCGTGGATGGACAGATGGATGAATGGGTGGGTGGGTGGGTCAGTGTTTGGATCAATGAGGGTTTGGAGAAGGCTCAATAATGCACATAATGGGTGCCTACGTGGTGCAGTCAGCCGCGCGTCTGACTCCTGGTTTCAGCTCAAGTCATGATCTCAGGGTCACGAGATCAAGCCCTGATTTGGGCTCCACGCTCAGCAGGAAGTCTGCTTGGGATTCTCTCTCTTCCTCTCCCTCCGCCCCTTCCCACTAAGCACACTGTCTTTTTCTTCCTCTGTCTAAAATAAATCTTTTAAAGAAATGCATGAAGAGTAAGCTGGGCCCCAGGTAACCCACTTAATTACCCTCTGGTGGGTGTGGCTAACTTAGAGAGCTGTTGCCAGGCGACATTAATAAAGGATCCCAAAGCAGTGTGCAAACTGTTATGCATAGAAGCTTAATCATCTTTAACAGGAATCTTCGAACCCAAATGACTGGGATAGAGACGGCCTTCACATACGTGCCCTCTGGCTTCTATTCTGGGCTCTGCTCTGACTCACCCTGCCAGCTGGGCCTGCTTACTCTCCTCAGTAGTGCCCGGGGGGGGAAATGAACCAACCAGGGAGCCCACACCCACTTCTCCCACCCATCTCTCCCACCAGGCAAACAACCTTCCGCGGGTGCTGGACAAACAGCCACCCAAGAGGGAGGCCTCCCGTTGCCCCGCAAACTCCTGTCCAGCCCTCGGACTCACCTGCAGGCCTGAGCAGCCTGCATGCTGACTCCAGTTCTATGACTCCCTGGGCAGAGCTTTCCCAACAAAATAGGATATGGGCAAGTGGCACCGTATCTCTGCCTGTGCTTCTATCTGCAAAATCCAAAGGCTCATTTTGGTAGGTTTGCAGCTCCCTGACACCGCCAAATTGTCACGGGGCAAGGGGGCTGTGTTGAGTCACTGGACCAACGTCCTACCCGCAGGGAGGGCCTCAGCAAGTTACTTCGAGTCCTGAAGTCTCAGCCTCCCCCGGGGTTGCACAGTGAGGAGAAATACCGCTTGCTACACAGTGTTGTTGGTGGGATTCAACGAGATAACTTAAATAACGTGCACCAGGATCCAGGAGCAACTAGTTTACATTCTGTCCAGCATGTCAAGATCGGTGGACATCGGGAGATGTGCTCTAAGCCCCCTGGGATGACTCTAGCAGGCTCAGCCGGTCAACCCACGCCTCGAGCACCTCCTTCTCACTCCGAAGAGGAGGGTGAACTGGGTCCGCGCTATCCCTTGCCCATGACCTTCCCTATTTCACCCCAATCACATTGCTTTTCAGCCTGATGAAAAGAACACGAGGTATTTGGAAACGCAGTACAGGAGTTCACGTCGGTGACGCCTTCCATCTGTACCAGCCTTACTTCCAAATGTTTACAACAGGACATTTGCTTACGACGGGTCTCACACATCCACAGGCGTGCAGGAACACCACCACGCAGTCCGTGTGTCCGCCAGAGAGAGCTGCGGTGACCTGCCTCACCTTAAGCAGGAATCCCTGAGAAACGGCAGGTGTGGGATGCTCGTTGCATATGGCTCACAGATGCATGAAAATGAACGACCAAGCATTCCTGTAACAACGCCTGCCTTGAATGTCACACTTCAGAACACTCAGGACTGGATGATGTCTACGGGTCTGGCTGTGTTTGATATTCTACAGTGATTTCTGCTAAGAGATGAGCTGGCCGGGAGGACGGCGCTGACACAGGGAAGCGATGTCCTCTACGTGGCCTAAAATGACCTCTGTCCATTTCTGACCTCACCCCATCGCACCAAACACGTAGCACCCCAAGCAGGGCCCCGTGCCTGTGGTGCTCCCCAGCATGTCCTTCATAGAATGACGGGACATTTCCAATCCCATGCATGTGGATTCTTCCCATCAAAGGGCTCTCTGTATACTCTTTTATGCTCATTCACCCAGTGTCCTTTTCCAGGCTGCCCAGGCCCTGGTTTGGGCCACCAGAGATCACCAGTCACATCTAATTCCATGTGTTTCACATTTTCTGCAGGTCAACCCCACGGCAAGCTCAGCATACAGACGTAACAGTGACTGTGGCTGGGTTCAAGGGGCTAAAAAAACAAACAGGGGCCCAAACCTCAAAATGAAATGGGTTCCGAGATGTGCTTCAGGAGAATTAAAGAAGATGGTGGGAATTCAGGGCAGCAGTGGCTGATTCCAGAGGTGGGGAAGTGGAGTAAGGCTCTTGGACTTGCTGGAAATGAGAATTTGGACAGGGAAAGCAGGAGGGGGAGGGGAAGGAGATCCCTTGGTTCCAAATACTCATTCCTGACACTTGGACCTCTCTCAAAGCCCCTTTCCCCAGACCCATTTTGCCCTTGGAGCCATGCTCTCTGTGACCCTGAGACTTCGGCAGCAGTCTCCCATGTTTTGCTTGTCAGTTGGCTACTCCGTGCTTGTCCTGACCCTTCCTGGGCTGCTCACCTTCCCCGTTCTCTGGGCGCTGACCCAAGACAGCACTCTCCGAGTTGGCAATAAGTGTGGCAAGGCTAAAATTAGGACTGTTTCCATAGATATCTAGACTTCTCTGTAGCAAATCTGTTCGGCTCCCAAGTGAAAAAAAAAAAAAGAAAAAAATTTTTTTTTTCCATTCTATCTACAAAAGGAACCAGGGTGGGGGAGTGGGGTTTGGAAAAACCAAGTTGGCTAATGTCTGGACATGCCTTTGAGCCCTCCTGAGCCCACGGGAAGGGAAAGAGGAGCCTTCCCTGGTCTGCGCAGTGGCACGTGCTGGGGTTGCTCTTCGGTGGGCTATTAAGCCCCTACCACAAAGGAAAGACAGTAAGCATGGGCCACCGACGAACTTGGCCTCATGTCACCATAAGAGGGGGTCCCCTCCAGGAAGTGGTCCTACTTTCTCCCATCTCAGAGACACAACACAGATCAGTGAGGTCAACTGGCTGGCCCTGTATGACGGGCCACACCATTCACAGTTAATACACAGGAAGCCCCGTATTTCAACCAACAGTTAAAACATGAGGTTCAAAGACGTTCGGAGAACCCCCCCATGGCCACCCGGCAAAGAGCTGTCACAGTGTTAATGATGACATGGTAACAGTAATAACAGGCACAGCTTACACCCGCTGGCACGGTTTTGTTCTAGGTTCTGTGCCCAACGCTTCTCTGGAGTCACTCATTCCATCCTTGTTACGGGTTGAATGGATATGTGGAAGTCTAAGCCCCAGCAACTCAGAATGTAACCTTATTTGGAAACAGAGTCATGGCAGATATAATTAAGTTAAGATGAGGTCATACTGGAATAGGGTGGGTCCTTGAATCCAGTAATGACCAGTGTCCTTATGAGAGGGCCACGTGAAGATAGACTGAAAAAACACCCATGATCCCAGGGGACAGGGGTGAGGTGTCCACAAGCCAGGGACACCAAAGATGGTTGGTGACCACCAAAAGCCAGGAGGAGGAGAGAAGGATCCTCTGACGGGTTTGGGAGAGGATGTGGCCCTGCTGATACACCTTGACTTCAGAATCCCAGCTTCCAGAGGTCTCTTCTTCCCAGCTGCCCCGTGTGTGGCATTTGGCACAGCAGCCATGGGAGACCCATACAATCCGCAGCACAATTCCATGAAGATGTGTGTACCAAGACAGCCAAGTTTTACACAGGAGGGCACCAAGGCTGCACTGATAGCAAATAATAGCGGTAACAACGACCAACCTGGTACTAAGAGCTTTACACATAATAACCTGCCTGGTCCCCGCAAAGCCCACCACAACCCCATAAAGTCCTCCCATTTTAAAGAGGAGAAGGAGGCACAGAAAGGTTAAGTAATTTGCCTGAGGTCACACAGCATGTAAGTGGTGGAGCTGGGATTCAGACTCAAACCCGGAAATCAGGGCTCTTATCCACTATAAACCCCTGACGCCAGAAGGGAGCCTCTAATCAGGACTTGGGACTCGGATGGTCCAGTTTTAAAGCCCACATCCTTGGCTTCTGTCTCAACTCTGTACTCCACCTGCCAAAGAGAATGCACTGCACTTAGGGGCCCTCCAAACGCTTATTTGATGACACAAACAAATTAATTAAATGAGCAGGGGCTTGCCTACATCCCATTAATTCAAATTAAATTCAAATTAGTTCATTTTAGCAGTTAAAACTGACCCAGGTCCAATCGGGCAACAGAAAACAGGAAAAGAAGCAATTACGGCATCTCCAGTACTAAGCAGGGAGGGTGAAATAAAGCTCCACACTTACAAAGCCTCTATGTACCCCGTCATTTCTGTAAATGTTTACTGAGTGCCTACTATGTGCCAGCATGGTGTCAGGCCACAGGAGTGTAACAGTCACAGCTCCAGCCTAGCAAGGACACGGCAATGGTCCGATGGCTATACATCCTGGCAGGCACCACCACTGAAGTCAGGACAGAGATGTGGCAGGAGGACGGAGTGGAGGTGCCTAAATTTGCCAGGTGCATGGCATGGGCTCCAGAATAGGGGACGTCTGAATTGCATCTTCAATTTCAGCTTCTTGCTTATTTTAAGGCCCACCCAAACAGCTCCCATCCCCACGCACACAGATCTCTTTCCTCCCTCCCCCACTCCTTTTTTTTCCTCTCAACTTTTCCCTGAAACAGATTTTTCTCACTGCACGAACCACACTGGTGCACATTTAGCAATGTTCAATTTTCATGATCACTCATCTCCAGCGGAGGGAACAGAATAATTGTTCACCTTTGGAGGAAAAAAAAAAAGGGTTTTAGGGGAGTCAGAGCCTTGCAGAACTCAAGTTAACAGACAACTAGTGATGGTTACTAGGTTAACTCAGCTAAACTAGTCTTCATTTGTTCACAGAAAAACAATTACTGTATTCTTTATCAACAAATGAGGAGAAGACAGTACTAGAAAAAGGCAAGGGGAGAGCAATGTGGGGGGGGGGGGTGTCCCGGGAGCCAAGGAAGAAGGATCCAAGAACAGAGATGCGTCCCGTCACCAATATTTCAGCCAGCCACTTGGCCACTGCCAGGTCCCTCCACACACAGCAGGTGGGCATGGTCACCATGCAGTGCATTGGCAGTAAGAATGAAGGTTCAGACGTGCCCCTTTAAGGGGGCAAGCACAGTGGTTCCAAGATCAGGTGCACCTCATATATGAACTTGCCTAATCCCCTACTCTAACCCCAGCACAACCCCACGAAGCCATCCCATAGAGGAAGGAGAGGCACGAAATGGACACACAGTCAGCGCTCCCCATGCCTGTTACGAACACAGTCTTCACCGCCAAAGAATGTGAACGCGGTGCCTGGGCAAACGAGCAACTTTGTTTCTCCTTCCCCGTGGCCGTCACCACCACCGAGCTGTGCACAAGCCCGGGCCGGGCCACTTACGTCCACGTCTAGGGAGCAAGTTCTCACGGCCGGTGTGTAAGGAGTGGGCGTTAGGCTGGTGCTGGGAGCTGGTCTTCCTGGAGCACACTGGCGGGAAGGGCAGACCTGCGGGAGAGGCCTATGGAACGGACCTCACCGGGCCAACAAACACTAAAATCGGATCCTTCCACCAGGAAACATGCCCACTCACCTCTGGCCTGGAGGAGAGAGGCCTGCCGCTATGGAGGGGGCGCAGAACAGGCCACCCGGAACAGCTCGGCTCTCCGGGGGCCCAACAGAAGCCAGCAGAATCAGACCCCGATTGGGCACCCACCTCACTCCTGAAAGAGCTCGCCTCTGTGTTTGGGTTTATTATTTCTGCACTGCCACAAAAAGCCCTTGGATCGGCGTGAGTATTTCTTTTTTTAACCCCCCTGGCATGAGCGGCACACGGCAGAGGCACGCCTCGATTAGCTCAAGCTGTTCCTGGACTAATGAGACACACGGCGGAGTTTATCTGTGTAGCCTCTGCTGAAGGATGTGGGGTGGGGCTGGGGCCCCGCTCCCCTCCCCGCACGGAGGGCCGGTCCCAGGCTGGGGTGGCTTCTTGGAAACTCTGCAGCACATGGGTGACCCACAGGGCCCAGCCCAAGAGCAGGCCCCAGCCTCCCCTCCCTCCACCCTGAGACGCAACGCAAGTCAGGAAGCACTGGAGTGGGAGTCAGGAAGCTGGGCCATCCACCACCTACATGCCCAACCACCGGCGGGCCATAGGCTGCCACCCAGGAGCACCCCATCGGGGGGCCTGCACTCTATCTGGGCACTAAAAATTGTGGGATCCCTGCTCTTCACACGCCGTTCTCCTCCCTCCCACCGCCTGCAGCCCCCACCCCCACACCACATCCCTCCGCCCCATCCACTCCCACCAGGCTGGCATCTGCCTCCCACCCTGGGCTTGTCCTGCCCTCCTCCAGGCACAAAAACCCAAATACAGTTACTGATTTCACCTCCTCCTAAGCCTCCACCCCCACCCCTGCTCGTCCCCTCCCCTCTCACCCTGCACCCCTACTGCATTTTCTCTCCCTCTCCCTCCCTCCTTTCTCCTGTCTCCTCCAAGGAACATCAGTAAGAACACGGTGCCTTCTTTCCACAGACTGCCCCATGCCATCCCACCTCCGACAACCAAAATCTCCTCTTTCCCGGCCGACTCGGTCCTTTCCTAGAGTCAGTGTCGATCCCGAGCTCCCTGAGGGACTGAAGGCCAGAAGGGTCCAGCCAGCCTGGGCGACACCCGCTCAGTCACAGCTGGGACGGCGGGCCTTCACGTCTAAGACTATGCGGCAACCATCTTTCCCACGCCGAGGCGTCTCCTCTCTCGTGGGCAGGTCCACCGAGGCGAGCGAAGGTAAGCCTCTAGTCCGATCGGACCTCAGAACTGATCCACAAAGGTCTCAAGACACAACGCAAACACCAAGGCAATGGAGCAGCTGTCTAGAGGCGATTCACTCAACAAACACTAGTTGTGTTTCTTAAACAGATCATTAAATAAATAGCATCTACCCTATTGTTTCCTGGAGCAATGTGGGGGGGGAGCGGGGGGGGGATATATTTAAATCTTAGGGGATTCAATAACCCCATTCACTGGAAAGCCTGCAGGAGGCTTCTCTGGGTCCATATTCCACCCCCGCAGCTTACTGGCTGTGCAACCTGAGCCAGGAAATGGCCCTCTCTGTGCCTCAGTTTCTCTGTCTGTAAACCAGGAATACTAAAATGTCTAGCACACCAGACTGCCCAGGAACTAGAACTGAATCTGTGCTCCTCCTCTCCTCCTCCTCCTCCTTCTTCTTCTCCTCCATCATCACCATCATCATCAATGAAAGTTTACTGAGCCTTTAACACGCCAGGCAATAATCTGTGCTTTACATGGATCGATTCATTCATACAACTGAGAGGTACAGACTGTTGAGATCTTCATTTCACAGATGAACAGAGAGGTCAAGGAACTTGCCTGAGGTCACTCGCTAAGCAGAGGGTGTGGAATTCAGCCCGAGACAATCTGGCTCCAGAGCTACGCCGTTCAATCTCGGATGTCAGGCCCCGTGGCCAGCAAAGAGTAAATCCTTCAGCAACTGACTTGCTAGGATTATTATAATAATAATATTGGCTTTATTTTTATAAGAACCGTTGCCTCAGAGGGATGATTTTATTTTGCCTTTTTGAATTAAATTTTGGTCCTGGGGCACCAGGCCTGGCGTAATAGTTTCTATTTCTGCCTGCTATCCACTCCCATCTTAGCGGAGAGAAAGCCCAGCCGAGGCGACTGCCTGCTTGCAGTTTTATGGGTCAAGCTGCATTCTCTGGGCCAAAGAGGCTGGGGGGTAGCTCCATTCGGGAACTGTTGGCCAATCAATCTGTGGCTAGGGCCAAGTGTAGAATGACAGCTACCACCTGTCCCTCTTGACTGGAGAATGGTGGGGGCACAGGGCCGGGCCACAGAGAGAGCAAGGTTCCCCAGCCTGAAACACAGATGCCCACCTCCAATCATCCAAGGGGCCTTCCAGCCAGGCAGGTGCTGCCCTCCCCAGCCTGCCATGCCAACGCCCTCCCCCGAGCAGCCCTAGCCATGCCCCCAGAGTGGGAGACCAGTGTACTTGGCAGCATAGAGCCCTTTGACTTTGGTGGGAGTGAGCTCTTGGACTCCGTTTAATTGAAAGCTTCCCCCAACAGAGCCCGAGCGTGCTTGCCAGCAACAAGCAGGGGTGGGAAGCACGGGGCAACGAGAAACGCTCCTGCCCCACCTGCAGAAGCCCCCTGCTACTCACCCCACCTAGATGGACTCTGCCAGCCAAGTCACTCTTGAGGGTGAGTGTGACCTCTGGACGGATCCAGCACCCTGGGCTCTGAGCCGGGATGGCTGGTCCCTCCCCTGCAGCATCAGGGAAGCCACCCCAGATACTGCTCAGTCCAGAAGTCTCAACCTGGATGTCCCGATCTTAGGATTTTAGAAAAAGTCTCATGGAAGGAAACCTATTGAGGTGGGATGGTCAAGAACCCAGGCTTTGGAACCCTACAGGTCTGCATCTGAATCGCTGATCTCTGCTCAAGCCATGAGACATGGGCAAGCTGTATTTCCCTCTGCGGCCCTCAGTTTCTCATCTGTGCAATGGACACAAGAACCAGGTTAGAACTCTAACCCTGGAGAATATCAGCACTGCAAGATAGAAACAAACTCCCTCCGCCCCCCACATCTCCAGTCAGTCATTGGGGATTTCTCAAAAGCATGGGCACACGAAGGTAGTCTCTAAAGTCAGAAGTCAGGGGAGCAGATGCTCTCATGAAGGCAAGGGTGCGGGGTGGAGGGAGGCTCTGGAGTACTGCTCATGTCCTATCTCTTGATTGGGGAACTGGTTATAGAGGTAGGCTCCCCTTGTAAAAATACATCAAGGTGCACACTTTGTTTTCTGTACTTTGCTGCTTGTAGAATATGCTATATTTCAGTTTTTTAAATTTGCTAGAAAAACAAACAAAATAAAGCTTTGGCATGAGATGTGCAAACTGGCCTCTGTCCTCAGCTCAAGGCGAGAACTCTAGATGTGAACACGCGTCTTTCCACAAGAGCCCCCTTCACCCAGGTCTGTATTTGGAGGCCATCCCACAATGGCAGAGCTGCCCCTGCAAGCCCGAGGTGGGGCTCAGGGATCATCACCCCCGCTGACTTCCACAAATATTTACCAAGTAACTAGTATGCGCCAGGCGTGAGTCTAGATGTGAGCAAAATGTAGAAGGCCCCTTCTTTAGACAGGCTTATTCGGTGGGCTCGAGGGAAGAAAGGAAGGAGCGGCATTTACGGAGGCCCTGCTGTGTATAATCATGGTGCCCGGGGCAGCGCACTTGGCATACAGCGTAAACTGAACACTTCCGCAAAGTTCAGCCTCATCCAGAGGATACTTGGGGCCTTCCTGCCCCTAAATCTCTGGTGCAAACTACCCAGTCCATGCCAAATGCAAGTCCAAAGCCATCTGGAAGACTCAGTTCCTCCAAGATTTTATTTTTTGAGAGAGAGAGCAAGCAGGAGCAGGGGCAGATGGAGAAACAGAGTCTTAGGCATCCTCCCCAGCCCAACACAGGGTTTGAGCCCATGACCCTAAAATCATGACCTGAGCCAAAATCAAGCATCAGATGCTTAAATGACTGAACCACCTAGGGTCCCCCTCCGAGATTTTTTGAAGTCACAAGCAAAGCAGGACTCCAGAGACAACTTACCTGAGTTCAACCCTCAGCTGTGCAACTCTGGGTAGGTTTCTTAACATCTCTGTGTCAATTTTCCCATTCTCAACACAGGAGAGATGACGACCTATCATCTGTTCCGTGAGGACTGAATGAGAGGATCCAGCGGGAGCCTTAGAACAGTGCCTGACACAGAGAGGCTGCCGTGATTCATGTGATTTCTGCCTATTCCTAGTGCCCTAACCCCTTCCCCCCTGGCCTTCCGTGAAACTGATCCCCGTCTTCATGTTCCACAAAAATCCACACACACAAAGCATCCACTGTGGTCTCCATGGCTCATTTATCTTCTCGTCCCTCTCTGGGAGGGGAAGCACAGACAGAAGGAGAGAGACGCAGAGACACACAGATGGAGACAGGGAGGAAGAGCCGCCGCGTAGTGGCTGTGGCTCTTCCCAGGACCCGCGCCGAGAGCCCCACTGGCCCTGCGCGGGTCTGCACCCAGCCGTGCTCCAACTGTAAGCCATGCCCCAGATTTCACAGAATTAGTGTGAAATAAAGAAGGGAAAATCGTGTGATAATTTTTATATGTATTTTGGTTATACTGACCTAAATACAACTGATTATTAGAATTCATTTCACCTATTTCTTTTTACCTTTTTTTTTTTTCAGCCATAGCCACTGGAAAGCTTTCAATCACCTATGCGGTCTCCATTTCTATCGGACCATCCGACTGTAGCTGATCAAGGTCTTCTCCTACACAAGGCAGTTGCCTCCTTCAAAGGCATTTTCATCCTAGTTAAGATCAATGTTTCACTCGATACGTAATATATGTGAGATAAAACGCCACGGGGGGAGGGGGCAGAAACTCCATCCTGGAGGGAGGAAATGAGTCTGCGCATTCCAAAGGGGGGTTGGGCAGAAAAGGCACTCCCCCCATCCTCCCCCACCCCGCTCTGTCCCCACTGACCCAACCAGATGCTGAGCCAAGCTTTTTGCCACCTCACCCATGTCTCCAAGTGCCCCACACCATCACCTTCAAGAGAGAGGGAAGAACGGAGCAAGGCAAGTCCTGGCCACCAGGATCACCACCAGGTTACTGTGCTTTACCGGGGAGATCGTTTGGTACCTCGAGGGGAGACGAGACTCACATGAGTGAACGTCTGCAGGGATAAAACCAGAACATGCGACAGTCTGATTGATCCCTTTTGCGGCGGGCCCTATGTGACACTTCCAGTCTCGGGTCCTTCTCACACCAGGCGCACTCAAGGGACCCAACAGACCTCAGGGCTCCCTGCCACAGGGGGGGCTCACCACAGGCCAAGCACGCTGCATCTTAGGTGGCATCCTTACGCCCACTAGACAGATGGGGAAACTGACTCTCAGGAAGGCGCAGGGATGTGCCCGGTGACCCAGCCAAATCAAACCAGCCCCTGCTCGTCAACTACAAATCCACCCCTCACTTCGTGCCTCCACGAGCCCTTGCTGCTGTGCGAAAATACCCTTTTACCCCATTTTTCGGTGACGTTAACACCACTCGCTCTCTTTTCATAAGATGAATCACTCCCTCCCTTTGTCCCCACGAACTCCAAACGCCATCTATCCTGTACCTCCTACAAAGTGTTAGAATTCACTGCTTATATGTCTGTTACCGCCATCAACAGTGTTGGGCTCTCTGCAGGAGAAGCTACTCTTTATCCATAAATGTACCTTCAGTTCCTGGCCCAGAATCAGGCACGCAGGAATTACCCAATAAATATCTGCTGGCTGAAAGAAATGATCAACCAAGCAACCCATCGTGACACCGTTTTTTGCTCTGAATACCTTTTCCAACCAGCTTCCTTCTTCTGCGTTCCGTGTTCCTCCCCACGGGTGGCTTCTCCACCAATCTGTCTGCGTGGAGAGAAGCCAAACGCATCGCCTTCCATTGTAGCTTGGTAACAACAATTGTCACCTCTCCGCTTTTATTAATTGCTAGGTTAATCAAGCACTCCAAACTGTGCCCACCCACGCTAACATGAGCGTGTCTCTGGATGACCAACGAAGCAGGTTTAAGCTGAAGCAAAAGGCAGGATCTCAGAGCCTTCCGAACCCAGTCTGGATGCCATATTTCTCAGACTACGTGGGCCCAAGTCACATCAGACGGAAGGACAGTCTTCACCAGAACCTCCGCCGTCCAGGGTTTCCGCGCAGCAGGTGGGTATCATCAGAACCTTCAGCTGAATCTTGCCTTCAAATTCCAGGACAAGTTTTCCTATAGACGTTTTCGTTCCTTCTACTTCTCTCACCGGTGGTGACACGGGCGCTGACGGAGGTGCGGTCCCCCCCTTCACGCGCACCTGTCTCTGCACCATTCTGGGAGCGGCAAACATGGGCGCAGAGGGAGGAACAAAGAGGGGAAGACTCACGATGTGTGCTCATATATTTTTCAGGCTTCTGATCGCAAAGAATAATGTCATCCTTCCAAACTGTCCCCTTCTACTTTAGAAAAAAGCAGCTTTTTGTGTGCAGGCCACAAGGCCGACGACCCGTGATGACATTCCCTGACGGGCTTCCATATGGAGAGTCTTAACATTCCAGATGCCTTTGCCATGTACCCCCTTTCCAGGAGCACAGTTACAAGCACCCCTGGGACGGAGAATGGAGTTGTGCGCACAAGAAGCGCTGTCCAGCTTCCTGTCCAGCTCTGCAAGCAAACCGCACAAAAGCCTGCGGCGGGCCCGGGAGCCCCCAGGGGTCCCCATGCTAAGTCGCCAGGTGAAGTCACCTCCCGCTCCCTGAATGAGCAGAGCAGGTGGAGAACTCGAAGGGAAGGCATGCATCTGTGTGGGAAGGCTGATCTAAGCCTCTCCACCCAGAGAGGAGTCTAGGAAATGGAACGTAGGTGATAAACTGGCCCCTTTCAAAGGGGAGGGGGAGGCTGGTTCAGAAGCCTGGTCTTCTTGGATGAAACTACTTGTCAACCGCAAAAGATCACAGCAAAGACTCGTGGCTATTTTTGTTTGTTTGGTTTATCATCGAAATATAAACCCCCATTTGGAAAGTTGTGTTGAATTCATAGCTCCCTCTTCCAGGATGCTCCAGAACAAAGACCAGCGCACCTCATTATGACCAAGACCCACCTCGCTTAAGGGTCAAGGGAACGGTTACGAGGAACAGTGCAGGGATGCCTCACCTGTGTATGAGCACGTGGACACTGACCTCTGGGACTCGTTCTCCAGGACAGGAGGTGGACTGCAAAATTCCCCAAGGCAGCAACGACCAGGACCAACCCATGCCACAGAAGTCTCCCCCAACATGCACAGAGTAGACATTAACACTCTTCCCACGCCTGCCAACCCGCCTCTCCCCTTCCTCCTCCTTGTCCTTCTGCTTGATGAAAAAGGCCAGTGACCCAGGGCCAAGGAAATCCTATGTTTTAGCTGTCCAACTTCTACCCAGATCTCGCCAAGCAGCTCCCACTTTCGCCCCCAGCAGTCACGAGTGGCCAGGAGACATGCCAGCAAGAAATACTGTGAAACCTTAGGGAAAACAGCTCCGATGAAATTCAACTGGGAAAGCCAGGGCTATCTCATCAGGAAAAATGGAACAGGACTGCTGACCTCTGTCAAAGGAAGGAACTAATGACAGTAAATAATGCACTTTGCAAATGAAAGTTCCATACATCCCACAGAGCAATAAAATGCCCTTCATCAGCTCACTGTAACAATTCCAGTCAACCCCTGAGCTCGGTCTCCTAACAACAGGTGTGGGTTACAAAAATGAGCCCCAACTTTTATTTTCTTCTGTAGATCTTTTACCCTCTCTGCTAGGATTACCTTGAACTCCAAGAGCCCAATATTATGGGGATTTCAACAGACTGATGGAGCCCTCTTTCGATTTATTGCTCCATACTCCAGTCTTCCTCAGGATGGACCACAAATCACCCTGCCTCTCCACAAATCCAGGGAGGCTATGAGACACGACATAGAGCTGGATGAATTATGTGGACAATGGGAAGACGCGTCACTTTGTGCCCCAGCTTCCAAATCAATAACCCAAGAAAGTTGGGTGAGAACATCCGTACAGACCTGCTGGGCCACCAACCCAGCAGGGAGACCATGCAGTGGAAACCTGTTAACAGCCTCGGCTCTTAAACCCGTTCCCGTGTGACACGACGGAGGAGACAGCACATAGCCTCCAACACCAGCTGTGGGGAGGGTGGCCCAAGTCACCGTCACCTCCTGCCTGAATTAAAGCAAGCCCCTCCTACGGGCTGTCCCTGGTTCCATCTCTGCTCCCTAGGGAAGATCCTCAACAGAGGAGGGTCCCGACTGACCCTGAGAAATGGGTGGGCTCAGGCCACTCCTCCAAGGGCCCCAGCCCACCACTGGAACCACTGAGCCTCCACTCCTCTCAGACCTCATCTCCCACTACTCATCTGCGTGCTCCCTCCCTCCTAGACATTAACCTCCTGTGGTCTCTGAATTAGCAATCGAAAAATGACTTCAGGACCTTTGCACTTATCCCAGCTCCTTCTCCCAGTATCTCCAAGACTCATTCTTTTACCTTTTCTGATGGTTTGCTCAAATCACCTCCAAGAATCCCAATTTGAGCAACTGAAACTTGCTGACTCTACCCCCAACCCTCCCTCTCTGGCATCAGCAATTTCCTTTTCTCCCTGGGACTCTTACCACCCCAGAAGGCTCGAGGTATTCTGCTTCTTTTGTTAGTCTGTCTCCCTCAACTGGGACGTAAGGTCCTGGGGGGCAGAAAGGCAGCTCACAGCATGGGTCTGGGTCAGCACTGGCTACCTTCACTGACGACCACGTACTAGTCATTCCTGAGCGGACTGTCCCTCCAGGCTGCGAGGAACACATCACTTTAAAGCACTTGTGTATTTGCAAAGAACGGTCCTGGGTCCCAGGCTGTGGAACCTCGTTCCTCTGATGGTATGAAAGTGTAGGCTCTTACACACGGTAGTGGCTCAGGGTGAGTCGGCCCCGGAGCAGCTGCCCACTTACCCATACCTATTCTGAGGCCCTAACACTGAGCCATCCCACAGTCCCACACCCAGGCGAAGCACATGACATGAGGAGGCCCGTGCCGCATCCAAGCGACTGTGAGTTTGCCTGGAATGCCACAAACCGAGCATGGAATCAATCAATGGGAGACGTGGCCGGGCCAGATAGGGGGAGGCCCTGCAAGGCCAGATGCCACCGTCCTGCCAAGTTGCCAGATTCTTGAGGTCACTGCTTACACGGCTGAGGGCTGGCAACCCGGCCTTCAGTCTGCCTGCGCCGGGAAGGGAGGCCTCCCCTCTCCTGCAAATCACACACATGTGGTGACATCAATAGCTAATGCTTGCCTCCAGGGGACAGTGACTAGGTTCTACCAGCTGCTCAAGGCAACCTCCTGCGTGTTCTCTGGAGCCCGAGCTCCCTGCCAAGTTTAAAGGCAGAGTCACCCTGAGCCCGTGATGCTACCAAGAGCAGGTGCATTCCTGAGGCTTTGCGGGGGGGGGGGGGGGGACAAAACAAAAAATCCACAATTTTGTAATAAAAGGCCAGGCAAGAACCGTGGAGGATAGGAGTAACCACATGTGTGAGTGCTGAGCTCAGCAGTTTTCCAATGATGACCCCTTTCATTCTAACGCCGATTCCACATTACCATCTCTGCCTTACCAAACCAGAAACCAAGGATCGGATGATAAGGAGTCGTCCGCTCCAGCTAGAAAGTGACGGAGCTTGCTTTCAAACCGGGTCTGTATGGCACGAGGGTGTAAGTCTCACGGGCAACACCGCCTTTCATAGAACCAAGCGGATCTATCCCTTTTGCAGGTGCTGAGAAGATAATAAAGTTGCCACTGAGTCCCTCGGTCACAAACTGGTGTGGCAAGTGACCCTCAGCAGGGGCGGGGTGGGGGGTGTTGGGGGAGGGAGTAGCTGGAACTCCAGACTGGAATCCAGAAGCACCCCTTCCTTTTGACGGCCGAATGACAGGTGGGGGTGACAGGACCCTGAAGTCCTAAGACCCAAGTTCAAATCAACCCCTTGAAGCCTCAGTCTGTTTATCTGCAAAACAGGAATGTCAATCCCATACCCACCTCCCATGATTGCAGTAAGGACCTTATAATGTTTATTGACAGGGCAATAAAAGGCTTGTTTGTGTGCTCTGCGACCTGTAAAAGGCAGTTAGAACAAAGTTATAATTATGATGAAAGCCAGTGAGTGACACCCATTAAGAAGTTGAACATTAGGCATAAACAGCTCAGCTACCCTCCAGAGAAAAGCGTGGGTTCTCCCAAATTACAATTTCCTACTTACCTCCCACTCAAACCTGAGTCTCTCCAAACTTCATAAAGGACAAGAATGTAGACCTTATACCGACCTTCCAGGAGACGCCCAATCTAGAAAGGGTGGGCTTAAATGACAAACTCCTCTGGTCAGCGTCCCAGGTAAAGAGCCAAGCTGAGCTGCAGATGTCCCTCTTTTTGGACCCATCGGACATGGACCCAAGGCAGTCCTCCCCCTGCTGCTCAGCAGGAACACGTGGACCCAATACATTCCTATGTCCCCCCTTCCTCCACCTGGAGCACAGCCTTTCTCCTTTGGGCCATCCCTTTATACAGTATTCCCCCAGCCTGAGCGACCAGGGACCATGTGTATAGAACAGAAGTTGGAAGGGAATCCTTGTTTTGGCTCAAGTGTTATTTTTCCAATATTATTTAAGCATTAGAATGTAAAAAATTAAAATTTAAAAAATGATTTAAACAAGTATTTATTGAAGGCTAAGTGCCAGGCACTTGGGCTGAGTGCTACAGATAGAGCAACAAAGAGGTACCCCCAGCCCTCACGAAGCTTCCACTCCAGCAAATCACCCAGGAAAGAAAAGAACCAAAACATCCCACAAAAACTGTAGCAATCAACAGGGAAAATGGTCTCAAAGCTCTTTTAAAAACACAGAAGGTTAGGGCGCCTGGGTGGCTCAGATGGTTGAGTGTCTGGCTCTTGACTGTGGCTTATGTCATGATCTCAGGGTCATGAGATCAAACCCCGCATCCGGCTAAACACTCAATGCCGTCTGCTTCATGTTCTCTCTCCCTCTCTGTCTGCCACTTGCACGTGTGTGCTCTCCCTCCCTCCCTCTCTAAAATAAATCAGTAAACAAAATCTTTAACACACACACACACACACACACACAGAGTCTGGAAGTTTGGACCTGAACAAGGCAGTGTGGGAGGACTGAGGGCTGGCAGGCAAACTGAGGCTGGGGAGTTCCAGGGTGGTGGTGGTGGATGAGAGCAGACTGCCTGGTGAAGAGCAGGGGGTTACCAACATCCAATGGGGGCCACACGCCCAGGACCTGCAGCTCTAACACAACCTCTAACAAAACCGCTAACACAACCAGCATAAGTTTAAATTAACTCAACGTTATCCTCCATGCTGAATCTAAACCAGCACTCTCTCGAGGGAGCATAGTTTGCTCCGCTCAAGTCGACCAGATTCTTTTGAGGTTAGTGGACCCCCAGCCTTGTGCCTCCTCGATGTTGGAAACACTGTGGAACGGCCCCAATGCCTCCATCACTGGTAAGCAGCCCCATCCTTCACCGACAAGCTTCACGTAATTGAACGGGAACCACTTGGTCCCAACACGATGGCTCACTGGTGCAGATCCGGGGCCAGAATCTGGTTAGAGGTGGTCACACAGATGACCCAGAAGACACTTACATTAGTCTGAGATGACATCAAAGCATCAATTTAGAAAAATTTAAGTGAGGAAAAAAGAAAGCCTCCAGGAGAACACCTATACGCCCATGAAGGATCACTTTGAGAAACAAAGTTGTAGTGAGTTACCCTCTTCCCTGCCATGCATCAAAAATCTCCACACACCCCCCCCAAAAAAAATCCCTCCCTGTTGCCATTTCAACGCCTCTCCACTTTTCTTCCAGCCTCAGACACGGTGTGTGGATCGTGGGTAAATGCAGTAATGGTGCTTGTGAGAGCCAGTACTTCTAGAACACTCTAGAACACATGGGGATGAGACAGGGGCTAACACTCTTGGCTAAAAAGCACCTCCAATATGTCCTCACACCATACTCAGTCAGTTTCGTAAAATACCTCACCCTCTGCGGAGATGAGAAAGCCAGGAGTGCTTTCAGTAGCTCACTCAAGGTCAGTCACCCACTTAGTCAAGCAGGGGATTTAATGGAGGTCTGCCTGGTCCCGGGGCTTGGGCTCAGGACAGCCCCTCACCCCCTCACCTCACTGCCCCAAAGAAAAGCCTCTCCTTTGAATCATAAATAGCAGGTGTCTCCAGAATTCTTACCCAGCTCCCTTCAGGAGCACCACGATTTTCCTTTTAATTACTGGAGCTTGTCCTCCAGCCTCCTCATTCAATATAAATGAAAAACACTCTGATTCAAGTGTATCACCTTCCCATTGTAACTGTCAGATTTGCAAATGGAGCCGTCTGACAACTTTGTGGCAAAGGTCCCAGACTCCCCCTCCCCTCCTGGGCCAGGGGGACTTCTGTGTCCTAAACCTACATTCCTTGGCTTCATTTCTGACATCTTTTTCACCGGGAGAAAAGAAAACGTCTCCTTTGGAGTCCACCCATTCATGACTTTGAGCCGGAATAATACATATTTGGAAACTATGCAAAAGAGTTTCCTGAAATAAACTTTTTTTTTTTCCCTCTTAGTTGCCTCTGAAGTTCTAACAGAGGCAAAAGTCAAATAGGGCCTCTGTTTCATCAACTCAAGTCCATCACGCTGAGAACATCTGATCTAGGAAGGTGGGCTCTGGGCCCGCTACTTGCTGGGGGTCCCACGGGCACTCGCCAGCAGGGAGGAAAGGAGACCCCGCCAACGCTCACTGAGGCACCCACATGACATGGCAGCACAACAGACACGGGCTCCGGAAGCTAGTTCCCCCATAAGCGGGTGGGATCGTTGCAACTAGGTCTGAAATGGGGAGTCTGGAGAAATGGTCTCGAGTGATGGGAAGGCAGGAGAGACGAGACGTGAACAGAAATCGATTCATTCATTTGCTATTTACGGAGTGCTCATGAAGCAGAAAAGGTCCTAAGCTCAAAGCCGGAAAGACAGGGAAACAGACACGGTCCCTGCCTCCAGTGGGGCGCACCATCTCCTGGGATGGACAATGATAAACACGGAGGCAGATGCAAATGACCAGCCATCTCCACAAAGAAAAAAGGACACCCCCCCGCCCCCGCAAGTGTCCGGCAAACTGGTTCCTTGGGAGCAGCCAAGAACAACAGTAGACAGGTCGGCAAAGAGAAGGGGATGGGAAACCGATGATCTGTGGATTCCTGCTGAGGTTTAGGAACAGAGACAGTACCCCTGAGGGAGCAAGACTCTGGGGGTTGAAATCCTAGTTTCCCCACCGGAGCCCTGGAGCTATTAGTGGAGTTATCAAACTTCATTTGTAAGGTGGGGATCGTCATCCTCTTTATCCCATCATATAGGGTTTTCTGTGAAGATTCAAAACATCAAATGAATCCATTCATGGGGAGGTCCAAGAACGCCTGGCACATAGCTGGTGCTAAAACCAGAAAAAGAAAGAAAAAAGAAAAAGAAATCCTAGCTTTTTTTTTTTTTTTTTTAAATGAACCTGTAGAAATCTAGGAGTGGATTTTTAATCTCGATTTCACAGATGAAGAAACAGAGGCTTGGAAAGTTATTAAGGAATGTCACCAAATTCTCACAGGTAAATGCTGGGGCCAGGATTCAGATCTGGGTCAAGTTGAGAGTCATCAGTAAATAGTTGCAAAACCCAAGAATCATTGTGTCTAAGTCTACTGAGGTTTGAACTGGCATGAGCTATTCCAAATTTATTTAATATCTGCAGAATTCAGAATTCGCTCTCTTCACGAGAATCACTATCTTGGTGATTAGCCAGCCTGACCAGGCAACAATTCCTCAAGTTGTTTAAGACAAAAATGGATCCCAGTTCTTTTTGTTATGCTGCCTCAGTTTCCCTAAAGCAATAAGCATTAGGGAAGCTGGAAACAAAAAGGTTATGAGATTACAGAGACTCGAGTGTTCACAGCTGTGTTGGTCCCAAGTGCCAGGATCTCCCTCACCCAACAGGCAGGAACAACAAACATTTAAGAACACGCACCTCCCGTGTGCCAGAAGCCACGCTGGGCACTGGGGGGTGTGTGTATCGTTTCTGTAAACTCACAGCTCCTCTGCAGGTAAGCCCCTTGCTTCCCCCTGGCCTAATTCAGACTCGTTTGAGATTCATCTCAAAGTCTACCACTTCCAGAAGGTGCTACCCTTCTTTTCTTTTCCGTGCTCTCCCAAGTGCCTGTAATTATTTTCAGGATCTCCATCACTGACCTGGCCTCATTGTTTTATAAAGATCAGTCCAGAAACCCGTTTCCTTACCGGCTACGATTTCCGTACAAACACTATTCCTTCTTAATAGATTCATTTGGTTCTTTTTTTCCTTTAACAGATGCCATTGGAGGACGTACTGTGTGCGAAACGTCTTCCTATGTGCTGGTCATACGAAAATGAACGGAGAGGATATCAATCTGACAGGAGACATGGGTACAGGGAGTAGAATGTTACCACGTGGCTGAGCAAGCTGCCTCCCCTCTCTGGCTTGGTTAATTTACCTGGAAAATGGAATTCACATTAGTAGCCTCTTAGGTGAGGATGAGGATTACACGAGATCATGCCCGCGAAGGGCTGAGCGATGACATCCCTGGAACCTGGTACGTAAGCCAAAGACACGCTGTGCAGCTCTCTCTCTGTACACGCGTTGAAAATACCGGCAGCCATCAAAGGGGGAATTCTGCTCTCTGACACCAATGTAGCTTCAAGTCATAAGAGTCTTCTTTGGTCCAGGGAAAATGAAGTCGTAAGATATATTTCATGGGAAATCAGCATCCATGCCATTAGCTTTGATGAGAAATCAATATTGAAACATCACATATTCTAAAGTCAGAAACCCAGTCAATGGTCCTCAATTCCGAACTTTGATGACACAGTCAAAGAACACCTTTTCAAAAGGCCACCCCATCCTTGAGGGCCCCCCTCCCCCGATCACTCACCCAGCACACTCTCCTTCCTTGAACTACCTTTACTGAGTCCCTTCTCAGGTCCCTGAAGCTAATGATCTTGTCCCCGCACCCTGCAGCACTGTCCCCAATCTCCAAGACTTGAGGATCCAGGTCAGAGTCATATTAATATCCTTCAACTAGGCTGCCCATCACATCCTAACACCGTGTGACAAACTGTTCCAGAAAGCAGTGTCTAGAGGCCACCATAATTTGCCTTCACTCAAGCACTTGCAGGTCACCTGGGACTCGGCAGATCTAGGGTGGCCTCTGCTTCTCAAAGCAGGCTCTGCTCCAAGTGTCTCTCATCCCGCTCCCCCTCGGAAGAACAGGCTACCAGGGCACGCTGCTCTCATGGCAAAGGCACAGAGACAGAAAGAAAAGCAGAAGCACCCAAGGTCTTCTAAGGTCCAGGGTCAGAGCTAACACATGGTCACCTCTGTCTCGTCCTTCAGGTCAGAGCAGGTCACATGGCGGAGTCTCAAGTCAAAATCGGCAGAAAGATACCACAATTTTTAGATAGGAATTCCAAGAATTCAGAAAGGTATGAAGACTCGAGACCATTAATGCAAAGGGCCTACACATCCAGCACCCAGGAGCCTTCTGACATGCAAAAATAATCCTCAGGCACTGAATGAATGAATGAGTGAATGAATGAATGAATGAATGCACGAAAACAAAGGGGCTTTCAGAGTTTTGTCAAGACACATGACAATTCACCAGCAGCCACTGTGAGTCCTAAACCTGGTACATCAGCAACTCTCATTAATACTAGTTTGCTCCAGGTCCCTAGTCTCAACTGGACTTTAGCTGGAAAAGCAAAATCGCAAAACCCTGTATGTACACGTTGCTGTTTTTTTCATGAATCTCAGATTATGAAATAAATCAATACATCCATTCACACACGGGAGCCCGCGTGTGCGCACATATCACGCCCTCTCGCTAAAAGAAGAAAAACGTGACAGTGTTTTGCATACACGAGGTGAGGGAGGGGATACAGAAGGAGAAGGTGAAGAGGTGACTTTGAATCAAACCTACGGTGGTTAATTTTCATTTAACTACCTACCTGAGACTAGAGGCTCAGCAGAAGCACATTAAAGTCCGTGAACTTATGAAATGATGCATTATTGAAGCCACAGCAGGAGAAAGGGCTCAGTTTGGAAGACATAAAAGACTAAAACCTGCAGAACTGTCATTTTCCATTACAAGGTAACTGCTAAAAGAAAAAAATAAATTTTAATTAAGAAAGAAGACAACTGCTCCAAGAGGGTAGGTCAAAAAAAAAAAAAAAAAAAAAATTAACCCATAGCTCTCCATTCCTCCTGCCCTAGGAAAGCCTGCAGTTCCTCCCAGAGCTCAACCAAGGGAAAAAGTCTTAGATGAGCCTGTTTCCTGTCCACATCCCAAGGATACCAGCTACAAGTCACCATTTGTTCCTTCATGCAGCAAATATTTGAGAGCCTTCTGTGTGCAAGACATAAAGGGACAGAAATGCCTGCTGTCATCAACTTACATTCAAGCAAATCGCACAGTATATTAACAAACAGTTACTCCACATATAGGGAAAAGCTGAGCAGCGTCCAGAAGGCAGTGGGTACAGTTAACACAGAGTTACAAATTAAACAGGGCAAAAAATCACCAAGTGTGTCCCTTCCCCAGGTGACCTCAGGCTCTCTGTTTCAACTCTCAAAAGCTTTTTTTTTTTTTTTAAGATTTTATTTATTTGACAGACAGATCACAAGCAGGCAGAGAGGCAGGCAGAGAGAGGGAAAGAAGCAGGCTCCTTGCTGAGCAGAGAGCCCGATGCGGGGTTCAATCCCAGGACCCCGGGATCATGACCTGAGCTGAAGGCAGAGGCCTTAACCCACTGAGCCACCCAGGCGCCCCTCTCAAAAGCTTTTCAAACCGATTGCCTGCTGAGGCTGTACACGGTACCCATGACGGGCAAGTCATCACACCATCCGCTCCAGCAGATCAAACTTTGGGTCCTACCCGGGAGATGACTGCCATCTACCACCGCTCACCAGGAGGCACTCCAGCTACTTGGGGAAAAGGCGCACGAGAGTGTGCGCGTGTGCACACACACACACACACCTGGCCACCGCCATGGCCCCGCGATGTAACCACTAACTCTAGCCCGTAACAGAAAGCACTCCATGGAGACATAAGCAGCTGACTCAGTAAGGCCTTTGGGGTGTGGATCCCCACCCCCATCCCTTTCACTGTGTATTGAGTTGGGCTGTGTTGATGGCACTTAAGATGCAGAGCTCAACGGAACCCAGAGCAGATGAGGAGTCTGCCTCACTGGGTCCCCAAACTGCATTCCTGGAAGCCAGTCCTGTGGGCTGGACTGTACAAGGCCAAAGCTTTAAACGCTGAGTCTGCCTCTCAATGGGGAGAGGGGAGTGTGGTGGTGTTTGGGACCATGCCCCCACACCTGGCCTCGGTCCCCTCGACCTCCTGCCCAACCTCCCGTCACGGGGAGGGCCTCCTTGCAGTGTCCTGAATCTTGGCTGCATGTGCTAATGTCCTGGGGAGTGTGGGACTCCCCCCCCCGTACCCAAGCTGCACCCCAACCCAGTTGAATCAAAATTTCTGGAGGGGGGACCCAGGCATCAGTAGATGTTAACAGCTCCCCAGATGATTCCAACATACAGCTAAGGCTGAGAACCCCTTTGGACCCCTCATCCTGCCCACCAGGGCTGCCAAGCCCAACTGGACCTCCCTTCCTGACCACCTGGTCTCCCTCCCTATTTCAGCTTGAGGGTTCAGCTGTGCCCTCTACCCCACATTGTCCCGCTGTGGTCCACTAGGAAGAAATTATCAGAAACCTCCAGGTGGCCTGTGTGCAGCAACTCTCTTCTCCAAGCAAAACTGGGACACAGGACCTGGCAGGAATACCCCCATCCTCTTCCGAGGCAGCGAGCCCAGACGAGTTAGAGGACGGTTTCGGAGTTCTAATCCTGGTTCGGACACACACGCTCTCCGTGTGACCTTGGACAGGAAAATAAACCCCACTGCATCTCAGCGTGCTCCTGTGTAAATCAGGCTTCATGATATCCACCTCACCGGGGCTGATGGGAAGACACAAGGGGAATCATTCATCACGGGTCTGACATACAGCAGGTGCTCAAAAAATGGCAGCGGCTCTTATTAATTTACGACAGGGAAGCCAGTCCAAAAGGAGCTTAGATACCAAAACAGAGCATCTGGGACAGTTCCCATGGTTTACGGGAACAGCAAATGGGGCAGAATCTTCGAAATCAGAGCCACCCTAGAAAATCTGATGACCTGCGGTTTGTAGAGCAAGCACCGTAACTGAGAGGCAAGAGACTGGTTTAAGCTACTGCCAATGGGCAAGCAGGTGAGGGATGGAGAGAGGCGCTCACCTGCACAGGTGAGTGGAGCTGGTACCCAGAGTCTCTGGCCAAGTCCCTCAATGCACTGAAAACTACTTTTCTTCCGGAAAACAGGGGATGCGTCCCATTCCCTCTAAGCACAAAACAAAGGTGAGTCGGAAGGAACCTGAAGGGTGAAGTGGCTCTAACAATGAATGTGACTGGACCTGAAACACTCCCCGGGGACAAGCAGGGAAGACAGAGGTCTGAAGGGACCAGGGTGCCTGGAGAACCAGAGTGGAAGAAATCCAGACCAAGTGTCCTCGCGGGGCTCTGGGTTAGCTGTCTGTTGCCTGTACGAATCACCACCAAGCCGGCGGCTTGAAACAGCACACGTGTACCATCTCACGGTTTCTGCAGCTCAGGAGTCTGGCCAAGGCTGAGCTGGGTCTTCTGCTCAGAAACACGCAAGGTGGCCATCAAGGTGTCCAGGGGGTATCCTCCCGTGGAGGCTCTGGCGGGGAAGCCACCTACGGGCACGCTCAAGTTCTTGTGCTGTCGGACTGAGGGGCTAGCCTCCGTGCTGGCTGCAGGCTGAGGGGGCGGGGTCCCCACAACTCCTGGCCATGTGGGGTTCCCCAGCATGCCAACTTCATCAAACCAACAAGGACAGCGTCGACAGCGAGTCAGCCAGCGACCGCAGTCACAGAATTAACACCCCATCATCCCTGCCGTTTCTATTGCTTCGAGCAAGCCCAAGCCCCACCCGTGCCACGTGCAAGGGATCACCCGAGAGCATGAACGTCGGCACATGGGGGCTGTGGCAAAATACACCAAACAAAATGGACCACCGCAACCATTTTAAAGTGTATAATTCAGTGAAATCAAATACATTCCCTTTCTTGTGCAACCGTCACCACCATCATCTCTAGAGCTTTCTCATCTTCCCAGACTGAAACTCTGCAACCATTAAGGGCTAACGACCCATCCTCCTCTCTCCCCAGGCCCCAGCAACCACCATGCTTTCTGTCTCTATGCATCTGACTCCTCTGGGGACCTCGTGTGAGTGGAATGAGACCCCAGAGCAACAGAACATCGTCAGCACCGCATCGCCCTCGATGATGCCGTCACCCGGCTAGAATGTGTGAACAAGACGGTGTTTGCAGCACCCCACCTATGGGGGGTCACCCCGCCTACAGGGGGTCACCCCACCTACAGGCATCCCCGATGCTGACCACCCCCCCACCCAGCCGTTGTGTGCTCCCGACTTTTGCTGATGATTCCACACTTTAAAGAAGTTTTTTTTTTTTCCTGTCTGAGCTTCCTGGAATGAGAGGCTTGTTCTCTCCCAGTATTCAGAAGAGCTCACAGTGAGAGACCCTCTCTCCCCACACGGCCCTCAAGGCCGAGTGTGGATGCCACACAGCACAGCACTCTCCTCACTGGCCAGACCTGATGGCCGCACACCAGGAGAGGTCCTCAGAGACAGGAAACGTGGGATTAGAAAAGACTTTGGGGCTCTCCTCTAGGCATTTCCCTCCATCTTTTGTTTCGGGAATTCTCTGCCCACACCTCACCGGGTTAGCGGGCAGTGGCCGGAAGGAGGCCAGGCCTTTGAGGAGCTCCCTTCCCCCAGACCCCCGGAGGTAGCTGAAATGACACCTCAAGCGGGCAGTGGCCGGAAGGAGGCCAGGCCTTTGAGGAGCTCCCTTCCCCCAGACCCCCGGAGGTAGCTGAAATGACACCTCAGGCTGACTCGCTCACAAGGAAATCAATTAGACACATCTACTTTGCAAAGCAGCTGGCCACCTCGATCAGAACACCTGCAGCCGTTAAGTCAAGCCTGTTCCTTTGGAAAACCTCCCACATCCACTCCTCTGCCTTCCTTTTTTGCTTACCCCAGAAGCTGCGGGCAGTAAACTCTCGTTGGGGATTCATGAAAACCAAGTCCCCAGGATCTATGACTACGGGCAGAATAAGGGCTCCTTCCTGATGCCCCAGTGTCATGGGAGAAGAGAGAGGGAGGCAGGCCAGGTCCACGCGGCCACCAAGTGGGCCCAGCTCTGGAGCAGGAGTTGGGCCTGAATGGAATACACAAGGGTGGCAAAGAAGTCCTTATCTCACTCCATCCCATCTCAGCCCGTGAAGGTGAAATCGGAGGGGGAATGCCAATGAAGCAGCGATCTCCAGACAGCCAAAAATGTGGCGCTTTATTACGGAGTCTAAGTGACTGCAAACAGGCCATTATCAAATCTCTTCGGTGACAAAGCTCTGTGTTGAAGGGGACAAATAAAAACAAGTGCATTAAGCACAATAAATCACAGGGACCTGTCGTTGAGACCCATTATCCCTGGGGGATGAAGGGACTGTTCTCCTCCCTGCCTTCCAGCTCTCGGATCCTGGTTTTCTCATCATTGTTTTAATATTGCAGCCATTACTCTCCGTGCTGCGAAGAGCCTGCTGTTTTTCTGTAGTTCTGGGTGGCAAGGGCATAATTTGTTTTATGATTTGCTTGGGAGGGTAGCTGTTTTATATTCATCTTTAAAAGATGCATTCAATAATCGTAGCAATGAGACCCCGCTTAAGAAACGAGACCCAACCCTGCTATTCCTTCCAGCAGGGAAGAATGACTGGAGCAGCCTAAAAGACACCCAACTGTCACCAGGAGGGCCAGGCCGCGTCTGGGGGGGGGGGTGTTGGGAGGGCATATGCCTGGTAACAGCCTCAGTCACATCCGAAGAGCCACCGAATCATGTAGAAGGTAACCTGGGCTCGAGGGAGGCAGCCAGAGGCTGGACGTCAGGGGATCCGGGTTTCACCATTAAGTTGGTGTGACCTTGGGCAGGTCCCTTGGACCTCCCAGGCAGAAATGTCCTCATCTGCCGAATAAGCCAATTGGTCCACCCATCTCTTTGGAGCCCCAAAGACCATCTCTATAAACAGACACAGAAAGAGGGTGAATAACTTTCAGCTAGATAATAGTACTTATATTTACTTCCTCCTCTCTCTCAAGAAGATGGTTACAAGAGTCATCCTAAGATAAAACCAACCCAGTGCACAACTGTCTGAGACACCTCCCACCCCTTCCTTCTCCTATCCATGTAGAAGTCTTCCTCCCAGCCCCTTCCTCCCTGAGAAGTTATTCTCCGGGGCAGCTCACTGTAGATCCTGTAAACAAGTCCTCCCCATTTTACCCAGCAGGGAGTGGACTGGAGGTCCGGAAGGATCAAGCCGGCTGGGCTGGCTCCCCACGGCAGGACCCATGTATGCTCTTCCCCATCAGAAGGCAGCGAGGCAACGCACGCTCTCCACTCTTCCGCAAGATGGCTGCCAACGCCCACACGCGGCGTGGGGACACCACAGTCCTTTCCGGCATTCCCGTTCCAATGGCCACATCTAAATCTCACCATGAGGAGAATGCTTCTTGCAGTGCCATGCTTCCGAGGGTGGCACCACGCGAGACAGCCAGGTCACAGAACTGATCCCAGGACTCCGCCGCCCATCCGAGAGGCGTGGACATAAGCTGCCTCACGGGCAGCTCAGAATACTCTATAAAGGACTCAAATTCAGAAAAGGCAAAAAAGTTACAAGCTCTCTCGTGCTCGAAACGGGGCTGGGTTTTATGGATCATCAAAGCCCGCTGGGAAGCCTTTTGGGAGCCAGAGAGAGGATTCCTCCTAACCAAGCAATGCCTCTCTGGCTTTGCAAACTGTGGTGTAACAACCCCATAAACAGCAAGCGGAGTTGGATCTACGGCAGCTTTTAGCCTCGAATGCAGATGGCAAGTGTCAAAGGAAGGAGCTTTGTGTGCGAACAGGACAGGGAGCAGGGAGACGACGGGTCCCAGGCGCCATGAACTGCAATAACCACAGGCTGTGAGGAAGGAGACCCCCATGCAAGGAAGACCTGAAGTCTTGTTCTCCTCGCCCCAGGGCCCGGCACAGCGCCTGGCACAGAGCGGTTGATGCACGCTCCCTAAATGAGGGAGCGAAGGAAGGAAACACAGCAAGGCCACATCAATGACCCAAAGCCCCTGGAAACACTGATGCGGTTGATCGGGAACGAGGTCAAGATCTACTTAACAGAGAAGCGAGATCTCAGCGCAGCCTGAGCACCTCCCAGAAAACGTCTGGACGTACAGTATTCAGACAAGCTAAGTACTTACACTACACTAAGTACATAAAAGGGAGCTAAAGACTCCAAAACCTTTCAGTGTCTGGGGGTGAGGGTTTGGAGGGTTCTTTTCAGTTTGTTTGTTTCGTAGCTTTTTTATTTTTTTCTTGCCACTGCAAGTTACTAAGACAAAACAAAAAAGAGGCTCTGGAAACATTCTTGGCCTCTGCCCCTGTGAACCTTTTTTGAAATCAAAATACAACTCATGAAAGCAAACCCACAGAGCTACCACGGACTCCCACGCACGCCATGAAAGATGTAAGAGCTGGACAGAGGTCTGGGGCTGTTATGTCCACATCGCACCGCAGGGCATCAGTGAGCCGCGGGCAGGTCAGGATGAGGCAGGCGACCGTGGTCTCCCTCACCACCAGGACACAGCCCCACCCTGGGGGCGGCGCTCCCCCAAGGCAACTCCGCTGACAACCTGCTCTGAGTTTCCAGGGAATGCACAGCTCAGGTCAAACATTCACACTCCCTGGAGGACTTTTAATTGAAAAATCACACGAACATGTCATATCCCAGATCCAAATGCTCACCGGGTACCAGACACTAGGAATAAACCCCATCTAACATCCAATGGGGCATTCTACCATCATCACTCCGGGGAGATCGTTTCTGGAGTGCTGACTCTGAGCAATGGTGTTTGATCCTTACGCGGGAGGTGGGAACAGATCGTGGACCTTGTGAGGAGGGAAAATAAAGCTCAGGGAGCTGTGTGGGCTGGGTTATGTCCTCCCAAAAAGAGACACTGAAGTCCTAAGCCCCAGGACACCTCAGGATGTGACTGTATTTGGAAACAGGGTCTTTAAAGAAGAGTCCAGTTAAAATGAGGTCATTAGGGTAAGCCCTAATGGAATACGACTGGTGTCCTCCCAAAACAGGGGAAATGTGGACACTGAGCTGCACAGAGAGGGAAGATGATGTGTCGACATGGGGGAAGCAAGCAGCCGTGTGACCGGAGCAGCGACAGTCAAGGACCATCAAGGATCCAGCAAACCCCACCCACTAGAAGAGGTGAGGCAG
Source organism: Meles meles (assembly GCF_922984935.1). Taxonomy (NCBI): domain Eukaryota; kingdom Metazoa; phylum Chordata; class Mammalia; order Carnivora; family Mustelidae; genus Meles; species Meles meles. Next base: position 13,343,195 of record NC_060072.1, on the reverse strand, counting down.
GACCCTCCCCTAGAGTCATCAGAGCACTGCCCTGCAGACACCCTCAGATGGCTCCAGACTCCACTTCCAGAACTGTGCGACACTGCGCTCCTGTTGTTTCCGGCCCCCTGGCTGTTGGTGCTTGGTCACGGTGGCCCCAGGAAGCCTATACAGAGGCAGGAAGCCCTCGCCCAAGGCTGTGCCGTCCAGAGCTGCAAGTTACAAGAAACCGTGCTCTGCCAACACTTTTCCCTGCGGGTCCCAGTCTCTCAGGGGCTGTGACCGGCTTTCCATAAAGACGATCTCTAAATCCGTGCCCGCAGTGCCCCCCCGCACACGAAGGGGCCCTACGATGTGGATGGAGTTTTCCGAACTTCACCCTCCTCCCAGGGAACGGACCACAGCCCGCTGCAGAGAAGTCCCTGGATGGGAGGTGAGCAGCATCTATGTAGGGCATCTGGGGGATTTTGAGAGGAGACGATCTGACAAGCGGCTGCCTACTACTCCGCCCATCTTTCAGCCGCGACGTTCCACGACAAGCACCCACAGACCAGACGACGAACCACCCAAGCCACATTAAAACAATGATTAACACAGGAATGAGAACAGTGACAACCGCTCAGCAAGGAGAATCACCGGCAGGCTCGTCACCTGCGCAGTTTAAAGATGAGCCCTGCGTGTGAATGGGAAGTAGTTTCCGAAACAACAGTGGCCCTTGGGGGACTTGGGTCGAGCTGACTCCTAAAACCGCTCACCTGCAAACTCGGCTGCCTGAGACACAAAATACGGGGTGAGGAGATACTCTCATGCACACACACCAGGCCAGGCACCGGCAAAGCTCCAAGCCGCATGGTCCACCTGCTCTGAGGGACAGAGAACAGGAAACTGGCTCCAGCCACTGGCTGTTGGGCAAAGGGGAGACTCCTGCCCCAGAGCAGCCTCCTCCCCCACTCTCTAAAAAGTCCTGAAACTTGTTTCACAACCAGAGTCCACCCTCCGGGAATTTCGGGGAAGTTATTACTGGAACCAGAGCCACAGTGGCAGCCGCGGGGAAGGAAGGGAAAGGTCCAGATCCTACCAGCCGATCCCAAGCGTTGCTGGCAAACCCACAACCAGTTCTCATCAGTACACGGCCTTCCCTCGAATCCCATTAATGGTTAAAGTATACCCAAATAACAAACTGAGTCAAACTCACCGCCCTGCAATGGCTGGTCTGCATTTGCACAAGTCAATCTATTACTACTAATTTGTGTTTTAAACAAATTGCTGTACACAGCAATGTTATTTTTCAAAACCTAACCCATTCACAAAGCAGAAACAACTGATGGTGTTATGGGCTGAACTGTGCCCCCCCAACCCAACCCACCAAATTCATAGGTGGAAGGCTTAACCTCCGATTCCCCAGAGACTGGCTGTATTGGGAGACAGGGCCTTTAAAGAGATGCTAAGGTTAAATGAGGTCATTAGGGTGGGCGGAGCCCTGATCCGCTATGACTGGTGTCCTCACAAGAAGAGGAGCTTGGGACAAGACAGACAAGGAGGGAGCATGTGAAGACACAGGGAAACAACCGCCATCGACAAGCCAAGAGAAGCCTCCGAAGAAACAACCTTGCTGAGACCCTGATCTTGGACTTTTAGACTCTAGACCTGCAGGGCAATAAACGTGTTGTGCAAGTACACCCCCCCCCCACGCCTCTGCCCCACACCATCTGTGGTCCTTTGCTATGGCAGCCCCAGCAGAACGATGCACATGAAATTCTACATTTTCTCATTTCTTTTCTTTAATCACACAGCAATGCTCTTTAAAAAAAAAAATCACAAAATACACTACATCAGGGATTTTTTTTTTTTTTTTTTTGGCCATTTCCTTAAAAGTCTTGCAATTACCAAAGCAGGAAACAGAAGGTACCACTAATGTCTCCGTGTCACTGGGCAGATGGGTATCGTAACAGTGCAAGTGCTGGCCGGTAGGGAGTGTAAGGGAAGCCTGCCCCGGAGAAAAAAAGGGTTTAGAGAAGAGACTTGTGGTCGGTTTGACCGGACTTTTAAGATCGTCACGCTAATCTTCCCACAGAGCATCTGGGGGTTTCTGCTAGCCCAGCCTCCCTGCTTTCCGAGCCATTCAAATAGGACTGACTGCTTCTCCCCCAGCCCGCTCCAGGGCTGTGGTCTCAACCCCTCTAACCACGACCAAGACTTCCGCCACATCTACTGGGGAAGAGCCGCTCTCCCTCGGCTGCAATGGGGCAGTGGGTAGAATGTACGGCTGAGGACCAGCCTGCCTTCCCCTGGGGTTACTGCTGGAGAACGAAGCCAGCACCCAAGACAGCAGACCTGAGAGAGAGAGCAATGACTTCCTGAGTGGATCCAGCACGGCCAGATGCTTCCCTCCTTTTGTTACCCAAGCAGATAAAATCCTTTCTTTTTTTCATTAATATTGGTATGAACAGGGTTTCTACCATTTATGTCTCAAACAGTCCTCCCCGAGCCACTGAGGCACTCGGTATACATGGTTACGTCTTGCTTCATGCACAGAAGTTTCATCAGAATGTGAAGTGTGGGGGCGCCTGGGTGGCTCAGTGGATTAAGCTGCTGCCTTCGGCTCAGGTCATGATCTCGGGGTCCTGGGATCGGGCCCCGCATCGGGCTCTCTGCTCCGCGGGAAGCCTGCTTCCTCCTCTCTCTCTGCCTGCGTCTCTACCTACTTGTGATCTCTCTCTGTCAAATAAATAAATAAAATCTTTAAAAAAAAAAAAAAAAAAAAGAATGTGAAGTGTGTTTACATTTGACTAAGACCCATGTAATTTCAAGGGTGCTTACTCAGGAGTGCCATGTATAAGCCCTAGGAGACACTGATGTCCCTGAAATTCTAAGGGGGGAAGAAATATTTAGGTGCCTAAGAGTCCGTGGGAGAAACCAACAGAGAGACTGTCCACTCCAAACTTCAGTACCTTAGCACAAGGATCCAGCTCGTTTTGAATTCTGAAATTTGAAAAACTTGCACCCCCTTGCCTATTTTTAGGCTGACATCTAAAGTTTTCATCGTAAACTCATTTCTAAGGACAGAATTCCCACATATTATAAACAGTAACACTTTAAAATAAAACTTTCACATCACATTTTTAAAACAGAACCTAACCATCTGAGACCCATCATTCATTTTAAAAATTCAAGAGCAAGTTACGTTTTTGAGATCTGAAAAATGTATATCACTCCTTAGCACGAGGAAGGGGCCCAGATGTCCTGTTTCCAACCCCAAGTGTCAACAGGTGAGAGAGTGTGCGAAGGGCTGCCTTGTGGCAGTGCCTGCATTAGCAGAAGGTTCCCACCCACCCATTCCCAACAGCTCCTCTCTCTGGGGCCCTCTGAAGGGTTTGGTACTCAAGAGCAGCATCCCAGAGGGAGACTGGAGCAGGGTAAGAGTGGCGCCTTCATAAACAGGGTGGGGTCGGGGGGGATGACCGGGAAAATGGAAGGATGATCCGTGGACCTGGGAGGGATGGTCTCCGTCCAATCAATTTCAGGGGAGGATCCACATGTGAGACTGAAAAATCTGAAAACTGAAAACCAGCCACACCTGCATCCTCCATGGAAAGGCTTCATTCAGGGCGCCTGGGTGGCTCAGTGGGTCAAAGCCTCTGCTTTCGGCTCAGGTCATTATCCCAGAGTCCTGGGATCCAGCCCCGCATCGGGCTCTCTGCTCCGCAGGGAGCCTGCTTCCTCCTCTCTCTCTCTGCCTGCCTCTCCGCCCTACTTGTAATCTCTGTCTGTCAAATAAATAAATAAAATCTTAAAAAAAAAAAAAGGCTTCATTCGTGTATTGCCAGGGGTATGTACATCCCAGTGTCAAGACACCTGGGCCAGTAGATTACAGGACAGAGATTAAGAGGGTATGTTCTACAGACCGAACTGGGTTCCAGTCTCTGGCTTTACACTTGGGCAAAACCCCCATCTCTGCACCTCAGTTTCCCCGTGGGTCAAATGAACTGTGCAGCTGAGCAGGGTTAAAAGCCATCACGCATGGAAAACGTGTCTCCTATTCACCTAAGAAGCACTCAATGGATATTCGCTACAACTGTTACCCCACTATTGCTGCTACTATTATTTTAAATACTCTGTAGCACAGCTTGCTAAGGAAGAGTCCTCTCTTATCCCACTGACGGGCTCGCATCTCCTTTCCCAGGCAGAGGGCCAATTCCCAAGAAGAGAAAAGAGCGAGGTGGACAGAAAGTTCCGGGGAAATGGCCCCAGGTGATGAGTGGGTTAGGGTTTGCCATGATGTTCAAGGTCTCTGCAAGCTTTCTGAGATCTCTGGACAGGGCCAGAGAGACAAAGCCTGTGGCCCCTTCCTCTGCCCCCGACCCTTCCCAGGAGCCAAGTGTCTTCTTACTCTGCCAAGCACAACCACCATTAAGTCCACAAGTCCGGGGCGAAGACCACATAATGATGGAGAGAGGAGAAAGAGAAAGGGAAGCATTAAATAACACAATTACAATAGCTCATACTTACCGAGTGCCTTCTGTGTACGGCTCTGTCCTAAGCATTACACACACATTAACAGATTTAATGAGCTCAAAAATGCTGTTTCAATAGGAGCCATGGATAAATCCAAGCAGAAGAAAAAGGGAAATCTCAATCAGGAAGAGCCAGAGAAAGCATCCCTTGGTGTGTACGAAGTCAGACCACCCCTGGAAAAGCAGCGGGGCTTCATGAACCATGAAACCAACGTCATGCCAAGTGCAAGTCTATAAAGTGTGGCTGGTGCCTGGATCTCACACACCCTCTGATAAGCCCGGGTTCATCTATCACTCTTCCGTGATTCGCTAAGCAAACCTATTCGTGCAGCACAGTGTCTGGCTTACAACGACAGTGTGATAAAAACCCAAACGGACCTGACAAGTACTAGAGGCAATCCTAAACATCCAAGAGAAACACACCGGTTATCTGAAGGAGCAGCTCTGGGTGCTGGGGCTGAGTTTCTGTACCAGTTTAGCCGTCCTCCCAGACCTCCCCACCACGGATAATCTCTCAATCCACCCCAAACACCACTCTGCAGTGGTTCTCCCAAGGACGCCCGATGGGTGTGAAGCCCAGTAAACAGAAACCACGGTCAAAGACTCCATCAGCACCTAGGGACCAACAGCACAGCCAGGAAGAATCCACTTGCGGAAAAGGGATGACCTTCTCTGTCAGGGTTTAAAACACCTAAGGTGAGAAGAAAGACGAGGCTGAAGATCCAAGACAATGGGGAGAGCAGAGAAATGCAACATTAAGGTGGCAGAGAGAAGAGGGTGCAATGAGGATGAGGGCACCACAGCGACATCCAAGAAGAACGAGACAAGGGAAGCAGCGGGAGACAAAGGTTCTTCAAGCTCTGTCCCACCCAACTTCAACGCTAAGCCTGGAGGGTCTGGGGAAAGGCAGGTCTGGGTCTGGAGAGGTGGCAAGGGCCCCCTGCCCACTTTCACCTTTTCCACCTCTACCCGCACGTTGGCCACGCTGGTCACGGGCAAGGGGGCATGCACTCTCTGGCTCGGGAATCCCTGGGAAGCTAATCCACACATATGCCCCAGCAGGACACTGGAATCCCCCAGGTTCAGCAAGAAAGGGCTTGTATTATGCCTGGACAGCAAATGAAATCCCAAACAACCACCACTGCTACGGTGCAGGGAGCAGACAGGCTGGTCCAGCATGCGGTAAAACACCGAAGATTCCCCGCACCTCCCCCCGTCCCCATCCTAAGATGCTCTCTTCCGCTGAAGGGCTCGCGCGCTCTGGCACGGCAGCCAGCCCGCAGCACCGTGAGTGTGCGACGCAAGGTGCAGAAGCAGAGGCCGGCACGGGGCACAGGTGCAGTTCAGCGCCCCGTATCGGGAAAACCTGGTAGGAAGGGCCACCGGAGCTGGGCCGTGCAGGAAAAACAGCGGTGTCCTAAGGCAGACAGAGGGAAAGAGCTTATCACACAGAAGGAGAGGTATGTGCACAGCATGGCAGGTTCGGGGGAATGACCAGTAAGAAAAAGAAAAACCAAAACACTGGAGGTCAGCACTGAGGATGCGGCTGCAGAGAAAGCCAGGGGCCAGTTCCTAACAAGCTGTATGTGTCCTGGTAAGAAAGCTGGAAGTTTTCCAGGGGCCAAGTGTGAGCCAGTGAGTGTAAACACACAGCACGTTCTAGAAAAGCCCTTGTTCTTTAAAGATTAAAAATAAAGGCTCTCCTTGAAGTACTGAAATATAGTGACCTTTCTTTAATGCATGTCCCTCTTCAACTGGGGTGTTTTGGGATTTTTACAAATCTAATTTGGCAGGGAAGGAGGAGGGAGGGTGCTGGGTGGCTCAGTGTGGTAAGCATCTGTCTGTCTTCAGCTCAGTTCAAGATCCCAGAGTCCTGGGATTGAGTCCCACATCAAGTGGTCACGTTGAGCTCCCTGCTCAGTGGGGAGCCTGCTTCTCCCACCCCATCTGCTCCTCTCTCTCAAACAAACAAATAAATAAATAAATAATCTTTTTAAAAAATCAAAAAAAAAATAAATAAAGGCTCTCCTATCTGTAAGGGATCAGGCTAGCCTATTTGAAAACCTCAGTTATCCAGAATGGCTTCTGCAGCAGTTCTGAAAGGGGGTACTGCAAGCTCCCAGCAAGACCGTCCTCGGGCAGAGAAACACCACCAGCCCCAGCAAATTCAGCGCAGCTTCACTTTAACAGTAGATCTGGAGCCCAGATGTCCCAGCTCTGGCCGTTTTTGCTCTCAGTCCACTGCAGGCACTCTGGGAACCACTTGTGAGGAAAAGAAGAATTGTCTCTATCACGACCCTTACTGGGTGTCATTCAAGGCTAGGAAGAAGACTGTTCTGTACCCCTGGGCTCATTGGAACACCCCCCCCCCCCCATAAAAGCCCCATCCCCATCCCCACGCCCAGCCTCGCCAAGGGAGAGAGTGCTATTTCAAAAACTGCTGGTACTTTCACAAGCAAACTTTATTCCAATGACGCCTCTTTCCAGTGGGCAGTGAAGATCATCTCAGACTTCTGTACCGATGATGGGGGTCGGAGAGAAGTTCAGAAGCTCCCCTCGGCTTCGATGCTCACCACACCCACTCTAGCCCAATGGTCTTCACAGCTTCATGCGGGAACTAAGGCAAAAGCCTGTTCTACGGCCTCCCAGCTTCTACCTCTCCCCACCTCCAGTCTGACCCCAATATTGCTACTAGGCTCGTCTTCCTAAAACAGAGTTGTTGGGTTGTTTTGTTTTTGTTTTTTTTTTAAAGATTTTATTTATTTGAGATAGAGAAGGAAAGAGCACGAGCGATGGGGAAAGACAGAGAGGGAGAAGCAGGCTTCCCACTGAGCAAGGAGCCTGACTCGGGGCTCGATCCCAGGACTCTGGGATCATGACCTGAGCCGAAGGCAGGCGCTTAAGCGACAGAGCCACCCAGGGGCCTCTAAAACAGAGTTTTGAATACACCATCCTCCTGCTCAGAAGTTGCCCTGCCTTCCAAGAGCCTGCAGCCCCTAACCGAGCTTGCCAAGTTCATCTCCAACTTCCTGCCAACAGAAACCCACGCTGGTTATTCCTGTAACCCAGAAAAACCTATTCGTCAACCTAACCCGGCCCCTTGACCTCCCTGTAATTCTTCTGTCTTAACCATCCTGCATCCAAAGACCCAACTGAAATCCTACCCCCACCGAGTTCACGCAGCTAGACTCCCGCCTCTTCCCATCCAGCTTCGATGATCCACAGACATTCACGACAGTGCAGCGCGCCTTCTGCTCCCGCTCTGAACGGTTCATTTGAAACTTCTATTGTTGCTTAACTTATCACACAATCTTTCAATGTCTCCAACGACCTTTCTTGAGGGCAAGGACAGCAGGCTTTCGAGTTAATTTAATGATTGATCACTTTAGGATTCCTAAGTGCTAGGAGTGTAGCAAGACATACCCACAGGTACACGGAAGGGCAGACCTAGCCGCGGTGCTTAAGGAGCTGATCCACAAGTAAGGGAATAAGAAACATGTCGGGACACTGACAACATCAAGCAAAAGAGGAAAAGCGGAGTCTTCAGGGTTTGGGGGCAATGCCTCCTCCCATGCTTCTTCCACCTCCTGCTCACTAAGACCCAGATGGAACATTCTCCTCCTGGACTCCCTCAAGCAGAATGCCACCCAACACACTGTGCCCACTGTCCTTCATTCGTGCCTTTATCAGCATTTACCGCCCTCACCGAGACAAGGCTACCGACGATGGCAGGTGATCGATCTCACCTCTGGTTCCCAATGTCAAGACGAGACCTGCACACCGTGAGAGTTCAGTGAATGCTGCCTGAGTTGTGGTGGCCGAGTGATGTTGAATGAGTGAAGGAAATGCCACCAAGGATATCCGGAGTGCCCGGGGCCTGGAGGCAGGAGAGATGCTGAGTGGACAGAGAAAGGAGGGAGGATGGAGGAGTCTGATCCAGGAAAGGGAGAAGCAGTATCGGGACCAAGGAGGCAAACAAGGGACATATTTAGGAAACAGCCCATAGGCCAGGACTAGAGAAGACCTGCAGAGTCCTAGGGCAGATGACAAGTGTAGACAGCGGGGAAGCTAAGCTGACGGCCAGTGTAGACAGGTGGGAAAGCAAGGGCAAGGCCAGCACTGAGACAGAAGACTGAGCGGAGTCCTGGCCCCATGCTTCATGGCCGTGTGAGCCGGGCAAGCCTCAGCTTCCACACCCGGCAAGTGGGAGAGTAAGAGCACCCACTGCCCAGCGTGCTCTAAGGCTGGCATGACACGAAATGATCCAATGGAAGAGAGCCTGGCACGGAGGAGGGACCAAGGAACACACTTGTGGGCATAGAACAGGCTGATGGAGAGTGACTGAGGGGAGGGAAGGGGCCGAGGACAGATACCTAGAAGTCACACGTGTGAGAGGGCACAGCCACGGGCCACATGGGGAGGTCGGGAAGCCCGGGTTCTGGTCCTGCCTCCTCTCTGGATCATTCTCTGTACCTCCCTGAACATAGTAGCCACAGGTGTGAAAGGAAGGTGCTGGTCTGATGGGGTCCAAGGTCTCTTCCAGCCCTGGAGGGGTCTCCACACGACAGCTCTGCCCCTGTGGCAGAGAACATCACACATGTTAAAGCCCAGTGGGGAGGGATTCACGAAAACAGAGAAAGGAGAACAGACACCAAGATGGTGGTGGAGAGGTCCCCCGGAGGAGACAGAGGGCTCCAGCCTTCCCTAGCTTTCCCAAGCCGCCCTCCTCCTCCTCCCAGGGAGCCACACGCCCCAGCTCCCCACAGGTCACTCCACAATCACCCTCCCCAGCGCTGGGAAGAGCATCAGCAATCATCCACGCTTTTCCAGGCCACCTGGCTTGTAGCTTTGACAGGCTGTAGGGCACGCCCATTCGTCTGGTGCCAGAAGAGTCCAAATCCCCACAAAGTGAGAGCAAAGGAAAGCCGCCAGGCCTGCGGGGACCGTACTCCCTTTGCCTTGTTACAAAGCCATCAGCATTTGAACCACAACAGTGACCCCGGAGAGAATTCAGTTTGCTGACCTGAAATGTCCTTCGCATTTCTAAAATAACATCTTTCTGGAGCGGCCTCCAGTCTGTCCGTCCGCTGGTGTTCACGCGCCCTCCCTCTCCTAGCACCTCCCCTTCCCTCAAGAGAAGCACTGCAAACACTTGCTCCGTGTGGCCACACTCCTTATTTCGCACAGACCTACTAAGCACGGGGCGCCATGCCTGCAGGCAGCGGAAAAGCCCTATCAGGCTGATCGCCCTGTCCGCACCTCCCTTGGCTCTGGAGACAGCCAGGAAATGCCATTCCCCCCAGATGAGCGCTGACATCAGTCAAGGAGGCTGGCATATTAAGGATCTACGCAACTGTTCTGGAAACAAAAGGTGAGGGGAGTGTTTCCCAGGAGCCACAGAAATGTTAACCTTACTCAGTAATAAAATAGGTGACCGATGTATTCAAGGCAATCCCTAACCACACATAATCACACTGGAGAGCCCATGATTCCCTGCTGGATTTAAATGAAAAAAAGAAAAAAAAAAAACAGGAAGAAAGAAATGCCCACATGTCTTATTCTGCTGTAAATCCTCCTAAATTCTACCACTTCTTCCATGGAAAGATCGGCAAGCCCTTTCTTCAAAGTTTGGTACTTCAAACAAGGGCCACGTGAAGAGCAAACCTCTCCCAGTAGGCAGGGCTCCGTCTCCATCTGCATTTGCTGCCCGTCCAAAGCACAGCCCCATAATGCGAGGAGAGAGGCTAAAATGACTGGTGCTACGGCACCTTCCATTCCAGGCCCAGCCTGTGATTATCTACAACTCCAGGTTGCCCCAAATTACGTCTGGAGCCTCAAACGCCTTACATTTTATGTCATTCCTAGAACAAATTCTTTTCTGGAAACTTTCGTTAAGAGATAAAGGAACAAAACCCCAAAAAGCCCTAGATATCTCAGTGGCAGCAAAGAAAGAGTGGGCAGGCTAGCAAGATTCTGACCGTCTCCTACATTATCCCCTCTCCTGTATCCCTACACAGAAGCCGATTAAATCCATGTCTCTGCAATGATGAAAGCTCAGAATCCTAGAAACTCTTACCTAATTTTTTTTTAATTTTTTTAAGGATTTTTAAAACGTATATGAGAAAGAAAGAGACAGAGAGCCAGAAAGCATGCAGGAGTGGTGGGGAGGGGCAGAGGGAGAGGGAGATGCAGACTCCCTGCTGAGCAGGGACCGGGAGAAGCGGGACCCAAATCCCAGGACGGAGAGCCCAAGGCAGACCCTTAACCAACTGAGACACCCAGGAGTCCTGATACCTAATTTCACTTTTTAAGCCACTTCTGTTCTTGATAGATTCTTAGAGGTAGAAACTCAGTAGGGACAGTTAAGGAACTCGGGAAGGTGAGGGCTATTCCCAGAAAGAGAAGCAGTTAAACAAGTAAATCTCCCCCCAAGTAACAGGGAAGTAAGGGAACACTAGGTACTGGCTAGTGGTTATGGAAGTTGATATAACTACCAGACTTCTTTCAGTAACACAGTTCCATAGTAGGGTCCCCGGCAGGTGAACGTGGGGATTATATGTTAAAACATTTGAAAAGTTTGTATTAAAAAATCCTAGGTTTCGGGTAATGGATAAGACCCCGAAAAGACCCCCAAAAGCATCCATCACGATTGTCTTAATCAAATAATTTGAAATACAATAAAGGAACTAGCTATTAAAAAGAATCCCTTTTATGAATCCCTTCTGTAAAATAAGAATCTTTTGTACCCCAATTACTTATCTTAAAGTGTTTGCCTTTAAAATCAGATTTTAGAAGCCAAATTCTGCTAAAATAGGGCACTCCTATACTTAGCATCAATATTGAAATAATAATGTAAAAAAAAAAATTCCTCATATCCACACTACACTCACTTTGACTCTCCGCTTTCCAATAAGCACTGCCCTCTATAGCCAGGAGATCAGTGCCTGAGTAGTGAGAACGCTTCTTTCTAGAACACAAATGTGGAGGCATAAAATTAAATTGGTTTTCATTTTTCCCAACTTGTGCATCTACACGATTGCTTTTCTGCGCCCATTTTTTTCTTCCAAACATCCCTCCCTCACACTCAACCAAGAGCTTGCCTCTCAGGTAACCCGTGTTCCACCTCCCCTTTCCCGGTAGAGTCCAGACTTTGCAAAATCCCCAAGGGTCAATTGGAAACAATCAAAATTTTCAGCATTGCTTTTTATCACAACGTAGTTAATTCTCAAGTAGTTCTCAAAGAACAGGTAACATCAAAAACAACTTGTCTTCATATTATTTACGAAGTTAGCAGGCAAGTCTAAATGCTTATGTGTGAATGGCCTAGTATATCAGAGAGAGAGATCAGAGAATATACAAGCAACACAGCAAAGACTTCCTGCTTCTTTTCTTCAGCATTGTCTACCCGTGGTGTTTTGCATTTCAAAGCAGAGTGTACCTGTGAACTGGTCAGGCCTCTTCCCATTTCAGAGCTAGAAATCTTAAACAGTCAGAGCTTTGCCACTAATTTAGGCAAACCCATTCCCTCTCTGGGCCCTAAATTCCTAGTTGCAAGGTACAGAGCTGATGTATAGAGACAACGCCTGAAGCCCAGAGAGGTCAAGCAGTATTCTAATGTCACACAGCAAGTTAGCAACAGATGATGCCATCTAGACGCAGATCTAAACCACCCTGCCTCCCACTCAACGCAGGTGAAGATACAGGCAAAACACACACAGGGCCTTTTTTCCCTCCATTCTCTGGCTCTTATTTCTGAAAAACAAACAAACAAATATATTTTGCCCTGGGGCTCACTGCTGCAAATGATATTCTTTCTCCCTAACATCCTTCAGCAGTTACAGTGTCTCGTCTCTTCTCCACTATCCTTTTCTCACCCCACAACACACACACACACGCACACAGGCACGCACACACACTCATCCTCATCATTCAACTCTTCCTTTTCCAACAGCAAAGAAAGTTTAGGCTAGAAGTGAACTGATTCAAGTACGAGAACCTCGTTCTAGCGCTAAACGTGGCCATAACTCTGCCCAGAAGCCGATCTGACAAAATGGAATTTGTTCTCAGAGAGAAGGACTTTTCCCCCATACTGTATCATTTGTCAAGTAACGTTGTCATTTCTCCCACTGCTGCATAATCACAGAATGAAAGCCCCAGATGGAATGCTGGTACACAAGAGGGCGGACTTACGGTTGATAAGGGACCCTTTCTTTATTTGCATTCTAACCGTTTTTCTAGAGGACTGGCGAAGTGCTCAATGTAGAAGGATAAAGGACAAAAAAAAAAAATTCCTTTCCCTGTTTTTATTAACAATGTGGGATAAGCAACTAGTGCTCTTGGATCCTGTCCAGAAACCATTCTTGTCATGGAGCATGAAGCTAGTCCCCAGCATGGAACTCTATTAAATGATCTCCCTTGGCACACCAGGCTTCCCCTCTCCCAGAACCCCTTTCAGCCACCTTAACTAATGACTGTTCTCCATACACAGTACATATTTTAAGGTTTCCATGCTGTTCTTTCTACCTGGGTCCCCCTTCCTCCCTACTCCTCCGGCAAACTCAAACTCGTCCTTTGCGCAAACCCATACAACAACACTTAGCTCCTGATGATGGTTCGTTCGTTCCCTGGATTCTGCCTCCCTGAACGAAATATGAAACCCCTGTAGCCTCCACGCAGAGCGTGGCACCTGCCACGTAATACATGTTCAGTCATTATTTGTCGTGTTAAAAGGAGAAAAGTCTTCTAAAATACATTTGCTTACGCTGTAACTTTACTGGCTGCTGCCTACTGCCCTCCAAGAGTCAAACGTGGTCAGAGAGGAAGGGAGGGGCCGGAGGACCTCTCAATGCCAAATATACTGGAGGAGAGCAGCAAAGCCTCAACACCACTTGCTGATCCTGTGAGCTGTCCGTGTTGCTCAAGGGTGTCAGTGGCGGGGTGCCTGAAGCTCTCAGTCCCCTGGGACTTACTTAACCCACACCCCCCGACCTTGTGTGCTCCTTACTCTCGGAGAACTGTGGCTCAAAGATACCTTCCATTATCCACAGACCCTAAAGAAGACCAGAATTCTGCCTCAACTCCTTACTCTCCCTCTGGCACCTGGCTTCCCTGGAATTTACAAGACTTCATTCATGCCTTAGGACCACAGTATATATCTTTTCCGGGACCGGTTTTCACTAGTTGATGCTCAATGGTAAATTTAATAGTATTTTCCTGCTCCAATCTCTTACCCCTTGGCTATACTGTGCCTATGAGAATCAATCTATAAAGCTTTAATAGCAGAAATAAAGCTTTATGCTGACCATTTTCCTTAGACCACAACAATAGCTCCCTTTAAACTACCTAAATATGCACTACACATATGGGTAAAAGATCACCAATGTATCTACCAGACCCCAGAGTTCAGGAAAATGTAATAACTCATGAAGGTTCACAGGTTCCAAACACTGAGTCTAATTCCATATGCTGCGTTGGGGCTTTCAGAAAACTGTGAGTCCTAAATCTGTGACATCTGCCTTTTCTGGTGCCAGTATTCTGAATAGGGTAGTCTCTTCTTGGACTCTGCCTGCCCACCTCTGGAGTCAGCTCTGATAAGATTTGGCCACGTGGGTAAAGCCTGGGCAATGGGGTTTTGTTCTTCAGCAAAACAGAATCATCTTCCAATTCTGCTGGAAGAAACCTAGACGCTAACGATTTGATGCTGTTAAAAGTGCAGAGAGCATCTGAGACAGAAGTGCATACCTGACCGTCAGAGGTTATATGTGCAAAAATACAAGGTATGTCTTTTTAAAGGATGATGGTGAGAAATTTCAAGTTTGACGGAGTTGATTCTAGAGACCATTTAGAATGGATGATTTTATGTGATTTTTATGAAGACTGTAGGTGACATGCAATCCGACCCCCCCCCCAAAAGGCAGTTCTGATTACAAACCTTCAGGGAACACAAAGTTAGCATGGTCTCATGCCCAAAGGACAGACTCTGTAGGAGGTTCTGTCTCCCAAAAATGTGTAGCCCTCATATGCTCAGAACTTTCCAGTTAACCAGTCCTAACTTGTCCAAAAGACAATTCAGATGTGTCCAAAAGACAATTTAGGCTCATCGTTCAAGCATTTGGAACCCATTCATTCATGCAAGTATACATCAAGTACCAAAAAGTCAAGTTCATGAACCCTAAAGATAAACCACAGCCTTTTGTAACATGGGTCCTTGTGTTTTCTTCCCTGGTGGTGGAATAGAAGACTAGTCCCCCTAGTGTCCTGCCACTGTAGGTGGCTGAAGGATGGAGACACTCCTGCATTCTGCATCCACGTTAAATAAAGCACAGCTCAGGAACCCAGAACCCCAAGGAAACCTTCAGATCCCCCTCCCGCACAACGAGATGGAAGCTTGCTGGGACCTAGGAGGACACCGGAAAATCTGACCTTTCATTTCCAAGGCCCTTACAGTTCTGGTTTAAAAGCCAATGTGATCTGCATTACCTCACACCAGAAAGTTAACCCACTAGCCAACACGCTTCACTACGTGAAGGAAAAGGACCCACACCTGTCAGTGGACGACTGCCCACTCCAGAGTGATCCAACGTTTGCTTTGAAAAACCTCCCTATCCTACTGGGCCGATTTGTTTCCTGTCCTTGCTGCTACTTGAAAACCCACTAACGTCTAAATCTTGCCGACATCTGCCTCTCTGTTCCAATTAGTTTTCTTCCTGGTATAGAATTAACAGGGCCAGCCTCGATAAATGTGTGTTCTCCTCAAACAATTTTCACTGAAGTAAAACACTCTTAAAATACATAGGTACACTAAGATGTGTGAAACCTTAAAGCCAGGTTTTGTTGTTGTTTTTAATCCCCAGTGAGGACTCATGCCTGTGAGTAATTCATTCATGTCACCCATTTGTGAGAGATGCAAAAAGAAAACACCACTTATTCCTTTCCTAATTTAGAACCTTCCCTTAAGTCGACCAAAGCTGACTCCTGGGGAGGTAAGGAGAAAAATGAACCTGAAGTGACTGCATCCCCGGAGTGAATAAGCACTTTGGATGTCCACCTGTGTCGGAGAGGGACCAACCTGCATTTAGGGGAGGTGACCACCCCACCTGCTGCCTCACATCATTCCCCCCACCCCCCACCAAGAAGGAAGCAGAAGCCTGAGTGCTCTCTTGGGGAACTTACATAAGACCCTGTAAAACTTCCTGTGACATTCACGGAAAATAGAAACTGCTATTTTGCTCCCTCAGGAGATCATTGTAATGGACTGAGTGACAAAATTCACAGATTCAGAGTTCAACAGAAACCTGCTCAACCGAGGTACATCAGCTCAGGGACGAGAAAAAATCCATCCCCATTAAACAGGGTCACCGGGGGGATGGATTCAATGTAGGAGAGACAATCTGTTCCCTCCTAAGTGACCCATTTAAAATCAGATTGTTCCAGGGAAATCTCACAGGTTTAATAAATTTCAAACTGCCAAGGACAGCCTTGTAGGACTGAGATTCCTTAAAAAGGGAAATGTTAAAGAAGGTAATAAAGCAATAAACAAAAAAAACTTAAGGATGCAGAAACTTAGCGGAGTCAGCCACTGCACCCTTCAGCGGCGAACGCCTGGATCGCTATACAGGGATCACTCATCCTAAGCAGCTTCGTCTAACAGGACGGCCACTCTGCTTCGGTTCCCTCTCTACAGACAGCGCTGCCACCCAAACACTCTGTCCTACAGAGGAACTAGAAAGCTCTGACCGTTCACCTTAAATCGCCTTGATTCTCTACCACAAGGAGCAAAGAAAACTTCTTCACAGCATCACACCAGGAAAGGCAGGTGAGGATCACCCAAGAGGGACAGCAGAAAAACACAGCCCGTCGCCCAAAACACAGGTGCCCATAACTAACAAGCTGCGGGGACGGGGGGGGGGGGGGCGTTGAGGGGGGGGGGATGCGAGATGAGGGCACACCACCTCCCGCTGTTGACCGGAAGCTCGTCCTTGTTTGCCCCAGGTTAGCAGCCTCTGTGCCTAGGAGCGGGGCAGTCTCTGGGAAGGGTCCTGGGGACATCAGAGACTTCTGGACTTCCCTCCGGCCTGTCCAGGGCTCCTGACCCAGGAGCTGAGGTTGTGCCCTCACAGGGGGTACCAGCTACAGGTTCGGAGAACTTGTCCGGCGCCGCTCACCAGGGCGCCCCCCGCGGAGGCTCTCAAGCACCCCCGGGCTCTTACCTTGGCCGTGACTGCCGCCAAACACAAGGAGACCGCGGAAGAGCTGGGCGGCGCGGCGGCACCACCGCCGCCTCCTACAAGGCGCAGGGGGTCCGGGTCGGGGTCGGGGTCCCAGCAGGCGCTGCCCTAGTTCAAGCGGCGGTGCCAAGCGCAGACTTCGGGGCGGTCCCCGGCTCCAAACGCTGCGGGGAGGGTCCGGGCCGCCCGAGCTGAGCACTGTCCCTTCTTCCTCTCCCTCCGGCGCTGCTGCCTGGAACTGCTCCCTGCCCCAAGGACTCTTCCGAGCCGGGGGCGCCCCGCATGGGCAGGGGCCTGCGTCCGCCACGGGCTAGGTCCGGGAAGGGGGCGCTGGGGAGAGACGCCGGGCGGCCGCCGGGGCCGGCTCCACCTCCCGCGCTCCCCGTCGCTTCGCCCCTTCAGGGCAGGGCCTGCCAGCTCCCGGCCCCGCGAGGCGAGAGCGGCCGCGCCCCCAGCTTGGGCGCCCGGAGCGGCGGGGCAGCCGCGGTCCGACCGGGCCGGACGCCGAGCGAGGCGGTAGAGAGGCTGCAGCCGGCCGCGGCGCCCCCTCCCCCCGGGCCTGCGCCGCCCGCCCGCCCGCCCGCCCGCGGCTCCGCGGGAAGGAGGCGCTGGAGAGGGCCTCGCCCCGGCCTGGGGCGCGGGGCCGGGGGCGCAGGGGCCGGGGGAGGCGCCCCGGGAAGGTCACCGGAGCGGAGGCGGGACGCAGAGCGGTGGGTGCGGGGAGCCGAGGCGGGCGGCCCCGCTGCCGCCGGGAGCGCTCGCCGGCCTCGGCCGCCGCCGCCTCCGAGACGCGCCGGCTTCCCCGAGCGCCCGGCGCTCAGAGCTGGGCGGCTGCTGCAGCCGCCGCCGGCAGCCGGGCGCCGCTGGCCGGAGCCGGCGCGCGATCCCCGCCTCCCGCGCCCGGTCAGGCGGGGGCCGCCGCGCGGGGGCCGGCGAGGGGGAGAGCGGGCGGGCCGGCGGGCGCTGGGGTCCGGGCTCCGGGCTGGCCCCGCCGCCGCGTGCCCAGAGCGCCGGGCTCGCTCAGCAGCTGCAGTGACTGTGTGTCTGTGTCATGTCTGTGCAGCTGGGGGGGACCGCGAGCCCGGGTCGGGCTCCGGGCGGGGGCGGGGCCAGAGCACGCCTCGGTGCCCGCCCCCACCCCGTGACGGCGCGGCCGGCCAATGGCAGACGCCGCAGCCGCACGGACTTAGAGGCCTCCCCCGCCTGGGCTCCGCCTCCTCGCGCGAGGCTCCTCCCTTCCACTTCTCTGGCTCGCTCGCACGCGGGTGGAAGCAACACCCGGAGCCGGGATCCGGGCCGGGGTCCGGATGAAAGCGTGCAAGCTGGGAGCTCCCCGCCCTTCTCCCCCCACCCGGGCCGCTCCCGGCCGCCTCGGGCTTGGCCAGCCTCGCGGAAAGAGGGGGAAGGGAAGAGGGACGGTCCGCAGCTGCCGCTGTCGAGACGCCGGCAGGCTCGCAGGGCTGTGCAGCCTGTCCACTCCCCCATGTACAAAACCGCCGTCGTGGGAAGTAGGAAGTTTCCCCGCCTCCACTTCTACTCGGGTTCGCCGCTTCTTTCCGAGGTGGGCAGGGTATGGGGAAGCCTGAGGCTGCGAGGAGCCACGATGAAGGGCTTTGACAGCATTATTTGCGGCTCTGTATCCAAGAATCCGGTCCAAGGCTCCCTGTTCTTTCGGGAAAACTGCATTTCTTTGCCACCACCACCCCCCGACCCGCCCCGCACACACACACACACACACACACACACACACCCATGCACGCACAACACGCCCCTCCCCGTTCTGATTTCATTCTTGCTCTTCTTCCTGGCACACGAGCCCCGCGCGCGACATCCCATTGAATGGACTTCCAGCCTCCCAGCCCTAAAGCCGAGAGCGGGGCGCCGAGAGTCCTCCGAAGCTATGAAGCTACGGAAAGAGTGGGTGAAATCGGCTGGGCAAGGGGAGCGGGGGTATGACAGTGGAATGGAAGGAGCAGGCCTGGAGAGAAAAACCCAAAGGAGGGGAGAACAGGCCGGGAGAGGAGGAGGACGCAGAAGGATGGGCAACTCTGACTGGGAGACCGGAGCTCCGGCGCGGGATCCAGCTCCCGGGTTTTTCCTCAGCTCGTCCCAGGGCTTCTGGGGTCCCCTTCCCCCCCACCCCGGGTCCCCACCCCTCCCCGGCCCGGCAGACACCGGGTCCCAGCCTCGCCTCGGCGCGCTTCTCTCTCTCGGCCTTAGGGCTTAGATGAGGCAAAGGGAAGCCCACCTTACTCTTGGAAGGGGCAGGCAAACGATGCAAAAGCCCAGAGAAAGTGCAAGGAGGGGAGGTGGGGTGGTGCATAATGAAAGGGCGCCGAGTCGGGGATGCGGTTCCGACCAAACTCCCCAGAGGTCAGGCTGGGGGCCCAAGGGTTTCGGAGGTTTGGTCCCCCACTCCGCTCGGGACCTGGCTCCCGCCAAGTAATCCCGCTCTCCGCCTTCAGCTCGACCCTGCCGGGACCCTTCCGCCATGCCCTCCCTTCCCTCCTGCCTCTTTAGGCAACGACCCCCCGCCCCAGTGCCCCACCCCCACTCCTCGTGCACCACCGCCCGCTCTCCCCCAGCTCCCGAGCACTGTTTACCTACAGACCGAGCAGAGGAGAATGCAAAAAGAAGGTAGCGGTTACACAGCGGCGTCTCCGGCGAAGAAGTAAAAAACGTTTGCCCTGGAGCTTCAGGATAAGTTCGCTGTGAAGCTGGGGTCCTGCTGCCTTATCTCCGCGGGGATAAGTCTCACCCTTCACGTTTGCAGGGATAGGAGATCGTATCTGGTTTTGATGTCACTACCGTGTCGGAGAAGAACGTTATATGATAAAATATAATCTAATATCCTAGAGACCATTCAAGTGTCAAAGTTTAATGCCAATCCTTTTAGCTCGAACGCTGCTCCGTTCTCCCTCTGACGTGCAGCTCTGTTCTAGAACGCACTGAAAACAAGGGGATCATTTTTATTTTTTGCTGGTCGACTGTCCTTCCTACTCTTCCTCCTCCCCTACTCCAACCCCCGCCCTGGAACCGGGTAAAGTTCAAGCAAGAATTTGGGCTTGCTTTTTATTCATTGCTTTGCTTCACTTCATTAGGGGTGTAAAATGCATTATTACAACACATTAGCATATTAATAATGGTAACGTGACTGAGGAAGCAGAGGGAGACCTGAAATTTACAAGCAAAGGAGAAGTAATGAAATCATATCAAAAAATAAACTAAAAGATAAGCCTGTAGTAAAGGAACATCTCCATTATAATTACCCAAGTGTAGTGCATTGTCTAGATTGGATTTTAGAAAGAAAAATAAGACCATTGAGAGGGAGCAATATTCACTGTGGTCAATAAGATACATTGAAGACATATTTCACTATTAGAGGATCTCACAAAAATTACTTGCATCAGTCAAAAGTCACCTTAAATGCATAAAGCTTTGCAATATCAGTTCAGTATTGCAGTGTTTCGAACTCAGTGGCATATCTAATGTTCTAAATGATAGGAATGTTGTCAGAGTGAACTATTCCACAAACGAGCCCTTCTGTTAGTTAATACATGTGAAGCCCCAAATAAAAAGCATACCTTTGCCCCACCAATGAGATGGATAGGTGCGTGTGTGTGTGTGTGTGTGTCTGTGTGTGTGTGTGTAAAGCCTAAGGTAAGATGTACTTACCTATAGCCCTCTGACACAAACCAGGATACAAATGTCTTAAAAGGATTTCAGCTATGACATAATATAGTATGAAGAATGCAGAATAAAATATGTAAGGTGATATATCTGTTATTTCTAAAGATTGCAATGCTTTTGTTAAAGACTGAGAAGTGAAAAAATATTGAGCCCTCTAAGCCAACCATTATCTGTTCCTCTCCACACAGTTACTGCACCTGTCATAGGAGGAATTCAGAAAGGTCTTTTTTTTTTTTTTAAATCAGGGTCCAGGACCTAATCCTTAAAAACAACAACAACAAAAACAAACAAAAAACAAACAAAAACCCTGTCTTAAAACAGCCACTAGGGGGCCCTAAAGGCATCTCAAAGAGGAAGCCGGGAAACCTGCTCTCACCACCGCTTTTCCCTGTCTCATTTTCTGTGAACCTCAAGGAACTGGAATGGAATAAGAACATGATGCAAATTCTGGAGGCAGATTGGGTTTTACGTTTTGAAATACCAGAGTCCCCCCACCCCCCACCCCAGTATATAAAATAAGATAATAAAATAAAATATTTTTAAAATTAGAAAATAAAGAACCAGAGTCCCCTTTTCACAATTCTTGTCTTGCCTCCAAAAAATCACAGTAATAATAATAAAGAATATCACACTTACCCAGAGGAAGGTGGCCTGATACTCTTACAATCTTAAAGTCAACGCAATTACTTGTACTGTTCCAAATAGAACCTCCTTTCTAAGATTTCACAGCTGTTTTCTGAATGTTTGAATGTTGTTCAAGTGCTACATAGGCAAAGCAAAGAATCCTCACGGGGGCGATAGGAAAACTACACAACCTCTAACACAGGGACCTGCCAGCCAACTTAGGGGAAGTCAAGTCAGACATGGGGAATCGGCCCTAGAGCAGGGTTTGGGGGGCCTGGCAGTCCAAGTACTAATTCTTTGATGCTGGGTTCCAGTGAAATGGTGGTGGGAGGAAGGAATGGTTTTGGGAAAGGGTTATAGCAGCTGAGGCAGAGGGGCAGGGTGTGGGAGAATTGGGGGACTTACTGTGGGGGACACTTAATAGCCAGTATGGAAGGAGTTCAATATTTTATTTTATTTTATAGATTTTATTTATTTATTTGACAGGCAGAGATCACAAGTAGGCAGGGGGAGGGGGCAGGCTCCCTGCTGAGCAGAGAGCCCGACTCAGGGCTCAATCCCAGGACCCAGGGATCTTGACCTGAGCCAAAGGCAGAGGCTTAACCCACTGAGCCACCCAGGCGCCCCAGGAGTTCAATATTTTAAATAGTAATGTTATATTTGTCGAAACAACTGAACATCAGGTCTGATCATACGTAAAGTTGCTCAGATTGTTTTGCAGACTTCAGTATCTAACAATCAAATTTTCAAGGTTTCAGAAGACTTAGCAGTCACATGGTTTTCCCACATCTTATCAGTAAATAAGGTTATGATGTCCTCTGAAGGGTCAAGAATCAAACAGCATTCAGGTTGCACCAATAGAGAGCAGTCTAGTTTCCCTTCAACCAATGCTGGAGAAATATCTGCAAAAGATGTTCTATCCAGACGCATTTCAAGTGAAAATGTAAGTGCGTGGTGTGAAACGTCCCTCTGTCATTCAGGCCAATCACCAAAAGACATTTCTGAGCAAAATAAAATGTCTCCATCAGATCTAAGCAGGAAGCAAGACACTTGCTAGCTGAAGAATTAAAGAACATTATAAAAGCCACTGAATTAACACTAATGAAGATTTGATTTGAACATAATTTAACTAAAAGCAAAGCAAGTCTAGAATTGAGACGTGAGATTGGGGACTAGGGATAAAGTCTTTCTTAGCAGAATGAAAAATAGTTTATGTTCCCATCATCATGTTCATTAAGCAGGCAACATACAGGTATTCTCAAAATAGCATTATTAATTTCCGGAAGACTTGCCACCCGCAAACCTCAGAGCCAGCTATTTAGAATAAATTTGGCTGTAGATAGAGAATCCCATTGTTTTTAGAAGAAAAGTTTTATTCACTTCCTGGATGTGAAAGCCCATCAGAGTAAAAACCTTGTCAGGTACACAGCTCCCTGATCACCTTATGCTGAAGTGCTTAACTGGGAAGGCCTTGTGGAGACAGAAAGAGAAAATCAGTGCTGAAGAGGTCAATTTAAAGGTCAGAGTGAGCTTTTATCCTGAGGTCCTGCCATCTAGGAAGAAAAAGAGACCTCAAGTTAGTGGGCCAAAAGACCCAAGGCAAAAAAAAACAACAAAAATTATATTACATATAACATTTATTTTTTTTTCAAGCATTGGTAAGGGCATCAAAGTATTGAAATAAAAAATGATGAAATATACTTTTTTTGAGCTTTTAGGCAAACACACACACACACAAAACCCTGTTTAAATGGCAGTCACAGTTGTGTGGGTAAATTTTCTCAGTTCTGTTTTCCCAGCTCCCCACCCCCCGGCCCCCAATCCAAGAGACCCATAGAGCAGGACATCTCAAACCTCAGTGCGCGTACCTGTCACTGGGAATCTTCTTAAACTGCAGATACAGATTCTGTAGGTCTGAGGCAGAGTGTGAGATGCTGCTTTTCTAACAAATTCCTGTCCAGGGACCACCCTTTGAGTAACCAGGATGTAAAGGACATTTGTCGGTAATCAACAATATCCTATCCTCCCATTCCTATTCCCAAGAGTATGATGCTAGTAGGGTTCCCCAGAAAGTAGACACTGAGACAAAGATTTGGGAGCAAGACGCTTATTTGGAAGTTGATTCCAAGAAGCCCAGGGAAGATGTGAGGGAATGAAACGAGAAAGGGCAAGAGGCCAATAAGGGTAAATTAATAAGTGGTCAATGGGTGCTTAGTTATGATGACATTCAGAGAATGTGTAGAATAGCACTGTCCAAAAGACCTGTGTGATGGAAATGCTATATATTTGGAACTGCCCAATATTGTAGCCACTAGTGGCTATTGTTTACCTGAAATGAGGCTGGTCTGACTTGAGAAATGAATTTTTAATTTTATTTAATGTTAATTGATTTAAATGTAAATAGCCACGCGTGGCTTTTAGCTACTCCGTTGGACAGCAGAGATTAGAACATAACTCAGGATTGTCCCAGTAAGGGCAAGAAAACCTAGAGAAGTAATTATGCACCAAATCCCTTCATCTGTTGAGCATTGCTCCTGGGAATTGGTCCGTCCTAGCCTTCTACCATGCTCCCATGACCAGAGAATATCCGCAGCAGAGAAGTATAGGTGCTTAAGATAGGAAACCTTTAGCGTATATGGAAACTGTCCTTCAAAGATGGAGGTGATCACCCAGGTGGGCCTAGGGGATATGAGCAAGGCCCTAACATTGGCTAAAAGAATCCAGATTTTATTTTGAACCTGACCTATCCCCAGTTCCAAGAGCAGACATGAAGGGCAAAAACTAATCAATGCATTCCATATCCTGATCACCATCATTGATTCAAGTCTGAGTACACAGCCTAGGCTGGTCCAATCAAGTTGACTCACAGGACTTTCACCTGGGATGCTGGACTCCCAAGTGTTCTGTCACCTCTGGTCTGTGAGGTCTACTGATACAAACTTTAGGATGACTGCAACCTTTTGGCTGCCACAACACATAAAAGGACATTGAGAACAGCAGCACACAGAGAGAGAAAAAAATCAATCTGTATCAATTAGGATTGCTTTGGGCAGCAAGTAACAAAATACCCAGGTAGTAAGACTTTAAGTAATAATCTCCCATAATGAGAAATCTCAAAGTAGACAGGTTCATGTTTGATACAGCAGCTCCAAGATTTCATCAAGGCCCTAAGATCTTTCTTTCTAGTCTGCTATTCTGCCATCTTCCCTATTGGCTTTACATGTTGCCTCGTGGTCACAGAATGGCTGTAGTTGCCCTAAACACCATGTTCTCAAACCAGCATCCAGAGTAATAAGAAAAAGGCAAAAAATATTTTGTCTTTTATTAGATTTCTCCCTTAGGATTGACTTTGGCTAGTCATGATTCCCCTTCTGGAGATGGAACACTGTTGGGTTTGTTAGCAAAGAAGGGGAGGACGTGACTCTTAGGTACCAACTAATAAGCCTTCTCTAGGAGGAACCCTGACATATCTTATGAATTCCTCATTTATAGGAGCCAATAAGTTCACCTATTGTGTAAGTTTTTGTTGTGGTTTCTCTTTCTTGCATCCAAAAACATCCCAACCAATATAGGTAAAAGGGCTTGCTGCTCAAACACTCGGACTTATCAGTTCTCATCCTCCCTATTCCTGGATGCAACAACAGCTGATCCTACAAGGGTACAAGGAGCACCCTCTCTTCCAGAGTGAAATTTCTTTTGGAAATCATTTGCTATTTGATGCTTGGTGTGAACTGACCTAGAACCTGCAGGTCTCACACTGTCTCCACCATCTGTCACATGTGGTTGATCTGCCCACCTACAACTTCCCTTTGCACAAGGATCTGTTTATCATTCCAGCCTCCTGCAGGGTCTGGAGTGAAGACCCAGCCTGTTCGGCTAGCACTTTCACCATCCTCACCCCTGCCCCAGAGTTTCTGCCAGCATTATTATCATGGGAGCTAGAGCCTGCCTCTAGAACCTTTGCTTTGACCTTGACAGATCTACATTTTGGCAAGAACCTGACTTGAGAATTGACCATGGCTGAAAGTTCCTATAACAGCCCCATTCTCCCCCATGGCAGCTGGACCTTTGGCTTCTATTTCTGTAGGTTTGGGCTTGAGTATGCTGGAGTCACAGAACTAGTGGGTTTGAATTGATGACCTCTGTGTGGACAGGGCAAATCACGGTGACCCAGTTAAACTCCCAAACCCAGGACTCGAATGGGTCTCTCTCGTGGCCAAATAGGGCATGTCTGGAAGCCAGACAAGAGCTGTTTCTGTTAGTGTTTTACCCAGTCCTGCTAGACAGTCAAGGATTTCTCAATTTAAAACCATAGTTTTAAAAATTACTTGCTTAAGAAGATTAAAAATGTAATTAGTGTTTAGAATCATGTGCCCTGTGGTTTATTGGGTAGCTACAATGCACACAGTACCACTCTGCTATGCACTTGATGGGGTGGGCATAGTGGGGAGAGGAAGCAGAAGGAACCATGGATGTGTTCCTGCGTTTGAGAATCTCCAAATCTAATTCAGGGGACAAAGCATTTACTTTGAAGGGCCCAATGACTCTGCAAAAATGAGATAAATCCAAAGAGATGTCCTTGAGTATTCTTGAAAGCTCCAGTGAGGACAAGCAGTGCTATGAATCTCGATGAGAGAGATCACCACACTCTGTCTGGTCTCTGGAAGACTTCTAAAAGCAGGAGGTTCTTATTGGACATTGAAGCCTTGGCAAGATTTGACCGTCTACAAAGGGAATGAGTTTCAAGCTGTGAGAAACAACGAAGATGTTAAATAGAAGGTGTGATGGGTTAAGCTGACACAATTATTTGAGGGATCAGAGCCTGGAAAGCTAATTTGGGTCTAGAATTTATTTAACAAATAGTGTCTGAATCCCTGCGGTGTGTCAGTTACCATGCTGACCACTGAGGACTTTAATACAAATAAAGACAGGTCTTAACTCTTTTAGTGGCTCATAGCCAAGTGGACAGAGGAAAGAAAAATATTAAAAGGTGATGAGTTAAATTCTTAACTTTGACTTACTTCATCCACGGTTTATCCTCAGTCACTAACTTGTTCATCCCACCCTTGGAGCATCTTCAAATGCTTCATCCAAACTGTTCCTTATTACCTTAGCTCAGACCTTTTACTTTCACCTGGAATATTGCAAAACCCACCCAACTATCTTCAACTTCCTTAAACCAGCCTTTCCCCATCCCTACATTTCTTACTTACATTTCTTACATGTAAGTAAGAAATCTGAACATATTTCTTAGTTACATTTACTTTTGTCTTATTTATCCTAGTTCCCTACCCAAAATACTTGTAATTCTAGTGTGACTCCCCTCTGTGGGGATCTGGGATAACAACCGCAGACTGGGGTTTATGGAGTATCCACAAAACTCCACAGACTCCAAGGGAAAACCCAAAGTCCAGAGCATCCCTTGAAATTGTCAAATGAAGTAGATCAATCCTGAAAGATCAATCCGTTTCAGTAGAGAGGAAGAAACCCGGGACAATGCAAAAGATTTGAAGGATGCTTTGCCATGGATTTGCAATCCACTTAGCACTGTTCAAAACACTTTTGTGCCTTAGCTCATCTAGTTATACTAAACCTTCTAAGGTAATTACAGTTATTATCATCCTTGTGGCCATGTTGCAGATGAGATAATGAGGACAAAAGAAATCAGATAACTTACAAGTTTGACACAGTAACAGTAAGACTGGCTTCCAGACACAGGCAGCTTATTTCTAGAGTCTGAACTCTTAACCACCATGCCATATTGCATCTGCAAAGTGTGAGCCCTAGGATAAATTAAGGAGGTCACAGCACAGGCTGAGAGATGAACATGGGGACACATCTCCGAGCCACTAGAACAAAGCTGCAGGGGCTTTTTAAAGGTTGCTCATAACCCTGGCTAAGGGCTGGGGAGGAAGTGCACAAAGGCGCATGTTAATTTCCTGTATTTGCCTGTATGTGTCACTAATAGCGATGCCATCCACCGTCTCATGGTTTTTAACCCCTGATTATTTATATATGCCTTCTGAGAAGGCTGCCCTGCTCCGTCCTCCCTGGCATTGACCCACATTTCCATATGCTCAGTTCTGCTCTCTACTGCCTCATTGAGACTTTAATTTTTCTATTTGTACTTCATTTTTTATTCTCCTTACAATTGTTATTTATATCACCTGTCTCCCTTTTAATTTCATTTTCTTTGTCCTGACATCTTGGCCTTCCTGCTCTAGCTTTATAGATGTTAAGCAGATTCTAAAGCACTCCTTTATTTCCTATAGTAAATCACTTTGAGAGACTCCTTCTTTCCTTAGGTCTTCAGGATGTTCTTCCCTTTCTCTGATCCTGCAGTGTTTCTCATGGGCTTCCTATGGTGGTTGTTTCCTGCTCATTAACCTCAAGAAAGAACAAATCCATCGAGCCCGTGTTTACCAACACACTGGTGATGGATTCCCCTGAGCTCAGTTCTCAGGGTGATGGTTTTGAACTGTTTTCCAGATCCACAGCTGGACAGAGATTGATACACACAAACAATTCCTGACCGAATGTCTCCCTGCCCTGTCCATCCCACAGCCAAGTTGCATCTTATGTGGCTTGCTTATCTGAGGATGCATGTTCTCGCTCCCTGCCACCTGGCTCTCTGACACTCAAAACTAGCATTCCCGATTCTTCCACTCACCACGCTTCCCTATCCTGCTTTGCCTGTGAGGCAAAACAGAGTCTGGTTACTTGAGACCTAGTGCTTCTCAATCAGAAGGCAGGGGGTGGGGGTTGGACTGAAGGGTCTATCCCTGCCTTTCAAGTTCCTGTTGCTTCTACTGGCCCAAGGAAGGTGGCCATGACTGAGCTTCTTCATCCCCACCAGCAGCCATGTGATTGGTACAAATAATAACTCAATCGACAGGCCCACTTTTCCATGTCCTTGTGTTGCAAAAAGTTGCAAAAGGCAATGTAAGATTGGCTAAACCTTTTTCATACTCGTGAGAGACGATCACAACTTACTGTTTTCTTGGGTCTGGTTATAGGGCCTTTGTGTATGAGCATCACCTTCTGAAGGATTTCTCAAATGTTAGAATTTTAGTGAAAAATACATACTTTGGTTTCCCGGTGGGAGCCAGCTGTGGTTAAGGGAGAGTGGAACATTCAGATACTGAATTCTCCTGGGAACAACTGTCCACTTTGACTAGCATAAGAAAATATAACTTGC
The DNA here is from genome assembly GCF_922984935.1 of Meles meles. Taxonomy (NCBI): domain Eukaryota; kingdom Metazoa; phylum Chordata; class Mammalia; order Carnivora; family Mustelidae; genus Meles; species Meles meles. Next base: position 13,314,963 of record NC_060072.1, on the reverse strand, counting down.
TGGGCAGGTTGGCCAAACCAAAGTCAGCCAGATTAACCTAACCCAATTGTTGCTTTGGACTCGGGTTCCCACGGATACTAATGTGGTTATGAGTTAACTCTTTCCTGCCCAACAGAAATGACATGCTGAAAGCTGGTGGAAAATGTCTCCAGACATTTTGGTTTATTGTAATACTTATGTACTCAACTGGGATTTTTTGAGGGCCTGCATTTCTAACCTGATGGCAAAAGTGAGCAGAATAGATATATCTCTTCTCTTATGGAGTGTATGATCTAGTTGGAGAGACAGACATTAAGCAGACAAACACAAATACCTACAAAATTGTTAACTGGGGGAAATGCTACAGAGTCCACAGAGAAGGTACAGGGCGAGAAAGACCAAAGCCAGAGTTCCGGTTGGCCTTTCCAAGGAAGGGGCATTTAGGGGGACCTGAAGTAGGAGTAATGCAGGCAATGAGTGAAGACAGAGAATATGCCAGGTTAAAAATGGGAAAAAAAAAAAAAAAAAGTATTCCAGGTAGAGGAAACAGACTGTTCAAAGCCATGAGGTGGGAAGACTTGGTATGCATAAGGGACGGAAGGAAGGCCGGCCAGTGTGCCTGCACCTTGGTGAGCAGGAAGAGCAGTCTTGAAGAGAAGACTAGGACACGAACAGCTGTTGAGGGCATTTGAGACAATCAACAGAGATGAACAAATGGAGTAGCATGAATGAGGCTGATCCAACTCAACACAGTTCTGGGATTTTCTCCAACACAATTCTATCACTGTGTCTTCCAGTCTTGCCTGTGTTAAAGAGATGCAGCAGAGCCCAGCTTTATGCTTTGTGATGGTCTGCCTGGTCCCTTCACCTCTGCATTCTCTAATCCATGCTAGAAGGCCTACTGAACCTTTGCATGTCGCCTGTTCTTTGACCATATTCTGGAAACACCTTGTCCTAAGCAGGGAGGTTCTTTGGAAACTGTCGATATTTCTTTGACTCTGCCTTGAGTAGGTTTGCAATATTCCATCTCAGTCTATCACCGGCCATCTCCTTCCCCAGTGGTAATGGGATGGACTTATAAGAATTGTGGCTTTGCTGGGATCACTTCCGATCACTGATTGGCTCTAGCTCCCATTTTTGGGGAACTCATGTCCCCCCTTCCACGTCATCTTTTGACTAAATGCCATGATCTTATTTTATAAACCACTGGGCCTTTTTTGTTCAGAGCATCCAACTGCCCTCCTCATTCTGGAAAACCTCAACTGTTACACTAATAGCATTTACATAAGACATCTTTAATCCTTCCAGTACAATCTCTGGAAGTGTTCCTTAGAATCAAAACCTGATCTCTTCCGGTAGCACTTGAAACTAATTTCCTGTTATGTAGACCTTGGTAGGAACCAGACAATTTGGTCACAGCCCTCCTTGTGGAGACAATACTCAAGTTACAAAGAATAATTAAATCACCCTGTTCAGCTTTTCCTTTTCTCAGACTAATTTCAATCCCTTAAACTTTTTTTTTTTTTTTTTTTTTTGGTCACACACTTAGACCTTACATATTAAAGGCTTTCAAGGGCATATCTTATTACCCAGGGTAAAAGCTTTCCAAAAACACTAACAGCCACAAGGACAACAATACCTGCAACTGTATGGCACTTAACTTTTTTTCCCAGAGCTTTTTTTATACATACATTATCTTATTTTGTCTGCTTAATGACTCTGTGAATTAGGGAGGGTGGATGTTATTATCTCCCTGGGGAAAAAATAAGACAACTCAGCCTTGATTCACTCTGGTAGACTCAGGTTGGACCAACATGAGGCTCCAACCACATGGCAGGCCTCCCTCCGAAAGCTTAGCTGACTGGCTCCTCTGTGCAATGCCTCTGTCTTTAACAAAGGTCACCCAAGGATAATAGCCAACACTTGTTGAGTACTTAATGTACGTCAGACACTGCACTGTGTAAGTGCTTGAGATGCATTTTAATCTGTCAACCCTCAGAACAAAGGGTTCTCTTATCCCCACTGTTCAAATGACCAAAATGAAGCTCAGAGAGGTTAAGGACTTGCCCAGGACACCGACAGGCTGCTGCAGTCAAGACCAAGCCCAACAAAGCCCACCCTTGCTTGCTACGGAACTTGGTGAAGACACAGTCTGGTCACCTTCTGGAATCTTCCTAGAGAACACCCCTTTCTAGTAAATTCACAAAATGTGCTCTGCGGCATCATGTGCTTTCTCTGGAGGAACGGATTTGTTGACTTTTGTGTCGTCTTGTGTTTTTACTGTTGACGAAAAGGTGTGTCCCCGTGGAAAACAGAACTTAGACAACTCTGACTTGGAATGTTCCCTGGCCACCAGGGCCCGATGCGTTCAGAGGCAGCTCTACCACATAGCTACCTGTGCGGCTTCACCCAAGCTGCTTACTCTGAGACTTCATTTATTTCATTTCTAAAAGGGGGGGGGTAGTAAGAGCAAATTTAAGGATTGTTGTGAGTGTTGGAACATTCATGTCTTTTTTTTTTCTTTTGCTTCCCAGAGTCCGAATACCACTTTTTTTAAAAACTGAGCTCTATGCCCAAGGTGGGACTCGAACTCACAACCCCAGGATCAAGAGTCCCATGCTCTACTGACTGAGCCAGGCAGACTCCTCAAAATACCACTTAACTGCGAGGGAAAATCCTCATTATTTTAGTCTTGGTAAAAGTGAGGTCCTGACTTCAGATGTGGACATTGAAGAGGGCTACATTACTAGCTAGGGATCCTGACTGTGATCAGTGTTAAGTGACCCTGAATGACAAAGCAGAAGAGGGATAATTTACAGATTATTGGAGGGCTGAACAAAGGGGCTCGGGATAAAAAATGACGCCAAAACCTTGCTGGGGAGCTGACGCCATGAGGAAATTGTTGTTCTGTCTCGAGTTCTAGATGTGAGAGCTTGGATCCCATTACCGACACAACTTTTTGCCTTGACTTGAACGCCACTTCTGCATGGGGAGCTTGACCTTGCAACCAGCAACCCCACAAAATGTGGACACTCCACACCAAACCTGTTTCCTCTATTGTCCCCTATTGATGTGGCGCTGAGGTCAGATCTCTGGGCCAAGGCTGCAAAGGAACCTGAAGAAATAATTTTTCTGATTTCTGCCTTGGGAAGATGAGACCCATGGGGGACGAGGGGGGTTACTTAGAGATCACAGGGTGATCAAAGGGTACTGGACAGCCATAAAACATAAGAAATATACAAGTATCTATCAGAGGGATGATATTCCCTTTCCATTCACTCTGGCAGCTAAGGCAAAAAGCATGTGACCTAGGCCGACCTAATTAAATGTTCCCATCAAGGACTTTGGAATCTGAGAGAGCAAAGCAGACACCCAGGTCAACTGGAGATTGCTCGTGGTGGCCTTGGGAGAATTGGAAATTGGGGGCAATGACAGTGACCTTCCAGGGATGACAGTACCCACAGGGGCATCCTAACCACCAGACTTTTTCCAAGACATGGCCTTGATTATGGTTTACCTTCATAGCTTCCTTTAATTTCCACATTTATTCTGAGTCTGCTTTTCCATTGCTTCCATCAGTCCTGTGTGCTGTGCAATAACCTTTCAATAAAATCATTTATCTAGGGGCGCCTGGGTGGATCACTGGGTTAAGCCTCTGCCTTCAACTCAGGTCATGATCTCAGGGTCGTGGGATCAAGCCCCACGTTGGGCTCTCTGCTTAGCAGGGAGCCTGCTTCCTCCTCTCTCTCTCCCTCTCTCTGCCTGCTTCTCTGCCTACTTGTGATCTCTGTCTGTCAAATAAATAAATAAAATCTTAAAAAAAAAATCATTTATCTAGGGGCACCTGGGTGGCTCAGTGGGTTAAGCCTTTGCCTTCAGCTCAGGTCATGATCCCAGGGTCCTGGGATAGAGTCCGACATCTGGCTCTCTGCTCAGGAGGGAGTCTGCTCCCCACCCCCACTCTGCCCACCCAACACTGCCTGCCTCTCCACCTACTTGTGATCTGTCTGTCAAATAAAAATAAATAAAATTTAAAAAAAAATCAGGGGCACCTGGGTGGCTCAGTGGATTGAACCTCTGCCTTCAGCTCAGGTCATGATCTCAGCATCCTTAGATCGGGCCTTGTATTGTACTCCCTGCTCGGCGGGAAGCCTGCTTCTCCCTCTCCCACTCCCCCTGCTTGTATTCCCTCTTTCGCTATGTCTCTCTCTGTCAAATAAATAAATAAAATCTTAAAAAAAAATCATTTATCTAGGGGCACCTGGGTGGCTCAGTGGGTTAAGCCTTTGCCTTCAGCTCAGGTCATGATCCCAGGGTCCTGGGATAGAGTCCGACATCTGGCTCTCTGCTCAGGAGGGAGTCTGCTCCCCACCCCCACTCTGCCCACCCAACACTGCCTGCCTCTCCACCTACTTGTGATCTGTCTGTCAAATAAAAATAAATAAAATTTAAAAAAAAATCAGGGGCACCTGGGTGGCTCAGTGGATTGAACCTCTGCCTTCAGCTCAGGTCATGATCTCAGCATCCTTAGATCGGGCCTTGTATTGTACTCCCTGCTCGGCGGGAAGCCTGCTTCTCCCTCTCCCACTCCCCCTGCTTGTATTCCCTCTTTCGCTATGTCTCTCTCTGTCAAATAAATAAATAAAATCTTTAAATAAACAAATAAAAATAAATTTAAAAATTTTTAAAAAATCAGTTATCTAATATTGGCAATACTCACTGGGACAGAAACTGTTCCTAGTGAGTAGGCCATGGGCAAGAAGAGACCGATAGGGAAAAGGGAATAATCTGTGATTGGTTCTGGACTAACTGGGGCTGTGAGAATCTGGCAGATGAAGGCATATGGTTGTCTTTTACATTTCTGGATCTAACGTGAGGATGTTGGGGAGGAAAATTTTTCTTTTATCCTTCAAGGTCTTCTAGCTGGTGCAAGAATTAAATCGACCCAAGACAGATTAACAGGAGGGGGGGGGGGAGTTTAATTACATGTGCACAGAGGCCCAATAATGAAATTATGACCTAAAAAAATGACCAAGCAGGCAGTTTCTATGCTTTGTAGACAAGAGACAATAAATTTGTGAGGAATTGACAGGACAAAGGAAACTCACATTTGGGAGTTTCACTTAGTAAGGAATTCTCAACAGTATTTGGGCTGGGGTAGTAAATTAGTAAAAAGTAACAAGGCTTATTTATACAGCCTCTTGGCTCTAAATTCCCTCTCTGGTGATAGGGGGTGTCTCTTTACCTCCTGGTACAAGGAGGGTACATTTCACTTAGGAGATTTACTTCCTGCTTTCAGGGAGACAAAGGGAGTTCAGAGTATTCTTCTTACAGTGGCTGATTCTTAAATAACGTTTAATTTAAAATAATCAATACGCTGGAGTGGCACATTTGGGGAGCAGCCTGCCCTTGGCCCCTACACTTGCCTCCCCCACAGTGTGGAGCAAGTCTCTGACACTAAATGGGTATCCTGGGGTGCTCGGGTGGCTCAGTCGGTTAAGCATCTGCCTTTGGCTCAGGTCATGATGGGGGGGGGGGGCGCTGTGTCCTCTGCTCCCTGCTCAGTGGGGAATCTGCTTCTCCCTCTCCCTCTGCCCCTCCCCCCTGCTTGTGCGCTCTCACTCGCTCTCTCAATAAAATCTTTTAAAACATAAAATAAAAATCTTTAAAAAGGGGGGGGCGGGGATATCCTACAATTCACCTCAATTCTGACACTAGATACCTGGAGACCCCACAGGTTAGGGCTCAGTCTCACAAGACTGCCCCTCCCCCACTTCAAATGCCCATCACAAGCTCAGGTTGTTACTTGTGCTTCTAACCAACTGGCTGGAAATTAGAGGTTCCCATGACCTCCTCCTCAGGTTTGATTGATTTGCTAGAGTAGCTCATGGAACACAGAGGCACCGCTCACCCACTGATTTATTATAAAAGGATGTAACTCAGTAACAATAATCAAGGAAGAGATACAGAGGGTGAAGTCTGGGAAAAGAGCATGAAGCTTCCATGGCCTTTCCAGGGGCACTGCTCTCCACGCACCTCCAAGAGCTCTGCCACTATAAAAGGCATGATTGATTAAATCATCCGCCATTGGCAAATGATTGGCCCTCCAGCCCCTTTCCCTTCCCTGAAAGTTCCAACCCCCGGAGATCAGGTGGGTTCTCTGGGCAACCAGTCCCATTTTTAGGTGCCGTCCAAAAGTCCCCTCTTCACATAACAAAAGACGCCTTTATCGCTCTCCTCACTTAGTTAATTTCAGGAGTTGGAGGAGCTCCACCCGAGAAATGGGTGGAAGACCAAATGTGTATTTCTTTTCCTGTGTTACAGTATCAGTCAGTCATGCAGTTAATTCAATCCGGGCAGTGCCCACTGAAGGACTAGTGAGCGTTCACTGCTACAGGCCAATCAATAAACTATTTTATTGAAATTGTCTGGGATACTTTGTTTAAACAAGAACTCCAACAGAGTCAAAAGTTTTATGTATTAATTTTTCTAGCATCCATGCATGCAAGACAAAGAGAGAAGTATCAATTAGTCTCCCCATTTTCTCAAAGAAACCTCACACGTACTTGCAGCCTTTATAAGTGAAGATGTCGCTCTGTATCTTATATTCAGGCAGCAAATAATTAAAGTAACAAAGACAATTGCGGCTTCTTTAGAAGTGAAAGGTAACACCCAGCCCGCTGAAACCAACTCAAGCCTGAGGGTTGTAAAGACTCCTTTGTTAAGAAAATATATTTGCACATACAGCATCATTGTACAAAATCCTATCTGCTTTTTTACAGCTGAAGCAAAAAGGTGAACATTTATCTCCTTATTTTTCTTGAGATTCCTTTCATCAGAGGTTAGAAGGGCCTGCAGTTTCAAGCTAAGCAATGAAATCACATCAGTTGGGGGGGGGGGGGGAGCTTAAAGCTAACGGCATGGAAGAGAAAAAGGCCATAAAGAAATGTTTAGCAATTATCGTATGACCACATCAAATTCTGTACTTACAAGAGCATGAGGGATTCGTGGACTACAGGTGGTCATGTAAAGAAATAGAACAACGTTCCCATATCTTCCCGTTTTTGCTCAAAACTCAGAAATCGGGGACTTTGGATGAGTGCAGCTAAGTAATCTCTTATCTATTGCAGCTGAAAACCAAAAGCGAACTTTGATCCCAAGGATTACCAAAGCAACTTCTGTTGAATTCACAGCATCACCAAGTGACTTTTGTATAAGGTGGGTTATTGTTAAGAGTGGGCCCCCAAGAGTGAGAAGGGGGGGTGTGTGTGAGAATTCAGAGCGGTCGGAGCTCCCAACCCTCAGTAATTCTCCCACTAAACCCCAGGAAAAGCAGCCCTCCCTCCCCAAGTTTGATGAGGCCGTTTTTCCTTGCTTGAAGGCCTAAGGGCATTCTCTTTGAAGAAGGAGGCGTTTCTATGCTGGGCCTCCATACTCATGAATACTAGGGTCCCAGCAGGCCTTGAGTGGCAAGTCCAATTTAAAAAAGTTAAGCCTTGGGGGAAAAGATGAGCCGCAGAATAATTCTGATATGGGTTTACAGGCTGGAGATGCTGAATTCGGTGTGTAAGCTCCAACAACTGGGATTAGTTCTCATCGATGGCTTGGTTGGTTGGCTGAAATGCATGAACACGGACGGGGACACAGGACACACACACACATACACACAAGCACAGACCAGCCCCCAAATGGTCTTAAAGTCACCAATAAATTATTGCAACACTGTCCCAAACTCCAAGTGTACCTACCTCTTCTACCTTGTTGCTCACCCAGACCTCACCTTTACGAAATCGTTAAAATATTTCCAGCGACAGAGGAGGAAACAATTGGAGTTTTGGCATACTTAGGTACTGTGTGCCTAAGCCAGGATTGTACCTGTTGAAAACAAAATTTAACTGAGTACATGTGAAGGTCTGATTGGTTTATTAAGCGATCCAGGAAACCAGCTGCATCCCAAGCAGCCAAGACAATCAGACGCTTGGAAGAGATGCACAAAATGGAAGGGTTTTATCGGCAGGTTTTTTTATAGGCGGGGCAAGAACATTATTAGCCAACAAAAGGGGATTGCTTCAGGCGAGGCCAGCTTTTTTCAGAGCGGAACCAAAGGCAGGGTTTTTATCATGCAGATGACTTCACTAGGGCTCTTAGGAATTTCAGGTTGACAGTTAAAAGGTCACATTCCTGGGATAAGTTGAAATAGGAATTAAGTCTGGTTTGCTGGCTGGGAGGGTTGCGGGTAACAAATGGCTCCAATTTGAGCTTCTTTCTCTTTTTACTGTAGTGGTACTCATGGGTGGGCTTGGAGTATAGGGGGGTCGCGGCACTACCTTGGACTCGGCTTTTGAACAGAACATTCATAGACCATTCTCAGTTGAATTGGTACTATTTTGGTTGCAAGTAGTTTTTTTTTTTGGTTTGTTTTTTAATATAGGAAAAATTGTTATGAGGCTATTGGGTCCTTGAAGGGGCAGCCTTCAAGGAACTCTTACCTATCTTATCTTATTTTATCTTAATTTTGTGGCCCTCAACCTGAATACCTGATTTAGGTGAAATTCTCCACTGTAAGGGTGGTGGTTGGATATGGCCCTACCCCGAATAAGGAAACTGATAGGAGCAGGTGGTCCCTCCCTTTGGCCGCTAAGATGTGACCACTTGATCCAGGTTGACCAATTAGAAGCTGCTGAATCCAAAGGACGACTCACTCTGAAATATGAAATATGTCCTTGCCCACTGCCTTAGCTCCCTAATCCCCTTTCTTTCCTGCCAGTTTTTAGTTTGTGTTTGGTTTTTTAAAAAACATTCATTCATTCATTCAAGTGATCTCTACGCCCAACATGGGGCTCAAACTCATGACCCTGAAATCAAGAGTCACGCTCTTCCCAGCTGAGCCAGCCAGGCACCCCCTGCCAGTTTTTAGTCTTACTTCACCGGTGAGGTAAGGATGTCAGATCCAAGGACCCAGAGAGGGGTCCCCCAGGATGAGCCCCAAAGATCTTCAGTGTTACGCGGATAGAAATCAAATACCAGCCAAGAGGGAGAGAGAGCAGAGTTTATTGAACACCATGAGTGATAGAGCATAGCAGACAGAGTATCTGGGAGACTCGGAAAGGAAAAGTGAATCTCCCCCTCATTTGGGGTTAGAGGTTTATAATCAAAAGACGGCAGGGTGCGTGTTCCTCCAGGAATCCAGGGTAGGGTCTGATCAAAGGCCAGTGTCAGACCAAAAATAGGTGTTGCTCCAGACATCACCAAAGGCAGGGCGTATTGCCGCCTCCGTGACTGGGGTTTGTTCGAAGCTAATGTCCGGGAACATGCTCAGGATTAAGTTCTTCGTAGATGTCTTCAGGTATCTGGGGGCCTAGGATGAAACTCGAACAATGATTAACTTTCTTGCCTCCCTCTTGGAGTGGGAATATAGCTTCTCTGGGTTACTCAGATACGAGGGGGAAACAAAGAGCATAAATAAGGCATTGCAGAAAAACAGCAGAGAAGGAGACTTTCCACAATGGGGTCCCTTCAGTTTCGCTGTCTCACCAGCTTTCTCCGCTCCACTGCAGACCACCTGAATTCTTTCCCCAAATATCCAGGTCTGCTCATCTTACCCAGACATGGATTCTGTTATTTGCAGCCTAAGTAATATAAATTACATGACTTGCAGGATGCTTGGCTCACCAGACGACCAGTAAATGGTAGCGACGATTGTCTTAGTTAATAACGCTTATGATTTAGTTAATTGAAATCAAAAGTCCTCTAAGGCTCTTTCCGTCAAGTACAGTTCTGTTGAGTCCATTCTGGAATAATCCCTTCATCTACTTAGTCATTCTGGTGATTTCTCCCTAGAAGCTCTCTTGGTCCTCTATGTCAGTGTGATATTAACAAAATTACATGGTCATTCTCTCTATTGAAACCTGAGATTTCAGTACAACCCAGAAATCGCTGCTGATATCATTGATATTTTGGCTATCGGGTTTCGGCTGGATGGAGTAAACCTGAGCTACCTGTAACTCTAACGTCCAGATATTCTACTTAAAATTTCCGGAGTAATTAACAAATTTTTAAAATCATAAGATCTCAAGAGTAGTATGGTTGGGTTTTTTTTAGATCACATGACATCTGAGTTTCTATGTTAAAGACATGAGTATAGTTGCTTAATTCATTAATTTTTTTTAAAGATTTTATTTATTTATTTGACACAGAGAGAGAGATCACAAGTAGGCAGAGAGGCAGGCAGAGGGGGAGGGGGAAACAGGCTCCCCTATGAGCAGAGAGCCCGATACGGGCCTTGTGATCCCAGGACCCTGAGATCATGACCTGAGCCGAAGGCAAAGGCTTAACCCACTGAGCCACCCAGACACCCTAATTCACTAATTTTTGAAAATGAACCCAAAAAATATAAAAAAATCATTGTTTAAGGGAGAGATGTTACTTACATTATGTGAACAAAATTTGACTTGAAAACTTCAGTGATCATTCATGGAAAAATCAATGTTGATCCAAGTGCCTAATCTGGTGATGAGCTCCCTAAAAAAACCTATACAGTCTAGCCACCAACAAACATGCTACTATTATACAATACAGAATTGCTCTGGGCAGGATATTCAGTCTTTCTTGGATTTTTTTAAAGCCTGATGCAGATTTGCAGTTATGTCTCTAGCTCTCCAATTCTTGCCTCTGGTCCTTTCTGCTTCTTGGGAAAACCTTGCTATTTATCCTGTCTCCTTTCCGGTGCAACCTCTTCCCACTCCCCTTCCTAGGAGATCAGTTAGGGAGAAGAAAAGTCAGGGCCCTTATTGTCATGGTGATTTTGCAAATAGAAAGAGCTAGGAGTCCCCCGGGAAAAGAAAGAGGAGACAGACCTTTCTTGACATAAGAAAAGTCACTGGAGTCCCCCCACCCCCACCACCCCGCAATCTTGTGACATAGCCTAATGGCACCACCTGCCCAGAGTGCATTTCTCACAGTACTCCCTAGGATATGATGAAATTGCAGACGAATAGACCTAGTGGTTAATAATTTTAAGGGAACAAAAGAATGTTGGGCACCTGGGTGGCTCAGTGGGTTAAAGTCTCTGCCTTTGGCTCAGGTCATGATCTCAGGGTCCTGGGATGGAGCCCCGCATCTGGCTCCCTGCTCAGTGGGGAGCCTGCTTCCTCCTCTCTCTCTGCCTCCTTGTGATCTCTCTCTGTCAAATAAATAAATTAAATCTTTAAAAAAAAAAAAAAAGAATGTAAGAACAGCCACTATCAGAGTGGAGGGTGGAGGATAATCATATCCTCCTATGTCCCTAATCATAACAGGGACAATAAATCAGTGATAAAACTCCCAGTGCTCGTTCAAAAGTAAAGACTGGCCTGACAATGCACACTTTTTAGTTATCTTTATAGGATTTCAACCCCTTTATGCCATCAAATAGCGGGCCAGTTGGAGCCAGAGAATCAATGACACTCACCCTTGCCAGTCCAGGAGACTTCAATCAGCTGAGACCTGGAACCTGTCTCATTAGATGACTTTTGCCCCAGCTTCATGCTGAATTCGCCATGGCATGAGCCCCTTCGTGACTATGTGTGCACCCTTAGCTTCAAACTTCTCCAGTTTTGCTGTTCAAGGAGACACTGCTTTGGGACATGACTCTGCTGTTCTCCTTCACTCACTGCAAATGAAACCCTTCTTTTCCTATTCTTTGGTTTGGTTGTGTCTTTGGCTGGACATCCACCAAGAAGCAAACCCAGTTTTGGAGTAACAGTTTCATTTGTTTGGGGTTTATTTCCATGAAAGACAAATATTTCACAGTCTACTTTGGGTTCCTACACCCAGTTTCAGTGGGGGTTGGAGAGGGAGAGGATGGTACCGGAGGTATTTGAGAATTCAACTCAATTACAGCACTGTCTATCCAGAGACAACATTAAATCTTGGAGGTGAAGGGCTCAGTCCTACAAGATGGCCCCTCCCCCCACCATTTCAGATGCCATTAGCAAGTTCAGGTTGTCACCTGTGCTTCTGACCAACAAGCTATAGATCACAGGTCTCCATAACCTCCTCCTTGCATTTTTTTTTTTTAAGATTTTATTTTTATTTACTTTGGAGAGTGCACAGGTGGGCAGAGAGTGAATCCCAAGCAGACTCCACACCAAGCACAGAGCCTCACACGGGGCTCAATCATGATCTGAGCCAAAACTAAAAGTCAGACTCCCAACTGACTGAGCCACCAAGTCACCCTTCCTTGTGTTTGATTAATTTTCCAGAGTGGCTCACAGAACTCAGACAAACATTTAACTTACTATGTCTCTGGTTTACTGTGAAAAGATACAACTTAGGAACAGCCAGATGTAAGAGATACATAAGATAAGGTGTGGGTAAAGGGCTCAGAGCCTCCACGCTGTCTGATCACACCACTTCCTCCGGAATCTCCAAAGGCTATCCCAACATGGGCCTTTTGGGTTTTAGTGAGGGCTTCATGACATAGGCCTGATTGGTTAAATCACTGGTTATTGGCTGTAGATTCAATTTCCAGTTCTTCTTCCCTCCCTGGAGGTTGGTGGGGGCGAGGGCTAAGGGATCAGAATGAAAGTTACAACCCTCTCACCACGTGGTTGGTTCTCCTGGCAACCAGCCACATCTTTAGGTAAGGCACAAAAGTCATGTCATTAGCATAACAAAACACACGCTTATCTCACGCATCTCAAGGAAATTCCAAGGGTTTTAGGACCTTTAGGCCAGAAATGGGGAAAAAGACCATATATTTCTTTTTATAAATCACAATATCAAATTGTCCAACCTCACTGAATTTGTAGTGTACCTAGCTCTTCTTCCAGCCAGGGGGTCTTAAAGAAAGTTTGGAGTATCCATTGTCCATGCAAAGTTTCTGGTCCCTGGCTATAAAGGCTTGGCCAGCAGGAAATTGCCAGAAGCAGTGTTTCCAAGCCTGCTCCCTTATCAACCCTAACCCAGAACACCAGCTTTTTGTTAAATATTTATTTATAAAACACTCCTAGGCTACTCTGTGTATCCTGCCAAAAGGGATCCTGGGAGGCCTGATTATTCTTTGGTTCTCTAAAGCAAAGCAACCCCTGCAGACCACTCAAAGTCAGTGGTGCAGCGGTTCCACGATGACGCTTGTACCTAGTGCCAGAGTCGTTCTTCTTTCATCCTTGCAGGCAAAGCCCCAGCTCCAGGGGCAGATCCTAATTAGTCTACAACCGCCATTGCGTCAAGGTCCTCTTGCCAGAAACTGGATTTAGAGGTAATGACTTAAGGCAGTTCTGGCGGATGAGATATGAGGACTATGCTGAAGGTTTGGGAGGTAGGCTTCACTACTGACAAAAAGAGGAAGAGGTGGTCCCTCTCCTTCCTTCGGACATTGCTGTGTTTGCGTGTAGGACTCAGAATGGCAGCAAGCACATCCTGTGGCCATCATCTCACCGAGGACAAAGCTAGCACCATGGTACAGTTGAATATTAGAAGAAATCTGGGCCCTTAATGCCACTGAACTTTGAATTAATTCTGAAGCCACCGTGTCTCAGAATCCTTGCAGTTTGAAAATTTTAAATGTCCTCATTGTTTAGATTGGTTGAGTCAATGCTATCCGTTACTTGAAGCCAAAGGCATCCCAACACATGTATCTCAAGAGCTGGTCTCTCATGCCCACCACCCCCCCACCCCCCCCCCCACCCCCCCGCCAACAAAACTGAGCTGTAATGATCAACTTTATAGTTTTTCAAATTCTACTATGTATACAAATGTTTCTGTTTAGGGGGGCCTGAATGGCTCAGTTGGTTAAGCATCTGCCTTCTGCTCAGGTCCTGACTCAGGTCATGATCTCCGGGTGTTGGGATGGAGTCCTGTGTTGGGCTCCCTGTTTACTGTGGAGTCTGCGCTCCCTCTACCCCATGGTTTCTCTCCCTCTCTCTCTCTCTCTGTCTCTCAGATAAATAAATAAAATCTTTGGGATGCCTGGGTGGCTCAGTGGGTTAGGTGTCTGCCTTCAGCTCAGGTCATGATCCTGGAGTCCTAGGATTGAGTCCCACTTCCGCTCCCTCCTCAGGGAGGAGCCTGCTTCTCTCTCTGTCTGCCACTCCCCCTGCTTATTCTCTCTCTCTCTCTCTCTTTCTCTGACAAATAAATAAATAAAAATCTTAAAAATAATAATAAGATAAAATCTTTTAAAAAAAAAATGTTTCTGATTAGTAGCTCACCGTGAACACCTGTCTGGCACTCAAAATCACATATAATATGTGGATACCCATCACTGATGTCCTAACTAGAGATGCAGGGGGATTAAATCCTGGGGGAAAAGTACTAACAACAACAGTCTGCTATGTTCCAGGTACTGTTCTAGGTGCTTTATATCTTGTGTTTTGAGGAGTTTTCGTGTTAAGAAAGAGATAAATAGGGTAGTAGCTTGAGAGTCAAGGGAGGATTTTATCCAGAGTACTCATAAGATTTTCCCAACACTAGCCCAACATCCATAAAATTTTAAAACTCTTGATCCTCAGCCTTTGGAGGATCTACTCCAAGCAAAATTGCATTTTAAGGTCTCACTCCCTAGTCTGAACTCATGTTGTAGTTGCCAAAGTCCATTGCAGAGAATCAGCAGTAGCTGAGGGCAGAAGTGTAGAAGGTGGGGGGAAATCTTCTTGGTTAAGTTTCACTAAGATGTTAATCAGTCTGCTCCAGGACAATGGAATCTAATTCATCCTGAATTTATTTATTTATTTTTTTTTTAAAATTTTTTATTTCTTTGACAGAGAGAAATCACAACTAGGCAGAGAGGCAGGCAGAGAGAGAGGAGGAAGCAGGCTCCCTGCCAAGCAGAGAGCCCGATGCGGGGCTCGATCCCAGGACCCTGGGACCATGACCTGAGCTGAAGGCAGAGGCTTTAACCCACTGAGCCACCCAGGCGCCCCTCATCCTGAATTTAAACTCCGTTGAGAGAAATTTCCCATCAAGTAGTTAATCTTGACATTATCCGTTTGCTGTATCTGGGGGAGGAGGAGTGACCTACACTTCCCGTATCTTCTCTAAAAGTGGGCAAATCAGATTGGTTTGTCTTCTTGAAAGTTTGGAAACATGTGTTGGTCCTTGCTGTCTGTAATTCATGTCCCAACAGTTACTCTTCAACACTGCCCCCTCTCTGCCCCCCACCCCCCCAGCAAAGCTTCTGATGCTATTACTTCATGCAAAATGGCTCTTGCTAAGGTCACCATTGGCCTCCACCTTGCTGGATCCAATTCTCATTTCATATAACCTCTTAAGGGTAGGGATGGTGTCTACCATACTTAAGAATTCTGTTACATAGTAGGTGCTCAGTGCATGATTGTGATGAAGTGAGTGAATATGCATTCTGTGTCACGTGGTGTCTTGGGGACACTCAAGTCTAGAATCCAGAGTCCAGAGTTCTTGCCACTAAAACATACTTTGATAGAAGGAACCAAAAACCACTTTTACTTCTCTGCTTTTATAAACAACTCAGTCCAGGAGCACATTGACTCTAGGAGCCATTTTCCCTTTTCCAACCTCCTTCCCCTAAAATTCTATCCTCCAGCAAGCAGGTACATGATGGAATGTTTTCAGAAAAGCTCTCACACATGAGCACCCATTTTGTTTTGAGTTCCACACCTACCCCAGTATTTCTTATAGTGCCCTGAAAAAACAATTAAGCCCTGAATTCTTTACAAGACGATGGGGGGGGCGGGGAGGGATCTGCTTCAAAAGCGAAAAGTGCCATTATCAATCACATAAACTGCCAACTAATTATTACAATGTACCAAATAGCCAAAAGCAGCAAGGATCTTTTGTAGAGCTGGCTTCAGCAGCCAAGGACTGGGCCAAAAGACCCAGCTGGGAGGCCCTGCTGCTCTAACCAAAGGTAAGCTGCAGTGTCCACATACCTTCCAACTTCACCACTTGGGCAGCAAATCAGGTTTTGCTGTTGTTGTTATTGTTGCTTTTTTGCACAAAACCTCACGAAATCTCAGATAGAAACAAAGGCAATAGACTTCACAGCTTCTTTTGAAGGGAATGGCCTGATGCCATTGCCAGTATTTACAGGAAAGATAAATGTTAACTTATTTTAGAGAATGACTATGCTTGACTATCAATCTGCATTTTATGGAGGCAGCATTCTAGTGCCCAGTGGCCAAAACAAATGGGAAAGGTAGTCACCCCCAGAGTCCAGAGGCAGAGCAGCTGGAGATGGCTTTTGAATGTCAGTCAAGGTCAGAGTTTGGAAAGAGACTGAGCAGTAGGTCTTTGAGATGAATCCTGGTCATCAACAGGAAAAAGAGTGATGAGGATAGAAGCCTGAGTGATTGGGACCAGGTTGGAATGCTGTGCGTTGAGCGCAAGCCCAGTTGCACTGGGTGGGGGGGTGGGGGGGTGGGGGGGGTGGGGGGGGTAGGGGCGTGGGGTAGGGCAGAACCAGGTTACACTGGGCATAGAAGTTCCATATTGGTGAATCAGGGAGTCACCCTTGTAGGACTGAATACCAATGGCCACTTACTCCTACAAATACTTCTTCTTCACATCTTAGGACATTAACCACATGCACTGATAAGATGCAGCCAGCCCAATGTTGCCCAATCACCTTTGCAGGTTTCCCTTGGCTGCAGAACCAAAGGATGAAGACAATCTGGTGCCTGGTTAGTTACGTGTCCTGACTGCCTTTGGGATAAAACCAAAAATTTGCCTTTTGCCTTTGGTGGGTTACTTTCCCTCTGAAGGACAAATATACTCTCAAATACATTTTGGCTAATCTAATTTTCTGTGTTCTGTAAACACTATGATAGCTTTCTAGCAGTCAGGCATGGATATAGCAAAGTCTGAAATTTAGGGTAACAAAGTAGGACATCTCAAAATCAGACATCTTCTGAATTAATAACCTATTTTTGGTGATGATTTTTTTATGGTGACATCTCTAAGCTAATATTATACTTTTTATATTAAAGCAGAGTCTTTGGGGAAAGCTGAACATTCACATTTCGTACAGACTCGTACAGCCCTTAGCCTTGAAGTTTCCAAGGAACAGGGAAAACACAAGAATTTACTTGACGATGATGGAGCATGAATTTAGGGAGAGTTCAGGGGTGCTATATGTGGGGGTGTGCTAGATGTTCCTGGTTATTTAGTAAGACCAAGGAAGGTGAGGGGGGTTCAGAGAGCTAAATTAATTTCACTTGGGGGGTGGTGGAGCATCTCTGAATTCTGAAGGAAGGATTGGTTCTAACATCAAGTTCTCCAGCCCATAGTGACCAGTACTCAGATTTCCCAACAAATGGGTCGAGCGTAGCTTCAGCAATTTGATTTTTTTTTTAGATTTCATTGATTGATTGACTGATTGAGGGAGGGCAGTGAGAGGGGGAGAATTTCAAGCAAACTCCACATTGAGTGTAACACAGGGCTCAATTCCACGACCCTGAAATCATGACCTGAGCCAAAATTAAGAGTGGGATGCTTAAATGACTGAGACACCCAGGCACGCTTGGTTTTAGTAATTTTAGACACTACTACCCTGGTGTCCAAGTAGGCTATTGCTTTCTAAGAGGTTCATGAGCTGGGAGTCAGCCCCCTGGCACAAGGTGGGACTCAAGAGTAGGGCTGTTTGTTCTTCAAGGACAAGGATTGTGTTTAATCAATCTCAGCATCCCCAGGAAATGTTTGTGAACAGACAAATGGATGGATGGCAAGGGACATAGCGCATGGCAGGCCATGCCCCAGTTGTAGGTTGGGAAGGAGATATTAGGCATATTATTGGAACAGAAACTGGTTACAAGGGACAAAGGGTGGTTGTTGTCCTTGATATCCAGATGCTCTATGGGACCATAGCTTAAGAATAGTCCTGGAACCCAGATATCCAACAGAGGAAACTCAGATTCCGATGTACAGCAAAATGGCTTGAGGCCAAGTCTCTGACTAGAGCTTGCAGAGGGCCCCTGAGACACAGGTTGCTGGGGCAGCTCAGGAGGCTGCAGCTCCTGTGGGCAAGAGGGCAGGGTCCGCAAAGCTGGGTGCCCCTCCCCAGGAACGAGGGGCAAACTTTTGGTTGGTGCTGGGATATATCTGCCTGGACCTCCCATGACCCAGCAGCTACAGGGGTAATTCCTGACACAGCGGAGTCTGGATCTGTTTGGGGCAGGGAGGTTGGGGGGAGGTTATTACAGGGTTTGAATATCATCCTTGAATGTATTTATTCCCAAGGTAAATCTAACCACGGGATCAGCAGTGGATTTGAGGGTAGGTGAGCGATATCTTTAAAAAGTTTCATGGGGGTGGGTGCCTGGGTGGCTCAGTGGGTTAAGCCTCTGCCTTCGGCTCAGGTCACGATCCCAGAGTCCTGGGATCGAGCCCTCCATCGGGCTCTCTGCTCAGTAGGGAGCCTGCTTCCTCCTCTCTCTCCCTCTGCCTGCCTCTCTGCCTGCTTGTGATCTTTTATCTGTCAAATAAATAAACAAAATCTTAAAAAATTAAATAAATAAAATAAAAAGTTTCATGGGGGTGTTTGGTAAAGAGAGACTAGCTACCCAATCTTCATTCTCCTGAAGCTCTGATTATCCAGATCCGTCCAAGAGAGAGCACATCTGTGGACTCAGAGCTGTCTGAAAGCCTCATGTACCGACCACTACTGGCCTTTGGTTTCTTAGAGTTGTTTGTCACCGGAGAAAGCAAAGAAAACCAGATTTGCATCTTGGACCAGAATGTGTTGGAACAGGAACTAAATTCCGGAAAGCTGAGGGTTTCTTGTATGGAGGAACAAGCCAAACACAGGTAGGAGCTCCATTGGTTTTCTATTTTTTCCTTCTTCTGGATATAGGCTCACTTTTCACAGGGTCCTGCTCCCCCGCTCTTGCACACGGACACACGGCTCTGTCAAGGGCAATTAGATCTTCTCTCAAAGGAAGGCGGGGTGCTGGAATTCATCTCATTCAGTCTCCCTAGGAAGTCCTGGGTCCCCGTTCCTGCTTCTTGTCTGATCATTCAGTTCTATCTCTGATTTGCTGAATGACCTCATTGTCCTTCTAAAAAAGGTCCCCTCCTTATTTCTGTTGCTCACATCCTGAGAATCCTGACTAATATACCCAAGGTAGTGGGGAAAATATTTCACAAGAAAAAGATACAAGTATCGATCTTTAAAAACCACAAGCATACAATCATTAAAAATCACAAAAAAACTTAGACAAAGGTGCCTGGGTGGCTCAGTCCATTAAGCTCAGTCCAATGGGGTCAGGTCATGATCCCAGGGTCCTGGAATCAAGTCCGGAATCGGGCTCCCTGCTCAGCTGGGAGTCTGCTTCTCCCTCTGCCCCTCTCCCCCTCTCGTGTGTTCTCTCAATCTCACTCTCTCAAATAAGTAGATAAAATCTTTAAAAAGCAAAATAACCAAACAAAAAAACCCACATTGACCATTATTTTACACTGATGTAGACCAGTCAGTAGTTTTGTTAGTTGGATTTGAACTTCGGGGATTATGGAAATCAGTGTTTCTGCATCCAAAATACTGTCGGCTGAACATTCCTTAAATATAGTTACACTTAAAATGAGCTTGCCTTCTATGCTGTGTTGCCATTGTCTTTTTGTCACTTTGGCAGAAACCTTAGGAAAAGAATAAAAACGGGGTACTATTGAGAGGCTGAATGCTGATAGACAGAGTCACAATGAACCAGCCCATGTCTGACACCTTTTCAGGGAGCTCTAGTTATGTCGTAATTCATTCCCTGCAGAACAATTTACTTTAAGCTTTTCTCTTATCCTCAGAAGAATTTGGGGGCAACAAGCACCTTCTGAGCTGACTCTAGGCGCTGAAATTGGTGGTGTGTGTGGGGCGGGGGGAGTCCTGGAATAGCAGGAGGAGAAATTAGCAAGGACCAGGTAACTCAAGTTTATAAAACAGTGAATGGAGAAACCAGCAGTTTTAAGATGCTGATCATTTATTTTGACAGATGTAGTTTATGTCTGCTCATTTATAATAATTATGCATTGTGGAGACTCATTATCCTGCCCCCCTCTGCCTCAGTGCTGAGAGCAGTTAAAAGTAAATTTGGCAAGTCTGTGGGGGGAGTGAGATAATGGGTGTTAATGACCAAATGGGAAATCTATACTGGAACCACTTACTGTGAGGGCAGCACATGGATCCTTGAAAGGGTGCTGTCAGGCTTTGAAAGAACAGTTCTAAAACTCTTGGTTTTTGTTTTTTTTTTTCTCCCATTAACATGTTCCTACTTCTTATTACTCTCTCCTCTCCCAAGAAGACAGAATCTTTTGGGTTCCGAGTTCAGAATGATATGGATTCTCGGACAAGATCAATTATAGATGTTTCAAAAGGTCCCGGGATGTATATTATTTTGGGCAGGGAATTTGGGGATTCATTGGGGGGTAATTTTGGTTGATCACGTGGACCCTGGAGCCCAGGAGGTTTCGAAGCGCTGCTACCTACTAAACATGCTACTGCAATTTAGTTTTGCTGTCAGTAACATGAGGATGGTGATGGTAGTTACCGCAAAGTTTTATTAGCAGGATTTAATTAGATAATATAAATAGAAGTGCTTAGAGCAGTGCCTGTCACATGTTAAACACTATTCATGTGTTTCTTTTTCTTCGTCCTCTTCTTCTTCCTCCTCTTCCCCCCTCCTCCTCCTCCATCTCCTTCCTCCTCTTCTTCTTCTTCTCCCCCTCTCCCACTCCCCTCCCCTTCTCTCCTCCCCTCCTCCCCTCCTCTGTTCCCCCCCTCTTCCTTCCTCCTCCTCCTCCTTCTTCTCCTTTTTCTTCCCATCCCCCTCCTCCCTCCACTCCCCTCCCCCCTCTTCCCACTCTTCCTCCCCTTTCTCCCCTCACTCCCTTCCCCCTCCTCTCCCTCCCCTCCTCTTCCCCCTCTTCCCCTCCTCCCCTTCTCTCTCCTCCCCTCACTCCTTCCCCCCTCTTCTCTCTCTCCTCCTTCTCCTCCTCCCCCTCTTCCTCCCCCTCCTCCTCCTCCTCTTCCTCCTCCTTCTTCTTTTTCTACGTAGAAGAGAGGTAATGACAGTACCTACCTCATAGACTATGCTGTGAGGATTCAATCATATAGTTCAGACCGCTCTCTCAATAAAAATTAGTTATTTATTTTAAAAGTTTTTATTTATTCATGAGAGAGAGAGGCAGAGGCAGAGGGAGAAACAGGCTCCCTTAGCCTGATGTGGGGCTCGATCCCAGGATCCTGGGATAATGACCTGAGCTAAAGGCAGACGCTTAACCATCTGAGCCACCCAGGCACCCAAAAGTTATTTTTAGAACCCATTCTGATTTTATAATATTTATTTTATTTTATTTTATTTTATTTTATAATATTAAAAAGTTGAGCTCAGAATTTTCTTAAAGCTGAAACTTCACATTACTACATACAACATGTCATCCAGTTTTGCTCCAAGAGCATATTCTGAATATCCGGTCTTGGCCAAGTTCTGGGAATGCAAAGATCAGTTAGACTAGAACCCTCACCCCTGGAAGGAGAAGGGAAACACAAAGAAATCTATTCCAAGAGCTAGAAGAGATGTTGGGAGACCCTCCGCTCATGCAGAATTGAGGAGAAAATATTGCTCATTGCCTTTTTGGAGAAGACTTGCTTGAAAAGCTGTTCTCTGGGACTCCTCGGACCACTCTAATATGTGCTTCTGTCTCCACCTCTCACCTGACTCTCTCATCGATAAATTAGGTCGATGCCTTCCCACTTCATATAGATGAAGAGGATTCCGTTTTCTCTTGGATACACGCCCTGGTTTTGCTTTCAAGTTTACTGACTCAGAACGGCCATTTGCCCATAAGGTGCCTTTGTTCAAATTAGTCCATGGCGCAGCTTGTTGTGGGCATCCTGGTATAGAACGTGACCAACTCCAAGGGGCAGCCCAGGGCTCTCCACTTCCTAACCTCATCTGTTGACATCTCAACTCTGGAAAGCTCTGCAAACTGAGATATCCTTTGAAATGTAAGTGCTTAAGAATCACCTCTGCTCTAGGGAAACTTTTTAAAAAGACGAATCGTACATTTTTTTTTTTAAGAAGTGAGTTATTAGGAAAAGGTGTGGCAAGGAGGCTAGAGCTGGAGACTGTGGGGACTGTGGCATGTAACTTCTATGGCCCCTGGCCTCCTCCGCCCGTGATTATAGGATGGGTCACTTACCACTTAGGCCCAAATTACAGTAACTTTGGAGCTCTCCAGTCTGCATTGTCACATCTTCTCAAGCAGGAACATAGGCCATTAGAGGAAAACCCTCTCTCGCTCCAGCTCCCATCAGTCTGCTCTACCATGCTGGAATCTCCTGTTCCCTACAGTTGTCGCTCTTTCACGCGCTCATTGTGAGGATACATAGGCCCATGCAGGGCAGAGCGACCCAGTCTTTTCAAACTGCCAGGACTTGGGTGTGGGCTCCTGTGCAGAGGTGGGACAGACATCTCATGATGTAACCCACCAGAGTATTTAAGGAGGCCACCAGAAATCTATGGGCTCTTGGCAAGGCCATTACAATGTCCTTCCCAAAACAGACCATTCACTAAACTAATCCCTAAATGGAGTCCATAAGGAGAATCAATAGCTCACCTTCTCTTACAAGACCCCAACCCTGATCCCACTATGCCCTCTATGCCTTGTTATCTCAGTCTCCATGACACTCCCAAGCCTCTCTGGCCCCCCCTCGTCCCCTGACACAACCCTAAATTGCCCCACACATCACTAACTTGACCCAATTTCCCACTCACTTCCTGGTCCCTTTGATTCTTATCCTCTGTGTTCCAAAAAAAAAAAAAAAAAAAAAGGAAGAAATCTATACCTGTAACCCCTTCCCTGTGTGTCCCCTTACTCTCATTGCTATAACTCCCCTGAGAGCAACCCCTTCCTCGTGGCCCTCTTAAGTGCTGGTTATTATTTTCACCCTTGAGGATTACCAGGCTAGGGGACAAGGTACGTGTCCTCATGTCCTCGGGGCTTCTCATTGTCTCTTCCAGACCCACTGTCCCGCATTTCTGAAGTTACAGCTGTGAACCAAAGCAGATCCTTGCCTTTGTGAAGGAGGCCGGGAGGCAACAAATAACAAATACCTAGGAAACACGTTGGCTGGCAGTAAATACGGTAGAGATAAAGCAGGGGAAGGGGAAAGCAGCGCTGATAGGACCTAGGAGAGAGTGTGTTTGATGGGCAGTGACCTATGTGGCTATCCAAGAGACACTCGATGTGCAAAGTCTTTGATAACCACATCTAGCTAGATGATCATCCATCCATCCGACATCCAGACATCTGTCCGGCCCTCCCGTACCTTTCCCACTTTATTCCTCCACCAAATCCCCAGCATCTTGTCCCATAGTTTTTCCCCCTGACGTTGTCATTGGCAATAGCTGAACCATCTTCCGATTTAAAAAAATATATATCATTTATTTATTTATTTGAGAGGCCAAGCAGGGAACCTGATGAGGGACTCGATCCTAGGACCCGGGGATCATTTTTTTTTTTTTTAAAGATTTTATTTATTTATTTGACAGAGAGAAATCACGAGAGAGGCAGGCAGAGAGAGAGGAAGGGAAGCAGGCTCTCCGCTGAGCAGAGAGCCCGATGCGGGACTTGATCCCAGGACCCTGAGATCATGACCTGAGCTGAAGGCAGCGGCTTAACCCACTGAGCCACCCAGGCGCCCAACCCGGGGATCATAACCTGAGCTGAAGGCAGATGCTTAACTGACTGAGCCACTCACATGTCCCCCATCTTCCAATTCTTGATTCAGCATCTTACTCTTTGTACTGTCTCAACCTCCCCTCCACAAACAGACTTCTCCCACCTCATAAGACCTCCACTGACCCTAACACCATTTTACTATTTATCACTTCCCTCATAACTCAGCTTAGATAACACACTCCACCTCTGCAATCAACAGCTTGTATGCGTCACCACCATCCAACCAGCATGGTAGACCCCAATGCTGCTTGCTGTCTGCTTCTTAGCCCAAGTAGCAGAACATGGAGGCAGAAGAACACACGTCCCTGCTGATAGATCTCCCTTCAAATTATGGTAAGTCACAGGTAGACTTTAGCCCTGCCTGGCCGTCTCTTACCTGTAGGGCTCAGGAGTGTCCTCGTCTCCTCTCCCCACCCTTCCAGGACTGCTCTGGCCTCATCACTCCAGCGGATGGCTCCATCTCTTCCTTCACTGCCACTGATGATGGAACCTGAAGGAAGAGACCTGCCTCTAACCGATCTACCCACCAACCTTCATCACTTTCCCCTTTCCTGCCTTCTCCCTGTGGAGAACTGGTCTGGTTCCTGGATCAAGACAGTCCTTGGGGTTGTGATTAGACTCCATCCTGCCCTATTAGTCACAGACTTCACTGCCTTTTCAATGATCCCATCTGCTCCTGTACCCATAGCTTCTCCCTTTGTAGGGTGCATTCCCATCAGCATATAAGCAGATGAGACATACCTGTGATGTTTAAGCAAAATGAAACAAGCCATCCTTAGGCTTCATTTCCTATCTCAGCTCTAAGTAATTTCTTTGCTTTCCTTTAAAGTGAAATTTATAAAAACTTTGTCTGCTTTCTCCAAGCCGGTGAACTCAGTCACTATAAATCTCTGGGTTATTCAACTTACTCCATTGAGGTTCTCGAACCCTCCCACCCTCTTCGCTGAGGCTGTTCTTTTCCATGTGACCAACGACCTCCTCACAAAGTACGTGGTCAATTTTTGATCTTTATCTCACTTGTTCTCTCAGGAGCACTGGACCAATGGATCACTCCCTTTCTCACAAAGCCCTTTCTTCTCTTGGCTTCTGAGCCACTCCGCTCTTCCTGTTTCCCCTTACCCCACTGGCTGCTCCTTCCCTACCTCCTCCTGACTCTACATGTGTTGGAATTCCCCAGCACACAGTTCTATTTACTCTCATTTCCTCCATGAATTCACCTAATGGCGTGAAATTAATTATCATCTATATTCTTGAGGTTTCCAATTTTGTTTCTCTACTCTCACCTGTTCCCCGAGCTCCAGAAGTGTGTGTCTGGTTATTTATTTTGGGTTTACTGAAAGAGATGAGTGTCTACATGCTAGAAGCAAGCCTCTTGGTTCTATCTCCTAATCCTCATCTCTCTTACCAGCAAGTGGCACGGGCCAGGCACCCAGCTTGAATCCTCACTTTCCTCTGGTCCCAGATCCAGTCCAACAGCAAACCCCAGACAGGTCACTTTCCACCACCTCATCAGTTACCATTCTAATCCAGGATGCTGCTGTCCCTGGTGACCTGATAAGACAGTCCCTACTGACCCTCCCACCCACTCTTAATACCTGGGGTAATTCTCCATGTGACAGCTAGAAGGATCTTTAGAAGCCATAAATTGGTTCATGGTGCTTTTTTGCTAAAAACCTTCTAATGATTCCCCAGGGGACTCAGAATAAAATCCCAAACTTTCACACTGGCATCCAAGGGCTAATATAAATAACCCCTGATTGTCCCTTCAAACCCATCTTCTACCCCTTGTTGCCTGGGATGATAGTTCCTCAAACTTTTGCACAGTTTTCTCCTTCATTTTACGTAAGTCTTCATTCAAATGTGATCTCTCCAGAGAGGTCTTCTTTGTCCACTGTTTGAAACAGTCTTCCCATTACTCTTATTCCTTCTAAATTGTTTTTTATTATTTTTTAATTGTTTTTAAATTTTTATTCCATTCTTGTTAATATAAAGCATTATGTTAGTTTCCAACATACAATATAGCGATTCAGCAATTCTGTACATTCATTACTCAGTGCCCATCATCACAGGTGTGCTCCTTAATCCTCATCACCTTCTTCCCCCATCCCCCTGCCCACCTCCCCTCTGGAACATCAGTTTGCTCTCCAGAGTTAAGAGTCTGTTTCTTGGTTTCTCTCTTCTTCTCTCTCCCTCTCTCCCTCTCTCTTTTGTTGTTTCTTGTGCTCATTTGTTTTGTTTCTTTAATTCTATATGATGAATGCATAGAGAAGATATGGTATCTTTAAACAATGGAAAATTTTTAGCCATGAAAAAGAATGAAATCTTGCCATTTGCAACAACACGAGTGGCACCAGAGAGTGTTACGCTAAGTGAAATAAGTCAGAGAAGACAAATACCATATGATTTTACTCATATGTGGAAAATAACTTATTTTTATACCATTTATACTACAACTTATTAATTAAATTTTTAAATAATTCATTGTTTTACATATTTATGTTATAATTGTATATTATTAATTAAATTTTTAAATAATTCATTGTTTTACATATTTATGTTATAATTGTATATTATATATAATGCTACATATAGTATTTTATATAATTAATAATATTAGCAGAATAGATAAGAAAAGCTGTATGATGCAAAAGCACATTTGGCAAAGGTCAATACCTAGTCAGGTAACATCTCTCTGCAAACCAGGGATAAAAGGGAACTTCTTCAGTCTGTTAAAGGACATCTATAAAGAATTTACAAAGGACATCATAATTAATAGTGAAATATTGAATTCTTTCACCCAAGAGTAAGAATAAGGCAAGGATGTCCACCGTCACCACACTTTTTAATATTGCACAGGACATCTTCGCTTTTGCAATAAGGCAAGATAAAAAACATAAGAGGCATAAGGATAGAAGGGAAGAAGTAAAACTGTCTCTACTTGCAGATGCCTTGATTATATATGTAAAAAAGTCTAAGCAATCCACAAAACAATTACTAGAAATAATAAATGAATTTAACAAGGTTGTATGGTAAAAAGTTAATATAAAAAAATCACCTGTGTTGTACATTTGGCAGTTAACAATTAGAAAATGAAACATAAAAATTGTATTTATAACAGCTTCAAAACCCACAAAATACTTAGAACTAAATATAACAAAAATCAAGATCTAAACCTTAAAAATAACAAAACATTGCTGAGAGAAATAAAATAATTAAAATAGAAACATAGATCATGTCCAAGCGTTGGAAGACTAAAATGTAGTTATTTTTGTGTATAAGTACATTGTCTGCTTCTCCAACTAGACTGTAAGCTCTTTGAGATCAGAAATTCTTTCCTGTTTCATTCCCTGATGTCTCTTCAGTGTCTATTAAGAATGTGGGGCACCCAGTAGTTGCAAATTAAATATTTGTTGAATGAATGAAAATAGGAGTCTCTCAAGCAGCTTTGATTTCACTCAGTCTCACACAGTTTTTCATGAAAACAATCCTGTCTTATTCCTGTAGCCATAAGGACCAAAACTGGCTCTCATGGCCTGCCAGATGGAGAATATCCTTTTCATAATCTCCATCCTCTCTGGTGTCTCCAGCCCCCAGCCTGAACGCTGGTCTCTACCACTTGTCTCTGAAGAGAAGCTCCTGGAGGAAATGGAGTGTATAGCTTCTTGGTCGGCCAAAACACCTTATTGGAGTAGACACAGTCTGCCAGGTGTAGAGAGGAAGAGATTCAGGTCTTGCAGCGGAGTTGGGTAGGGCTGGACAGTTACCCCAAAATAAGGAGGAGCCAAGAAATCTGGCCACAAAGAAGGAAGTTGAATTCTGTAATGCTTCTCAAAGGGAGGGTGCAGATTAGAGCTGAGAGACAAAACCAAAAAAAAAGTCAGACGCTGGATAGATTGTAGGGAAAAACACAACACAATTATTAAGACCACACTTGCCCCACTCCTGGGGATCAGAAGATGGTTTATCTATAGAAAATAGAAAACCCCGAAAGATTTGAAGTCAGATACAGGTTTAAAACCCAGTTGTATGCATAGGTTTTGCTTTCCCTAAGGCTTTCTTACACTACTGAATAGGAATTTTAATATCTGCCCTGCCTACCTTGTAGGATCATTGTGATTACTAAATGAGTACCATAAAGATGACTCTTATTTATTAGTCAAGACTTACATTATCAGAGTTCTGAAGAGTGCTCAGGTTTGATTTTTCATGGTTCATTATTTAATTTGAAGTGAATTCCCATAATATAAGAACTTCCCATATTCCAATATAAATTTAAAATCCCCTTTTGCTGTGAAATATATGAGTGCAGGGAAGACGATTCTCCGGAACTGTTAGCGACTATGCCATCTTCCCACAGAGTTGAAAAATATCTCTTCCACCTTTGGTCTTATTTTCCAGCTACATAATCTCTTTCAGACACTCTTTTAGAAATTATCCAGAAGAAGAGTATCCAATACATACAAAATTCCAAAAAAGGATCATCCAATATCTGGAATAAAGGCAGAATTAACTCAAAATATTTACATAACCTCCCATTTAGAAACTTCAACATCAGGTTCACATAGAGCCATGGTATTAAGTAGTTGGACCACATTCATCCTGTCTTTGTAATGAAAACTCCTTGGTAAATTCAATTATTTAAGAAAAGAGTGGGTCCTTCTGGTATGATAACAAGCACAATATAACTGGGAAATATCATTAAAACCAAGTATACAATGTATAGAAATAGAGTAGTTAACAGTATTGAATGCCTTGCCATTTATTACACAGGAGAGGTGGAAGTAGGTCAAACCAATGACAAGAAACATCCCATCACTCCACGGCTTCACAGATAGACAGGAACCTTTCACGACATCCCTTATCTCCTGCCTTGAATTTGCTCCTCATCTCTGTTTTCCTCGACCAACTTGCTTGCCTTTAGATTGGTCTATGCCCTTGTCTGCAGTTGTAAAACAAAACTCACCAATATGATTTCCCCAGGAACTGGTTGAGAAGTGAGACCAAGACAAATGAGTGAAGGGAAGAGCATGTTTCTGACTCGTCTAGATTTTAAAGGATACTGAATCATGAGCCATATGGTTGAGGCCTCAAAGCTAGAAAGTGGCCAAGCTGGGGTTTCAGCTCAAGCCTAAACATTGTTCTTTTCTACAGAAACAGCACTGTCTCTTGTGGGAAGAATCACATATCACTTATAAAGAAGAATCACATATCGCTTATAAAGAAATGGATGGAAACTAGTGACAATCAGGAAGGTTACAAAAAAGCCATTTCATACAATGGTTTGAAATGTTCTGTCCCCATTTGATATAGGGATTTGGGATGGTCTTCATGACCTATCACGTCAGCGACAAAAATAACCATTGGCCCAATTGCTCAGAGCTTGAAATAAATCAGAGAAAGGCAATCAATCAGTCAAATATTTTTCAAGTGTCTTCTGTTTGCTCAACACTATGCTTGACTCTGTGGGAAATGACAGCTCACACATCAAAGTTCTTTGGCAAGCAAGAAGTGAATATGAAATAGAATTATCAGAAAAAAATGACACGAGCTGGTCTGGCTTCAAAGAACTGAAATCACATTGTGGGGGAGGGGGTTTTCAAATAACAGTAGATCCTCATTATCATAAAATGTATTTCATTGGTGATTAGACCAGGGGCAGGAAAACCTTTTTCTGTAAAGGGCCAGATGGGAAATTTTTTAGGCTTTGTGGGCCATAGGGTCTCTCAGCTGTTGAAGTTGAAAGCAGCCATAGACAATAAAAGAAAGAACATGGCTGTGTTCTAATAAAACTTTATTTACAAACACAGGTGACAGAATCTTTTTGGTCCACTCATTGTACTTTGTTAATTTCTTGTTTAGACTGGACATGAGAGAAAACTGCAGAAGAAGGGATCAGTGCTGAACGGTCAGAGAAGACTTAGTGATGATCAGCTGTTATTCAAGGTTGACCCTCTGCTGGGCTTCCGTGTCACAGCTCTTTGAATTTTGAGACCCTCCCCACCAAAGCAAGTTGCTTAAGGCTATACAATTTAGTAATAAGCTGGCCTATTTGATCTCAACTCTTTACTCTCTCACCATAATAAATTATCACTGCAGGCAGACCTGCCCATTTCCCCAGTCATTGTACATCTTAGAGAATAGCTTCAAAAACCACAAAGGATTTGAGCCTTTGTGGACAGGACAATCCTGCTGCACCATCCAGAGGTCAGAGCTCATGCAAAATACTTGGAGAATTGGTTCTCATACTTGGTTGCACATTATTCTCTACTGAGACATTTGGAAGCCCCTGATGCCCAGACCACACCCCATACCGATTAAACCAGAGTCTCCAGGCAATTCCAAAGTCCAGCTAAGTTTGAGAACCACTGCTCTGAAGTACAGTATCATCTATGTATGTCATGTGTAAATGACCCTTGGAGTTTTGGAAGGTAATGGTCCTTAGGCTAAACCTCACTGAGAAAACATACATTATTAATTACATAACTCACTAAATATTTATAGAACACCTTTCCGGGGCCAGGCACTATTGTAGGACATGAAGAAACAGTAATAGAACAGGCTAGCAAAGAGTCAGAAAGCTGTCCTTGGTTATATCAAACTACCGTATTTCTCGAATTTTCTTTATTTCCTTCCTGTCTCTGCTAGTATTTAACAAAGGCTTTTGAAAATTCCACGCTGTCTTCGCTTGGCTAATGATGCACCCTGCACTTTGAATAGTAGCCTAGCTAACCCACATCCTACCTGTCATAACAATATAGCTAATATTTGTTGAATATCTCTTGCCCTGTAAGGGTATACCCACGTGGTGTCCCAACTCTGAGAATCATTTTTACTGGTTTACACATGCCTAAACAGTTACAGCGAGTTTGTTGCCCAAGGTTACCTGGAGAGGAAGGACAAAAGTAGAATCTGTAACAGACGTGTTTGATTTTATAACGCAGGTGCTTAACCACTAGAAAGTGCTGTCTGGGTTACCCCCCTGGATAAGTGTTGGCCAACTCTTGAAATGACAAATGAGCAAATGAGAAAAAAAGCCTTTGTTTTGAGTCAGAATATTAATTAAGAAGGAAAAGTGTTCCCCTGGGTATGATGTGGGGATGATGATGGAAGATAACGAAGAAAAAAAGAAATGAATGCAAGAATGCCTGGTGACCACTTGCCCACCTGGCAGGTTTCATTCAGAACTTTTCTTTATTCAAGTTCCTCAATCTGCATTTTGGATGGAGTAGCCAGGCTGTTTTATGAGAAGAAGCATCTTGAAGAATGTGCAGGATCGAGATAGAAGGGCAGGAGAATATCTTCCAGGCTCAAATGCCATCTTTTCAGTGAAGAATTCCTTTTTCTTTCCAAGTTCCCCAGCTACCCAAGACAGAATGAATAGTTCCCTCCTCTGAGAATCCAGAATGCTTTACTCCAACCCAGAGCATCTGGTCCTCATCACGACTATTTCAAATTTCTATTATTTTTTATTTCTCTGCCTGCCCCATTATCCTGTAATCTCATTATAAGCAGATGTAACACTCTATTAGCGATATTGTACCTAGTCTATCCTCAGCCTGGCATGGGGCCAGGCACATAGTATGTGGTCAGTTAAACTTTGCTCTGTTCCAGAGGAGGTATTTGTTTATTATTTTTTTTTTATAAACATCTAATGTATTTTTATCCCCAGGGGTACAGGTCTGTGAATCGCCAGGATTACACACTTCACAGCACTCACCATAGCACATACCCTCCCCAATGTCCATAACCCCCCTCCCCCTCCTCCAACCCCACCTCCCCCCAGCAACCCCCAGTTTGTTTTGTGCGATTAAGAGTCACTTATGGTTTGTCTCCCCAGAGGATGTATTTGGATTGTCAAATAATAATAGCTTCCAGGGTTGCCTGGGAGGCTCGGTCAGTTAAGCGTCTGCCTTTGGCTCAGATCATGATCCTGGAGTCCTGGGCTGAGCCCTACATTGTGCTCCCTGCTCAGTGGGGAGCCTGCTTCTCCCTCTGCCCCTTCTTCCACTTGTGCTCCTGCTCTCTCTCTTTCTCTCAAAAATAAATCAAATCTTTTAAAAAAAGCCTAAAAAATAAAATAACTTCCAATTTTTGTTATTTTTCCAGTTTTTGTTATTTTTTAAAGATTTTATTTATTTGTTTGACAGACATAGGGACAGAGAGAACACACAAGCAAGGGAAGTGGCAGGCAGAAGGAGAGGGAGAAGAAGGCTCCCTGCTGAGCAAAATTCCCGATGTGGGGCTCTATCCCAGGACCCCAGGATCATGACCCCAGCTGAAGGCAGACACTTAACCCACAGAGCCACCCAGATGCCCACCTTCCGGTTTTTGAGCGCCACCTATCTGCCTGGTATTGTGATATGCACGTTAAAGACATTATTTGGTTCCTTCATCCTTGTAACGAGTTTGCAATATTTCGTATCATTATTCCTTTGATGGTGGGCACTTGGCATTTTGGTGCCCAGTTTCCCTTCCCTGAAATAGCCCAACACACGTGGTCATGGTGGAGATAACAACCCCTTCACTGATGGAGGCTGAAGACACTTCTTCTGCCTGGCAGAGCCAACAGTAGCGTGGGAGTGACATGGTATTCCCAACGGAGGTCTGTGAATCTTGACCTAGTGACCTAAGGACATGGGGCCAATGGGAGGGCATATTCACACTGATGGTTGCTAACCACACCCTTGTTGCTGCCTGGTCCTTCTGTGGTTTCTGCCTAGCCTCCTGGAACCTTTCCACACTTAACAGTTTTCCAAAACTGGTCTTCTATTCTCACTGATTGTGTACGTGTCCTGAGTATTCTCAATGACTTGTTCTTGTGGTTAAGATTGCCGGGTGCATTTACATTGATTGCCACCATGGTCCCAGTGGACTTTACCCATTTTGAAGATGAGATGGTAGGTTGTGTTTCCACGGTCACACAGCTTATGAGGTAGGGACAGGATTCGAAGGTGCGTCTTTCCGTTCTTAAATCCCGTGCCCTTCCCACCTTTTCCTCTGCGTTGCACACGGAGGGTGCTCGGTATTCGTTTACTGTTTGCGATGCCGCTGCTGATATTCCAGACTGAATGGTTTTCTTTCTTTTGACTCCAGAGCCATTTCTTTATTGCTCTGGTATTTTCCAGGTTTAATTACCTTAACCCCCTGCCTGACACTCAGAAAGTACTTACCTCTAGGAAGGTGATTCTTTTTAAATGTGTTTCTTGCCTTTATTAAGTGCTTCCTATGTGACCAACATTATGCCAGAAACTTTACCTGGATTCTCTGACTTAAGCAAGCCCCAAACCTAATGAGATACGATTATTTTCATGACCAACATTTTACAAAAGAAAAAATAGGGGCTCCGAAAGATTATGTACCTTTTCCAAAGGTCATGTACTGTACATGCTGCATCCAGGGCTCACTGAAGACGGACTCCCAGATGGATGCTTTAACCTTTAAGCTTTGTTGAACTACTAAAATTTTTTAACTTCCATTTTTTTTATTACAGAAACAAGAGATTCACTGTAGACAAGTAGGAAAATAAAGAGAAGTTAGAAGGAAAAAACGTAAGTAATCCCTCCACCTAGAGAGAGCAATATCTGTGATTTTTTTCCTGCATAGGCACAGATACACTTTAAAGAAACAAACAGAAAAAATCATCCCGTGCCTAACGGTGTGCCACTTGCTTTTCCGCTTAAGAATATGCCTATTGGGGCGCCTGGGTGGCTCAGTGGGTTAAGCCTCTGCCTTCGGTTTAGGTCATGATCTCAGGGTCCTGGGATCAAGCCCCGCATCAGGCTCTCTGCTCAGCGGGGAGCCTGCTTCTCCCTCTGTCCACCTGCCTCTCTGCCTACTTGTGATCTCTCTCTGTCAAATACATAAATATAATCTTTAAAAAAAAAAAAGAATATTGCCTATTGCTGTGTAACGACCCCAAATTTAGCAGCTTAGAACAACAAATTTATCATCTCACATAGTCTGAGGGGTAAGACCCCCCCAGGAATGGTGGCTGTGGTTCAGGGCAACTCCCAGGATGAGTCAGGATGGCAACAAGGGCTGCTGTCACCTGAAGGCTGGGCTAGAGGGGAAAGATCGTCTTTTGAATCCCTCCGTGTAATCCAATGTGCGTTCCAGAAAAGAGCCCAGTTACGATAGTTCTAGTTTGAAAGGAAACATTGAGATCATGCTGTAAATACTTAGCTTATGCTCATTTGGTCCCATAACTAACTTCATGTCAAAGGTTGAAAGAAACGCCTTCTGGGACAAGTCAAGCCTTGAGAAAATGGTTCTTCCCCTCTCTGGCGAGTCAATGCAGGTAGCAAAGCCCTATGCGACCGATTTTCCATATCATTGTGTCTATGGATTAGTTTTTTGATGGTGTTTTTA
Organism: Meles meles; assembly: GCF_922984935.1. Lineage (NCBI taxonomy): Eukaryota > Metazoa > Chordata > Mammalia > Carnivora > Mustelidae > Meles > Meles meles. The sequence goes on along the minus strand of NC_060072.1, from coordinate 13,280,934 downwards.
ATTATTTAAACGTATTGAGGAAGAAATACAAACGGACAGATTTTTCCTTTCTCTTGCTGGTTTCTGTCTGTTATGGGCTGTCCATTAAAGTCACTTGGGGTTGGTTACCTAGGAAATGGCTGCCAGATTGGAGCATTTTGATGGATCGCCAGATTTATGGCAGGAAGGTGAGTCACGTGATGGGAATTTAGCTGCTTCTAAGCAGAGGACTAGAAATTGCTGAGCATTAACGAAAGAATCACCGGAACTTTCCCCCACTATTCCTTAATTTTAAAGATGAAACAAATGATCTCTCAGGAAGTCACAGAGATCTAAATTTATCTCCAGAGGAAGGGAGTCTAATGATTCCATGACCACCTGAGACTTCATGGTTATAAAGAGACACTGTATTCACGGTGTGCGTGTGCGTGCGTGTGTGTGTCCGAGATAAAAGCAAACTCAGCTATCTCTTAAGTTCATGAAAAATGAGGTGTTTCCTACTTTCTTCACAAGGATGAGGATTAATATATGTACAGCTTCTTGAGTTCCTCTGAGAAGCTCCATTATTTTATCCGCACAGCCTGTTGCGATTAATCTCTAGGATGGAATAGAGAGTATATTCCGTAAACCCATCTCAGTAGCTAACACGCTGTTATCTGCATGGTAAAGGAATTAAAATTCATCAGGATGAAAAGAACTGATCAAATTTGGAGTTTCTTAATAAAATATGCCAGGCACTTAAAAAATCGTTTTGCGTGAATGTTTGCCAACCAGAAACCGCGAGCTAGGCGCTTTTACTTCCTATCTCGTTTAATCCTAAGAAAGAAATAGGTAGATATTAGTATAATGATTTTTAGAATTTTGTGACACAAATATTTATTGAGCACTTAATACATCGTGTCTGTACCAAGATTCAGGGAAGATAAGTAACTAATCCAGGATTAGAATCTATTTTTGTTCTGCTCCAATGGTCATGCAGTGCCTGCTTCAGTAGATTCTTTTTCAGTAGGGAATTTTTGTTATCAGAAGAGTGGAAAATTGAAGAACTAATCTAGAAGTTTTTGTTGTAAGACGTTATCTAATTTGTAAAACTCAGATGTATATGCATGAACACACATAACATTCCCTTATTCTTGAGACTGTTTCTAGCAGGACGAAATCACCTTGAAAATTACCTTCTGCCTTGAATTTGCCTGCAGTGGTATAGGAATGGTTTATTAATAAAAGCAGCGAACTTGTATTGGCTATTTACATGCACTGGGCACTGTACCCAATACCTACTCTCCTTTAATCCCAACACAACTCCATGAGGGAGGATCTATAGTTACCCTATAACAGATGACAGGATTAAGTGTTAGAACTGGGTCTTGGCCAAGGTCACATAGCAGGAAGTGCTTGGTTCACTTTGTTCATATTTTTTTTTCTAACTGCAGCGCCCATTCTCTTAACTGCTCCACTATTTTCCTCTCCTTTGAACTACAGCTGGTTTTCCTCATCAGCAAGAGGCAGTGAATGGCAAAGGTTTAAAAAAATATTATGGGAGGAAAATAAAAAGCCCTCATCATTAACATATTTCCCCTGCAAATGAAGACATTAACATCATTCGGTTTTGTCAGAGGAACACCAAGATCAGGAGTATAAAATGCATTTCACTGCAGCAAGTTTTGAGGACCCCTGAGCAGGATAGAACGACATTTGGTGTAGAATTCTCAGGTATGTTCATCTCCCCATGGGAAGGGTGTCCTTGGTTTCCCAGCATGGCGTCAGGGCATGGGACTGTCTCCCACTGAATGATATAAACACTGAGTAATGGCCATTTTGTTCAGGTCACATATTTTTTTTTTTTAAAGATTTTATTTATTTATTTGACAGAGATCACAAGTAGGCAGAGAGGCAGGCAGAGAGAGAGTGGGAAGCAGGCTCCCCGCTGAGCAGAGAGCCCAACACGGGGCTCGATCCCAGGGCCCTGGAATCATGACCTGAGCCGAAGGCAGAGGCTTTAACCCACTGAGCCACCCAGGCACCCCTGTTTAGGTCACATATTATGAGGGTCAATTATTTAGGCCGGGAGCCAGAAGGGATAACTTATCTCTGTTCCTCAATACTGGGGACTCCTTTGGGGAGACTCAGAGGGCAGGTGGGGAGTCAGACACCTGGGGCTGGGAGCATTTGGAGGTCTTGCCTGCTAGTTGGGTTGGGATGACTCAACTGGAGCCTTCTCAGCATGGCAGGGCTTCTTCCCAGCAAGGGGCCTGATTCTCAGGAGGCTGTATGCCCAGAGTGAACGTTCCACAAAAGCCAAGTAGCAGCTGCCTGGCCTTTTTGGACCTTGTCTTAGAGGTCACAGATTCCATTTCTGCTGCATTCTACTGGGCAGAAGCAAATCAGGAGATCAGCTCAGATTTCAAGGACAAGAGGATTAGATCCCACAACTCAGGGAGGAGGGTCAAGGTTAAATGGTGTAGGATGGGAGAGAAAGTTGCAGCCATCTTTGGAAAATACAATCTGCCCCTGGGAGGAAAGCATCAATTTATACCTTCTCCACTAATCCCTTAAAATGTCTCTCTTTCATTCTCTAGGCTCCTGGCTTCCTCTCCGGGCACCTTCAGTTCTGGCTTTAGCCAGGCCAGTGAGCTCAGAAACACAAGAAACCGCCCATCCGTGCCTAGCCCGTGAGAGGGGCAGGTTCCCAGGGAGGACCCTGGGAAAAGGAAAAAAGAAAAAAAAAAGACTGAACAATTTGCACATTCAGTCCTCAGATTCCTATAACTTGGTGCATTGCTTGTACACTGCGCATATCACAGGAAAGGGAAAGGAACTAAAATTTGTCATCTCACTGCTGCGCAGTCCACTGAAGAAAGCAAGGCTGAGAGAGGCCCAGGAAAAAAGTTTCCAAGCTAGTTAGTAAGCAGAAGGGTGACCTGAGTTTAGATTGAGTTGATTCCAACTTAGAGGTGAGGTGTGTGTTTCCAAGAGAGGAGCATTGGGTCCAAGTTCAAGGCTAAAACTTATACCCAGATCTATCTGCTTCCTCCACTGTGCTCTGTAGACCCTGTTCCTCCGTGTCACATCTCCCACCAAAGTGGGACTCCATCTCCAATAACAGTGGCCCTCTTTGGACGAACAGTAAGGTGAGAACTGGAGCCAGTTCTCCTGTCCTAAGGCAGAAATTTGAGAACAAATCTCTTGTGAGGAAACTGCTAACCAAACCTGACATCGCCTGGAGACATTGAAAATGGAGTACAGTTCAAAGGACTGGTAAACGCCTACTATTATTTGTCTTAACATTTACACTTCCTCTTAGTTACCTTCTTGCTGGAAATAAATCGTGTTGTTCTGAGGTTCCGAAAGGAATGTTTCTACAGTGGAAATATCAATTTATTTCCATAATAGAAAATTGACTATGTTATTGATCAATATGTCCCATCTGCCAAGTCTTCCTAATTACACATTTGAAAGGTACACCCAGTAGCCTGGTAACTGTCAAACAATTATTGATGGAAAGCTGTTGTTATAAGTTTTGATGTAGGTCCCTCTAATGACAGGCTGGCATGGAATGAGACACCAAATTAAATATGTTTCATTTACGAGTAAAATGCTTTGGTTCAGTTTCGTCTCCCAAGACTTGATTCACAAAATGATCCTGTGAACTGTTCACTCCTCGAGAGACTTGGGCTTTACCAAGTGCCAGCCCTGAACATGCTTACAAAATTGATAACTTGCATCACAGATTCATGCTGTTTAATTTAAAACATTGACTGGTTTATGTAGCTCTTTATTTTTGTTATTTGGTCAGAGAGTCTTACAATCCCCAGTCCACTTCACTTGATGAACACTCATTTTCTCACTTAAATGTCAACATCCCCAATAAATACATTCAAATATTACCAAAACAGATTGTTATATGACATTTTTTCTTAGCATTTTGCACAGTTTATATGCAATAATGGATCTCAGAGATAGTTTCTTCTTTTGATACTCCCCTACCCCCGGCCAGTTTGGCAGGGATTAAAAAGCTGTTGCCTGTCACAGGCCAAAACTGTGTCAAACGGGATGAACTTCTGATGAGCACACACCATGGAGACTAATAAACTCTAATTATACCACAGGCTTCTTCTGAAATGGGCACTTCCAATTCCACACACCACAAATATTGGCCCAGAATCAAGGATGAATTCTGACCTGATGCTTTTGTTGTGTTTCAGATAGTGGAGAAGTTCCATTGAAGACAAGAGAGCAAGAAGACAGCCCCCATGTAGTGATACACCGGGTACAATGTGAGGGGAAAGAGTGGGGAACCCAGTTACCCCCGATCATCTTATGAGCTAGGTACCCAAATCTGTAACATCAATGTACTGTCTTTTCCTTCAGATTGCTCAGTATTCTTCTGCCCTTTGAGTCTGAAGTCTTGTCTTTTTCCTTAACTTTGGGAAATGTCTTCCCATTCATTTCATTACTTCCTCTGCCCAGTTGACCCTTGAACAACGCGGGTTTGATCTGCGCGGTCTGCTTACACACAGATTCTTTTTGGTAAATATAATAGAGTACTCTAAATGTATTTTTTCTTATGATTTTCTCTTCTCTAGCTTACTTTACTGTCAGAATAGAGTATATAACACACAGAACATACAAAACGTGTTAATTGACTGTTTACGTTAACGGTAAGACTTATGGTCAACAGTAGACTAGTAGTAGTTAAGTTTTTTGGGGGGTCAGCAGTTATAATTGGATTCTCAACTGTGCTCATGGTGAGTGTCGGTGTCCCTAATCCTGTTGCTGTTCCAGGGTCAGCAGTATTTTCTTCATTCTCTCTTCTAAATTCCTACTTGAGGATGTTTGTGCTTTTCAGGTTATTTTTTTTTATATCTTTATACTCTTTCTTACTTTCTACCTTTTTATTCTTTGACACAGCATTCTAGGAAAATTCCTAGGCTCAATCTACCCATTTCCCACATTGTTCTCCATATATATATGTCCATCCTGTTCTTCAGACTACCAACTTTGTTCTGAGCTTAAGGAATTATATTATCCATGATGGCGAACTGGTCTTATTTCTTAAGAGCCTATTCTTATTTCGTGGCTATCCTTCCTTGCCCCTACAAAAATTCTTACTTTTCTTTCTTTTAAAGACTTTTCCCTTTTTTGGTCGGGGGGGGGGGAGCTGAGATTTCCCTGGGTTTTGAACTTAGTGTTTTTTTCTTATATTAGTTTCCTATGGCAGCTGTAGCAAATGGCCATGAATTGGGCAGTTTGAAACAACAGAAATTTATTCTGTCAAAATTCTGGAAGTTGGATGTCTGAAATCAAGGTGTTGGCAGGGCCACACACCCTCTGAAGTCTCTAGGGAAGAATCCTTCCTTTCTTCCTTTCTTCCTCTTTCTTCCTTCCTTCCTTCCTACCTTCTTTCCTTCCTTCCCCTCTCTTTCTTTATATTAGGCCCCAAAACACTTAACATAAGATTTATCCTATTAACAATATTTTAAGGGTGTAATACCGTACCATTGTCTATATTCACATTATTACATGGTAGATCTATAGAACTTCTCATATTGAATGACTGAAACTCTATATACCTTGAACCATTTCCCCTTGGCCCTGGCTCCTAGAAACCATCATTTTCCTTTCTGTTTCTATAAACTTGACGACTTTAGATCCCTCCTATATGTGGAATCATGTACTATTTGTCTTTCCTTGACTGGCTTATTTTACTTGTCATAATGTCCTCAAGGTTCATCTCTGTTGTAGCATGACAGGATTTCACTCTTTTTAAGATTGGGTAATATTCCATTGTATGTATATACCTCAGTGTCTGAGCAGGCATGGATTCTCTGGGCTCGCCCTGATTAGGACACACCCCTGGTATATCCATGGGGGATAGTCTCGGCTGTTTGCTGGAGACTGTACACCCTCTCCATTGTCTCATCACAAAGAATTTACCAAAATTGAAAAAACCATGGTTGAAAAATTGAATTTGATATAGGAGTCAGCGAAGGGTCAACTTTTGCAGAAAAGTTGACTCAAAGCCAGAGCAAAGAGTCAGCAAAGGGTCAACTTTTGCAGAAAAGTTGACTCAAAGCCAGAGCAAAGCCAGCCCACACAGTTGAAGGAACAGCTAGTGGTCGAGTTATAAAAAGTCGTGTTTTCTCCTATCAAACGCGTACTGTGTGCGTGAGCTAATCACATGGATTATATAGTATCCTTACGAAGCAAGTACTATTATCCCCTGCATTTTGCGGTTGAAGAATGAAGGGCAAAGTGCCTGGTGGGTAGGTAGACGGGGTAATAGGGAAACAAAAAACCCAATGGTTCCCTTGTCAGTCTTTTCCCAGGTTGTCCCATCTGCAGGCTAATCCTTTAATCTAGAAAGTTGGAGAGTGTAGTGCTGAGAGCAAGAAGAGGGAATCAGACAGATGTGAGTTCAAACCCAAGTTCTGCTCTTTACTGACGGCAGGATCTTGAAGAATTTACTGGACGTCTCTGGCTTTACTCACCAAAAAAGGCATGAGTACATACAGAATGGGGATGCCACTATCCATCTGCAACATGGTATTTACCCAAAAGGAACCAAATGGGTTCTAAGTGAAGAACCCAGATTGCAAAAGACTCTGCAGATTAGTGAGGAATTTAAACGCTTTATATATGAATGAGTCCGTCATGTTTAATGTCTGGCAAACAAAGAGTGTTGAGGCTGGAGTTCATTTCTTTGTTTAGGGTTAGAGGAAATTCGGAGTTGCAACAAGATCTTGGGCTTTGGAAAGGCCAGATCTGCCTCTGTCATATACTTAAGGTGACCTTGAATAAGCCACTCACCCTGCCTGGGTCTCAGTGTCCTCATCTGAAATGCAAGAATGCCAACACCTAACCTGAAGAGTGATGTGGGGTGGGATGAGATGAGTGATGTAACCACATCCTAAGCTGGGGAGTGAGCTTCGTCTTCTTTTCCCGGTGGACAAATTATTCATCAGGGTTGTCAAGCTTGCCTCCCAAAGTTTTCCCAAGCTTCTCTGTTACCGCTGCTACTGTCCTTCTGATACAACTCATCGTCTTTCCTCTGGATGGGTGGGGTCACCTCCTAAATATTCTCCAGTCTCACAAATGCAAGCTGAACAATGTCCTTTGTGTAGATTCCTCTGTGGCTCCTAGTTATCTAGGATAACTTGTGTGATACTTGGGCTCATCCCTGTTTGATCTTTACTTACTTCTCCTTCCCCCTCTTTCCCAGGATCTTATTCCTGGTATATCTGCTTCTCCTGTTGGGGAATCACCTGCTTTGGTGAAACACCATGCACTCTCTGTTCTTTCTCTCTAAAATGTCTTTTTTCTACCCTTAACTCACCTAGAAGCCTCCTAACTTTTTCTTAGCGTTCGATTTTAGCTCAATATGTGGGAAATGGACCTGTTAATTTCTCTAATCCTATTTTTCTTCATCTGTAAAATGGGATAACATTTTTATTTAATAAGGTGGACATGACACCCAAATAACCTAAATCAAACCTTGATGCCAGACATGCAAAAAACGCTCAGCAGATGTTCTCGACTATGACTTTAAGTCTATCATTATTTTTATTAGAGCACAAAGAAAGTAGAGTTTAACCTTTGGGATTGGGGGTCAAGGAAGTTTTCCTGCAAGGGGAATGCATGCACTAATCCTCAAAGAATAAAGGTATTTCACTGAACCAACAAGGCGGAGAGGAAAATGAGGAAGGACATCTCGGTTTTAGGGGTGGGGATTGCATGATAAGTCTGAAAAGTGGAAACAAGGTGAGTTTGCCCAGATGCAAACTGGGTGCAGCAGGAAGAGGAGGGCAAAGGGGTAAAACCCTTCCTCCTCATCTAGCTCCCTATTCCCTCCCAATCATCTTTACATTCTCCACCCTCCCTCTGGGATGCCCTCCAGCTCATCCCACCCAACACTGCCCGCCATTGCCTGTCAAAGTCCAATCCATCCTACAAGAACCAGGTCTAGCATTCCTTTTTCCGGGAAGATTTTTAAGTTCCATGATCTCAGGACCGTGTCTGTGTCACTCTCGGTCCTATTCCAATCATCTCTCCTAGTGCTTGGCATGGATCGGGTACTCATTTCTTTTCTTTTTTTGTTAAATAAATGAATATGGCAAACCCTGTTAGTAACAATGACTGCCTCCCCACTCCTCCCCCTTTCTCCTTGCTGACAGAATGCCCACATAGTTAAGGTAGCAATTTTCCCAGCTTCGGGCATCGGATCATGATTAGCCTGGCACAGTGTTGTCCAAGAGAAACAGAATGAGAGCCACACCTGTGAGGGCACATATGTAATTTAAAATTTTCCTAGTAAGCACATGAAAAAAGCAGAGAGAAATTTAGTTTGATAGTATAGCTTAATTTTTGTAAAAATTATTTTGGTAGCATATTTTAACTCAATATACTCCAATATTAGCATTTTAGCATGCAATCAATACAAAATTATTAATGAGTTTACTTTGTTTTTGCATTAAGTCTTTGAAATCTGACGTATGTTTTACACTTACACTGAATCTTTATTGGGGTCAATCATATTTCAAGACCTTAACAGCCACACAGGGCCCACGCCCACTATTGGACAGCTCAGGTCTAGACAATTATAACCAGCTCTTACTTTCCCAGAGTCCTTTTCGGCAAAAGGTAATCATGTGACCCCATTCTGAGCAATGAGATGAAAGGGGAAGTCAGCTAGGGCCTTCTGGGAAAACTGTTGATTTCCTGATTAAAGGGACAAGGGGGAGCTTACATCCCCTTTCCCACCTTGTCTTGGAAGCAAATGTGTTTCCCGGAACACATTAAGAAATGATTAGAGCGGGGGTTTGAAAACTTTTTCTGTAAAGGCCAAATAGGTTTTTCAGGCCATATAGTCTCTGTTACATCTGTTCAACTCTGCCCTTGTCGTGCAAAAGTAGCAGCAGGGCGTAGGTAAGCATGTGAGCATAATTGTGTTCCAATAAAACTTTATTTGCAGAAACAGTTGGCTAGCCAGATTTGGTCCTTGGGCCATTGTTTGTCTACTGTCGGTCAGGAGAATCATAGACACCAGCCCTGACGTTGTGGATCCACTTCCAGACTCCCTGTTATGTGAGAAAAGAAAATAAATCAAGCCACTGTGATCTGGTTTTCCGTGACTTCTGGCTGAGAGCAACCCAGTGGATAGTCAAAAGATACAATCCATGTGTCACTTATAATGAAGCTTCTCTACCAAGAAGCTGTGCCTTTTGAAAATATTATCACTAAGATAATATGATGATCACAGTAACATTAATGTCATTGTTTGAAAACCACTTGCTTTGTAAATTCTGAGCCTCACAACTGGCATTATTCCAGATTCACTGATAAGGAAGCTAAAGCTATGAAAAAGCATCGTCTTAGGTCATGGGACAGATAATCAACAGAAAGAGGATTGGAATCCAGACCCCACCTGAGTCAAAATCATTCAGAGATATTTGTAAATCACCTACCACGTGCTGGCTACTGTTTTAGACACTTGGCAAGATCTGTGAACGAAAGCAAAGATCCCTACCCTTGCTGAGCCTACTGTCCGGAGAGATGGCAACAGGTGACAACAGACAGCCTGCAGTGGGTTAGGAAGCTGTCTGCACCTCCAAGTTCATTGCATCATATCCACAATTCCCAAGATGTGGAAACAACTTCAGTGTCCTTGGACAGATGAACGGACAAAGAAGGTGGGATATATGTATAATGAAACATTGCTTAGCCTTAACAAAGGAAGAAATCCTGCCATCTGAGATAGCACACATAGACCTTGAGGGCATTCTGCTAGAAAAACACAGAAAGAGAAGTGCTGCATGATCTCACTCTAACTCCAGAAGCAGAGAGTAGAATGGGGCGTCGCCGGGTAGGCGTGTGTGTTGGGGGGGAGCAGTGGCAGGTGGGGGAAATGGAACAATATTGGTCAAAGGGCACGAAGTTTCAGTTATGCAAGACAAGTAAGTTCTGGACATCTAACGTACAGTGCGCTGATGCGCATTAACAATACTGTATTGTATACTTGACATTTGCTGCGAGTGTAGATCTTAAATCTCACTAGACACAAAGGGTGACTGCATTGAGGTGATGAATATGTTAATTAGCTTGATGGCAACGATCATTTTGCAATGTATCTGCATAATGAAAACATCAGTTCGCACATCTTAAATATACACAAGTTTTAATGTCAGTGGTATCTCAATAAAGCTGTTAAAAATATTTATAAAGAGGAGAAAGTCAAGGGGGAATCTTGCCACTGTGCGGCCGGCCTCTTTGCACTTCTTTGAGTTGTGTTAATCACAGGCTGCCTTGTGTAAGGATGACACGACTCGCATGCATGTGTGCATTTCCCTTCAGTTACAGCCTCTTGGCTCAGAGGGGATCTTCTGATCTTAACACGGCTCTAGCAAACAGCAGGCACTCAATGCTTGTTGGATAAAAATCCAATTGAATTCACTTTGGCATCAGATATTGGGTTGGAAGCAGCTCAAGAAACATATGGATACGAGACAGGGTAAGTCTAGTTCAAAAGTTCCACCAATATTTTCGTGAAAGCCCACAGAGTTCCAGGCACCGTGCTGGGCTCAAGGCTCCCGGCAGGCTCTGGTGGGCTTAAGGAGGCAGACATCCAGGAAAGCAGCCAGCTTGCCAGTAGCAAGATACACAGGCCTGAGTCGCACAGCTCAAGCAGAGACGGTGGGAACAAATCCCCTAGACGGGGCTTGGTAGGAACTTGAGGCAGTAAAGGCAGCAGCTGCCCTCCCATTCTTACACTCCCCAAGATGGCATGTTTATTCTCCTGTCCGCTCCTCTGTTCCCTGGGCCAGGGGCATGTGCATTCCCCCTTACCCACGCACCATCTCCCCAGCAGGTGTACAACCTCTGCTTGCAAACCTGCCACAAGGAGAAAGCACACGCAGAATACATTTGCATTTTGTTTGTTGCCGGTGAGTGAGTGGCTTTCCAGGCTGACTCGGGAGGTGACCCGATGACTCAGTGTGTGAAAGACTCCATCCCGCCATGGGCTCCCATCCCCCTGCGCCACTGCGAGGGGGCAGTCATTCCAGGGAGCTGTAAAAGGGGCTAGAGAGCTGATTTCAGGACCAAGACTGCTCAGTACTTGAAGACCAATGCAGAAAAATAGACAGGTTCACGGGATGCCGATGGAAATCACTTTATTGAGTTTCATGGTGTATGAGGATGCCTATTCTTATGGCTTAAATTACCTACTTTGCTGGATAGAAGAATCTAAATGAGAAACCTGGCTCTGCTTTTTAGCTATTAAAAAAAGTTAATATTCAAATGCATTTGAGTGGTGCCAATTAGATCCCGAAATTAGATCTGCTACCGGAACTCAGAGTTAAATGGGCCGCAGTTAACTCGGCCTGGGTCTCGGAACTTGGACAGGCCCCATCTCAAGACTTCTCTCTCTTACCTGTAAAATGAGGGGTTGGACTAAAGCATCTCTAAGTCCCTGCCAGCTTTGCCATTTTAGGATATAAATAGATTCGTAATGACAAGGCCTCAAGGCCTTCTCAACCTGCCTGGGCTTCGGGAGCAGCTGAGGGATGTGTTAAAAATAAAGATTTTTCTGATCCAACCCTGGAAATTCTGATTCTCTAGGTCTAGTTGAGGGCCTAGAAATTGGCATTTTTAATTGTCTTGGGTGTTTCTTCTGGAGCCCATTCTGCAAAGCCAGGCTTGCCTACCATCTGACTGTCACCAGAACTAAAAGCCCTTTGCAACCAGCCCAGATCGGAGTCATTCTTGTTATTGTTAAAGGTCTCTTTGGATTAAAAACACTGACTCGTCCCCGGGGTCGCCAGCTCTCATCCTGGATTCTGGGCCTTGAAACCAGCTTATATTATTAGACATTTTCCAGAATGCATCCTTCAAACTCATGCGGGGGTGGGGAGGGTGGGGGGGGAGGGGAGTGGACATTGGGGAGGGCAGGGGAGAAGTCTTTGTATTTTGCATTTTTTGATTTCCCTTTTGTGAGAATACAGTCCCAAAGAGGCCATGGATTCTAGGAAGGGGCTAAGATCCTCCAACTTTGGCTTGACTCCCTGTGTGATGCTGGCCCAGGAGCTTGGCCTGCTGTCCCAGTTTTCCTGGTCTGGAAAATGGGGAGCGCAAGCTGTGGCCCGTCACATGTGTCATACGCTGCTAGCACAATTTTTTAAAGCTCACAAATGCTTTGAGGATGAATAAGGTGCTTGGGAAAAGGGCAGTTTCTAAAACCGTGGTGTTTGGCTCCAGCACTGACAGAGGGCCAGCGGTGCGGAGCGTGCTGGAGAGAACATGACGCCGGAGACAAGCTGATTGGATTCCAGAGGATGGAAATACCTAAAATGCAACATCCAGGCCAGGCACTCCCTGGCAAAGGGCCGTGGCTTCTCAACTATGAAGCATGAGACGACGAAGGTCCTGATCTGAATTTAGGGATGGAGGGATATTTGGGGGGTGGTTTTGAGAAATGAGGAAAGAGTAATGGAAGGAGGGAAACTTGGTGGTGGGGGTGGGTGGGCAGAATTAGGGGTCCAGCTGACGTTCATGGACATGAATTTTTTTTTTTTTAAGATTTTATTTAATTTGACACACAGAGAGAGCACAAGCAGGGGGAGCAGCTGAGGGAGAGGGAGAGACAGGCTCTCTGCTGAGCAGGGAGCCCAATGCAGGGCTTGATCCCAGGACCTTGCACCTGAGCTGGAGGCAGACGCTTTATCCACTGAGCCACCCAGGTGCCCCCATGGACATGAATTTAAGGAGAGTGTTGTCAGCTTGGGGTGTGTTCTCCAGGCCACCTCCTGCTTCCCGGGGCAAGCACAGTGAAGGCTGAGTGTTGGGGTTAACCAAGATTTGAATTTTGCCAAGCAAGTACAAAGGAGAAAGGACAGGTGGGACACTTGATGGCCTGGTGATGGATAGCACACCCCATAGAGACAGAGAGGAGCCCCCTTGGAAAGCACATCATGGGAGGAGGAATGAAATGTGCTGTCCCAGAGGGGTAGGGGAAAAAGAGGGTGTTATACCAACTTAGCAGTTAAATCTCACTTCCCTTCCTCGGAGAATAAAGGTTAGAAGGAGTACCAAATGGTAAGGAAATAGCAGGAGCATGGAGGGCACGTCCCCCTTCCCAACCAGCCTCCTGGAAGGTGGTGTGGGAAGTGTTGCAGGGCCAATGTTATCTGAGCGTGCAGAACGCTGGGTCCCCTCCTTAATGTTTAACTTATAACCCTTGTGTATGTGTGTACTCAGCCTTAATCTATTAAGGACATCATAAAATATACATAAATATCAGACATTAACAAAGGACACTGAAGATCGACATAAATAGAAGTTCTAGTATTTTCTTCCTGTACTCCCATAGATGAGTGTTTTTATTCTGTGTGTGACATGCCCTCTTTTGGAGAACACTCTTCTAGACCATGCTTCTGTGAGAGCACTGCGGTTCTTCGAAAGCATACTCTGCTTCAATAGGTCTGGGTGGATGGGTGGCCCATGACTTTAGCAAGCCCCCAGGGATTCCCATGCTGTTGGTCCAGCAGGCCACCTGGGGGAAGGCTCTAGAGTTCAGGTTGCAGTTCCAGCTCCTCTCACTGATGACAGGGAAAACGATGATGCCCTTTTTGGGGTCAGAGAGGAGCAGAGAGAAAGAAGTAAGGAAAGGGACCTAATGGGTTTTGTCACCAGGAATGTAACTGCATTGAGCTCTCTTTGATTTCAAGTATCTTGGCTCAGTATCTTGGTTCAATAACACAAATTAAACATGTTTTACAGATGAGAACCTTGAACTTTGACGAGATTAGATATTTACCTGAATTTGTACAGCAAAGAAGTGCAGAAAAACAAGTATGAACCCAGGTCTGTTTGCATACTAAAAACAAACACATGTTTACTGTAGAAAAAATGAGAAGAGCCACATAGACAAACACTAAACTCCTTCGTATTCCCACCACCCGGAAACGAGGGCCGTCAACATCTTGCTTTCCTTTTTGATTTGTTTGTTACAAGAAGGTGGATCCTTTCCTGTGTGATCCGTGGGTCTGAGTTCGAATCTTAGCTGCGTTCCTAATAAGTAAGAGCTAGGGCAAGTCGCCAAACTCTGGGCCTCAGTTTCCCCAGCTGTAAAATGGGGATGACAATTGAACCGAGATAGAGTTTTTGTGCGGATCAAATGAGTCTGTAAAATGCCTGATCCCCTGCTCCTTGGTAGATAGAGTGCTCTATAAACATTACCAATTATTATTTTTATTACCACTAAGCCCAGAAAGAAGGGAGACACACCGACTCCAAAAGCTGTGCCGATTTAGATGTAGCAAGATTACAGTAATTGCTAGATTGGCTGTAGGTTCACTGTGGGGGGGGGGAGCAGGGAGCCTTGGAGATCTTGTGAACGATGCAGCTTACAAGCCCTCCCCGTTGGGGTTCTGAATCAGTACATTTGGAAACAGAACAGGAACCCGAATTTAAAATAAGCCCCCTGAGACAGGTTGTGCGGCCAGTGGCCTGGGGACCACATGTTGGGAAAACCTGCGTGTTTGTATCTCTGTATTTCTCTTTAAGTGGATTTGTGTGGTCTTTCCATTGTTTTAGCCTTCTCCCTACAAGCCTGCACAGCAGATTAGAAGTCTGGATGTCAGTGCTTAAATATCACGCCATTATTATTTGGCTATTTATCTTGAGCAGGTGTTTTGAATTGAGCTGGCCTGATTCTCTTTCATTTCCGAGCAGCCAAGCTGGGATGCAGTTCGGCTCAACTCCCAGAGCAGGTTCTCACGGCTTCTCTTCAGCCTCACCTAACCTGGGCTGAAAGGGGCAGCGTCTGCCCCATCTGCTTTCGAATTCGCTCACAGGCTTGGCCGGCGAGGAGTGCCAATGTGCCCAGCTTCACAAAGGCAGCCCACTGGGGCGTCCCGGCATCTCACACAGGGTCTGGAACACAGTAGAATGAATGGACTCAGTTGCACAGATTTTTATTTTACAAAACAACCAAGGTATGTCGAACAAAATTAACCCACCATGCACGTTTTGTGTTAGAATACAGGTCAGAAAACACTACCCTGCAGGCATTTTTTGGAAGTGCAAACAGATTAGCATAGGCTCTTTGATTTGGGAAGGAGAAAAATTTAGCTGAAGGAGCCCTAGAGGAGCTGTAATCCAAGCCTGGAATACCACAGAAGCTCCATCAAATGTTGGTTTCTCTCCCTTTTCCTTTTCTACTCAAAGATTCAATAGTCTAGGATTCTAAACAGTGACAGACATCTTGAGACAGAGGGGTTTTTTAATAGATGAGGAAACCAAGGCCCAGAGAGGTTAAATCACATGCCCTGAGTCACACAGCATGTAAATGACCTAGTGGGAATTTGTTTTTTGTTTGTTTGTTTGTTTGTTTTTCTTTATTTTATTTAAATTCAATTAGCCAACATACAGTACATCATTAGTTTTGGTGTAATGTTCAATGTTTCATTAGTTGCGTATAACGGGGAGTTTGAAACTGAGCCAGAGACTGCTTCCTGGCTCCAGAGTCTCTTCTCTTTTCATTTATGGAAGCTCCCAGAGCCATTTGCCTCAAAATTATCGTAAGGCTTGGGGCACCTGGCTGGCTCAGTTGGAGGAGCATGTGACTTTTTTTTTTTTCATTTTTTTAATCGATTAATTAACATAGAGTATATTTTTAGTTTCAGAGGTAGAGTTCAGTTGCATACAACACTCAGTGCTCATGACATCACCTATCCCCCCTTAATAACTGTCACACAGTTTCCCAATCCCCCTACCTACGCATAACCCCTCTAGCAACCATCAGTTTATTTCCCAGAGTTATGAGTCTCTTATGGTTTGTCTTCCTCTCTGATTTCATCTTATTTTATTTTCCCCTCCTTTTCTCTATGTTCATCTGTTTTGTTTCTTAAATATCACATATGAGTGAAATCATGTATTGGTCTTTCTCTGATTGACTCATTGTGTTCATCCTAGTACCCTCTGGTTCCATCCATGTCATTGCAAGTAGTAAGATTTCATTTTTTGATGACTGTGTAATATTCCATTTTATATATATATATATATATATATATATATATATATATACACACCATATCTTTACCCATTCATCTGTTGATGGACATCTGGGCCCTTTCTATATTTTGGCTATTGTGGACATTGCTACTATGAACATTGCATGTGACTTTTTTTTTTTTCCCATTTTATTTATTTTTTCAGCGTAACAGTATTCATTCTTTTTGCACAACACCCAGTGCTCCTGCATGTGACTCTTGATCTTGGGGTTAAAAGTTCGAGCCCATGTTGGATGTAGAGATTACTTAAAAGTAAAATCTTAAAAAAAAAAAAATCACATCTAAGGTTTGCAAAATGCAAGTCAAGGGTCTCACTGAATTGAATCAGACCTTCCTGGAGGGGCAGCTAAGAATCCAAAGTTTCCATAAATCAAGCCTTACTTTGTATACTGTAAAAAACCAAACCAAACCAAAACAAACCCAAGCATGTAAATCACACGTATGCTGAAGTTCAAACCCCATGGCAAGACAATGTCTTCTAGGTAACTAAGGAGATCCCTAAATTCATCTCACAGAGGATCAGATTCCAAACCCTACCCAACTGTTACCTTTTTTAAAAATTGTTTTTCAAAGCTGGTGCAGCAAATGCCTTATTGAAACCCACCATGAGGGCACCTGGGTGCTCATGGATTAAAGCCTCTGCCTTTGGCTCAGGTCATGATCCCAGGGTCCTGGGATTGAGCCCTGCATCAAGTTATCTGCAGGGAGCCTGCTTCCTCCTCTCTCTCTCTCTGCCTGCCTCTCTGCCTACTTGTGATCTCTGTCAAATAAATAAAAAAGTTAAAAAAAAAAATCTTTGAAACCCACCATGAGTTTCTGGTGGCACTGAGTGAGTGAGGGACTCTGGTCCCAAGCCTCCGTTTGGTCCTAATGTCACTCACTACCTGGATGGCAAGAAGGGGGATGACTTTAAGAAGTCGGCCAGAAACAATTGGAACAGGCTCTTGGAAGGGTCCAGACAGCTCCGCCAAATTTCTTAAATTCAGATCCTGCAGTGGTTGCCTATCAGGACGGGTTCTGCAACAGAGCCAGGGGCAGGGATTAGAGTATGCATTTTTAAGAGGCGACTGGAAGCTAGAGTCCCTGGTGAGTTAACCACGGAGAAAAGTCTACACCAGAGATACTGTGTGCAAGTGTGCTCAGGATAACAAAGACCAGGTCAGGGCACTCCCTGAGATCTTCAGCAATATGCCTTTACCTGCGGTTTAGCTAACAGCGTGCCCCTGGGGCTTCTGTTGCTATCAAATTTATGCCTTATGAAATGTCAAAAGGGAAGCACTGTTTCTTCAATACACCAAGAAGTTTCTTTCTTTCTGTTCTCTCTTTTCTTTCTTTTTTTTTTTTTATTGGTCTAATGCCCTCTTGGAGGATTTTTGCAACCCTAGATAAATATTTCTCTGTCAATTCAAACGGAAAAGAGCTTATAACTTTGCAAAAAAGGGCACTGTTGCCTCTTTCTGCCGCAGTTCTGGGTAGAAGGGGAAACATCTCCCTTCCACCCTTCTGGTTCTTTGACCAGTCTAATAATTAAATTGACATGAGACAGTTTAACAGGAGAAAAACAAATTTAATTACGTACATCCTAGAGCCCCATAAAAAATATGACACCCCAGGACAAGTCTGGCAATTGCGGCTGATATGTTATCCTGAGCTGAGGAATAGGGTAGGGGCCTGGGGCTTCAAAGGCAGGGGTGGAGGGGGCAGGGTGATTCACAGAACTATAGGAAGAGCAGATGTTTGGTAATTAGAAGTTTGCCCTGCCATTCAGACAGGGCACTCCAATAAAAAGTTATCTCCGGTAATAGCTCTCTTTCTGGGCTAGGTCCCCTATCTAAACCCTTTTAAAGAAAAGTTTTTTTCAACCTGCGGAGTCTTGATTGCCTTCAGCTCAAAAAAAAAAAAAAAAAAAAAAAAAAAATCCACATGCCAAAGTGGCCTATTTTGGGGTCACATAATTGTGCTCCCTCTCCTCTGCAAAGTGGATGAATCAAGCATCCAGGTGTGTGCCCAGCACTGGACAGTGTGCACTGAGAGGGGGATCCCAGGTGCCTTCACCTGGAGGAGGAAGAGGATGAACGGCTGTTTATTAAGTCGGGCAGAGCTCTCTTTTCTTTTTTCTTTCTTTTTTTTTTTTTTAAAGATTTTATTTATTTATTTGACAGAGAGAGATCACAAGTAGAGAGGCAGGCAGAGAGAGAGAGAGGGAAGCAGGCTCCCCGCTGAGCAGAGAGCCCGATGCAGGACTCGATCCCAGGACCCTGAGATCATGACCTGAGCCGAAGGCAGCGGCTTAACCCACTGAGCCACCCAGGCGCCCCAGAGCTCTCTTTTCTCTGCGTGCTGCCCAGCAGCCCGGCTACAGAGCAAATGGGAGGTAGCGCTAATGACCTTGAACTCAAAATAGTCTCTGAGTGTAATCTACCCTTCCCAGGCCACACCTCCTCCAAGAAGCCCACTGGTACTCCTGCAGCCGGATACTTGCTCCCACAGGGAAACGAACACGTTCTGAGCCACTGCCTTTAACCAGGGGCAGTGTGGACATTATCTCATGTATTCCTCCATGCGGCCTTGTAAAGTGGGTATTATTAAACTCATTTTATAATTGAGGAAATGGAAGCCCAGAAGTTAGGAGTTTCTACAGAAATCTCACCCCTCCATTATTTAGCGGGGTGATGTAGGGCAGGTTGCTTAACTTCTGAATTTTATGGCCTCTTCTCTACAATGAAGAGCATACTGTACTTTGCAGATTCCCGAGAATTAGTCACTACAGTTGTGTACAGATAGGGCTCAGCATGTGCCTGGCATACACAGACACTTAATAAAATTGTGGCCATTGCCATCGTTATGATTAAATCTACTACAGTAGAGAGGGACAGAGCAGGGATTCGAACCCAGGTCTCGGTGGCTCCAAAGTCCGTGCACTTTCCTGGGGGTGCCTCTTGGCTGCATCTATGAAGGTTTACACTGTTAGGTTTTCACACTTGTGTGTTTCTCTGTCCAGTCTCTGAGGACACGGGCAGGCACTAGACTTTATCTCATTTGCTGCATTGTCAGCTTCTGGCGTGCGGAAGACATGTACCAACACCTAGACGTGGTTTGACCAAAGCCCTCTCAGACTAATGGTAACTTTCCAGTCCTTTCTCTCCAGGCATTGGCATCAAAGTAGTGAATTTACAAAAAAAAAAAAAAAAAAAAAAGAAAAAAGAAAAAAAGAAATAAAACCATATTGGAAGATTTTTTAGTTAACTTGAATATCTTTAAAAGGATCACAAACTGATTGGAAAACAGAAGTCACGGAAACAAACCAGATTAAATAAGATTAAATATATAACTAAGTGCATTTTGACAGAAGCCCCTGTCTACACTGACTTTCTTCGGTCTATATGGGAAAGACCCTCCCCCCCATCCCAGAAGAAAGTCAAACACAAGTGAATTATATGGCCATTGTCATGGGTGTGGTGACCTCCTCTTGACTTGCGTTCCCCTTCCCTTATTTGGGAAAAACCACCCTCTCCTGAGAAGTTGCAGATGAGGATCTGAGATCCCTTTCCTCTCTGGGGAGACTAGCCTTTGTCTCATAGCCCCTTTGGCTTACAGGGAGGCAGTGTGGTGCAGCGCTAAAAACCAGGGCTCAGAGACACTAGGCTGGCATTTATTAGCAGGAACACTGTTACTCACTGCTCTACTTCCAGAACCAGGAGCAGTGTTGAATAAGTGAATGCATGAATGGATGACGGTACCAAGACTGCCTGGGTTTGCATCTGGGACCCCCTCTTGCTGGCCATATTAGCCTTCCTGAATTCATTTTCCATGATGAGTAACAAATTGCTACAAACTTAATGGCTTTAAAAGAATATGTTTTCTTAAAATGCAGTTTCTGTGGGCTAGGAATCTACTTAGGGTCTCACTGGGCTGAAATCAGGGTGCTGGCTAGGGCTGCCATTCTCTGCTAAGGTTTGAGCTCCGCTTCCAAGCTGATGGATCGCTGGCAGAATTCGTTTCCCTGTGGTGATAGGACTGAGATCCCTGTTCTGCTCCCGGCTTTTGGCTGTGAAACACCCTCAGCTCCTAAATTCTATCTGCAGTTGGTTAACACATAATTGCTCTAGGCAGCTCATGACATAACTCTTTACTTTCTTCCAGGCCAGCAGAAGGGTATCTCTCTCATCTCTTTAGTTTGTGACTGCAGGACCCAGTAAGAGTACCTGATAAGTTCAGACCCACCCAAGATGATCTCCCTTTTGAAGAACTCAACTGATTTTTTCTTTTTAAGATTTTATTTACTTATTTGAGAGACAGAGACAGAGATAGTGAGAGAGAGAGTACAAGCGGGGAAGGAGCAGAGGGAGAAGCAGACTCCCTACTGAGCAGGGAGCCCAATGCAGAGCTTGATCCCAAGATCCTGGGATCATGAGCTGAGCCAAAGGCAGATGCTTAACTGACTGAGCCACCAAGGTGCCGAGGAACTCAACTCATTAAGAACCTTAATCTCATCTACAAAAATGGACCTTACCATATAATATAACACAACCACAGGAGTGACATCCTATCATAACTATGGGTCTAGGCCACACTCCAGGACAGGGGGTTCTACAAAAACATGGGTCCTGAAGGGTCATTTCAGAATTCTACCCACTGCAGTTCTTTGCATTTACTTTGTAATATTGTTACGAGGGTTATATGACATGATATAGATTAAATGCCTCTCATGGAAAACATGCTCAATAAATGTAGACTATTATTTCGATTGTCGACAGAGTTACATGTGAGTCTCCAGGGCGTGCTTCCAGAATATTCCCCACACTCTGTACTTTGGGATGAGTTGGATTCAGACAGCCAAGAGCAACTTTATTCAAGTAGGTCCTTTGATAATAGCACCGTTTCCCCAACTTCCTCCCTCCAGACAGAAGAGTACAAACACATGTTCTTGAGTGGTCTGGGGTGTACCTGGAGGAAGGAACAATCACTCTTAAAATTTCTTAGAAGTCTTATGTTGCACTTTATAATTAAAAAAAAAAAGTGTGGATTTGGCCTTCGACTTCAAAACAAGCGTTTGCTTTAATGAGACCGGAAACATCTTTTTGCAACATGAATTCTCCAAAAAGATGTGCTGAATTCATCCTGCTGCTTCTTGACTCCTCTAAAACATCAGTGGGTCTGAATATCCCTGTCAAACCCCAAAGCAGCGGTCTCCCCATCTTTTTATCTCCTTGATCATGTACCACAACCCAGAGATTTGTTTGAGCCTAGCCTTTAATGTAGGTATCATTATTGCTAAACCAAACGCATGTACTATAGTGTAATACACTCGATCCATAAGGAACAGATCAAAAATAGAAATTTCGAAAAGATGAGATGAAAAATAAATATGAACATTTTCTTCCGGCCACACCCCCACCCCCAGTTTCCTACCCCTGCTGTATGTCCTCAGGGAGGTGCCTTGATGGAGGACAAAGCAAGTAGGAGCTGTAGCTTTCCCAGCGCAAGAAGCCAGACCTTTGGAAGAAGGAGCAAAGGAATAGCAAAACCTTCTTTCTTCTCTCTTTTCCCTTTTTCTCTTACTCTGATTTTTCTTAATAATTTTTTTGTTGTTGTTGTTTTGTTTTTTTTTTGCTTTGGAGAGCAAAAAGGGCCCAGAGCCAAGACAGGGTTGGAATCCATGCAGCTATGGGTCAGCTTCTGTGCTAGGCACTTTCTGATCCACGATCCCTTTCAATCAGTGCAGCACACTTGCTGGGTAGCTGGTAAAGTCTGGGTTTTACACGTGATGGGGATGGGGGCCACAGGAGTAATCAAACTGAGCCCAGCTCTACACAGCTGAGTTGGATATTGACTTCCCGTGTAATTCCAGTGCCTGCGTTTTAACCACTTTGTAATTTCTGGAGAGATTTTGTTTTACACTTCAATGCTGTTAAAGAAGGGGTTGCATATATGGGTGGGAGGTTAGGATTGAGTGGTGGAAGTGATCACAACCCTTTAAGAACATTGCGGAGCTAGTGCTCTTGGGGACCCTCCGCTCCGGTCCACTACAGTTTGTGGATTGAAATTGAGCCAGAAGACTCTCTTGCTGAAAATAGCTTCAGAAATCACCAAGGCCACGGGTCAGCAAACTACAGTGTGTAGCCCAAACCAAGCCACCACCTGCATTTGCAAATAAAATTTGGTCGGGACACATTCATGTTCATTTATTTACGTATAGACTATGACTGCTTCCAAGCTACAAAAGCTGAGCTGAGTCTTTTGGACAGAGACCAGATGGCCCTCAAAGGCTGAAATATTTTACTGTTTGGCTCTTTACGGAAAAGTTGACTGACCCCTGTTTAGTTCAGAGAACTTCAAGCTATTTTGATCGTGTATTCCTCTAGTAAAAAAACCAAAAAACAAAACGCCCACATCCTTTGAAATACATAGATTTATTTATAAAATATTTAAAAGTACTAAGGCACCTGGGTGGCTCAGTTGTTAGGCGTCCGCTTTCGGCTCAGGTCATGATCCCAGGGTCCTAGGTTCGAGCCCCATGTTGGGCTCCCTGCTCAGCGGGAAGCCTGCTACTCCCTTTCCCCCTCCCCCTGCTTGTGTTCCCTCTCTCAAAGTCTCTCTCTCTCTCTCTGTCAAATAAATAAATAAAATCTAAAAAAAAAGTACTACCATTCGAATCTACTTTTCATCACAAAACACCCAGAACATAAATTTAAAATAAGTTGAAAATAAAAGTAAATTCTAGCATTTTTTTTCCAACACCCTTATGGATCATCGTGACCCTTCTTTGGTCTAGAGGTTTGGTGACTGATCTAGATAATGAATTTTAGACTTGATGCCTACAAGGAAGCCATTGTGGGTTCCACAAATAATGAAAGAATTGTGCCCAACGGTATGGATTTGAATTCAGGGAAACCCCAAATCCTTCTCACTTATCCCTCCATTATATCACATATATGTGACAGATTTCATTCAAAAAGAGAATGAAATTCTCTTCATGCTTAAGAATAGTTTATAAAGGGACCAGACTCCCGTTTCTAGGCACAGTGGGATAACTGGAACCCCACCTGCTCCCCCACCATAAACTACGGGAAGACAGGATATTGTCCGGACATTGGATAGCTGGCAGTGTGGGACCATGTCCTCTTGACAGAAGCAAAGCCAAGGTGAGCTCCCTTCCATTGTCCCTGCTCTGCTTGGGGACACTATCCTGACGCCACTGCTAGGTGACCTTGCTGAGATGAAGAAAGAGCAATGGGGGTTCACGGAGGCTGCGGTGGTAGCTATCAGTGGAGTGTGGAGACACAGAGGCCAGTCCAGTGTCTTTGGGTGGCTTTTCTGATATTCCAATCCCCGCACATGGACTTTCAGTTGGTGAGAAGAGTAAAGCCTAGTGACCTGTTCATGTTCAAACTCCACGACCACCACTTACTAGCTGTGTGACTTGGGCAGGTCATTAACCTTCCTGTGCCTCAGTTTCCTTACTTATGAAATGGGCATAATACTAGGCCTGATCTCACGGGGTTGTTTAGAGAGTTAAATGAGTTCCTATATGTAAACCATGTAGAAGAGCATTGTTAACTCATTGCGGTGCTGTTTACACTTTAGTCTAAATTATTCAGTGCAGTTTTCCACGAGGAATCTTTGTTGAACAGGATCAGTTGCTACCCCCTTGACGGGTCAGCAGTCTTGGTTGCAAGGAACAGGAAGCAAACTCAGACCGGCTTAGGCAAAAATGGGAGTTTCAGGGTAGGTCTAGCTTTGGATCTTATTATATCTAATATTTAACATCGTGCATCTCTTACTTGCAAATGTGAAGTAATAACCCCAAGGAAGGGATGCCTGGGTGGCTCAGTGGGTTAAGCCGCTGCCTTCGGCTCAGGTCATGATCCCAGGGTCCTGGGATCGAGTCCCGCATCGGGCTCTCTGCTCAGCGGGGAGCCTGCTTCTACCCTGCTCCCTCTCTCTCTGCCTGCCTCTCTGCCTACTTGTGATCTCTGTCTGTCAAATAAATAAATAAATAAAAATCTAAAAAAAAAAAAGTTAAAAAAAAAATAACCCCAAGGCAAAAACTGGGCAAGCAGCCTCACATAGAGATTTTGTAAGGATTTAAAAATGGAATGGCTCTCTGTTTTCTTAGGCCTCGTTTGTTGCTGCCTTGTCAGGCCTAGCTGGAAACATTATTTTATTTAATCAATTAATTAAATAATTATAAAAGAAAGTTTGGTTGGAAAAGTGATTTTTTTTTTTTTTAAGATTTTATTTATTTGACAGAGAGAGATCACAAGTAGACAGAGAGGCAGGCAGAGAGAGAGAGAGAGGGAAGCAGGCTCCCTGCTGAGCAGAGAGCCCGATGTGGGACTCGATCCCAGGACCCTGAGATCATGACCTGAGCCAAAGGCAGCGGCTTAACCCACTGAGCCACCCAGGCGTCCCGGAAAAGTGATTTTTTAAAAGGATTTTATTTATTTCAGAGAGAGAGCGAGAGAGAGAGAGGAGAAGCACAAGCACGAGCAGGGCAAGGGGCAGAGGGAGAAGCAGACTCCTGGCTGAGCAGGGAGCCCGACGTGCGGCTCAATCCCAGGACCCTGGGATCATGACCTGAACCAACGGCAGACGCTTAACCAACTGAGCCACCCAGGCGTCCCCCAGGCATATCTGGAAGCTTTAGAAAATTTTTTTTTTTTCAAATTTTCATTTGGTCAGTCAACAAATAGTTACAAAGCAACAATATATTCCCATCTGTTTTGGGGGTACAGCAGACAAGGCACAAAGATACCAGACTTCTTGCTTTTTGCTCTGGCTCATGGGGTTTATATTGTAGGGCAGGTAAGAGGAGAGGAGCCACCAACAAAACACGGGAGCAAATAACAGAATATGTAAAAGCAAGGTCTGAACTGTGAAGGAGAAGAAACAGGGATGGGGGTTGATGAAAGCTGAGTTTTATTCCCCGTGGGAGTGTATATACATGGGTCACTCATGGAATAGGGTGGGTAAGAGGTTACTGTGTAGACCAGAAACCAGCTTAGCATTCAGAAACTGATGGCAGCTCCCCTTCTCTTGGGGGGACACACTTGCTGAGCAGGAGTGTGACAGGTCTTGGACTTTTAAGATTTTCACAACTGCCCTTGACAACGACATCTCTGTGGTTGCAAGTGACCCTCAGCCCTTCCAGTTAACGATGTGGTAAGGCAAAGGGGTGCCCACAGGGAGGCCATGGGGTGTCCAGGACAGAGGTTGTAACCCTGATGCACACATGAGACCATGCCCAGTATGATGCTGGAGGGAACCAGCCCCCATGACATGCAGACAAGGAATGGGTTCTCACATTCGTCCACGACCCAAGGCTAGACCTTGCATGCTCTGAGGGCTGTTTCGTGAAGACGTGAGTGAGCTTGATGGGCTGGGGCTGTCAGGAAGGCCAGAGCGGTGCCCAGACTTGTTCAGGCTGGTGCGGGAAGCCAGACAGAAAGCACCATCTGGGTCTCGAATAAACACTTCTATTTCCAACAGCACATTTCAGGCACCGAACTTGCCATGAGGAAAGAAAAACACTTCGGAGTGACTCACCTGATCGTTCAAGGCTCAGGGCACCAGCCAGGCTACGCTTTGAAAGAAAAGCAAGGTGCCTACAAAGGCTTGAGCTCAACATCCCCTTATCCAGGTGGCTGTGTGAGCAGATGGGCTCAGGGGCCTTCTTGAGGAGTCAGATCTCTGTCTGTCTGTCTGTCTGTCACTCTTGTTGCAGGCCTCCGTGAACATGTTCACCTCTAGCACCAGAGGGCAGTAGGATGTTTGGGTCTCACATCGGAACCCCGTGCTCAGCATCTTCCCTGCACTCCACCGTGAAGAAGGCGGCTCATGGGAAACTGGTCGACATGGAGCCCTGACCCCAATCTCTCATTGTCCCTGTGTGAGCACGAGGAGTGGTTGCCAAGTCAGGGTCTGAGCAATCCTCCCTGCTTTGTCCTTCACTGAGAACAGGAGATGGAGAGTGGGGACCTGCCTCACAGTGTAGACCAATGCACATCCATGCATTGCAAGGACTATAAGGGTAAATCATAACAATGGCATTTTTACTATTAAACTTCGTGGTAGTAACCAAGGAAGATGTTTATGTCTTCTCCCTGGATACCCTTGTCACACCCAGACCATCGCCAATACCTCTCAAGACCACAGGGAATCCTCTCCCATCTCATATCCCTCCCCCTCTGGAGTCTGTGCCCTCCCCCGTCCCCATTACTTCCTGAATTTAACTTTTTTAATTCCTTGCAAGCAAACATCTTAATTTCTCATATGTTTGTTAAGAAGATGGAATGAACCTTGTCTGTGGACCATGCAATGCAGGTGCTAATTATTACAACTGCCTTGTTATTAAATTTGCAATCGTTGTATGCTACAGACTGGAGATTAGACACCCAATTGCTGCATTTTTTTTTTTTTTGCAGCAAAATGCCCCAATTTCTATAGTCAAGTACATTTTATTTTCCTGATCCGTGTTCATTGGTAGGTCAACAACTCCCATAAATTTCATCTAATCTGTTCTGGGCTCAGAAACCAGATAACTCGAATTCCTTAAAATTGTCAACTGGCCAAGGGTGTCCCACCTTGGAGGAGAGACCATGAACTTGACTGCTTGCCTCTGAAGGCACTTGCTTTCATGTTCCAGAAGGCTTTTGTTTATTCCTCACATTTGGACTGTGTGCCGAGGAGCAGTGGTTCCCAACGTTGAATCATTCCTACATTTTTACTCCATTTGCTCATGCAACAAACCCTTATTGTGTGCCAGATAGGTTCCAGCTGGAAATAGAAAAGTTTTGAAGTACCATTTTCCCTCCAAAGAGCTCCTGCTTCTGTGGACCAAGGTAATACCTCGACGCTTATGTCACAGAGCACTGTGCTGTGAGCAAGGTGACCAGATGCTCGAGGACAAGAGGAAGAGCCCAGGGCTGAGAGATCAGGGAATGTTTCCCAGAAGTGCCCCCTGAGCTGGGTTCTGAAGGTAGAGTAGGAGCTGGTTAGGCAAGATGGCTGGGAAGGGCATATGAGGTGAGAACAGGGGGCACTTTCCCTAGTCTTCTTCACCTTTATTCTAGGATGCTGGAAACTTTGGAATCCTCCTTGGCACCGCTGCTGCCTTCTATCTTACCAACCCCACTTATGTCGAGGTACTCCAGCGCTTGAGTTACTCTCAGGCCTTCTCCTTTCCACATCTGTGGCGATCATTCTAGCACAGTCAGTCTCCTACCTAGACTTCTGGAATCATCTCAACGTTCTGCTCAAGTCCATGCGGCAATCTGAGGGCTCTCCTGCTTAAACCCTTCAAGGGCTTCCTGCAGTCCTCCACCCAAAATTCTAGCACGTGTTCCATCACCTTTGAGACCCCATCTAGACCATCACTGCCTACCTCCCCACGTGTGTCTCCTGTCTCTCTCCCCTTGCTCATTCACAGCAACCATGTGGGCCATTGCCTCTGGCTTTTTTCAAGATTTTCTCTTTGTCTTTGGTTTCCTAGCATGCCAGGAGTTTTCAAGCCCTCCACACATTCCAGCTCATTCCTCTTTAGGATCTTAGCACATGCGACCTTCTCTGCTCCCCATTGCTGTCTGGGCAATGCACATGTACGTTTCAGGTCTCAGCTTCACTGCGATTTCCTTGGAGAAGTCTTCTTCAGTCCTCCAATATTTAAAAACTTCGTCTCTTACCCCATTTCCCCCCCCTTTCTAGAATTACCATATTTGTAAATTCAGCATCTACATGGTATTTGTTTATGTCTTCCATCACACTCCAGGAAGCTCCAAGAAGGCAAGGAGTATACCCCACTCACCCCTCTCTACTATCTGTGACAGTGTACGACACACAGTAGGTCTCAGTATGTACAAGATGAGTGAATGTATAAGAGGGATGGATACTCCTCTGGGAAATACATAGGTCTGACAGTAGTCAGGGAAGTCTTGGGCATTCGTTTTCTATTGATGCATAACAAATGACCACAAATGCAGCAGCTTCAAACAACATAAATTCATTATTTCACAGTTTCTGTGGCTCAGATGGATCCTCTGTCTCACTGGGCTGCCATCAAGGACAGGCCACACTGTGCTTCTCAGCTGGAACTTGGGGTCCTCTTCTGAGCCCACATTTTGGGCTGTGGGCAGAATTCACTGACTTGCGGTTGTAGGACTGAGGTTTTCGCTACTAGTCATTGCCTTTCTCCAAGGCA
The DNA here is from genome assembly GCF_922984935.1 of Meles meles. Taxonomy (NCBI): domain Eukaryota; kingdom Metazoa; phylum Chordata; class Mammalia; order Carnivora; family Mustelidae; genus Meles; species Meles meles. Next base: position 13,252,689 of record NC_060072.1, on the reverse strand, counting down.
GCTTTGCTTCCTCCTTGACGCTAGCAGGATAATCTCTTTGAGCATCACTTTTTTTCCCCTCTAACTTTAGAATAGTTTCAGATTTATGGAAAAGTCACAAGATAGGACAGAGAGTTCCCATATATCCCACACATACTTTTTCCTGTCATAAACATCTTACATGAGTATGGCATATTTATCACAATTAATGAACCAATAATGAACTGTTATTATTAACTAAAATTCATATTTTATTCATATTTCCTTATGTTCTTCCTAACATTATTTTCTATTCCAAGAATGCTCTCAGGATCTCCCTTTCCATTTATAGTTTGTAATCCATGTTTATAAACAAGCTAAGTCTGGTTTCAAAAAACGCAACACTGCTTCATGACTTGTACAGGTGTCTTGCTCAAAACAGAGAATTCCTCATTCTTCCCTCCATCCATGGCAATATTGCTGTTATTTACTTTGCTTATCTATCTGATACAATCATCTGGTACATTATTGCTTTAAACAATAAGGTATATTCTAGGTCAATTAAGAATTAAAAAAATATTTTATTTTACCTTCATGTATTTCTTCTACCACATCCTTCCTTTCTTTACATAAATGCAAGTTTCAGGCCCATATAATTTTCCTTTAGCCTGAAGACCTTTTTTTTTTTTTTTTTTTTTTTTTTAACATTCCTTGCAATAAGGTCTGTTGGTAATAAACCCCTCCAATTTTGCTTGTCTGGGAGTCTTTCTGTTTCCTTCCCTTTGAAGAATTGTGTTGGATATAGATTTCTAGGTTGGTGGGGTTTTTCCTTTCAAAACTTTAAATATTTTACTCCACTCACTTCTTTCTTGTACAATTTCTGATACAAAGTGCCCTGTGGTTCTGGAGGCCCTGGTTGGGTGTCCAACTCTTGATTTGGGTCAGGTCACGATCTTGGGGTCATGAGATCAAGCCCCACATCAGGGTCTACACTCAGTGGGGAGCCTGCTTAAGATTCTCTCCCTCTCCCTCTGCCCCTTCCCAGCTCTCTCTCTCTCAAATAAATAAATATATACTTAAACAAAACAAAACAGGAAAAAATGCAATGTTCCCTGTGTTCTTACCATTGTTCTTCTATAATTAAGATAAATTTTTCTTGTGGCTTTTTTTTTTTAAGATTTTTCTCTTTGTGGGCACCTGGGTGGCTCAGTTGTTAAGCATCTGCCTTAGGCTCAAGATCATGATCCCAGAGTCCTGGAATTGAGTCCTGCACCAGGTTGCTTGCTCAGTGGGAAGCCTGCTTCTCCCTCTCCCACTCCTCCTGCTTGTGTTCCCTCTCTTGCAGTCTCCCCCTCTTTGTGTCAAATAAATAAACAAAATATTTGAGGAAATATTTTTCTCTTTGTCTTTGGTTTTCTACAGTTTGAATATGAATGTCTTGATATTTTTGGTTTTGTTTTTCTTTATCCTCATTGGTGTTCTCTGGATCCATGGTTTGGTGTTGTCGTTGATTCTGGAAAATTCAAATATTTCTTTTGCTTCATTCTTTCTTCTGACAGTGTTTCATTTATGTGTATGTTATCCCTTTTGATGTTGTCCCACAGTGTTTGGATGCTCTATCTGGGTTCCCCCCCCCCATTTGTTTTTTTCCCTTTGAATTTTCTTTTTGGGATATTTCTGTTGACCTATCTTCAGGCTCACTGGATCTTTTCTTGGCTGTGCCAAGTCAATTAACAAGCCCACTGAAGACATCCTTCATATCTGTTGCTATGTTTTGATTTTTAGCATTCACTTGATGGTTTTCTGGAGTTTCCACTTCTTGCTTAAATGACCTATCTGTTCCTGAATACCTATCTGTTCTTTTTCCACTAGATCTCTTAATATATTAATTATAGCTATTTTAAATTCTCTGTCAGATAATTCTGGCATCTGTGTCACATCTGAGTCTGGTTTTGATGATTACTTTGTCTCTTCAGAATGTTTTTCTTGCCTTTTGACTAACCTTGTAATTTTTTGTTGAAAGCCAGACATATTATATCAGGTAATAGGAGATCAAGTAAATATGACTTTAGTGAAAGGACTTACGTTAATCTGTCTAGAAGATGTGCTGGGTTAATATTTGTTGTAGCTACATGTGCCAGAGGCTTCTCATTCCTCGATGTCCTTATTTATGTCTCTCTTTCTGACTTTGGTTTTCCCTCAACACTGTCCCCAGAGAGAGTCTGTAATTTGCTGCTGTTTTAGCCAAAATCCACTATTGTTTTATGGGATCCCCATTGGAGTGGTGGAAAGGTATGAGGAATAGGGAAGATTCTAAACCTTCCCAGTAATTCTCAATCTTTTTTGGGTGTTGTGTCCTGGGGCTGTGACCTTAGCAAGTATTTCTCTTTCCCTGTCTCCTCCCTCCTTCCCTGGCAGTTATAGTGTTTTCTATCTGCTTCCTTGAAGGCCTTATCCTTGTTGACTATCTTTTTCCTCCCCATAGGTGAGCTGGGAATGTTGAAGCAGATTGGAGTGGGAAGCATTCCCTTCTTTCCAGCTGAATGGCTCTGGCAAAGCTCTTCTGAAGGGTAGACTTTTGTAATGGAGAAGCCTTCTGGTATATTTCCAAATGACTAATCATACCCTCTTGCTGGCAGAGTCAAGAAGGGATCTTTCTTGGATCTTCAGCATGTGAACCTGGGAGTGTTCCTGGAGGTAAAGTTCACAAAAGTCTGGGTCTTCCTAAGATTGTGGCTTCCAAGAGTTTCTCACTCTCAGGCTAGTCCACACTGAGCCTTCAGCAATCTGACAAAATCACCTTCTGAGAATTCCTACCAGTTTATTACCCCAGAGGTTTCTGCTCCAGATAAGCAGATCTCACGTGTGTCTCTCTGGACAGGACTATCTTCAGGTATCAATTTCTCTTACATCTTCAGTTATCTCATGGGTCCAAAAAATTGGTTGATTTTTCGTGTTGTCTAACTTTTCTCTTGGTTTAAGGATGGAAATGGAAATGACTATTTCCAAGCTCTTTACACATCTAAATTGAAACTGATAGTCCTGTATTGACTTTTTTTTTTAAGAGTGTACTTAATTATGTCAAGAGGACTCAAGATAAACTTCCTTTTGATTAATCTAAACCCAGGAGAGAAATTTCATGTGTTCATAGGTACCCTCCACCCTCAAGAGGAGACTACATACAGTACATATACCAAGGGGTGGGAATATACCAAGGGGTAGGAATCTTGGGGGCCAGGGGCGCCTGGGTGGCTCAGTGGGTTAAAGCTTCTGCCTTCGGCTCAGGTCATGATCCCGAGGTCCTGGGATCAAGCCCCGCATTGGGTTCTCTGCTCAGGGGGAGCCTGCTTCCTCCTCTCTCTCTCACCTGCCTCTCTGCCTACTTGTGATCTCTGTCTGTCAAATAAATAAATAAAATCTTTAAAAAAAAAAAAGGAATCTTGGGGGCCATGTTAAAATTCTACCTACGACAACTTGCCAGAGCAGGTGACATTTGAACTTAGTTTTTAAAAACAAGTGGAATGAAATGGACTAGAAGGTGGGAAGAGCATTCAAGGCAGAAGGGACAGCACGTACAAAGAAAGAGAAGGAAGGAATATGAAAAATGCTACCAAGATCCAGATGCCTTCCAAGCTCATCCAATTGTACACACTGAATATGTGCAGATTTTTGTATTTCAGTTGTACTCAATAAAGCTAAAAAAAAAAAATTCCAGACATTGACTTCCTTCACTTCAGGATTGTGTCTTGAGGTGTTTGATTGGAGAAATTTCCTTAGGAGCTCACTTTGAGGACATAGATAGCTAGCCAGTTAAAAATGAATTCTCTCTGTAAACCAAGAAAATTTCAGATTATTAGTTTTGAACATCAGGACATCTAGGTCACCTGAGGATCCCAGTGAGCACTCGTCTCCTAGTCATGGTAGTTGGGTTGAAAGATACGGTTCTTTCCTTCCAGAAATATTGCCAGCTTGGTTCTAATGAACCAAAGCTTTAATGAACAAAAGAAATGCGGTGTCTCTTCAAGTACGTCTTGTTAAACAAACCTTCTCCTTATTTTTTCTTCCTTCGAACAAAGTTAAAATAACAACAACGAAACCACCCTACACCTCTCCTGGTTTAGTCCAGGGGGAAAAAAGTTGGGATAATTATAGGTCATTTCCCATTTGTAATTATATAAATGTCGTTCTTTGCCTGGACTGTCATGTTACTGGACATTTTTATTGAAGATGTTTACATTCCTGCAACACATTTGGAACAAATGAAGCAGCCGCTCTGCAGGGAAATGGCATTGACGGTTGCCATGGGAACTGTGTGAAGTCACAGAAAGTAGATTATCTCATAATGCATTACCCGGTGTCACAAACAGGCAGCCTGACTGGAGAACAAACCACCAATTAGCAGGCGACAATTCGGGGCCAGAGAATAGAAACAAAATAGAGGCCGCCTCTGAAAGGTCATGTTCAAGCTAATTTATTGGTTACTTTGCTGTACTCAAACCAATTATTCTGATTGCTTTCCACCCATAGAAATCTATTTCAACCAGTCCAACTTCTATATGAGGAAAATCCAGAAAAATGGAATTTGACATTTTAGCGAAATGTTTAGGATTCGTTATTTACTTTTTTAAACCCTTTTGCTCAGTCAGTGAGATTTTCAAATTAAATTTTTTGTCTTTTTATTTCTGGAAGTCTTTGGGAGGCAGTAAGCTTAGTGAGTAAGGGTATAGTTCCTAGTGTCCAACAACTTGGGTGTAAATTCTGGCTTCACCTCCTTAGCTCAGAGGCCTCGCCTCAGTTTCCTTATCTCTAAGATGGGAACAATGGTAGCTTCTACCTCTGCAGTAAGTTTCCATCTCATGAGCTCAGCATCACGCCTGCTCACATCAAGCATTCAGTGTGTGTTTAGGAGTGTTTATCTTGGGGTCTCTGGGTGGCTCATTTGGTTAAACATCTGCCTTCAGCTCAGGTCATGATCCAGGGGTCCTGAGATTGAGTCCCGCATTGGGCTCCCTGCTTAGCAGGAAGCCTGCTTCTCCCTCTCTTGCTTCCCCTGCTTGTGCTCTCTCTTTCTGTCAAATAAATAAAATCTTCTAAAAAAAATTGAAGAAAGAGAGAAAAGGAGTGTTTATCTGTTGAAGGAACTCATGTTCTCTTGCAAAGAAGTAAAGAATTAAAAAAAGCGCTCATCTTGCAAAGACAACCCAAAAAAAGGAGGGAAAAATCTATGCTTACTGCAAAGTCTAACTTGGATTAACATTAAAATCACCTAGGAAATTTTATCCAACCACGGAATACCTAGACCTACAGACTTAGAATCTCCCAACATGAGCCTCAGGCATGTGCATTTTCAATGCTCTCCCTAAAAGAGTTTGATTCATGTTAGCAAGGTGAATAATCACTTGTCATGCTCGTAAGAGTCATTTTGTTGTGCTCATAGAAATGCGTTTTCTAAATCCCATTTTCTGAGTTTGATCAGCACACGAGGGATGCTGCTACAGTAGTGAAAATTTAATGTACATTTTGGGGTTCTGGGGTAGGCAGTATGAAAACCACACTCGGACAGATTCTGCTCTCGAGAGTCCCCCCCAGGTCCCTTCCTCCCTCAAACCTCACTTCCCCACCTGGAAGGAGGGGTTCTTAGATGGTCCCCAGCCTAGGGGTGCTAGGGTGGTGCAGTTGGTTGAGTGTCCAATTCTTGGTTTCCACTGGGGTTGTGATATCAGGGCTGTGGGATTGAGCCCCACGTTGGGCTTTGTACTCAGCACGGAGTCTGCTTGGATTTCTCTCTTCCTCTCCCTCTGCCCCTCCTGCTCATGCTCCCCCCTTTTCTAAAATAAATAAATCTAAACAAAACAAAAGAAAACAAAAAAAAAAAACCCAACCCCAGTCACTTATGAGGATGAAGTAGGGTTTTCCATGAAAGGAACAAAGAGGCAAAAGCCTCCTTTCTTCCATGGGCAAGCTGTTGTCCTCTCTGTCCCTCCGGTGACCCAGACTGCTTCCTGCTGGGGTGCCTGCCTTCCCTCACCTCCAGATGCCTCATAAGGCCGAACAGAAACCAGATGGGGGCGCCCTGGGACAGAAGCCTCTCATGAGTGGCTTGGGTCACTCCTGCTCTAGGTAAGGAAGGAAACAGCACTTGTCCCTACAGTTCCCCTCGTCACTGGAACTCAGAGGGTCTAGGAAGTGGTGTGCTGGTCTCACAACTCCCTCTAAAAAAGAAAAAAAGAGAGAGAAAAGGAAAAAAGAAAAGAAAAGAAAAGGAAAAAAGCCCTAATTTGTAACACAGACTGGGAAAAGGTGGGCACAATTTGCTCTCGTGGGCCCTCCAAGGAGGCTCCAGTATGTATCTGGACCCAGTCAGAAAACTAGGTTGTGGACTGAGAGGAAAAAAAAGACAAAGGGATGAGCCACTCGGCTAGGTCTGGCCTTGGCCTGAAGCTAGCGGGACAGAGTCCTCCTGACTGATCTGTGGCCCAGCTTATATCACCAGGCAGAAGATCGCTCTGACCTCAGAAGGCACATCATTTTCTTTTCATGTGCCCCCCTCAGTAGGTTGCTAGCTGCTGCCTAAAGAGGATTCTGAGGCTCTATCCTGATTTAGCATGAGTGGTTACTACAATCAGTTAGTGAGATCTGAAATAGACGCAGAAGAGAGGAGTGAAGGCACATTGTTTGCCTTCTGTGATGGGGATTCCATTCTTTCATTCAGAAGATACCGTGTGTCCATATTTCCGGGCATTGTTTTAGGCCCTGCAGGTAGAACTGTGAGCAAATCAAGCTCTTGCATTCTTGTGGGAGAAAGAAATACACCTGTGATATGTTGGAGGATCTTGAGACTATGAAAAAAGCAAATAGCCACAGAGAATGATGGAGTAGGGGGGCGGGATTTGAGATAATTGTGTTCAGGAATGGGATCTCGATAAGAAGACATTTATGCAGTGACCTGAAGGAAGTGAGGAAGTGAGAAATATAGTTTTTATGGTAAGAGAGATCCAGGCACAGGGAACAGCACATGCAAAGGCCCTGTGGTGAGAGTTGTGTGCAGTTGTCCAAGGGATACCAAGGAGGCTCTTGCATTAGCCCAGTGAGTAAGGAAGAGAGGGTCGAAAATTAGGGCCTGGTGCTGCCATGGGGCAAGGTCACATTGGGTTTGTAGGATAGGGTTCAGAGTCCTAACTAGTAATAAAACAAGAATTTCCTATCTGTATACAGTTCTCAAATCTAAATAGGTAGTTTGCCACGAATTCAAGATTCTTACCCAGAGGTCTTTCTATAAGAAGCATGAATGGATTTACTGGCAATCTGTAGTTCAGGGCTGGTTTCTGGCAGTAGGAAATGGCCAGAATGTAAGTGTGTAAGAGGAATAAAAAAAATCCTTGTACCGTTAAAGAAGATGCATTCTACCAATCCTTTATTTTCAGGAAGGAAGGGAGGGACAGGCAAAGAGCTTAGCAGACTTTCATATTTGGGCATTTTCTGTCCCAGGATGAAAGTTCTGTGGTCTTAAACACACATGCACACACACACACACACACACACACACACACACACTTGGTTTTGTAGAAACTTGCACAGATTTTGGAGACCAACGGGGATGGATTTGAATTCCCCTCTGCTTTTTCCTTAATTTTCCTTTAGCACCTATGTACCAAATACCTACTTTCTTCCAGGTCCTGTGCTAAGTACAGGAAGGTGTACAGATGAGTAAGATACTGCCCTCTCCTCAAGGAGTTTATGGTTCATTTAAGAGCTATATGAGTGGGACGCCTGGGTGGCTCAGTGGGTTAAGCCGCTACCTTCGGCTCAGGTCATGATCCTAGTTCCTGGGATCGAGTCCTGCATCGGGCTCCTTGCTTGGCAGGTAGCCCGCTTCTCTCTCTGCCTCTGCCTGCCACTCTGCCTGCTTGTGAGCACTCTCTCTCTCTCTGACAGATAAATAAATAAAATCTTTAAAAAAAATAAGAGCTATATGAGAAACTTAGCCTTATTGACTTCATAAGTAAAACGTAGGAGAAGATATCCATCTCAAAGGGTCTGGGGGATTAAATGAGGTAAGACAGGAAAATGGAACTTAAGTGGTGTCTAGAGATGCCCAACATATGTTGGTTTCTTTGTCCACCTTCCATCCCTTGTTTCTCCTAACGTTTGGAAGTCAGGGCTACTCATGGGGTCTGCTATCCTCCTGTTCCTGTTCCTCTAATCTGGTCAAAGAGAAAACCATGAGCATCCTTGAAGGGAAAATAATTCACCAAAAATGTGCCACGGTTTAGGGCAGCAAACCTACCGTGTATGCTACTGTAACGACGGATACAGGTCATACATTTTCCAAACCACAGAATGTACAACATGGAGAGTGAACCTCAATGTAAACTAAAGGCTTTGAGCAAACCGTATCTGTGTAGGTTCAGTGATTATAACAAATGTGTCCTGCATGATGTCAATACGGGGTTGGCCACACATGTATGGGGGCAGAGAGTATATAGGAAATCTCTGTATCTTCTTCTTAATTCTGTGAACCTGCAACTGCTCTAATTAAAAAAAAGTCTCTTTAAAAACTGGGGCACCTGGGTGGCTCAGTCAGTTAAGCAGCTGACTCTTGATTTCGGCTCAGGTCGTGATCTCAGGGTTGTGGGATCCAGCCTCGCATTGGGTCTGCGCTGGGTATGGAGCCTGCTTGGGATTCTCTCTCTCCCTCTACCCCTCCCTGCTTGTGATCTCTCTCTCTCTCTCTCTCTCTCTAAAAGATAAAAATGCACCATGTGGTTGGAGGGGTGTACTGAGAAATTGGAGACTCTTTCTCATCTGGTCTGCTTTATCTGATTATAAGTCCACACACCTGGCAACCGTGAATTTTACTCTAAGAATCCATTCATGCATTAGTTGTGTAGGATTCAAAGGTGTTTTCCAAAGAGAAGACATTTTAAATGGTTTCAGGGCAGTCCACACAGGCAAATTAAATGCACATGTAATTTCAGATAAATTACGAGTTCCGGGGGTCCCTGAACCTCAGGCTACCATGAATGCTGTGTTCTCAGGAGATCTTCACTTAGCTGAGATTCAAGAAGCTAGGACCGGGTAGCCTGGGTGGAGATCCTGTCTGTAGTACTCAGAGAGGGTAGTGCCAATAAACTGGTTATCAACATAGAAACATGTTCATTGGGACACCTGGCTGGCTCTTGATTTCAGGGTCGTGAGTTCGAGCCCCACATTGAGCATGGCGCCTACTTAAAAAAATATTAACAAATTAAATTAAAAAACAGAACACAACATGTTCATAAACTAGACACTGCCACTATGTAAGCTTCAAACATCTTGCTGTCTTGATTTTAAGCAGACCCTCCTCCTCCTCCTCATTGCTCAGCCACCTGTCAGCTTTTTGGATCCTGGAAAGGGGCATGTGTCTGTGTGGGGGGGGTCCTTGGATCATCATACACTGAGCATTTCTATTGGTTTTCATACCCCTCACATATAGATAGAAAATGTGGTGGATGATGGAATTTTGGCTAACATCTCTTCCTTCTAATACCACCCACGTGGAGGAACAAATTCTGGGGTCACCCAGTTCCTGCCTAGTGGAAACAGCAGATTTCCAGCTGGCTGTATGCATGCACGCATCTAACCCTCTGAGCATGTAACTCAGAGAAGACCAATGTCTCTATACTCTAAAGCCTTTATTTATTTATTTGCACATGACATGTTTAATTCCAAGGTGCTTGAGGCATTTTGCAAACATTAAATTAACTGTTAATCCTCTCCATGTCCCTATAAAGCGGTGAGAAAAAGTCTTTTATTATAAAACATTATGAACTAAATCTGAAAAATAGACTTAACAGGCGTAGGGATAATCAAATAGGATGAAGAGAAAGATGCAACAGGGAAAACAAACCTAGATGAAAAGTCTCCTGCAGCTCTCAGCCAAGGAAGGAAACTTCTGGCAAATTTCCCCTGCAGTGGGGGCCCTAGCTAGCTGTCCTGCATTCCATGTGGTGACTGCCTATATGTGTTTCTAGCTAACCTTGAGTTAAGGACCTCTTATCACCTCCACATAACCTTGAGTAAAGGACCTCTCTGAATAAAGATGAAGATTTTCATATTATTGTGATGAAGACTTGCAGTGTTTTTTCTTGTCTTCAGCCTCCTCTTCAGCCTCGTCCTCCTCCTCATCATCGATGATCATCAAGCAAATCTTTCTTGTGGTCGCTGCTGGTAAGGGGATTATTTTGCTGTAGCCAGAGCTGTGCCTGAAAATTCCCAGGAGCATAATGTTTGCAGAAATGTCCCCCATTCTCCAACCTCTCTGTATCTTTGCCCTGGACAGTGTGACTTTGGAGTTCCTTCCATCTCTACTTGCTTATCTCTCAAATTTGGGCTGGTTTTGTGACTCGCTTTGGCCAATAGAATAAGGAAGTGCTACCATTCCACATTAAGTGGCCTTGAATCCTTCTGTTTGCTCCCTTGGAAACTTGGCTTGCCCCCGTGAGAACAAGTCCAGACTAGTGGGTTGGATGATGAGAGACATATGGTTCAAGAGTCGTCCTCCACCTGGATGATAGTCGTCCTTCCTTGATCGATCTTTGGCCACTTGTCAGATGATCACAGATACATGACTGAGGCCAACCAGTAAGTCCATCCCGGGCTCAGGTCAACAGAACCACTCGTCACCTGTAAATTAGTGAGCACTAAGAAATGGTTGCCATTTTAAGTTACTACATTTGGGGGATGGTTTGTTATGCTACAATAGCTAACTGCTATAACCCCCTTTTCAGGTTCACCTTTCATTGATTTTGCCAGAATCTTTCTTTCCTAATTATAAAAATGAATCCATTCTCTGGATTTATTTATGGCTAACTCTGACCAGGGTCAGTGAGGTTAATAAAGATGAATCAGTCAAAGTCTGTTGTCGTGAAATGACAGTCTGGTTGGTTAGGTAAAACACAGCAGATAGCCATAAAGACTAGTGAAAATACAAAGACCATAAGGGAGGAGTGCTTAGGTGACTTAGTTGGTAAAGTGTCCACCTTTGGGACGGGTCATGATCTCAGGGTTCTGAGATCGAGCCCCATGTCGGGCTCCCTGCTCCGTGGGGAGTCTGCTTCTCCTCTCCCTCTGCCCAGTTTGTGCTCTCTCTCAATCTTTTGCTCTTTCTCTCAAATAAATAACTAATATCTTGGGGGGAAAAAAGATCATAAGGAAGTTAGGAACAAAAGGAAATGGAATTCTGAGAAGAGACCTATTTCTTGCCTACAGTGGGGACAGAATGGGAGGATTTGGTGGAGAAATTCCTTCAGTATCTCTAGAATCCATAACTACCCCTTCCTCAACCTGATTTCTGGTCTGCTTCCTCAATCTGATTTCTGGACAGGTTTATAGAATTTGAATTCATCTCCCTGTACTAGTCTTGCCTTGGCTCCAATCCATTCTTCTACTGAATAATTTTTTCTTCCCTACATGTACATCTGGCTATGTTACTCCCTTACTTTAAATCATTTGGTTTAAAATTTTTTTAATTTGGTTTTAAAGAATCCAAATGATTTTTTTTGGCCCTCAAGTTAAAATCAGAATTCCAAAGCATGGATCACAGCAGTCTCCCTGGTCAGCCTCTCTCCTGTTTCTCACCCAAGTTCTATATCTGGCCTCACCTTCCATTCAATACTTAAAATTGAGCTGTGGTGGGGTGTCTCGGTGGTTCTGTCGGTTTAATGTCCAGCTGCTCATTTTGGCTCAGGTCATGATCTCAGGATCATGAGATTGAGCCCGAGAGTTGGGCTCTCAGTAGGGAATCTTGTCCCTCTCCCTCTGCTCCTCTCCCTGCTTATGTTCTCTCTCTCTCTGTCTCTCAAATAAATAAGTAAAATATTTTTAAAAATTGAGATGTGGTTTTTGGAGTCTCTGAAGGGCAAATATTATTCTCCCTCATCTAGGTTTTGCATAAGTCAAGAAAAATAACTCAAGGGAGCCAGGATACCAAAATACCACTTCTCATTCTGATAAGAGCTAAGTTAGAGGACACAGTTTGTGTGAGTGGCATGGGCCTGCTAGCTGATACCCTTGAAGCCGGAAAGTTATCCAACCAGCCACAGACAATCCTGGCTCAGGGAGTCTTCAACCAGCAAGTGTAAAGTGCATGATATGGTAATGCACAGAACTCCTGCTCTTTGCATGTAATTTGCTCACAAGAGGATAAAGGGTTCACTTCCCCCAGGATGGAGTGAGTAAAGGGGGTGGAAAGAGGCCACAGGGAAGACATCAGGAGAAGGGAAAACGTGTCCCTCTAACAATCTGGAACAACCATGGTCCTATGGACACCACTTCTGCTGCTCACAGCTGCGCACCTTCACACATGCTGCTGCTTCTGGCTGGAATATTTAAAATGAAAGTGTCCCTGGGCTTCACCAGAATGCCAGAGGTCAATGGCTTGGACAAGTTGAAGAGCCCTTGGTATAACATTCAAGAGCGGTCACTCTTGAAGCAGCTTCCTTGAATTATATCCCAGCTGTGTTGCTTATGAGCCCTGTAATCACACAGTAATTATTTAATCCCTCTGTGTCTCAGTTATCTCATCTGAAAATGCAAGTAATAATAAGGCAAAACTTCTAATGTTGCTGTGAAAATTAGAGTATCTAGCATGTCTACATGGCTTGACCTAAGTACACTTTAGATCTTGCTATAATAAAACATTATTATTCATGCATATTGTTTACAAAGTAAAATATTTGTACCAAATTTTGACATAAAACATCCGTTCTCTCTCTGTCTCTCATTGAACTTTCCTTTCACCACAAGTAATAATTTAAATTTTAGATCTTAATTTTGATGTTTATTTCTGTTTCTAAATAACCAGCTAGATACCGACTTGGTTTTTTTTTTTACATCTTTTTTTTTTTTTTTACTAATAATATTTATTTATTTATTTTTCAGCATAACAGTATTCATTCTTTTTGCACAACACCCAGTGCTCCATGCAAAACGTGCCCTCCCCATCACCCACCACCTGTTCCCCCAACCTCCCACCCCTGACCCTTCAAAACCCTCAGGTTGTTTTTCAGAGTCCATAGTCTCTTATGGTTCGCCTCCCCTCCCCAATGTCCATAGCCCGCTCCCCCTCTCCCAATCCCACCTCCCCCCAGCAACCCCCAGTTTGTTTTGTGAGATTAAGAGTCATTTATGGTTTGTCTCCCTCTGTATTTTATCTTTTTCAGTGTCCCAAGATTCATTGTTTATGCACCACACCCAGTGCTCTTTTCAATACGTGCCCTCCATAATACCCACAACCAAGCTTACCCATCCCCCCACTGCCTCCCCTCCAAAACCCTCAGTTTGTTTCTCAGAGTCCACAGTCTCTCATGGTTCATCTCCCCCTCTGATTCCCCCAATTCACTTTTCCTTTCCTTCTCCTCATATCCTCCATGTTATTCCTTATGCTCCACAAGTAAGTGAAACCATATGATCATTGACTTTCTCTGTTTGAGTTATTTCACTCAACATAATCTCCTCCAGTCCCATCCACGTTGATACCAACTTGTTGATTTCTTTCTGTTTTAGACATTATTTAAGAATTCCCATTGGTTTCACCATACATGCATATTCCTGCCATCCTCCTGTCCCTGTGATCATCCTAACCACCACAATTTTGGTTAGATCAAACCAAAATGTTGACATTATCATGCTATGTGAATGCTATTTACAGCTGTGCCATGTAGTAAGTTATGATTATTTTTCCTTCTCTGTATAGGTTTTGTTTTCCTCAGAGCTATTACTGATCTTGTTTCCCCCTTTGCTTAGACTTCTATGTTCTTATCTTTAATTCAATCCCGAGTCCTTTCCATTTGTCCAAATCTCCTCTTTTCTCAAGATGTACAGATATTCTAGATGTTTCTCATATATTTAATCTTTGTAAATAACACTCTGAGTCTTTAGTTCTGATCACCCTGGACTACTAGCCTTTTTAATGCCTGGGGCATAGATTTCATCCAGGAATCCTCCTTATTAGTCATTCTAGGCTTCATTTCACCTTTCTCTCTTGGGCCTTGTCTCCTATTTCTAATATTCCACAACTTCTTTGTTGATTTACTCCATCTATTTTGTGATTCATAATCTCCAGTAGCTTCTGAAGAAAGGAGTCATAGAAAGACTTAAGAAAATCTTTGCATGTGTGAAAATTAATTCTATACTGGCTTTTGATCAAAAGTTTAGCTAGGTATAAAAATATAGCTTGGAATAAACTTCCTTATGAATTTTAAGGGCATTTCTTTGCCTTATTCCCTGCCTTCTAGTATCCAGTACTGTTATTAAGAAGTCTGAAGACTTTTTGATTGCTTTGTATGTGGATCTTTGTTATTGTTGTTGTTGCTAAATCTTTAAAAACCTCTTTATCACTAATGTTCTAAACATTTGTAATTATGTCACTGGATTTGGGTTCATTTTTCCCCATTATGCTGAAGATTTGGTAAATTTTCAAATATGGAAAATCATGTTTTTTAAAATATTCTTTTAAAAAATTAACATATAATGTATTTGCTTCAGGGGTACAGGCCGGTGAATCATCAGTCTTACACAATTCACGGTACTCACCATAGCACATACTCTCCCCAATGTCCATAACCCAGTCACACTATCCTCCACACCCGCAACCTTCAGTTTGTTTCCTGAGATTAAGAGTCTTTTATGGTTTGTCTCCCTCTCCTGTCCCATCTTGTTTCATTTTTTTCCTCCCTACCCCCATGACCTCCTGCCTTGCCCTCAGATTCCTCATATCAGAGAGACCATATGATGATTGTCTTTCTCTGAATGACCTATTTTGCTTAACATAATACTCTCTGATTTCATCCACATCATTGCAAATGGCAAGATTTGGGGGGTTTTTGATGACTGCATAATATTCCATTGCATTATATCTCTTGCATCTGCTTTATCCATTCATCTGTTGATGGACATCTATGCTCTTCCCATAGTTTGGCTATTGTGGACATTGCTGCTATAAACATTGGGGTGCACGTGCCCCTTCGGATCAGTACATTTGTATCTTCAGGGTAAATACCCAGTAGTGCGATTGCTGGGTCATAGGATAGCTCTATTTTCAACTTTTTGAGGAACCTCCATACTGTTTTCCAGAGTGGCTGCACCAGCTTGCATTCCTACCAACATGGTAGGAGGGTTCCCCTTTCTCCACAACCTCACCAACATCTGTCGTTTCCTGACTTAGTTAATTTTAGCCATTCTGACTGGTGTGAGGTGATATCTCATTGTGGTTTTGATTTGTATTTCCCTGATGCTGAGTGATGTGTCTGTTGGTCATCTGGATGTCTTCTTTGTAGCAATGTCTGTTCATGTCTTCTGCCCATTTCGTGATTAGATTATTTGTTTTTTGGGTGTTGAGTTCGATAAGTTCTTTTTTTTTTTTAAGATTTTATTTATTTATTTATTTATTTTTCAAAGATTTTATTTATTTATTTGAGAGAGAGAGAGAGAATGAGAGAGAGAAAACATGAGCAGAGAAAGGTCAGTGGGAGAAGCAGACTCCCTGCCCAGCAGGGAGCCCGATGTGGGACTCCATCCTGGGACTCCAGGATCACGACCTGAGCTGAAGGCAGTCTCTCAACCAACTGAGCCACCCAGGCGCCCGGTAAGTTCTTTATTGATTTTGGATACTAGCCCTTTATCTGATATGTTATTTGCAAATATCTTCTCCCATTCTGTCGACTGTATTTTGGTTTTGTTGACTATTTCCTTTGCTGTGCAAAACTTTTGATCTTGATGAAGCCCCAATAGTTCACTTTTGCCCTTGCTTCCCTTGCCTTTGGTGATGTTTCTAGGAAGAAGTTGCTGTGACTGAGGTTGAAGAGATTGCTGCCTGCATTCTTGTCAAGGATTTTGATGGATTCCTGTGTCACATTAAGGTCTTTCATCCATTTTGAGTCTATTTTTGTGTGTGGTGTAAGGAAATGGTCCAGTTTCATTCTTCTGCATGTGGCTTTCCAATTTTCCCAACACCATTTGTTGAAGAGACTGTCTTTTTTCCATTGAACATTCTTTCCTGCTTTGTCGAAGATTAGTTAAACATAGAGTTGAGGATCCATTTTTGGGGTCTCTGTTCTATTCCATTGATCTGTGTGTCTGTTTTTGTGCCAGTACCATACTGTTTTGATGATTACAGCTTTGTAATAGAGCTTGAATCTGGAATTGTGATGCCGCCAACTTTGGTTTTCTTTATCAACGTTCATCTGCCTATGCGAGGTCTCTTCTGGTTCCATATAATTTTAGGATTATTTGTTCCATTTCTTTGAAAAAAAATGGATGGTATTTTGATAGGGATTGCATTAAATGTGTAGATTGCTTTAGGTAGCATAAACATTTTTACAATATTTGTTCTTCCAATCCATGAGCATGGATTTCCATTTTTCCATTTCTTTGTGTCTTCATCAATATCTTTCATGAGTATTTTATAGTTTTATGAGTACAGATTCTTTGCTTCTTGGGTTCTTTGGTTAGGTTTATTCCTAGATATCTCATGGTTTTGGGTGCAGTTTTAAGTGGGATCAACTCCTTAATTTCTTTTTCTTCTGTCTTTCTGTTGGTGTATAGAAATGCAACTGATTTACGTACATTGATTTTATATCCTGACACTTTACTGAATTCCTGTACACGTTCTAGCAGATTTGGAGTGGAGTCTTTTGGGTTTTCCACATGAAGTATCATATTATCTACAAAGAGTGAGAGTTTGACTTCTTCTTTGCTGATTCGGATGCCTTTAATTTCTCTTTGTTGTCTGATTGCTGAGCCTAGGACTTCTAGTACTCTGTTGAATAGCAGTGATGATAGTGGACATCCCTGCCATGTTTCTG
This sequence comes from Meles meles, assembly GCF_922984935.1. NCBI lineage: Eukaryota > Metazoa > Chordata > Mammalia > Carnivora > Mustelidae > Meles > Meles meles. Next base: position 13,235,887 of record NC_060072.1, on the reverse strand, counting down.
ACCTTAGGGGGAAAGCTCTCAGTTTTTCTCCATTGAGAATGATATTCCTTGTGGGTTTTTCATAGATGGCTTTTATGATATTGAGGTATGTACCCTCTATACCTACACTGTGAAGCATTTTGATCAAGAAAGGATGCTGTACTTTGTCAAATGCTTTTTCAGCATCTATTGAGAGTATCATATGGTTCTTGTTCTTTCTTTTATTAATGTATTGTATCACATCGATTGATTTGCAGATGTTGAACCCCTTGCAGTTCAGGAATAAATTCCACTTGGTCATGGTGAATAATCCTTACACTGTTGGATCCTATTTGCTAGTATTTTGGCGAGAATTTTTGCATCTGTGTTCATCAAGGATATTGGTCTGTAATTCTCCTTTTTGGTGGGGTCTTTATCTGGTTTTGGGATGAAGGTAATACTGGCCTCATAAAATGAGTGTGGAAGTTTTCCTTCCATTTCTATTTTTTGGAACAGTTTCAGGTGAATAGGTATTAATTCTTCTTTAAATGTTTGGTAGAATTCCCCTGGGAAGCAGTCCGGCCCTGGGCTCTTGTTTGTTGGGGGATTTTTGATGACTGTTTCAATCTCCTTACTGGTTATGGGTCTGTTCAGGTTTTCTATTTCTTCCTGGTTCAGTTTCGGTAGTTTAGACATTTCTAGGAATGCATCCATTTCTTCCAGATTGTCAAATTTGCTGGCGTATAGTTGTTCATAATATTTTCTTATAATTGTTTGTATTTCTTTGATGTTGGATGTGGTCTCTCCTCTTTCATTCATGGTTTTATTAATTTGGGTCCTTTCTTTTTCTTTTTGATAAGTCTGGCCAGGGGTCTATCAATCTTATTAATTCTTTCAAAGAACCAGCTCCTAGTTTCGTTGATCTGTTCTACTGTTCTTTTGGTTTCTATTTCATTGATTTCTGCTCTGATCTTTATGATTTCTCTTCTCCTGCTGGGTTTAGGCTTTCTTTGTTGTTCTTTCTCCAGCTCCTTTAGGGGTAGAGTTAGGTTGTGTATTTGAGACCTTTCCTGTTTCTTGAGAAAGGCTTGTATCGCTATATATTTTCCTCTCAGGACTGCCTTGCTGTGTCCCACAGATTTTGAACCATTGTGTTTTCATTATCATTTGTTTCCATGAATTTTTTCAATTCTTTAATTTCGTGGTTGACCCATTCATTCTTTAGAAGGATGCTGTTTAGCCTCCATGCATTTGAGTTCTTTCCAACTTTCCTCTTGTGACTGAGTTCTAGCTTCAGAGCATTTTGGTCTGAAAATATGCAGGAAAAGATCCCAATCTTTTGGTACCACTTAAGACCTGATTTGTGACCCAGGATGTGATCTATTCTGGAGATGTTCCATGTGTGCTAGAGAAGAATGTGTATTCTGTTGCTTTGGGATGGAATGTTCTTTGATGTCCATCTGGTCCAGTGTATCATTTAAAGCCTTTCTTTCCTTGTTGATCTTTTGCTTAGATGATCTGTCTCTTTCAGTGAGGGGGGGTGTTAAAGTCCTCTACTATTATTTTATCATTGCCAATGTATTTCTTTGATTTTGTTATTAATTGTTTTATATAATTGGCTGCTACCATGTTAGGGGCATAGATATTTAAAATTATTAGATCTTCTTGTTGGACAGAATTTAAAAGTATTTAAATTCTTTAAGTATGATATAGTCTCCTTCCTCATCTCTTATTATAATCTTTGCCTTAAAATCTAATTTATCTGATACAAGGACTGCAACCCCAGCTTTCTTTTGATGTCCACTAGCATGGTAAATTGTTTTCCACCCCCTCACTTTAAATCTGGAGGTGTCTTCATGTCTAAAATGAGTTTCTTGTAGACAGCATATTGATAGGTCTTTCTTTTTTAATCCATTCTGATAACCTGTGTCTTTTGATTGGGGCATTTAGCCCATTTACATTCAGGGCAACTATTGAAAGATATGAATTTAGTGTCATTGTATTGCCTGTAAGGTGACTATTACTGTATATTGTCTCTATTCCTTTTTGGTCTGTTACTTTTAGGCTCTCTCTTTGCTTAGAGGACCATTTCAATATTTCTTGTAAGTCTCATTTGGTGTTTGCAAATTCTTTTAATTTTTTTTAAATTCTTTTAATTTTTGTTTGTCCTGGAGGATTTTTATCTCTCCTTCTATTTTCAATGATAGCCTAGCTGGATATAGTATTCTTGGCTGTGTATTTTTCTCATTTAGTGCTCTGAATATATCATGCCAGTCCTTTCTGTCCTACCAGGTCTCTGTGGATAGGTCTGCTGCCAATCTAATATTTGTACCATTGTATGTTACAGACCTCTTGTCCTGAGCTGCTTTCGGGATTTTCTCTTTGTCACTGAGACTTGTCAGTTTTACTATTAGATGATGGGGTGCTGCTCTATTTTTGCTAGTTTTGAGGGAGGTTCTCTGCCTTCTGGATTTTGATGCTTGTTCCCTTCACCAATTAGGGAAATTCTCTACTATAATTTGCTCCAATATAACTTCTGCTTCTCTCTCTGTTCATCTGGAATCCCAATTATTTTAATATTGTTTCATCTTATGGTATCACTTATCTCTTGAATTTTTGCCTCATGGTCCAGTAGTTTTTTATCTTTTTCTCAGCTTTTTATTCTTCATCACTTGATTTTCTATATCACTAAGTCTCTCTTCTGCCTCCTTTATCCTAGCAGTAAGAGCCTCCATCTTTTTAAAAATTTACTTCTTTTTTTTTAATTGTGTTATTTTAGTCAACATAAAATATACCATTAGTTTTCAATGCAGTGTTCCAAGATTCATCATTTATGTACAATACCCTGTGCTCTATGCAGTGTGAGCCTCCATTTTTTTTGCACCTCATTAATAGCTTTTTTGATTTCAGCTTGGTTAGATTTTAGTTCTTTTATTTCTCCAGAAAGGGATTCTCCAGGATTCTCTAGTATCTCCCCCCCATATATATATATATATATTTTGGATTCCAGCTAGTACCTTGACCATTGTCATTCTGAATTCTAGTTCTGACATCTTACTAATGTCCATATTGCTTAGGTCCCTAGCACTTGGTACTGCCTCTTGTACTTTTTTTTTGGGTGAATTTTTCCACCTTGTCATTTTATCCAGATAAGAAGAGATGAATGAGAGAACAAAATACTAAAAGGGTACCAACAACCCCAGGAAAATATACACTAACCAAACTGGGAGAGACCCAAAATGGGGGGAGGGGGGAGAAGAAAGGAGGAGGGGAAAAAAAATATATATATATATTGGACTGGACTGGTGAATGGAACAGAGCCACACACTTGATTTGGGGTGTATTTTGGTCTATTAGAAGAAACTGCCTCCTGAAATATTAAGGAAAGAAACACTTATATATATACACAAATATAGGGATAAACATAATGAAGGGATGGAATATGACGATAAAGATGAAAATTTGCAAAGATTCTAAAAAAGGAATTGATAATATAAGAAGCTGGTTGAACAAACAAAAACTTTAAAAAAGGAGGAAAGAATGTGATCAGGTAGGAGACAAAGGTAGGAGAACAAAGCCATGTGCTAGATTTAAGGTATATTTTGATCTGTTAGAAAAAACTGTATCCCAAAATTTTGAAGAAAGAAAAACTTATATGTATACAAAAAATAAGGTTAAATACAATTAAGGGATAGACTATGAATATAAGAATGAAAATTTAAAAAGATTTTTAAAAAGGTATTGATAAGATAAACTAGTTAAAAATGTTAAAATGAGAAAGAGGAATAATTTTAAAATAGGATAAGAAAATAATAAAACTTAATACATTTAACTTCGAAAGACTAAAGAAACATGGGGAGAAAAGCCGTGAATGCTATGTGTTGTTTTCCCCTAGCTCTGGAGCTCGGCAGTTCTCTTTGATCTTTGAACTTGGTCTTGGCTGGATGTTCTTGCTAATCTTCTGGGGGAGGGGTCTGTTGCAGTGATCTTCAAGTGTCCTTGCCCAAGGTGGAACTGTAAAACTTTTGTCAGGGGCCAGGCTAAGTAATCTTCCTGGGTTCATTCTCTGGGGCTTTTGTTCCCTGGATGCTTTCTGTAGAGTTCTGGAGGATGGCAATGAAGATGGCAGCCTCCCAATCTCCAGCCCAAAGGAGCTGAGATCTCAGGGCCCCTCTCCTCAGTGTGTCCTCAGAGAAAAGCAATCAATCCCTCCTGTCTCCCTGGTCTCCAGCTGCTCTTCGAGCTCATCCAGCCTCTGACTGAACATTTCTATATCTGGTGCTTGGCCCCATTTGGAGTCTCCAAACCCAGCAGATTCATGCCATGCTGCTCCTTCCAGAGGTGGAAGGTGAGTCTCCCCGGATCTTCCACTTTTGGGTTCCCTGCTCAAAGAGCAGTGGCCTGACTGTGCCTTGGATCATGACTTAAGACAAGCACACTGCTTGTCTCCATCTCTGCAGCCATCTTCCCTGCAGCAATATGTAGCAGCTCTGTCACACTCAGACACCCTGGTCTTTCTGTGACCCCATGGGTCCTGAGACCACGTGAGGGCTCCACCCCCCCCACCCCCCACCCCCGCTTAGCCTCTGGAGCAATGTCCCTCAGTGGAGCAGACGTCTAAATGTTTTATTATTGTGCTCTGCTGCTCTCTCTCTTGCAGGGAGCCAGCCCTCCCCCCATGGTCTATCTTCCCATGTATTACCTCGGGTTCACTTCTCCACACGTCTTATCTTCCAGAAAGTGGTCACTTTTTTGTTCCTAGAATTGCTGTCTTTGATTTCCTATTGAGTTTGTTAGTGTTCAGAATGGCTTGATAATAATTAGCTGAACTCCTGTGACCCGATGATATTTAGGTCTCCTACTCCTCTGCCTTCTTGTTCCTCCCCCTATTTTTTTTTTAATATTCTTAAACTATTTTTTGATGTCTCTCCTTCCTTAATTGTTCTCTTTTTTCACAACCTGTATTACCTCAATGTGGAATATTTAGGGCTGATACTTAAAACACTTTTATCTTTTCTATCTTATTTTCTTCTTAAAAGAATCTTCTAGAAGATATGAATGCCAGCATTCTGGAATTAGAGGGAAAGAACGTGCTTGGGGTTTTCAGCATCTAAAATATACATGTTCACTTAATCTTCTAATATTTAATTTGACAACCTTGCCTCAGGTGGATCTGATGTCTCCAAAACCACAGAAACCTCTATTCCACTCTCTGTAGAGAAAGAAACTTCTTGTCTTTTTCAAGGTGGGGCAATCACTTAACTATGGAGGAGGGAAGGGGATCTGGATATCTGAAGACTGAAGCAGATTTTTTAGTCTTTCTTACTTTGATCTTCTTGTCTCCTACTTATAAAATATCTAAGGCCTTCTGAGGACTCTTATTCAAGTCAGGTTGGTTCTTAGATTTCCCTACTTTTAGAAAATGAGTTGGTTTCTTAGATCTTGTAAGTCATTTCTTGCTCATTCTTATGTCCCCCCCAACTTTCAAAAAGTTTCATTCTCTTTTTCTCCCCAATGTTTTGAGTGCATGCCTTAGAACAAAATATCTTCACTGTACGTCTAGCACAGTGTCAAGAGGGAAAGAAAACGTGTGTGTGTGTGTGTGTGTGTGTGTGTGTGTGTGTATAACCTATTGACTTTACTCAAAGTCTTCATAGTCTATATAGTTTCACATGGGAATCAGGATGAGCTTTTTAAAAATGTAAATCAGAGGGTTTTAGAACCTGGACAAAAATCTTCAATGGCTTCTTTCAATATTTAGAATTCACGCAGATTCCTTTCATGGCATTACACAACCTGGTAGCTTCCTTCATTTCTCACCTATTTCTACACTTCTATCCCTTTTATTCACTGTGCTTTGGGCATGCTGGTCTTTCTTCTCTTTGTCGAAGATGTTCAGGTGTTAGGAATTTGTTCTTGCACTCCGCACTGCCTGGCATACTTTTTCCTGGACTTTCCCATCAGTAGCTCTTTGGAGTCTTTTAGGTCTGGGCTGAAATGTCTCTTCCACCACAAAGCCTTCCTCAACACTTAGAACATGCTTAGAATCGAGGTTATCAATAAATATGTTTTAATTAATTTAAATAATTTATGAGTGAAGGAATTTCTGGCTTCTTGCTGAAACTTCCCTGACTCATGAACAGCATCTAGCAGTCTAGGGACCTGGAGGAGAGAGCAGAGGAAGGAGGATGAAGGTGATGGATAGTCCCTGAGCTTTGAGAAATTGTCAGGTCTACATGGAGAATCCATGCTTGTGCACCTGCTTGCATGGCAGGCACCATCCATCTCTCCTGTGGATTAGCTCCATCCATGAACAAGTTTGCACAGTAGCTGGAGAGAGAGAGATGCTCAAAAGTTAACATAGACCTAAAAAAGTTTTTTTAAGTTTTGCATCTCCATTTTTTTTCTATATCTTATCTCTTCTTTGGCTTAACAGCAGTCTCCAAATGTGTTTGCTTATTACCTCTGAAAATAATTTTGGAAAATAATATGCTCAAAGTTTTTGAATTGACATCTGAAATTCTCATCTGAGGTTTCAATAATTGCTAGGGATATAATTTTATGTGAATTATAAATATTGACATTTAAAAATAAAATGCCACATTGTGATTTATGTCTCCACTGAGATCTAGCAATTAGAAACTCACCATCAAATATATATAAAAAAAAAAGAATAATTTGCTTTTAAATAATGGGATATTTTGCATTCTGATGTAAATTTCGTTCGGCATGGGTCAAAATACTGCATTTCTACACTAAGCTTTGCCCTTATCAGAAATGTTTATAAGACAGGCAAAGCAAGGCACTGGGTTCTGCATTCCCCACAGAGATTGGACAGAAGTCAACAGTATTTAAAGAAAGGAAGAAGGATGCTTCCAAGGTGTTAATTTTTAGAACCGTGGACAGAGGGGTTCCTCAAATGTTTTAGTCACGCTGCTCTTAAACCCTGGATTTGAGCCCAGTGTGGGGATGACAGTCTAGGTTGAGGTGCTGACAACTTTCAGATGAGCTGGTACCTGCCTCCTGCCACCTGCAATGTCTATTCCAGCCTGAAATATCTAAATGTTCATCCGTGTCTCCATCCTCCTGACTCTGTGCTGAGGCTGGTCTTTCAGCCGTGGAGTCTGTCAGAGGAGAGAGGAAGAGAAGAAAACCCTGACTTCCTAATTAAGATTTCCTGGGGCTAGGATTTAAATTGGCTTTGTTTCGTCAGCACACACTTGGACAGGGAGGCAACAGTGGCCAGTAGCTACTGGTTGGGAAGTAAGGGACAATTGTCAATGATCTAGCAAAGGACAAGTCACACCCAGTTGATCGGGAGTAAGGAACAGCCAGAGTTGTAGGCTTGCTCATGGAATCTGCACAGTGCCTGAGATGCTGGGTCAGAGGAGAAATGGAGACAAACTTCTTTTGTGTTTCCTTCTCTATTCATCTGAACACTAAACTGATTTATCAACCAGCCTCATTAGGGCAACATAATAGGTGCTTATAGTAGAATGTGTTTAGGGGTTTAAAGCACATTTAGATGCCAGGCATACCTGGATTTAAATCACTGATTTACTCTTTGCTTCCTGTATAACTTTGGATAAGTTACTTAATGTCTTTAAAGCCCCAGCTCCATCTAGTCCTTGTGGATGGAAGCCCCAGAGGGTGGGCAACGCATAGACTTCCTAGCTATTCTTGGTGGCCTGGACACTCAGCCTCTCATCTGGAAACAGGGACAATATCTTCCTCAGGGGCAATGGCAAGAGAGTTAAGTAAGCTAATGTGCATACGTTGCTTAGCTTGGTAGCTGACATGGAATTGGCATGAGTAACTGTTGGATACTAAAGTAGCTGAGGGCCAGGGATTTTATAGGATAATTGAGTTTAATCTCCACAACCGTCCAATGAAGCAGACCTTGCCTGACTTCCCATTGCTAGTGACTAAAACATCTTGACTTTAATTTAGACAGTCTAACTACAGAGCCGATGCTCTTAACTACTATACTCTGAATAAAGTGCATCTTTCTTCTTCTCTCTCCTTTCCTTTCTCTTTTACTAGTATGTCCATCCATCCATCCATCCATCCATCCATCCATCATCTTCATCATTTCATCATCTCTATTATTTAACTTTTTGTCTATCTGCCTGCCTCTATCATCTGTCTTTCTATTCCCTGTCTATGTCCTTTTTACCCCCACTTGCATCCATTAGTTGGCCCAAAATATGGAGAACAAAACAGGGACTCAGAGACCTTAGCAAACCCTAGATAACACAGCTGATTTTCTAGTCTAGAACTGTCAACTCCGAAGCTGTGCTGGGATTTTAAAAAAAAAATACATCAAGATTATGATTAGAAGTAGTCAGCAATTCATCTTCAGTACAGTTATTTTAAATTTTACTGTCAAGAAAGAAGAATATAAAAGTGTCAGCTATCTTCCTCAACATTTGTGCTGCTAGCAAATAAGAAAGCGTATTTTAATAAGGGGAATTGGATCTAATGTCTTAGGGACAGAGATGACGTGTTTTCAGGAACCAGGATGGTGCCTGTATCACTCACACACCGTGGACATCTTAGTGGCCTTCCTGTCTGGCTGCACTGCCGTTCTTCCAGGCACAATCGCGAGGACTACTGTTTGAAAGGCAACAAGTTGGCCTAGAGACAAGTGGCACCCAGGAAAAGTGTGACACGCCCTGTGCATTTATATATAGAGACACTCCACGGAGCTGACACAATTATCTGCAGTAATAGGGGAGAGCTGGCAGCACACACGATCCCGAACAGCAGGCAATCCTCAAATCATAACTCTCCAGCTTTGGAATGTGTGGACTTCATTGGGATCATTTTGCATCTGATTAACTTTCCTAATTAGGTTTCCCATAAACCAGCATGACCTCTTCAGCATTTCTCCTGGAATACATAAATCCCTCTGCAGTCATTTTTGATGATTTGGGAGATGACTCCTGGTTGGCACCCTTTCCCATCCTGTGTCAGTTGCTCTGAGACATTGCCTCTCTCTGCCAAGTCCCACGCCTCATGCCACCTGCTCCTGTCCATCATGACTTCCACCATGCCAGCAGGAAAGCGGAGACCTGCTCCTGTGGTTTCTCTCAACTTCCCTCACATCTGTCTCCAGAAAGTATATGGAAGCAGACACAGGTCATCTCTGTCCTGGAAACTCCCAGGTTCAATTATCCTGTGTGTTTTCCCAGGAAACTTTAGAAATATCTGGAGAATGCCAATGTTTTTGAATCCAAAGTACATCTCTGCAGATTGCCTCTCATTGACCCCAACTGACACAAACTGCTGTGTGTTTGGAGATTTGGTTAAAAAAAGGGGGCACTTGTCCAAGTTTCCTGCTTCCCTTTCTGCTCAGAGGATGAAGCGATTCCCACTCCTTTCCAAAATAAATCCTCTGATTACATCCCGGATCTAGCTTCCTTTTAGGAGGCGATGTGACTGCGCTCCCTTCCTCTCTATTTACAAGCTCTTCTTTTCTACTGGCTTCTTTCCGTAGTCTTCGAATATGCTTTGGTGGTCTCCACACAAAAATAAAAACAACGACAAAACAAAGCAAACATTTTCAGAACTCAGCATTTCCCTCAAGCTGTTCCCGATTTCTCTTTCTCTTGAATTGCTATGATTAGACCTTATCTTTCCTTCATTATCCAACCTGAAGTAGGCTTACTTCTGGCTTTCTCTTTCCATCAAAAGCACACTTTGTAAGGAGACCAATAACCTCCATCAGAATGGGTTTTCACACTGTATTTTTTTTTTTTTTGGATGTCTATTTTCTCCCACTGGTTTGTTCTTTGAGATCGAGAAGACGGTAATTCTGTGTTCTAGCATTCGACAGAGGGCCTAGCATATTGTATCTTCTCAACTCACATTTATAGAATGAATGCACTCTGCCAAATCCAATGGATCTTTTTCCCTGTCACTCTACTGGTTTTCACAGATGCGTTTGCTGCTGCTGACTATCCACCCTTCTTGAAATTCTCTCACACTCTGGATTCTAGGGTGTAGCTTCTCTTCGTATTTTCACTTCAACCTGCTCCTAGAAAAAAAACGGATAAGGTCTATTTCATTCTTGTAATTCATCCCTATTGTCTTCTACTAGGTCATGCTAAATTGAATGGATTAGGATGGGTGAATCACACTGTCTGTGTACGAAGTTTTTGTTCTCTGCTTTCATTCCAAGGAAGATATTACCTAAATGGGTTTTTAATTCTCAGAAATCTCAGGTCTCTCCAGTATGTGGTAGTTTGAACTCTGCCTTACTCATATCCATGGATCATAAGACACTTGCTGCTAATAAGGATGGAATACTCTTTTAACCTTAATTTAACCTTAATTAAGCATTTAACCTTAATTTTTTTTTGAAATAAGTAGTCTAAAGAAGTTTTTAATAGAATTTCAACCAAGAAATCTGATTGAAGGTCAAGTGTGCCTTATCTCTTTTACAAGAAGAAGTAATAAATGTGCCTAAAGCTACCTACAAAATGAGTGAAATTAAAAGCTAGACTTACTGCCCCAAAGACTATGGGATAGATTGATTATAAAAATTGCCTTAATTCTTTACTGCTTCTTGTATCCTTGCTTTTTGCAATGTGATTTTTCAGAGCTACCCCCCCCTCCTACCCCACCCCTGATTTTGGCTGGCTTTATGACTTGCTTTGGCCAATTAAATGTGGTCCTAAGGCTTTGTGCCAATTTCCAGTTTCGGCCTAGGGCTCAAGAGGTCCAGCAGGCTTCCATTTATTCTTTAAACTCTACTATCTCCATGGGAACAAAGCTGGGTTGGCCCTTTGGAGAAGGAGAGATCACATAAGGCAGATGAATCACTCCAGCCAAGACCATCCTAGACTGGCCAGCCAAATGACGAGCTGACTAGCGTGTCAGTGAGTCAGACCAAGATCACCCCAGCTTAGTCCAGCTCAGCAGTACCACCCAGTAGACCCACAGATTTATGAGCTAAACAAATGCTCATCATTGTAAGACACTATGTTGTTCGAAGAGTTAGCATATCTAGACAAAGGAAAAGACTGGATCAAAAATGTCTGATTGGTGTGTCTGAACCTCTCAAGGATGAAATGACAATTGTCTGACTGAATTAGGTAATTGTCTTGACGGATAAAAAAATAGCTTTATTGAGATATAATTCACACACCATTCATCTACTTAAATTGTACGGTGGTCCCTGTTCTAAGATTTTCAGTGGATACCTGAAACTGGATGGTACTGAACCCCCTATATACTATGTTTTGCCCTATATCTAGAAATCTATGATAAAGTTTAATTTATAAATTAGGCACAGTAAGAGATAAACAGCAATGCTACTAATAAAATAGAATAGGGGCTCCTGGGTGGCTCAGTTGGTTAAGCATCCTCCTTCAGCTCAGGTCATAATCTCAGGTTCCTGGGACTGAGCTCTGAGTCAGGCTCCCTGCTCAGCAGTCTTCTCCCTCTCCCTCTGTCCCTCCCCTCCCATGCATGCTGTCTCTCTCTCCCTCTGTCTCTCAAATAAATAAATAAAATATTTAAAAGTAATAATAATTATAAAATAGAATAATTATAACAATATACTCTAATAAGTTATGTGAATGTGCCCTCTGGTGTAGAATCTCTCTCTCAGGCTATTTTATTGCGCTGTACTTACTCTTCTCGTTCTTGGGATGGTATGAGATGACAAAATGCCTACGTGGTGAGATAACTTGAGGTGAATGCTGTGGACACTGTGACATTAGGCTACTGGTGACCTGATGATATGGCAGAGGGAGGATCACGTGCTTCAGAACCAAAGTCAGGCTCAGGCAACTGAAGCCACAGAAAGCAGCACTGTGGATAATGGGGGACTACCATATAATACAAGAGTTTTTATGTACAGCCCCTCAAGGAAATCCGATACCCATTAACAACTATTCCCAACTCCCCATCACTTGTTCCCCCAGCCCAATGCAACCGCTAATCTATTTTCTATCTGTAGAGATTTGCCTATTAAGGAAATAGCTCATCAATGGAATGATACAATATCTGGTGATTTGTGACTGGCTTCTTTCACTTAGCATAATGCTTTCAAGGTTCATTCATGTCTTAGCATCTGTCAGTGCTTCATTTCTTTTTTATTACCGAATAATACTTCATTATATGGATATACCACATTTTATTTACCCATGTTTCAGTTAATGGATGTTTCAATTGTCTTCACCTTTTGGCTGTTATGATTAATATTGCCATGACCATTTGTGTACATGTCTTTGTATGGATATGTACTTTCATTTCTCCTACATATAGACCTAGAAGTGGGATTGTTTGGTCATCTTATAACTGCGGAATTTTTTGAAGAACTGCCAGACTGTTTTCCACAGTGGCTGCACCATTTTTCACTCCTATCAACAGAGTATGAGGGCTCTAATGTCCTTGTATCTTCACCACCATTTGTTATTATATATTTTATAGATGATAACCATCCCAATGGTAGAACGTGGTACCTTACTGTGGTTTTCATTTGCAATTCCCCAATCATGAAGGATGTTGAGGTATTTTCATGTGTTTATGGTGTCTGTGTATATATATATATTTTTAAGATTTTATTTATTTATTTGAGAGAGAGAGAGAGAATGAGAGGCGAGAAGGTCAGAGGGAGAAGCAGACTCCCCATGGAGCTGGGAGCCCGATGTGGGACTCAATCCTGGGACTCCAGGATCATGACCTGAGCTGAAGGCAGTCGCTTAACCAACTGAGCCACCCAGGCGCTCCCGTGTATATCTTCTTTAGGCAAACAACTATTCAGATTCTTAGCCCAATATTCAGCCAAAATTTGGAATCACTGCCTTGGCCCATGTATTCCTAGGTGAGATCATGTTGAGAAATAAGGGAACTTACTGGGCAATTATAGGTCAATGTCAGGAAAAAGTAAAAGCTTTCAGTTCTTGCATCCTGCACATCTTTTCTACACGTAGGGAGGCTTAATAAATCTTGTCCTTGGATAGCAGCAATGGGCAAAGAATGCACAAAGCTCAGCTGTAACACTTTATTAACTGCTCTAGAAAAACACAGACTCTACTTTCTGTAGATTGTGACTCCCAGGCCTTAAAGGCATACACTAACAAGAACTCAAAGGAAAAAAGTACTTACTGTCCCCTGCTACCTTCAACAGCAGTTGTCCAAATAGATCCCTGACTGGGAGATGTGGAGGGAGTCTGGGGAAATAGGGTATTGAGTAGATTGTGAAGGGAACAAGAATGCTGGACATAAAGAGCAGTATAATGTCCTTGAGGGGATAAAATCAGGGTATAGGCACAAAGTAAGTATTATCAGCTTCCATATTCTACATCCAAATTCTGGGAGGGAAGCTCTGTCAGAGCCCCTATGACCAAAGGGCTGGGAGGGACTCCAGCCTTGGGGTCGGGCACCATGACTAGCAAGTGATAAATAGGTTGTTTGTTTGTTTTTTTAAATTTTCACTTTGCAAAAATTCTTTGCAAAGTTTGGCAGAGCTAATTATGCAACCAATCCCTTTAAAAGGCTGTAAATTGGTATGCAGGCTATGGTTGTAACTCTGATCAAATAGATAGAAAAAAAGCCTGGAAGACAGTAAACCAATGGATTAATATTCTGTACATTCCATTTTTTCTAGAACAAGCATGAGTCAGCTTTTTTTTTTTTTAGAGTAAATTTCTTTTTTTGGAGATAGGTAATATATTTAGGTTTAAGTGCACAGAATCGAAACCCATGTTGCCTATGTTTATTTTTTTAATTTAAATTCAATGAATTAACATATAGTGTATTATTAATTACACTAATTAAACTATTGTTATTTCATAATTTAATATGAACTATGAACTCTAGTGTTCAATATTTCATCAGTTGCATATAACACCCATTCATTCACCCAGTGCTCATTACATCAAGTGCCCTCCTTAATGCCCATCACCCAGTTACCCTATACCCCACCCACCTCCCCTCCAGCAACCCTGTTTGTTTCCTATGATTAAGAATCTCTTATGGTTTGTCTCCTTCTCTGATTTTGTCTCATTTTATTCTTCCCTCCCTTCCCCTATGATCCTCTGTCTTGTTTCTTAACTTCCACATATGAACAACATCATATAATTGTCTTTCTCTGATTGACTTATTTCACTTAGCATAATACCCTCTAGTTCCATCCATGTCATTGCAAATGGCAAGATTTCATTTTTTTGATGACTGAGTAATATTCCATTGTATACATTCCAGCTCTGCTACTTATTAGGACATTGGGAAGATTACTACCCTCTCCTGTGTCTCAGTTTCATCTTGTCCTAGATAAGCATAATAGTAGGACATCCTTCAATAGAGTTGATGTGAAGATTAAATGAGTTAATGTTTTAATTTAAGAAATTAAGAATAGAGCTTCCTTTGACCCTGCAATTGCACTGCTGGGTATTTACCCCAAAGATACAGATGTAGTGAAAAGAAGGGTCATCTGTACCCCAATGTTTATTGCAGCAATGGCTACGGTCGCCAGACTGTGGAAAGAACCAAGATGCCCTTCAACGGATGAATGGATAAGGAAGATGTGGTCCATATACACGATGGAGTATTATGCCTCCATCAGAAAGGATGAATACCCAACTTTTGTAGCAACATGGACGGGACTGGAAGAGATTATGCTGAGCGAAATAAGTCAAGCAGAGAGAGTCAAGTATCATATGGTCTCACTTATTTGTGGAGCATAACAAATAACATGGAGGACATGGGGAGATGGAGAGGAGAGGGAGTTGAGGGAAACTGGAAGGGGAGATGAACCATGAGAGACTATGGACTCTGAAAAACAACCAGAGGGTTTTGAAGGGGCGGGGGGGGTGGGAGGTTGAGGAACAAGGTGGTGGGTAATAGGGAGGGCACGTACTGCATGGAGCACTGGGTATGATGCCAAAACAATGAACACTGTTATGCTGTAAATAAACAAATAAAAAAAATTTTAAAAAAAAGAGATAAGCAAAAGGTTTCTAGCCAAAAAATGTATGGAAAAAAGTATAATAGTAATGTTTGGTAATTAATAAGAATATAATTTAGTTTTTTGAATGTTTTGACATCTGTGCCATTTATCAGTCTTAAAATTTATACTTTGCTATGTGAGACTTTCCCTTCTAAATAAATATCCATATCTATTTTCAAAAAAAAAATAAATGAGTTAATGTTTTGAAAGCATTTGTTATGTGTACCTTGCATTTAGTAAACACTATACAAGTATTATTATTATTATTATTATTATTATTATTAAGGTTTTAACTTTGTTGATTTTGGATGGGCTCATTCATTCACTTGTTCAAATATTCACCGAGCATTTTCCATTGGCCAAGACCCCTGGCAGGCATTACTAGTACAGAGAGAAGAAGGAGGGGCTCCTTGTTTTCAAATTGATGGAATCCCCAATGGAAGACCACCCTCATTTTTCCCCTTCACTGTGGGAGAGGTTCACACAGCTCCAGGCTTGTGACAGGTCTAGAAGCCCCAGAGGGCTGGCATTATGCCCATTTTCTGAGTACTCCTTTCTTCTGTTTCTGTTTCTTGTTGTTCCCTTAATATAGGACCTTCCATTCAGTGCTTGCTTATCACAGGTCAGAAACCATGCTGAAAGTTTTACAGATATCATTTGAAACTTACATTTGCTCCTCAGGGTTAATATTCTGATTTCTATTCTATAGGCGAGGAAAACATGTTTCTGAAAGTTCAAGTAATTTTTTTTTTTTTAATAATTTCTTTTTTTTTTAAGATTTTATTTATTTATTTGACAGAGAGAGAGATCACAAGTAGGCAGAGAGGCAGGCAGAGAGAGAGGAGGAAGCAGGCTCCCCGCGGAGCAGAGAGCCCGATGCGGGGCTCGATCCCAGGAACCTGAGATCATGACCTGAGCCGAAGGCAGCGGCTTAATCCACTGAGCCACCCAGGCGCCCCAAGTTCAAGTAATTTGACCAAGGTCATATTGTTACTAACTATGACTCTAATGTGGGTGCTTTTAATAACTGTATGAGATTTTTCCTCTTAGGTTCCAATTAAGGTCCATTGGAATAAGCATTTTCATCAACCCCTTCAGCAATAGCTCCAAATGGACTGGCTGTTGGGTTTCGCATGGAACCAGGTTTGGAGAGAAGGGTGTGAACTTTGAGGAAATGTCTGAGTCAGAAGGAAATTTCATCAAATGACACATCAGACTGCAGTCACAGAGATGTAGTCAAAATTTCCCACTAACAGAATCAATTCTTGATAAATCAGAGTCTTGCATCTTCCAAACCTTTCCCATCTCCAAACTCCAAAGTAATAAGCTATTCAGATAAAACTCAGTATCCTTCAAGGTCTGAGGCAGAACATTCCTTTTTTGTGGGAAGTGTGTGCTGGGGGTGCTTTTGGAATAGAGAAGGCCCTCTAGAGCCATCTCTAATTTAATTTGCCCCACAGTGGGAGAGAAATGTTATTTCTTCCATGGAAGATTAACCCCAGCTAAGCTAGTTTTCCTAGCCAACCCACCCATCCCCGGGCTTTGGAAGACTGCTGTGTGCTTCTCTAGCTTCCACAGTACAAAGATTTAATGCCACAACCTAAGTGGGTTTTAATTTTTATTTATTGTTATTATTATTTTTAAATTAACATGTAGTGTATTATTTGTTTCAAGGGTACAGGTCTGTGATTCATCAGTCTTACACAATTCACAATGCTCACCATAGCACATACCCTCCCCAATGTCAATCACCCAGCCACCCCATCCCTCCCAAACTCCTCCACTCCAGCAACCCTCAGTTTGTTTCCTGAGATTAAGAGTCTCTTATGGTTTGTCTCCCTCCTGGTTTCAGCTTGTTTCATTTTTCCCTCCCTTCCCCTATGATCCTCTGTCTTGTTCTCAACTTCCTTGTATCAGTGAGATCATATGATAATTATCCCTTTCTGATTGACCTATTTTGCTTAACATAATACTCTCTAATTCCATCCATGTCATTGCAAATGGCAAGATTTTGGGGTTTTTTTGATGGCTGCATAATGTTCCATTGCATATATATATTGCATCTTCTTTATCCATTCATCTGTTGATGGACATCTAGGCTCCTTCCATAGTTTGGCTATTGTGGACTTGCTGCTATAAATATTGGGGTGCACGTGCCCCTTCGGATCACTACATTTGTATCTTCAGGGTAAATACCCAGTAGTGCGATTGCTGGGTCATAGGATAGCTCTATTTTCAACTTTTTGAGAAACCTCCATACTGTTTTCCAGAATGGCTGCACCAGCTTGCATTCCTACCAACATGGTAGGAGGGTTTCCCTTTCTCCGCATCCTCACCAACATCTATCGTTTCCTGACATAGTTAATTTTAGCCATTCTGACTGGTGTGAGGTGATATCTCATTGTGGTTTTGATTTGTATTTCCCTGATGCTGAGTGATGTGGAACATTTTTTCATGTGTCTGTTGGCCATCTAGATGTCTTCTTTGCAGAAATGTCTGTTCATGTCATCTGCCCATTTCTTGATTAGACTATTTGTTCTTTGGGTGTTGAGTTTGATAAGTTCTTTATAGATTTTGGATATTAGCCCTTTATCTGATATGTCATTTGCAAATATCTTCTCCCATTCTGTCAATTGTCTTTCGGTTTTATTGACTGTTTCCTTTGTTGTGCAAAACTTTTGATCTTGATGAAGTCCCAATAGTTCACTTTTGCCCTTGCTTCCCTTGCTTTTGGCAATGTTTCTAAGAAGAAGTTGCTGTGGCTGAGGTCGAAGAGATTGCTGCCTGTGTTCTCCTCAAGGATTTTGATGGATTCATGTCTCACATTGTGGTCTTTCATCCATTCTGAGTCTGTTTTTGTGTGTGGTGTAAGGAAATGGTCCAGTTTCATTTTTTTGCATGTGGCTGTCCAATTTCCTAAGTGGGTTTTTAAAAAGAAAACCAATCTTTCTTTTGTTATCTGTTGAATTTAAGTTTGGAGAAGGTGATAAGGAAGAGCTTCTAATTGCCACTGTGTCTCAGTGCATTCAGTATATATGTTTAACATCTCCAGAGGTGTTCAACCCCCGCCACTATAGATGCTCTATTGTGACTGTTGTTTGCCATGAAAATTGTTTGGAAATGGTAAGGTAACAAACAAAAAAGGACCTTGATTCACATGGTTGATTCCACCTTCTTTGCCTTTGGACCTCTTTATGCATTAATTATTGAGTTCATTTGGTATTGTCTTTCTTCATTTATTCAAGTTCTGAAGAGCAGAGCCCCTAATTATCTGCATTTCTTAACCTGGACTGAACCCCTGGGAAAATTGTGCCATAGTAGGAATTTTTTTCTTGTCTACCTCTCCTGCACTTGATCCATTCATACCCAGGTTCATTCTTTTGTCTGTTTACCATTTCTGTGGATTTGGAAAATGGCCTAGCATTAGCTGGTAAAAACTTTGGTTTTAGCTTAATAGCAGGATTTGATTAAAATGATGTTTGTAGTGGATTTTTCGGTAGTAAGACAGGTCAGGAAGAAGAGGCAATCACTTGATTTATACTTAAAGAAAAAAGACTGGGTTTTGCAACTGATGGTGACTGAAAGTTGAAAGTTTCAGACTGAAATCTGAAAATGCAAATATGATGTTTATAAAAATCAGTAGTGATCTATGGTTTGGGGTTATGGTAGGTTAATGTTCCAAGGTTTCTGGAGTCCAGCTGTGAGCAGAATGAGGTGGGAAGGGGGAATGCCTGCTGAGTCTTGAGTGTCTACCAAACCAATCCCAGGTTTCCAGGTGAAAGGCTAGTGTTAGGAAAATGAAGACATTCCTTTTCTCTTGTTCTAATGATGTAACCAAAGACCAAACTCATTCTAGCTCTGGTAGCAGAAGAGAGTTGAAAAGAACTATAGTCCAACCCAGCCACTATTTCCCATTTTATCACCTTTAATAGAGATACATTTGTTTATTATCTCAAATATCTTCTGAAAAAGAATAGACTTGTGGTGTCTACAAGGCTGTGTCACTGGCCCAGGGTTCCAGAACTACTATCTGGCAGGGAGAGCTGGGTTTGAATCCAGGCAATCTAGTAACGGTTTGAATCCAGCAATCTAGTAACTGAAAATGTTGAGATTAGAAGGAAAGGTATTTTAACTAGATAACTAATTACCTGGGTAAACAGTCATTACTGTAAATATACCAAATAAAATACACTTTCTGGTGTTCTAGATGATACCACAGAGACATTGAACTCCGAGAACATCTAACTCAATCACTTCATTTCATAGATTAAAAACAAGGCAGGGAGGTGGAGAGAAGTGACTAACCAAAGTCCCTGAACATGTCATCTTCTCAAGATTTCCTAATTATGCTCACCAGTCCACCTCTTTGCATGTGCTGTTCCCAGTCCCTGAAGCCCTAGTCCCCACAAACTTCTTACTTTTTACATCCCAGGTCAAGCATTAGCTCCTGTGACCCCTCTATGTCTTCCCTCTGACTGAGTCTACACCAGATTAGACCCCTGTTCTGTTTTTTCTCAGCTCCAACTATCTATAGGCAACAAATCCCCATTTAATTGGCTGATATGGTTTGGTCTCCTCTGACAGATAAGGGAACTGAGGTTAGGAGCTGGGAAGAGATTAGTCCCTGAGCACATATTTGGTGAGAAGCAGACTCAGTGTCCTAAAGCCAGTGCATCTCACCAATACACAGGACTTCTCCATATTTTTGCTGATTTTCATAGCAGTTAGTAAAAGTCTTCTCTCATGGAGTAGCTGTGTGACTTTGAGAAAGATGTTTAACCTCTCTGAGCCTCACTTTCCTCATTGGAAATTGCACGCAATAATATGGTTTATATTAAGGCTTATTGTGAGAATTAATTGAGAAAATCCATATAAAGTGTTTAGTACAGTTGTTGACCCAGGTATGAGTCTGTCTAATTGCACAACTCCAGGGGCCCCATTCCCGTCATAGCCTTAGATTGTCCTGTTCAATAAACTTACTTTTTAATCACTGTTTTTATTTTCAGACAGATGCTCTGACTCCCATTTTATCTTCTTGCCTCGTTCCCCACACCCCATGTGGGTCTCGTTTTCCGCATGAAGATTAGGAGCCTTGCAGGCTGGTAGAGCTATTTAAGACTCTACACCCCTGAGTTCCGGCCAGCAGCCTGGTGCAAACACCAATCAAACCAGTTTCACCCTCAGGATACTCAACGAAACTGACCCGGGCTTTCTGATCCATGTATATTCCCTGTATATCTACCCACTGGAGAAGTAAGTGGAAATTCAACAACCCTGAACTAATGGAAGAAATGCAATGCCGGTTGACTTTCAAAGGTAAAGGGCAATGTCATTTTGGAGAAAGGTCTCTTTGTAAAGTTGTCCTTTCATTCAGAACAGCACTCAGATCCAATCATCCAGAAAGGCAATAGAGAGGGGTTTCGGTGTGAAGGTGGCTATCTTTAGATTCAGAGAGCTATTGGGGACTTGTGCTTTGGGATTAGGCCATCTGATGGACCTGTATCCAAAATGAGACTGGGATGAGAGTGGGGGGCTGTGATGATTAGCTGTTACAACTGGTAAGCCTGTAGTCTCAGACTGGATGTGGGCTCCACTGGGACTTCCCACTTCCTGCTTGTGTCATGTGGAACAGACTCCTTTCTCCTAGTCTCAGGATCCTCCTCCAGACTATGGTGATCTTAGCAATACCTAGGTCAGAGCATTATTCATTCATTTATAGGAAACTTTGCTGAGCACCTACTATGTGCCTATCCTAGGCATTTGGGTGACATTATTGAACAAAATGATGTGAAGAATCAAACGAGATCATACAAAGCATACACTTTGCTCAGTGCCTAGCACACAGTGAAACCCTCAACACATGATAGCTGCTTGTATCCCATTTTCCTATTCACTGAATAGAACCCCCATGAACACTGCTTGTTTTGAAGCCTGTCCCCTGCCCACGGGTGGTATGGAACATCTTTGTAACTTTGATTTTGCATGATCCATTGAACTAGCATGGCGGGGAGAGGGAGGGGGAGTCCAGGCACTAAAATGCTGAGCTGAGGGTCACATGCTATCAAAAGCTTTCAAGGGGATGACAGAAGGATATCTCCTGAGACACGCTTATCTAAATTAGAGATGAAGTTCTCAATGGCAAGCTTATTTCTCCCACCTCTTCATATCGTGTTTTCTATATGCTTTTTATAGCCTGTGTATGGGGGAGGGCTGAAATGGGACCAGAAACAGTGTGCAGAAAGGGTTTTTTTTCCTCATTCCTTTTATCACTCTTGTTCAAAATGCCCATTCTCTAGAGGATAGGCTGGGGAAGAAAATTCTAGTTTATCTATTTCCAGCACACTTTTCTGAAGACAAGTTTCTCCAGGTCCCCAAGGGCTGTGCTCTTGTGAAGGAAATGCTGGTACCAGAGATAGGGAGCATTAAGCACATCAAACTACCATCTCGGAATTAAAACACAAGCCGATGGATGCTCCATGTATGGGACAACGTGCTAGGGGAGCCCACAACCAAGAAGAAGCAGGCACGCAGGGTGAGGAGACTAACCACTTTAGACAGGGAGTCAGGGAAGACCCCTGAGCAGGATTTTAAAAATCTGAGACCTGAGGACCAAAAAGAAGGAACAGGAAGAACGAAGGGAGAAGTTACCAGCAGAAAAGATGGCATGTGCAAAGATCCTGAGATGAGGAAGGACTTGATCCACCGCATTTTCTAGAAACCGAGAGGAAGCCACGGTGAATGGAGCAGAGGGGGCACGAGAGGGTAACAGGAACTGGTATACAGGAGGCAGGCAGGCTGTGGAAAGGAGTCTGAATCTTAGTCCAAGTCAGATGGAAATCTCTGGAAGATTAAAAGAATTGTTTGAATTTAAAAATAATTTTAGATTTAGGGTTGCAAGGATAATACAGAGAGTTCTCTTCTACCATTTACACAATCTCTACTGTTATTGACATGTTCCATCTTCCGTAAATGGTTACATTAATCAGAACCTAGGATTAACACAGGTACCATGCTATTAGCTCCAGACAATGGAAGATTCTAAGCAGGAAGATGACTTAATTTAAGCTGACTTACATTTTTTTTTTAAAGATTTTATTTATTTATTTGAAAGACAGAAATTACAAGTAGGCAGAGAGGCAGGCAGAGAGAGAGAGGAGGAAGCAGGCTCCCTGCCGAGCAGAGAGCCCGATGCGGGGCTCGATCCCAGGACCCTGGGATTATGACCTGAGCCGAAAGCAGAGGCTTTAACCCACTGAGCCACCCAGGCGCCCCAAGCTGACTTACATTTTTAAAATTAGTTTTAGAGGTAGAGTTCAGTGATTCATGAGTTGCATGTAACACCCAGTGCTCATTACATCACATGCCCTCCCTAATGCCCATCACCCAGTTACCCCGCCCCCTAACCATCCCCCCTCCAGTAACCCTCAGTTTGTTTCATATGATTAAGTCTCTTAGGGTTTGGCTCCCTCTCAATTTTCCTGTTATTTTATTTTTTCCTTCCCTTTCCCTTTGTTCATCTGTTTTGTTTCTTAAATTCCACACATGAGTGAAATCATACGGTATTCGTCTTTCTCTGATTGAGTTACTTCACTTAGTATATCTCTCTCTAACTCCATCCACATTGTTGCAAATGGCAAGATTTCATTCTTTTTGATGGCTGAGTAATATTCCTGTGTGTGTGTGTGTGTGTGTGTGTGTGTGTGTATCACATCTTCTTTATCCATTCATCTTTTACTGGAGATCTGGGATCTTTCCACAGTTTGCCTATTGTGGACATGGCTGCTATGAACATTCGTGTGCAGGTGTCCCTTCAGATCACTACATCTGTATCTTTGGGGTGAATACCCAGTGGTGCTTTTGCTGGGTCACAGGGTAGCTCTATTTTTAACTTCTTGAGGAATCTCCATACTGTTTCCTGAGTGACTGCACCAGCTTGCGTCCCCACCAACAGTGTAAGAGGGCTCCCCTTTCTCCACATCCTTGCCAACATCTGTTGTTTCCTGACTTGTTCATTTTAGCTATTCTGACTGGTGTGAGGGGGTATCTCATTGTGGTTTTGATTCCCTGATGCTGAGTGATGTGGAGGGTTTTTCCTGTGTCTCCTGGTCATTTGGATATAAGATGACTAATTTTTTTTCTTTCCACAGAACTATTTTTTTTTAATTTTTTTATAAACATATAATGTATTTTTATCCCCAGGGGTACAGGTCTGTGAATCGCCAGGTTTACACACTTCACAGCACTCACCATAGCACATACCCTCCCCAATGTCCATAACCCTCTCCTCCTCTCCCAACCCCACCTCCCCCCAGCAACCCCCAGTTTGTTTTGTGAGTCACTTATGATTTGTCTCCCTCCCAATCCCATCTTGTTTCATTTATTCTTCTCCTACCCCCTTAACCCCCCCATGTTGCATCTCTATTTCCTCATATCAGGGAGATCATATGATGGTTGTCTTTCTCCGATTGACTTATTTCACTAAGCACAATACCCTCTAGTTCCATCCACGTCATTGCAAATGGCAAGATTTCATTTCTTTTGATGGCTGCATAGTATTCCATTGTGTATATATACCACATCTTCTTTATCCATTCATCTGTTGATGGACATCTAGGTTCTTTCCATAGTTTGGCTATTGTAGACATTGCTGCTATAAACATTCAGGTGCATGTGCCCCTTCACCATTTGGGGCTAGTGCGCTTATTCCGTGATTTGATGTTCATAAAGTGCCTGGTACGGTACTTGGCATATAAATGTTACTTCCTTTTCTCTCCTTCTAAATAGATTTCCTCGTTTCACAGAACAATCTCCTGCATTTGAGGAACATTTTTTGATTATCGAAGTGCCTACTGCTGTCTTAAAGCCGGGACTCATTTTCTCAGAAATCAGAAGAAAATGAAAGTTGGTTTTTTTTCCCTCTTCAAAGTAAGAAAACTGGAGGATAGTTAATTAAATGATCTGAGTTGACTTCATTTAGTACAGAATGAAGGACTCTCAGCATGGGCTGATACCCTTGACCATCTCATTAACCTGCACGGTCTCAGGGTAATGACCCCAACATTTCACCGCCCAGCCATCTGACTGTCCTTGCTGCTCTTTTGTAGTCAACTTACTCCCTGTTTCTTGAATCATCAGTCAGTGGCTTCTCACCCACTTTGGGCAGAACTCTGTGCAGGGACCGTTAGTGCTCCCCACTCAGCATATACTCCATGGTCAAGTCTCCATTCCCCCTCAGCTGCCTTCTCCCTGCCCCCACCCTTCTCTGCCCTTCCTCCTGGACCTTCAAAGCTGTGCAGGTCAGTCTTGCTTCACATCTCATCTTCTCCTTGCCTTCGTTGATGTTTGCTAAGCTCCTTTTCTCTCTGGAGCACGCATTGCCGCTCTTACCCTTACTCCAAGCACTAATTAGTCCTCTTAATTTGGCTGAGGCCATTTTAATCAGTTTCCTCAACCATCTGGTTCCCATTATTCATTCATTGACTCACCATCCATTCAGTCATTCTTTCAGTCACTCAATTATTCGCTCGTCTGCCTCCCTCCCTTCATCCTATCTTTCCCTCTCATGTCCTGTAGGAGGCAAGCAGAGTCTTTAAAGCAATGGTTATTGAGATTGACAGGCAGATGGTTTGTGAATGGCATTTCTGGGTTGAGTAAGATTATCCACTGAACGTTTGTGCTCTGTCCGCATTCATATGTTGAAACCCTACCTCCCCATGTGATGGTATTAGGAGGGGGACCTTCGAGAGGTAATTAGGAGGAGATGAGGTCAAGAGGGTAGAGCCCCCATGAATGAGATTAGTGCCCTTACTAGAGTCACTAGAGAGTCTGCTTCTCCTTACTCTCTGCCATGTGAGGATACAAGAAGTTAGTGTCTGCTGACCTGGAAGAGGTTCCCAGAACCTGACCATGCCACCCTGACCTTGGACTTCCGCTCATCAGAATAGTGAAAAATAAATTTCTGTTTTTGATAAGCTTCCCAGCTTATGCTGGTTTGTTCCAGCAGCCCAAAATGATTGAGAGAGGCCCCCGCAACAAATCCCCAAGGATTGAGGTCCATCCGTTCTGCCGTTGCCCTCTTCCCACTCCCAACCCAACAAAGACAATCAGCCTTGAGAATGGAAGGGATTGGCTCTAGTAATGGGGCCTCAGAAATTACCTCATGCCATCTCACAGATGAAATGGAGACCCGGAGGGTGAGCTGGGTCCTTGTCAGGGGCAATGTGATGCAGTGTGAGGTCCCTGGTTTATTGAGTCAGGCAGATAGGCGCTAAATCCTTGTTCCGCCAGCTGCAAGCTGTGTGTCCTTGGGCAAGGGATGTCTTCTCTCTGAGCCTCTTATTGTTTTCATTTAAAAAGGGGATTATAGCTTCTACCTTGCAGGGTTGTTGTGATGATTCAATAGTGTGCATGTAAAGAGCCTTGCTCATCCCCTTACAAAGAGTAGTTGCTCAATAAATGGTGGCTATCATTAGCTGAGACCCAAACCCAAGAACTAAATTCTTGGTACTGCCCTTTTTTGTGATCCATACTCACTAAGCCCCCTTTCCTGTGAAGCCTTCTTGTGCCTCTCCCTCAGAGTGAATCTCACCTTTCTCCTTGGCTCATAGGATTTTTCTTTTGTCATGTTTGGGGCAGTCATTTCTTTCTGCCTTGGATCACAAGTATTTGCTACCTCTCTAGCTCCTCCCATGGGTCCCATAGCTTGAGAACTCACTGGGGTCTCCTGCTTTTGGGGTCTCTTAGTGTAGTAGTCTTCAAACTCTTAAGACAATTAAAAATCACCAGGGAGGACGGGGCGCCTGGGTGGCTCAGTGGGTTAAAGCCTGGGGCGCCTGGGTGGCTCAGTGGGTTAAGGCCTCTGCCTTTGGCTCAGGTCATGATCCCGGGGTCCTGGGTTCGAGCCCCATACCTGGCTCTCTGCTTAGCAGGGAGCCTGCTTCCTCCACTCGCTCTCTCTGCCTGCCTCTCTGTCAAATAAATAAATAAAATCTTTTAAAAAATTAAAAAAAAAGTCACCAGGGAGGGGCACCTGGGTGGCTGAGTCGTTAAGCATCTGCCTTCGCCTCAGGTCATGATCCCAGGGTCCTGGGATCAAGCCCTACATCGGGCTCCCTGCTCAATGGGAAGCCTGCTTCTCCCTCTCCAACTCCCTCTGCTTGTATTCCCTCTTGCTGTGTCTCTCTGTCAAATAAATAAATAAGAGCTTTAAAAAAAGAATCACCAGGGAACCTTGTCAAAAATGCAGATGACTCAATCCTCTCTCCAAAGGTTCAGATTCAACAGGGCTGGTCCATGACTATAGATTTTTACCCCTCCATCTGCCTGATTCTAATGTAGGTAGATTATAGCGCTCTGGCAATTACAGCGTATCCACCTGTTCTAGTGGCTTGCATGTAGTAAGTGCTGCAGAAATCTTCATTAAGTGAGTTAAAACAAGATGCACCATATCGATGGTTTATGCTACATAACAAGACACCTCTAAACAGCTATTTGCAATTTCTCATTAATTCCGTGGGCTGGTGGTCTCGATGGTTCTGCTGGGCTCATCTGGGTGCCTCCTGTGGTTGCATTCAACGGGAGGGTCAGCTGGGGCTCAGCCAGCTGGGCCAGCTAGACTTCTCTCTACAGGGCATCTTGCATCTTCAAGGAGGCTAAAACCAAGCTTCCGCACATGGTGGCAGTAGCATTCAGGAGGCTTGGTGGGCTCTGCTCAAGCATCTATCAAGTCTCTGTGTGTGTTACACTTGCTGACATCTCATTGGCTAAAGCAAGTCACATGGCCAGCATCCATAGGGAAGGGACCACACTTAAGTGTGGCTAATGGGAGGTATGATTGATTGACAGGTAGGGCCGCAAGATAAAACACAGGACAACCCTTGGTGAATTTCAGATAAGTAAAGAATAATTTTTTTGGTATTAGTATGTTCTATGCAATACTGGGGGTGTATTTATGCTGAAAAAAGTGTTTTTTTAAAATTTATTTGAAATTCAAATTTAATTTGTCATCCAGTCTTTTTGTTTGCTGTATCTGGCATCGCTATATCAGAAACCATTAATGTAATCATCTACAACCTCGCTGTTGTATTTTCTTAATTTTTACTATGGAGTTGCCGCTTTGGGCTTCTCTGCCTCAGACTGATTCAAAAGTGGATGCTTCCTCCTTTGCTGCTCCCAAGTACTAAGAGCTACATAGAGTATTCTGAGTTTTCCTACCCCATGATTTCTAGATTTTTCGAGGAGCAATCTCTTCCCTCTTTTCTTCTCATGTGGTATCTCAGTTCTTGAGTACCTTCTCTTCAGCTTAGAGTTGCTTCTGGAGTCAAGCATTTACTCCATTTTTCCTGAAGGAGTCCTGGCCCACACCCCTGAACCCCCAGACTTTGTTCTAGACACAGTCTTTTCATCTTTATGTCAGGGGTTCCCTCAGCAGTCTGGGGAAGCCTACGAGCCCCTTCTCAGTGTCATGTTTTTAAATGCGTCAAATAAAACACAAAGGAGCATCCAGGGGTTATACTGAAATTCAGTTTATCAAACTATTGATAAAACAAAAGCAACAAGAGTTGCGATATAGTAATGTATGTACTTCTTTATTAACACAAGGAATCATAGGATTTAGAGGCAGGTCTCCTTTGAAGTAGTTGGTGAGGATAAATCAGTGACATTGAAGTTCAGTTGTCAAAACATTGATATGACGAAAGCAACAAGAATTGTGATATAATCATGTGTGTACTTCTTTGTCAGCACATGAAAGAATAGGATCTAGAGGCAGGTCTCCTTTGAAGTAGGAGATGAGGATAAACAATATTTCAATATCCCTGCAACAACTGTAATATAATACAGAAAAATTGTGATTCTCCTGGTCACAGAATCAAAGGTACTGAAATTAAAGATGATTTTTTTTTCTTTTTTTTGGCCATTCGACCTCAATGACCCCTTAGTTCTATCCCTGGCTACCCAAGAGGCCCCAGTTAAGACTGTGCATCTTGAACAACACGCATCAAACCCCTTCTTGTCCTCTTCTACCTCTGATGGCACAAGCAGCTCATTTCACTTTGAAACTACAACTGATTAGCCACAGTTAAAAACATTGGGAAGCAATTATAACTTAAGTTAAATATTAAGACCTTTCATGGAGGACATTAGGAGAAGGAAAGGAAAAGTGAATTGAGGGAAATTGAAGGGGGAGACAAATCATGAGAGACTGTGGATTCTGAGAAACAAACAGGATTTTGGAAGGGAGGGTGTTGGGGAGATGGGGGAGCCTGATGGTGGGTATTAAGAAGGGCACATATTGCATGGATCACTGGGTGTGGTGTATAAGCAACGAATCTTGGAACACTGAAAAAATAAAATTAAATAAAAAAAAAGTGAAAAATACTAAAACATAAAGATTTATATAAAAATATAAAGATCTATATAAAAATATTAAGATCTTTCTTTCTTTCTCTTTAAACCAATGGGAACTTTACAGATGGTATCCAAAAGATGGAGTTGAGTCCTTGCTGGGAGACTGGGGTTTTCAAGATGAAGCCCTCAAAATTAACTCAAACAATGACCTGTGATTTTAGCTTGTAATTACTGTTTAAACTAAATTGTTCTTGTGCCTGATGTGGTTATTGCTTATCACAGAGTTACTTGCCCAACGTCATTTCCTCTGTAAGTGCTTCCCTTTCTCTGTGCAGATGATGTCACTGATCGAATGTCCTTCCAGAAGGCCTGACTGATTTGGGCTCTTCTAGCCTTATCTATCAGGTGCTGGGTTTCCCTTGGCTTCCGGATACCACCCTTTCCTGCTCTCACTCCTATCTCGCTAGTCTTGTCATTCTCCTCTGCTGAGTTGGTATCCTTTGGTTTCAAAATAATGGAGTATCCCTGGGCTCAGTCCAGGGTCTGTTCTGGTGTGTACTCTTTTTTTTTTTTTTTTGCCTGATCTCATCCAGCCTAAGCCTGTATAAACTGTGTATTTGGTGATAATGGTGAGATTATTATCTCTGGACTGACCTTGCTGTGTTCCAGATTCTCACATCCATTATTTCTTCCTCCCAACCAGGTCAGTACCTTAGGGACATTCCAAGTATAACGCTGGCAGTTTTCACACGTTGATTCTCTGGATCTGTCTTCTTTCTAGACCTCCCCATTTCAGGGAATGTCATCAGAATCCACCCAGCAGCTCCAGCCAAACAACTAGAAGTCCTTCTGTTTCTTTATTTCCCTTACCCCCATGGAATGGCAAGTCCTATTGGCTAACCCTTCCAACCAGATCTGAGCCCCACTCAGCCATCTTCACAGCTGCCATCTGTGGGGAGGCCCCATTATCGCTCATATCACCCCCTACTGGGTGGATCCTATGATAGGGTTCCTAACCAATTCCCCTCCCTCTCCTCTTACTCTTATTACCTACTCATTACATAATAGCAGAGTGATCTTCTGAATTAAATCATGCCATCCCTATGCTCAAAACCCTCCCTATCCTTTCCCATTGCTCTTAGAATTCCCACCCCTCAGGTGGCCTGTACAATTCTACATCACTGATTCCTGCAGACCTTGGGGACCACAGCACCTGCCACTCACCTGGTTTAAGAACCACTTTGGGACCAGTAGTAAGGACACTAACACATCGGATGCCAGCCAGGCTGCTAAGGGCAATTGGGCGGTCTTTGACTATACAGAGAGGGTTCTTTTTTTCATTTTTATGTCTATGACACTATGCTGGTTAAATTTTTTTCTCATACACTTTGATTAGGTAAAAAGATGGAACCGCTGAGTTTCTAGATTTTCCTCTTCCACTTTGATTACCTGTCTCTGTTGACCCTTTAGTTCCATTGAGTAACCCCACAGGCAAAGCTCTGTGGTCCCCAGACATTCTTACCAACCACCTGGCTGGTCCCTGAAAACCACCAAGTCTGCAGTAGAAAGATTCAGAGGTTTACTGAGATCCTGGCCATGAAGCTGCCCTTGCAGGACAATTGGATCTAGTCTTGTAACTGACCACAGATTGAGACCAGGTTCACGGCAGGATGGGGGAAGGTTTGCATAGGAGAGAAAGGTGAAATGTGAAGAAGCATGGGGGGAGCCCAGCACAGGGGGTACAGCAGGAGTGGGGAACAGGACAGCCTGGCTGGAATCTAGGGCACCGTCCTGGCTGTTGTCACCACATGCCAAGGGAATAAGTCCTTCCACCCGCTGGGAAGTGTACATTCGATGAAGAGACTCCAGCGGGGGACGATGAATCATACCTGTACATGGGAGCAAGAAACTCTTATAGATACTGTTGCTGAAAAAGGCTTTGAGATTCATCTGTGTAGACAAATCAGGCTCATCGTGCTGCACTGGGGAAAACACCAAGACTGTAGGAGGGAAGTGGTCAAATTCCCAGAGCTATGGAGTAACAGGCTTAGGCTCTGGTCTCAGGGTAATTAAAGAATAGTTCTACCATTCTCGTCCTGAAGCAAGAATCGCTGAGGCAGTGGGGATGGGCTGGGTTGTTAACTGCACACCAGAAATGGTTAGGATATTTGGCCTTGGCCTGAATCCTAGGCACCCGGTGACTCCTGGACCATGCTCAGTTCTTATTCAAATCTCAAATCAGTCCAGACTCCCCAGCCACCCCCACCTGGGTGGCAGTTGCATCTGATTGGTTGCTTCCTTGCCATTTCTCCTTGGCTTCTTCACCATCACCTTGAGCTATACGTCGTGGTCTGACACCCAGAATCCATCCCAACCCCTTCTTTCATTATTAAGGCCGGAAAGATAGCGATTACATTTCCCAGAGTCCATTGCAGCTGCAGTTCTAGAGGAAATTCCAATTCTATCAGTTATATATGGGCAGATGAGATAGGGAAGGTGGAGACCCTCTTCCTGCTGCAGGTGCTGGGGTGTTGGGTTCCTCTGCAGCAGGTCCCCATTTCTGCTCACTGCATTCCGGGATATGGAAAGTCAGTTGCTTCTGCAGTAGCAGCAAGAGGGGATTCTTGATTGTTGTATCACAAGGACAGTGGCCCACTCTTGAAATCACTTGTGCTGCGGTGGCCTTCCTGATTGTGGCAGAGACAGCTCCCCTGGTGCGCAAGTTCTCAGATGCATTCTTGGTGGCTGAACGTGGAGCATGTTCCTCCAGTCCTTTCAGTGATTTTGTAAGTACTTGTGGTGGACTGTTTGCCAAAATGGCTAGGATATTCTTACATCGCCCTATATATCGCCTTATATCGCCCTATATCCATCCTTTGCAGTGAGATTTTACAGCCCATTCCAGCAAGACATGGGTCCGTTTCCCCACTCCTAGAATTTGGGCTGGCATTGTAATTTGCTTTCACCAACAGAATGAGGCAAAGTGACATTGTACCCACTCTGAGCCTACCCCTTAGGACAATTCTCATTGTGTACATCTCATGTACATTTCCTCGCAGAAGCCGTGTGAAAAGCTCAAGCCAGACTTCTCAGTGATGAGAAATATGTGGTCCAGTGGTCTTCATCATGTTCAACCAACAACCAATCAGAACCACATGCAGAGCTGCTTGGCTAATTTGCAAATGACAACAGATAATAGTGAGTCCAGCCAAGACCCGAAGAACCACCCAGCTACACTCAATCCAAAATTGTCAGAGAATCGTGAGCTAAAGAAAGGGCTCTTGTCATAAACCACAAAGTTTAGAATGGTTTGTCACCCAGCAAGAGATACCGCAGAGAACATCGGATTCTGGAATTCAATCCACTACTGCTTACAACACCTGGAGTGGTTTTTGTTGTCTGCCATTGAGCCTTGACTGATACACACTTATATCCGACATTTCCAAAACTGAGCTCATCGTGTTCCCTGACGGGACCCTTGTTCTCTCCTGGGTTTCTGTCTAGCCATTTACAGCTCTTCTCCTGTGCCACTGTATCCAATCCACCCCTGAGATTGTTGTTTCTACTTTCCAAATACCTGTTGCTCTGTCCACTGTCCACATCACCTTCATCTTCATCTCCTGCTTGGACAACAAATGTCTCCCCTCTGGGTTGCCTGCTTCTACTCTTGTCCTCTTTCTGATGTGTGTGTGTGTTTTTTAATCAAGCAGGTGGACTGATATCTTAAAAATGCACATCTGAGGCAAGTGTTGAATCGCCAGATTGTACACCTGAAACTAACATAACACTTTATGTTCACTATAGTGGAATTTAAAAAAAAGACAAAAAAAGACATCCCAAAATGCACATGTCATAGTGGTGTATACCGCACCCCTCCCCCCCCCACACACCCAGGATGTGCTTCATCAGTCTCATAATGATCACCCTTACTCTTTCTCTAGAGAGTAAGGTGGCTTCTAGAACCACCTTTTCACCTTTCCATGGCAAGACCTTTGCCCATGTTGTTTCTTATGTCTCAGACACTTTGCTTGTTTATCTGGTTATTTCCTGCCCAACATTCAGAGCCCAGTGAGAATGCCGCCTGATCCTCAAAGTGCACAATGATCCTTCCCTGCTGTGTACACACACACACACACACACAGACACAACATCAAGTCTGCCCATTACATGTTCGAACAAAACCTGGCATAATTGTAAGTAAACAGGGTTTCGTATTTACTTATATACCGTCTTTTCCCACTGCTAGGTTCCTTGAGGGAAGGGACCTTGGTGACTGTTTATTTTCAATGGCTAGAAGATACATTTTGTACAAAAGACACTCAGGAAATTTGTTAAGCGAAGGAATGAAGTATACACCTGTCCCTCAGGTTGACTTCTCTTTAGCAGAATAACCCCTTGGATGCACTGTCACTTGGACGCCTGTCAATATGCAGACCCCTGTGCTTTGTCTCCAGGTGTCCTTTTTTTAAATTTGAATTTTTATTTTCTTGTGGTAAGAACACTTCACGTTAGGATTTACCCTCTTAACAGATTTTTTAAAAACGTAAGTATCGGTGGGTGTTTTGGGGACTAACTCAGGGTTATTTCAGTGATTGCTGTGTAT
This sequence comes from Meles meles, assembly GCF_922984935.1. Lineage (NCBI taxonomy): Eukaryota > Metazoa > Chordata > Mammalia > Carnivora > Mustelidae > Meles > Meles meles. Next base: position 13,203,017 of record NC_060072.1, on the reverse strand, counting down.
GCTATCATGACAGATTTTAAGTGTACAGTGCATTGTTATTAACTGCGGGCACAATGTTGTACAGCAGCTTCTAGAATTTATTCATCTGGCATAACTGAACCTCTATGCCCTTTGACAATTACCTTCTCCCTCCTTGCCCTGGCAACCACGTCCCACTCTGCTTCTGTGAGTTTCACTATTTCAGACACCTCACATAGGGGGAGGCTTGTCATATTTATGTCTCCATGACTGGCTTGTTCCACTTAGTATAATGTCCTCAAGGCTCGTGCCTATTGGTACATAGGGCAATATTTCCTTCTTTCTTTTTTTTAAAGGGCTAAATAATATTCTGTTATGTTATATATAAAAGATCTCATAATACATATTATATGTAGACGATTTCAATATGCCACATTTTCTTTATCCCTTCATCCCTTATATTCTGATTCAGCCAGCCTGGCCTCAGATCTGGGCATCTGCAATTTTAGCAGCGTTCCCTGGGAAATCTCCATGGACCTCACTTGCGGGAAAGGTCTGGATGGAGTAAGTGCTTATGATGCACCTGTTACGCTTTGTGGTGTGTAGATGTGTAAGTCATGGAGCAGCCTCCAAGTGTCTTATTTTAACTGGGGAGTCAAGCCTTTCCTGCATAAAGTATTTAAGTGGATGGCATATGACGAAATTTCCTAAGAAGAGCTTTCTTTTATGGATCAGAGATACATGGGGGTGGGAAAACGCGAAGCTCTTAAGATGTTAATTTCTCACTTGAGATTTGGGAGGAAATCTGGCTACTGGAAAGCACGCTGGCTTGGACTCTTCGTGGTCTGGAATTCTATCTCTTCTTGAGCTAACTGTATAACCTTGAACAAGTTGTCTTACGTTTTCTGAGCCTCAGTGTCTTCATTCTTAAAATGGAGTTGATGGTAAGAATATAATCCGTATCTTACAGTGTCGTGTGGATGTTAGAAATATCATAGGCAATGTGCTCAGCTTGGGCTTCCGCTGAGTACGCCGATGGTGAATGGTATTGTTAATCCCAATGGTCAAGCAGGACATGGCCGTTGTTCTTCTTAATTGTAATTGCAGGCTACAATCAGAGAAGGGGTCATAGACCTGGAAACGTGTGTTGGATTTGAATGCTCGCACTGCCATTTCTTAGCTGTTCGGGGTTTTCAGCACTTACTTTGCTTTCTGAATCCCAGTTTGTTCATCTTTATTGAGGGTAAGACTGTCTATCATAGGTTCTTATAACCTGAGTTAAATTATAATAAACTCTAGATAAAGAACCAAGCATGCATTGTACCTTGAACATTTTAGGTGATCAGTAAATGCTCAGCAGCTTTCAGCATTGGGGTTAAGGATGGAGTACTCTTATGTATGAGAAAGTACCCACCCACTGTTTAAGAAAGAGCTTAGAAATTATAGGGAATAAAGGAAACTAATATCAACCAAAGAACATGTCTTTGAGAAATTGATGAGAATTTGGGAACCCTATGAGTTAAAATACAAGATTCTTTTGTTGCAAGAGATACTAAATATTTTTGTTGCAAGAGATAACTAAAATCTACTTGAAAAAAATTGAAAGGAGTATTTTATATGTGTGTCTTATGTAATTGATGTGTTCCGAATAGGGTCAGTTTCAGGTAGGGCTGTAGCAAACGGTCATCGGGACACGGTTAGGCTGTCCACATCTCACGGAGCTCCTCACTGTTGGCTCAACTGCCAGGCTCCCCACCAGCAGTGGAAAAAGACTCCCTGGAGCTCCTAGTTTTCATTCTGTTCCGTCCTCAATCCCGGCAGGAGGAACATTCGTCTTCCCTAAATTCTTCAGCATGAGTCCTTGAGTTAATGATGACTGGGTTGACCTAGATCATTTGTCCACCTATAAACCCTTTACTGTGAGCAGAAAGATACCATACCATGATTGGCACAGGGACTGGGCCATGTGCCTGCCCTTGAATCTGGTGTGGCTGATGCTACCCATAACTCAGATCCCAAGAACTGAGAGTTAGGGGATGGTGGGTCTCCCCCCCAAAATGTGAGTGTTCTACTCAGAAGTGGGAATGGATACATAAATACATAATTATGTATTTATGTACATAAATTATGTACATAATACATAAATAATAAATACATAAAAACAACAGATCCCACTATATTCATTTCCATTCTTATGCTGTTTGCATTTACCCCTGTCTATTTCCCTCTCCCAACACTCTAGGAAGAAAAGACTGTGTGCTTCTTTCCCACAATGAGATTTGGGAGCCAGAACTACATCTTTAATTTGAAACCAGTCTTTGGTGGGAGACAAATCTGAGATCTGGAGGCAGTCCCAGCAGCAGTGAGGGGGGGGAATGGGATGAGGATTAGTCCCCTGGGGCCGTCAGAAGGGGAAAAGGACCCATGGGAAGTCAGGCTGAGAGAAATGTACCAACCACAACAGGAACAGTTCCTGGCTGCTGGCTATGCCGCCCTGTTTCTCCCCTCCAATTCCCGTTCTTACCACAAAATTCACCTTATGGTTCGGGGCAGCCTGTCCTGGCTCCCCCCTTTGCTGATACCATGATGCCCCAGGGATCACCTGCTGGAGGACAATCATTCTTCCGGTGAAGCAGGGCTCTATCTGATGGGTGGTACATTAAGCTATGCCCCATGGGGGCCAGAGCTACTAAACTAGACTCCATCCCCAGGAACTGAGCAAACTACATTGCATAGCCTCTACATCCAAGGCAGGACAGCAGCAGCCTTCTTGCAGCAAGAGTGGGTTCCCTGAACTCAGCATTTTCCTCCTAGAAAACAGCATCACTAAAGGGACTCTCCCCATCTTCCTGTCCTCTGAGGACCCCAGAGATCACCCACAGCCCTTGCCAGGAGCTGTGTTTGCTCCCATCTCTGTTCTCATCCATTTTTCTTCTTGTCATGGGAATAGGCTTAACAAAACACTCACATTAATAATTCTGATTCCCTGTAAATGGTTGAATCCCCAGAAGACCCCCTTGACCTCTCTGATCACAATGCCCCCTCCACCTCCCCGTCTCCTTGGAACCCAGCAACATCTCTTTACATTCATGTGAGTCCAGGACCTGGTAATAACTTGTAACTCCATACATCCTGACTTCCCAATGATTAATCATTCCCTACCGAGAACATTAAAGTGGTTTCCGACTTGGGACTTTCATTTCTAAAACATTGCCGACACTTCCCTCGTGAAGCAATTTCATCAGCTTATCAAGGACACGACCCAGAGGTCACTCGTATGTACAACTACAATTAACTGGGAATTGGGATGACTGTTGTCTTGTGTAAAAGCCTATTGTTCTATTTTAAGTTCTAAGGGCAGCTTTAAACCATGTATCTCAGTGGTTCTCAACTGATAGCAAATCGCTCCCCCTCCCACCCCAGGGGACATTTGGCAATGTGCAGAGACATTTTCAGTTGTCACAGATTTTGGTGGCGGTGGTGACATATGGTGTGTAGAGATCAGGGATGGAACTCAACAATCTGCGGGGCCCCTGGCAGTTCTATGCCACAAAGAATTATTCAGCCCTGAGTATCACTAGTGCCAAGGTTGAAAAATGCCGATGTATACCAAGGATAGTTATGATTTACTCATTAATTCATTGATTCATTGATTCATTTAGCCCTTAACTATAGAATATCCACTCTGTGTCAGACACCATTCTATATATCAAGGATTTAACTGTGACCCAAACAAGGTACTTGTTTCCATGGAGATATTTTTCTAGTGAGAGACCCTCACAATAACTGCATTAAAAAAATAAGGTGACTTAGAAGGTTATATATGTCACCAAAAAACAAACAAACAAACAAACCACCAAAAAACAAAAAATAAAAAACAACAGAGGAGTGAATTGGAGACAGGACTGGGGCCCTATTAGATGTGGAGATTATGGAAGGTCTCCTTGAGGAGTCAGCATTTGATCCAAGACCTGAAATGGGAAAGGAAAGCAGCATATGAAAATTCGGATGAAGCACTGCAGAGAGAATGGCAAGTGCAAAGGTCCTGGGGCAGGAAAAGCAAGGCTAAGACCACTATGCCTGGAAGAGGGTGAATAGAAGAGAGAGCAGAGAGATAAGAGGAAAAGTGGGTCTTGACAGATGGTGAAGAGCTAGGGTCCATAAACCTGAAATTAGAGGTTCCAGATGGTAAATATTTCCAGCTTTGTGGGCCAGTCTCTGAAGCAACTACTCAATTTTTCCATTGTAGTGCAGAAGCGGCCACAGCAATTTGCAAACCTGAGAATGAGCGAACGTGCAAATGAGTGAACCCGGCTTCCTCCCAATAAAACTTTATTTACAAAATCACACAGTGGGCTAGAGTTTACTGATCCCTGGTGTAAGATCTCTTAGAATCTAAGACGGAGTTTAAATTTTAGGTATCCAACGATGATGTCAAGCAGGGGAATAATGATGACTTTTAAGTGTGGTTCACAAGGGGGTGCCTGGGTGGCTCGGTCGTTAAGGGTCTGCCTTCAGCTCAGATCATGATCCCAGGGTCCTGGGATCTAGCCCTGCATCAGGCTCCCTGCTCCGTGGAGAGTCGGCTTCTCCCTCTCCCACTCCCCCCCCCACTTGTGTTCCCTCTCTCGCTGTGTCTCTCTTTGTCAAATAAATAAATAAAATCTTTAAGAAAAGAGAAAAAAAGCGTGGTTTACAAGAATAACCCCACCACTGGCCTCGTGACCTTAGGCATACATGACACACCACCTGAAAGTGCCAGAATGCCCTCATTTGTAAACTAAAAGGGGCCAGTCCCCACTACATTACTGTGTGGACAGGACCAATGGACAGAATGAGAGAAGCATCATTTGCAAATGCAAGGACGGTGGCTGTTCGAAGCGTTTCCATCTGTGGAGGCCCCCAAACCCTCTCACGCAGCTTTGCAGCCTTCTAGTATGAGAGATGGCTCTGTTTCCGAGCTGGAGGAGCTTCCTGAAACTCCAGGAGGCAAAATTACTCATTTGCGATCGCATAAGGCATAAACAGTTGTGTTTGGGCTCCCGCCCGCCTGTCTGCATGTTTTTCAGCTCAAATATAGACTTAGCGCTCACTGCCTCGTGGGTGATGCTTCTCCCCTAGTATGCTGAAGAACTTTCTTTTCTCTGCAAAGGAGTCACCTCTCATGGAAGAAGCCGCTTCCTCTACCTTGCTTCTCCTTGGCCAAGGGACCCTGGAGTCTCGTGGCTCTGTGCCCAGGGGAGCTCAGAGTGAGTTAACAGAGTGGGGACCTGAGGGGCAGGAGCTGGGTCCCGGAAGCTGGACAGGTCTGTGGCGAAGGAGCAGACAGCCTCTTGGGAAATGGTGGGAGAACTCCTGCCGGCCTGGGAGACCGGGTCTGCACTCCCTATTTCTTAGAACAGGACCCAAAGTCCTCACGCTGGTCTTCCTGCCACCCTCTGAAACGCTAAGCACATTCCCTTCCCTGGGCTTCTGCACAAATTGTTCCCTCTGTCTGGCTTGCCTCTCTTCCAGCTTTGCCCAAATATTTGCATCAATGTCTCACCCTCAAAGTGACCTTCCTGGACTAACTCATTTAAAACTGCACCCCAGCCCACCCATCACTTTCTATCCCTCTTTCTTTCTTTTTAATAACACATCATATATTCTTACCTGGTATTACATTACAGGCTTACGAGTCTGCTCAGTTTCTGTGTGCCCCATTCTAATGTAAGCTCCCCCAAGGCAGGGATTTATTACATCTCTGTCCGTCTCCTGCCTGGTGTACTACATATAGTAGGAATTAAACATTTATGTTGAATAAACCAAAGACCTTCAGTTAGTGTGGGACAGATGCCAGCCACTGCCAGGCAGGTGATCCCTAGTAGGTTAGTCTGGTAACAGTTGAGTTCTCCGGCAGGTGGCAGGAAGCCAGCAGTGTAAGATCTGGACACATGCAATAAGCAGATTGTATTAGAGTCACCTAGTTGCTAAAACAAATCAACTCCCACATTTCCGTGATTTAAGACAATCTTTCTCTTTTACTCATATGACAGTCCATTGTGAATTTTCCTGTTAATATGAGGCTTTCCTCCGGGTGCTGATTCAGGAACCCAGACCTTTTCGGTTTTGTGGTGCTGCCACCCCTAAGGGATGAGACATCCTCATGCATCTAGTTGGAGGTGAGAGGGAAGAGGGAGAAAAGGCATAGCCCTTTCTCCCCCACCTTGGCTTGGAGGAGGCATACCACTTCTGCTCCCATTCCCTTGGTGAGAACTGATCACATGTTCTCACCAGGCTGCAAGGGAGGCTGGGAGCTGTTTCTAAGTGGGCACTTGTTTCCCCACCATAGCTGTCTAAGAAGCCTCTGGACTCCATGCCCCAAATGTTGCATTTAACTCTCTGTCGGATGGACCTGTCTTGTCCCCTTCTCTCTCTTACATTGCCAGCCTTGCCCACCGTTCCTTCCCACAAACAGCGGGTGGGCATGTTCGTGCTCCCCAACCTGCAAACCCTTTTTCCTGAATCGAAACCCTTTCAAGCTACTGACATGGCCCCCTCCTTCCCTTCACAGCTGCCGAACTTCTTGGAAGAATTCTCTACTGACTTCACATTTCTCACAAATTACATATTGCTTAGTTTACTGGAACTCCTCCAACTCAAAGTCACCAATGACCTTATTGCTAAATTTGGTATTCCCTTTTCAGCCTTCATTCTGTATGTCTTCTCTGCAAAATTTGACACTGAGGAACACACCTTCTTACTGAAGTTTGTGCCCTTCTGAGCTTCCACTCTCCCAGTTCTCGTCTTAGCTCCCTAGTTGTCCTTAGTCACGATCCTGTCTTCATCGCCAAACTGGTGTCTTTGACTTCAGTTTTGAGTCCACCTCTCTCCTTCCTCACCATCTCCTGGGGATGAAATATCTTGCGTGGCTGAAGTCTTCTGTGTTCTTCTCCTCGGGCTGCGGTAACAAATTACCACAAACTGAGTGGCTTCAAATAACAGAAATTTATTCTTTCAGTCTTGGGGCCAGAAATCCAAAATCAAGGTGTCAGGAGAGTTGGTTCCTTGTGGAGGCTCTAAGGGAGAATCTGTTCCTCGCCTCTCTCTAGCCTCGAGTGGTTCTGGCATCCTTGGCAATCACTCTAATTTCTCCTTTCCACTGTGTTCTCCCTGGGTTTCAAATCTCCCTCTCCCTTCTCTTACTTGGAAAACAGTCATTGGATTTAGGGCTCTTAATTCAGGATGATCTCATTTTAAGATTGTTGAATTAATTATATCCACAAAGAAATTCACACTCACAGCTACGGGGGGTTAAAACTTGGACATATCTTTTCGTGGGACACTATTTAAACCATGGTACTTCCCAAATTTGTACTCTGTCACTAGCTTCTTGCCTGGGCTCGAGATCCACATTTCCATCTCCAACCACAGGGTACAGAAGAACTTCACATGTCCAAGTCCAAACTGGCATTTACAATTTTAATTCCCTCAACTCTAATCATTCTGGATTTACTCTTGTGGTGGATGGCTCACCATCTGTCCACTCTTACAAGCTGGAAGCATGAGACTCATCCTGGATTCCTTCCTCTCTTACCTCCCACCTCCAATCAGGCACCGATCTGTGTTGCTCCGACTGGGAAATATCCCCCAAGCCTCTCCATTTCCAGCATATCCATCTTGGAGCAGCTCTTAATAGTTTTCACCAGTGGTTTGCCCACAGCTCCTTAAGCAGCTCTCTTGACTCCTTCCCTCAGTTTACCATGGCTACAGCTGCCGGAGCTTTCTACCAAAACAGCATGAAGCTGATCACGTTAGAGGTCCATAAGCCTTGATTCAAAGCTTTGAGTCTTCCAAAAATTCAGAATCTTTTGGGTTTAAGAAAAACAAGATACAGCCCATTATATAGGTCTAGCCGTGTACACCATGACCACACACACAGAGTGAAATGTATGAATAGTCACATGAAGAGGGTAAAATGAAGACTATGAACAGCCTCATGTAAGTTCAGGCAGTGTTTGCTGCCACATTGTTTTGGGCCAAACTCATGAAAAGCCTTCAGTTGCCAGCTTCAAGAATGTTAAAATTATGGACAAGGATCAGGGACGTATACCCTTTTTCTTGAAGCCCCAGTTGTCTTCTGATGGTCTCTCTTAGCAGGATTTGAAAATTGATGACTTACAACTGGTCTGTGGCCTATAGACGTGTTGTGTTTGGTCATCACAATATTTGTCAACATCTCAAATTGAAAGCCTTGAGCAGGAACGTGCACCCAACCGTTCATGAAGTTGGCTAGCTTTCTACCAGCACATAGCTCTTAACAACCTATGGCTTCACATGCTCACATTTTCTTCCTTAACCCTGCAGGTATTTAACCTTGAGTAGCCTGGTCTCAGGGTCTGCAAATCCGAGTCCCAGGTTGTTTCTCCACGATCATCCTGACTCCTTCTCCCATGTCTCCCTCAGCCTCCCTCTCATCCTTGGCATATCATATTATCCAGGTAAGTGAAACTTCTTAGATTATAAAGTTAAACTTCATGCCTTGGCATATTCTCTTGCCTCTGCCTGAAATACTCTTTCACCGCCGTATTTCTGAGATTCAAAATTTATTCATTCAACAAAAATCTATGGAACATCTACTCACCAGTACCTGATATGTTTCCAGGGATATAGGAGAGAGTCAGACAGACAAATCCCTACCTTCGTAGAGTCTACATGATCCACCAAACACCACCTGCCAATTAATCTTACTATTACTGTATAATTAAATGTACTCTTGATGCCACTTTACTTTCTCTTATTCCCGTGACTTTGATCCTGTGACAACTCCATCATGGCAACTTGTTACACAAGGTATTGTACTTCTTATGTACATGGCTGAGCTGTCCACAGCATGTGAGCATCTAGAGGCCAGAATTAACATGTAGGGGTTCCTGTGAGCCACCAGTCATATCCACAACTCTTTAGTAGGTGGATTTCTTGGATTTGCTCTGTTTCCGTGTTCCCCTGGCTTGCTCTTTTGACTTAAATTTGGACATCTTGAGTCACCCACGGTCCAACTTCTATATCAATGTAATATATTTTAGATCTTTGTTATGGCCATCCCTTCCTTTTGGGGTCTCATCTCTGTATTAGTCGGGATGGAGTAGGTTGTGTTACTGCCATAACCATGGCATTGTAGTGCCTCAACACAACACTAATTTATTTCTGTTAATACTATATGTCTAACATGGATAGAAGGGGGCTCCCTCTCGACAAATGCTGCACATTTGTGGTGCTGGACAGAATGAGATGTGGCAATTTACACTTTGGTTCTTAAAGCTTCTACCTGGAATTCACTCACACCTTATCTGTTTACAGTTCGTTGCTAAAACATGTTACTGATCATATAACTTTCAGGGGATGGGGAAGTACCTGGAAGGAGAAGAATTAGAATCTTTGCTAATGTACCTAGTCTAGTGACTACTATAATGAGTTTTCACTTGTCAACGGCTAACACAAAACAGGACCCTCTCTTCTAGGGGAGCAGAGGCAAGAATCCCTTAGGTTTAACTCAGTCCCTGGCTTTGGAAGTTCTGGGAGCTCAAGCTAGGTTAGGGAGGCAGGGTCTGGGCATAGGTGGGCTCCTTCATAGGAGACAAGGCTGAAAAATAAATGATGGAAGTGAGGTTCTAGGTGGGAATTTGACCACAGGAGCAAAGATTCTTGTGTCTAGGACTGGTGCACACAGAGTTGAATGAAGACTGTGGAACTTTGTCTAAATTATTTGAGTAGTAACCAGGAGCTCCTTAAATTTCCTTTGATAGAGCCATAATTTGTTAATTGAACACCTACTATGTGTGAGGCCTCATCTTGGACTATGGACCATTGTAGCCCAATCCCTGCCAACCCATGACCTTCCTCTTCCTTTTGTTCTACCACATGGGTGGGCATTACTGTTTCTGAAATCGTTATGACTCAGGACTTTGCACGTGCTGTTCCCTTGTCTGGAACACCTTCCCTTTTCTTCTTTATGTGGCAAGTTCCTTCTCACCATTCAGACTTCAGCTTAAATATCACCCTATTTCAGTGCACCTTTTAAAATATTCCTCCCACATTCCCTTAGAGCAGGGGTTGGCACACCACAGTCCACGGGCCTGCCACCTGTTTCTGTGGATGCAGTTTTATTCCTCCTTGCTTTACATTTCATCTGCGCTGCTTTTGTCCTACAACAGGTGAGTTGCATAGCTGTGACCAAGGCCATATGGCCCACAAAACCAAAAATATTTACTCCCTGGCTCTTTATAGAAAATATTTGCAGACCCTGTCCTAGAGTCCCTCCATTGTCATCAGCCATATTTTCCTTAATATACTACTCTGTGAAATGATCTTATCTGTCATTTATTCTTCTTCCCTACTCGTGTGTGCTTTCCACGGAGTAGGGACCTTGCCTCTTGCTTATGGCTGCGACCCCAGGGCACTTGGAGGCATTCAATAAATACATTTGGCTTGAATGAGAAAAATAAATAGATGCTGGGTATACACTGAGAGCATAATTGGTCTGAAAACCTGGGGAGGGGCTTCGGCTGCCAAATGCAGACCAAGGGGGTGGGGTATGGAAAGAACGGGTGCTCAGGAGATGCGGTATGTTTTCCATCTTCAGATTTTGGTCAACCAGCTGCTATCAGCCTCCATCTGTTACTTAACCTATGAAAGTGTAAGGAATCAATTTCACAGGCTGGCCAAGGATTCAATGGTGTGCGGTCTTCAATAGGTTCTTATAGTAATGAGGCTCTCAACCTTCTCAAAGGGCTTTGGCAAACACAAGGAAAAGAGGCATGCCGTTGGCTCAAGCCATTTCCCTCCTAGACATGAAATCCCATCCGAAATCAGCACTTTATTAAAATGTTACAGTCCCAAATCCTCCCCCAGCACTGCTGGCTCATGTAGTGTCTTACCGTGCCCAAGATGGGATAGCTTTCCATGGAAGCCATCATCCCCCATGTCGCACTTTCCTATGTACAAATGATGCTTTAAAAAAGGAAACCAGCTTTTTCCCAAATTGCATTTTGCTAGAGAAATCAATAGCAATGAGTCGTAGGCTCAGGAAGTGTTTTTGAAGAGGAAAAGATGCAGGAGGCAAGCGTAGGGGCCTTGGGGATGGGAGGAAGGAGCTGGGTGTGCTAGGCAGATTTCACTCTGGAACACCTTCCCTGAACATAGAGGTACAAAAATGGAGGGGGTCCTTTCTGTAAGCATTGGAATCATAGAACGTTCTCATGTAGAAATACATCTGCACAAACCACCACCACTCTTGGCTCCCATCTTTCTCCCACCCTCTGCTCTGAGTGCACCAGCAGGTTCTGTAGGACCTACCTCCGATATAGCTCCTGACTCTCACCTCCTCTCCATCACCAGCAGCACGTCCTGGACCAGCAGCCATCAACTCACACTTGGGCTAATGGAATGGCCTCCTAACTGGGTTTCCAGTGTCTACTTCTGCTATGGCTTCAAAAACTCATTTTCTCTCCTCGGTTGTGGTGATCTCTCAAAGACATAAGGCAGATCAGTCACTATTCTGGGTCAAACTATTCAAAATCCCTACCATGCCAATGAGGCCCTAAAAATCTGACCCTTGCAGAGTCTCTAGGTTCATTTCCTCTACCTTCCCTTCATTCCACCCTGCCAGGTGTCCTTGTCCCCTTGCTATAACTCCAACACGACAAGCCTGTGTTTCCCGAGAGCCCTTCTGCTCGATGCTCTCTCTGCCTGGCACAGTTTTGGCCACTGGTATTTCCCACCAGCTCCTGTGTTCATTCAGGTCCCAGCTCATATCTCACCTCTTCAGAGAGGCCATCCTGACCCCTTATCACCACAGTGACCCTCTCTGTAACCCCCTGGGTTATTCCCTCCATGGCCCTCATTACCATCTAAAATCTCTTGTTTCTTTATTTGTGTACTTGTCTCTTACTTCTCTTGCTTCCTTCAGGCCTGAGCTCCAGGCCTCAAGCTGTGGCCAGTGCATGGTAGACTCAAGGAGCAAAGTAAGGGGTAGCTACTAAATGTCTGAATGCCGCTTACCTCAGAATAACAGATCTTCTGTTAAAGAACTGGGCACATTCTCGTCTTCATTCATTCATTTAATTAATCAATGTCCTGTCACCTGCTAGATAGCCAGCCTCTGGGCTCGATGCTGCAGGTAGAGACAAGAAGACTCAGGCTTTGCCCTTAGGTGACTTTGCAAGGGCGAGTAGGACAGACAGCGCACTGGGGGCAGGCAGAGGTTTCCTCCTGGTAAGTGCCAGAGCAGAGCTGTGAACTACAACAAAGACCCACAGGAGCACGGGGAGCACCGACTTACATTCCCCAGTGGAGCTGAATAGACATCATGGAAGAGGTGGTATTTCAGTTGGGTTTTGAGGGGTGATGAGGAGCTTGTTAGCTGTAGAGGGGGCGTGGAAGAGGTATGACACCTAGCCAAAAATGAATTCTCCAGAGGAAGAAGTAACACAAGAAGATTAAAGAGGAAAGATGGGTTCCATGAGGTGTTGGTTCTATGATCTTCTCAGGAGTGGAAGGGAGGGACAGGGACAGAGACAGAGAAGTCACCAGGAAAGAGGGAGCGGGAGTAGGTGTGAACGACCATCCCTCAGTTTCATTCTCTTCCCGCAAGCGTCATGATCTGCGATGCTCTTTTGTCTTCAATTCTTTACTCAACCAACACTGTGCACCCACAGGTACTGGGTTGGTAGGGATAAATAATGAACCCGATGGGTAGCTCCCTGCTCTTGGGGAGTTCACAGTCAGTGGAGGACGGATGTGTGGACAGGAAATGGGTGGGGTCCATGTGGCCAGTGTTTTATGTTCCTAGACACGGGGTAATGGTTAAGTACACAGGCTCTGGAACATGACTGAGTCCAGGTACAAATCTGGCCTCCACTGTCTTGTGTGAATCTTGGTTTTCTCTCATATAGTGAAATAAGTTTTAAAATGGATGCATGGGATTATAATCATAGCCCCTATTTGTTGAACCAGGCTGTGTGCTAAGGGCTTTTCTTGGAGCATCCCAGTTAATCTGCCCAACTCAGTGACAGTGGTAATATTACTCTAAATTCTATCTACATTTTACAGATGAGGATGCTGAACAGAGTAGTTCAGTAACTTTTTAAAGGTCACACAGCTTGCGGACACTTGTGTGGCTCCATCAGTTAAGCCTCTGCCTTAGGCTCAGGTCATGATCCCAGGCTCCTCGGATCAAGCCCAGCATCAGGCTTGCTCAGTGGGGAGCCTGCTTCTTCTTCTCCCTCTGCCACTCCCATGATTGTGCTCTCTTTCTCTCTCTGTCAAATAAATAAATAAAATATTCCAAAAAAATAAAAAAGTTACCCAGCTTGGTCTGAGTTACTCCAAGCACTCTGGTCAATACGTTCACCCTACAGCCCCGGAGACTCTGCTGTTCCCCTGGGCAAAGTCCGGCCGTCTACTGGATTCCCAACTGATGTGACATCAGACCAAACTATGCCTGAAACCATCTTCCCAAACTTCTGACCCCTTGTCTTTAGGCTTCTGCCTACTGGCTGTTGCTACATTAGGCCCTCTTCTGAGCCTCCGTTTCCCTATCTGTAAACTGAGGGGGCTAGACCAGAGCATCCTGAGATTTGCGTCCCTGCAGTACAGTACAGGCTATTTGAATGAAAGGAGAAGCAATGCTAAGGCCCTTTTAGACCTTGCCCGTGAGCTTGAGCATTTTGGCCAAGAGTCCTTGCAATCAGCTTTGTGATTCTTTGCTGGTCTTGGGGGGGGGCGGGGGGTGAGTGCTTTCTTTTGACTCTCCTTCCCACCTTCCAGCATTCCAGCTTAAGAGTCATTCCTAAGGACTATAGGACTTTCTGGCAAAGTGTGGCTCTGTAGGCTTCACGGGGTCCTTGAGTACAAGCTTCCAGCAGCAATAAAGTGGGGAAAATTTCCTCTCTCTAGGCTCCTGCATATAAGCAGGGATATTGAAGGGAGCAATGTTCTTTGTCCCCTTTCTTGAATTAATCACAGCCAGCAGGGGTCAACCCCCTTTAATTCTATGCATCCATCTCAGGGAGGAAAGTTGTTCCCTCCTCTATCCAGACAGGACCCAGCAAGAAGGTCCTGAGTTGCCTTTGGCCAGTGAATCTGATCTCAGTGGGAGGGTCTATATTCCAATTTTGGCTACTCTGTTCCATTGCCAACAGAGTAGCCTTGGCCAAGTCCTAGTGTCTCTCTAGGACTCCATTCCCCATCTGTAAGATGGGAATAAATATTTTCCCTACTGAGTAATCATGAGGAGTGTAAAACAATGAGTAGAGGCAAGTTTCAAGTTGAATACTCTGGAGCGGTGTAGACACTCAATGCATGTGAAAGAAGACTGAGACATGTATTTTGATTTGATGGAGGAAAGAGCCTTGCAGACATCAGACCTGTCCCAGGAAGCATTGTTCCGGCCCCAGATGTCTCATACTCAGACGAAGGTAGAACAAGCACACGGTGTTCAAGGGTGAGCGCCACGAGGGCGATGAACTTTGCCTGTTTTGTTCACTGTTCTATTCTTGGGGCCTGGCACAGAGTAGGTGTTCGAGAAACGTTTGCAGAGTGGATACATGATTTGGCAGAGTGGATTGAACTCTAACACGGGGCCGAAGAAGTGTAAGACCGAATGGTGTTTAAATTCACTTTCAGTTCTGCAAACTTATGTCTTGGGACTTTCTAGGGGACCTTAACAACAGTATTCTCTGTGTTTAAATTATGAAATGCTGCCCAAACTCAACCATATCAGGCAAAGCCTGGTTCAAGGAAGAAAGGCAGAAAAAAAAAAAAAAACCCAACCCCCAAAAAACCACCCTTCCTTCGGGTTAATTGGAAAGGGCCTTTGCAGAAGGGAATAGGGCTCTTTTTGGAAGCAATTCTCTATTTTGTCCTTTGTGCCACCTGTCCACCTCCCACTTCTGAGCATGAGGACTTAGAAACAGGAGGTAAGGAAATTCTTTCCTTTAGGACAACACCGGCCCTTGCCTTTTTATTTCCTTGGCTTCCTGAGACGGTTGGACCTGTCTCAGCTTTCCTCACAGAGGGCTCAGTGTGTATGTGGGAAGAGCATAATCAGGGAGATCACGGGAGAAGAGACAGACGGAGGACAGAGTCAGTAACAACTCCCTTCCCTGCTCCTCTCTACAAAGGGGATTGGTTTTCTTCTCCTAGATCACCCTGGTTTCCCTAACTTCTCTCCAGGCCATATACTCTGCTTGTTTATTTGTTCCCAGGCCCAGGGAAGATCTGAGAAGGGAGGGAAGTAAATCACACTATCAGAGTAGGCAGTACAAGAAAGTGGCAAGGAGACCAGGGCTAGGGCCTTCCAGGTAGCAGCCAAATGAAAATGCCTTATACATAAGGCATGGGGGCCACGTTTGAACACTCCACTCTTGAAATTTTTACCCAGACTCTGTGTTCTTGGCAGCCAGCCCCAGGTCTGTCTATATTTATTTCTTCACCACCTAGAATGAAATTTCCTTCAGGATTGTACCTGTAGGCAGCCCATTCACATGGCCTGCCTTTTAAGCTAGTTCTCTTTTTCCTTTTGGTCCATGAAGATGAGTTGCAAAATGCCTCCACGTGTCAGCTCCTAGAGGTTGAATCTGACTCATCTCCGAAACCCTTGGTGTTTGGCCCAGTGCTTGGCATGAGATCGTCCCACAGTAAATATTTGTAAAATGATTGACTGAGCAGTTAGATTTCTTGGAGGGACGACTCTTCTACATCTTCACCTTTCTCTCCAGATTATTCTCCAGATTAATCTGCTTTGTGTGTGCATAAGGGTGCATTTGGCTGCAAGTAAAAGAAAACCTGGCTGATTGTGGATGAAATCATTAAAAATTTATTGTTTTGTTTTTCTTTAACAAGTCTGGAGACAGGCTTGCTTTGTTGTCTCAACAACAGCATCAAGAACCCAGACCCTTCTGATCCTTCTGTCTTGCCATCTACCGGGCATCTCTCATGTGCCTTGTTGGGTTTCATATGAACTTTCTCCACTTCCTCCATTGAATTTTTTCGGATGGAGATGAGGCTTTAACACATTGATTGCAAACCCACGGCTTCACGACATCTTTGTTTAGCTTTCAATATTTTTAAAAATTGAAAGTGGTTTCCAACATTTAAAATTTGGGGTATTTTACATAAAATTTCAGATTTTTGAGCTCTCTTCAAAAGTCGCAAGATGTGGAAATGCAGCATGGCTTATAAGAGGCAAGAGCCAGTGGTGGTGGTCCTCTTTGGATGAGGTAGGTTCTGTCTGCTTCTCTGGAGTTCCCACCACTTCTGTTGATTGCAACCTGCCAGTCTGTGATTGAGTCTGGACCCTACTTTAAAGATTTTTTCACCCCATTGGCCTGCACTGTCAGGCCATCTATTGAAAAAGCTCTTACAGCTACTTTCCCTCTAAGAATTGCTCTAGACTACACTTATCATGTTCCATTGTTGGTTCTTTCTGGACTCCACCTGTTGGCTCTATGAAAGTCTCTAGTTCTCTTCCCCCCTTTGATTGGAAGCCTGCTCACTAGGGGAAAAAAATGTCTCTCCCATTGAAACTGCATTAAGGTCTGGCTATGTGTGAGAGGATAAATGACTGATCCTGCGAAAAATTTGGAAAATGCGTAATAATATGAAGCAGTGAGAATTGACCATCATCCCATCACCGAGATAACCCTATTGATACTTGTATGTGGACAACTTCTGGGGCGCTTCCAACATGTTCCAAGTGCTTTCCATGCATTATTTCATTCAATTCTCCAGACAACTCTGGAAGATAGGTGTAATGCTTATCTTCCTTTTGCAAATGACAAAGTCAAGGCATGAGGGAGTTTGATACAGCTCCTAAGGACACATAACTGATACATGTCGAAACCTCAGTTTTAATTAAAGTAGTCTGACTCTAGGGTGCACATTCTTAAAAACCATAATATACTGAGTATGTGCATATTTGTATATTTTATGCACAGTTTCCTGGAGCTTGCATCACTCACCCCCTGGGAACAGTGTAATGGGAATTTCTTTTGTGGAGTTTTCAAAGAACTCACTAAAATGCCCCCAAGAAAACCCAGAGTTTAGGGACCAGTCCCTCCTATTATTCTATTTGAATTGCTATTCCTTCTTAATATCCTCAATGACCAGACTCCTTGACTCAAAGGGTCAAGACATTGGCAAGGCATATCTTTTCTCGCTTAAGCATTTCCTATTAGTAGTATGGCTATGACAACTTTTTATGGATACCAAAGGTCATGGGGGAAAAGTAAAGAAAATAATTTTTATATCAGAGCTATTACGTGTCTGGCATTTGACATGCGTTACCTCACAATGTCCCAAGTGTGTGAACATTATTATTTCCTTTTTTTTTTTTTTTCTGCAGTAAAGGAAAGGAAGATGAAGTCACATGTTAAAAGGGGAAAAAAACTAGATATAGCAGACTAGAATTTGGGATCCATGTGGGTCCAGTTTTAAAGTTCATTTCTTCATGCTCTGTACTATACTCCATTGGATAATGTCACTAATGATAATGGAAAGGGTAACCATCACATAATTTTGTCAGAAGAATTATGAAATGTCTGGCAAGGATGCTCTGTGCCCTTTCATGTGGGCATCCCTGTGAGATACATGTGCATAAAGTGACATGATTGATTTATGGGCACACTCACGTTAAATCACCGATCTGTCCTTGAAAAAGTGAGTGTAAGTTAAAATTGCAAAAAAAAAAAAAAAAGGATGACTTTGAAGTTCATTTCGGGGAAATCGATATGTATTGTATTTCTTTGTAACACACGTAACATGGCCGCTCTGTCAACTGCTCTGTTGTGAAAATCTGGCTTTCTTAGAAGGAATTACCTCTGTTGTGAGGATGACCCAAGTATAGACCTATGATGGATGGGCTAATCATCTTTGATTAAAAAAGAAACCCTCCCCAATTTTTATTTATATTTTAAAATTTCTTTTCAGCGTAACAATATTCATTGTCTTTGCACTACACCCAGTGCTCCATGCAATACGTGCCCTCTCTATTACCCACCACCTGGTTCCCCCAACCTCCCACTCCTCGCACCTTCAAAACCCTCAGGTTGTTTTTCAGAGTCCATAGTCTCTCATGGTTCATCTTCCCTTCCAGTTTCCCTCAACTCCCTTCTCCTCTCCATTTCCCCATGTCCTCCATGTTATTTGTTATGCTCCACAAATAAGTGAAACCATATGATAATTGACTTTCTCTGCTTGACTTATTTCACTCAGCATAATCTCTTGCAGTCTCGTCCATGTTGATACAAAAGTTGGGTATTCATCCTTTCTGATGGAGGCATAATACTCCATAGTGTATATGGACAACATCTTCCTTATCCATTCGTCCGTTGAAGGGCATCTTGGTTCTTTCCACAGTTTGGCGACCGTGGCCATTGCTGCTATAAACATTGGGGTACAGATGGCCCTTCTTTTCACTACATTTGTATCTTTCCCCCAAATCTTTACAACATCATTACAACAGCGTTTATGGACCTTATGTGATAATCCAGTTTCAAAGCACTAAATACGTATCTCTTGAGTGAATGAATTCACTGTGTCCTGGACCTGAGAAGATTCTGAGGTGAAGAAGGTTTCCCCTCTTGTCTTTAAGAATCTCAAGGTCTGCCAGGAAGACAAATAGGTAAGGAGAGCTATATAAGGGTGTGATTAATGCAACCAAAGAAATGTTCTTTTTATTGTTTCCATGATCCATTTCTTCAAAAGTGTTTAATATTTATCTCCTATTAGGTGCCATGCTGTAAGCTCAGGAGCAGATAGAGAATGGAGGAAAAAACAAAAAGAGAGAGAGAGATGGCCCCGGCCTCTTTGAGTTCATGGTTTGTCACCCTATCTGGGCAGGAGGCAGTCCATGATAGTAGCTGAGTGCATGGGCTCCAGGCCCCTGCTGTGTGGGTTCATTCCCCTTGCCTTGCCAGTTCTACGACCTCAAGTAAATTAACCGACCTTTCCATGCTTTAGTGTCCTCTGTCCTCTAGACCCAGAAATAGCATAGTACCAACTTCACAGAATTGTTATAAAGCTCAAATGAATTAACATTTGAAAGCAGAATGATGTTCATCAGTTAGGCAAATAGAATCACATGTAATAGACTTGGGTTCTTTGAATTTTTGCCAGATTCACAGTGTACCTGTACTATTTATTGTCTTTAAACATTAAAAAATATGTTTGTCCACGTCCAGCCAAAATAACAAACAAGGGTCGCACGGCTGTCTGGGCTACTCTGGCATGGATGCAATGATTGTATGGGGCACCTCCTCTGGGAAGCCCTCTGTTCCCCGGGCAAGACTGGCCACTCCTCTGGGCTCCTACAGCACATTGGGCTGGATACTATTAAGTGCTCATCGGAATACCTAGAGTTCAAGGTTCATTCTTGGCTAGTTGGCCAGTACAAGGCTGATGCTTTCGTTCCCCCTGCCTCCCTAAGCCCAGGCCTGTAAAGATTGAGAGTAAGAAAAAATTCAGCTGTTAAGCTGGTTGTATAAAGTACTCCGTGACTCACAGATAGTGTAGGTGCCTCCAGGTACCAATGGATCCATCCAGAGAAAACACACAGAACTGATGCTTAGCAGATAAGGGACACAGCCCCTTAAGCGTGAGGGAGCTTTGGAATAAGCCTGGGGCAGGGCCAGAAAATGAAGGTGGGGGTGGGTGAGCAATGAAGGGTCATGTTCTCAGGCTGTTTTGGACTCTCCATTTCTATAAGGTAAGGAGGAGAAGAGCAGAAACTGTTCGATACTCTCCAAGTGCCCAGGAGCAGGGACCAAACTCAAAGGTGTTGCCGCAAAAGAGAGAAAATGAGTCTTTTTGTTTAATCTCGCAGAGTCTAGAGGAAGTCATACCTCATGTTTATTTCAGAGGATGTAGGAAGGGGTTCACCCAGCAAGCAGCGGTAAAAATTCATTCTAGGCAGAGGGAACAGGGCAGAAACAGAGGCACCCAACAGCTTGAGATATTTGGCTAATTATTGACATTGGGGCCCTGTTTTGTGTAAGAGTTCAACTGAAGAGTTTCAAGAGAAGAGAATATAGAGGTCAGTAGGGGGCCAGTCATTAAGCTCCTTGAGGGTCCCAAGGTCCATCCCTTTTAAGAGGTTGAAAAAGAATGAAAAATTCCCCATGCCAACCACTACTGCTTGCGTGCATTCTGAAAAAATATCTTCAAATAGAAGCTCCCCCCACCCCTACTTCTGCAATAACCAGTCTGAGGAATCTGGCATTTAAAGACACAAATGTTTCTGAAATATCCCACCACAGCAAAGTATCTGAAAGTGTTTCTTAATTGTTAGAGGAAAAAAAAAAAAACACTATTTCTGTACGTGCTCGGAACACGTTTTTTAAAAACACCACCGTTCAAACACACCATCTTTTCCGGCCCCAAGTGGCTGAGGATGGTGGTGCTAAGTGGTTTAATAGAGACGCTGTTGTCTCTCCCCTGCCCATCACGCCTCCACTTCAATGCATAATTTTGTTTTTTCGCCGGGTAAGTGCCCTAAAAGGTTGCCATAGATGTACAGCCCAGCACGCGGGAGGGAGTCAGCCGCACAGTCTCTGTGTAACCAGTCAGGCAAAGGCTTCTGAGAATCCTTTGGCCACAATGTGCTTTAATCCATCCAGTTTGAATGAGCTCCACGCACATTTACCAAAGCCATGGCCTCTCCAATCTGCCTCAAGCAAATACACGTCCCCAAACAGTTTCCGGTGGAAAGCCAGTTTAGGATTTCAATGGAATGCTAAGGGAGAATGTATTGGATTTTGCTCTTGGCCTTGGGCCAGTGCTCTTCCCCTCTGCTGCCACACCCCCTCCAAGAAATTGTCCGACCCCCTGCTCCCTGCTCCATGTTCATCGGCGCTGTCCCTCCTTGAATGCGTGTACTGGTCATGGGTGGTAGTGTGCATTCTAGCTCTTGGGTATCTTGCTTTGAACTTCTAATCGTCATTGTTGTAGTCACCCCTTTTGTAGTACCAGCAACGGGAGCCCTGAGATTCAGGAATCCAGAAGGGCTGGTACTTCCCGGACAAGGTTAGCTCTCCCATCCCCCTGGGACTCTGCTTGGGCTGCTTTCACAAAATACCATAGACTGGGGATTGAAATGGTAAGAATTTATTTCTCACAGATCCTGACACTAGGTATCTCTCTGTCTTTTATACCAAGCCACTAATCCCAACATTGCAAAGCCCCACCGTCATGACTTCATCTAACCCTAATTACCTTCCAGAGGTCCCACCGCACACTGGAGGTGAGGGCTTACACGTATGAATTTGGGGGAGCACAATTCAGTCCATAACATAGACCAACTCTTTTTTGTCCTGCAGATCTCGGTTCAGATGTCAGTGCCTGCAGAAAGCCTTTGGCAAAACTCTCAACCTGGGTTGAGATCCCTCTCTGTAAATACCTCTTTTTTTTTTTTTAATATTTTATTTATTTGACAGAGAGAAATCACAACTAGGCAGAGAGGCAGGTAGAGAGAGAGGAGGAATCAGCCTCCCCGCGGAGTGGAGAGCCCGATGTGGGGCTCGATCCCAGGACCCTGAGATCATGACCTGAGCCGAAGGCAGAGGCTTTAACCCACTGAGCCACCCAGGCACCCCCTGTAAATACCTCTTATAGCAGCACACATCAAATTGTACCACCACAGGCCATGTTTTTGACTTCTCCCCATTCGATTGTGAGTCTTTGAGTGTAGAGCCTTGTCATTTGTCTCTATTCCCAGTGTACATGGTACCTAGTAAGTGTTCAATAAATGATCTCACAAGATTTGGAGATAAGCAAGTACTTTTGAAGAAATGCGTAATAGATGAGATTATGGTTCACTCCTTCGATGGGTGTTATGAACGCCAGTTTATACTTCAGACACCATGAGAACAGCACTGTTAGGGCTTGTTTGCTAATTAGCCTCCTAACTAGGTAAGAGAAGGAAGCTAGCTCTTACCTCTGTTCAATGGGACCCGGATTTTCTTTCTTTCTTCTTCTTCTTTAAAATTTAATTAGCTAACATATAGTACATTATTAGTTCTAGAGGTAGTGTTCAATAATTCATCAGATTTTCAACCAATGAGTTCACTTCAGTCCTGTCTGATCCTACCCCTCTCCCCATTTAAAAAATTCACTGCTTTAAGTCAAAGCTTATCTCTGAACCCAGGAAGGCAGATCTTGGGGACAGAGTCTTGAAGAGTGACTTTGTACTGGACAGGATGGGAGAATTTTTTGTTCATGAACCCTTTACAGGCTACAACTTTTGGTTCTTTTCATTCTTTCTCAAACCATCTTACATCTTCAGGTAATGTGGATGCTTCTGACAGGCAGAGAGGAAGCACGTAGGGTGAGCTGGGAAAGGAGATGGCCAAGAATGTCTGCCTAGACTCTGCTCACCGACTGATTGATTGATCGATTGATTGATTTCCATACTAATACAACACAAAGTGTGGTCCTTGGTCCAGCAGGCATTGCCATTCGGAATCTTGCTAGAAATTCAAATTAATCTACTGATTCAGAATCAGAAAGTGGGCAAGAAGGATGGGAACCACTGGGCTCCAGAGAGAGTTTGTGGGTTTCCTCATTTCACTCCTTCTATACTTGGAACAAAGCTTCCCGATCACGAGCAAGGGAGTGGGTTGCCTGCCACTGGCTGTATTTCCTTATCTGGTGTTCCCTAGCAAGACGTGGTTCCTCCCTTGCAGGCCCTGCTAGCCTCGTCTGGTCTTGCACACTTGCTTTTTCAAGTATCTTAACTACCCACGACATCAGTTAGTTTGGACCCACTTAGCCTTTTGTTTAAAATTAGCTGCATTAATATGTAATATATCACATATTACAATTAGATTATGTATTACAATATGGACTATGTAATAGTAATGTTCCCCGATCCTCATCACCTTCTTTCTCCCCCATCTCCCAAGGCAGAGAACAGTGGGTGATCTAATTTCCCATCCGAACATGGAAAAATGAGGAGGACAAACTAATGGCATCACGTCTGAGGGCGTTATAGAATGCACGAGGAATGCTCAGTGCTGAATTCTCCATTTCTTCCGCTCGAGGAGAGTAACCCCAACATAGCTGGGATCTCTGGTTGAGGGTCCCTGAAGGATGGCTCACAAGCAGGTATGGATTTCTTCATTCCAGCTTGCCGTAGTATGGTCTGCACCTCCAGAGTGGAGAGAATGTGTGTGGTAGACCATTATGCATGACAAGGAATGCTACCAAGTGAGGAGAATCTGCCTCCCCACATCCTCCCTTTCTTCTGTGGGCTTGCTTCCTCGGGGTCTCTGCATATCATTTGTATCTTGGCATCCTGGCAGCAGCCCCGGAAGACCTTGTGCCATTTCTCTTCTAGGGAGTTGTCATCAGCTTGTGGGGGCAGATGCATGCCTCACACAGACTAAGAGTCCTGAACGTGACCCAAGGATAAAGGAGTTGCACCTTTACTCACAATACATTAAATTGTGCAACAAAAATGGAGCTTCTTTATTTCGCCAAGACTGTTCTGATTGTCCCCACTTTCTACCCCACTGGGTGGGTCCAACCCAGTAATCAAAGTCCAGTGTCTTAGGCTTTTTCTTTAGCTTTGATAATTAATTGATTTTCAGAATGCCCCTTTTCTCCTGTTTCTCTGCAAAATAGAATCTGAATGAAAAGAGGGGGTTGTCTTAGGTGACTCTAAGGAGGTAGTGGGAGGAGAAAGACAGGGTCTTTGAATTCATCTCAGATCCTTGGAATCCTTCCTGACAATTGTTGCGGAGGGGCTGGTCAGAGTATCTCCAGGGACATGTAGAGCCCTGAGGCACACTTCATCTGATGCCATCTGCTTTGTGTTTTTAATAAACTTTTTATTTTAGAACAGTTTTCGATTTACAGAATTATTGTGAAGCGAGTCCAGAGAGCTTCCATACATTACACACTCTGTTTCCTCTATTATTAACATCTTACATGAGTATGGTACATTTGTCACAATTAATGAACCAACAGTGATACATTATTACTAAGTGAAGTCCATACTTTATTCTGATTTCCTCAGTTTCTCCCGTTTCTGTTCGAGGATTCTATCCAGGACACGATGTTGCATTTGGTCACCATGTCTTCTTAGGTGTCTTTTGGTTGTGACATTTTCTAAGAGCTCCCTAGTTTTCAATGACCTTGACAATTTGGAGGACCATTAGTCATATATTTTGTAGAACATCCCTCATTTGGGATTTGTCTGTTTATCTCATGGTGAGACTGGAGCTATGAGTTTAGAGGGCAAGAACACAGGGATAAATTTCCACTTTTATCACATCACACCACCTCAAGGGTACACAGTATTGATATGACTTACAGCTGTTGATGTTGACCTTGATCACCTTGCCAAGGTAGTATACGTCAGGTTTCTCCACTGTAAGGGTATCCTTCCCCTTCCAGACTATCCTCTTCAGAAAGAAATCACTATGCACTGCCCATGCAAGGAGTGAAAAGTAATGCCCCATTTGCACCAGAGATTTGTCTCCTTATTTATTTATTTGTATCAGTATGGACTCTTGGATGTTGATTTTATAGCTTGAGTTATAATCTAATAGTACTTTATTTATTTTGTTGCTTGAGTGATTCCAGCTCTGGTCATTGAGTCTCTCCCATTGGCTGCTGTGTTCTTTGACATGCTCGCATCAGTGTGTGTGTGTGTGCTGGTACTGCTGGAGATGGTGGTTTTGGGTGTTTGTTTCTGCAGATTTTAGGTGGCTGCTGTGGCATTCCCTCTGGCAACTCTGAGTCTTCTCACTGTAATAATAGGTGCTCCTGGTCCCTTGGTCACAGGGTCAGGTCACAGGGGCCCAGGAGTTCTCCTTCTCTCTTATCCATCCATCCACTCTGACAGCCATGCTGGTACCTTTGCCTCATGCCACTTGAGTATGACCCGGAGCTGCAGGCTGGAGTCTGGGGCTGCTGAAGCACTTCCTACCACATTCTTCTTCCATTCTTAGTCAAGTTCCTTCAAGGAAATGCATGCATTTTTCTTCTCACCTCCCACGCAGTCCTCAGCTTGCTGTTATCTGTCTTCACCACTCTACTGAAATGCTTCCTGAGAAGATCTCCACAGATCCCCCACATGGCTGAATCCAAGGCATGCTTTTCAGCATTCAGGTCACTTGGTCTCCTGGCCATTCTCAACACTGTCGACAAGACCTTCCCTTTCTTTTGGCTCTTGGGACACACTCTCTCCTGCTTTTTCTCTAACCACCTCAGTCTTCCTTAGCCACAACCTGTTCTACCCAGCCTTGAAATGTCAGAGCCCCTTGGGGTATCATTCTAGATCTCTTCTGTTACTGTACTCTCCCTAGGTAACCACTCTCATATCTACCCCAAATGTACTGTCTTCAGTACCATTTTACAAACACTAGTTGTGTGTGGATTTCTTTTGGAAGTAGATGAAGAAGGTGAGTTTTTAATCAAGGAAACTTGGGCTTGGAACAGAGATACTATGTGGGGATGCGGGAATCCAGACCACAAGGAATTAGCAGAAATTCCATCGTATTTGAGGGCTCCTCTAGGTCATGATAGTGGGAATCTGAGGCGATTATACTTAGATATCAAGAATCAGGGATTCAACCGGTACACTGTTTTATTCTTTTTATCTTGGTTGAGGTACAGTGAGGCCAGACACAAATCAAGAGAGAGCAACTAGAAAGAGATTTGCTGTTTTACTACTCTCAGCTCCCTGGGGATTAATAGCATACTATTCATGGACACTCAGGGGAAGTACTATAGAGGGTCATGAGGTAGAGGGGAGTTACCTGTAGGCCAGAGATTTATTGTGTGTTCTGCAAGAGGGAAAGTTGCAGTGGGGCAAGTAGTTCTAGGGTAGAAAAATTTGAATAACTTCAGGAGGTTGTGGGACAGAAGGGCTCTCTCTGGTTGTCTGGTATGTGACCCTGGGGCAGTAAGGGCAGGTGGACAGTGACCCAGAGTGTGAGCCCTACAAGGTAAGTGGGTAGAGGTGAACTTAATTAACAGCTCAAGGAGGGGAATTGACCATCCTCTAGCCAGGGCCCCAAAACTAGGTTAAGACATAAACAAACAAACAATATTACATCCATAACATGTCCCACCTCACTGAAATACAAGGTCCGGGAGTGTGATGACAGCGTCTCCCCTGTTACCTGGTATATTGTCAGGATCTACAATGGGTACCTTGCACGTAGAAGGTGCTCAATAAATCATTGCGGAAAGACTGTATAAATTCTTAAAAAGAACAATTGGACTTTGGCATCATCATGAATAAATACAGTGAAAACTTATAGATATCTTAAGAAACACAGAGAAGATATCTGAGGGGCTCAGGTTTTTAAAATATTACTAAAGTAGTATTAAAGTACTAAATTAAAATTAAAGTGTTAAAGTATAAGTAGTATTAAAATACTACTTTCAGGGGTGCCTGGGTGGCTCAGTGGGTTAAAGCCTCTGCCTTCGGCTCAGGTCATGATCCCAGCGTCCCGGGATCGAGCCCCCCATCGGGCTCTCTGCTCAGTGGGGAGCCTGCTTCCCTTCCTCTATCTCTCTGCCTGCCTCTCTGCCTACTTGTGATCTCTGTCTGTCAAATAAATAAATAAAATCTTTAAAAAATACTACTTTCAGAAGTATAGTATCAGTGTATAAGAGCGGTTCACAATGAGCAGGAGGAGTTCCTTAAGTATCTTGAATTGCACAAAAATGATAGTGTCGGCACTATTTGAAGCAAAGAACAGGAAAAAGAGATGGGCAGTACTGGAGAAAAATGGTAGAAAAGCTCTGTCTCTATCCCGCTTCATGTGAAGATAGTAATCCCATCAGAGCAGTCCCATACCCCCCCTTATCTGAACCCAATCATCTCCTGAAGGCTTTACCCCCATACCCCATACCACAGAGGAGTGGCAGGATCAGGGCTCCAACGTGTGAATTTTGAAGGACACAAACATCCAGTCCATATAGTCAAGAAATCCTTTTTTTGGATAGTTTATTCTAACTGAAAAGGATTCTGCCTAATTCAGATTATGAACTGGGGAACGGTGAATAAGCAACTTGAAGGTTGACTTGCAGCCACACGCAGGTGGGACACAGACGTCATCCATGGGGAGAGGGGACAGGAACTGCTCTGAACAAGTTGACAACCCACGGCCTCACATATCAAACCCCAGAGTGCTGGAGGGAATGTCAGCCGGTCCCACAACCAAACTCGGTGATCCTGGAGAGAAGCCCAGAGTGGTGGAGGAGGGGGAAGACAGTCATGGGCCTGTTCTGTCCCAGCATCTGAGAAAGTAGACCCTTGACACCATAAAGCATTAAACTTTAATCCCGTCAAGTTCTAGTACAGACAACAAATAGATGGTTTACCAACATTTAGGATAAATACATCTCTTGGCACTAACGTGGTTTCACATTTGTTAAATCACAGTTTTTTTTTTTTAAAGGTTATGTGATTGGGTAATAATAAAAGGCCATGGAAATAACAATAATAAATTCCATGTGGACAGGTCCCTCATCCTTCCTCGTCACAGCTCCTCCCCACCCCTAGAACAAGGACGAGAACTTAATGGATGATGGACAATACTTCTTGAATAAACTAATAGCAATAGCTCATAGTTATTGAGCAGTATGGGCTAGGCAAAGATATAGAGATGAAATCTATTAAAATTACAGATAATGATTATCATAACAACACTTACAGAGGAAATCGCGTATCAGGCACTGCTCTAAAAGATTGTACATATTATGTCAGTAAATCTCTAGCCATTATGGCTTGAGTTATGTCTCCCCACAAATTTGTATATTGGAGTCCTAACCCCTGTTACGTCAGCCTGTGGCTCTACGTGGAGATAAGACCTTTAAAGAGGTAATGAAAGTAAAATGAGGTCAGTAGGGTGGGCTGGACTGTCGTCCAACGTGGCTGATGTCCTTCCAAGAGGAAGAGACCCAGACACAGATACAGACACATGGAGAAGACCAGGTGAAGACCCTGGAAGGAGACACCTGTCTACAAGTAAAGGAGAGAGCCCTTGGAAGAAACTAGGCTCGCCATCCCTGATCATAGACTTCCAGCCTCCAGGACAGTGAGAAACGAATTTCTGTTGTTTAAGCCACGTCGTCTGCAGTACTTGGTCATGGCAGCCTGAACGGGTAAAAATGTTCACCCTCATAACAAGGCGGTGTTCTACTCTGGTTCGTGCAGCAGGTAATATGCGGTCACAGCCAATGTCTACTGAGTCGGTAACCAATGGCGGCTCCTTACCAACTTTCCGCCTGAAATCTGAACTATTCTGTAGTGCCTCACAGCTTTAAAAAATGTCTTCAGCATTTTGCACTGAATTTGCTACTCATTCTTCCATGGATTGCTATCTGTTGACTTCTCTGTCCACATGGGGGGTATCTGACCTTGGTCTACAGTACCGGGTCTCCCAGAAGAGACCCACCCCAGGTTCCTACCCGAAAGCTCACGGAATCCCATAGGATTTACAGTCTTCTTCTACTCGGGGGATTATTTGGCCAACCACACACCAGGGAGATGTCAACAAAGATTATGCATTAATTCAACAAACTTACTTGTGGGGGTCCCACTACGTGCTAGACTCTGAATGCACACTAAGGCTGCGGAAATGACTGAGGGTGTTTGCTTCAGTAAGTAGAGATCAAAGTGGAGGAAACAGAAGAGAAATGGAGTCACACGGGAGCAGAATAATGTCAGGCAGTGGTAAGTGCCGTGAAGGGAGGAGGACAGGAACAGGATGACCCTGGGTGAGGCTCCTTTAGACAGAGTGGTCCAGGAAAGTGGCTCGGAGCTGAGTACTGTATGGTAAGGAGGGGCCAGACTAACAAGGATTTGGGGAGGAGAAATGCACGGGGAGGCAGCTGTACATTCTAAGAGAAGGTGTCTGGCCCTTGTGGGAAGGAGTTGGAGCCACTGAAGGAGCTTGGACTTGGCTTGGGGACGTTGGTCTGAGGCTGAAGTACCCCCAACCACCCCTGCGGCCAGAGAGCTTGAGATGTTACAGGAGAAAATGAAGATCTGGTCTTTCGGGGGAAGGAAGAAGGTGCTGGAGAAATGGCCCAGGAGAGTTTATTGAACAAGCAAGGCACTGAGCATTCTTGGGTTTTTATTTTGATTTTCTCTTTACTTCGAAGTGTTGGGTCATTACCAGCCCATGTGACAGAGAGAGGCACATCTTCAGAGTCGGAGAGCATGCTGTTTGCATGGGGCCCTAACAGGTTTGCCTCATTAGTGAGAGAGACGCATTCACCCTCGGGGGGCGGGGAGGGGGCTTTTCCATTTTCCAGGCTGAATACACGTGTGAGACTGCTGGGGAGCACGGAAAGATAGAGGAAGGAGGTCAGCAGTTACCCCTGCCTCTTGGGGACAGCCTGCATCCGCGCCATGACGACGAGGGTCTCAATGGAGGGGAGGGCACAGCTCCACAGCTCCTGCGGAATCGAAAAGCGGAAAGCTGAAAACCTTTGTGAAGCTGTGCAGGGAACATCAGTCCCACATCTGGATCTTGCAGGCTGGGCTCCAAGTTCAGGAGATGTGTGGCCATGGGTTCTTCTGCTCAGGATTTACACCATTGGGTACCTCTGGGGTCTGGAGATCTGGACCAGGGTGTGTGGTGGGAGAGGTGATGTGGCCTGGTGAAGAGCCCAGAACCGTCCTCAGAAGCCCTGCATCCAGCCTGGCTCTGCTGTGTTTTGTGCGGTCTTGGGTCAGGATGATGGACACGTAGCAGGAGACAATGAAAAGAAAAAGTGGACAAGATTTAGGGATGTGGGAGGTATTGCTCCTGGATGCCAGAGACTGTGGTAGAATCCGAGTCAGCGGGCAGGGGGACGACTGGCTTTGGGAATGTTGAGAGAGAACCTCCCCCCCACCGCCCCGCCCCCAGCACCGGGAAGAATTATGCATTTTGGAGAGGAGGCAGGGGATATAAATGCAGCTTTGCGCATCTCACTGCGGGAGTAGCAGGTCACAGAAAAGACTTTTTCTCTCGGTCTAGAGTGCCCCAGGGGTCAGTGAAAGTGGCCCTGAAGGTGATGACTTTCTACCCACATCTCTGGCCTGCCTTCCAAATTGTTGGACCCAGGCTAGCCACGGGCAGAGGGCTCTCCCATTTTGGGGTTGGGAATACTAGGACTGTGAATGGGTTCAGCTCTCTGTAGCCAACAAGGACAGTCACAGTGCCTCTTGGTGCCCCCTTCTTGGCCGATGACCCATCAACCCTGTCTGTCATAGCCCGTTTTTCTTGAGTGCTAAGTGATGGAAGACAGACAATTAAGCCAAAGCCCGAGGACTTCATCTGCTGTTTCCTTAATTGTTTTCCTACACATTCTTTATAAATAGATTTAAGCAAGACACTATGTCCTTTAAATTGTACATTTCTGTTGCTATGGAAACAGTTGCTTTTACCCTCCCCCCCACCCCAACAGCTTAGCTATAAAGAAGTTAGCACCTGTTTTTCCAGGCAGGTAAATTACCAACCAATCCTTGAATTCCAAGAAGGTCTCCACGAGTAGGGTGGAGGAACCTGCGGATGGCGCGTCTTAAAGAGAAGCCTGAGGTGAGGGTCTGGGATTTCCAGAAAGTACGATCCATCCTTGTTAATCCTTCAGCTGACAAATGACTCATTCCATAGATTCCTAGGCTGTTGGAACCGGAAAAGGATCTCTAAAGAGATGCCTATAATAATAATAATAATAAACCACTTTACACTACATTCAGTGCATTAACTTGTTTCTAAAGGGATCCTTTCATTAAATCATTTATTTGGAAACATTTACTGAGCACTGGTACTGGGCTGGGGTAGGCACAGGTAATCATCCCAGAACACTGCAGGTGCCTGTCAGACCGAACAGGGTCAGCAAACATTTCTCGGTGAGTGAATAAAGCTGCCCACTCCTCCAGACGTGGGGGATACGGACATTTAACTGGTTAAAATGTTCTATGCCTCTTGCTGGAATGTGGGTGCGTCCAAAGAGTCACGAGAGCAAACAGCAAGTCACAGACCTGCTTTAGTTTTTGCAAGAGGTGAGAAAACGAGAGGTGGAATATTAGGAAGAGAGTTGGCAACGTCACGTGACTATTGAGGGCCCTGACCAAGTCTAGAACGCAGGTGTCCTGCCTTCCAGTCCGATAGCTTCCTCCCCCGTCACGCTCTCAGAGAGCCCTTCTCAAGCTCTAGTGGGCACAGGAATCACCTGGGGATTTTGTGCAAGAGCAAATTCTGATTCCATAGGTCTGGGGTGGGGTTAGAAACTGTACTGTGTTTCTGACAAGAGCCTGGCTGATGGGGATGCTCGTTCGCAGACCGCACTTTGATTCACAAGGTTCCAGAACACTACTGTAACCTTCCGGAGATCCTGGACCCTTTCGATCATCTCATTACAGCTGTGGACTCTGTGTTGCTTAAGGTTACCTGGTTGATAAGCACAGAAACTTTGGCTAATATACATAGCATAGCATAGTGTACATAGCATAGCACAATATAGCATAACATAATCCATCGTATATAATCTAATAACATCATGGTCTATATACGAATGCATATATGTATATGTATGTATATATTCATACATGTGGGTGTATATATTCATATATGTGCATGAATAAACATGATAAGATAATAGAAACAAGGAAAACTTGGAACTTCCAGTCATTGGAAAAGAAAGGGACCAAAGCAGCTCCAGGGTCAGGCCAGGTGAACCCATGGGCAACCCCTTCAGGGGACCCCTGTCAGGGTGAATATGATCCAGTTTCAGAACTATGTCTTTCTTTCTTTTTTTTTTTTTTAAAGATTTTATTTATTTGACACAGAGAGAGATCACAAGTAGACAGAGAGGCAGGCAGAGGGAGAGGGCAAAGCAGGCTCCCCGCTGAGCAGAGAGCCCAATGCGGGGCTCGATCCCAGGACCCTGGGATCACGACCTGAGCCGAAGGCAGAGGCTTAACCCACTGAGCCACCAGGCGCCCAGAACTATATCTTTCTAATAAAGATACAGTTTTCCAGAGAAGGGAGACTTGCTGACCTTGCCGAGGTCCAGGACTGGCCTCTCAGCTGGGCGAGTTTGGGAACTCTGAGGTCGGTTCCACGTCCACCACGTCCATCAAGACAAGGTTGTTGGCCAAATGTGAAGTGGACCTATTTTCTCCAGAAGAAGCCTGCTGGGCTGTCAGGAGACACAGGTGGCCAATATAGACCGTTTCTCCGGAATTACGTCCATACATCCGCACGTCTCAGTCAGCGACCCCATGTCTCATCCTCCACGGCCACCTGCTTGGTCCTGGCCACCCGCTCACGGGGTCTCTGCAGGCTTTCCCGGCAGCTCCCTGCTCGACGTCGCCCCCTTCAGTCTGTTCTGCGCACAGCAGCCTGAGAGAGCCCTTTAAAACCCAAGTCCAGTGGTGGTAGGTCTTTGCTCACAGCCTCCCGAGGGAATCCCATTGTGCTCTTAGCTCCATAAAACGCCAAGCCCACACGTGGCTCTGCAAGCTGCTACACGCCTGCACCCCTTAATCTCTCTGTCCTCCTGCCCTGCCATTCTCTCCACTGCTCCCCTTACTCCCTTCACACCGGCCTCCTTCTCATCTCCCAAACATGCTAAGTTCTTATCTTGGGGTAACTTCGCATCTGCTGTTCCCTCTGCCTGGGCCACCATGTCCTGACGACCGCACCTCTCATTCCCAGCTTTATTCAGATCCCCGCTCAAGGCCCACCTTCTCAAAGACACCTTCTGGCTTAAGTTACCTGGAAAAGCTCCCTGCCAGCTTGCTCACTCTCTGGCCTCTTAGCTTTACTATTTATGGAAACATGCATCTGCCTATTTCCGTTTCTCCTCTCACCGGAATGTAAGTTGCACAAGGAATTGGGGATTTCGTAATCCTAGAGCTCGGGGGCCAGCGGCAGGGGAGGGTGGCATTTGCAGGTGTTGTGAAGAGAATGAATGAGCATATACCGATGCTTCTCACATGCACACACACACACACACACACACACACACACTTCTCATCTACCCACCCACTCACACACACACTCCACATCAACTAACACCCACCCACACATACACACTCACTCCACACCCACCCATACATAACAGACTCACACACATACCTACACTCACACACACACACTCATATACATACTCCCATGCCCACATTCACACATACACACACACTCACATGCCCACACATACACAGTCACTGGCCCACACTCACACATACACACACTCACGTGCCCACTCATACAGACATACACTCAGATGCCCACACTCATACACATACACACATGCCCACACTCACCCACACTCACACACACACTCACATGCCCACACTCACACATACACCCATGTATACTCACATGCCGATACATACACACACACTTTCATGCCCAAAGTCACACATACACACACATTTGTATACCCACACTCACACACACATGCACTTTCACATGCCCACACTCACATACACACACAAACAGATTTTTGCCTGTGGTTTCAGGGGATTTACGGGCCTGCCACTTCAGGGTCCACACATCTTGGGTCAGCAACCTCTGCCGTGGCCAGGGATCGCCAGCTCTGAGGGAATGGGGTCCTTGCAGCTTGGCACCTGTCACCACTCTCTTCTTCCTCCCCAGGCTTACTTTTCTCACTAAGGCAATGCCATTCCACTATCTATGGAATTTGGGTGATTCAGTTGGAGTTATAATAGAGTCACAGTAAAAACAACAACAATTGATATCTGTCCAAAGCAAATAATGAAATATATTAAATCTAGGCATTTGATAGGTACAAGGACAGAACGAAATTTTACTTTTATTCAATAAATATTTAGTGAGTAATTCCTTCTTGCCATTCAGACTTCTAGGTGCTAAGGGAACAGTGGTGAAAGAACAATGATTTGTTCTCACGGAGCTTATGTTCAGGAAGGGCCGGGTAGACAGTAAAATAAAGCTAGGTATGATAGGTAGAGCGTGCTAGAAGGAGAAAAGGGCTATAGGGAAAAATAAAATCAGGGAAAGGGGGATAGGCTGTGCCTTTGATGAAGGGAGTTGTAAATATAAACAGAATTTTCAGAGAGGCAATCTCTACTGGAACAAAGATTTGAAGGAAATGTGGGAGGATATAAAGATATCTAGGGAAGAGTGTTCCAGAAAGCAGAAACAGCAATTGCAAAGGCCCTGAGGCAGGAGTCTGCTTAGGGTGTTTGAGTCACAGCAAAGAGGGACACATGGCTGAGATGGAGGGAGCAGTGAGAGATGAGAACGTGAGAAGGAAATGGAGTCACACCAGAAAATGTAGGGCCTCATGGGCCAAGTTAAGAATGACTTTGGCTTTTACTTTGAGCCTGATAAAATTCTTTGCAATTCTGGAAGTAGTAAGTTGAAATTCTGCAAATCCCATTTTAGCAGGATCAAATCGGCTTCTGTGTTGAGAGTCAACTCAAGGGGAAAGTAGGGAAACCACGGCACCATTCAGATCATTCATCCAACAAAGAAAACCCACCTTTATTCTCTCATGCATCCTGGTGGGTCTCACTTAGAGCCCATATCATGGGAATTTGGAAAGATGTCATTATTGTCTGTGACTAAAGCTAGCCTGGGGAGAGAGCTGCCATTCCCTCTAGGCAATGCCCCAAAGTTCTCAAACAGAAAGTCAAGCCATGTGTTTGTTCCATCAAGGTAGACAATCCCCCTGAGAGCTATCTGGCCTGGCAGGTGTGGAGTGAGCATGTTTCTGTAGGGTATAGTGGGCATGAAGCTGGGTGACAGGGGAAAAAACATAAGAAATGATTTTAATTTTAATTTTATTTTATTATTATTTTTTAAAGATTTTGTTTGTTTATTTGACAGAGATCACAAATAGGCAGAGAGGCAGGCAGAGAGAGAGGAAGGGAAGCAGGCTCCCTGCAAGCAGAAAGCCCGATGTGGGGCTCGATCCCAGGACCCTGGGATCATGACCTGAGCCGAAGGCAGAGGCTCAACCCAATGAGCCACCCAGGTGCGCCAAGAAATGATTTTTAAATCAGGAGCTTCCCCGCAAGTTGAAATTAGTTCAATTCAGTCAATTGCTGACTGATTTCATGCTATGGAATTCAAGCAGCTTGGAGGCTCAGTCAATTGAAACCCTGTTTTGAGAATGCTGTTCTATTATTAAAAGAAGAATGGATCTGTATGTAACACTAAGAGCCCAGTTGGTGGATGAATGCACCTGTTTTTCTGTTTTTATTTTTTCATGTCCAAAGACCTAGGACCAAAGTCTGGACAAAGTTAGAGACCTACAGAGTTTTTCATGCCAAGGCATTTCAGATGTCACATGATCTCCCCATCTTACTGGTCTGGAAACTGAGGCTCAGAGAGGGCCAGGAAATGGTTGGATGTGGGCTAATTACTCCCTGAATTTTGTGGCTCACTGCAGGAAAGTTTGGATTTTTCACTCATGCCACAGTCCACCATGGACGGGCGGGGACTCTGTTCTCAACAGTCCCTTGGGAAGCCAGGTGACTTCCACACTGTGGCTCTTCCCTGTGACAAGTCTCCAGAGACAAGTCTCTGGAGACTCTCGGCTCAGCTGCAGAAAGAGTGAGAATCACGCCAGAGAGGTTTTTAGGGACTGGACTCAGCTGTGGCGCTCGTCAGTTCTGCTCACATGCTGTTGACCCCAATTCCGTTTGTGGCCACGATGTGGAAATGTTGTTCGGCCACTTGGCTCTGAAGAAGAGAATGTGGAGCCTGGTGCACACCCGTCGTGTCCACCAGAACCAAATAGGGAGGAGCAGGCAGAGGCGTGTTGGGGAGCAATGCAACAGAAAATTCAGGACTGCCTGATGCCTCTTGTGTGCTTGGATGGGGCATTATCCTTCCTACTACACGTGGTGAGATTTCACTCCATGAAGTGTCCACGTGCTGACTTGAGTCCAGAGAAGCGCATCTTGCGCTTTGTCTGGAGTCTGCAGAATCCCTGCTGGGCCCCCTGCAGAGTCCTGCATGATGACTTTGTTTCTAGAACTCCCACCAGGTGCAGGAAGGATAGGGATGATACACAGCAGATGGGCTGCTCCCTGCCAATCATCCCTCCCCCCCGGTGAGCTGATCCTGCAAATTCCATACAGCAGACCTTAACTCCTTTAATTCACAGACGGATTTAGTTGCCATCAGTTGTTTGCACTTCGGCATGAATCAGGTTTTGATTATTGTTGTGGTTGAAAAGACCTGGATGGCGACAAGAAGGGCTTATGTGGGCAAAGGACCCAATCCATGTCTTCTGCTCTCCTCAGGACCCTTGGTGTCCGCGACGCTCTGTGGTACAACCTCAGGGCTGCGTGGACGGGACCAGAGCACTTGTTACCAAGCTGGTTTTGCCAGGACTAGACTCATGGAGAGCTTCAGGTTAGAAAATAATTCGGATTAAGGACAATATATTCTTTTAGCAGCACAAAAGGGAGCCCTAGGTCAGCCCTGACTTCCTGCTTGCATCGAGATTGGACTTCATGCTCAACGTGGACTGAGAAAGGGAGGCCTTTGAAGGACCAGCAGAAGTATCTGGAAGGAAAGACATTACCACTCTGTTGCAGCTCCAAACACAAACATCCAAAGTCCTGGAATTGTCATAATTTGCTAGGGCTGCCATCACAAAATGCCGCGAGGGCTTAAAAACCAGAAATTTCATTTTTCTCCCAGTGCCGGAGGCTGGGAGTCTCCAGAAGATCAAGGTATCAGCAGGCTTCGTTTTTCCCAAGGCTTCTCTCCGTGACTTGCAGATAACCCCTTTCCTGCGGTGTCCTCACGTGGCCTCTTGGTGTCTGTCTCTCTTTTTATAAGGACACTAATCCTATTGGATCAGGGCCTCATCCTTACAACCTCATTAAGCCCTAATCATCTTAAGGGCCCCATCTCCAAGTACAATCACACTGCAGGGTTAGGCCTTAAAACATACAAATTTAGAGGACACAATTTGGTCCATAATGAGATCAAACCTCTTGGGGGAAACACCCATGGAAAAACTCGTAACTTCTAAGAAAAAGTGCCTATTTGGAGAAATAACTTTTGGACGCACACTTTCATTCTGAAAAATATCTCATGAAAACATACAGTGTTCAGCAAAAATAGCCACCAGAAAGTAGTCTCAGTAAAAGTGCTCCTTGGGAAAAATATCCTCTGGGAAAACTGTTTATTATGAAAATACTCACCTTGAAAATATGCACTGGGCAAAGCAGCCGCTGGAAAAAATAAGTGCAAAAAAAGGGGAAGAGGATAACCTCTGGAGAGAAAGTCTTCCTGGGAAAAATGTCTACCAGAAAAATTTTCACCAAGAGACATGCCCGCTCAAAAAATGTGCACCGAAAAGTTTCTGGGAAAAAAAATCATTCCTAGTATGACAAATACCTACAGAAACGTATCCTGCATTGAATAAACTGAATTCACTGGGAAAATATGCATGGGAAAATTTTATTCATCTGGAAAATGTCATTTTCCAATACAAATACTGTGAAAAGCAGGAAAATGTCATTTATTCTGTTTGTCATGTGTCATGCATTCTTCTAATGGCTTCACGTCTAGTCACTCAGTCCTCATAAGAGCTCTGTGAAATAGGTGCTATTTGGCATCCTGTTTTACATGTGGGGAAACTGAGGTATGGAGACTTACATAACTAGCCCAAGTTTGCACAGGAAGTAAATGATAGCCCCCGGCTTTGAACTCGAGCAATGATTCATTCATTCATTTATGGAACACCTACTACACGCCACGCATTGTGTTAGGCAGTGGGGTCTAACACTGAAAGAGACATAAACCCCAGTTTTCATAAAGCAATGGAGACAGATTCACAAGCAGACCACGAAGCTTTAGTGCACCAAGCCTTTCTTGGTCTCCACCTTGGAAACGGAAACAAAATGTTTCCACCAGCCTGAAATTCCTTGCTGTGTTTATGAAAGAAGCTAACTGCCCCAGGCCTTTGGTAAATCACAGGCCCCCTAGAAATAACAGCCACTGGGAAAACATGAACCCCCAGGAGAACACTCCCCGGTGTGCTGGGAAAACACATTCCCAGGGGGATAGCTCATCAAAACATGGACCTCTAGGGTACGTGTTTGGAGCCTGGTCTCTCCACTGCCCAGTCCGGGTCTCTGTTCTTGACCACGCGAGCCCAGGTGAGATGACCAAGTCATGCCCTGACCTGGCTAGTGAAATGGGTTGCGGGAGATGTGTTATGAGCTTGGGGGCAATTGGGTGGAATCTGGTGGGAGTTCTGAGTTCTCTACATTTTGAAAAATTGTTACTTACATGTGGTCTAACCACCCCCCCCACCCCACCCCGGGTATTAGCTCCATGCTCTCAGGTCTCACCTAAGCCATTCATCTCAGCATCCCCACTGCTGACAGAAGTTGACAATAAATACTATTTCCAAGAGAAGGAATGTTGGCCATTGAATGGCAGAGATGTTAAATGCATGGATGCTGGAATCAGATGACCTCATTTCAAACCCCACACTGCCATTTCCTGGCTGGGCTGCCTTGACGAAGTTCCTTGCAAATTCTGAGCCTCAGTTTCTTCATCTGTGCAATGGGCACAATACTTCTCTACCATGGCAATTTGGGGGAAGTAGATGAAGTAATACCTGTCAAATACTCAGCATAGTGCTTGACACATGGTACATGGTCAAGAAATCACTGGGAGTGGCTTCATGAAGTTTGTAGTCAAGTGGGTCATCATCCAGGCACCATCCCTCCTCCGGAAATTCCAAATTGGAGACAGGGGCCCAGAAAGGCTGATTATTTAAGTCCAGAATCTGCAACTCAGGGTTTCTCCCTCCTCTGTCGTCTCTAGAGAACATGTGTGCTGTAGGGTTCCATCTGCTTCTGTAATAAAACATAAATTATTAAAACCATAAAATATTGATGAACTGTTTTATAAAACACAGGGACTTTAATGTATTGATTATGAATTGAGAAAGCCTTAATGAGCTTCAGGAGGAGAAATAATTGAGAAATGATGGTGGGTTGATTTCCTTCTGTGTCCTTGAACGACAAGCAGTTTTGAGAATAAGTTCTCCGTATCACTGTTACCCCGAATTTCTGCCACTATACCTTTAAAACCTACCCTTCTGTGGACCTGAAATGCCACTCTAAGAGAGATAGAAGGAGAGGGGGGAAATTCTTTGCTAAAAAGCAACAATGTACTTTGGTTGGAAACTTACATGCTTATGGGTGGTTCCCAGAGACTCCGGAAAACTAGAGGTTAACTGAAGTCGTTTTCATTCATAGGTGAATCATCCAGAAAGTTCCTCTCACTGACTTTCAGGAAGATTTCTCTCTCCCTTTCACGTTAGGATGAAGGACCCAGGAGCTAGAAGTGAACTTCTTTTTTTTTTTTCTTTAAAGATCTTATTTATTTATTTGACAGAGAGAAATCACAAGAGAGGCAGGCAGAGAGAGAGGAAGGGAAGCAGGCTCTCCGTTGAGGAGAGAGCCCGATGCGGGACTTGATCCCAGGACCCTGAGATCATGACCTGAGCCGAAGGCAGCGGCTTAACCCACTGAGCTACCCAGGCGCCCCTAGAAGTGAACTTCTTATAGCCCAGGTCAACACTCTCATTTAACGGATGACAAAACTGATGCCTCCAGAGAGGAATGAGCTTGCTCATGCTCTCAGAGTTAATTGGAGTCAGGACGTGGCTGGGCACCAAAGTCCCCAACTCCCTTGCTGGTGATGCTTCTACTTCCACATCCTTGAAAGGTGGAGCAAGCTCTTGGGGCTTGGTCTTGGTGTGTGGTGAGACCCCCAGAAGTATGGAACAGATGTTGGAAGGGGATTTGAAATTATCTGGAGTGATGTGGTCACTCTCTCTGTTATCCACGATGGCCTGCTGCTCTTCAAAACCTCCAGGTAAGTTTCAGGTTGAAACTTCAGGCATGTCTGTCTGTCTGTCTGTCTATCTAATATATATAATACGTGTGATAAGACGGGAGGGTGTCAGTACTGAGGAGGAATCGAGGCTCGGGGTGTTAATGGGCTTTCCAGGGTTCGCGCATCCCACTGGTGACATAACCAAGGGCTGCAAACATTTTCTTTGGAGAACTGGATTACCATGCCACCTTATAATCACGTATGGGAGATAAGGCAGATTGACATGGAACAATCAGAAAATAAGATCACACCCCTAATGAGGGACTCCCTGTGCTCTCTGAGTGTTTTCAGAGAAGGCCTGAGGTTTTATTGACAACAGAGTTCACTGCCCAGATGAGAGCGATGTGTTTCCAACAAGACCAGCTGCGGTGGGGGGATGGGTGCTGACTTCATTTTCCCTCCACGTATTTCAGAGCTGATCCTGCTAGGAAAGTTGGCGGGAAGGGCACTGAAATACTGGCAGCTGATAGGTATCTAGCACTTTCTGTGCTCCAGTGTTTTACTCCCATTAGCTCATTCTTCTTTCACAGCAATCTTTGAAGCAGAGGCTATTAATTGGCCCATTTTACAGATAGCATTTGTAGTTGATTAACACATATTTTTGTATGTTATACGTGTTACATACTGAATTCTTATAGTAAAGTAAGCTGGAGCAAAGAAAATGTTATTAAGAGAATCATAAAGATAATACATTTAGAGCACTCTGCTGTATTTATTGAAAAAAATTTCATGTAAAAGTTGACCAGTGCAGTTCAAACCCTGTTGTTCAAGGGCCCCTGTAATTGACACATAACGCTGTAATTTTAAGGGTTGCAACATACCACTTTGCTACATTTGTTACAATGTGACTGCCCTTGTAGAACTAGCGAACACTTTCTTTGCATCAATCAATGATCATTTCTTCTAGTGGAGGGAACAATTAAAATCTATCCTTTTAGAAAATTTAATTTCCTAATATAGTTTTCTTGTTGGTGTGTAACTTTCTCTGGAGCTTCCTGGGTGTTAATGTGAAACTGGCCCCCTGTACCTGGAGGGCAGATAGAGACAGAAGAAAGAGGCAAGCCATTCTCCGTGGGTAGGTGGCGGTTTTAATAAGCAAAGGGAAAAACATCATTGTCTCAAGGCCATGTTCTTGGAGGAGCCTCTGGCTGCCGTAGAGGCAAGCAGGGCCTGCATTCCAAGGACAGGGGAGCGGGTGAAGAGCCTCCCATCCTCTTGAACTCACAGGTCAACTGCTGGTCTTGTTTTCTTCATGATCTTCCCCTACAGTTTCCTGGAAGCACAATACTGTGTATCAGATCTACAGGATGAACGTATCCCTGAGTTGCAACTATGCACCCCTAAACAACATTTCTCCTATTCCTGCCTGGCAGTCCCTGGTAACTACCATTTCAAGATCTGTTCTTTTTCGATGCCAGATATAAGGGGTATCACACAGTACTGGTCTTTTTCTCTGTCTTATCTCACTCAACCTAATGCCCTCAGGGTCCATTTATGTTGTTATAAATGGCAGGATTTCCTGCTATCTTATGGTTGAATCGTAGTGTTTCATTGTGTGTGTGTGTGTGTGTGTGTGTGTGCGCGCGTGTGTATCTATGCATCCGTATCACATCTTTACCCATTCATGCACTGATAGTCATTGAGGTTGCTCCTGAATCTTGGCTGTTGTGAATAATACTGCAATAAACATGGAAGTGCCTAGATCTCGTCAATATCCTATTTCCGTTTCCTTTGGATATGTACTCAGAAGTGGGATTGCTGGATCATATG
Source organism: Meles meles (assembly GCF_922984935.1). Classification (NCBI taxonomy): domain Eukaryota; kingdom Metazoa; phylum Chordata; class Mammalia; order Carnivora; family Mustelidae; genus Meles; species Meles meles. Next base: position 13,161,369 of record NC_060072.1, on the reverse strand, counting down.
GTAGTTCTAGCTGCAATATTTTGAGGAACCTCCACACTCTTCTCCATAGGGGCTGCACCATTCTACCATCCCACCACCAGTGCACAAGTGTTCCCCTTTAGGGAGCCTATACTCTTCTTAACAAGCAATAATTGTGGGGACCTTTCTCGTCTGGATCACACCGTTTTATGTGATACCACTGGCTTCTCACTTCTTTGTGAAGCTGCTGTTTGTTTCGGTCTCAACTCTGACCATTTCCTTGTGGTCTCTTTCACTGACATCCCTCTCCCTTGCCAGACCCTGCTGGTTCCCCAGTGTTCTCTCGTGGGCCCCTGATTCTTTCTGCTGGATGTATTTTCCTTGGGCAATCTCAGCCGTTGCGTGGATTTTGACATGCAATGCTATTTCCTGTTACCCTGCTGACTCCCAGTCCAGTCCTGCCAGCCCTGAAATCTTCCTCATTTCAGGGTACTCTGGTCTCATAAAATGAGTTGGAACATGTTTCCTCTGCTTATATGATCTGCAAGAGATTGTACAGAATTGATGTTATGTATTCCTTCAATGTTTGGGAGGATTTTCCAGTGAAACCATGTGGGCACAGAGATTTCTTTTTTTTTTTTTTAATTTTTTAAAGATATTATTTATTTACTTGAGAAAGAGAGAATGAGAGTGAGAGCACAGGAAGTGGACGGTCAGAGGGAGAAGCAGACTCCCCGCTGAGCGGGGAGCCGGATGCGGGACTCCATCCCGGGACTCCAGGATCATGACCTGAGCTAAAGTCAGTTGGCACCCAACTGAGCCACTCAGGCACCCCAGAGATTTCTTTTTGGAAGGCTTTAGACTCTGAATTCAATTTCCTTAATAGTTAAAGGTCTGTTCAGGTTATCTATTTTGTCTTGGATAATTTGTGTTTTTTTCCAAAGGAACTGGTCAATTTCTTCCATTTTGTGAAGTTTATTGTTGAAGAGTTGTTCATGATCTTTTTTATCCTTTTAATGTGTGGGTTGGCAATGACATTGTCTCTTTTGTTTCTGATATTGGCAATTTGTATCTTTTATAACCAGTCTTAGAGGTTTATCAATTTTTAAATCTTTTTTTTTTAAAACAGTTTTTGGTTTCCTTGATTTTCTCTTTTTAATTTTATTGATTGCTACTCTTATATTTATTATTTTCTTACTTCTGCTTACTTTGGTCTTATTTTGTTCTTCTTTTATTTATTTTTTTAGTCCTTAAGGTGGAAACTTGTCTTATTTCTTTGAGACCTTTCTTCTTTTCTAACAACCATTTCATGCTATAATTTTTCCTCTATGCAGTACTTTAGCAGCAATTGACAAATTTGGTATATTTGTGTTCAGTTCAAAATATTTTTCCCTTGAGATTTCTTCTTTGACCCATTCACTATTGAGAAGTATGTTATTAATGTACAAGTGTATTGAGATTTTCCAGACTCTCTGTTCTTAATTTCATTAGCATCAAATAACATATTCTGTATGATTTCAGTTCTTTTAAACTTGCTTAGGTTTGCCTTATGGCTTAGAATATAGCCTATCTTGGGGCACCTGGATCGCTCAGTTGGTTAAACATCCAACTCCTGATCTCAGGGTTGTGAGTTCAAGCCCCCACACTGGGCTCCAAGCTGGGTGTGGAGCCTACTTAAAAAAAAAAAAAAAAAAAAGAATATGGCCTCTCTTGGCAAGTAGTTCATGTGCACTTGAAGAGGACATGTCTTCTCATGTTGTTGTGTGGAGAATTTTCTATATATATCAATTACATACAGCTGGCTGATGTCCTTGCTAATTTGTTGTTAGCTCTGTCTATTGCTGAAAGAGGAATGTTAGGATCTGAAACTGTAATTGTTTTATCATTTCTCCTTTCACTTTTCCAGTTTTACTTCATGTGTTTTGAAAATCATTGTTAAATTGCATGCACATTTTGGATTGTTACTTTTTTTTACTGAACTGACCTTTTTACCATTATGTTTTGTCCCTCTTCCTTCCTGGTAATTTTCTTTGCTTTGAAGTCTTTAATATGAACATTCCAGCTTTTGTTTCAGTGTCTATGTGCTATGTCATTTTTTATTTTTTCCCTTTTAATTTATCAATATCACTATACTCAAAGTGAGTTTCTTTTTTTACATTTTTTATTTTTAAGGATTTTATTTATTTATTTGACAGAGAGAGAGCACAAGTAAGCAGAGCAGTAGACAGAGAGCAGGCTCCCTGCCAAGCAGAGAGCCCGAAAAGGGGCTGCATCCCAGGACCCTGGGATCGCCACCCCAGCTGAAGGCAGACGCCCAACCAACTGAGCCACCCAGGCACCCTCAAAGTGAGTTTCTTATACATATCAGACCGTATGATTTCGCCTATTCTGAAAATCTCTTTTATTTAGTGTGTTAAGAGCACTAACATTTAATGTAATTGTTGTTATGTTTTGATTTAGAACTCTCATTTTATTTCCTTTCTTTTCTCAGTTTCCTTTTTCCTGCCCTCTTTTGGGTTATTTTAATATTTTTTAGTGTTTTATGTTAATTTATCAATTTAGATTTCTACTGTCCCTCTTTTATAGTTACTTTAGTGTTCAACAAAGGATGCCAATATACATTCTTATTTTCTGGCAGTCTACTTATAATCAGTATTAATCACTCTAAGACACATATTGAAAACTTACCATCCTATGGTCCTTTTACCTTCTCACCTTTATATTTATCTCACATATCACTTCTAAAGTCATTTAAAATGCCACCAAAAAATGCTATTTACTTTCAACTATAAAATCCATTTTTAAAAACTCAGTGGGAGAGAATTGTCTATTATTTTATCTTGATATTTTCTGTCTTTTGTTCTTCCTTCATGCTAACAATAGTTCACGCTTTCTTCTGGTTTCTTGTACCTCCATGTCTGGAGAAATTGCTTTAGAAATTCCTTAAGAGCAGGGATGTTTTAAGGGTGCACTGTCAAGAAATTCTCTTTGTTTATCTTCATCTGAGAATGCCTTTATTTTCACTTCATTCTGTTACAGATCACTAGATTCAGAATTCTAGTTTGGCAGTTCTTCTCTCTCAGCGCTTAAAAATATTCTAGTACTTTTTTCTGGCCTCCATGATTTCTGATGAGAAATTCATAGTCATTGGAATACTTGCTCCTCTTTAAGTCATGCATTGTTCTTCTTGGGCTGCTTCCAGGATTTTTTTTTGTCCTCAGTCTCAGCCGTTTGACTGTGATGTGTCTTTTTACATGCATTTCCTTGGGTATCCTGTTTGAGGCTCACGGAGCATCTTCAACCTGTAGCTTTAGTCTTTTGCCCAACTTGGGACATTTTCAGCCTTCATTTCTTCAAACATTTGATCACGCTCTTTATTTTCCCCCTTTGGACGCAAATGTTAGACCTTTTGTAATAGAACCACAGGTGTAGAGGGTCTGCTTATTTTTAAATTTTTTTTCCCCTCTGTGTTCTTTAGGCTGGACAGTTTTTATTAATATACTGTCAAGTGCACTGAATATTTCCTCTGTCATCTCCAATCTGCAATAAGTCCATTCATGGATTTTTTTTTTTAAAGTTATCTCTACACCCAGAGTGGAGCTCGAACTCATGATCCTGAGATCAAGAGTGCCATGCTGTGCTGACCGAGTTGGCCAGGTATCCTAAGCCCATCCAGTGAATTTTTTTTTTTAAATTCAGTTAGCTGTTTTCAAATTTTTAAAAAAAGATTTAATTTATTTATTTGACAGAGAGCATGAGAGAGCACAAGCTGGGGGGACAGCAGAGGGAGAGGGAGAAGCAGGCTCCCCACTGAGCAGGGAGCCCAATGTGGGTCTCCATCCCAGGACCCTGGGATCATGACCTGAGCTGAGGACAGAGGCTTAGCTGATTGAGCCACCCAGCACTCTATTTTTTAATTTCTATTTGACTTTTTTGATATATCTTCTGTGTCTTTATTGAGATTTTCCATTTTCCATTTGTTTGAAGATGGGTTATGATTTGTTTCAAGATGGGAGCTTTTGTATGACTGCTTTAAATAAAGCCTTTGTCGGATAATTCTAACATCTGTGTCATCTGTTAACCATTTTTCCCCAACGGAGTTAAGAGCTTTCTGGTTCTTGTACGCTGAGTGATTTTGAATCAGATTCTAAACAATTCGAGTCATATGTTATGCAACTCTGGTCCTTATTTAAGTCTTACGGAAACTTTCTGCTTTAGCAGGAAATCAATCTGGTTAGATTCAGGTGGCAAGTTCCAGCCTCCCTTTTGTGGACGCTCGTTCCAGTAGTTCAGTTTCCAGACCTCTGTGGGGCTGTTCAGAGCTGCCCCAGGGCTGCGCCACCCGGTGGTCAGTCTAAGGACATGGCTCGTGGTATATCTGGGCGTCCGTTCTCCGTGTTAAGGTGCTGAATTGCGTGGGACCCCTGCAGGCACAGCTCTGGTGTGAGCGCAGAAATTTGCCAACCACTTTACGAGATCTCTCTCCTGAGCTCCTCTGGCTCCCTTATGTCCCAGGCATTTCACATTTATTTGCCCACATTTATTTGCCCGAGTCTCCCCTTTTCCTTCCTTTGGGTAGAAAGTTGGGACTTTAGTCAGCTCGCTGTGCTAAGCACTTCAGGGCTGTGTGTATCTGGGGCCAAGCTGCAGGAGGACAGAGAAATAGAGACTAACGTGAAGAGGCTAACTGCCTCTGGGGCCTCTGGGAATTCTCGGCACTATCTTCACGACTGTCTGTAAATTTAAAACTGTTCTAAAAGGATAAAGTGCATAAAAAAAAAAAAAAACAAACCCAACAACCAAAAAACAAAAACCCGGGATCTCAGCTGCGCTGAGCAGAGCGAGACACCATCCTCCCCCCGCACCCGCCCCAGCTCTGCCACAGGGGCCTCTGCCACTGACGTCCCAGGATTGCTTGGGATCTGGATGTGAGAATGGAGGGAGGGAAAAATGAGTGTTCCCACGCTCCCTCTAAGAGCAGCTCTCTGTCCTGTGCACCTGGAGCCACGACCAGAAGCTGCTTCTGGGGCTCTCTGTGTTCACGTGGGCGCTCACTTGCTGGTTCCCGGCCCCGGTGCAGTTCAGGCGGGTCGCCACCAGAGGAAACGCCTTGGTGAACTCACCTCCCCGCTTGCAGGTTCCAATTCTCATCTTCCCAGACCCACCTGCTGCTCTTTACTTTTCAAGGTCCCTAAATAGCCGCTCCAAGCCACTCTGCATTCAGTGGGAGAGGAGGGTGGGGTCTGTTGGCTCCGTCCTTTTTCCTTTGACCTCTTTTTAAACCTTTTTATGATGAAATACAAGATACATAAGAAAAGTGAATGTGTATATGTATATGTATGTATATATACACGTGATGTGTACATAGACACTTGGAAAGATGTATGTATATTCAGTTAAACCAGTATAAATTGACAGCTGTGAAGTAAGGTTAAGGTTAAGAAATAAAACAGGGATATCCGCATAGCGATGACTCTTCCCCTTTCCAGCTAGAAGTACCCATTATCTCCCGACTTTATGGAACTTACCTTTTATACATCTACACCACTGTATGGATTGTTGTGCATTTTCTGAACTATGTATACACTGAATCCTACTGGATATATTCTTTTATGTCTGGCTTCCTTTGTTCAAGATTGTGAGAAGCATCCACCTGGCGGGGCAGAGCTGTCCTTGTTAATTTTCATTTCCGTTTCTCATCGTATAAATATAGAGCAGTTTGTTCATGCCTTCAAATGCCGATGAGCTCTTGGGTTGTCTCCAGTCTGGGGCTGTTGGAACAGTGCCCCACAACATTTGTGTGTATCTCTTGGAGCGCACGCATGTGGGGTTCTGTAGGCTATAGACCCAGGAGTGGAATTGCTGGGTCATCGGGTACGGCTTCAGCTTTAATAATAATGGCACACTGTCTTCTCGAGTGTCGTTCCAATTTACACTCTCCCCAGCAGTATATGAGAATCCCGGTGGCTCCACGGGGCCGCTCTCAGTCATGTTTGTTCCCATTACGCATGGCACAAACGATGTTCAATATACATTTGTTGAGCGATTGAACTGACAGCTGGCTATGACTGCGTTTATGGAGGACGGGGATGAAATCCTTTTGTTCAAATTTTGAAAAGCCTTGGCTTACGCTCCACTTTCATTAGAAAGGAATTGAGGACATGTCACAACAATTAGCTCCAGTGGAAAATGTGCTAAAGAAAGCTAATGATGATTTGCGAAGGGAAGGAGAAACTCAGGGCCTTTGAAGACAGAAATGGCCTATCAAAGGCCATCATCCACTTGGAGCAGCAGGGTTGGTGGGAAGCTCTGGGCGTGGGGGATGGACGTGCTACAAAAGAGGGATTATTTCAAGAGCCACAGGACAGGAAAGGAACTGAGAAGATTCCATGGTTGAGGAATAGAGTGTGAGTCATTCGTTGTTTATGTGTCAAGCATCACAATTCATTCCATCAAAGTGATGGTATTCAAGACCAGATGGAAGGAATTTCAACAGCGCAGAGTTAGAACAGACGACGCCTCTTTATTTCTGGACTCCAACGTTGGATCCTGACTCTTTCCCATAAACGATCTGAAGCTGTTAGGTTTGTAGAAACCCTCGCAACCCAGGCGACGGACAGTTTTAATACGTTGGGATGATCTCATGGTCTTCCAAGGATAAAAGACACGACTCATACAATCCTTCTGAATCTTGTACGGACGAGAAAGTTGTTATGTGAAATAGGATATTCTGAATTAAGTGAGAATTACTGTTCCAGCTCCCCAAAGAGGTCATTTTTTTTGGAGAACAAAATAAAATCCATTTGATGTAACAACTGGGCTAAACTTAATGAGAGTAAACCTTTATTATTAGTATTACTTTTCTTTTATGTGCCAAGCTCTGTCTGAAGGCTTTCTTTGTATGGTTTTCTCAGTTAATCCTCACAATCCTCACAAAAAGTTTACGAAGTAGAAAATATTAGCTCCAGCTCAGAATTTGGGAAACTGAAGCAAAGAGAGAGTAAGTGACCCACTGAAGGGAACATAGCCATTAAGAGTTCCAGCTGGGAAAATTAACAAGTCAGGAAATGACAGATGCTGGCGAGGATGTGGAGAAAGGGGAACCCTCCTCCACTGTTGGTGGGAATGCAAGCTGGTGCAACCACTCTGGAAAACAACATGGAGGTTCCTCAAAATGTTGAAAATAGAACTACCCTATGACCCAGCAATTGCACTACTGGGTATTTACCCTAAAGATACAAACATAGTGATCCGAAGGGGCACGTGTACCCGAATGTTTATAGCAGCAATGTCTACAATAGCCAGACTATGGAAAGAACCTAGATGTCCATCAACAGATGAATGGATAAAGAAGAGGTGGTATATATACACAATGGAATACTATGCAGCCATCAAAAGAAATGAAATCTTGCCATTTGCGACGACGTGGATGGAACTAGAGCGTATCATGCTTAGTGAAATAAGTCAATCGGAGAAAGACAACTATCATATGATCTCCCTGATATGAGGACATGGAGAAGCAACATGGGGGGGTAGGGGGATAGGAGAAGAATAAATGAAACAAGATGGGATTGGGAGGGAGACAAACCATAAATGACTCTTAATCTCACAAAACAAACTGGGGGTTCCTGGGGGGAGGTGGGATTGGGAGAGGGGGAGCGGGCTATGGACATTGGGGAGGGGAGGCGAACCATAAGAGACTATGGACTCTGAAAAACAACCTGAGGGTTTTGAAGGGTCAGGGGTGGGAGGTTGGGGCAACCTGAGGGTTTTGAAGGGTCAAGGGTGGGAGGTTGGGGGAACAGGTGGTGGGTAATGGGGAGGGCACGTTTTGCATGGAGCACTGGGTGTTGTGCAAAAAGAATGAATACTGTTACGCTGAAAAAATAAATAAAATGGAAAAAAAAAAAAAAAAGAGTTCCAGCTGGGAACCAGATAGCTCAAGGGACTGCAGAACTTAGCTTCTGTGTTCCTGCTTGCTTGTTTTTCATTTATAGATGATAAAACTCATGTTCTTTTGGCGTATGGTTTTATGAATTTTAATACATGCATAGATTTTTTTTAATTTAAAGATTTATTTATTTTTATTTATTTTAGAGAGAAAGAGAGAGAGAGAGCATGAGCTGGACAGGGGCAGAGACAGAATCTCAAGCAAACTCTGCACTGAGCATGGAGCCCAGCATGGGGCTCGATCTCATGACCCTGAGATCATGACTGGAGCTGAAATCAAGAGTTGGTCCTCAGTCGACTGAGCCATCTAGGCGGCGCATTGCATAGATTTTTGTAAACACCTTCACCACCATAACACAGAACAGCACCAACATTTCAAACATCTCCCTCGTGCTGTTCCCTTGTAGTCCCCCCACCCCTTCCTCCCCTGAGCCTTTGGCAACCACTAGAGTGGTTTGGTCTTTTCTAGAATGTCATATATTATCGTACAGTACGTAATCTTTGGATATTGACTTCCTTCGCTCAGCCTTATGCCTTTGAGATTCATCCAAGTTGCTGTGACTGTCAATATTGTTCCTTGTATCGATGAGAAGTGTTCCATTGTATGAATGTAGACCAGTTGGTTTATCCTTGTTCTTACTGAAGGACATTTTTGTTATTTCCATTTTTGGGGGGGTGATTTTTGAATAGAGTCGTTATAAGCATTCGCTTGCAGGAAATGAGGGAACATATCTTCATTCCACCAAGGTAAATATAAGGAGTGTGATTTCTTGGTCATGCAGTCGAGTGCATGTTTTCAGCTCTGTAAGAAACCACCAAGATACTTTCTGGCATGGCTGTAGCATTTTACACTCCCAGCAGCAATGCACGAAACATCCCTTTGTTCCCTGTCCCACCAGCACTTAGTAGTGTCAGATTTAAAATTTTCTTTTTTCTTTTTTTTTTTTTAAAGATTTTATTTATTTATTTGACAGAGAGAGATATCACAGGTAGGCAGAGAGGCAGACAGAGGGAGAGGGGGGAAGCAGGCTCCCTGCTGAGCAGAGAGCCCGATGCAGGGCTCGATCCCAGGATCTTGAGATCATCACCTGAACCGAAGGCAGAGGCTTAACCCACTGAGCCACCCAGGTGGCTCAAATCAAATAAATCAAATTTATTTGATTTAAAATTTTCTTAAACAATTTCAGCCATTCTAATAGGCGTGGGGTCATGTCTCATGATTTTATTTGTTTTTTTTTTATTTTTAAAAGATTTTATTTATTTACTCACGGGAGAAAGAGCACACAAGTGAGAGGGCACGAGCAGGGGAGCTGTAGAGGGGGAGGAAGAAGCAGACTCCCCCTGAGCGGGGAGACTGTCGTGGAGCTAGATCCCAGAACCCTGGGATAATGACCTGAGCTGAAGGCAATCACCTAGCCAGGTGCCCCATCATGATTTTAAATTGTGTTTTTCTAATGACTTAGGGTGTTGGACAACGTTTACTGTTCTTACGTGCCATCCACATTATCTTCTTTGGTGAAGTATCTACTCCCATCTTCTTGGGTTCTTGGTTTTCTTATCGTTGAATTTTAACATTTTTTTAAAGATTTTGCTTATTTATTTAAGATTTTATTTATTTATTTATTTATTTATTCATTTATTTATTTGACAGAGAGAGAGAAAGAGAGAAAGAGTGCATACACAAAAGGGAGTGCCGGGTTGGGAGTGGTGGTGGAGGGGCAGAGGGAAAGGGAGAGAGAGAATCTTAAGCAGGCTCCATGCCCAGTGCAGAGCCCTATGTAGGGCTCGATCTCATGACCCTGAGATCATGACCTGAGCTGCAATCAAGAGTCAGATGCCTAACCACCTGAGCCACCCAGGAGCCCTTGGAGATTCTTTATGTATTCTAAATACAAGCCTTTTTAGTTGAAAAGTGATTTGCAAATATTTTCTTCCAACCTTCAGCTTGCACGTCACCCTCTGAACGTTGTTTTCTGCAGGCCAAAGTTTTTAATGAAGCAGAATCTCTCCTTTTATTATTTTTTGGATTGTGCTTTTGGTGTCATGCCTAAGAGCTTTTGCCTAACCAACGCCACAGTGTTTTTTCTATGATGTTTTCTTCTAAGAGTTTTTACAGGACTATATTTTCCATTTATACCTGTTACCTGTTTGGGGTTAATTTTTGTATAAGCTGCAAGATGCAGGTCGAAGTTTATTTTCTTGAGTGTAGATACCCACCTGTTCTAACAGTGTTCGCTGAAAAGACTATCACTTGAGTTGTTCTTGCAAATTTGCCAGAAATCAGTTCTGACCATATTTGTGTGGGTCTATTTCTGGGCTCTGTTTTAGGAGCTGGCAAAAGTTTTTCTTGAAGGGCTAAATAGTACATACATTAGACTTGTGACCACGTGGTCTATTTGCAATGAAAGTAGCCACAGAGGATAGGTGTTGTAATGAGCCCGCGGTGTCAGACGCGAGAGGTGAGTTGAAGGTCAACTCACAGATTTCTCCTTTGGGATCTGAAGTAACGGGAACTTTGAGGTGCTAGAATTCCAGATCAGCGTATTAAGTGGATTAGATGCTTCTTGTATCCTGACCCACCGTTCTCCGGACCAGTGATTCTCAAGCCTGTGTGTGCTTCACCATCACCTGGGGGGTTTGGCGAAACAGGTGGCTGAGGCCAGTCCTTGAGGGTGTGATTCAGTGAGTCTGCGCTGGGGCATGAGAACTGGTATTTGTAATAACTGGTAACGTGATGCTGATGTTGCTTGTCCTCCTTTCGCTCCAGCTGTTACTGAAGCAACCTCTTGTTTGGGCAAATGCCCCGGCAATGTTTTCTGCCCCAGGGCGCTGTGGGATTTTTAACCATGGATGCTTGTGAGGAAACTGCTTGGTATTCAGGCACGTGCTCGCTCTGGAAGCACCACACTCTAAACACCTCGTGGTGAACCCTTGTACTACAGAGGATGAGAGCTGGTGGATAAACATTGGTAGATGTTTCTAGAAGGTCGACTCTCAAGGTCCCAGGGGAATAGTGCCCCAGTTGCCCATGGTGGTGACTGCCGTGGTGTTATTTTCCAGAACAGATTACCTGCATGTAAGTCCTTGACTCAGGCTCTGCTTTCCAGGGGAGGCTCAGGCTAAGACATGGACTGTGGCTGTCCATCTCTTCCTCTGTCTCAATCTGTTAAATGGTGTAATTGATATTTACTTGGCATGAGAAACCCAGACTTCCCCAGTTCCCCCTAGACTCCGTGGTCAGGGACTGTGGATTACTCATTGTTGTGCCCACAGCACACATGTTAGTGACTGGCACATGGTGGGTGTTCAGGAAATTATGAATAAATGATTCAATATGAGTATTTTTATACTTAGTCAATGGGGGTGGGGGGAGGGGCTGGAGCTGGAGGAGATGGCAGGTGTGGAGGCTGGTTGCAGAGAGAAGGCTAGCACACACACACATACACTGACGGGCGCACTGGGCGGGGCTCGAGGAGCCAAGTCCTAAGTTTAGGGTGTGGAGATCCCAGTTGGAATCCAACCCCACCAGAGGCATCTTTCTCTTTGAACTTCAATGCCGCATCTGTAAAATGGGGGAATAGCCCTACCTACCTCACTGAATTTTTATTGTTGTTGTTGCTATTAAAGATTTTATTTATTTATTAGAGAAAGAGAGAGAGAATAAGTGGGAGAGCGGCAGAGAGAGAGGAAGAAGCAGACTCTCCACTGAACAGAGAGCCTGATGCGGGGCTTGATCCCAGGACCCTGGGATCATGACCTGAGCCAAAGGCAGACGCTTAACCGACTGAGCCACCCAGGCGCTCCTGTCCCACTGAATTTTATTGAACTAAACATCGAGCACTTGTATTTGAAAAACGTTCATTCCCTCTGTGGTCGGCCACCTACCTGTCGGGGTGCAGTGGCAAGAGGTTGGAATGCAGACCTCAAAAATCCTCTCCACTTCTGAGATTTCAGGAGACTCGGGCACTAGCCAGATACAAGCTATTAACATTAATAATGAAAGTCCCAGTGCTTATTAATAGTAGGTAATGTTAATAGAGTGCTTGCCATACCCTGGGCACTGTTCCAAAAGTTTTATACAGTGGCTCATTTGATTCTCAAGCCCCTCTAGGAGGTAGGTTCCATTACACTCCCAGTGTTTCCAAAATGATGAAACCAAGGTTCAGAGAAGGCAAGTGACCTCGTCAAGATCACACAGCCAGTTAAAGGTTTGGCTGGGATTTGAACGGAGGCTGTCCCGCTTTTAATCTCTGTGCCATGCTTCGGGGATTTGAAATAGTCTGTTCTGGTGTTATCATGGACTCTCGGGGTCCTGACTGTTGGGTTCCCCCCAGCCCTTGGACTAATCGGTGGGGCATGTCTGGGCAACGCAGCTGATGCAGCAGTTTCACACATCTGGTCCATTGAGCATGTATCACTGGAGAAGGGGAGAGTGTTACAGTGATCTCCAGAGCTGTTGTGCTCCCTGCGGCCCGCCCTGTTTCAGGCTATTCCAGCGCCTGTGTTTAATGAGCCAGATTTGGAGAGCCAAGGCTCAGTAAAGAGCTGGCGCTACTGTGTAGCACACAGAAAGGCATAGCTTGTGTCTGCAAGACGCTGCCTCTGCCTTCCAGGAAGATGGCAGGGAAGAGCGCACAAGCAAGGAGATGCCCTACATCATTCCTGGTGGGGGGAAGGAAAAGGGGAGCTGGTTAGCCGTGCCTGGGAGGGGCGGGATGGGTCCTCGGAGAGGGGGGCGTGGCTACTCCCGGCTAACATCTCCCACCCTCCTCTTCCTTCTCGTCCACTCTCCCTATCCTTGTAATTACCTCCTGAGACCCTTCACCTTCTCCCAAAGCAGAACAGGTTAAAAAGAAGAGATTACAGCTAGAACATGTCAATATGTAAGGGGATAGAATGAGACTTATTGGTGTTTGCACAAAGCATTTGCCTCCTGTCCATTCCTGGCTGTTTGTTTGAAAAGTTGCCCTAAAGAATGTCAGGTTCTGTTAGGATCTGGAAGGAGTAAGATTGAGATGCTTGGGCATCGCTTGTCTCCTCTCGTATTATTTGTGTACATGGGAAATGCAGAAATCCAATGAAAAGTCTTTTGTTTTAAATTGGTCTGTTTGATGTGCCTGAAATTGATGGATAACGCCGCCGGCTTAATATAGACAAAAATCTCTGTTTCTGCTCTACGCTGCCCTCGCACGGCCTGGGTTTCCTTTCCAGTGGAAGGAAGGCATGGGGCTGGTAGACAAAAAGAGGAATGTGGTTGGGCCCTGTTGGGGGGGAATCTGCCCCATTTTCTTGAGAGGAACTTTTTCTATTACTAAAACAGCACCCCTGGCATCCTTTAGGTCTCCAGAGTGGTGGAATGAATTGTCCGGTGGGTGACCTGTCCACGTTTCTGTTTGGACTCGTGTAGCCAAGGGGACTGTTGTGGCCTTTTCCTCCTCCTCTTCCACACCGCCAGTAGTAGGAGGCAGTGGGCCCAGGGAAATGTACTTGCTCTGCAGATGCAAACCTCTTCCTGATGCGCTGGTCCTAGCTTGTGATTAGGAGACTGGAAGAGAGTGGATTCACTTAGCAACCCCTCCAAAACCCAGATATTCCAAAGTGGATTTTGTGCTTGGTGGTTTTTGTTTGCTCCTGTGGTCCTCCCTCTTCTCTTCTTTGTTGCATCCTAAACTATATGCCTGGGGTGCCTGGGTTGCTTAGTGGGTTAAGCCTCTGCCTTTGGCTCAGGTTATGAGCTCAGGATCCTGGGATCAAACCCCGAATCAGGCTCTCTGCTCAGCAGGGAGCCTGCTTCCCCCTCCCTCTCTCTGCCTGCCTCTCTGCTTACTGGTGATCTCTGTCTGTCAAATAAATAAGTCTTTAAACAAACAAACAAACAAACAAACTATATGCTTGTCCTCTGCTTTCAGACTGGGAAGGTCTGCAAAGAGGTCAGAAGCAAGTAGGAGAGTAAGGCTGGGGTATTTATTCCCATGCCTGTTGTCATCAGGCAGCTGTATCCCTTAACTAGAGTTTGTGACTCTCTCAGCCAGTCACTCCCTCCCCTTACCTCTTCGTGCCGAGGCGTAGTGACAGCACCCAGCATAACTAGGTCTGATTGCTTTTCCCCAGTTCTTCCCCCATCCTTGTAAATAGTTGCTTTATTAAACCCTCCCCTGTAACTGACTGGTTGGCTTCTATCAGTGGGTTAACCAGCTAGGGCCACACCGATATACACCCCATCCCACCTGTGTCCTTCTTCAAACGCAATCTTGATACTCCTCCATCAAGAGTTTGGGTCTTTGTCTTCCCCTACCTTACATCTGGACAGGACTAGGAAAATGGCTGAAATGATGCCATGGGAACTCCAAGGCTGAGTCATAAAAGGCAATACAGCTTCCACCTGGGCCTCTGAGGATGCCTGCTCATGGAACCCAGCCAGCATGGGGAGAAGACAGGTACCCTGGTTCTGGCCACAAGTCCCAGCTGCCCCACATATGAGTGATGGAGCCTGGGGTTGATTCTAGCCCTGGACCTTTGGACGGCTCCAACCAATGTGAGTAGAGCAGAGACAAGCTGTCCCTGTTCAGCGCTGTCCAAATGGCAGCTTTATGAGCACAATAAATATCATTTTCAAGCCACTAAACTTTAAGGAGGTTTGTTATACAGCAGTAGATAATCAGTAATAAAGTTGATATTTGGCCTCTGTTTTATTCTTGCATTTTATTTCCCTGCTTATTTAGAAATTTAGGTGGGAGGAGAGGTGTCTAACGTATCGGATGTGTCTCAGAGGCGCTCACAGTCACCGGCTGTATTCCAGCGCCTTCAGTAGGCATTTTATAAAATCGCCTCATGTATTCCCGTATGTCTCACCTCAGACCTAGGTGGAAGGTATTATTGTCCATATTCTTCAGATGAAGAGACCCCACAGGCAGGGGAAAGATGCCACAACCAATCAGGACCATTCAGGTAGTCAACAGGAAAGTCTGAAGTTGGAACCTAGGTAGGCAAAATTCCAAATCCTATGTTCCTAAAATGACGCCCGGCTAGTCTAGCTTATCCAAATGCTGGTATAAAAAGCTATTCTGTGGGGTGCCTGGGTGGCTCAGTCAGTTGATCATCTGCCTTTGGCTCAGGTCATCATCTCGGGGTCCTGGGATCGAGTCCCGTATCGATTCCCTGCTCAGCAGAGACTCTGCTTCTCCCTCTGCCTCCCCCTGCTTGTGCTCTCTCTCAAACAAATAAATACAAATCTTTTTTTAAAAAAGATTTGTATTTATTTATTTATTTGACAGACAGAGGTCACAAGTAGGCAGAGAGGCAGGCAGAGAGAGAGGGGGAAGCAGGCTCCCCACTGAGCAGAGAGCCCGATGTGGGGCTTGATCCCAGGACCCCGAAATCATGATCCGAGCTGAAGGCAGAGGCTTAACCCACTGAGCCACCCAGGTGCCTCAGTAAATACACATCTTAAAGAAAAGCTACCCTACTGTCACTTAGGTCACCAGGTTTGGGGCAGGGGACTCTCCATCCTTTCCATTCCGAAGGAAGGAAGAGCACGCTCCTATCCCTGGTCGTCCTTTATTGAATCCCGTCTCCCAGGTCGCTGTGGTGCTCTGGGAACGCGTCGCCTCCTTGGGTGATGACTACCAGGTCCACTGACTCATCATCCAAGCTTCCTCTGCAGGCAGGTGGAGAGATTCTGGGCGTGTTTTCTAGGGTCTTTCCCATGTGACCCTTCGGGCAGCTTCTGCACTCAGCGTTTGTCACGTGCATTGACGGCGTGCTGCCTGTGGTCAGGAGCTACGGCATCTTGCTGCCCTGTGCCTACAGTTTAATAAGCCTCTAATAAGAATTTGTGGAACGTCTGAATGCCTGCCCATTTTCCCCCAGCTGAAAGGTTTTATTTCACTTGTCCCTTCCTTCATTTCTCATTCCAAGGCCGCCTGCATCGCTGTGTCTCCCTTCCAAGCAGACACACTTCCTCATCTTGGGAATGTGTATTTCATTTCGGGACCGGGGGACCCATCCTGGCTTGTTAGTTAGCTGTAGTTTGCTGGCACCATGGTCCTAAGTTGTCTCAGGACAACTTTTACCTGTTCCTTGTCCAGTTCTCAAAGTCTTTTTCACCTTTTTCAGGGGCTGCCTCCACGGTCCCATTTGTTCCTTGGAGAGTTTTCCTACAAAACACGATTTGATACATTTTTGGCCTGCTTCACCTGCCATTCGGGTCTTGGTTTCTGCAGGATAAACTCCATCCCTTGCTGTACATAACGGTATACAACCCTCGTTACTGGCCTCAGTGAACCTTTCTGGGCACAGCTATCTGCTCTCCCTGTGCATGCTCCGTCCAGTGCACGCACGCGGGACATATCACAGTGGCCTGGACAAAACAGGCGCTTTCAAGCTCTCGTGACTTCCTACCTGCTCTGCCATTGCCTTGTTCTGCCCCCAGCTCTCCCAAGTTTCCCTGCCTGGCGAGCTCCTCCGCTTCACACCAACTCCCTCAGGGGCTTCTCTTCTAACTCCAGCAGGCAGAGAAGCTCCCCTATCCTTTGTATGATCACGGCGTTTTGTCTGTGACTCTGTTCTGGTACTTAATGCATTGTTAAGTCATTTATGTGTTTATAGTGCCCGAGTCCCCTATCAGTCTGCAAGCTGTTTGGGGGCCAGGATGGTGGTTTAATTACCAACGAATCCAGATGTTCCTGCTTCTGCCGCTGACCACGCTATCGTGGTAATTAAGACTCGAGACTTTGAAATCAATAACTTGAATTTAAAGCTGGGTCCAGCCTATATTTGCTCGATCCGAGAGCAAGGGATGTAACCTAACTTCCTGAAGTCTAAAGTTTCTTTTCTTTTCTTCTTTTTTTTTTTTAAAGATTCATTTATTCATTTGAGAGAGAGAGAGAGAGAGATTGAGAGGTGCACTAGCAGAGAGGATCCCAAGGTGACTCCCCGCTGGGCACAGATTCCCACACGTGGCCCCACCCCAACACTCCAAGATCACGACCTGAGCCGAAATCAAGAGTCAGATGGCTCCGTGAACTGAGCCACCCAAGTGCCTCCTAAAGTTTCTTCTTCTTCTTCTTCTTCTTCTTTTTTTAAAGATTTTATTTATTTATTTGACAAGTAGGCAGAGAGGCAGGCGGAGACAGAGAGAGGGAAGCAGGCTCCCTGCCGCGCAGAGAGCCCGATGCGGGGCTCAGATCCCAGGACCCTGAGATCATGACCTGAACTGAAGGCAGAGACTTTAACCCACTGAGCCACCCAGGCACCCCGAAAATTTCTTATTTTAAAAGAAACTTTAGGGGGCACCTGGGTGGCTCAGTTGGTTGAGCATCTGACTCGTGATCTCGGCTCGGACCGTGATCTAGAGATGATGAGTTCAAGTCCCTCATTGGGTTCTACAGTGGGCAAGGAACCTACTTAAAATAAACAAACAAACAAATAAATACATTTTAAGTAGGATGTGCGTATTAAGCGAGACAACCCGCGGGAAGCACTTGGCACATAGCAAACAACAAACGTCATCTAGAGTCATTCTTACTAAACAATTGCGGTTACCTGACATCAGCTCCTTCAATCTCCTAACAATTCTACTGAGTCGGCATTATTATTTGGCTCCAGGAGAGTAGGGAGCTTTCTCAGGGCTGTGTGTTTGGTATGTAGTGGAGCATATCGAGGGCAGGGTGCTTCTAGGGGCTCAGGACGAGCCTGAGGAATCTTTGGGACAGGTTCTTTTTAGCCTTTGTCTCTCTGGGGGTCCGTGCCAACTTCAGATCCCGTGGCCCCTTGAGCCCGAGTTCAGCTCCAGAGGGGTCTGTCCAGTTCTCCTCTCCTACCACCTTCTGGGTTGTTCGGTTCTGAGCCAGGCTGTGTGTGGACTGGTTTGTTTGTTTTTGACTCCCCTGAAGAGATGTCTTCAGGCTCATTCCCAGGTCAGTACACAAACTCATTCCATCTGCCTTACAATTAAGATTCAAAAGCAGGCAGCAAGAAAATCCCTCCCTGTGCACCGATTCCAATCAGTGATTATGCTCTTAATGACCAGCTAATAAAGAATTCACAAAAGCAAACCGCATGAATAAATATAGAATCGTATTGATGCTGACCTGTTGGGAGCACTTTCTATTCCTTTTCCAGAACCACGCCTGAGAACAAGAATATCATACCCCCTCCTGGAATGTTTTTTTGCCTTTTTAAGCAGAGACATCTTGAAAACAAAGATTTGTAAGGAGGTTTCCATTCCCTAGAAGCCAATAAAAGGCCGCTTTAAAAACACAGTCCAAGGCCAGTCATGTTCCCTGTGAATTGTTCTAACATTGATGAGGCTCCGAGTCTGCCCATCCACAGACCAGCCTGACTGGTGATCAAAACATGGTATTTTCAGACAAGTTCAAGTGAGTTGTGCTCATGCTAGCACATTCCAGGGAAATAGAAAAAGAGACATTTGAAAAGGAACAAAACTACACATTCTAAAAACCTTGGCGAGGAGCATAACGATGGGCCAGCCCCCACATGGAGAGCTTTGTGCGTACAAAACCTTCGGGACCCAAGAGAAGTCCACCAAGGAGTCACTGTTCCTTTCCCATTTCACAGCTGAACAGAGTTCAGAGAACCGACTTAACTAAGGTCACCTCGTGGTCACCTGGGGAGGTGTGCCCCGATGTCTTTGATTCCCACATCCTGACTCTTGGTCGTGACTCACAAGAGGAAAGTCCTCTAAGAGTCTCCAAGTGGTAGCGATGGGAGCTGCTATGTTGGTGTTTTGACTGAATGTATCTTGGGCCTGGTGTTAAGTGTTTTCACGAACATTAGACCAATATAGCCTGACTGACACCCTGTTGGGCAGGTGTTGCCCAATTTCCTCATTTTCTTGGCGGGGTCGTCCCGGCTCTGACAGATTGTTACCCTCTTGAAGTTTCTCAGCTGGTAAGTGACACAGCCTTGTTTTTTGCACTGGATGACCCTTTGTCAGGCAAGGCAATTGAGGTCACAAGTGGGGATGGGCAGAATAAAGTTCCTGCTCCTTTAGGGGTTGAGGCAGTGGGTAACACCTTGCTTCCTTGAGGTCGGTTTCTCCCTTTGGACTCACTCTCCACCTCTTCCTGGGACACTCATGACCTGGGGGTAACTGCAAGGAGGCCATGTTAGTCTGCGAGGACAGCCATAAAAAAGGACCATAGACTAAGTGGCTTAAACAACAAAAATGTATTTTTCTGCAGTTCAGGAGGCTGGATGTTCGAGATGATGGTATTGGTGGGGTTGATTTCTTCAGAGGTCTGTCACCAGGCTTGGAGATGGCAGTCTTCACATGGTCTTTCCTCTCTGTGCCTGTGTGCCAGTGTCCAGATATCCTCTTCCCCTAAGGCCACTGCATATGTTGGATTAGAAACCACCCTACAGGGGCCTCTAGGTGGCTCAGTGGGTTAAAGCCTCTGCCTTCGGCTCAGGTCATGGTCCCAGGATCCTGGGATCGAGCCCCGCATCGGGATCTCTGCTTGGCGGGGGGCCTGCTTCCTCCTCTCTCTCTCTGCCTGCCTCTCTGCCTACTTGTGATCTCTGTCTGTCAATAACTTAAAAAAAATTATTAAAAAAAAAAAAGAATACTACTGAAGTCAAGTGGTCTTATTCCTGGGTGTCAGAGTCACATGACATCCATGTGACTGAAGACTGTTGATTTCAAGCTTGGTGGCTTGGTTACAGTGAGGTCTGCCAGGCTGCCCATGTTAAGGGCTGTGTTTTTTCCTTTCCATAATTTATTCTTGGGAAATGAATCACCAAGTCCAGCGTACACTCAAGGGTTTATTCTAGTTGTCTCTCCTTGCTGACTTTTACCTTCTTTCTCAGACAGTTAGGAAATCTAATTTCCATTATCTGCAATTTCTTTTTTCTTTTTTTTTTTTAAAGATTTTATTTATTTATTTGGCAGAGAGAGATCACAAGTTGGCAGAGAGGCAGGCAGAGAGAGAGAGAGAAAGGGGGAAGCAGGCTCCCTGCTGAGCAGAGAGCCCGATGCGGGACTCGATCCCAGGACCCTGAGATCATGACCTGAGCTGAAGGCAGTGGCTCAACCCACTGAGCCACCCAGGCACCCAATCTGCAATTTCTTTAGATAAATTGCCAAAATACTGTAAGTAATCAAAATTACTTCAATGAACTCCTTTTTCTCCTACTCCCAACAGTAAGGTCATGTGATATATTTTGATACAGATAGGTTCATTTTTCATGATCTCTATTCCATCCTGAGATCCCTGGACATCTTGGTTGCTTAAAATGTATTTTTTACATACAATAAAGTTCACTCCGTAAGGATTTTGACAAATGTGGCGTCATATATCCAGCACTTCAGAACCACACAGAATGCTCTATCACCCTAAAAATTCCCTTGTGTGCTCCCTACAGTCAACCCCTTCCCTTGTCCCCCTGGCCACTGCTGATCTGTTTTCTTCACCCGCTAGTTTTGCCTTTTTTCATTTTATCATATAAATAGAATCATATATTATGAGGCTTTTTGGGTCTGAACTTCTTTCACTTAGCAGAATGCATTTAAGATGCATCTTTGATACTGTTGGATCAATAGCTTGCCTTTTTTTTTTTTTTTTTTTTTGCTTGGTAGTATTCCAGAATACGGATGTACCATGGTTTGATGGGGCCATTTAGAACTTTGGATTTTTTTCAGTTCAATAAAAATGTTGCTGTCATTATTATTGTAAAAACTCATGAGCATCCCCCCACCAAAATTTTACTGTGGTAATTGACAAATACAATTATATATGTTTTAAGTGTATGATGAGATAATTTGGTATTTGTATACATTGTGAAATATTTGCCACAACCAATTAATTAACATTTATTATAATATAATTAATACAATAATTATAATAATATAATAATTAACAACCAATTGATTAACATATTCATAATTACCTTTTTTTAAATAGTCAGAATGCTTAAGATATACTCCCTTTGTGCATTTTGAGGAAATAATACGTATTACCATCTGTAATCACTATGCTATACATACATTGGATCCTCAGAAGTTATTCATCTTATAGATGAAAGTTTGTGCCCTTTGCTTAATATTTTCCCATTTCTTCCACCCCTCCCCATCCAGCCCCTGGCAACTACCATTCCACTCTCTTTCTATGAGTGTGGCTCTCTTTTTTCAGATTCTACTAAGAAGTTTTACCATCTCGTATTTATCTTTGGCTTATTTCACTTGGCATAAAGCCTGAACATCCTTGCTTTTGCTTTTCCTTAACCTTCAAGTGGGACTTATTACCGCTTTATTAACTGCCCCCCCCATATAATCTTCTCTGAACATTAACGTGCAATACAGATTTCATTACAAGATACTGTAGAGGGAATTCGAGGATGTTTTACATGCTCTGCCCTGCAACAAGCAACCGGATGCTTGACATTCCCAGATGTCCCACCAGTTGTGTGTGTGTGTGTGTGTGTTTGCATGCACATGTTCTGTTTTCCTTCCTCCCACTCAGAACTGCAGCTTCTAGGTGTTGCCTTCTGGTCCCTCCGTCTTCTTCCTTCTCTTCCCATCACTCTTTCCCGCTGCTTGTACAGAGTAATTTACCTCTGATTCTTCCAAGCTTACATCCCCACAATTACCACCTTGCTCAGCAAGCAGAAAGGCCATAGTCAGGGATTTCACATTTCCCAGTCTGTAATGTCTATGTTTTCTTTCTTTTTTTTTTTTTAAGATTTTATTTATTTATTTGACAGACAGAGATTACAGGTAGGCAGAGGCAGGCAGAGAGAGAGGAAGGAAAGCAGGCTCCCCGCTGAGCAGAAAGGCCCAGGACTCTGGGATCATGACCCGAGCCGAAGGCAGAGGCTTTAACCCACTGAGCCACCCAGGCACCCCTGTAATGTCTATGTTTTCTATCACACTATTTTTATAACTTCATATAGTTGATGTGGGGGCTCCATGAACGAATGAGGTAGTGAATATGAAATCTCTTGCACAGTGATCTCAGGGTCCTGGGATGTCCAAAAGTGCTAAATAAATGATAATTTTTATTGTTGTTACTGCATTTTAATGCTACCAGGAAGAGATTGCTATTATAGGAAACTACCAAATAAAGCTGTGTTACTTAGAGCTCTCATGGCTTGTTTTACTTTCGACAAGAAGAGACTTCTGGAAAGAGGTCTTTTCAAGGTTGAAACTCAGAAATTCTGGAACCCTACCGCCAAAGCCAATTCTTGAAAGCCCTGATAAAAGTGATTATTGATTAATGCTCTGTGGTCTGCCTACTCCAGGGGCGAATGCTGCCTGCTTACCAAGGGGAAAACCTGCTGACCACGGGTCTTGTCAGACACTGCTGGGTTCCTGGAGAAGTCAGGGAAATCACCTTTCCTGGCAAAGCTTGGGAAGCAGGCCTGTGCCCATCTGTCAGGGATTTTGCAAGCCCAGCCCAGCTTGGAGGTGGGGTGGGGTGGGGTGGGGGTGTGGAGACCGTGGAGTGGCGGGGTGGGAGGGTGCCTTCCTTCACATCACCACCTTTCCCATAAGCACAGTCAGTGCTGAGGCTCTGTTGTGCTTACTGTGAGCTAGACTGCTGAGCAAATTTTTGGCCTGGTTTGATCTTTTTTTTTTTTTTTTTAAGATTTTACTTATTTATCTGACAGAGAGAGAGAGAGAGATCACAAGTAGGCAGAGAGGCAGGCAGAGAGAGAGGGAGAAGCAGGCTCCCCACTGAGCAGAGAGCCCGATGCGGGACTCGATCCCAGGACCCTGAGATCATGACCTGAGCCGATGGCAGAAGCTTAAACCACTGAGCCACCCAGGCGCCCCTGGCTTGATCCTTTTAAAGTGAAGACCAAAGTCATCCCCATCTTCCCCTTCGGTAACAGCCTCGCCCTTGTCTCCTAGTGCTCCCTTCCAGAGTCATGCTGGCACCATTCATACTGTGTTCCGGGGAGCATCCTTGCCTCTCTCCCTCCCTCACGCCCACTCTTCATTTTCTGAGCCTCGCAGTGGAGTCTACCTCGATAACATTTCAGCTCTGTTGCCTTCAGCCGCGTGTGTTCTGGTTTATTGTCTCACCAGCTCGGTTCCACGCGACCACAAGGCCAGACTTTACTGTCCTTGCTCCTACTCAACTACAACAAAGCAAACCCCAGGAGTTCCATCAGGTTACACTTCCTTATAGTGTAATATCAAATAGCTCCAGAATCTTGGTGGTGTTGAACAACGAAGGTTTATTTATTTATTTATTTATTTGCACACACTCCATACGAGTCACCCACTGGCTGTTCCTCCTCTTGGCATCACTGAAGACCTACACACCGGAATGGAGTGGCCATTTTCTGCTGGACCCTCCCCATGCCCCCAAGACAAAGAGAAGGAACATGGTGAGCTATCTCGGAAAGATTTCTCTACAAGTGACACGAAATTCTTCTTAATCATATTTAACTGGTCAAATACAACGAACTTGATTTCAGTGGAGTTACGATCTACCACCAAGGTGGGGAATCGCATGTTGGTAAGCATTTGTCTTCCATACTTCTGGTATCTAGTCATTAGCTCGGCACTAACTGGTAACAATCGGGCTTTGGTATCAGATCTGAGATTGAAGAATTCACCAGTCTGATGTGTTTTTCCTTCTATTTATGCAGTCATTCGTAGCTGTTTTTCCATCCTTTTCTTCATGAATTTATCTAACTAACCTATTTTCATCCAAGTCCTCTGCAAATAAAGGGCATCCATAATACACAAATCCTACCTTCAAAAGTTCACAGATGAACAGATATGAAAAACAAATGCATTAAAAACTATAATATAGGGGGGCGCCTGGGTGACTCAGTGGATTAAAGACTCTGCCTTCGGCTCAGGTCATGATCCCAGGGTCCTGGGATTGAGCCCCGCATCAGGCTCTCTGCTCAGTGGGGAGCCTGCTTCCTCCTCTCTCTCTGCCTGCCTCTCTGCCTACTTGTGATCTCTCTGTCAAATAAATAAAATAAAAAATAAAATAAATTAAAATAAATTAAATAATAAAATAAAAAAACTATAATATAAGGAATGACAAATATATACAAGTGTGAATAAAATCATATAATGAACTCCCCAAACCCATCATTCACCTTCAACAATTATTGATTCGTTACCAACCTCATGGATCTTGAGTCGTCTGTACCTCCACCAACATCCTCCATATTGTTTTTTTTATTGGAACTTTTATTGAGATAATTGTAGATTTACACAAAACCATAAGAAACGACACAGAGCAATCTGTGTGTGCTTCAACCAGTTTCCCCCAGGAGGAATATCTTGTGAAACTATAGTACGATGTCACAACCAGAATATTGACATTGATACTGTCTGCTGATCTTACTCTGGTTTCTCTAGACTTACCTGTATTCTCCTACTCACTTGGTGTGTGTGTTTTGTCTATATTATTTTGAAGCAAATCACAAACGTTGTAGAATTGCTCCCAGAATTTTACAGTTATATTGCTTTACAAAATAAGGAGTCTTTTTGAAATAAATTTCATAATATTCTCATATCTTAAAAAAATTAACAGTAACTCTTTGCCACCAAACACTAAGATATTGTTTGAATTTCCATTTTTGTAAGTGTGAGTTTTTAATAACTTGCTTGAATAAGGTCCACACCTTGTGATTGTTTGATATGTAATTTGGCTCTTGAAATCTAATGTATACTTTTTTTTCTCTCTCTTTTGTCTTTTGTCCTTTATAACTTCCTGTGGTCTGGATTTAAGTGATTATACCCACCTGTTATAGACATAGAAAGATTCTCTATTCTCTCTACTTCCTATAAAATGGCTATGATGGGGCACCTGGGTGGCTCAGTGGGTTAAAGCCTCTGCCTTCGGCTCAGGTCGTGAACCCAGGGTCCTCGGATCAAGTCCCTCATTGGGCTCTCTGCTCCTCAGGGAGCCTGCTTCCTCCTCTCTCTCTGTCTGCCTCTCTGCCTGCTTGTACTCTCTGTCTCTCAAATAAATAAATAAAATCTTTTTAAAAAATGGCAATGATGAGAATCATCTTTAATTTTTATCATTGTTATTATTATTTTTGGCAAGACTCTTCCATTAAGAGATAAAGGTGTGTCTCTTTGTGATCTTGGTGATGACATTCAGTGTGTATATTTGTTAATTAATTAGAGGTTACAAAATGGCAACATTCTCAACCTGTCCACTTGCCCAAAAGTAAAGGAAAGTAGGTACTTAAAAAATAGTAAATTGAGTTCTCTAATATCTTCCAGTACAGACCAATTAGTTTAAATCTTTAAAGCATGATTATGCACTTGAAGGTGTAAATAAATTCGATGTGTGTTAGCCCATCAGAGTTATTTTTCCACTGATGCTCAAAATGTCCTGTTTTTGGCCAGTGGGGGTCTCTTCACGTTGGTTCCTGATCTATGTTGACATTACTCTAGAGGTGTTTGATAGCCTCCTAGGACCTCAGCATAGCAATATGTTTTAGGCTCACGTTGTGAGTTTCCTGCTCTGGATATGGAGTCAGTCATTTCTCTAAGGAGCTTGATTTCTTCCACTGGAAAATGAAATTTCAAGAGTACAATCTGTGCTTTAGGGATGCTCATTGCTTTTGGGGTTTGCATTGTTTTAGGTCTTTTCAGGGGACAGTGCTAAGCCATTTTTAACAAATAAAATACATCATGAATTTATATTGGCATTTATAATCAAATGTCAGGACTATAGAATTTCCTTTTAATTTTTTCCATATTACATCCATATCTTCTATTCTGAGATTGATCTCATGGAAATTAGGAATAATAGAATAGCATAAAAGTCTGCTTTATCATTACACACTCCACAGAAAAACAATACCAACACTAGCTCCAATAATGTGATGATCCTTGGTGTATAGTCTACTAAGGATTTTTTTTCCAAGATTTTATTTATTTGACAGACAGAAATCACAAGTAGGCAGAGAGGCAGGCAGAGAGAGAGAAGGGGAAGCAGGCTCCCCACTGAGCAGAGAGCCTGAAGCGGGGCTTGATCCCAGGACTCTGGGATCATGACCTGAGCCAAAGTCAGAGGCTTTAACCCACTGAGCCACCCAGGTGCCCCTAGTCTACTAAGGATTTACAGTTAAAATTACTATCTCTTACAGTTATTGGGAATAATAATTCTCTGTGTGGATCTTCCACGAATTGGATATGCTTTTAGATATCTTTGATATTGTTAAATTCATTTATTTTTAACTTTACAGTCATTATTTTTCATTTTACTATACAATTCCATCAAATGATTCATGATTCTAAATAAAATATACAAGACCTATTCAAGTAAGTCTAGCTTCTGTCTCTGTACCTCTCACCCTATTGCTTTCCTCCCTAATAGATAGCCATTAAAAAATTTATGGTTTTTCTTTCACTGATTTTTTTAATTGAAGCAAACATGTATAACCCCCTTTTTCAATAAACAGGAGCATATTGCATGGGCTTTTCTATTTCTTCTTTCATATTTTCTCTTAACTATGTATTTTGGGGCACATACTATAGTAGTATATAGAGATACACATCATTTATTCTTTTTCCACCCATATAATAACAGCCTTACATAGTAGTCTTGGTCCCTTGGTTTTGGATATAGCCTATTCTCTGCAATGAGCAATATTGAAATCAGTGAGTAACCTCTTCTTTTTTTAAAAAAAATTTAAAAATTTAAATTCAGTTAATTAACATTTCACAGGTACAGGTCTGTGATTTATCAGTCGTATATAATACCCATTGCTCATTACATCATATGCCCTCCTTAATGTCCATCACCCAGTTACCCCATCCTTCTGCTTCCTCCCCCTCCAGCAACCCTCAGTTTCTTTCCTATGATCAAGAGTCTCATGGCTTGTCTTTCTCTCTTTGGTTTCATCTTGTTTTATTTTTTCCTCTCTTCCCCTATGATCCTCTGTTTTGTTTCTTAAATTCCACATGTCTGTGAGATCATATGATAACTGTCTTTTTCTGATGGACTTATTTTACTTAGTATAGTACCCTCTGGTTCCATCCATGTCATTGCAAACGAATAACCTCCTCTTCCTCTGCTCATCTCTCCCCCACAAGTTATCCTTTCTAATTCCCAGTTAATCACTGTAAATCCACAGCTTAATTTAATTCTTAGGCACTCTCTGCATCTCCCACCCATTCAAAAAAAAATTCAACATGCAGTGTTGCAGTATAATTAACATGCGGTGTTGTATTAGTTTCACGTGTCCAATAACGATTCAACAATTCTCTACATCTGGTGCTCAGCGTACGTTTCTTCCTCATCATTTATATCACTCATGCCCCCATCTGCCTCCCGTCTGGCAACAACCAGTTTGTTCTATATATTTGAGAGTCTGAGTTTTTTGTTGTTGTTGTTGTTGTTTATTTATGTCTCCCACCTATTTTTGACAGCCTAGCTATTGCATACTGTACACTCTCCCTTATAATAGTCTTAGCTCTACAAGTATATATATATATATATAGTATTTGTATATATTTAATATTCCTGTGATTTTGGAAAACTGAAGCTCACACTCAAGAGGATAATCAAGAGGGGCCCCTGGGAACCATACTCCTTGAGTATTGTCTTGATGAGAACCATTTGTTACCTATTATACTGGAAGGTTAGTTTGGCTAGATATAAAATCTTTGGTTCACATTATTTTTCATCTTATTTTTTCATTTTATACCTTTGTTAGAATGTAATTCACATGTCATAACATTTACTCTTCTTCAGTGTCCTTGTTCAGTAGCTTTCAGTGTATTCACCAAGTTGTGAAACCACCACCACTGTCTAGTTGAACGTGTTGTTCATCAATCTCAAAAGAAACCCCCGTATCTGTTGCAGTCACTCCCCATTTTCTCCTCCATCCAACTCTGGCAACTACTCATCTACTTTTCTGTCTCTGTAGATTTACTTATTTCAGAAATTTTAAGTAAGTGGAATCATTCCAATGTGGTATTTTAGGACTGGCTTCATTCACTCCGCATTCACCTTTTCCTTCTTTGACTATATTAAGTGTTACCCATTATCTTGTAGCCTATGGTACCACTCTCAAAACATTTGATGGCAATCTAGTATTCTTTCCCCTATAAGTGACTTAATTTTGTGTTTGGGTACCCTAAGGCCTTTTTTCTTCAAAGTCAACTCTTTTATTAGGATATGTCTCTATGCTGGTTGTCCTTGCTTGATTGTACCTAGATATAGGATAAGGCACTTTAAATGTTTCAAATTAAAAAAGCAGTATTTTAGGAAAGGATTTGTTCTGTTACTTTTCTTTGGCTCTTTTTCCTAGTGCTGTAATGATACATGTGTTGGATTATCTTTGACTATCCTCTGCCTTTGTTACTTTCTCATTTAATTCTTCTTAGGTCTTTTTAAAAAAATTTTAAAATGCTTCCTTTATGTCTTCTATTTCTTTTAAGGCATTATCTGTTGTGTTTCCTTAACTCTTCTGTTCTTTTCAGTTTTAGTCTCCATTTCTTTCTTTTTTTTTTTTTTTACATTTAAAAAAATTATTTAAAATCCATTAGCCAACATATAGTACATCATTTGTTTCAGAGGTAGTGTTCAATAATTTATCAGTTGTATATAAGACCCAGTATTCTGGGTTAGTCTCCATCTCTGAAATGCTCTTTTGTTTGTTCCTAATTCTTCCTTGAGTTTTGTCCCCCTTTTTAGTATTTCTTATTCTGATGTATGTTGTTAGCTCATATCTTCTATTATTGCTTCTAATTTCTTTTAAGTTAAACAAAATTTTTTAAAGTAGGCTCTGTGCCCAATATGGGACTTGAACCACCACCCCAGGATTACAACTCACATGCTCCACCAACTGAGCCAGCCAAGTTCTCCTGCTTCTAATTTCTTTTCGATCATTTGGAAATAATGAGGTTATGAACAGTTTCATCTGTTTCTTTAAAAGCATTTTATTTTTTAGTCATTCTTTCATCATAGGGAAGGACATTATTCTGTTCTTACTTGGCTGTTTTCATAATAATTTTGTAGGGAATTTCTGGTAATCTTTTTCTGATGCTCATTTTTACATAAGCTATATTTTCTGGCTCTCTTTTGGTGGTGGTGGTGGGGTGGACAGGAAAGATTTTCTACCTTCAGCTCTGGAGTTCTCTCTTCTGTTGTTTAGTGAAGTGTTCAGAAGTCAAGGCCCTATGAATTCTGACATCTCCTGGCTCCTTTTCCTTTTCCTTTTCCTCTCCCCACTTTTATCTTGATGCCTTTTCCTTTGTTCCTCTTGCTCTGTCCTATGAATTTCACCTCTGTTCTCAGCAGTTGTCTTCAGGGTGGAACTTTGCTTTGAAGGGCGTATTAGGTTGACCAGTTAAATTGGAGCGTCTATAGGGCATAGAAGGTTTCTGCCCTTCTAGCATTATGTGAACCCTCTGGCATCACTCACAGATTATGGGGCAAATATCCCCCAGCATCCGTTGTTATTCTTAAGTTGTCCTACCATATGTAAGGAATATGGGATGCGATTTAGGGGGTTCTTCTGGTTCCAGTCTGTCCGATGTCCCACTGCTTCTCTCTCCCACCTTACACACAGATATACAAGTTGACGCCATGTGGAATGAAAAGCAGTGGTCTGCTTTCACTGGTTCTTATTCTCGTGTTCATGAGGCTATCTATCACCCGGTCGTAGTGTAGATATTGCTTGTGGAATTTTAGTTTTGTTATTCGTTCACATATGTTTTTATGGGAAGGGATTCAAATTCTAGCAGACTATAGTAGCCATCTTTTGATGACTCCAAAATGTGGTCTTAAAAGTGAGAAAATGGCTGTAGGCACAGGATGTCCCTGAGATGCAGTGGAAGGTGGAGTGGGGGGTGGGTGTTTTGGATGTTGGCTAGACGATGTAGCTTTTATCTGAATTATGTCCCAGAAGGAGTCAGTTGGGTAAGTAAGGGAGGATGAGATATTCAGGGAATCGCATATGTGAGAGGGGTCAGAGTATCAAGAAGGCAGTTCCCTGTGGGGGATCCCACAGGTCCTGGGACTTGCCCTGTGCTTGCTGGCTGTCTGGTGGATGTGGGCTGGTAGTTCCTCCTTGCTTTTGTACTGGATACTCTATTTTCCTGCCCTGTCATCCTTCTTTCCCAGGCTGGATTGGCTTTAATATATTGTGAGTTCATACCTTTCTGGTCCCTGGACAGTTTCTCATTACTCATTGCTATTTACAGTTCTCTCAGTTTTCAGCCATTTG
Source organism: Meles meles (assembly GCF_922984935.1). NCBI lineage: Eukaryota > Metazoa > Chordata > Mammalia > Carnivora > Mustelidae > Meles > Meles meles. The sequence goes on along the minus strand of NC_060072.1, from coordinate 13,131,276 downwards.
TGGAGTTAATTTCAGTGTTGTTTACTCTTTTCCTCCAAATCATTAATGAAGATAAAACATTCAATGAAATTGAGTTGTGCAGCCATTTCTGGAAAATTCCACTGAGGCTTGCTCGTGTTCCAAATAATCATCCTTAATTTAAGCTTGTTATCACCCCTTCAGTCAGTGGTTCACAGTGGTTGACTTTGATATTCAGTCAAAGTTTGTGTTCCTTTGATTTCAGTGTTTCACAAAGATTTCCTTGAGGTAACCCAGCCTTACTGCTCAACAAAACAATACAGCGGTAATCAAAGATATGCAAATTAAGGCATTAGGGAGGAGTTTGTGTTTTTCTTGGGTAAAATTTATAAGTTTAAAAAGTCAGTACTTGGGGCGTCTGGGTGGCTCAGTGGGTTAAGCCTCAGCCTTCAGCTCAGGTCGTGATCCCAGGGTCCTGGGATCGAGCCCCACATCGGGCTCTCTGCTCATCAGGGAGGCTGCTTCCCTTCCTCTCTTTCTGCCTGCCTCTCTGCCTACCTGTGATCTCTGTCTGTCAAATAAAAAAAAAATTTAAAAAAAAGTCAGTACTTATTTCTGTGGAAGTGTGGTGAACTGCCTATTTCTAAATACTTTTCTAAGACAGTCTGGCAGTTAAACATGGACACCAGAGGAGGCTATATCCTTTTTACCAGGATTGTGAATTTAGCCTGAGAATATACTTTGGAGGGAAGAAAAATACCTTTTGCATGGAAATCGTGGTTGAAGGAGTAACCTTCATGTTATAAAGCAGGAACAACGCAGGGGCCGCTTGGGTGCTTCAGTGGGTTAAAGCAGCTGACTCTTGATTTTGGCTTAGAGCATGATCTCAGTCCCCTGGGATCAAGCCCCTTGTGGGGCTCCGTGGTCAGTGGGGAGTCTGCTTGAGATTCTCTCCCTTCTTCTTCCTCTGCCCCACCCCCCACATGTGCTATCTATCCCTCTCTAAAACAAATAAATAAATCTTTAAAAAATTAAATTAAAAAAAGCTAATGATGTATTCTATGTCAACTAATTGAACATAATAAAAAAACAAAAACACTAATTCAAGAAGAAAAAAATAAAATATATTTCAAAATAAAAAAAATAAAATGGCAACAACCCAAATGCACCTGCAATAGGAGAATTATTAGATAAATTAGGCACATCAGCTGAATGAATGGGAAGTAATAAACACATAGGACAATCTAAACAGCTGGTGGCTGCTATTATAATTGTTAATTAGTACATATTAGTAACCTTGGTGCTGTCCATCTTAGACCCTAGGAACAAGTTGCTTTTCCCATGATGCTATGGTGGTAACACCAGTTCACTAGAAAGAACATATGTTGTCCTAAAATAATTATGCAGAAATGAAATTAAGACAAATGGTTGCAACGTAGAGAATGCTAGAACGTGGTTTGCTATAAATAAGAACTTTATAAGAGAACTCTTCAAGGCTTACTGTCCATAGCAACGTTATTCACCCTAGCCCCAGAGTGGAATCAGCCCCCATGCCCAGCAGCTGACGATTACATAAAGGAAATGTGGTAGATCAAAGGGTGTATGTTATTTACAAGGAGAGGAAGTACTGATACACACCACAACATGGATGAACCTTGAAAACATTGGGCTAAGGGAAAGAAGCCGGGCATCAGCATTCACTTGCAAGATTCCTTTTACAGATGCTCCCTGATTTAGGATGATTCAATTTAGGGTTTTTGGACTTTATGATAGTGTGAAAAGGCTAGGCATTCAGCAGAAACCATACTTTGATTTTCGAATTTGGATTTTCTCCCGGGCCAGTGGTAAGTGGTACTGTCTTCTCCTGATGCTGGGAGGAGGCAGCCACAGCTCTCCATCAGCCATGTGAGCATGAGGGTCAGCAACCTGCACACGGACATCCCTTCTGCCCCCCCGCCAGCCGCTCTGTCTCTCACTTTCAGTACAGTATTTGGTAAGTTAACATGAGCGGTTGACACTGTGTATTAGATGATTTTGCCCAACTGTAGGCTGATGTAAGTGTTTGGAGTATGTTTGTGGCAGGCGAGGCTAAGCTCAAATGTTGGATAGTTTAGGTGTAGTAAATGCGTTTTCAGCTTAGGGTGGGTTTATTGGAATAGCGACCCCATCGTTAAGTCAAGAAAGATCCGTATACAACATGTGCAGACTAGGCAAGTCCACAGAGATGGAAAGTAGGGTAGTGATTACTTAGGGCTGAGGAGGGATGGAGGAGTGAGGAGTGTCTGCCACAGGGTGTGGGTTTCTTTTGTGCGATAATGAAAATGTGCTAGAATTGATTGTAGTGATGGTTGCAACAACTCTGTGACTATAAAAACCATTGAATTGTGCACTTTAAATGGGTGAATTGAATGGCATGTGAATTATATCTCTATAAAGCTGGGACCAAAAAAGGTTGAAATAAGCAGACTACACAAAATGCAATTATTTAACCGGTTTCTATAATAGGCAATAATTCAACCTGTAGCAAGACCTAAAAGAATAGAATGCCTCCGTATTGATGTAGATAATTCTTTCTTAATAAAATCCCGACTCCTCATAACTGTTCTGTGGCTTGGTACAATTCTGATTTTAACTTCCCTCACAGTTTTCAGGCAGTGAAAGCAGTTTTAGGAAAAATACAAGACCCAGCAAACCACCTGAACCTTTAAAACCCAAAGCTTTTAAATCATTTGGTTTCCTTGGAAGTTTAGGAACCATATCAGTTAAAATTAGGTTTGGCTGAAAAATAACAGAAACCTCTAGACAATAATGAATTTTACAAAATGGGTAGAAGTTCACTTTTCCTCCATGTAAGTAGAGGGGAATATAGATTATGCTGGGTGGATAATGCACTTACTTGGTCACTGAGTCCCAGATCCTTTCCAGCAACGATTTCAGTATTTCAAAACAGCATTCACTTAATAGTCTATGGTGGCTGCTCAGGTCTTGCCAACGCATCAGCATTCCAGCTAGGAGTGGGAGGGACAGAGGAAAGAGAAGGACATAGTTCTTCCATGTACGGATTTGTCCCAGAAATTGGATGCAACTTTCTTCATGTGTCTCCTTGCTAGAACTTCTAGTCACATGACATAATTAGCTGCCAGGGAGGCTAGGAAATGTTTTTATTTTGAGTGGCCAAGTGCCCAGCTAAAATTTGAAGGTGAGAATGGGTCCCAGGGGACTAGGATTCCCTGATACAAAGTCTCTCTGCTCCTGAATTTTCATGGGAGGATGGAGGAGGACGTGTATTCAGAATCCTTGGGTTTGGAGCCTATCTCTGACCCAGAAAATCACTGCACATCTGTGAAACTGTTTCCTTTCCCACAAAGCAAGAGTAAACATTTCTACCTCCTTATCTTGGGGAAGGGGTTGGACGTGATAAAAATGGTGACAGGGTTTTGACAAGCTAGGAAGCAGTACACCACTGATAGATTTAGCCCGAGAGAGAGTACACAAAGGTAGCATACCATAACCATTTTTGAAATGTCTGAAGGAATTCCCAGGGAAGACAGAATGAGGTTTTTTTTTTTTTTTTTTTTTTTTTACACCTCTGTCACTCCAGAGGGCAACATGGGCAACCAAGTCTATGTCAGGTAAGCCAGAGGCTTCCCTAAAACAACTCCCTTGCTACTCCTTCCTGATAAATCGGCATTCCCTTTCTTCTTCCTCCTTTCCTTCCCTGCATCTAGGATCCCAGGGAGACTGTGTAGACGGCTTGCTGACATGCAGGCTCTCTAGGCTGAAAAGCAAAGTGTGGAAGAAAGATTGGGCGAGTGTAAGGTGGAACTCTGCTTCTTTTCAACAGAGGAAAGAACATGGGCTTTGGTACAAGGTAGTACGTTCCCTGGGAGCTCCTTCAAAGTAGATCTCCCGTCTTCATTGAGTCTGGGTCCCCAGAGGCTTCCCTGGGCTGGGCGCAGAGGCTGGTTTCAATGAAGACCTACTGAACTGTTGTTCAACCTGAGCCTTGTTTGAAAGCTCAGCATGGTCACTGACGAGCTAGGACCCGGGTGTCACTTTACTTCTTTGTGTTTCTCTTTCCTCCTCTGTAAAAATGAAGGCACGAAGCGTTGAGAGGATCTGGTGGGATGAAAATGCAGTGTCAATCACTGCCTGTGTCAGTTTCCTGAGGCTTCCGGAACACACTGCCACACCCTTGGACTTAAGACAACAGGAAAGTAATCTCTCACTGTCTGGAGGCCCGTAGGGCTGCATTTCCTCTGGAGGCTCCAGGGGAGAGCCCTTCCTCGCCTCTTGCGGGTTCTGAGGATCTGCTGGAAGTGTTCCTTTCTTTGTGACACACATCCCCCCACCTCTGGCTCCTTCTTCACATGGCCTTTCCTCTTTGCTGTGTTGTTCTTCTGTCTCTGCGAAGGACATCTGTCATTGGATTGAGGGCCCACTGGGTAACCAAGGTGGTCTCATCTCAAGATCGTTAACTAAATTACATCTTCAAAGACTCTTTTCCCCAATAAGTTCACCTCCACAGGATTTGGACTTCTGTGGATTTGGACTTAGGCTTTGGGGAGGAGAGGGCACCGTTGGAAATCCTTAGTGAGGGTCTCCTGTGCACCGAGCTCTTTGCAGAGCCCTAGGGCAGACTACAGGGTGGCTGATATGTCATATCTACCTTCGAGAAGCTTACCCTAGAAGAAAGAGTTTGAAATAAATAAAAACAATAATCGCTCATAGGAGAAGGGTAAATAAAGCGAGGTTGGACTATAGAACCCTGTGGAATGAAAAGAACACGTCAACATGGGAAAGAAAGACTCCCCAAGCTTGTGCCTTCTTAAATACACCACGTGGTTTTTGAAACATTATTTGAAGGTTGACTACCCTCAGCTCAGAGACAATCGTTCTTGAGAGTGCAGTGCTTCAGAATGTTCTGGCAGGGTGAATGCTTTTAGGGAGGGAGGCAAACATTGAAATGTATTTGGGGATTCAGGGAGGGGCAGGGCGTGGAAAGATACCAATTGTATTATTAATAAAATTGATCTAAGGTAGGCCAGTGGAAATAGAAGGAGGAATTGCATCAATAAGACAAATGGTGCCTCCTGTAACCTTGAACTCGGTATTGATAGAAGAGTGGATGGGGAGATTTGGGGCAATCGATGAAGCTGTCTCTAAAATCTCAAGGTAATTGATTGAAAGAGAGTAAAGAAAACAGGTAAGAACTGTTTCAGCCTTTCATCATTGCAAATGAGGCCATACTACTGATCACCTGCTCTTAAAATCGGACTCCGGATCCAAGCTTTGGGAGGCAAAAAAAAAAAAAATAGGTGTCACGCAATCTGAAAATAGGTTAGGCTGCTCTGTTGTATTAATAGGAAGAGAATGATCTAGTTCATGCATTCTAAGTAGTTCAACCTTTAGGGAGGAAATCAAATCAGCCCCATTCAGGATGATGGGACCCTTCCCTCTCCATCTTAAACACCCACCCTTATGGTTCTTCTTACGTCAGTGAAGAATATGAAAATATTTCATCAGCGTGCCCTGATGCTCATGCGAAGTGCACGATGGGGGCTGTGTGGTCCAGCTTCACCGGGGACGGCTCCTGCTCCCTCCTCCACAAACTCCTCGCTGACCTTTGAACTTCTGAACCAAGGCTCTACAGACGCTCAAACCTTTGCCCTATTGCCATCCTCTGCCGTCTTTCTTGAATCTACAGGATCTCAAAAATCTTACATTTTGGATGAGGTAGGAAAAGGTTGGATGGACTCTTCTGTGTGTAACTATGTGTGGTACCTCTTCGTTACTGGAAATTCTCAGAAAATGGGTTGATCTGATTATCAGATATTTTTAGATAGGGAGGTATTGGGGGCAGCACCTGGCCGATTACATACATGTAATGTATGCCAATACATTCGCCCTCATTTTCTTTTTTAAATCTTTACCCATCCTCCACTATCCATTCACTCTTTGCTTAGTGAGCTCCTGCCGTGTGCTTCGTACTATGATAGGTGAGAGGGATAGAGTGGTGAGTCAGGTGGACGGGATTCCATCCCAGTGGAGTCTATACACTAGTAGGGAAAACGGGAAATAAATAAATACATAGTTTATGGAAGAAATAAATGTTATCCAGAAAAATTAGGTAATAGAATTTGGCTGGGAAAGATGGGAAAAGAAGAATATGTGGCAGGAAAATTTTCTTTGAGGCAGTTCAGTGACATAAAAAATGAAGAAGTGAGAGAGCAAGCTGTATGAGAATTGTCAGGGGTAGGTGTTCCAGGCAGAGGATAAGGAAGGTGCAAAGGCCCTGTGGTAGCAACTAGTTTGATGTCTTCAAGAAACAGCACGAACAGCATGGCTGAAGTAGAGTAAGCAAGGGTGAGTGAAGTGAGATCCAAGCAGAGAAGTGACAGTGGGGCTGTATCAGGTAGGACCTTGTGGGTCATAGAAAAAAAAATGTGGCTCTTACTCTGAGTGAGTTTGTGTGCCTGGGGGGTATTGATAGGAGAGGGATTTATGTCCTTTACAGATGACTCAAGCTGCTGTGTCGGGAATGAACCACAGGGGGAAAAAAAAAAGGAAGCAGAGAATTCAGTTAGGAGGATACTACAAACATGAAAAGTGATTAGATGGGGAATGTGTTTTGCAGGAGGAGCTAAAAGGACTGTTGGATTGGACAAGTGTAGAGGTAGAGAGGAATCAAGGATGACCCTACGTTTCTGTCTTTAGCAACATGGTGGATGGTGGTGCCATTTAATGACATTGGGAAGACAAAAAGAAGTATGGGCCTGGGGTAGAAAAAGGACTATTCTATTTTGGAAACGTACCTTTGAAATGATTAATAGGTAAGTAGAGATGTGTGAAGGAGGCAGTTGGATACATGAGTCTGGAGTTTTGGAGAGAGGTCAGAACTATGGGCATGCATTAGGGGTCTTCAGGATGTAGATGATATTTAAAGGTATGGGACCAGGTGAAATCATTTAGGGAGGAATTGTAGACAGAAAAAACAGGAGCAAAGACAAAGCCCAGAGGACTTCTACAAAGTTCAAGGTGACCTGACTTGCCCTGCAGCTCCAGGTATAAAATCATGTAATCTAAAACATCCTTCAGAGATAATCTTCTTGACTTCTGAGAGTATTCAGAGGAAGATGCTCTCTTGTGGGCACGACTTGAACCCAGACATATTAAGTAAGCCTGGGATTTCTGAAGGTCAGCTGTTGAAGAGAGTCTTCCTGATAAAGAAGCCAATAGGAAGAAAAGCAGAGCCAATACATGGAGAGAAACAGTCCTGATCACATAACCCAAAGACCTGGATCCAGCCATACCTGAAGCTCAGTTTACTCCTGTTTTTTCCTGTTACATGAATCAGTAATATCCTCCTTTTATTTAAGCCATTCAAGTTGGATTTTTATGTCTCCCAGCACCCTACCATGTACCCTATGTAGGGTAACCCTTACACAAGGTAACCCCTATGTAGGTTAATAGACAAGCCTGGTTCCCAGTTGTTAGTGACACAGCTGGGCTCAATCCCTGCCTGCCTGGTCCACATCTTCCTGCCTTAGGGCTGTACCCATCCTCTCCAAAGGCATTTGAACTTAACCTTTTAAAGAACACTGTGCTGGCAAAATAAACCCACATGCAGGACACTCTGGGTTGTCCGTTTTCAACTTGTGCCTTTGAACCAGTAAGAAGGCTCCAGGCAGTCAAGGCAAAGCAGCACGCCAGGGAGTAGTTTAAAAAGCCTGAGGACAGGATGCTTCTCAGCAAGGAGTACACAGATCTCTGGCTTGAGACAGAGGGCTGGCACCGTGTGAACGGTCTTCTGGCTGGGTGTTCTCCTTGCCTGGAATTTAACCCATGCAACTCTGAGGACATTCATGTGCCTGGACCATCTCTCTGCTTTGGCCTGATACGGTGACTTGAGTCTCCACATTTCAGCTCCAGTTTCTGGGCTCTGACCCAGAGTTCAGACTCTGACCCTCTACCTGCCTGCTTTCTGAGACTTACTCCTTGCATTTTGCATCTGGCTGAGTGTATCCATTCTATTTCATGATCACTATGTGATCATGAAATAGATTGTGGGTTCTGAATCAAACACTTGGAGTGAAACCCTCAGTCATCACTTACTAGCTGTGCAACTTTGGAGGAAATTCCTAAACGTGTATGGTGAATCTCTCTGAGCTTCAGTTGTTGTTGTTGTTGTTGTTCCCTATTAAAGGGGTACAAGAAACCGTACTGCTTTTTATTTATAGAGAGCACTTGGCATCGCTCTGAGGAAATGCATGAGCACTGAAATTTGATCTCTGTTCCCACTCAAGGTCTTGTGCTAGGACCCTCTCTTTGCTCTCGATTTCCCCATTCCTCTGTGGGTTCTCTCTCCTAGTCTCCCAGCTGGCTTTTTGGGTCTTGCCTCCCTTCTCACATGTGCCTTGCCCACTTTCACTGATCCTGATGCTGACCTGAGGGAAAAAAAAAATCCATCTTTTCTAGCAATATGGATGGGACTGGAAGAGATTATGCTGAGTGAAATAAGTCAAGCAGAGAGAGTCAAGTATCATATGGTCTCACTTATTTGTGGAGCATAACAAATAACATGGAGGACATGGGAGATGGAGAGGAGAGGGAGTTGAGGGAAACTGGAAGGGGAGATGAACCATGAGAGACTATGGACTCTGAAAAACAACCAGAGGGTTTTGAAGGGATGGGGGGGTGGGAGGTTGAGGAACCAGGTGGTGGGTAATAGGGAGGGCACGTACTGCATGGAGCACTGGGTGTGATGCCAAAACAATGAACACTGTTATGCTGTAAATAAACAAATTAAAAAAAAATCCATCTTTTCCCTTTGCTGACCCTCTTGGTCTTGCCACCAGAGCTCTGTCTTATTTTCATTGACAAATACCGCTCCCTATTGTCAACAAGACATCCTGGGCTGTGTTTCAGTGGGAGTCGGTGAACTTCCGAAGTCACTCAGCCTGCAGCCTTCCATTTTACAACACCCCCCATGGTGCACCATAATTGCCTGGAAATGCATGGCGTCTCCCATCTTGTTGCTTAATTAAAATTCAGTTCTGCTCAACAGAGTCACAATTAAGAGGTGTTTTTGTCTTCCTCTCTTCTGCTATCATTTGAGAACCCCTGCTCGTGATGCCTCCTTGATTATTCGGGGAAATTGTCTGAAATATGTTTGTGGGCTGTGCATCGTTGGCGCAACTCCTAGAGAAGAAAGCCAGTAGGTTCTACGGAGAACACTCGAAATGATACTTCTTGTTGGCTACTTTATTTGACGGCAATTTGGCGGGTCCTCTCATCCTCATTCATTTTGGGAAGGAACAGAGGCTCAAGGAGGTTAGGTAGCTTAACTAAGGCAGCCAGCTTGTCAGGGCAGGAACAAGGATTGAAAACAGAGTCAGCTGTCTCCCATTCTGTCCTGGCAGGAATGCTAAAGCAGGGAGAGGTAGGTTGAAGACACTGCCCTCCCAAGGGTGAGTTCTCGAATATCTGAAGGCTTTCCAGGAGCAGTTCACAATGTTGACTGGAGGGTGGGGGAAATCCAAAGTTTGTAACCCTCAACCTCTAAAGTTTCTGAGAACTAGCAAAAGAATTGGTGCGTCTTATAACAATTTCACTCCCCTCAACACCCAGAGTAAGTCAAAACAGTGTGGACCAGGAGTTCTGTGCCCCACGCTCATAGAGGTCTAATCAACACTTGTTCAATGAAAAAAAAAATTTGGCATATTGACTTAAAAATCAGTGTCTCTCAATGCTCTTGAGAGCACAGTCCTGGAAGGGATGCATAAGTAGGACTTAAGCCAGCTGAAGTCAGACTTTGAGTTAGCATTCGAAAATTAGAGAATTATTTCCCTGAACTAGTCTCTTCTCTGTAGTCCCAGTGCTAAGCAAGGTTGACCCTGGCTTCCCTTCCCCACTTCTCCCAGTGTAATCACCTCTCCAGTTGAAGAGCAAAGGGCGGACCACCGATCTGGAAGTTTTGCTGGATTAGAGCTAATCACGCTGCGATGGAATCCCACTCAGCCTTGACCTCATATCGCTCTGCACACACAAGCCTTTCTCCACGAGGCCGCCTGCCTGCTCCAAGCTTCGCTGTGCCTAATCAGACGTGTCGCACCTCCACTGAGGTAAATTGGGTTTATTGGAGAAGGGAAATCAAATTAAGTCTGTTTAGGAATTAATTGTGACTGTCTAGGCTTAATCTATCGTATTATCCCATTGTGGTGCATCGAGGTCAAAATCCGCTGACCCAGTTTAAAAAAGATACAGCCTTTCCAGCTAGAAAATAGGCGTTGTGTTTGGGGCAGCAAAAAGAGCAAAAGGAAAGTGAAAATTTAGGAATTAAAAGGGATAAGATCCAGGTATCAGCTGATCCATGGTAGAAGGAATGAAAAAGTAACAGAGACCAAATACCCCGGACTTGGTTTGCCCACAGATACAGGTGTGGTGGCTGGTAGATAATTAGGAGACAGTCAGTATGTATTTAAATTAATGGAAAAATGAACAAGTGGGTGAACTGTCATCAACTTTACCACCATGATCTGAAGGTCTTAGTTGGGTCACCATTGAACCAGGTTTCACAGTAGGTACTCTCCATTCAAGTGCAAAACAAGGATTTATTCGATGCCTGCTGTATACCAGGAACTATACCAAGTGCTAGGGACACAGGAGAGACCCAGTGCTTGCTGTCATCTAGCCTGTAGTCTCAGAGGGAACATGACGTCACAAGCAGTCAAGATAAAGTCAACCTCTGAGACCCGAGGCGCCTGGTGCTGGCCCAGAGTGTAGCTGGTGAGAGCTGAGTTAGGGCACCAGAGGCCTGATCACACAGCCTAACCGGACTTGGAAAAATGGACAGAGGTCAAGGGGAGGAGTACACAAATGCTTAAGTCGGTTATTGATAGGGTTATTGATCGGGATGGTCCTTGTTGCGCTTGTTTTCCTGGTGTAGCTCTAATAGTGCTCACTTTGACTTCCCAAAGTGCCTAATTTGAGTGATAAATTATATAGTCACTCTGGTTATTGAAAATCTCTGTGGACTGCTGATGCATTCGAGAGAGTGGTGATTGGTAGTAACCAGCTAGAAGTTTTGTGCAATAGAGCACAAAGAGAGCCTTTGGTTGGACCAGGATGGTCTGATTGAGAAATCTTGTGTTGAATAAACTCTGGGCTTTAAGAAAGGTCAACAAAGTGGATCTCTACTTCTGATCCTTTGAGAAACCTCTTTGTGTTGCTACTCTTTGTCCTGCCTGGTGTGAGTCTTTGTTCCTGATTTCCTAACAGGGTAAGAAAGAGAGAGAGAACAAGCAGATTGTAGGTATTAGGTCAGTGGTCAGTGGAGATCAGCAATCTGGCTTAAGTAAGCATTCATTGGTCACCTGCAGGTAAGCATATCTACAAAATAAAGGTAATTAGAAAGTTCCTTGTAATGCATCACACAGCTGGAAACTAATGAGTGATGGAGACCCAGTGACGAAGAGAGAGAGCCTAATTAGACTAAGTGGGAATTCCTTCTGGAACAGGGAAGTGTAAGAATCAGGGAGAAATAATTTTTATTCCAGCAGAATTTGGAACCAAATAAATTCATTTTTTAAGTGCAATTATATAAGTTCTTTTAAAAAATAAAATATCAATATTTCCTTTGTAAAGGGAAAAGACTCTCAACACACACACACACAAACACACACACACACACATGCGCGTGCGTCCGTGCGCATTTGGCAATATTTAGGGAGTAAAAGGAATGAAAAAGTCTGGGCAAAGGCTTAGATCCCATAACTTGTAATAAATTTGCAGATAGGATACAAGTACTAAGGAACTCTCATTTCTTGGTGAATCAATCTAGGCTTTTCCTCTCAGATCTTCTCTCCAGCTTCTCACTGAAATCATTATCATAAGTGAACATTAGAGTTGTTAGTTGTTAGTCTAGTTGTTAGACTAGTTGCTAGTCTAGTTGTAGCTAGTTGTTAGTCTTCTCAAGACATCAGGGGGTAGTGGTGTTGAAGAATGTCTAATGTTTTCATATGATTTTGGAACCCTGGCTAATACCTGTCTATCCACCTATCCATCTACCCATGTATCCATCCGTCATCCATCCATCCATCTGTCCACCCATAATTCATCCATCCACCCATGAATCCATCCTCTCATCCATCTACCCATCCATCCACAGAGGCATGAAACAGCATGACACGTCCAGCTTCAAGTTTTGGTTCAGTCACTTGGGAGTAATAATAACAAGTCATCTAACATCTAGAAGATTCCATTTATTCATTTGCAAAATAATCATACCTGCCTCATCTCATTGTGAGAATTTAATAGGTATTATATTAAATATTTAATAAAAATAAAAAATTCTAGTAAATACAAGTTATTATAATAAAAAAACTTGTTTATTTAAAAAAGTATCACATGATTACTCTATGTTCTCTGATTTTTTTCTTCCCAAGACAAGTCAGTCATCATTTCTGCCTTCAGGGGGTTCATATTCTAGCCAGGGAGACTGAGGTTTATATTGATGTGTGAAATTAAAATTTATTTTGTGTTGAAATGAAGATGTGAAATAAGCTGTTAAGGGAGCTGTGAGGAGGAAGAGTAACTCCGTGCGATCATGAAGAGATGGGAACCTGAGCAGGTTTTCACTGAGAAGACGGTCAAAATGGGAAGATGAGTTAAAGAAGGGGTCGGTGGACTCTTAGTATAACCCACTTCAAATTTCAAGTTGACTTTGATTTAATCTTTTTAAGATACACTGTAGCCTCCTTTGGGTAAATTTGCAAAAGAACAGGACCGAGTCTTGTATAAGGTAGGTACTTTTTTATATCATTTGTTGTATTGAACAAAGATTTGGAGGGTGTCTGGCACACAGCCAGATGGCAAAAATTAGGGATGAGTAGGATGTGGTTCTTATTCCCAAGGAGCTCCTGACTGGAAGAGCAGAGAAACAAATACACTTGTTACAGCAAAGTATGGTGAATATCACGATACGTGGGGGAGGGGGGTGCTGAAGAATTCTCCAGGCAGACAGCTATGGATCATGGATTCTGGATGGAGGGACCTGAACAAAGTCGGGAATAAAGGCAAGAGAAGGCCTACTCTGCAGGGAAACTCAACTGTGTTGGTGTTAGTGGAGTATTACAAGTGGAGATCAGAAGTCTTGGGTCAGATCTCTTGGGACATTTTCAGGAACTTAGAATTTATCCAATGATTAAAGGAGCCATTGAAGGGTTTTAGATAGGAGCAATACAGCCACATGGGCATTTTGAAAAGATCAGTGTGGCTGGTGTTGAGGATGGACAAGCATGTCAAGATAGAGATAAAGAGAGGAGGAACAAGACTTAGTAGGGTTCTGGGAGAAAGAGAATGAGGACCTCATCGAGGGCAGAAGTAGGTGAGTCAGAGTTGAACTGGCTTCTGAAATATAGCTGACCCTTGAAAAACATGGGTTTGAATTGTGTGGGTCCACTTCTGGGTGGAGTTTAACGTTACAGGACTGTAAATACATTTCTAATTTCTTCTGATTTCCTTAACATTGGTCTTTCCTCTGGCTTACTTTATTGTAAGAATACAGTATCAGATATATACAACACACAAAATAAGTGTTCATCCACCATTTTTGTTATCAGAAAGCCTTCTGGTCAACAGTAGGCTACTCATAGTTACGTTTTTGTGGAGTCAGAAGTTATACTTGGAATTCCGACAGTGTGGGGACTCAGGGCCCCACCATCCCTGTGTTATTTGAGGGTCAGCTGTACTTCAAATCTAAAATCGGTTTTGAGACATCTCAGCCCTGAGCATCTCATTATAGAGCTGCTTCCACTGTAAGGCTATGGGAGGGCAAGACCCCCAAGAGCAGCCTGGTGCTAGACCCTAGATCCCAAAGCTGGAGAACTCTATTCCCATAGATCACCACCCTTTGAACACCATGTATCTGAGCTCCTTGCCAGTTTTGGTTCCTGGAGGACAGAGTCCTTGTATTGTAAAACACAAATCACTAAACTCTAGCTTTCAGATATTTCTGAGCACACGCTGTGGTTTTTCATTTCTGCAGCCTAAGCTTCCATATTTCTCACTGAGTGGGCAGAGTGCATGTGGCTGAGACCTTGGTGCCTGTGTTCTTTCAGAAAGTACAAGTTAAGCAAAGGGTCTTCAATAATTTACAACTGTCCTAAATTTTTCCAGCTGTCTCCCTTCTTCCATCTCTCCAAGGGATGCAAAAAGCAGCCTCTAGCACTCTAAAATGTTCATATTTCTAGAAGCTCTGGGAGCAAGAAAAAAAAAAAACTGCAAGTGTTCCCTCTTGAAATATTCCTCCTATCATATTTTTCTTCCCCTTCATACACAACGATGGCAGGTAATAGTCACCGTCTTAGAGAAAAACGTGGTCTAATGAAAAGATCTTGCATTTTTACTATGGTGACATTGAATCGGATGGTTAGAGCTGAAATCTGAATTTAGAAGTAATCTACTTTCGAGGTGAACACCTGGCACGCGCACTGTAATTCTCCTCGCCCACACCCATGGCAGACATCACTAATCCATCACTGGAGTCTTTTTCTCTGCGCCTGGGTGTAGCTTCAGTGCTGTCAATACAGAATTTAAGTGATTGCTCATTGATTGCAGTCGGCATGTCAGAACTCGTTTGTCACCCCTGATCTGGTCGCAGCAATTGTACAGGAGAAAGGAACGGTGGAAATGACCCAGCACCACCCTCTGGCAGGTTTCATGGCCAAGACCTGCCTGCAGGTGCTTTACTCCCAAATCAGGAAGTAAGATCCTTCTAGTCCCAACTCTGGATCTTACTCTCCTTTGTCTCCGTGTCTCTGTGACCCCCAGAATCTGGGTGTCTTTCTCTTTCTTTGAACCTCTGAGCATCTGTCTGCTTTCTGATCATCTTCGAGCAGCTGGCCATCTCTTTGCCCATCCCTGCTTCACTGTTCCTCCATTTTCCTGCTGTGTAGCTTAGCTTTGGGCCCTGGGAATTCTCTTGACCTGGTCCATACGTAAGGTGGGGGATTGTGGTTTCTGTTGTGCACCAGGGGACTTTAGAGTATAGTTGCTAACAATGATGGGAAAAAGCTCAGGAAACTCATAACCACAGGGGAAGGTAAAGTCATTGTTTCAACTGTGAATATGTCAAAGCAAGATTTTTCTGGGACAACAGAAATGTTGAAGCACATTTGTGCATAGACAACCCCTATTTAATTAGCTTTGGGGGAGAGTTCCGTGCAGAGGTAGGAAGAGGGACTGAAAGAAAGGAACAAGGATGAAATGGGAGTTCACTGTGTGTAGAGGCTAGTGGTGACTTCTGCATATTTGGCAGTTTTGTTCTGTTTTGTTTGGTGTCGGGGGGGGGGGTATCGTCATACTGTTTTACTCAGCTTCTAGGAAGGACCTGCAGGAGCTTGGGGTTAGGGGAGTGCTCATAGCATCATCATGCTCAGTGAGGGGGGGTCCTTGGGTCCTGTCCACCCCCAAGCTCCTGTCTACATCACTGGGCTTCATTTCCTAACTAGTCCTTGGTTTCTAAGCCAAGGACCCATGCCCACCTTTGACTCATGCCTTTCTCCTCAGACAACGAGCTGACTTTCTCAGTGTATGAGTCAAAGGTGGATGGACATAGCCAAACATGTGTCACCTAAACAAACGGAAATAACTTAATTTACATCAAAAGACTTCTTCACGTTGAGGCATGCCCTGAAGAAAGAAGCCGTCCCAGCTCGGTCTTGTGGTCCTGCCACAGAGCACCACGCTTTCCCTGAGCACTTCCTTCTCTACCCTGGAGCTTTCCTGCATCTCTGGGTGCAGGGTTTCCTCTTGAAGACAGGAAATCAGAGGTGCGAGTCTACAACGCCAGTGCTTAGACTGGGCTGCGCAATGAAATCACCTGGGGTGTTTAAAAAAAATACCCATGTCTGGGTCTCTCTCTCAGGCTATGAGATTCTGAGGTAGCTGGTCTTGAGAGTGACCTGAAGTGTGGGGAATTAAAAAAATCTCCCGGATGAGTCTTTTTTTTTTTTTTAAGATTTTATTTATTTATTTGAGAGTGAGTGAGTGAGAAAGAGAGAGCATGAGAGGAGGAGAGGGGGCAGAAGGCGAAGCAGACTCCCCGCTGAGCAGAGAGCCCCATGTGGGGCCCCTACTGGGACTCCAGGATCATGACCTGAGCCGAAGGCAGACACTAAACCGACTAAGCCACTCAGGTGCCCATCTCCTATATGATTCTTACATGAACTACACTGCTTTCTAGTTCCTAGCTTTGCCCAACCCCACCAGTTTTCCTCCTTTGGATTTCTTTTATGATTTCTACCAAAATGGGAGCTCAAAGCGTCCCCTACCACTTGTATCATCGGTCCGTTTAAGCCTGGGATGCAGTTATCCCCGCAATGCCTAACAAGCCGGAAGCAGGTAGTACCCTCAGTTAGTGGCCGGATTGGCCACATTTGGAACATCTCTATTTTCTGCTCCGGTGGCCCCCCCTGGGGGCTTTTTAGCAGTGGGGAACATCTCACACACAGGGAGGTGATGTTATATGTATCATCAAAAGAGGAGAAAACATAGCTAGTGGAAATAAATGGATCCTTGCCTTTTTCAAAAGTGAATTACCAGAAACCCTTTCCTGTGGAGGATCACACAGTGTCCGAGGTATAACGGATCACCTGCAGGGAAAAAGAGCACAGTGTGGGTGACAGCTGAGCCACTTCAAGGGGCAGATGTCAGATCCGGGTTTGGGTGCGTGCCCCTGCACTCAAACGTGAAACACACCTTAATGGCAACTACAAGTTCTTTAACTTCTCGAGCTGACATCTCCTCCGTAGGGTGGGTTTAATCAAACCTACCAGACGAAATTATTTTGAGGATTAAAATGAATTATGAATTTAAGGTTTATGGCACATATTAGCCCTAGAGCTCTTAAAAGTCTGCAGGGAAATGTAAAACCTCAATTAAAAATCAGGAAGAACACGGATGGGTAATTTGTTGAAGAAAAAAAATATGGGGCTATTAAATAAAAGGAAACACGGCATCAGTAGTAATCAAAATATTTCAATTAGGATGAGAATACTATTTTTTTATCTTAATAAATTGCCTATGACTTATGTTGTAGTGAGGAAGGTTCTCTTATACCATGTTAATGGGAGTGTAAATTGATTTAGTCTTTCTTGAAAGCAGTTTGGCAATATCAGAACCCTTGAAAAGTTTTTGTTTTTTTTTTTTAACTGGAACGTCTGCTTCTCTAATCTTATCTTAAGGAACAAAATAGGGTTTTATAGATGTTGACCTCAATGTTATTTATGATAGCAAATAATCTAATTACCCAAAAGTATGTGAATAGTTAAGTAACTTATGATGCATTTTCAAAACTCAGTAATGTCCCTATAAAATTTAATTTATAAAGATTATCTACAGACATAGGAAAAATCTCCTGGTATGTGAAAAAGCAAGATAAACTTTATTTTCAATATTTTAATTCTGTTTAAAAATATTTCATACTTTATTTGTTGAAATGCTTTGGTTTTGCTAGTATCAGACACTGACTCAAGCTGACTTAAATAATAAAGCAAATTTATAGGCTCATATAATAGAACATATCCAAAACATGTCGGGCTTCCAAACTGGTTGATTTAGCACCTCATTGTGTTTTATCAAGGATCCAGGTCGTTTCTCAATCTCTCCTCTGTTGTCCTGAGTGTTGCCTCCATCCTCAGGCTGAAGGTATCATATCCAGACTCAGTGATGTTTGGAGAAGAAAAGAAGGTTCATCTCTCTTTCCTCTCTCCCCTCTTCCTCTCCCTCTCTGACTCTTTAGTTGAGGAAATTCTCACTAGCTCACCTGCAGAGTTTCTCCTCACATTTTATGGCCCTCATTTGGGTATTTCTTATTCCTGAACCAGTGTTTGACCAGGTAAATGAGACTATACTTAGACCAATTAGAACCAGTTCCTGAACCCTGGACTGTGAGTGTCCTGAGGTTCGTGGCTTGTGGAACAGGCAGAGGGAGAATTGGACAAATAGATACTGGGTAGGCAACCAGCTCTGTCCCACCATGATTATGCATCAATCCATGAGGATACACACCTTCCAACTGATCTGACCACCAGGGGGATGTTTGATGGAAAAATACGTCTTAAGACATGGATGAAATTTTCAGGTCACAGACATATATGGTGCTGAGATTTTGACTGAAGACTGGTTCCATGTGGAGACTTTTCAGAACTCCTGGGAAAGAGTCAAATGCAGAGGGTAGACCAGTTGGGGATGTGCCCTCTGATGACAGAGTCTGCACTACCTGGCTGGTTCTTTTCATCTCTCTGCGTGGGATGCCTGTTGCTTGTCCTTGGATATGGCCTGATTATGGTGATGCATGTAAGGTTGAAGCTCTACATGAATGAGGAGGCATTAGAGAAGGAGCAGGCTTAGGGCACCTGGGGGGCTCAGTTGGCTAAGCATCCAACTTTTGGTTCCAGTTCTTTTTTTCCCCTCACAGGGATTATTACCTATACAGATAACTTAAGCCTGAAGATGCAAGGATCTCCGTGTGTGAGGAGGGCTTATTTAAGGATGAAGCCAACACAGCAAGAAACAAGGCCAAGAGCTGGGAGAGTGGTGAGAGGAGAGAGAGAAAGACAGACAGACCATTATGTAAGCAGCTGGGCCCAACTCTACTGAAATCAGCAACCATTTTTTCCTGTTACATCAATCAGTAGGTTCTCACTAGGTGGAGATTTCCTAGTCAACTGCTACTAAAAATGGCCTGGGCTTGGACAACACATGCATGGGGTGTGAGAATAGCATGCCAGCTTCAAGATGCATGACCTTGGTCTGTTCCCTTTGTCTTTGCTCAGATGCTAAAATGAAGAATAATTGATATTCAAGGTTACTTCCTTTATGAGTAATTGTGATAATGTCTGCTATTCATCGAGTACTTGCTATCTCCAGATATAAGGCTAATATATTTATATTATTTGTTACTCATCGCAGTCTTAGGGGATAGATCCTATATAATACCCATTTTACAGGTAGGTAAACTGAAGTGCAGATAGGGAAGGGGTGGTCCCAAGGTCAGAGAGTCGATAAGTTGTTTAGCTAAGATAAGAGCCCAGTAGTCTATCCACTAAAACTGTGTTCTTAACCACTATACCAAGAGAACCAAACTTTCTGGCAGATAGATGGCAGGTGGTGGCTGGAATGAGACCCTTCCTTCTAGCCTCAGCCCTGTCGCCAAGTTGTAACTCTCCAGACAAGTCACCTCCCCTCTCAGGGCCTTATTTATTCTCATTTATTCAATGAGGGAGTTGGCCCAGATGCTCTCTAAAGTCCTATCTAGTTTTTTATTTTATTTTAAATCAATTAATTAACTTATAGTGTATAGTTTCAGAGGTAGAGTTTAGTGATTCATTAGTTGCATACAACACCCAGTGCTCAATCCATCAAGTGCCCTCCTTAATGCCCATCACCCAGTTTCCCCACCAACCCCAACCTTCTGTGATTTATTGACAGAAGCTATTGTAGAGATCATGTTCATTTTCCTCTCTGGACAGTAGATGTATTCAAACCACTGGCTACTGGGCCTAGAGCTGTTCTCATTCAGACCACAGCTGGCAGAAGAGCAACTAACAGGCAACTTGGCCTTGAACTTCTTTCAAAATCTAGGACATTCGTGATTTCAGGCCAAGAGAACACACAGTTCCATAACTATGGGAATGGTTTTGGGAGAAAGAATAGAGTCAATCAGGGTTTTGGGTTGCAAGCAACAGAAACCAGCACTGGATTTCATAGGTGCAAGGAGATTTAACTGGGAGGGTATGGGGAACTCACAGATCTAAGGGAGGTTGAGACTCAGTAGGGAAATGAGGAGGAGCTGAGGGGAGCTCAGGAGAACTCAGCATAGGAGTCCCAACCATGGTTCCCAACCAGGAGGTCTGATGCACACACGTCCCTGGGATGATGGCTATAACTCTTCTTTCCACCACTCCCCTGAGTCCGGGGGAGAGGGGCCAGTTGTGTCAGCTTGGCTGACAGGCCCATCCTTAGGCTGTTCCGTGGCAGGTGGAAGGAGATCCTGTAGGTGGTGGTGGTGGTGGGGAGTTCTGTAAAGGGAGGTCCCACCAGGATGCACATTTCACCAAGACATGTGTGTAGAGGCATTCCCTAAAAAGTAGTCGGGCACTCTTAGGAGAATGACTCCTGAGCAGTTAAGATGATAAATACCATCTTGAAGGGTATAAATCACTGTTATAGTTTAGAAATCTCAGTAGCAGATGTAGAAACATTAAAAAAAAATACAACAAAAATCATAGAGTTCTTCCTTATTTCTCCTCTTCTTCTTTTTCTCTTTCTTTCAAGATTTAATTGAATTTCAAATTAGTGCTCATATAGTGTAGTATTGTTTCAGGGTAGAGTTTAGTGATCATCAGTTGCATACAACACCCTGTGTTCATTCTATCAAGTGCCCTTCTTAATGCCCATCACTCAGTTACCCCATCCCCTTTCCCCCTGCCCCTCCAGCAACCCTCGGCTTTTTCCCTAGAGTAAAGAGTCTCTTACAGTTCTCTTCCTTTTCTTCTCCTTCCCATCCACAAATATTTTTGTAGACAATTTTTATGTAGATGGATGTATTTCATGAAACTTCTGTAGCCAGACTCCCTGGATTTGAGCTCCATCCCCACTACTGCTTCATTATGGAACTCTAGATAACTTACCGAACCTCGCTGATCTCAGCTCTTTCCTAGCAGCTGCAGTAAACATCATATAACGTTTGAACATGGTTGTCATCGCAAAGATGTACAGAGAGTAAGATGGGAAGCTTGCCCTCTAGGTGTGCACCATCCAGGAAGGGAGATGAAATTGCAATGATGGGTGTTTAGTCTGTCACGATGTATAAACCATCAGCAAAATCACAGTAGCAGGCAAAACAAGCATGTCTTTTTCACTCATGCAGATGCTGGATTGGCTGGGGTTTGGTTGATCTAGGTGAGGCCAGGCTTGGTTTCAAGTCGTAGTTTGGGTGCTTCTCATCTTCCTTGCACCAACATCTACCTTCAGGATGTTCTCCTGGCAAAAGGCAGAAATGCAGAAAGACAGGCCCAACTCTGCAGGTCCATTCCAAGCCTCTCCTCATATCCCATTCTCTAACAACCCTATTGGCCAAAGCAAGTCACTCAAAGCCCAAGGCCAAATACTCCTGGCCATGCCAAGAATGCAGATCTGTATTCAGAATTCTATGGGTTTTTTTAAAAATATTTTATTTATTTATTTGACAGAGATCACAAGTAGGCAGAGAGGCAGGCAGAGAGAGAGGGGAGGAAGCAGGCTCCCTGCCAAGCAGAGACCCCGATGCAGGACTCAATCCCACGACCCTGACATCATGACCCAAGCTGAAGGCAGAGACTTAACCCACTGAGCCACCCACGTGCCCAAGAGTGCAGATCTGTAATATTATCACAGGGTAGTAGGAGGTTTGGGGCCAGGGATTCAACCTACTTTGTGTTTATTCAAGAACAAGAAGAAAGGGATGTGATAAGAGAGACAGATGTGTCAAAATAACTCAAAAGTCAGAGACCTCACTTTGAACTGGTTGAGAATTCAAGGGACATATTGTGGAAAAGGAAGTGACTGAGATCAGTTTTGTAGATTAGTAAGAGTTGGATACCCAGGCAATGGAGAAGAGAAGGAAAAATCTAGGAAGAGCGAATAAAATCAGCAAAGGCACAAAAGCAGGGACACATCCAGGAATAATGAGTAAGTTTGACATGGCCGGGTTCATGGAGGCAAGTTCTGGTTAACAGGGAAAGTTGGGACCAGGGAGGGCCCTAATCAGTTTATGGGCTGAACAAATCTTATGTCTTGGAGAGACCAGAGGGTTCCTTTTAGACTTTCAGGAGCAAGTGACCCTCAATAACTTGTACCCATGAGGGAAGCACCTGATCGATGATCCATACAGACGAATACACAAGCAGGAAGACAGCAGCCCCCACAGAGCACAGTAATGTTATGTGTAGCCCTCAGCCAGGCCGGCAACAGCATTAACCATCTGGCATGAATAATCAGAAAAAAATAGTGATTAAGAAGCCTATTTGTTTTGCTTGCTCGGGAAGAGATTGGTGCCCTTCTCTGTTGAAAAGGAGACCTAGTCAGAGAAGTTAATGGGTTTAACAGAAGAAAGATGAAGGACTTTAGAATTAGATCATGGGGCTAAGTCTTAATTCTGTCATTCATTGACTGGGTGACCTTGGACATGGTATTTTACCTTTTATGGGCCTCAGTGTCCTTGTTTGTAAGATGGGGGTTAATAAGACCTAGGGCTGTCATGATAAGCAAATAGGATAATATGTGATGTACAATAACAAAGGTATTTGTGAGAGAGGAATGAGCCCATGGCCTAGCAGCTAACATATCAGTGAGGGAAGAGGAACCTCCTTTCTCCGAAGGAGGTTGAGTAGGTTTTGTGTATCATTTGCTCCACTTTTATTCTTCTGTGCTTTTTTTTCTTTCTCTTTTTTTTTTAAAGATCTTATTTATTTGAGAGAGAGAGAGAACATGAGTAGGAGGAAGGGCAGAGGGAGAGAGACAAGAAGATTCTTAGCTGAGCAAGATACAGGACTCGATCCCAGGACCCTGAGATCCAATTATATTCTTCAGTGATTTTTTTTCATTTTCTTTTTTTTAAGATCTTATATATTTGAGAGGGAGAGAGAGCATGAGCAGGGCGAGAGGGAGAGGAAGAGGAAGAAGCAGATTCTTAGCTGATTGATGCAGGACTCGATCCCAGGACCCTGAGATCATGACCTGGGCCAAAGGCAGATGCTTAAATGACTGAGCCATGCAAATGCCCCTCTTCTGTGCTTTTTTATTGGGAATTTCAGTTGAAGACACAGTTTCTCATGTACAGTTCTGCCAGCTGGGCACACGTGGGGCTTGGACTGAGAAGCAAGATGAGCAGGAAGAGTCAGCACAGATGCGGGGTCTGTGTGGCCAGACCACCCTGACATCTAGAGAGGACACCATTCTGATGGTGGCTTCCTGACCCCCAAGATACTTGTTAGGGGACTTATTCCTGGATCCAGCAGCTGCGGCACTGGCTCCTGGGTCTTGGGTTGTGCAACGAGATATGATCCTGGAAGCAGTAGTTATAACCCTGGCTTCCCGAGCCCCAAAGAGCCTTATTGTTAGACAGGTGCCCTTGATGAGCTGGTTCTGAGGACTTCTTCTAGAATCATTCATTACTGTTCCATGCCTAGAACTTACTTCTCCAGACCTTCTAATGATTTTATAAGCATTTGATTCCTTGCTTCAAATACCTTTTTATTTTTAAATAAAAAGAAAACTAAAACAGCATTAGCTTTGGTTACCTACAGCTGAGCTTGACTGGCACACTGCAGTGGCTTCATCTCTAAAGACACCCAAGGCTCCATTTGCACAATCCTTCCTGACCTTTTCAGGCTCTAACGTCCAACAGCCTCCCCAACACCTCTCTTTGGACTATCTGTCATTACCAAATGGTGTCCTTGCCTTGTTGGTTTCCTATTCCCAATCCAACCTATATACTGTGGTCAGATTTATCTTCTTAAAAGCAAAGAATTGGGGCATTGGGGGGACTCAACTGACTCTTGATTTCGGCTCAAATCATGGTCCCAGGGTCATGGGATCGAGCCCTGAGTTAGGCTTTGCGCTCAGCAAAGAGTTTGCTTGAGATTCTCTCTCTCTCTCTCTCTCTCTGCCCCTTCCCCTTTGTGCTCCCTCTTACCCTCCTTCTCTCTTTCTCAAAAATAAATAAATAAATCTTGTAAAAAAAGGCAAAAAGTTAATTGTATACCTTGTGATTTCTAGTTTTAAATTGGTGGGCAGAGCACTGGGTATTATATAAGACTGGTGAATCACTGGCCTTTACCTCTGAAACCAATAATACATTATATGTTAATTAGTTGACTTTAAATTTAATAAAGAAAAAAGAAAAAATGAAGGCCTATAGCTACAAAAAGAATAAATTGGTGGACAGAGATATTGTTTCTCATTTCTCCACTTGGGGATTACTCTCAAAGCAAGAAGGATTATGTGGAAAGACATGAAAACTCTGGTTCTGATGAAACCAGGGGATATCTGTAACCCTGAGCCACAATAGAGCACAGCCAAATGCTGTGAAGATCAGATAAGGTGAAGGAAAGTACAAAGGATGCTCACAGCTACAGATCTCAAGAGAATATGGTCAAACATGTTTCTCCCAAGTAGCTGGCACATGCAGAGGGCAAATGCAGTGAGCCCACTTATTTGGAGCAATGGGTATAGCTCTGTGGATTGATAACAGGAGTTTCCCTAGACCCTGTTTCACCTGCAAAAGCAGAGAAGACAGGATCAAATGAGAAATTCACACAGACAAATTATAAATCCAGGAAGCAGCCTACAGGGGAAGCATGGTAGGCAAACAGAGCCCAGTGCTTTTTGCCTGAGCAAGTTGAAGGATAGGATGACATTTCCCAGGATATGGAAGGGTAGAAATGAAAATTCACTGGATAAGGTCAAAGGACAATAGGAGGTGAGGAGGTACAACATGGGTTTTCTATAAAGGGGGGCAGAGCAATGGGGTAGCAGCTGCAGAAAGAAGGGGTTGAGAAGTGTGAGGATTAATTTTATGTGTCAACTTGACTGGGTCATGATGTGCCCAGATATTTGGTTAAACAGTAGTACTGGGTTTTGTGTTTGTGTATTTCTGAATGGGATTAGCATTTGAATTTGTAGGCTGAGTAAGGCAATTGCCCTCAGTGTGGGTGGGCATCATCCAATCTGTTGAGGGCCCAGATAGAACAAAAAGGTGGAAGAAGCCTGACAGAGCTGAGACGTTGGTCTTCTCCTTCCTCGAACTGGGACATCATCAGTGTGGCCAGTTCTCAGGCCTCCAAACTTAGACTAGAACTCAGAACATTTGGTTCTCCAGGTTCATGGGTTTTTGGACTTGGATTGGAACCAAGCTTGCAGATGGCAGACTGTGGGACCTCTCAGCTTCCATAGTTGCATGAGCCAACTCCTCATAATAAATCTCTTAACATATTTTTTTGAAATATACAAGAACTTTATTTTTAAAACTTTTACACTCGTAATCAGTAGAGAGGAATCTTCTTTACTATGATCTTCTCTTCCACACTTGAAAAATACCTCATCTTTGTTAAAATTTCCTTGGCTTTCTCAAAATCATCTCATTCAAAAGCTCTGCTCACATTGTCAGTCATTTCTTTCTGTTTATGGATATGATATATTGATTGAATATGTTTCTCTTGAGTACCCTGACTAATACAAGGAGCACAAGCATGCTAATGTGCTAATGGTAATTACTAGAAGAGAGATACTGATAAGGTGGGAGAAAGGGGAGACAAATGTGAGAGCAGTATTCTTGTGGAGGTGAGACAGGAGGGGTCCACTGCACAGGAGAAGGACTAGACTTTTATTTTATTTTTATTTTTTTAAAGATTTTATTTATTTATTTGGCAGAGATCACAAGTAAGCGGGTTGGGGGGGGGAAGCAGGCTCCCCACCGAGCAGAGAGCCCAATGCAGGGCTGGATCCCAGGACCCCGAGATCATGACCTGAGCTGAAGGCAGAGGCTTTAACCCACTGAGCCACCCAGGCACCCCAGGATTAGATTTTTAATAAGCATATGTGTTTTTGGTAACAGAAAAGAACACAGTACACAGGAGTAAATCTGGCAGGTTCACATATGTGGTAGAGGAGCATGCTGGAGTTCTCTTCTCATTGCTTCTACTTTTTTCAAGTAACAGAAGGCGTTATTATCAGCTGAGAGGAAAAGTGGGGAAGGACATGTGGGAGGTTTGAGGGGAATGGAGAAAATGCACAACTATTGTCTAGGACAGAGGGAGCAGGAAGGAGCAAAGGAAAAATTATTATTATGCTGTTGGGTATTCTTAAAGGGCCTATTTGAATTTAATGGCCACAAGGCCAAAGCAAGCCCAGGCAAAGTGTGTGTGTGCATGTGAGCATATCTTATGAACACACATGTGTATCTTATGAATGTGTTCACTTCCTTGGGTAGGAAGAATTTCACCAAGATTCTTTTTTCCTCAGGCTAATAATATCTTGAAGGTAGAGGGGAAAAAAAGCAAAGTATTTGAAGATGTGTGTAAGGGAACATAAAACCTGAGTTGGATAAGCAGAGAGATAATGTTATGAAACGGGGTACAGTAATGTGGTGACAGAATCAAGCAACTCAAGTTCTTGTTGGATCAAATAATCCTTGCTGTTGGAAAACTAGAAAGAATGAGCTGGACACATCAAACGAGGTAGAGCTTAGGATGCCCGAAACAGCTGAGGACAGAGTGCAATCAGGAGGAATGGTATGAATGCATGTGGTTGTAAGAGCGAGAGCCTAAGTTAGGTGGAGAATGAGATCATTGAAATAGAAGAAACAAAGAAATTTAGAGAATGTGGTATTGGGAGGATCTTACATAAAGATACTGAAATAAATTGGAATAGTAGTGGAGGGAGTTGCTGTGATGCAGTTGCTAAAATCTTTGAGAGATCAGGGGGATTGATCCAGGTTCCTGGAGACAAATGCAGGAAGGGCTGTGGTAGTGAGGGATATAACCTGATGGGAGAAGCATCAAAGCCAAGGTTTTTCAGGCAGAAAGGAGTGAAAATTGTCCAAAAATAAAACCAAAAAACAAAAAAGCAGTGATGAGTAGGGGCAAATACCACACCTCCAGGTTCAGTGGTGCAGAGGAATTTGGGGGAAATTGACCAGCTCTGGAAAGCTCTTTAGGAGATGACGTCCTTCATTAGGGCCAGGCTTCACTTAGAGAAGGAACATGAAGGAATAATTCAGAGAAGATATGAGAATATACGGGATTTTGCTGATAATGGACTATGAGTTCCAGAGGGCAGAGAAGAGAGTTTTCCAGAAGTGAGACAAGGTAGGTGAATGGTTGAATTAAAGAGTTTACATTGTCATATGGGATTGAGAATCCAAATGAGAAGTGCCATCCAGAGAGTCTAACAGTCCTGGTGGTTCTGACGAAGAAATAATACAGGAGTGATAAGGTTGGTCTTGAGTATTTCATGGGCAATTTGCGGTGGTGACTTTGTGGGTGTCCTCCTTGTATGTGGGTGTGGGTTGGTTGGAGGTTTGTGTGCCTGTAAAGATCAAGCCAATCTCTGGGACTTCATGACTCTTTCTAGAAAGTATTACTATAAAGCACATTCTAAAGAAGCTGTTTTATCACTCTGTTAAAAAAAAAAAAACCCTTGTAAAATTGGTCTAAAGTGGACATAAAAGAGGTCAGGGGAAATATGGTAAAACAACAAAGAAGTTTAAATGTGAGCTGGCAAAAAAAAAAGTGAGCTGGCAGCGCTCAGGAAAAGAAAAAGATAAAAATAAAACCATCACAAGAATGAAGGTATTGTACAAGAAGAAGCACATAAATAAAGAGTACACATTGCTGAAAATATAATGAGGGACGTGGAAGAGAGCTTAAGAAAAGCAAGTTAAATGAAATGTCCCCAGATGTAGGACAACAATAGATTAGAAACAAAACAACAGTGCTGGAAGGTGGATAAAGATACAACGTACACATAACGGATGGTCTGCTTTTTTTTTTTTTTTAGTTTCCTTTGAACACCGCGAGAAACGACATTTTTTTTAAAGAGTTGGATGGAAAAATAATCGAAATGTAATTCGTGAAAAGTTCCTGGAAAGTACATGTACGTGTGCATGTGTGTGTGTGCACATGCACGCACACACACAGACACACTCACACACACCCTGGAGATATTGGCCTGGAATAATCAACCCAATAATAATTTGGCCACCAAATTTTAGAGGTCAAGAATCAAGACTTGGGGCAACTAGGAGAAGTGTCACATCATTTGAGAGACCTTGGTCTTCCCTGTGGCAATTTTCAGAGCAAGAAAGCAAGGGAGTAATAGTTAAAAAATGTGATAAAATAATTTTTTTCTACAGAGCTGGATTGTTGTTTGTCGGTCAAGGCAGAAGACTGACAGTGTGGAGCAGGCATTCACTTGGGAGGCATTTCCTCAAAGTCCCACCACTGGAAGAAGCCACTGGACGATGCCCCTCAGGACAGCATGAGGTATCACAGAAACAGGGCACGGGATACATGGAGAATCCATCTAACTACAGAACGAAAGGCTAAAGTAAACTTGAGCATTGTGGTTGTAGCACAGAACCTTGTAAGCTTTCACAAGGTAGAAATTGTTTCATTAGCAAAAGTTGGGGGAAGAGGGCAGCATGGTGGAAGGTGATGTTTCGTAGGCTGCCTTTGGAAGGTTTCATAGCCAGAATTCAAAAGGTATTATTCAAAGCTGATAAATCAGCTAACAGAAATCTACTCAAAGATACGACAATTAACTAAAACTGGTGAGAAAAAGCGTGTGCAGGAGGAAGAGAAGATACACTCTGTCCTAGTTCCTACTAAGGAGTTGATAGATGCTGGTCCAAGAAAGAGAACTCCATATCATACATAGTTACAAAGACACCTGTTAGAACCACAACAAAAATGAAACTTCAAAAGAGCCGTGGAAAAATATGCCTGCACATTAAAAAAAAAAAAAAAAAAAAAGGAAAAAAGGAAATCCGACTCTTTGGTGAAGGATTTAAAAACCTTCAGTGAGGAATACAAAGAATAATATTAAATAGGATTGTTTGGCGATTGGCAGTGTTGGTCCTGTTCTTACTGTTTCTTTCCCCTGGAAAGTTTGCTCCATGCCTCTTGACCTCTCTCTCCGCTCCTTTAGACACCCTGCCTCAAGGGAGGTGACGGGATTTATCTATCTGGTAAATTTAGAAGCAAATGGATCACGCTCATCTCAGCTCTGACTGGCTTCTCCTTGGGAGTGAGCTGCCCTTAGGGTAAATGAGTTCTAAGCTGCTCCTTGAAGCAGTGCGTCTTATCTTGGTATAGGGCCCCAGGCCTCTCTGGGCAGGTTTTTCTGTGTCTGAGAAGCTGTCTTTTCAATTCTGGAGTTCAGTTTTAGTCAACAAATAGAACTCACATAATCCAACCTAGTCTTTATCAACAATAAAAGCAATATTTTGGCTTGATTTTCTTATCTCTCGAAGCACTCTTTTCTATACCAGTATAGGAGGGGATGCCATTTACTGGACCCTCACAGGGAGGGTCCAAAAAGACCTCGGCAATGATGATTTGGGGATTTGGAGGGGCCCAACTCGATGAGTGAATATTTGTAGCGCACTGAGAACGATGTCGGACGCTATTGTGGGTACTTTATAATTGCAGGGAAATGAGTAAGTGGCGGATTTTAGCACCTCAGAGGAAAACGACAGCGAGTCAGTCTCTGGTGTGGCAGAAAGCAAGAACACGGAAAGGCAGGGACTGTAGATGAGTCATTCTTCCATCTGTGCATGGAGCAAAGAGACAGGGGTGGTCTCTCTGCTCCAGAGGAAAAGAATGACCCAGATACTGCAGAAGTCAGGGGAGATGAGAGACCTGGAGCCAGAGAGCGGTGGACTGGCCGCCATCTTGCTTCCTGTTGGCTTCCCAGTTACTGGCTCCAGACCCTTGTGGTGCCCAGAGGTGCTCTGTTCCCTTGGGTTCTTTAACTCACCCACACATCCTCCTAACAAATAACTTCCCCCCCCACCCCCCACCCCCCACATATACTTCTATTTTTGCTGTACAGGCTTCTTTGAAGTGGGATGTTTTTACCTTCAGCCCCAAGACTCTTGACTAACACATGAGCTGCTGAGGTCCGGAACTGCTGGAGGAAGCTTTCTAAGTTCATGGAATTTTGGAAAATTTTGAGTCTGGGCACATAGCCAGAATACTCCATGGGAAGAGCAAGGACACTTTGCTGGCAGGGAAATGACCACTGGGTCTTACTCAGCTGACAGTGCTGGGTGGGTCTGGCGTCCAGCGGCCACCCCTGTGGTGGCAGACTCTCCATCAGGCTTGGAGAGAAGCCACAGGCAGCCGGGATATTAAACAAAAATGCAAGGGCTAATCCAAAGCAGTTAAAGTCCTCAACTTCCCAGCTTGTGAATCACCACCGAAGCGCAGAGCTCCTGAATGCTAAGGAGTTGGCTACTACCTTAGTTCTGCTGTGTGGTGCTCTGAATTCACAAGCCTCGCAGATGGGAGTCCGAAAGATGAAATAACAGCCCGTTCCATTCTGATTCTAGTTCTCATTTGCCTGCGGCCTGCTTTCCTGGAAGCACGGGGTGACTGACTGCTCACCGTGGACTTCTGTGGGTTTCAACTACGAGGTGTGGCAGGTGTATATTATGGGATGGAGGTAACTAGGAAGCCAGCAACGGGATGGGAGGCACATTCACCATCACACAAGCTGGGGCGAGAGGAGTCTCTGCATGGGGCGGGGTTGGGGGGGGATGGTCAATGACTCCAGTGAATAAACAGATCCAAACCCTTGATAGATAAAGTTTGGATGGAGCTTTGCACCCGCAATGGGGTCTGGACCATGGCAGAGGATACCACCAATACTTGGGTGAATACAGAATGAAGTCTGTGGAACCTCTCCTATTACTCTTATGTTACACATTTCTCTCTTTGGTAGCGTTTAGCACGATGCTGTCTCCACTCACCGAAGTATTTATTTGGTCAGTGCCCGTATTTCCAACCAGACACGCGGGAGGATGAAGGGAAAGTGTTTACATTGGTTCATGATTTTTTCCCAAGTGCCCAGCACAGGGTCTGCGTATTGTTTGATCTTAATAAACACTGGCTGGATGAATAAACAACGTCTTGATTTGCAAAGTATAAGCTTGGCAAATACTGGGCTCAGAAGGCCTAATGTTTAATTTGGATGGAGGTCGATGTCCCTGCCCACGGCCATTTGAGTGATTTCTTGGCAAAACCCTGAGTTTTCTCTCTTCTCCCCTGCCCAGATGCTAAGGGACTGGCACCTTAGCCCTGGGCCTGCTGTCACTCTCTGTCTTGGAGTTAAAGAGTTGATCTTTATCAAATCAGGATCTGCCAAAGCTAGATGTATCCATCCCACCTGTCTGTCATTGCACTTGCTATGCAGACCCGCAGCAACGCAATTTATAGCAGGGATAGTGCCCACATCACCTGCGGGTACTTGCCTCTGTGGACCTTACCCTTTGCTGTCACACTTGTATGGTCAAGCGGGTCTTTCCTTGAACTTCTGCAGTGAAGCTGGAGAGGGGCTTGGAAGGCTGGGCTCCAGCCGCTCCCTGCATTGCCCAAGCATAGCGGTGGGACCTGTCTCCTTAGAGCCTGGGCTGAGATTTCTGCTGTAGCAGGATGGGCTTCTCTGCCTTCCTCACTGCCATTGTCCTCTCATTCTTCCCTCCTGATCCAGAATGGTCTTTTTTGCGTGGTGTGACATACTCAGTTCATGCTTGGAAAGGTGACCCACATAAGCACGGAAGAGGCCATCTGTCCTGCTGACTTCTGGGTGCTCCTGGAGAGAAGAATCAGCACTGACTGCTCAGCGACTTGCTTTCCCTGGAACTCCTTCATTGGCAAGTGGCAAAGGCTTAATTTAACAAACAAAGTTTAGGAAAGAGAAAGAAGAGGATTTTATTGACCTGGATACCTGGGAAGTCCCAGTGGTGAAGGAAGCATCTGGGCCTGCCTGGATCCAGGTGCTTCGAAAAATTTCACGAGGAATCAGTCTTTCTCTCTTGGCTCTGCTTTCTTCTAGAAAGGCTTCGTCCTCAGGCAGGCTTTCTACATGGGGTGGACAAACTGGCTGCTGATAGTTTGAGGCTGACATCACTAAGTGGCTGGATTTATCAGATAAGAATATAGGAGGCTCAGTTAGATGTGAATTTAGGATAAAGAACTAATACATTTAAAAATATTGCCTGTCACATGCATAAGTATAGAAACGGAATGTTTGGGATATACTAAAAAATGTATTAAGCATTCTGTATGTTATCTGGCAACCTTAAGGTATTGTCCTCATAGCCAGTAGCTTCAGAGGAAAAAGCAGGACTCCTCTCATACAGTCTATTCTTTTTTTTTTTTTTAAGATTTTATTTATTTATTTATTTGACAGAGATCACAAGTAAGCAGAGATGCAGACAGAGAGAGAGGAGGAAGCAGGTTCCCCACTGAGCAGAGAGCCTGATGCGGGGCTTGATCCCAGGACCCTGAGATCATGACCTGAACCGAAGGCAGAGGCTTTAACCCACAGAGCCACCCAGGTACCCTACAGTCTATTCTTAAAATGGTTCTGATTGGCCAGCCTAGGGCATATACTCATCCCTGTGGTTGATGAGTTGGGTCTGTATAATTAAAGACCCCATGGGGAGAGGCCATTGTCCGCCAGGTAGTATTTGTTACAGACTATTTTGTGCCAGGCCTCATTCTAGGTGCCACATATCCAGCTGTGAACAAGACAGAGTCACCCCGGCTGTAAGAAGCTTGGTTTCCCCAATGTGGGCAGGAAGACAATGAATACGTACACTTCTGAGTAAGCAGGATAACTTCACGTGGTGATGAGCACTATGGAGAAGATAAAATAGAGTACTGTGGTGGGAAGTGTCTGGCACTGTTGTGGGCTGGAGTATGCACTATGCCCCCAAAGACTGTTGAAATCCTAACCCCCATTACCTATGAATGTGCCCTTCTTTGGAAATAGGGTCGTTGCAGACATCATCAAGTTTAGATGAGGGCCTACTGTGCTAAGGTGGGCCCTAATCCAATGACCCGTGTCCTTATGATCAAAATGTGGACACTGACCCGGAGAGGGCAAGGCCATGTGGGATCGAGACAGACACTGGAGTGATATATCTATAAGCTGAGGATCACCAAGGATTTCTGGTGACTACCCAAAGCCAGGAGAGAGAGGCATGGAACAGATTCTTCCCTAGAGCTTTCAGGGAGGCATGGTGCCTGGCAACACCTTGATTCAGATGTTTGTTTAGCTTTTAGATCTGTGAGCGAATGTGTTTCTGTTGTTTTAAGCCACCCTCTGTGGGCGTGGATTTTGGCATCCCCAGGAAACTCACATGGGGCAGAGGGTCGGCTGAACCTCTTCTCAGGGATGACTTCTGTGAGGAAGTGGCATTGGGGTTGAGGCCTGAAGGGTGAGGAGAGACAGCTGTGAGGACGCCTAGGGCAGTGCAGGTACAGGAGACCCGTCAGATGGTGCACGTCAGGGCCCTGGGGCTGGAGCAGAGAGGAAGGGGATTGAAGAGTGGGGGTGGGACAGCTCAGATGGCCTGGAAGCTCCCTCAGGGCTGGACGGCTGGGAACAGCAAACAGGCAAGCTGGGTTTGCGGCCTGGCTCTGCTACTTCCTCACAGGGTGATCCTGTTTCTCAATCTCTTAGAATGCAGATTGGAGTTTCTTCAAACACAAAATATCCTCGCAAATGCTTTTGAATCCAAGAGCTAGCTCCCAGGCCTTCTTGGTTTGTTATTTCTGTGACCTTGGATTTTCTGTGAAATTTTATTCCTCTTCTAAAGCCACATCGACTTTCATTGCCTGTGATTATCATTTACAATCTGTCTTGACTGTACCTCCTAAAATGGTTTTTGCCTTACAGACTCGTGTTCTGCCCAAGTTCCCTTGGCCTCCAACCATATCCTTGTCCATTCCTGTTTTTGCTTTTACTGCCTGCTCCTTTTTTTTTTTTTTAAGGATTTTATTTATTTATTTGAGAGAGAGAGAGAAAAACAGAATGCGAGTAGAGAGGGTTAGAGGGAGAAGCAGACACCCCGCTGAGCAGAGAGCCTGTGGTGGGACTTGATTCCAGGACTCCAAGATCATGACCTGAGCCAAAGGCAACCGCCAAACCATCTGAGCCACTCAGGCGTCCTTTCTGCCTCCTTCTGGATGTGGCTAGCTCATGGCCCCAAGCCGAGCTCCATGAATGAGCAAGGACAGTGTACGAGTAATTTTGAGCTGGGTGGAAGTTAGTCTTGAGCAAACAGATTCGCACTGAGACATCCATCCTTTCTCTTAGGACTAGGTAGCCTGCAAATGCACGGAGGCTAGGGTTGGCTCTTCCGTGTATGGGTGAGAAATATCACTGACCTTGATTCATGAGGTCAATCTCATGACCTTGTCCTCATAAACATCACATTGCAGTCAACTGGCCCGGAATCATGGAGACATCTCTTCTCTGATACTGAATAAAAATGGCTTTTCCTTAATCTAGTCATTCTCAAACTTGCGTGAGCATCAGAATCATTGGGAGGGCTTGTTATGGCCCGAGGAGCTGTTGCTCCCCCTCAGAATTTCTGATTTATTTGGTCTTGGGTGGGGCTTGAGAATTTGCATCTCTAAGTTCCCGGGTGGTGTTGAGCTGCTGGTCTGGAGACCACAGTTCCCACTGCCTGGAACTAACACATAGAGCTGAGTGCCAGAAAGCAACCAGGCCCACAGGGAGTGAGGGAGAGAGCCTCTGAGAAGATGAGGCTCAGTCAGTCAGAAAGCAAGTCCCAGTGGGGAAATCAATGCACCCAGGTCCTCTAGAAGCTTCCAATATAGAAGACAGAATGGAAGAACTAAGAAAGGGTGTGTAGAGGAGACAACATTTGGACTGAAGAGGTGTGGGGGTGAGGGAAAGAAAGGGAAAGACATTTTGAGGGCTAGGATCAGAGTGGGTGAAGATGGCATGGAGGCAGGGAGGCGTGAGGGACCAGTGGCCAGGCCTGTGGTTTGGTCAGAACACATTCTGACCACAAGCCACAGCAAGACACATTTTACACTGTAAGGATATTCAGTAGGATGAACATTCCTATGGTGTTTATGCCTGTATACATTTGTATTTATCTGCTCGAGACCTTCTCAAAAGTTGTCCTTATGTATTAAGTGCGTCCTGGATTTTCTTTCCTTTTCCACGCAGTTGAACAGTATATGGAGGCAGTATTGCATAGTGGTTAAGGACATGGCCTCTGACACCACGACTGCCTGGGTTCAAGCCTGCCTTAATGCCTTAGGGCAACTTATTTGACCTCATTGTTGCCAGCGTCCTCATCGGTAAAACAGGGATGGCGCCCATGCCTCCGCCATAGGGTCAGTGGGAGAAGTCTGTGAGTCTCTGCAGAGTATTTAGAACAGCCTGCTGTAGAGGAAAAGTCATGGAAGTGTTTGCTCTTTTGCTATAAAGCACATTAAAAATGCTGGTCACAATACACTCAATTGATTACAGGACCTACTTAATGAGCCGCCGCCTGCGGCTTGAAGAACAATAGACTAGAGGTACAGAAGCGTGGGTAAAGCAGAAGGGTGGGTACGGGGCCCTGGATCCTTAGCAGGAAGGCTCTCTAACGCCAGAGCAAGGACTCTGGACTTTGGTCATTTGGCAGCCGGGAACTTTTCTAACGGTTTTATTAGGACAGTGTTGTGATCATGGCTGCGTGGAGGAGCATGAATCTGGCTAGAATGTGGAAGCCATCTTGGGAGGAATGGAGTGGAGATAGTCCACAGCCCCTGGGGACCTTCATGAGGCAGAGCAGTGGGAATGAGGAGGGGGAGGAGCATGAGACCTAGAGCCACACCGTAAGCCTTTATCACCAAGGCTGAATTGCTGCTTTGGGTTGGCTAGTGGACCAGAGCTCTGCCCACTTGAAGCCAGCATTTGAAGATCTATATCTCCCTTGTCACCCCAACTGAGAGAAGCTGGAATGGGGGGAGTTAGCTTCCTCTGAAGATGTAAATGAAATGGGAAGGAATTCTGATGCAAAAAAAGAGAGTTCTTCATAGCCCAGTGAGGGTTAATCTTGGGTCCACTCCTCAGCAGGTCCTTGGGTCTGGCAGCATTATTCAACTGAGATAAAATTCCTCAAAGGCCCAAGAAAGCAACTGATTTCTCTCTGGAAGTTGAAGAATAATCCTCGGAGATTAAAGCAGCATCTGTGACCAAACCTCCACAGAACATCTTAAGCCTGAATTCAAGTTGCTAATTAGATCCTTGTTTATAATGTTAGATTCTTTCAGAGGCTTAGTGGGGGGCAGGGAACATTTGTGGGGAGGGGGGTTGCTGCATAAGAAAGCTGGTAATTAATCTTCTCCAAGGCTTAATCATATCCTGACAATTTAAATGTTGGTATGAGTCTCAAGTTGGTCTTCTCAGGGAGCCTGTGATGGGGCAGGAGGGAGCAAAGCCTGAATTCAGGCAGAGGACATGTAATGCATTTACACCAGTCAGCAATGCTCTGTGCTTTGAGCAGTGGTCTTTACCTGATGTTTCTGAAAACTTTGAGATGGCTGCAGCACGGTCTGGAGGATTTGCTGTAGGCCTCTAAGAGCACACCGTCCCAGACACACTCTGCCTAATGAAGTGAGGTCACAATTTGTTGTCTTCACTTTGAGGCTTTCTCACTGGAGTCTTTCGCTGACACCTGCTCGTTCTTCACTCTGGATAACCATAAGTAGCAAAGACTGAATGCTTACTATGGGCCTGATTCTATTCTACTTTCTGTATTACCTGATTTATGGTTCACAAAAACCTGTAAGATATATTCTATCGTCCCATTCCATAGGAAGCATGAGGAAACAGGTGTTCATGGTGGATGGGGTTTTCCCCAGGTCACAGAGCACTCACCTGGTAGACCTAGGATTCAAATCTAGGTACTAAGGACACATAAACTGATTCTACTCTGACTCTTGTGCAGGTGGGCTTTGACTTCCAGTGGATCCCCTCCAGATCCTTGGTTTCTGAGGTCCCTACTACTTGCTCACTTTAGCTTGTAGGTGGAAGGCTGATGGTTCTGTATCTGGAGGTGACAGGATCACTCCAAGACAGAGCTCCAGGTCAGTCCCCTGGAGCCTCATCAGCTTTTTTGAGAATAAGGACACAGGGAATGTCTTCTAACATGGTTGCATCGGTAGGTTGGAGGCATATCCTTTCAGGATGAGTCTCAGAAAATGGAAGTTGGCCAGGTTGAAATACGGATTTAGAAGATGGATAATTCCATATACCAAGTCTCCATGGGCAATTTTTGGGAATTGAATGGACGGTTGGAAGTTTGATGAATGCAAACTAGGCAAAGTCATAGGCTCTTAGAAGCCCCTCCAGACCTAGAAAATCTCATTCATTCGCCATTCATATACCCAACACACATTTATTTATCATTTACCATGTGCTGGACACTACCAGACACTATGGAAATATCAATGAGTAAGACTTAATTCTTGCTGTCTGGTGCTTAATCTAGAGGGGAGAGAGACACTGTAAAAATAAAAAGTGAATAAATACAAAATCACAAATTGTGCCAAAAGCAACAGAGCGCCACGTTTCATTATTAATAATGGTGCCCTGTTTTTGTGGCTTTGTCAAGAATAAGGTGGTTCGTATCATATTTTCCATTAAGTTTTCTAATGTTTTTAATCATGTGCTTTTGGATAAAAATGTTTTCAAAATGTTGACTTGGTGTGTATGAGGATAAGGTTCCAGAAGGAGCCCCAGTGGATCATGATCCCAATCTTAGGTCAGGCCTGGTCACTCAGTGGATAATGATGAGATGAGGACCTTCCAGGGGGAAGAACCTGCAGCCCGGCCTAGCTCTCCAGTCCCACTGGGACACTGTATGTGGCAACCAGGTTCTGAGAACATAAATATGGGCAAAATCAGAATGAGAAGTATTTTGTGTCTCTGCCTGCCAAGGTTTCTTCTCTTTGACATTTCTCATGTATCTCACATTTTCTCATGAAAGCCCTTTGACACTGGCATAGTTTCCCATCAAGGGCCTTGGGTTTTAGTGAGGTGAAGGACTTTGCAGAAGTTGCCCAGCTAGCAAGTGGTGGTTCCAGGTTATAAAAAGTCCAGATCTTCCTGACTGGAAAATCAAATGCTTATGGATTTATGTCTTTAGCAGAGAAGAAAATATAGAAGAGCATGGAATGAAATCACCCTGAATTTTGAGTTTGGAGACCACTATTCAGATGCTAGGTGGTTTTGTGCCATGAATGTCAGGAACTATCATCTACATTGTGTTTTCTGCCTGATAGTGTCATTCTATACTCTTTTTACATCTCATTGCAGTGTATTGCGTTGTACCCCAGATCTCTATATCATTCCTCCCCCTACCATTCTGTCACTTCCCATTCCTTGCACTCCAGTCACTTCCCATTCCTTGCACTCCATCAACCACCCATCCGTCCACCTGTCCCTCCACCCATCCATCCATCCATTCATCCATGCATCCATGCATCCATCCATCCTTCCATCCATCCAAACCCAACTCATTTATCCCATCCCTTTCTGTTCTTTTCCATTCCATTCCTTCCCATCCCATCCCGTTCCTCTTCCCATCCTTTTCCATTCTGTTCCACACCACTGGACCCCATCTCAATGCATTCCAAACAATATAACTACATTAGGAAGAAGTATGACAAATGGAAAGACTGCAAGGCAGAGAGCCAGAAAAGGAGCATTCTAGTCCCTGTCCCTGTAGTACCACTGAATTATGTAAGACCTTAAGAAACTGACTTCTCTCCACATTCCTCAGTTCTGTATCTGAAATGTGAGAGATTTTGGTTAGATCTCTGTTTTCAGTCCTGGTTGTGTTAGAACCATTTGAGGGGAGCTTTAAAGACATGTAGAACTTGTCCCTTCTCACCTCCTCATACAACCCCTATCTATTTGGATTCAATCAGTATAAGGTGGGTCCGGGCTTTGAGTTTGTTTGTTTATTTATTTACTTATTAAAGATTTTATTTACTTATTTAGAGTGCAAGCAGGGGCAGGGGCAGAGGGAGAGGGAGAGAGAATCCTCAAGCAGACTCCATGCTGAGCACAGGGCTCCATCCCATAATCCTGAGCCAAAATCAAGGGTCAATCACTAATCAACTGAGCCACTCAGGCGCCCCTGGTTTGGGGGATTTTTAAAAACCATCCAAAATGAATCTAATCTACAGCCAAGGTTGAGAATCACAGGGCTGGATGGTCACAAAGGTTTCATTACTATCTATTCAATGTACATTTATTGTGCACTAACTGTATAACTGGTATTATACTAGGAATGAGTTGCATTTAGAATTGAATCTACAAAGATCTGGTCCACAAAATGTTTTTGTCTAGTGGCCAAAGGTTAAAAAAAATGGAAATACAGTGTGGAATTACAAGTTCTGGATGTGACGCAGGTAACGTGTAATTAAGAGGATATAAAATGTGTAATTTTCAGGTCTCTA
The DNA here is from genome assembly GCF_922984935.1 of Meles meles. Lineage (NCBI taxonomy): Eukaryota > Metazoa > Chordata > Mammalia > Carnivora > Mustelidae > Meles > Meles meles. The sequence goes on along the minus strand of NC_060072.1, from coordinate 13,092,211 downwards.
GTTTTGTTCTGTGTGTCTTTGGGTAAGCTATTTACTATCTCTGGGCCTTTTTCATCTTCAGAGGAGAAATGACATTATTCCTCCAAATAAACCTTGGGTTAGCTAGAATATAATGCAGCTGGCCCTACCCTGACTTGGGAGACTTGAAATTTAACTGATGTCTTGGTGGTATTGACAGCTCTCTGAGACTGTGAACAAGTCACATTATTTAAGAAGCCTTTGTGTCCCAATTTCCTCAGATGTTGTCCTCATCTGGGCATTGAGTCTTTTGCAACACACTGGCATCTTGTAGGAGACAGGTCTCCATGGTCCATCTGTTCTGCTGGGGTGTGCTGAAGACGGGATCCTTCTGTTCTGTGAGCCCATCTTACTATAGCTAGAACGATGGACATGGTGTTTAGATCATGGGTAGGCTCCATTGTTTCAACTGTCAGGAGAGTTTATGGCAGTCCTCAACAGTCAATCCATATGGACCAATTCAAGTAAGTGCTTTTAAAGCTTATGTTTTTGATACTGAAGTCTATTTATTAGAGAAGTCATAAGTAGCTGGTTCCCCTTCATCTCCAATCCTTGGTTCCAGGGCATGGTATTTACATGGGTTAGGATGTCTGTCTAGATAAGAGCATGGCTAGAGGTTCTTGTGATCATGATGAGTATACTAGGACAGTGGCTTACACAGGGGAAGAATAGAGTCAAGTCATGTCCACCTTGTGAACAAGTAATGTACGAGTCTCACATGTGAGCATATCCAACCACCCGTTTTCTTTCTGCATCTTTTGTCAGATGTGATGGGGAATTGCTTCTTACCCATCCTCTGTCCCGAATTTGCCCTATCAGAAATGAGGACTTACTTATTTTTGTCCTTTTTAATCTGTTTATTTTGCAATAGTGTCAAAAAAAGTTTTAAGAATGGTACAAAGAAATCTTTTATACCCTTCACTTTTGTTTCCAAATTATCAATAAGCTTTGGCATTTTATAACTATACTTATATCTCTCTCTTTATCTGTGTTCCTATGGGCTTTATCATTCTTAGCATTATGTGTGTAAGTAGGTGTCTATTTCTGAATAATTTGAGAGCAAGTTTCAAGCTTCATGCTCCTGCTCCTTTACCATAAATATGTCAAAGTGTATTTCCTAAAAACAGACTGTTGGGTCGGCGGTTCCAGGAATGCAGGAGGAACAATAAAAATGACCGCCAGGCCGTCATCTTCCAGCCCCCTCCACATTTTCTAACCCTTGACTCTCCCGCCATAAGGATGCATGCCCAGGTCACGGCTCCACAAGTAACCCGATACCTATGCAAGAAACCAGAACATCAGGACTGCCCCAACCTTCCAGTCCCCGAATACCGTACCTTATATGGCTGTGAACCTATTCCCTGTCTTAACCCAGATAAAAGACCCACTCGACCCCCTCCCAACGTGACTTCCCCGACTCCCCTTTCCGGAGTCACAGAACCTCGCCCAAGGGTGCCCACCTCCTCCCGGTGCAACTTTCCTGGCTCCCTTTCTCCTGAGTCCTGAAACTTCACCAGAGAGTGCCTTTAATAAATCTTGCCTTTTGCCTACCTCGCCTGGTGTCGTGTTTATCTTGCCTGTAAAACCTTACACAGACATTCTCTTATATAACCAGAGTATAATGACCAAAATCAGGAAATTGATATTGATTTAGTAATATCACCTAATCTATAGAACTTACTCAAATTTCATCAGTAGTCCTTATAATGACTTTTATAGTTAAAAAAAGAAGTTTGCTGTTCTAGAATCCCATCTAGAATCCCATGGTGTATTCAGTTATTGCTATCTTTGTGGTGTCTTTTAATTTGGAAAAGTTACTCACTCTCTGTAGCTCATGACTTTGTTACTATGGAAGAGAGCAGGCCAGTTGTTAGTCGAATATCCCTAAATTTGAGTTTGTCTGATGTTTTCTCATGATTCGATTCAGGTTATGAATTTTTGGCAGGAATATCAAAGAAGTGGTGCTGTGTCCTTCCCTGTGTGTTATGTTGGGAGGCAGATGAGGTAGATTTATCCCATTGCGGGAGGGAGATTTCATTCTTAATGATTCAAACCCATTCTCCTCCCCTGCCCCAGCGCAACATATAGCAACAGCAGAATGTATGCAACTTTGCAATTAACCATTGCTAATAATTCCAAACTCACTTTGGCTTTCTTAAGAGATGTTGTCCATCCCCCAGCATAGCTTAAAGCTTATTGTGTTCTTTGCCTTCCGATGAGAGTTCATCACAGCCAGACTTGTAAGAGATCTGGTTCTCCAGCTCTGACTGCCTGATAAGGAGATGGCGAGACTCACACGAGACCATAAAGGGGAAAATGATTTGTAAACTCCGCGGAGTGACAGACACCTGAGGGGCCCTGGTTGTGATGTGGATTATTTTCTCGGATATCACCAGGAACAAAGGTTTCAGGTGGGAGCTAGGCGGGAGGGTCCCCTGGGAACTGTCCAGCGTCCTGAGTTCCAGGGAAGAAGAACTGTCCAGGGTCTTCAGCTTCAGGGAGGAATCGCTTTTATTTCCTTTCTCAGGTTCATTGCTCCTGTTTCCTTCTGCCTCTGATGCTAGAACCTCCTGGTCTTCAAGAGTCCTGGGAGTTTGTCCTCGCTTCACCCCCACCCACCCGGGGGTCTGGCTGAGTCAACAAGTTTTCCAACCTTGCCGTTTGCACTGGTGTCCAGGTTGTTAAGATACATGCCTGAACTCTGTGTTGCTGTCCTCCTCCAAGTGCCAGGGGGCACAAAAATATTAACTCCTGTTAGAGAATTTGCTAGTAACTCCAACACTTCATTTAAAAAATTCATTCACAGAAACCTGACAAGATTTTTACAGCTTTTTCCAGCTTATCGACTTGGTTCAAATATCTTAGAGGTTATTTACCTTTGCTCACACTGTATTTCCAGGATGGTTTAAAAATAGATCTTCCCCTGATTAAAAAGAAATCCATCCTCATGGTAGAAAATTTGGAAAGACCAGAAAAGTATACAGAAGAAAATAGTTTCTTACATTTTAATTCCCTGAAGCATCTACTCCTAGCCTTTTTGGATATGATTCAAGTCTTTCTTTTCTTTCTTTCTTATTTTGTTTCTTTTCTTTTCTTTTTTTTTTTTTTTTTTTTGCCCCTTGCTGGATTTTTACAGATTTTGACTCTAGTATTTACAATTCTGAATGTGCCTTTTCTTCACAATGAACAAACTCTGCATCCACTTCAGGGTCCCATTCCATTCTCTGCTCATGTGTGAAATTACCTGCTGGCCCCAAGCATGTGGGAGAAGCAGCAATCTTGCCCCCCTCTTTCCTCGCACCACCTCAGACTAAGCAGGTTTATAAATCATACAGTGGAAGCCTTACTCACTTTGGGGTGAGATATCTCCATTTTTGAGCTCCTGAAGCCTTCTTACTAGATGTATGATGCCCAGCAGAGTCTCCTCGTAGCTCCAGGGCTCAGTGTCTTTTATAGTGAAATAAGGGTAATGGTATCTACCTGGCTGTATAGATCAAAAGATAAAATGCATGTAGCTTACTCCACACATAGTATACACTCATTTAATGGTAGTTCAAGAACCTTCCTTAGCCATCCTGGTCCACTCAGTTTGTGTGGCCAAGGCAGAGCTGACTTCACCCCTGGCGTCAGGGACGGGTATAAAACCCTGCAAGCATGGCCCTTCAGCATGTAGGATCACTTTTCCCACAGTGGTGAGTTGAGGATGGGTACTACAGACTGAATGTTGGGGTCCCCCCCAAGTTATAGGCTGAGGCCCTACTCCCAGTGTGATGGCCCTTTGGGAGGTAATTAAGTTTAAAGATTTTATTTATTTGTTTGTTTTTGAGAGAGAGAGTGCATGTGCACATGTGAGCTGGCAGGTGGTGGAGGTGGGGAGAGGGAAAACAGACTCCCTGCTGAGCAGGGAGACTGATGTGGGACTCAATCCCAGGACCCTGGGATCATGACCAGAGCCTAAGGCAGACACTTAATTGACTGAGCCTCAGGAGGTAATTAAGTTTAGATGAGGACATGAAGATGGGGACCCCATACTGACATTAGTGTCCTTATAAGAAGAGGAAGAGAGACTAGAGTTCTCTCTCTCTCTCTCTCTCTCTCTCTCTCGTGAGGACACAGAGAGAAGGCAGCAGTCTGAAAGCCAGAGGGCTCTAACCAGATGCCACCATGCTGGCACATAGATCTTGAACTTCCAGCCTCCCAAACTGTGAGGAAGGGATGTCTCTGGCTTGGGAGCCCCCATTCTGTGGTATTCTGTTACAGCAGCCCAAGCAGATGAAGATGATGGGCATGTGACCTAATCTGGGCATCAGTGAGATGCAATTACAGAACTTCAATCATGATTTCTAGAAAGAAGCTCTCTTTTCACTTCATTTGAAGCTGGGACCATACAAACACCAGCCCATAGGAACTTCTGACCTCTCTCTCCACCCTCCCACCTGAGAAGGCTGAAAATTATGCCTATAAGATGGGAAACAGAGTTGAGATACAGAGAGATAGATTTCTGTCCACTTTGTGTGACCAACTGGATCCAACCTTGCTTAAAGCTGGAATACCCTACTTTTTTTCTTTGCATGAGCCATAAACGATTTACCACACCCTCCCTGCCCCCTTTTGAAAGGTGATTTGAGTTGAGTTCTCTCGCTTGCAATCAAAAGACACTTGACTAAGATATGTTTCTGGCCTCTGCTTTTCCAAAATTGAAGATCCTGTTAGTCCCTTCTTCAGAGCAGACTTACCTATGTTAAGAGTCATCCATTCAGAAGCCCACAAGGGCCAAGTTGTTCCTACTCACTGAGGGCACCTTGCAGCCTGGACCTGAATGTACATCATCGCAAATGGGGGAGAAGCATACAGGTGCTTGATGAATCATAATACAAGTTAACTCGAGCTGCCCTGGGTGGCTTGGTCTGCCGGCTCGCGCGAGCAAAAGTTAATGTTCAACACGCAGCTTGACGACTACTACTACTAGTTCTTCTTCTTCTTCTTCCTTCTCCTTCTCCTTCCTCCTCCTCCTCCTCCTCTCCTTCTTCTTCTTCTTCTTCTTCTTCTTCTCCCTCTTCCTCTTCTTCTTCTTCTTCTTCTTCTTCTTCTTCTTCTTCTTCTTCTTCTTCTCCTTCTCCTTCTCCCTCTCCCTCTCCCTCTTCTCCTTCTCCTTCTCCTTCTCCTTCTCCTTCTCCTTCTCCTTCTCCTTCTCCTTCTCCTTCTCCTTCTCCTTCTCCTTCTCCTTCTCCTTCTCCTTCTCCTTCTCCTTCTCCTTCTCCTTCTCCTTCTCCTTCTCCTTCTTCTTCTTTTTACTCCTAGTTAGTATGGAAGCGGTCTTTGAACACATCAACTCTTCCCTCTCCCCATTTTTTCCCTCTCTCCTAGGTAACCCAGCTACCAATGCACACCTTTTCTGCTTCACTTTTAAATCTTATTCTCTTATAATTACAATAGACATGCTCAGAAAAATACTGAGACTGTAACTTCGCTCGTTCTGATAAAACCCTGTGATGATATATTTTTTCCAATCAGAGCCTTCTTTTTAAGCTATTCAGTCCCTTCCTATTTGAGGCTGACTAATTATACTGAAGTTACTTTTCATAGAGTACTACTGTATTTATATAGTCTTCTTATTAAGAATTCATTTCACATTTTACAAAGAGGACTTGCTTTTGTTTCTTAATGTGCAATTGATACAGTTGTATCACTTCATTTTTCGTTATGGACATAATGTGCTTAAACATGTAACTGAACAAAATAGAAGGGATTTAAGATATTTAGCTGTAGCTAAAGTATAAGGCTTTTGAGGCTGTTTAAGTATAAGGCTTTTGGAGGGTATATTATTAGTTGCCTTAAAGGAGATTGTTGTTATTAGTTCAGCTGCCGAAGGATGCCATTGCCCCAGAGGGGGTGTGTGGTGACCCGATATTCCCAGCTCCCTTCAGGATGTGGGATACTGGATGTTGCTTGGCCATTTGCTTTGAGTCTGAGTAGCTCATTCTGGGTCAACAGTAAAAGTTCCATTTGCTCTTCTGCTACTCTTACTACCTTAACCTAATTAGAAATTATATAAGTTGATAAAATGTGCATGTAGAAGGAAATAGAGCAGTGTTTCCATAAAAACTAAATTAAATTAGTTGAAAAAACCTTGAAAAGCCAAGTCATTTAAAAATGCTCTTCAGATGTGTGCAAGAACAGAGCTAGTGGCTGGAGAACTGTAGTAAAAATAGAGACGGGTCCTCCACTCGGACTGCTTCATGTGGTCTCGACATTCTCTTCCTGTTTGAAAGGTTTGGAAACTGGACATTGAGACAAGAAAGGAGGTTTGTACAAGAGGATTGGCATTTCCACTTTACAAGCTTCAATGGAAAGAAAGATGTGCGTCTTATGGCAAAAGGTAAACCAAAGGGCGTTGATATGTTTTAGGTTGAAACAAAATCTTTCAGGTGTGCCTCTTGCATTTTTAAAGGTTTCTCTTCTTTCAACTCGCTGGTCCGAATTATTCTGGATAACAAGTCTTCTGTAGCAGCCCATGGCACCAGCTGCCAGCCTCTAGACACCCTTGCAGACAATCTTCCAGCCGGTGAAGAATGTCAGGCAGATTCCTGCCTTTCTCCCAGGACTCCTCCCCTTGTCTTCTCTTCTCTCCGCTGTTCCCACACTGTCATTCTTCCCCAGCAATTGTCAAGCTCCCAGCCTCCTTTTGCATGTAGGGATCCTGGCATCTCTTTCTGCTATTGAGTAGAAGGATGTGGAAAGCCATGATGGTGAAGGGGGTTTGGGCAAAGACGGGAGAATCATCTGCCCTTTTTCTCCCTTGATGTTTTACCTCCCATTTTTGTTCAGTAGCCTGAAGTAGTAAAGAGGGAAGGAAGGAAGGGAGAGAGAGAGAGAGAGATGAATGGAGGGAGGGAGAGAGGGAGGAAAGGATAAAGGGAGAGAGGAGGGAAGAAGGAAAGAGGGAGGGAGGGAAGAAGAGAAAGAAATAACCAGATACCTTGTCCTGTATGGGTTAATATTGTACCAATAACCCTCAGCCAGGCTGCATATAAGATCCCATTTCTTACACCACCATAGTTTTTAATCTGTTAAGAGTGCCTGGGTCTATTTCTTGCTCTACATAGATATTTTCTATTAAATTTGAAAGCACTTTGCTCAATTATGGCTTTGGAGTCATTAGGTTTTATTTCCCTATCAGAGGGAACAAGGAGACAGTGAGTCCTACTATCAGTCCTACTTACTGAGTCCTCTAACCACACGTGTGCATGTATGGGTGTGTATGGGTGTACGTAGGTATGTGTCTGTCTGTATACCGATCTTCTATGAAATGGAGTGTCTGTCACATACCAAATGTCCCATAAATGCTTGTTTTTATTATCAATGACCATTGCTAATGCAGTCAGTTGATAACGGTCATATCTTTGCTAAAATCGCTGTTATCAACTGTAACTTATAACAGTGTTGTCAATCGATTGATAACTGGTAATGTTCTATTGCTGATAGTTTGGCCCAATCTGTTACTGGGGTTTTGTGGTTTTGTCTTTTGGCCAACTTCAACTTCTCGTGTCTTTCTTCCCTTTAATCTGTATTTTTCCTACCCTGGTCCCTAACTCCAGGCCTGCTCTAATCTCTGATCTCCATGATCTGATCTCCTGTTTCTCCTGGCCTTGGATCCTCCTAGAAAGTTCAACTCCTCTGCTTTGCCCTGCATCTGGACAAAAAATAACACACGCATGCCTGTTCTCTCTGCCCCTTCCTCCATTCTTCTACCCTCTAGACTGAAAAGAATCTTTTTTTAAGATTTTTTAAAAATTTATTTATTTTGACAGGGAGACAGATCACAAGTAGGCAGAGAGGCAGGCACAGAGAGAGAGGGAAGCAGGCTCCCCGCTGAGCAGAGAGCCCGATGCGGGACTCGATCCCAGGATCCTGGGATCATGACCTGAGCCGAAGGCAGAGGCTTTAACCCACTGAGCCTCCCAGGCACCCCTTAAGATTTTATTATTATTATTACTTTTTTTTTAATGGCAGAGATATCGAGAGAGGGAACACAAGCAGGAGGAACAGCAGAGGGAGAGGGAGAAGCAGACTCTCTGCTGAGCAGAGAGCCCAATATGGGGCTCGATCCCAGGACCCCAAAGGCAGATGCTTAATGACTGAGTGACCCAGGCGCCTCCTGACAAGAATCTTTTGAGACAGTCTAAAATGTCACAAGTTCAAAAAATAAAAAAACAGCCCATATATCTGTGACAAGTATCAACCCTCGGGTCCACCTGGGGTGGCTGTTGAGCCATGGCTGGGAGTTGTGAGGATATCACTGACAACAGAAAATTGTCAGCGCTTCTGGCCCATCATGCTGGCTTCTTCTGCAGCCCAGAACACCCATGTCTTGGCTCACTGAGGCTGCGTTTTCCATCTGCTTCTCTACTGGACTCACTTGGTCTTTCCAAGGCTGCCCCCCTTTGTCAGAAGGTTTGCAGACTTTAGCGGGCAGAGATGGCGGTGCATGTGTCCGGATTTGGAGGCACCTGCTGGCAGGACCGGCCCTCACTAGGACATGCTTAGTCAGAGGCTCTCTCCATTCCTGGGAGCATGATGTGTTGGAGCCTGAAACCCACACTCTCAGTGACGGAAAGGAGAAAGTTCCACACCTATGGTGTGCACCTATGCACCTATGGGTGCAGTGTCAGTGATTCAAAGTGGCTCCCTGGTTCTCGTGTGCTCTGGGCCCTGCCTACTGCTCAGTCTTCAGGTCTTAAGACCCTCCATGCATATACCCCGCCTCGGGTCCCTGCCCCTGCATTACATTCCAGCAGCAGTGAGTTACTTGGAGTCCCAGTATAAGCCTCACTGTCTCTTAATGTCTTCTCTTCACCTGGAAAATGCTCCTCTTCTCTACCTTGCCTTTGCACCCTTCCCACAGTCTCCTTGGCCAGAAATGCCTAATTACCCTTCTGGCCTCAGTTGAGACGTCGATTTTTTTACAGAAACCCTTCCCTAATCCCCAGACACGGGTGTCCCGCTTCTCTGAAAACACCTTTCTCAGCATGACAGAGTATTTGTCTTTTCACTTACTGGTCTCTCTCATTAGATGATCATTTCCAACAAATTAAGAAGCACGTTTATCATTGTGTCCTCGTTGCACCGGGTAGGAGCCCGATACAGATTCACAGAAGTCATGCAGATGGACGAGAGGTTACAATTAAGCCTGGTGCAGAATAAGCCAGAATAAGACATCTAGGCTTATTCTGGTCACCCCAAGTGAGATCCAACCCAGGGGGCCAGCCCGCTCTGCTGAGTGGAGGAGGACTTTCCAGATCAGGACAGAGGTCCCTTTCAGCTCCAACAAATCTGTCCATCGGGGAGAGGACCATCTGCACGGCCACAGCTCACCCATTCCAGAAAGTCATCTGCAGGAAGTCAGAGACTAAGAACCTTAGCAGCGAGTGACTGGCGCCTGGATTTAGCACAATGAGGGGAGAGGGAGAGAAACAGACCTCATCACTACAAGAGTATTAGGCTTTGAGACAGCAAATTTTAGGGAATTAAGAAATCTAATCAGCCTGGTGCACTAAGAGGGAATCTGCAAACTCCCGCGTGAGGAAAAAAGCCCAAGTATCCTGAGGGAGATCCTAATTAAAGCACAGCCGATTACAATTCCTCTGAAAAAGGAAAATGAAAGGACTAAGAAACATCTGCTGTGGATTCATGAAGGACTGCTCAAGGATGCAGAGTGGGAGCAAAAGAAATTCTTGACGGCGCTGAAGAGGCGCAGCGTATGTCTGTTCTCCATTGGGCAGAGCTGGTGGGGGATGGGGCCAGGGACACAAAGGCGGTGGTTTAGGATGGTTTGGGCCAATGGGGCAAAACAGGAAAGACCACGGTTTGGTGGGCATGAAAGGGGAAGGCCCTGCTCCCTGTGCAGGCAACAAGGACGGGATGACCTGCTCCAGCTCTCCAAGTTGCTGGGCAACCAGTGAGCTGAGGCTAAGCCCCGCCCTCTAGCGGGAGGGGATGTGCCTGACACCCACTTCCCAAGGTCTCCCCCTGCTGGGCATCTGGTCATCCCAGGGCTTCTCTAAATGTATGGCTGCTAGGCTCAGCCTGCTTGGTATCTGAGTCCAAAATGTTGATTTGCTTTTGTGAGGCCACTCTCATGCTCACCACCCCATAAAAAGGCAGAGCAACAAGTGGGGAATCCCTTCCCTAGAGCCCAGACCCACAGGATGTCCAGCTGTGCCCAGGTCTCAGCACCTCTGGCTGCAGGATGCTAAGATTACAGGAGAGCCATGCATCAGGGGACACCCTGCAGATTGCCCCAGGCCCTGACCCTGATGTATCTCCAAAGAGAAGACGTTCAGACCTCACTTGAGTAAGTGTTCAGATATCCTCAGTGTAACCTTGGGATGGCTGAACTGGAGGAGAACGCATCAGAGGGAGAGAAATACAAGAACATAAAATGCAAAAACCCAGGGGGCACCTGGGTGGCTCAGTGGGTTAAGCCTCTGACTTTGGCTCAGGTCATGGTCCCAGGGTTCTGGGATTGAGCCCCGCATCAGGCTCTCTGCTCAGCGGGGAGCCTGCTTCCCCCTTTCTCTCTGCCTACTTGTGATCTCTTTCTCTCTGTCAAATAAATAAATAAATCTTAAAAAAAAAAAGTAAAAACCCAGAGATGATTTAAGCTACAATTTCAGGCAAATAGGGATTTGGAGAGAATTTCCAAAGGGTGGGACAGGACACATATACGATTGAAATGCAGAGAAGGTTGTAGACCATGGTCTGGTCTGCATCAAGGCAGAATTTTTGAAGGTCAGCCAGAGCTAGGAGAGCTCTCTGGGAGTGAAGGGCAGGACAGGAAAATTCTAAAACCGTTGGAGAGAGACAACATCTCAGAGAGTGGCATCAAGGGGGATGGGCGGAGCTTACCACAGTGCTGTAGTTATATCTCCAGCTGTCCCGGTAATCTGGTGTATAACAAACTACCCCAAAACATGGTGGCCTGGAACAACCGACATTTCCTGGTGGTATCCAGTGATGTCACTGCTCAGGAATTCAGACAGGGCTTGGATGGATGATTCTTCTGCTGCACATGGCATCTGCCAGAGTCACTCGTGATGTTCAGCTGGTGGTGGTCATGCTGTAGGATCGGATAAGGCTTGTTCACACCTCTGGTGCCTTGATGATGAAGGCGGGAAGGATGGCCTTAAGTCAGGTCACTCTCTTTCTCTATGTAGTCTAGTGACTGCCTCTCCATATTTCTCTCTTGCAGAGCTGTCAGACTTTGTAGCTAGCTCTCAGGGCTACCAGACACTGTTCCAAGAGGCCCACACAGAAGCTGTAGGATGTCTTTGGTCATACCCTCGGGTGTCCCCCATGCCACTTCTATCACACCCCATTCATCAAGGGAGTCCTTAAGACTGCTATGGATTCAAGGGGAGGGGAATTGTGTTCCACTGCTCGAGGATTCACTTTCAGAGCAAATATTTACGGATTGCCCAGCCTGTGCCAGGCCTTTGCTAGCTACTGCAGGTGGTGGCAGAAGTGAATCACTCATGCTCCAAACCTGGGGAAGTTCATGTCCACGTGGTGAGATAAAAGCTAGCAAAGGCAGGAACTCAATGCCAAAAGGCCATAGAAAAAAGACAGCTTCCCTCAGAGAGTGGAAAACTGTGGCCTGTGGGCCAAGTCCAACCTGATACTTGTTTTTATAAATAAAGTCATAGTTGAGCACAGTCATACTCATTTACTTTCACGCTGCCTGTGGCTGTGGTGAGTAGGGAGAAGAGAAATCATGTGATCTGCAAAGCCTAAAATATTTACTCTCTGGTCTTTAAAAAAATTTTTTTTAAAAGATTTTATTTGTATATTTGAGAGAGAGAGCATGAGTAGAGGGAGGGACAAGGAGAGGGGAAAAGCCGACTCTGCACTGAGCAGAGAGCTCAAACCAGGACTCAATCCCAGGACCCTGAGATCATGACCTGAGCTGAAGGCAGCTGCTAAATTGACTGAGCCACCCAGGCGCCCCTACTCTCTTGTCTCAAAAGAAAGTGTTTGCTGACTCCTGAGCTAACTTAAGGAGTGTGGCTGAATGATAGGAATCAGAAATTCAAATTTGGGGTAGTTGTTCAAAATCCTTAAATATGTTTGAATACTGAGCCTTGATTTTTCCCTTAGTTTCATTTTCAAATATATTTTTTACTTATTGTGGTTTTGATTTGTATTTCCCTGATGGCTAGTGATGCTGAGCATTTTTTCATGTGTCTGTTATCCATTTGTCTGCCTGGAGAATTGTCTGTTCATGTCTTCTGCTTATTTATTGACTGGATTATTTGTTTTTTTGGGTGTTGAGTTTGATAAGTTCTTAATAGATCTTGGGTATCATCCCTTTATCCAAAATTTCATTTGCAAATATCTTCTCCCTTTCTGTGGATTGCCTCTGAGTTTTGTGGACTGTTTGCTTTGCTGTGCAAAAGCTTTTTATCTTGATGAAGTCCCTAAAGTTCATTTTTGCTTGCCATCAGGGAAATACAAATCAAAACCACAACGAGATATCACCTTACACCACTTAGAATGGCCAAAATTAACAAGATAGGACACAACAAGTGTTGGCAAGGATGTGGAAAAGGGGGAATCCTCTTACACTGCTAGTGGAAATGCAAGCCGGTGCAGCCACTCTGGAAACCAGTATGGAGGTTCCTCAAAATGTTACAAATAGAGTTACCCTGCAACCCAGAAACTGCACTATTAGTTATTTACCCCAAAGATACAGATGTAGTAAAAAGAAGGGTCAAATGCACTCCAGCATTCATAGCAGTAATGTCCATAATAACCGAACTATGGAAGGAACTGAGATGCCCTTCAACAGACGAATGGGTAAAGAAGATGTGGTACATATGTACAGTGGAATATTACTCAGCCATTGGAAAGGATGACTACCCTCCATTTGCATCAACATGGATGGGACTGGAGGGAATTATGCTATGTGAAATAAGTCAAGCAGAGAAAGACAATTATCGTATAGTTTTATCCACATGTGGAACATAAGGAATAGAGTAGAAGACCACAGAGGAAGGGAGGGAAAACTGAATGGGAAGAAATCAGAGAGGGAGACAAACCATGAAAGACTCTGGATTCCGTGAAACTGAGGGTTATAGAAGGGAGGGGGTGGGGAGTGGGGTAACCAGGCGATGGGTATTTAGGAGGGCATGTGTTGTGATGAGCACTGGTTGTTACATACAACTAGTGAATTGTTGAAGACTACAACAAAAACTTAGGATGTACTATAAGGTGACTAACTGAACATAATAAAAATATATATTTTACTTTTCTTATTTTTCATATTATGTATATTCTGTAAAATTTTATTTATCTAGAAACTTCTTTTTTTAAAAAAATATTTTATTTATTTGACAGAGAGAAATCACAACTAGGCAGAGAGGCAGGCAGAGAGAGAGGAGGAAGCAGGCTCCCCGCGGAGCAGAGAGCCCGATGCGGAGCTTGATCCCAGGACCCTGGGATCATGACCTGAACCGAAGGCAGAGGCTTTAACCCACTGAGCCACCCAGGCGCCCCTATTTATCTAGAAACTTCTATATGCAAACTCTGTATTAGGTCTTCATGGAGAAATCAAATATAGATATAACTATAATACAAAGCAGAAGACAAGGCAGGAATGTGGTAAAGGAACAAGGTTGAGAATAACCATATGCCAGGCTTCAGGTGTACTAGTTGTTTAAATGCCACAATAACCTTATGAAATAGCTATTAACAGATCATTTTATAAACTTGGAATTTAAGGCTCAGAGAAATAAAAGAACTTCCTTAACCAAGGTTAGTTGGTAGGTGGTAGAATTGAAATTCAATTACAGATTCATCATGCCAGCCATCCACTGAGGTTTATTTACTTATTTATTTTCTGTTACTATATTTTCCATTTCTACAATTTGTATTTGGTTTTTTTTCAGATCTGTGCATAATAGATTTCATAGTTACTGTGAATTAAAAATTTTATAGTAAATTATTTTAGTAAATTACTAAAAATTTTATAGTTACTGTATTATTGATGCTCTTCCTTCCTTCTTCTCTGAATATTTTATACATACTTAAGTTGAAATCCGCATCCTCAATCTGTCCTGGGCTCCAAAATTGTCAGAAATCTGAGCAAAGTGTGATAAATACACTGAGAGCTAGAAAGACAACTGAACTTCCCTCAACCTGAGTTCTATGTCTGCAGAATAGCGGCTGTTAGTTTTTGTTTATTATTATTATCCTCGGTTCTTCTGTAGGGTGTGATTAAGACATTTGCTCAATTGGCTGGGTCTCATTAACATTTATTCTTCTTGTAGTTTGCATTTTTTTTTTTTTTACTACAAGCTTGTCTTCTGTGGCATCTGTTTTGCTTTGTGAATCTTATGTGTCCTGATTTACACAAACATCCCATTAAGTATTTTACCATTTACGTATTTTACCATTGGTCTCCAGAGGACCAACAGAATTGACCTGTTCTGGACCCACCTTTCTGTACACTTCCCAGTTTGGGGTTCCGACAGCACATGGACAGTGTGAATTTGGGTGCTGTGCCCATGGCAAGGATTGGAGCTTCCATTACTCAGTGCCAACTTTCTCATCCTCTAACTCAGGTAATCAGCAGGTTTTCTTGGTCTTCTCCAAGCAGTGGAAGGGAGTAAAGGTCATGTGTTTTATTTTTGTTGGTTTTTGATTTCCACATACCAGTCAATTTTATCTCCTTCTGTGCCATCTTTTGAATTGAGATATTTTAAATTATATTTTTATGACTACAAATGTTAGTGTTAGCTATTTTGATTCTTTTTATGCTTATCCTAGACGTTCAACATGTACACTTAATGTAAAATAGCCCAAATTTATCTTTATCGTCTTCCTGAAAAGGATCATAGGATCTTTTTGTGCTGTTTACCCTCCAATAATAAAATGATGTCCACTTTTAGTCCTTCTTAAACCTCACAATGGGCCATTTGATTGATTTATATATTCCTAGGTTGTATCGATTCACACTTGTTGATTTTTTCCCCCTCACTCTCTCTCCTTCAATCTCAGACTTCTTTTCAAGCTCATTTTTCTTCTTTTAAAAATACATACTTTATGAAGTTCTCTTAGTAGTAAATAAATTTTTTGTTTCTGTCTATAAATGTCTTTATTTCACTATTGTTCTGGAAAAAATGGTTTCTTTGAATACATATTTCGAGACTGACAAAGATTTTCTTTCATTACTTTACAATATTGTTCTATTGACTTCTGGCTTCCATTTTTTTGGATGAGAAGTCAGCTTACAGTCCCTAGCCCCTTTGACAGTAATGTGCATTTTTTTTCTGGAGTTCGTTAGTTTGAGTGCACCTATGAAACTGTGCCTTTCAGTGATTCTGAAAATTTCTCACAGTGATCTTCATAAGGCTTCCATCTCCCTAGTCTTTCTGTCAGCACCTTGTGGACACCAGTTGGTTTTTTGCTAGACCTTGTTGCTCTATCCTCTGTGAGTCCTTTTTCATATTTCTTGTCTCCTGCCTTTCTTGACTACAATCTTGGAAATTAATTAAACCTATTTTCCAGTTCAGCAAGACTTTCCTCATCTCTATATAATCTGCCACTTAATCTATTCATGGAGTTTCTAATATTCATGTTTTCATTTATTATTCTCAAAAGTTCTTGATTATTTTTCAATATTTCCTGCTCAGCTTTGGTAATTATTTTAGGTGGAGGGGTGGGACTTGGTCTTTTGTGCCTTCAATACCCTATTTTATTTCTTTATATTATTCAAACTTATTTTTATTTTATGTCGATTTCAACACGGAGAGTCTTTATGAGTCTAGGTCTTCAGTTTGTTGTTTTATTGGTGTTCATGATTTGAATCTTAATCATAGTGACTTGAGTCTACGTATTATGTAATTTGTTACTGTCAGTGCATATTCCCTGAACATCATTCCTTGGGGCCTCTCAGAAGAGGATTCGACTTATATTCTGCTAGGAACATGGGGCACCATAACATTGGACTACTTTCAGCTATGTTTTTAGTTTGGGCTATTTTTTTGGACGATGTATCAGACATGAATTCTAGACCCAGACTCCTGCGCTGATAGGCTTATATGTCGAGATGCTTGAGGAGGCTTTAATCTGCTTTACTCAAAGATAAACAAACATTCCAACCTTGCTTTTTGGAGAGCACATTTTTTAAAATTATTTTTCCAAAATCCCTTTTGAAAGTGTTGTCTTTAGAAAGGGTTCCAGGTAAAACTCCCATTACCCCTCCCCCAACTGCAAGTCCTATGTTTTGTCTACTGTCCCCTAGGTACATGGATTGTTATAAACCCAAGTTTTTGCTTGCCAAGAATTGACAGATATTCCTAGAGAAAGCAATACTTTCTTTTCTGGACCCTCTTTCTTTATTTTCTTATCATTTATAACTCCTGGAGAATTAGATCTTTTTTTTAATACTTTAGTCAGGGTTTTTATTAATTCTGTGCCAGGAAGGTTTCTCTGGTCACCCAGGAACAGAGGTGTCAGTCCCTGTTCCTGGGTAGGTATCAAAACCCAAGGCCCTGATCCTAAGTCTCATGTTTTGTTCCAATACCAATTTGGATATTGACCTCAGTCCCTTCTCACTTCTTGGCTTTAAATTCACTCTTTTTGGCAGCTGGGAGCCATCCCTATTGCTTTCAAATGCTGCTGTATTTTTGGCTTTCTTCTTCTTATTTTTATCCAAGAATTCTGTGTGAGAGGCCATGAAGCGTAGTAGTTAAGAGCAGAGAATCTTACCTGGACTACCAGGCCATCCTGGCTCTACTGCCCTCCAGCTGTGAAAACTTGGACAAGTAGCTTCACCACTCTGGGCACCAGATTTCCTCACTGATAGAGTAGACAGCATTGTGCTTACTGGGTAGAGTTTCTGTGGGGGTTCAGTGAGTCAGTCTACATAAAGCACTTGGAGCAGTCCCTGGCACGTGATTTGTGCTGCATAATTGTTGATGAGCACCAGTAGGATGTGTATAGACCAGGAGCCTATCTTCCTGCCTCATTCAGGTTTTCCCAAGCCAACCTAACTTCTTCCAAAGCCTCTCTTCTTTCCCTCCCATGGTGATGTCTACCCAGAGCTGGGAGAAGAGCTGTGTGAGTTTGGTGGGACAGAACTGAGACCTGCTTGCTAAATGGGGGTATATAAAGTAGAGAGACACTTGGTTGTTAATTAATAAAACAAAATACCCCTTCATATAATTAGGAGAATAAAATTGAAAGCAAGGGCTTGGGTAGGTTTGGAAGAATTTTTGTGATGCACCCCTTACTTGGGTAATAAAAGTTGGTCTTCTTTTTTTTTTTTTAAGATTTTACTTATTTATTTGACAGGCAGAGATCACAAGTAGGCAGAGAGGCAGGCAGAGAGAGGAGGAAGCAGGCTCCCCACTGAGCAGAGAGCTCGACGCGGGGCTCGATCCCAGGACCCTGGGATCATGACCTGAGCCGAAGGCAGAGGCTTTAACCCACTGAGCCAGCCAGGCGCCCCAAAAGTTGGTCTTCTTATTTGTGGCAGGGTGGACCTATAGGTAATATTTAATTGCCCACAAAATTTAAATTAATTTAAGCTGGAGGGAGAACATAATCTGAGGAGCTCAGCACAGTGCACAGTGCTTCATACATCACATCAGTGAAAACTTGCTAATCAGAAATGAAACACCGTTGGAACCTATTCCTCTCTTCTAGGGACCAGACAGATTTTTTTCTAGACTCAGATTCTTGCGGTTAACTAGAAGAACATGGGCGAAGTTAGATGAACTGTCTTGTGAAATTGGCCTGAGTATAGAAAGGAACTCCGCTACTTAGTTCGTCAGTGTTTACCATACAGGAAATGTAAACTAAGTAGCAGAAAAGAAAGGTGTCCAGTGGGGACACAGCTCTTACAGAGGGCCACCAGGGAAGCATTCGGTAACGCTCTATTTTAGACTTTAATTATCTGGAAGAGAGATTCAGTAGTGCTATTGGGACTTGCACGTGTGTTTCACCAGGAATGATGGCACAGTGGCACAGAAGAGGAATGGAACCAAAGGGACGAAAGCCATGGGTGTGAGTGACAGTAAACCAGGGCGAGGAAGTGGGCAGCTGACTTCTAACAGCTGTGGTCAGCGTGCAACCCTTAATGGAGGAACACACAGTGAAGTAGTCTTGCTTCTTCAAGATATCTGGTCTACCAGTTGGTCCCAGCTCTTTGACCAGACTTCCATCCTGTTTCCATGGTAGCTGCATCACTCATGCTTAAAAGAACATTGCCCAGTGTTTAAGAGTGAGTCAGACAGACTGGGTTTAATGTCAATTTTCAGGAGTGTCATTTTGGATAAATTGTAACCTTTGTGATTGTCTCATCTATACAGTCCTGACGATCATGGCTGGGGTGAGGTGGAGGTGAGTGAGAAGCTAGTGGGTGAATTTTAAAGAGGCACTCGTGCTCTGGATTACTTTCATGCAAGGATGCCACTGGCTTAGCCCTGAGAATGAGTGCCTCTTTCAGGTTTTAGCTTTAAGCACTTTACTTTCTCATCTCAGTTCCCCGGCTCTGGCGATGATTGTATCTATGTCATAAGACTGCAGTGAGAATTAAAAAAAAAAAATCACAAATACAAAGTAATTAACAGAGTGCCTGATACGGGAAGTGTGAACATTTAGGTCCCTGCCTTAATAGCTCCATTATGCCAGTCTCACCAGACTCTGGGAAAATGGTCCTAGGAATTTGTTAGAAATTTCAAGTCTTTTGAAGGGGAAAAAAAAAACATCCTAGAGAAAAGAGATGCCTGTCCTTCTGAAAGCAAAGAGGGAAACAGGCTCATAACATGAGCCTCTGAGTAACTGACATTTGTAAACAAGAATATTCACTGTTGGACATAGAAATGGGATATTTTTATTGTATGTTTTTAACTAGTCATAACTACTGAGGGCAAACACCGACTGCTCCTGCCCGGTAGCCATTCCCCTCCTTCTTCCTTCTGAAAGAGACCACATCTCAAACAGACGCTGAAGATTATAGGTGTTCACTTCCTCCGACTCCCCTTGCAGTTATGGTAGGAGTATATGAACCTATTTTAGGGTGTTTCTGGGGAGAAGTTCCTTCCTGGAGAGAAGAAAGATGCCTCCTGGTCCCACGGCCACCAGCAGGGAAGGAGGGGAAATGACGATGAGAAGGTTTGGTCCAGTTGTGGGCCCACCTGAGTCTTCCTTCTTATTTCCCTTGGAATGCAGGGTTGGTGATTACACTGTCAAAAGCGTCAGAGGGCACCCCTTGGCAACGACGCTGAACAAGCACCGGGGAGGTAGTCTGTCAGCAGAAACGCGTGCTAGAAGCAGTCATGGATACCCGCATACGGATGGTGTGAGAGATGGTGAAAATTAACCGCACCGTGCCTTCATCTGAAGGTGGGAGGTGGACAACGAGAAGAAGTAACCAAAAAAGCCTGAGCTTTGTAACTGAAGTCAATTACAGAAGGCAGCACGGAAGGGGTGGGTTTAGAGCTGGGAATCCAGAAAATCTGAGCCAAGAAAGGATATGAGAGATCTTCACATTGTGTGTTTTCTAATTTAAATTGTACACGGGAGACAAGCAGCTTTTTTTCTGAAAAATGCCCAACAGCAAACAATTCTGGCTTCGTGGGCCATCAGTCTCTGTTGCGACTACTCAGCTCTGCCATTATAGCATGAAAGCAGTCACAGACAATGAGTAAATGATCAGGCATGGCTGTGTTCCAATAAAACTTTATTAACAAAAAAGATGGTGGGCCAGGTTGGCCTGCGGGCTCAAGTTTGGCAACTCCTGCTTTAGGGTTCCAGAAAGACAGAGATGTAGTCACTACTTTCTGTCAGGAACTGTCTGGGCCCTGGGAATATATAGAAGAAAAAAAATCATCGACTTTTTCTAGGATTTTATAGTCTCCCCTCTCCTGCTTTTTCAATTCCTTCTCTTTTATCTCAACCACTACCGTTAGCAGCCTCCTTCATTAAGCATCCTCTTTAAAAAAAAAAAAAAGAAGATTTTATTTGTTTATCTGAGAAGGGGAGAGAGAGAGAGAAAAATCATAGTTGGGGGTAGGGGAGCAGAGGGAGAGGGAGAAGCAGACTCTCCACTGAGCAGGGAGCCTGATGCGGGACTCAATCCCAGGACCCCAGAATCATGATATGAGCCAAAGGCAGGCGCTTAACTGACTGAGCCACCCAGGCACCCCCATTAAACATTTACTGTGGGTCAGACCAAATTTTAGGAGCTTTATGTATGAATTATTTTTAAGTTTCAAACAGTCCCTCAATATCAATATTATTATTCTCATTTTGCTGACCAAGGAAACAGGGGAGCCACTTTGCCCAAAGCTCTGGAGCTTACAGGTGCCAGAGCTGGAATCTAAGCTTAGATCTTTCCTATTTCAAATACCTGCTGATTCTAAGACGTGCTGTGGATTCAGAAGAGGGAATCTGGAGACATGCTGCCTGGAAGTGAATTCCAACTGTGTGATTTTGGACAAGTTATTCCGTTTCTATGTGTCTCATTTTCCTCATCTATAAACTAAGGACAGCAAAAGCAGGTAGTTCCTGGGCTAGGTGATGAAAATAGCATACATAAGTAAATCTCGTCAGGACAATGCCAGGCGTGTAATGGTGCTACGTACGTATTAGCTAGGATTGTTCTTATTAACAGGGTATCTAGACCGGTGGAGTAGGAAATTAGAGCACCTTGGGTAGACAACACAAAGACTCTTGCAATGTAAGGAAATGCTCCTTCACTGCAGGCAGTTTTGCTCCCCAGGGGGCATTTGAAAATATCTAGATACATTTTTGATTGTCATCACTGGGGGAGAGGAGACAGCTACGGGCATCTAGTGGGTCGGTCCCAGGATGCTCCTTGTATTCAGCAATGTAGAGGGCACTCTCCACCCCAGCAACAAAGAATTGTCTTGTGCCTCGATGTCAATGGTGTCAAGGTTCAGGAACATTGTTGTAATGTTTTGACCAACTAAAAAGAGCAGGTGGACTATGGACTGATGTCTTTGGGCTTAGCCCAAGAATTATTTAGGGCAAAAATGGGGTAAGAACACCTATCGCTACAGTCTAGGTCCTGAGTTCTCTCTCCACCACATTGCCCCAGGGACAGCTGTGGAATGAGCAGTGCCAAGCCTGGTTATGGGAACCCTATGTGCAGAAGATTAGAAGCAGGGAAAACGGACCACAAACCTTTGGTCTGGGACAGACATCTTAATTCATTTGATGAGACGGTCTCCATGTGTGGGAGTCATGAGGGGCAAGGGAGGGAGGTGGGAAGGGGACCCTGGCAAAGACTCAGGAGTTGGTAGAAGAGGCAATAGGGAGCCCTACTGGGCATTTGAGCAGAGGAGTGATGCCCAGCTAGTAGGACCAGGGAGGTTCTGTGCAGGAAGCTACTGGAATCTGATGAATCAGCTGGTAGGTGACTACAGTACTCTTTTTGGAAGGTCCAAGGCCCCAGACAAGGTGGACAAGAGAGAAGAGGTGACTCACAGACCTGGTGGAGGGGACTCTGTGGAGCTGGGACATGGCATGTGTGCTCTGCCTTCAGGCAGAGACAAATGGGAGCTAAAGGCCTTTGGCCATGCATACAAACCTCCTGCTGCACACCCTGAGTGGTTCGGTGCCTGCTAATGAGGTTTTCTGGAGGACTGTTAAAGATCATTAAAAAGCAGTTTTTGCAAACTCAATATTAGTTTTTAAGTAGTTAGCAAGGGTGAGCCCTTACTGCTCCATGTTAACCAAAGCAAGGGATGAGTTGCCACTCAGGACACAGAGGGAGGCAGGAGTAATCTCTCCAGTCCTGTGGGAGGTGGTGGGGGGGGGTGCCTTCAAATCAGTGCTACATCATTTATTTCCATTTGAGTCACAAAATGTTTTTTGAAACACTTTCTCCCTTCCTAGAACTGTGTTAACCATTACAGAGTAATACTAACAGTGATAATAGTGATAACCATAATTATAATACTGGAAACTTCCTGAGCATCTACCGTAGATTAGGAACTGTGTGAAATCTTTCATAGAAACATAAAACATTCTCCCTAATCTTGTAACTGTGCCGCAAAGGGAGTATTATTAACCCCATTTTATGCATGGGGATTTTGAGATGATAAAAACAAAATCGAGGTCTTTAGACTCTCATGATCTAATAGGACAAAATACTTAAACAAATTGATGCTCTATAAGACTAGAAATTATCATCACTGCTGAGATTTATGAATTACTGTCAGTGGGCCGGGTACTGTTCAACTCATTCCAGATAAAAGTTCATTTATTTCTCATAAAACACTAGGAGGTAGCTACTATAATCCTTGTTTTCCAGCTTGGGAAACTGAGGCAGAGCACTTCTAAGGAAACTTGCCTCATGTTAGAAGATGAGTCAGAGGAGGTGTTGAGTGAGTTCTTCTGACCAACACTCATTTTATTCATCTATATAATGACTTAACACAATTACCGATCTCAGAGACTCAGTGCAAGGATCCAGCAGTCCCATTGCCATAAAATATTTAGTGATGCACCTGGCATATATTGTTTGTTTCATAACAGCCTCATCCGGGTGTTTTGTTCACACCTTTATCCTCAATGCCTAACACCTGCCCAACACAAGGGAGGCAGTCCATAACCATTTGTCAAATGCATCTTGAAACATCATCTCTCAAACTTCCCATTATTGTTGCTGCGGAGAGATGAAACGTGGTCTTACATCACGGTGTGTGGAAGAGTTTTTGATGTGGCTGTGAGGACTAACGTGTTTGAGAATAGGCCAAGACAAGATGGGGAAACTTCTCTGACACAGAATCATCGGAGGGCTGAGACGCTCGCTGCTGGGACAAGCCGCATCCCAAGCCTGGGAACGCTCTCTTGAGGTGTCTGAGGAGGAGACATGTGTGGGAGAGGAGTTGGTTGCTGTAGAAGCCAACACATCCCCCACCAAGGAGGTGGACACACCTGGGGAAGAAGACACCTCCGTGCTAAGAACAAAGACCAGGTTTCCTCTGCAGTGGTTGTCGTCCTCTGTGTCTTTAGGAGAAAGACAGCCCACGAGTGGGAAGAGTAGGGAGTTTTTTTCAGAAAATGGGGAGGTCCTCTCAGAAGTCCAAGGTGAAGAGTTTTTGGAAGGAGGTCATCTACCCTGTCAGACACTGCGAAATTCTGTTTCGGGACTTGGCTAGACGAAGTCTAACCCACAATGCCTGGTGCAGAATAGGCATACATATGTGTTGAACGAACTTGCTGAAGAAAAGAGAGTAAGTGAGCATCTGGGATTTGGACTGCAATGTCTGACCGCAAGCCTGAGCCTCCATGCTCTCCATAAGTCACTCTCAACACTTCCGTGTGAACACCCCACGCTCCGCCCCACATATCTCCTGAGCATATCTGTGTTTGTGTCCCTATGACCTTATTTTTCCTGGCATACCCATCTTCTACCATGTTGTCTAACATCTCTGCATTTTGTTTGGAAGAACCAGTTTCTTTCATCATGAGTCCTATGTAATTCTTCCAAGCTATAAGTGATCATAGATTTTTCTCCTTAATTGTCTTATAACTCTGAGCTTATTTCACTTTTTATGTCATAAATAATTGTCTGTTGTTTTTTGACCTGCTTGGGGCCCTTTAGGGCAGGATGTTTCTTTAGATCATGGTGTCTACTTAGCACTCTGCTTTTGACACAACACAGGATCAATAGCCCTTGTTAAATTGAAATAAGACATAAACAGGGTGTATTTCTCTCTATGTATTACCTCCAAACAAGTCTTTTGAGATTCCTCTTGTCTATAAAGCCAAAGTTTTCATAAAATTTACAGAAGGATCTAAAAATCCCTTTAGGAAAAAGGAGGGATACCCAAAAGAGTGAAAAATTTACAGGAGGATCTAAAAATGCCCTTGCCCCAAAAGAAAGGTTCCCAAAAGAGTGGGAAAAATGTCCAATGTACATCAGAAAGGCACTAGTTGGATCAACCTTGAGGTGTCCATGCAGCTTTAACTGGGAATATATTTAGAGACACAAATGGAATGGCCTCTGAAATGTGTTCTGCACAAAGTGTGCAAAATAAGCAAAGTGGAGAAAAGCAGGTGCAATTTAAGAAAATGGGGGTAAGGATATAAACTTCATATGCATATCTGTAGAGTATATGCCACTAGAGATGCAGTCAAACTATGGTGCTTTGAAGTCACTTGAAACAATTCTCTACTTGATTGTTTAACAAGCAAATTGATTTCTTTCACTTTGCTTTCCATCTTCAGAGACTGCTGTTTTCTAGATTTGATTTTGCTTTGTAATTATGTAAAATGTCTTCCTAGTTCCTGGGTTCCCCAGTTTCCTTCATATACTCTACAGATAAAAACACTGGTAAAATAAATGTAAACATCTGTAGCAATCCTAATGTCCGTGTTGTATGGATGTGGTTTTTCTGGGAGTCGTGAGAGAAATTAAATGCTCAAGTTGGTAGCCTTGAGAACAAGAATCATTAGTGTGGAAGAAAGAGTAGGAAGGTATCAGCTTGAAGAGATTAAGTCAAAGCCCCTTAGTCCTGAATTTGATCTGGACGTTAGAATGTGACTCATAATGAATTTCCTCCTAAGAAAAAAGAATACAAAAACCTTGTTTTTCTGGCTTGGCCCACTGGAAGGTTCTAGATGCAATGACCAATCCTGCAGCAGTGAGCACCCAAGTACCCATAGTTTGGTCTCCAGATACCACGTCTCGGTAGAAGAGAGCAGGGCTCTCTATCACCATCTAACATATTTTATATTTTGTTGATTAAAAAAGAAAAAGTCTGACTTCTTAAACTGGTGCATGAGGTCCATGAAGGCAGGCACTTTTCATCTCTTGTTGGGCCCTGGTTCTACTAGGCACTCAATAAATATATGTTGAATGAAGAAAAGGATGGTGTGGAATGCTAAGTGGTCTGGCCATGGATGCCGGCTTGATTTCTCTGCATTCTTTGCAGATTTGTATTAACCTAAGCACAGTTTCTCCTACATGAGAGAAACCTAAGAGTTCCCACAAGTAACAAAATTATCTTTTTCTATTCTCTTCTCTCAGGTCAGTGGGTTTGGTTCCTGCCTGGCCACCATTCTTATTCTCAGTTCATTTTCCCCACTGGCACTTCATACAAAGAGCAGGAAGATCATCACCAAGGCTGGAGGGGGAAAGGGTTCTCAGCATATTCTCTTTTCGGATCAATAAAGGTCACTAGCTCTCACTGTAAAGAGAAAAAGCTTGAGCTTTTTTGATTCTTGTCTATCTTAATTTCCACTACCACCACTGCCCCCAATTCCAGACACCGGTGCTTTTTGCCAACCATTAGTGGATAGAAGCACCAAGATGCTCAAATGTGACCAGGATTCACTATATATATATAAAATATATATATAAATATATATAATATATATAAATATATAAAATAAATATATAAATATATATCCTCTATCCTTTTATATATATAATATATATAATAAATATATATTTATAAATATATGTATATTTAAATAAATATAAATATAAGTAATATAAATAAATATAAATATAAATAAATATAAACATATATATAAAATAACTATATTTATAAATATATAAATAAAAATATATATTTATATATAAATAAAATAAAATATATTTATAAATAAGTATTTATAAATTATAAAAAGTAATATAAATTATAAAAGTATTTTTATAATACTTATATTATATATATATATTATATTATTATATTATATTATATTATATATATATTATATATAATATTATATTATATTATATTATATATATATTATATAATATTATATATTATATTTATAATAATATAAATTATAAAAGTATTTATAATAAGTATTTATAAATACTTATTTATAAATATATTTATTTTATTTATTTATTATATATATTAATTATATATATATATATATATATATATAAAAGGATAGAGGATAGAGGATAGAGGATGTTCAAATGACCTCAGGAAGTTTCAGTAAGTATTGTTTCCTGGAACTTTTGTTTTGGTTAAGTATGTGTCATTCACGGGTTTATGTGTCAGGTCTTGATGCCAAAAACATTCTGTACAAATATTCTCTCTTTCTCCTTCCCTTCTCCTCCTCCTCCATTCCCTTTGTGTCTGTCTCTTTTTCTTCTGAATCCCTGGAGGACGCTGTTAGGAAAGCATATCTGATTCTTCACTTCTCAGATCTCTTAAAGGTGCCTCTTGTCATTATAGTTCAAGCCAGCACCTGATCTAAATGTCAGTGTGAGCAAGGTTCATCTGGGGAGATGGGTGAGAGGTGCTTCCAGGGCCCCACGCCCCCGTGGGACACTGACCTGATAGGTCAGAGCAGAGGCTGAGCTCCAGAGTTTTAACTGGCTTCCTGCGGATACTGATGCAGAGTCAAGACCACGCTTTACAAGTACCCAGCATGCAAGAGGCTGCAGGTGTTTATTGATGCCAGTGAACAGTGCCAGCTTTGTTCCGTGGTACCCATTCTTACAGGGACCACGAGTGGCTTGAGACTGACATACCTCATGTCCGAAGAGATGAAGAAGGCTCCCTGCCTTGAGACAGCATCTTTTTTTCATGGAATTACCCATTCATCCCTTCCTCCTCATTTAGGGAAATTCTACTCTCACCGGCTCACGGAGGACTCATTCCCAGGCTTTGTCTCATGTGACAATGTTGCGGCTCTGCCTTCAAAGAAACGGTGCTGCTTGATTGTCCACTAATTGTCCGGCGACTTGGTAAAGCTCTTGTGAAAAGCAGAGCCCACAGACCATATGGCAGATTCTGTCAAGAAAGTGGGATGCCAGCACGTGGGGGTTGTTCTTGGCCTTGACCAGCCCTTGAGGTGGCAGAACAGATGTGTTCTTGTTTTCTCTGGACACAAAGGTACATTCTGATAATAAAACAAAGCAGCAATGTGGAAAAATCGTCTACCTATGTTTAGGCTTGGAACTTAGCAGTGTGTGTGGCGGGGCTGGTTGGGATAATGGCTGGGAACACTGGCAGGGTTCTCAAAGGAAAAGTGTTACCCAAATACCTTGTACTGGTGATGTTATGATATATTACACCTGTTTCACTGGCTTATAGTCTAATGAGTGCCCTGAAATTCCCCACTTCTTTGATGATTGCTTTCTTACAGATCTATATTACCATTCAAAACACCAGGAAGTGGGGGGGGGCATCTGGCATTTACTAAAGCTCATCTTGGACCTCAGACAATGGGAACATACATCACTCACCACTACTCTAGGTCAGGAACCATCGTAAGCAGATAACAATGTGTTGATTCTTGTTATTCTCCCATAGCCCTAGAGTAAGTACCATTATTTTCAATATTTTTGAGCTAAGGAAATTGAGCACAGATGAGGTCACATGATCTACTCAAGTCATGGGACTTAGAGTCATGGAGTTAGGAGTTGAAAGCACTCAATCTAGCTGCAAAGTCTGTGCACTAAGTACTATGCCACATTTCCCCTGAAAGGCATTTAAGAAGTTTAATGAAGTTTAAGAGAGGAGACTTTTGTCTGGAGTAAATACAGTGGCAATTGTTGTGAATGGAGAAGTTGGTAATGGAGAATGGAGAATGGAAAAAGTGGTAAAGACATAGTATGGACGGAGCTTGTATTTAAACAGTCTTAAGGTTTCCAAATTAGAATATGTGCGATTTATTCCAGTGCTTTTATGGTACCCTTCTGACAAAGTGGTTAATAGTAGATCATAGATATGTAGAAGCGTGTCAGCTTTTGGTCACATTTCTGATGGGTGGATTTTCTGGATTGGCTGGATTCAGTGAATCTCGCAGAATTTGCTCATATATTTGTGTTCCTTTAGAAGGTTGTTCAGTCCTGGAGGGCAGCTGGTATTGGATGATGCTAGCTGGTACTCAGATGTCTGGTGCTTTGCTGGTGGGGAGCACCAGGGGTAACTGTGCAACTTGTCTATAATCATCCAAAGGGCTAGCTCTGGTTTTTTCACAGGGCAGCCTAGCCCAGGCTTATTCAAATGGTGGCTTATTCAAGAAGAGCAAGAGAGGGAAAAGCCCAGTGTATAAGCCTTTTGGAGAAGAATGTTGGCTACATTTTACAATATACTTCTGCGAGGTTGCTTACATTTTAGTCACATGTAAAATAATTTGGGTCATCTCTGGGTCCTCTAGAACATCATTCATTTATAACATCAGGATTAAAGTCTAGGATCTCCTGATATATCTCAGGTCCTGATGTGGATGAGTCTTCTTGGATGTGGTCCTTTGAATGTGGGCACCCTTCATCTTGAGACCTTAATCTAATAAAGCATTATCTGACCTCAATCCCCTCACCCCTCAAATACCATAGTAATACAGGGAAGGACAATCATAGAAGTGAAAATAGTGAAAAGCACATAGCAATCCGGATCCAGATTGATTCTGGAATCCCTCCAGGTGGGTGTTGCATTGTTTCCCTATTGTGGACATGGGAAGTGTTCCTTGATCAGGACTCAGTTTAGCTCCTTTCTTTTTCACTAGAGGAAGAGGGAGAGGCAGCGATAGAGGGAGAGAGAGCATCTTTTTTAAATTTAAAAAATTGTAAAAAGATTTTATTTATTTGAGAAAGAGAGAATGAGAGAGAGCACAAGTGGGAGGAGGAACAGAGGGAGAGGGAGAAGCAGATACCCTGCTGAGCAGGGAGCCTGACATGGGAGTTGATTCCAGGACTCTGAGATCATGACCTGAGCTGAAGGTAGATGCTTAACCAACTGAACCACGCAGGCTCCTGATAGGAAGAGAGAGAGTCTTAAGCAGGCTCCATACCCAGCACAGAGCCTAACATGGGGCTTGATCTCAGGATGGTGAGATCATGACTTGAGTCACAATCAAGAGTCAGTGCTTCACCAACTGAATGACCCAGGTGCCCCAGGACTCAGTTTAGCACCTTGATAGGGACTCTGACTCTATTGTTTTTCAAGGATCCATTATCTTGGTTCTTAACCTACCTTTGGAGATATACTTCCTTTTCCATGAGAAATGGCCTGGTTGGCAGCTGAATAGCTTTTCTTCTTGCTTTATGCTCACACAGTCAGGATCCTAGAGGTCTTTCTGCAATTTAAGCAATATCAGTCTTACTCAGTTAAAGCTGATGGCCCTTTTACTGATTCAGGATCCCCAACACGTTGTGGATTTCCTATGTATCAAATTGGAAGTCCACTCCAGTTGACAAAAGCTTGTCTCTACTCCAGAGCAGTTGTTAGAAGACTCTGATAAGTCCCTTTCTCTAGCTAAGAATGTCTGACAGGCAGCACATCAAGTCTTTGCAAAAGGTTTACAGTTTCTTGGAGTCACATCTTAATTTATCTTTACCTTGAGACTGTTACTTACTTTGAGAATCTTTTACCAGCTGGAGACTGGAATTGGAAAAAAAATTTTATCATACAAAAAATTCTGACCCTTTTATGCCTTCAAAATTCTGCTTGCAAACTGGACAATTCTTCCTTTAAATACCCTCTCTTTTTTGGTATCTTAACATAGGCATCTAAATAAGCCAACTGATTCTTTCCACATTATGCTTGGAAATAATTTTGCCAAGGTCCAAAAGTTTAAGTGCAATTGTAGCATATATTACCACTGATGACAGTGTTGTTAATTGTTCCAATGCTATATATCACAGGTCAACACTTTTTCCTCATTCTTTTGAAGTTTCCTTGCTGATTTTCCAGTTTCCACTAACAATTTACTCAGCATTTTCATCCTTTCTATTAACTAACATTTTTCTTGCCTATTCTTCAGGCTCCATCCATTGGTCCTAAAGCCAATGCCACAGGTGTAAGATTTTATTTATAGCACCCAACCATTAGGTATCAATTCCTGTACCAGTTAGCTTGTTTTCTGGGTAGTAATATGGCCCAAAACTTACTGGCTTAAAATAACAACCATGTATTCAGCTTCTGATACTGTGGATTGGCTAGTTCTTTGGGTTTGGGCAGCTTGTCTGAATTCTGCTGGGCTTGCTCTTGAGCCTATCGTCAGCTGGCAGATTGGTGACTGACTTGTAGTCTATCCTTGCTTACATACCTGGAAGCTGGCAGACTATGAGTTGGGGCAACTGAGTTAACTTGGCCATGTGCCTGTTATCACCCAGCTAGCTAGCCCAGGCTTCCTCTAATGGTAACAGAATTGTAAGCATGGATAGAGCAAGTTCCAGTAATTGGCACTTTTCAAGTCTCTGCTTGCATCCCATTTTAGGTTGTCCCATTGGTCAATCAAGTTACTGAGCCAAGCTCAAGTCAGCATTGGAGGAGATCCCCAAGGCTGTGGTTACAGGGAGGGTAAATATGGCAACCAGTTTTGCAAGCTATCTACCACAAATATAAATATGGAGAGGTGGAAAGATGGAAAGATTAACTTAAAATCCTATCTGAAGGACACGGTCACTGTCAGATTTTATCTCAGTGCCTAGATGGGGCAACTAGTTGAAGAGAGTGAACTCTTTGAAATCTTGGTCAGTGGCTCAGCAGATGGTACCACTCACTGTCACTGGCTCTTGGAAGGAAAGACATGTAAAGTGATGGGACTCTAATAACCTGAGATTTAACATTACCTCTGGATGCAGGATACTTGAGTTGATTTTCCATTCAGGAGACCCTTGGGAGTAACTGGCCTAGAGAGTTATTTTCTCTCATGCAAATACACAGAATTTGTTTCAGTTTATGGAAGGTTGAGGGTTACAGCAACCTTGCCAGAGTATCTAACCTGTCTACCTGTGAAGGAAGGCAATTGACAGGGACAGCTGGGGAGAGGTCACACGTGTGCAGTGAAGGCAAGTCATGCAGCCCCTTGGCACCTAAAGCTGGATTTGCAAATGCATTTTCTTACTGATGCAGTGTCAGAAGTGGTGGTATGGTATAAATGAAATCAAAGCCAGCACACTTCAAAGATAATGGAAAGATAATGGGTGCTGATGGGGGTGAAGGTACTACTCTGGAAGCCTACAGATCTACAAACCATTATAAACATTGTGTCTCTGGGTAAATGTATTCTCAGTTCCAAACAAATAAATGACTTGGAAGCTAACTTTTAGGTATAACAGAGTCCTAAATTGGTGAAGTCTGTCCTTAAATGTTCTTCTCCCAAGGAATGAGATATTAAATTGTTCCTCTCCAAAACAATGGGATGCCTAATTATTTCTCTTCCAAATAGTTTCGTGCTCAATTGTTCCTCTCAAGCAATGAAACATTCAATCAGTCCTCTCCCAAACAATGGAGTGCACTCGATTGTTCCTCTTCCAACAGTTGAATACTCAATTGTTCCTCTCCCAAGCAGTGAACCATTCAATTATTCAGGTGAATGCAGCTGAGAAGTTTCCATTTCTAGCAGTACAAAGCGAAGCTGTGACCAGGGCAATGTTTTGGGCCCAACTTGCTTCGTCGGAGTCAGGCAAGGTCATGATTAATATCATGATTCTTTGGATGATTTCAAAACTTTCTGAATGAGAGATTTTGTCGTCTCTCTTTTGCCACCCCCACCAGAATAACCTACTAGATCTTCATGTTCTCCTGCCAGCCATGCAGAGTAGATAAAAATGGTCTCTCCATTTACCATATGAGCTTGTGGATGCCATTAGTAATATGTCACAGCCAAGGTAGAACTGAACAAAACATATCTGATCTGTGTTTACAGAGCTGAGTTAGTACCACCCATACCTGCAGGAGGCTCATGTTCTAGTTGTCTGGGGAGATGCATCACAAGAGAATCAATTGGGTAGTTGCCAGTTGCCCTCCAAGGATGGGGAATTCCATTCTGCCTGGAGAACTGGAAAGGCTGCACAAAGATGACGATCCACTTGGGCCTTGAAAAAGTAGGAAATATTTTGACAAATTGGGAGACTAGGATGGTCTAGGCAGAGATAAAAATCACCAACATGATCTGAATGTGCAGAGCCTAGGATGGGGGCAAGCCATAGCCTTGTATGGTCAGATATTGAACATCTGGAGCAGTGTGGGGATACTTGAGTCTGAATTTGAAGGACCTGAAGTGACATTCTCTTTTGCATTTCTTCTGATACCCTCCAATCCCACAGGAGCCAAGAGAAGGGGTGTGATTAACACAGAGATCCCAGAGATTAGTGCTGTCTTGGAGATGTTGAACTGAGCCTTGATTACACAGAATGTGGGGTTAGTTCCCTGATGTTGCTTGAACTGATGGTTCACACTCAGAAGTGCCAGGTTTGACCATAAATGACAAGAGCCAGCTCTCTTGCCTGACTCCTATTTCCTTGAAGTCTCCAGATCACTGTTTCTTCTCAAGATTCTTCTGAATTCAGGGTGTGAAACAAAATCTGCAAGCATGCCCATACTATAGGAACTCTTGATCTGTCTTGGACACGCAGATGAACTGCCTGGGGGATATAAGCAGTGCAGAGAGAGGGTGAGCTGCCTACTGGAAGAAAAATGCACCTCTAGTTAATGAGGAAGTGTAAACAGATTATTGGTTGTAGACATACTCCCATTAAACACCTAAAATCATCAATTGGGGTGAAACTTATAAAAAAATAACACATATCAATAGTGATTCAAAGGACATAGGCACCCCAATGTTTATAGCAGCAATGTCCACAATAACCAAATTATGGAAAGAGCCCAGATGTCCATAAACAGACGAATGTATAAAAAAGATGTGGTGTACACACACACACACACACGCGCACACACACATGCGCGTGCACGCGCACACACACACACACACGAATAGTACTCAGCCATCAAAAAGAATGAAATCTCGCCATTTGCAATGGTGTGGATGGAATTAGAGGATATTATGCTAAGTGAAAGAAGTCAGTCAGAGAAAAACAAATACAACAGGATTTCACTGTTATGTGGAATTTAAGAAACATAATGGATGAACATAGGGGAAGGAAGGGAAAAATAGAAAAAGACAAAAATAGAGGGAGGTAAATCATAAGAGACTCTAACTCCAGGAAGCAAACTGAGGGTCGCTGGAGGGGAGGTGGGTAGGGGGATGGGGAAACTGGGTGATACTGCATTAAGGAGGACACTTGATGGAATGAGTACTGGGTGTTGTATTCAACGGATGAATCACAAAATTCCACCCCTGAAACTAATAATACACTATATGTTAATTTAATTGAATTTAAATAAAAAATTAAAAAAAAGAAACACACAAAAACAACACATCTTTTTTCAGAACTGGGAAAAGCAGAAACATGTAAGACAAATGAACATACCATATCATATAATATCATTACCTGGAACTCACCGAGTTAACATTTTGTCGCTCTTGATTACATGCTTTCTTTTCTATGCATAGGTAGATACATGTAGATCTTTAAAAATATTTCAAGTAGGGGCGCCTGGGTGGCTCAGTGGATTAAGCCGCTGCCTTCGGCTCGGGTCATGATCTCAGGGTCTGGGATCGAGCCCCGCATCGGGCTCTCTGCTCCACAGGGAGCCTGCTTCCTCCTCTCTCTCTGCCTGCCTCTCTGCCTGCTTGTGATCTCTCTCTCCGCCAAATAAATAAATAAAATCTTTAAAAAAAAAAAATATTTCAAGTAAAATTGGAATTATACTGGTAATGCCCAGTTTTGTATTCTGCATTTTCGTTTCACCTTCTCTCATGAGTGTTTTCACATGTAAATATATTTTGAAAATAGGTAGGATCTTTGTCTGTGAAACAATTATTACTTATGTCAGGCTTATCATGTGCCATTATACATGTATGAACTCATTCATCGCTCACAGAGATTTTCCCCCCCATTTCTTTGTGGTAAAATATACATAACATTTATCATTTTATCCATTTTTAAGGGTACGATTCTGTAGCACAGAGGACATTCACATTGCTG
This sequence comes from Meles meles, assembly GCF_922984935.1. Classification (NCBI taxonomy): domain Eukaryota; kingdom Metazoa; phylum Chordata; class Mammalia; order Carnivora; family Mustelidae; genus Meles; species Meles meles. The sequence continues at coordinate 13,058,346 of NC_060072.1, read as the reverse complement.
TGTGAACATCACCACCATCCATCCATCTCTAGACTTTTCTGTCTTCCAGACTCAAACTGTACCCATTAAATACTAATCCCTCATCTTCTTCCCTATGCAGCCCCTGGTAACCCCCATTCTACCTTCTGAGAATTCTAGGTGCCTCATAAAAGTGGAATCATACAGTATCTGTCCTTTTGGACTGGCTTGTCTCACTTAGCATAGTGTCTTCAAGAGTCCATCCACACTGTAGCATGTGTAACAATTCCCTTTTTAAGAAAGCCTAAATAGTATTCCATTGCATGAGTAGACCACGTTTTGTTGATCACTTCATAGATAAGTGGACACTTGAGTTGCTTCCACCTTTGGGTTATTGTGAATAATGCTTGCTGTGAACATGGGCACACAAATACCTATTTGAGTCTCTGCTTTCTGTGCTCTTGGTATATACCCAGAAGTGGGATTGCTGGGCCCCACGATAATTATATTTTTAATTTTTAAAATAAAGTTTTAACATTTGCTTCTAAGTTATTGGACATATTGCTGTTTTGTATTTGTCAGAGTTCTCCAGAGAAATAGAACAAATAAGCAAGTGGTTGATTGATTGGTCAATTGATAGATGAGACAGACGAGAGAGAGGGAGAAAGATTTATTATTAGGAATTGGCTCACACAATTATGCATGTAGGCTGAGAAGCCCCAAGATGCACAGGCAGCAAGCTGGAGACCCAGGAAAGCCAATATGTTGGTTGCGTCAAAAGGTAAGAAAAACTCAATGTCTCAGCTTGAAGGCAGTCTGGTAAGAGGAATTCTCTCTTATCCGGGCAAGTGTCAGCCTTTTTTTGTTTGTTTGTTTTGTTTTGTTCTAGTCATGCCTTCAGTTGATTGGATGAGGTATGCATTAGAAGGACAATTTACCCAATTTAAACTCACCCAAAAATACCCTCACAGAAAACCTAGGATAATATGTGACCAAGTATCTGTGTATTTGTGACCCAATCAAGTTGACATATAAAATTAATCATCACGTATTTTGAGGTAGGTAATATTATTATAGCCATTTTACAGATGAAGCAGCTGAGGCTGAGAGATATTAAGTGATCTGCCCATAGTCCTGTAGCCGGCAAGTGACACAACTGGGATTGAACTCATCTGGGTTCGACCAGTCACTGCTCTTGGTCTCTGACCATCTTGAATGCCTTAAAACATACATAGCCCCAGCCCCTCTATCTACCATGTTGAACATTTCAGTGTGAAAATGTACACTGCCTGAAACAACATTGTGTGCAGATAACGTGTTTCTATTATGTTAGGACTAATTTGAAAAACTAGAATTAAGAAGAGAAAGGGGCGGGAACATTTCAAAGATCTTGAGATGGACACATTGCCATTATCCCACAAAATGGTTTTCCTAATTACTCTTTCATAACCTATTATTTCACTATGCCTTTATCTACATTGAGCATTTGATATTTAAATATATCTTTGACAATGTCATAGGTTAATATGATACCAGTTTTTATCCTGTGAATTGTTAGTGTAGTCAAACATTTTTTCCCCATTGATGGACAAATGTAATGCTCCCATGTGTTGATTTCTCTTTATTTTTCTAAATGGCTTCTGGGCTTTTGTCAGGGATCTGTGTGCAGTGACACCTTCATCAGTAAATGACAAGGTAAAAGTAAAAGGCAGCTTTTGACGGTAAACCTTCTCAGGATGAATCCATATGCCCAGGGCACTTTCATGATGAGATTTTGTCACTTGGCAGGGAATAGTATTTGGCAGAATGGTGTGTTAGTGTAGGTGGGCGTGATTCAGCATTTTCTGGACTGGTGCTCCTCAAGTGTGCTCTGTGGACCAGTAACAGCCACACTACCTGGGAGCAGGTGAAAAATGCAAATTCCACTGAATGAGAATCTCCAGGACAGAGCCCAGGACAAAGCCTGTTTTTGTTGTTGTTGTTGTGTTGTTTTGTTTAAGATTTATTTATTTTACAGAAAGAGAGAGAGCATGCACAAGTGGAAGGGGGCAGAGGGCAGAGGGAGAGGGAGACACTCTCAAGCAGACTCCCTGCTGAACATGGAGCCTGACGTAGTGCTCCACCTCATAAACGATGAGATCATGACCTGAGCCGAAATCACAAGTCAGACGCTCAACCAACTGAGCCACCCAGGTGCCTGCAAAGTCTGGGATTTGACAAACTCTCCAATACCATTCAGTAAAAAAGGAACAAACTCCTGGCAAGTGCTATGTCATAGAGGAACTTTAAAAACGTCATGCTCAGTGAAAGAAGCCAAACACAAGGGACCAGTATTGCACGCTTCCATTTCTATGTAGAACTTCTAGAAAAGGCAATTATAGAGACAGAAAGTAGATTAGTGGTTGCCTGGGGTGGGGGATGGGAATGGGAATTAATTGTCAATGGGTGTGATGGATTTTACGGGGTGGAGGGGGATGAAGAAGTTCTAAAAGTGCCTTATGATACCACTCAGTAAAGTTATTAAAAATCATTGAATTGTACACTGCAAATGGGTGAATTTTATGATATGTAAAATATATCTCAATAAAGCTGTTAAAAAAACACAAGCTTTCCAAGTGATTCTGATGCTTAGTCTGGTTTAGATGTGCCGACCTAGACACACTGATCTACACAGTGTTTCCCAAACCTGGCTAAGGATAAGTATCACCTGGAGTGCTTGGTAAAAACAAAAAACCAACTCCAAAATGAAACAGATTCCTGGGCCCCAACCTAACCCTACTGCATTATGATTTCCTTTGGATGGGCCTGGATGGGCAAAGAGACTCTTGACATTCATTGGGCATTGCTGCAGAAATACTGAAAAGTAATTAGAACAGTCATTCTCAACCTTAGCCATCAAGGTAATCCTCACTATTAAAAATACAAATTCCCACAGAGGTTCTAATCTGGGGGGACATTAGGAGTTTTAAATTCTTCCCAGGTGATTCTAACCTACAGCCAAGTTGGGGACCGCTGCTAATGGTTGTTACTTCTGGATCTTTCCAGCTCTGTGCCTGCCACTTCTGGGATAGACTCAATCTTCACAGCTGATCCTCATGATCTAGGGTGGTCCAGCCATCACATCCGTATTTCAGGAAATGTGGGAGAAAAGGAAACAAAGAACAGGCATATCCTTTTCCTTTTCAAGGATGGTTACCAACCACCCTTATATCTTCTTTAGACAGTACTTAGTCACTCGGCCACACCTTTCTAGGGTAGAAGATATAGTCATTTAGCCGGGTAGTATATGCTGCATTTTCTTGCTTTTCTCACTCAGTGATACCTTTTGGGAAGCTTTCCAAGTTCTCAGGTAGTTTTAATTCATTTTCTGCAGTGAACTACCTAATATTCCATGGTGTGAATGCTCCACAATTTACTCATCCATTTCTCTGTTGATGGACACTCTCTTTTATTTCCAGTACACTGCCATTTAGAACACTGCTGACATAAACACCCTAGAATTCATGTCCTCATGTACCTACGTTTTTATTTCTAAAGGCATATACCCTGAATCAAAATGGCTGGAGGGAAAGAAATATGTATTATGAAATTCAATAGATGTTAAACACACTGTTTCGTACAGATGCTATGACCTTCACATTTCCACCAACAATATGTAGAAATACACTTCTCAGTTTATACTGGCAACTCCCACATAATCAGGAGCCATAATACAGTTTGGCACATGGTGTTCTTCTTCCTTTTTATGGCTCTTTCCTGGCATTTATTCTTTCATATGGCATTGAAATTTGTATGGAGATGGCAAACTTATCAATGGGATAAAATAGAGAATCCAGACATCATTCTCAAAATATTCGACAAGTTCAATCAGTAGAATAAAGAAAGGTGATTTAAAAGGGACCCATTATGTACCTGGAAGAAGAGAAGTATGCATCTCCCTGTACTAGGGTCTCAAGCTGCCATAATGATACACCAGAGATTGGGTGGTTTACACAACAGATTTATTTCTTCCTGGTTCTGGAAGCCAAAATCCCCAAGATGAAGGTCCTGGAAGAGTTTGGTTTCTGGTGGGGATTCTCTTCCTGGCTTGTAGACAACTACCTTCTCACTGTGTCACCTGGTGGAAACACAGATCTTGTCTGTAACACTGATCCTGTAATGTCAGGGCCCCATTCTTATGACCACATTTAACTTAGTGACCTCTACATAGGCCCAATTTTCAAATATGTTACTTTGGGGTTTAGAGCTTCAACATAAAAATTTTGAGGGGGACACAATTTGGTCCTCAGAAAACACCAAAGCGTACAATAATAAATTCCACATTGATTAACCTTTTAAATATATATGAATATATTTAAATACACATGTATGAATGAATAAAAATCTTATAAAATATCTGGGAACTACATGTACAACCTGATCTTGAGAACTTCCTAACCATAGTTAGAGGACTAGAAACTTTAAAAGATAGGAATATCTGTCTACATAAAAATTTAAAACCTATGTATGTAAGCCATCTGTAGGTCTTCTTTGGAAAGGTATCTATTCATGTCTTCTGCCCATGTCTTTACTGGATTATTTTGTTTTGGGGTGTTAAGTTTGATAAGTTCTTTAAGATTTCGGATACCAACCCTTTATCAGATATGTAATTTGCAAATATCTTCTCCCATCCTGTAGGCTGCCTTTTAGTTTTATTGCTTGTTTCCTTCGCTGTGCAGAAACTTTTTATCTTGATGGAGTCCCAATAGTGCATTTTTGATTTTGTTTCCCTTGTGTCTGGTGACATGTCTAATATGAAATTGCTATGGCTGAGATCAAAGAGGTTTCTGCCTGTGTTCTCCTCTAGGATTTTGATGGTTTCCTGCTCCACATTTAGGTCTTTCATCCATTTTGAATTTATTTGTGTGTATGGTGTAAGATGGTCAACATCACTCATCATCAGGGAAGTAGAGATCAAAACCACGAGGAGATACTGCCCAACACCTGTCAGAGTGGCTAAAATTAACAATACAAGAAACAACAGGTGTTGGTGAGGATGTGGAGAAAGGGGGACCCTCCTTCACTGTTGGTGGGAATGCAGCAGCCACTCTGGAGAACAGTTTTGAGGTTCCTCAAAAGTTAAAAATAGAACTATCCTCTGATCCAGCAATTGCACTACTGGGTATTCACCAAAGGATACAAAAATACAGGTCTGAAGGAGATACATGCACTCTGATGTTTAGAGTAGCATTATCAACAATAACCACGCTATGGATAGAGCCCAAATGTCCATCAAATGATAAATGCCTAGAGATATGGTATATATATGCAATGGAATATTACTCAGCCAACAAAAAGAATGAAATTTTGCCATTTACAACAACATGGATGGAACTAGAGTGTATTATGTTAAGTGAAATAAGTCAGACAGAGAAAGACAAATATACTGTATGATGTCACTCATATGTGGAATTTAAGAAAGGAAAAAGAACATATGGGAAGGAGGAAGAGAAAAAAAGGAGAGAGGGGAAAAATGCCATAAGAGATTTTAAAGATAGAGAACAAACTGAGGGTTGATGGAGGGAGGTGGGTGAGTGATGGACTAGATAGGTGATGGGTACTACAGAGGGCACTTGTGATGAGGACTGGGTGTTGTATGTAAGTGATGAATTTGATGATGTATGTAAGTCACCGAATTTTACTGCAGAAACAAGTATTGTACTGTATGTTAACTAAATAAAATTTAAATTAAAATAATTTAAAACAGTGTCATGAAAAATACCATAACAAAATCAATGGACAGGATCAATAAATAATAGATCTGAAAAAATTTAATGTTGCTAATCAATCAAAATGATAATGATAAAATAAAAATGTGCTTACAATTCGACAAGGAAAAGATAATACAACAGGAAAATGGATTCAAAAAGGCAGTTCAGTACTTCCCTTTTGTATTGAAATCTAACATACCATGAGGAACTCAATGAATATTTACACACATACACAACTAGGTACCTGTGATATTGATCAAAACAGAGAATACAGTCAGCACTCCAAAAGGTTCCTTCCTACGTTTTTCTGGTCAATATCACCACCCCAGAGTAACTTTCTTCTGATTTCTGTCACCATAAATTGATTTGGCCTGTTCTTGAATGTCTGTGAATGGGGTCATATACTACGTACTTGTATCCATCAGGGTATCCAACCAAAAGATGGAAACTAATACCTGTGAGATTATTTCATTCAACCTAATACCTGTGAGATTCATTTCTGTTGTTGCACATTTGGGTGGTTTGTTCTTTTTTATTGCTGTTCAGTATTCCATACCAAACATACCAAATTTTATCACTTTCTCTGTTGTTGGACATTTTAGTCATTTCTAGGATTTGGCTATTATGAATAAACTGCCATAAAATTTATGTACATGTCTTTTGGTGTACATATGCACTTGTTTCTCTTGTGTACATACATAGCAGTGGAATTCTTGGTCACTTATGACCCTTGCCAAAATCTGGAATTGTCTTTTAAGTTTTAGCTGCTCTCCTAGGAGTAAGCCCCTGTCCTACTGTGATTTTAATTTGCATTTGCTCAATGTTAAATAACTTTGCATGGGCTTATTGGCCAGTTGGATGTTCTCATTTGTGAACTCCCTATTCAAGTTTTTGACCCATTTTTAAATTGACTTGTTTGAAGATTTTTAAAAATATATTTTCTGTATATGAGTCCTTGTCAGATACATATATTGAGAATTTCTTTAAGTTTGTGGCTTGCCTATTTTCTTTCTTTTTTTTATTATGTTATGTTAGTCACCATACATCATTAGTTTTTTTTTCATATTTCTTCTTTTGTGAATTTTCTTTTCTTTTTTTATTTCTTTTCAGCATAACAGAATTCATTGTTTTCGCACCACACCCAGTGATCCATGCAATACATGCCCTCTTTAATACCCACCACCTGGCTCCCCCAACCTCCCACCCCCTACCCCTTCAAAACCCTCAGATTGTTTTTCAGAGTCCATAGTCTCTCATGGTTCACCTCCCCTTCCAATTTCCCTCAACTCCCATCTCCTCTCCATCTCCCTATGTCCTCCATGTTATTTGTTATGCTCCACAAATAAGTGAAACCATATGATACTTGACTCTCTCTGCTTGACTTATTTCGCTCAGCATAATCTCTTCCAGTCCCGTCCATGTTGCTACAAAAGTTGGGTATTCATCCTTTCTGATAGAGGCATAATACTCCATAGTGTATATGGACCACATCTTCCTTATCCATTCGTCCGTTGAAGGGCCTCTTGGTTTTTCCATAGTTTGGTGACCGTGGCCATTGCTGCTATAAACATTGGGGTACAGATGGCCCTTCTTTTCACTACATCTGTATCTTTGGGGTAAATACCAAGTAGTGCAATTGCAGGGTCATAGGGAAGCTCTATTTTTAATTTCTTAAGGAATCTCCACACTGTTCTCCAAAGTGGCTGCACCAACTTGCATTTCCACCAACAGTGTAAGAGGATTCCCCTTTCTCCACATCCTCTCCAACACACGTTTTTTCCTGTCTTGCTAATTTTGGCCATTCTAACTGGTGTAAGGTGGTATCTCAATGTGGTTTTAATTTGAATCTCCCTGATGGCTAGTGATGATGAACATTTTTTCATGTGTCTGATAACCATTTGTATGTCTTCATTGGAGAAGTGTCTGTTCATAACTTCTGCCCATTTTTTGATATGATTATCTGTTTTGTGTGTGTTGAGATTGAGGAGTTCTTTATAGATCCTGGATATCAACCTTTTGTCTGTACTGTCATTTGCAAATATCTTCTCCCATTCCGTGGTTTGCCTTTTTGTTTTGTTGACTGTTTCCTTTGCTGTGCAGAAGCTTTTGATCTTGATGAAGTCCCAAAAGTTCATTTTCACTTTTGTTTCCTTTGCCTTTGGAGACATATCTTGAAAGAAGTTGCTGTGGCTGATATCAAAGAGGTTACTGCCTATGTTCTCCTCTAGGTTCTGATGGATTCCTGTCTCATGTTGAGGTCTTTTATCCATTTCGATTTTATCTTTGTGTATGGTATAAGAGAATGGTTGAGCTTCATTCTTCTACATATAGTTGTCCAGTTTTCCCAGCACCATTTATTGAAGAGACTGTCTTTTTTCCACTGTATATTTTTTCCTGCTTTGTCAAAGATTATTTGACCATAGAGTTGAGGGTCCATATCTGGGCTCTCTACTCTGTTCCACTGGTCTATGTGTCTGTTTTTATGCCAGTACCATGCTGTCTTGGTGATCACAGCTTTGTAGTAAAGCTTGAAATCAGGTAATGTGATGCCGCCAGTTTTATTTTTATTTTTCAACATTTCCTTAGCAATTCGGGGTCTCTTCTGATTCCATACAAATTTTAGGATTATTTGCTCCAGCTCTTTGACAGCTGGAATTTTGATTGGAATGGCATTAAAAGTATAGATTGCTCTAGGCAATATAGACATTTTAACAATGTTTATTCTTCCGATCCAAGAGCATGGAATGGTCTTCCATCTTTTTGTGTCTTCCTCAATTTCTTTCATGAGTGTTCTATAGTTCTTTGAGTACAGATCCTGTACCTCTTTGGTTAGGTTTATTCCCAGGTATCTTATGGTTCTTGGTGCTATAGTAAATGGAATCGATTCTCTAATTTCCCTTTCTGTATTTTCATTGTTAGTGTGTAAGAAAGCCACTGATTTCTGTACATTGACTTTGTATCCTGCCACGTTACTGAATTGCTGTATGAGTTCTAGTAGTTTGGGGTGGAGTCTTTTGGGTTTTCCATATAAAGAATCATGTCATCTGTGAAGAGAGAGTTTGACTTCTTCATTGCCAATTTGGATACATTTTATTTCTCCTTGTTGTCTGATTGCCATTGCTAGGACTTCTAATACTATGTTGAACAAGAGTGGTGAGAGTGTGCCTCCTTGTCGTGTTCCTGATCTCAACGGGAAAAAGCTGTGAGCTTTTTCCCATTGAGGATGATATTTGCTGTGGGTCTTTCATAGATAGATTTTATGAAGTTCGGGAATATTCGCTCTATCCCTATATTTTGAAGCGTTTTAATCAGGAACGGATGCTGGATTCTGTCAAATGCTTTTTCTGCATCAATTGAGAGGACCATGTGGTTCTTCTCTCTTCCCTTTTTGATTTGTTCTATCACATTGATTGATTTGCGAATGTTGAACCATCCTTGTAACCCAGGGATGCATCCCACTTGGTCATGGTGGATAATCTTTTTAATGTGCTGTTGGATCCTATTGGCTAGGATCTTTTTGATGTTTTTTGATGTTTTTGATGTTGTGTTCCATGATTCATTGTATAAAACACCAGTGCTCCATGCAATCTGTGCCCTCCTTACTACCCATCACTGGGCTAGCCCCTTCCCCTCTAAAACCTTGTTTGTTTCTTGGAGTCTGTAGTCTCTCATTGTTTGTCTCCCCCTCTGATTTCACCCTTTCATTTTTTCCTTCCTTCTCCTAGTGTCCTCCATGCTAGTCCTTATGTTCTGCAAGTAAGTGAAACCATATGGTAATTGACTTTTTGCTTTCTTGATCATTTCTTTTGATGAAAAAGTGGTTGTTAATATTTAGGAAGTAAAGATTATTTATTTTTTCATTATGATTAGGTTTTTCTGTGTCTTGTTTAAGGAAATTACACATTTCCCAAGTTCATAAAAGGGTTCTACATTTTCATCAGAAACTTTATATTTTTGCCTTTTATGCTTAGGAATTTGATCACCTCAAATGAACTTTTGATGTGGGATAGAAGTCAAGTTCCTTTTTTAAAAAAATATGAATACATAGTTGCTTCAGAATCATGTATTTAAAAAAAACCCATTATTCCCCCATTGAGTTGCATTAGCTCACACCATAAATTAAGTACAATGTATATGAGGATTTATTTCTGAATTTCTGTTGTCTTCACTGTTCTATTTATCCATCATTGGACCAATACCACAGAGTCATAGTTACAGTAACTTAATAGTAAATATAGAAATGTGATAGTTGAAGTCCTCCAAATTTGATCTTCCAAGACTTTCTTGACTAATCTGTATTCTTTCCACTTTCATATAACTTTGGAAATTAGGTGGTCAGTCTACACACACACACACACACACACACACACACACACTCATTCACATATCCCTTCTGGTAGTTTAATGGGGATTATTTCACATTAATATATAGATCAGTTCTAGGGAAATTGACATCTTTACTATAGTAAGTCTTCTAAATTATAAATATGGACTACCTATTTATTTAAATACACTAATTTCTCTAGGCAATGTTTTGTTTTATTTTGTTTTTCAGTATAGAAGTGTTGCACTTCCAGGATTTGATATTTTTGATGTTGTTGTAAATGTTTTCATTTTTAAAAATTTTATATTTTGTTTGCTGTGGAATATAGAAATACACCCAATTTTCATATACTTACATCGTATTCATTGATTTTATAAAATTCACTTATTAATTCTAGTAATTTCTTGTTAGAGCCTTTGGATTTTCTACTTACACAATTTTATGAATCATTTTCTGTGAATAAAGATAGTTTTAGTCCTCTTTTTCCAATTTTTATACCATTTATTCTATTTTTTTGTCCTATTGGTCAAAGACTTCCAATAAAATTGAATAAAAGTCATCATAGTAGAAATCTTTGTCTTGTTCCCAATGTCACATTTAAACATTTAAAATGTTAGTGGTAGTTATTTGTTTAAGACACCCTTTATCAGATTAAAAAATGTTTTCAATGTTTAGTCACTGAGTTTTTCTTTATTTTAAGATCATGAAAAGGCATTGAATTTTATCAAATGCTTTTTCTTCATCTTTTGGGATAATCATATAATTTTTGTCTTCTGTTTATGATGAATTATAGGACTGGTGTTTTAATATAAAATCAACTTTCCTTCTTGGAATAAATTGTACTACATGATTTTCTCCTCCCTCTCCATTTCCTCCTCCTCCTTCTTCCTATTTATGATTTTTATTTCTATCTTCACAAGAGAGAGTGACATGCAATTTTAAAAATAATGTTTCTTATAATCTTTATTTCTTCAATACATTCCTGCAATAAGTCAAAATAGCCACTGAATTAGATTTGATAATACTTTATTTTGGATGGTTTCTTCTGTGTTAATGGAGGATATTGACCTTAATTTTTGTTTCTTACAATGTTATTGTCAGGTTTTAGGACAAGAGTACACTGAATTCATAATGGAAGGTTGAGAGTGTCCTCTGTTTTTCTATTATCTGAAAGAGCTTTAAAAAAACTTGTATGTATTCCCCAAATGTCTAATAGCATCTACCAGTGAAGCTATTTAGCTATAGGATTGCTCACATTTTCAATTTCTTCTAGTAAAAGTTTTTGTAGACTGTGGTCTACAAATGGGATTTGTCCATTTCATGTTTAAAAAATTTATTGGCCTAAAGTTGTCCATAGTGTACTCCTACCTTTAAATTCTATAATATTCTACCTTCTAAATTCTATAATAATGTATGTTTTTATTCCTGATATGTGTAATTCATGTTTGCTTTTTGTCTTATTTCTTTTTCTTGCTACATTTTTATTTTATTGATCTTTTCAGGAATGAACTTTTGGCTTTGTTACTTTCTCTATTTTATGTCTTATATTTTATACTCTCTCATAGCTTTTTTTTTTTCTGCTTCATTTTTGTTCCCTTTAACTTTCTTTGGGCTTAATTTGGTAGGTTTTTTTTTTTTTTTTTTCAAGTTTACTGAGTGGGAAGCTTAGATAATTGATTTTCAACTTTTCTTCTTTTCCTAATATATGCACATAAATACACACTTTCCCTCCAGGTCCTGCTTTAGCTTCATCTCACAAATACATATATTTAGTGTTTGAGATATTTTGTATTCAGATGAAACTATCTCCTAAATTCCATTCTGATTTCCATTTTGTGCATGGGCTATTCGAGATGTGTTATCTAATTTTCAGTCATTGGGAGATTTTCTTTATCTTTCTGTCATTGAGTTTTAATTTAATTCCACAGTCACTGGAGTATACACATTAAGGTATTACCTTCCTTGGAAATTTTTTGAGATCTGCTTCATAGCCCAGGGTGTAGTCTGTTTTGGTGAATGGTACATGTGCCCTTGCAATAGATTGGTATTCGGGATGGTTGAACATTTTCCGTTTGGTCAGACTGGTCAGATTAGGCTGTATTGTGCTAATCTTCTATAGCACCTCTGATGTTTTCTGGTTTTTCCGTGATTTACCAGATATGTGTGTTAGAGTTTCCAACCCTTATTATGATCTTGTCTCTCTCTCTCACATTGGTTCTGCCTACCTAAAGTTTATTTATGTTAAAGGTATATTATAGGAATATATGTTATATTATATTATATATATATATATAAAACATTATATATATATGTTAAAGGTATATTATTAGGAATTTGTGGGGGGAGGGACAGAGGGACAAGGAAAGAGAGAATGTTAAGGGGGTTCCACACCCAGCACAGAGCCAGATTTGGGACTCGATCTCAAAATCCTGAGACCACAACCTGAGCCAGAATCAAGAATCAGATACTTAACCAACTGAGCCATCCGTGTGCCCTTATTAAGTACTTTCAACTTGAGGATAGCTATATATTCCAATTACATTTACTCTTTTGTTATTATATGTTCCTCTTTTTCACTCATTGTAACTCTTTCCTTAAAGCTGGCATTCTCTCATATTAATATGGCCAAACCTGCTTTCCTTTGATTAGTGTTTGCATATTATGTGGCATTTATTTTCCATCCTTTTACTTGTGACCTGTCCTTTATGTTTAAAATATGTTTCTTTGGTAGCCTGGCTGGCTCAGTCAGTAGATCATCTCTTAATCTCAGAGTTGTGAGTTCAAGTCCCACACTGGGCATAGAGCCTACTTAAAAAATAAGTAAATAAAATAAAATAAAATAAAATAAAATAAATGTATTTCTTGTAATCAGCACATAAACAATCCTTATTTTTTTCCTCCAGTCTGACAAACTTTTAATTGGAGTATTTATTCATTTTAATTTAATACTGCTACTGATATAATTGAGGTTAAGTTTATCAAATTTATCATCTTGCTGTTTTTAATGTGTCCTTTCTGCTCTTTGCTTTATTGCTCCCTGTTGATTACTTTTGCTATTTATCATGTACATATTTTCCTTAGTCTGTTTCATTTCCTCTCATTTTTTTTGTTCTTTCAATATCCTTTTTTGTGGTTATCCCAGAAATTACAAAATGCATTCTAAAGTTATTAAAGCCTCGCTGAGATTAATATTTTTATCACATCTAGAACACTGCTATACCTTTACCGTAGTTGGACTCCACTTAGGTCCTTTCCTGTCTTTTTGCTGTTACGTTTCCCTCAATGTATATGGTGCTTTTTACAAGGCATTGTTATTGTTGCTTTAGACCATGAGTATATTTCTTTTTTTTAAATTTTTATTTATTTTTTAAATTTATTTTCAGTGTTACAGAATTCATTGTTTATGCATTACACGTGAGTATATTTCTTAAAGTGTCCCCTATATTTATGCTCTCTGATGCTGTTCATTCCTTCTTGAACTTGCATGCATCCATCTGGAATAATTTTCCTTCATTCTGGGAAGCCCCATTTCTGGTGGTGTAAGCCTGCTGGTCACACATGTTCTCAGTGTGTGCTTGTCTGGCAATGTCTTTATTTTACCTTTATTTTTGAAGGACAGTTTTTCTGAGTAGAATTCTAGCTTGGAACTTTTTTTTTTCCTTTTTCTCCAGAGCTTTAAAGAGGCCATTCTTTTGTTTTCTGGCATGCCTCCTGTCTGTTGATAAGTGAGTTCTCTCTCTCATTTTCATTTCTCTGAAGGCAGTTTCTTTTTGTTGGGAATTTTTGGATTTTTCCCTTCAGCAGTGATGTTCAGTGTGACATCGCTGAGGCGGGGGTTGAGGTGGGTGAGGAGAGCCCCGGAGTAGCGATGTGGTTGTCCTTGTCTGTGTCACGACTGCCTCTCTTTGTGAGGAATGGCATGAACTAGGTGATCTCTCTCTCTCAGTCTCTGCAGCTCTAAGGACTGGGAGTCTCTGGGTCAGCAGGATGGTGGAAGGAGCACTGGACTGAGAGCCCAATGACGTGGGTTGAAGTCTGAGCTCTTTCGCTAACTCCACCTCTGACGGGGGCGAGTCAGTTCCCTGTGAGTGTCCCAGTTCTCTTGTCTGTAATAAAAGAAAAGAAGAGTGTGGTCGCCCATACCCTGGGCTCTAACCACCTGTGGTCTGAGGGCAGGGTCGTTAGCACCGCTAGGTTGATGGGGGACTTCTGCAGCCCTGGGCCTGCAATCACGGGCTCTGGACTCTTCTTCTGAAGTATAGTAACTGGAAGTTGATGATGCTGATGCCAACTATTCATGGCATTCATGCACGTTTGTGGTGCTCTAGCCTCAGTGCTGTGCTTTGCCTGCACTAGCTTAATCCTCAAAATAAATTTCAAAGTAGCTTTTATTACTTTGCATTTTAAAGATGCAATCACAGATCCACAAGGAAGCCAAGCAACTTACCTCAGGCCACTGAATGAGGAGGAGGAGCAGAGACGGGAATCCGGGGAGTCTGGCCCCAGGGTGCCCGCTGCCCTCCCTGCCTTTGCTGACACTTCATCCTTTCAGCTCGAGCCCCCGTTTTGTGATAGAATCCCTATCACGGATCGATGCGGATGGTATTTTAAAATTTATAAAGCATTTTACAATTAAGTTCATTGGATCGAGGCCTCTTAACATTGGTTTTATGGCTTTGATTTCGGAGCTGAGAAAACTGAGGCTTGAAACAGCTGGGGGACTTCGCGCAGAGTCACAAACTGGCTCGTAGCCGAGACATCACTTAAACGGGTGCTCCCGAATCTGGGTTGAGGAGTTTCTCTGCAGCATGGCAACGGGCTCCGGGAACGGAGAAATAATCACCTCCCCGTGGCCTGCTTCACATGTGAGAAAGGGTTTTGGAAGGTGTAAAATGTCTTACAAACATGTGTCCTGCGGCCTTAGGTTCAAAAGCAGGTCCCCATCCTCCTCATACCTGGATCTGTTCACAGCACCTTCAGGCATGTTCCTTAACGTGCTGTTTGTGGTGCCCCAGAAGGGAAGTGACGCAGGTGGCCCATTTTTTCCCTCTGGTGTTTCAGCTGCTCCAGGCTCTGACACCTGGTGCGTCCCCATGGCGGGGTGGACAAGACAAGTCAATTCTGTGGCCGAACGGCCTGGAGCAGGCCTGGCAGCCATATCCTGAGAGGGGCTCTTGTCATTGCTGCTAGGGAGGGGGCAAGTCACATATGACAAAGAGGTGATCAGAGACAAATTGTGTCGTGTGGGAAGGAAGTGCTAGCCCTTGGTTTCCCTGGAGAACTGTTCTGTCCCCCTGACATGATTTGGTAGCAGAAGGAAGGGACTGGTCAAGGAGGAACGAGGCAGGCTGGTGACTGCTTTCTCTTCAGAAGATTTCAGGAAGGTTTGAGGTGCACCACTGCACAAAATAAATATCAGAGATGACTGCCCCCTATTCTGTTTTGGAGTTCACAGAATCATATAACCCCTAGGGGCTTTGTGGTAATGGACACTGAATCCTCAGGAACTCTTGTCTCCTTGGACCCTGATTCTTTAATCCAGCCCTTCTGCACCCCATCCCTGTGACCCACACAACTAGTGATCAGTAAGGGGGAGCAGAGAACATGGCATCTCCCTTGGTATCTAAATGATGGTATCTAAAGAAAGCAGTCTGGTTCATCAAGGTCGAGCTGACAATCTCCCTAGAACTTTTGGATCCTCCTATCCTGCTCCCTTTCTGTTCTACGTGAATCGTGACTCAGCTGTTCATCTCTGGACGTGCTGGTTGACTTCAGCTTGCCTGGGTTAGCTAACCACGAGCAGTAAGGGCTTTGCTTTGACTTGCTTGTTCATCTATTTTCTTTCCCAGTTCCTTTGGTAAGAGACATAAGTCCAGCTGTCACCCAGATAACACCACACACCACTGAACCTGATGCTTGGCTAGGTTTCCCTTCCGGACACTTCTTGGATCCTGGGATGTTCCCCAGACTTAGGGAATATTGATACCGAGTTAACTAATCCTTCCCCAGGGGCTTACCCCAGGCCACAGAATAAGGAAGCAAACTAAGAATTTGCCCAGAATCAGAATAACAGGGTAACAATACCAATACTAATCCTATTTCTTCCTGTTTATGTTAACAACTACTGATGTATGCTGAGCCCTTGCGTGCTGGCCTGAGCCCATGACAACCACCCATCTGTTCTCGTCCCGACCCGTATTACTGCAAAGAACCAAGATGTAGAGGTTAAGTAATTTATCCAGGGTCAGAGGGTAGTCTGCCCGCCAATCATGGGGAGCAAGGAGAGTGGCGACCTGGCCTTCCTTATCTGGGGCTCTTGTTGATTCAAAGTGGGAGGAGAAGAGTAGAAATCACTAAGTAGTAAATCAGGAAGGCGCACTGACGTTTTCGAGTAATGAAAATCCGACACAAGCTGGCTTTCTGGCGCCGATACAGAAGTAGAGCCAGTTTCAGGGTCCGTTTCATTTAGGGACTAACAATGGATGTGAGGCCACAGCTCCAACCCCCCCTCCTCTCCTGGCTCTCCTCTCCTTTGCAGTTTGCCTTTGATCTCCAGCTGACTTCTCATGCTAATGATATAGATGCTGACAGCTCCTGGGGCTACTTGGTTCCTCCTTCGCATCCAGGAGTGGGGACATGACTTTTCATCCGCCAGCCACTGAATACAAGTCTTGAACCTCATTCTCTTTTGACAGCATAGGTCCCCCAGGAGGACGTTGTATGCTGGTGGCAGAGGCCTCGGGACAATGGAGCACAGGATTGAGGTGAAGACATTTGAGTTTGCCACCCCCTGGATTTTGTGATTTAATGAGCTCTTTCAGTTCTGGCATTTTAAGTATCTAGAAAAAAAGGGTGAATCCATGCCAGATGTACCTCCTTCCCAGCTCTCCTGTCATCTCTAGGCTGTAATTCCTAGGAAGTGCTGTTATCTGTCTACCTCCTCCCATGGGAGGTTGGGAGAGGCACCGAGACAATGATAAAGGGGAGGAAACGAGGCTGGAGAACACAGGCTCTGAAAGGGTTGCTCAGCGTAGGATGTAGCTGAGGTCTTATACTGCTTGGTTCCTTGGGGTTGGAGGAAAAGAACAGTTAGAGAAAGTAGCTAGAGCTTATGGGTTGCACCCAGAACCACGGGTGAGCCCTAGGTACTCAAGGTCAGTGGTCAATAGAGAACTTCAACATCCCAGGAAAACACCAGAATCCTCACCTATGCTCCAGTTACCTGCTCCCTCTGCCTGCTGGACCAACCTCAGATCACGGGGAAATGGGGGTGACAGGCAGCCTTCCATCCCAGCAGGAATGCAAAGTCTGGGACATGACTTAGAGAATGCAGAGACTGGGGCATAACTTGGTCTCAAGATGACCTCTTTTGAAAGCTGGAGAATCTTATCTCCTCTCTGTTCTGCGCTTCTGCTTCCTATAGGCCTCCTGATTCGGATCAGTCGTTGGGTTTTAATCCATGGCCTGGCTTCGGGCCCACCCCCAGTGTTGACCCAATTCTGGCTTTTAGTTCCCTTCATTCAGCCCCTTGAGTCTCATCCTTGACTTCTGAGTTCTGATCCTCTGCTGTTTTCACTATTTATGGCTGCCGACAGGGCTGATGATGACATCAGTTACTGATAACTGGGTCCTCACTCTACACCTTGACTTTAACAGACATCATTCCAACAACAAACATGCAGGCTGGATATTATTATTATTATTAACCCCAAGAACACAGAGGTTCAAAAGGGTTATGTAACTCCCTCAAAATGTCTCAGCTCTTTAAGTGGCAACCTCAGGGGTCAAAGCCATTTCTGTAGGACTCCCGTGTCCTTTTTCTTTTCACAGCAATTTTCTGTGTTGCACAGAACCAGGCTGGAATCCTGTCTGCATGTTGGAGGGCACAGATGTACAGATCCCCAGGGTTTCACCTCCCATTTTGGTCTCTTTCTGGCGGGGTCCTCCTGGGAGAGTGTGCCAAGCCCCCAAGGGCCACAGCTTCCCTTTCAACAGTTGAGCCCAAGCTTGACAAAACTCTCTTTTCCTCTCTCCCTTTAACACAAACTGAGACAGGCTGATATTTTGAGGAAGGTTTTTGACTAAACACGAAGGGAAGCTGGAGGGAAGTGGTTATAGCAAACAGAAGCAGTACCGAAATAGCCAGCTTCCCAAATATGAACTGCTGGCTCGAAGAATCGCTGTGGAAACAAGAAGAGAGCATTTCTGCTGCCCAAACCTGATGCTAAGGAAGCAGCATCCCTTCCCCCCTCCAAAAAAGAGCTGCCACAAAGTCCATTTTAGGGCCACTCAGCCACGCACATACTTCCAGTGAAGGGTCCAGCAGGGGACGAAGAATGAGTAGGGCAGGGCAGGGCTGCAGGACCCACATCTCCCTGTGTAATCTCATAGGGTCCCATGGCCTTGATTGGGACCCATATGCTCACGCTGCCAGCCCAGACCTCTCCCGGGAGACCTACTGGCATTGCTTTGCTTGGATGTCCCATGGATTCCTTTACACTCCAACGCATCATTGGTCCTCTCTCCAAATGCCGTCCTACTCAGTAAATGGCATCACTGTGCACCCGCCTAGCTGGGCAATGTTGATTCCAGGAGGAAAGTCATTCCCCACTATTTGCCCATGTCCAACAGGCCACTCAGTTCTGTTAGATTCCCCCCCAGATCTCTTCACTTCGCATCTCTTCTACTACCTCTCACACTCAAATCGCCTGAATCTCATCTGACCCATTCTCTCCCACCTCCTAACTAGTTTTACTACCTTCCATTTCACCTCCTTTGGTCTAGTTTTTATGCTGAACACAAATCAGATTATGCCATTTTTCCTGCCTAAAGCCCTCTAAGTGTTCTCTGTGGTCTCAGAAACAGAATATCAAATATAGTCTGATGCTGCTCATCTTCCAGGCTCATATTGTTCCTGGATTTTTGTACATGGCATCTTGGACCTGGTCCCACCGCTGTCATTCTGAACCAGGTCGGTTTCCTCTGCCATGTTACACTGACACCAGGGCTTGGAGCCCATTCTTCTCTCTGCCTGTAATACCCCTGTCCCAAGCTCTCTTTCCTGCTGTCACCTGTTAGTTTTAAGTTGGATGTAACTAGCTCCGGAAGGTTTCCTATATCCCATGAAACTGGGGTTAAGTGCTAACTTCTACTTTTTATTTATACTGTCTTCTAGCTTTGAGGATTTCTGCCCAAGAGCAGGAGTGTGTGGGGAAGGCAACCATGTCCTCTGACTCACTGTGAGAATACCATTTATTTTCAGAATGTCCGGCAACAGGTGTTGGACAGTGCTCCATAAATATCTGATGAGCGGATGAGCTGATGGAAGCATGAACGAACGTGGGGTGACCAGAACCCTGGAGGGGAATGATGTGGCTGGTGTAGGAAACAAAAGATGGATCCATTTAACAAACATTTCCAGAACACCTCCTCCCTATCAGGCTGGAGAACCCCAGAGACAAATGCTGGACTTCTCTCAATCAGTAGGACCTTGACCTCAGACCACTTGGCTCTGTTTACACTTTTATTGGTGTGAATCTCCCCTTTGAGCAGGCCTGACCACTCACTCGGGCTCGTCTGGCCCACTTTACAGCTGCACAATTAAGTTTTAAAACAAAAAATTTCCAGCCCTTCTTTTCCTTTCCTCGTCTTTCCCTTTATTTTTCTTACCTTTTATGTCCTGTCTTCTTGTTTCCTATTTAAATGAAACCCCATGCCATTCCTGTGTTTCCCTCTGCTTTCATCTTTGTCTTTTAATTCATTTGCAATGCTCCAGATCTCACTTTTATTGTGATTTATTTAAGAATGTGCTGGTGGGACCAGAGCTAATGCATTTCTGCAGGTGGTGTGTTAACATCCTAATTGATTACCCAGCATCCTCTGTGACTAACCCACTCCCGTGGTTGTCCAGGCGAGGAGGGGCTGGTGAGCAAAGCCGCCCAAGATTTGGAAGGGGATTAGTGTTAATTCCTCCCAGACACCTCTCTGTGATGTTTCTCGGTCAATAAGAGATTATGTGGGGAGAAGGTTTAAACACACCTGTGCTTCTTCTCATCACCTGCTAATTCCCTCCTCTCCGTTCCCACAGAGGGCATGGGTGTGGGACCTGAGGTGCGGCTCCGCTGACGTGTGTGAGGCCCTCAGGGACATTCCTCCCTGTCCTGGACCTGTCGGGAGAGCCCTGACTGAGCAGCAGAGGCTGCTGGGGTGTTTCCAGGCAAATGGGTCCCTGCGAGGAGTGAGCAGGAGCTGCTGCATGGTCCGGCAGGAGGGGAGGTGAGCAAGGAGCCGTAGTACAGGTACCAGACAGGGAGAGAGAGTAGGAAGGCAGGAGAGGTTCTCAGCCACATGACGTCACTGTGGTGTTCAGCAGCCTCGGAGGTTTTGGCTGACAGACTGTAGGGTGTTCCTGGGAGCCTCTCCTCTGGGTGTTCTCACCCTTGTATGATTTCCACCTGCTTCTGTGTGGACAGGCCCTGTCATTGCTTCTAACCATATGTGGAAGGTGATGAGACAACTCTCCTGGGATCACATTGTGTTATGGGAGTCTCATGTTGCCAGCCGACTCACCTCAGACCCTCTTTCTCCTTCATCCTGTGTGTGTGTGTGTGTGAGAGTGTGTGTGTGTGTGCACGCACGCACGCACGCACGCACGCACGCACATGCATGTGGTCTTGAAGAAGCAAGACACCATGAGTCTTACAACTGCAAGGAACCGTGTGCTGCTGACAATGTGAATGGGCTTGGAAGAGGACCTCTACCTTTAGATGGGAACCCAGCTCTGGGGATGCCTTGTTGCAGCCTCGTGAACCTTAACCACAGGACCCTGAGCCATGGTGGGACACGTGATTTACAGAAACTGTGTGTTGTTTGAAGCTGCTAACTATGCCGTAATTTGTTCTGGTGGTAGAAATCAATAGTGATAAGAAAAAAAGAGAGTGATCCTTTTCCTTCCTGCCTTGAGCACCAGTGGATGCTTTTATCCTTTTCCATCATCAGAAAAGTCTCCTGGAAAAGGACAATAAACCCACTCATACAAGCATGACCTTGACCGGCCACAGCTTAGGTTGCTTCTCTCTCGATGGAATCACCCATACACAGGTAAGTCTTATCACCTGAGGCTTCTTGTAGAAAATGTCTGTTGGGTAGTAACTGCTTATCAAATATAAAAGGAACTCATACAACTCAACAGCAAGAAAATGAAACAATCCAATTTAAAAACGGGCAAGTAGTTTGAAGAGCTATTTTTCCTAAGAGGATATAAGGATGCCAGCAAGTACGAGAAAAGGTGCTCAGCATCATGAATCATCAGGGAAATGTAAATCAAAACTACAGTAAGATGTATCACCACACACCTGTTAGGACAGGTATTTTCAAAAAAGACAAGTAATAAGTGTTGGAGGGTGTGGAGAAAAGGAAGCTCTGGTGCACTGTTGGTGAAAATATAAATCAGAAAATGTAAATATGGAAAAACAGTATCAGGGTTCCCCAAAATATTAAAAATGGAACCACCATGTGATTCAGTAACCTCACATCTGGGAATATTTCCAAAGGAAATGAAATCACCACCCCAAAGAGACATCTGCTGTCCCGTGTTCGCTGTTGCATTACTCACAGAATCGAGACCTGGAAACAACCCATTATCCACTGATGGACGAATGGGTAAAGAACCTGTGGCATGTACACAATGGAGTACTATTCAGCCCCCAAAAAGGGGAATCCTGCCATTTACAGCAGCACAGATGCCCCTGGGGGCCTTATGGCAAATGAACTATGTCAGACAGAGAAAGACAAATGCTGTAGGATGCCACTTACACGTGCAGTCTGCAAAAGCCGAATTCATACAGCGAGTCAACAGTGGGGGATTGAGCTGTGGGTCAAAGGGTGCAAACTTCAGCTATAGGATAAGTAAGTTCTGGGGGTCCAGGGTACAGCAGGGTGAGTATGACCAATAGGACTGTACTTCATACTTGGAAGTTAAGAGAGGAAATCTTAAATGTTGTCAGGGGATGGAGGTGTTAGCCAACCTTATCATTGTAAGGACCTATTTAGAAACTGTCTCTGCTCCCCTTTACTTGGAGACAAGTCCCGGAAACCAACTTCAGGTAACAAAGCCCAGATACAAGGGTGGGTCAGGCCAGGTGGAGACATCCGATCAGTGGCGGGTTGCATACTGTCTCCTTAGCTACCGAAGAGTAGGGACCCCCGCCCTTTGGGAGCCTTTTTGGCGCCAATACTAATCAAGGTGTAATAGGCTGGTTCTAATGTCTGCTAGGGTAACCTAGCATCACTGTGGAGTTTCCTGTGTGTGTTACAATCTCATTGGTCACCTGTGCGTGGCCAGGCCCTACCGCATGGCCTTTGCCATTAAAAGCTAGTCTGTGAAACGGGGAAGGGTCGCCCTCTCTTGTAAGAGGTGCGGCCCTGAACGTTCAGTTAGATTCTTGATGCTCAGTATGAAATAAAGCTCTGCATGACCTTCGCTTTATATCAGTCCTGCTCCTTTAATCACGGACCCATTATTGGGGCATAACAATCGTGATCCTCATTTCACAATTTATATGTGCATCAAAGTAGCACATGTACACCTTCAACTGACAGGGGCTGCATGCCAATGATACCCAAATAAAGCTGGGGAGGGAGCCTATTGGTCCTTTTGTTCTGTTTATTATATTTATTCATTATTCATTTTTAAAAATTTAATTTAATTTAATTAACATATCCTGTATGATCAGTTTCAGAGATAGTGTAGTGATTCATCAGTTACATGTAACATCCAGTGCTCAGCACATTATATACCCCCCTTAATGCCTGTCACCCAGTTTCCCCATCCCCCCACTCCTCTCCCCTCCAGCAGCCCTCCCTTTGTCCCCTAGAGTGAAGAGTCTCTTATGGTTTCTAGTCGGTTTAGATAGTTCACTATGTTTGAATTATGATGTCCCCTTTTTGGCGTGGGCAGTTTGTGACAGCACTTTGAATTTTTCCTTCTTTCCTTTAAACTATTCTTTACTGGACTGGGCTTTCAAGATCTGCTATTTAGGCTCTATTAGAAGGGAAATGACTTTCATTGTCAACTTCAAAACCCCTTTCTCAAAGCAAGTCCCCTTTAGGCCAGAGTGGCTAGCCCCAGGCCAGAGGCTCCCCACTCCCTCAGTAGATTCCCAGTTAAAAGACAGCCCCGTAGCCAGAGCCTCTCTGGAAATTCTGAGGGAGCAGGTCTGACTGTTCGTTTTGGACATCTGAGTGAGAACAGCTTTTACTCTTTCCACTTAATTTGAAGGAGCATGGGCTCTGAAATCAGACAGAACTAAATTTTGCCGTCTGTGAGCTATTTACTGGCTGTGAGCGACTCTCTTGTCCTGTTTCTCTTTCCGACATATGATTTTTGTGAAAATTGAATAAAGTAATGCGATAAAGAGTTCTCAGCACCATGGCTAGCTCCCAGCAGCCATCCAGTACCTGTTCAGGATTCGGGATTCTTCCTCCTGGGGAGGGGGTGTGTGTGTGTGTGTGTTTGTGTGTGTGCGTGAGTGCACCTGTGTAGGGTCAAGGAGGATGTGAGGGGGGCAAGGACACAAGATTCTAAGGGATGAAATGCTCAATCTCAGAGTGGAGGGGCTGCTTCTTCTTCACCCTCTTTCCCTCTGATTCCTTTCTTCTTCCTTCCTTCTCCCTCCTGAGTAAATTTATGCAGAGTGCTTAGGACAGCGCCTGGCCATAAATGCCCGTTTTTGTTGCATTGCTGTATTTCTATTTTAACTGTTGTCATCATCACCACTGTCTTCATTGTCATCATCATCATCATCATCATCTCCTCTCTCCCTGCTTCCTTTCATTTCTTCAGTAGAGGTAATAGACTTGTACCTTTTTTATGTAATGCTGAGGCTGGGAGCCTGTGTAAATTACCTTTCCTGAACTCCCCTGCCATCTGGTTCCTTGTTCAATTTTGCCAATAAGTAGGTACTCTCAGAGAGGGAAAGGCCTCCTACTGGCTTCTTTTTCTGCTTTTGGCAATGTCTCTGGATGGGGCTGGTTCCCTTTGGGATGATCCTAGCATCAGCCACAGCACCCCCCTTGTTGGTGATCATAGCTTTAAAAGGGGACCCTCTCTGGTGCATCCACCAGCAGCAGCCCTTCTCCACATTTTGCACTGACTGGGGCCAGCTCTCTTGGGCAGTTCCAGCCCTGACCAGGCGGCATCACAGCAGCGCTGGTGTGAGTGCGCTCTGGGCTCTGCCAGCACCATCTCCTCCCCCTCTTCCTCCCACCCTAGGGTGGTTGCTGCTTCCTGCAGTTACTCATCTCCAGGCTGTCACACCTTTTGCTCTTTGTTTTCTCAGGCTTGGCAACACTTTGTAACTAGTTCCTCATGTTATATCTTTTCTTTTTGAATTTCCTGCTTGGATTTCTGTTTTCCTGCATGGACACAGACTCTTAAAGGTATTCACTCCATAGGAAGAGGGATTACAAGTAACTTAGTATCAGAGCCTTTAGGGTTAATTGATTTGTAATGGCTTCCAATGTTATAGCGTCAACAGATGGGAATTAAAGCCATTTCCAAACTCACTTTCTCAAGGTTATAGAAGGAGAAAGTGGGATATGCCTTTCCCTTTTCCCCTCACCATATCACTTCTGGATGTCCATGGAGATCCCTGAAGCTGATTGTTTCATCCACTTATATCATTGTGGGTCTTCAGAATGCCAAGAATCATTTCACCCATCCTTAAATTCTAAGTGATCTTTTATACTTTTTCTCCTCCCTCTACCCCTCAACATCTATCCCCACCTCCTCCATCACTGTCAAAACAGTCTTGAGCGGAGGTCCTTCAAGATCCAATACACTAACTCCTATAATGATTTTTGAAAAGTGAATATTACTGAATATTCTCCTCCATGATGTAGGTAATATTTTTCAGATGCAAAAACTGTGGTATGGAAAATTAATCATCTGCCCATGATCATTGAGGTAGTAAGTGATGGAGCTGGATTCCAGACCAATTCCGCCTGATTCTGAAGCTCATAAATTTAATAACCATACTATTCTACCATCCATCTATCCATCCAACCACCCATCCAGTAGTTAATGAGAGTTCACTACATGCTGAGTGCTGTGACAAGCCCAGTAACTGAGAGTCAGAAGGTCTAGCCTATGTGACCTAATGCACCAAAAAATTAGTTACGTCAGAGCCAGGCCTCAGAGAATGGGCACTAGGACTGGGGTTTGAGTGGTGAGGTGTAGGGGTGCCGGGGGCTGAGAAGATAATAAGCAGAGAGAAGGGACTGGGTGAAGGACAATCATGAGGTGACAGCCAGGTCCAAGTTAGTTGCTGTGAGATCATGGGAGATATTGATCTCCTTGTTCTACTCTCCAGGAAGCTGGAGTGACAGCCTCCATCAATGTCTGTGAACACCGAAACCAAGAGCATGTTCTATCTGATGTAGGAGCAAAGTTCTCCCGGTATCCAATTTCTCTTCTTTCCTCAGCCTCCTTGGTTACTTTAACAACAACAATTAGGTAAACTAAATGATGAAATAACTAACTTAACTACTATATCATTAAGCAAATGTTAAATTTCTGAGAGAAATACTTAAATTGGCCCATCTTGATTCAGTATAAGGGCACTTGGAGGAATCTTAAGTGTCATTGTGTTAGGTAATGGAAGAGATGAGGGAGCCCCCCCTTTTAAATCTAGATAATATTCCAAAGGGCATAAATTTTGAGAGCAGAAACTCTAACTCACCTTCATGAATCTTGGCACAATGCATGACAAGAGGAGAGGGGGTGGGTTTTAACTCCAATATGTCTGATTCCAAAGCTCTGAAGTACTTTCCGCCTGAGTTGTTCTTTCCTTGTATCTATACAGAGCTTGTTTATTCTGCTCTATACCAGTCAACATAGGCTAAGTTATGCTGTGGTAAAAATTATGCCCCCAAATCTTGGTGGCTTAGGACAGTGATTCTCACTGTGTGGTTCCTGAACATAATATCACCAGGGAAATTGTTAGAAATTCAGATTCTTGGTCTTTCCCTTAGACCTACTGAGTGAGAAACTCTTAGGATGGGGCCAATAGTCTTTGCTTCATGAAACCCTCTGGGTGTTTTTGGTGCACACTGAAGTTTAAGAACCTTCGGCATAGAACAATAAAGATTTGTTTCCCACTCACCTTACAAGAGCACCGGGTTTTTCTGTAGCTCTGTTCTACGTCACCTTACTTTGCCAGTGTATGGAGCAGTCCCTATTGGGATTTAAAAGAGAGACATGACGGACCAAGAGCCGGATCTTAAGACTTTACTCTGAAGTTACACGTATCACTTACTCTCACATTCTATTTGTCCTCAGCAAATCTAAAGGAAATGGGGCAGAAACATATAATCCTGTCACAGAGAGGGGATACATAGGAAGGGAGATAGGACTGTAGTATTAGTTTTATTTTTTCATTTCTCTGTATATTTCGGAGTGATAGTAAGAAGTAATGTTTGACAAGCATTTTTCAAGGTCATGGAACAATCATAATTTTCCCACTGTTAAGGTTTCATTGATCAGCTTGTGTGGTCCTTGTTACAGTTCTGCATGACTGTGTACAACAAAGGTAGCAGATTAATCTAAAGTAAGTCAAGTGGTAAGAAACAAAATGAAAAAAAAAAAAAAAGCAGGGTAGGACAGGTGGTGCTATTTTATATAATGTGACCAGGAAAGACCTCTCTCATCAGATGAATCTTGAAGAAAGATTGAAAAGAAGTGAGGGACTAGGTACGTGATGGAAGAGAATTCCAGACAGAGAGTGAAGTCCTTCAGGTGGTGGTATGGTTGGCCATGGTATGTTGGGGGAAATTAAAAAGTATCTGAGTGAAAGGGGCACCTGGGTGGCTCAGTGGGTTAAAGCCTCTGCCTTTGGCTTGGGTCATGATCCCAGGGTCCTGGGATCGAGCCCTGCATCAGGCTTTCTGCTCAGCAGGGAGCCTGTTTCCCTTCCTTTCTCTCTGCCTGCCTCTCTGCCTACTTGAGATCTCTGTCTGTCAAATAAATAAATAAATAATCTTTAAAAAGAGTATCTAAGTGATTGGAACAGAATGAGCTAAAGCTTAAAGCTTTTGGACCATGACTCATAGTGAGATGTAAATTTTATATAAGGACCCAGTACACACACACATACACACTCACTCACTTGTACACATGCTCTTGCTGAATTCAAAGTTGTACAAGAGAATACTTACCTTTACTGTGTACAGTGCACTGGAAAACTGCCTATCTATTAAAAAATTCTGGTCATGACTACCTAAATTGATTACATAGTCTGCCAGTAGGTCAGAACCTACAGTTACACTTAGGTGTGCTAAGAGTATTAGGAATTAAGATCAGAGAGGTAGTTGAAGGAGCAGAGGATGGGCTTTTTAGATTCTTCACATAAGGGGCTGAGTGAGTAGGAGGGCTACAAGAACACTTACTGTTGAGGAACGACTTGTGCTTTTAAAACATTACTCTGGATGCTCTTGGAGGACGTAATATGATGGGCCAAAGGTGAAAGCACAGAGAAGAGTAAGAGACCATTGTGACAGGCTACAGAAGACGTGAAGGTGGCTTGGATCAGAGGGGTAGTAGAAGAGATGGTGAGAAACCTCTGGAAACCTCCTCAGTGTATTTACTGCTGAGCAATGCTGCCTCGGAACAATTAAGCCAAATGACAGTTGTCAAAAGTGTTGGCATTGCCTTGGTCTGTGTGGGCCAGACTCCTCTTCCGGAGTCGGCTAGCGCCTGGAATCTGATATCATTAAGCAAAGACTAGCTACTCTAATCCTAACTCTCAGGCAAGCAATCTGTTACCTGCAATCACGTGAGTCCTAGAGGAAATGGGACCAGGTATAAGTTTCCGCCAGGCTCTTGTTTTTGGAAAATGGCCTCATGGTTTGGGGTGTGGGCACTTGAGAGAATTCCTGGCTCATTAACCACCTGTGTGTTCTTGGACAAGTTACTTAACACACGCAAGCCTCAGTTTCTTCATCGAAGCAATGGGTATTATAATTTTTCTGAACCCATAGGGCTATTTAGAGGGTGAAATCTGATAATTCTTAGAAAGCTCTTGTGCAGTGCTTCAAAATGATAAGTGTTCAAGAAATATAATTATGATTACTGTATATAACCTTCATTTAACAGCGCTGGCTAAGGAAAACCCCTTGCACATGCCCAGTCTTTGCAAAGAAAGAAAGCCAGCTCTCCCAGGCCTCCCCAGTAGGCAGGGAGCTCTGAACAAAGATTACCTTGAATAAACTTCTAGATCAGGGATTGGGGCCCGGCAGAAGAACAGCGGAGCTCTGAGTCCTGGACATTTTTCAGCCGGAACAATAGGGAAGCACAGCTCGCTTCCCGGCCCTGTCCCTACCCCTCCCTCCGCCCACCCCTTTTGATGGAGTTATTCATTTGTTCATCAAGAGAACCTCCCGAGTTCTCTGGAAACCTCCTCAGTGTATTTACTGCTGAGCAATGCTGCCTCGGAACAATTAAGCCAAATGACAGTTGTCAAAAGTGTTGGCATTGCCTTGGTCTGTGTGGGCCAGACTCCTCTTCCGGAGTCGGCTAGCGCCTGGAATCTGTCATAACCTACCCCTCCCTCCCAACCCCTGCCTTCCCTGGTCCTCTGCAGCACAGGCCATTTATCCCCCCAGAAGGCCTGGCTTGCCCGGGGCTCTGGAACTAACCAGCTTCTTCATCAGAGAGAAAAAAATCCTTGGATACACAGCCCCGCTGTGGCTCTTGCGGTGGCCTCTCCTCCAGCCCTAGAGCAAGCCTGCCTCTTGTTTCTCATTCTAGTTTTTGTCTTGTCATCCTTCTCCTGAATCCCTCTCAGGCCAGCACCTTCTCTCACTTATCCTTCCTCCTTTGTGCCGAGGCCACCTAACCTCCATCTTCTGCTCAGACTCCCCCCTAATCCTAGGGCCTGTTTTGATCTGAGCTAGGAAAGCCACAGCCTTGGTACAGTTTAGGCATTGCTTTAGAAACTTTATGTATTTTATTCCTTCCGTCGTTGGTGTCAGTCTTTTGAACAAGGTTAAGTCAGGACCAGTGACTTTCCCAGGGGCATACAAGTGGTAAGAGAGAGGGTTTTTTTTTTTTTTTTTTTAAGGTTTTATTTATTTATTTGACAGACAGAGAGGCAGGCAGAGAGGGGGGGAGGCGGGCTCCCTGCTGAGCAGAGCGCCCAATGCGGGGCTTGATCCCAGGACCCTGAGATCATGACCTGAGCTGAAGGCAGAGGCTTAGCCCACTGAGCCACCCAGGCGCCCCGAGAGAGGATTGTGTTTTGATGGAGGGTAAGTTTATAGGGTGTGAGATGCATCCAAACAATTTGCCACCGCCCCCCAACTTTGCTTTCCTTTTCGTCCTCCATTCAGGAGTTCCTCATTTGATAGGTAAATTCTAGAAATCTGACTGGGCTTGGTATTCCAGTAGGCAGGTGACTGCATAACAAAGGGATAATAATGGCGCCTCTCTCTCTCTCAGACTTGAATATTGTCAGCTGGTAAATGTGGGGTTTAGGCCTACGGGGTAAGAGCACATCCATCCCTCACAGGCATTAAGCGAACACATCTTCATTGTCCAGATAAATCTGCCAGAGAGCTCTGCATGACGCTTTGGGCCCAAGCCCAACTAATAATAAAATATTACCGAGTTTTTCCATTCATCATTGTCCCTTGTGGGTATTTCTCCCTTGGGACGAAACCAGGGTGGCTGGATCTGAATATTCTCTTGGGTTCCAAAGACCAAAACCTTATGATCAATTCCTGAACATCATGTCTGTCAGGCTTCAAATCCAGGGCTCTGAGTGTACAAATCTAAGCATAACAAAGGCATTAAATACAGCAATATAGGCCTTCCCACGACCAAACAAAGCCCCAGCCCTGATGGGATCTCCTATGTATAGTAAAATGCTAAGCATTTGCTCAAACACTCCTTTAATCCCAGGCAGAAAATTCCATCCACAGACTTCCTCTGGATATTCTACAACGGCTTCGAATAGCTTCTGTTTGGCTGAATGAAACACCATCACTTCAGTACTGGGAGATACAAAGGCTTTTCAAAGGAATGTACTCTACAAGAAGTGTTCTTTTTATTTTATTTTATTTTTTAACTCCCAACAGTTGGCTTTTCATATCTGATGTTTGAATTTGTAGTTAGTGATTTCTTTGTGTCAGGCCTGTACATTTCTGGGGCAGGAGAGAGAAGAGAGGGCTTGGGTTTATTAGAAGAACCATAAAACAAGCCTGAGGCGTTGTTCTGTGCCGGCTGGTTGGGTGGGAAAGGAAGAAGCTGAAGTCTGTCTAAAGGGGGTCACTTCATGCGTCAAAGACCTCTCCCCTGTGTAGATGCAGAAGGATTGCCCGTCCGTGTGGAGAGTGCTCTCCAGATCTGACACTGAACTCCCCCTCAGTCTCCTTGCTGATACACCCAATCCACCTTTCCAGTATGGCACTGTGACCCCTTCAGCACTGGATTTTCCGCACAGCGTCCATAAAACGCTATTTCCTAAGAGCTTTAGGATAAGCTCTTTTCCGGCCAAATGCTCATCTTGCTTCTACGATGAAGATTCTGGCCTGAGTCCAGATCCCATTCCCTTTTGTATCTGGGGACAGGAAAATACAGTGAGAAGAGTGTGGGGCTTGCTGGAAGGGTATGGTTGTTCCACGACTTTGGGTGTCCTTCGGCTGCTATTCTGGGTTAAACAAGCAAAGCCCCAACTCTTGCGTGATAATGTAGCAGGCGCTTTATTTCTTGTTCATTTACCAGTTTGCCCTCTGTGGTCCTTGTTACTGGCTAGCATTCCCTGTGCCCATCCTGCCTTCTCCTCTTGACCCTCAGGGTCCCCTTCCTCCAGTCTACATAGGGGAAAAAAGAGGGTGGAGAAGGCATAACCAGTCCTTAGCCAACTCAGCCTGACAGTGACACACATTCCATCAATGGGGTCTTGCCGTGGGGTCCTAACTAGTTAAAAGTGAACTTGAGAGACTGTGGACTCTGAGAAACAAACTGAGGGTTTTGGAGGGGAGGGGAGTGGGGGGATGGGCGAGCCTTTTGGTGGGTACTAAGGAGGGCACGTATTGCATGGAGCACTGGGTGTGGTGCATAAACAATGCATCTTGGAACAGTGAAAAAAAATTAAAAACAAGAATGGGAGAGGGGATGGGGTACCTTAAAAAAATTAAAAACAAAACAAAACAAAACAAAAGTGAACTTGATATGTGATCTTTGGCTGGTGAGCTTTCAAGCAATGATCTCTACTACTCAAGAGATCACAAAAAAACTTTGGTGGGCGGTTAGCTATTTCTAAATCTCTGGAAATTTCCATTCCTTAGCTCCTGAGCAACCAGAGAGGTTACATCGATTATCTGAGGTCATACACTTGGTCAATGATCAGGTTGCTACTACAAACAATATCTCATTGCTTGTGTTTCATATTATTATTAACTACAACAGATAATATCATAAAAACTTTTCAGGTCAGTCTAGACCCTATCTCCTCTGCTTTTTCCTTATACCTTAATGTGAAGCTTAAAAAAGACTGTTTGGAATTGACCAACATCGAACTGTCTTTATAAAACAAATAAATAGAGGATAGGGTCCAGTGGTGGGGTGAATAATATCTCCCCAAAATTCATGTCCATCCAGAACCTCAGAATACAACTTTATTTGGAAACAAGATTTCTTCAGGTATATTTAATCAGGATGTCAGGGTGAGATCGTCCTGGATTTAGGGTAGCCCCAACATCCAATGACCAGTGTCCCTATAAGAGGTCACAGACACACAGAGAAGGCCATGTGAAGACAGAGCAGAGACTGGAGGGACACAGCCACAAAGCAGGGAACACCAAGAGCCACCACAAGTTGGAAGAGGGGAACCCCACTTCTCTGGGCCTTGAATCTTAGCTGTGGGTTTGCTCATTACTTATTTTCAGGAACTTTTTAGATTTTAACCTCCATGTCCTTAAGGACCGTGTCTTTCTGGGCCACTGTTCTGTCTGCAGCACCCGACAACATCGGTGGGATAAATCACTGAGTTTGCCTTGTAGCTGGTCTAAGTTCTTTAAGAATAAGGTCCCTGTTCTCTTATTTACTTTGTATTCCTTCCCAGGCTGTCTTGGAACAGGGTGAGAAAAGATACTCAAGGAGTATTGTTTTGATTGAATTATTAGGAGAGTAAGCGAGAAGGCAAGAAAAGTTCTTTGGGTTCAAAAAGAGAAGAGCTGGAGATGAATGCATTTTGGGTCTTCATTGTCGAGGACAGCTGGTTCTCAGAATCCAAGAACTTCATTATCTTTTTAACTTGTACATATACGGATTTATGAGAGTCTGTTTCAATGAATGTATTCAGGATCATTGACTTCAAAGAAATTGTGAAGCACAAACCATTTTCTCTTTGGAAGGACAGATGAAAAGGTCAGTACTTTTAAAGTCAGTAAAATAATGTGTTCTCTCTCTCTTTAAAAACTTTCTGGGAAGAAGAGTATTGGAACTCGAGGGGATGAGCGAGTGTTACACTGTTCCCAGAATCTCGGGTTCTGACTTCATGACCCATGATGGGCTCTGTCTGTCCTGTCCATGGCTGTCCTTCTCCCTGAGCCATGTGCTCCCGCCCACCTGATGGGCCCCCGCTGGCCTCTGCAGAACAGGGTAACAGCAGGAGGGAGAGCTGATGGCTTTGTAGCCACTGGTGGGGAGAGGGCAGGGACCCTCCTCCATGGTTAACCAGGTGGATCTGCGCTTCATGAAAATCCCCGAGTTGGTGCAAATCGAATCCCTGGGATTTGTTTCGAAAACGCTGCTCTCCCACCTTCAAAATAATGGATATGCTAATCATTTCACAATGTATACAAATAGCAAAGCAACACCTTATACACCTTAAATACATACATTTTTTATTTGTCGTTGCTACCTCAGCAAAGGTAGAAAAAAAATAATGCGTTAGCAAACATCTACTGGGGTCTTCTAATGGGCCAAGCATGATGCGAAGTATTTCAAACCACTTATTCATTTAATCTTCATAATTACTCGCTGAATTAGGCACCATCACTTCCATCTTTCTTCGTTTTACAGACGGGGATCTGGGGCCCAGAGAGGTTGAGTAACATGCCCAATGTTGCACAGCCCAGAAGGGCAAAGGCAGAGACCTTGAACTGAAGCATTTCTATGCTGAAGAAAGGGGACATTTTAGTGCCAGGAGCTAAGCCCATTGCCCTAGAGGTCCCAATTCAAATGGTTTCACATGCCATGAAGTGGGTAAAGTAGAAGAATAAAGGCTCACTCCTTCTGAGTGTCCTCACGGCAGTGGAGTAAAGGAACACAACCGCACAAGTGGAATTGGTCACTAGCTTCTCTTCCTCAGCGACTGGGAGGGTTGTCCCATTTGAAGTGGGTCATCCTAGGTCAGATACTGTTGAGTATCTTCTCATTCTCTGTTCCCTGGTGTCCTCACACCAGACTGCAGGGAAGGATTCAGGGTCAAAGCTGAGGATGCAGGGGTTCCCAGCATCACATCTTACCCCTTTTCTGTAACAGCTTGGAGTCCCAGTTCTAGGATGTTGGCTGCTAACTGAGTCTGCAGGATGGGGTTCCTGCCCATGAGCACCTACCCATGGTGTGATCTAAGTTGCTCTGGGACGGGATCCTCTGGAAACTGATTTTGACCTTCTTCACCGATGTTTCCTCCCCTGAGTCCAAACTCCTCCCTGGTCAAATTCATATTCTCTTGCAAGCTATCACTTCAACCTCCGAATGTGCTGGACCTGCCCATTCCATGACAGCTGGTCTGGTCTGAGGCAAGGAAGATCTGAAGTACAGTTTTGGTGTGAAAATAGAGCAGCCTTGAGTCTTGTTGGGGTGAGAAGCATATAACCTGATTTTAGGGGTAAGGATGCTATGCGGCCCTGTCCACTTGGGCAGAGGTCTCTGTATTGGACTCCCAGCCCAAGTCCGAGCTGATAAATCAAGACCTTCTTTGCTTTCGATTAGCTGGGCACGGTCTACACATATTTCCCCAATTGAGGGCTTAATGAAGCGAGTCTTGACTGTGAGCAAAAAGTAGAAATTCAGTGTGACACAGAGCTTAAGACGTGAGATCTGGAGGTGGACTGTCTAGATTCAAATCCTAGCGCTGTCACCAAGTTAGTAGTTGTGAATGTCACTCCATTTTTTTTTTAAATCTGTGCAGTGGGTATAAGAGTATCTCCTGCTTTCTGAAAGTTCACATTATGCCCCTTGATGTTTTATGAAAGACCTGCTTTGGTCCAGCAATGACTTTTTCATAACAGCCAGAATCCCCTTCGGGTTTCTTTTGGTTAGCAAAAACAGGTAGTAATGTAGGTCTGTGGTGAAAATGAGGTGGTTCTACGTTGTTTAGAGGGGAAAACTTTAACATGAGTCCCCCCTTCAATACTGATCTTTCTCCTGGTTTGTTGTGGGGATTAGGTGAGTTATTTCATGGAAAATGTGCTTAGAGCAGGACATGATGGGTGATAAATATTCAATAAATATTAACTGGGATTATTTTGGTAGACGGGATGTAATTTCTAACTTGGACTTGGAATTTAAATTTGACCTGGGTTCACCGCTTAGTTCTGCCGCTTCTGAGCTGTGTAATATTTGCTGAATAGCTTAGCCTCTCTGAGTTCATTTCTCCTCCCTTGGAAGCTGAGCTGAATGCAATCCCCTTGCTGCACTTTCTTCCACCCATCTTGGTCTTTATAATCCTCCTCCCAGGTACACTCTGCCTTCTGGAAACACTATGTTATAAGCTGATACCAGAGTTGGAGGGGCTAAACCACCTTTCCCAGACCTCTTCTCTACCATCCTGGTTCCCGCCTGGAAAATCAAGGCCTGTCTCCCTGGGAAAGGCCTGGGTAGACAGCTGTGAGCCATTGTGGGCTTATTTTGTGGTCAGCCTGACCTAGCACCCTGTGGGCAGTTGGTGTTGAGGTTGTAAGATAAAGATGGTTATAGGTAATAAGAACAGGTAAGATGTTTTGAAACACAAGGAGTGGAAGAGAGGATGTGGAGGCTTAGAGGGAGAGGTTGTTTTGATAGAGGGGGGCCATTTGCCTTTCATCCATGTACCTCTCAATGTCTGTGACAGAGTTCCCTGTGATCCCCAACATTGACCATTGGTTGTCCTTCTACTTCTTTTAATCCATTTTGAAAGGGAAATGCTGTTCCTCGTGGAGACACTGGTCATTCAGGGTCACTTCCCTTTCTTGATCATTCTCTTTTTCAAGCGATCTTGACCTGAAATCTGGTGTCCTGATCTTCAAGAAGAGGAGTCTTGGTGAACAGGGGGTGGTAGCCTTCAAGCTGGGGCTGGGGTATCCTGCCTTCTCTGAGGGTAACACCGAAATTGTTACTTTGACTCAGTCCCTACTGTGGAGGGACAGAACTTTCTGTCCTTTTCAGGAGTCCATGAGGGTACCTCAGAGGGCCTCACCAATGGCTGCACCTGTCCACCATTTTCTTCTACCTCCTGGCACCTGTTAGTTTTTCCTCCTTTGGTACGGACCACTATTCTCTCTCTGCCTCAAGTCTACAGAGGTAAGATAATGTTCTCCCTCCTTACCAACTTAAATTTTGTCTACTCCAAAAATTGTCATGATACCCAGGTTCACCTTCTATTTCATCCACATTGGCCTTCCCGCACTGGATGAGAAAGCTTTGATTCTTACCAAGGGACTAGGGATAGGGCTGTTCCATCAGACTCAATCTTTTTTTTTTTTTTAAGATTTTATTTATTTATTTGACAGACAGAGATCACAAGTAGGCAGAGAGGCAGGCAGAGAGAGAGGGGAGGAAGGAGGCTCCCTGCAGAGCAGAGACCCCGATGCGGGACTTGATCCCAGGGCTCTGGGATCATGACCTGAGCCCAAGGCAGAGGTTTTAACCCACTGAGCCACCCAGGCACCCCCCCATCAGACTCAATCTTACTGTGGTATCAGCCTGCTACCCTATCACACTATTTGGTTCCTTAAGGCTTTGGTTCAAGTCCTTAGACTAAAAGTCATTGATTATGTTCACATCTGGCTTGATTCTGGCTTTTTGACCTTCATCCATTCCCTCTACCAACGTCTATAAAATAAGCCTCTCTCCAATTTCTTTTTGCATTAGGGATGTCCATCAGTGTTTTGCATGGTCTATGGTGAGTACTTAGGTGCAGTTTCCCTGAAGCTAGGGACCATGGCCATGTCCCTACTCCCTAGTAGAGTACCTGGCATGGGCTAAGTCTCAGCAAATACATGTTCAGTAACCTAGACATTTTCCCAGATGTTCTCTCTCTTAATAATTCAGAGGACTCATTCTTACCCTAGTATTCAAGGTAAGCCTCTTCTCTTCCTGGAAGCCTTCCCTCCCTCTGCCAAATCTGATTAAGACGTTACTCCTCTAAGCCCTCAAAATAATAGCTTGCCTGTGGCATGGCCCTTTCCTCAAAGTCAAGGGCAATCTTTTATTTGTTGTGTTTGATAAATGAAAAATAAAAAGAATGAATTCTTGTGTGCCTTGGTCCCTGATCACAGCACATGGTCAGGCGTTGGTCCTCTAATGTGCTCCTTGGACTCTCATATAAATAGATCTTCAGAATCTGGAAATGTTTGTATTTGCAGTGGGTACATAGCTCAGGCTGTTCTTTCAAAATTCCATCCCGGAACACACACACACACACACACACCCCATCAATTAGTAAAGCAGAGACATAACTGCCTGTGAATTCAGATGCTGCCAGATCCCTATTCTTTGTGGGACAGGGGCTGACACAGAACCCAGAGGATGGAAACTCCTGACCTCTGGCTGGAAGAACAGCCTGGCCCATCCTGAAGCTGGTACGACTTCTAGGGAGGAATTCCAGGGACTCAGCATTAGAGAAATTTTGCCCTAGA
The DNA here is from genome assembly GCF_922984935.1 of Meles meles. NCBI lineage: Eukaryota > Metazoa > Chordata > Mammalia > Carnivora > Mustelidae > Meles > Meles meles. Next base: position 13,021,410 of record NC_060072.1, on the reverse strand, counting down.
TTCACTCGAGCCCTCAGCCTTTGTTAGAGGTGACATGACCAAGAGCTTTCTTGTGGCCTAGTTCCTGCCCTTGGGATGGCAGTTTGCTTGGGGAAAAGGGTGCCTATCCTTTTCTTTTCTTTTCTTTTCTTTTCTTTTCTTTTCTTTCTTTCTTTCTTTCTTCCTTCCTTCCTTCCTTTCTTTTTTTTCCTGAATTGTATATATACTGTTTTTTCTTTCTTTTTTATTATGTTACATTAAGTCACCATACAATACATCATTAGTTTTTGATGCAGTGTTCCAAGATTCATTGTTTATGCACCACAACCAGTGGTCCAGGCAATATGTGCCCTCCTTAGTACCCACTACCAGGCTCACCCATCCCCTCACCCCCCTTCTCTAATACCTTCAGTTTGTTTCTCAGTGTCCACAGTCTCTCATGGTTCATCTCCCTCTCCGATTTCCCCCCCTTCAATTTTCCTTTCCTTCTCCTAATGTCCTCCATGTTATTCCTTATGTTCCACAGGTAAGTGAAACCATACGATCGATGATTGACTTTCTCTGCCATCCTTTTTTTCTGCACAAAATTCATTAAAGAAATGGAGTTCTGATCATCAAACCTATTCTTGTGAAGGGAGTCCTGGCTGCCTTTGCTGAGGGTGCCCATAGCTATGCTCCTCCCCTCTCCACCCCTTCCCAGCCCATCCCCTATGCCATCCCACCAGGGACTCCCTCCTCTAGTTGACCTGACAGAAGCATGAGCTCGGCTTGCCTAGGGGACCCGGTTCCTCTCAGACTGTCCTGAGCCTGGCCCTACTCCTCATTTTCTGTTCTGACATATCTCTGCTCTATGGAGAGAAGAAGAAAAGGACACAGCCGTTGCTAGGAGGAAGAGGGCGACCCACTCTTTGCCCCCAGTAGTTTTAATATCTCCATCACCAGGCCAGGACATTCTGTCTGGGGGAGGGTGGGGGCACCCAGAGGCCCTGTCATCTCCTTTGTCACTGGGATAGCATTAACCATCCTTTACTTCGGAGGACTGCTGTTTTTTGGGTTTTTTTTTCCCCTCTACATTTTCTAGTTCTTTTGTTTTGTTTTTCATTTCATTTTCACAAAAGCCTTGAAGAAGAGGAAGGGACAAGTGCTTTGATTGTGGAAATGGGGGTCCAGGAGTCAGGCTGCCCTGTTCTTTTCTCCACCCTGACTCTGAAAATGGGTGCTATTCTCCCTGTGTACACCGTCCTCTCCTGACCTCTCCTCTCTGCATTTTATCTCGCCGATTCATTCTGCTTCTCCCTGTGCCTCCATTCCACGCCATTCTGCCCCAAAGGGACAGTAGTGTCTTCGAAAAACCAGAAGCTTTTAGGTCAGACCTTGGCTGAAACGCCAGCTCTATCCTGCACCAGTTGCATGATGTCACAATTCTCAGCTTCTGTCTCTTTGCTGTAAGATGTGGAGAGCAGTACCTCGTCTGTACAGGGATGGTTAGAAATGAATGGTGGGACACACGTGAAGGATTGCTCCATGTACACATGTCATGATTCTTAGTATCATGTGCAAGGCACTATGTTAGCCACTGGGGCAAATTCAGACCCTGGAGTACGAGGTCTCGGTCTTTGTGGAGCCTTGCGATTCGTAACAAGGGACAATCTTCGTGCCCTTGTTGACTCTATATGGCAAAATGACTGCCTTTCTCTGAGCCTCTGATTCCTCAAATGTAAAACGAAAGATACGATGTATAAATCAAGTGAAAAATAATAATAGTGAAAATGCTTGGATAGAACTTAATTTTGCTTGGACCTGTTCTAAGGGAAGCATATACATTGTTGCTTTTAAGTTTTCCACCTTTCTGGAATAGGTACTATTATAATTTTGACTAATTTTATAGTCAAGGCAACAATAACCCAACTGGTTAAATAAATGTCCATGGCCACATAGTATCATGGGGAAGTGGGATGAATTGGAAATGCTTATGCAAGGCTTGGGGGCTCCAGGGCCCCATGTGGTCTCCAGCAGGGAGGAGATGCGGGTGGAGCTCTAATCCCAGAATGTGCTCAGTCTTATTCTGCTCACACAAATCTTTGGTTTCCCCCCACACGAGTTCTGAAGCCCTATTCCAGAGCCCGGTGTGGTATATCGGCACAAGGAATAGCTAATGAAACATTTTTGCTGAACTCTTTGTAAATGTGCAAGATCATCCTTAATGCTGATTTGTAATTAGAGGACGTCCCAGAAAGGAGATTCATCACGGTTTCTTAAATAAATGTGTTCTGTGAGCAGCATTGCAGCCATGAGGGAAAGAAAGAACAGGAATCGATAGCTCCAAATTCATTCCAGTCCTAGCTATCCTGAGTGAGAAAGGGGAACCCACTGGGGAAAGGAAAGAAAGTGAACCCCATGGAAAGAGTTCTTCTTTGTGTTCAAATACTCTCTTGGGCTGTTTCCCTTCTTTCTATTCCTAACCTGAATGGGGTTGGGAGTTGACCTGATCGGGACTCAGTTGCAGGTAACACAGCTACTCGTAGGTAATTTCAGCAGGAAGTATTTGAAACAGAGCAGTAGAATGTTTCAAAGTCATTGGGAACATTGGAGCAGCAGCCATCAGTCTGGGGTCACGCAGAACAACATGGTGGAACCATCCTGCCCATGGAGCTCCTTCTTCTGCCGCATCCAGAATCTGAGGAACAGAGAAGTCCCAGGGCTGGAATATTGGCTCCAGCAACAAAACAACTGAGTTCCTGTCCAGGGCTCAGGGAGCTGGCTACAGCTGCTGCTTCCAGCCTGCTCAGAGGGGCTGTCCTGGTGCTGGGCATGCGTGCCTTCCAAGTTCTGAAACCCTGCCCCGTGACCTTGACCATCCTGCTGTCATGGGTGAGCTCAGGGAAGCCATGATAACTCTCCGTGCCTCAGTTTTCCCATCTGCAAAGTGTGCATACTAATCCAACCTGTCAGGTTCTTGTGAGACTGCAGTGAGAAAAGTCATAGAAAGAGCCCAGTAGAGGGCTAACCTCTGCTCAGTTATTCCTTCTTTCTCCTGACAATGTGGGAGCTGTGCTCCCAAATTCTCAAATACTCTCATCGGCCTGTCAGAGGCTTACCATTTCCACATGATGCTCATGGATTGTTAGAACCAGAAGGGAATTAGTTAGGATTTCATCATCTTTAACACCCAAGCAGCCCTGTAGCTATTTCCCCCTGGGATCTAATGTTTTAGAAGGCTATGTCTAAAACAGTGCATCTGTTAAGCAATAATTAATTTGTACTCATGCTTTTTAAAAACCAAAGGCATTCCACAAAAAGACCTTCTGACAGGCATGAATTAATCAGTTTTCCTACATTGAATGAATATAGTTTGAGTCTTAAAAAAAAATAAAGAAAAGAAAACTTGACATTTCAGTTTGCTTGAGTGGCCTCACTTTGGGTTCATGTACAATTTCTATTTGGCTTTTGTAACTGAATTGCACACACACGTTCTTCCTGTGAGAACCAGAGGGCCTGGGAGCCATGCACACCCATGGGCTTGGCGCCACTTGAGTCATGTGAGGGGTGCCCACTGAGGCGTGTGAACAGTTAGGGAGGGAGAAGTTCCTCAATCAGAAGTTGAAGTGTAGTTACTCAAGGAAGGTAGAAAGAATGCTGGGAGGCCATAAACTCACAAAAGCCTTCTGTTCTAGAACTTTCCATACAATCTTCCCAATAACCCTGTGATGTTGGCACTGTGTTGTTGCCATTTTAAGATGGGAAAACAGAGGACTAATGGACGGGTCTACATTTGCACAGCAAGGGCTTGAAGAGGTCCATGTTTGGTAGCTACACTTGTGGGGAGCTTAGCATAATGTAGAGAGATGTGGGGTCACTGTTGTACACCTGAAATTAATGAAACATTGAGTGTCCACTATACTCAAGTGAAAAAAGGAAAGAAAAGGAAAGGCAGTCCATATTTCTACAGAGGTCCGCTTTGTCCACAGAGCTGGGTCTCCTTGGCCTGTGCTCTCGTGCTGATGCTCTGGGCACCAGCCTGGTCTCCTTGGGCTCTGCCCCTCCTGCCTGGAATTCTCCACCCCCTCTTCCCCTTTATCTCTCAGTTCAGGCTTTCTTCCCAGAGAGCCTCTAGGGTCCAAACCACTTCACAACAGAGGCACAGCCCAAGTAGAGACCTTTGGAATTTGCCATAGCTACAAGCCCAACAGTTTCCCACTGTGGGCTGAGAAATAATTATTGTCAGTAATTAGAACTAAATGACTCCTGTGAAAACACACAACATCACAGAACCAGCACTGTGGCATCTTAGGTCCCTCTGTCCCAGTTGTCACTCTCTCTCTCTCTCCTCTTGGCTGAGACTGGTGTGGTCCCAGGAAATTCCCTCTGCATTCTGGACTCCATGTGTGGGTCACAGTCACCCCAACCTTAGACCTAATCTGTGTGAGATGAAGAGGCTGGGTTTCTGAGCTCCTGTTTCTCTAGATGATGAGGCCGGAGGAAAGCTGGCTGCTCATGCCCGTTAGACAGAAGGAAACAAAGAGGCAGTTGGAGGGGCAGTGGAGCTCAAAGGCCTTACCTTTGGTAGAGACATCCTGCAATTCCACAGGCCTGAACAAGGACACAAGTGAAAGGAAAGAAGGAGGCGGAGGAAGAAAGGGTTTCTATTGTTTCTTTTCTGATGATGGCAGTACAAGTCAGTTTTAGAAAATGGAGAAAATTGGGGCACCTCGGTGGTTCAGTGGGTTAAGCGTCTGCCTTCAGCTCAAGTCATGATCCCAGGGTCCTGGGATGGAGCCCTGCCTTGGGATCCCTGCTCAGCAGGGACTCTGCTTCTCCTTCTGTCCCTCACCCTGCTTTCATACTCTCTCTCACTCACTCTCTCTCTCAAATAAATAAATAAAATCTTTAAAAAAAAAAAAGAAAAGAAAATCGAGAAAATAGAAAAAAGTATAAAGAAAGAAAAAAATCATCCCAAATCCCAAAATGCTGAGGCAATTGGTATCCATGTTTGGAGTATTTTCTTTTAGTTAGATTTTTATCTTCCTCTGTCTCTTTCCCTCTCACCCCTTTCACACACACATGCACATACTCCCACATACACGCATGCACACACAGAGGATAATTTGATTCCTCCCTAAGCTGATTAAGAAGTACCAAATGGTATATTATTTTGGTTCTGACACCAGCAAACAGAGGGTTGAATTTCACTTGCACCAATAGGGAATGAATGAACACTTTCCCCCACTGGTGGTCCTTAGGGCTGAAATTCCTGCAAAGGAGAAAGGTGCAAGCCTCCATAGAGGGAGGTTGGGGACACTGTGCCAGGAGGGAGGAAAAAACAGTGCTCCCCACATTTTCTGTACTGATTTTGTTACTTTAAGCTCTCGGGTGACCTTACAGAGAGGAACTGATAATCATTAATGGCCCCAGAAACCAGATTCCATTTGGTTCAGAAAAGCAATGTATTACAAAATATTTTTTTAAACCTGAAATTTATGGAATAAATTCATGCTGGTTACCCTGATCAGTCCTCACTGGGTGACATCAGGCTGAATGTAGAGGCTGCCCTTCCTCATGCTGTTCCTAGACTTCCCTGGTCCTTTCCTGGGAGCCTTGTCTCAGACGTTGGCTGGGCAAGGTTGGGACTACCAGCTGGGGCCTCAGAAAGAAGCCTCTTGGCTCCATTAAGTCTCATAAGAATTGCTGGGTCTGACAGAAGATTTGCTGCTAGAGAAAAAATCTATACTGATGATGGCGATCACTGCTTCCGTAGAGCACAAGAATCTTAGTATACTTGGCTGTTAAAGAGACAACAGGCTCAAAATGGAGTCACTAGTGCTAAGCCTGTGTCACCGAACCAAGACTTAATACCTAAGTGAATTACAGTTTCAAGCTCTCCCAGGAGTGGGATCTTAAACCAGTCCATCTAGAATCACTTGGTCAGTACTAGTGAGGTCTCTGCCTGACAGCCACTGCAATCCCCTAGAGAAGGTGACCTTGCCTGAAACAGTCCATTCTTTGCTAATAATTAGCTTGTTCCATCCCCTTTTGCTTATAAAAATCTTTCCTTTTGTGCAGCTCTTTGGAGCTCTTTATTTCCTGGGTGGTTTGCTACCCAATTCATAAATCATTGAATAAAGACAATACTCTCTTTAAAATTTACCCAGTTGAATTTTTTTTTTTAACACTCTGCAATTAATGATAGGGCAACCTCGTAAAGTTTACTTAACTGTTCTGTGCCTGTTTCCACTTCTGTACAATTGGGGTAATGGGAAGACCAACTCCAAACGACGAGTGTAAGGATGAGACCAACCAGAAGAGACTTCCAGTGCCTGAGACATAGCACATGCTCAAAAACTAAAAGCGGCTAGACCATGTTTCTCTTTTTTTCCGCCCTAGTAAATGAAACTAGATAAACTGTCACATGCCTATGATATTTTAAGGGGAGCAGCCAGGGCGGCTAGTCATTTTTGGTGCCCTGTTATAATTCTGGTGCTTTCTTTCCCACCACAAAAGCACCCTCCAACACCTCAACCTTCACTCATCCTGGCTTGCCCTCCAACACCCCAACCTTCACTCATCCTGGAGATTGTCACTGTCACTTCCTAAGGGAAGCCTTTCCTGACCCTCTCACCCATTTCAAGACCTTTGAAATAAGTCTCATTCCTCCTTCATGCTCTCTGCATTCTTTCCCAACATGAAACAGCTACTAAGCAAAGAGCCAAGAGCTTACTTGACTTATCTGTCACTGGACCGTAGAACCACTATAATAGGGACCGCTTCTGTTTTCCTCCCCATTTGTGCCCATTGCTGCTGAGCACATGGTAGGTGCTGGAAAGAGAGTTAAATGCAAGTTGTTGGAATTGTAAATGAGGGGAATGCTCTTGTAAGGGAAGACTTGCATCTTTTCTCTATTGGAAAAGGGAATCCCTTGGAGACTAGTCCTTTAATTATTAGGAACCAACTAATTTCACAACGTGCCTCAATGTCCTTATGTTTAAAAATCTAAGCTCTGTACCACATTTTCTTCCTGTTCTCCCATTTAAATAATAAATACTGGACAGAGACGTGGCTCCAGAAGCAGAAAGCAAGTCATCTTCCTTCCTTCCTTTCTTTCTTCCTTCCTTCCTTCCTTCCTTCCTCCCTTTCTTTCTTCCTTCCTCCCTTTCTTTCTTCCTTCCTTCCTTCCTCCTTCCTTCTGAGGTAATGGGAGAAGCTGAGAAGCTGTCTGAGAGTAAGTAAAGGATGGCTTACTTAATGAGGTTTTCTGCTGGCTCCCTGCTTCACATTTGAGGTCCAGAAGACCTGGCCAGGGTCTTTCTCATCACTCTTGAGACAGATGCTCATGCCCTTCTGTTAACTGGAAGTTGAAGGTAATTACTCACAGAAGTGAGGCTCCAGCAGACACATTAGGGCCGGTGGAGATTTCACTGGACCACAAATCGTGCCCCTAATTAGGTAGTTGCTGATGAGGGAGCTCAGAATCTAGTTTATGGGCTTGTTCAGGCCTGGAATGTCTTCCACCTGTAAGTGGCCTGAAAAGGTGTGGGAAGAGGAGGGAATGGATGGGGATACAGACAAGTTGAGCAGGGAGTTTATGGGATGGAAAGAAAGAGATGAAAGAGAGAGAGAGAAGGAGGAAAGAAAAGTTAAGGAAGGAAGGTGCCTTCCATCTTCACTCCTGATGACTATAGTGAAAGAGCACCAGACTTCATTTTAGAAATCTTGTGCACCAATCCTTGTTGTAATAACTTTGGAAATCTGTTTGCCATTATCTACTGAAGCCATACATCTTATCTAGACCCAGGTGATTCACTGCAAGGTCTCTGTGTAAGAAAAATGAATACCTATGCCCACCCAAAGACACATACAAGACCATTCAGAGCATATCTATTCAGAATAGACCCAGTGGGACAACCCTGATGTCCATCCACAGGAGAATGAAGAGATGCTTTGTGGTGTTTCTTGGAACAGGATACCACACAGCAAGTTTAAACAGAAGACAAGGCAACTAGTGATCATTGCTACCCCATGGAATTTTGTTGAGCAAAACAAGGCAGGTACAGAAAAGATACGTTGTATGAAATGTTGTTTTTATCAAGTTCAAGTAGAGGCAAAACTAAACTTTGGAGATAGAAGAATAGGGGTTGCTTCTTATAGGGGGAGCATTAACTAGGAGGAAAGACAAGGAAGCTCCCGGGGTGGGGGTGGAGGAAATGTTCTATATTGTGATCTGGGTGTGGTTACATGGCTATAAAAACTATATGAGAAGTAAGACTGCTCTATGCCAAACATTGGCATACTTTATGTAAATTGTAGCTCAACGAAAACATTTCTAAATGGAGAAAACATACTTACCAAAGCAATAGGTGAGAAATGTTGTTTTGTAGTTCAAACTTCGATCACTTTGACTAACTAAAGGAAGAAAATCTTTCACACCTTTATCTATTTTAAACATTATTTGGTGCATTGCCTGGGTGTAGTCCAGACCGCATGCCAACAGAAATCTGTGATGTGCCGACAGAAATCTGTGTTCTTATCTCACCAACTTGAACAGCCTTGTTGAATAGTGGTGCATTGGAATCCTTATGTAGTTGTTTGTTGCAAATCCTTCCCCCCACACTCCCTTCGTCATCTGTCATCAGCTGACTCATGATGATTTTTTTTCAAAGATGGTTTTTATGTAGAGAGGGTTTAAAGTTTTAAGTAATCAAATCTATCAATTGTTTCTCTTGGCTATTTCTGTCATTGCCTGGTTTTGTTTTCTTCCCAAGCTTCTCACATTTGAGAAACTGATGAAGCCAAGATAGCTAGATCAGTAGAGTGAGCAAAGGGACACCAGCAAAACTGGGATGGGAGAGGCAGTGAGGGATCAGATAACACGGGTTTTTAGATTTTTGAATGTATACTATGGGCAATTGATAGTCAGAATGGCAAGTCAACAGAGTGGTAAAGCAAATTAATTTGTGTGTGATGAAGGTCACTTTGGTAGCTGGATGGGGAATGGATTGGAGGAATATAAACCCAGAAGACCTATGGAGATTACCGTAGTGGTCCAGGGAGTGGCATGGAGTCAGAGAAATGGGACCGTGTCAGAGATAAGCATGAGAACTCAGTTCTGTGGGGCATGAGGATGGGCTGGATCTGGTGGGTGAAAGGGAGGCAGGGCTTGGAGAAGAAGTCTGGGCTAATTGAAGATAGTTGAACACTCGCCCCTATGTGTTCCCCTAGATTTCTGATTTCTTATTTGTACTCTTACCTCTGTATCACGGTAGAATGTGTTTTTAGTGGTTGAGTTGAGGCTGCGATTTTTATTCCTCTCACCTGATAGTGATCGCACCAGTATAGTGTCCTGGGTGACCTCTCACTTCCTTGTTGATTGGTGGGTTTTCCCTTCTCCGTGAGGAACCCAATCCTATTTATCAGTCTCTTGTCACAGTGTTTCTTCTTTGGGTTTTGTCAGGCAATACTGATGTTTGCATGTTTTGATTCATTTAATTTCTGTAGGAAAACTCTTTTTTTAAAAAAGATTTTTATTTATTTATTTGAGAGAGAGACAATGAATGAAAGAGAGCAGGAGCAGGGTGGGGGGCAGAGGGAGTAGACTCCCCATTGAGCAGGGAGCCTAATGTGGGGCTTGATCCCAGGACCCTGGAATCATGACCTGAGCTGAAGGCAGATACTTAACAGACTGAGCCACCAAGGCGCCCCAAGAAAATTCTTCCTTAATCACTCTTACTACAAAGTTCTCAGCTGTTTTCTCATGAATCTATTTTGTTTATATTATTTCCACTTTTCCCCCAAGGTGAACTTAAGAATCCAATAATTAATTTCCAAGCAAATTCCATTAGGAATGTAACTAGGATTTTATTAAGCCCATAAATTAATTTCAGAAGAATTAATGTATTAATTTCTCATACATAAATATTTCTGCCTATAAATTAAAAATGCTTATTGTTATTTTTCAGCAAATTTGGGAGCATACCTTTGTAGATCCCACTTATTCTTCAAAATGTTTTTTCTGGGGCACCTGGGTGGCTCAGTGGGTTAAGCCTCTGCCTTCAGCTCAGGTCATGATCTCAGGGTCATGGGATAGAGCCCTGCATCTGGCTCTCTGCTCGGCAGGGAGCCTGCTTCCTCCTCTCTCTCTCTGCCTACCTCTCTGCCTATGTGTGATCTCTGTCTGTCAAATTAAAAAAAAAATCTTAAAAAAAATGGTTTTTCCCCCACAGAATTTTATGTTTTAGATATCTCTGTAAATTCATTTTTTGGTTGTTTTTATATGGATTATTATTGATATATATGAAATATACAAATTGAAAAAATATCCTATATGAAGTTAGGTTATAAAGCTTATTTAAGGGTTTCTTGGGTGCCTCAGTCATTAAGCATCTGCCTTTGGCTCAGGTTGTGGTCCTAGGGTCCTGGGTTTGAGCCTTGTATCAGGCTCTCTGCTCAGCAGAGAGCTTGCTTCTCCCTCTCCCATTCCCTGGGCTTGTGTTCCCTCTCTTGCTGTGTTTCTCTCTGTCAAATAAAATCTTAAAAAAAAAAAAAAAGCTTACTTAAAAGATATGTTTTAAAAATAGATTCTCTGGGGTGCTTGGGGTCATTCAGTTGAGAGACTGACTCTTGATTTTGGCTCAGGTCACCATCTCATAGTTGTGAGATGGAGCCCCATGTTAGGCTCTGAGATCAATATGGAGCCTGCTTAAGATTTTCTCTCTCTTTTCTTTTGCATCACCCTCTTTCCCTGTTAAAAAAAAAAAATTCTGGAGTTTTATAAAGATAGAATAGCGTTATTGTACAAAGTGATAATTTTGGCATCTTTTCAATAATCATATCTCTTCATGGTTCATGCCAATTGCATTCTTGAGAGTTTTTGGAAAATGCTAAATGGTAATAATGATGAGTATCTTGTTTGCTTGCTTTTGATACTGGTTTTAATAAGAGTTCTTATTAGTTTTTCACTCTTAAGGGTAATGTTGATAGTTAGCTTAAGATATAAAGTCTTACTATGTTAAAAAATCTCCTATTTCTAATTTCCCCCCATAACAAATTTTGGGATTATAGAATGTACTTGGAATGTTATTGACTGCTTTTTTCTTCCTCCATTAAAATGATTGTTCCTATTTTCTCCTTAAATATATTCATATGGGATGTTGCATTAATAGATCTTATAATAATGATCTTGGCATTTCTTGGCTAAATCCTACTTGGTCATTGTGAATAATTCTCTTAATTCTGCTGCTGGTTTGGTCTAACAATATATTATTTAAGATTTTACATGACTTTCCAATTTTACTATAATTTTTTTCTCTACTTCTCACATTTTGGAATCAGGGTTATGTTGGCTTTACAAAATGAAAAATGTATTCATATTTTTCTAAGCCTGGAACAATTTTAAGAGCATAGGGATTTTAGTCCCTTGAAATTTGGAAAGTACTAAATCTCAGAACTGTCTGGTGCAGGAGTTTTTGCAAAGTAGTTCTTTGATAAATTTTTTAGTCTTTCACAGTAATTTGTCTGTTCAGGTTTTCTTCCTTTTCACGAGTGAGGTTTTTAAAGTGCCTGTTTCCCCAGAATCTTTCCATTTCAGTGAGATTCTGAAGTTTAAATTGTTTATAGTCTTTTACTATTGTATTCTTTCCTCCTCATCAGTAGCAATATTTCTTTTCATGTGATTTTTTTCCCCTGATTTACTATGCCAGAGGTGTCTGCTTCACTAATCTTTGAAAGAACTGTTTTTTTACCTTTAAAAAAACCCCCATCAAATATATTCTACATACAAAAAAACCCGCATTTATATGTAGATGTATTTAAATGCTGAAACTAAACATTTTGTTCCCATCTGGAGGTCAGAGGCCAATACCAGTCCCCCAGAGTTCCCTTCTCCAAACGGCCCCTCCCTCCCTTGCTGAGGAATAAGGGCATCCTTGAATATAGGGTACAAGTCTGGGGCATACTTGTAATATAGGTACTTTTCTCTAAACAAGATCTAATCTAGTTTTGCCACTTTTGAAATCTTTGTGAGTGGACTCACGCTCTCTAATTTTTTGTTCACTTTCAGGTCTTCGAAGCTCACTGTGGTTTTTATACGTGTCGTGGGGTCCACCCTTTCCCACGACTGTATGGCACTCACATGAAGGGATACAGCTTATCCATTCTGCTTCGGAGAGACATCAAGTGTTTTCTCTCATAACTAATGCTGCCACAAATATTTTTGCGCACATTTTTGAGAACCTATGCGTCCTTTCTCAGCTATGTAAGAAGGGGAGAAACTTGCAGATCATAGGATATTCAGAGTTGAAACTTACTAGATTCTATTCTTTTCTGATGGAGTTCAGCCAGTTTACACAGACACTGGAAAGGTGTAGAGACACCCCACACCCTCACCACACTTGGCACTTCCCAGGCTTTTTAATTTTTGCCAAACTGGAGAGCATGAAATAGTATTCTAGTCAGTGTGAAATCCCAGTGGCATTTTTTTTTTAAAGATTTTATTTATTATTTGACAGAGACAGACACAGTGAGAGAGGGAACACTAGCAGGGGGAATGGGAGAGGGAGAAGCAGGCTTCCCGCTGAGCAGGGAGCCCTCTTCGGGTCTGGATTCCAGGACCCTGGGATCATGACCTAAGCTGAAGGCAGACACTTAAGGACTGAGCCACCCAGGCGCCCCTCCCAGTGGCATTTTAGAGATACACTTATGTGATTATCCTGAACAGGTAATTTACGTGCATGGTTCAAAGACAAATTTGCTTTTTGCCGTTGCTCTCACTATATATAGTTTTCATCATCCCCGACCAGAATTAACCATTTTTTATTAGTTTCGTTAACTTCCAGACCTTCTTTTTGCAAAGGCAGGCAGATATGATTGCATATTTTTATTTTCTTTCTATACACAATGTGTAGCCTACTATGTACACTCTTTCCTGCCTTTTTTTCACTTAATAGTATGACTTGAAGATCTTTGGGAATCAGTATGTAGGTAACTTTGTTTCTATTCTTTCTTTTCTTTTTTCTTTTGAGCAGGATATCACATTCCATTGTATAGATTGGTTCAGATTCGACCTCACCAGTCCACTGCTGAGGGGTATTTCATTGTTTCCAGTCTTTAGCTATGTTAAACAATGTTACAATAATTTACCGGTAGAGCTCACTTCCCTGAGCTGGGACTGCTGGGTCAGACCGTCCAGCCATTTGAAATTTTTCCATACAAACTTGATAATCTGTGCGTCTACTTTGTGAAACAAAATCTATTGCTATTTCTCTGGGGATTATGTTTAAGTCCTAAACTATGTAAGAAGCACTGAAATCTTCATGACATTGAATTTGAATATCCAAAAACATCATGGTGCTGTTTATTTCTACAAGTCTTTTTTAAAGATACATTCTGAATGTTTTGTGTTATTCTATCTTCTGGTAGCTCATCTTTTGTATTGTGATGGTATGGGGGGTCGGCTGATTGTTGACGGGTGCTGAAATATACAAAGAATTTGTCATATGAGTAACGGACAGATCAAGTATGTTAACTCCGACAAGTGAGTGCCAAGACAGGAGTCTGGTGTGCCATAGCCTGATTAGTGGAAACACTCTGAGAGAGAGGGAGGCTGGAAGACGCACATAGGACACTCAGTGGAGAAAGGAGGGCGGCAGGGGTGGGACAGGGGGAAGCATGTCAAACGTCAGTGAAGCTCTAGGGAAAGCTTAGCAAGACCACTGTCGGGGGTGGGGGGTCCTGAGTTCAATGTTGCCTGTCAGGGGGCTCCCCAATCTTCCCTGATGTGCTCAGTGGTTGCTGGGAGCAGCCTGTGGACAGTATGGTCTCTGTAAGCACGTGGTGATGGATTTTAAGCAGTGGGGCTTGGTGGTCAGTTCCATACCCTGGGGTGTAAGAACACTTCCTTTGGCCATCACAGTCCACCCTGGGCACTGCGCTTCTCCACACGGACTTGGGAGCAGCTCCACTATGGCGCCGGTGGGTCCCTCGTGAGGGACAACATAGCCTCCGATGGAAGTGAGTGGAGCTCTTGTCACTGGAATGATCTCAGGACTGCGACTGCACTCCACTGCTCCCTCCTCCAACCATTCTGAACTCCTTCACTCCCCTCAGCAAGTTTGAGCGGCTTCTCTGGTATTACGACCCAAATCCTGTTTGATGAGCATATGAGTTATTGATGATTATATCCTTCTTGGTCAGTTATAGTGAGTCAAGGGAAAGGCAGGAGGTGCCCGAGGTCCAGCTCTTCCTCCCCTCACTGCTTGTGTGAAAGCCCTCCCTCCTCGTGTTGGATTGAGATCCTTTACCCCCACCAGGGACAGCTCTTCACCCCTGGTCCCTGGTCACAAGAGTCCCAAGTATGTGACAGCCCCACCTGGTAGCTCTGTAGAACCCTTGTTCTGTCTCTTGGAGTGGTTCCTGCTTGGGAGATCAGGCCCTCCAACTTTGCAGAGCCCAAAATTGAGAGAATGGGAAGCACAAAATCCCGCAGTGGGTCATCGGGCATGACAGTAAGCACAACTATGCCTACTTCTACCCCTTCTAACATTCCGGGCCGGTCTTCCATCCCAGGATCTAGTACCATGCAGAGTTCTCTGATTAAATACACACACATTGCATCCTGAAGAATGGCACCCCACTCCTTTCAGTGTCTCCTCCTGTCCAGTATGGCTCTCAGGCTGAGCCTGAGTGTCCTATGAGACAGATGGTCTCTGGCTGGTTCAGTATGTGAGCTGACCAGTGGAACCCACCATCAAGGGCCTACCCACACCTCCTTCACCTTGATGTGGGCACCCTGGCCAGATGCTGTTCTGGTCAGGATTCTATTCCTATAGATCAGGTCTTCCTGAAAGACTCCCTTTCCCAGGAATGACCCTGTCCTCATATCCTTGTCACATTTAGCCATGGTCTGGAAAGCCGGGCCTCAGCACAAAGAGGGAGATGAGTTCCAGATCCTAGCAGCTGCGTCCTGACTTACAGTGTCCGAGTTACTGACAGAATCACAGAGCTGAGAGTCACCCACCCACCCACAACCACAGCATCAGCTGCGGTTTCCTTTTTTTTTAAATTTTAAAATATATTTTATTTAGTCATTTATTTATTTGACAGAGAGAGAGAGATAGTGAGAGGAAGAAACAGACTCCCAACAGAGCAGGGAGTCTGACGCGGGGCTTGATCCCAGGATCCTGGGATCGTGACCTGACCCAAAGGCAGGTGCTTAACAACTGAGCCAGCCAGGTGCCCCACCTGCAGTCTCTTTTTATTTGTAGTTTTCTTTTTGATTTTTTTTTCTGGACTACAATAATATCATCTAAAACTAATGATTGTTTTACTTCCTTAATTTTCATTGCTTTTTGTTAAATTGTGGCAGGCAGTATGTCCAGTGCAACGTTAAGTAACAAATGGAGAGGATTATGAGCAGACAGGTTCTTGTTTCAAATTTTGCCAATCCAAACACCCTAGGTTTACCCTTTCCAAATTTTAAACTCCCAGTTTACTTCTAGGGTGAGAATGTAGAGTGGAAATTGGGGCAGCTTCCCAGCCCTTCATTTTGAGGTTGGATACCAGTCATGTAAGTTTAGAAATTCCAACAGGACTCAGAGGCACACACAGAACAAAGTTGTTCCACAATTTAAACGCAGCAAATATTGTTCATCTCCCACATGCCTCAAAATCTGATAAAGATGCTGTTTTCTCTATCATGGACTATTTGCCACAGACACAGATGCCAAGGAGAAGCTGTGGGAGAGGCGGTGGCAGCCTGCATCCTGGATCCCTGGCAGTGCCAAGAGTCCATGTCTTCCAGAAGCTTCCCTCGTTGTTACAGACCAGCGGTTCCCAGACGTCCCTGTGTATCAGAATCCACTGCAGACCTTGTTAAAACCGAGATTGCTGGCTTGACCTACTGCCACAGAGCCTGATTCAATAGCTGGAGGGTGGGCCCCAAGAATTTGCATTTTTAATAGGCTTTCAGGCCAGGGTGATTCTGATGGTCTCCTAACCGCTTGTAGAGAACAATGGTAGACCCCACACCTGCTGAGAACAGAAGGTCTTTGCCTTTGCTTACCAGGCTCTCTGCAGACATAATCCTTAATGAGGTCTGGGTGGCCATTCACTTTTGCTACAGCTTGGTGTAAGGAAGGTGGCTTAGTGTGGTCATGGATGTGTGCCTCTCAGATCTGTGACAGTATCCTTGACCCTGATAATCTACCTATGGACTCAGCTGCTGGGCTCTGGAATTCACCTCTTTCTCTGTGCTCCTTTTTATGGAAGGAATCACTTGCCTGGATAAAGCTGCCATAGTTGAACCCACCAGCCAACATCAAACACAATGTGGTCTCAGGCTTAAAAGCCTGAGCCTTAGCAGGCAGAAGTTGGCCCTCTACAAGCCTCTGCAAACACGTTCTGGTTGCGGAAAGAAAGCCTCTTGAGTGTGTCTCTATCATTCAGTCTCACAACTCTCTTTTATTGTGAGTGGTTAATCAGGTTTTGTAGGTGGTGATTACAACATTTAGATTTACTTCTTTTTTAAATTTAATTGTATTTTTAAAATTTATTTTATTTTTAAAGATTTTATTTATTTATTTGATAGCGAGAGTCACAGAGGGAAAGGGAACACAAGCAGGGGGAGAGGGAGAAGCAGGTTTCCTGCTGAGCAGGGAGCTGGATGTGGGCCTTGATCCCAGGACCCTGGGATCACGACCTGAGGCATAATTACTGAGCCACCCAGGCATCCTACTTCTTTTTTTTTTTTTTTTAAGATTTTATTTATGGGGTGCCCAGGTGGCTCAGTTGTTAAGCCTCTGCCTTGGGCTCAGGTCATGATCCCAGGGTCCTGGGATCAAGCCCTGCATTGGGCTCCCTGCTCAGCGGGAAGCCTGCTTCTCCTTCTCCCACTGCCCCTGCTTGTGTTCCCTTTCCTGCTGTCTCTCTCTGTCAAATAAATAAATAAAATCTTTTTTTATTAAAAATTTTTTTTTAATTTTAAAAAAATTTTAAAAAATTCTTTTAATTCTTTTAAAAATTTTTAAAAGATTTTAAAAAATCTTTTTTTTTTAAAAAGATTTTATTTATTTATTTGAGGGAAATTGAGCACAAGCAGGGGGAGCAGCAGAGAGAGAGGGAGAAGCAGGCTTCCCACTGAGCACGGAGCCTAATGCGGGGCTTGATCCAGGATCCCAGGATCACGACCTGAGCCAAAGGCAGATGCTTAACCAACTGAGCGACCCAGGAGCCCTAGATTTATTTCTATAAAACTGTTTCTGTGTCCCTCTTCCTGGCCTTTATTGCCATTTTTTGGATTCATTGTGCTCGTCCCCACTCTACTTCTCCCTTCTAATCGTCTGGAAAATTCTGAATTCTGTTTTTATTCTGTAGGGATTACCCTAGAACTCCAAACATACTTACCTACAACAAAGTCAAAAGTTAATCAGTATTGTTAGTCTCCTACTGAACAGTGCATTTTAACCTCTGCTCTCTTCTCCCGATGTTTATGTGCTCATTAGCCAACACATTAGTTCTACCTTATTTTAAAGTCTAAAGTTTAGACAGGATTTTTGTTTAACCAGTGTTTGTTTGGATTTACACATATGCTGTGAGCTATTTTACTTCCTCCTAAAATGAAGCCTCTAAACTCTTTCTCTAAAAAGTTTAACAAGAGTCTATGTATAAAAGATTGTTTGTTTTTCCATGAAAATGTCTTAATTTTGCCATCATGGTGAAGTGATATTTTTACTGGGTATACTTCCTAAGTCATCAGTAATTTTCTGTCAGAAATTCGAAAATGCTATTCCACCCTCCTCGGGCTTCCATTTTTAGCTGGGAGATGTCAGCTGCCACCCTAATTGTTTTCCGTGCAATTTATTATTTCTCTCTGTCAGCTTTCAAGATATTTTTCTCTTCTACTGTGATGTGCGGTTTGATCGTGACCAGTTTAAGATGTAAGTTTATTTATTTTTTTTAAATTTTTTCCTCTTGTTCATGTTTCACTAGCCTTTCTAAGTCTGAGCAATTGAGTTTTACATGTATTTGGCCAAATTTCAGCCATTACCTTGTCAAATACCACACCTTCCCCTTTGTCTCTATTATCTTTCTGTGGAACTCCAACTGGACACAAAATCAACTTTCTCCCCTTCCTCTATTCTTGTAAACCTCTTTTCCACATTTTTTTCTTCTTGTCCCTCTGTGCTACATTTTACATAATTTTACATAATTTCTCCAGTTCTATCTTTGTTTACTAACCATCTGTTCAGATGTGTTAATCTGCTCTTTAACTTATTATTATATAGACTTCTTTTTTTCTAGAAGCTCCTTTTTGGTTCTTTTTCAAATCTGCTTGGTTATTAGTGATAGCAGTCTTACCTTCTCCTGTATTGTACTTTCAGTAACTTGGTTTGGGTTGGTTTGGTAGTCCTAATATTTTTAGTTAACCCTAAAACTGGGACAATATTTGGGTAGATCTAATCCACCAACGTTGGTGGCATCACAATTCCAGACTTCAAGCTCTATTACAAAGCTGTCATCATCAAGACAGTATGGTACTGGCACAAAAACAGACACATAGATCAATGGAACAGTATAGAGAGCCCAGAAATAGACCCTCAACTCTATGGCCAAGTTTATCGAAGATTAGTTGACCACAGAGTTGAGGGTCTATTTCTGGGCTCTCTATACTGTTCCATTGGAAACAGGATGGGGAAAAGACGGCCTCTTCAAGAAATGGTGTTGGGAAAACTGGACAGCCACATGCAGAAGAATGAAACTGGACCATTTCCTTACACCACACACAAAAATAGACTCAAAATGGATGAAAGACCTCAATATGAGACAGGAATCCATCAAAATCCTTGAGGAGAACACAGGCAGCAACCTCTTCGACCTCAGCCACAGCAACATCTTCCTAGAAATATAGACAAAGGCAAGGGAAGCAAGGGCAAAGATGAACTATTGGGACTTCATCAAGATCAAAAGCTTTTGCACAGCAAAGGAAACAGTCAACAAAACCAAAAGACAACTGACAGAATGGGAGAAGATATTCGCAAGTGACATATCAGATAAAGGACTAGTATCCAAAATCTATAAAGAGCTTATCAAACTCAACACCCAAAGAACAAATAATCCAATCAAGAAATGGGCAGAAGACATGAACAGACATTTCTGCAAAGAAGACATCCAGATGGCCAATAGACTGTGCTCACATCACTCGGCATCAGGGAAATACAAATCAAAACCACAAAGAGATACCACCTCACACCAGTCAGAATGGCTAAAATTAACAAGTCAGGAGGAAATGACAGATGCTGGGGAGGATGCGGAGAAAGGGGAACCCTCCTACACTGTTGGTGAGAATGCAAGCTGGTGCAACCACTCTGGAAAACAGCATGGAGGTTCCTCAAAAAGTTGAAAACAGAGCTACCCTATGACCCAGCAATAGCACTCCTGGGTATTTACCCTAAAGATACAAATGTAATGATCTGAAGGGGCATGTGCACCCGAATGTTTATAGCAGCAATGTCCACAATAGCCAAACTATGGAAAGAACCTAGATGTCCATCAACAGATGAATGGATAAAGAAGATGTGGTACATATATACACAATGGAATACTATGCAGCCATCAAAAGAAATGAAATCTTGCCATTTGCAATGGCGTGGATGGAACTAGAGGGTATTATGCTGAGCGAAATAAGTCCGTCAGAGAAAGACAATTATCATATGATCTCTTTGATATGAGGAATTTGAGAGGCAAGGCAAGGGGTTTGAGGGGTAGGGAAGGAAAAAACGAAACAGGATGGGATCAGGAGGGAGACAAACCATAAGAGATTCTTAATCTCACAAAACAAACTGAGGATTGCTGGGGGAGGGGGGAGGGAGAGGGTGTTGGAGTTATGGACATGGGGGAGGGTATGTGCTATGGTGAGTGCTTTGAAGTGTGTAAACCTGGCGATTCACAGACCTGTACCCCTGGGGCTAATAATACATTATATGTTAATAAAAATAATTTAAAAATTAAAATTAAAATTAAAAAATAAATTCCAGCCTTTCTTTTAATTCCTTTTAATTCCTTTGGGTGTAGTAATAAAAAATGGACTTGTGTGATCATATGGTAATTCTATGTTTAATTTTTTGAGGAATCCCTGTATTGTTTTCCAAATGTTAACACCATTTTACATTCTCACCAGCAATGCACAAGCATTCCAATTTCTCCACATCCTCACCAACACTTGTTATTTTCTGATGTTTCTTTGTTTGTTTGTTCAATAGCTGTCCTAATGGTTATGAAGTAATATTTTGTTGTGGTTTTGATTTGCATTTTCTTAATGAAGAAATGATGTTGAGTATCTTTTTATATGTTTATTGGCCATCCATATATCTTCTTTGGAGAAATGTCTATTTGCCTACCTTTTAGTTTTGTCTTCTTGTTAAGTTTTAGGAGTTTTTTATATATGGTGGATAGTAATCCCTTATCAGATATATGATTGCAAATACTTTCTCCCATTTTCTGGGTTGCCATTTTACTCTGTTAATAGTGTCCTTTAGTGTATAAAAGTTTTAAATGTTGATGAAGTTGAATTTTTCAATTTTTCCTTCTGTTGCCTGTACTTTCAAAGTCATTTCCACATCAATGTCACAAAGCTGTCCCCATTTGCTTTCTTCTAAGAGTTTTTGAGTTTTAGCTTTTACATTTAAATCTCTGATCCATTTTGAGTTAATTTTCATATATGGTGCAAGGTAGGGTCCAACTTCATTATTTTGCATGGGGATGAAGTTTTCCCTGCAGCATTTATTGAAAAGACCATATCTTCTCCCATTGAATGGTCTTGACACCCTTGTTGAAAATTATTGTACCATATATACAAGCATTTATTTCTGGGCTTTCTAACCTGTTGTTCTGTAAGTCTGCCTTTATGACAGTACCACACTCTTTTGGTTACTGTAGTTGTTTTTTTTTTTTTGTTTGTTTGTTTGTTTTTTAATAAACATACAATGTATTATTAGCCCCAGGGGTACAGGTCTGTGAATCGCCAGGTTTACACACTTCAAAGCACTCACCATAGCACATACCCTCCCCCATGTCCATAACTCCAACACCCTCTCCCTCCCCCCCTCCCCCAGCAATCCTCAGTTTGTTTTGTGAGATT
This sequence comes from Meles meles, assembly GCF_922984935.1. NCBI lineage: Eukaryota > Metazoa > Chordata > Mammalia > Carnivora > Mustelidae > Meles > Meles meles. Next base: position 13,000,310 of record NC_060072.1, on the reverse strand, counting down.
AAGAATCTCTTATGGTTTGTCTCCCTCCTGATCCCATCCTGTTTCGTTTTTTCCTTCCCTACCCCTCAAACCCCTTGCCTTGCCTCTCAAATTCCTCATATCAAAGAGATCATATGATAATTGTCTTTCTCTGACGGACTTATTTCGCTCAGCATAATACCCTCTAGTTCCATCCACGCCATTGCAAATGGCAAGATTTCATTTCTTTTGATGGCTGCATAGTATTCCATTGTGTATATATGTACCACATCTTCTTTATCCATTCATCTGTTGATGGACATCTAGGTTCTTTCCATAGTTTGGCTATTGTGGACATTGCTGCTATAAACATTCGGGTGCACATGCCCCTTCAGATCATTACATTTGTATCTTTAGGGTAAATACCCAGGAGTGCTATTGCTGGGTCATAGGGTAGCTCTGTTTTCAACTTTTTGAGGAACCTCCATGCTGTTTTCCAGAGTGGTTGCACCAGCTTGCATTCTCACCAACAGTGTAGGAGGGTTCCCCTTTCTCCGCATCCTCCCCAGCATCTGTCATTTCCTCCTGACTTGTTAATTTTAGCCATTCTGACTGGTGTGAGGTGGTATCTCTTTGTGGTTTTGATTTGTATTTCCCTGATGCCGAGTGATGTGAGCACAGTCTATTGGCCATCTGGATGTCTTCTTTGCAGAAATGTCTGTTCATGTCTTCTGCCCATTTCTTGATTGGATTATTTGTTCTTTGGGTGTTGAGTTTGATAAGCTCTTTATAGATTTTGGATACTAGTCCTTTATCTGATATGTCACTTGCGAATATCTTCTCCCATTCTGTCAGTTGTCTTTTGGTTTTGTTGACTGTTTCCTTTGCTGTGCAAAAGCTTTTGATCTTGATGAAGTCCCAATAGTTCATCTTTGCCCTTGCTTCCCTTGCCTTTGTCTATATTTCTAGGAAGATGTTGCTGTGGCTGAGGTCGAAGAGGTTGCTGCCTGTGTTCTCCTCAAGGATTTTGATGGATTCCTGTCTCATATTGAGGTCTTTCATCCATTTTGAGTCTATTTTTGTGTGTGGTGTAAGGAAATGGTCCAGTTTCATTCTTCTGCATGTGGCTGTCCAGTTTTCCCAACACCATTTCTTGAAGAGGCCGTCTTTTCCCCATCCTGTTTCCAATGGAACAGTATAGAGAGCCCAGAAATAGACCCTCAACTCTGTGGTCAACTAATCTTCGATAAACTTGGCCATAGAGTTGAGGGTCTATTTCTGGGCTCTCTATACTGTTCCATTGATCTATGTGTCTGTTTTTGTGCCAGTACCATACTGTCTTGATGATGACAGCTTTGTAATAGAGCTTGAAGTCTGGAATTGTGATGCCACCAACGTTGGCTTTCTTTTTCAACATTCCTCTGGCAATGCGGGGTCTTTTCTGGTTCCATATAAATTTTAGGATTATTTGTTCCATTTCTTTGAAAGAAATGGATGGGATTTTGGTAGGGATTGCATTAAATGTGTAGATTGCTTTAGGTAGCATAGATGTGTTCACAATATTTGTGCTTCCAATCCAGGAGCATGGAACATTTTTCCATTTCTTTATGTCTTCCTCAATTTCTTTCATGAGTACTTTATAGTTTTCTGAGTATAGATTCTTTGCCTCTTTGGTTGGGTTTATTCCTAGGTATCTTATGGTTTTGGGTGCAACTGTAAATGGGATTGACTTCTTAATTTCTCTTTCTTCTGTCTTGTTGTTGGTGTACAGAAATGCAACTGATTTCTGTGCATTGATTTTCTATCCTGACACTGAATTCCTGTACAAGTTCTACCAGTTTTGGAGTGGAGTCTTTTGGGTTTTCCACATATAGTATCATATCATCTGTGAACAGTGATAGTTTGACTTCTTCTTTGCCAATTTGGATGTGTTTAATTTCTTTTTGTTGTCTGATTGCTGAGGCTAGGACTTTTAGCACCCTATTGAATAACAGTGGTGATAATGTACATCCCTGCCATGTTCCTGATCTTAGTGGAAAAGGTTTCAGTTTTTTTTCCATTGAGAATGATATTTGTGGTGGGTTTTTCATAGATGGCTTTGATAATATTGAGGTATGTGCCCTATATTCCTACACTTTGAAGAGTTTTGATCAGGAAGGGATGCTGTACTTTGTCAAATGCTTTTTCAGCATCTATTGAGAGTATCATATTCTTCTTGTTCCTTCTTTTATTAATGTATTGTATCACATTGATTGATTTGCAGATGTTGAACCAACCTTGCAGCCCTGGAATAAATCCCACTTGGTCATGGTGAATAATTCTTTTAATGTACTGTTGGATCATATTGGCTAGTATTTTGGTGAGAATTTTCGCATCTGTGTTCATCAAGGATATTTGTCTTTAATCTCTTTTTTGATGGGATCCTTGTCTGGTTTTGGGATCAAGGTGATGCTGGGCTCATAAAATGAGTTTGGAAGTTTTCCTTCCATTTCTATTTTTTTGGAACAGTTTCAAGAGAATAGGAATTAGTTCTTCTTTAAATGTTTGGTAGAATTCCCCTGAGAAGCCGTCTGGCCCTGGGCTTTTGTTTGTTTGGAGATTTTTGATGACTGTTTCAATCTCCTTACTGGTTATGGGCCTGTTCAGGTTTTCTATTTCTTCCTGGTTCAGTTGTGGTAGTTTAGGAATGCATCCATTTCTTCCAGATTGTCAAATTTGTGGGCATAGATTTGCTCACAGTGTGTTCTTATAATTCTTTGTATTTCTTTCGTGTTGGTTGTGATCTCTCCTCTTTCATTTATGATTTTATTTATTTGCATCATTTCTCTTTTCTTTTTGATAAGTCTGGCCAGAGGTTGATCAATCTTATTAATTCTTTCAAAGAACGAGCTCCTAGTTTCATTGATTTGTTCTATTGTTTCTTTTGTTTCTATTTCATTGATTTCTGCTCTGATCTTTATGATTTCTCTTCTCCTGCTGGGTTTAAGCTTTCTTTGTTGTTCTTTCTCCAGCTCCTTTAGGTGTAGGTTTAGGTTGTGTATTTGAGACCTTTCTTGTTTTTTGAGAAAGGCTTGTATTGCTATATATTTTCCTCTCAGGACTGCCTTTGCTGTGTCCCACAGATTTTGAACCATTGTGTTTTCATTATCATTTGTTTCCATGAATTTTTTCAATTCTTCTTTAATTTCGTGGTTGACCCATTCATTCTTTAGAAGGATGCTGTTTAGTCTCCATGTATTTGGGTTCTTTCCAAATTTCCTCTTGGGATTGAGTTCTAGCTTCAGAACATTGTAGTCTGAAAATATGCAGGGAATGATCCTAATCTTTTGATACCGGTTGAGACCTGGTTTTTGACCCAGGATGTGATCTATTCTGGAGAATGTTCTATGTGCACTAGAGAAGAATGTGCATTCTTTTGCTTTGGGATGAAATGTTCTGAATATATCTGTGATGTCCATCTGGTCCAGTGTGTCATTTAAGGCCTTTATTTCCTTGTTGATCTTTTGCTTGGATGATCTGTCCATTTCAGTGAGGGGAGTGTTAAAGTCCCCTATTATTATTGTATTATTGTCAATGTGTTTCTTTGATTTTGTTATTAATTGGTTTATGTAGTTGGCTGCTCTCACGTTAGGGGCATAGTTATTTACAATTGTTAGATCTTCTTGTTGGACAGACGCTTTGAGTATGATATAGTGCCCTTCCTCCTCTCTTATTAGAGTCTTTGGCTTAAAATCTAATTGATCTGATATAAGGATTGCCACCCCAGCCTTCTTCTGATGTCCATTAACATGGTAAATTGTTTTCCACCCCCTCACTTTAAATCTAGAGGTGTCTTGGGGTCTAAAATGAGTTTCTTGTAGTCAGCATATTGATGGGTTTTGGTTTTTTTTTATCCATTCTGATACACTGTGTCTTTTGAATGGGTCATTTAGCCCATTAACATTCAGGGTAACTATTGAGAGATATGAATTTAGTGCCATTGTATTGCCTGTAAGGTGACTGTTACTGTATATTGTCTCTGCTCCTTTTTGATCTACTACTTTTAGGGTCTCTCTTTGCTTAGAGGACCCCTTTCAATATTTCCTGTAGAGCTGGTTTGGTGTTTGCAAATTCTTTCAGTTTTTGTTTGTCCTGGAAGCTTTTTATCTCTCCTTCTATTTTCAATGATAGCCTAGCTGGATAGAGTATTCTTGGCTGCATGTTTTTCTCGTTTAGTGCTCTGAATATATCATGCCAGCTCTTTCTGGCCTGCCAGGTCTCTGTGGATAAGTCTGCTGCCAATCTAATATTTTTACCATTGTATATTACAGACTTCTTTTCCCGGGCTGCTTTCAGGATTTTCTCTTTGTCACTAAGACTTACAAATTTTACTATTAGGTGATGGGGTGTGGACCTATTCTTATTGATTTTGAGGGGGGGTCTCTGCACTTCCTGGATTTTGATGCTTGTTCCCTTTGCCATATTAGGGAAATTCTCTACAATAATTCTCTCCAATATACCTTCTGCTCCCATCTCTCTTTCTTCTTCTTCTGGAATCCCAATTATTCTAATGTTGTTTCATCTTATGGTGTCACTTATCTCTTGAATTCTCTCCTCATGGTCCAGTATTTGTCTCTCTTTTGCTCAGCTTCTTTATTCTCTGTCATTTGGTCTTCTATATCACTAATTCTTTCTTCTGCCTCATTTATCCTAGCAGTAAGTGCCTCCATTTTTTTTTCTTTTTTTTTTCTCATTTTATTTATTTTTTCAGCGTAACAGTATTCATTCTTTTAGTGCCTCCATTTTTGATTGCACCTCATTTATAGCTTTTTTGATGTCAACTTGGTTAGATTTTAGTTCTTTTATTTCTCCAGAAAGGGCTTTTATCTCTCTGGAGAGGGTTTCTCTAATATCTTCCATGCCTTTTTCGAGCTCGGCTAGAACCTTGAGAATCGTCATTCTGAACTCTAGATCTGACATATTACAATGTCTGTATTGATTAGGTCCCTAGCCTTTAGTACTGCCCCATGTTCTTTTTTTTTTTTTTTTTGTGGTAAGTTTTTCCACCTTATCATTTTGTCCAGATAAGAATATATGAAGGAGCAAATAAAATACTAAAAGGGTGGCGAAGACCCCAGAAAAATGCGCTTTAACCAAATCAGAAGAGACCCCGAAATCGTGGGGGTGAGAAAGGAGATAAAAAGAAGTTTTGGAAAAAAAAATAAAAAAAGAAGACAAATAAAAAAATATAAAAAATTATATATATATATATATATATATAAGACTGGTGACTAGAACTTAATTTTGGGAGTATTTTGGTCTCTTAGAAGAAACTATCTCCCAAAATTTTAAAGAATGAATAACATATATAAGGGTAAACACAATGAAGGGATGGAATATGCCTATAATGATGAAAACAATTTTTTTTAATTTCTAAAAAAGGAGTTGATAAATAAGTTGGTTGGGAGAATAAAGAAAAAGAAAGTGGAGAGAATTTGCTTGGGTTGGAGACTAGAACAAGCCAGGAGCTAGATTTAGGGTATATTTTGATCTATTAGAAGCAGTTGTACCCCAAATTTTTTAGAAGAAAAAACCTTATGTGTATACAAAAAATAAAATTGGATACAATGTAGGATAAAATATGACTATAATAATGAAGTTTCAGGGCGCCTGAGTGGCTCAGTGGGTTAAAGCCTCTGCCTTTGGCTCGGGTCATGGTCCCAGGGTCCTGGGATCGAGCCCCGCATCTCTCTGCTCAGCAGGGAGCCTGCTTCCCCTTCTCTCTCTGCCTGCCTCTCTGCCTACTTGTGACCTCTGTCTGTCAAATAAATAAATAAAATCTTTAAAAAAATAATGAAGTTTCAAAAAAGATTTTTTTGAAAGTTATTGTTAAGATAAACTAGTTAAAAAACATTAAAAGGGGAAAGGGTAAAAGTTAAAAAAATTAGCAGAAGAAAAAAATTAAAATTAAAAAAAGTTAATTAACTGCAAGACTAAAGAATCATGAGGAGAAAGTCATGAATTCCATGCTTTGCTTTCTCTTCCTCTGGAATTCCTCTGTTCTCCTTGGTAAGTGAACTTGGTCTTGGCTGGATTTCTTGTTGATCTTCTGGGGGAGGGGCCTGTTATAGTGATTCTCAAGTGTCTTTTCCCGAGGCAGAATTGCACCGCTCTTACCAGGGGCCAGGCTAAGTAATCAGCTTGGGTTCCTTTTCCAGAACTTTTGTTCCCTTAACACTTTTCATAGAGTTCTGGAGGACCGGAATGAAAATGGCGGCCTCCCAATCTCCAACCTGGAGGAGCCGAGAGCTCATGGGCCCACTCCTCAGTGCACCTCCAGGGAAAAGCGCTCAATCACTCCCGTCTCCCTGGCCCCCGACCATGCTCCGAGCTCAGCTAGCCTGTGACCAAGCATCTCTGTCTCTGACACATAGCTCCACCTGGAGTCTCTGAACCCTGCAGATCCCTGAGCTCTTCCAGGGGGTGTCTCCCCGGATCTCCCCAGATGAGTGGGGGCCCCACTCACAGAGTAGTGGCCTGTGCCACAGATTATGGTTCAAGGTGACCCCGAGTTGAGAGCTCACTCCTCGGCTCTGTCTCTGTAGCTGGCTTCTCCGCTCTAATACCTGCGAGCTCTGTGACACTCAGACACCCCCAATCCTTCTGTGACCCCACAGGAACTGGTACCACATTGACCCCGCGTGGGCTTCACCCTGGTTTAGTCTCTGGAGCGATGTCCCTCAATGGAGCAGACTTTTAAAAGTCCTGATTTTGTGCTCTGTTGCTCTGCTGCTTGCCAGGAGCCAGCCCCTCCCCCCGCGGTCTATCTTACCCCGGCTTTGGATTCACTTCTCCGCCAGTCCTACCTTTCAGAAAGTGGTCGATTTTCTGTTTCTAGAATTGTTGCTCTTCTTCTCTTCAATCTCTTGTTGGATTTGCAGATGTTGGCAATGGTCTGATAAGCATCTAGCTGATCTCCTGCTACCTGATGTAGTCTCAGCCTGCTACTTCTCCGCCATCTTGACTCCTCCCTCTGGTTGCTATAGTTTTGAATTAAGTTTTGAAATCAAGAAGTGATCCAATTTTGTTCTTCCTTCTCAAGATTCTTTTGGCTAATCAGAGATTCCATATGAATCTTAAGAGGGAATTTTCTATTTTTGCAAAAGAAGCCTTTGGCATTAAAAAAAATTTTTTTTTTATTGTGTCATGTTGACACCATACAATACATTGTTAGGTTTTGATGCAGTGTTCCAAGATTCACTGTTTATGTATAACACCTGCCTTTGGCATTTTGATAGGGGTTATATTGAACTATAGATCACTTACACATATTTGGTTATTTTTAAAAGATGTTATTTATTTATTTGAGGAAGACCGAGAAAGCAAGCATGAGGTGGAGAGAGGGGCAGAGGGGGAAGGAGAAGCAGACTCCCTGCTGAACAGGGAGCCCAATACAGGGCTCAATCCCAGGACCCTGGGATCATGACCTGAACCAAAAGCAGACACTTAACTGACTGAGCAACGCAGGTGACCCTTGACTTATTTAGTTTTAAATAAATTACATATCCAATTATATAGTATCTATCTGATAATTCCTTTATCTACAGTCGCTGGAAGTATGAGTAATTGTTTCTGCTGCTTTGTATTAAGATGCCTTATTTCCCACATAGGTCCTGTGGTTTATGATTATGAGATGATGTTTTGTGAAATATTATCTGTGGGAATTTTTTAAGTGTGAATTTAAGTATATTTCTCCAGAGAGGAATACATCTGCTTTTGCCAGTGGCTTAGGAAGGATTATCATTCCACGACACTTTAAATTATAGTTTTATTTTATTTTTGAGGGCAATGGTCAAAGTAGTTAAAACTTATGCAAATATAACCTTGGTATTAAGGATTCAGTGGGTGAAATCCTTTATCTTTTGCTTTTGTTTTTATTACTGGTTTTTCAGAAGCCTGAGCCAATAAAGACTAGAATCCATATTGTCTCTCTCTGAAGGAATGTGTGTGAGTGATTGTGTGTATGTGTGTGTGTAATTTTAATTCACAGAGGATGGTGTAGACTTTAGAGGGTTTGACTTTATGTCAGGGTCTCCCATCTGTGTATTTCAGGTTTTGTCCTTTGATTGCATGTCTTGTCTCCATTATATGACATCCTTTAAAACTCACAGTGTAGGCCAGCAGCTGATGACCTAAGTCCTGAGGGCAAATGGTGCTACAAGGCTCACTTATCTCCCTGAATCTGTTCTTTTTATTCTGTTTGGCCTTTCATGATTTCTATTACCTCCTAGCTAGCTGAATGATGCTTTTAAAGGCTCAAGCCCCGTATTTCATTCAGCATTTTGTATGTTATTCTGAGATGTCTCTCTGGACTTCTGTTGTCATAGTCTCATTGTTAGAAGTCTGGGAGTTCTATTTTACTTATTTGTAATTCACAAATATCTGTTTTTAACATTATCATTTCCTCCTTTCCTGATGTTATTTTCATTCATTTTTAGAAATTAAATGCTTAGTTACTCTAATTACATGATTTTCTATTTAATAATGACAGCTTCTACAGGGCTTGACTTTAGGTAAAGGGTAACCTTTTTCCATTTGGTTTGATAAATATTGTTCTCATTTTTGCTATTTTCTAAATAGCATGTAATTATAATTTTTATTTCTTCTTTGTACCAATCCTTATTTAATAGAATGTTGTTTAATTTCCAAGAGGTTTTCTCACATTGTTTTGATTACACTTTGTGATTACACCAGCTTTAATGCAATGTTGCCAGAGAATATGGCGTCTACAATTTCTACTGTATAATTAAATTCTGTAAACGCCACATGAATGCTTACAAAGGTATATTTTCTCTTTGATGTTAATATAATTACATATATATTTTATTAATTTTTTTTCACACTGTGTAAATTATTAAATCTTCTACATCATTTTCTTCCTTTCACTTCCTATTCTGTTGAAGGCTGTCAGAGGAACATTGAAGGCTTTCACAAAAATCACGTATTTGTAAGTTTCTCATCTAATATATAAAAGTTTCTTCCTATTTTTACCTTATTTTTTTCCAACCTTAAAATGTACGATTCTTTTATCCTAACTTTGAAATTAATATTTTATTAATTTAAAATGACCTTTTTGAGACACTTTTTGTTTTGAATTCTTTTTCTGATACTATTATTGTCAGCATTCATGAAGTATGTTTGTTTACCTGGCCTCAAGCCTTCCTTTTTTTGAGATATAATTTACATACCATACAATTTACCCATGGAAGTATACTGCTCAACAGTTGCCATATATTTACACAGTCATACAACCATTGTCATAATCTATTTTAGAATATGGTCATTAACCCAAAAAAGGAACCCCACACCCCATTAGCAGTTCCTCCCCTAGTGAGGGGCTAGAATTTTCCATTACATTATAAAAGCAGGTGCGTGCACGTGTGCGCGTGCACACACATACACACATACACACTATTATTTCCATTTCTCTGGAAAACCTTGACTCATACTTTCATAATTTCTCCAAGTATATCCATTCCTCTGTTTCTTCTAAAGTCTCATTTGGGGTTTCTATTATCCCTCTTGTATGAGTCAATAATTATTATATTCACGCTGCATCACAATCCACCCCCAAATGCAGCAGTACTTAATCATCACGTATGTCTTGCTCAAGTGTTCTCAGAACGGCTGGGATGTCTCTGCTTGGTCTGCAGGTCTGAGTGTTGGTCAGATCAGCCCCATCCCACATATCCCTTTCAGAGGCATGGCTATCAAGGACAGGCCTTCTCTGTAGTGATGTGGTTCAGGAAACAGGAGGATGATCCAAACAGGCAGGCATATTTCAAATTGTGACCATGTCATATGTGCTAATATCCCATCGAGCAAAGTCAAGTCAAATCATGGGGAGCCTGGATGCCCCCCACCTTGATGCCACAACCAAGCTATGGATATGTAACTAGTGCAGGAGAATGAAGCATTGGGTTAATGCTCCCATATCTCACAGCTGGTCTTCTATGTCACACATGTGAAATGCACTCACTCTCACCCCGAGACCCCCAAAAGTTTCTTCCAATCTAGCATCATGCTCGAAGGTCCAAAAATTGTGCTATTATTGGAACTTGAAGACTCTCTGTGAATAATACTTTGTCTTCCTCTTCGGAGTACAGACATGATCGAAAATTTGTACAAGGGGAGTTAGAAATAATAGTTTCGTTTCAAGCACAATGAGATCAGGAAATAGGGCTTTGGGGGGATTTCCTTAAAAAAGCTACAGACCTCACAAGGAAGCGTCGACTGTGTCACAGTTACCACTGAGAGCGAAGCTACCTGGAAAGAAATGTCCCGGCGTGCTGGTGGGAGTGAGAGCCAAGGAGCAAGGCTGAGCCCCACACCCTGACCCAGTGGTTCTCAAACTGTGGTCCCTGGGCCAGCCGTATCAATAAAAGCCACCCGGCAACTTATTAAAAGTGAAAACTAACAGTCTCCACTCAGACCCATTGACTCAGAAACACAAGTGTGTTGGGAGGAGAAGAGGGGACAACCATCTGTGTTTTAACAAATCCTCCAGGTGATTCTGCTGCCGAAATTTGAGAAACACGATTTGCACACAGCAGTTCTCAGACTGACTGCACATTGGAATCGCCGAGGAAATATTTAAAAGTATTTCCTGCTGTTCCATGAGAAGAGGATTGGGTCCACCTGATATTTGTTCCTTTGGTGGCATCCAGGTTCCCTGCTGTCCATCTGGGGAAGTGGGCTTGTTCATTGCTGGTCTCCTATGAAGGAGCCCCGAACATGTGACTCACAGTCCCCTGTGCTCCTGAATTCAGTGGGGACAGTGATGGTGGGCAGAAAAGGGCCCTGGGTTCAGAATCAGATGACCTGAGTTCGAGCTCCAGCTTTGCCCCTTCCTGGCAATGTGGCCTTGAACAAACCACCGAAATTCTGTGCCTTCATTTCCTTTCCATTAAAATCTCAACTGCCTACTTTCTTGAGTATTCGAGAGAATCAAACGTACGGCAATATAAGGAAAGTGCTTTGCCGACTAAAAAGCTTTTTATGCAAGAAATTTGACTAGTCAGCAGCTTCCGTGCATGCCCCAGGAGGCTCGGCCATGGAGGCCTGGCTCTCCAGATCACTAAAGGTCCCCCAGAGAGTTGTCTGTTTGTTCTCCTAATTTGAAAGTAGCCTCGGGATGGCTGCTGCCCATGACGCCATGATTCACCTTTTCCCTTACCACAGAATCCTCACTGGGCCTTTTAATTCCTAGGCCTCCTCTCAGACCCGCGTGCCCCTTTAGCTTTGTCCCTGGCTGCTTATTTCTGCAGTGTGAGCAACCAGCTGTAGGCTCGAGGCCTCTTCGAGCCATTTTGCATGGCTGCACAGAGTGATGGCCCACAGAAACTTCTCGCGTTACGTGGTGTATGCGTAGATACCCAGGGAGGCAGTGAGAGCAAGATTCTCTAGAACCTTTCCGTGCTCTTGAGTGGCTGTAGGGACATCCCCACCCAACACACAGCACAGAAGGTTTGGGGACAAGGGTGAGTCCAGAGCTCCTTCTCATAGGGAGAGGAACATTGCACCAAGGAAGGAATGAGGGACATACCAGAGGCCCAGAGGGGACGGCCAAGAGTTGAACTCAGGTGTCTGAGCCACCAAGGTCCGTGTTCTTGACTTCATATCTTCTTCTCAAAGTTATTCTCCAGGACCATGATTTATTATGGAGACCGCGGTCGGTACCTCTTCAATCAGGGTGTCCCTAATGACGCACAAATGGAGGGTAAGCAGGTGTCCTTCCTGTGGGATTGGTTCGTATCGCCTGAGCAGGACTGCTGATCTAGAGTGATGAGTAGGGGCTTGAAAATCAGCCTCTGATCATGTAGGTGACGTGGTTAACATCCTTTCTCTCAGCAGACACTTGTTTACTCAATATTAAGAGTTAAGCAGGGTATCGGTGAAAAAAGAGGTCAAGAAGGTGGAAGGAGCCGAGATGTCCTTCAACAGACGAATGGATAAAGAAGTCATGGTTCAGATACACAATGGAATATTACTCAGCCCTCAGAAAGGATGAATGCCCACCATTTGCATTGACATGGATGGAACTGGAGGGGATTATGCTGAGGGAAATAAGTCAAGCAGAGAAAGACAATTATCATATGGTTTCACTCATATGTGGAACATAAGGAATAGTGCAGAGGACTGCAGGGCAAGGGAGGGAAAACTGAATGGGGAGAAATCAGAGAGGGAGACAAACCATGAGAGACTCTGGACTGCAGGACCCAAGCTGAGGGTTACAGAAGGGAGAGGCTGGGCAGATGGGATAACGAGGTGATGGGTATTAAGGAGGGCATGGGCTGTGATGAGCACTGGGTGTTGTACACAAGTAATGAATCACTGAACACTACATCAAAAACTAATGATATGCTATATGCTGGCTAATTAAACGTAATAAAAAATTATTATTAAAAAAAAGTGTGTAAGAAATTGCTCTTGCCCTCAAAAGATTGCTGGAAAAGATGTATAATAAATCTCCCCCTCCTTCTGTCCCTGTCTCACACACATGTGTGCATATGTATATAGTCAGGGGAACTGGTGTTCCCAGCAGGTACACATTCATATGTATATACTCACGCCTGTATATGTGTGTGTATACACTCATACGTATACGTAAGGTAGTGTATATATATGTCTACGGTTGATTCTTATTATTTGCAGTAATATTCTGTAAAGCCATCGCAAACGCTCAACCGTTGCTCCAAGAGGAATCCAGTGTTAGGTTCCTGCAAGCCTCTGGTCACATTCACATCAACTCATCAATACACTACCTTGTTTTTCGTAGGTGTATCTGCTTTAAGACATCTCACTTACTGTATGCTGTTGATCCATTAACATTGAACTCACGGCCAACAGCACTGTAACTCACGCCTCAGTGAAGCTTATCTCACACACTGATTTTCTCCCTGAGGTACATCACCGCCTTACTGTGCTTACGAACACCAAACAGCACTTTGGTGCTGGGCTTGGGGTCATTTTAAACAGCATGGTTACCAACAAAAAGTACAAAAATGTGAAAAATGTAGCACGACGTAGCCTGTGAGAAGGACACTTGTTTACCAAATGAGAGCAGAAACGAGGCAGAGTGCTGTCTTGTTCGACCTTAGCTGAGAACATGCGTGTCAAGAGACACATTTTCTTCTTTCTGCACATCTGCACATGTCTGCTAATTACTGCGGAGGTGCCGTGGGTATTGATTTGGGGTTACAAATAAATTTTAGCAAGTAGGCGAATTTGCAAATATGGAATCCATGAATAATAAGGATGGAATGCATATATGTACCACAGATGGATAGATAGATATGTTCAGATAGTTCAGTTACCAGTACGTGAACTTAGCAAGGTAAAAAATTTGTGGCCAGGGTACCCTGGTTATCAACTGAACTACAAAATGCAGGCAGTGAAGGGGTGCAGCTCCATCGATGGGGAGGATTTGAGTGTGGCTGGGATTTCCTCTGGCTTGGTCTCCGAACTTGGCTGCAGTCTGTTCCCATGCATGCTGCTTTTTCCACATGGCCCAGGACACGGCAACTGATGAGTCTGTATTTTGCAGCTTATTGGTTCTGCTATCAGAATCCCTCTTTGACTTGTTTCACCATTAGGCCAATCAACTGAGAGTGGAAAAAGGATGGGAGATGTGGCTGGTTTGAAATTGATGTCAACAAGGAGACTGGGTTTGTAAGACGATAACCCTCCTCATTTAAGGATCATGGCCAGAACTATAGGGGGAGAAGCTCTAGCGAAAGAAGGTGCTTTTCCCAGTGGAATGGAGGTATTCAGGGAAGACTGAATAATTTATATCCATATTGGCACAAACAAAATGCTATAAAAAGAGCTAGTATAGGGGCGCCTGGGTGGCTTAGTGGGTTAAAGCCTCTGCCTTAGGCTCAGGTCATGGTCCCGGGGTCCTGGGATTGAGCCCCACATTGGGCTTTCTGCTCTGCGGGGAGCCTGCTTCTTCCTCTCTCTCTGCCTGCCTCTTTGCCTACTTGTGATCTCTGTCTGTCAAATAAATAAATAAAATCTTAAGAAAAAAAAAAGAGCTAGTATAGATATCAGCCACATCAACTTCTTTCAAGATATGTCTCCAAAGGCCAAGGAAACAAAAGCAAAAATGAACTTTTGGGACTTCATCAAGATCAAAAGCTTCTACACAGCAAAGGAAACAGTCAACAAAACAAAAAGGCAACCCACGGAATGGGAGAAGATATTTGCAAACAACAGTACTGACAAAAGGTTGATATCCAGGATCTATAAAGAACTCCTCAATCTCAACACACACAAAACAGATAATCATATCAAAAAATGGGCAGAAGATATGAACAGACACTTCTCCAATGAGGACATACAAATGGCTATCAGACACATGAAGAAATGCTCATCGTCACTAGCCATCAGGGAGATTCAAATTAAAACCACATTGAGATACCACCTTTCACCAGTTAGAATGGCCAAAATTAGCAAGACAGGAAACAACGTGTGTTGGAGAGGTTGTGGAGAAAGGGGAACCCTCTTACACTTCTGGTGGGAATGCAGGTTGGTGCAGCCACTCTGGAGAACAGTGTGGAGATTCCTTAAGAAATTAAAAGTAGAGCTTCCCTATGACCCTGCAATTGCACTGCTGGGTATTTACCCCAAAGATACAGATGTAGTGAAAAGAAGAGCCATCTGTACCCCAATGCTTATAGCAGCAATGGCCACGGTTGCCAAACTGTGGAAAGAACCAAGATGCCCTTCAACGGATGAATGGATAAGGAAGATGTGGTCCATATACACGGTGGAGTATTATGCCTCCATCAGAAAGGATGAATACCCAACTTTTGTAGCAACATGGACGGGACTGGAAGAGATTATGTTGAGCAAGATAAGTCAAGCAGAGAGAGTCAAGTATCATATGGTTTCACTTATTTGTGGAGCATAACAAAGAACATGGAGGACATGGGGAGATCTAGAGGAGAAGGGAGTTGTGGGAAATTGAAAGAGGAGATGAACCATGAGAGACTACGGACTCTGAAAAACAACCTGAGGGTTTTGAAGGGGCGGGGGGTGGGAGGTTGGGGAACCAGGTGGTGGGTAATAGGGAGGACACGTACTGCATGGAGCACTAGGTGTGGTGCAAAAACAATGAGTACTGTTACGCTGAAAATAAATAAATAAATTAAAAAAAACCCCTAAAAAATTAAAAAAAATAGCTAGTATATCTAAGGCAGGGGCATGACAAGATTCCCCTGACTATACCTCTGGCATGGAAAGAGCAAAGAAAGAGCTGTCCCATGTAGCTGGGGTCAGAGGCAGCATTGTGGAGAAGGTAGCATGGGGCTTCTCCTTAGCTGATGAGTAGGATATCAAGGATTATGGTGTGGGGGCAAGACTGTCTTCCTATAGTTTATAAACAATAGCTCTTGGAGACAGGAGGATATGGAGCGCTATGCCTGGGTGGCTTAGTCAGTTAAGCATCTGACTCTTGATTTGAGCTCAGGTCATGATATCAGGGTCGTGAGATCAAGCCCTGTATCAGCCGCTGTGCCTGATGCAGAGTC
Organism: Meles meles; assembly: GCF_922984935.1. NCBI lineage: Eukaryota > Metazoa > Chordata > Mammalia > Carnivora > Mustelidae > Meles > Meles meles. The sequence goes on along the minus strand of NC_060072.1, from coordinate 12,984,780 downwards.
TGCTTGAGATTCTCCCCTCTCCCTCTGCCTCTCTGTCCCCACTTATGCTCTCTCTCTCTCATAAATAATAAAATCTTAAAAAAAAAAGATATGGTACAAGTCAGTCTGCAGAGTTTGAATCCTGTATTTGTCATCTATTAGCTATTTGAGCGTAATTTTTAAATTTTTACTTCTTGTAAATTGCAGGGGTTGGGGAGCAGGATGCTTTCTCCCTCCTGGTGGCATTAAAGAGGTGAAATAAAATCATGCCTTTAGGGGACTGGCAGAGTAACAGTTGGTCATGTTAGTTTCTTTCTGGTGTCAGAGTTCATCCAGCTAGTTAGTGGCAGGTATGTGACTTGAACCCAGAACTTCCAACTGAGAGGTTAAGACTCTTTCCACTGCAAGATCTGGCTCCCTGAACTATTAATCTCTTAGAATCACTGCCTCCTCCTGACCTGATCTGATCCTACTGCCCAGTGGCTCCCAGGAGAGAGGGACTGACTTGGAGGGCACCCTTGCTCCTTTCCTCCCTCATTTCAGACACATTAGTGATGAGGCTGGAGATAATCGAAATGCTGACTCGGAGGGCTGCATAATTAATTACAGGCTGGTACCATTGACACCTTCACCAATCAATGCAGGACTGTGGGAGGACTCTTGGCACACGGAGGTCCCGTCTCTCTTGATTAAAGGTGATCCCTTAAAAAAAAAATGATTAGGACTCTCACAACATCCCATAAGAGGGAGATTGGTCCACTTAGGCTAATTTGGCATTACACTAACAACTGGAGGAAAGATGGGCAAGCTGTCAAAGCCAACAGGTGCAAATTGTGAAATGAGTGTTTGCATGAGATACATAACTTCACTGGGTCTCATTGTCCTTACAACAACAAAAAAATAAAAATACAGGATCACAACAAAACTGAAAAACAGTAAACCTAGATAAACTTCACTGAGACCTTTAGAATGCTGGAAATGAAGTACTCTCCTCTCATCTCATTTTTCTCCTCCAATAATCCTCTAAAGAGGATGGCACTACTCTCATGATCCCTACTGCATGGGTGGGGGAGGTGCAGCCCAGAGAGGTGGCTAATCTGTAAAATGGGTCAGTAAAGGACGCTCATGCTCCAGAGGGGGTTGTGGAAGGGTCTTAATTCCTGTTTGGCATTCATGTGATGGTGCTGGTTTCATGTCTGGGTCCAGGAAGGAAGCTGGGATTCCCTTCTCTCCTCCCAGTATTAAAAGGGAGGGGTATTTGACACCTGGTATCTAGGGGTGCCCTTCATGTTCCATCCAGACTGCCCATGTTTGCTCCCTTCAGTCAGCCAATGTCTGCTCAGAGCTTAGAGGCTGGAGGTAGTTGGAGCTCTTGAGGGTTGTTGGTGTAAATCCATCCATGATTCCCCTCTTTCCCCTGCTTCAGTTCTGAACCACTTGAGAGAGAAAAAGGAAGCTGGGGAACAGCAAGCGAGGCCTTACAACTGGGAAAGCTAGAGCAGTGTGTGGCTTGGATGCATTTCACGTGGGCTTCCTGATGCTAGACTTCAGGATCAGACTGACTTCTTCCTCGAAGGCATAGGTAGGGTGGGGGGAGGTCCCATCAACAGGAGAGTAGACCTTACAGATAAACTTACCACGTGGCTGAGAGCAGGTCAGTCCCAAAGAGAAAGCAGGGGGAAGAGACTGATGTACACACACCTGGTTTGTGACTCGCTCACTGTCAGAGCAAACACTGCCTCCAGCACCCAGGTGGGGAGGCAGTGAATGAAGCATGCCAGAGGATCTGGGAGTGGGTTATGCTAGGGGAAAGGAATTCATGTGCAAGGAAGCTTCGGGCTATAGGAATATGATGTCTTCCCCAATAATTATAATATATGTGCTGCCGAAGCGAGCACTTCCCCAATAATTATAAAGTAGAAAAGGGTAAGAGGGAATGGCTGTGTTTGTGTGTATGTATACCTACATCAATAGTAATTGGCTAATACTGACACAATCCAAGCAGTCCTTCTACTAATATCTTTTTTGTATTTGTAATACAAATTGAATTGAAACATCATCATCAAAGAACAGAAACTCTTTTTTAAAAATTTTTATTGTGTTATGTTAGTTTCCATACAATATAGCATTAGTTTTTGACGTAGTGTTCCAAGATTGATTGTTTGTGTATAACACCCAGTGTTCCATGCAATATGTGCCCTCCTTAATACCCATCACTGGGCTAACCCATTCCCCCAACCCCCTCCCCTCTAAAGCCCTCAGTTTGTTTCTTGGAGTCCACAGTCTGTCATGGTTCATCTGCCTCTCCGATCTCCCCCCCTTTACTTTTCCTTTCCTTCTCCTAATGTCCTCCATGTTATTCCTTATGTTCCACAAGTGAAACCCTATGATGATTGACTTTCTCTACTTGACTTATTTCACTCAGCATAATCTCTTCCAGTCCCATCCATGTTGATGCAAAAATTGGAAATTCATCCTTTCTGATGGTTGAGTAATATTCCATTGTATATATGGACCACATCTTCTTTATCCATTCATCTGTTGAAGGACATCTTGGCTCTTTCCACAGTTTGGCTATTGTGGACACTGTTGCTATGAACATTGGGGTGCAGATGGCCCTTCTTTTCACTACATCTGTATCTTTGGGGCAAATACCCAGTAGTGTAATTGTTGAGTCATAGGGTAGCTCTATTTTTAATTTTTTGAAAAGACTTTTTTTCCAAAGTGACTGCTTCTACTTGCATACAGAAACTCTTAAAACTACATGTGTATGGGTCAGTTATCTGGAAGACAAAGCCCTTGCAGTGTATAAACATTCTCTTTTTCTTTTTTTCAAGATTTAGCCCCAACCTCCATTCAGTTGAGCTAATATCTCGATAAGCCTACCCATGCTGATATCCCTAAGAGTTTGACCCAAGCCTTTGTATTCTGGCTGAAGTCTTTTGGAAAAACCAGCAGACTCCCTAAGATTCACCAGAGCCATGAGCACTGAGTGATGTATGGAATTGTTGGATCAATATGTTATATATTTGAAGCTAATATAGCATTGTGTGTCAATTATACTTCAATAAAAAATAATAAAAGGATCAACAGGAGTGTGGAATAGTAGTTAAACCACAATTACAGTGAGGGAGATGGGAAGGGTAAGAGGCAAACATGATGGTCCTCTCTCTTGTCATCCTCTACCCCCAGAAGGAAGGCTGTTTCATCCCTTTTCTTCCTTGAGATGAGAAAGAATAACAAAATATACCTGATATCACTTCCAGCCTCTTCAGACAGCTTCTTAGGAGGAGGGAGTTAAGCTGAAAGACTCATTCATTTCAATTAAGTGAAAAAAAAATCCATAGTAGTGCAATGTTAGCCTTGTGGTAAAGGCAACATTTCTAGAAATGGGGAAAGGGATACTCCTCAAAGGAATACGACCTTCCTCTCAACATGGCTTCTAAAAGGCATCATCGAACAGGCAAGCTGGAAAGCAAAGCTCTGCCTTTCTCAGCGAGCTGAAGGGGAGGAGGATGATAAAAACATGAGACTATTTGTCTGGGATTTTGCTCCCATTTCCTTCTATCGCTGCATGGTGAATGGAGAAGGTAGCAGCTTGGCAGTGAGGTAGAACGAGGCTTGAGTCCTGGCTCCCCTCACAACTCTGTTACTTGGCAATTGTTAGAGCCCTGAAACCCTCTTTCCTCATTGATAGGATAAGTGTGATGGTAATAGTAGGTTTTAAGTCAACAGGCTTCTAAAACGAAAATAAAAAAGTAACGAACAGAGACCTTGGAGATCAAGTGGTTGGATGAAAAAAAGAAAGAGAGAAAGAAAGAAACCTTGCTTTCTTGGTCAAATATTTATGATGCCTTGCATTGGATTTTGTTATTAGAGGATTGTTGAGAAGAACATCACAATGTTAATGTATTCATTCGTCGCTTGACAGTTATTGATTGCGTACTTATTGTTTATTTGGCAGAATGGATGATTGTGGTACAATTTCAGTTCTGAGAGCAGTTCAGGCTTTCTTCGTTCTCGTTTTACTCTGAAGGACAGCTCCTTGTTTGTCCATGACATAGTCTCGAGCTGTGAACTTGGCAAGGGCTGGAGGGCAGTGATGGTGGTGTAAATTTTGGGATGGAAAATCAACTTTTTTTGTTTGTTTGTTTCCAGGTACCTTTCCATTTGGGGATTTCTTGTTTCAAATATGAGGGATTTAGGATGCTCTTTTTGTTGTTGTTTTGCCTCAGGCTTTGCCTTTCTCTCTTATCTGGAGTTTTCTCTTTTTTCCTTCCCATGTGACTGGCTTAATGAGACAGGTCAGGGGATACTTCTTTTGGGGAGAAGGTTTCATCCCGAGGGACTCAGGTAGGAATGAGAACGTGGTTCAGAGAAAAGGAAGCTTTGTTCAGGCCATTTAGACTTGCTCTCTGGCCAAGGGTACAGGTACCAATGGACTCAGCTTGAAACTAGGATGGAGACCTGAAGACCTCAATGAGATAATTTCCTGGGGCTCCTGCCCTTATCAGGAATAGGGGTCACAAGTACATCAAATTCTGTCTGGCTTCAGAATTATGAAGTGGGAAGAGGATTAAGAGGCCCGGAAGTAAAAAAGAGAAGCCTGGACAGAAAGCAAAGAATGAGAGAATGTTTTAGCTAAGAGGAAACCCAGAAATAATTTAGTCCACCAACTTCTATTCTTTCCCGTTTCACCCACCATTTTACAGAAGGGGAGGTGGGGCTTGAAGTCCAGGAACATGAATTAATTTGGCAGAAGTTAGTGACTGCCAAGTTTGAGAAACCAAGTTCCTTGAATTATTCCTACATGTGCTCTCCAAGGACTGACTGCAGGGTACTTCTCACAGAGGCTTTCTCAGACACTCCCCTGGGTGTCCCTCAGTCCAAGCCCTCTCATTAAATTGGTTTCTTCTCAAGATAAGATTGTGGAAGACAGGATGATTATTGATGAGATAGGGAAGGGGAAGAATGAAAGCTGACTGCTAAGTTGGGTGAGGGAAGGAGCTTCCATCAGAGGCAGAGTGGAAGACAAGCAGACTTGGGAGGAAGAGAAGAGTTTCAGACATGTTGAGCTGAGGTCCTAGTGGTTGGCTGAGTTGTAGGGTTTCATAGGAATCAAGAGAAGGAACTATCTCAAAAGCTCTCCTCTTACCTGTAGCCTTTCAAAATCTGACCAAGTTCTCAAGAGCCCTCCCAAAGCTTCCCACTCTGGAAAGTGAACCCTAATTTCCCACCCTCTCTGTCTTCTCCCTAGGTGAACTCACAACACATTTCTTTTGCCTTGTAAAGCTCTCCTCCATTCAATAGATTTGTCTTCACAAATGTTCCAGAAAAGCTGGCCCAAGAGGCCGTATGGTGTAGGAGCACAGCGTCTTGGTCCACACTGCTTGGATTCAACCGGAGCCCTACTAATGTTTTTGACTTCGGACGACTTACTGAACCTCATCATTGACTTAGTTTCCCCTTCTGCAAAGTGGAGATGAAAATCGGTTATTTGCCCAACTGGGCCACTGTGATATTTAAATGAATGAATAAGCGTCAAGTGTCTTCCAACAACCCCAGACGCAGCACATGCAGCGGGGATGCCTTCCTTTTCTTTCTCCTTTCAACAGATCTCTTGGCTTTCTAACCTGTCATCCATCTGCTGGTCCCCAGGTAGCTCGTCTGCAAGGGAGGAAGTTCTATCACCCCTTTTTTCCTTTGGCACAAGGAGGATCCTATGTCCTCAACCAGGAATTTCTGGAGGTTATTTGATGTTTGAAATTCGAAACAATTTCAGGGGAAAAAAACTGTTGAAAAAAAAAAGCTATCTGATAAAGACCAGGGGATGGCCATGGGGCAAAATATCCTCCTTGCTGACCTGAGACAGATCTCTGGGGACTTCCCTGAGCATCTCTATGCCCAGGTTGCAGGGACTTCAAATTCCCTTGGAGAACAATGGTCGAAAGTCTCTATCTCTCTTTTTAAAAAATGCTTCTCTGCCAGTTCTGACTGACTGTTTTGGGGCTAAAACAGAAATGGTTTTGAACTATAAGTGGCATGTCCGTAGCTGCAAATTTGACAGTAATACACTTGTTAAACTGAAGGAGAGGTGTGAGCTGGCAGCTTAGAATAGATTTTATTTTCACTCTCGTCTGCTGCCAGGAACACCACTCACCTGTCTCCAGTGCTTTATTTCCTGTGGGATCCAACTCTGTCTGCATCTGCTTTTCCAGTCCTGAAGCTGATGTTCTTAACCCCTCTGTAGCTCCGTGATGGTTCCAGCAGCATCTTTGGTCCTGCTGTGGCTAGCTTCCCTCTGGTGCTGGCATGTAAGCAGCATCGTGTTGGAAAGTGGAAATTCTGTGTCATTCTGGGTATGGAAGAGGTAGGGCAGGCGCACTGAACCATCACTGAGGTTTGGGGTCCGACTGGATTGAATGTTGGTCCTGTTGCCTTGAGCTGAGTGACATAGACTCTCTTGGCTTTGGTCTTTTTCTGTAATGGGATGTCATAACCTATGTTGCTGGACTGTAAGGATTAGCAGGGTCAAAGCATTTAAACATCCAGTTTGTTGCCTTGCACTGAGGATGCTCTCTCCATGATAGTCTCTGGCACCCAGTTTCTTAACAGCAAGCAACCTTGCAGAGAAGATGGGTGGGTTGCTGCTAGCTAGTACAATACTTAGGGCAAATTATAAAAGGGTAGACTCTCCAAGTGGCTTTTTGTATCCCTGGTTTGTCCCCTGGTTTGAAGAGATGCACAGTCTGGGTCTCAAGCCCCACCTGTCCCGGCAGCTAGATTCCTGTGTGCAGTGCACAACTCCAACAGCCGTGCCTGGTGACTCCAACGATGTATCTGCATTGTGATCTGATTGTGGTTTAGAGGCATTGATCTCAGGACAACACGAGTCCAGACTCACAGGGCATTGAAAGTCTTTAGGATATATCCTGCAAGCTGGTATTTCCATCTTCTCTAACATTTCTTTTATTTTTTAAAAGATTTTATTTATTTCTTTGAGAGAGCAAGCACAAGTGGGGATGGAGCAGAGGGCGGGGGGAGAAGCAGTCTCCCCAATGAGGAGGGAGCCCCATCGGGACTTGATCCCAGAATCCTAGTATGACCTGAGCTGAAAGCAGATGCTTAACCAACTGAACCACCCAGATGCCCTCTCTTCCATTTCTTTTAAATAAGAACATTAATCCAAGCAAATGGGAATTCTTGTTAGCAAGACCTTTGCCTGTGATCCTGGTTTTGCCACGTGGCAGGATTCATCTGCAATGCCTGATTGGCCATCAGGGGGCAGTATAGTGTAGTGGCTAAGAGAGTAGCCCAGCGGCTTGTGTTTGTAGCGATGCCTTGGTGAGGATTATCTGTGCCTTCTTGGCCATTTCTTAATCCCATTGTGCCTCAGTTTCTCATCCCTATAATGGGGAGAAGAATAATGCTTAACCTCATAGGGCTACTGTAAGAATACAGTTAATACATGCAAAACACCAAGAACCGTGCCAGGCACACGGGGAGTGCTCAGTTAACCTATGCTCTCGGGTTTCTGTGTCTGTGGCTGCCTTCCCTCCTCCCTCAGTATTGTTGCTCCCTGTCTTCCACAAAACCTGAATAGACTGCCCCATGCGCATGCAGTACTGAGGGTTGGTAACATTCACAGAATGATCATTTTAAGTGTATGCCTTACTTCTCTGTCCCCCACTTAACAAGGAGCTTCTAGGACTATTCTCTATTTTAACCCCTTAGCTGTCAGCTTCATGCCCCACCCTAAGGCCAGTAAAGACTTCTTGAGTCCTGTCTTAGGTCAGAGCTTACTGGTTGCCTGTGACAGAAACCTAACATGTACTAGATGAAGCGATAGAAATTTCCCAGCCTAGAGAAGAACCTGAATGGCTCGACCAGGGCACACAAATGCTCATAGGATCCCTTCTCTTCACTGCCCCTCATCTGTGCCCCTCTCTTCATGTGGATATTACCCACCCCACTCTGCTTTATCTGTCTGACCAGAGCCATGGTCTCAAATAGCTACAGGCACATGTCTTCCCAGATGGGAAAGTCCCTCTTTTCTGGGTCTAAGCATGAAATTTCTGGGGAAGCATTCCGATCAGCTCATTCTGAGTGAAGTATTTATCCATGGTCTTTGTTACAATGATGAAGTGAACAGATAATAAACTGCAGAACTATTTGGTATAGATGGTGTTTATGGAAACAGCTTGGAGCACTAGAGTGATCGCAGTGCCACCAACTGAGGTGGGGAGCACGAGAGGATTGAGCAGGAAAGACAAGTGGTACACAATCGGTTCACTTTTGGATACTCTTAGTTAGAATCACAAGTAGGACCTTCAGGTCGATGGGTCTCAGGGTGGACAAATATACGAATTCAAGGCTCCGGGGAAAACTCAGAACTAGAGATATAAATTTATGACTCTTGAGGATATAAGAAGTGGTTGAATTTTTTTCCAAAAAGGACTTTTATTTCTCAGTAATATGTGATCACTTGTAGCTTACATTCCCATCGCATCAACTAGAAAAAAAATTTAGTGAATTGCAAAAACTCACATTTTCAAAAACATTTGGGAGATGTGAAAGCCAAGAGCAATAGATGAATGAAAATTCCAGAGAGACAAAAGCCTTTTCTAGGTGAGCTGATAATTGCCAACCATCTGTTCCCCAAGGATCCTGCCTCTCGAGGTACAGGCGTAGGTCAGGCATGACACACACAGACGGACCCTCCTTGGGGGAGATGAACTGAGCATGCGCTAGACCTGCAGCGCGGGTACAATGGACCGGAAACTAGAGAAAACTCAGAAGAAAGGCTTATTTTTCCCCCATGGAATACAGTATTAGAAATACAGGACGAACAGAAACAAAAGAGTCTATTCTAGGAATTCTTAACTACAATCCTAAAGTCGTGTGGAATAAAACTAAAGTATTACACAGAAGGGAAGCATTGTTTGTGATGCTTAAAGGTCAGAATAGACAGACATAAATGAAATAATCAACCGACTAAAGAAGGTTCAAGCAGAATAAATGCAAAACCCCAAAGAAACTAGAAGAGAGGAAATAATAAAGAAGAGCGCAGGAAAAGAGGAAATGGAATATAATGGCTATGTAAAACAGAAAACAAAATCAGTCTCTGTATCAGTATTTGTCAACCTCTGGCAAGGTTGACATGCCCTTCCCAGAAAAAAGGAGGCAAAGGGTAAAGAACTAAAGAACACTGTGACAAGAGACTGTGACTAGAAGTAAAACAGAAATCTGAAGGAGAGTATTGTGAATAACGTCATGCTGATAAGGGTTAAAACTTAAGTGAAATCACAAATTCTGCCCCCTGTGATACACACCTATGTTACCAAACTGACTGAAGGAGAGAGAGAGAAAATCCAAATGAATTTATGACCACGTCAAAACAGAGGAGCCTTTAAAATCTACCCACTAAGGCCCACACAATCTTACATAGAACGTGAAGGGACAGATCCTCCCAAACTTGAATAAAAACATTTTGAGAATAAAAAAAAAGGACTGGATCTTGGTACAGGCTAAGGTGGAATTACACTGATTACAACTAAAAACTCTAGACAAAAAAAAAAATCAATTACCTGAGGATTCTGAAAAATAATTAATAGTAGGTTATTTGGGAAAGGAAGTCAACTCTTGAAGAATGACGAGTACTGTAACAGCAAGAGAATGTTTGTAAACCATGTGTCTGATAATGGACTTATAGCAAGATTATACAAAGAATTTAAAAAATGCAATAGTTTAAAAAAAAACAAAAAAATTTTCAATTAAAAAATGATTGCAAGGGCTAAACAGACACTTAGAGGATCTGTGAATGGCACATAGGAAGATATACAGTACCATTACCACTCACTGGTTGCGAAGCCAACACACATCTATCCATATGGCAGCTGAAATAGAAAAAAAGTAAGTCCATACCAAATGTGCATCAAAACCAATATATTTCACTATTGTAAATTTAAAGTCATTGTTTAAAAATTAAATTAAATGATGAAAAGCTTCCCAATCATTCTTTGAGTCTTCCTTAACCTAAACATCAAAACTGTACTCTGCTATTATAATAACAGAAAATGACAGCTCACTGTCCTCCCACAATGTACACATATACTCCAAATCTAACTGTACATGAAGTAGTAATAAAACATAACCAAACTGAGTTTCTTCTAAAGATGCTGGGTTTGTTCAAAATTAGAAAAAAAATTATTATTAGAACCACTTCATCCCAAGTTCAAGGAAAATTATTAACAAATGATCACCTCCACAGATAAAAAAGGAATTTATCCAAGTTCCGCACTCATTCATGATAACATGAAAACTCTTCTCAGACTTGGAACTGAGAACAAAAATTATTCCTGCATAGACACAAAAATCCTGAAGCAAACATTATAGTTGTCATAAAATATTTAATGCATTCCCTTTACAGAAAAACCGGTGAGGATGATAGCTATCACCAGTTATTTCCAGTATTTTATTAGAAATTTCTAGTTAGCAAAATAGGACAGAAGAGGAAATAAAAGGTAAATGCACTGAAAACCAAGAATCAACGGGTCATTACTAGAAGATGATATTTTCTGTATGAAAAACATCAATGAATCTATAGGATATTATTTTAATGCATAAGAAAGTTTAGCAAATTTTCCAGATGAAGAACATCAATATACAAAAGTCTCTTGCATTTTAATAAATCAGCAACAATCAGGTTGAAAATGTAGTACAAACTAACATTTACAAAAAATGAAAATCACCAAAATACAGAAGTTGTCCAAGACTTTATTTTTATATATATATTTTTAAAGATGTTATTTATTTATTTGACAGAGAGAGACATGGCAAAAGAGGGAACACAAGCAGAAGGAGTAGGTGAGGGAGAAGCAGGCTCCCCGTGGAGTGGGGAGGCTGATGTGGGACTTGATCCCAGGACCAAGAGATCACGACCTGAGCCGAAGCAGATGCTTAATGACTGAGCCACCAAGGGGCCCCAGAAGTTGTCCAAGACTTTAACGCTGAAAAGAAAAAATGTTACAGGAAAGTCATTAAGGAAGATCCCAATACCGGGAAAGGGATACTATGCTAGATGTCAGGAAACTTCAATGTCACGAATATTCCAATTCCTTCCAAATTCATCTCTAAATTCACCAAAATTCCAATCAACATGCCAAGAAAAATTTTCACGGAGTTTGATAAGCTGATTCTAATGATCACACAAGAGAACCAAAAGCCAACTAATAGTCAAGGTGCTCCCAGAGACAGAGAGCCAAGCAGGGAGATTCAACCTGCCAGATATCATGACTCACTATAAATTTATGATATTAGTCCTCTGTCATACTGGTGCAGAAAGAGACAACTACTCCAAGGGAACACAATGAAGTACCATAAACATCCCCTTGTCCATATGCGGTCATGCTATATGACGAAGCTGGTGTTTCTGACCCATGGAAGTGGTGGTCTGGTTTTCCATATATGTTGCTCAAGGATTAGATAGATGGAAAACTAGTAATGTGTCTTTTCTGCACATCATCCATAAAAGTCACTCCCACATGGATCTAATGATTTAAATGTTAAAGAAAGCCTTTAAAGTTCCTAGAAGACACTATAAGAGAATGATCTCAGAAAGGGTAGGAACTTTTAACAAGATCCAAAAATGTGCAACCATAAGGAGAAGTTTGATGGTTTTGACTACACTGAATTTAAGAGTTTTTACTCATTAAAAGATATCACAAATACATGCCACGAGTTTGGAGTAGATATTTTGCAATATATATGATCAAGAAGAATGTTTAGTGAATGTGTCCATCATATAAGATAAAAAATGAGCAAGCGACGCAATCAGGCATTTCACAGAATAGGAAATGTAGTTGACCAATAAACATATGACAAAGGGTTCTTAACCTCATCATTAATTAGGAAAAGGCAAGATAAATATGTTGAATTAAAAAAATTAAAAAGTCTGACAATACCAAAGACATGGTATTCACTTACAGGAGAAGTAGAAATTGGAGTAACTGCTTTGATAAACAGCTTGGCATTACTTATAAAGTAGAACATGAACCTGCAGTGTGGAATGTCCCAGAATTCTGCATCAAAGTGTATACACTGTAGAAATGGCATATTTATGAATACTAAGAGGCATATAAGGAATGTTCATTGCAACATTGGTTTTAAAATTGCAAGAACAATGGCTAAAATGTCTATCTATTATGAAATGGATAAATACATTGTGCTTCACTCAGACAACACATAAATAAGCAGTGAAAATAAATACAGCTACAAGCATCAATGTGGATAAGTCTCAGAAACTATACTCTTGAGGGAGAAAAAAACAAGTTGCAGAAGAATATATTCAGTTTGGTGTCATTTATTCAACTTTCAAAAGCAAGCAAAACTAGGTAATTTGGAGTTTAAGAACACATGCCTTTGGGTAAAATTATCAAGAAAAGCAATCAAAGTGATTTAAAAAAATTCAAAACATTGGGGACCTCTGGGAGGAATGCAAGGGGAAGAAATCAGGAGAACACCGGGAGTACCAACAATATTAGCAAATTTTTATTTTTCAGTCTGGGGAGTGAGGGCGTGACGTTTGTTCTAATTTCACTTTTTAACTTGTTCAGTTGTTCCCTTTTTAATTGTCTTTTACTCATAAATTCTTTATTCAACAAATGTTTATGTTTCATTGATTTTATTTTTATTTTTTAAATTTTGCATCTGTATTACATCCCTCCTTTGCACCTATGGCATATTTATCAATAAAAAGTTCGAGAAGAGTTCATGAGGGAATTGGGGGCAAGACACGTGTCCTATTCATATACTTAAAATAACAGATAGCAGCACAGTAATAAAAACAACCAGCATGTTTGCGTACGAGCACCATATGCAATATAATGTGCTCCATGTTTCATGACATTATCTCATTTAATCATCAGAACAGTCGTTCCCGTGGCACACATAAGGAACTGGGGCTGGTGGGGTTAAATAGCATGACTAAGCTCAGGGCAGAACAGGGATCCAAATTTGGCTCTTCTAGGTCCACAGTGTATGATCTTAACTGCGAAGTTGTAGCTGTATTCATTCACTCGCAGGATTTGTGGGGACCTGTTCCAGGCCAGGTGGTGACAGACACCACACAGAAAGAGAGATGAGCATTTGATTTAAATGCTCTCAACATCTACAGAGAGAGAGAGATTGCCCAGAAAACAAATATGTATTAATATATATTCATGCCTTCTAACCTCCACTTAAACACAGCAGCCACTTAATGTATATTTAATAAAAAATGAATAAGTGAAAGTCTATAAAAATGAATATATGACAATGAGAAGTTTCCAAATATCTAATTAAATTTCTGTGACAAAATTCGATCTTGAAAGAGTCACAGAATAGTTAAGAACCAGGGGCTTGGACAAGTGTCTTTCCACACCTTTCAAGGCTTCTCTGGTTTTTCTGTCCAAGATCATGGCAGCTCTGTGGCCAAGGATACTCGCTTGGAGTCAGCGGGGCCCTCAGTGTCCCATGATGCTCTGGAGTCCCCATCTTGCCCTTTGAAGGGATGGCGAGAAGGGATGGCGAGAAGCAAGGAGCCAATACGGTTCATCTTGCTACAACATGTTTCATTGAATGGATCATCTCATATGCGATCAGTTAAGAGGGAAATACGTGTATAGCTTGGAAGTCATGTGAGTTCATTCTGATTTTCCCAGCACATTAAGGCTTTCGTGTGAGCGAGAGCAAGTTTTCCGAGTAATTAAAGAAGACCATGCAACAGAGGGCAAAATCTCTCTCTCTAGCATATGCGACGCCTCGTTTGAGGGCGTCAGTAACGGCTGTGCTTTCCACACCTGAAGCTTCTAGAGAATCTGGGAGGACTTGTCCCCCGAATTAAAGCAGCGGGGGCTGGAAGAAGGCTACCCTCTGAGTCATATTTTTAATTTTGATGAAATTGTGAGTCCAAGGAGATAAACCTGCTGAGAATTAAGTGTGGTCCGGATGCCTCTGCTGGTGCCAAGTTAACTGAGTTAGGATTTGTACGAGGGTTGGGATTGTTTTCTAAGGTCTCTGGTTAGAAGCAGTTTTGACCGATCCTCGATCTTCCCCAATCCATTTCCCAGGAACACTTTTATTTTTAGCATGCGGTGTTTACGACTGCAAGGCATGAGAGCAGAAACGTTCTGGTGAGTGTTTAATTTATAGGTGTCCCAGACTCCAGCCAAAGTTTTCCCGTCACTTGTGAGCTCAGTGAGACGTGTATTGGCTTCCATCCTAGCGCCTGAAAATTCTAAGTATGGTCCCGGATTTCTAACAATTCCCAGGGGCTTTACACTTCGCGCCGCTGTCTTCGGCGCTGGTCTGGCTTCCTTGCTTTGCGGGCCATCTCACTCTCTGGTGCCTGATGTCACAGTGGCACACGTGCTTAGCCAGGGTAGGAGCTCAGACTCCCCCAACCCGCCCCACGCTTGCTCATGATAGGTTCATGGAAAGCACAAGATGTGCTGGTGGCCTGCGCTGAAGACGTACAGAAGAGAAGAAAGTTGGCGCACAGTTCACACCTCGAGCACATCACTTTGCTCTCTTAATTACCTTCCCCTTCCTTGGAACAAAAGAGATTTTTTTCTCCTTTATCTTCTTCCATGTCATGCACAGATGGCTTATTTTTTTCTCTGGTGCAGAGGTCCTGCCAACATTCATGTTTCCAGAGCCCCACCTTTTACCCTAAGAAACTTCCTACGTTCTTCCCTTTAAAAAAACACCCCGGCCATTTCCTCCTTAGGAAAAATTCTGCTACCAGCTATTAAGAGAATACACTGTTGGTCCTACTCTACTTCCAAAGACTTTCTCGCCTGCCAGGCATTGCGCAAAAGAATCCGATCCCCGGTACCGACTCAGACCAGAGCTCAAGTGATGCGAGGCTCCGTTTTGTTCCCCGAACTGTCGGCTGTGTGATTCCCCGTGCTCTTCCCATTGTTGCTGTAAACCGCAGAGTCTTGTGGAGATGGCAACATTATATGATGGTAGAGCCTCTGCCCGCCTGGTGCTACAGGGAGTCCAAGCCTCCTGGAACCCCTGGGTTCCAGGATACCAGATACCAGAAGTGGAAATAAAACTCCATTGATCTAAGTGGCGAGGTGTTTATTTCTGCCTTCTCCCCAACAACACAACCCAGCCAAACCTTTCTGAAGATACTCACTTGGCAGCCACGGCTGTGCTTTTCTTCTGTGTTTCATGGGTTGCTCCACGGCAAGCCCCTTTATCATAGACAAGCTTCCTTGAAGGTTAAGTGTTCGCAAGAACAAACATTTTCTGTTGTTTTTGCACAGGCTTGGTAATGGCATTTCCTACCCCTACTGCTTCCCCCCCCCCCAAAAAAAAAGTGTCATTTGCTCATCCAAAAAATATTTATTTCCTGTCTATAAGAAACCCGAAATGGCGTTAGGCCCTGGGAATTTTAAAGAAAACATGATGGATATTCTTGGAGGGGTCTGGTGTCACTTCAGTGTTCGTTGAAGATTTTCAATTCATTGATTGATTCACTCATTATTCAAAATCTATTCATCCATGGATGTGCCGTGCTAAGCAGTCATAATTCAGCAGTAAACAAGACAGACACACTCCCTGAACCTCTGGGATCTTGAAGTCTGGGAGCAGATGTGGATATTGAACACATAACTCTGGGTGTCAAGAGTGCAATAAAAGGGAATCATAATACAAATGACAATAACTGATAGTTATAGGGTTTTTATTATATGGCAGGGTCGGCTCTGTGTGATTTATGTGCCGTAACTTAATTAATGCTCACCATGTAACTCCCCTAATTTAATATTAAAAGGGGGCACTGAAGCACAGAGAGGTGAAGTAATTTCCCCGAAGCCCACAGCTAGTAAGTGGTAGCTATGGATACAACTCCTGGCTTGGGGATGCTAGGACCCATGCTCTTGAAGACTCCGTAATTCTGACCAAATCTGATGGTCAAGGGAGACTTCCTGGAGGAGGTGATATTTTGGCTGGGTTGGAATGGAAGAGACCAGGGAAGCACATGTTGAGAAAGAAAGAATAGTAATGGTTGGAGCTCCTGAGGCACATTTGAGCCTCTGAGGAAAGTCCTAGAGTCCAAGTATCTTATTTGCCTCACCATGCCCAGATACCTCTACACCCCTGATGTCTGCTTTTTGGGGGAACCCCCTGGTGTGCTAAGTAAGAAGGCTCAACCCTCCTTTCAGCTCTAGTCTCGAGAACTTGAACAGAATCTACTTCTAGAGGAGGGCTCTGGGTCCCCACTTACCTGCGTAAGTGGGCTTACGCAAGGCTGTCCCAGTCCCGGGTCCTGTCTTAAGGTGACAGTGTCATTACTGAGGTGACGGACCAAGTCTTCTCTTTGTAAGGGAGGGGTTCCCAAGCCTGTGACTAGAAGGATAGAGAACCTCTTGTTTTTTTTTCCACTCCAGTAGATATTTGATAGTTTTGTGGACCTGTGGGAAAGCGCTTGAGAGTTTAGGATGAGCTGAGGGAGGCAAAAGAGGTCTGCCTTATTTCTTTTTCAAATGGTGAAAACTGCATGTCAAGCCTAAGAATGAACAGAACAAGACCCTCTCAACCCCTCCCCCTCCTCTCCTTCCCCCACTCTCCTCCCTCCTCCTCCCTCCCGTATCAGAATTCCTCAGTCTCTTCATCAGCCAAGAACCACTTTGGAAACTGCAGGGTTTCCAAGCTCAGGGAAACGAGAACCTGAGCTGCTCCTTTCTCAGACCCTATGCAGCTCGTAGGGCCTGAGCAGTTTTATGGCATTCCCATGTAGGATAAGATCACGTCTGCGCTGCAACATGTAGGCTCCATTTACTTACTTACTTTCAAAAGCAAACACTCACAGATTTACTCTTACTTTCATTTTGTAGGTATATTGCAAAGGTGGGTCTTTGCTCCCATCTCAGCGGGGTACCACTTTTAAATCAGTTTCCGTTTTTTTTCTTCTGGGAGATGAGGGAGTTGCCTGAGGATGGCTTCCTCTGGTTTTATAAGCAAAACCCTCATGCAGTGAATCTTCCTCGGTGTTTCTGAGGCTCAGCCTAGGTGGCCCTCCCTGGCTCAGGTCAGCAACCATATGGGTTCTTTGGCCCCATCTCCCGCCAGAGCCCTGGACCCTGACTTCTGCTTGGACTCAGTTGACTGCAGGGTGGAATGGTATCTTTCTACATCCTCTTTTCTCAGCGCCTCCCAAAGAAGTGGTGCTTTTCCTTTCCTTTTCTTTCTTTCTTTCTTTCTTTCTTTCTTTCTTTCTTTCTTTCTTTCATTCAGGATTTTTACTGCTGATCCTTGGTAGGAAAATACCAATGAAAGAGAGTATCACAATTTCACAAACTCCCATGTTTCTCTTCCCAGGGTTTTTCATGACCTTCTTACTGAGATGATGATTCAAGCTCTTTGCCCATATTCCTGAGGAGCGATCACCAATTTCCTTTCCTTTTAGCCTGGACTTTAGAGCAGGGGGCCACATTGACTCCTACTTTGCTCTACAAAGGGCCCCTTTCTTCCTTTTTTCTTTTATTATGTTCAGTTAGCCAGCACATAGTACATCATCAGGTTTTAATGTGGTGTTCAATGATTCATTAGTTGCATATAATACCCAGTGCTCATCACAATATGTGCCCTCCTTAATACTCATCACCTTGCTAACCCATCCCCTCACCCTCTTCCCCTCTGAAATCCTCAGTTTGTTTCCCAGAGTCCAGATTCTCTCATGGTTTGTCTCCCTCTCTGATTTCTACCCCTTCTGTTTTCCTTCCCTTCCCCTAGGCTCTGTGCTATTCCTTATGCTCCACATGTTAGTGAAACCATACGATAATTGTTTTTCTCTGCTAGACTTATTTCACTTAGCATAATCCCATCCAGTTCCATCCATGTCAATGCAAATGGTAAGTATTCATCGTTTCTGATGGCTGAGTAATATTCCATTGTATTTATGAATCCCATCTTCCTTATCCATCCATCCTTTAAAGGGCATGTTGGCTCCTTCCACAGTTTGGCTATTGTGGACATTGCTGCTATGAAATAGGGGTGCATGTGACCTTTCTTTTCACTACATCTGTATCTTTGGGGTAAACACCTAGAAGTGCAGTGCAATGCTGGGTTGTAGGGTAGTTCTATTTTTAACAACTTGAGGAGCCTCTGTATCATTTTCCAGAGTGGCTGCACCAGCTTACATTCCCACCAACAGTGTAAGAGGGCTCCCCTTTCTCCACATCCTCACCAACATTTGTTGTTTTCCTGCCTTGTTCATTTTTGCCATTCTAACCGGTGTAAGGTGGTATCTCATTGTCGTTTTGAGTTGTATTTCCCGGACGGCTAGTGATGTTGAACATTTTTTCATGTATTTGTTTGTCTTCTTTGGAGAAGTGTCTGTTCATGTCTTCTGCCCATTTTTTGACCGGATTATTTGTTTTTTTGGCTGTTGTTGAGAAGTTCTTTATAGATCTTGGATACCAGCCCTTTATCTGTAATACCATTTGCAAATATCTTCTCCCATTCCACAGGTTGCCTCTTAGTTTTGTTGACTGTTTCCAAAGGGCCCCAAAACTTCAGCCTCAAGAGTCAGCCCAGGGAAAAACACAGGAGTTCCTTCGTCTAAACTGGATTCTTTAGGTCTATGTCAACTTTCAGACTAGGAATTCCCACATCACTGAGACTTGTTGCCCTTCCATACCCAGGCTTCTCATATCTCTTCCATGGTCAAGTGTATTTTAATCTTCCTCTTGACTAGCATATCCCATTCAGAGTACACACACACACACACACACACACACACACACACACACACACATAGTTTGCCTGTTTGTTGCCAACTCAGATAGTTAAAATAACTAGTGATCATAGCATTTAAGAAAAGATATGAGGCAACCAAATGAGATTTCTTTTCAGAAGCTCTCAACATCAAGGTTGTGCATCTGTAGGTCAGCATCCACCCAATTAGAAGGAGACTGAGAGTCTTCCTTCTTCCTGCCATGACATCCCCTCCATGCCAAGTGCATTATCTGACCATTTGTAGGTCCTCAGTAAATATTTATTAAATGAACTAGTAACAGTTGAAAATCACTCATGGAACTGATGGATTAGGAATATAGATTTCCATGAATTCTAGCATCAAACATGTATCCATCTCTCTGATTGGTTTTTAAGTTCTTGTGGTCAGGAGCTCCTTCTTTCTAGCAACGGTAATGACAGCCTGTGCTACATAGCACTGCTCATTATAAATCACTTTCTCTTTTACTGCTCACCGCAACCTGAGGCATTATTGTTATTTACACATCAGAAAGCTAAGGCCCCAAAAGGGAAATAATTTATGCAGTTCCTAAAGCCTGTAATCTGGAGATTGAATTTGAACCCCCGTTTACTAACATGCGGCACAGGGCTCTTTCCTTTATGCCTTGCCCTGCCCACCCTATTCAACTTGAGTTGAATTTGTGGTTTTATGCAGTAGGAGAAGGTACAGAGCCAAGCTGGCCTCTATTCAGATCTGGTCTTGACGTACTAGCGACTAAGGATGGCAGACTGGGGGGAAAAGTGGTGGGCAGGACTCATGTCCTGCTAGAGGCATCGCTACTGTTCCCATGGCTGCATATTAGGTTGCTGTCTGGATTGCCAGATTGAATCAACTGTCTCTTTCAAAGCCTACCATCATAAAGTTTATTTCCTCAGGTGATCTTCTTATCATTTTTCCCTTTGTTAACATATTTGAGAATAATCAGAGATGCAGTATCAGGTCAGGTTTCAAGGACAATTGACTTATTGACTTTGACTTTGGACAAAATGTCAAGAGAAGGAGGCTGACTCCTGAGGTTACTGCCTTTATTGGAAGTTACGGCCTTCCCTGGGGCCTGAGCTTCATTCATTCATTAAACGGATATTTGTTCTATATGAGATATGCCTCCTGGTTTTAGTTTTGTATACTTGAACATAGGCATGGATGAAGACGCCACATTATTGTTGGCCAACATCATCATATAATTCATCATATAATTATTAGTCCCTTCTATGCACAAGGCTGTGTGTGAACACTGTAGGATACGGCATCCAAATTTAATAGCTACTGGATGTAGGCAGATGGGTTTTTTTGAAGTTCCTTTTTAGATGACTACTTTGCAAAATTTTCTGTTGTTTCCACCTTGATGGCTGGGGTGGGGGGACGGTGTGGGTAAGGGGTTCCTTCTTATCAAAAACCTCTGGCTTTTGATCAAAGTTTACTCACCGAGAGATTCCTGGGGTTTTCCCCATAGCACATGTCTTGTAAGCAGGGATCTTGGGGATTCTGCTGAAGTATGGCTCTTGAGCTGTTTTATTCTAGTTTTGGTGTCTGAGTGATCTCTCTACTGTTGTACCCCATCGGTGAATTTTACCCCATTTATGTCTACAAATACAAGAGCTTTATAAGGTGGAAAACTTCTTTTGGGGGGGATTTTATTTATTTATTTAACAGACAGAGATCACAAGTAGGCAGAGAGGCAGGCAGAAAGAGAGAGAGGAAGGGAAGCAGGCTCTCCACTGAGCAGAGAGGGGGACTCGATCCCAGGACCCTGGGGTCATGACCTGAGCCAAAGGCAGAGGCTTTAACTCACTGAGCCACCAAGGTGCCCCAAGGTGGAAAACTTCTTAATATCTTAGCAGTTAAATCTTCTCTTGTCCACCCTGTGAATGCTCCCCCCCCCCACCCCGGAGCACATTAGAGTAACTGTGTATGACAGGTAAAGTGCTTTGTAAGGAAAATGGTTTGAATTCAGGAAACTTATTAGAGAGCACATTAACCAAAAGTGGTTCAAAAGGATGGGAAATTGCCACACCTCAATATCCTGGATTTGCCCATCTTTCATACTATCTTAATGTCAGAGGGAAAAAGAACAGTTCATTCTATTCTAGAGAAGTCTTTCCTCAGGAAGGCTAAGGAGAATGAATTTGGTGGGCTGTGTTCACAGAAAAGGAACTCTCTTCTTGTCCAGTGTGCATGGTTTCAGTCCTTATAGAGTTTATAGTCTGGCAGGGGATTCAGAGTGGCAAACAGACAAGTTTCATATTAGATAATGGGACAGGAGCTGGGTGCCATGGGAACACATTTTAGGAACAGTTTACACGGCCTCAGAGGATTGGCAGAAAGCTTCCAGTAGGAAGTTTCATTTAATGCTGAAGGTTGATCAGTAGCAAATCACAAGAAGCAGAGGAGGGGTGGGTGGTAGTGAAAAAAAGGAGCACAAGGCTAGGGAAATGGTATGTGCAAAGGTCTGGAGATATAAATAAACATGCTGGAGACAGGGAATGCAAGCAGTTCCATAAGTCTGGATTATAAGATAGGGTTGAAATGAAGCAGGCAGGAGGCCGGAGGGAGGAGATGTGGTTTAGGATGGGGAAGGCTAGCTAGAGATTAAACCAGAGAGATGAGCATGGCCCCATATCACACAAGGCCTTACAACCCATGTCCTTTTCCCACATTGACTTGGCTTGCCATGCGACTTCCTTTGTTTGGGCCAATGGAACGATAGCAAAGGCATGAAAGTCACTTCACATTAGAGCTTATTCTTCTTCTTGCTGCTTTGGGAGTAAGCCACACTATGAAGGCATTCAGATGAACTAGCTAGATGGAGGGAGACAGGTGGCCCAATTGCTCCCATCACACCAGCTAATCCTGAGGCATCCAGGGCCAGCCAGCCCTGGACTGATTCACTGAGGATCAGAACACAAACACAAGAATGAGGCCAGCTGACACCACGTGGAGCAGAAATACGCCATCCCAGCTGAGCCCTGTCCAAATCGTCAACCTGCAGAATGACCAAATAAATGGTAGTCATCTTAAGCCAGTAGTTTTGGGGGTGGTTTGTAATGCAGTAATAGAAAATAATACAACCTCCATCTCTATCAAGTTTCTAAGGAAGCAGAACATGTAAGAACCAATAGAAGGATATGTCAGAGTTCTACTTTATCATTTGCAGATCCAGCATCCAACAACCCCAATGTATAGAAGTTGTATTGAGTTTTTGGTCCTGGAGGTCCAAGAGAAACTCCTATTTTCTTCTGAAGCAAAACTTTAGGAACAGCATGCTTTTGGTTGTCTGTGGGGCAAAAGAGAAATACCCTGAGAAGGACTGATTCAGTACAGAGTGGAAGTGGAGATGCAGAAGAGGGCAAGACTCCTGGGTATGCTGACAGCTAGAGAATGATGCAAAACCAAGGTGTTGTGTCCTAGCCAATCAGATGGGCAGCTCTCTCTCCCCAGGGGGACAGAGTCAGAGTAAGGAAGGGGTGACAAATGATGATAACAAGAGGGAAAAGTTGTGTCCTTCGTTCAGAAGACACCGGGTGAGAGCCTATAATGGCCTCTATTCTTCAAGAACTGGAAAAGAGGTGAACACATGTGGGTCAGTAGGGAGTCATTCAGAACTCAGAAGTGATTTGGGATTTCAGCCAAGAGAATGTGATCCAAGGAATTGGTGAGACAGATGTTGGGGAGCTGAAAAAGCCAAAAAAGGGGAACTCAAGTTCTACAGAGATGGTGACTATAGGGGAAGAGCCATCACTGCAGCATCAAGGGGCAATGGGAGAGGGTGGGGTTACCAGGACCACACGAGCTGGAAGTGGGCTGGAAGGAGCCCGGACTTTGCCTCTGTGGTGGTATCTTTGAAATTTGGAGGTCCCCATGGAGATGGGGAGCAGAGGTATGGATGGTCCAAGGGGAGGGCATTGACCAGCTGCCAAGGACATCCCTGAGAGGTGTGATGAGGCTGACCCCGGGAGTATGTAAAAAGGCTGGAAAATGACACCCATGCTGTGCCCAGTGAAAGACCCTTGCTGAGGCAGAGCTGGCAGAAACCGCAAGCAAATGGACAGGATCAAGTCCCTTCCCTCCAATTCCCTCCCCATGCAGGATCCCTGCAATGCCTCGGACCAGCAGAATCTAATCAGAAGAAGGCTAAGGAAAAAAAAAAAAGAAGAAGGCGGTTAAGGGAGATGTGGTTTGCAGAGCTCCTGCTTGCTTCAGCATCAGAAGCAGAGAGAAGGGTGGGTTTGGAGCTGAGATGCAGTGACTTCATCCCTGGTTCATGGACTGCGAGATGTGTGGAAGAGTCCTCAGGGCCGGTCTCCTAGATCCGATGATTCCCAGAGTCTATTGTTAAGGTCTGCAACAGACAGACTCCTTAGAAATGGCTTTCTAGAAATGGTGCTCAGGAGTTTGGAGGGTATGAGAGATGCATTCAGGTGGTACGCAGCCGTGGAATTCTATAACCTTGAGCAATATCCTGAGATCCTTGTTTTTTTTTTTTTTCCTTCAATTTCCCTGTTTCTGATTAAGGCAAGCAAAGTCCCAGGGTCGTGTCAGCAAATCTTTTTTTTTTTTTTTTTAAGATTTTATTTTTTATTTGACAGAGAGAGATCACAAGTAGGCAGAGAGGCAGGCAGAGAGAGAGAGAGAGGAGGAAGCAGGCTCCCTGCCGAGCAGAGAGCCCGACGCAGGGCTCGATTCCAGAACCCTGGGATCATGACCTGAGCTGAAGGCAGAGGCTTAAACCACTGAGCCACCCAGGCGCCCCCTTGTCAGCAAATCTTTAGCAGGATTCTAACCCTTGCTGTAATACATTTTAACAAAGACAGAGGAAGCCTCAGGCTCAGAATCCTTAGCAGGCAGCACTTAAGAGTTTAATAACATTTTGTCTGAGCAGTATTTATTCCCTATGCCTACCGTCCGGTTTTTTATTTACTAAGAGGTTCCTGTTTAAATAAATTTATTTGAGGAAAATGTAAGTAGATTTAAAACTATATCGTGAGGAAAAAAAAAGAGGTATATAGGTAGAGGAAAAAAGAGAAAAAAGATCTTGAAAGTGGTGTGGAAATTACCCAGGTTTAGGGAAACCATCCCCCATTCCCAGACAATGGAGAGACAGGCTTGACCGCAGATTAAGCTTTGATACAATTAGAGTGAAGAGCGGTAAATTTTGCATATTACAAATGGGGGATGTTTGGCTAGTAATTTTGAGCAGTGGGCTTCTTGCCCTGCTGGGGCATGTGGGCGTGGGGTTTGTGGAGGGAAGGATGCCTGGACTGACCCCAGGAGGCATGTTGCCATTTGGCAACTCCCCTCCCCAAAAGCAAAAGGTTTGGGGCCAGATGGGCACAACTTCTTAGAAACCAGACATAGAGATTTGACTTCCACACCCTGATTTCACATGTTCTCCCAGTGGAGACTTGGTTTTCTTAGAACCAATCCTTTAGTGAAATAATAATCACTTTCCCTTCTGTTTTCTCATGTCCTATGAGCATTATCCCATGGGAACATAGCCCCACGAAGCCCAGGACGTTGTGTGAGTACATGAATGAGTCAACAACAAAAGAGCTTAAGGGTCTTCAAACTTGAAAACAGAGTATGGGGTTGCTCTGGAGCAGAGGTCCAGATTGGTTTCTTGGGAACCCCTCATTGGCAGAACCATAGTGACTCAAGAAACATGTGTTTTTACTTTAAATTTTTTTTATTTTTTCAGTGTTCCAAGATTCACTGTTAACGCACCACACCCAGTGCTCCATGCAATACGTGCCCTCCAGAAACACATTTTTTAAAAGAGCTTTTGGGGATGGGGAGAGAACAGTTTTAGGTTCATAGCAAATTGAGAGGAAGGTAGAGATTTCCCTAATGCCCCCTGCCCCTACACCTGTGTAGCTCCCCCCCATCACCATCCCCAACCAGAGTGATAAATTTGTTACAACTGGTGAACCTACACTGACACATCATAATCACCCCAAATCCATAGTTGACTTTGGGGTTCACTCTTGGTGTTGTACATTCCGTGGATTTGACAAATGTGTGATGACATGTACCCATCACTATAGTATCATGCAGAGTATTTCACTGCCCTAAACAGCCTCCGTGCTTCCCCTACTCTTTCCTCCCCTATCCCCACTCAAAGCAACCCCTGAAACCATTCCTTTTTTTTAGTGTTTCCATAGTTTTGCCCTTTTCAGAACATCCCATAGTTGGAATAACACAGACTGTAGCATTTTCAGATTGGCTTCTTTCACTTAGTAACCTGCATTGAAGTTTCCTTTATGTCTCTTCATGGCTTGATAGTTCATTTCCTTTTATCACCGATTATCACTAATATTTCACAGTCTGGGTGGACCACAGTTTATTTACCCATTCACCTACTGAAGGACATCTCTGTTGCTTCTACGTGTTGGCAATTATGAATAAAGCTTCTATAAACATCCCTGTGCAGATTTTTGTGTGGACATAAGTTTTCTGCTCCTTTGGTAAATACCAAGGAGTGTAGTTGCTGGATTGTATGGTAAAAATATGTTTAGCTTTGTAAGAAACTGTCAAATTGTCCTCCAAAGTGGCTGTACCATTTTTGCAAGGAAACACATTTTGAAAATCAGATTCCAATTATTCTTCTAACAGCTGTACAGGTGTTTAAAAGCTTACTCCTATCTTAGAAATGAAGAAATGGGAAGTCCAGGGCATTCTGTGAGGAACCCAAGGACAGAGCTGCGAGGGGCAAGGATGCGGCTGCTGTGTAGGATTTCATCATGAAGCTCTGCTTTGTCTTTAAGTACAGAGCCAACAGCAACCCCCAAGACTCTTTTGAATTATTCTCCCTCTAATTAGCATTGAAGTTAGTTCAAGTAAATTCACAGAGAACAAGAAATCAAACTGTTTATTTCGGAGTTGGAGTCATATAAATGAGTGACTTTTTTTTTTTTTTTTGAAAGACAGGGAGGATGGGGGGAAGGACAGAGGAAGTGTGACAGAGAGAATCTTAAGCAGGTTCCATGCCAGCATGGAGTCCAAGGGGGGGCTTCATCTCAAAACCCTGAGATCATGACCTGAGCTGAAATGAAGAGTCAGACACCTAACTGACTGAGTCACCCAGGTGCTTCAATGAGCAACCACTTGTTGAATGCTTTACTCCTGTTCATTTTTTTAGTTGACAGTTGGGACACTGTGTAATCTCCATTTTTACACACTAAAGCAATTAATTCGATGGTGTCTCAAGGAGGTAGATGCCCTTGAGGTTAAATAATATCAGTAGAACTTCCTTCTCATAATCAAGTTATACTTGAGAACCTTCGTTTTCTGGGTCATAGGGGCATCTCACTATGAATTCCTGTGATGACTTTAGAAGCATTTAGTTTCTCTGGTAGAGAATTTTAAAAATTAACAATGACTTTTAAAGAATTTTGAAGTCTTTGAATTTATATGACATTCAATCCAACTTCCTATTTCCTAATCTTTTAAAATGGCCATAAAAGCAAATTACTGAGTGTACGGCTGAATGTTGTCAGCAATGGCAGGAGACAGCAGGAGCTGAAGGATTGTGCATTCTGTGAAGCAGTCTGTTGCATGGCTGGGAAACTCCTTATTAGAAAGTTCTTCCTAATGTGGGATGAAAATATGCCTGCTCATAAGCTCTACCCAGCAAATCAGAGATTCAGAGTATAATGGAAATGGGATGGGGTGTCTGGGTTTCTCAGTGGGCTAAATGTCCGACTCTTGGTTTCAGCTCAGGTCATGATCTCAGGCTTGTGAGATGGAGCCCCATGCTTTTCGGTCTCCACACTCAGCTCAGAGTCTCCTTGATATTCTCCCTCCCTTCCCCTCTGTCCCTTCCCCCAATTTGCACTCACACACACACTCTCTCTCTAAAACAAACAAACAAACAAACAAACAAATAAAATCTTAAAAGAATAGGGATCTAACATTTTGGGTACTTACTATTTCTTATTCTGGTTACGATTTTACATTCAGTCTCTCTCCTGTGAGACAGTGATCATCATTCCCATTTTGTAGATGGAGAAATCAAGGCTAGGCCAACTTGAATAGTCTTTCACTTTCATTAATAAAAGATCTAATTGGAATTAGAATATACTTCTGCAGGATCTAAACCTGTATTATTCTAATTGCCTCACTTCTGAGAGTTTCCAAAGCTCTCAGAAATATTGTAATCGATAGTTCTCAACATTCTTTCCTTTCCATGCTATTCATAGTCCTATAAAACCAGTTCTCAGTAATGGGAGTTGGGGGAACAGAGAGTTACACTTTTCCCTCTTTCGCTTGGAAATCGGTTATGAGAATCCCCAAGAGGCCTGCACAGTTTGAAGGAAGCATACCATGAAAACATTGACAACTCCCCAATCCTCTTGCCATCCCATGTATATTTCCATTCAGAACCTCTGATCATCTCAACTGTATTTTACCAGTGAGAAATTGACTGCCCCAGTGGATACATTTCAGAAGAAATGTTGGTAAATGAATGTTCACTTAATGTGGCTCTGCAGAGGGAGGAAGTTTGAGTGTCTCTTGAAAGGCAGCTAGGTTAATTCAAAGTCACCTTCCAACTGGCACCTCTTCCGGGCAGATAGACACACATTTGGGGGACTTCAAAAGCAACTTTTGCTGGAATCTGAAGGCTGTAACCAAGGTGAATTATCACAGTTAGTTCAATCTTCAGCGTCATTTATCTGCATGAAGGGGATTTGGAATGGATGTGCCCATGACTTGAGTTTAGGGTCAATGTGGAAGAAGACATTTTTCACAATTTTCAAATCAGTGTAGGCAAATTAATGTCTGGATAAATCATAACTGACCTATTCACTGGGCTTTAAAGACACATCCAAAGTCAGCTCTCATTTCAGTTTTTCTTTTTTTCAGAGAGAAAGAGAGTGTGCGAATTGGGGGTGTGGAGGGGTAGAGGGAGAGGGAAAGAGAGAGAACCTTAAGGAGACTCCACATCCAGCTGGAGCCCAATATGGGGCTTGATCTCATGACCCTGATGTCCCAACCTGAGCCGAAATCAAGAGTCAGATACTCAACCGACTGTGCCAGCCAGGCGCCCCTCATTTCAGTTTTTCATCTCTGATAACGTTATTTGACAAAAATTTTCTGTGTGTTCTTCCTTGTTGGTTTGTAGATGGATAGATTCATTTGACTGATATTTTTTGGAAGAAGGCTGAAGTTTACTGCTCAGTTCTTATTCAGGACATGGGAAAGAATTAGTGTTGGCTGATTTCTAATGGAAGGAACAGAAAATTATTGTCTTTCTTATGTGGTAGGATTATTTACAAACATCATGGTGTTAAACTTTCACAATAACCCTTTGAGTGCATATTATTGCCTTTATATTATAAATGACAAAATTGAGGCTAAAGGGGTTTAGTTTCTTATCAGAGACTAAATGGACATGGAGGGCCAGAACTAGGATTTGAGTCTCCTCGATTAACACTAGACAAAATCTCCCAGAGTCTAGAGAAGTCCCTTGAGTATAGAAATTCAAAGCTGTAATTTAGTTGTTGAGATACAACAACAATTGACATCACATAGCTTTTCCTTTGAACCAGGTCAATTTCTATTATGTACACCTTATATGTAATGTACTAACTCATGTAATCCAGCAATACTTTAGGTAGGTATTTACATGATTCCACATTTTACAGTTGAGGAAACAGGCATAAAATGCTTATGCCCACATTTTTGGTCCCACAACTAGTCAGCAGAGAAGAAAAGAGTCACATTAATGTAGTCTGGCTCCATACTTTAAACTGCTAAGCTATATTGGATTGGGGTGAGAAAAACGATTTTGTTAATGGAAACAGGTTATTGCACGGAGCCTAGAATATGTCCTTCCTTCATGGAGGAGGAGTGGGGTGCTCTGACAGATGATGATGACAGGTCAGCTGAGTAATGAACTGGTAAGATGAGTTGTATGATCTTGAAGAATGTTACCAAAATATACTTGTTCTGACATCAAGATCAGCAAACAATTTCCTGGGAGAATTTGATTTCCCGTGTGACCTCCCTAAAGGCAGAGACTGGGTCTTGGGGGGTCCCTCTGCATCACTACCCTCTGGCTATAGGCTGAGTCTAAGCTCCTCATTTTCATGGTCCTCCCTGATGTGACTTCTCCCTTTCCTTTTCTTCTCCAGCTTCCATCACTTGCATCCTGCCCTCCATTGTTGCTAAACTTGTGTCTCAAATGGGTAGTTCCTGCAATGAGTGGGCCATTTCATGCCACCGTAGCTTTATGAGTACTCTTCCCTCTGTCTGGAGTGCTCTTTCTCGCCATTTCCATATGACAGACTCCTACTTACCCTTCACAACTCAGCTCAAGCAGCTGCTACTCTCAAATCTCTCCTGATTTCCTCCAGCTGGGTGAATGCCCCTCTCTTCAGTGGCACTGAGGTCCCCAGACTTGGATTTTTGTGCTCATCTCTAGTTTCATGTGCATTTACTATGCCTGTCTTGAGAACAGACTGTCAGCTCCTAAAGGCAAGAGCTCATTTTTGTTCATCTTCATAGTCACAATATCTGGCACATAATGCAACTAGGCATTGAATGAATGATTGAAAAATAAATTTAACCTGTTGACTAGTACCATCAATAAACAGGAGATTTTTTGGAAATATATTGGTGCCTACATTACCTATCAGGTCTCTTGTAAGTTTGGGTGGTATTAATCTGCCCCCTTGAATTAGATCACTTCTAGATATTGAGACAAATTTCAGGAACCAAATCTACAAAACTAGAGATTAAACTGTAGAGAAAAGATTCCGACAAGGTATTGCTGTGTTCTAAAGGTGCAGGCTCCTAGTGTGATACTTCTTCTTTAAACAAGAAGAGAATCTTCCCAGAAGGACACTATACTACCTAACGATACACTATACTACTATACTAACAATATACTAACAATATTACTATTTGTCATTGTCCTAAATTGTCAGTCTTGGATGCTTTTATGGAAGAGGATTATTGCCAGTAAACAGATTTAGATCAAGAGCACTTATTGAACACCTGAGCTAAGTGCCGAAGTCTCCTCATATATATTCTCATGGATATCAACCTAATCTGATTTGATTTCATTTGCCTTGATTTTCACAACAATCCTAGGAGATTTGGACAATTATTTCCAATTCAGTGAAGGGAAATCTGAGGCTCAGAATAGTAAAAGATTTATTTAACGGGGTGTAAGAAGTAAGAAAAAGAGCTGGTGTTTGAGTCCAGATATTCTAACTCCAAGCCCAGTGCTCTTTCTACCCTCTTGGAACAAAGTATTTGGGGCAAAAGGATTGACTTTGCTAACTCAATTTGGTTAGGATGAAGTGGTCTCTCGTCTCAGAGTGTGTTATTTATTGGCAGATAAGGCAAAATTTGAGCTGGGTGTAGTAAACACCCAGGTGCTCTGATCTAGTCATTCAAATCTCTCTCCCATCTTTCTTGCTCATGCCAGCAGACCCCCAGAAGGAGCCGTCTACATCAGCAGCCCCTACTCCTTCAACCCCCACTTATTGCCCAGTGTTCTAGCATTTGGATTTTTATCTCCACCACTGTTGGAGAAGAGCATTATTTCCCCACCCTCTCATTTTTGTTTTGAAGAATGGCAACTTTTCCTTCCCTTTCCAGAAGGGAGCTTTTTGAAAAAGGCAGCTTCACTGTTCCCTCCACCTCTCTATAGATGGATAGATTCACTTAACTTGATAATATTGGAAGAAGGCTGGGGTTTACTTGCTCAATGATCCTCGGTTTTTTTTTTTTTTTTTCAGGCTTATCTGTGCATCCTTATGCAGTGAACTTACTTGGAAACATCCTACCTTGCAGCCAGACGAACTAAACTGGGGAGGAGAAGGTCAGTACAAGGGAGGGGGAGAAGTAGCAAGCCCCCTGGACCATATATCTCAGCTACATTTTGCTTTCCATCTGATTTTTGTCTCTTAATTTCTCAGTGGATTCCGTGCATAGTCAAAGAAGGTAGGGATGCTACTGATTGGCTCTCCTAAACTGGTCACACTCCATTGCAATTACTCTCATCTGTGGCTTCCTAATGTCCATGTCCAAAGACTCTATCTCAGTTACATTTGGTAGTAGTGACCACTTCCTTCTGTCTTGAAACTTCTCTTTTCTTGTTTTTCCTTTCCTGGTCATTCTTTTCTTATCATCTCTTTTCTGCTCTACTGCCTCCTTCTTCCCTTCAGCTTGGCTTCTTGGCGTTCACAGCTAGCTCCTCTTATCAGTCTTTGAGTTATCCTTGAGTGGTTGCATGTGCCTCTGAGGTTTTAACTCCCACCTCTAGTCCAATGACACGCCCTTTCGGTTTTTCCCAACATAAACATTTATGGATGCAGCTACTTAATGGATGTCTTCATTTAGATGTTCCATGAACGTCACAATTTCAAACATGTCCTAAACCAAACCTACTATTGTCCCCATTAAACCTGCTCCACCCACTTCTACAAACTCCTTTAATGGTATCATTAGTCTCTGTGGAGTTGGCAGCCTAGCAGTTATTCTTGATTCTGTCCTCTCCCTCAGCTCTGCATTCAATCAGTTGCCTTTCTGGCCATTTTTACCTTATATATATTTTAATTAATTCTCTTCTCTCATCCCTCCTAGAGCTCTGTCTTTATTCAAAACCTCATTATCTTTCACCTGAATTATTGCTCTAGCTTTCTATTTCCTACACACAGGTTCACCTCTAATACATCATCCTTGCAGACACCGTAAAGATATTTCTGAAACAAAAACAAGACCATGGCACTCCATTTAAGGTCCTTCAGTTGCTCCTTAACAACTACAGGGTAAGGTCCATGTTCCTTAATGCATACCACATGCCCTCAAGATATTTCTTCATCAACCACCTAATTTCTACCACATGCTTCACCCTCTAGTAAAATGAAAATTTTTTAAGATTTTAATTATTTATTTTACAGACAGAGATCACAAGTAGGCAGAGAGGCAGGCAGAGAGAGAGAGGAGGAAACAGACACCCCGTGGAGCAGAGAGCCCAATGCGGGGCTCGATCCCAGGACCCTGGGATCATGACCTGAGCCGAAGGCAGAGGCTTTAACCCACTGAGCCACCCAAGCGCCCCTAGTAAAATGAATTTTTAAATAATCTCTACACATATTATGCTGCTGCTTGTATTTCTTTACCACAAAATAGTCTTCCAACATTTCTTTGACTGGATAGTGCCAACTGTGCCCAGTGATTACATCCTCTAGGAATTAGACTTGAAATCCCTCCTTGGACTGGGTATTGATTCCACTCTCCCATTCTTCCAATTCAGCTCTGCTTCCCCTATATGTCATTCATCATGCTGCACCGTACTTACCTTCTTGGCTCCTTGAGATGACAAGGATCATGTGTTGCTCATTCTCAAACCCCAGCTCATAGTAGAGGACCTGGCACAAAGTAGGGACTCAGTGGATTTTAACAGAACAGAATTGAGCAACACTATGGAATATTTAGAGAATAAGAGTAAAGTATTTTAACCGAATCAAAGAATTAAGTAGGGCATGGCCAAGAACAGAGCTATTCTTTCTTTCTATTTGTCAGGGATCACCAAATAAGATTAAACACAAGAATCTGGTGTAGAAGACATCCATGTACTCTAGTCAAATCATTCATATCCCTCCCTCTCCAATTTCTCTCTTCCTGCCCTTACCTTCTTCTCTAAAAGCAGGTTGGGATAGACTAGGACTATCCAGAGTTCATTGGCCCTTGGGTAAGAGACACTAACAATAAACTGCTTTCTGGGTGGCCTTTGTTTTGATAGAGTCCTTTCATTCTTGAACTCTTCCCAAGGGGAGTGAAGGAGAGGCTGTAGGACCAGAGTGATGTAAGATGATGGAGAGAAGCAGGCATGACAGAGAAGTCTTGAGCCTGATCATCTCTGCCCTTAAAGGATCTAACAAAAGACCTTGGCATCGATGACTACTCCAGGCTGCCCCTGCTTCTGAAACTGACTGCTCTAGAGGATTTTGTCTCTCTGAACTTTCCATCTCAGGCCTTGAAGCTGCCCTGAAGGCTTTGAGGGGAAATTTCAGCTATTTGCATCTTGCCCATTTCTCCTGGTACTGGAACTGGCTTCACGACTCCTAGTATTTCCTTTTATGTTTGCGTACAGTTGTCTGAGTTACAAAGTACTTCCACATACTGCATTTCCTTTAACACTCTTATCTGTCCTATGAGCCAGTATATCATGCCCTAGAGCATGGATCTAGCAACAGAGGGGTCTGGATTAGAACTCAGGTAACTATTATGATGACCACTGGGTGTTGTATGTAAATGATGAATTACTAAATGCTGTGCTTGAAACCAGTATTAAACTGTACATTGACTAACTAGAATTTAAATAAAAACAACAAAGGAAACAGTCAACAAAACAAAAAAGCACCCCATGGAATGGGAGAAGATATTCGCAAATGACACTACAGACAAAGGGCTGATAACCACTATAAAGAACTCCTCAAATCCAACACTCAAAAAACAGATAATCACATCAAAAAATGGGCAGAAGACATGAACAGACGCTTCTCCAAAGAAGACATACAAATGACTAAGAGACACATGAAAAAATGTTCATCATCATTAGCCATCAGGGAAATTCAACTCAAAACCACATGGAGATACCACGTTACACCAGTTAGAATGGCCAAAATTAACAAGACAGTAAACAAGTGTTGGAGAAGATGTGGAGAAAGGGGAACCCTCTTACACTTCTGGTGGGAATGCAAGTTGGTGTAGCCACTTTGGAAAACAGCATGGAGATTCATTAAGAAATTAAAAATAGAGCTACCCTATGACCCTGCAATTGCACTGCTGGGCATTTACCCCAAAGATACAGATGTAGTGAAAAGAAGGGCCATCTGTGCCCCAATGCTCATAGCAGCAATGGCCACAGTCGCCAAACTGTGGAAAGAGCCAAGATGCTCTTCAATGGACAAATGGATAAAGAAGATATGGTCCATATATGCAATGGAATATTATGCCTCCATCAGAACGGATGAATACCCAACTTTTGTATCAACATGGATGGGACTGGAGGAGATTATGCTGAGTGAAGTAAGTCAAGAAGAGAGAGTCAATTATCATATGGTTTTGCTTACTTGTGGAGTATAAGGAACCACACAGAGGACATTGGAAGAAGGAGAGGAGAAATGAGTTGGGGAAAATAGAAGGGGGAGATGAACCATAAGAGACTGTAGACTCTGAGAAACAAACTGAGGGTTTTGGAGGGGAGGTGGTGGGTATTAAGGAGGGAACGTATTGCATGGAGCACTGGGTGTGGTCCATAAACAATGAATCTTGGAACACTAAGAAATCTTGAAACACTCAGGTATTTAAATAAAATTTAAATAAATAAATAAATAAATAAATAAATACTTGAAAAAAAAATGAACTTAGGTCTCATCATTCCAGAAATGGTATCTTTCTATTGTTCAATATTGGAAGAAAAATGAAGAAAGTCTCTCACATTGATCTCTCAACTATTTGTGGGTACTGGTAAATAATTATATTTACTACCTCTAAGTTAAGTGCTGGACATCTCAGAATTTTTGTAAGAAAGTTCACTTTACCACCCAACAAGCAAGCAGTTCTCTCATCTGGTCTAAAACACCTGGAAAAAAGGAAGTGAGTAAAGACATCTGTTCTTTTCATCTGTATAGTACCCTCTTTACCACTGCACCTCATTTTCTTGTTTCTCTCTTTTCATAAGGATATCTTACTTCCTTATCAAAGTGATTTGTTTAGAGATTAGGAAATATGGTCTGAGATGGGCCAGTTATAGTCTTCCATGGGGCTTTCTGTTGGAATTTTTAGAAAGACTTATTTCCACTGGAAATAAACTGTGGGTCTGGGGTTTCCAGCTGCCATCTTTTCCTTCAATGTGGAAAGACCCTCTGTGAAAATTGAAAAGAGTAACAGAATCTCCACTATTTTGACAGATCCCCAGGATCTTGCTTGCCTAACTTTTGTATTTTTCTAGACTTTTTAATGATGTAAGTCAATGAGTCAACAAAATCCTTTTTCCTTAAGCTTCATTAAGTTGGGTTTCTCTTACTTGTACCCAAAGTACTTTAATTTCTATTTAACAGAGAAAGCAGAGACGTTATCTAAACCTTTAAATGTTTCATAGTTTATGGTGGTATAATTAATGTTGGAAAATTTCTTCTTTCAGATGATAATATCTTCCTTCTACTAATGTACAGGTGCCTCTGTAAAAATCTGTATATTCATGGAGATCAACCCAGGGCTCTGAACCACACTCTTGGCCTAATGTATTATGTCTAACCCTTCTTGATTCAGGCAGGTGACCTTGAAACTGAGTAACTCTCATCTGGCTCCACCAGCCGATTTGGTCCAGACCCAGCATTGATCCTCCAGTTTGTCCTTTAACATATCTGAGCCTTTTGTGATTGGCTCCAGGTTGAGCAGCTCCTCTGTCAAGCGCCCTGCACACTCTTTCACAGTGAGGTTGATATTGTTTATATCTGGTCCTTCCTAGACATTCAAGAACCCATTGATCAATCTCCCTTCAGGTCAAGCAGGCCACTCATATTCCTGCCGTATCTCTGCCATCTGTGGACATCCGTTTCCCAGGGACCTTGCAGAGCCAGCTTCAGAGGTAATTTGTCTCAGGGAAGGCTGTGACCTGACAAG
Organism: Meles meles; assembly: GCF_922984935.1. Lineage (NCBI taxonomy): Eukaryota > Metazoa > Chordata > Mammalia > Carnivora > Mustelidae > Meles > Meles meles. The sequence continues at coordinate 12,949,352 of NC_060072.1, read as the reverse complement.
TAGTCTGAAGCTGTATTGAAAGCATTCACTACCAACTCAAGCCCAGGGTACACTTGCACCGGTTTCTAGAGAGAAATTCTTTTGGAAAGTGAATGCCTCTGTTCAAATATTTAAAAAAATGAAGAAGTGAAAAGAGTTTCCCTCAGAGTCTTTAGTTTGCCTGACTTCTTTAAGATATTAGGTACTTCCTGCTGTCATGCCCAACAGGAGCTGGCATTTAAAAATAGACCCCCTGAGACCCTAGCATTTGTTACCACTTTGGTGTTAAACCACTTGGCAAAACCTGCTCTACATCTCTCGACCTTTTCCTGATTATCGAAGATGCCCATCCCTGTGCCATTCACCAGCTGTTTTATTTTTCTCTATTCTATTTCTTGAAATCTGAGTGCATCTTGATACAATGCAACAAGAAGTGAGAAACTAGAACCCCTGGCTTACAGCCCTATGGTTTATTTTCATGCATTGGTCATGGCTTTTTCCAGTAGTTGATGGTTCAGCAGTTGCTATTGTCCTGCAGTTTGAGGACAATTCTGAGGTTTCTTCCTTAGTAGAAATTTGGATTGTGCCTCTGGTCTTGCTCTTCTCCCCTGCCTGCCTGCAACACCTCCCCCCCACCACACGATGTGCCCATTTCATTCCAGTCCCCGTACCTTGTATTTTCCCAGGTTTCCTAGAATAATGTTTCTTTTTCTGCTCACCATGGCCTGGATCTCAGTGTGACCTTCCCAAAAGGGAGAATTCCTGAATATTGGCCTTAGGAGTAATCATGGCATAATGGTCAGGGTTCTCCAGAGAAATAGAAGCAAGAGAGAGAGAGAGAGAGAGATGGACAGAGGGAGAGAGAGAGATTGAATGATTTACCATAAGGAACTGGCTAATGTGATTATGAAGGCTGAGAAGTCCCAGGATCTCACTTGGCCAGCTGGAGACTTAGGAGAGCCAATGGAGTAGTTCCAGACTGAGGCCAAAGTCCAGTCTGAAAGCTACAGCTCAAGACCCAAGAAGGGTTGATTTTTCAGTTCCAGTCTGAAGGCAAGAAGAGAGCTGATGCCCTATCTTATAGGCTCTCAAGCAGGAGGAGTTTCCTCTTGTTCATGGGGGAGTTAGTCTTTTCTTCTATTCAAATCTTCCATGGATTTGATGGTGTTCACCCACATTGGGGATGCCAATCTGCTTTACTCAGTCTACTGATTCCAATATAAATCTCATGCAGAAACACTCTCACAGACACACCCAGAAAAATATTAACAAAATGTCTGAAACAGCATGCCCCCAGTTGAGTTGACACAAAAAATTAACCATGTGTACATTGCACATTGAAACCTGTAAGATACTTTCCCTTGTATTGGTTTTTGACCATGTTTTGTCCTCAGAACCATGCACTGAGATGAGATTTCCCATCCCCTTTGCATGTTTGAGGAAACTCAAGCTCAGAAAAGTCAAGTCTGAGGTTCATGTATTCATTTGCCTTCTATGTGCCTTCTATGTTCCAGGTATTGGAGGTTTAAAACTAGAGTCAAACTCGGTTTCCCATGACTCTACAAATGGCCACAGGAGCTCAGGCTCCGTGCATGGCTGACTGGTGGGACTAGAAGTGGCAGAGCATCAACTGTGTTTTCCAGAATGGTTAGTGAAGAAGAGGAAGGTTTCTTTGGCAAATCAAAGGTGATGAGAATCTTGACAGGGAGCAGATGAATCATCTTGGGGTCTGCAGTGGTTATGGAGGAAGGCCAAGCGATGTGGGTGCCCTGGCATGTGGGGGAAACTTTCACAAAATTTCAAGATGAAAAAGTTGAGGTTCTGACCAGGAGGACAGCTAACAGAGTGCTGGAGAGCCCTCACTTGTGCCAGTTCTGCTTACCAGCTCAAACTAGACTCTTTTTCTCTCCTGTCCACTTTTTGCTTTGGACTAATAAATCTTGCATTTATTCCAGCTCCTATTTTTATAAACCCTGTTTATTCCACTTCTCCTCTCTGTTTCCTTCTCTTCCTCCCCTCGGTCACTTTTTAAATTGAAATCCTTTGTATCTCAACCAGTGCAGTATTATTCTGCTTCCTTTTCTACCACCTCTGAGCTTCCTGCACTGAGTCAACAGTGGTCTTTCCAAAAATGTGGTGCAAAGGGCAGACATCTGAGTGGTCCAGCCCTCAATGTCCATTTGCCTATTTTACTATATATATTGGAACTTCTTGGTAGGGCCGGGATGGTTTCCCAAGCAGGATCCAGGCATTTCCTGGATCCCTCACTGTAATACTATATGATATTGTCAAACATTTTCCCTTTAATCTCTAACAGTGAAATGTATGCCAAATGCTCAGCATAGGGCCTGCCACATTATTTTGGGCTCACTATATGATTGCTGTTCTACTTACAGATTTTTGTTTTGCTTGTTTATTATTTAATGGCTCCTGATCACTTACAGTTTGAAGCTCTATAGAGCCCTACAACCTTTTGTATTTGACTTCAAACCTGTTTTTCCATCCTGATCATCCACCTGTCAACCAGCACTGCCTATGTCCTAACCATATGGAAGAACCGGGTAGTTACTTGGTTCATTGTGATGGTTCAGGCTTCCATGTCTTTCTATGTGTTATGGCCTTGGGGTAACCTTCTTTTGATTATTATTATATTATTTTTTGTGATTGAGAGGATGTTTGGAAAACTCACATTGGACCATAACTAGACACAATTCAAATTTTACCTTCTTGAGAAGCTTTTCTTGATGGCTCTAAGAAGCATCATTGACTACCATGTGTACAGTGTTCGGGTGTAAGATTGGAAGGGGAGATGAACCATGAGAGACTGTGGACTCTGAGAAACAAACCGAGGGTTTGGAGGGGAGGGGGGTTGGAGGTTGGGTGAGCCTGGTGGTGGGTATTATGGATGGCACATATTGCATGGAGCACGGGGTGTAGTACATAAACAATGAATTCTGGAACACTGAAAAGAAATTAAAAAAATAAATAAAAATTTACCACATCTTCCTTATCCATTTGTCCGTTGAAGGACATCTTGATTCTTTCCACAATTTGGCGACTGTGGCCATTGCTGCTATAAACATTGGGGTACAGATGGCTCTTCTTTTCACTACATCTGTATCTTTGGGGTAAATACCCAGCAGTGTAATTGCAGGGTCATAGGGAAGCTCTATTTTTAATTTCATGAGGAATCTCCACACTGTTCTCCAAAGTGGCTGCACCAATCTGCATTCCCACCAACAGTACATATACACGATGGAGTATTATGCTTCCATCAGAAAGGATGAATACCCAACTTTTGTAGCAACATGGACGGGACTGGAGGAGATCATGTTGAGTGAAATAAGTCAAGCAGAGAGAGTCAAGTATCATATGGTTTCACTTATTTGTGGAGCATAACAAAGAACATGAAAGACATGGGGAGATGGAGAGAAGGGAGTTGAGGGAAAGTAGAAGGGGAGATGAACCATGAGAGACTATGGACTCTGAAAAACAACCTGAGGGTTTTGAAGGGGCAGGGGGTGGGAGGTTGGGGAACCAGGTGGTGGGTAATAGGGAGGGCACGTACTGCATGGAGCACTGGGTGTGGTGCAAAAACAATGAATACTGTTATGCTGAAAATAAATTAAATTAAAAAAATAAATAAAAAATTCAAAAAAGATGGTCTTACCTAATGATGTATTTGATTTTATGTCTGTCTACCCTATTACATGGTGAACTCAGCTGAATAGGCAGTATTGCTCACAAGAGAAATGTTTTGTATCAGATGAAAAATGATCAGTATTAGTTAATGGAAGTAGAAGAAGATACATGAATGAATGTAGAAAAAAAGCATAGAGGCAGATGGGACACCAGAAAATAAGGAAGAGGAACTGCTACATGCTTATACCCTCATGATCACAAAAGCGAGATCAGCTGTGTATGTATACAGAATTTGCTCGAATGAAGCAGAAGGTACAGATATAATAAAGTTGTATCCTGGGAGTGGAGCCACCCCGTGATAATGATATTGAAATGAGGAACCCATCCATATGCTGATGAAATAAATCATAGCTAGATACAAGCAGCCAATGTTCTGCACAACTCCATTTTGGAAGCGGGTCCAGGGAGGTATTTGGGAAGGATTTGTGCAACAAAGGAGATGCTCAGGAGAAGAAACTGAGCCATGTGTAAAACCAGTTATGTAGGGCCCAACGTTTCAGACTCTTCTTGGTTAAACCCCTGACTACAGTTATGATTAGTACACATCATGAAAAAAACATTTTGGGATTCCTCATGCCATGATACATCACCCAGCACCATGACTGTACAGACCGATGTCGGGTTAGCGGTGACCCTTCTCCTGGTCCATCAAACTGTTCAGAACTGGAGCCAATGCTGGGATCTGTGGTTTATTCATTTTTTTAAACCAAGAGTATCTGGACCTCTCAGAAGAGATAGAACTGCAGAGATGAGTCAAAAGTTTTAATCTTCACATTTCTCTAATTTAGCTCAAAAGCTGGCTCAGACAGGTACTTATTAAAAATGAAAATTTATGAACAAATGAATGATAATATATTATGGTCCAGGAAGGCTAAAACCCCAGGTGCATTGATTCTTACATGAAGAAGTACCTACCATTTACAGTACTCTGTTAATTATCAAGGAAGGTCTGAAATACTTTACATCTATTGACCTACATGTCCTCATTTGTGACTCAAAGCAATTCTCTTTCAAGGTTGGGCATTATTATGCCTATTTTGTGGATGAGAAAAATAAGTCTGTATATAACTTGTTCAAATCCACGGAAACAGCAAATGGCAGGGTTAGCATTCAAATTGAATGTGTATGCTCCCAAGTCCTTGTTATATCAGTGGACATAAAGATCATATGGTCACCATAATAAAATCAGGGCAAGGATAATGGGAACCTGAGGGTCAGGTTTAAGTTGCTGACATAGAGAAATCCACACAGGTCCCGTTCTGTTTTTCTTCTGCCTTATCTCTTGCATGGAGAGTTGACTAGAAGCCAGATGCTAAGAAGAAAAAAGGAGCCCTAAAAACACTTGAACTGTAAGTAGATATTTGCCTATTAGAATCTAATTAAGGGATACCTCGGTCGCTCAGTCAGTTGAATGTCAACCTTCAGCTCAGGTCATGATCACAGGGTCTTGGGATCAAGTCCCACATCAGGCTCCTTGCTCAGTGGGCAATTTGCTTCTCCCTCTCCTTCTGCCTCTTCCCCACCCCTGCTCGTGCTCTCTCTCTCTCTGTCTCTCTTTCTCTCAAATAAATAAAATCTTAAAAAAACGAATCAGATTTTTCTCACATGTGCATAAACATGTGCAAAATCCATTGGTGTAGAGAAAATTGGTGAAGGTGTTTTTAGGCTGCAGTATGTTTAGTGACTAAGAGAGCAGGTTTGGGATCGAGATTATCTGAATTCCAGCTGTACACCTGCTGTGCCCCAGCTCTTCACAGAGTGAAGATGGGTGGGTTATTTTATTTCTCTGAGCCCCAGTGTCCTAAGGGGGTAAATGGGTAAAACAGTAACCACATTACAGGATCCATGTATAGATTTAAGTTTGAGAAACAGAGAGAGAATGGGACTATGTGCTATGGACCAAAGTAAATATTTAATATGAACTATTCTTATTATTTTGTTACAAGATTCATGTTGATATCCCTAGCAGGCAAGAAAAGGTCTTAGGAAATACTAATAAAAATCAAGATTCAAGATTGCATCCACAGAATGATTGAAACTATGCAGATATTGTGAATGAAAATTGGAAAAGACTGCAGAGAAAAAGACTGGAGGGGAACATATCAAAATTATTGAAGAGATTGCCTGTAGAAGGGATGTTTCTTTTCACACTTTTCTATTTCCTAAATCTTCTGTGATCATCTTGTAATATTTTATTAATGGGGAAACTTAATTTTATATACTTTTAAAAACTGTATGCTTAAAGTACCTTAACCCTTAAAGGAAATGAATAGAGAAGTTTGGAAAAGTGTTTTGTTTTGTTCTGTTTTTCAGCGAAATGTCAGTTTGACTAAGTGTAAGCAGATTTGCCTGGCAAATCTGTAGTTCATGGAGTACTACAGGTTCTGAAGACCCCGTTAGGTAAGTGGGGGAGATGACCAGAGCTGGGACCCCAGGACAACACTTCCCCAGAGTCCTAGAAAGCTGGAAAATGCAAATTCCTCTTTGTGCTCAATCCCCTGTGATTGGACAAAGAAACCCCTGCGCTCTGAAGAAGTCTGGATGGGTGCCACATCCTTGTTCTGACACAGTTGTATCTGCAAGAAGCAGAGCTCCTGAGCGGCAACAGTCTTGCTTTATCAGCACCGATGGCTTGAGCAGCCATTAATTAGGCTGAGATTAGCTTAAGTACAGTAGTTAGTTAATTGCGAGTTTGACACAGAACTCCCTGTGTCGCAGCATGCAGCCTGGAAGCTGAGTCAGAATGGTGGGAAGCTTTCCAGGAACACTGCGAGTACATCAAGTGGAAATGAACACCAAGTAAGGGTGTGGAGGATAGGGGTGGTCCATCCTGGCTCTGGTCTTAGTTCGGCATAGCTTGAATCCTGAGTGGCTCTTTTAAAGAATCTGGGTTGGTTGTAGAAGAAGACATGCTGGACGTGGGAATGCCAGGCAAGAATTCTGAAGGGTCAGTAGGAAAGGGTCAAACAGATGTTTTAGAAGACTTTTGAGATTCCAAGGCTCAGTCAGAGCCTGGGATGCCAGGAAGGCATTTGAAATACAAACAGGTAGGGCAGAAGATCAGGTGTGGAGTGCAGTGAAGGACAAGTTGGGAATGGCAAGGAAAGCACAAGAAGGTAAAGAGGAGACAAGACGTGCAAAATGAAAGGTAAAAGAATGACACAGTCAGCCCTGCAGAGACTGTCGGGGGAGAGATGGGAAGGGATGGGAAGTGAAGGGGTGGAAAGGGCAGGAGTCCATCCAGGAATTGAAAATATTCAATCATCAATCCATCCATAGAAATTAAATAGAAATTAAGCACCTACTTTGTGCCTAGCAGTGTCCTATGACAGTAACACAGGGAGGGGGAAGACACACACGCAAATGGATGATCACAACACATTGTGATCAGAGCTCGAGTGCACATCTGCACAAGATGATATGGAAATGAGGAAAAATGTCTTTGGGCGAGTTGAGAAGGACTTCTTGGGGTGGGGCGTCGAAATAGGGTTTGAAAGGATGGGTTGGAGAGTAACAAGGCAAAAGGAAGGTCATCTCAGAAAGAAGAGGGAAGGAAGGCAGCATCTGTTTGGAGGGTGAGAAGCAATCACAAATGGATGGAGGATGGATGTAGAACAAGAGAAAGGAAAGGGAGGTGGGGTTGAGGTGGGAAGAGTTTAGATTCCCATGCTAGGACTTGAATGGAGTCCTATAGGAGTTCTGTGAACCAGTAGTCTCCATGCTTTTTTGATCATGCATATTATCATTCTTAATTTTGAGTAATACCCCCAGTACTCATTCATTCATTCAATGAAAATTCATTCAAGTGATGACTTGAACATCTGGTACGTACCACACTGCCTCCCCAGCTATAGAATAGGTTAATTTTCCTAGATATCAGGTATAGAGAATCCTTTGTTTTTTACTGTATTTACATATTTTATATATTTAAAAATATGTGTATATATATAATGTATATAAATTATATATATACATGTAAAATTTTTCAAGGACCTCTCTGTGTTACAGACAGAATTGTTTGGGTGATTTCTCCCTTTTAATGGATCTTACAAAGAAACTGCTCTTTAACTTTATTTCCTGACCAGTCAATAACCCTTGCCTGTTTTTAGTCCCTTTTTCCTAGGTAAATTCATTGGCCTTTGATGTGCTTATTGTTTGTTCCATGTCCATAATGGAATGAGTTTTATGTATATATGCAGTGATCTTGTGACCTGATAAAACACCCTTTGCCCAGGGGCACCTGTGTGGCTCAATGAGTTAGCCATCTGACTCTTGATCTCAGCTCAGGTCTTGATCTCAGGGTCATGAGTTCAAGCCTTGTGTTGGGCTCCATACTGAGTGTGGAGCTTACTTTAAAAAAAAAATGCCCTTTGCCCAAAAAAGTTGATATTTTTTGGAAGTGAAGACAATGTAATGGTTAATAAATCCTTATTTAAGCCAGATATTATCCTGAACATTTTTCTCATTTTCATAGCAACCTCCATGAAGAAGATTGCGTTGTTATCCCTATGTCATGGGTGGGCAAGGTGAGACCCTCCTGGGGAACTATTGTCCGAGGTTGCTTACTACACAGTGGTAACTGGCAGAGCCAGGTTTTGAGTTCATTAGGTTTGGTTGTAGAGCCTGCACCCTTGATCAATGTATCTAACATCATGCTCAATGATAATCACAAGTAACACATCAGAAGTTTATTGTGTGCCACAGGCAATGTTGGTGGTGTGAGGTACGTTAGCTCAGCAAGCTCTCATAACTCCCTGGTGGTAGAGGCACTGTTTTTACTGCCCCACAGATGAGGAAGCTAAGCCTTCAAGAAATTAACTAGCTTGCTGTAAGCCATATTGCGGGTGAGTGATTGGGTTCAACAGAGAACCCAGATAACTTACACCCAAGCCCATGTGTATAGCCTATTAGCTGTACCACCTCTAAAACCTGGGGAAGTTCTTTCCTTTTAATTGTGCTTCTTACAGAATGTGCTGCTGTGATGCTTGGCATCTGATTATAGGTAAACCACTTACGACCAGTATTAGTCTCATCATCATCAGTTAAGGAGAAAAAGGAGTTGTCTCCAACAAGCTTTGAATGTAATCAGATGCTAGGCACCAGGCTAGTATTTTATTAAACACTATTTTACTGAATCTCCCTGACAACCTCCCGAGGAAGATGTTACTTATTATCATCTAGTTTTTCATGTGGGAGATACCCCATGTCAGTGTTCTGATTGAGAGACATTAAGTAACATCTCCAGGGTTGCATCGCTAATAGAAGAAAGAGCCCAGACTGGGACGCACGTTTCCCTGATTCCAAAGCTCATTATCTTTTGGAGCTTCTGGGGACAGTCTTTGGGTGGTTCCTTCCTCCTCTACCTGAGAGAAGAACACAAGATGCTCTTGTCATACATACATTTCTCTGCCCCTAAGGTATTTGGGCTCCCAGGGAAGGCCTCACCAGCCATATCCCCAGTTTAAATAATTTTTTTTTATATTTTATTTATTTATTTGACAGATGGAGATCACAAGTAGGCAGAGAAGCAGGCAGAGACAGAGGAAGAAGCAGGCTCCCTGCTGAGCAGAGAGCCTGATGCAGGGCTCGATTGCAGAACCCTGAGATCATGACCTAAGCCGAAGGCAGAGCCACCCAGGCTCTGAGCCACCCAGGTGCCCCAGCCATATCCCCAGTTTAGGGGACAGTGTCCCTTTTCTCTGCTTTTCAGCTTCAGTCTTCTAGGAAGAAGTGTATGCTCCAGAAGGAAGATAGGAGGATTTATGGCTTCATCTTCATCAACTTGGCTCCAAGATGCCATGCCCTAGCCCAGCCGCGTCTTCCCCATTCATCTTCCCCAGCACGAGCAAGGCTTGTAAATTCACAATGCCTTATGATTAAGCTTTGGAGCTGGTCCCTTCCCCCATCACGGCAACACACACACACACACACACCCCTACCTCAAAATCTCTACATTTCAACTATCTAAAACACAAAATTTTTTCTCACATACTGTAGTGGTCAAAGCTATGGACTCTGCAGCCAGACTACCTGGGTTTAGATACGGACCATGACATTTGCTAGCTACATGGTCTTGGGTCACCTCTCTGTGTCTCAATTTTCTTACTAGCAAAATAGGTATACAGATCTTCCTTGACTTATCATGGGGTTAAGTCCCAATAAATCCATCATAAATTAAAAATATCCAAAGTTAAAAATGCATTTTAATACACTTAACCTACCCAAAACATCATAACTTATCCTAGCCTACCTTAAACCTGCTCAGGACACTTCCATTAGCCTACAGTAGCACAAAGCCTATTTTATAACAAAGCACTGACTGTCTGATGTAACTTTTTTTAAAAAATATTTATTTATTTATTTGAAAGACAGAGATGACAAGTAGGCAGAGAGGCAGGCAGAGAGAGAGGGGGGAAGCAGGGTCCCCGCCGAGCAGAGATCCCGATGCGGGGCTCGATCCAAGGACCCTGGGATCATGATCCGAGCTGAAGGAAGAGGCCTTAACCCACTGAGCCACCCAGGCGCCCCTGTCTGGTGTAACTTATTGAATACTGTACTGAAGGAGAAAACCACACTGGTTGTGTGGGTACAGCGTGGCTGTCAGTGAATTGGTTGTTGACTCTCAGGATTGCGGGGCTGACTGGTAGCTGTGGCTGCTGCTGCCCAGGCTCAGGAGAGAGGATTGTCCCATATACCACTAGTCTGGGAAAAGTCAAAATTTAAAATTTGAAGTACAGTGTCTACCAAGTGCATATTACTTTCACACTGTAAAGTTGAAAAATCATATGTCTGGGACCGTCTGTATATTAGTACCAAACTCATAGGGTTGTTCTGATGATCACATGCAAAGAACTTTAAAAAAAAAAAAAACCTGCCTGTACCATATTAAATGCTCAGTCGATGGTAACTGTTTTTATGGCTATGGCCTTATCATCCTTGTTGTCATCATCACATTATTATGCTTTGCTTCTCGGTCAGTCTCGTTCTCAGGAGTATTATTCAACTAGAAGCCAGAGACACTATCTTGGAAGGTAAGCTTGAACCCAATGGTGAGCCATGCTCTTTGTAGAGATTTTTTTTTACCCCAAATAATAATAATCTGCATTTGTTGAACAACTGATTTTATGCCAGACACTATAAGCTGTCACAAGCTGTGACAGATGATGCTTATTTCTACTCCCTTGTCCCATACTCTCCTGCCCCCCACCCTTATCCATTCCTTGCTCTTCCTTTGCTCATCTCTGCATCACAAGGAGGCAATAATTCCCAAGATCCTGTATCTCCTGGCTTCTGGCTTGATGTAGCCAATAGGAGGCGTGGGTGAAAGACTGGAGAGCAGGACAAAGAGCACAGCTAGGTGCGTTCATCAGTTACTGCAACATAATAGCACAACTGAGTGACATGCTATGGCAACATTTCAGGTGCCCTGTCAATGGATCTGTTGGGGTGGCTTTGTTTTGACCTGTAGTGTTGAGGAAATTATGGTCCATGCTTCAGTGCTGGAAGTCTTCTGGGGTATTTCTACTCCATGTGTCTCTTAGTCTTCAGACACTAGTTGGCTACACAAGGCATGCTCTTCGTGTGGCAATGGGAAAAACGCAGGTGAGCAAGTCTAACTGTGTAGGCACACTTCAAACCTCTGTTTATGTCCTGTCTGCTAATATCTCTTGGTCAAAGCCAGTTATATGGTCAAGCACAACATCGGCATGGTGGGAAGGTTTACTTTTCCCATGGTAGCGGGAGCAGGGAGTATTATTTTTGAATATTAGGTAATCAATCTTGCCAGAGTATTTCTTCCATCACTCTGCCTTGTCTCTGCTTGGGGCTGTATCTCCTTAATGACTCCAGCTTCCCCTAACAGCATGTTTTTGTTCTAGCTGCTACTGATGACTCTGGCCCCTGGGCTCTGGTAATGCTGCCCCTTCTTTTTGCCTCCAGCCTAGGGCTGGTAGCCACTTTATGCTTTTTTCCTAGTTTTTATTTTGCCTTCACTCTTTTCTGTCTTTAATTTTTTTTTTACTTCACTTGTTTGTGATATTGAAAGCTCACACAAATTTCACAAAGTACTAAATAATGTAAGAGGAATGTTAACCTTCCTGTCATCCCGACTCCCAGTCCCTTTCCAAAGAGCTGGTACTGTTGGTAGTTTTTTTGCACTTGAGTCAGAAAATTTTGCAGCAACTCTTATAGTTTAAAACTCATCACACTCCTAGGAGGGAGATGATATCATTCCCAGTTTATAGATGAGGAATGTGGCTGTTCTGCACATTTGGGAAAGTTCCCGAATTTTTCTGAATCTGCATGTCCTCCTGAAATACAGAAGTTATAATAGTAACTGAGTCTAAGGCCAATATACAGAGACAATGTGCGAGGAAAGCATAGCACAGTATAGAGAATTTTTTAAAAAGATTTTATTTATTTATTTATTTGATATATATATAGAGAGAGAGACAGCGAGAGAGGGAATACAAGCAGGGGGATTGGAAGAGGGAGAAACAGGCTTCCCTGCCCAGCCTGGCAGGGAGCCCAATGCGGGGCTTGATCCCAGGACTCTGGGATCATGACCTGAGCCGAAGGCAGATGCTTAACAACTGAACTACCCAGGCATCCCAGTATGGAGTATTTTAAATGTTGGGTAAGTAATAATAAAAATAATGATAGTAATATTACCATCATAATAATTATTATTGGTATTTGTTAAGGTCATTCAGATTCAGAGTCTTAATGGCTGAGCTGGCCCCAGAACACATCTTCTGCATTTTCATATAAATAGTAGCAATTCTTGGGGCGCCTGAGTGGCTCAGTCATTAAGCATCTCCTTCGGTTCAGGTCATGATCCCAGGTTCCTGGGATGGAGCCCTGCATTGGGCTCCCTTCTCAGCGGGAAGCCCGCTTCTCCGTCTCCCTCTCCCACTCCCCTGCTTGTATTCCCTCTCCTGCTGTCTCTCTCTCTCTCTGTGTCAAATAAATAAATAAATAAATATAATCTGTTAAAAAAATAGTAGCTATTCTTATAAAGAAGGATTGGGGATTTTACTAAAGGCTTCTTCACTCTCCCAGACAACTTAAAGAAATGTGAAGTGGCTGTTGTCAACCCTTTTGTTATCTGGGTACATTGGCTTTTCCTTTGCTTCCTTTCTTGGATTCATTTTTTTTTTTTATTATGTTTTGTTAGTCACCATACAGGACATCATTAGTTTTTGATGTAGTGTTCCATGATTCATTGTTTGCATATAACGCTCAGTGCTCCATGCAGTCTGTGCTCTCCTTAATACCCATCACTGGGCTCACCCATCCCCTCACCCCCCTTCTCCTCTAAAACCCCAGATTGTTTCTAGAAGTCCATAATCCCTCATGGCTCCTCTCTCCCTCCAACTTCCCCTCCTTCATTTTTCCCTTCTTTCTTCTAATGTCCTCCATGTTATGCCTTATGTTCTATAAATACGTGAAACCATACGATAATTGACTTTCTTTGCTTGACTTATTTCACTTTGTGTAATCTCCTCCAGTCCCATCCACGTTGATTCAAAAGCTGGGTATTCATCCTTTCTGAAGGCTGAGTAACATTCCATTGTATATATGGACCACATCTTCTTTATCCATTCATCTGTTGAAGGGCATCTTAGTTCTTTCCACAATTTGGTGATTGTGGATGTTGCTGCTATGAACATTGGGGAGCATATGGCCCTTCTTTTCACTACATCTGTATCTTTGGGGTAAATACCCAGTAGTTCAATTGCTGGGTCATAGTGTAGCTCTATTTTTAATTTTTTTGAGGAACTCCCACACTATTTTCCAGAGTGGTTCTACCAACTTGCATTCCCACCAATAGTGTAAGAGGGTTCCTCATTCTTCACAGCCTCTCCAACATTTATTTTTTTCTTGCCTTGTCAATTTTTGCCATTCTAACTGGTATAAGGTGGTATCTCTATGTGGTTTTGATTTGAATTTCTCTGATGGCTAATGATGATGAACTTTTTTTTTCATGTGTCTAATAGCCATTTGTATGTCTTCTTTGGAGAAGTGTCTGTTCATGCCTTCTGTCTCAGATCCATTTTTAAGAAGTCAGATAATAGGGGCACCTGGGTGACTCAATCGATTAAGCAACTGACTCTTTTTTGGGCTCAGGTCATGATCCCAGGGTTGGGAGATTGAGCCCTGCATCAGGCTCTACACTCAGTATGGTGTCTTCTTGATAGTCTTTCTCTCCGTTTCTCATGCTCACTCCTGCCCCTTGCTCATGCTCACTCTCTCTCTCGAATAAAATAAATAAATACAATCTTTAAAAAAAAGTCAAGTAATAACTCCTTCTTCAAGATTACTTTTCAAGTAATCATTTTCGATGATTACTCCATTCCACCAAACTCTTCTTATCAGGACTCTATGAGCCTGTATGCAGGTGGTTAGCAAACTTGAAAGTAAGTAAGAATTTCTGGGTGTCTTGCAAAAATGCACATTCTTGAGGGTTGTCCCAATGTACTGAATTTGAAGACTTCCAGGTAGGGCTCAGGGCTGCCATATTCCACAAGTACACTGGGTGACCTTCTTGCCAGGATTTAAGGACACCATTTCAACCAGCCTGCCCCACCTTCATTCAGTCATTCAAGAAATGCTGATAGAGTGCCATCTCCATTCTGGGAACCAAGAGAGTAGTAAAAAGATAGTTTATAATAGAGGGCAATAAATGTTATGACAGAGGCAAGTGCAGGTGTCTGCGGAGGCACAGACTTTGGAAAATGGTCGGGGAAGGTTTGGTTATTGCTTTTGTAAATCTCTGGCAAGAATTAATCCTAAGCTTTGTGGAGCATGTCAGGATACACACTGAGAGGGTAGAGCAGGGAGGAGCTAATGTCTGAGACAGAACACCTTCTGTGAGTCTCCTATTGTTCCTTCACCAATGGTAGTTATCTGACATATTAACAGATTCTACTGGCTTAATTTCAGTTTACATTTGGGAAATGAGACCAGTAGACACATTTAAATCATGGGAGGTACTGAATGAAACACACATACTCACAAACACACACACACACACACACACACACACACCACAAATTGACCTCAAAGATACTCTTCATTTAGAAAGCAGTTTTTAAAAACAGGATGTTTCAAAGTTAAAAAGAATTAGACAGGAATACTGCAATGTATGCATTACAGTTCTATTACTGTATGTGTATAGTGTTGTACAAACAAGTGAATACATTGTAGATAATGAACAGGTATTTTGTCAGAGAATGAAGTCACAAGGAAAAGGAAACTGCTAGAATAAACTTAGTGGCATTGGATTGGATGGGAGGTATCAGTATGAACTTACAGTTCTATAATATATACAGATAGATATACAGAGAATTAAATTAGATACGTATGAATACGTGCATGCATGTCTTATCTCTGGCCCTGACAGAACTGAAGCAATGTCACTGGAAGCAAACTAATCATGAGAAAACCTCAGACAAACCCAAATGGAGAGACATTCTACAAAATAACTGATCAGTACCCATCAAAGACAAGGAAAGAGTGAGGAAATTTTACAGATGTAAGGATACTAAGGAAACATCACTAATAATATATGGAATGTGGGATTCTAGATTAGACTCTGAGACAGAAAAAGCACATTAAGGAAAAGCTGGTTAGACTTGAATAGTCTATAATGTTAATTTCCTGATCTTCAATAGTTGAACTATGGTTAAGTAAGTTGTTAACATTAGAAAATGTAAAAACTCTGTGCTATTTTGTAACTTTTCTGTAAATCTAAGATTATTTTAAAAAGAGTTTTTTATTTTTTTATTTTTATTTTTTTTTATTTTAAAGATTTTATTTATTTATTTGACAGACAGAGATCACAAGTAGGCAGGGAGAGAGGAGGAAGCAGGCTCCCTGCTGAGCAGAGAGCCCAATGTGGGGCTTGATCCCAGCACCCTGGGATCATGACCTGAGCCGAAAGCAGAGGCTTTAACCTACTGAGCCACCCAGGTGCCCCAAAATAAAGAGTTTTTTAAAGGGGAAAAATACAGGTGGTGCCTGGGTGGCTTAGTTGGTTAAGGGTCACACTCTTGAGTTCAGCTCAGGTCATGACCTCAGGATCATGAGATTGAGCCATGCATTGGCCTCTGTGCTCAATGGGGGAGTCGGCTTGAGATGCTCCCTCCCCTTCTCCCTCTACCCCTCCTCCTGCTCATAAATAAATAAATAAAATCTTTTTAAAAACCAGGGAGGGGGGGTGCAAAATAGGCATGTAATCTGGTTGCTTCCTCCACAGTGCCTGGCATACAGTAGAAATGTAATAGGGGTGCCTGGCTGGCTCAGGTATGGGCAACTCTTGATCTTGGGATTGTGAGTTCAAGCCCCGTGTTGGGTATAGAGATTACAAAAAGTAAAATAAAATAAACTTTAAAAACCCCTAAAAACACACAAGACCCCCAAACACTCCACTCCCTTAAACAATAGAATTATTTTTTAAAAAAAGAATGTAATGTATGCTCGTCCAGTTGTTTTGCTGCCATGTCCAATTTAATGATGTTATGTGTGGCCATGAATGGTTTGATGTTGATGTGAAGGAGTGGTCAGTGTCATGAGAATTCTGGAATAGGAAGCACTAGAGAAGAAACAAAAGTGTGTACAGGGTTTGAAAACCACTACTATGTCCTTCAGGCACAACACAGACATTGGGGGCTTGGGGAGCAGGGGTCCAGCTGCAGCATCTTACCATCATGTATATTGTTCTGCAATCCCTGGATAGGGGGCAGCAGACAACAGAGAACCATGCATTGGAGACCCTAGAGAGTTGGGCAGCTGGTTGGTTCCCAGGAGCTGTCCGTGGTTCTGACATGTTTGCAGTCCTCAACCGGGCCAAGGCATTGTTGTTGTAGTTTTTAGATCCTGCCATGTATTTGCTGTAATTGAATATGACCCTTAGGGTTCCAAGTACCATGGAGAATGTGTATGTGTGTGTGTGTGTGTGTGTGTGTATGTGTGTGTGTGTGTGTGTGTGTGTGTGTGTGTGTGTGTTCCCATTTGTAAAGCTGGACTCCAAAGAACTTCATGATTGTGGAAGGTAGAGCAGGCTCATTCTGGAAGTTTGGACCTGGAGCAGCTTAGGCCCCATGAAGCCAACACTTTCTCTACAATGAGTTTCTTAAAATGCAGTTCCAAGTAGATCTACAACATAATTTCCCATGACTTGTAAAAATGCAATTTCCAAGCCTTGCCTAATCATACCTATTAAATCAGAATCTAAAGTAAAGGTGGAGGGGAAGAAAAAGGAGAGAACTGAATAAAAATACTCATTTTTAAAGAGCTTCCCTGGTGATTCATATTCACCCTGAAGTTTAAAAATAATATTATATGCAATCTAAAGGGGAGTAGATAGTAACGTTCTGAGGGGGAATGGAGGGAAAAATCACAGGAACTGCTATTCATATTTATTTGCCTCTCTTTCTTGAGTTTTCCCATTTTCAATAGGCATTAAAATCTGCATAATATTTCACTACATGAATATACATTAGTTTGTTTGAGTACATGAATATAATTCATAAATAAATACATGTGTATTTATTCATGTGTTTATTATTTCATTCAACAAATATTTATCGAGTGCTCACTATGCCCCAAACACTGTTCTAGGCCCTTCAGATACAGTGTTGAATAAGTCTCTGTCCTCATGGAACTTATGTTTTCCTTGTGGAAGGGGAGGGAGAGACAGGGACAGATGTATTGGTGGTGCATGATCAACATTAAAAAAAAAAAAACTTATGGGGTAATTAATTTTTAAAAGTTTAGAAACCATTTATTTAGGCTTTCTAGGAGTCACAATCTAACTGGACATTCTTCTGTCCTTTCAGAGGGTATGGTCCCTGAGAACCTTACTGGTTCCAAGAGGGCGGGGCCATTTCTCCATCCTGCATCTGCTCCTTCTTGCTATTAGTTCTGGAGAACTCTCCTGTGGCTCCATTTTCCTTCCTTAGAAAAACAGACAGTATGGAGTCCCTGCTGTTCTGCCGCTGTGACAATAAATGAGTGTGTGTTTTTCCAGCACCACCTCCTTCTTCGATGGAAGGAGCTGAAAAAAAATGCAAAGTGATTTCCTCCCCCAACATGCATACTTTTTTTTTTTTAATCAAAAATGCTGTTTTGTACTCATCAGGTGCCCTCTTCCCAGGAAGAAGAATTTATTATTAGATCGGCAACTCCCTCAAACACTGAATAAAAGAATAAAGGAGAACTGTTTGGGCTGCCTCGCTTTACTGGAGCCTCTTGGCATAATGTGTGAGCTCCAGTGTGTCACCATATTTTACAGTAACACTAATGTTTTCACCAGGCACTTTTGAGTCAGGCAAACAGAACTCATATTTCAACCCAAACTCAATTTGCATAACACAGATGATAACATCGCATCTTTCAAAGCTGCCTTCCCTCTTGGGATCCCTCACATTCAGTTCAAATTCTCCTGTTCCCTAAACAAAAGGATGTTCTATAATTAGTGTAAACAGGTCCTAAAGCCCATTGGAATTGTTGGCTATTGTACACTCAGCAGGCAGAGTGATGTCATATCCAAGTCCTGACAAAGCAGACTGGGGATCTATTGTCACTTCTTCACCGCTTGGGCGGCAAAGACAACCCCAAGTCAGGGGAGTACAGATGGTTCAACAATTTGGCTTGGAAAGAGTATATCCTGTTGCTAAGAAATGATGTTGGGACAGTGAAGCCGTAGTTCTAGAGTATGAAGCAAAGAATAGAGATTTTATGTACTAAGAGACAGATTACTAGATAGAGATCATCCGTTCACACATAAAACTATCATTTGTTGAGCATCTACTCTGTACCAGGTGCTGGCCTAAAGTAATGAGCCACAAAAATCCAGAACCCCATCTCACTGAGTTTCCAGCCTGTAGGAAAGCAGACAATTACATCAGCAAGTGTAAGAGAAAATGTGACAAGTGCTAGCATACAAAAAAGCATGATGTTATTCAGAAGATAGCTGAGGGCATTGTACCTCACTCTTGGGCCTCAGAAAAACCTTCCTGAAGGCCATGTTTAAACCAAGACTCAAGGATGAGTAGCAATTGTAGGGTTCTAAAGGGTACCTTGACCCTATTTTTTAATTTCAATTATTTCTGCATTTGAAAATGCTACCAAGTTCTATACCAGCCGCCTGGCTACTGACTTCAGAACACATAATGGAATGTGGGGACAGGCACACAGAAAGATAATCTGGGCAGAGTGCTATGCAGGGGAGTGAGGAACTATTCCTGGTGGAGGAGATCTCTTTGAGAGGGTTGAGTTTTGAAAGGAAAGTAGGAATTTTGCCACTGAAGAAGGCTTAAAAAGTTGACTTTAGGCACTGCATGCACAGAAATATGAAGCTATGAGAAGTCCAAAAGCATCCAGAGGAGGTTGGGAAGTTCAGGTACAGGGGATGGAGTTGGCTGTAGGGCTGGATAAAGCATGCCAAATGAAATGGCACAGATGTACCCTTCCAGCAAAGTGGGATTGAAAAATGATTTTATGCAAAATAATGCCACAATCAGACTTACAGTCTAGAAGTACCATTAGAGCTAGTTTTCTGGAGCAAGCACAAGAGGCAGGCAGGGGCAGCCAAGAGGCCATTGTACAGGTTCAGATAATGGGTGAGGAAGGTCAGGATTAAAGCATCAATATTCTTGACACATAGAAGAGAAATGTTTACAGGTTTTCTGTGGGTGGGGCACCTGGGTGGCTCCTCAGTCATTAAGCTTCAGCCTTTGGCTCAGGTCATGATCCCAGCATCCTGGGATTGAGCCCCTTGTTGGGCTCCCTGCTTAGGGGTAGGAGGGAAGGAGCCTGCTTCTCCCTCTCCACCACTTGTGCTCTCTTACACACACACACACACACACACACACACACACACACACACTCCCTCTCTCTCTCTCTCACTCAAATAAATAAAATCTTAAAAAATAATAAAAGTTTTCTGTGGGTATATTTTAGGTTTTGGTGTCTGACTAACTGTGGGCTAAGGAGAAAAAAGGAAGAGAAAAATGATAGCCATTTTATGTTCAAGGAAATAAGGATTCTCTCATCTGACTATATGCTGGAATAATCTGGGAAGCTTTGAAAGCTGTGCATCCATGGGCCCCAGACAGAAAATATTAAGTCAAAATCTGTGCCCAAAAACCAGCCCTGGCATCTTTAGCTTTAAAATCTTACCAGGTGATTTATGATGATGATGATGATGATGATGATGATGATGATGATGATGATGTTATGGTAGTCACCATACAGTAAACCATTAGTTTTTGATGTAGTGTTCCATGATTCATTATTTGCTTCTAACACCCAGTGCTCATTGTAACATGTGCCCTCCTTAATACCCATCACTGGGTTATTTTTAATATGTTTTCAGAATTGGGAAACAATGATCTAGCTCAGTGGTCTACAAATTCTGGCTCACAGGTCAAAACCCCTTCCCTGGGTGTTCTTCCTCTTTTTCTAAAAAACTGAGATGTTTATTGAGATATTTGTAGAATCACATGTGGTTGCAAAAACGTAATAGAGAGAGATCCCTTGATTCCTCAATGGTAACATTTTACAAAACTGTAGTATCATATCACAACCAGGAAGTTGACATCAATACAGTCCACCAATCTTATTCAGATATTTTACACTTCTGCTTTTGTGTGTTATTAGGTGCTACATAATTGTATCCCCTGTGTAGATACATGTATCCACCACAGTTGTGAAGATAATGAATAGCTCTGACATGACCAGGATCCCTCAGGTTGCCCTTGTATGAGCATGTCTATCTGGCCCCCAGCCCCAGGGATGCTGGATGTGGTTAAGAGCAGTCTTCGTTGCCTTGTTCCTGATCCTAAGATGAAAACATCCAGTCTTTCACCATTAAATATGGTGTTGGTTATAGGACCTTAATAAATACTCTTTACTGAGTTGACGTGATTTCCCCCAATTCCTAATATGCTAAAGGTTCTTATCATGAATAGCACTGGATTTTTGTCAGGTAGTTTTCTGCATTGGCTGATATGATCATAGGATTTTTCTTCTTTAGTTTGTTGATATAATAGTTTGCATTGATTAATTTTCAAATGAGTCCCACATCCTTAGAATAAATGTCCCTTCTTCATGGCATATAAAATTATTTTTATACATTGTTGGTGGGTAATGGGGAGGGCACGTTTTGCATGGAGCACTGGGTATTGTGCAAAAAGAATGAATACTGTTATGCTGAAAAAATAAATAAAATGGAAAAAAATTATTTTTATACATTGTTGCATTCAGTTTGCTGATATTATATTGAGAATTTTTGTGCTTGTGTTCATGAGGGGTATCAGTTGATAGTTGTCTTGTACTGTTTTTGTATGATTTGGGTGGTCAGGGTAATACTGGACTTGAAAAATGAGTTAGGAAGTATTCCCTTCTCTTCTGGTTTTGGGAAAACATTGCATAAAATTGGTATTAATTCATATTTAAATATTTGGTAGAGTTCTCAGTGAAACCATCTAGTCTTGCATATTTGTTTTTCAGGAGTTTTAAATTACAAATTCAATTTCCTTAATGGTTGGAGGGCTATTTGGATTGTCACCTGCATCTTGGGTGTGTTTTGGTAGTTTGTGGTTTTTGAGGAATTGATCCCTTTTTTCTAAGTTGTCAAATTTATGGGCAAAGTTTATTTTCCTTTTTATTGTTTCAGAACCTATAATAATGGGTTCTGAAATGAGTGACCCCATTTCATTCCTGATATTGGTGATGCATACCTTTTGTTGTTGTTGTTAGTCTTGCTGGAGGTTTATGACTTTATTGACTTTTTTCAAATAAATATCTTTTTATTTTATTTTTTTAATTTTCTATCTTTTTCTATTTTTAATTTTATTGAATTCTGCTTTTATCTTTATTATTTCTTTTCTTTTGCTTGCTTTGGACTTATTTCACTCTTCTTCTATTTTCGAGGTAAGAATTTAGGTTATTGATTTGAGATTTCTTCTCATTTCTAATGTAAGCATTTAGTGCTATTAATTTCCCTCTCAGTATACTTTAGCTGCATCCCACATAAATTGGTATGTTATATTTCATTTTCATTCACTTCTTTTTTTTTTAAAGATTTTATTTGTTTATTTACTTATTTGACACAGAGAGAGAGATCACAAGCAGGTAGAGAGGCAGGCAGAGAGAGGGGGAAGCAGCCTCCCTGCCGAGCAGAGAGCCTTTTGTGGGGCTTGATCCCAGGACCCTCAGATTATGACCTGAGCCAAAGGCAGAGACTTAACCCACTGAGCCATCCAGGCGCCCTCACTTCTGTTTTTTAAATTGACTTTGAGACTTCTTTATTGCCTTATGGATTATTTAGATGTATGTTGTTTAATTTTCATTATTACATATTTTCTTGTTACTCTTCTGCTATGAGTTTCTACTTAGGTTCCATTATAGTCAGAGAACACAACTTTGTTTGGCTTCTCTTTAAAATTTTTAAAAATTTGTTAAGACTTGTTTTATGTTCTTTGTATGGCATTTTGATGAGAATTCCATGACCACTTGGAAAATAAAATGTGATTCTGCCGCAGTTGGGTGAAGTGTTTCCTCTGTGTCTTTTAGCTCCTACTGGCTGATTGTAGGATTTCCTTACTGATTTTTCAATCTAACAGTTCTATTAGTTGCTGAGAAAGGGGTGTTGGAGTCTTCAGCTGTAACTGTGGATTTGGCTATTTCTCCTTTCAGCTCGATCTCAATTTTAGCTTCATGTATTTTGGCGCTCTATTTTTTGTTGTGTATACAGTTAGGATCATTGTCTTTCCAGCAGTATGATACTTTTAGAATTATGATACAGTACGCTTCCTGGTCTCTAGTAATTTCTTTTCTCTGAAATCTACTTTATCAGATATTAATACATCTACTTTTTAAAAAAGATTTTATTTCTTTATTTGAGAGAAAGAGAGAGGCAGAGATAGCGAGAGAGAGCATGAGTGGAGAGGAGAGGGAGAAGCAGACTCCCTGATGAGCAGGGAGCCCCACACAGAGCTGCCAGTCTTTTTGTATCGTTTTCATAATGTTGCTCTGGGCATTACAGTATACGCATGTAACTTATAATAGTCAACAAATATTTTGCTCCTTCAAGTGAAGTGTAGAAAGGTCACTTGAATTTAGGACCCCTTTTCTTCCTCACTTTTATATATCTTTGTTTTGAGTATCAGACGATATCATAATTTCTATTTCAATAATTGAAAATGATTTATAAAACTCATGAAGGAGAGGGCACTATTTTATGTATGTCCCTATTTCTGATCTTTTCTTCCTTATGCTCTAATATTCCTTTTTCTTTTCTTTTTTTCTTTTCCTTTCTGCTGAAGAACTGCCTTTAAGGATAAGTCTGCCGGAAATGAATTCATTTAGTTTCCTTTCATTTTAGACTGTTTTTATTTCCCCCTAATTTGTAAAGGAAAATTTCACTGGATATAAAATTAGCTAATTCCTTCTGGTTTGCGTGGTTTCACATGAGAAAACCTCTTTTATCTGAATTCCACTACAGGTAATGTGTTATTTCTCTCTGGCTGCTTTCAAGATTTATTTCTTTGTCACTAGTTTTCACAATCTTACTGATGATATATTTGGTGTGGATATCTTTGGGTTTATCCTGCTTGCTGTTAACTCAGCCTCTTGGATTCACAGATTTGTGCCTTTCACCAAATTAATGAAGTTTTCAGTCACTATTTCTTCAAGTATTGTTTTAGGCCCATTCTCTCTTGTCTTTCTTTTCTTCTACAACTCTGATGTATGAATGTTAGGTTGTTGTTACTGTCCCACAGATCTTTCTCTCTCTCTCCTTCTCTCTCTCTTTCTTTCCATTTTGTCTCTTTTGTTCAGATGGGGTGGATTTTATCGTTCTGTCTTTAAGTTCATTGATTCTCTCCTCTGTCATTCCCACTCTTATTGAGCCAGTTCTGGGAGGTTTTTTTTTTGTTTTGTTTTGTTTTGTTTTTTTTTTTTTTTCAGTTTCTATTATTGAAATTTTCAATTCTATAATTTCTATTTGGTTCTTTTAAAATAACATCCATGAGCACCTGGGTGGCTCAGTGGGTTAAAGCCTCTGCCTTCGGCTCAGGTCATGATCCCAGGGTCGTGGGATCAAGCCCTGCATTGGGCTCTCTGCTCAGCAGGGAGCCTGCTTCCCTTCTTCTCTCTCTCTGCCTGCCTCTCTACTTACTTGTGATCTCTCTCTAAATAAATAGAATCTTTAAAAAAAATAAGAAATAAAATAAAATGCCATCATGATTTCTGTGTTAAAATTTAAAAAAAATTTTAAAAGGCAATTTGTAATTTATTATTGAAGTATTTTTTATGATAGCTTCTTTAAAAATCCTTGTCATGGACACCTGGGTTGCTCAGTTGCTTAAGCTTCCAAATCTTGATTTTGGATCAGGTCATGATAACAGGGTCATGGGATTGAGCCCTGAGTCAGGCTCCACACTCAGCAGGAAGTGTGGGACTCTCTCTCTCCTTCTCCTTCAGCTCCTCTCCATACATTCTTATGCTCTCTCTCTCTCTCTCCAAAATGAATAAATGAATAAATAAATAACAAATAAATAAATACTCTTTAAAAAAATCCTTGTCAGATAAGTCCAATATTGGATTCAAATCAGTGCTGGCATCATTTGATTGTTTTTTCTCATTCAAATTATAATTTTCTTGGCCTTGGTATGATGTGTTTTTTTTTTGTTTTTTTTTTTTTCCTTCTATCCATTATATATAATAAGTTGGGAGAGAGTGGGTTCTATTTAAATCTGAGCATTAAGGAGGGCACATGATGTGATGAACATTGGGTGTTGTACACAACTGATAAATTATTGAACACTACATCTGAAATTAATGATGCACTATATGTTGACTAATTAAATTTAAATAAAACAAAGAAAAAATAAAAATTAAAAAAAAAACTTTTATTTTAGCAGACAGTCTCCTTATTTTGGTTTTGCATGTTGTACTTGGTCCACTTCTGTAGTCTATGGCTCCAAATGGAGTTGAATTTTCAGAGCCTTTGCAGTGTTATTTTTGTTCTTGGTTTGTGCTAGTGCTGCTAGAGTTCCCTTTGGGTCCCTGCTAGCACTACCTGATGTGAAAGGGATTCCCTCAGGCTGGGGAGTTGGGGCTGCTGAATGTCTCTTTGTTGGGGATGACTATGGTGAGATTCTTCTATTGGTACTCCTAAGTTGCCCTGGCATCTCTGGGCAGAGGAGTAACATCTCAAGCCCATGGGTATGAGAAGGCTTTCTGGACCCAGTGATTCCTGTAGCTATCTCCCCTCTACATTTCTGCCTCCTCTACTTGATATCTCTCAGCAGAAAAGGGAAATCTCTGGCCCAAAGAGAAATGAGAGCACTTCACCTGTGGTGGATCTAGTCTTACCTAAAGACAAATTGTTGTCAGAGGGTCTTCTGTTTGATATGGTAGGGGAATGAATCTATGTGAGATATCTTCTGGTATTATGTCATAGGTCAAAAAAACATTAGGTCTGGGTGCGGGGTGGGTACGAGATGGGTGGATGGTGGGGGTGGGTATGAGATGCCCAGTCACAGTTTTCTTCTTCCAGCCCTGGGGTCCCATATCTGCTTGTCTTCTCCTCACTACTTGCTAAGTTTCTCTTTTGCTTGTCTCTTGTGCCATTTTCAGGACTTATAGTGGTGCTTCATGGGAGGGAGTAAGGAAAACAAGGCCTATGTCATCTCATCTGGACGAGAAGTTCTACCTCTTGTTGTAAATAGTGTTGCATGTGAGCATAGCCACTCCCATGTACTTTTTTTATTATCTGTGGCTTCTTTTGTCCCTCCACAGCAGGGCTGAGTATTCATGATGGCGATCATCTTCCTTCTTTCCACTGAGAGACACTGAGGTGAGTGGGTATAAAATATTTATTATCTGGCCCTTTATAGGAGAAGTTTGCCAACCCCCAGTCTAGATGATCCATTGACCAAGAAGTCTTGGTTGAGAGGTTTCAAACAACTAGCCAAGACCCTTGGCTGAGTAACTATTTAGGCAATATCTGCTGATCCAGACAAGGACCTGATTAATAACCAAATACTTTTCAAAGTTCTTCCACATTGGTTATGCTCCTCACAGTAGCCCTGTGTAGTGGAACATTAATAGGTTAATAGCACACATACTGTATAAATGAGAAAAATGAGAACCTCGGTGTCCTAACGATGACTGTCTGGAATTATTCAGTATGCAAGTTGCCAAGCCAGGACAAAAGCTCTGACTTCATGAATGCTGGTTCAGTATATTGTCCCGACTTTTAAGACAAAGCACAGCCTTTGCTGCCTGATGTCCTCAGAGAGCCTGTAATATACATGCAGATGTAGCTCTAAGATGTAGAATAAGACCCCAGAAAAGAGGAAGAGGTCAAAAAATAGTATGTATGTGATATCAGCTCTATGGTAATACCCTAATCTTGCTGTAATAGGAGAGAAAGGATTAACATAATTAAACACGTTTTATTTCCTGTGCCACACTTGGCATATGTTTATGGGCCATAATTCTTATTTTTTAACAAATATGGAAAATGAGTTACCGAGATATTTCCCCCAAACAACTAATGCTTTTTTTTTTTTTTTTGTGATGCCTTTCTTTTTTATTTAAATTTTTTCAGTGTTCCAAGATTCATTGTTTATGCACCCCACCCAGTGCTCCATGCAACTAATCCTTTTAGATGTATTATGTTTTGCAGAGCAATTCACAATGATTATTTCATTGACTTCTGTAATTCTGCCAGAGATGGGGTGGGGGGTATTAGTTCCCTGTGTTACAGAAGAGAAATCTGCAGTTTAGCAAAATGAACTATTTTACTTGAAATTGCCCAGTAAGCACCCCTAGTTGGAATTTGTATCCAGGCCAGTCTGACATTCAGCTTGAAGTGGAACTAGCTTGCATAGGACATTGGACGTGAGAAGGAGCCAGGAGACTTCTTAGAGCCCCTTCCATTCTTCTGATAGGAAAACAGACAGGGGGAAGAAAACCATGTCTTAAGGCTGGAATCTCTGAGGCTACAACTTTATTTCTCTCCCCTTCCACAAGCAGTTAGACTGGTTTACAATTCCATTACCACTTTCTGTGGGATGAAATAAGTAATAAAAAAAAG
The DNA here is from genome assembly GCF_922984935.1 of Meles meles. NCBI lineage: Eukaryota > Metazoa > Chordata > Mammalia > Carnivora > Mustelidae > Meles > Meles meles. The sequence goes on along the minus strand of NC_060072.1, from coordinate 12,922,555 downwards.
TACATTGTTCTTATAAAAGAAAAGTGAGATTAGTAGCCTTCCATTTGTTTCTTATCTCCTGCTTTTCTGCTGAAGGGTATTTGAAAAGAGTTCATTTTGTTCAAGACAAAGGTGGGGGAGGCTTTTTATACTTTTCCAGCTGGCCAAGATTACCTGGTTTCCAATTTGGGAGACATGAATAATTGTTTATCTAGAGATTACCAACTCAGGCTCCGAACTAATCTCCTGCCCCAGGGGACCCGTGGCCATGATATTACATTTATTTGTAACGGGGGTGTGAGAAGACAGGCAGCACATGCTTCCTCTGACCGACGTAAGCAGTTTTCCCATCTGCTCCCATGTGTAAGGTGGCTAGAGAAGAGAGATCAGACTGTTTCTGACTCTAAATTGAAGAAAAATCAGGCAGGTTGAACTTGTTTAATAAATATGCACACACCCTTATAAGAATAAATATTAATAAATAATAATAATAAATAATAAATAAATATTAATAATAAATATGCACACACCCATATAATAATAAATAAATATTAATAAATAATAAAGAAATATTAATAGCAAATATGCACAACCCTTATAATAAATAAATATTAATAAATAATAAATAAATATTAATAATAAATATGCACACACCCTTATAATAATAAATATTAATAATAATAAATAAATATTAATAATAAATATGCATAAACCCTTATGAACATGACTGTACCGTGTGTGTGTGTGTGTGTGTGTGTGTGTGTGCACTCATATGCATTGGTAGGGGGGAGAATTTGGACATGCACATGTGCTGAATATTTGTGATTGCACAGGAGATGTGCCCTTAGGTATGTAGAAAGTTGTGTCTGTGTTTCTATGGAATGTTTCATGTGCTGTAGTTTTGGATATGCATTCCCTTGTGTGGAAGGTAAGGTGCACTTGTTAATTTAACCAAATACACTGTAAGCCCGAGTGTTCTAGTGCTCCTGCATGAGGCATGGTCACGCTTATGTCAGTCTATGTGTATGGATTTCCCGACTCATTTTAGATGATTAGTTCTTTATGAAGAGAGGAATAGTCCAGTCTCTTGACCTCTCTCCTTCTGTGGAACTTAGGTCTAGAATGAGATTGGCCTGGCATCTGGGCCAGATGGATCTGCAAAATGGATTTGAGTCTGGTCTGTAAAAGGGTTTGTGCAGTACCCTTGGGCCAATGTGTTGGAATAGGACTCTTTATCCAAGAGTGGAACAGAGCCAAGAGTCAAATCAGAGCTCTTGGGCTCACTCCACTTGGCCTTAGATGACCTTGGATAAAGTTCTGAGCGAAGAGGCAGTGAGAGGTTCATCCTCTAGGAGCTCACCAAGCAGAAGGGAGAGAGTTTATCATACATTCTTTTCTTTTTCTTTTTCTTTTTTTTCTTTTGGGATTCTTGTCAAAAATCAACAGACCACATATACATGGGTTTATTCCTGGACTCTCAATTTTATTGCCTTGGTCTGTATACTCCCATAGTATTTTGAGCATACTAGTTCTGCATAGATGGAAAAACTGTTCCAGAGACATAACCAGAGAATTGTGTGCATCCTGAAAGGGCCTTCAGAGCCCAATTCCATCCTCCTCGTACATGTGGGATCCCATCACAACTTCCTAGACCAAGGATCCTCCAGCTGTGGGTCAAATAGCACCTGTGATGATGCTGTCAAACTCCACTGTTACACAGAACACGTGTTCCTAGGAAGTTCCTCCTCCTCTGGGGACTGGTTTCACCTCTTAATAACTTCTACTTCTCTCTGCCCTTTGGGCTACTGAGTAAACAACAACAACAACAACAACAACAGCAACAAAAAGCCAAAAACTCTCTTTCTTTTGAGGATAGTTTGAGGTGCTAGAAAGAACACCCGCCTGGTCCTGAGTTCAACTCTCACTTTGTCACCAACTAGTTATGAAATTTTAGGTAAGGGATCTTCTTTTTTTTTTTTTTTTAAACATTTTATTTATTTATTTGACAGAGAGAGATCATAAGTAGGCAGAGAGGCAGACAGAGAGTGAGAGGGAAGCAGGCTCCCCGCTGAGCAGAGAGCCCGATGTGGGACTCGATCCCAGAACCCTGAGATCATGACCTGAGCTGAAGGCAGCAGCTTAAACCACTGAGCCACCCAGGCGCCCCGGTAGGGGATCTTCTTGAAAGCCAGTGTCCTCACGTGGGAAATGAATGTGGAAATGACACCCTGTGCCACACAAGGGCTGTCGGGCAGATTCAACGAGATGAGGACGGATCATTCCCAACCTCCTTTTCTTCATTCCAAGAAGCCATTTCCCGCAATGGTTCTGCACTTCACCTTATTTACAGATCCCTCAGGAGTTGGTTTTCCATTTTCTACATGTGCTTCTGTTTGTTGATACCATTTGGAAAATGTGGTGCTTGGGTCTGCCCACAGGGCAGCAGCTGTGTACGAAGTATCTCCAAGGGACTGGGCTGCTCACCTCCTTTGTAAAGAACCACATGGTTCTGCTCACACGGGGCCAGGCTGCTCTAGCTCTCCGTAGACTTACCCTGCTGTTCCCGTGCTGACTCATGCTGCGGTCCCATCATTATGTCATTAAGGAAGTTCATGGTCTCTCCCACTTCTCCCTTGTCTAGTGTTTGAGCAGGTAATTTTTGAGCCTGAGGGGATTAGAGCATATTTAGTCACAAGAAATAAAGCTCATTTTTCCCTCCCAAGGCCCCTTGCCATCTGGTCACTGCATTATCTCAGTTCTTGCCACTTTCCTCCTTCTCACTTCTGTGGTTTCCAACTCCTACAACTCACCAAGACCATTGCCACTCAGGAATCTGGCACTAGGTAGTGCCTTGGCCAGGGAGGCTCTCCCCACTCCCGTAATTTCTCATGACTGCCTCCTTCTTATGATACCGGTCCCTCCTAAATCCCCAGCCACATACCTTAAAAAGCCCTTTCTACCTACCTGCTTTCCATTTCATCCTGCTTTGTAGCACTTGTCACAGCAGGTGATTATTATTGGTGTACATGTTTATGGTTGGTCTCTTGAACAAGACAGTAAGCTCAACAGAGCAACAGTGGAAACCTTATCTCCCTTGCTGATTTCTGAATCTCCAGCATCTAGCACAGTGCCTGGCATATAGTAGACATCCAATAAATCATTTTTGAATGAAAAACGCATACATGTATGAATGAGTTTATTCCTGTTCCATGTAATCTAATTGGATTTGGTCACTTTGATGGAATCTCTAAATTAGATTTTTATTTGGTTCATCCTTGCTCATCTAGATCCCTTGGCACTGTTTCTGCTCAGGATGCTAGATCTTCACCCAAGTTATTGATGAAAGTATTGGTTGGTGAGGGGTCCAGGATGAGCATACAGTAAGCCAGAAATGACCCTGATGTTTTGGAATATGCTGTAGGGACCAAGGATGATTCCTGTAAGCTGAGAGGATAAGCCAATTCCAATTCAGTCTCTTCCAGGGAAGAAGAAACCACTGTACCTGTCCTGCCTTGCATTTTTTTTTTGATGGGCTTCTCTGAATTCAAAAATTGATAGTGCACATTGATAGCAGTACCATAATAGTAACCAACTGATCTTCCCATAAGCTAAGTAGGGTTCATAGTAGATGGAATAGTAAAATATTGGTAATTCCATCTGGGTCATCTTAATAGTCATGCCTGCCTCCAAGGGTTGTTGGGAAAATGGAGAACACACAGAGGAAGTGCCTGGCATGACGACTGGCATATATGGCACACTCAGGAATGTTCATGATTATGGTTGCTATTAATCTTGTTGTTATTTTTGTTGTGACCGAGCTCCCGCTGGGGGTCAAACACTGCTGTGTGTTTTGCATGGGTTCTCGCACTTAATGATTTGTGAGGATGGAACATCTCCTTTCTGAGCCTGCTGTTCCTTCCACATGGATGGGCGTACCGCTCACCTTCCACCCCCATGTTTGCCTCCGTAGAAGCCGAGACTTTTCCTTTGGTGACTTGAGAAGGAGACACCATGCATGAGCCGCTCAGTCTTTTCTTTTTTTCCCCTCCTTCCTGAAAGGAGATGCCTATTGGGTGTGTGGTCCTCTCTGCTCCCCAAGCTGTGGTCCACCATGTAGCTCCCTTTCCCTGGCCACCCTATTTAGTAGAGCTTGCCCCATTTCCTTATCTCATTTTATTTATCTCCAGAGAACTTATCATATAACATTTTGTGTTTGCTCTTATTTTCACTCTTCAGTGGGCTTCCATATCATTATATGATCCTCATTTTTCTTCCTTCCTTCCTACCTTTCTTTCTACCTTCCTTCCTTCTTTCCCTCCTTCTTTCTTTCCTTCCTTCCTTCCATCCATCCTTCCTTCCTTCCTTGTAATATTATTCTATATCCTCAGTGTTCAGAATGGACTCTGGAGAACAGTATGAGCTTTATAAATACTTGTTGAACAAACATGGCTCACCTCATTTGTGATGTGTCTCAATTTAGGTGCAGAAGCCAACACCAACAACCAAAAGCAATGCATAAACCTTCTAAAGTCAAACTTGACAGTCTTGCTCATTCCCCTGTAGTCATCCCTCACTAAACTACCGCCCTGGGCTGAGAAGCCCAGCCAGCCCCCTCTGCTGTGAAGTGTTCTTGCTATGGCCATGGCCACAGGGTCGGGCCACAAGTGGGGAAGTGGTGGATGGCACAGTCCCAGGCCCAGATGAGTGCGAGAGATTCACGGCCTCAGTGGAAGAGTGGGAGGCTCGGTTCCCTCTTCCTCTGAGGAAATGTTTTTGTCAGTGTGTTTGCTTCTTCAGGTTCTAGGGAGAGGTCTAGGGAAAAACAACAACAACAACCAACAACAACAACAACAACCACCAGCTATTCAAAATGTATTAATCTACACTCCACCATGGTTGGGATGCCCCCTGATTTGCAGTGGGTATCCTCCTCATTTACTTTTTTATTCACTCATTGAGCAAACATTTATGGAGAACATATGTGCCTGCATTTTGTAAGGCACTTGGGAAATGAGGATGAGAAAGAAGAAGAGAAGAGAAGAAGAAAACTCACAGTCCTCAGTGGAACTGAGACTTACTTCTCTGCACCCCCACCTGAAATGCTATTTTGGCTTCTTCCCTCCCGTTCTCTCTCCCATCCACCTCTGTGCCCAAACTGTTTGGTGTGATGATGCCTTCCTCTCCAGCCCCTCGAACCTCTCTCTCTTGCTAGCACCTACAGCTTCGCTGCACCCAAAAAGCACGCGGGGATGCTTGCCTATGATATTCAGCTGCCGCCATGTGTGCTAATGGCATAATTACTAACGTGTCTTAGTCACATACAAACACCCTGACTTCGATGACAGAGAAACAGCAAACAACTCCTTAAGTGCAGGTGTACTTATTGTAGCTCCTGTTTTTCTATTTGAAAATGAGACGATTTTCTAAAGTGTGGGTGATGTTTATTTTAATCATATTGGTTTGAAGGCTGATATATTTGCTTGCTCTTAGTGTACGATCCTCTAGCCAGGAGGCCCTGGTTCAGGGTTTCAACGGGTGGGGGTTGTGGAGCTCCAGAGACTCGAGCCTGGGACAGTGGTCCCACCTCCGCTGGGGTCCCATCTCAGCCCAGGAACAACCCACATTGCCATACATGTTGAATAATTAAGTGGGTTAAAAAAAAACTGCTCTGGAATTGCTGACACAAGGTCGTGTTTATGGCTGAGCTCTTTTACTTTGCATTTCTGATTAGAGAAGTTTCATTTATTTGGGACTATGGAAAGGAAGTGGGGATTTTTATAGCCCAGAGAGGAAATTTTATCCTTCCTTCTGCATCTTGCCTCTGACTTGGGGAACTCACTTTCCTCAAAATAGCTAGAACTATACCCTGTGTTTAAAATGTTCACATTACTACCAATGGACCTCACTAAATCTTTGACAATTTCCACTGAGGCTAATATTACTATCTTTGTCGTGCAGACGGGAGGCCTGTGGTTCGGCCTCACTTGCCCAAGGTCACCCAGCCTGAAAGTGGCAGAAAGGCATTTTTCACAAATACAGGTTTTCTGTTGCCAAACTGTGAGCTCTTACCCAGGCTGCCCTCTTATCTTCATCCTATCCAGTCGCTTCCTTGCCAGCACCTCGTACATTTGCCCAGGGCAGAAACTCCTGAGTAAGGAGGTTCCCTCTGCTGAGGCTTCTAACTTGCCTGGTAGGAACAAGTGCTTGGCTTTCTCAGAGTCTGTGAGAGTTCCCACCCACCAGTTCCACTGCTGGAGTCGGAGGTGCCATTTTGCTGGTTTAACTAGATGCTATCATCATAACACACGATTGCTAATTCCCCTCTGGAGTCCCCTAACAGCCAGTTTAGTAGAACACAGGGGCTGCCTTCCTTTTATCTTTTTAATTTTTATAAAGCAGAATGCATAAACAAAAGGAGAGAACCAAGCTTAGATCTGCTTGGGAAATGCCTCCCAAGTCTTCTCTGGCTTGTTTGTGTCCCTGGCTATCCTTGGCCAAGGCAGAATCTCAATGTCTTTTTAGAGGTAGCCAATTAAGATAAAAACTTGACTAAAAAATCAAAGAGGCAGTGTTGGAACTGGGTACTATGAAGATGAGACCCTGGCACAGTTGTCATCTAGCCTCTATCATCAAATTCCTTGGACACAGGACAACACCTAGACTTGACTCTATGGCCAGTAACTCCCACCAGGCTGAACTTCCCTGTCATCCCAGAACACTGTTCACGACCTTAGTCCTTCTGGCTTTTTCATGTTCTCCCTGCTGTCAACCCTCCTTTCCTTATGTTTCCTCTTACTCTCCCACTGCCTTCCTCTTATGAGACACTGTTTCTCCACCCTTCCCTGTACTTTCCAGCTTTTCCCACTGAGAGGTAAATTCTATTTCCCCTCCCCTTGAATCTGGGCTGTGCTGTGACTTTCTTTGAGATGTAGAATATGGCAAGAGTGACCTTTTGCCAATTCTGAGCCTAGGACTGAAGAGACCCTGCACATTTCTGTTCATTCTCTTGGCATCATGCTGAGCCACTCTGTCAACAACCCTAGGCTGGCCAGCTGGATGACAAGGGATACACTGTCCTCTTAGCCCTGGCACCCTAGCTGAGCCAGTCAAACCCCCAAAAGCAGAATCGCTCATCGACTGGCAGTTGACTACAGATTCAGGAATATGCCCAGCCAAAACCAGAAAAACCATCCAACGGAGCCAAGACCAACTGTCAACTTGCAGAATGGTGAGCTAACTAAATGTTGTTATCTTAAGCTACTAAGTTAGGAGGTTGTTTTTTTTATGCAGCGCTAGCTAAATTGATACACTTCCATTTCATGCATTTCCAAATCCTCCCTTGAGCCATTTTTCATTTTTATAGATTGGCTTGTCTTTCCAGCTCCAGCGATGCCCCCAGCAATCATGACTGTGGCAGCCATGGTAACTGCCTCTCCTCCTATCCTTTCTCTAGCCACATGGTTCAAAGGGAAAGCTGCCATCATCTTGTTGACTCCACCCCCTTTGCAGGCCAGAGATGACCAAATGGCCCAGTTTGGACAAAACCAGAGTGCTTTACTCCCAAACAATAGTGATTCGTCCAATGTGGGAAAGGCACGTGAACCAAACCAGGGCAAACAAAGTCCTCCATGGCACTTCCCAATTGGAGAACTGAAGCAGAGTAAGAAAAACGTTACAAACTAGAAAAGAGACTATAAAGATATCAGCTGGAAGCTACAACTGACCCACTTCATTGTCAAAAGGAGAAGCTAATCTAGAAGAATAGAGCTGGAAGACCAAAGTTGAATCACAAGAGGGTGAATCTGCTGGTGGACTTAGAGTCCCTGGGGTCAGCCTTCCCTGACCTTGGTGTGGACCTGGTGTGTGGACCAATAATGCCCCTTATTTGCCTAAGCGAGTATGAGTTAGGCCTCTGTGACTCACAACCATGATCCTGAGTGAGACCTACTCCACGGCCAGTGATCTCCCTTGAGCTGAGAGACCTGGGGAAAGTTCTTGCCTGTTGAATTGCTCATGACCCCTTAGCTTGATTTAAGTGCACTTGGCATTTGGAAGTATTTATCATCATATACATCTCTTTACATGCTTTTTTTCTTTTGTTTATTCAAAACATAGTGTCTGTGATGGGCAAGAGCTACAGGTGCATTTGATATTAAAGACAAACCACCTGGGCTCTGTTCACCCTTAGCTAGTTCATGATGGAGGAGGGTGAGAAGGGAGTAGCTGGCCAGTTCTCTCTGGCGTGGTAGATACCACAATACAGGAGACATCAGGTACAGTGATAACACGGGGAAGTCATGTGATCCAGCCAGCAGGGTGGAAGGTGTCCTGGTGGAATGACATGTGCTGGCTACGACTGCTGATCCTAACTCACCAGGTCAAAGCAGAAGGTACAGGGTGAGTCCGTCTCCTGAAGAGGGGATTTATATGTGGAGGGAGTTTGGAGAACTGAAGGTTGAGGTAACAGAGGAGAAAGGGATGAAAAGAGAAGGAACCTAAAAATGTTTTTGGGGGTCAGGGCATACATAGACTTTGGGTCATGCAACAAGGTTAGGCTTTTTTTTTTTTTAATTGAGATTGATAGGAAATTGTGGAAAGTTTTCAGTCAAGGAATGAACTGATTGGACATGTGCTTTAAGAAGATAGGTTTAGCATCTGTGCAAAGAACAGATTAGAAGAGGGAGAGCCTGGGGCAGGAAGATGGGCTGATCATACAGGGGAGGGATGGTGAAGATCCGAGCAACTCACGGCAGAAACCTTGAGCTTTGGGGATGGAAAAGAAGGATAGATGAGACACACTAAAGAGGCAGAAGCAACAGGAACTAGAGATTGAAAGGATGTGGTGTGGGGTTGGGAGAGGAGCAGAAAAACCTCTCTCCAGAGTTGCTTTTATCCGTGGCAAACCAGCCCTGAACTGGAAGCACACATGGGCAGTGCTGAGGCCTTTGGGTCCAGATGCAATAATCTCCCTGATAAAAGAAATCTTAGAAGAAGAGTGGCTGGAGAATATTGGCGCCTCGAGTCCTGGTTGATCTAGTAGCCATGAACTCTGCTCTTAGGTTCCCCAGTCCCTTCAGACTGTTAAAAGCATAGCCCCCACCCCAAGGCCTCACTCCCCCATGGCAAACAAATCAACAGGCTCCTTCTCTTGTGTGCTGGATACCTGGGCCACTGTCCAGTGCCCTCCCTCAGCTGTATTTGTAGCTGCTAACAGTTGTTCATCCAACTTTTACAGTTTGTTCTTGGCAAGAGGCTTGGTCTCATACAAGCTCTTCCAACTTGGGTGAAACGGGGAGTTCCAGCCTCAACTGCATTTAATCCAGTGCATGTTGAACGTCCACTTCAAAGCTATCAACATTTCCACCGGGGATAGAACTGGAAATATTCAGCCAGCGCCCGACGTTGCCAGGCAGTTCGCTAGGTGCTTTATATAAAACACAAGCAGTATTCTTTAGTGGTTGAGTACAGTGCTCTCAAGAGGGGCTGCCTCGGTTTAAATTCAGAACTTATTACCTAAACTCAGGCAAGTTATCTAATTCCTCTATGCCTCAGGGCCCTCGTTTATAAGACCAAGGTGGCTGATACCTCTCTTTTGGAACCATTTGAGAGGTCGAAGGCGTAATACCATACATATCAGGGTGTAGTGCCTTGCTCCCATTAAATACCTAGTAAATGAGAGCACTTATTAGTATTTTCTCACTTCCATGGCACCATAACCCTGAGAAATAGTATCACTGACCCTATGTCATGAGTGATGAAAATGAGACTAGGAGAAGAACATAGGAGCACAGGTGAGCATGTACGCGAATGCGCATGTGTGTACACACGTGAGATCATGTGTAAACATGAATGTGTGAGAGGACGTGTGTGGGTGTTGGGGGAGTGAGAGGATCAGAGAAATAACCACATTAGTGCTGGACTAGACAAATCAAGGTAAGAGAAAGAGGCAAGTCGCGATGTCCACTAGGCTGCAGTACCAAACCTAGTGTCTGGCACAAATGTGGCTGTCTAATTTGGATACTTATTGATGCAGAGAGTTTAGAAAACGTTTAACCATAAAGGAAACAACTCACAGTAGAACTTAAGTGAAAAAATACAATCTGTGAGATCTTTACACAGTCACACATATATACTATCCATCCATCCATCCATCCATCCATCCATCCATCCATCCATCTATCTATCTAGAAAGACAGAGAAATGAACATACATACACCAAAATTTTAGCAGAGGTTATAACTGGTAATAGAATTAATATTAATACTTTAATATTCTTCTTTACAGCTTCTGCACTTCCTACATTTTATACAAGGCACTTGTCTGACATGGTCCTTAATTCACTTTCTATTACAAACATACATACTTATAAAATTTAAGAACTCTAAGGAAAATTACAGACATCACCACATGGCCTTCGTGGTTTATAATATAAGAAGTTCTAGAATAAACTGCACTTAGTTCTCGTTCTAAGTGTGAATCCAGTCATTCTCAGTAGACCCTTTTGTGACTGTCAGAAACATCATGATCGTTTTTTCCAGCTCGACCATAGTTGACCAGAATTGGATTGGCTGTAGTGATTTGTTCTGGTTACAGCCATACCACTGGTCCATGTGTGATGCTGAGTCTTTATTTTTTAATAGTGTCAGTATCCATGAACCTCCCTTGGACACCACCTGACCCACCTGCACATTTCCTGCTCCTAACCTGTTCTCCAGACTATCTGCACCTTCCCCTGCCACATGCATACACACACACACACACACAGCACAAACCCTCTAGGGACTTCTGCTTGTTAGCACTTGGGTAGGTAGACCAGCGCTGAACACTAGAGACAGGATTTGCCAAGAGCGAGAGAGCCCTTATAGATGCTTTCTGGAGGAGGACTGTTGCCCCTCCATGGACTATGTTCCCTGAAAGCAACATCTGGCTCATGATAGGTCCTAAAAGATCATCTGTGAATGAGTGAATGATTTAAAGGAGCGAGTCACGGGGTCTGGCAATGGGTCCATTCTAGCTGACCCTAACCTTCATTAGTGAGAGGTTTTGTTTGAAAAACAAAACTAGGAAACTCTTGGGTTCCAGGATGTCTTGGCAGATTTGTTAATTGGTGAGAACAGTGGTTCCCAAACTTGGCTAAACATCAGACTCACTCAGATAATTAAAATCATTAAGAACGCCAATCCCTGGGTCCCACTCCAGGCCCACTGAACCTGACTCCCTTCAGGTGATATACAAGAGGGTTTGGCAGGGCCTGGCTTAGAACAAAACAGAAAGACCAGAACCTGTTGTGTGTCAGCATTATTTTTCACTGGGAAAACTCGATGCTGTGGCCACAGGAGGCCTCAGCATTGTGAACCTTCGTTCCCATAGGAACTCAGCTGGAAAGGTCCCTCCAGGCTGAGAGAAGAAACCCGGAGAACACTGGGAGGAAGGAGTGCCCAGGCTTTGCTCAACCAGGAGGCCAGGGAAACAGTGGGGTGGCAGTTTGAACCTCCAGAGGAGGAGAGGAAAGAGCTAGAAGAAAACTCCAGTTCCCCTGAGGGAAGAGGATGACCCCAAATTTTGGAGAAAAGACTGAAATGAATGAATTTCAGAAAAGTCAGATGGAGCAGCTTAGGCCAACACACATGCGGAATTGGGTTTGCCCTGCCACTGAGCAGATTTAAGTCAAATCACCTTTTTGTGTGACTCACACTTTAGGACAAATCATATGAAGAAAAGGAATGGTACGTAAAGTGAAGGAAGAGGCATAAAGAAGGAGTAGCTGATGGGACACCTGGGTGATTCAGTCGGTCAAGCACCCGCCTTCAGCTCGGGTCATAATCCCAGGGTTCTGGGATCGAGTCACCCCCCGCCCCCGCCGGGCTCCCTGGCAAGCCTGCTTCTCCCTCTGCCACTCCCCATGCTTGCTCTCTCTCTTTTTGTGTCAAATAAATAAATAATAGAATCTTTAAAGAAGAAAAAGGAGGAGCTGGAATTGTCTTAGCAATTTGCTTTATACAATATGACCTTAGGAGGGCTGAGTCTATGGATTCAGAAGGATAAGGATGTGCTGTTTTCTCCCCTTCAGGAAGAAGGTAGGCAACTGATTCCATCTCTGCAGAAATACGTAGGTGTCCCGGGACAGGTTTTTGGAGCCTGACAGAATCTTGGCTCTAACGTGTAGCTATTTTGTACTTTAAGGCACATTTCTGGGTCTCCATTTCCTCTTTGGTATGTAGCAAACACCCCAGATTTGGACTGAAATATGTCTGGTGTGAACAGCTATGAAGTAGTGTGGGATATACACCCCCAAATGCAATTTTCACAAGTCCACTCGGTCGAGGGGTTTGGTGGAAGGAACATCACCAATGCCTGAGCACAGGGGAGGGGAGTTGGGAGAAGCAAGTTGTGCTTCTAACCCAGAGTAGGCCTAACCCTGCATCCAGAGCCTAGAAAAAGGAACCATGCAGGTAGAAGCTGGAGGAATGGTTTCTGCTGTTGTTCTTTAAAAACCTCCTTGAGATACTGGTGCCTGGGGGCTGAGAGGACCCCGGCAGATGCTGGGCTGGGGAGAGGGGAAGGTTTCTCTCTGGGCCATCTCATGGTTTTGGCTCTCTCTTGTTGAGGTCCCTGGGAAAGGGGTACCACAGGTACAAATCCCAGGACCCTGGGATCATGATCTGAGCCTTAGGCAGATGCTTAATGACTGAGCCACCCAGGGCCCCTATGGACTGAAAAATCCTTGGGACTGGTGGGGCAAATAATAAGAGTTGTATTATTTCTTATTTTTTAAAAAGATGTTATTTATTTGAGAGAGAGAGAGAGAGAAAGCATGGGGAGAGGGAAGAGCAAAGAGAGAGGGATAAGCAGACTCCACACTGAGCACAGAGCCCAACCTGGGGCTTAATCTCGTGACCCTGAGTTCACGACCTGAACCAAAACCAAGAGTCAGATGCTTAACTGACTGAGCCACTCAGGCACCCCTGGGGGATTGTGTTATTTCTCAAAGTACAGCCATGACAAGACCAGATGCACCCCCTTCTGATACAAAATGAAGCTAAATACAAGATCTGCTGTGTATGTGTGTATGTAAATGAAGTGTGTGTGTGTGTGTGTGTGTGTGTGTGTCTGTATAAACAGAATATTCAATCCCCAGGTACCAGAGTGCTGTGAGATCATGTGTGGTACTCATGGGGTCATGGTGCATGTTGATGACGTCGAGCTGGGGTTGTGGCTGGTTGTGTGGGTACAGCCATGTGTGAGAGTGTGTGATGGGCAGTGACATAGGGCAGCTATGATGGGGAGACATGTGTGTGGGACTGTGACTTTGGTATACTGGCAAGTGTGTGGTGGGTGGAGTGTGGTGGAGTGTGGTAGGGAAGGAGTTATGTGTGTGGTTGTTTATCTGCAGGAGTGATGTGGAGGGCGTGTTAGAGGGTGACGACATGGGGCGGATGGGGAAACCATGTTTGCCTGCCAGTGTGTGGGGCATATTTGAGGACCTATTCACAATAGGGGGTCTGAGGTGTGATGTCTGTGAGTGGTTAGGGGTGTGGGCTCATGGATCCTTCTCAGCGATCTTGTCCCCATGACATTACCTTGTTTACAGTTTCTTTTTTCACTTATGGCTATCTTATTTATCTTATATAATCTGTATTATTTATTCGATTAATTGTTTGTCTGTCCACTGGAATATATGCTCCATGAGGGCAGAGCCCACATCTATCTCCTTCGCCGATATAACATCGATTCTTTAGAACAGTGCGAGTAAATAAATGGGTGTGGGGGGTGACACAGTGGAGTGTCTATGCCTCTGAGTGATGCAAGATGGTGGTAGAGAATTTTCTAGAATGGTGGAAATGCGATTACAGAACTCGTCATCTGTGAGTTAGTGAGGAGGTGAAGGGAGGTTTGCAGAGGTGACAGGCGTTACACATGCTGGTGCACTGTGTACACGTGAGCAGACCCTAAGAGCGTGAGTGTGTACTTGAGGGTGTGTGGTTGGGCACAATGTGCAGGGAGAAGGTGTGGGATGTATTTCTGTTTGAATGAATGTCATTTACGATCTCCACTGACTCTCTGGTGTGTATCTCCTCAGACACTGACTCCCCCAGGTTCCAGGAACCTGACACTCTATTGTGTCCGCCTAACAAGGAATCTGTCTCCTCAATGGGGTCTCAAGATCCATAAATGTCTGGCACAGGTGCACAGGTGGGGTTAAGGGAAGATAAAATTCTGTCTTCTTAAGTCGTCCCTCAAGTGAGAAGCAGGACTTCTTGGATAACTAAATATGAAAGCCTAGGGGGACTTGGGTGGCTCAGTCGGTTAAGCAGCTGCCTTTGGCTCAGGTCATTATCCCAGGGTCCTGGGATAGAGCCTCTCATGGGGTTCCCTGCTTGGTGGGGAGCCTGCTTCCCCTTGTCCTTCTACTGCTCCCCCTGCTTGTGCTCTCTCTCTATCTCTTTCTGTCAAAGAAATAAAATCTGAAAAAAAAAAAAATTTAAAGCATGAGAGCCTAATGGCTTTGTTTGTTTGTGCCAGTCATGTGCTGTGGCGCTGTGTGTGTGTGTGTGTGTGTGTGTGTGTTTCTTCTCTCAAAGAGCCAAGGCTTTACCTCCTGGGTCCTGGAAACACTTTCTAAGAGCTGAACAATTAAATTCTGAAGGTGTAAATGTCCTTGCAAGTTTGGTTCCTTGTTCTTGAACTAAGGAGTTCTCTTCTAGTTATTTCTGAAGAATTATCCTTTTGCTTGTCTTTTCTTTTTTTTTTTTTAAAGATTTATTTTTTTGACAGATAGAGATTACAAGTAGGCAGAGAGGCAGGCAGAGAGAGAGAGAGAGGAGGAAGCAGGCTCCCAGCCAAGCAGAGAGCCCGATGCGGGGCTCGATCCCAGGACCCTGGGATCATGACCTGAGCCGAATGCAGAGGCTTTAACCCGCTGAGCCACCCAGGCGCCCCTTGCTTGTCTTTTCTAGTTTTGCTGATAAGAGTTCAAAGTGCCTGCTGATTCTTTTGGCCAGCTCTAGAATCACAGCAGCTTTGGGCACCTTCTTCCTTGTCTGAATGACCTCATAACTCTCCATCCCAATTTATCTTGAGTTCTATCTATTTTCACTTTTGGGGGGAAAAAAACTGCTCTGGGCACTTTGGAGCTTTTAGGTTTAGGATCCATCTTTCTTTTTTCTTCCCCTGTGTCCTTGATGTAGTTGGAGGGTGGTTGATTAACTGCAAGGAACTACACTAGGGTTTCAAGGGTAGTATAATGCTCAAATTGGCTACCTGAGTAATGTGAAAAAATATATATTTTTCCTGGAAATCTTCAGTTAGATAGTTTGACCTAAAATTTACTAAGTGCTGTGCACTACAAAAGATACCTTCCCTGTCCTCTTCCTTTAACCTATTATGTGAAAAGCATTGTCTTAGAACCTGTAAGTGGGATGGGAAGAGGCAGAAAGAGACTCTAAAGAAACAAACGAAGAAACAAATCAATAAGTAAAAACTATGCCTGGTTTAAGGGAAGAGATTTTTCAAAGAACAGCACCTACACGTGCCTGGGTGGTTCAGTTGTTAAGAGTCTGCTGTTGGCTCAGGATCTAGCTCTGCATGGGGGAGGGGGGCGTTCCCTGCTCAGCCAGGGTGTCTGCTTCTCCCTCTCCCCCTGCATGCTGCATCCCCTGCTTGTGCTCCCTCTCTCTGTGTCAAATAAATAAATAAAATCTTAGAAAGAAAGGAAGAAAGAAAGAAAGAAAGGAAGGAAGGAAGGAAAGAAAGGAAGGAAGGAAGGAAAGAAGGAAGGAAGGAGGGAAGAAAGGCAGGCAGGCAGGCAGGCAGGCAGGCACCTAAATGACAAACTTGGACCATCACTGCCATCCGTATCACCATTACTGTCATTCCCTCTACCTGTCATTCCCACCTGTAAAGTTTATAGAATGTGAACCATTTTCTCCTCTTCTTCTGCTCTTAAACTCATATTAAAAAGGTAAAGGATTTTTAAAAAGGTAAATGATTATTGGCATACCCTAAATCTTGGCCCCTCCAATGTGGGTTTTATAGACCACAGATTCTATGGGGTCACTCCTCAGCCCAAGATCATTCAAGTCCCCAGTCTAAATTCAGATCAAATCCAAGCTCTTCTTCTTTTTTTTTTTTTTTTTGTTTATTTTCAGCGTAACAGTGTTCATTGTTTTTGCACCACACCCAGTGCTCCATGCAGTACGTGCCCTCCCTATTACCCACCACCTGGTTCCTCAACATCTCACCACCACCCCCTCCGCCCTTTCAAAACCCTCAGGTTGTTTTTCAGAGTCCATAGTCTCTCATGGTTCATCTCCCCTTTCAGTTTCCCTCAACTCCCTCTCCTCTCCATCTCCCCATGTCCTCTATGTTATTTGTTATGCTCCACAAATAAATGAAACCATATGATAACTGACTCTCTCTGCTTGACTTATTTCACTCAGCATAATCTCTTCCAGTCCCATCCATGTTGCTACAAAAGTTGGGTATTCATCCTTTCTGATGGAGGCATAATACTCCATTGTGTATATGGACCACATCTTCCTTATCCATTCATCCGTTGAAGGGCGTCTTGGTTCTTTCCACAGTTTGGCGACCGTGGCCATTGCTGCTATAAACATTGGGGTACAGATGGCTCTTCTTTTCACTCCATCTGTATCTTTGGGGTAAATACCCAGCAGTGCAATTGCAGGGTCATAGGGAAGCTCTATTCTTAATTTCTTGAGGAATCTCCACACTGTTCTCCAGAGTGGCTGCACCAACTTGCATTCCCACCAACAGTGTAAGAGGGTTCCCCTTTCTCCACAACCTCTCCAACACACGTTGTTTCCTGTCTTGCTAATTTTGGCCATTCTAACTGGTGTCAGGTGGTATCTCAATGTAGTTTTAATTTGAATCTCCCTGATGGCTAGTGATGATGAACATTTTTTTCATGTGTCTGATATCCATTTGTATGTCTCCATTGGAGAAGTGTCTGTTCATATCTTCTGCCCATTTTTTGATATGATTATCTGTTTTGTGTGTGTTGAGTTTGAGGAATTCTTTATAGATCCTGGAAATCCAAACTCTTCTAATAGTCAGTGAGACCATGTCCTGTCATTTCTTTTAAATCTTATCTGTATGTGAATTAATCACCTGGGGCATACCATAGGGTGCCAGGCTTTGTGACTTGGGGTGCAGAGGTGGGAAAGAAATACAGAACCGCATTTCTGACCTTAAGAACCTCATGGTCCAGCAGGAGAGGTGAGGTGTAGCACAATTGTCAGCAGCCAAGTCTGTGCTGGGTGGAGGGTAGTCATGAAACAGTGAAAAGAAGATGCTTCTGGGGCTGAGCCTGGAGGATGGGGCAGGAGTGTTCCAAGAGTCTATGTGGTTTCAGAAAGGGATGGGGTCCTCAGCCAAGCCCTCTGGCTTGCTTATCACACACGTTTAACCTCTCCGCATTCACTGATACATTTCTCTTACTAGAAATGTCCATCCCCTCTTCCCTTACTTATCCAAATCCTGCCTCCTTTGCAAAAACCATATCTAATGTCTGCTTTGCCATGGAACCTTCACTGGGACCTGTCTTCTCTCTCTATCCTTCCGAGTTTCCCAGTCTAGACCATCATGCTCAGCACTACTTTTTTTGGGCAATGGTCTTGTTTCTTTACTAGGGAAGATAACTCTGAAGGCAGTGGGCTTGGTTCTCATTCTTGGTAAAGTGAGGCAGAGTCTAGAGAGCAGGACAGTGCAATGTTTAGAAGCAGATTTTTTTAAAAATTTTATTTATTTTTTAAGTTTCTTTTCAGTGTTCCAGAATTCATTGTTTAGGCACCACACCCAGTGCTCCATGTAACATGTGCCCTCCATAATACCCACCACCAGGCTCACCCAACCTTCCAAGCCCCCTCCCCTCCAAAACCCTCAGTTTTTTCTCAGAGTCCACCATCTCTCATGGTTCATCTCCCCCTCCAATTCTTAAAAGCCAGACTCTGAGACCTGAGACCGTGAGAACCCTTGTCTTTACCACATGTGTCATTTTCAGAAGTTACATTTCCTGTGTCTTAGTTTACTCATCTGCAAAATGGGAATGATGAAATGGATTTGTTGCCAGAATTAAATATGTTTATAAGCGTGAGGCCTCTAGAACAATGCCTGAGAAGTGGAAAGCACTAAATAAACGTTGCTTGTCATTATTATGGTCTGAATCAATGAGCCTGCTATTTTATAGAGGAAGAGCCTCAGAGGGGGAAAGGGACCTTCCTAAGATCACTTAGATGGTCATGGCCGCCAAGGGACAGAGCTGAGACAGAACTTGTGTGTCCTAACTCCCAGCCAGGGCCTGTTTGGGCAGTATCGTGTCACAGGTCCTAGCCTGACCAACCATGTTTGTCAAGTAACCGATTACCAGTGAGCCCAGCCAGACCCCCCCGGAAGAACTGGTTGGATGTGAGAAGAGAACAGCTAATCTGGTCCAAATCCTGGTGGTCTGAGCTCTCCCTGCCCATAGAACCACTAAGCCAGCCTTCAGGGAAAACACTGCTTGTGGGACTAAAGAAAGGAAGAGCCGGGTGGTTTGAAATTAATGCTCTCCGATCGGGTTCAAAAGCCCCACCTTCTTCTCTCTCCATCTTCTGTTACAACCTGGAGGCAACTTGGCGTTTGCCAGCTTAAGGAGCAGCTCCATTTAAAAGCCATTAGTTTTTTAATTGCTGAGAGATTGCACTCCCGCTGCCTGGCTTCGGGCCTTCACTTGTACTAGGTACCAGGGAAGCGATGTGCCAGGCTGCCAGCCATGGCCCCATGCCTCACAGAGCAGAGCTGGCCTGCACTCCCCCTAACCCATCCCAGGCCCTTTTCTTATCTGAAGCTTCTCCTTCTGCCTCAGTTACCCAGATGTGTAGCTGGGGAGGCAGAAGCGACCTGACTGTCTATTCCCTCCTTGACCACAGACTTGCAGTATAAGCTCGGGCAAGTTCATGTGATCTTCAGGACTGGAGTTTCTCGGAGACCAGAAGCACCATTTACTGGGTGTCTCCAACGCATTCATTTCAGGCCCGTCCTCATGCATCTAACAACCCAGCCAAGAAGATGTGTCTACCCATTTCCTAAGCAAGGAAGCAGGCTCCGAGAGGTGAAGTGACTTGTCCAAGGACACACAGGCGATACGCAGGGAAGCTCAATTCAAAGCAGTGTGACAGGTGGACAGGGTGGGAAAGACCATCGTGTTAATCCAGATTCTGCCAGTACCGATGGGCTATCCTGCAGCAAATTCTTTCTGCCAAGTGGCAAAGCCTTTCACATAAACAGGAACTTTATATTTAATATTCTGTGGCACAGTGCTTCCCAAACGTGCCTACACATCTGACTCACCACCAGAAGCTTCATAAAAAGAGATTCTTACACCTTGATCCAAGCCTGGAGGATCACAGATCTCTGTGGACAGGACCTGGGAATCTGAGGTTGAGCGAGCTCCGGTTGGAAGGAAGCGAGTTCCCGCCCGTGGAAGAGTGAGAGAACCACTGCATTTTCCCTAGTTCTTGGATTTGATGGGCTCGTGCCTTTGTTAAGTCAAGTGCAGCAGGACGTTTGACGGAGCAGGAGCACACAGGTCCCAAATTTTGTTGCGTCACTTAACACAGGTGCGTTTTGTGCTCCTGTACTGTCTGCTGTCAGGGCCCCTCTCCAGAGCAGCTGGCCTCCACATGGTGGCTCCCATCGCAAGCTGTCCTGACCTGTGGCCCTGCCATGGGGACATGTGCTTCTGGGATGCTCCCCGGCGGGGAAGAGAGCCCTGACGATGGGCTGCTTCCACCCCAAAGTGATGCACGCCACTTTGGCTTATATTTCATTGTTTAAAGTTAGTCCTGCTCACTAGAAATAATGTGAAGGGAGCAAAATAAGGACAGTCATCCCCATGTGTCCCAGAGTGATCAACACTGGTAAACAGTAGAAATTTCTATTGCCGTGACCCGATGGAGCTGCTCAGATGATACCTTCATGAACACCTGGATGCACAGATGGAGATCAGAAGGAAGGCCAAGGGCCCAGGAAGGATTCTCAGGAGAGGTCATAGCCATTCATGCATTCATTCATGCATTCATGCATTCATTCATTCATTCACTCATTCATTCCAAAAACAATCTCTGAGCTCCTGCCATGGGTTTAACACCAGGCCAGGGAAGAAAGAAACCAAGAGGAGTCACACACAGGCTTCCCAGCTTAGGGCATTGGGTCAAGTGCAGCAGGTACACCTGTGAACAGATAATGAAGATAAACAGCCACAAACACCAACTGAAGATAAGAGCAGAAAGGATTTTCCAGATGGGGGAATAGTACGTGTGAAGTCATGGAAATAGGAAACAGTTGAGGGTGCTCATGGGTCTGTGACATTTCTGTGTGGCTAGGGCCTTGGGTAAGAGAAGGAAATGCCTGGAATAGTTAAGTCTGGGTAGGGCTGTGAAGATAAATGTTTGGGAGCATGGAAACACGGGGTGGGGGTGGGGGGACCGTGGGAGACCCTCAGAGGTGCCACATCTTTTCACTGCTTTCTCTGTGTCCTTTTGTTGTGGCAGGAAACACTTTGGTTTGAGACAGACCTGGTTTACAAAAGCAATTCCCCCAATGACAGAGATTTGGGGCAGGGCACCCGATGTCCCTGGACCTGTTATACCACTTGTAAAGTGAGTATCTGTACAGCCATGGGAAGGCCCACCCTGACCCCTCTTCAAGAGAGAACCCACTGTGAGGTGCAGAATTGGCTGACAGCTCTCGCTGTCACAACTTCAGGACCCATGGCCGAGCTGATGTCCGGCTGTTCCCAGCCAAGGACTGAGCCCGTGGCAGGGACTATCGTAGGCACTCCTACCCACCATGGGACTCTTCTAACAGCCCATCTCTGCTCTGGGGCTGCCCCCATCTTGCTGAGACTTTCTCCGAGCTGCACCTTAGCCCCCCGCTCTTCTACCCAGACCTCCACCCTCCCTTCACAGGTGCCAGACCCACATCTTGGTCTGAGACTCTCCGCATCTACTCCTGCTCTCTCCCTTTTATCCCCCATAGGCCTTTAACTCAGTGAATGCCTTGGGTTTCTGGTTCCATCTTGGCTACTGCTTCCCAGAGAAGACTAACTGACATGGGATTGTGCCAGCACTGTGAGACTGAAAGCATTCAAGGTTACACTAGGGCGTGTACGGTGGGTAGACAACGTGTGTTAGTCTCTTGTCTCATGAGCTCTATTTTGCTTGTACTTTAGAGGAATGCATTGTGGTGGAAAGGGCACTAGTCTGGGAATCCTCTGGTTTGGGTTTCAAAGTCTGTCTTTGTCAGTTTTTAGCCTTGGGACTATGGTGCAAAAAGTTATCCTTTCTGAGCCTCAGTTTCCTTATGATTAAAAAACGGATAGCAGCGGGGCCCTGGGTGGCTCAGTCAGTTGAGTGTCTGACTCTTGATGTCTGTTCAGTTCATGATCTCAGGGTCATGAGGCTGAGGCCTGTGTCCAGCTCTGCACTCAACATGGACTCTGCTTGAAATTCTCTGTCTCTCCCTTTCCCTCTGCCCCTGCCTTCCACGCACACTCTCTCTCAAAAAAAAAAAAAAAAAAAAAAAAAAAAATCATCTGCCTTCAAGAGCAGTTCTGCACGATTAAATAAGTCCCATATTAAAATGGAAGGTCGGGTGTTTTGTTGACCATCCCTCTGAACTCTTTTTCTTCTGAAAACGTCCCTCTATCCTTCTCCATCTCCTCTCTGTGTCTCCTTCCTTTACACTTGAAAGTCAAGTGCTCCCTTGGGGCCCAAAGAGCCTGGGCTTTGAGTAAGGTGTTGGGCCTGCACTCAGCTGTGCACCTACTTACAGGTCAAATGTCATGTCCAGCTGTCAAATTTGCTCAGAATTGGTTTGGACTTGGGGCCTGGGCAGGGTCCCCAAGCAGAACAAATGAGGTTCATTCAAGAAGTGTGCACCTGAATTGTGCACCTATGTGTGTCAAGCTGGGGATCGGGGAAACTGACAAGCAGGGACGTGGCTCAGCCTTCAAGTTGGTTACAGTTAAGGGGAAGGGTTTGAGTATCACCGTTGATACTGGCCTCCTTTCTGTCCTTCACACCCACCTGGTGTCTTTGCACTTGTGCCTCCTTCTGCCTGTAATGATTTTTTTTTTTTTTAAATTCATTGACCCATGGACTCCTTTTTTCCTTCATATCATGGGTCATCTCCTAGACAGCCCTTCTCTAATCACCAAATCCCAAATAATCTTGGTCACACCATGCTATTTGTTTTCCTTGTAACATTTTTCAGGCATCTTGGAATGCTCTTGCATATTTATCCATTTTCTTGCTTCATGGCAGTCACTAGCCCTCTACACTTTCAAAAGAACATGAGCTCTTGAGGGCAAGGATCCTGTCTGTCTTGCTCACCTCAGTATGTATTCTTGGACCTGAAAGGAGTCCCAATATCTCAACAAGCATTTCCTGAATATATCAATTTATTAAAGAATTACTCTTTACCAAACACATTAACTCATGAACATAATGGGGTCATCTTTTTTTTTTTTTTCCAGTAGGAAGATGCATTACAGGTGTCCCATTATGTGGGATGAACTGAAATCGATGATAATACAGCTTAGTTCTTTCTCCCACTGATCTCCAATCCTGCTCATGGGTGAGTTATTACCCTGATCCTGAAGGGAATCTTATGTGGGTGCCATAACTTTTTGAGTTCCTTAAAATATCAAGAGAAATTTCATTTTGGCAGTTAAACTATCTAATCCAATCTTGTGTTTTAGGTTAAACCATGAGACATTGTTAATATTTGATAATTTTTGATCCATGTAAATGACAATTTCACATAATTCAAATGAATAATGCAGTGTAAGGCTAAACATGATTCAAGTTTTAATTTATCCCCTACCTCAGCTTGCAAGTTGGTCCACAGTGGGGACAGAGAGTATGGTTGACTTCTTGTCTTTCTCTTGATAGCCTTCTGTTCCACTGGCCACCAGCTGCTTCTGTTACCATTAGGCTCAGCTCAAATAAAGAAGGATTGTGGGAGGGGAGCATAGTTTTATGTGGCTGATTTCATAAAGTGGTATTGGGGTCTAAGCTTGGTGAACAGTTAAAACTGACTTTTCTTTCTTAGACCACTTTTGTGTGTTTTTCTTGGGATCTCCCAGCAAGGCAATTCCTTTACTAAAATCAGTGTATTCTCTGGGGAACAAACTTGCATTTCCCATCAGCCCTCAGTCTTCTGCGAGTCCATCCTCTGACTGGGCATAGTGGGGTGCATCCACCTGGAGAGAGTCCTCCTGAGATGCCCAGGCAAGATCCCTTCATTGTGGCTGGTGTCTGGGCCAAGAACATCCATAACTGTGTCTCACCATCAGTGAAAGGATGGCTTTCACATGCTAGAATTCTACTGACCGTCAGTTCATGACTTCTCACACCACCCTAATCTTCCCTCAGTCCTCAGGCACACAGGCCAAATTATCAGTATGGTCCCATTAACCCTCTCTCACCTAATTTAACGTCAAGAGGTGCAGCCCTTGACATGTTCAACTCGAAGGGAAAGAGGAAGAGAGATCCTGCAGCACTCCAATAGCCCTCTTCAAAGGGCTCTGTTCTCCAAATACCTCCAATTCGACATTTTTACAGGCTGGGGATAAGTGATCTCAGTGGCAGAACCAATTTTCTCAGATCCTTTCCATGTACCATGTAGGGGGTATGGCCTCTTATTTTAGGATACCAGGGTACCCATTACCCATTATGCTAGGTCTCTGTGACCTCTGTTGAAACTCTGAGACAACAGGGAGGGCTACCTTTGACTTTGGGTTTTATTTATACACAGTTGTTGATCAAATCCCACTTGCCAGTCATTCTGTTGCAGAAATGACAGCCTAGCACAGGCAATTCTGCAAAGTACAGCTGTTTCTGAGCCCATTAGATGAAGATTCGGGAAACAACTTGGCTCCCTGTTAGAAGGTTTTGATCAGTTTGGCCTTTGAAAAAAATGGATTACAAGAGCACTGCATGATCACTACTGCGAGGGGGACCTTCAAAGTCAGTTTTCTGCTAGGAAAGGTCACACAGAAGTGTATTGACTAACTGACCAACCACTCACAGAGCTGAATCACTTAAACATGGCAGCTACTGACAGAGTTTGACAAAGATCAAACCATATCTCTACTACTTTTTCCTAAATGGTCTCATACAAAGAATCCAGACCTCGTGAGGAACAGTGAAAAGCACATTAAAGTTCTAGAGTTACTGACTTCCACCAACACACACAGACAATGTGGTGTAATTGCTTAGAGACCAGACTTTGGTGTCAACACAGACGGGCATTTGAGTTCCAGCTTCCCCATGTACTGAGCGCCACTGGTCAAATTTTATGTCTCTGGAAACCCTAATTTATAGGGTTTATGGGAACATTAAACAAGATAACTTTCTAGTGCTGTGCTTGGAACACATTAATTACTTCGTATATATTAACTATTACCACCAAAATTGTTATAATTATCAGCGTGGTAATTGTGGGCCCAAGAGTCAAACAACTTGGGTTTGAATCTCAACTCTGCTATTTACAAGCTATGTGGTCTTGTCCATAAAACATGGGATTAATAAAACCTATCTCACAGGGGGATGTGGGAAATACGAAGCTGAGTTAATAAATGTAAGACACATTGCTTAACACCTAGAACACAGAAGACTCCCAGCAGTTACTGTGGTTACTAAGATCCTCTTTGTCATCCTCTTCCCGAGGAAATCTATAGATTGGAAAATTTGATTTATTCAACCGTGTAAGGAATACTTCTTTCCTCTCCTATCATTTCATTAAAATGGATTAAAGACATTCATGGCTGCAAATTAGGATTTCTGATTAGGAGTCGGGTGGGGCAAGACAGCAGTGTGATCTGCCAAAAGCAAAGACTTTGGGCATTTTTGTTAACAATGAGTCATTATCCCTCCAGTTACCCTTTTGGAAAATTTTTACAACAAACCCAAACTTACAAAAAATTTTACAAACACATACAGACATCTTATTTTCTAAACCATTTGAGAGTAAGTTGGCAATAGATGTCCAACTTACCTCAATCCTACACAGATTCCTACAGACAAGGACATTATCCTTCAGAAGCACAGCACATCCCTTAAATTGGGAAATCAGCATTAATACATCACCACCTTCCACTCAAGTTTCTCCAGTTGTCCCAGTAATTTTCCTGATTGTTAAAGGACTCCGTTATTAATCATGTCTTGCATCTACTTTTGCGTGATTTTTGTCTCCTTCGGTCATTTTTCAATCTTTCTTTGATTTCCATGACCTTGAAACTTTTGAAGAGTACAGGTCATTTGTTTTGTAGTATATCTCTCATTTTGGGCTTATATTCTATTTCCTTATGATTAGATTTAGGTTATGGTTCGTTGGCAGAAATATTGAGAAGCGATGTTGCATTTTTCTCATTGCATCCCACCAGGTGGTGGGTGAGCCCATTTGCTTCCTTTGATTCCTTGATTAAGCCTGCCTCTGCTGGGCTTCTCCACCATAAAGTCACTCCTCTTCCTTTTGTAACTAAGAAGTATTTTATAGGAAAGTAATTATTCACTATGTTCATATACCATTGTCATCAAACTTTTAAGTTATTTTTATCATGTGTGAATTCATGGTTTTCCATTTTATTCAGTGTGTGATAATTTATTGCTGTTATTACTTATCTGATTACTCAGGTTATCTCGAATTTGGCCAGCAGTGTTCCATTCAAGCTAGGTTTGTGCCCCTTTAATATGCTCGTATTATTTCTCTCTGTCAGAAGGTGTTTTCTTCTCATCTTGTAATCTCATCCCTGCCCCACCCCTGAAATTAGCTAGTTCCCAGTGAGTTCTAGCTTCTTCTAGTGGTGAATGGTATTAAGAAACCAAGATATGGGCTCTAGGTGTGCTCATTGTTATTGGGCTGATGCTGTTCCCACATCTCAGTGGACAGAGCCAGGGAACGTATGTGTGTATATCACACATTCACGTTTCTATCTATCTAGTTGAAAAACCATGAATCTTCTCCAACTGTACTACAACACTATGGTTTTCATTTTCATTTTATTTCTAGATTTGTATCTCCCTTCTCCAAATGGTTCCTATTGTCCCTATTTCATTTACTTCTATTTGGTCAATTCCTCCTACACAACTAATCTCCCATCTTCACTGCCTCTCCCGGAGCACATGGGCCCTTCATTCCATTTGAATTCCAGTACCCCATGAGGGACCACCACACTGTATGGACACTCATCTTACCCTGCTAGGTCTTGGAGACCCCAGCCCTGAGCCAGCCCCACCTATTGACATACTCTTAAGGATCATGCTTTCAGTTTGGCACCCACTGCCAGGCACCTCTCCTCACGTTGTTCATGCTCTCACTCTCTGCTATAAGCTAGTCCTTCCAACCTATCTCACATAACACTCCCCATGGACTGCCCTTCCTGAGGATTATGCTCTTTATCCTGTTATGGTTCTGACTTCCCAGGTCAGGTAGCTGCCCTTCCCCACCTGAATGGATACACTTGGGCTGCTCTTCTTTGTGGATGCCCCTCTTGGCACACTTGGAATGACTCTTCCTGACATGGACAACCTTTCCACATGCTTCAGGCCCAGACACTTCCCATCAGGCTGCTGCTTTGCATGATTAGGCTCAACTTATTCTGCTTGGGTAGCCCTCACATATAGCCTTCCCCCACTCCCTGGGCTTGGCTCCTCATTCCAGGACACTGCATTCTCTTGTCTGCAGATGCTGATCTGTCCCAACTAATAGATTTCTTCTTCTGTCCCAACTAATAGATTTAGGATCGAATCACTCAGCGAGGACAGGGAAATCAAGGGGGAGGGCAGATGAGGAGGAAGAAGAAAAGTGGAGAAATATTTGAGGAAAAAAATTGATCTTCAACAATCAAAGTCAGTGTTTTCACAAATATGTGCATAAGTTAATAGGAATGCTAGATCCTCAAATACTTTGAGAACTATCATTTTAAATAACTTAAAATAAGTTATTCCAAAGTATTTTCATGCTGGCAATGTTTTCAAATATGTAATAGACCCAAGTCTATTGATTCATCTTTCAAATGGGATTAAAGTCCTATCCCAATCAATGTTGCAGAGTCGCTATAGTGATCAAAGGAGATAATAAATGTGAAGTCCCTGTTCAAAATTTAAAGTGCCATCTAAGGAAGAATAAAAGACCCAAGGTAGTGCCTCCATTTTCTACACACACAGCTCTATTCCAGTAACTGTCATTACTGTTCTCTAAGAAGAAAAGTCCAGGGCACAATCCATCCCTCTTCCTTTCCTGTCTTCCCAAAGATGTAGCAGGATCAAGGTCACAGCATTCCTGCATGGAGAAGGAAGAGTTGGAAGGAGGGGCATGACCTGGATTGCTTCGTTCCAGGCTATTCTATGAGAACCAGGATCCTAATGGGTAGCACTTTCAAGGAAATGGAGAAATTATATAATGCACATCTCCTCCTCTTTCTTCCTCCTGCAGGTCAGTGATGACACAGCCTCACATCTTTTTTTCTCTCTCTTTTGGATGTTCTCATTTCTTCCAAGAGACAGAATATGGCCCATTGATTTACCCTAGACTGAGAAGTCTGGGAGCAGCCTCAGTAAGGTTGGCTTTCTACCATGGGGCAAATTTGTTTTTCCCTAGATCTTTTTCCTGTGATGTCTCTAGTTTCATTGAAATAAGTAGCATACATATTTGAACAATGGCAGGAAATAGACACACTAGGCCTTCAGCGTGAATGGTTCAAGGTTTTATTTATTTATTTATTTATATTTAAGTAAGCACCATGCCTAGCATGGAGCCCAACATAGGACTTGAATGCATAACCCTGAGATCAGTGCCTGAGCAGGTATCATGAATCAGACCCTTCAAAGACTGAGCCACCTAGGGGCCCCACCCAAGGTTATATTTAAAGCTAACAAGTATAGGAGAAAAGGAAAGCCTAGATATGGCTGAATATTGCTTATTAGAGTTCAGCTTGAAGTTCCTCGCTTTGTTCTTCATTCGTTCTATATTGATCTTGTAAGACCTGTAGGAAGGAGATGTGGCTGGTCCAAGCTGAGGCTTGGATACTCTTGGATTCTCTTTATTCACTCAGTAACTGAATACCAGTTTTGTATGTGCTAGATACTTTTTAAAGATGCTGATATATAGTGGTGAGTATATGAGGTATGGGTTTTCCCCTCTGAAACTTTGACTCAAATGAAGGAGATAGACCTTAAACAAGGAAGCCATATGTATAATTATAAATCATACCACTGAGATATGGCATTTAAACTAGATAGAAACTACAGGTAGAGTTCTAAGGGCCTATTTGAGGCAGAAACAATAGCATGTGTAAAGGTCCTGGGGCAAGAAGGAATTGAATAGTTTCAAGGGACTAAAAGCAGGGCGCAGTGCTGAGAAAGCCAGGAGTAAGGGGGAAACAGAAGACTTAAACTAGACTGGAGTAATAGGCAGCTGCCAAATCATCATGCTGGTCTTGTAGACTGGTAAGAATTTCAGGCTTTATCCTAAATAAATGAGAACCATTGAAAGATCTAAGCAGAGGAGTGGCATAATTTATTTTAAAGATATTCTTGCTACTTTGTAGAAAATGAGTTGAAAAGGAGCAAGATTAAAAGGCAATAGGCCATTAAGGAGCTCTTGCAGTCATCCAGGTGTGAAATGATGCCAGCTTGTATGAGAGTGAGAACAGAAATGTTCCCATCCTTCACCCTCAGCAGCTTCAGGCCAGGCTGAAGGTGGTAGTCCTGTAAGAGATTTGAAGACATGACTTCATTAGATCCATCCCCTAACTTTTGGTCAAACCAGCCACAATAAAATATGATTTTTCCCTCATCCAAGAATCAAACTCATTATCCTCTGTAATAGTTGGGGATATTCACCAGTTCATCATCCTGTTACACATACTATAGAGGGCGTCTGAGGCAGGTGGCCTCGGAGATGGCCAACCATGAACCATGCTTCTTGAGTCATCCCCCACCCCCCACAACTGAGTGTGAGCTGGACTCGCTAATTCCCTTCCAGTGAGCAGAATATAGGAGAAAGGATCATGAGCCACTTTGGATATTACTCAGTCTGAGGGAAGCCAGCTGCCCATGAAAAGACCACATGGCACGGAAGTCACATCTCCAGCCAGTAGCCAGTGAGGACCTGAAGTCCACCAAGCCACCAAGCAGCCACTTAAACACACCAGGGACCTTGGAAACAGATCCTCCCCTGTAAAGTCTTGACTGTGGGCCCAGCTAACACCTTAACTGCAGCCTTGTGAGGGACATGAGCCAGACACAGCCAAATAATGTGCACCTAGAGGCCACAGCCACGTGTATGTGGGATAACACGTGTTTGTTGTCCTCAACTGAAAGTTCTCGGACAATTTTTTTGGTGCAGCAATGAATACTGGATACAGCAGCATTATGAAATGCCTCTTGTATCTCTAGAAAGAATTTTGGTGTTGAGACATCAGTTCTCTACAGCCACTGGGTCCATTCTTATCAGGACAGTAGTCACAAGCCACAGAGGCAAAATGTTCCTACAAACAGATCCGGAAGAACCCTAGAGAACAATGTCCACCCCTCTCAGATATGAGTAAGCGGAGATTCAGAGAGGACATAACCTCCAGCTCACTGATTTAGTGTTCTCATCATGTCTTTGGTCTTGTAATGTCCAGATTGGTTTAACAATTGAGTATTGCAGCTTTCGGGGCAATGAGCCACCATCTCTGATCAGAAACTTCCAGGGAAGGTTCAGAGCATTGGCAGTGTATTATTTCCCTGTTGCTCTTGTAACCAATAAACTACAAACCTAGTGGTTTAAAAGAGCATGGATTTATTGTATTATAGCTCTGGAGGTTGGAAATCTAAAAGGAGGCTCACTGGGTTAGAATCAAGGTGTTGGCAGAACAGAATTTGTTTCTGGAAGCTCTAGGGGGAAACATATTTACTTGCTTTTCCCAGCTTCTAAAGGCTGCCCACACTCCTTGGCTCCTGACCTCCTTCCATCTTCAAAGCCAACAACGGCAAGCTGAATCTCACACTGCAAGTCACTCTGATACACTCTCTTCTCGATTTAATATTGGCATGTGGACATTTTTGGGGTGGGGGCATTATTCTGTCTACCACAGGCACCTTCCCTCCACCTCCCTTGATACCTTGTTGATGGTTGTGGAGATGTTGAGGCAACATCATAAGTTACCAAGTATATATGCTCTTCCCTTGTCCCTTTTAGGATTAGATCTTCAACATGTCCCTTCAGGGTCCATTACCAGACAAACCATTGACTGAGTATGTAACTGGACTTCCACTAGGGGTGTTTCCGACCTCAGGTACTGAGTCAGTAGGTGGCCCAGTGGAACTTTTGTGAACACTGAGATCAACCCTTGGAAACTCAAATGCATGCTGGCATATGCATATGCTTGGATTTTGTGCTGGCAGTGGACGGTGCCCAGGGTGAGAGTGGCCACATGTTCTACCAACCCAAGGACATATCTTGTCTTCATTTTTTTGTGGGGGTCTTTGTTAGTGACAAAAGCTCACTGGGCCAGTGAGACAAAGTATAAAATGGGAAAGGTAGAAGAAAATTTTCTTGGTTCAGGTGCATAATTCATGGAACCTGAACATTAATATTAATGATCCCATCCACCAAAGTCAGGCAAATGAAATATGCAAAGGAAGATAAACTGGGAAGCTCAGAAACTTCAGGTCTTTCAGACTTAGTTCCCCTGAGGGTATAGCTGTAAGAATATAGCCAGATTTGTTTAGCAAATTATAGCTTGCTGAGAACCTTCCCATTTATTAATTTACATTATGCTCACAATAACCCTGTGGAGCAGGAGAGACAGGAAGGAACTTCCATTTTATGGATGGAGAAAGTGAGGCTCCCACCCAAGTCACAGTTTGACAAGAGCAGAGCTTCAGAGCTAGAATTCAGAGCTAAAATTCAGGTCACCTGATTCCAAATCCCGCATTCTCTCCAAAGCCTTCCTCTGCTGTGTTAGCTGTGATGTGATATAATTAAGATGACACACAAAACCTTCTCAATGTTAAATAAAGCAACAACAACAACAAGTAAAAGCCACTGTACCAAGAACATTTTAAAACCTCTCTATCTTATACAGTCACTGTGTCTATAAAATGAGATACAAGTAGGGCTCACTGCATAAGTTTCTTGGGTGATTAAATGAAATAATGTACAAAGAAAAGTCAAATGGTGCCTGAAAACAGTAAGCACTTAGTGAATGGCAGTTACTACAAGAGGCAAGTAGCTAAATAAGATGGTTTTCCAGGCAAAATTATTGACTTATTCATTTATTCACTCAACCAATATCCATAGAGCCTCTTTTTTTTTTACCAGCTTTATTAACTGTTCATACTTAATGTAGACGATTTGATAAGTTTGAACATACACATATGCTTGTGAAGCCATCATCATAGAATCTTCATCACCTCCAAAAATTCCTTGAGTCCCTTTTGTGTTGTGAGAACACATAACATCTTAGCATGAGTCTTGTTAAGTATGGACACTGGGCAGAGATTCTGCGGCAAACTACAAAGTTGTTCCGAACATTGTGGTTACCAGAGTGAAAAAAAGAGACAAAGATCTTCTCCTTTACCTTTTAGTGCAGGGGGTTAACATTTAACAAATAAGAATAGTAGTCACCTGGTAATAAAATGGAGATACTTAAGGCAGGATAAGGAAGGGCATGAGTACCAAGAGGGCCAAGACGATCCTCTCTGAGAAGGTGATATTAGATCTGCATGGATTGCAGGGGTGAAAGCCACAGGCCTTGGCTCTTAGAGAAGAGTGGTCCAGGCATGGAAAAGAGCCAATTCCAAGTTCTTGAGACAAGAGGTATTTAGCAACTCAGCACGTTGGCTTGCATCTTGGGGATTTTCATAAAGTCTCAAACTCAAAGTGCCATGTGCTTCCACTTTCCATCACCTCCCAAGCTCACTGGGATTTACTTCCCATGTCTCTGCAAGGAGGCTCCCAGTAGAAGGTAGAATTTCATCTTTCAGGTCTTGTTTCAGGACACTGACTTTTTAGCTGGAAGCTGGGTGTCTGAGTACTTGATCAAACCCACATCCTGTCGCTGCTTGGCCCAACTGATAAATCTCCCCTACATCTTTACCATGGCACCGTTACATGTTAACTAATGTGTAGTTAACTCAACAACTATTTACTTAGCATCTACTAGGTGCTGGCACAGTGCCAAGCATGGATATATAATTAATTATCCATCTCATTTCACTTATGGTTAGTTTCTGAAGGGCAAGGATTGAGAGTTTTTTATGGTTGCATCCCTAAGAACCTAGGATTTCCTTGATAAAGAGCAGGAGCTTGAGAGATATTTGATGAATTAATCAGAGCAAAATGCAATGCATTTACAACTCTTCATTTCTCCCTACCTTTCATAAGAATAACCTTAAATTCCTTGTATTTTACTTCACTGAGGTTCATTAAGGCTCTTTGGCTAAATTATTTCATTGAGAATTAGGAGACCTAAAAATAGTCACTCATTTCAATTCAGTAATTGTACTTTTAGGAAATTACTCGAAGTAAATAAAAAGAACCTGGGAAAATATTTGAGCATAAAAGTACCCTTTTCAGTATTATTTATTTTAACTGAAATTGGCCACAGGCTGTCTACCCAGCAGTACAGTAACAGTCAAGTGAATTATGTTTCTTCCTGGACATGTGTATCATTTCTCTTCTTCTTTCTCATTCTTATTCTTATCATCCATTCTATTTTCTTCTTTCAAAGAAAGCTGTATTATGTAGGACTCAACTGAGAGCTTTCCATTTTGAAAGATGACAACTATAGGGTTGAGGGAGAAAGTTAGGTCTAGCTCATAAAAAACTATGAAAAGTTAGTGGCTTACTTTACTGAGATATGCACATTTTTCTTGACACTTTACCTCTGGAGGTAATTTGGGCTGGGTTATTCCAGAGAAGATTTGCCTAGGTTTCTGTCAAGTGCATAGCGATAGAGTCTATAAGACTAGGACGATTTTAAACTGAACTCTCATCTAGAAATTCAACAGATAGAGTGAATTCTGACTGCAGCCTGTATGATGACATGTTTGTGTTTGTAACTGCTCATGAGATATTTTTCTTCTTTATTGATTGCTAAGGTTTGCTTAGGCAAATTTATTTTTATTGCAAATTTGTTTTTATTGCAAATTTCTTTGCAATTCTCTAGGATGTGTATTTCTAACTCCCCTGTGCACTAAAGTATACTAACACTCTGCAGAGCCCAGTTTTATTAGGGGAGATCCTACAATAGACATCACCTTGTCTTGGGTGGGCTGTGGGTTTTGTCTTTTGTCTCCAGACTGAAGAGCTGTAAGAACTTAAAATCAAGTTTCAAAGATCAGAAAATGTCCTCCAGGGACAAGGTAGCTTCGGTGCTATGCTTATATTTCTATGTCCTTATCATGAGCATCACTTCAGTTCTTTCCAGCTCAAAGAAAGCATTCAAAAAGATGTAAAAATATTTTATCCAACAGTGACAGATGTTTTCAGCAGGAGGGTTGGGGAGTAGTATGGGTAGGAGGCACCTGGTTACAATGTTCCTAGAAACAGCAGTCCCTCACTCAGTGAGAGAAAGAATTTAGACACAACCTCAAATTTGCCTGCCTTCCATTCCCATTGCATCACTTCAAAACCATATTCATCTAACATGACTGTAGTGACCCTTCCAGCTTAATCAGACTAGAACATGGGGGCTACATTTAATTCTAAGAACGTACTGACTTTTCTTCATGACTCAGATCCAGAATTGTCCCTGCTCATGCTGAAGCAGAGGAAGCCACTGAGCCTTGTGGCAGGATTGCAGCAGAGAAAGGGTTAAAGGGAGCAAGCAGGATATGATTCTTGGGGTGTTGTTTTGCCCCATGAATGATAATAAGTGATAAACCAGTCCATCTTCCTGCTCCATTCTCCTCCCAGCTCTTACTTCCCTCCCTAGTCAATGTGGGCAGCATTAGTCTCAGAATCCAAGAGGGAGGCAAGTCAAGATTAATGGACTGTCACATATTTATATAAAATCTGTTTTTCCTTTTCCTCTTCAGTGAGATACTCAAACACATTATGACGAGCAATACAAAAACTACAACAGGTAGGCATTTTGCTTGCATTTTCTCAGCCTCCATCCAAAGAAGGCATCATCTTGGTCCTGATGTCTTCTAACAGAATTATCATGGAAAAAAAGTAAATGGAGGAAAATCGTTCCAGCTCCATATTTTATTTATACAAGGAGGAACGAAAATTCTCTACATGCTGAAAGGGAAAGGTGCCCTTCTAACATCTATCTACCCATCTCATTCTCCATCTATCTGTTCACCTACACCTCTGCTCATTCAGTAAACCATCCAGCAGTCTATCCTTCATGCAATTATCTCCCTTCATCCATTTATGTTTGTCCATCCACCCTTCAATCCATTCATCCAACCACAATTCTGTCAATACATTTCCCATCTACTCATTTATTCACCCATCCATCCATTCATTTATGTTTACCTACCTCTATCCATTTATCCATGTGCCTATCAACCCATTTCTTGATCCATCCATCAATCTATTCAGAAATATTTTTGAGCACCAGATCCTGAATTGGTCTGCATATAATTACAGAGATAAGTACCACTACCATAGGAGGCAAAATCTGGCAAGTACTTTCTTATGAACACAGTATTCAGGGGAATCTGAGAATGCAGCAATTAGTGTTCTGTGGAAAAGAGAAAGAGAAAGATAATGAAGCTTTGATTCTGCATTTAAATGATATGCAAATTTTAACAGGTGGAAATTGGGTGGGTTAATTTTGGGCTTCTGGAGAATATAAGGTTCCAGAAGTTCTCTCAGTTCTCAGAGAAATCCTATATTCTTCCCAGCTATAGGAACCATAAGTTCCTCTTTGGCTTAAGCTATTTTGAGCTGCCTTAACTACCGCTCATACGAGCAGTGTCTTGACTCTCAAAACACCTGAATTCTCCCATCTCAGGAGTGGCAACCTCATGTAGTGGTTAAGAGCCTGAACCCAAAATTCGCCAGATCTTTGTTGAGGGTAATAATTATCTCATAGGGTTATCAGATACTGTTTTTAAATATTTGTATAACGGAGGTGCGTAAATGGTTGCTATTATTATTCACTGACTTTTTGTAAGATCTTTAGTAAGTAGTCATATCACCTTTGAATAAGCCAGAGGTAACTGTGGCCCCTACCGCCATTATGACTGCTTATTAATTTATTAATCCATTCCATAAATATTTAATGAATACCTACTTTATGTAGGTATGCCATGCATTTTTACTTTTATCTTTTAGTCTCAAACCCTATCAGAGAAGCATTCTTATCCCTGTTTAAGGACAAAGAAACTGAGGCTCAAGGAGATCTTTAAAGTCAAACAAAGAGGTGCAGCTGGGACTCAAATCCACGTTTATTTAGTAACAAAGGCGGTAACACCCGCTATGTGCCAGCCTCTCGTGTGTCAGACGCTGTGTTGCTGAAGTGTTCCCAACCCCTATCTTCTTTGGCACCCCCAGCACCCGTGACATAGATGTCACAGCCTCCATGTTGGAGCTGGAGAAGCTGAGAGTTGGAGGGTCTGCGTCCCTTGCCTGAGGTCACGGAGCTCATAAATAACAGAACCACCGTTGTGGACCCAAGTCTCTCTGCCTCCAAAGTCCATGTAATTACCACAGCGCCTACTTCTCCTGTAAAATTTTACAGGGGAGATGAGTTGCACACACCCTCCCTGTAATACAAGGTTGAAAAGGGCCAACTGGACAACAGAGGTCAGGTATAAGGAGAGATCAAGTTTGGCTAAGCAGGATGGAGGAGAACTTCCCAGAGGAGGACATGTTTAAGCTGGGCCTTCAAGATCAAGTAGACTAGGATTAGCCAGTGGAGGTGGCCCTGGGCATCCCAGGCTTTGGGACAAAAGATGAAGGGTCACACCAGCAAGAATATAACACAGAGGACAAAGGGTGAGCCACCCAGTTGGATTGGAAGTGGGCCTCCAGGATGCGGGACTCCCTTGCTTCTGCTTACCCATCTCGCAGATCGCAGATAAAATCCTGAATACGGAGGAGGGGCAAGTCCCCTAATCAACAGGAAGAAAATAAAGGCGAGATAATATATTTATTACAAAAGGTAAGACGAAGCTGCCTCCCTCCTGGTCCTGTACTTTATCCTTCGGTGAAGCCGGAGGCCCCAAGCTTCTTGGACTAAGCGAGGGTGCAGGTATTAAAATTAACAGCCAGATGGGAGGTGGGTACTGGGGCTAAACCACAGCATTCGCACTGGCCCTAGATTCAAACTGAATCCCAGTTTACTACCGACTGGTTGTGTGACCTCAGACAAAGGCCCTCAGCCCTCAGCGCCTTTGTACCCTCATTTTCCGGGCGGAACAATGGCAGCCACCTCATGGGAGGGTTGTGGTGGTCATGGCCACACACCTCTCACATGCGCCCATCCAGTCAATGTTGCTCAGATCGTCCAGCGTGAGGGGAGAGGAGGAAGAGCACAGAAAGGCAGGTGGGGGTGCCAAGGGACAGAAGAACAAGGCTACCAGGGTGGATGGGGAAAGTGGTGAGTGCCTTCCTGGGGACTGTAACCTCCATCTTAGTGTTTTGATTTTTTTTCCCCCAGTTCCGCCCACACGATATCCTGCAACACTGACTGTGTTTGGAGTTAGAATATCAAGCCTTTACTGCAGCAATTAAGGGCTCATAAAGCCATTCTTATGAGTGTGTAATAAAACGAGCTACATTTGGGGTTGCCCAAGTGAGATTGCCACGTGGGGGACTCAGTGCTAACCCCTGGAAAGGTGACATTGAAGGTGGCAGATGTGACGCTGTGGCCATGACTCTCTCTGGCTCAGGGCAGGAGGCTCAGATAGGATGCTGGCCGTGGGGCACTGGAAAAGAGCCCCACAGCGTGTCTGGAGGCTGGGTCCCGTCTCAGCAGGTCCATCGGTGACTGCTTTGTTTCTCTGACTTGCCACATCTTCTCACATTAAATGTTTGTTTCTGTTTTAACATTGTGTGACTTGACCTATCAACACACCTGAAACCTGGGCATTCTTCTACTATTGGCCATCTGTTGAGGTGGAATGAAAACATGCTGGCTTCTCCCCATCTCCCACTCCAATGCCAGCACCACAAGAAGACACTTGTTCTGGAAAGGGGTCTACTTGCAGCCCTCACTTAAGGCTGTCCTCCTTCCTTCTCATTATTCACTCACACAGCATTATTTCGGCCAGGATACCCAGTAAATATTTGCTAGAAAAAATATTTGCTAGAGGGAGGATGGATAGAAGTAGGGAAGAAAGGAAGGAGGGAGGGAGAAGGGAGGCAAAGAGAAAACGAAAGAGGGAAGATAAGGCGTGGTCCTTTTCTCGAGATGTCATAAACACTCTCTGTCCTGTGGCCACATGGATGAGAGTGAAGAACTCAGAGATGTGACAGTACAGCCACATGATGTACGGGCTCCCAAGTAAATCCTTGGGAAGAGCTACCCACTTGATCCATTTGACATTTATGGAACTGTAAAGGCGTGAGAAGCAAACTTCTGTTGTGTTGAACCACTGAGATTTATTTTGGGGTTTGTTGTTTTAGCAACTTGTGTTAAAGATCCTGACTAATTAAAGCACCTACAATATGCCAGCTTATGCCCAACATATTTTGGAGAGTCAAGAGATTTAAGACGTTGTTTACACATTCCCAGTAATGAGCTGCAGATACTCTCTCTCTCTTTCTTGCTCTTTTCTCTTCCTCCTCCTCTTCATTTCCTCATCTCTGAGAATCTAGACCATGATCCTTCTGGCTCCATGGTCTTGAAAGCTGCTGTTCCTGAGTGCTTTCCCTCTGCAGCCTGGTTGTGACTACTGGTCATTTAGTTACATGAGTATGCTGTCTTCCCATTCACTTTCAGGCTTCTCAAGTCCAGGAGCTGCCTTTCTAATCGGTATCTCTTCACAGTTGACAGAACATTTGGGGGTATATTCTGGGTACTCGAGAGTCCCTGGCAAAGCCTAGAAATGCAGCCCTTCTCACTCCAGCCCATCCAATGCTCCAAACTTTCATGTGTAGGGATTTTACAACTCACACAATCCTTAACCCACTGAGCCACCCAGGCGCCCCTACAACTCACACAATCCTTACACATGCCTCCCAACACCCTCATGGGGCAGACCTGGCAAAGATCACTGTCATCATATTACAGATGAGGAGAGACTTCTCTTATGTTACTCAGGGCATAATTACCAGAGCCGCTATTCCCTGTCACACATTCTCACTACTGCTATGTTCTCTGTGGCTGCCTAGCCTTGGTACGTGTACAGCTGACCCCCAGTCGACCACCCACTGTAGGTTCCTCACTGGGTCAGAGATGGCTTTGGGTAATCTCTAAGCCCCTCATCCCAGCGGCTGTCAGGATGCATAGAAGAAGGGTAGTGGGTAACCCTGATGGTGAAG
This sequence comes from Meles meles, assembly GCF_922984935.1. NCBI lineage: Eukaryota > Metazoa > Chordata > Mammalia > Carnivora > Mustelidae > Meles > Meles meles. Next base: position 12,884,074 of record NC_060072.1, on the reverse strand, counting down.
AACATATGGCCATAGTTCTGAGAAGTCAGTCTTCTTTCTAAGGGATTCTTAAGGTCTGTTGGTGTCTTTTGTGAGCCAAAGGCTCAAAAGGTCCACTGGGGACTTCTACTCACGTCTTGGAAGGACCACCGAGTCAGCTATGATCTAAAGCATTGTGCTCTAAGAAGCCACCACATAAGGTGGAGATGATGCCAGAGACAGTTCTAACCAAATGGCTGGTGCTTCCCTGCCTCCGAATGCTGTGGGTGTACCGGAGTCACGTGACTAGTTCTGGCCAATGGACTGTGAACAAAACTGACCTTGGAGTCTGTTGCTATGTGACTTGCAGCACCTCCCTGTGGAGAAGTCCTTTCTCCATCCCAGTGGGGTCAGCTTTGGTCAGTGGAAGGAATCGACACGCCACCTTCAAGTAGGAGGCCTTTATGATGTCCAGCCTCCCACTTAGGGGCTACCACTTCAGCCTGAATCCTAGAATGAGAGAGACCCATGGAGCAGAGCCACAGTCTACCTGCTGCCTGTACGAGAGCCTTGCAGTGCTAGTGAGAAATAAGCCTTTGTTTTTATAGGACTCTGAGACCTTGAGTTGTCCCAGTACAGTCCAGCAACCCCTGACCAGTACATGGGCCAAATGGCAGAAGGCTCTGCACAGCTTGATGTGACTTTTCCTCAGGAAGCCCCTCTGTTCCTGTGTTTATGCAACCTTCTAAAGTCATGAATGCTCTATGTGTGGGTTCTTTGTGAAAGAAACCCCAAATGGGCATATTCCTTGTACTGATTGATGGTGGAGAAATGCAGAAAGGGCCCAGGAGGCACAGGGGCCCAAACAACAAAGCCCCTTCCTGCACTCCCTACACTATTAGCAGAAACTGGAGACTTCCATGGACCATGGGTTAGAAGTCATCTGGACAAATTAATTTCAATCTCAACAGCTAGGGAGAGGCCTCACTGATATCCATATCACATAAGGATTTTTCTCTTAATTGAACAAAAATACAACAACGTTGAAGGATTCACTTTACCGAAACATTCGATTTGTTTTAGGAAATTCTTTTGATAATAGACCTCTCACTCTCTTGCATTCCGATATTGCTTCCTCAAGGGGATGGGAGGTGGTGTTGTTAACTGTGCAAGAGCCCTGATGGTTTTGTCTATGCTACAGCCTGAGGGTGGATGCTGGATTTTGGGAAGTCTTTGGATTGCACAGTCCAATAGAAATGTGAGCCATAAAAAAAAAAAAAAAAAAAAAAAAAAAAGAAAAGGAATGTGAGCCATACATGTAATTTCACATTTTCCAGTAGCCACACTGAGAAAACACAGAGAGCAAAAGTTAATTTTAATAGTATGTTTTATTCAACCCAATAGATCCCAAATATTACCATTTCAACATGAAATTGGCGTAAACTACTATTAATGAGCTATTTTACCTTTTATCATATTAAGCTCTTGAAATCTGGTGTGTAATATATACTTAGAGCGCATCTCAATTCAGCTACATTTCAAGTGCTCAGTAGCTACCTGTGGACAGTGTCTATTGAACTGGACATCACAGCTCTGAGCTCTGCCTCTGTGAAAAATAGCTTGGACAAAGCAGTAGCAACTTCTCCTGTGGGTTCTGTGGTGCCCTGGTTAGTAGGCCTGACCTCTGACCTTTTCTACTTTTCCTTTACGAATTATCATTGTGCCTGGAAATGGAGCAGATCTCATCCCATGCCTGCCTGGCCAGGCACAACAGAGCAGCTGCTGATTGGAGGAGAGATGTGGAAGGTGCCAGATGCATATTCCACCTGTTATCTGCCAAGGCTGCAGGTCACCTGAGGGCAGATTGATAGCTGGCTTTCTCCATCTGCCCGCTCCCTTCTGCACGTGATCACTCTGCATTCTTCCCTGGCATGTTCTCTTGGAAGCTTACCCTCCCTTCTCCCCACTCCCCTCATCCCCACTCTGAGCAGAGGCAAGAGAAAGTAAGGCCCTAGTTATTTCAAATGGGGCTTGACGCAGCTTCACAAAGAACATAAAATCAAACCATTTTCACAGGCAATCACACCCGGGCAGTTAAAATAAACTGAGAACTCAAATTACAGTCCATTACTGTCGGATTCGGTGCTCCCTGTCTCTCCGTATCCCTTGGCTTCTGGGAAAAAAAGGGGGTGGAAAAGGGGCACAGGGCGCCCTCTCCTAGAGCCTGCTAATAGGCGGGGCCCACTGCAGAGTCCTTGATTTCTCCCATCAATCAAGTGGAAGGAAGAGAGAGCAGTTCTGTCGCTGTTGAAGCAGCTGAAAAGTAAATGATGGTGTTGACAAGCTCTAAGCAAAGATCCTTTCAACGTGTGATTGGCAGCATGGACTGGAGAGTACATCTACGGTGTGCAACATAGGCACGAGTGTGCGTGTGTGTGTTCTCTTCCTCACACCCGTGCGGTGCTGACAGATGCCCTGTTTCATGAGAGTCAGAGTCAGAGTGAAACAATCTTATTTCACAGGGGCTTCCTTAACCTATCATATTGGTGCCTCTTCCATAAAATGAGGATAAATTCATCCCCTGCATGGGGTTGTTAGAATCGCAAACATAGGAAACCATTTACCTTCTGCTTGTTACTTACTTACTTGTAAATGGAGGGGGTGTGGTATGAACCTTCCAGACTGGTTCATAAAAAGGCAGGAAGAGCAATGAAGTTTGCTCTCTAGGCCAATTTGGAATATGCTCTGAAACTTCTCTCTCTGATCCAACTGCATAGAGATTACAGATAAAATATTTTTATAATAATGAGAACTTGCCTGTGTACAAAAGCATTAGGGGAAAAAAAAGGAGGAAAGAAAATAGGTAGTAGAGAACCCAGAGCAGTAAGCCTGAAGCTGAAGTATCATGAACCGTGGGAGTTTGGATCAGAGTCAGGTAGTTTGGGTCGGAAACCCCTTTCTCAGATGAGGATGGGAACAGAATGCATCCCATAATTGGAAAAGATTATACCTCTGTTCTCCATGTGAAGCCAGGGCCTGGAAGGCCCATAAACAGAGAACTTAATACCTTTGACTTCCCACATTATACTGTGATCTGGAGATGCCAGCAAAATGTGGCTGGTGGGAAGTGGGTCCCGTTTAGAGACCGGTACCTCATTTTGCAAGTGGACCCAGGATTGCACAATCCAGGAGAAGCAGGAGTCCTCTTCTGACACAAGATTATGCACTCTCCAGCTTATACATTCCTTACTCTTTTAAACTCTGTTTAAAGACAAACTGGAATATCTTCCCCAGATCTATATTGTTCCCACAGTGAGAAAATAATGATAATAATAGTCATTCATTCATCCATCCTAGATCCTTTATTGTTGGCCAGATATGGTGCGAGGGAAACACAGTAAAATAAAGCCAGTCCTTCTGGCCAATGATAACGAGAGCACAACCAGGTATGTACATACAACTCACAGCCTGTTGGAACCCCACACCCACCCAATGGGGGATTCTTAATCCCCACGTATTGAACAAATGAAGAAATGAAGGCTCTGCCGGGTAAAGTATCAAATCACCCAGGTAGTATGCTGTGGGCAGAGGCTAGAACTCAGATTTTCTGATGACTGCAAGAACCCAGAAGGCATCCCTGCAAAATGAAAGGACTTGGTCTGGAATGTGTGAGCCCGTGTTGGCAAGAAAGGCTAAAATTCAGAAGAATAAGCCCTTTCCAACTAGAGGGAAAGTGGGAAATGGAGTAGAGAGAAAACGATGTGTGAGGGATAAGATCCTACTTCACACCAAGTGGGATGGCTATAATTTCTTTAAAAAGGATAATAACTAGTGTTGGCAAGGATACACAGAAATACACCCACCCATCCATCCATCCATCCACACATCCATCCGTCCACCCAACCATCCATCCATCCATCCATCCATCCATCCCATACATTGTTGCTGTGAACACAAATGGTGTTTGTGATGGACAAACACGTGATGGAGAACAGTTACTTAAAAAATTAAACACAAATAATCACCTGACCCAGCACCATACCCCAAAGAATTGATAACAGGTTCTCAAGCACGTATCCACATGTATATAGCAACATAATTCACACCTAGCCAAAAGGTGAAAACAACCCAAACATCCATCAGTGGATAAATGGATAAATTAGGGTGAATGAACATTATTCACCAAAAAAAGGTGAGAAGTACTGACAAAATGCTATATGGTGTACCTACAAACCTCAGAAACATGATGCAAAGTGACAGAAGCCAGAAACAAAATGTCAAAGTCATGAATCTCTCATAGTTTGTCTGATTTCTTCTCATTCAGTTTTCCCTCCCTTCCCCTACCATCCTCTGCGCTAATTAAAAGTTAAAAAGAAAAGAAAAGTCACATATTACTTGATTTCATTTAAATGAAATACCCCGAATAGAAAGGCCCATAAAGACAGAGAGAGACAGAGAGCAGATGAGTGGTTGCCAGGGTTTTTGGGGAGGGGGGATGGGGGAGTAACTATTTAATAGATACAGGGTTTCCTTTTAGAGTGATGGAAGTTTGGAAACTAGATAGAAGTGGTGGTTGAACAACATCATAAATGTCACTGAATTGTTGCCTTTCAAATGGTTACTTTTAAGTCATGTGAATTTCACCTCATGGGATCAGAGGGGTTGGGGGGAGTGGAGGGGGGCAGAATTACCCGAAAATCCCAGCAGCTCTGGCTTAAAGCTTACAGTGTTCTTTTGGTGCCGCCGTGGTGCTTTTCTCATTTGGTTCTGATGGTGAAACCAGCACCAAAACTGATCTGTGCTAGAAAGAATGGAAGTTAAATGCAAATGACCTCAAGAGGGACAATCAAAATAACAAAGTTTTTTTTAAAAAATTTATTTATATTTTTATCATGTTCAGTTAGCCACTATATAGTACATTAGTCCTTGATGCAGTGTTCAGTGATTCATTAGTTAAGCGTAATACCCAGTGCTCATAGCGGCATGTGCGCTCAAGACTCTTTAAAATTTGGTTTACTCTCTTCTTTGCTGATGAAGACATTTGACCAGCTCCCAAACCCTTCCTAATACCTAGTTTCAAAGTTTAACCTAGGATGGGAGATCTCTGTCTTTGCAGAATTGCTGGCACAGGTCTGGGCTTTGGCAGTGACTTAGGGAGGAGATGCAGAATGATGGAAAGAGGAGGAAGGGATGGGTCAGAAGACATGAGGGAGAAAAGTGGAAATAAATGTGTATACAGCTACACTCCCTGATGGAAAGTAAACTTCCCTTGGGTCAAGGAGCATGTCTTATTCATCACCAGCAGAACCTATTATAGAATCTAATTTATGGTAGGCACTCAGTAAATATTTGTTTAATAAATAAACTATAAAGGAAAATACATTTGGGTTTTACCCTGCTCACCTACCGCATGAATCATAACACTTAGGAAAAAGCAATACTTCATAACTAAGTGAATTCTTTTGTTCATTTAATCCTTCCACTCATCCACCTATCCATCCATCCATCCATCTAGCCATCCATCCATCCATCCACTTTCTGTCTGTTCAAAATTCGACAAGCTTGTATTGGTTGCACTATGCCAGCCACTGTTCTAGAAGCTGTGGCTACAGATCTGAATAAGACATAGCTGCCCTCCAGGGGGTTTAGGGGTTGTAGAAAATGGCACTTGAGAAGTAGGCAGACACTGGGTAGTGAAGGTCTTGATCAATCAGATGGAGAGGCTTCCAGGACCGGTCAACCACAGAAGGAGCCTTGTTAGGGCAGGTGATGTGGGTGAAAACTATGGAAGTCCAATTTTCTATTAAACCCAAGGGACAAAGGCAGAGTTAGAAGGGGAGATAAAAACAAGAAGACCAAAATCCGGGTGAATTCAAGAATGAGGTAGGGAACTCATCAAGGCGGGGGGGGGGGCAGCCAAAATAACCTTGATAGCTGAATTATGGTGCCCCACCCTTGTCATTCCTGGGTGCCAGTGGCACAGATAAGGAGAAGGTCTGCCTGATATAGAAGGAAAGGTGATGGGGAACAGTCACTGTGACAGTGGATGTGCCTGTTGCCCTAAACTGCCGTTAGAAGGCAGATTGTCCCCTCAAAGATGTCCTAATCCTTGGATCCTGCAAATATGTTATGTTACATGACACAAGAGACTTCACCATTATAATTAAGTTTACGGACCTTAAGCTAGAGAGATTATCCCAGACTATTGGGTGGACCTTATCTAGTCACAGGAGCCCTGAGAGGCAAAGAAAGGTCTAGACTTAGAAACACGTGGCAGGTGGAGAAGTCAGGCGGGCTTAAAGCAGGGGAGGCACTCAGCCTGCAGCTCCTGGAGAAGGGACAATTGGAAAGCATGAGGAGGAATGGGGACAGCCTCTGGGAACAGCCACCTTCAGCATAAAGCAGCTCTGTCACCAGCAAAACACCTTTATTCGGAAATGGCGGAGGAGTTGCAATTCAGGATAAAGAAACTATGGAGAACTACAGGCAAGTCCAAAGAGACAAAAGGAAGGTCAGCTCTTACGAGGTTTTAGGAGGAAAGGGGCGGGGGGAGGGTTGTTCTGAACACCAGTTCACTCGAGAAGAGTGGGAAGTTGTGGTGGTTTCTCTTTGGCCGCGTTCTTCTTCTTTTTCTTTTTCTTTTTTTAAAAAAATCTGCCTTCTTTTTCTTAAAAGCAAGAGATAAAATACTTGTGTGAAGAGTATCCTCCCTTGTGGAGATAAGAATTATCTTTCTTCTGCTACAGGCTTTGAGGCTCCCATGCTCCCTTCGGAGAGATTTCCATCCCTTGTTTTCCCCTGTGGAGCAAAGACTTGTCCCCAGGGCAGCCAGTTGGGGGTGGGGGGCTCAGCGGGGGAAGGACAGGATCTTAGTCTTTTCTTTTTTTTTTTTAAATTTTTATTTATTTTTTAAATTTCTTTTCAGTACTCTAGAATTCATTGTTTATGCACCACACCCAGTGCTCCATGCAATACGTGTCCTCCATAATACCCACCACCACACTCCCCACCCCGCCTCCGGACCTTAGTCTTAAAACCGTAAGGAATCAAATTTGGCCAGCAACCTGAGTGAGCTTGGAAGATGTGTTAAATCTGGTACTTTGTTAGGCTGAAACTCCTGCGTGGCCGAGTGGCGTTTCCTCTTTTGACAGCACTATGTGACCAGAGCTACTTCCCGCAAGCTAGTTTGGGGGAAGGCTTTGTGTTCTGGTGTGTGCATCACAGCGTTGCTTATAGAAGCAAAAGAACAAAGGAATGAGCCAAATGCGCAACAAGTGTACAGCTAAACAAATGTGAGTGGAGAGTCCCGAGATATAAAAATCGTGTTCTCAAATAATATTTAACGGCATGGAAAATAGCTCAAAATGTATTAAGTGAGAAAACTAGACTAGTAAACACTTTCACTGGCTTTTTTCACTAATTTTTGGTGTCACAGACTATAGGAAAAAAGGCTAGAATAAAACACGTCAGAGTGGCTATTTGATGGGGGAGGGAAGCTGGGACTGTGTGTTCTGGGATTTTTTTCTCCTTCATTACATTATTGTATTTTTAAGTTAGGTGCCATAGTGTGAGCTACTTCTGTTATCAAGATACACAGCTGTTTTGAAAGACACTGTAAAAATCTGGTTTTTTTTAATTACTTTTTTTAGCTGACAATAAAACACATTTTGGGTTTTATAATCCCACCCAGTAGAGTTTAGGGAGTTATGACCAATTCTCTTCCAGGGTTTTTGAATTCATTGCCTGCTCAATATGTCAGATATATTTTGTGTTCAGTTGTCAGTCAGTAGTTCATGGAGGGTGTTGGGTGGCTACATAGCCAAAGCATCCAGATGGTTCTGATTACTATATTAGGATTTTCTATGTGCCATTCTTTACCAGCTTGATTTCTTTTTTTTTTTTTAAGGAAATGAGAGCAGTGCAATTATTCAAAAAAGATTTTGTGAATACATCGCTCCTGCCATGTACTGCGTTAGTGAGGAGGAATATGTTTCTTTTTAAAAATCATGATGCATTATGTTATATGCAGTCATTAGCTTAGGTACTGAGAATTATGGGAGCACAGAGTGGAAAAGCCAACCCTAGGACTGTCAGTAAATACTACATGGAGAGAGTCATTATTGACCCGGGTTTTGAAGGCTAGCTCGGAATTGTCTGGACTGAGATAAAATGGAGATGGCCATTCTACAAGGCAATAATATAAGCAAAATTACAAAGTTGTAAAAAAAAAAGTTTTTTTTAAAAAAAGATTTTATTTATTTGACAGAGAGAAAGCAAGAACAGGAACACAAGCAGGGAGAGTGGGAGAGGGCAAGCAGGCTTCCCGCTGAGCAGGGAACCAAATGTGGAGCCCGATCCCAGGACCCTGGGACCATGACCTGAGCTGAAGGGAGACACTTAACGACTGAGCCACCCAGGTGCTCCAAATACATGGTATTTTAGGAAAATATGTGAAACTGGCAAACCATATGGCTGTAAAAGTAAATGGGTCAGGCTGGGAGAATATTTTTTTTAAATATTTTATTTATTTACTTATTTATTTGAGAGAGCGCGAGAGCGAGAGCGAGAGTGAGAGAGCATGTACAAGTACACATGGGAGTGGAGGGAGAGGAAGAGAGAGAATTCCAAGCAGGCTTCACACCCAGTGTGAAGCCCAAAATGGGGCTCGAACTCATGAACCTGAGATCATGACCTGAGCTGAAACCAAGAGTCAAATGCTCAACTGACAGCCATCCAGGAGTCCCCACACTGGGAGAATATTTGAATGCTGTGTTAAGGAATTTATGGTTTGGATAATTCCATTGGCAATATAGCTCATGAATGGAGTCAGATGATTCAGGGACTCAGCATAAATACACGTAGATCCTCACAGCTTGATGCATTGCATTGTTAGAAATACTCTAATGAGTCACAGTACAATTATTTGTAACTTTGCTTAGCATATGTCATATGTGCTCAGACTTGTTTTAGGCACTAGGAATAATATGTAAACATTTTAAAAAATCATTTTTTTCTATTAAGTACATTTGCAGCTTGCCAAATATAGGCCATAGGGTAGGAATGCTAATACTTTTAAAAATAAAAGTCACTGGGAGAGAAGACCAAAATATGTGACTCGACTGTAAAGAATAAAAGAACCGGAGCCCTCAGATCCTTGCACAGCGTCAGTGCAATTTATAACAATTGTGCACGGACCGCTGTTTCCAGGAGCAGTAGACCAGGTAGTACAGATGGGCCCGCGGACATGGAAGGAGGTGTGACCCAGTGACCCACTGAGAAATCACTTTGTGGGTTTTCAGAGCTGTAGAAGTCCTCCTGCCAACCTTTTTGGAGTTGGGGTAACTCAGCATCAAAAGATGTTTCTACAAAGCTACCTGGAAGTACCTTGTACAAAGGAAAGAAAATTCCTTCAAGGGAAGAGAGAACAAGTGGTTCTGTAGTGTGTATGTGTGTGTGTGTGTGTGTGTGTGCGCGTGCATGTGTCTGTGTCTGTGTGTGTGTGTGTACATGCATGTGTGCATGCATGCACGTGTTTGTGTGAATAATGCAATGATTAAAAGAACAGACCCTGCATCCAGACTCTAAGCTCAAATCCAAGCTCTGCCCTACATACCAGTTCTGCAGCCTTTGCAAGTTTTATCATCTCCCTGTGCCTCAGTTTCTTTGCAAAGTAGAGAGGATAAAACTATTGACCTCATAGAATTGTTTCAAGGATTTACTATAAAGCACTTAGAAAAGTAATAATGACTACTGTTACTGAGGTCCAGGATCATTTGTTAATGAGCCAGGGAATCAGAAAGAAAGAGACTTAACAGGGAGATGTGCCCCTGAGAATATGCTGGGAGGGGAAGGGTCAGGGAGAAGGGGCACTGGGTCTGAGGATTATCCCTCCCTTTATTCCTCCTTTACCTTCCTTCTTTCCTTCCTCCCTCCTTCTCTCCCTTCTCCCCCTTTCCTTTCTTCCTTCATTCCTCCCTCCCTCCCTTCCGTAATTATTTATTGAGCGCCTACCATGTGTCTGACATTCTTCTAGATACTAGGGAAATTGCAATGAACAAAAAAATTAAAGGTCTATTTTTGGTGTCCTTATATTCTAGTGAAGAAGATGGAAAGAACACATTAATTTAATGTCAGGTAGAGTCGGCTGCTATGAAGAAGTGGAATAAATTGGCTGAGAGATTTGTTTCCTAGGGATAGTCCTAATATTGGTAAGAAAAGAGAAAGTGCTAGACCAGTGGGGGAACACCTCTACTGTGAGGGGCCATATGGGAGTGTCCAAGGAAGGGATGTCTCCCCAGGTTAGTCTTATCATCCAGAGCAATAATGGCCTTTGCTCTCAGATCTTGCAAATGGAGCACCTGGGAATCATGGGAGAGGGGACATCTCCCTGGCTTTTGAGAACTTGTCTCTCAGCAAGTGTAAAATCAGTTTTCTGCTTGTGCTAAGAAACTTTGCACACCAGATGACCAACCACCATGTTAAGATGCCTCCCAGCATCCAGGTCATTGGTGAGCAACTCTAGAGGACACTGGAGGCCAAGTGGAATGGGCAGGATGTACCTTGGTTTTGTCTGAGAGCAAGACCAAAATACGCTAGTATACTTGTGTCCTCTAGTACACAGGAAACGGAGGGTATGATGGTTAATTTGTCAACTTCGCTAGACCACGGCACCCAGATATTTGCTCAAACACTGGTCTAGATGTTGCCGTGAAAGTATCTCTTAAATGAAGTTTACATTTAAATCAAGTAGACTCCAAGTCAGGCAGATTATCTTCCATAATGTATGTGGGCCTCATTTAACCAGTTTAAGAGAAAAAAGGCTGACCTGCCCTGAAGAAGAGGAAATTCTGCCTACAGTCTGCATTTGGACTCATGCTGCAACATCAACTCTTCCTGGGTTTCCAGCCTTTTGGCCTACCCTGCAGATTCTGGAGTTGCCAGCCTCCCCAGTTGTGTGAGCCAATTCCTTAACACACATCAATCTCTAGATGATAGATGATAGATAGATAGAAGGAGATAGATGGGTGGATGGATGAAAGGAGGGATGGATAGCTAAATGAATGGGTGGATAGAGAGATAGATAATTAGATGGAAGGAGATAGATGGGTGGATGGATGGAAGGAGGGATGAATGGATAGATAGATGGAAGGAGGACTGGAGGGTTGGAGAGATGGGTGGATAGATAGATAGATAGATAGATGATAGATAATGTAGATCTCTCCATGGATAGATAGATAGATGGAAGGAGTGGATTGATAGATAGATAGATAGACAGACAGATGATAGATAATGTAGATCTCTCCATGGATAGAAAGATAGATGGAAGGAGTGGATTGATAGATAGATAGACAGACAGACAGATAGATGATAGGTAGATGTAGATCTCTCCATCCACATACATACATGCACATCCTATCGGTCCTGTTCCTCTGGAGAACTGTAACTGTTACAGAGGGCAATGGACACCTCAGTCACATTTGGGTAATTCCCATTCCTTCTTCATGATTTAGTTCATATATCAACCCCAAGGTGATGTTTTCCCTGGTGTCTCAATCTTGGGTTAATTGAATTTTCCCATTAAGTAATAATTGTTCCTAACTATTTCTTGCAGAATTAGGGTCACTTCTTATTCACATTTAGATGCCTAGGTCCTGGCTCTAGCGGAAAGCTCACTAAAGATTGTGACATGGATGTAATTACTGCTCAGGGCAGGCCATATCCCAGTCATCTGTGAATATACTTAGTGCCTGATAGAATGCTAGGCTCTCACTCAATTTCGGTAGAATGAAACAAAACTACCTCATTGTCCACTCCCTATCAGTGGCTGGTTTTACCTGCCAAGGGGTATGTACTGGGTTGAATTATGTCTGCCCCCAAATTCATATGTTGAAGATCGAACCCCCGTGCCTCCTCAGTTGTGATTTTTATTTGGCAATAGAGTCTTCACAGAAGTAATGAAGTTGAAATGAGATCATTGTCAGGGGGCTGAGGGCAGGGCAGCCCAACTAAATGTCCTTATAAAAAGGGAAAATTTGGACACAAAGCGATACATGGAGGGAGGACAGTGTAAAGGGACGCAGGGGGAAGATGGCTCCCACATGCTAGGGAGAGAGGCCAGGGACAGACCATCGCCTTGCAGCCTCAGAAGAAATCAATCCCTCTGACACCTTGATTTAAGACTTTTAGCCTCCAGAACTGTGAGACACTAAATTTCTGTTGCTAAAATAATTCAGTTTGTGGTATTTGTTACAGCAGCCCCAGAAAACCAATACGGGTATATCCCCACCAACGAATGTATCTTTGTTCAGTGCACCCAGGCCTGTAGGCACCTACGTGTCTCCTTCCAAGTCTTTAATATTTAAGAGAGAAGTTGACTGGGTAAGTCACTGAACTATCCCACCATCTTGGTTAATTTGTTTCCTCTTAGCTTCCTTCTTAACAGAACTAGAAAGTGAATTATCTCTGAGAGCAGTGCCTGGCTCATGGAGGCATTCCAGAAGCATTTGTTGATATGAATTGATAAATAATGGACACGCCCCACGCTGCTGCCTTCCAGCACAACAAAATCAACCTTCCACATCCCGTCTGGCTGGCTTAGATCATCTGCCTTAGCCCCAACCCCCTTGGAGGTTGTTGTTTGTTCCTTCCTAGATGCCCTGATTCACTAGCGGCTTCCATTAAAGCCATGGTTGACGAGACACTTTCATTTGAAACCCTCGAGTGTGGTGTCTTTGTTGGCTGGCTTCTCCTGTTCTGAAATAATTACTTTTCTGGAGGTGCTTCATTTTCTCATGTTTGCCTCTCATCCCTGACAGCCTTTGCTTTGATCTGTTCTGGAAGGACTTGCCCAGGCCCATTTAGGAATGCCAGAGCATCTTAAAGGAAAATAAATCATTGACCACCAAGGCTGAAAAAGACCTAGGGAGGTACCTTTGTCCAGACCCTTCACTCCCGAATGAGACCACAGTTTCCCAAAGAAGCCACCAGAATGGTAGCAGTAGTGAGCATAAAAATAATCACAGCACGTCACTTACCTTGTCATTTGCAGAGAATTTTCGCTCATGCGATTTGATGTCACATGGTACCTTACAGAACGCGATGTAACTCCACGAGTAGAAGAGATCACGGGTCCTGGGGTCTGGAGGCCTTGACATTGACCCTTCTGCTCAACTGTGACTCTGAGCAAGTCACTTCACCTTTATGAGCCTTTGTGGCTCCGACAATGGGAATGAAAAACGTTCCTTGATAGGGTGGCTGAGAGACCAAGAATGCACATGATCTGAAAACTGTAAAGTTCTGCAAAAATATAAAATATAGCAATTTTTAACTTCATCTTTCTCTTAGTTGGTTTTTTCTATTGTTATCAGCAACATAGGGATGGTTTTTTTAAAAAGGAATTTTATTTTGTAAGTGAGAAATGAATCAATTTGTGCCAACGATTGAGAGCGCCAATTGAATTCACAGCGAGGAGCTTAATACATCAGAGATGTCGCTCAAATCATGGCTGTCATTAATATGGTCCCGAAATTTGACATGTCTGTATGTGAGTATCTGCCAAGTGCTTTGTTTTAAAGGAGCATTTGCTTCTCTGCCACTTTTTGGCTTTTATTTACTCTTTCTTATTAAAAATGGTTCACTTGCACATTCACTCAGCAAATACTTACTGATCCACCTGCTGGGTGCCAGCCAAGACCCTGGGGTATACAGTTGGTAACAAAACCAAGTTCCTGCCCTCACGAAGCTTGCATTTTAGTGGAGGAGAAGGATGGTAAATAAAAGCATATAGTGTGTGAGATGATAATATACATTATGGAGAAAAAGAATGGTAGCAAGGGAAGGAGTGCTTGAAGGTAAATGTGGGACACAGCAGCTCTGTGCTAACCAGAGGGGTGTGATGGAGAAGCCAAGGGGCTATGCGAGGGAAGAGCAGCAAGGGAGAGGCAATCTCAAATGCAAAGGTTAAGAGGCAAGATTGTACGTAGCACGTCTGGGGAACAGCAAGGAGGTTGGCGTGAATGTAGTTCAGTGGATGAGGGGAGTGATCTGAAAGAGAGTGTTGCTGGGCATCAGGTGGCAGAAATGACCATACGAGGTCATGTAGGGCCTTGTAAACAATTGTCTAAGGATGTCATCTTTTGAGTAAGAGGAGAAGCTATTGGAAGGTTTTGAGTGGAGGGGTGATATTATTCATTAAACATCAAGGTAGAAATATCCCGGATGCAGCTGGATATATGAGTCTGAAGTTCGAAATGGTGATAAAAATTTGGTAGTCATGTTCAGTGTAGAAAGAATGGAAAACACAGAAAAGTGTTTTTAAAAAAGGGGGGGACATAGAGAACATCTTTGTGGAGGTATAATTGATAAAGGAGGAACAGCCTATAGATAATGTTCTGTACATTTCTTTGATACACAAAAGCCTGTGATACCATCACCACACTCAATACCTCCCCCAAGTTTCCTTGTTGTCTCTTTGTTTTGATTTTGTCTTGTTTTGTGGGAAGAACACCCAACATGAGATCTGCCCCTTCAACAAATTTTGAAATGCACCGTACTACATCATTAACTATAAGCTCTGTGTTGTACTCTCTGAGATCTCTAGAACTCATTCATTTAATTCAACTGGAATTTTATACCCATTGAACAATAACTCTCCATTTCTCCCAGCACCCAGCCCCTGGTAATGGCTATTATATTCTTTGTGTCTATGAAGTGGACTATTTTGGATACTTCATGTAAGTGGAATCCTGTAGTATTTATTCTTCTTTGACTGGATTATTTCACTTAGCACAATATCCTTCAGGTTGATCCATGTTGTCACAAATGGCAGGATTTCCTTATGTTTAAGGCTGAACAATATTCCCTTACATGTATATACCACATTTTCTTTATCCACTCATCTGTCAGTGGAGATTTGGGTTGTCCCTGTATCTCAGCTACTTTGAATAATAGTGCAGTGAGCTTAAGAGTACAGTTACCTCTTCGAGGTCCTGATTTCAATTCATACAGTAGTTCTACTTTAATTTTTTTTGAGGAACTTCATACTGTTTTCTACAGCTACCTCACTATTTTATATTCCTATCCATAGTGTAGAGGGTTCCCGTCTCGCCACACCCTAACCGAGACACGTTATCTTTTTTTTATAATAACCATTGTACCATATGTGAGATGATATCTCACTGAAGTATTGATTTACGTTTCCCTTTTGATGAGTGATGTACAGCACTTTTTCATGTGCCTGTTGACCACTTAAATGTCTTTTTTGGAGAAACATCTGTTTGAGTCTTTGCCCATTTTTTAATTGAGTTGTTTTATTTTATTTTATTCTATTTGCTAGGAGTTCATTATATACTTTGGGTGTTAGCTTCTTATCAGATATATGGTTTCCAAATATTTTCTCCCATTATATATATTGCCTTTTCATTCTGTTAATCATTTCCCTGTCTGTGCAGAAGATTTTGAGTTTGATGGAGTCCCACCTGTCTATTTCTCCTTCTGTTGCCTGTGCTTTTGATGTCATGGGCAAGAAATCATGCCAAGATCAATGTCAAGAGGGTTTTCCCTTATATTTTCTTCTACAAGTTTTATAGTTTAGAAAGTTTATACTATACTGTAGTATAGTATAGTGTAGTATAGTATAGAAAAAAAGAAATTGGATCCCTACTTTACATTCTACTTTGCATTGATTTTTGTGTATAATGTAAAGTAGGGATCCAATTTCTTTTTTTTTTTCTTTTCCTTTATTCTATTTTATTTTATTTTGGCACATGGCTATCCAGTTTTAACAACACCATTGGTTTAAAATGCAATCCTTTCCCCATTATGTATTTAAGGCACCTTTGTCAAAGAACAGTTGATCTTATATTCATGGGTTCATTTCTGAGCTCTTTGTTCTATTACGTTGGCCCACAGGTCTGTCCTTGCACCAGTACCATACTATTTTAACACATTTTGAAATCAGGAAGTATGATGCTTCCAGTTTTGTTTTTCTTTTTCAAGATCACCCTTTCAAGATCACTTTGGCTATTCTGGGTCTTTTGTGGTTTCATGTAAATTTTAGAGTTTTTGTTTTATTTATGTAAAAATTGCCATTGGAACTCATTCTATGAGGCCAGCATTATTTTGATACCAAAGCCAGACAAATATACTACAAGAATAGAAAATTACAGGTCAATGCACCTGGTGAACATAGATGCAAAAATCCTCAAAAAAACACTGAAACTAGGCAC
Organism: Meles meles; assembly: GCF_922984935.1. Taxonomy (NCBI): domain Eukaryota; kingdom Metazoa; phylum Chordata; class Mammalia; order Carnivora; family Mustelidae; genus Meles; species Meles meles. The sequence goes on along the minus strand of NC_060072.1, from coordinate 12,867,890 downwards.
ATCATATTTAACAGAACAATAAAAGGATAATATACCATGATCAAGTGGCATTTACCCCTGGAATGGAAGGAGGTTTCAACATACACAAATCAATAAATACTATACATCACATTAATAGAATGAAGGATAAAAATCTCATGATCATCTTACTAGGTGCAGAAAAAGCACTTGACAAAATCCAACACCCTTTTATGGTAGAAATACTCAACAAACTAGGTACAGAGGAATGTACCTTGACGTATTAAAAAGCCATATATAGAAAGACCACAGCTGACATCATGTTTAATAGTGAAAAATTAAACCTTTTCCTCTAAGATCAGGAGCAAGTCAAGGATACCCATCCTTGCCACTTCTATTCAACATAGTACTGGAGGTCCTAGCCAGAGCAATTAGGCAAGAAAAAGAAAGAAAAGGAATCCAAAACAAAAAGGAAGTATAAGTGTCTTTCTCTGCAGATGACATTGCAGATGACATGATCCTATATATAGAAAACCCCAAAGAATCCACAAACAAACAAAACCCTAATACAACTAGTAAACAAATTCTGTAAAGTTGCAAGGTGCAAAATCAACATACAAAAATTAGTTTTATTTCAATACATTAATCATAAGCCATCTGAAAAGGAAATTAAGAAAACAATCCATTTATAATAGCATCAAAAAGTACATTGCTTAGGAATAAACTTAATCTATGAAGTAGAAGATCTGAACACTGAAAACTGCCAAACATTGATGAAAGAAATTAAAATAGTCAGAAATATTTGGTTTTTATGGGTGTTGAGATAGATAAGTTCTTTATAGATTTTGGATACTAACCCTTTATCAGATATGTCGTTTACAAATATCTTCTCCATTTTGTTTTTTAAAAAGATTTTTATTTATTTATTTGACAGAGAGATAGTGATAGAAGGGACACAAGCAGGAGGAGTGGGAGAGGGAGAAGCAGGCTCCCCGCTGTGCAGGGAGCCTGATGTTATCTCCATCCCAGAGCCCTGGGATCATGACCTGAGCCAAAGGCAGATACGTAACCACTGAACCAACCAGGTGCCCTTCTTCTCCCATTTTGTAGGCTGCCTTTTAGTTTTGTTGATTGTTGCTTCACTGTGCAGAAGCTTTTTATCTTGATGAAGTCCCAGAAGTTCATTTTTCTTTTGTTTCCCTTGCTTCTGGAGATATATCTTGAGAGAAGTTGTTTTGGCCAATATCAGAGAGGTTCCTGCCTGTGTTCTCCTCTAAGATTTTGATGGTTTCCCATATCACATTTAAGTCTTTTATCCACCTTGAATTTATTTTTGTGTATGGTACGAAAAAGTGTTCCAGCTTCACTCAACGGATGAATAGGTATCTCAATGCAGTTTTGATTTGAATTTCCATGATGGCTAATGACGTTGAACATTTTTTCATGTATCTGTTAGCCATTTGTATGTCTTTGGAGAAGCGTCTGTTCGTGTCTTCTGCCCATTTTTTGACTAGATTATTTGGTTTTTGGTTGTTGAATTTAAGAAGTTCTTTATAGATCTTGGATACCAGCCCTTTATCTGTAGTGTCCAAAAATCTTCTCCCATTCTGTGTGTTGCCTCTTTGTTTTCTTATTGTCAGAGAGGTTACTGCCTACATTCTCCACTAGATTTTGATGGATTCCTGTCTCACATTGAGGTCTTTTATCCATTTAGAGTTTATCTTGTGTATGGTGTAAGAGAATGGTCAGGCTTCATTTTTCTGTATTTGGCGGTGCAATTTTCCTAGAACTGTTTATTGAAGAGACTGTCTTTTTTCTATTGGATATTTTTTCCTGCTTTGTCAAAGATCAGTTAACCATAGAGTTGAGGGTCCATATTGGACTCTCTATTGTGTTCCATTGATCTATGTGTCTGTTTTTGTGCTGATACCTTGCTGTCTTGGGAATCACAGCTTTGTAATATAGCTTGAAATCAGGCAATGTGATGGCTGCAGCTTCGTTTGTTTGTCTGTTTGTTTTCACCATTTCCTTGGTGATTTTGGGTCTTTTCTGGTTCCATACAAATTTTAGCATTGTTTGTTCCAGCACTTTGAAAAATGCCAATGGTATTTTGATAGAGATGGCATTCAAAGTATAGGTTGCTCTGGGCAGCACAGGCATTTAACAACGGTTATTCTGCCAATTCATGAGCATGGAATGTTTTTCCAACTTTTTGTGTCTTCTTCAATTTCTTTCATAAGTGTTCTGTAGTTTCTAGAGTATAAATCTTTTACCTCTTTGGCTAGGTTTATTCCAAGGTATCTTATGGTTTTTGGTGGTATTGCAAATGGAATCAATTCCCTAATTTCTCTTTCTACAGTTACATTGTTAGTGTATAGGAAACCAACTGGCTTCTGTGCGTTTTTTGTATCCTTCCACATTATTGAATTGCTGTGTGGAGTTCTAGTAATTTGGGGGTGGAGACTTTTAGGTTTTCCACATAAAGTATCATGTCATCATTGGGAAAAGGAGAGGAGAAGTGATTTGGGGGAACCTGGAGTGGGAGATGAACCACGAGAGACTGTGGACTCTGAGAAACAAACTGAGGGTTTTGGAGGGGAGGAAGGTGGAGGTTTGTGTGAGCCGGGTGGTGGGTATTAAGGAGGGCATGTATTGCATAGAGCACTGGGTGTAGTGCATAAACAATGAGTCTGGGAACACTGAAAAAATTAAATTAAAAAAAAAGATATCATCTGTGAAGGGAGAGTTTGACTTCTTTGCCAGTTTGAACACATTTTATTTCTTTTTGTTGTCTGATTGCTGATGCAAGGACTTCCAGTACTATATTGAACAACAGGGGCAAGAATGGGCATCCTTTTTGTGCTCCAAATCTTAAGGGAAAGGCTCTTAGCCTTTCTCCATTAAGAATGATATTTGCTGTGGGGGTTTTCATAGATGGTTTTTATGAAATTGAGGAATGTTCCCTCTATCCCTGCACTCTAAAGAGTTTTAATCAGGAAAGGATGCTGTCTTTTGTCAGATACTATGGACTATGGGAAACAAACTGAGGGGTTCAGAGGTTTCAGAGGGAGATGGGTTAGCCCAGTGTTGGGTATTAAGGAGGGCACATATTGCATGGAGCAATGGATTTTACATGCAAACAATGGCTCATGGAACACTAAATAAAAAACTAATGACATACTGTATGGTTATTATGTATTATGTTATGTTATGGCTAACATAACATAATAAAAAAACTGATGAATGGATAAAGAAGACACACACACACACACACACACACACAATAATATACATATATATATATATATATATATATAAAATGGAATATTACCCAGCCATAAAAAAGAATGAAGTCTTGTCGTTTGCAATATGAGAATGAAGCTAGAATATATTATGCGAAGTGAAATAAGTCAGTCAGAGAAAGGTAAAAACCATATGATTTCACTCATATGAGAAATTCAACAAACAAAACAGATGAACATAGGAGAAGGAAGAAAAAAAAAAGAGAGAGGGAGGCAAACCCCAAGATACTCCTAATGATAGAGAACAAACCAAGGGTTGCTGAAGGGAAGATGGGCAAGGGATAGGTGAAATGGGTGATGGGTATTAGGAGTACCCTTGTTGTGATGAGCACTGGGTGTTACATGTAAGTGATGAATCAGTAAATTCTACTCCTAAAACCAATATATGTTAACTAGTGGGAATTTAAATAAAAATTTGAAACATTTATTCTTCTCCTATCCCCCTAACCCCCCATGTTGCTTCTCCATGTCCTCATATCAGGGAGATCATATGATAGTTGTCTCTCCGATTGACTTATTTCACTAAGCATGATACGCTCTAGTTCCATCCACGTCGTCGCAAATGGCAAGATTTCATTTCTTTTGATGGCTGCATAGTATTCCATTGTGTATATATACCACATCTTCTTTATCCATTCATCTGTTGATGGACATCTAGGTTCTTTCCATAGTTTGGCTATTGTAGACATTGCTGCTATAAACATTCGGGTACACGTGCCCCTTCGGATCACTATGTTTGTATCTTTAGGGTAAATACCCAGTAGTGCAATTGCTGGGTCATAGGGTAGTTCTATTTTCAACGGGGTTGGGAGGGAGACAAACCATAAATGACTCTTAATCTCACAAAACAAACTGGGGGTTGCTGGGGGGAGATGGGATTGGGAGAGGGGGAGGGGGCTATGGACATTGGGGAGGGGAGGCGAACCATAAGAGACTATGGACTCTGAAAAACAACCTGAGGGTTTTGAAGGGTCAGGGGTGGGAAGTTGGGGGAACAGGTGGTGGGTAATAGGGAGGGCACGTTTTGCATGGAGCACTGGGTGTTGTGCAAAAACAATGAATACTGTTACGCTAAAAAAAATAAATAAAACGGAAAAAACATTTGAAACAAACAATAAATAAAAATAAATGGAAAGATAACCTGTGTTTGTGGGTTGGAAGACTTAATATCGTCAAAGTGTCCATATTGCCCAAAGCAATCTAGATATGATTTTTTTAAAGCTACATTTATGACTGCTCAGCTATGAGAGACAATGAAGGTATTACTTGGGGATTCCCAGATTGCAACCATAGGTTTTTCTCATAGTCAACATCTATGTACCTATGTCTGGCTTGGATGCTCTCCAGCTTGAGCCCCCCTTCATTTCTGACCTCTCATCTGAGTTCTACTTCTTTTGTGGTGGCAGAGCTGGTCTTCTGAACCAGGCCAGTCCAATGCACCAGCCTGGGCAAGTTTCCATTACAACCTGTTGCCTTCTATTATCTCATTCAATCATTACCACAACCCAGGTCTCTTTGACTTACAACCCAAACTTTTCCTACCATTCCAGATAATCTCAATTTCTCTCATCAATTAAAAAACTACAAGAATGACTTTAGAATATTGCTTTTATGGTTTAACTAGTGCCAGGGCTTACAGTATACCTGACCCCTCTTGAAATACACACATGCACCAGTGACTTTTAGATATGGATGACTTACAGTCTTTGTAATGTAATGACCAGTTTCATTTGAGAAGCTCCACTGGAGCCTTCTGAATGGTCTTCCAGCCTTCGTGGAGATGTAGTCAGCCCAAATCCAACATTAAATTCCCCAACAACAATTCTTTATTGCTCCACAATAAGCCCTGTGCTAGATATTATACAGAGGCAAGAAAGTATCTTGTGCTGTAATAGGCAGCCTGTTCCATTCTGGAGCAACTACATCAGAAACTCCTTCCTAAAACTGATTCAAAACTTCAGCTCACTATAGCTTTTACTCATTGGCCCTTCTGTAGTTGAATACATTCTTTATGTGTCAAAAAGAGTAAGTTCAAATGGGAGGGGAAGTTTCCTCTCCCCCATCCCTTGCCAATCCTTCACAAGGACAGGGGAGTTACCAGTGATGGTCCCCATCCAGACCACACATCATACCCCATTTGCTAGTGCACAGTGTCATGTGAATCAGAACATTGCATAAATGCACATGGGTCTTCCCTCCATGCTTCCTCCATGCAGCTGTGTCAGAAGCCAAGTTAGAGGCCACTTAATATCTAGATATTGTGATCTGCTTTCCTTGGTTTCCTGCATGTGACAAACATGTCATGGGTTTGTTTTCATGACCAGTACACCAAGCCAGAGGGCTTTCATTTTTAAGATCCACTGGGGCTTGTAGAAAGGTAGAAGTCCTAGTGGGTGTATAGGTGAGGCTTCTGCTATAATCTAGGGATACTAGATTTTTTTTCCTTTGGGGTAAAACATGCTAGCCCAATCCATTATATAGTATTCCTCTTGTTTCACATTTGCCATTGTTCCTTGTAAGTTTTCTCAAGAACTTCATAGGAAGAAGTCACTGAGATGAGGCTATGATTTGGGTATTTCCAGAATTCTTAGCTATAATGCTACCAGAACCTTGCCCCTGTTGCAAGAGAAAGAATTTCTAACATTACAACCATTTACCTGTTTATTGGATGTTATCTTCAACATCTCCTGAAAGCATTCATGCAAGCTGTATTTCTACACGTCCCGTGACAGGGACCTCTCTACCCTACACAGCTATTCTTTCCACCCTTGTGCACTTGTGATGAATAAGAAGTTCCTTTGTGTATTGAGTCAAATCTGACCCCTAGTAATTTCAATCTCATGGCCCTATTCCCATCCCTCAGAGATAAAGTGGAATGAACTTAACAAAGCCTATTCCTTTTTAGTGTAACGACACTTCAGCTTGACTACAGTTCCCTCTAGTTATGTCAAGGTCTGATAACCCGCGGGAAGGAGATATTCCCAAGTGTTGGCTGTTTCTCTGTAATTTACTTTTCCGCTCAGTGCTCAGTTCAGGCAAGCCACTGTTGATCTGCCAATCTGAAACCCCCTCAGTGTACACAGACAAATGGAATGCAATGTCTAGAGTACAGGTAATGGCTGTGGATGAAAGTCATGGCTCCTGGAACATCTCCATTTCATTTGTGATGAAACGGTCCATTCTCAGAGCCCTAAAGGAGAACAGGCTATGCTACCCAATGATCCTAATGTGAGCTGAATGTGAATTTTGCATGCAAACACCCTTGTTTGGATGCCAGATGGTCAAGTGGTCCTTGACATACCTGGGGCATCAGTGTGTACAAGCAAGGACCGCGTTTGTACATCACAACAAGGAAAAAGCCTTGATATGTCATCCAAGAGTGAGAGAGAGAGAGTAGTAAACATACCAAGAACAGTAGTTCTGGAACCAGACAGACCTGATTCAAACCCTGCTTCCATGACTTACTATCTTTTATGCCCTGAGCCCCAGCTGCTCTATCTCCCTGAGCTTCATTTTCCTCCTATATTTGCAAAACAGAGAACCAGTATCCTCTCCTCAGGGTTGTTGTAGGCTAAAACAAGTGAAGCATCTCATATAGAGCTTGACACTTAAAATGTAGTGCTCTGACACTAAAAAATGTAAGTCATCTTCTACGGTTACTCAGTTTACAAGTTATTTTATTTTATTTTATTGCCTAATAACACCTAGGGCTCATTTGATCTAATTTTAAGCTCTCAAGGGCCATTGCATGTGTGCATACACTCTGTTCTAGGGAGGAAAACAAAACATGGATGAGATTGTGCAGCCTTATCCTTGAGAAGTTCTCTGATCTACCCAGCCATCATTTTCATGCGTCCACCTCTCCTTCTACAAAATGCTTGGGTTGAACTAGATGATCTCTAAGGACTTACACCCTCTTCTTACTCTCATCTATTGTTATTATAGCAGTTGGCAGCTATATTTACTCTGTTCTTGAAGGAGGGGTGAGGGGAGAGGAGCAGTTCTTGAGGACCTGCTCACTAGCAATGGCCCTGTTAGATATTGTGTAGTATTATGTTAGGCTCGCTACTGCTCTATGAGCGAGTTACTACTACTCTTTTCTCCCAGAAAGATGGAGAAGGTCATAAAGATTAATTAAAATTGCCCAAATTGCTCCTGGTCAATAAGTGGCAGAGCTTCCTAACTGAGATGAGGACATGGACTCTGGGAAGGGGATCTTGTCGTACTATGCAGAAATACCAGGGTCCCTTACATAACTCAGTATTCTCATCTAAGACAGAACATCACAGAACAGAGAAAGGGTGTATTAGTCCCAAGAGTTAGGAAACCAAACTTCTAGCTTTTCCTCTACCTCCAAATTGTATCCTGAATTATTCTTTCCCAGAAGAACTGAAAAATTACCTGTTATACTTACCTTCACCTTCATGGTCCTCCTGAAAGGTGTATGAGCAGGATAAAGAGGAATCAAAGATGGGACAAGGAGCTGCAGATCTGAGCTGTCAGGGGCCACTGCTCACTGTGTGGCCTTGGGAAGGTGGTTTGTACCTTCTGAGCCTTGGTGTCTTCACCTGTCTGGTGGAAGCGCTGAACCAGTTTCTTAAACTGTGGTCCCCAGACCAGCAGCATCAATCAGTATCATCGGGGAACTGGATAGAAGTGTAAATCTCAGTCCCCACCAAGACCTAGTAAGTCTGGTGCCCTGATAGTGGAGACCATTAATCTGGGTTACAATAAGCCTTCCAGTAGGTTCTGATCACAGGAAAACTGGAGAATCCGTGGGAAAGCTGGGTAGAAAAGAACTCTGGGGGCGCCTGGGTGGCTCAGTGGGTTAAGCCACTGCCTTCGGCTCAGGTCATGATCTCAGGGTCCTGGGATCAAGTCCCGCATCGGGCTCTCTGCTCAGCAGGGAGCCTGCTTCCCTCTCTCTCTCTCCGAGTGCCTCTCTATCTACTTGTGATCTCTCTGTGTTAAATAAATAAATAAAATCTTAAAAAGAAAAGAAAAGAAAAGAAAAGAACTCTGCATCTGCCAGAAAGCCCTAGAAAAATGACTGAGACTGGAACTGAAGGAAAAGTCAAGGAGCTTCTTCAAGGCAGGAGAAATGAATGAATGAGTATCCTGTGTGCAGTGTCCCGTCTCTGACTTAAGCCTCTAGCACACACTTGCTATTTTGTCTTGCTTCATATGCCCTGATCTCCTTCACTGTCGTTTCTTCATCTTCAGTGGGTTGGGGAGGAGTAAAGATATTAATCTCTTAAATTTTCTGGGAATTGAATGATGCAGTTTGTGAGAAGAACCTGGAACATTGCAGGCTCTTGACAAGTGGTTGCCTAAATTCTTTGGGTCTCTACCTGTCAGGTAAAAGGTAAACATTTTTAAAAGGAAACTCTCCCTTTGTCTGGGTGACATGGGGTTTTTCTGAGTCAACTCATGCAGGTCACCTAAGGAAACCTATAGCCCATCAGAGGTGCCATGACCCACGGTACAGATTCTGAGTCTGCTTTCAGCCTAGAACTTGTGTTTGTCTCTCGAGGAAGCTCTGTCTCTTCAGAGTTGACTGGAACTGCTTTAGGGTAGGTGAACAGCAAGGGCATTTTTTTTTTAAACTTGCAGGAAATGACTTATACTTTACACAAAATAAAAGTAGACGGTATCCCGATACAGGAGATGGACCACAATCCTAGGACCGGAAGGTGGTCAAGTCTTGGTGGGGACTGTTGGTAACAGAGACCATATTTCTGCTCTGGCTCTGTGGGTCTGAGTTTTTCATTCTCTAGTTGAGATGGAAAATAGCCACACACAGCTCTGGAGATTCTGGGCCACGTGGCTCTCTGCCCCCTGCCCTGCTCTTCAGTGGTCTTCCTCTCCTACGTCCAAATCCCTGGGGAAGAGAATTTGGCTGACTGGCTTGAGTCAGGGACCTCGTATCCCTTCATCTCATACTCTGTGGCCAGAGACACAGGATCATCTTATATTCTTAGTTCCTGGGAACCACCCCTGGGGCGGGAAGGAGTTTTAGGAAGCTGTTAGGAACTGGGCAGACCATTAGCGACATTCATTTTGACAAAGTTGGGAGAGAAAACATTTGAATCTTTCTCAGGCGCCAGTCTGCTGATTGCTGGCAGGTGCAGGGTCTGATGAAGACCCTGCTGTTTTGTGTTCACAGTAAAGGTTAGAATGTATAATGTTAGCTGCTCTTTTAAATTGTCCTGACAAGAAAGGTTGACTCAACAGACACAGGATATGGAAGGGGAATTTTTTATTCTCTAAATGCACCAAACTTCAGTGTAAACAAGGCAATATGACAAAACATAAATTACTATTATCTTCAATGCATGTTATATTTAATAGCAGTTTATTGAATCTCTGTGTTATGTAAGGCAGTTCTGCTTTGATGAAACTATTTTTTTTTAGTTTTACAAGAAATAATTGAATTAAAAAATCATTTTTACTTAAGGCAAAAAATGGGTGTAATGTTGTAGAAATACTGAGGGATAAGAGTCTTTCCTCATCCAGCCACAGCTTAGCTGTGACGCAGGCTTCAGTTCCTTCTAACACAAAAATGACAAAAGTCAGACCCAGGGATGGCAGATGCCCTTCTCACTGCTGATGACATCTCGGCCGCGATGTCCCGTCGATAGAGGTTTTCTGACTATGCGAGTATCCTCAGGATGCTGGCTCAGTCATGGCCCTGGCAGGAAAGGAATGGTACATTTGGAGGGTTTGCTGGAAACATTTTATGAGAGGATTGTTCACAGAGGTTTGGGTGAAGCAGTCAGATAGGCAATGGTGAGAGGCTATTGTCCTAAGAGCTCAGGAGGGGAACCCAGGGGAGGCTGGCAGGGAGGAAACAGGGAAGAAATGTCTGCCTCCCTCTCTTCTGCACCAGACTCCAGTAAGAGCCTCTCCTGAGCCCAGTGAGAAGCCAGCATAGAAGGTTGTCCAGGGATACTGTCTAACCTGCTGCAGGGAAGGGCAGATGCCAGACCTGGAGAGACACATGGAAGCCAAGGGCAGCAGGAGGGAGTGTGTCTCCACAGAGTGCCCCAGACAAATACATTTTCACGTCTAACTGAGAAGACACACTGCCTCTCTGGCCTTGAGGAGTGCTGCTATCTGTGGCCCGAGCCCCACTGGATAGACTTGGAGCCACCCCCACGCCCATCGCCCCTGGCTGTGCAGGGGAGCTCCTGGCTGCAGACATACTGTTCCTAGAGGAAAGAAGGGGCACAGGACCCTACCGCATCCCCTCAGGAGGCACTGGGACCAGAGGCAAGCTTCTTCTGGTTTTTCAAGCCCTTTCCATTCCATGTTACCCTATCAGCAACTGGAGTCCTGGAAGTGTCCTTGTGCCCAGCTCTGACCAGCACTCCCTGCTTCAAAATCCTGAGGTGGTCACCAGTGCCCATTAAAAACCTATCTCTGAGTACTTGTGCCCAAGTCACCTGAAGGTACAGGTGTTTTCCAATTATAGTGCCTTCTCCCGGACTATTTGCTTTCCTGAGGTGTGCTTTCTCTCCATTTCCCTGAAAAAACATGCCTAATCTTGGGCTCTCAGTCAAACCCCAGGATCACCTTGAAGGGAAGTGAGCATTCCTTCCTTCAACAAACAACTTCCCTTTGCACCTGTGTGCACCTGTGTCCTGGTAACCGAGCCTTCTTTAAGCTCTCCTCCTGTTTCATCACTGCTGCCTTAACGGACCTATTTTTTGCCTGTTCCTTCTCACAAGTCCACTTCAAGGTCATCTCCTGTGGTACTCATCATCTCAAGGAACTACACTCCCCAGGATCCTTTGCTCTTTGGCTTCCAAGTGGTTTCAGACAATGGGAGGCATTGGCAGAAGACCAGAAAGGAGAGACGCTGGTTATTCCTCTTCCTCTTTCTCTGGGCTTCTGGAAGCGTCTCCCACCCTAGCACCAACTCTTCTGGGATTCAGCTTCTGCAGCTCAGTTCCCACTGTAGTTCTACTAGAGCGTTCTACTGAAGAGTCCGCACTTCTGGGCTCTAGTAGCGCCATCGTGGCCCTAAAGCCCTAAGAGGGGGGCAGACTGTATGATCTTTCAGTTTTTCTGTCACCTGTGTAACTGATTCCCAGTGTTAAATTTCTTCTGCTTAAAAATACCTGGGATAGTTTCCGTATTCCTGACTGCATCAGACTGATGCGTCATTTCACTCCAAAATGAAGAAGGCAGCAGGAGATTGTGGAAAGTGTATTCATCTTCCTCACAAAAGATACGCAGGATCAGATTCGTGTTCTGCCTTATTCACCGGAATGACTTTGGGCAAGGTCTGCAGCCTCTAGACCGTGCCAAAGGATTCTAAGTGAGTTCACATAGATAGAAATGGTACAAAAACAGTCAGGCCCATGGTAGATACTCACTATCAAGAAGAAATAGATTCATCTCTTTTCTTGGTCCCAGGTGTGAGTTGCTGGGACTTGAGCCATTTGTGGGTAAGCTGTGCAGCATTTGTAGGAATGGAAGGATCGGAGCACAGTGAGGAGAATCAAAGAGGGGGAGGAAGAGAAAACCACTGAGCAAATGGCTGGCTCCAGGATTTGTGCTAGGACCCCCAAGTTTATCTCCTGGGATTTGACATCCCCTGCAGAGAGGACCTCCAGTAAAGCAAACTGGGCCAGCAGGAGGTGTTGTAGCTTGACTCGACTACAGACACACGACAGGTCCCGTTAGATTCCAGAGCTTTCCATGCCTGGAATCCGGAGGTGCCATCAGGATGGAAGGGAGGAGGAAAGTTGCTGATGCATCCCTGAAAAAAAGAAGACACTCAGATGCTGCATTAGGTCTCCAGACAGAAAACTCACTTCATTTTAAGCTTGCGAAGCAATCCCGAGAGGTGTGCTGTAGGGAGGGCAAGGAGAAGAGAGAAACTAAGAGAAGCACGGCGTGGGAGACCTGGAAGGGCTGGGAGAGATAAGAAGGGAGGAGTGAGGCGGAGGCAGCGGTGACAGGGCTGAGATAAGCAGCTGAATCTCTCTATTAGAGATTCTGCCCCAGTTCTCAGAAAATTCCATCTCCAGAGCCTGTCAGGGGAGACATAATCCACCTCCAAGGGAAGAGACGGAGAGGTGGGGGAAGTGGGCAGAAGGGAGCTTTTGTCTCAAGGACATTCTCAACTTTGGAGGTCGCCTTGCTCCTAACCTCGATCCGCCCGCCTTTCCACGGGAACTGTAAGAAGTAGACAATTACGTGGCAGATTCATGACTTCACTCTTAAGGAAAATACTTCTGTATCCAGCCAGGAAGGCAGTCATGGGCCATTGGTTTCTAAAATTGCTACTTCTTCTCCGAAAGCCCTCAGATGAAGAAGCTGCCCACAGTTGACCCCTCTCACCAGGTAATGAAGACATAATCTGTCTTTGTGAGTTTCAGACTCGGCTGGACTTGGCTGCACACCTGTCCCGTGCCAGGTGCAAAGTCTCGGTGCTCTCCCACGTACTCCTCATCTGTTCTTCTCTGCACACCCTGGTTTCACTCTTGCCTTGTTTACTAGAGGTGGAAACTGTGTGTCAGAAGGGAGAAATGGCAGCCCAGGGTCATCGGCAAGTAATTGGAATCTGAGGCTTGTGGTTCTGTCCGGTATTTCCCGAAGCAGGGAGCGTGTGTCCTGCTTATGGACAAGACGGTTGCAGGGGTCATGCGTGAAAATCTCTAAAACATGTTGGGACTAAATATTTCAAGACTTGCTGGTTTATTTTATTATAAATTAGGATATAGTAGAAGAAAGCTTATATGTAATTGGCACACCAAACCTAATGTACTACCGGCACATAGACACTGTTGCCTTGGAAAGGGGTAGATACGTGATTTATTTAATAAAAAGACAGGTTTATAATAATAAAGCATTCACCAATATAATAATAACCCTTCCTTAGTGCTTAATATAAAGTGACTGTAGTCTAAGCTAGATACAGATTTGCGTGTATAATTAATTCTTACGAGTTGGTAGTGATTTTTTTTTGTATTTTACAAATGAGTAAACTGAGGCACAGAAACCTCACGTAGTTTGCCCAAGGTCACACAGCTAGTGAGCAGCAAGGCTGGGATTTAAACAGGCCATCTGACTCCAGAGTTTGTGCTAGTCCCTGCTGCCGTAGCCTCTGGTTATGCCCTGATGACTGAAATTTGGAAATAGACTGAAATTTGGAAATAGACTCCAAGAATGTGGCAGGGACTTTGTCCCCAGACATGCTTCTCCCTTTCTTCCAGAATAACAGAATTGGAGGTCAGGTACATGGCCACAGAGAGGTCGCTCTCCGCATGTAGCCTCGGGACCATGGCCTAGCTAATGGAGGCAAGTCGAGTTGATGACCATAAGGTCATGGCTTTGCCTTCCTCTTTCCTGCTGTTCCCTGGCTGAAAGGGGGAGGTGGTTATCACTATGGTCCATTGAGTCATGGGCTACACCCCAAGGTAGCCAGAGTAACAAGAGAGAAGGAGCCTGGCTTCCTGCTGGCTCTGTGCAGAAGTAATTCCAGCTCCAATTATATGAGTAAGAATGAGAAGGCCTCCCTCTTGCTTAAGCCACTCTTATTTTGGGTCTTTGTTACATGCAACCAAACCGATATCCTAAGACTTACCAGAGGCCCATAGCCCTCTTGTAAATCTGGAAGGGTAGCCTGGTATTCAAAGAATTTGTCCAATAGGCTTATGGAGAAACTATCTAAAATTTAGCCTGTCTCTGAGCATAATAATAATAATTATAATGCTAATGGCACTTACTATGTGACAGGGGTGCGTTCCTAAGCACTTGACACATTTTCAACCATTTATTCTTCATGATGAGAAAGACAGTATATTTGCTTCTGTCTTCCTGATGAAGAAGCTCAGGAAATGTAAAGTGCTCTCCCCAAAGCACACATGTGTAAATAGCAGCGATTTCATGTACGACCTTTTTGAAACTCAAAAACCGAACAGAAGTCAAATAATGGATGGAGGTCACCCTCCCCCGACATTACAGAGAGCTGGAGGGAGGAAAGGTTTACTTTCTCTAAACTCTGTTTCCAAAGGGTAGATCCAGAGCACATGGTAGGCAAGGGGCACTCTCCACCAAACTAATGTGTCCTGTTCCTCTGGGTCCCCCAGGGTGTTGCCCTTGACTGTGTGGTCCCAGGTGGGTCACCACTGCTGGGCATTCCAGCCAGGGGCAGCCTGAGCTGAGTAGATGCTCACCCACTGTTTCTGCTGGGGTTTCATGTCCCTGATCAGAGTCCCTTGGAGTGAGGGCGGAGAGTGGGGACAGCTCTGAGCATCCAGAAGACAGAAAGGAGTATCAGGATATCAAAGGGCACTGGAGCAGTCTGGGGGTCTGGAAGCCAGATTCAAATTCCAAATGCCCTGCAGGACTCTCAGGTTCTTGTGAGACAGAGTCAGGCTCCCTGGCACCAGGGACAACAAGTCTGAGCTGCGCCCCCCGTTCGGGTCAATATCAGGTAGCTTAAAATTCAATTATTTATGCAGCATCCACAGAGCAAGGCATTGAGGAAGAAGTGAGATGTGGTTAATGGACTGAACCAGAAGAGCAAACTGAGTGTCAGTTTCTGCTCCTGGGAGATTTACCATTTGAGGGATGTGGGAGCAGCAGCAGGCAAGTAAAGAAATGAGACCCTGGAGGTGGATTGAGGTCAAATCATGCCATACTTTTTTATGTCATGTTAAGGACTTTGGATTCCTGCTGAAAAACAATGAGCCTCATGATGGATCTTAAGGGAGGAACATGCTCAGACTTGCATTTTGTAAGTGGCTGGAAGAGAGCTTTCCTGTCTGGCTTTCTCAGGTCTCTTGCCATAACAGGTTGGGAGGAGGGTGTTCCAAAGCCCACTACCCAGCATTCCGCGTCCTTACAGCTGCTGCATGGGAGCTCTCAAGTCAAAGTTACTAACAACTGCTACATGGCCAGATCCAGTGGCCAGTGCTGGGTCTTCATCTAAATTCAATTATCAGCAGCATTTGACACATGGGGTGACTCACTCCTCATTGAAATATTCTTTCTTGAGTCTTAGGACTGTAGAACGAAACTTAATGATCTTCCCTGCACAAACCAACATACCACACACACACATGCCCCGAGACCAGGTTTTCCCTATGGACACACCATCATGCTAGTACACTCAAACACACTTATACCGTAAGGAGATACTCACACTCACATGCCTTCTCTGGCGTCCACACCCCAGCACGCAAAAAGGACTCACATCCTCTTGCCAACTTAACTTATCCACATGCAC
The DNA here is from genome assembly GCF_922984935.1 of Meles meles. Classification (NCBI taxonomy): domain Eukaryota; kingdom Metazoa; phylum Chordata; class Mammalia; order Carnivora; family Mustelidae; genus Meles; species Meles meles. Next base: position 12,852,386 of record NC_060072.1, on the reverse strand, counting down.
AATCGCAGAAACACCTACTCTAATACTCTCAGCGACCCCAGCCCATGTTCACACACGAATACTAGAAACCCAAGTTCATTTTTGCATATGCACGTGTACATGTGCACATCACACACACACACATACACACACACACACACAAAGGTTTTAAGAACTAAAATGCTGTATCCCGTTGTTATGGCAACAGAAGCCCTCCAACCACCTAGGAAAGAACAAGGACACATGGAGACAAAAACCCAGAGAAGCTCTGTGGAGGAAGGTAGGTCTTGTGGCTATGAAGATGGTACTCTGAATGGAGGCCCTTCCTTCCCACTTCTTTGAGAAACTGATGGTGTCAGATGGAACTTCCTCAAGCTTCCTGTGAAGCTTCTACCTTCTTTCTCCCAGTCCAGAGACAGTGGTCGTCTCTCTTCAAATGTAGACATTCTTCACCTGTGCTGAGGACCTCATGCCTTCCCATCAACCCAGACATCCCTCTGTCTGCATTTGCTCTTGGCTGCTGCTTCTCAGATGAAGAACCCACTCCAACGTCTTCCATGTGACCACTCCCTACCCCCAACCATTCATTCCCCTCCAGTCCTCCCTCTTTCCTCTGCAGAGCCGGGTTCCTCAAAAGAATCCTCTACACTTGCTGCCCCCACTTCTACATGGATCACCATCCAATCACTATGGTCAGGATACTGGTGTACCAACCAGCATTGCCCTGGCAGGGCCACCATGGACCACTGTTGTGATAAATGCAGTGGATACTTGGGTGTCTTCAGTGATGTTGACTTGGTTTCCTTCTGCTGTGATTCTCCTCGGATCTCTGGCTATACCTTTCTCATTCAGCTGCTTTTGTAGCCTTGTCTTTATCTTCTTGCCTCATAGATCTTGTTTTCCCCAGGGCCCTGTCCTGGCTTCTTCTGCTCTATTTACTCTGCATCCACTGGAAATCATTTACTCTTCATGGGTTCAACAACTGCCCACAGCTGTTCGTCGAGTTTCAACCTATGTTTTAAAACCTTGCTGGGTGGGTCACCTGGGTGGCTCAGTGGGTTAAAGCCTCTGCCTTCAGCTCAGGTCATGATCCCAGGGTCCTGGGATCGAGCCCCACATCGGGCTCTCTCCTCTGCGGGGAGCCTGCTTCCTCCTCTCTTTCTGCCTGCCTCTCTGCCTAGTTGTGATTTCTCTCTGTCAAATAAATAAAATATAAAACAAACAAACAAAAAAACCTTGCTGGGAACTTCGGCCCTTATGTTTCTAAAATGCTACTGAGTTTAGTGTCTCTCTCCACATATCCTACCCTTCCAGCCATACTCTCTGGATCAGCTTATGGCTCTCTTGTGCACCCCCTGCCCCAGGCCCAGAATCTGACCATCATCTTAGACTCCTTCTCACTCTTGTAGACCCCACCAGTTAGCAAGTCCTTGAGATTCCATGTTTTCCATCTCTCACGTCTGTTTTTCATTGCCTTCCTTCCCATCCAAAAAAAATCCAAAGACATGTTATTTCCCACCCACCTATTTAAATGATCTTGTACCTAACCTTCCTGCTCAGGTTACTTGTCTTCTTAAAATCCTTCTTTAGCCCAAGGGGGAGATTTTGTATCCAGACAAAAACTCCTGCCTTGCCTCCTGTTCTGCTGTGTCTTTCCCTTTGCACCGTAGGTCCTTAGTTCTGGCCATATGTATATTCCTGAACTTCCCCAACAATTCCAGCTGTTCAACCTTGTCCCTCTGGTTTCTCCGTGGCTTCCCCTGATAGGTGGTCATCTATTCATCTTTAAAGACTCAACAGTCCCTGCGTCCTTAAGGACTTTACTGACCATTTTCACCCCTTTTTCCTTTGTTCCCCCACTTCCTCTGAGCAGGCGTCTATCACTGCAACTGTAATACTTGAGTATTAGTGTGGGTCTCCTTACTACTGGAAGCTTCAGGAAGGCTGAGTGTTTTACTGTCTTCAACACCACCATACTATGTATATCTGTGCTAGTCCATTGTGTGTTAGCAACTTGCTCAATGTCTTCACAGATGAAGTACTAAGTACCTCAAGGCCAAGGGGGCACCCAAGAGGAAGTGACTAACACGGACCTTGGAGATACACCCACAGCACTGCTAATTCTCAATGAATGGGCTGAACCCAGCAGAAGCATGGTTTGGTTGACATGTGCAAGAAAACTGGGTAAGGGGCACCTGGGTGGCTTGGTGGGTTAAGGCCTCTGCCTTCGGCTCAGATCATGATCTCAGGGTCCTGGGATTGAGCCCTGCATCGGGCTCTCTGCTCAGCAGCGAGCCTGCTTCCCGTCCTCTCTCTCTGCCTGCCTCTCTGTCTACTTGTGATCTCTGTCTGTCAAGTAAATGAATAAAATCTTTAAAAAAGAAAAAAAGAAAAGAAAACGGGGTAAGTCCCTAATTCACTGTGGACCTGTGGTTCTCTTCCATTTCATTCAGCACTTTCATGTATTTTTGTTACCTGCCTGGCTCCTGAATGAATTTAAGGTCAAGACTGCTAAGTTAGACCGAGATAAGATTTGGGGCATGTAACAGAACATAAAACAGAACAAAGGGAACTTTTCTGTTGTACAGTGTTAGAAGAAGTGATATTTTAGAATCAAGTGGCCTGTGTTTGAATCAGAGATATCTGGCTTACCAGCGACATGTCACTGGGCAATTTAATTCACTTTTCTGAGACTCAGTTGTCTTTCCTTATAAACAGAGGGATACTAAAAGTACCTAGATAACCTGTGCTATAATGAAGACTAAATAAGTAAATGCATATAAAGCACTTAGAACCGCATACTCAGTACCTGATAAGTATTATTCAGTATTATTCAACAGGCAGAAATAATCATAGGGGCAAAGGATTCAGAGTTTGAAGACCTTTGCATGTTTGGGGAAAATTAAGCTAATGAGGATGGATGGAGAAAATGAATGGCGGATTACAAGGGATTGAGATCAGGCATCATTGCTTGTTTTGCCTATACTTAGCTAAGGGCAGGAAGCAAAATAGATACTCGGTATATCTTAGCTGGGATGCATGATTGAAGAAATGCACAATGTGCCCAAGGCTCTCATTGGAGCCTGGCTACCATGTGGCCTGGATAAAAATTAAAGGATTCATTCATGTTTCATGTTTTGAGCTCCTCTTGGGCTCCAGACACTGTACTAGATGCTTATGAGGTATCATTGAGCAAAAGGAAGATCTCTGGCCTCCTGGGCCTTACATTGTAGCAGGGAAGATAAGAAATAAATGGCATCCATAACAGTTAAGTGACTTCTATGTAATATATTAGAAAGCATGAAGTTCTGCCCGCCCTAGCTCCTGTGGGGAATAGATGGGGTGAAAAGGATACAGAGGGGTATCCTATAGACAGCGTGGTGAGGTGATCCGGGAGAGGGTTTTAACATAATACATGGGGAGGAAGATCAGCCTTATCTCAGATTTGTATAATCATTCAGTTTTTAAAATCTTTTTTTTTTTTAGATTTTTTTTATTCATTTGACAGAGAGAAAATGAAAGATCATTAGCAGGCAGACAGAGAGAGGGGGAAGCAGGCTCCCTGCTGAGCAGAGAACCCCATGTGGGGCTTGATCCCAGGACCCTGAGATCATGACCTGAGCCAAAGGCAGAGGCTTAACCCACTGAGCCACCCAGGTGCCCCATAACCATTCAGTTTTAAATTGGGTCCATATTTTACGAGTTTTTTTCATATTATTTGGACTATTGTAAAGATAAAAAATTTATAAATAAATTACATTTATATTATAAAATATAAAATTTTCTTTGTCAGGAGATATCCTCCATTTTTAAAATGTGGGAATAAGGTTGTGCAACATTGTGATTTATAGGAAATAAATATTTGGTCATCTGAATGATGTATGTTTCTAATATATATTTGAATGTTACATCTGAATGTATCTAATATTTGATATATACTAATATATATACTAATATGTATTTGGTTATTTGAATGTTTATAATATGTATTTGGTCTTGTCCAAGGTTCTAGGCTAACTCCTAAAACCCTGGGAATTCCTGTGATAAGGGCCATAAAAGCATCTTGTGTTATGTTAGTGATGTGACCTTTGGAAAGCCCTTAGGTAACCGGAGGAGGGGGTGGCGGCCTGGAGAACAAACCCTGTGATTTGAGGGTTGGAAGTTTGAGTCCTACTTCCTGACTACTGGGTGGGTGAGAGGGGCAGGAGGCTGAATCAGCCAATGGTCAGGGACTTAGTCAATCAAGACTATGCAATGAAACCTCCATAAAACCCAGAAGGAGAAGGTGCAGGGGCTCCAAGGTTGGTGAACACGTGGAAGAGAAGGGTCTTGGGCTCCCCTGGAGAGGGCACGGGAGCACCACACCGTTTCTGTAGACTTGGCCCTACGCATCTCTTCCTCTGGCTGTTGACGGTTATTCATTCTCAATATCTCTTAAAAAACTAGTAAACCTAAGGGAGTGTTTTCCCTGAGTTGTGAGCTGCCATAGCGAAAGAACCCAAGGAGGAGGTGGTTGGAACCCCCAGTCTGCCGCGGGTGGTGGTGTGGTTTTGGAATGTAGGTGAGGTTCAGTGGGGTGAGGTCTGGAGCCAAAGACCAAGAAGGAATTTTTGAGACATCTTTGGTGCAAAATGGTGGTTTTATTAAGGTCCAGGGACAGGAACCACTGGCAGAAAGAACTGCTGCCCTAGGGTTGTGAGAGAAGGCTGATTATATCCTACTGTGGTTGGGGGAGGTGAGGGAAATGGAGGTTTTAAAAGCACTTTCTTATGCTAAAGAGGACCTACAGGTTACCTACAAGATAAGGAGGCCTTGCTTTCCCCTCTAGCAAGGTATTAACATTATGATAATTGGAAGATACCTGGAAGAATGTCACAGGTGTCCCACCCAGGAGTGGGGGATGGGGGTAGGGTGCAAGGTGTCAGCTTAAGCTTCCTCTTCAGCTTGCCTTCTGCTCCCTAATCAGGTTTGATGAGAAGCACAAGTACTTGTTGGGGGTGCGGGTGTGGGGGGGGGGAGGGCTTGCTACTGATGTCTGAAGTGGGGGAGTTGGCCCTCATCCTGTAGGATCTGGGTCTGTCTCTGTGTAGACAGTGTCAGAATTGAGTTGAAATCTTTTAACACCCTCCTGGTGTCTGAGAATTGCTGGGTTAAGGTCCCTGACATTGAAACTGGGTTTGGGAAACCTATAAGAGTTTGGATAGTTATTCTTCTTGTTATTTATTATAAAAGAAGCAGAATAATTTGCTCTCTATTCCCAGGAACAGAAATGTCTTAGTATCTTCTAGGATTTCGGTAAGGAAAAATTTTATTCCAAATTTCAAACCAAAATCCCTCAGAGAATGCCCAAACCCTGCCATTTAGATGCTCATTTCCTGCAATAATTGCAGTCTTTAACTTTTTAATGAAATTACTAGCATGGGAAATGGCTTAGAGTACCTTTAATGGGTTAAATTAATAAAACCAATTTAATCTTACAAACTGCAGCTTTTATCTACTCTTCCTGTGTTTGTTTCATCATAACAGACATCTGTGCAGTGCCCAAATCTGGATGGTTTCAAGAAAACTGGATTTTTTTGAACTGAGTTCACATTCTTTGACTGTGACGTCCTATTTATAAAAGGAAAAAAATGGTGGTGAGAGGGTAGGTGGTGGAGTGAAGTGTGTGTGTGTGTGTGTGTGTGTGTGTGTGTGTGTGTGTGTGTGTGTGTTAGGGCTTCTCAGCCTCAGCACTATGGACTTTTGGGGCCAGATAATGTTTTGCTGAGGGAGGGTCTGTCCTGTGCAGGTCGGATGTTTCCCGCAGCCCTGCCCTCTACTCACTAGGCACCAGTACCATCCCCTTCAGCTGTGATGACTGAAAATGTCTTCAGGTATTGCCAGATGTCTTCTGTCCTCGGGGGGATCAGAATCGGTCCTGGTAGAGAACCACTGCTCTGTCTCATGACTGTTGAGCAGTTAACACGGCTTGACTTTATGTTACATATTTATTCACTAGGTCTGTCCTCTGGACACCTAAGTTTGGTGCTTCCATGAGCTCTCTTCCGTTAGAGGAAAGCGTCATAGAGGCAGACTTGTTCGCTGCCTCTTGTTCGCTGCCGAATCCTGAGTACCTGACACAGAGTAGAAAACCAACCAGTATTTGTTGCATCCGTGAAAAAGGTCTTTCAAAAGAGGGGAATCTGAAGCCGTGATTCTTTTCTTTAAAATTTTTTATTTATTTCTTATTTTTTTATAAACATATAATGTATTTTTATCCCCAGGGGTACAGGTCTGTGAATCGCCAGGTTTACACACTTCACAGCACTCATGATAGCACATACCCTCCCCAATATCCATCACCCCCTTCCCCCTCTCCCAACCCCCCTCCCCCAGCAACCCTCAGTGTGTTCTGTGAGATTAAGAGTCCCTTATGGTTTGTCTCCCTCCCAATCCCATCTTGTTTCATTTATTTGAAGCCGTGATTCTTATTGGGACAGCAGGATGCCTTTGCACTCACCCTTAGGGAAGTAGGGGGTGGAATAGGGGGGAAGGTTTTTTACTTAAAAGTCTTGGAATTCACAGGGCACACTTGGGGCCACATAGCCAGGTCACAGAGAGAGAGAGAGGGCACAGGCCTGGGGTTCTGATTTTCTTGGGGTTGGGTTTGGCGGCCTAGAGTTTTTCAGGCAGACTGTTGATTAATGTAAAGCATAAGGGAGGATGGAATTTGAAGCACAAAAATAGCAAAAAAGGACGGGCCCATGGATGGCCAGTTATGAAATCAAATCAAGGCTCTAAAACAGGCCCCCATCCAGTCCTTTGGCCGGCCGGCCCATGTTCATGGAGAGAGCCCTCTTTGAAGTGGGTACCTAAGCCATCAAAGCTCGAGTCCGGGCCCTGGCATTACAAGGGGTCAGTGTCAGGGCTTACAGGACAACAGCTGAAGTTTCCGTGCCTGGATGATGCTTCCAAAGTGTCTGGCCCATGCAAGGGGTCACAGTCCTTAGTTACCGTGGGGGCCTGGCCTCCTGATTGAAAGTCCTCAGTGGCCCCTCCTGTGGTTAGCATGGTGTCCCGCTGTGCCCAGTGGCTTACCTGTTTCTTGATGATTTGACTGTTGTGGATGCTCCCAGAACCTTCTCTCTTCACTCCCGCTCTCTTAGACCCGCTCTCCTGGGTCTAACTCTGACTTATCCTAATGATCTTGGCTTAAATATTACTTCTTCTTGGAAGACAACCCTTAATCCACAGACCAGCTTCCTTGCTTCTGTGTCACCACCGTGCCTAGTACCCCAGTTTATGATAATTAATGCTTTATAGTCCATCTTTTTTTATTGGGCTGGAGGTTGTATGACACTGTGGCTTGTGCCTGTATCTTTTCTCACTGTTGTGTCCCTGAGATAGAACTTACATTAGGCAATCAATAGTTATCTTTTTGTTGGATGAATAAATTTTAGTGAATGTCAGATCCTGTTTCTGACACTGTGAATTTGTGCTATTTACTTAGGCCTTTGGAGACTCATTTTTCTCACTATGAGAGTGAGTACCTCATCGTGTTAAGAAGAAATTGTGTACAGTTTCTTGCACACAGTAGGAGCTCTCTCTCTCTCTATATATATATATATATATTTACAAATAGAAAGAAGCCACCTCTTCTAAGCCAAATTGTCAACCCCCCGCAGAGTCGCCATCGTTTTTCTCCTGTTCGACCTCAAGAAGTGGGAGACGACCTCAAATTCTTCCTAATCGCACTTGAAGGATGAGATCCTGATAATGAATGAAAGATGATTTTGTCATAATGGGGTTTCATTTTCATATTGCTAGGTTGGAAAGCAATTTAAAGGGGAAAAAAATGTCATGTGTCCTAAATGGTTAATGATCCTCAGCAAGCAATCTGTCTGGCGTGAGAAAGACTTCTTTCGCAATCTGACAGCTGATCCATAATCAGGTTCTGCTCGGCTGCTGTCTTGACTCCTCCCCGAGCTCTCCCCGGGGCTCAGCAAACACCCTATGGAAGAAAAAAAGCCCAAACCTTTCATTACGTGCATTTCTGATTTCCCAGAAGCCTCCCAACAGAGGGGACTTGCAGATGCCTGCCAGATGTTGCTTTATCTTGTGGGAGAGGAATGCCTTCTCCAAGTGTTTCGGGATTTCTGCTTGTAAAATTAGAGCTGATGTATTCTTTCCCTTCTCCTGTTCCTTTATTCATTCAATAAACATTAATTTAGCAACTGCTATCCTAAGGACTGTGATTGCGAAGATAAGCTATATACTTTCTGCCATGAAAACTCCCAGTGTAATAAGGAATATTGAGCGATTACCCAGACTATTGTCATAAAGAGGGGTTACTGCTCTGAACGGAAGTGCTCAGGGTGATGAAGGCACCCAGACAACGAGTGCCTCGTGTATTGTGTGCTGGGCTCAGAGATGGCTTCCTGAAGGAGGTGTCTGGGAGGATACCCATAGATGAGACAAGGGAGTAAAGGTATTTTAGGCAGAAGGAACGGCACGCGAAAAGGGATAGAGGCAGAGGAGGTAGTAAATTACTCAGGAGAGGAGTTTAATGTGCCAAATGGAGAGGGTAATAGAAGTGAAGACAAAGATGTAGACAGGATCCAGGTCAGGTCAGGATAGACTTAAAGATCACACTGAGGTGATAAAGCTTATTTTAAGGCTATGGATAAAAGTTCTTTATTTGGATCTATCCATCCATTATGTATCATCGATCTATCTGTCCTCACTCTGTGCCTTGCTTTTTTACTTTTTTAATATCTTTTAATTAACAGAAATTTTAATTTCAACTTAAATTATCCAAATGTTTCCCGTTCGTTTCTTTATATCTGCATTATATATTCATGTTTTTAAGTTGAAGTGGAGATGACATGTAATACTATACTAGTTTCAAGCGTACAACATAGCGATTTGACAGAGACGTGATCAGATGCTTACCACAATAAGTATAGTTACCATCTGTCACCACACAAAGTTGTTACAATGACTATATTCTCTATCTTGTACTTTTTATCTCCTTATTGATTTCATGACTTGATTTGCATCTTCATCCCCTTCACCTGTTTGGCCTCTTCCCCGGTCCACCTCTCCTCAGGCAGCCACCAGTTTGTTTTCTGTGTTTATGAGTCTCTCTCTGTTTTTGTTTGTCTGCTTGTTTGTTAACTCTATTTTTAGATTTTGCATATAAGTAAAATCATGTGGTATTTGTCTATCTCTGTCTGACTTACTTCACTTAGCATAGTACCTTCCAGGTCCATCCACATTGCCACGAATGGCAAGATTTGGTTCCCTTTTGATGGGTGAATAATGTTCCACAATGCACATACCATATCTTTAAAAAAAAATACCATATCTTTTTAATCCATTCATCCATTGATGGACATGTATCTACTTTAACAAAACTTTGCCTGTCCCAACATCATAAAGATACCTCATATATTTCTTTTAGGAGGTTTATATTTTTATCTTCCATATTTAGATTTAACTATCCATTTATAGTCAATTTGCTAAATTATTAAAATTGTATGCAATAAGTTATAATTCCTTAATGCCGTTTTTTAGAAAAATTTTTATCCAGTCATCTTTCATGCAGTGTAATTGATGTATGGTAAAATGGATGTGATTGAAGTGTATATTTTGGTCAGTTTGACTCATATGTACACCCATGGAACCATCATAGCAATCAAGAAAATGAACATATAGATCATCTCAAAAGTTGTTTTTTAATATTTCTTTATTATTTTTTAAATTTAATTTCTTTTCAGTGTAACAGAATTCATTGTTTATGCACCACACCCAGTGCTCCATGCAATACATGCCCTCCTTAATACCCACCACCAGGCCCTCCCAACCTCCCGCCTCTTCACAACCCTCAGATTGTTCCTCAGAGTCTACAGTCTCTCATGGTTCATCTCCCCCTCCAATTTCCCTCAACTTCCTTCTCCTCTCCATCTCCCCATGTCCTCTGTGTTATTGTTATGCTCCTCAGAAGTTTATTAATGTCCTTGGAAATCCCTCCCTCCCACATCTCTTTATCCCCAGACAACTTCTCATCTTTCTGTTATGACACATTTACTGACATTCTCTGGAGGTTTATATATTTGAAGTCAATGGTGTATACCCCGTTTTGTCTGGCTTTTTTTTAAAACTCCGCATAATTATTTTGAAATGTATCAATGTTGAACATACATGTAGTTCAATCCTAATTTTTGAGTAGTAGCCATTTGTATAGATAAACGATTTATTTACCCATTCACCTCTTAATGGATATTTGGGTAGTTCTCAGTTTGAGACTATTACATATAACACTGTTATGAACATGAGTGTACAAGTCCTATTATGGTCATGTACTTTCATTTATATTGGGTAAATGTCCAGGTTTTGAATATGTACTTTGCTAATTTTCCAGTGAGTCATTGGCTTTCTTATTGTTCTAAAAAAATATCCTAAATTTATTTTTTTTAGATTTCACATTTGTTCTATCATTATTTTAGAGTTAATTTTGTATAGATAGATAGAATGATAGACGTTAATTGCTCTTGCACATTTTGGAAAAACTGTACTTTGTTCACTGAGTTGTTTTTGCACCTTTGTTGAAAATCAGTTGATCGGGGTGCCTGGGTGCCTGGTTAAGTGTCTGCCTTTGGCTCAGCTCATGATCCCAGGGTCTTGAGATTGAGCCCTGCATCACGCTCCCTGCTCAATGGAAAGCTTGCTTCTCCCTCTCCCTCTGCACCTACCCCTGCTTGTGGTCTCTCATTTCTCTCAGATAAATAAATAAAATCATAAAACATAATCAATTGACCGTGCAAGTACAGATCTATTTGTAGAAAGTCTATACTGACCCATTGATCTATTTGTCTGTCTTTACACCAGTACCATGCTATCTTGATTTCTGTAACATTATAAAGAAATCTCATATCGGATAGTTTATATCCTTCACACTTTTTTTCCAGACTGGTTTGGCCATTGTTTGGTTCTTAGTATTTCTTTTCTTTTTTATTTTTTGAAATTTTATTTATTTGTTTGAAAGAGAGAGTGAGTGAGAGAGAGAAAGAGCAGGGGGAGGGGCAGAAGGGAGGGAAAAGCAGAATCCACCCTGCAGGGAGCCTGAGGTGGGGCTCATGGTCAAGACCATGACCCGAGCCAAAGCCAGACACTTAACCGACTGAGCCACCTAGGCACCCCAGTTCTTTGTACTTCTATAGGAATGTTAGGATCAGCTACCAAAAACATTGGGAATTTTTTTTATTGGCACTGTGTTGCATTTATAGATTAATTTGGAGAAAAACACATCTTTTTAAATTATTGGGTTTTTCAGTTTATGACACATCTCGATATATTTAGGTCATCTTCATACTCTCTTTGTAGGGTTTTATAATTTTCCAGGAACATATCTTGAACACCCTTTGCTGGAGTTAGTCCTGTGTGTTTTGTATTTTCGATGCCATTGAAAATGGTATCGTTTCTATAATTTCATTTTTTGATTGTTCAGTGCCAGCATATAGGAATAGAGTTGATTTTGTGTATTGGTGTTGTGTCCTACGAGATTGCTAAATTCACTGTTTGTGGTGGCAGTTTCATGTAGTGCATGTGATTTTTTTTTAAAAAATGTAGATGATCATGTTACTTGTGCAGGGAGTTTGGTTTCTTTCTCTCTGACTGGGATTTCTTTTATTTCCTGCTTACACCTTACACTGATGAGAATTCTCAGTACAATGTTGACTACAAGTGTTGAGCGTGGCCAGCTTTATCTTGGTTTTGATTTTAGGGGAAAATTTTTAGTCTTTCACTATAAAATATGCCTTGTAGATTTCCCATAGATAGTTGTTATCAGGCTAAGAAACTTACTTTTTATTCCTAGTTTACTGAAGGTTTTTACCAGGAGTGGATGTTGAATTTTGCAACAATATTCTTTCTTTATTTTTTTTTTGAGATGATCATATGATTTTTCATTTTTAGTCTGTGAATATGTGAATTATTTTCATGATTGTCAGATGCTTAAGACCAGCTGAGAAGCAGTTTTGATGTCACCTGTAACCTTAATTCCCCTTTGCTATAGGTACGGATTTCTTATTACTGCTGTAACAAATTACTCAAACTTGGTCTACAACAACAAAATTTATTCTTTTACAGTTCTGTATGTCAGAAGTTCAAAATGAATCTTAAAGTACTAAAATCAAGGTGTCCATAGGGCTGTTTCTTGCTGGCGGCTCCGGGGGTGAGGGGTGGGCGTTGGGGGGGGGCAGAATCTGTTTCCTCACCTCTTACAGCTACTTACTGGATGCTGCTGGCGTTCTTGGCTCCTTGGCTACATTACTCTGATGGCAGCCTCTGTTGTCATATCACTTTCTCTTTTGTCTCTGACCCTCCTGTGTCCCCCTTCTAAGGATCTCTGTAAGTACAGCAGGCCCAGCTGCATAACCTAGAATAATCTCCCCCCATCTCAAGATCCATGACTCAATCACGTATGCAAAGCCCCTATCAGTCAACGTTCACAGATTCCGAGGATTAGAATGTCGAGATATTCGGGGGCTGAGATTCCGTCTACCACATCATGTAACCTAACATATTCGCAGATGTTAGAGATGGGCCGTAAGCGTCACTGGGGGGCCATTGTTCCTCCTCCTGTACCCCTTTACCTGTGATTGTTCCTCCTGAATGTATGAACAGGTGTTAGAAGTTCAGTATCTGTTCTTCACACCTCTCAACTCTTCTCTCCCACTTCCTCCCTTTGTCTGATTGTGCTATATTCCTAGGCTAATTACTTGGTTCAGTCTTTTAGCTCATTAATCGACTCTTCAGCAGTTCATATTCTGCCATTTATCTATTTTTATACATATATGTGTATATGTATATATATGTATATATACACATATATATATTTCTAATTATCCTACTTTTAAGTTCTGGAAGTAAGGTTCTGTTTTATAGCAGATGGTTTTTTAATCTTCCTGAGGATGTAACAATATTTATTCTGAAGCGTTTTCTCTATATTCTCAATTATATTTGTTCTTTGGATGGGGGAGGGTTAATGTATCTGACACTCAGTCTGATCCTCTTGCAAGGTGAATGTTTGTTCAAATAGCTGACTGTTCTTGGCTGGTCCTATTTGCAGTCAAAGGTAGAAATGGAAGTGGAAGCTGGCACACCCTTCATAACATCAAATGTGTATCTCTGTTTACTCATCAATGAATCTAAATTCTGGACGTTACAAGAGCATTTCATAGGGTGCCTGGGGGTCTCTGTCAGTCAAACATCTGCCTTCGGCTCAGGTCATAATCCCAGGGTCTTGGGATCGAGTCCCACATCGGGGGTCTTTGCTCAGCGGGGAGCCTGCTTCTCCCTCTCCCTCTGCCTGCCACTCTGCCTACTTGTGCTCTCTCTCCATCTCTTTGTCAAATAAATAAATACATAAATAAACTCTTTTAAAAAAACAAAAACAAAACAACAAGAGCATTTCATTAGTGATGACCGGTGAGCGGAAGAACGCATATCTCGAGTTTTTCGGCTCTATCATCTGGGTGTTTTATCTTTTTCTCTGCCCAGAGAACATACCACGTCTCCCAAGACAAACCTATAGTTTTCTGACTATTTTGCTGGAGCCCTTAACTGCAGCTAACTCTTTCCAAAGCAGAACTTTCTATTTATATGTCTGTATGTGCTTACACATTCACCTCAGATTCTGCTGTGTCTCTTTCTCCAATGCCGACATTTGTGCTAAGAGCCCTTCCGAGGTAAGTCATTTGCTTGGTCTATATGTTGGTTCTCAGGGTTTTTTCCCAAAGGCAGAAGCCTTGCCACAAGAAGGAGGCAGAGAGGTTCAGTGGGAGCAGCTGTTCCAAATTTAATTCTCTAACTAATTTCTCTGATTATTTTCCCGGGCTCCCTCCAGATCTTTGTGTTTGGTAACTCTTAGCTTGGCATGTCTCTAGAGAGTCTGTGGGAAAGCCAGCTCCAACATCAGTAGTTGCTTCTCTCCAAAGGGGAGTTTTCTGTCCTTGTGTCTCCTGTGGACCAAGCGAGTCTGGCTTCTTTCTCTTTCTCTTTGATGTTTGTTTTTCTAGGATGTATAACCATAGGTGGGATTGTCACCAAGTATGTTCAACCTTTAGCTGTACAATAATAGCTTTTGTCACATGATTCACCGAAGTGTTTGAAACAGTTCCCATTTCCTGTTTATTGACATCCTCATAGTCCTTAGTATTTTTTTAATTTTTAATTTTTTAAATTTCTTTTCAGTGTACCAGAATTCGTTGTTTATGCACCACACCCAGTGCTCCATGCTATACGTGCCCTCCATAATACCCATCACCAGGGTCCCCCAACCTCCCACCCCCCACCCCTTCAAAACCCTCAGATTATTTTTCAGAGTCCATAGTCTCTCATGGTTAGTATTGTCAGACTTTCTAAATTTTGCTTACCTGACAGATATGAAATGGTACCTCATTTTAGCTATAATTTTCATTTTCCTGGATACTGGAGAGATAAAGTATCTTCTCGTATTTTATTGGGTATTTAAATAAAATTAACATTTTATTAGTTAATTTACCTTTTCATTGATAAGGAGTTTCTTATATGTTCTAGTTAGTAATTCTTACCGGTCATGTTGAATTGCAGGTATCTTCTGGCAACTTGTGGTCGTCTTTATTTAGCTTCGATTTTTGAGTTACTGATTTTCATGTAGTATAATGTAACTTTTCTTCATGCTCTGTGTTTTTTTGTAGTTGTTTTAAAATAGAATTCTGCTACCATGAGTTTAGATAGATAGCCTCTCAATGGGATGTGTGTAGTAATAATTTTGGGGAATTTGTTGAGACTGGCTTATGATCTAGTAGTCATTAATTTCCATTAATGTTTATTATAGCCTCAGAAGAATATATATTCTTTGAGCTGGGAATAGGACTCTGTAAGGATTCTTAGATCATGCTGGTCAATCCTGTTAATCAAATCATTTGTCAATTGTGTTGTCCTATTCCTTTATGTACAAAGATCTTTTGTCTGCTTTTCCTATTGCATACTTTGAATGGTGTATTAAAATATTGTATGGTTATCTGCTTTAATTTTGTTCAATTTAATTTTGTAGTTGTTTGTTTTTCTACCAGGAAATGTGTATGTATCTATACATATGTATGTAACATGCATTAGGCAGGCAACATGCATATAGGTTAAGAATTGCCACATTTTCCTGGTGAAGTTTGTTTTTTATGATAATATAATGGTACTTTTTGTGATCATTCAGCTTTGGTTTTGAGGCTAATTTTTTATTCTGCTATTACTATAATGCACCAATTTGGGTCCTCCCCCCAGAATGTACCTAATACATCTTTATTCTAATTATTTTACTTCCAATATTTGTCCTTATCTTTTAGGTATGTATTATGTCTCTTATAAAACACATATAACTGAGTGTATTGATTGGTAAAGGTTGCCATAATCAAGAATAATACACTGGGTGGCTTAAATACAGAGAAGGGGTCTCACAGTTCTGCAGGCTGGAAATCTGAGGTCAAGGTGTGTGCAACTGAGGTTCCTTCTGAGGGCCGTGGGGAGAATCTGCTCCACACCTCTTCCCTAGCTGCTGGCAGATGTGATGATAATCTCAGGCATTCCTTGGTTTATATAACCATCAGATGGTCCTCTGCCTTCGTCTTCACATGTGTCCTCCCTGTGTTGGTGCCTCTGGGTCCACGTTTTACCCTTTTACTCTGGGCACCAGTCATAGGGGATGTGGGGCCCACCCTACTCCAGTGTGACCTCATCTTAATTACTTGCATCTGCAGTGACCCTATTTCCAAATAAGGTCATGTTCCTGAGTACTGGGGATTAGGACTATAACTTAACGAATTTTAGGGGAACACAATGCAACCCATAACACTTAGTTTTAAAAATTCAATTTAGGGCACTGGGCTGGCTCTGGTGGTTAAGCAACCAATTCTTGATTTCTGCTCAGGTCATGACCTCAGGGTTGTGAGATTGAGCCCCACCTCAGGCTCCACACTCAGTGGGGTGCTGCTTCTCTCCTCTCCCTCTCCCTTTGCCCCTCCACCCACTCGTGCTCTCTCTCACTCTCTCTCTAAACTAAATAATACATCTTTTTTTTTTTAAAGACTTTATTTATTTATTTGACAGAGAGAGAGAGATCATTAAGTAGGCAGAGAGGCAGGCAGAAAGAGAGAGGGGGCAGCAGGCTCCCCGCCGAGCAGAGAGCCCAATGTGGGGCTCGATCCTAGGACCCTGAGACCATGATCTAAGCCGAAGGCAGAGGCTTAACCCACTGAGCCATCCAGGCGCCCCAATAATACATCTTTTTAAAAATTTAAAAAATACCTGTGTACATACACATATATTATCATATTATATACAATATTGTACATATTTTGTATACAGATATATTGTATAGAAACATATATTTATATACACACAAATATTTGGATTTATATCTACTTCTTTTGCCTTCTGTTTATCTATTTTATACCTATATTTCTCTTTTCTGACTTATTTCTGATTGGTCAAATAGTTTTAATTCTTTTTTTTTTCCCTCATGTTTTGGAAGTTACGCACTGAATTTTGTTTCTTTTTGTGACAATCTTTTAAAATGTAATCAGGTGTATAATCTTTTCCAGAAACAGAAACATTTTACCAACATGTTCTCATATTATTTTTGTTATTACCGAGCACATTTTTATTTATGACTTGTTTTGAACATGCCTCCAAGTTCGTCATTACTGTCACTACTGTTTCATATAGATAATACTTCTGAATACCTACCCAACATTTATCTCTCACTTTGCTTACTTACCATCCTTGGTTGTATCTGAGTCCTTCCTCTGGACTGAGTTTTTTTCCCTTTCTGACATGTGTTTTAGACTTTCATTCAGTAAAGGAATCTTAATAATGAACTCACCTCTGTTTTCCTGGAAAATAATAAGTAATTTTAGATTGAAAGCTGCTCTCTTTTCCTCTCAACTGCTTCAGCAAATTCCCTCCATTTTGTATTCTTCAGTATGTGTTTGGATGTGAATTTCTAAAAAATTGATCCTGATTGGTATTCATTTTGCTTCCTAAATCTGAATACATGATTTCTTCATCAGTCATCGAAAATTCTTACCCATTATATCTTCAACAATTGCCACACCCCCCGTTCTCTCAGTGTCTTCCCTAGAAATCTGATTAGACATGTGTTGTCAATTTCTGTTTATTCTCTACGCCTGATATGTTCTCTCTCTTTTACTGTCTGTGCTGCATCTTGATTTCCTGATACGTATTCCACATCAAACATTTGTCTACTCTCTTTTAAAAATCATTTATTAAATTGCAAATTTAAATGACTGTCATTTTCTTTAGCTCTGTTTGCTTCTTTGTTACATTATTTCCTTCTTGTATCTTCAAGTCTGCTTTTTAATTTGCCACCTATTTATCATTTGAATCCAATAATTCTGTTCACCGAGGTTATTGAGGGTCTAATTCTGGTATTTATTCTTTCTGCTGAATCCTGCTCTATGGCTTGATTTCTGGTGTTTTTATGCTCTCCTTTTGAACTTAGATATTTTTCTTCAGTCAGCACATACACAGCTTTGAAAACCCCATGAAGCCTGGATTGAAGATTTTTAAGAGAAGATTTTCATTCACTATTGAGAAGGGACCCTGATGTGTTTGGGGTTTCTCAGTACCCCAGTCCCTTCTAATGGGGAACATGTGGTTAAAAATATGCAAAGAAGACTATTTCCTTCCCAAAGCTGCTGCTAGGGCAGACATATTCCCATGCAATCTTCTTTGTTCCAGGACATATTTTTTTTTCCATTACACTATTTTACCCACCCTGTAGTCCCGTGAGGGTCTCTGGCTTATGCAGGCTTTCATTTCCACCTTCTATTTTTAAAAAGCCAAAAGCCTTATTTTCTTCTGTAACAGATACTAAAACTCAAACCCCTTGGTTAATAAGCATAGCAAATGCTTCCAGGATAGTCACTGCATGGGTGACAGCTTAAAACTTGAATTTTCATGTCTCCCTCTGTTTCATGTCCCTGGAGATTTATCCTTTCTTCTCAACATCTCAGCTATGCATTTAAAAGAATGCTTGTTACATTTTATCATTCATTGCCAAGCATTTTGTTTTTTGTTTTTTATTAATTCAGGAGTTTTTCCAAAAGTTTGTCAGGTAACAAAAAATCGACGTAATCTAATGCTTTCTATACTGTAAATGCACATCAGATTTATGGTTCACTGTTGATATCCTCTGATATGTTTTTCCATTTGTTTAATATTTATTGTTTATTTTAAATAATTCTTCTCCATTGTTGAAAGGGATTTTTATACAGAAAGTATAAAAAGCAGATGAATTTAGCCTACCATCTAGATCCGCTCTTTAAACTGAGTCTTGAAGGTTGAGTGGACTTGCCAGGTGGAAATAGTGACAAAGGCCCGTCGATGCTATGGCAAGGCAGTCATGAAAACGGATTTTTCAGAAGGAATGGTGTAAAGTTAAATACAGCTGGCTCTAGAGCAATGTGGGGATTGGAAGCCCTTGTCCCCGTAGAGCTGAAATTCCACATGTAACTTTTCACTCCCCCTAAAGCTTAACTGCTAATAGCCTGCTGTTGACTAGAAGCCATACTGATAACATAAACAGTCTATTAATACATGTTTCACGTGTTGCGTGTGATATAATAACGTAAGCTAAGAGGGAAATGTTACTGAGAAAATCACAAGGAAGAGAAAATACATTTACCATATTGTCCCGTATTTAGGAAAAACCAAATCTAAGTGGACCTGTGTTGTGCAACTGTTGTCATCTGCAGAGCTGGAGAGCACGACCATTAGGACAGGGTCAAGACGAATATAAGGGCACCTGGGTGGCTCAGTCGCTTAAGCATCCAACTCTTTCAGCTCGGGTCATGATCTCAGGGTTGTGGAATGGAGCCCTGCATTGGGCTCTATGCTCACCACAGAGTCTGCTTGGAATTCTCTCGCTCCCTATTTTCCTACCTCGTCAAGATCTCTCTCTCTCTCTCTCAAATGAATAAACAAATAAAGTCTTTACCAAAAAAGATGAATCTCAAAGTGACGTAAGTTCAGATGATATTTGAAAAGGTCTCACCTGATACAATAAGGAGTCTGGGTTCTGCTATAGAATCTGGCAAAACTAGTTGTATTGTTTCCTACTTACTAGGTAGGGGGCACCATACTAAAGATTTTACATAGGTTACTATTATCCACATTCTATAAATAAAAAGGCAGAGATAGATAAAGTTTCCTAGGGTCATACAAGCCCGGGCAGGGGGTGGCGGTGGAGCCTGACTACAGAGCTCTTGAATTAAATTAATTTCTGCGGTGTTCCCCCAATAAACAAAGATAAGTTGGGAAACAATTTTAAAACAAAAGTTTGTAATAAGACTGATAACTGAAGGAAGATTATTCTGTTCATTGGGTAGTGCAAGGAATGAAGGAATTATATACCAGTCATAGCTGCTTATCAACCCAGAGGAGAAGACAGAAGGAAGAACAAAGGGGGACCTTGCCGGTGATTGATAAGAAGGGAGGCCATTGGAGAATTTTAGAAAAAGAGCAAGATCCTTATGGATTTTTAAAAGAGCACTCTCAGGGCCATATGGAGAATGGAATCATGGGAGGGCAGGGGTTAAAACAGAAAATTCCACATTGCTGTGTACTCTGTTGCCTTTATTTGAGGATAGAATATTTGGGCCTTCTCTGGTTGACAGCAGAGGTGAGGAATGCAAGACCATTCAAAGAGATTTTGGAGAATCAGCTGAATTGAGTGGTCCATGGGTGACCATCTTGTCTTTCTAAGGATAAAAAGAGATGAGGAGAGATCTTGGTGAAGTAGAGAAATGGCAGAGATCATAAGGATGAGAAGCATCCGTGATGGGAGTATAAATCACATTCCCTTTGCTAACATTTATATCCTATACTTCAGAAATTCTCCAGGGAGCCAGAAAAGGGAAAGGGGTTTTGCCACTTGGAAATATTCTGTGCAAATGAGAAGTGACTGACACCTGCAGATTCTTTTTTTTTTTTTTTTTTTTTTTTTTTTTTTTTTTTTAAGATTTTATTTATTTAATTGACAGAGAGAGAGATCACAAGTAGGCAGAGAGGCAGGCAGAGAGAGAGGAGGAAGCAGGCTCCCCGCGGAGCAGAGAGCCCGATGCGGGGCTCGATCCCAGGACCCTGAGATCATGACCTGAGCCGAAGGCAGCGGCTTAATCCACTGAGCCACCCAGGCGCCCCGACACCTGCAGATTCTTGATACAAGTACGCTCTCCCATTGAATGCTTCAGCTCTGGGGACAAGAATCACTACCTCCAGTTTATAGATAGGAGACGGAGGCTTACAGATGTTAACCTTCTTAAAGCCAACCACTAGTAACTGGCAGAGATGGAATTCAAACAGAGTTTTATGGCCTTGAAAGGTGTATTTTTTGAGGATACCATGCTGGGAAGAAAACTTTATCTTAATCAAGGTGAGAATTATTCTGCCCTGCATTGGAACTCATAAGGGAGCCCGAGAAAATTGCAGGAGCAGTCCAGACACACCCTGGAGATGGCTTTCATGATCTCTACTGTTTCAAGTATATTACTCCGACACAACGCTCTCTGGTCCTAGAGACAGTGTGTCCCCCCAGAACTCAAGTTTAGTTCTAAGTCTTGAGCCTCTTCTTCCCTCCTGTGGATCAGAAAGCAGAGCTCCCGAGGGTGCCCCAGTCTGTTCTCATCAAGGCGGCTCTGAGTGCCCCAGGGGCCCGTGCTATTCTGAACCCTCACCTGCCCTTGCTGTTTCTTAATAGTGGAGCCTGCCGACGCCACACTGGGAGGGACGCATTTAAGAGGCGTCCAGAGGCTCTATTAAGCAGTTCCACTTTTGTAGCCGGCATGCTGGGGCAGGGATATGGAAATCACTTCGTTTCCCTCACCAGGAGCCCTGAGAGTGTACGCGTGTGTGTATGTGTGTGTGTGTCCATTTCTTTAGATAACAATATCCAACCACCTTGTCTTTTGCTTCTATTTGCTCTAAAACTCAGAGTTCAACATCTTGTGCACAAAGAGAAAAGTCAGATTGACTTAAGAATTCCATGGGTCCTGATAATCACACAAAGGAGCACTCAGGGAAGGAAGGGTTGGGAAAAGAGTCTAAAAGAGAGACAGACAGAAAAGGCAAATTCCATCAGCTGATTCGTTAAATAAAGCAGGAAAGCTGTAAGGTCATACATAAAGTCTATCAATTCTTGCCAGTCAGATAGGTTCAATTTATATCTACTGTGTACCCGCTCTGTGTTAGGTGTGAGGGTGGGAAGGTTTTCTGGCTTTCATCACCAGGGTAATAGTCATACAACTTAGGAGGGTAGCCTTTGTTCCCTTGCTGCCTTTTGAGGATCAGCAAAGTGACATCACCAAACAGTAAATGACATGTCCAAGTTCATTTCAGCTGTACATATCAGAGGGAGGATTATAACCCAAGTCTTTCTGATTCCCGAGTACAGCTCTTTTCACATGATCCTGCTGCCTTTTCCAAGAGTGGCTGGAAATTAGAAAGGAAGTGAAGGAAACTGAGCTCCTATGGAAGGAAAAATGGTGCAGAAGAATAGTTGAGTTGTGTCATTTGTCTCTGAATCCACCTTGACACCAGATCTGCACATGCCACTCATGAGCCATCTCTACTCTGTGCTTTTGGGTGTTCTCCCCAAGGACATTCTCCACCTTGCTCCCAGATCTGCTTTCATTGTGGCCCCCTCTCAGTTTACCAAGACCTGTGGGATTCAGTTCTCTTTCTCAAGAAAGCTTTATGTGCCTGCAGAGTGTGGACCCCTGAGACACCGGGGGCATCGATACGGCCACAGTTTAGAAGGAAAAAGAAGCAAGAGTTGGGATCAAATCTAGAGTTTGGTGGTTACCAGGCACATAACTGGATAGCAGTAGGAGCGTTGGAAGATGTTGGGATTATGAATACACTTGAAGTTAAAACTGGCTGAATTTCCAGGCAGACTGGATATGGGGTATGGGATAAAGTGTAAGGAATGCCTCCAACATTTTTGGCCTGAGCAGCTGGAATGATGGAGTTACCAGTTACTGAGGTGTTGGAGATGGGGAACGAACACCAGGAGTTCAACTCTGGACTTGTTAGCCATGAAAGGTCTATTAAATAAACAATGTAAAGGCTGGACAGGTTTGGATATATGAGTCTAGAGAGGAGAGAGGAGGTTCAGGGTGGAATTATAGCTGGGCATAGGGAATGGCAGGAAGCATTAGTATAGCCATGAAATGAACTGACATCACCCAAGTAATGATTGCTGCTGGAGAGGAGGTCAGGAACTGAGTCCTAAAGCATAAACCTAGCATTTAATCACCAGGAAGTTGGGAGAAACCAGTGAAAGATATTAAGAATAACTGGTGAGTGGCCAGAGGGGTATAGGAACCAAATGAAAAAATGTATTTCAAAAAGAAAGACATTTCTTCTCTCTCTCTCTCCCTTTTAATTATTAAAGCACATTTGACGTACCATATTATATTAGTTTCAGGTGTACAACATGGTGATTCAGCATTTATATATGAAAAATTGATCCCCATGATAAGCAAAAAGGAAGGCTTTTTTTTTTTTTTTAATTTTAAGGAAGGCATTTCTACCATTGCTCTGTGAACTAACCTATTCCAATATCCAGAGAATAGAACC
Source organism: Meles meles (assembly GCF_922984935.1). Taxonomy (NCBI): domain Eukaryota; kingdom Metazoa; phylum Chordata; class Mammalia; order Carnivora; family Mustelidae; genus Meles; species Meles meles. The sequence goes on along the minus strand of NC_060072.1, from coordinate 12,829,730 downwards.
TGAGATGATAGGACAGCACTCTTGCTATGGATGTTGGTGGCTCCAGGATTGTGTTAGTCATCTGTCACCAATGGCTTTCAGAAAACAAGGGGCAGGCAACAGAAGAACAAGAGCCAAACCCAGAAGAGATTTGAACCGACATTGGATTGTGAACCCAGGGGAAACATCCTTTCAAAAACACCCAAATTAATCAGGAACTAGCTTAAAGGGACCAACGTTTTTTTTTTTTTTGTAATCAAGCCACTGGGGACTTAATTTGAAAATAAAATTGAGATGTGTTGAACCTCTGAAATTGTAGTTAAAGAGAGATTTGATTACCCAAAAGGGTTTAAGTTTTCTGCATAGTAAAGACAAAAATAAAAAATGTCAAAATAGTCTGCAAAAAACTTGCAAACCTCTGAAAGGAAAGGGTTATTATTATTTTTTTTTACCATACCAAAAGCTCTACCCAGAAAAAGGCAATAACCAGTTTGAAAAGTGAGTGAAGGGGGCGCCTGGGTGGCTCAGTGGATTAAGCCGCTGCCTTCGGCTCAGGTCATGAACTCAGGGTCCTGGGATCGAGCCCCGCATCGGGCTCTCTGCTCCGCGGGGAGCCTGCTTCCTCCTCTCTCTCTCTGCTTACTTGTGATCTCTCTCTCTGTCAAATAAATAAATAAAATCTTTAAAAAAAAAAGTGAGTGAAGGATAGCAACATACAGCTATAGAAAAAGAAATGTAAAATCCAATCAATGAGAAAGAGGATGCTAAATCTCATTTGTAATTTAAAAATGCAAATTTAAGCAATGAGATATCATTTGTCACCTTTCAAATTTACAAATATTAAAAGAATTGATAATACTCACTTCTGTCAAGGGTACTAAGCAACAGAAGCTCTCATACATAGTTAGTGGAAATGTAGATGAACACATTTTAATGGGGTAATTTGTCAACATCAATCAAAAATTTCAAATAAATTTCTAACTTTATTGTTGTTTCAGATTTACAGAGAAATTAAGAGGACAGTACAGAGAGCTCCCATATACCTCACACTCACTTTTCTCTATTAACATCTTATGTTACTATGGTACATTTATCACAGTTAATGAACCAATAGTGATCCATTATTATTAAGTAAAGTCATTACTTCACTGAGATGTCCTTAGTTTTTACCTAATGTGCCTCTTCTGGTCTGGGACTCATCTAGGACAACATATTATATATATATATTTTTTTTAATAAACATATAATGTATTTTTATCCCCAGGGGTACAGGTCTGTGAATCGCCAGGTTTACACACTTCACAGCACTCACGATAGCACATACCCTCCCCAATGTCCATAACCCCTCCCCCTCTCCAAACCCCACCTCCCCCCAGCAACCCCCAGTTTGTTTTGTGAGATTAAGAGTCATTTATGGTTTGTAGGACACCATATTATATTTAATCATCGTATATCCCTGGGCTCCTCTTGGCTGTGAAGTTTCTCAGGTTTTTCCTTATTTTTGATAACCTTGACAGTTTTGAAGAGTCCCGGTCATGTGTTACAAAGTCTGTCTATGAAGACTATGTAACCCTCGGTGGATATTGTTCTTCACATGTTTCAGTTGGCATAGTATGTTCTTGGAAGGGAGACAAAAGAGGTCAAATGCGATTCTCATCCCATCATAATAAGGGATACATATTATCACCGTGACTTCTCCTGATCATGTAGTGTTTGCCAGGTTTTCCCCCTATATCTTGCCCCTTTCATACTGTACTCTTTGAAAGGAAATCACTTTGTATGCTCCCCACTTAAGGAGTGGAGAGATGTGCTCCAACTTCTTGTGGGTTCTGTATATAAATTATTTAGAGTCCTTCTGCATGAGGGATTTATCTCTTCTCCATTTATTTATTCAATAATTATTTTACATCAGTATTGATTCATACATTTTAATTTTATAGTTAAAGTTACAGTCAAATACTACTTTATTTTGTGGCTCAGATTGTCCCAGGGTTTCCTTTGGTTGTTTCACTAGGCTTCCCTCTCCCTTTGACACGCCCTCATCATTTTACTTAAAAAAAAAAAACCCAAAAAACAAAAAATGAAACAAAATTTCCTTATTTTCTGGAACTACAAGATACTCTAGGCTTATCTTGTAAATTCACTGCCCCAGTCCTAGTATCAACCATTTCTCCAAGGAGCACTGGTTCCCTTCATTAACAAATGTTATTAGAAACCCAAGATCTGGGTACAATGTATTCTTACTACTAAGAAAACTTTGTTTCTAGGCCCTCTTAGTTGACAGAATAAGTATACTAATTGCTTTAAAGATACATATCTTTAAATATTTCTATGTGTAAACAACTGTATCTATATTAAGCAAAATATTAAATTGATACTGATGTGTCCAATTCTAATCCATGACCACATGGACCATTCTAGTCTTCTCTTGCTTTTTTCTAACATCCTGTTCCCAACAGTGAGGAGTCTGGTTCCCATCATCAATTTACTTACTTGCCTATCTGTATAGTGGTTCCAGAATCGTTATCCCATATCTCCTGGGGAAACAACTATCGACTAGAAAAGAGGACTTGTATGCAGCTCATTTTGCCTTAGAGGTTCCATTCCTTCCCAAAGTTAATATAAATCAGCACTTCTTTCAGTGAGATTGTTTTATACTTTTGTAATACAGTGAGATTATTTTTGTCACACTCTTCTTGTGATCTTCCTTGTGATTTCCTGACCTAAATGACTTTTTTTTTTCAAATTTGTCATTTGACAAATGCAAAATGTCACATATCCACAATAACAGGAACATACAAAACAGCTTCACCACCTTAAGTAATCCTGCTTCTCAGCCCCTTCCCTTGACCAAATAGTAGCAACCACTGATCTGCTTGCCATAGCTATAGTTTTATCTTTTCTAGAATGTTCTATAAATATACAGTATGGAGTGTTTTCAGATTGGCTTTTTTTTTTTTTAACTTAACAATATGCGTTTAACATTCTTCCGTATCATTGTGTGGCTTAACAGTTCCTTTTTATTTTTGAATAGTAGCCCATATATGGATGTATCAGGGTTTGCTTTTCCACTCACCTATTGAAGAATATCCTGGCTGCATCTTGTTTTTGTCCCTTATGAATTAAGCTCTTATAAACATTGGCTTTCAGGGTTTGGAGTGTACATGATGTTTCAAATCAACTTTTGAAACATTAGGAGTGTGCTTTTGGGGTTTTGATAAGACTATGCTTAGCTTTGTAAAAAAATTGCCTGTCTTCCAAAGTGGCTGTGCCATTTGACATTCACAGTAACAGAAAGTTTCTGTTGCTCCATGTCCTTGGTGGCAATTGATATTACCAGGTTTTTGGATTTTAGCCTAAGTATATGTGGTGATATTCCATTATGGTTTTAACTCGCATTTCCCTTATAACAAATCATGTTGAGCACCTCTTCTCCTTCTTTGCCATCTATATATCTTCTTTGGTGAGGTGTTCTGATGGTCTTCCCACTCTTAGATTGGGTTATTTGTTCTCTTATTGTTGAGTTTTAAGAGCTCTTTATATATTTTGGATACCAGTCTTTTATCAGATACACAGTTTGCAGATATTCTATTTTGTGCCTTATCTTTGTATTTGCTCAGTGTCTTTCACAGAGCAGAAGTTTTTAATTTCAATTCAGTTCAACATACTAATGTTTCTTTTCACAGATTGTTCTTTTGATGTTGCATCTAAAAATTCATCACCAAACTCAAAAATAACATCAGTTTTCTCCTTCATTTTCTTCCAAACATCTTTATAGTTTTACATTTCACATTAAGGTCTATGATATTTTTGAGTTAATATTCGCTTCAGGTCTAATATGCTTTTAAATGGTTATCTAGTTATTCCAGCACCATTTGTTGAAAAGACTGACCTTTCTCAATTGAGATGCCTTTGCTCCATTGTCAAAAATCAATTGACTAGGGCGCCTGGGTGGCTCAGTGTGTTAAAGCCTCTGCCTTCGGTTCAGGTCATGATCCCAGGGTCCTGGGATTGAGCCCCACATGGGGCTTTCTGCTCTGCAGGGAGCCTGCTTCCTCCTCTCTCTCTGCCTGCCTCCCTGCCTGCCTCTCTGCCTAGTTGTGATTTCTCTCCGTCAAATAAATAAAATATTTTAAAAAAATCAATTGACTACATTTGCGTGGGTCTGTTTCTGGGTTCTCTGCTCTGTTCTTTTAACCTCTGTGTTGACTATTCTGCCAATGCCATACTGTTTTGATTACTGTAACTTTATAACGAGTCTTGAAATTAGGTAAGGTGAGTCCTTTAGCTTTGTTTTTCTTTAGTATTATAACTATTCTAGATATTTTGCTTTTCTCCATAAAACTTTTGGAGAAACTTCTGCAGTTTGCTAAGACCTGCAGAATATAGCTTTTTGTTGGAATTTTATTGGTATTTATGTTACAATCATAAATCCAGTTGGGAAGAACTAATAATAGCACTGAGTCTCCTGATTCATGAGCTTGGAACATGTCTCCATTTATTTAGAACTTTAACGTCCCTCTTCAGTGTTTTGCAGTTTTGTTTTGTTTTTGTTTCTGTATACAAATCCTGTACATATGTTGAGAGATTTATGTCTAAATACTTTACTTTTGGTGATTTTATAAATTTCAAATTCCACTTGTTCACTGATTGTAAATAGGAAAACAATTGACTTTTTTACTGACCTTGTATCTTTCCATCTTGCTGTGCTCACTCATTAGTGACAGGAGATTTTTGTAGACACTTTGGCATTTTCTAGACAAAAAATAACGACTTCCTATAGCCTAGCAATTCTTCTCCCAGGAATTTTACACTACAAATATTCTTACATAAGGGCACACAATTTATGTACAGAGGTGAAATGGTGAAATCCATTACAGCAGACATAAAGTCTGAATCTGGCTTTCTTCATTGTTTCATAAAGAAGTTGGGTGGCCTTTGTCCTCCTTTCTGGGGGATGTCTCAATCCTTCGAATTTCTTGAGTATTAGGAGTGTCTTTGCTATTCCTGGTAAGTGCCTCTGGCCACACCTGAACACCTGATAGCTATGCTAACCAGGTGCCTCTTGACGTAGTTTATGTTAATGAGATCATTGAGGTTGGGCTGCCTGGGAGAGAAAAACCAGCCATGTGACAAGAGAGGTGGGGCTTTGTGCCCAGAGATACCAGCCTCACCTTGAGGAGCCTGAAGATGGAGTTCAAGTGCATGGCCGGTGATAGCAGTAAATCTTGCCCATGTAATTAAACCAGTAAAAAGGGCTAATGAGCTCCTTTCATTGGCCATACCCAATAATGCATCCAGAGGGTACGCATTCCTGGGAATGACAGAATCTTCCCATCCAAGACTCGCCCGATGCCTCACTTTACATTTCTCTCCCTTTGCATCTTTTTGCTATAATAACACTGTAATTATAAGTATAGCATTTTCCTGAGGTCTGTGAGTCATTTTAGTGAATGATCAAACCTGAGGATCTAGCAGGAACCCATGAGTTTGTAGACATCTGGTGAGAAGTTGGGGTATCCTGGGAACTTCTAAAGTTGTGACTGATGTTTGAGGTGAGGGTGGTCTTATGGAGGACTGTGAACTAAATCTGTGAAGTTTGGCCCACCTCCAGGTAGTTGGTATCAGAAGTCTTTGTACATGCTCCTAGGAGTCTAGTGTTTCAGAGAGTGAGGACAGAGATGAGTCGGAAAAAGCTAAGGTCAAAACAGTCAGAAGTAAACTCTGCTTTATTTTCCCCACGGAAGCACCCATTTCCCCCAAACTCTGGCCCTCAAAACACCCACACCAGTGGCACTTGCAATAGTTTCCCAAGGTTCCTGGCCCATGATCCATTCTTTGAAACATCCTGGAAATATTCCCAATGCAGGACACAGCACAGCAGTGTTCTCTCTCCTGGACCAATACTGATTATTTTGAGAGCAGGATAAAAATCACTCAGTCATTTCTCTCATGGCAGGCAAAAAAAAAAAAAAAAAAAAAAAAAAAAAAGGCAGGCAAGAATAAAACCACTTCACTTTTTGTCTTGGGTAATTGCTGGTTTCCTTTTTGCCAAGTAAATCCAGGGATTACTTGAATGCTGGAATGAGTTGGCAGCCAAGATGGCCGCCTCTTCACAATTCAGGAAATCAGGTTTGTTCTGCTTCATCTTTCCTCTTTGGAGCAGCAGGCAATTTTTAGAAGTCTTTCCCCAAGTCTGCTTGGCGCCCAAGCATGAATTCTAAAAGACAAGAATGAAACGGCTAAAGGAAAGTTGAGTTGCAATATTGGTGGAAATAAAAGTACAGGAGTGTAGCAAGAACCATGGTTTACACACAGGAAGCCAAGGGTTACTATTTCCTTTGTTTCTGTTGTCATTCTTTGTTTATTTTTTTAAGGGTATATCTTATAATGACAAGGTCTAGAAAATGCAGTGAGAAAATGGGGTAAAGCTCCTTCAGGTTTCTAGGAGAGGGGTCTCTGACTTAATATGGCTCAGCAAGATGCACTATGGTTTCCCTGACAGGCCAGCCCTTTAAAGAGCAGCAAGCCCCTTATAGCTCTATCCCCTCCAGCCAACAGGGCAAGGAGGCATTTTGACAACTCTTGCCTATAGCAGGAGAGCCTGAAGAGAACCATGGATGTTTGGGGCAGTGGCGGGGGGCGGGTGGTGGTGGTGCTTAGAAGTTTTGTTCTTGGTTTGTCTCCCCCTCTGATTTTTCCCCTCTTCATTTTCCCCTTCCTTCTTCTAATGTCCTCCATGCTATTCCTTATGTTCTACAAGTTAGTGAAACCATATGATAATTTGCTTTTTCTACTTGACTTATTTCACTCAGCATAATCTCCAGTCTTATCCGTGTTGCTGTGAAAGTTGGGTATTCATCATTTCTGATGGCTGAGAAATATTCCATACTATATGTGAACCACATCTTCCTTATCCATTCATCTGATAAAGGGCATCTCGGCTCTTTCCACCATTTGGCGATTGTGGCCATTGCTGCTATGAACATTGGGGTACATGTTTCACTACACCTGTATCTTTGGGGTAAATACCCAGTAGTGCAATTGCTAGGTCATAGGGTAGCTTTATTTTTAATTTTTTGACGAACCTCCACCAAAGTGGCTGCACCAACTTGCATTCCCACCAAGTTGTATAAGAGGGTTTCCCTTTCTCCACATCCTCTCCAATATTTGTCTAAGAAACAAACCAACAAACTAAGGGTTTTAGAGTGGATGGGGGTGGGGGGATGCATTGGCCTGGTGATGGGTATTAAGGAGAGCATGTATTGCATGGAGCACTGGGTGTTATTTTAGAACACTACATCAAAAACTAATGACATACTGTATGGTGACTAACATAACAGAATAAAAAATAATAAATTAATAAATTAATAAACCAACAAGGCATATAAACCAAAAGAGTTCTGTTCTTAGAGAACAAATTAGACTGATAGAGGAGATTTTTTTCTCCCTCACAATTTATGTGAGATGTAACCCTCTACACCATGAAAGAGAACATGAATGATAATTCAAAATATAGGAATTTAATTAGTTTCTGAAAGCATCTATGGATAGGTGCTAGGTAGACCAGACACTGAGCCGAGAATGAAGAACAAAGGAAGAAAAAGACACTTTCCGGCAGGTCAGAGATGAGCAAATGAAAAATGAGCATCTTATATGATTAAAAGCTACAGTAGAGAGATGTGCGTGGGAACTGAGATGACAGCCCAGTCCCAGATTGGAAACAATGGAGAAGGAAGAGGAGGAAACATCTGACCTGGAGGCAATCTAACAGCATGGTAAGAGCAGGCATTTTAAAGTCCATCCAGTAAGCTGCAAATTCCCTTATCCAGCTCTGTGACCCTAGGAGTCACTTAGTCTTTCTGAGCTTGTATTTCTTCACTACAATATAAGCTGACACACCCCTCATGAGGTTATTGTGTGGGTGAGCTGAGATCTTTCATGCCAGTCATCTAGAACAGCCCATGGCACATCCCAGCAAATGGTAGCTCAGTGGTTGGAATTAAGGGCATGTTGGATTTCTCCATTTCAGTGGAGTGGCTGTACGGAAGCAGAAGATGACTCATCTCTCCCTTGGACAAGAGGCAGAGAGGCAGATATTGAGGACGATTAGGTTTGGAGAAAGAAGGAGGAAAATAAATGTGGTTTGGAATGTTGTAGATGACATGCCTTTGGGATACTGGGGAGGGAGGGATAATCAGGAATGGAGGCTGAGGGAAGAGGCAGGAGTTGCTGACTGCATCAGTGGAACTCCAACCAACCAGAGAGCTTAGAACTTCCTCTGCCTCCATCTTTGTATTTCCTCTTACTGGAGTAGATGACCCAGTCTCTCCAGTGACTCACTTCATTTGGCTTCATCTCCCTGAACTCTTTGAGGACAGCTGCAGGCAGGTATGAACCCTTATTTGACTCATTCACTCCATCATTCATTTTTTTTTTATTCAGTAAATATACTGAGGTACCTACTATATACCAAAAGCTGATACAGAATCCAGAGAAACCACATTGAATGAAATGGTTGAGTTCCTTGCTCAGTGAGATGAACTGTACTTATGTGTATATAATGTTGGACATGTTCATGCCCCTCCCTACTCAATGGCAGTTTAATTTCAATAGAGCACATATTTCCCTTCACATCAACTCTGGATGACTTTGTGGCAAAAAGAAAAAGAAAAGAAATTGTAAAACAAAGTCACCTTGGATGGACTTCTAGAAATTATTAAGTCCAGTTTCCTCAGTTCCACAAATACTTATTAAATGTGTATCATGTACCAGGCACCCTTATTTTCCAGATGAATAAAAGAAACCTAAGAGGGATTTTATGGATTGAATGTTTGTGTTCCTCCAGAGTCCATATGTTGAAGTTCTAACCCTCAGAATGTGAAGATGGGTGCTCTAGGGAGGTCATTAAAGTTAAATGAGATCATAAGGATAGATCCCTGAGCTGATAACATTAGTGTCCTTATAAGAAAACCCCCCCTGGGAGCCCACTTACTCTACCCCACCCCCAACCCTTGCACGAGCACTGGGAAGAGGTCATGTGTAGGCAACAGCATGAAGGCAGCTGTTCTCAAGCCCTGAAGAAAGAAGAAAGCTCTCACCAGAAACCAGATTTACTGACACCTTGATCTGGGACTTCTCAGCCTCCAGTACTGTGAGAAAATAAATGTCTGTTGTTTAAGCTACCAGTCTATGGTAGTTTGTTTTGGTGGTCCAAGACAGCTAAGACAGGAGGGTCAGTGTTTTGCCTAGGGTCATCGAATGAATATATGAAAGGGCCAGTGTATTACTAGTTAGGTATTGTGATCTGAAAAACCAGTCCAAGATTCAGAAATGTAAACATCAACCATTTATGATTTATAATGTATCTGTAGATTTATCAGGGATTGGTCAGTCTAGGCTGGCCTCTGCTATGGATAAGTTTGTTCCATGTATCTCTAACCCTTCTTCTGGGATCAGCAGGCAAGTCTGGGAAGGTCCTTCTCATGGCTATGGCACAGATCAGAAAGAACTAGTAGAAACATGTGCATAATCTTGCAGCTGGCACATGGTCAGAACCTGGTTACATCCACCTCATTTGCTGGCTGAAGAATGTCAAATAGATGAGTCCAGAATCATAATAGGGAGATAATACCAAGGTTCATGATAAAGGTTGTGGATTCAGGGAGGGGCACAAAACTGGGATCATTAAGGCAGTCTAACACATCCAGGATTCCAAAGCAGGACTCAAGCCAGAAGTTAGGGTGGGCAGTAATCACAGCCAATGCATCCAGTGTTCTTCCCCACCTAAGCCCTGCCCATCACCATTCTGTACACCTACAGGCTACCACTTCTATACCAGGATCAGGATCTTCCCATACTTCAAAGTCTGGAGTCTTGAAATTTTCTTTGCTTCTCCTATGTCATGAAAACCTGCTCTTGGGAGGCTTAGCTGGGGGGGGGGAGGAGCTAATTACTAAGTTCTGATAACTTGTGTTTGCTAAAGTAAATATGTAATCAGGATGTTTAATCTGTATGTTGCTCTGTGCCTAGTACAAGGGTATTAGCCTTAGAGACAAATCATAGAACCACTTCTCAAAGAGTATGTACTCCAGTGGGAGAAATATTACACACACATAATTGTTTTCATTCCTGGGGGAAAAAAATTCTTCAGTGCCAAGCACTACCATCATGGAGCACCGTTTGACCCTTACTGTATGGCTCCAACAAGCTTTTTGCTATCCTACAACATGGAGGAAAGAAAAAGGAAGCTCACATCCCTAAGTGATAGGAAATCTGGAAGGCATGTGAAATGGAAATTCTATGAAAAAATGTCAGTCTCAACTGGACAAACAATGCTAATAGTGACAATGTACATTCCAAGTCTTCTCATGCCCAGTCCTGTGCTGGGAAGTCACTTTCCTGTTCCTCTCTGTCTGCTTACATGCACCAATCCCCCAAACACTGGGTCAAATCACGTTCCCTGCATGACAATATTCCTAATACTAAGTGCATTCCACACACATAGTTCCTGGTGTCCGCCTTCCCATAGCAGGAATGGGAGAATTGACTCTAAGGGAGCCGGGAGCCAAGTTTGTGCTCACTTGTGTTTTTTCCTAATTGTTTTATGTGGAAATGTTTTATCTTCATGACAGCAGAACACATTCCTTGAGGAAAAAGCAATATGTCTTCTCTTTATTTTGTCCCCTAATGATGGTTAATATATGTAGGCAATGCTCAGAAATAAATGCTCATTCAATATACACAATGCCATGGGTTATGCTGGGCTCTGCAGGCAGGGAGATGAATGGAACACTATTCCCACCCTCAAAAAGCTGCCGATCTCCTGAGAAACAGATGTTTAAAGAGATGGAGAAGAGTCCTGTTAGAAAATAAATTTTTGCGACCCCACACTCCACCCCACCCCCATTTCCAAGAAGGCACCAAGTAATAGACTTGCTGGAGTCTGAAGTATAGAGATGCTCAGGGTTAAACAGGTGGGAGGGGACAGCAGGGCACCATGAGGCCACTGCATGTGGTCCCTTATTTCAGAGACAGTCTCTGGTAGCTTCCTCAGAAGATTATCTGACCCTTTGTGTCTTGTGGTCCCAGTGATAAATAAAACCCCATGAGCCCAAGAAGAGGACCAAGAGGAAAGGAGAACTATCCTTCTAGGGTTTTGGCTGGACTTCAAGTCCATCCTGACCTGGAGCCAGCCCAGGGCTGACTTCTTCCACAGACTGTGCCTGCATGTGTGGATCAAAGGGCATTGTTTCCAAGCCCATGGCAGTATGGAGAGTGGATGGCCCAGCTTCTGCCTCTGTGTCCCTGCTCTTCTGGGAAGGAGAAGGCAAAAAGAACTTCTATTTCCCTGCATCAGGGGATGGTGCATGTCAGAGTCCCCCAGCTCCCCAGACACAGCTCACCTGAGCTGTTTTCCATCACTGCCAGGACCCTTCTCCATGGACAAAAAAGAGAGGAAGAGCCAACCTGGACTTGCTCTGAGATGCTCTGTCGTTAAGAATGACACCCTTGTCACTACCTCAGATGAGCCACCTGAAGGATATTACCAATAAGAGCAGGGGAAGGTTTGAGCTTCTGTAGGCTGAAGACAGACCAAGAGGCATTAGACAGGCCCCTACCCAATCCCCAACTGCATATGAAGTTTGGGAAAAATACTTGGTTATAGGATAGTAGAGAGAATTTTTAAATCAAATTTCTTGAGGTAGAATTTAGATACAACAAACGAATGCCTCCAGTTTGAGTGAACAGTAAGAAATATTTTGCCATATGTATATACCCATACACCAATACCCCATATAAGACAGAAATTTCCCATCATCCCAAAATATTCCTTCCTGCCCCTTCCCAGCCAATGCCGCTTGCTTCCCAGCCTAGATATCCAGTGATGTGATTCATGGTTCATGTCCAAATGGCTTAGTCCTGTCCTTGGGATGGAAAACCAGGAAGTCTAATATAGCATGATCTATGACATACTAAGAAAAGTATGCAGGAAACGAAGTACAGAGACAATTCTTTCTTAAAGTGACATTGAAGTTTAGATTTTAAAGATGATGAGAAATTATCCAAGTAAGAAGGTGATGAAAGCTGGGCAGAGGGAATAGCATGTACAATGAGGCAATGACAAAGGGGGCCTGACCCAATTAAAACACTATAAGAAGTTCAGTGTGGTGGGCTATGGGGAAGATGGGATAAACCATGAAGGAATTAAAAAGGAGCCTTGAAGGCTTGATAACAAGGCTTTCTCAGATCCCCATTTACTTGGTATTGTGTTTATAGTAATTGCCTCTATCACCAGAACGTAAGTTGTAGAACTGCAAGTTCTATGCTGATTTTGTTAATTATTGTATCCCCAAGACCTACAACACTGCCTGACATGCAGCAGGAACTCAATAAATATTTGTTGACTGAATGAATCAATTCATGAATCCCCAAATTTGTCCCCATTATATATATATGTGTGTGTGTGTGTGTGTGTGTGTGTGTTATAAAGATCAAGAATAACAAAACTGAGTTGAGATGGGAGCCCTGGGAGGTTGGCCAGGTTGTCCACTGACCCTCATATCCCAACCTACTGATGTGGGTGATTCAATCAGTGCAGGGACAGTCAGAAAGTCCCCTGTTCTGAAGGTGGCACTCCCAGGGTTCTATCTGAGGTACAGGGGATGTCTTCTGGTCCTAGGCTGCTCAACAGAATGAAATGCTACTACTAGAGAAGGAACAAGGGGAGGGCATGGAAGTGAAGGAGGAAGTTAGTAAATTTTCCCTGTTCCTGTTCCACACCCTGTAGAATAAGAGAAAGTCCACAGCGGTGAACACTTCCAGCTTTATCCAACTGTGACATTTACAAAGTTACAGAATCTCACCACTGCTCAGCTAGATGATCAAGTCAATCCTTCCCATTTGGCAGATGGGGAGACTGTGGCTTAGAGAGGTGAATCATCTTGCCCAATGTCACCTGGCCATGCAGAGTAAGGAAGGGATGACCTTCAGGACTCCTGACTCAGCGGCCAGCAATACACAGCTCAAGCTTCCCCTTCTTCATGACCTTTCCTCTCTTCCCTGCTAGAACTGTCCCTTTCCCTCTGTGTCACCATCCAGTCCAGATATCAATGAGCATTTATAATACTTGTTTACAAGCTTGTCTTCTCAAGGTCAGGAACAGAATTGGCCCTACTTAGCACAGTGTCTGGCATATAGCAGGTACTTGATCTGATCATGATATATCATTGTGGCAAAGGACACAAGAATCAGAAAAACCTGGATCTGAATCCCAACCACACTGTTTATTGGCTGGAAGGCATTTAGGCAGGTTTCTTAGCCTCCTCATGTCTCAGTTTCATTGCCTATAAAATTATGTGCATTGGAGTCCAATACATAGTAAACATTCAATAATTGTTAGCTGCTATCACTATTAATAATAAGTATTCATTGACTATCATCTTCAGGCAAACATGCTAATTCCCAAAAGACACAGCCATTTAGTGATCCCGACTTGCTGGCCCAGAGTCCCATCTGGACTCCTGATGGAATGGAGTTGAAGGAAAAGAGGAATTACTGGGCAGTGTGCACTAACATGTGGGGGGCAGAGATAATTCAGCCTTCTGCAAATGAAAATTAATCATCTTGGCTTGGCCACAAGCAGGCAGCAAAAATGTCAGCTTGCCCCCTTCCCGGGCCACTGGTAGCATTGCTCAGGAAATGAAGAAAGGAGTCAGGATTTGTTGGAGGAGGCAGCCACACAGATCACATTCTCCCCATCAGATAAAGGCATTATCAGCCTCCTCCCTTCCCTCTCTCTTGCTGCCGAGCTACCCAGGGCGACAGGCCCCCAGCACAACAGCGTTGTTATTTCTTAGATTAATCTGGCTTCAATATGTTCCAACAATACATACTTTATCTACGAATGCTAAAAAAAACTCGATCTGTTACAATTGGAATAGGGTCTAAGGCATTAGACGCATATGCTAAAAATGCCACCGCTGAGATAAACACACATCGCAGATGTCCCCTTCACACCTTGGAGAACGTTTTCCTGAATGGATGGGAGTCCATTTCCTGAGACGCCTTCTTGAAATGATTACTAGAACATCGCAGTGACTTTTCACACATACGCCGAGCTGTTTACTTTTTGTCCCAAGCACTTGGCAATGAACCTTCACCCTGATGCTGCTGACAGCTGTGTGACATGGGTGGGGCTCCTGGCACTATGTCTGTTTTCCATGGAAGGACAACGTTTTGTTTTCTTTTTTAGGATTTTATTTATTTATTTGACAGAGAGAGAGAGAGAGAGCAAGCTCAAGCAGAGGTAGCTTCAGGTGGAGGGAGAGGGAGAAGCAGGTTCCCTGTCGAGCAAGGGGCTCAATGCAGAGCTCAATCCCAAGACCCCGGGATCATGACCTGAGCCAAAGGCAGATGCTTAACTGGCTGAACCACCCAGGTGCCCCAGGACACAGAGTTTTGGTCTGGGTTGGCTAAAGTCATAGCTCCAGCCAGTGACCTATTGTCTCATTCTCCAGACCCACAGATTTCTGCAGCAATACAGTAGACATCTGTTCCTAACCCAACCTCCATTCCTTTTCTTCTGGATAAGAAAAGAAAAACAGCATGCCCAGAGGAAATCCTCCCCTATCCAGATTTTCCTGCAGCTAAGTGTGACCATGAGGGCCTACACTGACTGTGTGAGGTATTTGGGAAACACTTTAAAGGACACAGATTCAACACGTTGCTGCAGCCTTGTGGCCCTTTCTAATCGTTTCTTCCTGTAACGTAAAGGCAGGAGTCTGGAAGTATAGCAGCCATCTTGGGACCATGAGGTAACAAATGGTGGAAGAAAATGCTAAGGATGGCAGAGGGGAACGATGATAAAAGAGTCATCGGGGAGCATCAGGGAGCCACTACCCCAACACGAGATTGCCCACTCCTTTCTGCTGCTTCTTGGCAGCCAGCCATAGTTGTTGCTAACAAACAGGAGTCCTAAATGATCTAGAAGTTATTTCCCTTCTGACTGGAATGTCTGTTTATTTCCTTTCAGTCAAATAAACTCCTGCGCTTTTCAGTCCCTGCTCCAGTCTCCCCCATCTGTGAAATCTTCCCTGGATGTCCCAGGGTAATTTAGGGGAACCCTCCTGTGGGCTTCCATGATACCCCATAGACATCTCTAGAACTCTTGTCTGTCACACGCATGGTATCTGGTGGCTGTGTGTTTGTGTGTCTGTTCTCCCCAGTAAACACCTGCAAGGACAAGGACTAAAACTTCTAGCACCAGGCCCACCACTTCGTAGGGGCTCAATGACACGTCGTACAATGAATTGCTTCACCTGTGTGGTCTTGCCCACATTGCTCTGTGCACTTTTGTTATCTTGTTGGAGGTCTCCTGGCCCAGCTTTTAAATATCTCTTTTTTCCAGAGCCACAAACTCAGCCCCCTTCTGATTTCCTTCCTTGAATGATCTCATTTAGACTAAGTTCATGAGGCTATGAAGGTGTTCATGCCCCCCGGTCCAGATTTCTGCCGCAGAACTGAGGATCCAGCTGAAGCACCATCACCTTATAGCTCATATTCGTGTGCTCCAGTGGTCAGGAACATTGACTCAGAGCCTATCTGCCAGGATTCCAGCCCTCCTCCTTCCCCTTGCCGGTCGTGTGACTGCGGTGGGTTACGTAAACTCTCGGTGCCTCTGTTCCCTTCTCTTAAAATGGGGAGAGTAATCATACCCATGTAGGGTTGTCATGGGGGCTAAAGCCTTCGCTATACGCATACAACACTTACGATAGTGCCAGAATCCTAGGAAGAGCTGGTTGTTATGACACTTGTCACTAGGCAGGCCCCCCTGGATGCCCCACAGAACTTTTCCCTCAATACATCCATTCTCAACTCATCTCTTCCCTGCCGAACAAAGGAGCCTGCTCGCATTCCTACATAGTCTGTCTCTGCTCATGCCACCATCATCTCTTCAGTCCTCTCCAGCACCCCCTGCCCTGCATATCAGAAACCTAAATTAGATGTTGCCTCCTCCTCCACCCCTCATCCAGGTGCTCAAAGACACCTGTCAAATAGTCAATTTGACTATTCCCTCAATATTCTTGAATCCCTCTTGTTTTTTTTTTTTTTTTTTTCAAAGAAGTGGTCAGGCACAAAACATCTTGTCTAGGCTATTGAGAGAGTCTCTCACTTGTGCCCTTGCTATTTTTATACCCATTAAATTCTTCCAGCACATATTGGTGACAATTATTACTCCTGCAAATACGATCATGCCACCTCCCTAGTAAAACCTCCAGGATAATGATCACATCCCCGCATTGGGCTGTGTTCCTTCTTTGCCTGTTCTCTCCTCATCTGCGCCGTCTCACATCCTCCCATCCTCTCCAACATGACGGCACTGCCGCCATCTTGAATTGCCTTCCTTTTCAGATCCCTCCCTGAGTGTATTCCTCCAAGCCTTGGATTAAATTGTTCTTTTCACCTGGTATGCCTCTTGTCCGTCTATTCTGCTCCCCCACCCAACCTAAAGGGCAGATTTCTGCTTATTCTTCAAGTTTTAGTTAGGTTTCAACACTTCTCTGGATTCCTCCCAGATTTCCCAGACAGATCTAGGGAGTGCTTTTTGTTATGCCCCTATTACATATTCAGACATATCTGCCAAATTGCAGATCTCATTGGATTATAACTGGTTTCTTGCATGACTGTCCTCACTGGGCTATGCATTTCTTGTGAACCTAAACGAGGCCATTTTTGTTCATCTTTAGAGCCCCAATACATAGCCCAGTACCTGAAATAGTTGATGCTTTATAAATAGTTATGGAGTGAACAGCTCTCTATCATAATTAACACTGATTCAGAGAACACCTTTCTGGGGTGGGTGTTTCTCATCCTACCTCCATTACTTCACATGAAAGCATTCTGAGGTTCAGAGAGGGAGAATGACTTGCCTGAGGTCACACAGTAAGTTAGAGTCAAAGGATTAAAAAGGGTTTCCTGATCCCCAGTCACAAGTCCTTTCTGATATCCTGCCATTTTACATAGATGATATTTTGGTAAGAATATATTTTGGTAAGGCTATAGGTTCCGTTGTATATATAAGAAACCCAAAATAACGAGGACTAAACAAGATAGGGTTAATTTTCTTCCCATAGTCTGCCGATAGCAAGTCTGAGGCTGGTACAGCAACCTAGGTGACAGAGAACCATGCGTCTATGATCCTATGGCTTCACCAACCCTCAGGTGTTGCTCTCAGCCTCCTGGTCACCACACAGCTTCATCCCAGTTAGCCAGGAAGAGAAATAGAGGAAGGGGGGACAACATCTTCCCTTTAAGAATGTGACCATAAATTGCATACAATGCTTCTCTTTATATAGAAGTTCGTCATGTGACCACGCTATGTCCAAGGAGCATATTGTCAATTCCAGGTGGCATGTGCCCAGGGGAAATTAAAACTGTTTTTATTTGATACTAACAACAAGCCCATTAAAAGGTAGAGTTATTTAGTTTTTCCTGTTTCACGGTTCATAAAACTGCAGTCCTGAGCTTTAAGGATACCAAGTTTTGTGTCAACAGATGTGTGTTTGAACCTGACTGTGCCATTTACTGAATCCTCGATTTGGAGCCAACTGTGTACCTTTTTAAGCTTAGGAGTCTCACCAGATGACATTTTTTCTTCATAGGATCCTTGTGAAAGTACTTTACACTTGTTCCTAGTAGAGAGTCATCACTGCAGTTCTTATGGGACAAGCTCAAGGCCTTACCTGAGAGCAGCAACCTCAACTGGCTCATCTCTGCATTGTGTTCTCAGACCTACCACAGTCCCTGATATAGAGTAAGCCCTGATTAAATATTTGTTGGAAGAATAAATTAAGTTAATGAGTTAAAACTGGGACCCAATGGCTTAAGCTCCATGCCTCATGCTGTTTGTATGGTGCCAGAATGCTAGTTCTCCCTGTGACCCTTCCCTCTGAAGATAAGCCACAAAATCCACATCAGATCTGTCCAGATTCTACCTCATGTATCAGCCAGTAGCACCCAGAGCTGGAGCAAGTATGAGGGCTCTAGGGCAGATTCACTCCCTTTCACCTGGGCACTGACTGAGACAAACAGCCTCTGAGAAATCATGTCCTCATGTTTCCCAGAATTGGGCTCCCAATGTACCCCCCCACCCATTATCAGCAAAGGCCACTGCAAGCCCAACACTGAATCTGGCTGGCTGTCCCCCACAAACCCATGTGCATTTCCTCTTCCAAATGAGAGACCTCCTCTGTGTCTTCTTTTGTGAAGACCCTGCCTCCCTTCTTTTCTGGGTTTTCCAATTTGTGCCATTCCTGGGATGGACACAGGCATGGGCAATCCTTGCTTCCAAAACAAATCAGCCAGCAACCAATAATAAAATCAAAATACTTATTCAGCATGAAACTAGGAGCTGGTTCTTTGAAAGAATCAATAGGATTGATAAACCCCTGGCCAGACTCATCAAAAAGAAAAGAGAAAGGACCCAAATCAATAAAATCATGAATGAAAGAGGAGAGATCACAACTAACACCAAAGAAATACAGACAATTATAAGAACATACTATGAGCAACTCTACGCCAACAAATTGGACAATCTGGAAGAAATGGATGCATTCCTAGAGACATATAAACTACCACAACTGAACCAGGAAGAAATAGAAAACCTGAACAGGCCCATAACCAGTAAGGAGATTGAAACAGTCATCAAAAATCTCCAAACAAACAAAAGCCCAGGGCCAGACGGCTTCCCAGGGGAATTCTACCAAACATTTAAAGAAGAACTCATTCCTATTCTCCTGAAACTGTTCCAAAAAATAGAAATGGAAGGAAAACTTCCAAACTCATTCTATGAGGCCAGCATCACCTTGATCCCAAAACCAGACAAGGATCCCACCAAAAAAGAGAACTACAGACCAATATCCTTGATGAACACAGATGCAAAAATTCTCGCCAAAATACTAGCCAATAGGATTCAACAGTACATTAAAAGGATTATTCACCACGATCAAGTGGGATTTATTCCAGGGCTGCAGGGTTGGTTCAACATCCGCAAATCAATCAATGTGATAGAACACATTAATAAAAGAAAGAACAAGAACCATATGATACTCTCAATAGATGCTGAAAAAGCATTTGACAAAGTACAGCATCCCTTCCTGATCAAAACTCTTCAAAGTGTAGGGATAGAGGGCACATACCTCAATATTATCAAAGCCATCTATGAAAAACCCACCGCAAATATCATTCTCAATGGAGAAAAACTGAAAGCTTTTCCATTAAGGTCAGGAACACGGCAGGGATGTCCATTATCACCACTGCTATTCAACATAGTATTAGAAGTCCTAGCCTCAGCAATCAGACAACAAAAAGAAATTAAAGGCATCCAAATTGGTAAAGAAGAAGTCAAACTATCACTCTTCGCAGATGATATGATACTATATGTGGAAAACCCAAAAGACTCCACTCCAAAACTGCTAGAACTTGTACAGGAATTCAGTAAAGTGTCAGGATATAAAATCAATGCACAGAAATCAGTTGCATTTCTGTACACCAACAACAAGACTGAAGAAAGAGAAATTAAGGAGTCAATCCCATTCACAATTGTACCCAAAACTATAAGATACCTAGGAATAAACCTAACCAAAGAGACTAAGAATCTATACACAGAAAATTATAAAGTACTCATGAAAGAAATTGAGGAAGACACAAAAAAATGGAAAAATGTTCCATGCTCCTGGATTGGAAGAATAAATATTGTGAAAATGTCTATGCTACCTAAAGCAATCTACACATTTAATGCAATCCCTATCAAAATACCATCCATTTTTTTTCAAAGAAATGGAACAAATAATCCTAAAATTTATATGGAACCAGAAAAGACCTCGAATAGCCAAAGGAATATTGAAAAATAAAGCCAAAGTTGGTGGCATCACAATTCCGGACTTCAAGCTCTATTACAAAGCTGTCATCATCAAGACAGCATGGTACTGGCACAAAAACAGACACATAGACCAGTGGAACAGAATAGAGAGCCCAGAAATCGACCCTCAACTCTATGGTCAACTAATCTTCGACAAAGCAGGAAAGAATGTCCAATGGAAAAAAGACAGCCTCTTCAATAAATGGTGCTGGGAAAATTGGACAGCCACATGCAGAAAAATGAAATTGGACCACTTCCTTATACCACACACGAAAATAGACTCCAAATGGATGAAGGACCTCAATGTGAGAAAGGAATCCATCAAAATCCTTGAGGAGAACGCAGGCAGCAACCTCTTCGACCTCAGCCGCAGCAACATCTTCCTAGGAACAACGGCAAAGGCAAGGGAAGCAAGGGCAAAAATGAACTATTGGGATTTCATCAAGATCAAAAGCTTTTGCACAGCAAAGGAAACAGTTAACAAAACCAAAAGACAGCTGACAGAATGGGAGAAGATATTTGCAAACGACATATCAGATAAAGGGCTAGTATCCAAAATCTATAAGGAACTTAGCAAACTCAACACCCAAAGAACAAACAATCCAATCAAGAAATGGGCAGAGGACAGGAACAGACTTTTCTGCAAAGAAGACATCCAGATGGCCAACAGACACATGAAAAAGTGCTCCACGTCACTCGGCATCAGGGAAATACAAATCAAAACCACAATGAGATATCACCTCACACCAGTCAGAATGGCTAAAATTAACAAGTCAGGAAATGACAGATGCTGGAGAGGATGTGGAGAAAGGGGAACCCTCCTCCACTGTTGGTGGGAATGCAAGCTGGTCCAACCACTCTGGAAAACAGCATGGAGGTTCCTCAAAATGTTGAAAATAGAACTACCCTATGACCCAGCAATTGCACTACTAGGTATTTACCCTAAAGATACAAACATAGTGATCCAAAGGGGCACGTGTACCCGAATGTTTATAGCAGCAATGTCTACAATAGCCAGACTATGGAAAGAACCTAGATGTCCATCAACAGATGAATGGATCAAGAAGATGTGGTATATATACACAATGGAATACCATGCAGCCATCAAAAGAAATGAAATCTTGCCATTTGCGACGACGTGGATGGAACTAGAGCGTATCATGCTTAGTGAAATAAGTCAATCGGAGAAAGACAACTATCATATGATCTCCCTGATATGAGGACATGGAGAAGCAACATGGGGGGGTAGGGGGATAGGAGAAGAATAAATGAAACAAGATGGGATTGGGAGGGAGACAAACCATAAATGACTCTTAATCTCACAAAACAAACTGGGGGTTGCTGGGGGGAGGTGGGATTGGGAGAGGGGGAGCAGGCTATGGACATTGGGGAGGGGAGGCGAACCATAAGAGACTATGGACTCTGAAAAACAACCTGAGGGTTTTGAAGGGTCAGGGGTGGGAGGTTGGGGGAACAGGTGGTGGGTGATGGGGAGGGCACGTTTTGCATGGAGCACTGGGTGTTGTGCAAAAAGAATGAATACTGTTACGCTGAAAAAATTAATAAAAAGGGAAAAAAAATACTTATTCAGCAACAGGGATGGGCAGAGGGAGAGTAAAATGTGGTCAAAATAAGAAGGGGCAAGAACATGCCTCTGGCCTCAGATGCTCTGCATTGTACTCTCCACTATTTAGAACTTGTGGTCTGATCAAGTTGCTGAAGCTCCCAGAGACTCCCAGGTGCCATCTGCGTAACGGTGTGTGATACTCTTCTCACAGACATCCTGGAGGATGAAGGAGGCAATGCTTGGGAGGGCACCTTGGAAACTGTTATGTTCAAGGCAAATAAAAGGGCTTTTGATCCCCAGGAAGCTAGAGATTTGGAGCAATTACAGGCAGTGGGCCTTCTTCCTAACAATGACTTCTCTCTTTTTATCTGATGACTTTGGCTTAAAATGGATATCACTGGATTCATATATCTGAAAGGTTATAAGAGAAATAAAGATTAAGCTGGTTTGGTTAACTTTAGAAATTATACTCATGACCAAGAATAAATTCAAAGAATGCTTACAGTAGGAAATGTTGATATCTAAAAGTGCTACCCAGGAAGGTAATGATCTCCCCATCACTGGAGATCCAGGCATGCTGGTGAGGGTAGACACAGCATTCATGTCTCCCTTAGGGACTTCCACTCCAACACAGTTAAAGCCCTTTGCATCTCCAGCCTCTTTTTGTGTGTCTAAATGTGATCAACATGCCAGCAAGGGGACCTGCCCCTTAGCCTGAAAGACTGGCTTTTACCTCCAACCCACAGATTGACTTGCCAGGTGCAGGCTGTAAAACAATACAAATTTAGTATGATTAAAGACACTGGAAAGAATAGAAAGTATGAGCAATAGGAGATGAACAAAAATGATCTGGTATATTTTTAAAAGAACCAACCAGATCTTGAGGAAACCCAAAATATGTAGTATTTTAAGTAACTGCCTCAATGGAAGGATGAAATAGAAGAATTGATGTGGTTAAAAATCAGAAAAAAAAGGGTGCCTGGGTGGCTCAGTCATTAAGCATCTGCCGTCAGCTCAGGTCGGCAGCTCAGGTCAGCTCAGGTCAGCTCAGGTCTTGGGATCGGACCCCACATCAGACTCCCTGCTCAGCGGGAAGCCTGATTCTCCCTCTCCCACTCCCCCTGTTTGTGGTCCCTCTCTTTCTGTGTCTCTCTGTCAAATAAGTAAAATCCTTTAAAAAAATCAGAAACAAAATCGTCTTTTCAAATTGTAGGGATAGATCTGGAGAAATAATGCAGAACATACCACAGAAATAAACACAAATTATAGAAGAAATGTGAAAGTCAGAAGAGAGACATTTTATTTTATGTTTTCAATGATTGTAGTTTGTTCTTTTTTCCAGTTTTATTAAGGTATAATTGATATATAACACTGCACAGGTTTAAGTGTACAACATAATGATTGTTATATGTATATATTGCAAAATAATTTACTCACTAAGTTTAGCTAACATCCATCATTTCATATAGTTAAGTTTGTGTGTGTGTGATGAAAAATTTTGAGATCCTAATCTCAGCAAATTTTTAAGTGTACAATATGGTATTGTTAAAGATACTTCCCATGCTATACATTGTATCTCTAGAATATATTGTTGGAGGGAATGTAAACTGGTGTAGCCACAAGGGAAAACAGTATGGAGGCTCCTCAAAAAATTAAAACTAGGACACCTGGTTTGCTAAGATGGTTTAGTGTCTGACTCTTGATTTTGGCTAGGGTCATGATCTCAGGGTACGGGGATGGAGCCAGCATTGGGCTCCATGGTCAATAGGAAGTCTGCTTGTCCCCCTCTCTCCCCCTCTGTCCCTCCCCCTGCTTGTGCTTGCTTTCTCTCTTACAAATAAATAAATAAATAAAATCTTTTAAAAAGTATTAAAACTAGAACTACCTTATGATCCAATAGTCACACTTCTGGGAATATATCTTAAAGAAAATTGAAATAGTATCTGCATCCCTATATTCACCGCAGCATTGTTTTCAATAGCTAAGGAAACCACCTGAGTGTCCATCAACCCACGAATGGATAAAGAAAATATCACGCATGCGCGCACGCACACACACACAAATATTATTCAGCTATAAGAAAGAAGGAAATCTTAACCATTTGTAATAGCATGGATGAAACTTGAGGGCATCAGGCTAAGTGAAGTAAGTCAGAAAGGATAGTGTATGATCTCACTTAAAAAAAAAAAAGAATTTTTAAAACTCATAGAAACAGAAAATGGTTTGGCAATTGCCTGAGGTGGGAGGTAAGGGGTAGAAGAAATGGGTGAAAGTGGCCAAAAGGTACAAACTGCCAGTCATAAGAGACATATTAATATGTTTTACCTGGAGTGTTGGAGAGGTTTTGGAGAGAATGGGGAAGAGGATAACTGGAGAGTTAAAAACAAGACAGAACTCAAGTATTTGGCAATGATGTTATTCAAACAACAAAAGTTGGTCAGATTTAAAATATTCTAAGTTCTTCGGAGTTTTCAGAAACAGAGTAACTTTAGATTAACCCTAGATTTTATTAACTATATATTGAAATTGCCAGGGTAATTCTTAAATAATAGAAATAAAGCATATAACCTCCAAAAACTAGGGAGGAACATATAGTATGAGCAGGAAAATTGTGCCCCAGCATTTCTGTAATCTGAGCTTCAGTGTTCTGCTATGATGCATGACTCATTGCCCATTTGTCTCTTTATCTCTCTACCTGTTCACTCATTTCAGAACTCTCTTCGCATATGATGTCCTTCTACCTGCAACTAGCAAAAATAGGCTCTGTTTTTATCTCATAATGAGAAGAATGTAGGTAGGCAAGCCATGACTAGAGTGATGGCTCAATGGTTCCCTCCATCTTCCTATCTTACCACATAAACATTGCACTCTGTTGCCTTCTGATGGCAAGATTACTGCTAAGATTACAGACATCACACCTGTGTTCAAGACAGGAAGGATAGAGAAACAATGGCGCGTGTAGCATTTATCTTCCTTTGCTACAAAGGTAAGAAAAAAAATTTCCCAGGAATCCCAGCAGAATCCAGCCAATGTCTCTTTGTCATCTCCCAAAGCTGGTTTGTACCAACTTGCAAAAATTGTTAAATTTTTAAGGACCTCGTGTGCTAGTTGTTAAACACTGATGGCTTGGTATCAGCTATGGTGGGAGCATTTGTATCATGGAGACTGTTCATGCTACATATTACATTAGGGTTGTCATTCTTGTTTTTAAGAACTGTATCACAGACCAAGCCTGGCTGCAGGGAGTCTAGGAACAGGAATTGTTTGCTGAGTGCATTGCCTTCCTTAACAAATAGGAGTTCTGTTTACAAGGCAAAAGTCAATGGATTTTTTTTTAAGTTATATTTTGTTAGAGCTTGCGTGGTTAGGAACCCTTTGGTACATGCGGTTTCATTTTCCCTGTTGCCCAAGACGTAAAACAAGAGGGAAGAATCATGGATGAGTGAATTGGTGAAGCACAGGGCTAGGGGAAAAGGTTTGATGTCCTATAATGCATTTGAGCCTCCTATCATCTTTACACTGTTTAGGGAAACCACCATCTTTCTGCAGCCTTTCTACAAACACAGTTCAATATCTGGTCCAAGCTAGCGAAGGAAGTAGAGTCCCTTAAACATTGGTTTTATCCAAGGACAGTTCTCACCAGATATCCAGGTCTTAAGCTCAAAGGGAAACTCAAACAACAATCCCACTTTATGAATGCACTGATCCATGGCCAGGATTTTCTTAAGAAACTGGCAGAAGAAAAGCCAAATAAATTCCTGATTTGACAAAACTAACCTAAACATCTTTTTATACCCGAGGAACCTCCAGGTGCAAACCCTCGTCTGGTGATTGGATTTTGGCAAATGTGAATTCATCTCATTTATGCCAATGAATGTCTAGCAAGTCTGGGAGATTGAGTAGCAATGAGTGCTTTGACTTAATGGATATAGATAAAAATCACCTCCAACTCTAACAGACTAATTGAGAGGTGGATAGATAGCCCCAAGAAAAAGATCAGGGCTGAAGGATGCCTGACCCACTCGTGTCACGCTCAGTTCCACCTGGATTCCAGATTCTCTGAGACTGTCATGTGTCTGTGTATCTAGGTGAAGATATCTTGAGGGTGGTTTTTCTTTATTTCGGTTATTTATTTGTTTTGTCTTCTATTCTCTCTATGATCAGAATTCCTCTAGAAAAGCCATCTTTCCCCCATCTGATTGGCTCTCTGATCTGAGCTATAGGATAGACTTAGTGGGAGCTCAGTAAATGTTCACTGTGTGGCATCTTTCTTCTTGTAGGACAAGATGAAGTCAGTGGGGAAGTGAACTCTCTTCTCAGCCAGCATTCTTTGACTGCAAGTAGTAAGTGGAGAAGCTGGCATTTGAACCCAGATTTTTCTGAAGCCAACACCAGTACTCTTTCTCCCATGTAAATGGTACCTTGTAACATTTGTACATTGTAATAGTGTACTCATGGAGACCTACCCTATTCCTGGTTACCCACAAAAGGAAACAGATATCAGCTGCCAAATTGTCCCTATCACCAAAAAAATAAAACAAAAATAAAAATCCAACACTTACTTGGATCTCTCAATGGATAAGAGAAAATCTAATTTGTAACTCGCAACACTTCCTAAAAACCTCCTGTCTTTAATTTTTTTCACATCCTACAATACCTTTAGAGCAAAACAGTCTAAAAGAACTTTCTGTGATGTTGGAAATGTTCTCCATCCAGCTGTCCAGGACAGTAGCCACTGCCCATGTGAGGCCAGTGAGGCACCTCGACTGTGACGAGGGCAACTGAAGATACGAATTGTTACTTTTATTTAATTGTACTTAATTTAAGTTTAGATCCTATAGTTGGTGGTGTCTAGTAACTGCTCTATGGATGGCACCGCTCTAGGGTGTCTCGCCCTTAATCCTCGCATGCTTACCCACATCCCTGTCCTATTTTTGCCATATCTCCCCCTTCCCACCACCATCCCCTCTCTGGAGGTTTCTCGCTTTACCCACTGTTCACAGCGAAGCCTGGAAACCCAAGAGCAAATGTCCCCTTTCCACAGTCTCTCCAGTCCTCAATGTCTCCATTATTAAGACTTATTTTGTGGCTGCACATCTGATCTACCCTGGAGAATTTTCCATGTGTGCTTGAGAAGTATGTGTATTCTGTTGCTTTGGGATGGAACATTTTGCTGAGTCCATCTGGTCTCATGTGTCATTTAAGGCAGAGGTTTCCTAATTGATTTTCTGTCTGGGTGACCTATCCACTATGCACTTGGGGCCTCACATCGTATCGCCGGCCATTTCTCCCTTTGTGTCTGTTACTATTTCTTTATGTATTTAGGGGCTCGTAGGTTGGGTGCGTAGGTATTTACAAATGTTATATTCTCACGTTGGACTGATCCCTTTAGGAATCTCTCTACTCAGATTCCTGATTCTGCACAGTTTGTATGGGGACCTCTGAGCAAATGCAGAACTCCTTCAAAGGGTGGGGCAGGAGGGAGAGTTGAGTGAGAAAATTTTCCTAAATGAGGGGCAGGTGTGAGAAGGAGGAATGAAATCCTGGGGATTCTTAGAAATGAATACGTCATACTTGTCACACCACAGTGATAATCGTACCCATAAATTGTACAGCATCTAGTGGTACATTTTTGCCATAAATTCATGTTCTCTTTTCACTGGGGAGGAGGAGGTTTCAAAAAAGACCCAGTAGGAAGAAAGTGTAAGCAGACTGGGGGACGTGGATACTGGGACAGTCCATAGGCCAGCAGCCACTTTTCATAGAAGTAAAGGTGAGCCCTGAGTCCAAAGTCTGCTTCGGGGCCCGAGAAAGCACAGAGAGGGTCAGTGAGAGCTGGTTCTGGGCACATGTCTGGTTTGAGTCCAGTTGTGATGAGTTCATTGTGCTATGATGAGTGCCTTTAGGGGTCA
This sequence comes from Meles meles, assembly GCF_922984935.1. NCBI lineage: Eukaryota > Metazoa > Chordata > Mammalia > Carnivora > Mustelidae > Meles > Meles meles. The sequence goes on along the minus strand of NC_060072.1, from coordinate 12,802,351 downwards.
TCCGCCCTCATTAGCCTAAACACGGGGCAGTTTCCAAGCCTGGGACACCTTCTCTGTGCTGTAGGGGGAACTGAACATTCATTCGTCTGGAGACTGCAAGAAGAGATGTTCTTGTGAACATCTCTGATGTTGGCCAGAGATGGTCAACAGGAGGGGACAGCACCATATGAATTCACAGCAGGCAGCACAGAGTGGGAGCTGCAGAGGAGCCCAGGCAAGCCCTTGCAGGAGCAAAGCGGAAAAGTGGGTCTTCTTGAAGGACAATGCAGCTATTAATATTAGTAACAAGGCGACAGGGTATCTTTCTTTTCCCACTTTCTAGTTCACCCCAACCACCTTCTAAAGACCTTTGTTTCTGAATATCTTGAGGTAGAGGAAATCCACTCTGTTCTGGGAGAAGGAGAAGAATGTGGAGGTCCTGGGTTGCTTTTGGAGGGAGGAGTTGAAAGACAAAGGACGAAGGAGAGAGAATTCTGCAGGTGAGAGGTGAAGCAGTGTGAGGGCATGGGAAGGAGCAGGAATTGGCTCCTGATGGTGTCGGGAAAACGTCTAATAGGAGATTTTTAGTTGATGGCTTGTGGCTCTAAATTCTCCCATGAAATCCACTTTATCTTATATGGAAAAGAAAAGAAATTTACAGGCAAGGGGTATGTCCCACCTGCAGGTGAATGCTGGGGGTGGAAGAGAGAATAAAAGTGCCTACAAGAATAGCCACCAAACTCCAGGAACCCAGAGAGCCTTGGGAGAAGTAAGAAAAGGAAAGTGACAGGGTGGAAGCAGAGATCTAGGAGTCATTTAAGGGCAGAGCTGTGGGGGCGTACAGCCAGCATGCAAACCCAAGAACCTGTACTGTGGACAGATCCAGACCCAGGTGTGGGGTACTCGGGCTGAGGAAGGGGGTGAGCAGCTCCCCAGCATGTGCTTGTGCTGGCCACTCACATTTGTCACACGCAGATGTTCTGACTGTCACTCTGTTGGGGCTTTTCTGTTTATTATTTTTGTGTCTCCGGCAGCGACGTTCTTGTCAGATGGTGATGGGGTGTCAGGTCAGATTACTCCCGGTGTGATGTGAAGAGACAAGCACGGATGGGAGGTGCCACTTTCTTGGTTCGGATGTGCACACCAGTCGCCAGCGATTAATGCTGCTCCACTGGGCTTGCCTTCCTATTGGAACAGGCCTGAATGTGCTAGAGAGGCATGGAGGAAATCGTTTCCAGGGCCTGAAACGTAGAGACCATGCATCTCTGTGCTGGCTGCAGCCCTGATCAGAGAATGGGAGGAAGGGATTTATTATACTACAGCCCGGCACCATGTGGGTGGTTCATATACCTTGTCTTAGTTCATTACAATGGCCAAGAGGCTGGTCTTTGGTTTGGGCAGACCTGATTCTGAATTCTGAGTCTGCCACTCATTGCCGTAAGCAAGTTATTTAAACCCTGTGAACAATAATTTCCTAATCTGTAGGACTGGAATGCATATACTTACCTTCCACTTTTGTGTGTAGGACTAAATAAAATTCCTCATTTACTGGCCCAGCAAGTATTCAGGATATATAGATACAGATATAATATATGAATATAAATAAATAAATATATGTATTTTTCCCCTACCTTCATGAACCTTATATCCTATTGAAAGGAGATAGGAAATAAAACAAATAATCACAACGTACCTAAAGGACTTAGAATTTCCGGCACATAGCAAAGACTTTATAAATGCTGTAATTTAATCTTTCTATCATTCCTATGAAGCTTTGTTAGCCTCAGTGAGGAATCTGAAGCTGTTTAAATAAGTTGCTCAAGATCATGTAGCCTTTGTGCAGTTAAAAATGTTAGGGGATGAAAGGCAAGATGGGTGTCTGTGCCCACCAGGGTCCCCTGCTTTTCGAGTCCGGGGAAGCCATGACCTGGAAGCAAAATGAAGGGTTCCCAAAGAACTATTCACAATTTGATGGATCATCTTTGAGTGTATGGACTGAACTAGTTCATATTCATAGAGATGGAAAGAAATGCCTGCCCCAGGTCAACCAGTTGTCCCATCTTCCTGGGACTGCCAAGCTTTCCAGAGTAGAGGATTATCAGGGCTAGCACCAAGACAGTCCCTGGTAAACTGGAACACATTGGTCACTGTAGCTCAAACCAGGGCCAGATTTCATTTCTTAAGCCACATAGTGAGGCTGGAGTGTTTCCCAAGGCAGAAATAGGCAGAAAACACCAACAAACTGAAAACAGGTGGTAGAACCAGGCAGGAAAGGCAAGATACCTAAGGAGGTGTCTGCTCCAAGCCAAAGCTGTGAGCACCCAAGTCCCCTTATTTTACCAATTTCTCTGTGGGATTCCGCTCCAGAACATGTGAGCAATGAATAGTGGCCACCTGGTTGAGCATCTTGTAACCATCTCAAGGACTATGGATGGTTAGTCAGTAACTGTTTAAACACGCCTCTTGGGCTGTGTGCTCTCTGTATCGATAATCCATCCTTGAGCTTGGGCTCAATCCTTTAGAGGCCCTGGAAGGAATGCTGAACTCAGGGCTCAGTGTCCCAGCCCTCCTCCTCAAGAAGGAGACTTGCCCTTGCCAAGTCAGTCCATCTTTGGGAGCTTCAAATCCCTCATTTGTAAAATGGAGACAAATTGTTACCTTCCCTGTAATGAGAATCAAATTAAACAGTGAGTGTGCTTTTACTTTGAAGCTTTGAGTTTGAGCTTCTAGGAAGTGTCTTCCAAACTTGAGTGACTTAACCCTCATATCTGAACCAAACTTTGACCTTTGTTTTATTTCCATAAGAGCTAAATTGCGTGATGATTCCCTTTCCCATTTGCTTTTTTATTTTTTTCCCTTTCCCATTTCATTCTCTTTTTATTTCTTATCAAATGCTATGCCAAGCATTATTTGGGTACAACCTGTACGTCAGCTGCCCTCTGCCTGCCGGTGCTGGTTTTCGTATCTGAATATTATAGGAGTCAGATGGCTCGCTCTGTAAGTTTTATGATGACAAACATTTCCTGCCCTTGCTCCCAACCTCCTCATTCCCATTTCCCAGAGGCAATCATTTTTAACTCCTCTAATTGTGTTTTTTGTTTGTTTGTTTGCAATTCACCACTTTCATGTCCCAAAATAATGTCCCTATGTTGCCAAACTTCGTCTCCCAGTTTTGGTCACCATATATTGATTTCTCACTATTAGAAGATGGGAATTCATCCCATGATGACGTCATGTGATGGTGTAAGCACATTTACAGTAGGGTACTCTGAGCCATTAGGACACTCTGATTTCATTTCCTGTCTTGTTCCTGCCCCCACCTCCTACCCTGCAGGTAACCATTCATGTCTCCTCCAGGTCCCTAATTTCTGATGTTTCCATCACGGAATCCCAAACTCCCGTCATGTGTGTACCTCTCCCTCCAGTATACTCAGTTGCCTTGGGTTTTACAGCGTCTTCTTCCAGAGACATCTTTGCTGAAGTGTTGATCAGCCTGTGCCTACCATCGCATTCATCCTGGGAACCCCCCGTCCTCGTTCCCTGTCAGTGCCCTGTTTCTTTGCTCCCACCCCTCCTATTTCTGGGCTCATTCCCTTATTTCAGTGGAGCCTGGTTCCAGCAGCTTCCTGAGGAAAACTGCAGGGGAGGAAAATCTTAAGAAGTTTGCATATCTGATAATTTATGATAACGCTCATACTTAATTGATTCTTTTGGCTGAATATAGAACTGGAGGTTTGCTTGGGAGTGTTAGAACCCCTTCAGAATTATAAAAGGATTCTTACTTTATCTCCTTGTGCTATTGTTGTGCAATCTGATGCCGCCCTGACACTCGGTCTTTTGATTACGTTATTTTTTTTTTTCCCCTCTAGAAACTTGAAGATCTTCTTTTTGTCTCCAGAGCTCTGAAATTCCATGATGTTGATCTTTTTCATCTGTTAGGCAGGACAAGACGTGCAGCTTTTGGTCTAGGAACTCAGACCCTGAGGCTCTAGAAACTTTCTTTTTATTTATGTATTTATTTTTATGAAAAACTTCCCCACTTTATTCTGTATTCTCTCCCGTAGAACTGCTTCTAGTGTCCATTTCTGTCCTTTTTTTATCTCTGTTCAGACATATTTACTCACATTGATCTTTCATACTTCCTACTGAGTCTTTTGTTTCTACTGTCTTATCTTTAATTTTCCAGAGTTCTTTTTGGTTCCCTGAATGTTCCTTTCTATAGCTTCTTGGTTTTGTTACATGGATACACTACCTTTCTTTATCTGCCCCAGTAGTTAATTTTCTTCCTTGTTCTTCTTTGGAAAGAGTTTCTTTTGAAAAATTACTCCTTCCTTCCTTCCCTCCTTTTAATATTTGAAAGGGAGAGAGAGAGCAAGCATGAACCGGGAGGCACAGAGGGAGAAAGGGAGGAGCAGGCTCCCCTCTCAGCACAAAGCCAGAGGCAGGACTTGATCTCTGGACTCCAGCATCACGACCTGGGCCAAAGACAGGCACTTAACCAACTGAGCCACCCAGATGCCCCGAAATGTTACTGTTTTCATCTTATTTCTTTCCTTGTCTCTTCTTTATTGTCTATGCCTTTCCAGGCTTTCCTCTGGTGTCTGGCAACATTTCTCTATCTATTCATACTAAGAGAACTCTGTATCAAAAACCTTATGGGAACCCAAAGTTTCTTCGCCGGGGGGGCTGTGCTCTGAAGGAATCTGCTAGACCACCTGATTAGGAGACCTTCTATAGTCAGAACTATTAACATAAAATTCAATCGAGATCGGACTTGAAACCCCCCCAAGCAGACAAAACCTTTTAAGCCACATAAACAAAAGTAAACCTGGTTTATTTCAGGCACAGGAGTGAAAGGTAACCTACGTGATTTCTTGCCCATGCCTCTGATAATCATAAATGCCACGTTCATTGCTTTCCAAAGATCCTACAAGATAATCGCCTTTAATCACCCATGCCTTCCAGAAGCCCCCATTGTCATAACCAATCACTGTAAAGGTTGAACAATTTCCTCATTTTCCCTGGGTAAGCCATGGTGTAACGTCACCTCTGAGCTTCATCCCAGGGTTGGGTGTGAAGTATCCCGGTTCGTGAACCATTGATTTCTGGTGCATTAAAATAATCATATCAAGTAAAGCTCTTTCGGTTTTTCTTTTGACATGATCTTTAAATATTTCTCTCTGGCTTCCCAGATTCCCGAGAAGAATCACGGCACCTCCTGCTGAGGTGCAGCATAGTCTGGCTTCCGGTTTATAGGTCCTCACGGTCAGAATGGGGGGACAGCTCACTATCTGGATCCCCCTCCAGACTCGGGTTTTCTGGCAGCACCTGCCTTCTGCTGAACCTCCCGTCGCACAGACCAGCTCTCCTTCACCCGGAGTGGAAACAGCACTCTTCTGCCAGACTTGGGGAGGGATGGGTGTTAACTTCTTGCACAGACTTCCAATCACCCCTGCGTTGGCTGCCCCACACTTGCCCCCTGTATTTGCTCAGACCCTGTCCTCTCTCTGAGCCTTTCCGAGGTGATGCATTTGCTGTCAACACTGCTTCCCCGTAGCTTTCTTGGATCCACCGGATTCCGAGCTCCCAACGTGCTGTCTGTTTCTACTTTCCTTGCCCCTACAGGTTTAAGCTTTTAAAAAAGCCCCATTGTCAACAGAGTGCACTCATGGAGGGAGCAGAAGTAGACATGCGTGTTTAGTGGCCCTTCTTCCCCCAGCTGCCCCATGAAAACGGGAATCTTCAGCCAGGTGACTGGCAGAGCCCCAGAACTCTGACTGATGGCCCACTCAGCTTCCCACGGCTGGAGGGCAACCTGTAGAGAACCCACCCCCTCCAGACACACGTCAAACCTCCTGGGAAAATCTGACTCAGAATCATCCTTTGTCTTATAAAGGGCACACATTTATTCCTAATGTAACAAACCAACAGGACAGACCAGCGAGCGTGCTTGCAAACATAAGGGCGTCAAACAGGAGGTTGTAAACACTTCATGCTTTTCTTCTGTGTGGGAAAGGTACGGTTCATCGCTCAGACGGGCAACCAGGCCCTGGGGTGCCCTTGCTTACAAATAATTGATAATAGCTACAGTCTCTGTATCTTGTCAAAAGTCCAGGAACAGTAAAAATTACAACCAGATCAGTAAAAGAGTAATTAGTAAGAGTTTCTGATGTACAAAAGAACAGTTTGCAAACTGGGAGTCTTTAAACCCGAAACCAATATGAGGCTCAGAGATGATGTTGCCAGGAATGGCTTATACCAGAAAAATGAAGAAGCTGTTAACCTTTACAGTGATTGGTTATGACAATGGGTATTTCTAAAAGGCAGGGGAGTGGTTAAAAGTGATTATCTTGTACCATTTTTGAAAGATGGCTTCAGTTTTGTTTATAACTTATCAGAGGTATTTGCAAGATACAACCTTGGTTAAGTGTCGCTCATGTCCTTGAATTAAGTCAGGTTTAGTTTTGCTCAAGAGGCTTATGTGGTTTTGTCTCCTTGAGGGTTCTTCAAGCCTCCATGCTACTGTACCAGTCTCATTTACTTCCCTAGGAGGGAAAAATAGTAGCCTTCAGGCATGGTTAGGGGTTCTTAGGCTCCACATAGGGAAATTTCTGGACGGTCTCCATTTACATTTGATCTAAATTTATAGGTTCGAATTTCAAATGTTCAGTTCACCAGTCACACATTTTAGAGGAAATAGTTTGGCATCTCTGAGTCTTAGTGTCTTCCTCTTTAAAGTGGAAATAAAAACAGATTTTCACAAGTGTTACATTGGTTACATGAATTATATTCCAAGGATCTCACAACTGCACATTGACCCCGATTCCCAAGTTAACTTCCCAGTCCCCTCCTCTGATGGCCCAGTCCCAACAGGGAAGCTTCTTACCTCACACATGTCTCATTTTTGCAATCATACTTTACTTATTAAAATGGTTAAGAAAGAAGTGAAATCAATTGTCAATACAGCTGAGGTTAAGATTTTTTTTTATTTTTTAAAAAGATTTTATTTATTTATTTGACAGAGAGATAGAGAGAGCACAAGCAGGCAGAGTGACAGGCAGAGGGACAGGGAGAAGCAGGCTCCCTGCTGAGCAAGGAGTCCAATGTGGGACTCCATTCCAGTACCCTGGGATCATGACCTGAGCCAAAGGCAATCGCTTAACCACTGAGCCATCCAGGCATCCCAAGGTTAAGATTTATTTATTTTTCATTTTTAAAAGTATTTTATTTATTGGGGCGCCTGGGGGGCTCAGTGGGTTAAGCGTCTGCCTTCGGCTCAGGTCATGATCTCAGGGTCCTGGGATCGAGCCCCACATCGGGCTCTCTGCTCAGCGGGGAGCCTGCTTCCCCTCTCTCTCTCTGACTGCCTCTCTGCCTGCTTATGATTTCTCTCTGTCAAATAGATAAATAAAAAAATCCAAAAAAAATAAAAAATATATTTTATTTATTCATTTGAGAGAGAGACAGAGACAGACAGAACAAGCAGAAGGTGAGACAGAGGAAGAAGGAGAAGCAGACTCCCTGCTGAGCTGGGAGCCCGATGTGGGGCTCGATCCCAGGACCCTGGGATCATGATCTGAGTCAAAGGCAGACACCTAACCATCTGAGCTACCCGAGCACCCCAAGATTTATTATTATCATCATCATCATCATCATCATCATCCTCTTCCTCATTATTATTTGGTTGGACATTTTTCATGGAAATAACTCTTAAAGGAAATAAATACACATTTCCTTGCTTTCTTATGCAGAGGTTTGGAACACATTTTCATTCTTCCTGGATATACTTAGGTTCTTTGTTCAATTCCTGTGCATTTTGTTCAATTTTAAAGTGACTTCCTTTGCAAAATAAAATTTAAAAAAAGTTTGTATTACAAAGGTAATCTAGTCCCAGTGAACAGAAATAAAAACTGCCAGTTAGGGGAAAAAAAAATCCTACCAGCACAGAAACAATCAGAGCCTTCACAACACACACACATATATCCCAAGAGGCTGAAAGAAAATGACTAATAGATTGACTACATAGAAATTAAGTTTCTCCGTGTCAAAACCCACATAAACAAAATAAAAAGCAAATAACAAACTGACACAATATTTGCACTAACATGACAGGTCATATAGTTATAGTCTTAAATCTGTAATTACTCCTTGCTTTTTCCATCTTGTGTCTATGGCCAGACTTAGAGCTTCCTGAAGGCCAAGGGGATGTCTTTGGCTTTTCAGGGACTCCACTTCGCGGCTACCTCATCTCTCCTCTCCAAATTGAGCTGGGCTGAGCTGAATAAGACTGGATTTGAAGTTTGCTTCTAGCTCTGCCTCACAGCGTCTCATGCAACATTGATGTTCAGTAAATATCTGTTGAATGAATGAGTGTGTAGAGAATAAAAAGGCTTTTCTTCCCAATGAGGTTCTGTGGTTGTATATTGGGTTTCTGTAGCCAGTAGAGCTATGTGTCCCTCCTGACCTCTATGCCAAGCCATCAGCAGATGAATCTCCTGCTGTCACTGTGTCTCGCCGTCTTCTAGGGTACTGTTTCTAATCTCGTGGCCACAAGAAATCAGGGCACTTATTATGTACCAGGCGATTCGCTGGGGAATAGGCATACAGAAACAAACACAATCCATGGGTCCTTAAATAACTCTCCGTCTTGGGAGGGAGGCTGGGATGCAGCTCAGCCGTGACTGACATTGATAAGCTCTAGGCTGGGGGGGAATCTGTAATGTGAGGAAGGGCGGGTCAGGAAGCTGGGGATGAATGTGGCCTGTGGACTAGAGCAGAGCTGCGGACCTTCCACCAAACACCTGGATTGAAAAAGGTAGGGTTGGGGGTTGGGACGGGGTGAGAGAATGTCTATTCGAAGCTGACGGGTTTGGCTCACATCAGTGATCTGAGGAACAGACAAAGGGAGAAGAAACACAACTTCCTGATGCCCTCAGTAACCCCAGCATGCTGGCAGGCACACTTCACACAGGTGATCTAATCATCCTCCCAAAGGCTCCTTTCATCGAAGAAGGAACTAGGGTGTTAACCAATGTGATCAATGACCACATTAGCAAAAAAAAGATGGTTCAGGATTCAAACTCAGGTCTGTCTGTCTCCAAAGCCCTTATGGACCATTGCTTTCAGGAACCCTTGGGAGGCCTGTTCTCACTCAGCTCAGATGTGTCTTGAATGGATGTAGATATAAGGCCAATGAAGTTAATTCTGATGTCTTTTGTTCCAATAAGAGGGCCCTGAAAAGGGCAGATGGAGTGCAGGCCCTGGGCTGGTTGGGCCCAACACTCATCACCACGACTGTCTCTGCAGCTCCACATTCAGGAACACTCTCCAGAGGGGCAGACTCGACTTGGTGTTGGCAGCTCTTTTCCTGTAAGTGCTCAGGGGAGCCCAGTATTTAATGACTTCTCTGATCCGAAGGTGCTGCTAATCTATTATCAGCCTCAACATGACACTGAGGCCGTTTGTTTGTTTTTCAGAAATTGGCTGCATCGATTTCGGCCCAATGTTAAACGCTGCCCAGCTGTCTGGGAAGCACGGAAGCAAGAGAAGACAAGGGCTAATCTGAGGCAGAGCAGGATTTTCTTATGTGCCAGCATTTGAGGAAATGCAGGAAGTCTGTCCCAGATATTTCTTGTCTCCTCTGGCCCTATCTATACAGGGGCCACAGTTCCACTCTAAGCGTCAGAGTACTTTCAGAGCTGGAGGAGCCCACAGACAACATCTGAACACCCAGGGCAACGGCACTGAGACCTGCTTCCTGAGGTCATCCAGGAAGGTATGGGCGGCTTTTTCAGCCCCTCGGCCCCAGTGCAAGGCACCTACAGGTCATTCACTAAATATTTCTATATGTTTGGGTGGCATCCTAGACATAGCTCTTTGAAATGAATAAGATTATGAGGCAGATAGGAATTCTTAAAGGATGGGTAGTTGGGGAAAGATCTTAGAGGCAAAGGAGGGGTTCAGGAAGGAGGAGTCCTTAGCAGAGCACAGGGTACTTGTAGGGTTCTGCTTTTAGGCTCCTGGACCCAATTCCAACGTGGGGGTGGTTTCCTCCACATAACATGCAGCAATTCTAAGATACCCAAGTTGATTCTAACACTGTCTACCCAGAGGCAGCAACAGATCCCACAGCAGGAGGGCTCAGTCCTACAAGAGTGGCCAACCCCCACTTTAGAGGCCAGTCACAAACCCCTGCTGGTACCTGTGCTTCTAACCCACCTGCTACAGACTGGGGTTTCCAACCACATCCTTCTTGGGTTCTTTTAATTTGCTAGGGCAGCTCACAGAACTCAGGGAAATACTCTCTTGCATCTGCCAGTTTGTTAAAAGATATGATTAAGGATACAAATCAACAGCCAGGTGAAGGGATGCATAGGGCAAAGTCTGGGGAAAGGGTTCAGACCTTCCATGCCCTCTCCAGGGCTGCCTGTGTCCCCATTCCTCCACATGTTCACAAAAAGGGAGCCCCTCACCTTAGACTTCTTGGGTTTTGTGGAGGCTTCATTGCATAGCCTTGACTGAATAAATTCTTCACCATTGACTGATTCAATTTCCAGGCCCCTCCCCTCCCCAGGGATCAGGAGGGTGGGATGGAAAGTTCCAACCTCTAATCCTAAAGTTGGTCCTGGCAACCAGCCTCTGCCCTTGGATGGGGTCCAAATTTATCTCATTCACATAACAAAAGACACCTCTATCAACCTTATCACAGGAAATTCCAAAGGTTTTAGGAGCCCTGAGCCAAGAACCCTGGGCAAAGACCAAATACATTCAAAAAATATATTTTGGTCATCTGAAAGACCAAATAAGTATTTCTTATAAATCAATATATTGTAGGACTGATAAGAGGGGAGCCAAAAGGATTAGGATTAGGAAAGGATAAGATAAAGGATAAGATTAGAGCCCCATGATGGCAGTACCCCTGAGCACTGGAGTGAGGCATTGCACCTTCGCCTCCGTCTGGTCTTCTGGTAACCCCAGAACTTTTGCTCAGTATAATGTCTATGACTTGACTCCTCCTGACATCTGCCATCTTCCTTAAACACAGCAATGTTCTTTCATTCATTCATTTAGTAAATGTTTACTGAGTGTCTACACAGGTCAGGTACTGCACTAGGATGGGGATTCAGAAGGGCTGAGACAAACAAAGCTCCTCACCTCATGAAAGTTATATTCCCATTGGATGTAATACACAAAAATGATTACAGAGTGTGCTCTATGCTCTGAAGAGAAGAAACAGAACAAAGTGGGAGGTATGGAGCTGTGGGAAAAACTTTAGATATGAGGGTCAGGGAAGGCCCCTCTTGAGGAGGTGACATTTGAACTGAGATCTGAAAATGTGCTGTAGAGCCTCCCATGCAAAGGTGGGGGAAAGTCTGGCTAAGCGGGTGAAACTACATGTAGAAAACTCTAGCCATAGAAGAATAAGATAGGATCAGAAATGCCCCCAGTAGTCTCAATCATGGTTAGAAAGAAATTGCAATATCATAGAAAAGGGTCTTGGGCGCTGGCCAAATTGAAAACAGAACTGATCCAAGTGACGGTATAAGAACAAATTCCCCTAATGTCTAGGTTAAGCACAACAGTTGTTAGACTTGAATGAGTGTAAGAATAATTCAGAGAGTTTGTTCAGAAAGCACATTCTGGGGCTTCACCCCAAGAGATTTAGAGAATTTTTCAACAAATACTTGAGTTGGTTTTGATGAAGACCATCCTCAGAATTCATTTGGAGAACCAGTGAATTAAAAAGACAAAGAGGAGGCCTGTGGTAGGGGACAGGAGGGAGATGAAGGTGACGGGTTGCGGGGGGAGGCAGTGAACCAGAGGGAGGATGCAGGCTATACCGCCAGCCTACCTTCTCCATGCCCCGCCATGACCTGCATGTATCTGGCTTCTTTGTGTGCGGATCAGCAAGCTGAGTCATAATGACAGCAGTGAATGCTAAGGAACTTGATTCTGGGAACCCTGGAATCCCTGAGGACATCCAGATGGAGATTTGGTATGGGATGAAGGGAAATTATTACTAATGGGATCCCAGTAATAGTCAGCATACCCACATTCCCCTACACAGAGTCCTATCCGGGATTCAGGTTAGAAGATAGTCCTGGGTTTCCCTGGAGAAGAAGGAGTTAAACATAATGCATTTGCAATGGGCTTGAGGTCCCTCTGGACCAGCTGGATGTCATTGTTCGCATGGCGTGGGCTGCTGAGGAGCTCTTCAAAATAGGGCAAAGGCACTGGCAGGACAATTGGTTGTGTCATTCCAAACCCATCTGAGCGAATTACATGAAAAGCAAGCAAGAGTCATCATGATTTATATAAATATATGTTGCAGATTTCATTAAGATTAGGTCAGCTTTGTAGTTATCACTTGCTGAGTTGTTTGCCTGGTCCTTAATCTTCATTTGCAAATGTCCATTAGCCTCCTAAAGGGCTCCTGGTGGCCAGGAGTAAATCTAACCCTCACCTCACTTTCTGGCTTTCTTCTCTCTGGGACTTCAGTCAAGGAGTTGACTACCTAGGGACACAGCCTGGAAAAGACCTCAAAATAGATCTTCTTATGGTACCTGAAGGCAAGAGGCATGCAGACTTAGAACATAAACCCTTCTCTACTCGGTCCTTGCTAGGCCTCCAGGTAGGGCAGAGGACCAGATTGTCCCCTCTCTGCACTCCTGCCTACAGATGGGCTCTCCTCTAGAGGGACACTCAGAGGGGGTGAACGGGATGATGGTGGGTCTCCAGGTTGGCTGGACAGTCATTCAACAATGCACTGAATTTCAGTTATTAAGCCATAGGGGGCAGGCAGTGAGAGACATATGAGGGACATGAAGACAAAACATTAAAATGTCCTGGAAGAATTTGTTCTTAGAGACTGGAACATAAATATGATCACAAGTGAGAATGAGGTGGAGAAATCATCATAATGCTGCACATTGCAGAGGGATTTGGGGTTTTAGCAAACAGGATGGAGGTTTTCAAGTCTTCTAGAAACATCATCTTTTATTCCTCCAAATGACGTCTTATGCAGGGCATCACACAGTTTCTGGAATGATCTTCCCAAAATATCAATCTGACCATGTTGCTCCTTGGCTTAAAGCAAGGGTCTGCAAACACTTTCTGTAAAGGCCCAGAGAGTATGCTGGATTGTTCTGGCCAGACAGCCCCTGTAGAACTACTGAAATCGCTCTTGCAGAACTAACTAAGCCAAACACAAGTAAGTGAATGGCCATGGCTGTATTCAATAAAACTCCACATAGAAAAATGGACAGCAGGCCAGATTTGGCCCCTGGGTTCCACTCTGTCCGCCCCTGCGTTACAGTCTCATAGACTCTCGCATCTTCTTAGTATGAGACCCCTGCCCTTTCATGATCTGAACCTTAGAGCCCAGTTGGCCCCTCCTCCGCCTGCCTTCCACTTCATCCTCTGCCCCAGTCAAATGGGAGGTTAGTGCAGGAGAAAGCAAGGCAATGGACCGCTGAGTGATATAACAGAAGGCAAGGGCCATGGAAGTCGGAGCTTCGCAACCAAACATGGGATGGCAGGAACGTGGGAAGTCAAGTCATTCTTCTTTGATGAAGCGACATCTGAGGGAAAGCCTGAAGTGGGCAGACTAAGTGAGAGTCAGCCACTAGGTGGGGAAAAAGAAAGTACTAGGGTAGAGGAGCAAAGACCTGAGGGTAAGAAAGGCATCATTTCAAGGACAGAGAATAACATGTTCAAAGTTCATAGCAATTTTGATCAGTGCGAACATCACTCTCCCGGGGGCTGAATCTAGTTGGTGTCCCCCTAACCCTCCCAAAAGCTCAGGAAAGAGCCGTACTCTGAGTCATTCTGGTAGAAGCCATGTAATTTCAATGAGCCTGGATCAGAACAGTCTGGGCTACAAACCAGGTCCTAAGCTGAGTTCTAGTACCAGCAGGGGCACTGAAGAGTCCATCAGAAAGTGAGATAGGATGAGGAAGATAGAGGAAAGGAAAGAATCCAGCTGTGGGCCTCAGGACAGCAAAACCCCAATTCCAGGTGCCACCCCCTGGCACATTGCAACCTATCACTATTCTATTCTGCCCAGCTTGGGTGCCACTGGTTCTTAAAGTGAGTGTTGCTCGGCGTCATCTCGGATATGTAGCCAAATGGCCCTGAAGACTACAACACTTCCTTGGTCCAGTTGAGGAACCGCAAGCCCTGGAACATTCTAGAGACTAGACTTCATTAGGGTCAATATTGCCAGTGACAGCATGGGGCTACCATTGTATCCTTTGAATTAAGAAAAAAAAAATCTACCATAATCAAGGCCTGTTCACAGAGAGCCCTTTTAGCTTTCTTCTTTAACCTTCAATATGCTCTCCATGGACACCTTACAGAGCCTCCTTCTAAGCCTTTTGGGCTCCAGGGTTAGAGTTCAGCCCTTAATTGAGCCTCCCCATACCAAGAAGAGAAAACAAAGGCTACCTGCCAGGGAGGATTTACATACTCAGCAGTCCAGCTTCTCTTTCCTGTCTTCATTCAAGAGGAAGGGCTGCAGAAGCCTTGATCTCCAAGTGGTTGTGGCCAGGAGGTGGAGGAATAAAACTGCTTTGCTGAGGACCCACGGGAAGACTGAGCTGTGGTTGCCCGAGTCTTATTAAAAGAAGAATGGTTACAGCACTTCAAAAAAAAAAAAAAAAAAAGTAATGTAGGAAGAAACTTGTAAGTAAGAACATGGAATTAAATGTGCCAAATACACTGAGAGTTGGAGAAACTTAATCTCCGTTGCATCAACACATCAACTTTGGGGGTGCCTGGCAACGATCATGCGGCATAGATTGTTTGTTCTTGTGCAGACAATGTTGTCTGGCATCAGGAAGAGGAAGCCTCAGTACACACTGCAGTAAACAGGATTCCAGATTGGGAAGAAGGGTCTCGGGGGGCTCCTCACGGATGCTGCTAATAGGACTAGCACAACCCTCCCAACTGGTGGGACTTGCCGAGCAGCCAGGGAATGAGGCGAAGCAAGCAGGTGTCCTCATATGCCCTTGATAGATGGGCATTTCTCAAATTTGAGGCTGGGTAGTATGTGGGGGAAAACCTAAAGCATACTAGCGTGGCATATCCATAAAGACCATAACGCCAGTTGTGTTCTTCCTAAAATGACTAACATTCATTTTGGGGAGTAATCTTTACTCACTTGTATTTGTAAACACGTACCTGCTCCCTTTCTTAAAGCTGTAATATTTCCGTTTGGAAGAATGAATGGCATGGCAGAGTCATGGGGGGCCTCTGCCAATTTCAGGCACACGTGCAGTTCTGTTAAGGGGAGAATACTGTGGATGTTCCACCAAGTTGCCCTCTGGGGAGAGAAAGACGAGTCAGACCTACGGCACCCTGGACTACCTTAGTTCATCATACCTTCGTCAGATGCCAGATACTGGGTATTGGCAGAACCAAAGCAGCCACCACTCTGTGTGCCAAACTCTGTCTCCAGTAGTTGCTTCATTGCAGATGACCACACATGCCCATTGAAGGACTGTTTTACCACTGGGTACTCTAACCTGATTTTGTTTTTTTTTCCTGATGGGAACCAGGGCTTTACTACCTTCAATCCAGCCAGTTGACACAACCTGTCTCAGATTTTCATCTTTGGGAGTCTGATGTCTGTAGCTATATCTGGTACCAAACATAGTATCCATCAGGGCTTAGAGGTAGATGACAGGACCCCTTTAACAAGTTTTGAGAGATTTAATACAGGGAATTAGTGGAGGATCCAGAGGAATTGGCTGTAGAATTAGCTACCAGAGGAACTACTGCTTCTATCTGAAGGAGAAGGCACTGCAGGGACTCTTGTGTCCAGGGTCATAAAGATGTTGCCAGGTCAGTATTGGGAACACAATGTCTGAATGTTCCAACCGTTGCTGCCTAGCTACTTAACTCAGTCCTGCCAGGTGTATCTGACTGCAAAACCAGAATCGCATCCAAAATCTTAGCTGCAAGGGTACCTAGGAAATGCCATGTTTCATTTTTCCAGTCTGGGCAACCCAAAAGAGAGAATACTTGAAGGTGACCAGCTGATGTGGAGGGACAAATCTGGAGTATTTGCTTTCCTACCACCACAAGTTCCATCCAAGTACTCAAATTGTCGATCAACTAGCTATATGTTTGATGAGCTCTTTCTGGGCACAAAGCACTTTAGAGGGCACAGAGATGTATGAGGTGTGTCCAAAAGGAGATGTTTCCTGATTTCATAAACTACTTAAATTAGTGCACTAGCATGAAGGTTCTCCTTCACAGGGGAGCTCTTTGTAGACCTTGCATGATATAGTTTTGCCTTGGAAGTTTTCTGGATCTCCGACTCTGAATCCTTTACTTCATGAGCACACGCTCATACGTGCACGTCAAAGTAAGGCTCACTGATTTTAAAGTCATAGCTGCCAGAGACCTATCTCATGTCATGTGCCAAGCACTGTGTATGTCCTTTACATACATTATCTTGTTTCAGCTGCGTAACAAATTGTACTGGGAAGTAGGTGCTATTATCATTCCATTTTACTACAAGAAATAGAAGTTCAAAGTTACTTGACTGTCCTAAAGTCACACATTTTTGAAGTGTCAGGGAGGAGATGGGAACTGAGGGCTTTGTGACTTCAGAGACCATTCTCTTACCATAACATTGCATTCCATTTCTTAATTAAGAGAATGGGGCTCTTCTTCTTGCGTTATAGCCCACCAGGTGTGGATCCCAGTGACTTTTGACTCTTTCTAAATAGGGCACCCTCTCTTAGTGCACAAAGATGTCTTCGAGTTGGTTACTTTTGCTGAAGTAATTCAAGTGAGTATGCTCTAGGATCTACAGCTCTCCTAGGGAGAGGGAGAAGGAGTATTTCAAATCATAGCTTTGTCACCCTGGTATACCCTAAGCTTCCCCGGGTGGCTGTCAAGACTTTGAAGCATGCTTATTTAAAATTTAGATATGTTACTTCATTAGTTCACCTTGGTAATACTCAGCCCTGTTCTCGTATTACATATAATTTGTTCCCTCTATGCTTTCTTCCTTCCTGATACAGTATAATTTTGAGGTTGAATACATGAGCTCAGTTTAGTTTAGATTCCTGGCTCAGATGCTTACTAGTAGCAAGGACTTGAGCTAATCTTCTTAAGTTTCATTTTTCTCATAAAAAAATGGCAATAATAGAAGAGCTTACTGCATAAGGTTATTCACAGAGTTGTTGAACAGATTAAATCCGATGATCCATTAAAAACATTGGTATACTCTCTGGTAAACAGTAAACATGGAGTAAATACGAGATACTATTAATTATTAACAATTTACAAAACTCTGTACTAGGTTTTCTGAAAGTTCTCATCTTTGCAAATTCAACAAACATTTACTGAGTGTTGGGGATTAAAGGCGAATCCGATATGGGCCTCAGCCTTCTGGTCGCACCACGTGCTGGAGGAGACAGACGTTGTAAACAAATCAATGGAGGTAAATCTATTGTGCCCGTCGTGGAACATATCTAGCCTGACTACAGTGCCAACAACAGTGAGCAGACAGTTACACCTGACTAAAATGTCAGCAGAGACTTTGAAAAAGTGATGCTTCAGGTAAGTCTGGAAAGATGGCTTCCAGAGGTGCTTGGCTGGCTCAGTCGGTTAAGTGTCCGACTCTTGATTTTGCTCAGGTCATGATCTCAGGCTGTGAGATTGAGCCCAGAGACAGGCTCTACCTTCAGTGGGGAGTCTGCTTGAAGTTTCTCTCCCCCTGCCCCTCCATCCACTCACTCATGCTCTCTCCCCCTCTCTCTCTTCTAAATAAGTAAGTAAATCTTAAAAAAGAAAAAAAAAAAGGTTGGTTTCCAGAGAATGAAAAGAATGGGAATTTCAAGCAGAAAGAAAAATAAGAACAAAAGTAAACTTATGTGAAAAGAATCATAGGCAGTGGGGCAAATCTCAGGCTTAGGGTGGGAGGAAGATGGATTTAGGGTCTGGTGGGAATATAGTGTCAGCTATCATTGCTATAAACCATGCAAATCCCAGTGCTCCATGTGGCCCAGTCCCTGCACAAGGTCACATTCAAAGAAAGAGTCTAGTTACCAAGAGGTGATCAGTGGCAAGTAAATTTTCCCCAGTGTTCTTACTTAAAAATGCCAAGGGATAAGAATACGTTGACTCCAAGATTTCCTAATATTAATTTTAAGGTTTATGCTTCTCTCCCCAGAGTGCCACACTCAGCACCTATGAACCATCTCACCCCTTCCTCTGTTCCCCAACTCTTTACATGCAAGTCCCTCATTGCCATGCTCCTCCGTCCTTCACCCCAGCCACAGCCACTCCCTGGCCACCTGCTTTCTTCACATCTGCTGGCCAGTCCAGAGAAGAAAGCATGGGATTCTCAACCTTGGTGTGCTACAGGACAGCAGAGAGGGGCACTCATACGGGGCTAGCTCACATGGTTTGGAAGAACCAGAGGCTAGCTCTAGCTCAGTGGCTCATAGAAGGCCTCAGAAAGCAGATGGTCCATGACTTGAGATGATGCTATTTGAGAGGATTTGGACAGATGGAAAAGGAGAAAGAGACCATTTGTGGGGAGAAGGACGGAGGCTAATAGACCCAACATTAATATACCATCTCTGTGGATTAGGGATGGTTGCATTCTCTTTGTTCCCAGCACATCTGTGGCGCAGGTTTTCTGAGAAATCTTAAGGTTTGGGAGGTTGGGAAGGGACTTCTAATATTCTGCCGTCCTGCCCTCTGGATTTAGAGATGAGATTTAGGTGAGGGAGAAAAAGAATACACAGGTTTTTGCTTAAAATTCCAAAACTTACTCTGAGAATCACTTCTTTGACCGAGTCACATTTTACGTTTATCACCCTCGGGAAAGTGTGCTATATTACTAGTCACGAGTGTGAATCTATAGGCACTAATGCCTACGCAACAGGCGACTGTGTTCTTTGTGTGTTCTTTTTCCCTAGGTTTGGCTGTCTGGGGTGTGTGCTTCAGGATTCACTGTGCCAGGGATGGAATGCGGGGGAAGGCAGTGTGGAGTGAGAGTTTTCAGGATTGGGACTGAGCCTAACCCTGCCTGGGCTCTGACACTTACAATATTGTGGGTCAGCTTACTTGGCCTCCTGGCCTCCGTTTCCCAGCCTGTAGCATGAAGGGTGCAATCACACCTTCTTCCCTGTGTGGTCAGAAGGATCCATTGAGACGATGTGCACAGAGCACTGGAAAGGGGCTGGCACAGAGTCCCCACTCAGTCAGTGGTAACGAATATTATTAGTTCTGTTGAACAAACACATTTTGCAGGTGCCTTGCAGCAAAGACATTCTAATATGCTCAGTGTCCACATCAATCTTATTTATTGGGCTTTTCTTGCCTTCTGAGCCATGGTCAGTATTTACAGGCAAGGGGCTGTGTTGGCAGCATTAACATTGACTGGGGGGGGGGACACCTGGGAGCCTCGAGGCCAGGCCTTCCTCAAGATGGTCATGCCACACAGCCCTCGGGGGGATAGCAGGGCCCTGCCAAGTGCGCCCGGCATGGATCGTGTGGGCAGCAAGGCTGGCACAGCCCCTGTCCTCGCTGGGCAAGGTAGACTGGCAGGTGTGGGTTCCGACACAGACGTTGCCCAGGAGAGAAGCAGTCCCTGGTATCAGGATTTGCTAATTGCTTCGCCTCCTGGCACAGCATTCTCAGACAGCCCTGAAATAGCTCTTGCAGTTAGAAAAGGACCCTTCCTGCCTTCCGTTTTGTGGCAATTTCTTTCCCAGGGACAAAGCCTGGCTCAGTTATGAGATTTGGTTTTCAGAAAAGGCTCTTGTGCTGTGCCCAGTTTTCCAGCTGGGCTGCTCTCTGGACTAAAAAGAAAATTGACTTGGCCAAGTTCACCTGGAAAGCCTATTTGCTCAGTAGGGCTCTCCCCGCCCCCCACTTTGGACACCTCTACTAAAACCTTCTCTCTTAAAGGCAAGACACACTGATCGTTTGGTTCATTCCTGGCCAGAGAATGAAACACACAGACATCCTTTTATCTAGCATGTTTACGATCTGATTTCTCCCTACATATTTTAAGCCTGGCTGTGTTTCACAGTGTAAAGGGATATCCTTTGCTATTGGGAACATTGATTATGACTACTTTGCCACACCCTAGTTTTGTGACCTTGAACAAGTGATTTAACTTGCTGGGGCTGGCTGCCTTGTGTGTAAAGGGTGGATTATACAGCTTACTCTTCCATCTTGCAAAGATTATAGGAGTTAAGTTATGTAAATTACTTGATACTGTGCCTGGAGCATTGTAAGTTCTCATTAAATGTCCCTGCTATTATTTCATGTAACTAGTTGCAGAACAAATAAAGTCACATCTCTTTTAATAGCACAATTAATTTGTCAAGCTTCCCATGTGCCCAGATTACCAAGAAGCCCAGGACTTCCTACTGGGGCCCCTCCACTGCCCTGACATGGTCCAAGAATGTTTAATCAGCACAAAGGAGGCCACTCTGGTGCAAATGCTTCACCTGGACCTGGAGAATCCAGTGAGCAGGTAGGCCCCCATTTCTTGCTCTGGCTTCATACAGGCTTGACATTAAAACCTGGCCCCGTGTCCTCCAATGAGCTAGTAGATTCTGTTTGATGTCAGTGCTGGTCCAGTGGTAGTTCTTCCAGAATGTGGATGGAGGGCAAGGCAGTTTCCTTCGCCAGTGGAACGCAGGTCAATATGCCACCATGGATTAGTCTCCAGACATGGCCGTACTTAAACTGCAGGTGCTAATGGTGATCCTTGTGTGGGCTGCAACTGGTTAGTTCAGACTTGTTGCTGGGTGGACACTGAGATGGGGGACCGTGCCAACTCCAAAGCCAGATGGTCTAGGTTCTAACATGGGTTTGGCCTGTGCACCCTTGGGCAATGTGTGTGACCTGTCTGTTCTCCATTTCCATATCTGAAAAGCGAGGGTCTTAATAGGGAAATAGGGAGAATTAAATGGTTAGGGACACACAAGGCACCAAGAACAGTGCTCAGGAGATACCAAGTGCACCAGAAATGCCGGTTATATAAATAAGAGTTCTCCGTCTATCCTGTTGACCTGTGTGACCATGGGCAATTCATTCACTCTCCAACTTTGGCTTCTTCATATGTAAAATGCAGCAGATGGAAATACAAACATATCTGAGTCAGGAGATCTGGCTTCTGGTCCCAATCTGCCCCTAATTAGCTATGGATATTGGCAAGTAATTCTGTGTCAGTGTACTTTAGCACCGTCACGTATAAAACAAGACACCAGGATTAAATCATCTCTAAAATCTCATTAGTTTAAAGATAGACGTTTCAGTTCTCTTAGTATACCGCTATTCACTGCTCAATATCCACGATCCTTTAAATCCATAATGCAGTTTTTATTGTCGATATATAATTACGATTACTTCTGGGAGTTGAATCGATTGGGAAAATAAAGTCTCATTTTCTATTTACAACGGCCCAATGAGAGAATCATATCAACAAGAACAGCTCACACAGCTTTAGCGCCCACTCTGTGCCAAGTCCCATGTGAAATGAGGGTTCTACTTTGCTTCATCTCCACAACAGCCCTCTGAGTGAGGGAGTATCCTTATTCGCTCCCTTCAGATAAGGAAACCAGAGGCTCAGAGGTTTAAGGAACACGCTCAGTGCTATACAGCTGGTAGGTGGTAGGGGTTCAAGACTGGGCCTGGTGGGCCCATAAGAACATGACTGTTCTGCAGAGAGTTATTCATGAACCTGCCTCCCAGAGAAGTCTCCCAGACTCAGTCAGCAAATAACGTGCCCAACTTCACTTAAAGTTAGAGGCACAGCCGAGACCAGAATTCAGGCTTTCTCCCGCCTCATCTGGAGTGTGCTACACTTTGCAGCCTCCCAAACCCGCTTTCTTATGGAATCAATGAATACAAATGAGGGCTGATTTGTATTCATTTGCAGCTAACTGGCAGATTTACACACTCTCTGCTGCACACCTCCAAGAAACACATCCTCAGTCTTTCAGAGATCTGTTCTCTCTCTCCGACTCACTCCCTGGCCTTGGGAAACTGGGATCATAGCCCTGTCTGTGAGCACATTAGAACCAGACTCCAGCGAGGGCCACAGTCAACACCAGTCGAACAGCAACACCGTGCTACTGCTTAACCTGGTAGGGAAGCCAGAGACTGAGTCCCTAAGGGCTGGTGACACAACTGCTCAGGACAAAACAAACCATGATCAATCCTAGGGCTGGCAGAAGTTGTGAGCATTGGAAGGAAGGCATGGGAGGTGATTAGAGCATTGCCCCGTGTCAGAGGACACCCATTATTAAATTCTTGAGTAGTGGAAATTGAGCCAATGGGCAGATGCCAGAGGGATCCCATAAGGCTGCACCCGCCTGTCGATAGCCATGCCAATGTCCATTCTACTTGTGCCAGTGAAGGTAAGTTTGACTTCAACAAAGAGAAATACTCAAGAAGAGTTAAATAATGAGGCCGTCAGGAGCTAAGGGTGGGAGGGGTTCAGGTGTAGAACTATTAGAAGCTCAACAATACTGTTGATAACCAAGTCCTTTCATGTACATTCTGCTGCATGTAGCAATAGCTTTGTCTGAAGTCTGACCACTTACGGTTATTGTCACAAAGTCGATGCTGGTGGCAATCAGGACTACACACTTTTCTATTCATCTCCATGAAGGAGAGAGGAAAACCTCTTCTCCAAGCACAGAATATAACCTTTCCATCTTTTCTCCCTATTTAATTGGTTCAAGTTAGCTTATGGCCTACCCCTAGGCCAACAGCAGTCACCAGGAGTGTTCATATACAGATTATATTAGGCTAATCAGATGGTAACCATTGAATTTATGCAGGGGTAGAGTTGCTTCCTCTGAGTCACGTGGACTGCATGGCCAATGAGTGGATCCATGAATAAAATCTGGTTCCTGTTGGAAGGATGGAAAGATTGCAGGGTAGCCAATGGTGTACATTAGAGTTCCTTTTCCAGGTCATACCAGTCTTGGAACCCTTAACTGAAGCTCAGTCAATCACCATGTTTCACTATCCTGGACCCACAAGTTAATTAGATTTTAATCCTGTCCCAACAGTAAGCCTCATAACTTTTGCTTGATTAGCTGGAATAAAAGCTCTTTCTCTCTTCCTCTGTGTCATGGTAGTATGCAGCTAGAAGTCCCTAAATATGTCCTTGCCTTTTTTCCCATCACAAAGGAAAAGCATCCCAGGGAAGATGTCAGAGCACAGAGATTTCCTGAGGAATGGGACAGAACTCTGAGAACACTGTGGATTGCTGACTCAAACTATACCTGGAACTCACCTGAGCACTTTTCAGTTGTTGAGTCAATCAATTCTCACTCTTTTTAAATCCAGCCTCAGTTTTGCCTTCTGCTGCTTGCAACATGAAGAATCCTTACTGACATAGCAGAATCCAGTTCAGTTCATTGAAAACATTTCCAATCATCGGAGCTTCTTCCAAAATAAAGCAGGCCACCTCCTGTTCTCCTCTGTCTTCCATCACTGGAGGTGTTCATGCAGAGACTGGCCAACCATCTGTCCAGGATGCTATGAAAAGGATTTCTACATTGGTGGGAGGCTGAAAAACCACCTTCTAAGAACACTTCCAATTTCAATATGCTAATACCCCTATTAAGCCAAGGAGAAAGTGGAAGGTATGCTGAAACATATATAGGAGAATATAAATCAAAGTTACTTGAAAAGAACATGAGAGTCTTTCTCTCTGAAGTAAGGCTAGAGATGAAGCATGATTTAGTCATTTGTTCTTTGATCCATTTTTATTCAACAAATGTACATTGATCTCCAAATATGTGCTAAGCCCTAAAGATGTAGACATAAACAGAAACCAAGAGCCCACTTTCATAGCACTGACTTTCTAGTGGTCATGCTCTAGTGGAAAGAGGTGGGCTTTGGATTCAGAAACACCTGAAGGACAGTTACAGCCTCTACTTGGTCTGACTTCCCTGATCTTCAATTTCTTAATTGGTTAAATAGGAGCCATAACACCTACTTTGTACAGTAGCATGATGGTTAAATGAGTTCCATGTAAAATACCTAATAAAGGCCAGGAACAAAGCAGTTAATCAACAAATGGTATTTCTCTTCCATATCTAGAGCACTAATGGCTGTGTGTTCAACAGAAAATTCCAACATTTCATCTTCAGCATGAAGAACCAGTTAGAGGGGGCGCCTGGGTGGCTCAGTGGATTAGGCCACTGCCTTCGGCTCAGGTCATGATCTCAGGGTCCTGGGATCGAGCCCCGCATCGGGCTCTCTGCTCCGCGGGGAGCCTGCTTCCTCCTCTCTCTCTGCCTGCCTCTCTACCTACTTGTGATCTCTCTCTCTGTCAAATAAATAAATAAAAATTAAAAAAAAAAAAGAACCAGTTAGAGTGGCAAAGTTAACAACAACAAAAAGTTAACAAAACAGGAAACAAATAGTGGTGAAGATGTGGAGAAAGGGGAACCCCTTTACACTGTTGGTGGGAATGCAAGTTAGTACAGCCACTCTGGAAAACAATATAGAGTTTCCTCAAGACATTAAAAATAGAGCTACCCTATGACCCATAAATTACACTACTAGGTATTTACCCCAAAAATGCAGATATAGTGAAAAAAGGGATACATGCACCCCTATGTTCATAGCAGCAATGTCCACAATAGCCAAACTGTGGAAGGAGGTGAGATGTCCTTCAACAGACAAATGGATAAAGAAGATATGGTCCATATATACAATGGAATATCACTCAGCCATCAGAAAGGATGAATACCTACTATTTGCATTGACAAGGATGGAACTGGAGGGGATTATGCTAAGTGAAATAAGTCAAACAGAGAAAGACAATTATATAATTTCACTCATATGTGGAACATAAGGAATAGCACAGAGGACCACAGGGGAAGGGAGGAAAAACTGAGTGGGAAGAAATCAGAGAAGGAGACAAACCATGAGACACTTGGACTCCAGGAAACAAACTGAAGGTTACAGAAGTGGGGAGGCTGGGGTAATTGGGTGATGGGTATTAAGGAGGGCACATGTTGTGAAGAGCACTGGGCGTTATATGCAACTGATGAATTGCTGAACACTACATCAGAAACTATATGTTGGCTAGATGAACATAAAAAAAAAAAGGAATATGAAGAGTACTGTAGCTCCTACATTACAATTGAGGATGAAGCCAGAGAAATAGTGTGTTCTGTCTTTGTTATTGGGGGTCTACTTTGAATCATGGTTGGTTGGGCTTCCCAAGCCTGAGAAATCCCAAGCTTGAGATGTGACACATAGGGATAATAACACATGTCCCATAGAGCAATGATCTGAGGATTAAATGAGATCATGGATTTCAGTTTAGACACAATTCTTGGACAATGGAACATACCAGTAATTTGCTACTTAGGCCAGGAGACTTGTGCTCATTTAAAAATGTAAATGAACAATTTTAATTCTTTTTTTCATAACTTTCACCCATTTAGCTTCTAATACCCTGTTAACTAACATTTGACCCTTCTTTTATAATGAGATATTTTCCTGAAAGAAAAGAGAAAAGGGGAAAAATAAGAAGTATGATTTTTTTTTTAAATCATAACATCAAAATTTTACAGCTGATTCCAAATAGCTTGTCTCTTCCTCGAATATCTTCTTACTCCAAACATATCTAAAGGAGCTCTTTTTGACTAGAATAGACAGGAATAGGCAGGAATAGATAGACAGGAATAGATAGAGAGATCAATGGAACAAAATAGATAGCCCAGAAATAGATTCCAGTATGTATGAGAATTTAATATATGATAAAGGAGACATCACACATCAATGAGAAAAGGAAGGATTATTTAGCAAATGATGCTGGGACCCCTGGGTAGCAATTTAGGGGGGAAAAATCAATTTTAGGCCCTTACTTCAAATCATGCAGAGAAATCAATTCCAGATGGGTTAAATAATTAAATATAAAAAATATCAAATCTTAGAAAAGCTAGAGAAAAGGAGTGAATAAGAATTAAATCTCCAGAGAAGTA
The DNA here is from genome assembly GCF_922984935.1 of Meles meles. Taxonomy (NCBI): domain Eukaryota; kingdom Metazoa; phylum Chordata; class Mammalia; order Carnivora; family Mustelidae; genus Meles; species Meles meles. Next base: position 12,776,375 of record NC_060072.1, on the reverse strand, counting down.
AGAACTTTCCAAGGTTAGAGCAATGGAATAAAGCACAAAGAAGATTAACAGATTCAACCACTTACAATTTAATTTTTTAAAATCCTGACACACAGACATATAAAAGTTAAAATTAGACTTGAAATAATAGTTTCAGCAAGGATTAACAAAGTGTTAATTTCTTCTATAAATGACTCATATCAATCAATAGAAAAACACTAATACATAGATCAATAAATGGGAAAAGTACAGAAAATTCACATATGATGAAAATAGATCTGATAAATGTGGGATAAGATATAATCTCACTAGCAATTAAAAGGATGGTAGATTTTAAAATAAAGTACAAATTTTAAAATAAAAATATTTCATATTGGTAGAAGTACAAAGAAATTATCACACTTGGCTACTGCATGGAATAGTATGAATTTGTGTAATGCTTTTAGAAAACAGTTTCATAATTTGTACCAAGACACTTGAAAAGACTTCAGATAAGTTTAAGGGGCATTCACAATTTTCAGAATCTAAGCTAAAAATATTTTTTATTTAAAGATTTTATTTATTTATTTGACAGAGAGAGATCACAAGTAGGCAGAGAGGCAGGCAGCGAGAGAAGGGGAAGCAGGCTCCATGCTGAGCAGAGAGCCGGATGCGAGGCTCCATCCCAGGACCCTGAGATCATGACCAGAGCCAAAGGCAAAGGCTTTACCCAATGAGTCACCCAAGTGCCCCTAAGCTAAAAATATTTTTAAATGTTAGAGTGAGAAGAGACACATTAGCAAGAGGCTCTCTGTAGCGTAACTCAAAATAATAATTATAAGTAATATTAACAACTAGGAGGAAACAGAGTCAATTTTGATATATTTGTAAAGGCCTTGTTAGCCAGAGGGAGCCATTTGGTTGTAAACTTAGATTGATACTGCCCCTCCCAGAGGAACTTACTTGCAAAGCCCAGATACAAGGGCGGGCCAGGCCAGGTGGAGACATCCAATCAGCGGGGTGCACATATATCTACTAAGGTAAATTGAAATTCAATTGGTCACCCATATTGCCGACCCTGCATGACTGTGCAGTTTTCCCTGTGTATTGCAATCTCATTGGCCACCTGTGTATAAGCCAGGCTCAACCACCTGTACAAAAGTTAGTCCGTGAGGTTGGGAAGGGTTGTCTCCTCTTGGAAGAGACGGTCCCGACAGGTCGGTTTGATTCTCAATGCTTGGCGTGAAATAAAAGCTTTGCTTGACCTTCGCTTTGTATCAGTCTCACTCCTTTGATTACTGACCCAACATATTCACCCATGTTTTATATGATGTTAGTAGGTATATCAGTCAAGGTTCTGGAAGGAAACAGATGATGAGTTCACATTAGAATGAGTTGAGACAGGTTCAGGAAAGAAATACAGAAGTATGGGCAGAGTATAGGAAAACTCATTATACAGAGCTAGCAAAAGAGTTCTTGCTATCTCTAACTCTGATGAGGTGCAGGAAAGGGTCAAGGAGAGAGCTGTGTGAAGAGATGCACCTTCAGAGGAGCTGTGACTTTTTTTAAGCCAAGGGACACATCCATCCTGAAGCCAGCCACTATGGAGTGATCCAGGAGAGTAAATATTCTAATCATCATTCACCTCCTTCTCCCTTTCAACCTTAAAAATAAAAATAGCTAGTTAGTTTACTAGCAAAATGAGTTTATCCTGGAATACCAGAGGCATTACAACTCAGGACATGCAAACCACTGTGAACCATAGGTAAGTCTTCAGAACAAGGAAAGAGGCCTACCTTTACAGAGAAAAGGAGGAAGCTAGGAGGGACCCTTTGAAATTCAAGTCCATTGAAGGAGAGGGAGTGTTTGGGGGTGTGGCAACTTCTCATCGGCCCAATGTTGGTGGTTCTCATTGGCTGAGCTGTGGTGGTTCTCAGGGGTGGGTTATTGCTGGGCAAAGAGAAAATCTTTCCTCCTGTTGAGATTTGTCAAGTAAGTTTTGTTTTTTTTTTTTTCTGTCAAGGTATGAAAAAAGCTAAGCTATGACAAAGGGTACATGCCTGAGAGCACTTCAGGACTTCCCAATTCCATTTTGATAAGGTTTTCCTTTATTAATTTTTACATCCTCAATAACTTTCTAAGATCCCCTCTGGCAAAGACCAGTGGGAAGCTGGAGAGCAAGTGAACTTTTTGATATCATCTACACACAACTTTTAAAACAGGGAGAAAAGAGACATAAAGAAATCGGGGGAGATAAGACGAAGAGCCCCAGTGCAATGGAGAAAAGCAGCATCTAAGTATACCCTTATGGTGTGAACTAAGGGAAAGACGAAATAAGAGAAGTACACCAAAATACTAAGTTTTGTGTTAGGGTCTTAAGATAATTAGTAAAATTTTCCTTTTCTTCATATTTTCCAAATGTTGGGATTGTTCAGCCAGGGCAGGAACTATTCTCTTTAACCTTTGCATCTCCAGCACAGAACACAGTATTTGGAATATCACAGGCATTTAATAAAACTTAAATTATCACTCCTACTGTTGCATGTTGTTGGGAAGTTTTTGTCTCCAACCCAGGAGATGCACAGACCCCATCTCTCTCTCTCTCTCTTTTTTAAAGATTTTATTTATTTACTTGTCAGAGAGAAAGAGAGAGCACATGCGTAAGCAGGCAGAGTGGCAGGCAGAGCTAGAGAGAGAGAGAAGCAGACTCCCCGCTGAGCAAGGAGCCCCATGCTGGACTGGATCCCAGAACCCTGGGATCATGACCTGAGCCAAAGATAGCGGCTTATCCCACTGAGCCACCCAGGTTCCCTGGCCCCATCTCTTATTGTATCATTAAGTAGTGGTGTTAACTCACTTTCACTAATATTTAAAATATTAAAATATTACAGAAATGTATCCTCATATTAAGGTATCTGGGAGCAGGGAGGAGGTAAAAAAAAAAAGGCAGGAAATGAATCATTAACTTAAACCATTCCTCATTCCTTGCTTCTGCACTAGTCACCTTCTTCCATCATTTGTTTTTTTCACTTGTCTACTATTCTATCAGTATTCTCATGAAGATGGGGATCTTGACCAAATTTTCATGTCCATGGGATCTGAGTCTTAAGAGGTTAAGAGGCTTTTGGGGGTCCCCATCAAGTACTAGGGGGAACATCAGCAAATCCTTCATAGATGAAACATGGCCTTATGGTGTGGCAGAAATATAATTTCCCATAGAAATTGGGGTCAGTCATGCTGGCCAGTACAGGAATCCCTTCTCTTCCTGTTGATTTATTCACAGAAAGGGTCCAAAAAGGCCAGAGAACAACCTCAGCTTACAAATCACCAGAACAATAATGGTAGAAATACTACTCCTGGGGTAGTATTACCTACAAACCCACCAAGCCTAAGATTGCTAGGATAAGAGGCAAAAGGTCTTCAAGGGGTTGTTAAGGATAATAGTACAAGAGTCTGTTCCCATGTCCACATGAACCAGTACATTCTGGCTTTGTGGCTGAGCTACTGGTTTATAGTATTTCTCACATTCTGTAGGTTAGTACCCCATGCTCCTATGGTGTGGTTCCCACATGATGCCATTCATGCGACCTTCATAACCATTCCTTCATTCTGTCAAGACAGTTGTTTCTGAGTAGTGGAGAAAATGGTAAGATCAGTGAAGACTGTGGCTATGAGTCCATGACTACACTTTCTTAGGTGTAAAATGGGTTTCTTGGTCAACAGAGATGGTGTTTCAGATATCATGTTATGGATAAGCATAATGTATTTTTGAACTAAGAACGCTGGTACTAAAAGAGCAGTTTGAGTTGGAAAGGCTAATCAACACTCAGAATTTGTGCCCATCCCTATTAGAACAAAGGGTTTTCCTCTCTGAGAGGAGGGGTGCAATGACATGGTATTTTAACAAGTAGTTGACCACTTTCGTCTGGAATGATGCTATATATGGAGCTTGGAGTTGGCCTCTAATCTTGACAAGTTAGGCACTCTGCATGGTACAACCAGGCCAGAGTGGATGAGGGGGAGTCCATGATGCTGGAACCATGCATATCCTCCATCTCTGCTGTCATGCCCACTTCATACATGGGCCCACTGAGCAAGCCCCAGGGTGTGCAAAGGCTCCACAGAACATTCTTTCTTCTCTACCTGATTTATAAGAGCTTCCTCTGCAATGGATACCCTCAGATAGGAATCCATGTAGGATATGTGTCTTCACTCTCTTTACATATTCTAGGTCCTGGTTCATCTCTTCCTTACAGATCTCTTTGTCCCCAATCTTCCAATCTTGTTCTTTTCTGTAAGCAGTCAGCCAACCCATTCGCCACTGTTTTTGTGTCTGTAATGTAGATCTATATCTCGGACCATCTTTCCTTCCCCCATGATTTGAACAACCAGGCATAGTGCCTAAGGTTCTTTCTATTGAAGTAGTCTCCTTCATTTCTTTCTTTTTTAAAAAAGATTTTATTTATCTACTTGAAAGAGAGAGAGAGCGAGCACAAGTTGGGGGAAGGACAGAGGGACAAGCAGACTCCCTGCTGAGCAGGGAACCCAGTGTGGAGCTCAATCCCAGGCCCTGAGATCATGACCTGAGCCAAAGTCAGATGCTTAACTGACTGAACCACGGAGGCACCCCTTGTTTCTTTCTTTCAGAGACATCTCAGAGTGGGGAAGTGCAGCAGCCAGCCACTTCCAGTGTATGCTCTCATACTTCGCAGACCCATCATTAAACCAGGCCCACACTTTTTTCCCCCTCCATTAACTGGTCATAGGGAACCTTTCATGAAGCTAGAGGTATGAGTTGAGGGAGAGGCAGCAAAGCAGATGAGGCTCTAGGGGAGTCTTACCATCTGTAAGTGCAGTTTATCTCCCAGACAATTGAGGCCTCATTCTCTATAGCCCATTTATACTTCATAATGCAATGCTACTATGTGTGCCAATTTTATGCTTCAATGTCTCAAATAACATCAAGGTCAGGATGAGCAGCTCAGGTCTCATAGTCACTTGGTGTCTCATGGCTAGACATTCAGTTTCTACCAGGGTCCAGTAAAATGTTTTTCAAATAGAGAATAATTGTCACAGAAGAAGTCCTCATTACAAACACTAGGAGTCAAGCACCTTTTGGGGCTTGCCAGAGGCTTCATACAGTATCGGGATTTGCTATAGATGTTTTCAATACCGTTGGCCCTGCAGTGTCAAAAAGCTTTGTAATGCTTTACACCACAGACTGAACTTGTTACAGAGTATTATTATGCTCTAAGCCCCATTCAAAGCTGTCATCATTATGAGTTACTCAATAAACAGGTCAGAGGAGCATGACCAAATGCGATGCATGTTATTTGCAACACCCAAAAAGACCCACAAGTGCCGTGTTCCTTTCTTCGTGGTGCATGATGAGAAGCAAAGCAAATGGGCTCTAATTGTGATGTCATAATGCTGATAAGCATAGGGCCACTGGACCCTAGAAACTTCATCAACGTGCTAGGCATCTGAAGTTTAACAGGATTTGTCCCCTATCTTCTGACATGGATATATCTTATTAAGATATAAGGGATGTTTGATATTCCTGCTAACCATAATGAATTAGCATAATGTCATCAATGTAACAGACTAGAGTGATATTTAGTAGGTTATGAGAATAATCATGGCCCTTCCAGACTACAGTGACAAAGACCAAGAGAGCTGACACAGCTCTGGGTCAAGACAAGAAAGATAGACTGCTTTCTTGTACACACAGGATGATTTTGATTTTGCCTACTGATTGGATGGGACAAAAATCATTTGCTGGGCCATGGCTGCATGTACCACGAACTGTGTTGGGTTGTTCCAGGAATGATGTTAACTACTTCCAGAACCATAGCTGGGAGTAGCAGCACAATTTGGTTAAATCTGTAATAACTAACCGTCATACTCTGTGACATCAATGTCTTTTGTAGCAGCCAAACAGATGCGTTAAATGGGAATTGGGTAGGAATCATGACTCCTACAATCTCTCAAATCTTTGCTGGAAGCACTAATTTCTGATTCATGTGTCTTGTTCTGGGGATAGTTGTCTGTTCATGTTAGTTGCAAGGCCTTTCACTTGGTCTTGACCCTCCCAACTATCCTAGCCCTTACTCTGACAATTCTGAAAATATATTCCCACTATATAGTCCAGGATTGGAGAGAAATGACAAGCGGTGTTTGGGTCAATGGATCCATATGAAACATTCTAGATCCATGATCCCATCTATTACCTTGTGCCTATAAGGCCCCACCCTGAAAGGTGGACCATGGTAATATTTCAGGTCTCTAGATGTTAGCTTCTGTTAGAAACCAGTATCTAATGACCGTGGAAGACATAGCTACCATCTCTTTTTCCCCCAGTATATAACACCCTAGTAAGTGGGTGCAGGTCCCTTTGGAGATGTCTTTAAGGTAGATTCACATTTATCCATGTGGAGAAACACAAGGTCCTTCTTCAAGGAGGGACAGTCTCACCCATGGCTGAGAGGTTGTGGATATATGCATTGGTGTTTGTTTAGGGATTAGGTAAAAAGCTGAAAATCTCCACTGCAGGGACTCAAGTCATATTTCTGCTCAGTAGTCTTAGAATTTTTACAGTATAAATCAGTACCTTAGATATCATTTTGTGTGTAGGGATATTGTGGTCACTTAACCCCCTTCACAGGTCCCTGAGAGGTAAAGTGTTTTTGTGACCACTCCATCCCTGTGTCTATCCTGTTACCTGTCTTTAATGGTGAAGAGCTGCCGCCTAGCTTATGCCATGTGGGACCCCATTAACTCCACCAAGATCAGGAAATCCAGTTCCCAAATCTCCAGCCCACAGGAGACAGCCAACACAACGTGCTTTAAGGATGCTTCTCCTCCTCTTGTCAGTGAATGTGTTATTGCCTTGGAGAAGGGTATGTCTCTAGTCTCTCCCGTGAGGATATTGTTAGGGGCAAACTAAAGAAATGGCATATAGTAGATTTAGTCTTACATTCCCATCTCCCTGTGCATTCAGACTCCTTCCTCTGAAACATATCAAGGAAATTCCAGTATTTAAACCTCATTAACTTAAACTCTTTGAGTCCAAGCTTCAGTGATCCAACCTAGGAGATCATGAATGCCCAGGGTACATGGCTTAACCAACACATTCAATCCCCAATCCTAGAAGGATGCTCACATGTTCACAAATCTGGCCCGTTAGAACTTACTGTTCTCTCCTCCTTAGACTAAAAACCCCCTTATAATTAAGTCCTACCCTGCTGTCCAGGCCTTGAAACTCTTCTGGTGACTAAGTTCTTTCTGTAAGCACAATTTTCTGCTTCTCAATCCTCGCTCTTTTGGGTCTGGTAACGGGCCTGGAGACAAGGAGACATTCTGGGAGTGAGTTCTGGGATAATCAACTTCAGCTTCCAATGCAACTTCCCCTCCGATGAGAAGCATGTTGACAGTGGCTGCGGGGTGGGAGTCAGAGGGGTGCACGGCTGGGACTGACTCGTAGACAAAAGAGGCTGAGAGGAATTTGAAAAATTCAAGGATCTAACGTTTTAGTCTCACCCTTATCCATACCTGCTCAAATAACATCACCTCACATCTCAGGATCACATATCTCCCCCCCCTCCCGCCTCCACACACACAGTCTTTTATCTGTGGTGTAGCAATTGCACCAAGTGCGCAATGATTGATGCTGTTACAAAGACATGTGGCTTGGTCCTCACCACAGCTACCCTTTGACAGCAGCTGAGGGACTTCTTCAAACACAGCAGGAAGGCCTTCCTGAGTATCCCCCATGTGCTCAGCTCAAGGTTTACAGCTTGCAAATTCTCCTTTCACCCAGGAATACCTCCTAGGGCCGAGAGAAGAGGCCATGTGAATTCATAATATTTGACAAATATCACCACAGAAATGAAGTATCCCAGGCACTGCATTTGTCCCCACCTTCATGTTATCCATGTTATTGCTGATGAGAAATTAAATAGTCATGATGCATGTCACGGCTTACCATGGGTCACCCATATCCATCTCCCCTTGGCAAGGAGGTTATCCCTACATTAGTCAAACATATGAGCAACCAAATCCCAGAATCCAATATTGAAGGTCTCTGTTCTGGGACCTCATACAATACCATTTATTGCTTTAATCAAGATCCCAACGGGAGATAAATGGCAACCTTTAGTTAGACTTTAGTTAGACTAATTTGATAAAAGCTTAATAAACATACTACTTTACAAAGACAAGAGGAGAGTGTAATATAACTACGTAGTACATTACCCCAGGGTGGTGGCATCCCCAAGTCTGGAGGTTGGATGGAAGGAAAAAGTTACTGGCACCTGGAAGGAGAAAGTCACGTGGACAGGAGTTCCTTGACAGGAGCTTTGATCTTCAGCTGAAGAATGAAGTCTGCCTGCAGTGAACCCGCAGGAAGGGAGAAATGAGAAAAATTAACCCAATGTCATTCTGCTCCCTCCTTCTGCAACCCTGCTGGGATTTCCCATTAGCCAAATGCCAGCTGGACACTAGACAGAAGAGAAAGTGCTGATATGTCCATACCATTCAGACTCCCAGGACACAGAGTAGGGTAAAGGGGAATGGATGTAGAAAGACAGAGCAAAGGTATCTAACAGAGTGGGGGGAAAGCATTGGGTAATTTTGCCCTAGGGACATGATTCAGATAAGTAATGGACACTTGGGGTGCAGTGGGGGGGCTAAAATAAATATAACAAAATGTTAACATTTTTATTATGTTACCTTTAGATTACAAATGGTTTCATTACCTTCATAAGCCTATTATTCAAATTGCAGTGGTGTCTATGCTCTGAGCTCTCTAAGAATAGACACCATACCTTTCAAATAAAGCTCTATCCCCATAGTACCTACCATGATAATTTGGAAATAACTTAGTTATTAGGTACTTAGTTAATTTTAGGAATAATAAAACACACAAAACATGCATTTAGAAACTGCAAAATGCCTACTTTTTAAAAGGTATACAGGAAAAAAAAATACTTGCTAAAACTGACAATATGCCAGGCCATAAAGCAAATCTGACATCATGTGATTAGCTGCCGCTTCTTCCTCCCACGTTGCCGCCATTCTTTCCTGCTAAGGAGACCTGTCCCATTCTGATCATCATTGTGGGACATTGTGGGACATTGTGGGACATTTCTCTTTAATGGGACTTTGGAAAGAGGAGATAGTGTATCTTTAATGCCAAAGCCTTTGTGCACTAAAAAATACTTGAAATTGTATTTTTCGTGTTATCACCTTCAACAATGAAACCATGATTACTGCCCTATCTAATGAAGACAGGAGCAGGCGTCTCTCTCCATGAATGTTTCTCTGCCAACTTACCTGTTTTGCTTATAGAATTTGGAGTTTAGTCCTGGACTATTATTACTGAAGATTTAATTTGTTTTTTCTTTTAAGATTTTATTTATTTATTTATTTATTTCACACACGAAAAAGAGATCACAAGTAGGCAGAGAGGCAGGCAGAGAGAGAGAGGAGGGAGCAGGCTCTCCACTGAACAGAGAGCCCAATGCGGGGCTCGATCCCAGGACCCCGAGATCATGACCCGAGCCGAAGGCAGAGGCTTTAACCTACTGAGCCACCCAGGTGCCCCTGAAGATTTCATTTATTTTTAACTCTCTTTATATTTACTTTTTTGTGAATACATTTGAACTCTCCTTTGTGAGTATATTAACCAAAGTCACTAAGAGTCATTTTGATTTTTAATTGGTTTTAATCTCACAGGACCTTTTCAGGAGGGGACTACACCTGACAGTTGCTGAAAATCCTGCAGAACCACCGTCCTGTTGATGAGCTGAGAAGAAAAGCATAGCTTCTACAGATGTGCAGTGAGAATGGTACCCACCCTTGAGTATATCCCCAACAACTTCTTTTGTTTTCTACATCAGACAACAAAACTACAAACTTTTTTGTTTGTAAGGTGAGATGATAAAGAGCATACGCTTTGGAGTCAGACCTTCCTGCATCCAAATCCAGCTGTAATATGACTAACTGTGTGAATCACTTAAACAATACCCTTAAACCTCAATTTCTTCACCTGTAAAACGGTGACTATAGTACTTGCCTCATAGTACTTGCTATGTACTAAGTACTATTAAATTATATAATGCACTATTAAATTAAATAATGCAGAGAAAACACTTCTTGCAAAGCTCAGCACACAATAAATCTTTAATAAGTGCTTGTTCTTATTAATTGTGGTTGGAAAGTCTCTCCTCTATAAACAGATATGCCGTATTATTGCACTGGGTACAACCACCCTCTCTACTCATTAGATCAAGAACCTGCCAAGAAGGCCTGCCTGATAGAGTCATAATGGAGAGAACATAAGGCCCAGAAGGGTAGGGGATTTTCTTTCTGATATGCCAAAAATTTCCTAAGCCTGTAGAATGGTGTTTGGCATATGGTAAGTACTGAGTAAGTATCTATGGAGTAAATAAAAAGAACTTCTAAATTAGATATAATTCTGCTTGAATCCTGGCTCAAGCGTTTCTTAGCTTCTAACTTTGGGCAAGTCATGAAACTTCTCTATCCCTTAGTTTTTTCAGCTATAATAATGAGAAAATGGAATCATTTCTAACTAGCAGAACTGGTCACACACAGTAACACCTTATATTAAAATTCTTCATAAAATTTATATCAAAATTTGAATGTCCATGTGACTGTTGTTGTGGTCATACAGAAATATCAAAAGTCCTTCCAAATAAGTGATTATTCCCCCTGATTTTGGCCCACCTTTCTCTCTGCATGAACCCTCTGACCCCAAAACACTGAGAATATTCAGAATCCCATCCTGACCTCCTCTGCATCCCACCCAGGCTAAGCCAAGTTGTCAGTTCTTGGCTTCAAGACACTATCCTAACTCTGATTCTGGAACCCTGGGCTTAAGGGTTTAACTTGGTGTGCTTGATGTTGGAATTTATGATGCCCCAGAAAGACTGATTTTATAGGACTCTGGTTCTCAGTACACTTGACTGAGTCAGTTAGGAATTTCTCACTCTTGTTTCTACCCTATAGAATCAGTAGCCATTTCTAACCTCCTGAGCCCACCACAACCCATCACTCCCACATGCATGTGTGGGGTAGATCAAAAGAGTGAGTTTGGTTAGCTCATATTCCTAAAATCCAGACTTCTGTGAAACTAAAGGTTTTCTTTTTGGATCAGATGGATTTGGGGCAAAGGAAGAATATGAGGATCTCAAAGAAATTTTTGTTTTTTTTTAAAGATTTTATTTATTTATTTGACAGAGAGAGAGATCACAAGTAGGCAGAGAGGCAGGCAGAGAGAGAGAGGAGGAAGCAGGCTCCCTGCAGAGCAGAGAGCCCGATGCGGGGATCGATCCCAGGACCCTGAGATCATGACCTGAGCCGAAGGCAGCGGCTTAATCCACTGAGCCACCCAGGCGCCCCCAAAGAAATTTTTTTAATTGGATAATTACCCGATATAGCAGACAACAAAATGGGACATAGACAAGTGCTTGGTAGAATGTGCTAGAAGGAAAAACAGTAACTCCCTGTGCATGTCGTAATGGGCAGATTTAGTGGTAGGCTCCCAAGGGAGCATCAGGGTCATCCCAGAACATTCACCAGAGATGTCTGTGCCGATGAAGACATCTGCTCAAAGGCACCACAGTGGGAGTGTGAAAGAAGAGAAGGTTAGAATGAATTAAAATAAAAAACAGCTGAGAAAAATTAGTACACTCTCTAATATCTTATTAAATGCTGCTAGAACCCCTATTCCTATAGGCTCCATGCAGATGTTGTATGTATTGTACTTAGCTCAAGGCACAACTTAACGGCAAAGGTCTAGCAGAGCTCAGTCTATCTGCAAGTGTCATTGTATTCTCAGTGTGTGCCCAGTTCCGTGCTAGGTCCTCTAACCATCTCACAGTAATGATTTCTGCCCTAAAATCAAAATGAAATGGGAAGTGCTAGAAATAAAATGTAGAGATGATCACAAGAGATGTGGTCCATAGCAAACATGTGATCAACATTGTCAGAGTAGTTATGATATCAAGTATCCTTTAGGAGTCAACCTTCAGGATGACTGGTATGCGCCAGAGGTGTTGAAACTACAGAACAAAGAATAACAATCAGAGGACTGACATTACCCATCTTCAAGATTTACACAAAACTATAGTAATCAAGATAATGTGGTATTGGGGAAAGAATAGACACCAATGTAACAGAGTAAGGAGCCCAGAAATAGACTCATACAATTAAATGCATTAAATGCACTGAGTGCATTGAATCTTCAACAAATATTTCCTGAGCACTTGTGGTGTGCCAGGCACTGGTATGGGCACTGAAGACAGAGAGGTAAACAACCCAACCACCCTTATGGAGCTTATATTCAAGGGCACTGAGATAGACAATATACACATAATGCTAAGTGCAGGATTAGAGAATGAAGAATAGGGAAGTTGGCTAGAGGTGGCTGGGGGAGACATCTACAGAGGTCTCATTTGAGCAGGAACCTACATGAGGTGTCTGAGCCATGTAACAGTCTGAAAGGAGAGTGTCCCTGACGGAGGGGACACAGAAGCACCGATCAAAAGGCAGCTAAACATGGCACATATGACCCACAGTGTGGAGCAAGTGTAGCTAGAGTAGAATGTGCTACAGGGAGTGAGATAGATGATGAGTTCAGGGAGGAAGTCAGGGCCCAGTTTACAGAGTCTGAATAAGTTATGGTAAGAAACCTGGGGATTTGGAGAATGGGACTTGGATGAGCATGTTTGTTTGTGACCAGATATTAACATGCATTTTCTCTGTGGTCTTCATATTTGACTAAAGGCCCATCGTTAAAAACAATAGGATCAAAGTATGTTCACCGTCTAGAAGCTGCCACATTTCCCCTCACAGATCTTATTAAAAGATAGAAGACCTGATCCTTCCACTCTCACCTCCATCATCCCAACCAACCCATGGAAGAGAAGATTAAAATTTGAGAAAATTTTCAGTCTCTTCAAGAGCATGGTTGCATTTTTCTTGCCCTGAAGCAGAATGATTCCTACAAAGGAGGGTGAAAGCATTTTTTTTTTAATAGGGCCATCTTTATTGAATCATAAAGAAAAATCCACCAGGAAAATATTACAGTCATGAAAATGTATGCAATAACTACATAGTCTGGAAAAATAGAGCAAAAATAAAGAATTAAAAGGAAAAACACCCACAATTACAATGGGAATGTTTTTAATGGACATTTTTCTCAGATTGATAGATCAAGCAGACAGATTAACAACATTGATGAATTGTGTGTATAGATAAATATCCTTATTGCATTTATATATGCATATATATTTGTATATTGCATTTATAGGTTTATAGATTTATAAGATTTATAGAAAACCCTTTAAAACAAGAGAACACACATCATATTTAATAAACATTGAAGATTTACAAATTTTAATCATATAGCACCCAAATAAGTTTCAATGAATGCTTACATATATATTTCTTAATGATAATATTTAGTTTTGCCAATTTTTGAACTTTATGTAAGTGTTCAAAATGTTTATATGAATGAATCGTGTATATTGTGTAGCTGTAGTAGACTACATAGAATTTCATTGTGTAAAAATAGAGAACCCCACTGTGATGCAGGTTTGCTCCCAGGAAGGGAACTTACATCTAACTCTCCAGCTGGGACACTATCTGAGCTTCAGGCATCTGTATCCTCATCTCAGTCTGCCACTAGAACAGAGAAGGAAGAAAATTATTGAAGAGACAAGAGACTCTGGAATGTCTATACATGGAGAGTAACCAATTCTCTCCAGAAGATGTCCAAAAGGAAAGTGGTGACTTGATTTGTAGTGAAAGATGGATGGGAGAGATGGAGAGAAAGGGACTCAAAAGATGTGTGTCCACAAGTGTACACCCTAACTCATCCGTACAAAAACTGCTGGTCTGTTGTCACAGACACCTTTAGGCTCCCCAATCTAGTGATGATAAGACAGAAGACTTGAATATCTTCTGTGAGAGTGGAAACCTTCATGCAGTTTCCTCTCATACAGAAGGGATGTATTGCTTCCTGGGTAGGGTGGAAGAGAATAGAACTTGTTTGAACCTTTCCTACAGAACAGGCTTCTAGGTTATCTCACCCCTCTTATATTTGTGAGGTTTATCAAGTATTCTTTAGGAGTCAAACTTCAGGATGACTGGTGGGCACCAGAGGTGTCAAAACCACAGAAAAAAGAATAACAATCAGAGGACTGACATTATCCAACTTCAAGACTTACTATAAAACTACAGTAATCAAGATAATGTAGTATTGGGGAAAGAATAGACACCAATGTAACAGAATAAAGAACCCAGAAATAGACCCATACAATAAAAGTCAACTGATTTTTGACAGAGGAGCAAAGGCAATACAATGGAGAAAGAATAGTCTTTTCAACAAATGGTACTGGAACAACTGGACATCCACCCCACATTTAAAAAAAAAAGATCTAGACACAGACCTTACTCTTTTCACAAAAATTAATAAAAATGAATCACAGACCAAAGTGTAAAATGTAAAACCATAAAATTCTAGAAGGTAACATAGACGAAAACCCAGGGGACTTGATTTGGTAATAAGTTTTTAGATACAACACCAAAAGCAAATCCGTGAAAGAAAAAATTGACAGCTGGCCTTCATAAAAATTAGAAGCCTCTGCCTGTGGGAGATACTCTTAAGAAATTGCAAAGGCACAACATAGACTAAGGAAAAAGGTTTGCAAAATGCATATTTGAGAAGGAACTTGTATCAAAAATTACAAAGAAATATTAAAACTCAACAATAAGAAAACAAGCAACAAGATTTAAAAAATGGGCAAAATATCTGAACAGATACTTCATTAAAGAGATATATAAATGACAGCTCAACACATGAAAAGATGCTCAACATCATAAATAATTAAGGAGGTTGGGTGAGCCTGGTGGTGGGTACTAAGGAGGGCACATATTGCATGGAGCACTGGGTGTGGTGCATAAACAATGAATTCTGGAACACTGAAAAGAAATTTAAAAAATAAATAAAAAATTTTAAAAGATCATTAGGGAATTGCAAATTAAAACCACAATGAGATACCTCTGACATACCTATTAGAATGGCTAAAATTCAAAACATCAAGGACACCAAATGCTGACAAGGAGCTAGAACAACAGGAGCTCAACATTCACTATTGGTGAGAATGCAAAATGGAAGAGCTGCTTTGGAAGACAGTTTGGTGGTTTCTTTCAAAGTTAAACACAGACAATTCACCAGTTGCATTTACCCGAAGGAGTTGGAAACAAGTTCACAAAGAAACCTACACACAAAGGTTTATATCGGCCTTATTCATAATTGTCAAAAACTAGAAGCAATGGAGATGTCTTTAGTAGACGAATGGCTACACAAATCATGTTATATACATACATTCACATTATTATTCAGCAATAAAAAGAAATGAGCTATCAAGTCACAAAACTATGGGAAGGAGCCTTAAACGTGTATTGCTAAATGAAAGAAGCAAATCTAAAAAGGTTATGTATAATATTATTCCACTTGTATGACATTCTGAAAAAAGAAAAACTATAGCAACAGGAAAAAGATCACTGGTTGCCAGGGATTTGAGGGAGGAGAGGAGATATGAGTTAAGTAGAGCACATCGATGTTTGGGGGCAGCAAAACCGTTCTGCAGAATACTGTGACAGTGGACACATGACACTCTACCTTTGTCAAACACATAGAATAGTTCAACACAAAGAGTAAAGCTTAACACAGATTATGGATTTTAGTTAATAATTTATTGATTTATTAATATGGATTTAGTTCATTAATTTTAAACAATTTACCCACAAAAGATAGCATAAACTGTGGAGAGAGGGTATGTATAGGAACTCTCAGTATCATATGCTCAGTTTTCCTGCAAACCTAAAGCTCTTGTAAAAAATAAGGTGTATTGATAAAGATGTAAACCACCCAGAGCCCTGAGCAGCAAGCACAGTGGAGAAGCCAGAACAGGCTGTGGATGACTGAGATATACAGGACCATGATCAGAAATTCATCAGAATGTACAGGAGAATTGCATGGGTCCCAGTAAGAAGCTGACTTCAAAAGTCCATCTGGCTGATTATGAGAAGTGGATTACAGATGGGCCAGAAATGATGGGGAGAGACCATGGGGGTTTTCAAGGAAGACATGGTGATTCTCGGGCTAACATGATAGCAATGGGCATAGAGGAGAATGGAGAGCATTAAAAGATCTGTAGGAGGTGGAATTAATCTGATTAGTGATGGTACAACAGGAGAGTGAAGACCCTGGGTTTGTTTCGGTTTTTTGACTGAGCAACTGGATTGGAATCTATGCTGTTGACTAAGATAGGGGAGCCTGGGAGATAAGCTGATTTGGGAGGAAGACCACTAGAACCCTTTGGGATCCGTTGAAAACAATGTGCTTGTAAGGCTTTGAGAAAGGGATATTGAATGGGTAGATAAGTAGGTCAGAAGACCAGTAGAGGAACTGGGATGAGACTGAGGACTTTAAAACACAAGCACATCTTGGAAATACAGGATTCTAGGTCCTAAGCTCATGTTAATGGCAGCTAACCATTCTGAGCAATTAGTACACACCAAACATTATGAAGGATAGTCTACAATAATTGCTTTATTCAATCTTTAATCCAATCCTTCTATCCAATACTATGCTATTAGTATCACAACTTAAAAGATTTTTTTAAAAACCTCAGGCTCCCCTTAAAAAAAACAAAAGCCAAAAAAAAAAAACCAAAAAAAACAAAAAACAAAACAAAACAAAACCCCCAAAAACAAAAACAAAAGCAAAAAGACGAAGCTTCCAAAAGTTTAAATGACATCTCCCATATCACACACCTGGCAGCTTACAAGGACACAACCCAAAACCTAGTCCATGAGCTCTGGTCTTCGTACTTTTAAACCCCATGTTTTCAAGTGTTGATATTTCAAATATTCAAGTATGTTTTCAAGTTTAACTCAACTAACTTCAATGGTACATATGTCTGTTTAACCTTCCTGCCCACCCAGAGGCTTCAGCCTTTGTTAAAATCTTCCTTGGGAGAAATATCTGATACTCCTTTGTTACTCCATCTCTGCATGTTTCCTTAACTTTTATATTGTGGTACAAACTGGGGAATGGAATCACAGAGTTTCCAAATCTCATTAGTCAAATTAATATTTGTACTGCAAGCAACCTGAAGTTTTGGCAACTTCAATTTTTAAAAAAGTTTAGGGAAATTTTGGGACAAAAATTGTTGTTGGAGAACAAATTAAATAGACTCTTTGGAAAAAGAAAACAACTTTCAATTTACAAAATAATATATTTTAGGTTTTTTCCTTTGGGTGTTTTCTTGTTTTGTGTGTATGTGCTTTTAAAAATTTTATTTATTTTTAAAATTTCTTTTCAGTGTTCCAGAATTCATTGTTTATGCACCACACCCAGTGCTCCATGCAATACATGCCCTCCATAATATCCACCACCAGGCTCACCCAACCTCCCAATCCCTGCCCCTCCAAAACCCTCAGATTGTTTTTCAGAGTCCACAGTCTCTCAATGGTTCGTCTCCCCTCCAATTTCCCCCAACTCCCTTCTCCTCTCCATCTCCCCATGTCTTCCGTGTTATTTCTTATGCTCCACAAATAAGCGAAACCATATGATAATTGACTCTCTCTGCTTGACTTATTTCACTCAGCATAATCTCTTCCAGTCCAATCCATGTTGATACAAAAGTTGGGTATTCATCTTTTCTGCTGGAGGCATTAATGCTCCATAGTATATGTGGACCACATCTTCCTTATCCATTCATCTGTCAAAGGGCATCTTAGTTCTTTCCACAGTTTGGCAACTGTGGCCAATACTGCTATGAACATTGGAGTCCAGATGGCCCTTCTTTTCACTACATCTGTGTCTTTGGGGTAAATACCCAGTAGTGCAATTGCAGGTTCATAGGGAAGCTCTACTTTTTTAATTTCTTAAGGAATCTCCACACTGTTTTCCAAAGTGGCTGCACCAACTTGCATTCCCACCAACAGTGTAAGAGGGTTCCCCTTTCTCCACATCCTCTCCAACACACATTGTTTACTATCTTGTTGATTTTGGCCATTCTAACTGGTGTCAGGTGGTATCTCAATGTGGTTTTGATTTGAATCTCCCTGATGGCTAATGATGATGAACTCTTTTTCATGTGTCTGTTAGCCATTTGCATGTCTTCATTGGAGAAGTGTCTATTCATGTCTTCTGCCCATTTTTTTGACATGATTGTCTGTTTTGTGTGTGTTGAGTTTGAGTTCTTTATAGATCCTGAATATCAGTCCTTTGTCTGCATTGTCATTTGCGAATATCTTCTCCCATTCTGTGGGTTGCCTCTTTGTTTTGTTGACTGTTTCCTTTGTTGTGCAGAAGCTTTTAATCTTGATGAAGTCCCAAAAATTCATTTTCGCTTTTGTTTCCTTTGCCTTTGGAGACATATGTTGAAAGAAGTTGCTGTGGCCGATGTCAAAGAGGGTACTACTCCTCTAGGATTCTGATGGATTCCTGCCTCATGTTGAGGTCTTTTATCCATTTTGAGTTTATCTTTGTGTATGGTGTAAGAGAATGGTCGAGTTTCATTCTTCTACACATAGCTGTCCACTGTTTTTTGTTTTTTAGGGTTTCCCTGGCATTGGATGAAAATCAGCCCAGAGATAGGAAGTGAAAATCCAGAGACTCAGAGGCTCTGGATCCATTGGCAAGTTGCTTCTGTGCCTTACACCTCAGTTTCCCCATGTGTCAGGAGACACAAGAGCTGTTGCCCTGGTTATGTCAGAGCCGTGACAAGCCGCAGGTGAGGTGATGGATGTGGAAGCTCCATGAAGTGTAAAAAGCGCTAGACAAATACAAAAGTTAATTTGAATAATGATTACGCTTCATGTAGATGCAAGCCACAATTATTCACAGACTGCATATCTCAGCTCAGGAGTGAAGGGGGAAATGAATGTTAGTGATTACCGGCATGGAGCTCCTCACTTGACAAGTAAGGAAAATGGGGCAAGGAGGGGTAGGGGACTCGCTCAAGGTCAGTGACAGAGCTGAGATTAACATCGACATTTCTCCCTCTGGTCTGTTGGTTTCTCTCTCTTTCCTTTAGCAAAGAGGCTTCGGAGCCATTTTTGGGGTCATTGCTGTCTCTTGCCAGAAAAGGATCCAGAACAATCAAAAGAGAATAGTCTGACTGCCGGTTTGGGTCTTAGTAAGATAAATGGCTTTGCCCAGGAAGAAGAATATGCTAGCCCAAAACTTATGGAGTATTAGTGGTTCTGCATTTCTGAGAGACACGTGGACCTGGGCTAAGCCGTTCACCTACATATGTGTCCCACCTTATCCTCACTACATTCTTGGGACTTGGATGTCATTAATGACTCCATTTTATAGATGAAAAAATAAGGCTTACAGATGTTGTAGAAGTTGCACCAAGTCACAGGATATAAGAGATGAAGGTGGAGATTCCTCGCAGCAGGTGTGACTCTCAGTTTCCAGATTGCAGCTACTGGGCACATTACCTTCTGTTAAATCCTCAAGTCCCTGGAGCTGCCATTCCAGGCTCTTTGCACAGAAATCTGGAGAGAAATTTGGGTCTGATCCTTTGTCTCACCCAGTAGTTCTGAAGGGCAAACTTTACTGCCTGTCTGTTGTCTTATCCCTGAACTTTGCTCCCACTGTGTCCCCTGCCCCAGTGATCACTGTCCCCGGCCTGTTCACACAGTACTCTTTTGTTAAGTATCCCCTAAAATTCCTCCTCTAGCAGGTCTTTCCAGCCTCTCAGTCCAAAATGGATTCTCTTTCTCCTTTGAGTCCCTCTGGCCGTCACTTCTGTACCTTCCATGTGGCTTCCACAGGGCTCAGCCTTCTGATAACTCTTACTTTTTTCATTTGCTGTGCAGACCCTTAGGAACGTTCATCTTATCTCATCAGCCACACCAGAAGTTCCTCAAGGGCAACGTCAATGGCTGTTTCTCTTGGGTCCTTCACAGTGTCTAGTACATGGCCAACAGATCATCAAAAGTCACACTTTGAAATGAATTTTTAAAAAATGAGTAAAGAAAGAACAATAGGAAGAAGCTACTAGGAGGTAACCTTCAGTTACAGGGAAGGGTAACTTCTGCATTGACAGCTCTTTATTTAACAGTGGAAAGAACATCCTTGAGATGTCAGCGTTTAGCCATCATCAGAGGTGTTTGCACAAAGGATAGCTCAGGGATATTTTGGGTGAGATTCCTGCTTTTGGGAGGTGTGGAATGAGGAGGTGGTGGAGTGAACTTCTAAGACCTCTTCTAGCTCTAAGGGTCTAGGATCCCATATGTGAATAAGTGAGTGAATGAATGAATTTGTAGATGTCAGTCATTCACACTTGGGCTCTCCCCCACAGCTACTGAGACATAGTGTTCTGCATAACTCAGTCTTTTATCTGAAAAACACTGAAGTGAAGTAAGTGGAGAGCGGATCTTATTTCCTCTATTTTCCAGATGAGGAAACAGACTTATTGAAGTAAAAATAATTTGCCTGAAGTCAGAAGTTGGTTGCACACCAGAGCCAGCACTCACATTCCCATGCCAGTTCAATTTTTGCTTCAAAAGCTCAGACAGCTCATCAGGGCCCCCACATCTGCTCTCCTCCTTTGAAATGTAGAGGGGAAGCTGGAAGAAATCCTAGAGAAGTCTCAGCTTCTCCCTGTTTTGTACCCTCAGCCACAAAGCCATTTGGGTTTTGCCTTGAGTATTTCTCAGCTTGGTCACCTTCCCTCCATCAACACCACACCACCTTCATGGTCTCCTATGAAAAGGAAGGCTGTGGAATTGGGCAGGCTGCATTCACTTCTCAGATCTACCTCCTTGGCCATGTCACTCAACCTCTCTCAGTGTCAAGTGGAGTGCCATAAATATAACCCACCTTATGGGGCTGGGGTAGGGACGACATGAACATATATGGAAATAGGTGGATAATAGAACTTAGATAGAACTTAGAACACTGGCTGGCATTCAAGTCAATGCATGTTGAATATTACCTACTTATTACTGGCTGGGAGATGTTTTTTCCTGACCTTGGGTAAGTTGTGTGACAACCCCAAGCTCAGTTTCCACATCTGTAAGGCAGAGACAGTGTTAATAGTGACTCCCACCTCCCAAGGATTTTTGTGAGAAATAGACATGTTATGGTGTATGCAGAGCACTTCGAAATTGCTCAGCAGGTTGTAGGTGCTTTGACGCGGTCTCTAGGATTGCTTTTTCTGGCAGATGACAACTGCACACACACAGCCTCTTGCGTGTGCTTCATGGTATGTGTTCTTCCCCTGGGAGTTATCTCTGCAGTCAAATCATCCCACCTTAGACCACAACATCTATCATTTCCTCACCACAACTTCTTTAAGATTCCTCCTTCCATTCCTTCCATAATCACAACCCTTTTTGTGCTAGAAACCCCCATGCTTTCTGCTTTTTCCCTTACCAGGCATGATGGTGTTACTCATGTTTGTGTGATGCCTCAACACAACACGTGAGCCCCACAATCACGTCAGGGATACTCACGAACAAGTCCACGGTAGAATCTGACCAACAGTGACTCACCCAGGTGGAGGCAACAGAAGTGCTGGTCTCAGTCTCAGTCTGAAACAGATGTGGGAGTGTGTGGGGAAGCCAGAGGTGAGCAGACGGCTCCATGTTGTGATGGCCTTGGGGGAGATCCCGGCCACTGCATCTTCACACCCCTAGTGTGCAGCTCAGTCCCTGCCTTGTGAAAGGTGCTCGCTGAAAGTCAGTTTACACAGCTCGAAGCAAGTGTCTCTATCTGTAGATCTGGCCAGAAGATGTGACACAGTGAGAATAATTACATGTGAAGATGACGCCCCAAGAGCGGCTGAGCCCCTTTCCGCTCCTCGAGGGCCAGTTCAAAGACTAACCCTTTCATGAAGGCTTCTTGATTTACCCCGAACTGAAACACAAATGCATTTAATTGAATGCATGGAGGCACTGAAAAAAAGTCTCTGTACAATAACCACGTCATTCCTGCAGAACTTCAAGAATCCTTGAGGGCAGGGTCCACGTCTGCACTTAGGAAATACGGGGAAAAACCTTTCATGTGAATAAATAGAGGAGAAGTGGCATAACAAGAACCAGAACCCGGGGTCCCGTCTCTTTCTGGGAGACCACGCTGCCGCCCACAAGCTCCCAAATGAGCTCTCCTCATCACCCCCTTAGGGACTGGGGCTGGATGGGACTGCATCCCGATGATGTACATCTGACTAAGCCATCTATGCTAATATGCTCTTTAACTAATGGGTTACTCCAGATAGGTGTTAATGGTTCTGTGAAAACAAAGGGTAGAGGAAATTTTGGGGGGAGGGAGTGGGAAGAAGGGCCCTGACCTTATAATTCAGTGAGTCTTTCCCATGGCTCAGCTTTAACTGAGGCAGAATTTAGATGTATGGTAAATACCTGTGGAGAATGGAGAGGCGTAGCTATAATGGGATAAATTAACAGGCTCCTGCAAGAGAAAATGCCTATCGTAATGACCTTGGCTGGCTCTCAGCTAGGGAGATCCTGAATGCAAATGCACTAAAAAAAAAAAGGAAGTGGGCCTCCTGCTCTGTAGTTTTTACATAATCTTCCAACAGTCACTCTAGGCCTGTGCACTAGCGTTCCATCTTCCATGTTCTTCCTTCTCCTTTTCCTCTTCCCCTCCACAGCTCCTCAAAGACAGGATGAAGTACAGGTTCTGATTTCAGGCCCTAAACTCTGTATGGCACATGCTGCAGCCCGTCAGTCCCCAGCTGGTGTCCCTTGACCTTCACCTGCAGACTGGGTTGTTCTTAGGCCATAGCTGACCCACTCCCTAGGAAAGAGAAGACATGTGATTTCAGGAATCTCTAGTTTAATCACAACCTAAGGATGCCTTACAGCCTTTTTTGTTAACCTGTGTCCCAGTTCCGGAGATCGCGCCTCTGCCTGCTTCCTGGGTCCCAGACCCCATTTAGTGCCTGTTACCTGGGGCCTGAGCTTTGTTTGGGTGAACATCATGTTTCATTTCCTTTTTTATTTTTTTAAGATGTATTTATTTATTTGAATGGGGGTGGGAAGGCAGAGGGAGAGAGAATGAATTTCAAGCAGACTCCCAGCTGGGTGCAGAGCCTGCTGTGGGGCTCAATCCCATGACCTGAAATTATTCCCTGAGCAGAAACCAAGAGCTGGACACTTTACTGACTGAACCACCCAGATGCCCCTGTTCCACCTCTTCTAAGAGATCCTGCTTTCTAGACTGTCAGTGAATTTCAAGCACTATTCCCATTCCTACCCTTGCTTGAAATCTGTCAGGAGGTTTCCTACTTCTCTTGGACACTAAGATACTACACAGGAAGTTCAAGGTCCTGTAAGAGCTGGCCCTGCTCACCACCACATCTCACACCACATCCTTCAGTGTCCAGTTGCTCCGACCTTGCCACAGGGCTTTTGCATGTCCTCATCCCTCTGATGGAGCTTTGCTTTGGAAACACCAACCTAGTGGATTGGAGAGATGTTTTAAAGTCTAAGAAAGAAAAGTCAAGAGCTTACAAAAGGTGACTTATTCTGTGTACTTTCTTCCCAGGACCAGCATGCATTGGGGATGCAGAATGTAGAAGAACCAATTTAGGGAACAGAGGCGGAGAAATTGACCCTATTAGACCTCTGAGAAGACCCCTGGGACAGGAGATGGGGGAAAGCAGGTCCCTGGGGTCTGATTGTCTTAGCAATGTCCTACCATTGATCCCCACCTCTGTTTGTGGGTGAGGTGAAATACAGGGGTGCCCTCCTTTTGGCTTTTAATATGTGGAGACTGAGGGAAGCTGAGTCCAGCCAGAGCACGTGGAGGTACAAGCTGACCTCTCCACCCCATCTTGCAATTACTTTAGTCAAGCTCCTGGCTTATGGGAGATTTATGAAGCTTTCTCTTTGTCTATCCCATTTAAAAGGCACTATGAAGAGAAGAGAAAGCTTTGAGCTATAATGGAATGAGATTTGGGTTTTGTTTTGGTTTTTTTTTTTTTACTCCTTCTATCTGATCTAATAGAATCTAGAAGGAAGTTATTGCTTGTTAAAGCAGAAGATGAAAAATGGGGGATGTCCTTACTAGAAGGATCCATCAAGCCCCAGATCTCCCTTATCACACAGAAGCCCACAGAGGGACAATTTCCTCCCCAGCAGCACAGCAGGTTGGTGGCAGGGCCTGATCTTGAGTCAGGCCATCCATTCTTGACCAGGGAGCCCTGCTGGCAGTGGGAAGACTCCTCAAAGTGGGAGGTGGTAACTTTGCATCTGTGGGTCCCTGAGCAGGAACAGTCATGATTTTGCTTGGGTTCCTGAAGAGATCTATAACCCAAACCAGGTGAAAACCCAGCAGCGTCCTAACAAAAGGTCCTTGACGTTAGCAAGTTTATAAAATGTAATTGAGACAATAAAACTTGTCCATAAGAAACAATCAGAGAAAAACAGCAGACATTGGAGTCAACGGTTTGGTGTTAAAATATGTTGCATGCACTACCAGCAAGCTAAAAAAGAAGAAAAGAAGGCATTGTATGGTCACTAAGAGCAATAATGACTAACACTGATGGAGAGCCTCTTTATGCTAGGTACCACTTTTTGCCCATATATTTACTGACTGAATGAATCCTCACAGCAATTCTATGAGGTATATACTATTATCACTCATTGTTTTACAGATGAGGAAGCAGAGGCGGAGTCATTTGCCTAAGATCAATTTCCAGTGGAATCATCATGAGAAATTGCCATTCTGGACATACAGGGCTCCATGCAGGGCACAGGGTATGGAGGTACACATATAAAATAGTCCCTGCCTCTGAGAGTGCATGGTCTGTTGCAGGAGGCAGGTGCACAAACACTTGAGGATGTTTACAAGGGTGCAAGCTATTAGCAACTTCTAAAGATGGGCAGAGTCAGGGAGAGGTGGACACAAACAGAAGCCAACAAGGAGGCATGAGTTTAAGTCTATTATGCAGGACAGCCTGGCCGTGCTCTGTGGGTTCAGTCTGGGCAGCCAGATGAGCCCTGATTTCAGAAGCAGATCACATCCGACCAGCCCGTGAGGCAGACCAGGTAGCAATCCCAGACAATGGCCCAGACAATGGGAGTCAGCTGTTCTGTTCTCATCTAGAACACCTGTCTCTATAGAGAGAAAGACTCTTGGACTAGCCCAAAGACTGGCAGTTGGGGTCATCCGTTCCCAACCAAATGGTCTGGGATTTGGCTACAGATGGGGTTGAGTAAGGAAAAGCAATTTTCCAAGCTTCTAATGAGACAAGAAAGCCAAGTACCAGGGAGGACCCATCCCAGTGACTGTGGGACCTTGGCCACATAACCTATACCTACCTTGGTTTTCTCATCCACAAGCAGGATATCACCTCCCATAGGGTTGTTGTGAGGTTTAAACGAAGTGGAGAACTTCTTACAGTGCCTGCACAAAGCAAGCCCTCAAAATCTTTATCATTTCACTCACTTAACGGCCATCTGTTGAGTACCTACTACGTACCACGTTCTGGTCCAGATGCTGCAGATCTGCAAGTTTACAACCAATGTGGTTTCTGCCCTAAAACAATTCACCATTGATTGCTCTTCTCCTTGAGGATTATTACTAGCAGAAGATGCAGTGTTATTGTAGTCTTTATTATGGATAACTAAGGAGAGCTTGCTTTCTCCCCTGTCCACCTGTTCCCTCTAAGCACCCTCCAAGAGTACCCACACCACTCTGTATGTCCCCATCTTTTGGTTTTCACCTTATGTTAGGACAGGCTTGTTATTCCTATTCATTGTCACTCATTCCTGCGTTTCTAGTGCTGCACCCTGCTCAGTGCTCAGTTCCACACCCTGGAGCCTGAACCAGAGTAAGCTCCAGGTGCATGTGTGGGCCTGAATGAGATCAGACCTGGACCAGGGCCCAGAATCTTGACTTTAGTCATTCCAGTGGAGAGTTGGGGAGAAGAATAGGGAGTGTATGAATGGCTGGGAGAGGGGTTGCTTCCCCCAAGTTCAGGGTTGACTTCTGCACTGCTGGATCCAAACCTGGGTGGGATGCCTGGGGGCTCCAGGAGCAGCAGAGCCCTTAGTGTGTTGGGCTCAAGCTCAGATCTGCACCCCAGCTTTTGGAGACACAAGGAAGGGAAGCAGCAACCATGCCTCTGCTGGTCTTGGTATAGGAGCGGGTGTGGGCTGCAGGTTGCTGTGAGGGCATCAGAGTCCACACCTGAAATGCTGGATGAATCCATGCTTTATGCAATCTGATGCCTATATGTTTGGGGTCCTCCTTTAAGAAAAGAGATGCAAACTTATGTTTAAGGTGGAATTTCAAATATATTTTTAAAAGATGACACATACGGAAATCACAGCAACATCAGAAAAATACATATTATCAACTGACCACTTCGATAATGCTCCGTTTGGCTGCATACTCTTCAATAAGCTCTCCATGGGATAACAATTTTGCACTATCATTCCATGAAAAGCATAGGGAGATAATTAAGCTTCACTCCAGATCAAAACAGCTTATTAGTAGTTTACGAAAAGGTTCGTCTAGCTTCACAACTCCATGTTGTAATGTCATGTAAATATTTATGATTCTAGTCAAAATGTGGTAAATCCTCTACCACACATGCTTCACATATGAGCCGTTACGGGTAGACACATGTTTGTGCCGTGGCTATACATTGCCTCCCTAAAAAATATGAGACTTGGGACAAACAGTATTCCCCACAATTCCCTTCAAACACCCCAGGCTCCAAACAATGGATAATTCTTCTTGCTGCATTACTGAGTTTATTTCTTACAAGGGAACTTCCTTGTGGACCAGATATTGATGGGAGATGAATCAGTCCTCCACTCACAAATTTACAACCTCTAATGAAGAGAAGAAAAGGTCAGGTACTAATTTCTGACTTGGCACATTTCAGACCTTGTTTTCTCCTACGACCTATGTACCTGCAGCACCAAGGGCAATAGTGCGTCTCTATACTACAATCGGCCCCGGACACTGTCTTCCAGTTACCCTGAAACAGGAATTACCACAGCAGGAAGGCATTTCTACTGTATTTATATACAGAAATGACCTCAACCACACAAATACAGTTCACTAATCCCAAACCAAATGTGTCCTCATCTCAATGTCCTCTTTGCCAGTGTCAAAGAGGCCTAGGGCCACTTCAGACCAACAACTACCCAACACAAGGGGGCATCTATCTTAACTGACTGCAATTAATACATCCTACTCTTGTAAATTTTACAACAACACATCATTTGGGACTGAATGTTTGCATTCCAAATAGTCCATATTTTGACTCTAACCCTCAGTGTTGGCATTTGAAATTGGGGAGTTTGAGAGGTAATTAGGGGATAAGGGCAGGACCCTTGTAAATAGGATTAGTGGCCTTCTAGAAAAAGGCCAGAAAGCTAATTAGCTCTCCTTCTAACTTGTGAGGATACAACAGGTTGTCAACAACCTATGAAAGGCCCTCACCAGAACCCAACCATTCCAGCACCCTGATCTTAGACCTCCAGCCTCCAGAACTCTGAGAAATAAATTTCTGTTGTTTATAAGCTACTAGGTCTATAGTATTTGTTATGGCAGCCCAAATGGATTAAGACAGCCTTGTTCATGGGAACACACTAATGGAACTTCCTTCAGAGCCTGTAAAGGATCTTGTGCAGTGAGGTGTGGTGGGGGGAGGGAGCTCCTGAATTTTCAGTTTCCTTTATTGCTTTCAAGTAAACCCACCTCTGGTGAGGAACCCTCCTGGGGAGGAGCTTTGCCTGGGACAGTCTCCGCCTTTTGTCTGCTGTGTCCCTATTTGTGGAAATCTGTCCCCATCTCTGGGAGAAGCAGGGAGCTCGAAACCTCCCTGAGAGAAAGACAAGGAAGAGTAAGAGGACAAATCATCCCATTCAAGGAAGCAGCATTCAAATTTGAAATACCCATTTCCATTTCTCTGAGAAACGATGCACTTACAATGGGCCTGCTGGTAGCACCCAAGGGCCCAAGGTAGCACCCTCCCCAGCCACCCCCACCTGCTAAGTGTGAAGTGATTAGCCAAGTGTCTGATTGGCCATCAGCCCTGTAATTAAACCATGACATTAGTTTCAATAGAGATGGTGAAGAGGTCCCTAAGTTGGAAGAACAAATGCAGCATGGTTCAGAAGATCTATAGAAACATCTGCTACCCCAGCTTCTGGGAATCACGGTGTCTGCAATTCATGAATTCCATTCTTCCAGCTGCCTTCTGAGTCTTGAGTATGGAGCCTGGACTCAGAGGGAAATAGAAGCAGAAATTTGATGGCGACCCCTTTAGTCCAATGGCATCACACGGTACCATCCTTAAGTGCCATGTTTTTGGAAACTTTTGGCAAAAGCATAAGTTTTCTATTGAGAATGGGAATCCAGGAAGGCAGGTAGAACTCTCCCCCACCCAAATCCTTGCCCTCCCAAGACATGAATAAAGGTAAGAGCAACACGGAGCCAGCCCCGGGCAACGCACTCAGGGACACTCCACACTCAGTCGACACTGCTTCCTGAACATCCTGTGTGTATTCCGCATCTTCAAAAAATCACATTAAATCTCAAGACAAAAAAAAAAAAAGAATCCTACAAAGTTCTGATACCTCTCCATGAGAGTGACTTAGGTGCATTTGTTGCAACATTGAACTATTCAGTTATTTGAAGGCTAGGATTCAGCTCATGTATTAAGCGCTCAATCCCCCAAATCGAGGCACCTGCCAGGATAGAGTTCACCCAATCCCATGCTCTAAGTTTACGGGAGAACAGGCCCAGAGAGAAAAAAATGACTTGGCCAAGATCGCACAGTGAGCTGGTGGTAGAAATAGTGTAAATACTCAGATCTTCAAATTCTTGATTCATGACTCGAACAGCATTTTTCCCCCATCTGCTTTCCCAGAAACTTAGCCAGAGTTCCTTGCAAAGACCCAGCCTCCCACACAGCCTTCTGGATGAGGCTTCTGGTCTTCTGACCAGCAGAGAGCCCCTCCGCCTTCTGCTGCAAGCTTCGACACCTCTCCCACTTCAAAGACATCTGGTTACATATTTGCTCCCCCAGACTTGGCTCCCAGCTCTGGCAAAATTAGGAAATACACGTTCACCTGCTCAAAGCCCAGATTGCTTATGTGTATCATTAAATTCTCAGCCGGAGCACCAGGCCAATGAACAGAAATGGCTGGGACTTGGGGTGACTTGTGGTAAGCTGGCTTCCAACGCAGCTATGCAGTGAGGGGAAGGCTTCTGGGGAGCATGATGGGGAGCAGCTCAGTGCTCCATCTCCTCTGATGCCACATGGGCTTAAGCTTCTTTTGAAAGCATCTCCAGCTTAGCCATCTCTTGACCTGTACATCCAGCCAGGAGGAAATTTACATTTCTGTAGCATTCCTGTCCTTCACTCTCAGTGGTCCAATGGAGGACACTGGGTCCTGCTGCTGGGATCATTTCGTGGCCAGATCCTCTCCATCATTCAGACATCAATCAAATACCACCTCCCACACGAGATCTTCCACCAGCATCCCATTATAGTGACAGCACCTTACCACATCTCATTTTTTTTATTTTTATTAATTTTTAAAAATTTTTTATAAACATATCATGTATTTTTATCCCCAGGGGTACAAGTCTGTGAATCGCCAGGTTTACACACTTTACAGCACTCACCATAGCACATACCCTCCCCAATGTCCATAACCCAACCACCCTATCCCTACCCCCACCCCCCAGGAACCCTCAGTTTGTTTTGTGAGATTAAGAGTCTCTTATGTTTTGTCTCCCTACCAATCCCATCTTGTTTCATTTATTCTTTTCCTACCCCCCCAAACCCCCCACGTTGCATCTCCACTTCCTCATATCAGGGAGATCATATGATAGTTGTCTTTCTCCGATTGACTTATTTCGCTAAGCATAATTACCCTCTAGTTCCATCCACGTCATCACAAATGGCAAGATTTCATCTTTTGATGGCTGCATAGTATTCCATTGTGTATATATACCACATCTTCTTTATCCATTCATCTGTTGATGGACATCTAGGTTCTTTCCATAGTTTGGCTATTGCTTGCCACATCTCATTATTCTCTACCTTGCTGCCTTGTTTCCATTCCTTTATGGTACTTCTCACTCTCCAGAATTTCTTTATTTGATTCATGAGGAGGTAATGTGACCCCATTTCTAAGACCATCCTCTTTGGGGTCAGACTGTCTGGGTTTGAGTCTTAGCTATAAAACCTCAGGAAATTTCCCTAACTTCCATCTCTATGCCTCAGCTTCCCATCTATAAAAGGGGAAGAATAACAATACCTACCTCACAAGGTCATTATGAAGATTAAGTTAATTCATCAAAGGCACTTAGAATGATACCTGGCACATAGCTAAGAATGAATAAGTGTCATACACCATTGCTATCATTTGATTCTCATAGTTTGTCTCTTTCCACTAACATAATTTCCATGCACCTCTATCTCCCATATTCACAAAAACACCTAGCACACTGCTTGTGTTCAATAGTCATTTGCCAAACAAATGAATAAATAGCCTTCCTAGTGTCCTTTCTGCCTCCAAGTCCTCCCTGCTGCTAGCTATAATTAGCGGCCTTTTCCTGTGTTCTCCCATGGGGTCCTGTCCAGACTTTAACCATAGAGCCTAGGATTTTTTTCTTCTATTCTGCTTCATGGTTTGCATACACATGGTTTACGTACACATGAGCTCCTTGAGAACAAGGTCCTTATGTTACTCCCCTCTGAATTTACCAGGCTTAGCATGCAGACTGGCACATGGAAGAGTCTATGTAGAGGGAGGGAAGGAGGAAGGAGTATTCATGTGTAGGTCTGATCATACCACACTCCTCCTTACCAACAGTGACTCCCCATCACCTGCACAGTGAAGGCCCATATTCCTAAGAGAGCATTGCTGTCTGTCCATGGCTTGGCCTCAAATATTTTTACTGTTTCCACCCTCTGTGTTCTTCTCCCTTTGGCTACATAAAACCCGAGGGCTTCTGTTCTTTTCTCCTCTCTTTAAGAAGTCTCAGTAATTCCCATCTGTGAGCATTCTGTCTTGTATTACCCCTGCTTAGACTACCCTTCCCCATCTCTTTCCTTAGAGCTAGGTTGTCCCTTGTATCCCTAGGCTGATTCTGTCTCCCTTAGATCCTTTCTGATCTCCTCAGACAGTTATCTCCTCTCTTGTCTCAAGATATTTTTGACTTATACTTTGCCATCTGCCTTAGTCTTCCCTAAGTTTCCCACACTGCTTGGAAGTTTCCAAAGGCCAAAGACCACTTCTTCTGTGCCATATGGTCCACAGAGCTGCTGGGCAATGCTTGACCCAGAGGAGGCTCACAGAATGGTTAATGAATCTAGAAATAACTATACTATGTTGATGATTATATTTCTTAGGACTCCCCATCCCAGCCTGAACTGGTGTTTAGCTAGTTGCTAACTTTTCAGTGTATTTGGAAAACACCAATTCTTTGTGCTCCTCTCTTTAAGGAACCGATAATCTCACTGGGGATACCGGACAAACATGAGGAATGTCTACAGGACAAAAGAAGTAACGATGTTGGGAGCATAAATGCATTAAGCACCTACTCTATACAAAGCTCTGTGGAAAAGAAGTTTTTTTTAAGTAAAATAGAATATAAACTTGGTATTATACGCAACTGATGAACCATTGAACACTATATCTGAAATTTATGATGTACTATATGGAGACTAATTAAATTTAAATTAAAAATAAAACCATCAGTCATGCCCCTTCACCTAACTTATAAATATATTTGAGAAGCCAGTCAAAGTAGTCTTAGAGATCATCCTACCCAACCCTGTCCCCCAACCCATTTTACAGAGGACAAAACTAAAGTCTTGCCTCAGCTCGGGAACAGAGTTCAAATGAACGCACAGTGATAGCTCAAATGCAATGCTCTTCCTACTACCCCCTGCTCCCTTTTTTTTTTTTAAAGATTTTATTTATTTATTTATTTGACAGACAGAGATCACAAGTAGGCAGAGAGGCAGGCTCCCCACTGAGCAGAGAGTCCAATGCGGGGCTCAATCCCAGGACCCTGGGATCATGACCTGAGCCAAAGGCAGAGACTTTAACCCACTGAGCCACCCAGACGCCACCCCCCACCTGCTCCCTTCTAAATCAACCTGGAAAATCAGAGAACACACCCCAAATCTTCTTTGCAGTAGGGTGAAATATCAAATTAAAATTAATCAGTAGATAAAATACAGCATTATGGGCCTAGATGCTAAACTGCATGGAAACATGCTGCTGTAGCCTGTGGTTAAAAAGGAGGCTGGATTTCACTTAGGGCCTCCCCCTTATGCATGTGAACATCTGGAGTGTTTCATTTGTGGAAAGCTTTGGGAAAGCTTCCAAGGAGGCCTCAGTATGTGCAAAACCAGGCATGACTTAGACTGTCCCCAGGACCCTGAGAAAGCCTAGTGCCCTACAGTTTGAAGGGACCTCATCCAGGTCCCCAATGTCACATATGACTGGAGGGAGAACAATAACCTCCCCAGCATCACAGAATTAGCCCTGATCTAGACCTAAATCCAGGATCCTTGGTCAAAGCCAGTGTAGATAGAGAAATAGAGAATGCCTAAGCTTTGCAGCTGACTTTAAAACTCACTCTGTCAATGACTGTCTGCTTCTCTCAGTAAAAGTTGGGTCCAGGTGCATCTCTCTTCCTTCTGTGCTCTGTGACTTCTTGACCAGTGGGATAGGGAAGAAATCCTGTTGGGCCATTTTTCAGGCCCATACATTTTAATTGTCAGTTTCCACTTCCCGTGTCTGGGGACACTCACCCTTGGATGCAACCACCATGCTGTGAGGAAACCCAAGCCACCTGGGGAGGCCACAGACATAAGACATATGTTCTAGCTGACATATGTCCCAGATGAAATTCCAGCCAACAGCCAGAAACAACACCAGACATGTGAGTGAGTGAGGGGATCCTTTGAGGTAATTCCATCCCGTGTTGGCTTGAACCCCATGAAAAGCCCTAGGCTAGGACCCCCTACCTCAGCCAAGTCAACTCTCCAACTGTGAGAGATAAGAACACAATGATTATTCTTGCTGTAAACCACCACGTTTGGGGATGATTCGTTACCCAACAGCAGACAGTTGGAGCAGACTGTATGACATCCCAGCTATGGCGTCAGCAGGGTCACATCTCCCAGGGCTAGGGCAATATCCTCCTGGGTGTTGTAACCCATGCTCTTGATCAATGCACGATGTGTTTCCCTGCAGCCAGGTTTCGCAGGTGGAGAGTTAAGGGATAAAACTGGCAGTGTCTTCTCCATTGATTACGCAAGTAAAAATGTTGCTTCTTAATTTTGCAACTGTGGACTGTGCTGTTCTAAAAGTCTTAGATACCCATGGTGTAACACTGCCACTGGGGACAAAACAATGGTTCAATTAAACTGGAAGTCAAGACTCACATTCAGCCACTCAGAAGAGGTTAAGAAGAGGGTTACCAGATGGGATGACAGACCTTGACTATTAGGAAGGAATTAGGCTATTCTTACATTATTAGGAGAAGAAGGGGTAAGTCTGGAAGAAGAGATGCCCTAGGGTGCTTCTTTTACTCCCACATCCTATGATTAAAGTCAAATGGAAAACTATGTCCCACTACAAGCAAGATGGCCAGTGACCCACACTCTTTAGGAATAAGCTTAAGAGTCACCCAACAGGCACAGATCCATAAAGAACCAATCTTTGCTGAGGGCAAAGGGAATATGGAATGTTTGTGGTAAATGGAAATTATAAATATCAGCTACCACTACATGGCCAGTTGCAGAAGCGAGGACTATAATAGTTATGTTTCCTCCTTATTTGGATGTGAATCTATTACCATATATATTAGGTAGTTTTTCTTTCGCTCTCTCATTTGCCCACCATTTAACATAAATGCGTGTAACCGTGTTTAATCTTACATCTCAATATGTTATGTGATAAGATATCAAAGGAGGAGTGTGGCTTAGCTGGAAAAAGAATGGATAAAGATGGGTAAAGGACTTTGTGTCCTTTTTTGGGGAAAGTGTATGTGAATTTTTTTATTGTATACAAAAATGTGGTAGGTAGAAGCAATACTTTCTTGTTATCTTTATTAAGAAGCTAAATATGGTTATCAGAGATATAAATGGGTGCCAGTCTGACTAAGAGTGATGTGTGTATTGATCTAGTAAGCTGGAAGGAGGCTTCCAGGATTCCCTGTACCACTGCAGGATGGCCACAGGAAGCATTTGGAAATGGAAGGGAAATGATGAAAGCTCTCTCTCTCTCTTTTTCTTTTCTTTTCCTTTTTTTTTTTTTTTTTTTTTTAACACCATGGATGTCCGTATAGAGCCTGGTATGGGGACTTCCCACACATGCATCGCTGTTCCACTGCCTCCACTTAATGACACAGATGCGGCAACTCTCGCTCCCACTTCATGTTTTCCTTCGCCCTCTCCAGATTCTGAGCCAGTGGGTGCACCTCCATGGCAAAGGGCGTCCGTGTCTGCAGGTTCACACGCTATTACCCTCCCGCACCTCGTGTCTTTTTCCTTCCCAATTGCCCTTCTGCTGACTTCAGCGCTGACACCAGATGTGGAAGAAACAGCCTTCCATAAACCCTTTAACTAGTTCCCATAACTGCACAAAGCCAAGCCCCATAACATATAGCTTGTCCATATAATTTGTAGTGTTCCTGCTTTTCTGATCAAACCCTGCCTGAAGGACCTCAGGGATGCTCCAGCCACAACGGTCTTCCTGCCCCTTGAGTATGACAAGTTTATTCCCCCTGAGGGCATTTTCCACTTGTGGTCTCCTGCCTGAAATACTCCCTCGCAGATATCCCCATGCCTGGCTCCTTCTTGTCAAACATTGTCGCTCAAATGTCACCTCTGTCAGGAGGCTTTCCTTGGCCACGGCATCTAAACTAAACCCCAGTCATTCTTAATCATACACCATTATTGGGCGCCTGGGTGGCTCAGTGGGTTAAGCCGCTGCCTTCGGCTCAGGTCATGATCTCGGGGTCCTGGGATCGAGTCCCTCATCGGGCTCTCTGCTCAGCAGAGATCCTGCTTCCCTCTCTCTCTCTGCCTGCCTCTCTATCTACTTGTGATCTCTGTCTGTCAAATAAATAAATAAAATAAAATAAAAAAATCATACACCATTATTGTTTCCATGGCACTTATCACTCTAAAATTTTATTTTTGCTTGCTTAAATACCAGTTGTCTATCTTTTGAAGCTGTTTGAGGATAGAGATCTTGCCTTTTGTGCTAACCACAGTATCCCCTTGCCCACTGCAGAGCGGAACACGGGACCTCACTGGTATAGAATGAATGATTGACCTTGTCCAAGTTACTTTTCTCTGGGAGCTTCAGCCCCGTGAGCTGTCCATGGCATGCATAAGGCCTTTCTCACAGAGTGGTCAGGAGGTTGGTTGACCCTGGAGCACCCTGCAGAGCACCTGGCAGGGGATCGGCTCTCAAAACTTTGGTCCCCTTCCCTGCATGTATGCCTTGCTAGGGACCACCTGAGGGACCTGGGAGCTGAGGTGGAATCATTAAGGTAGAATCAGATCTCTGAGATTCCTGGATCCCGGAAGAATACTTTTATTTCCTTTTCATTTTTTTCTGTTTTTGCAAGATGCCAGAGTCCCCTTCTGCTAATAGCATTGGTGTGCTATGTGCCTTCATCTTAAAAGCACTGTCTCAGCTTCCGTGCCTGGTAATTCTTAGTTCTTGGTCTTTTGCTTCCTGATCTACCCATGGAATCAGAGTCAATCCCCAGCCTCTGCCCAGTGCCCACTGAATCACGCTGACATTGGTTATCCAATTTACTTCCTTGCCTCTGCCTTACAGACACGGATGAAAAGAAGCACCATTTTCATCTGGCCCGGAGGGAAAGCAGGTACTAAAGGCAGGTACTGATGCAGAAGGATGTTCTGGAACAAGATGCAGTAAAATCTAAATAGCAGAGTGAGTCCAGCTTATATATCCTATGTGTGGACCTATAAAAAATAAAAAATAAAAACGTCCTAAGCAGAACTATGACTAAATGAGGACCAGTCAGTGATACTTCAATTCTCTTTCAACTCCTAATTTGGGAAGTAATGAGCTTGTCTCCTCCTCCCAAGCTGCATTAGGCATCCAGCAGACTACAAAGTGGAATAAGTGGATCCATCAGCAATACCCTTCTTCCCTCAGCTCCCAGGTTACACACATGGAACATATTTAATGGAATCTGAGTGATGGCGGGCTGATTTGGCCATAAGGTTTTAGGAAGACATGAGAAAATGTCCTATAGAGATACATATGGAAACAAGTGCAAGGTTTCTTTGGCCATCTTCTGCTTTAGGGGAGAAGGTCTTTTTCTCACTATCAGATTATCCTTCATTCATGCACAGTATACTTGCTGCTAAGTCATATCCTAAGTATTGGGGACTAGCTGTCCTTGGGAGACTCATACTTTCACAGAGAGAAAGAAACAAATCAATAGTCATTTCCAATACAGGGAAGTAGGTACTAGGAAGGAGGAAACATGGGGTTCAATGAAAGTCTTATGTTGAGCTGCCCAATCTGGTTTATGGGGAAGATAGAGTGTCAGGGAGGGTTTAGTTAAGAAGGTCTATTCAGCCAGGGCTTATTAAAGAGGATGTATGTCAAAAGGACATAAATTATCCTGGGCACTCCACGGACAGCATTCTCATGGACAAAGCCAACTGGACAGGTAAGATGTGAATCTGGCCCAGGTTAAAGCTATCAGGGGCTTCTGTTGCCCCTCATCCTAGAAGACCCAGCCCCTTCATGGTAGCTCAGACTTCATGATCTGGCCCCTATAAGAGGAAACACAATGTGCCCCACATTGTAACAGCCCCCTTGATGCTCTGACCTCTCCCACACTTCTTCCAAATCACACTCTTCCATCTCTTTGGATCATCATCCCCCCACCAAACCCTTTTGCCCAATGCGCCATATTCATGCTTCTACCTTAGCTTGTAGCTCAGGGAAGCTGCCTGAGGGGAGTTGAATGTCAAAACTGACATCTATCTAGAACCTCAGAATGTAGTCTATTGGGTTCCTAATGCAGCTTGGGTGGAGACTTAGGAATAGTAGATATTGCTGCCTAATTCAGTAGTTTTGCAGATATAATTCTTTAAGATGAGACCATACTGAATTAGGGTGGCCCCAAATCCAGTAACTGGTGTTTTTTGAAGAGGATGGGAGTGCCTGGGTGGCTTAGTCAGTTAGGCATCTGACTCTTGATTTCAGCTCAGATCATGATCTCAGGGTTGTGAGATTGAGCCCCACGTCAGACTCTGTTCTTAGCAAGGAGTCTGCTTGAGGAATCTCTCTTTTCCTCCTCTCCTGTCCCTCCCCCCACTCTCTTGCATGCACTCTCTTAAATAAATAAATAAATCTTTTTAAAAATTTTAAGAAGAGGACAGGACACAGAAACACACAAAGGGACAAAGGCTATGTGACAACAGAGGCAGGGGTCTGAGTGATGCCACTCCAAGACAAGGAATGGCAGACATCATTGGCAACTCCCAGAAACCAGGAAGAGCCCCTTCCCCAGAACCTTTGTAGGGAGCAGGCTCTGTTGACAACTTGATTTTGGACTTTTAGCCTCCAGAATTCTGAGAGAGTAAATCTCAGTTGTTTTAAGCCACCTAGTTCGTCACCGTTTGTTAGGGTAGCCACAGGAAATGAACACAGCCTCCCTCACAAACAGCCTCCCTCTCCAGCTTCTTTAGAAACACCTCACTGCCTCCCGTGCACTACCCCACCACCACCCTGCTACACCGTGAGCTTCTCTTTGGGATCACTCACCACAGTCTGTAATTATTCATTTATTCATGTGACCTTTTTAGTAGTATTTCTCTCCCTCACTAGATTATAAACCCTATTATGCTAGG
Source organism: Meles meles (assembly GCF_922984935.1). Taxonomy (NCBI): domain Eukaryota; kingdom Metazoa; phylum Chordata; class Mammalia; order Carnivora; family Mustelidae; genus Meles; species Meles meles. Next base: position 12,738,435 of record NC_060072.1, on the reverse strand, counting down.
GAATCCTACTGAAGTCATTTCTGAATCATCAATGTTTACCATCATGGGCGGGAGCTCCATGAATGTTAACTAAATAATTACCAATAGATTCCACACAAGGCTAAGTAACTGTAAGATTCATTTTAAAAAGTACCAAAAGAATGGAAGAGAAAAGAGGTACCAGGAGCAAAAGAGAGAACCAGATGGTGTGGAATCGATAGGGAAGGTTGGGCTTTGGGTTGTATCTGCAATGGATTCCAACAGATGAACTCCTAAAATCATATGGCTGAAACTATCAGCTTTTCAAACTCTCTTGACTGTGACCCATGGTGAGGCACACATCTGATACCATGACCCATTGCATGGACTCATGTATGGGTGTCATACAAAGATCAGTTTAATGAGGCAGTTCTTAGTCTCATTCTGTGAGATGTGTCCTGATATTTCCTATTCTCTTCCACTCTGTTCCATGCTATTTGTCTTCCTTGTCCCCTTCTTCTACTTCCACATCCTCTTCTCTTTCTGCTTCTCCTCCATCCTCTTCTTCCCCTTCCTCTGCTGCTGCTGATGGACAGAACCCATTAAGTTCACTTCACCACCAGCCAACAGGCTGTGCCAGTCCTTTCCAGAATGCAAGCACCATGAGGGGAGGGACGGTGCTCTTATTCACAGCTCCTTCTCCAGAACCGTGTGCAATTCCTGACACTTACCAGGTAACACTTTATTGAATAAGTGAATAAATCTATCAAGAGTTACATTGTGTGGACTAGCCTGAATAGTTCTCTCTTGTCACATCGAAACCTGTAAGACTGCTTTTTTCAGATCCTTTTAAAGTCTACTATCTTCAAAGCTAAGGAAGGCAGATTGTATTTTATTATGTGCAGCCCTCCCATCCATGCCATTAACCACTCAGTTGGCTCTCTGAGCAAAAATGCAAATCTACTCATTTAACTCCTCCATTTAAAATCCTTCTGTCTGTTTCTTTGCCTCTATAACTCACATTTATCTGACACATAACAACATGTGTGAACGCAGACACTGTTTACAGGCTCACGTTTCCAGTCTTACCTAGTTTTCTTTCTTTCTTTATTCCTCTGAATTCAACTACACCATACACTCATGAGTCCCCTTCATTCACATGACACCCTTTCGTGTCCCCATGCCTCTCCCTAAGCGGTCCCTTCCATTGAGAATTCTTTATAAGCCCTTTGCCTCTCCCATTTGATCGAAGTAGGAACTCCTGCACATTCTTACAGGTTAGCTTCAAAGTGGACGCAGCCCCCCTAGCCAATGTCACCACGTGCATATACTCCTTGTAGATGGCTGCACAACCATAAGTGACTCTTAATCTCACAAAACAAACTGAGGGTTGCTGGGGGGAGGAGGGTTGGGAGAGGGGGAGTGGGGTTATGGACATTGGGGAGGGTATGTGCTATGGTGAGTGCTGTGAAGTATGTAAACCTGGTGATTCACAGACCTGTACCCCTGGGGATAAAAATACATTATATGTTTATTAAAAAAAATAAGAAATAAATAAAAAATTAAAAAAAAAAACAATTTGAATCCAGATATGCCACTTCTTATATTACTTTTTAGATGTGTTTTTCTAGCTGTTTTCTCCATGGCCTGTGAGCTCCTTGAGGACAGAAAAGAATGGAATGTTATTAATCTTCATCTTGTATCTCTGGCACTGAGCACACAGTAAGTGTTGAAGAAAAATAGGAGAATAAGAAGGAAGAAGAGGGGAGGACTCAGATAAAGGTCCTGTACTTCCTTATCACTGCCCTGTCCTGTGCCCGTTGCTATTAAGTTCTGTCCCCTTTATTGCTTATTCCAGCTTCTGAAAAATGAAATAATTATTAGGTTTTTATAACAATTTATCAGTTGGTGTGTTTTCACAGAGTTAGACCTCCAGCAGATGTCTGCCTCATTGAAATTCCCACTGGTACAAGATCTTAATTCTTTGCAGATTTTGAAACCTATATAGAAAAAGCATCATCTGTTATTTTGAGCCTGAAAATCTCTAACCCTTTAACCCTCTTTTCCCATTGAAATGACACTTTAATAACTTGAATTTTTATCATATGAAGTTTTTCAAGAACATTATATTCTTATTCTCAGAACAGATGCATTATGTCCTCGCTTTCTTTGGTTTCTAAATACTGTTCCCTCTGCATGGAGCTCTTTTTTCCCTTCCACTTTCCCTCCTCCCCACCCCAGCACCTCTTCAGGTTACTTGCTCCTGCTCATTCTTTGTGTCTTGGTTTGGCCAAATGAGCTCTTCCAGAGTCCTCCTGCAAGACCTCATCTGTTCCTTCTCCCTTTAACCTCACAGAAAATCTGCCTTTTGTCAATTCATTTATTCAACCACTATTTATTGAAGGTCTGTATTAGGTAATAAAAACAGTAAACAAGACACAGTCACTGCCCTTTAGGAAGGTAAAATCTAGTCCAGAGGAGGTGGCCAAATTATAAATACACAACAATAGCTCATGGAGATACAGTCCAACCTTGGAATGGAGATGGGGGAGGGAGGACTTCCAAGAAAAGTGACATCCAAGGTAAGACACTAAACAGAACAGATCCTGTCTCATCATAGACCCTCTGAATACTCTTTGTTCTCTTATAAAACGTGAAAGTTGTGTTCTTGAGAAAATACAACGTCGGTCGGGAAATCGTGTTACAATAACAATCATTTCTTTTAGGAAGGAAAGAATTCAGAGTAGAGAATTTCAGACTCAAAATAACAAAGCTGTTTTTCTTCCAAAATTCCAGAGCTAAAGGTGTTTTTAATAGCTCAAAGTTGGTCTTGTTGTTGCAAGCTAAAAAGAAGAAATTGGTTTTAAAAGTGTTTTAAAACCAAACCCCAATGCAGCTTTGTTTGCCCTGCAATTCACAGGCAGTCTCACTTGGGACCCTTGACCATGATCTGAACACATTTGCGTGTAGCATATACCTGAGTAAACTGAGAGGCCAAAGATCATAAGGATCATAAGGGTTACACACACACACACACACACACACACACACACACACACACACACACCTAACAACAAGGGAAGCTCAGCAATGATTATATCTTACATGCATCTCTAATTCTCAGTGGTGTTATAACCAACAGAGATCTACGTATGGCAAGTTGTCTATTTAATTAATGAATGAATCTATGGTTCTCTAGGCAATGTGCACCTTGCAGTTGCTATTGGATGAGTTCAGTATGAGAGAACCCTAGCTTCAGCTTGCATGTGTATCTTCTCGACCCCAGGAGTCATTATCTGGAAGACCCCTTTTCAGACATATTTTATTTAAACAAGTCACATCCCTCTATTTCATATTTGAGACCTGTAACTGCTGAAGGTCAGGGCCCCTCTCTGACCCAGACCAGCTCAGGCACCTCACTCTTCTTTGCCATGGGTTCCACAGCTTGCTCTGTCCCTGGGCATCCCTCTCCCTCTAAGCCCTGTTGAATCTTTCTTGTTTCTCTCCTTCTGGAATTTGCCTTTTATGAATTTTACTGTTAATCATTATGGAAAGCAATGGAAATGAGGGCAGAAGTTCACAGAAGACTCCCTTATGGAAGAATGTTACAAGGATCAGAATTTCCCAGGTCTCAGAGCCATGGCCCCCAGTTCCCACTGTCTCTGCCAAGAGTCTTTAGAATCCACACTGAGTTTCTGATCTCCCTGTTAGTACTCTAACTGGGACGTACTCAGCTGTCTTTTCTCTTCTCTGCATGTGGTCCTGGATATGCTGTCAAGATGGGCCCATAGGTATGAAATAGCGTACACTGAAGTGTTTACTCATCTTAATGAGCTCACTGGAGTTTCCGTGAGCAGACAGGGAGACACAGGTACTTCTCACAGATTTATGCAGTTGGCAGATATTTACTGAGCATATGCAATGCACCAGGCACCAGGTCAGGCTTTGCACACCCATGAGATTACTCTCAGTTCTCTTTGATTTCATTCCATGGTCACATAGGATATCAGTAGCATTCCAAATGCTCCCTCACTAGTTTGCCTTCTCCTTTGGTGAATGGAAAACTTGTAAGGGAAGAGCATGTCCTCATCCATCCCTGATGCTGCCTTCTATTCTCCACCCTCGCTGCCTTAAATTAGAGCGTATGACTCTTCTAATGGGTGAGTTTGGGAGGACACACTTGGCCTGCATGGGAGATCTGCTCACCTATAGGGATTCTAGTCAGTTCTTAGCAAAGTGTAAGCTTTCCCATGATGGAAGGCTGCATTTTTCCAGGGTTCTTTATGACTGAGTGGGTGGTGTTCACTTTGGGAAGCCACATGTCACAGTCAGCTCAGACTGCCCTAACAGGGTACTACAGTCTGAATGGCTAAAGCATCACAGCTATCGGAGGCTTTAATTCTGAGATCAGGGTACCAGCATGATGGCGTTCTGGTGAGAGCCCTCTTCCTGGCTCAGTGAATGGCCATCTCCTCCCCTGTCCTCCTGTGGCAGGGGTCAGTTCTTATAAGGGCACTAACCCAACATGGGGTTAGCTGGTTACCTCCTAAAGGCATTATCTCCAAATACCATCACACCGGGGGGTAGGGCTTCAACCTCTGAATTCTGAGGGACACCTTTCAGTCCAAAGTACCACATGACTAAAAGACCTTAAGACAAATTGTCTGCCCAGCTCTGATTAGTAACAAAGGGACTCCTGGATGTTCTTCCTTCTGGCTTGGCTGTTCACCTTTAATCAGTTTCTAACTCTGGCAGAGAATAGGACTTTATTTATTGAATTCTCTTAAATGCCAACTGACCTACTCCTGGTGGAAGAAGATGGAGAGAATTCTGTAGAATGGCAACATATCTCCAGATCTATGTTTCCCAAATGGGGTGACATGGATCATCAGCTTTTTTTTTTTTTAATAAAACATTAATAGGTGTCAATGACAAGGGAAAAAAAAAACATATTCTGTGGTCAAAGAAGTTATGGACACTTTTCTCTCTAACTCCCTCTGAAAGTCACCATATGCATGTGGTATGAGCTGGCCTTCCCTAGAGAAACTTGATTAGGGTGTAACCTGTGGATTCTCACTCCTCCTTCCTCACAAAGCCCTTTTTAGCTAAACAACAATTAACCTCACGCAGGTTAATTGAATCTCACTCAGAACTGAAGCTCCTACATTTGGGGATAGCTGTTCTAGATCATGCCCTTCATCCTCCATGGTCTCTTGACACATCTTTTTTATCTGGGTCCTTCCTACATCCCTCTCAAATTTCAGTTGAAAGCCCCCTTGATCAGGGGAGAAGTTCACTTTTAATAAGACCCTTTCTTCTCCTTCCCAGTAGCCTCTAGCAATAGCAAGCTCATTATTCCGGTATCGCAACACACAGTCTAGAAGGCCATGACCCATTTCTTTGAAATTTTCTACCAGGTTCACTCCACACACCTTCCCTTCTCCTCTAAATGATCACCCTTTCATGGGAGAAAGAAGAAATGTCAATATCTGCATCTTGAGGGCCTTCAGTCTTCTTCTCCAGACATCAAAGTATTAATACCCAGACAAGTTTCAAGCTTCTTAAGGCTGGACCAATTTCACCCACATGGCCTGTAGGAAGTGGTAGTGATCACTGGGTCTGACACATCTGGGGAGATGGGCAAGTCGGCACAGGAAGTCAGCTCCCCTCCAGATCAGGCGTGTCTGCTCTGCGTGCAGACACCCCACGCAGCTCAGCAGACATCCAGACCAACCCTGGAGTCACAAACCTCCCTGAACCTGCTTTCCAAGCATGAGCTGGGACAGCTCTTTCAGAAGACACACGTTCCCCTTCAGCAAGCAGAGCCTCGGAACTGCCAGCCCTCCTGCTTCAAAGACTTTCCCCTCCCTTGCTCCTCCACACCACATTCCTCTTCCGGCCAGCCCCATGAAAACGGCTTTATTTTATTTTATTTTTTATTTTTATTTATTTATTTTTTTTGGTAGGTGTTTTCTTTTCTTTTTTGGATTTTTCATTATGTTCAGTTAGCCAACATCACAAGTTTTGGTCGTAGTGTTCAATAATTCAATAGTACGACAATGGTTTTAATCCCTCTTCTGCTTCCCTGAATCCTTTTTTTTCTTCCTTTTTGTTTGTTTGTTTGGCTTTGGTTTTTTGGCTGCTTTGTTAGATTATGTGATCCACCCACTCAGGGACAGCTTCATCCTCACTAATAAGGAGCACGGAGAGAAATCCCTGTGGACCTTCACCTTCTCCCCAGCAGGGCACACCATTTACCATTATAGAACCCATAATTGATGAGAGCCTCCAGGCAGAAAGACAAACATAACTCATTCTCTGCAGGTCACAGGAGCTCTGTCCACACCTCCTGGGCAGCAAGATAAATGACAATCTTTTGTGGCACCTTCTAAAACTCCCACACTCTTAACTGCTAAACAAACTCCGATTGTTCATCCTCTTTGCCACTGAGACCTTAGCACAATGGACACATGATTTTGAAATAACCTGACCAGCCCCCATCTGCCTTCTACTTTCCAACATGCACTCATCTGCATACAGTATTTCTTGAACTATTTCATGCTTTGAAAGCTGTCACAACTTTTATGCATTGATGGAATGCCAACAATGGTTCATGCCTTACAAAGTACAATTGTTTTTTTCACTTGGGATTGTGTTCCAAGTTTTTGTTTGATTTAGACAATTAGAGGGACATGAGACTCCACAATTGTTTCAAAGTTTCCTTCTTTTTGCCGTAGATCCATAGAAAATAAATTGAATCATAGAAATATTTACTAGTATGACCATAAAAGTATATTGAAATTCTAGGAAATATGCATAACAAAGATGGTATTAATGTGGTGGTCCGTTGGTATGGTTATTACATACTACAATACATTGTAAAGGTAGTTTATCACCTAATGATTAAGCCAATTACATAAATATATTTAGCTTCCTAAGTGAAAAGGCAGTGAGTGATCATCTTAACCCTAGAAAAAGTAAATTTTGTCATTGTCTTGCTAGACGGCTGGAGCCAAAATTACATACTTGAGTTTGGTAGTAGGGCACTCTCTGGAAGGAAATTAACAATTGCCTTGACAGTCATCCTGAAGAAGTAATTAATCTGGGGTCAGTACATGGAGTGGCTTTGGAAAAGAGAAGAAAGAGACTCTCTCCTCTCTGAGGTTGGGAACAGTGGTGATGTGTGGAAAGAGCTGGACTAGTCCAGATGGTTGAGGTGTGAGGTCTCGGACAGGAGGAGACAGCTGAGCATAGGTAGCAACACTGAAAATCCTGACTTTGCAGGAACTCTCAGTTGGTGGCAATGTCAGTACCAGGACCCCAGAGAAATGGCTAGTTCCTGAAAGAGACAGCAGCTATCAGACCTCCTATTTCAGGGGGAAGATCGGATTTCTTGCTCCAAGTAGACATCTCAGCACATAACTTTGATACTGTGGACCTGAGGAAAGCGGAACCTTGTCACAGGGACAAAGGAGGAGTCACCACGGTCTGTCCCATGGAACCAACAGAAAATAGCTATTTGTCATAAGAACCAACAACAGGAGGGACAGCAAATTGCAACAAGAAAATTGGAATATGGGGGCCAGAAAAATGTACCCTCCCATGTAAGAATTATAATTCCATAAGAAAAAAAACAACAACTCAGAAATGATTGGAGTTGGTACTTTGACGTGAAATCATCACCAGCAGTAGGATGGTGGGGTGCTCCTTTGATAATATTGTTGTAACGGGTGCATGAGTCCAGGCTGATCTTAGTAGCAGGTGAGATCAGTAACCAAGAAATTATAGTTAGACGTCCACAACCAGCCAATCAAATGAACTGAACTTGGTAAGACATGAGCAGAAACTCACTATGTTCTTTCACACCACTTTCCCTTTGAACCCCTCTCTTGACTTCTTCCTCCTTGTCTGTGATGAAATCTCATGAAGATCTCCTAGTTTTTAAATTATGTTATTATACAAGTAGCCTTTGCCTTAGTATTAAAAAATATATTACCCAGTGAAATATCGAAACTCCAAACTTCAGACAATTTAAAATCTTTCTCTGTCACCTGTTCGGGTCAAACTGAGGTGGAGAATCTGGGGTGCAAAAGGGAAGTATAGTTCCTTTCTGTGTGTTTTCCCCTTTCACACTGCATTCTTCTCCACTCACCAGCTAGTACCTGAGACTACTGCAGTTGTGAGAGATTCTGACGAGCCCTGTTTGCGTTTCATGTTGGAACTTTACAGATGAGATTATTGTCCAGAAGCAACTTTTCCTTTCTTCCGGCATCTTTGTTGGTTCTTTGTAAACTCCCTGGATCGCTGGATGTGTTCCCTGATGACTTTCCCATTGACTCCTTGGTCTCTCCTGGCCCCCTCTCCAATTCTACTTCCTTCTCTACCCCTACAGATGGCCTATTTTGGGGAGAATCTCTCTCATGAATTGATGCCATATGCCTTTCATAGGGGTCCACATTTGACTCTTCAGAAATAGGCATGCATTCTTATATCACAAAACCCTAGAAGTCGGACCCTTCCCAGAGCAGCTCTTCCTGCTCTCAGGCTAGCTGGAGAGGTTTCTACCCCAGCTCTCATTTCCAGAATTTTTGAATGTGAGTCATATGCCGGGCTCTGAACTCCCCAACCCCAGGGAACACATGTCAAGTTCTTGAAATGTCTTCTTGAAGCTTTCCTTGCTTGGCTGGAGTTATGGGGGAAGCACCCCTGCTCTACTGGTGAATAGGGAAGTGGGGACTTACAGCTCCCTGGCAGCTCTTTCTCTGATAAGTGTTTACTTTTTAATCTTTCCAAGTCCTTTATCCACCCCCCAACCTCTCCTGTTACCGACAATAGAAGGGATTTGGGGAAGCAGTGTGAGCTGTGATGTGCTCCTGTCCTTGGAAACACAATTCTTCAGCATATGGGAGCCCCCACAGACTATTGTGTTGTTCTTGACCTTTGAGGTCTCTGAGAAAATAGTTAGCACTTAATTTAGTATTCTTTTATGTAAACTTTAGAACAAATCATCATTCCATCATCTGTGTGTGGATGTGTGGCTATAAATCATGTTAACATCTTGCAGAACTCAATTTGCAAAACCTGGGCTAAGAAATTTTTGATTAATTTGCACCAGATAGAATCAGCCCAACTTCCCTGTGAGAAAAACACTTACTCAGAGAGTCTCAACACTGAATGATCCAAGACACCTACCACATTTCACCAAAATCAAACTTTAGGCTGCAAAGTTGCCGCTAAGTTTGGCGTGTCTTCCTAGCACAGGGGATTGGATTTGAATTGTTCAGCTCTATTTGGAACCAACAAAGCCCAATTACACAAAAGTTGTTCTGGGCCTCTAAATGATGTCAGAGGATTGGGAACATGTAAAAAAGAAGAGAAATTACTTAGGACCCCAACCTCACCATTATGAGGATAATCAGCTTATTTGCCAGCTTCATATTCTGAGATACCACTGTTTTTTCTAAAGACTCTATAGGGACTGGAAATAATGCCTCCTCTAGGCAGATAAATGGCCATGTACCATGGCCAAGCATGGTCTGAATTTCAGGCCCAGCTGACCTCTTCAGCCAGGTGCCCAGAGCTCTGGCCAAGGCTCTGCAATTGCAAATGGTGACCCTAAACCTATTTTAAATAAGGTTAATATTTACACTATACATGCAATACACACTCCTTTTAAAAATTATTTCTAATACATATAAAAATTAACTCCATTTCTCGTGTGCTGTTACATTTCCTGAGTATATTTTAAGGGGTTATGATCATACTAAATATATGGCATTGTACAGTTCTTTCCTAATGTAACATAACACAAGCTCTTTTCACATTCTCCAAATCTCTCTCAATCTCATTTTAAATGGTTCACCCATAGGAATCAATCAAAAAGACATCATCAAATCTTAGAGAATTCAGAGAATGGCCAAAGATAGCTGAAAATAAAGAGCTCCAGCGACTATCTTTCTGGAGAAGACTAAAAGAGAGAAACCTATAGACAGATGGAAACATGGAGACCTATATTTTGGCAGGTACTTTACAGGGGTTAAGGTACAAGTCTTGAAGGGACTTCTTCGGGCTCAAGAAATCTGGTGCTGGGGCGCCTGGGTGGCTCAGTGGATTAAGCCGCTGCCTTCGGCTCGGGTCATGATCTCGGGTCCTGATCTCGGGTCCTGGGATCGAGTTCCGCATCGGGCTCTCTGCTCCGCAGGGAGCCTGCTTCCTCCTCTCTCTCTGCCTGCCTCTCTGCCTACTTGTGATCTCTCTCTCTGTCAAATAAATAAATAGAATCTTTAAAAAATAATAATAATAAATAAATAAATAAATAAATAAATAAATAAAAAAGAAATCTGGTGCTCACCATGGTCCATCGCTCTCTCTACTTGAGGAAAGCTAGATCACACACTGCCTCACTGGACCAACTCACACCAGCTTCTTCTCAAAGCCAAGGATCGCATTTAGCCAATTATGTTGTTTTAAAGTCAACTGAAGGTCTTAAAAATAACCAGAGGCATTCTGCAAGCCTAACTCGTTCTCTCTGAGATATTCTGATGGACACTAAATAGCATCTGCCTTGGTTTGGCAGACAGGAAGTGAAATAACCCACTTGTAAGTTGCTGGTCACTGGAGGTCCAGGTTTGATGGCTCTCAGGGGACCAGAGTAGAAGATCAGGGAATTCTTGAACACCTTGGGCAGGCATTACTTGTAGAAGGTTTTATTTAGCCTTCTCAGCCTTTTCGCCAGAGAAGGTCCTCATCCACCATACTCTCTCCCTCCTTCTCTCCTCTCCCTGTAAAGGGAAAACTTTGGCCAGCTTCCCTTTTGAGGAAAATTCAGAACTGTGCATCCTATAACTTGAGCTCTCTAACTCATTGAATGAACTCCGGCCAGTCACATAAATCCTTCTGGACTCTGGTAGTAACTTGTTATATTTTGAAGGTTCCTTAGCTTTTGTCTGTATGAAAAGGATGATCCTGTTAGATTTCAGGTCACAACTCATGCATTCCATTCAAAAAGTGTTTGCTGAACATCCTTTGTGAAACACAAAACAAGTTTTATAATAAACTATACTAAATAATTCATGAGCATAAACTTAAATTGTGTTTATTTTCTGAATAGAAAAAGGAAAGCAAAGTTGTTCATGGAAATCATGGCCCCAACATGAAACAGATGGTTTGAACAAAAGAATGGAGTTTGAAGAAGAGACTATTTATAAAACCCTGGGCAGAAAGAGAAACCCACAAGGGACAGTGAGGTACCCTGGGGCCAGCAACAGTGAACATTTTTACCTTCCCTAAACCAGAGGGGCAGGGGAAGAGGCTGCTCTTAGAATAAAGAGATCTGTGGTTCTTAGAGGTCATGGCCTCCCAGCTGGAACTGTAGTTTTCATTAGAAGAAAACACCTATTACCAAAGTGTAACCCAAAAGGGACACAAGGAATAAATACTCAAGTCATTTTCCCCTTCCCTCTCCAGTTTTCTGCCAATGACTCTCATTGACTCTCCTGAATCTCACAGGAACCCAACAATCCTCAGAGGTCAGTCTCTTAGGGCACACAGAAGAGCCACGGAAGTGTAGGAAGTACAGCTGGGAGAGCAAATGAAGAACATCCAACATAATTCACTGCCTCTTTGTCCACTTTCATTCACTTTTATTTACCCTTCGGATGGAAAATTCCTGTTCTTAACAGGTAGAAGAAACAAAAATTTTCCCAGCTATTTTAACATCACCTAATAATATCAATTAAGTCACTCCCCACCTTAAACCTAAACTATTAACACCAAGAGGATTCTTCAAATAAGGTAGTGAGGCAGGGGGAAAGAAGGCAAGGGAATAATTAATTCACCCAAAATTTAGCTGCTACAGTTCATGCTTCTGTAACTAGTCTCAAGGCATGGATTGATAACCATAGCTTCCTTCTACCATGTTAAAATAACTATCTGCAAAACATCTCCTGATCTTCTTACCTGGTGGGCAAAATCCTCACTGTGTTTCCTGGTAGTAGCATTCCACCCTTGGACCTCCAAATGTTTTAAGGGTAAGGTTGTTGGGAAAAGAAGTGAAAATTCCTTAAGTATACTCTCACTTCCATTCCTTCACAGGAGGGAGACTACACAATACACAGGCAGCTGATCTAAGGTACGTATTACACCCTAGAAGTTCTTACCTCCTAAAGTGTTGTCTTTCAGCTGGCACCATAAGTGCTTCAATGGGCATCCCAACAGTTTATCAAACCGGCTTCTCTTTAGTGATGGAAATTAATGGATGTAAGTGTAGTGGTGTACTTCTTTCATCATAAAATAGGCAACTTTGTCAGGGGAAGAGGACACCATGGCAATAGATAAAACATTCATTAAGTCCATGACTGGTGGTGCTGGTAGAAGTCTTGCAAGCAGGGAAGGTTACTTTATATTTAGAATATCTATCTATCTATCTATCTATCTATCTATCTATCTACACACACACACACACACACACTCCTTTGAAGATAAATTGCTACTTCCTCCACAAGAAAAGAAATATAATGAAATCTACCTACATTAAAGGTAGATGACTTGTCCCCCAAAGAAAACTGCCAAATCAGAATTCAACAGTGGCCTCTGTTTCAGAAGTGGAAGTAACCAACTAAGCCTACAGGAGAGGAAGGTGAAGTTTCTCCATTTAGGGGTCTTACAACACTCGAGGTTTGCCTGGTCTGGGCTCTTCTATGGAAATTATGGAGAAACTCAGATTATTGGCAGGATTCAGTTCTTGGCAATTTGAGGAAAAGTTGCTAGAGGGTGCTACCGAACCCATGTTTGATTGTCCAATCCAGTAGACAGTTACTGTCAGTCTCTGTCATTTACATTAATACATCAACCTCAAATAGTAAATGAATGTCCCTCATTGAAAAATTACTTCTGATTTAATCATATATTGTAATCCCCATGATCTATTACTCTTAGAATCAGCTCCTATAATTTCCAGACTTTTGTTGAAAAAAGTCAGCAAGACATTGCAAATCTAGCAGGTCATAGATCTGGTAAAAATGGCAGCAAACACTTTGCTATTTGTATTCGTTTGCTGGGTAATAATCCAACCTAAATCTTAAACTACAACAATAGGCTCCCTCCCTTTGGAGCAGGCCTTGTAGTTCTCTGAACAGGACCCTGACTGTCATCCCAAGCCTGGAGGCAATGAGATCCTGCAGGTAGGTCCCGAGAATCCAACAGGTCCCGGGGTGGAGGTAATGAAAGGAATTACGTCTGGGAAGTCTTCCCTGCAGACAGGGACAACAAGGAACATTCAAGGGGAGTTCTCAGTCTTCCATGTCTTCGGGCGTCATTCTGTCCTCCAGTACCTTCCTTTAGCATAAGAGGCACAGCAGCTGTTGGTTCTGCAAAGCCGTAGCCTTATAATCTGGCCCCAAGTTTGACTACCAGTAGCTATTCATGGACATAAGAGACTCATTCAAAATGACCATAGGGGCTTTCTAATTTTACCCTGTGACCTCTCAAGGACATTCAAGTCTTGCAATGTATCCTTTCCTCTGTATATTCTCTCTAGTGCCACCAGATGCAACCTGCCCATATGACATCTCTGAGATCTCTATCGTTGCCATAGTGACTAAGTATCTCAGTCCTTCCATGTCTTAAAGCCTTGGTCTCTACCAGCACTCTCTCTGATGCTACGATCAGCAATAATTTAAGTAATTGACGCCAACACATGCCACAGATTACCAGCATCTCGTTCTCCCAGCAAAGAGGCTGTCAGAGCCCTCATCAGATCCATGAGCAAACCAACCCCTGAATCCTATTTGACTAGTTCTGCTGCAGTCACCATATAAATCAGGGTGCTAGCTAAGAGTTTAAGGCGAGAACTACTTACAAATGCACGAGCAGGCATCAGGAACAACAGTAAGAAAGGGTGAAACATCGGGGGTCATCCACAATAGAAGCTGTAAATACTTAGGTCTAGAAGGGACAAGGGGTGGGAATGGTGGCCAGAACTGGCAAGAGCTGAATCTTGGGAGAGGCCTGGTCAGTTAGAACTGGAACTTTCAGGTCAGGAGCACAGCATTACTAAACAAAGGCCTGGTGGGGAGGAACCTAGGAAATTGGACACCCCAACTTCTCCCTACTATTCCCACTCATCTCCTGCCAGCCTCTTCCATTAGCCAAAACCATCAGGAAGCCCAGGGCAAGGAATCCAGGCAGATGCTGTTTATAAAAGCCTGCCTCCTGGGTGCAGAGCAGGCGCACAAGTATGGGGAGCAGATCTGGAGAAGTGCACAGAAAATTCCCAGCACCATGACCCAACTCCAGACCATATGCTATCCACACAAAACTTGACCATCGCTTCACCCTGATTGAGGTATTGCTTTCTGTTCTCTCCACATATTCTCAATCTTCCCCCAATATGGAATAACATGCTCCCGTGTGGGTCACTGACATCCTGATGGCAAGACTTTGACTTTTACTGTCCTTGCCCTTTTTCTTGACTCATGTGTCCTATTTAAAACAATTTCCATTCCCTTGGGGCACCTGGTTGGCTCAGTGGGTTAAAGCCTCTGCCTTTGGCTCGGGTCGTGATCTCAGGGTCCTGGGATCAAGCCCCGCCTCGGGCTCTCTGCTAGGCAGGGAGCCTGCTTCCCCCCTCTCTCTCTGCCTTCCTCTCTGCCTACTTGTGATCTCTGTCTGTCAAATAAATAAATAAAATCTTTAAAAAAAAATTCCATTCCCAACTACTTCATTTCCCCTCCTAAACAGCCATTCTGATGTGTTTGTTAGCTATCCTTGAACATATGTGTAGCTTTGTAAATACGTAATTTTGTTGTATGAGCATTGGTGTCTTTAACTTAGAGGCATGGCATTGCTTGAATAAGGTTCCTTCCATTCCTTACCTTTTTCTCTCAGCTATAGTCATCAGACCACATTTGTGTTGCTGTGCCTACAACTAGTTAGCTGCTCCTAACTACTGCTAACTAATATTCTATAGCTAGCATCCATTCATTGCTCATAGCCATTCCCTCCCCGGATGGATCCTTAGGAGGCTTCCACCCCCCAGACACTGCAAACAACATTCCTATGAACACCTTTCACCTTTCCCTGTGCCTTCAGGGTTGGGTGTGAGAAATACTCAGAGCGGCATAGTCAGAATTGGTGTCCTGGGTCAGAAAAACTCAGTTTTCGATCTCCTAAATGTGAGTTCTAGCTCTCTCTCCAAATGTGGCTCTGTTGTTCATGATCCTTCCATTCGATCCAGATTTTCTTATTATGAACTCTGAGAAGCCTCAGTTATGATCATAGCATGGAAATGCAGAAGGACAGAAATGAAAGGGGCCGAAGCTGACCTGGCTCTGTGTTTTCTAAGTGGGGGAAGCAGAGGCCAGAAATGTGACTCCTAATTTACCGATATTTCTTTTTCTTTCTTTCTTTCTTTCTTTCTTTTTTTTTTTTTAGTTCGACTGCAAGTGACTTCATTGAGTATCCTATTTCTGATGTGCCAAGCATCAGAGAGAAGGTCTATGTGACCCTGGCGGGAATGTGGTGAGGCTGGCCTTCCTATACTCATCTCACAGACATGAGAACAGAGGCACAGAGTGCCTATGACATCAGAGTTGACAAGGACAGAGCCTGTACCTTCTGACTCCAAGTCTACCGCGTTTGCCCACAACATGGCCCCCTGCAAGTGCCGTAATGGTCGGGGAACCTCTGCTAAAGGGAAACGACACAAACAAAGGTTAACTGTATTAGAAATCCAGGTGTGTCTCGTACTTCAGCATGTGTCCCCCAAATAAACTGAGAACGTGAGACCTCTTGACCTCATCGAATAGCTATAATTGGACTGCTGGCAACCTCTGCCTTTCTAAAGCATGTTTTTTGAAACTTAAATTTATTTGGTAATAAGGAAAAGGTTCTGAGTATAAAAGATTTAGGGAAGCATTCATCTTTTCCCAGAGAGCATGATCCTAGATCAAATTATCACTCATAATAGCTAATAGCTGCTATAAATTGAGCTTTTTACCCTACCCCAGGCTCTATAAGGCCAAGTACTCCCAACTACATTATTCTTCACCATGTGACTTGCTGGGCAAGTGGACACAGCTCCCTTCTGCTCCTACTGACACTACAGCTCAGATTATGGGTATGAATGGGGTGTATCACTGGGTCCTGGGACCTGTCTCAGTGCTGCCCTTCCCTGGGTAGATGAACTCTCAATAAAACCATTCCCTGGTTTTTTGGTTCTTGTAGCCTATATGCACATTCCTTCCCAGAAGAGAGGAGAGGTCACTGTAGAATAGGGGAACCTCCCACCCTGTATCCCTGATACTTGTCATTACCCAGACACATTATTTGTAGGCCAGAGATAAGGTAGCAGGCTGGAAGATGTGAAGTGACATTTCCAAATGACCTGAGTGGTAGGAAGGAGTGTCCCGCTGATCTGGGAGCCATTCCTACAGGTTAGTGTTGGCCTGTCGGGAAATCTCAGCATTTGGGGTGTGGGAGGGGGTAGGGGATGCCTTCTATCTCAAAAACAAAATCCTCATACCTGGCACCCCTGTTGGGAAATGTTGGTGCGGCGTTTCGATTGCTAGATTACAGGTTTGCTCACATGGAGGCTAGCCGGTAAATAAAATTTATCCAGGCTGTCGTTCCTCAGAACGCTGTCCTAGCTTTCCCGACTAAACCCTGCAACCCCAAGTACGCTCTGCATCGGCAGTAGGAGAACTTGAACTCCAAGGCCCAGCCGCACAGTCTGCAGACAGCATGCTCTGACCCAAGCAGACCAAGCTCAGGTCTGGAGCCCAGAGCCCTCTTCCACACTCTTTGGCCCTCCCGGTAACCAGTTTCTTTTCTGATCCACCAGACCCTCCCTTCTTCTCCCTCATCCTTTATAAGTCAACAAGCTCTCAGGTAAACATCAGCCATTCTTGTCAAGTCTTCAGTGAAATGAGGCTTGTAGAAATTATTTTTTCAAAACACCCACCTGCAGCAGGGAAGGTGTGCCTAGCACACCAACAGTGGGGCCCTGGCTTCCCATGGAGAATGTCTCATTCTGCCTTGTCCTTTATGCGGTTCCCACCTGGGGAAGTGCCAGCCTGGCTTTGGGCTGGAGTCACCCTTCTGCACCCTCTGTTTTGTGCAACCCAGCTCCGGGGAACGGCCCTGACCCAGGCACTCCTCCTGGCTACTGTCAGCTGTCCAGCAGGGCCAGATGGTCACTGCGGCTTGCCTTCTTCAGATAACCAGCCCCATCTTCTTCCTGTGAGTCCTTTCATAAACAAATTCCGGTCAAAGGGTTTTTGATCTGTGGGATATTTTCCCCTTTCCCTTTAGGTCTCCTTGTGGAATGAGGGATTCAGACCCATAAAGGCACCTCAAGAATTTGTACAAGTATTTAGAGGGTGACCTAGGAGAAACTTTCATTGTCCCTCAAAAAACACCAGGTAAGTGATCTCATATTCCTCTCCCCCCTTGGTTATGCTGTGGACTCCAGATCAACAGTCACAGAATGACTATGAGATGGGAAGAAGCCCCATGTCCCCCAACACGCACACAACATGCACACACCGGAGGGCCTCTGGATTCTGCCTGGGAAGGGGTATGAGATCACTGCCAGGACCACATTAAAAAAAAATAAAGTCTTTCATGTCAAAGAAGGCAGTCCAGGCAAAAACTGCCCTGCAGAGGGCAGAGATGTGCAGAAGTACGAGGGGTGAGGGCCAGGAGCAGAGAGTCTGAGCTGGGCAGGTCTCTGAGTCTCCTGACCATAGGGCGAGGAGCTCTCCTGCCAGGGAATTAGTTGCCTCATTAGCCACGGCCAGGCTCAGTCCAGGAAGTTAATTAAAGTCTGTGGCCCCGTGCTTTCAGGAAGGAACCTGGACACCACAGGTTGTTGTCACAGACAAGACACGTCCTGGTAGCCTGGCTGGTGCCCTCCTTTCTCTCCAGCCAGGCAGAGGGGCCTCCTGTCATTTCGTAAAGGAACAGAGTTTGATTTGTTTGGGAACTTACAGCATGGGCCCGCCCAAGGCAAAGCATTTATTGTTTCAAAGGAAAATAAGTAGACGACAATTTCTGTGTGTGTGTGTGTGTGTGTGTGTGTGTGTGTGTGTGTGTAAATTATGGAATGATTTAACCCAGGGAACTATGTGAATGTCATGGAACAATGGCTGGAGAAGGTCATGCATTTGCCTTGGAGTCAAGGAAGGCTGAACCTTATTTGGCTTGGGGCTCATCTGGCCTCACCAGATTGGATATTTCAAGGCTCCTGAGGCCATGGTTGAACTGTGCACATCTGATATCATTTAAAATTGTGTATAAATGAGTGTATTTATGAAATAATAATTAGTTTTGCAGTTCTTTGGAAAAGAATTGTGTATAAGCATTATATAAAGAAAAAATATATTCATATATACCTATGTGTTATATATATAGATCAAATGGTATATCATATATATCAATTATCCACTCTGCACACTCTACTCCAGACCTTAAGGAACATGTGTTCACCAGAGACAATTCTGTATTTCCAGGCAGACCTTTCTTGCATTTTAGGCCCAACTGATAGCCAGACACCTTCACTTGAGTGTCTTGCCAGCAACTGAAACCCAACATGTCCAAAGCTGCATTTATCTTATCATCGGGCCAAACTGCACTCTTCCCCACCATTCCCCTAAGCAGCACATGCAGTCACCAAGGCAAATGGCAAATGATTTATCATTTGATCTATATATATAACACATAGGCATATATAAATATATTTTTTTCTTTATATAATACATATACACAATTCATATATCATATATATCATTCGATCTATATATATATAACACATAGGCATATATAAATATATATTTATATTTACATATTATAAATATATAAATATATATATTTATATATATTATTCCAGAAGGAGGGATGGAGTCCTCCTTCTGGAAGAAGCCCGGGGGTAGATGTTACATAGCGTTTTTCATCCACAGTGTCAGTAGCAGAAATGGCAGCTTCTCCTCCCTGAACCACCAGCTTGCCTCTGATAAGTCCATCCGGCCATTGATACAATTCTATAAGGGCCCTTGTTAACTGCCTTAACATAATCCAGTTTTCAGGGTGTGCTATCCTTTTGTCCTTGCTCCACACTAGAGCTGGGCCTCTCCAAATGATCTTTTCTGCCTGTAAAATCTCCAAACAAATGCAAAGTCCAACAGACTTGACTGCCCAGCAGGACGCTACTGTCACATGCCTTCCTTCTCTGGAGCTCGCTAGGATCCCCATCAGGGAGCAGACCACAGCACCTGCCCATACCATCCGTCGCCTACTCACACTTTAGAACCAGCCCCTACCTCACCCCTCCACCTGCTAGCCCCATTCTCAGGAGGCTTCAGAGAAGTCAAAAATAGTTTCTCATCAGAAAAATCTCATCCCCCCGCTTGAACATAAAAACCTTTGAGAATGGCCCTTTCAGCTTCAAAGCCACCATGGTGGGCAAAGCTTCAAAGACAGGGCAGTGTTTGCCTTTGATGGTCTGGGTCTTTAAAGCAGTGGTCTTAACCTTTTTCTAGGTCACAAACCCCTTTGGAAACCTAGTATAAAACTATGGAGTCACATGCCATTAAAATCAACAAGTTTAATGGAAAAGTTGCCTGCCGTGGCATGGGCTCGTGGACAACACCCTGAACACTACCCACAGATCCCAGGATGGGATTCTTACTCTGAAATCATGACCAAGATGTCCACATGAAGGTGTCTTTTCCAAGTCTCGTCTGAAGGACTAGAGTGAGCATCCATTCTCTGGACTCATTTCTCAGTATTTTTACTTTTTCCAATTTCTCAGAGCTTTACTCCATCCACCCATCCAACTTTCCAACCATCCAACCATCCATCCAGAGCTGATGTTCAGTGAGTGCATATGATTTGGGTGGTATTTTTTATGGTCAGCATCTACTCTGATTGGTAGGAGCCCACATCTCACAGGCTTATTATTGAACGTTACTCCTACGTTCATCACTCATCTGTCCATCTCTGCATCCTTCCATCAAACCATCCTCCCATGGCCACTCAGTCATTTTCAAAAAAACTTCCATGTTTTGGGAACCATCCCAGGCACTAGGAAGACAGCATGGAAAAAAAGACAAGATTCCTGCCTTTGTGTTATTAACAGTTGAGTGAAGAGAGGATAAATAAACAGCAGTTACAAGGCAACAGAATAAATATGCTAAAGAAGGAGAACAGGGACACTTTGAGAGCATGTAGAAGGGAACTTTGCCCAGATTTGGGGGCAGGGGATAAGTAATGTCTTCTGAAGAAAAAGATGTATAGCTGAGAATAAAGGATAAGAAGTATCCCCAACACAGGGCAGGGGAAGAGCAGATGAAAGAATATACGACTGTCCAGAGGTTTGAGCTTATCCTGAAGGCAATGGAGAGTCACTACAGGGTTTCAAGCAGGATAACTAATGATCTGATTTGAGTAGTTCCCAAGGATCACTCCAGCTCTCCGGAGGAGACGATGCATTGTAGGAATCAAGACAAGGCAGGAAGCCAGAGAAGGATGTTGCAATGTCCCAAATGGTGGCCTAGATTTGCTAATGGCAGCGGGTTTGGAAGAAAGTGGTGGGAGCTCTGGTGAGATATAGAGGGTAGAAATGGTAAGGTTGGGATGGCTTGCTAAATTAGGGGGTGGGCTGGGGAGAAGGAATAGAAGGATAATGCCCTAGTGTCTGCTTTGGGGAATGAGGTGGCTGCATGTGCTGCTTATGGGAATAGTGGAGAAGAGTGCAGTTTGGCCCGATGATAAGATAAATGCAGCTTTGGACATGTTGGGTTTCAGTTGCTGGCAAGACACTCAAGTGAAGGTGTCTGGCTATCAGTTGGGCCTAAAATGCAAGAAAGGTCTGCCTGGAAATACAGAATTGTCTCTGGTGAACACATGTTCCTTAAGGTCTGGAGTAGAGTGTGCAGAGTGGAGATTTTTCACGAGGGAAGTGTTGCAATCCCCTTCAAGGGACACTTGGGAAATGTATGCAGCTATTTTAATTTTATTTTTTTAAGATTTTATTTATTTGAGAGAGAGGGAGATAGAGCATGAGCAGGAAGGAAGGGCAGAGGGAGAAGCAGACTCCCCACTGAACAGGGCTCAATCCCAGGACCCTGGGATCATAACTTTCATGAGCTGAAGGCAGACATTTAACCAACTGAGCCACCCAGGCGCCCCCATGCAGGTATTTTTAAACTGTCCTTGTAACTGGGGACACTAGTCAGGTTTTATTAGGTGGAGTCCAGGCATATTAAATGTCCTACAATGTTGGAGACATTCCTACACAAAGAGTCCTTCATCTTGCATGACTCTCTTCCTGTTTATAATGACCCGTACTTAGACTCTAATTCCAAATAAACACAAAGCATTTTTGCATTGCTTTAATATACACTGAACTTCATATATACTGAATTTAATATACATTGAGTTTTCTAGGAATGTAACTATAGGGTAAATTAAGGAAAGATTTTTCCATAAATACCATTCCCATATTTGTATCTCCAACCCATACTGAAATCCTGCCTTGTCTGTCATCTGCATGCTCAACATCTCCATTTGGATATTCTAACAAGCAGAACAAACAAATTGTCCAAGACTGGACTGCTGGCCTCTCCCTGGACTTAACACATGCTCCCTTCAGTCTTACTCATCACCGTACGTAGGGACTTCTGGTTGCTTTCCCCAAACCTTCAACTCATCCATGACTCCTGGTTTTGTTGTTGTTGTTGTTTTGTTTTTTTGTTTTTGCTTTTGTTTTTTTTCTTACTGGTATCCAGTTCATTGGGAAATCCTGGTGATTCTATCATCCAAGTACCTCCAGAATCTGACCATGTACCCATCTCTGTCCCATCATCTCTGGCCCCTGGTTTATTGCAATTACACCTACCTGGGGTCCCACTCTCATTCCCGCTCTTCTGCAGCTGGCACTAAACAGCGACAGAGTGATCCCATTATAAACCAAGTTGGATCACATCCCTCTTCTGCTACAACTCCTCCAACGGCTCTCTATTTTGTTCAGAGAAAAAGCCAAAGTCTTTTTTTGTTTGTTTTAAGGTTTTATTTATTTGACAAAGCAAGACACAGCGAGAGTGGGAACACAGGCAGGGGGAAGTGGGAGAGGGAGAAGGAGGCTTCCCGCTGAGCAGGGAGACCAATGCAGGGCTAGAACCTAGGACCATGGGAGACTTTGACCTGAGTCAAAGCCAGATGCTTAATGACTGAGCCACCCAGGCACCCCGGAAGCCAAAGTCTTGACAACAAACAATAAGGCCCCTCCGATTCCTCTCCTGCGCCATGCTCTCTTGTCTCATTGCTCCTCCCCCTCATTCCTTGGAGCCTCAGTGGCCACCTTACTCTTCCTTGACACAACCTGAAGAGCATAATCTTGAATTTCAGCCTTGGCGTTGGCTGTTCCTTCTGTCTGCAACACTATTCCCTCAACTATCCAAAGAACCAACTCCCACATCTTCAAGTTTGGGCTTAGATCTCAACTCCTCAATAAGGTCTATCCTGGCTACAAATTTTAAAATAACAATTCCCTTTCAGCCAGCACCCTGAGCCCACTTCTCATATTCCCCATAGTTCCCCTCACCTTCTAACATATTACATCATTTGTTTCTTAGTCAGGTTTACACTGGCTACCTGTCTACCTTACTCCATGTAACTTCTTGTTTTTGTTCACTTCCATTTCCCAACTGAATTTCTCTTGAATAAAACCTGGCAAATACTAAGGGTTCAATAAATATTCATTGAATAAATAAATGAATGAACGGTGGTAAACAAAAAAAAATCAGCTCTTTTTCATCATGTGTTACTCTCAAACAATGGATTCTGGTTTAAATTCCATAAGAGCTTCTCTTCTTGATATTCAATGTCTAGCACTTAGAATAAAAAAAAAATGTACTCACGTCTCAAAATAGCAATGGCAATGACAAAAGCTTTGTCTTTCAAGATTGTTGTCTCCTCTAGTTCAGATCCATTCAGAACCTCAGCGATGTCATTGATATCAGGCCGTGAGTGTGATAAGGTTGCGGAATGAGACCGAGGAAGTTCAAGGTGAGTGGAGGCTATCACGGTGAATAACTCTCAACGGATAACTCATAATACTATCCGTATCTTTAAGCCACTCTGGTCTTTGGGACATTCTTTGGTTGAGCTCCAATCTTACTCCCTCTGGTCTTCATTGCTTACCCTTGGTTCCACTTTCTAGAAACTAAAAGGACAAGATTCCACCTTCTTGCACAGGAAGTTTTAAAGAGATTTGAGGACTGGGTTTACATCCTCAGCTGTTGCTTTCCCTATCATTGTACTATCATCCGGTCTTCTCATTTAAATATCTCTAGGCCCTTTATCTCTTCCTCTTATGACATGAGTTTTAAGTCCTATTAATGTCCTCATAATATCCTCTGCCTGGGCTTAAACGTGTCTCTGTCCCTCGACAGCAGAGGCCCCGTTATTGAACACGATATTTGAAGTGTTAGGTAGCAGGTGCATGGCTGAGCAGGAGCAGAAGTCCTGCCTGATATTATTAGTCATTTCTTTCGGCAGCCACTTCACAAATGTTGAGAGGTTCAAATGTTGTCCTAAAGGCAATGGAGGGTAAATTCAGGGTGTTAAGCAGAGAATAATGAACAGAACTGAGCTTCTCTAAGATCGCTCCAGCTCTTCAGAGAAGAGAATGGATTGGAAAATTCAAAACCAAAGGCAGAAAATCAGTTAGTAAGCAGTTGCAGGGTTCCAGATGGTGGCTGGCTCATTTGGAACCTCTGGCCCCTAAACTCTTTTAACACATGTTTTCTGAAGCTCGATTACCTTTGTCTTAGGCTTCTGAACTTGAGTTTCAGTCTCTTTATTCAGGGGTTGGGAGACAAGGACCCTCATTACCTTTTTCTTAAACCTTTTGTCATTCATTTGGGCGAAGATAAAATGGTCCTTCTTCGTGCCTCTATAATGTCTTTCCACATTTTTTTACTTGGTGCTATTTTTCTATGTATTCAGGTTGTGGTGTACATTCCCCCATCCCTGACCAAGAACCTGAGAGTTCTTTGAAGAGACACTCTGGGTCATTTTCACCTTCTGTCCCCACCCCCCACCCCCCCCCCACCCCCGCCATGTCACATAGCAAAGTGCCTTGTAGGTAGCAAACCTGGAACCTCGCTGTATTTGTTGAATTAAGCTGAGGTGAACTGGGCTGAATTAAGAGCTGCTGTTAAAATGCAAATATGCTCACTGGCCTCCACAAGACTTTAAGGTGTCTATTAAAACTGTGGCACAGACTAATTTATTGGATCAGCTAATAACCACCCAGCAGGCAGTGAACGGTTGCAATGTGAGAAAGTGCAGTTGATCCTTGAGAGGGCTCCTTCAGGGATGGTCATGGACACGGAAATGAGACACAAGCCTATCCCGACTGAAGTGGCAAGCAGTAAAGGGAGCGTGGGCTTTGAAGCCAGAATAAACTGAGTTCTAGTTCCAACACCCTTGCTTGCTAGATTTGTGAACTGGGGAAAGTTAATAACGCCCTCCAGACCCTGGTCTTGCACAGTCGATGGCCAGGACTTGTCCAGTTCATCTTTCATCTCTGCTATCTGGAGCACGTGTCTCCAGTACAGGGTGTAGACAGGTGCCTGGCACACAGTAGGCTCTCGGATCCCGGTTGCATGAAGGAATGAGATTGTGGAACATTAGTTGTGCATGGACGTGACCCTCCCACCACTGTTTTCTCCCCACCTGCTCTGGTTACTCATGTCAACTCCCAGGACCTCACTTTTTGTATCTGTGAAGTGGGAGGTGCAGTGTTCTCCTCTCTGTTTACTACAAAGATGAAATGAGAAGACATGCAATGCACCTTGCAGATAGTAGTACGATAAGTACCGATTCTCTGCATTTCCTATTGCTAATACACCTAAGGCCATCCCCACACATTTCTGGCCAGAAAAGAAATTGCTTGGCACCCAGCTTTCCCTGAAATGCTCCCTTCCAAATGAATTTCTGAGTGAAAAACACACGAATAGTATCCGGTGGACTTCCTCTAACTGCATGTGAACTTGGACTGGGGTTTTACACCCTCAGGTGCCTTCCCTTGCTTTTCCCCCAAAAGAGAGACAAAAGTGTGCATATGTTCACCCACCCTGCTCTGAGCAACAGCAGTAAACAACCCACAGGCTGCGGGAGCCAAGCAGCAGCCGCTGCATGGCTCTGAATTTCTAGCATAAGTAGGCGTGTGGCCCCCATCCGTGTGGAGAGTTTACGACTCGCAGGTGCAGGAGCAATTTTTCAATTAAAGATAATATTGTGCTCCATCATGTTTTTCTGGAGCCCGGTGGGAGGAGGGGCTCTGGCCAGGTGCTAAACCCAGCACAACAGTGTCAGTGTAGCAGTCCGAGATGTGTTTCCCCAAATAAGCTTCTGATCTTAGAGCTTTGCAGTCTCAAAGTCCACGACATGATTGATCACACTTGAGCGGAAGACCCAACTCTGCGGTAATCTTTTTTAAAAATCCTTGCAAGTGCGTGGTCTTATGCACAGGCCACTTTCTATCTGATTTTGCTGAATTGTCCTTTTGGTTCAATTGTCAGTCATCTGTTGACGCTTCTAAAGTTGCTTCTTTGTGTCTTGTCTTTTCCAAGCAAGGCTTTGCTCCTCCTCGTTAGAATGAATGCACACAGCAGTGGAGCTTGCTTTCTACCACAAAGGGGAGAGTTCGAATGCATGGAGGGGAGAGTTTGAATGCATGGAGGGGAGAGTTCGAATGCATGGAGGGGAGGCAGGGGATGATGCAGACTGGGAGAACCATGTGGGAACATGCCCGGCCTGGAGATAGGACAATGAAGAAACTAGTGTGTGCAGAACGAGAGATTGGCCGGGATGAAGAGGGGGGTGAGGTTGGAAACAAGTTAGAGTCAAGTTCTTGAGAAACTTGACTGCCTTATAAATGAATTTTCTACTTCATTATGGGAGCCCTGGAAAGTTATAAGTAAGAGGAATTTTGTCATCCGTCTGGTGTCTGTGTGCAAAGGACAGATTGGAGCAGGGACTAGCAGCAACAAGATTAGTTAGATTTATTCAGGTTTCTTATTTGGCAGGGAACGGAGGAAATGTAACTCAACGCAACGTGTTTTGAGCCCAACAGGCTCTATGCTAAAGGCTGTGGGGAGCCGAGATGTGAACAATATTGAATTCTACCCTCAAGATGTGCAGTGCAATCCAGATTCATATCCAACAAGCACTTGGGCATATCTGCACTGTCAGGACCGCTTTTGACTGCAAGTAATATAGAGTAACCATGTTGTCGCCTTCTGCCACTTCCCCTTCTGTTTCTACCATGAGTCATGGTCCTCAGTGCAGCTACCATACAGTTGGGAGCCATGGTTCCAAGCCAGCCAGGAACCTACCACTGACTATTTTGTTGTTGCTTTCCCAGACTTGCAACTTTTGCAGTGATCTTAACTCACATGCATAAATCTGGCCAACACCTCCCAAGAGGAAAAGACTTAGTCCTCCTGGCATTCGCAAGGCCCAAATGCTCAGACGCCTTTACTTCTTCCACATCTGAAATTTTTTCCTAAAGATTTCAAGTGCAAAGACTCTTTTATAATCTAAAATAATAATAATAATAATAATAATAATAATAATAAAGTGTAGTCAACCTCTTCTCCCATGGTAGAAGTCATATGCTTAAGGCTCATTAACTAAGAAGGTGTATAATGACTAAAATTTAGAGGTGCTTTTTAAAAAAAAATTCTGCTTTGTTAACCAAAATA
Organism: Meles meles; assembly: GCF_922984935.1. NCBI lineage: Eukaryota > Metazoa > Chordata > Mammalia > Carnivora > Mustelidae > Meles > Meles meles. The sequence continues at coordinate 12,711,706 of NC_060072.1, read as the reverse complement.
GAATTTTGCATGTGCAGTGGTGACTATTTCATGAAAAGAGGAACATGTGAATTCATGAGACATCATATCTATCTACTCTGTAGACAAGTCTGGAACATGCATGGATTTGACAACCCTAAACAGTGGCCCCATGACTTCTGGGAGGTGTGTAATTTCTGGTTAAAAACTTTTGGTGTTCACCAAAAAAAAAAAAAAAAAAAAATCTGTGGAAACTTTTTAAATGAGGAAAACAAAGACCTGGACATAGTAAGAAAAGTAGGTCTGCTTAAGTAGGGACCTCAGCACCAAGCTGTATTCAAATCAATCCACATAACAACATGGCTTGAGAATTCTTTCTTTCCTTTTTTTTCCCCTTCTACTCCTAGAACCCTTACCCTCTTAGCAAAAGTGAAGCTAACCCCTATTGTTCTACTTCTGACCCCTTCCACGCGGGCATGCTCTGCTCGGCACAAGGTTCTGGCCTGGAGTGTACAGGGTGATTTGTCATTTTACAAAACAAATATGGTTTGGGCACGAAGAGAGCCAAGTGATAAATAATCCCAAACCAGAAAGCTACTGTGGAAGTTTTGGAGCAAAAGAGAAAAACAAAAACAAACCCCAAGAAAACATAAAAGTTCAGGATGATTTATTTCATAATTTAAAAATCAAAATCGCCTTCAGGCGGTAGGACTTGTTTGCCCAGTTTTGCCCTAGAGTGAGTCATAATAGCTAAGTTATACACCCTTGGAAAAACCAGGGCTTTTCTAGCGGGAGCACTGAGATGTCATTAAGCCCAGAACTCTGCGGCAGTGCCAGAATCAAATGTCCTTTGAAATCGAGACCAACAGAGAGAAAGCCTCAGGGCTGGTATTGCGTTCCTTCTGACCAAGCCTGGTCCCTGTAGTCTCATCTAGGAGGTGGCAGAGAAAGAACTGGTGGGAACAGAAAATCACTTTGGCCTTAGGTGCGGGGCTCAAGAGAGATGTGGGGGAGGTTTATAAATTTAGAGCTGGTGGGTAATAGGACAAGGGGGAAGGAGGCTGTTAATGACATGGGGCAGATTGAATTCTGTCTGCAGCAGGGACACAGTCCGGCTGGATACAGCCACCAATAAGTCCAGACCTGCATCAGCTATCTCCTGCCCAATGATGCAGCATAACAAACAGTCCCCACAGCTCAGAGGCATACCACAATGAGTACTGATTTTTCTCTCACAAGTCTGTGAGCCAGGTTGAGTTAATCTCAGCCAGTCTTAGCGTAGGGTCTGTGGTTGGGGGGGGGGGGGTCCACTGGGGCATGGCTCATCTAGGACATTTTCTTTCACAGGTCTGTCACTTGGCTGGCTATCAGCTGAGGCAATGAAGGTGTAGGGAAAAACAGTATTCCCCGACCCTCTAACGGGTCCTCTGGGTCTGAAAATTAAACTGGCAGAGATTAATAGGAGAAAGCATATAAATTTATCTAATCATGCTTTGTGTGACCCAGGAGACCTCATAAGGAAATGAAGACCCAAAGAAGCAGCTAAAGCTGAGTGTTATTATGCTGGGTTTGATGAAGAGTGCACAGCCATAGAGAAATATGATAGAGCAAAGATTATGAGGTTAAATATAGGAAACTGATAGAATGGCCAAAATTAGCAAGACAGGAAACAACGTGTGTTGGAGAGGTTGTGGAGAAAGGGGAACCCTCTTACACTGTTGGTGGGAATGCAAGTTGGTGCAGCCACTCTGGAGAACAGTGTGGAGATTCCTCAAGAAATTAAGAATAGAGCTTCCCTATGACCCTGCAATTGCACTGCTGGGTATTTACCCCAAAGATACAGATGGAGTGAAAAGAAGAGCCATCTGTACCCCAATGTTTATAGCAGCAATGGCCACGGTCGCCAAACTGTGGAAAGAACCAAGACGCCCTTCAACGGATGAATGGATAAGGAAGATGTGGTCCATATACACAATGGAGTATTATGCCTCCATCAGAAAGGATGAATACCCAACTTTTGTAGCAACATGGACGGGACTGGAAGAGATTATGCTGAGTGAAATAAGTCAAGCAGAGTCAATTATCATATGGTTTCACTTATTTGTGGAGCATAACAAATAACATGGAGGACATGGGGAGATGGAGAGGAGAAGGGAGTTGAGGGAAATTGGAAGGGGAGGTGAACCATGAGAGACTATGGACTCTGAAAAACAACCTGAGGGTCTTGAAGGGGCAGGGGGTGGGAGGTTGGGGGAACAAGGTGGTGGGTATTAGGAAGGGCACGTATTGCATGGAGCACTGGGTGTGGTGCAAAAACAATGAATACTGTTACACTGAAAAGAAATTTAAAAATTTTAAAAAGATCAAATGATTATATATATATATATATATATATATATATATATATATATATGAATGAGAGAAATGGTAAGGCCTGATTGTTCAGATTCTTCTATCCCTTTGCCTCCAGATGGAAAGATGCTCCTTTCCTACCGGTACAGGGAGAGCACCTCTCACATGAGGATTCTATGACCTGCTGCAGAGGAGAAGGGCAGAAACAAGATCAAGGTGACCTTCCTGCTTCTGCCATTTTCTCAGACTCCCTCAGCTTAAAATATTACATATTTTGGGAGCAGGAAGTCCTGAACCACATCAGACAGAAACGACCCACATGTCTGCCGTCATCCCACAGGCTAGCCTGGACTTGTTCGTGGAGTGGTAGCAATGTTCCAGGAGAGAATGGAAACACAAAAGATCAAGTCATAAGGCCAGCTCAGATTCTTGGGATTAGAAAAATAGATTCTAAATCTTGACAGGAGGGAAAGCCTGATGGCAAAGGGCACAGATATGGAGAATACAGAGACAGTTGGAGAACTGGGGGCCTTTCTACCACTCTTCCATAAGAATAGCCACCTGACAGCATTGTAGAGAAGAGTTTATGAAGCCACAGGGATTAGGGTGAAGGTCTATTTGTTAGAAGACAGATTTCATCTCAGAATATGCAAGAGGATAGAGTCCCAACTGGTAAAACAGGCTGCTTAAAGAACTAATATTTTTACTTCATGATAGTCACTCGTGAAGTAAGTGCTTATTATGTGCATCAGACAGTGTTCTGGGTGGCTCACAGGAATTAATCGTCACAATAACACCACAAGCAGATTGTCGTGGCCCATCATGCATGTGTGTTCTGCGGAAAGAGGCCTGCCTGGCTGAGGAATCACAGTGCCTGCCAAGTCTTGAGCCCAGGTGTGCAGCTGTGTTCACTTGGAGGAAAGAGAACATTTTCTAATTCATGTCCAAGTGATGCATGAACTGGCAGTAGCCCTTCCTGCTTAGGAGGTTGGCATTATTCTGGCTCTCATTTTGGAGTTAAACAAAATGAGGCCTAAGGGAGTTTAGGTAAATTGTCCAAGAATACAGAGATTTTGAGCAGAGCAGAGATTTGAACTCAGTCTAACTCCACAGCCCATGTTCTTGACCATACAACACTCCTGTCTCACCAGGTCCTTCCAACAACCAGCTAGGAAGAGTATGGCATTTCCGTTTTATGGATGAGCCACCAGAAGGCGAGAATGAAGGAACTTGCTGGAAAATTAAGGGGCTTGGATAATGGATGGATCAATAGAGGGGCTTGTTCCCACATCCATCTAATTTCAAAGTCTGTTCTCTTTTAGCCATAACTTGTCTTCTCTCCATCAGTAGTCTAAGAAATTCTCTACTATTGAAGGCATTCAAGAAGAGATTGGAAAACTATATACATGTCAGGAATGGTAGGAGAGATTAATTCAGTCACTAGGGGATTATAATTTAATGTCCTTTTATCTTTGGCTGTTCCATTCTGGACTTGGTTAATCCCGAGTTTTGAAGTAAGATCAAGACAAGGAGCTTTCTTGGATGAAAACAAGTATCCAAAGAAAGATAGGCATGGAGATCTGGTGAGGACATTTATTATCTTTCATTATCTACTTAATCCTGGCTAGGGGACTCTGGGAAGCCTCGGGGCCAGCATTCTCACCTGGATCCTATTAACTGCCCATTATCTACAATGGGCGCTAACAGACACCCTTCCTTCTAGGAGTCATCCCTAGACCTGCCAGACAGTTCTGATGTTAGATTGTGTCATACAGAGAATAATCTACAGTAAAATGTCTGTCTCCATGTGTCAGACTCACCAGTGTGAGTCTGAAAGACTCATGAGCAGCAGAGAGAGTCTGAGGCTGGGCAACCAGAGCCAGGATGTCCCGAGGCCCCCCACAACCCATTCCCCTTTCCCACCTCCACCATTCTCTGGCTCTAATTCCAATCCTTCTAGACTCTGGCTTAGCAGCCTCAGAGACCTTTGGATTGGGTCCCCAACGCATCAACCCATACCAACTTGTAGTGTTTCTTCGATCTTTAAGTGAGCCTGCACCATCACCACCCCCACAAACCCTCCTTGCCCCCAAGCTCAGTCCCAGTGCAGTATAGCCGTTGACATGGCATAACCCAGGTTTGGTGGACCAATTGCCCCAGTGCCCACCCTTCATCCCACTGTGACACTGAGTTTGAGACCTGGCTGTACAACTGCTTCCTTCCATGACCTTGAGCTAGTCACCTGAAACTATGTAACCCTCTGTTTCCTCCCAACAAATGAGGAAATGGACTGTGTTAAGAAAAAAAAAAAGAAGAAGAATTCAGTGAGACAAAGTATATAAAATGCTTAATACAGTGTTGGCAATTAGTAAGTGCTCTATTAATCTGTACCTCCAGTCCAAGCCTCCCTGCAAATCTGCTCCCACACACATGAGATTCTAGGCTTTGGTGGATAACCATCCACTTGGTTTCTCTGCTCTGATGTTTAACAGACACTTCCAATGTAATGTGTCCAAAGGGAACTAGTAGTTTCATGCTGCAACCTGTTCCCTACACAGCTTCCCCAACCTTCCAGGGCTCGGGCTAACATCCTGATCCTCCTTTTCTAGTGCATTCCAGTCCTGATCCATCAGGACATCTCACTGGTTCTGCAGTCATGCCATACTCAGGACCTGACCATCTCTCACCACCTCCATGGCCCCAGTGGATCCAGTTACCTCCATCTCTCACCTGCATTAGTCAACAGCCTCCTCACCTGTCTCCCTGCTTCCACCCTTGATGGGATCTGAGAATAATCAATTCTCTCTGGCTATAAGTAAGATCACATCCTCCTTTGCTCAAAACCCTCCAGCAGCTTCCCATTTCAGTCAAAATCAAAGCCAAGGTACTGGTAATAGTATACAAGGCCCTATGTGCTGTGCTCCCCCACTTTTCTCTTTGATCTCATCTCTGACTCTCCCCTTGCTCTCTCCTCTGCAGCCACAGGGCTCCCTACCTCTGTACCTCAAAACCAACGAGGCACACTCCACCCAAGGATCTTTGCACAGGCCGTGCCCTCACTTGAGAGTGTGTTCTCAAGATATCTGCATGCTCATTCTCTCCTTCATGTTTTCCATCACAGGCTGCTTCCAAAAGATATCCACCTCTCCACCTTTTGCAGGTGCAAACCTTCCTCTTATCAGCACTCTCCAGCTCTTTAACCTTTCCCTCACCCCCATTTTATTAAACATTATCATATTCTGACATATTACATGGTTTACTCGTTTATTGTATTATTTGCTGCTGCTCTCCCCACACTCCAGAATGTAGACTCCAACAGGGGAGGGGTTTTTGTCTATCCCATTCGCTGATAGACTCCAAGTGTTTGTCATGGTGCCTTGTGCAGGGTAGGTACACTACAGGTATTTGTTGAAGGAATGAATAGACTAATTGTAGCTGTTAGTGTTACCATGTCCTGAGCCCCTTAAAACTAGGAGCCGTGTCTCACTCCTGCCTGTATCCCCAACACTTACCGCAGGGCCCTGCGCTGCCGAGATGCTCAGCATAGATTTGCTAAAAGTACAAAACCAAGGAACTTCCCCTTCCTTGAGATGCAGATGCCCAGCACTAAGCTCATATTGGTTTCCCTGAAAGGACAGCCCCTCGTGTCACATCCAGAGAGCAAAATTGCCTGTGACATGTAATTTAGAACCTGAGATGCCTGGGTATAAAGTCTTACTCAGGTAAATGGGATCAAACATCAGGGCATTTCCACTCTACCAAATGGATATTCTGGATTTAATATGGTCTCACATTCCCTCCCAGGCTTCTCAGGTGGTTCCCTGGGTGAGGTGGGGGGAGACATATTTGACAGAGTTGCCATCCAGAAGCTGATGGTCTTACTTCAGCCAGGTCATCCCAAGCCCTATCAAAGTCTTGCTTTAATATCTGACCAGTGAGAAGCCATTGCCTCCCTAATATCTATTCTGAGACTCCTCCATCTCTCCCAGACCTGGAAAAACTGACAGTCTTCTGATACTCTCAACCCTGCAGAGTGTGGATTTCTTCTGGGACGGTAGGAGTCTTCAGACCACTGTACCATAGTTAATTGTTTCTATGAAACAGTGGGAAGAACTCCACCTCAGGTTGGGATCTCCAGTCTGCTAATTACTCACTGTGTGACCTCAAGAAAGTGGTTTAATCTCTGTGGGACTCAGTTTCCTAATCCATAAAATGGACATAATAAAACTTAACCATTTGTTCTCTTATGTGGGATGTAGAGAAAATCACGGTCCTTCCCCTCTTAGACCTTGAGATCTCCAGGACGGAAAACTTTTTTTTATCCTTTTACTCATTCATTTATTGAGCATCTACATTTATTGAGATCCATACAAGATCTCCAAAAGACAAATATTAAGGCACTGTCCCTGCCTTGGAGGGGCTTCCTCTTCTGTAATAAACCATACAACTTAAATTGCTGTATTAAAATAAGATTACGAATAAATGCCATAAGAACACAGAGGAGAGAGTAATGATACCCAGAAGGATCAGGAAGGGCATGAATAGAATATGGTGTGTGAACAGAGTTTTGAAATATCAATTTGCCAGGCAGACAGGGGTGTTAGGGGAAAGGGTGTTTGAGGCAGAAGAACAGCATAAGTGAAGCTAGGGTGGCACCTGTTACTCACCATCATAATTGCAACTTCTCAGCCTCCAGTATGAAAGTCCAGCACATGGGGATTCCGGGTAAATACGTGTTAGTCGAACAGTCCTTTATTAAGAACACCATAGACCATCATGGTCTGTTTTGGGCACTCAAAGGGGGCCAGTTTGGATTCACATCCAACTTTGGGGAATGCAGGAGGATCAGCACTCAGCTGTCCTGCTACGGCTTCCTTGCATTTGTGAAACAACCATGAGCCTTGGGAGGGCAGGGAGTGGACACCGAGAGACTGTACGTGTACATGAGGATGGACATTTGCCTTCTTCTCGAGTTGACTGCACCGGAATGATGGTCTGATTTTTTTTTATCCACACATTTGACTTCTAATCCCTTCCAGTTTAACCGTACTTCTACTGATGACCAAAGGCAAATTCTGGAAAGAAGTATGAACCAACTTTCAAGAGATGGAGATTAGAAGTGACATCTCCTGAACATGTGGATATCACTAAAGACATCAACATACATGTTCATGCCTCCACTTCATAGAGGGGAAATTAAAGCTGGTAGATTTTTGTTTCATACTAGTAAATGGCAGAGCTGGGTTTCCAAGCTGGGGTGTGAAAAGAGCTGGCCTATTTTCCTTACTGCTGAAGACTGAATGGGTGTGTGTTCCAAAATTCATATATTGAGGCCCTAACCCCATTGTAAGGGTGTTAGAGGAGACGGGACCTGTGGGAGAAAATTCAGTTTAGATGAGGTCATAAGGGTGGGGCCCCCAGGATGGGATCAGTGCCCTTTGAAGAAGAGGAAGAGAGACCAGAGCTTGCAGGGGTACCTAACCAGAGAGACCAAGACAGCCAGAAGCAGAACTGAAAACCAGTGGAAGACACAGCCATGGAAAACAGACCTTCCTGGCTGTGTGTGTGTGTGTGTGTGTGTGTGTGTGTGTGTGTGTGTGAGAGAGAGAGAGAGACAGAGAGACAGAGAGACAGAGAGAGACAGGACAGACAGAGATAAGGGATAGGCAAATGCACACGATCGTGGGGTGAACTTGAAGAGAGAGTATGAATCAAGTTATGTTCACTGGAGAAGCCTCCAAAAATTCTTTCTTTGGAAGACATTTCAAATACCCTCAGATGTCATGTCTGTTCATTCTACTAAGGCTGCCTAACTTGTCTTTAATTTTGCTGAACTGGACTGTCTGTTTTACCAAATACCAGAAACTTATTTAAACCTGTGTTAGAGACCTAAAGGCTTTATACTGAATAGGACATAAGCTTTTCTGGCCAACCACTCCATACAATAATAAACTGAGTTACATAGTTCTCAAGGTCAAGTAAATTGTCCTCTCTGGTATTAAAAAAAATAGATTTTTCATGCACATAAACCAAATACTAGATTGAGGATAAATGATGTGGCATGTGGGTGACAGACTAAAGCTTATTACTCTTTAGAGACTCTCTGTCAAAACTATCTCTATCTTGGGGTGCCTGGGTGGCTCAGTGGGTTAAAGCCTCTGCCTTTCGCTCAGATCATGATCCTAGGGTCCTGGGATCGAGCCTCGCATCGGGCTCTCTGCTCTGCGGGGAGCCTGCTTCTTCCTCTCTCTCTGCCTGCCTCTCTCCCTACTTGTGATCTCTATCTGTCAAATAAATAAATAAAATCTTAAAAAACAAAACAAAACAAAACAAAAAACTATCTCTATCTTTCTATCACCTTCCTGGGAGAAAACAGAAATTGACAGAACCAGGAGGGGACAATTGTGATTGGACAGTATGGGGCACTAACTGTCATTGTATGGAGTTGGACAGGACTCTTTGTTAGGAGTCCTGCACTTGTGTCTAAAAAAACCAGCGTGGGCTGTCCCAAGATGGGCCACTTTGACATGAAGATTATTTTGAGTTAAAAAACAATCAAAACCCAGCAGATTCAGGAAAAGCTCTTCACCTCCCCCTCAACTGCTTGGAAAGAATTTGGATAGAGGTCTTGCTCCAGAAAGAGAGTTACCATATCACCACAGGTAACTACATTTTGCTGCGATCTAGGGATGGTGGACAGGGAGAAACCTAGCAAGATCAGTTTGATCGAAGTCTTTTATGTCCCATTGTTTCCAAGTGATCTAGCAAATATTTGCTTACCAAACATTTACTCTTTTTCATCTTCCTGTAAATTGCATTTCTTCCCTTTGTAACTCCAGACCTCTACCCTCTTCTTACTTCAGAAGGACATATATGCCTCAATTTTGCCTGTCTTTGGAGTTTCCTTGTTTGTATGGATTCCCTATATGTATGTCAATAAATTTTATTTTCTCGTGTTAATCTGTCTCATGTAAATTTGATTCTTAGTCCAGCAAGAAGGACCTCTGAAGGGGATTATAATTCTTGCTCCCTGACATTAGCTGTCCCTTGTCCTCACAGAACAGTGGGGACAAAATTGCAGCTGTCCACAGAGTCTCAGAGTAAATCAGTCATGCTAAGCATATACTGAAGCCACACCTACAAGCTCCCAGTATCCTTAAATGCAGAGAAAGCTGGGTAAATCTTTGTTGAACTTAATATCAAGGTGAATGACTACAAGCAAATAAATGAAAATGAAAATAGCTAACCTGTTGTTCTCCAAGTTGGGCAAAACACGTGTGTGAGGTTGGGACTTCTGAGTTACCATTCTTTGAGGACTATAGGGACCCTGAAATATGGTCGGGGAGTTGATGCCTGGATCTCAAAACAATGTCATAAGAAGAAAATTGAAGGAATACAGAATATTTAGCCCAGAATACCACTCATGGGTCATGATCATTGTCCTCAGAAAATGGAAGGCTCTGGATGTAGGAAAGGGAATCTCAATTGCTTTATATGACCTTCAGGAGAATGGAAGAAGGCATGTGAATTACTGAGCTATATTTACCTTGGAATTTAATTTTATCAATTTTCTAATGGTAGAGGTTCCAGTGGTAGAGCTTTGGGGCCCACTCAATAGAAAGTAAACCATCTACACCTAAAGGTCTCCAAGAGATGTTATGTTCTATCAGGTGATAGATTCAAAGGTAGCCTGGATTATCTTTAAAGGCAAAGAACCTTTGATTCTATGAACGAGGCAGGTGGGAATGACTATATTAGTTGGAGTAAGAGCTAGGCTACCATAACAAAGAGACTCAAACTTTCAATCATTTAAAGAGCAAAGAAATTGGGCGCCCGTGTGGTTTAGTCCATTAAGCGTCTGCCTTCGGTTCAGGTCATGGTCTCAGGGTCCTGGGATCGAGCTCCATGTCCAGCTCCCTGCTCAGTGGGAGTCTGCTTCTCCTTCTCCTCTCCCCCTGCTCAAGCTCTCACTCTCTTTCTCTCTCTCAAATAAATGATACCTTTAAATTTTATTTAAAAAATAAAGAGCAAAGAAATCTGTGACTCTCTTCCATAACAGTGTAGTGCAGACTGCCATCCTCTGCCCCATAAAATCATCATAGGAACCAGGATGGGGTAGGATTGGAGTGTGGTTCTGCCTTCAGCATGAAGCTCCCAAGGCTATCCCAGTCATCACCATATCCAATCAGTAGGGAGGAAACAGGAAAAGTTCAGGAATGAAGCTTCTTGTCCAAGAGATACAGAAATTGCACACATGACTTGAACACCTGTTCCATTGCTGTGCCTCGTCACAGGGCTCCATCTCACTGCTAGGGATGCTAAGAAGTATAGCTTGAACTAAGCAACCAGGAATTCCAAAGGAAAATCAGTTGGGAAACCAACAGCAGAGTCAGCCCCAATCATAATCTATCAATTTAATTATTTATTATTATCTGTCAACTAACCTATCAACAACATGCTAATATTAATAATAATATTAATAATACCTATTAACATGTTAGTATTAATATTAATACATTAACACAGTTAAAAACACAGCTTTGGAGCCATTCCATCTGGTTTTGACACCTAGCTCCACAATTTAAGAACTGATGGCAGGCAAGTTAGCCCTGTATGCCTCAATTTCTTTACCTGTTTCATGTGGATAATACAACTAAGAAATAAGGTTTCTGTGGGGTTTAAGTGAAACAATATAATTAAAGTCCTTAGAACAGTGCCTGGGATCTATTAAAAGCTTAATAAGTATTAATACTTACTACCATGTAAATCTGGGAAGGAAGAAGTACATTTTTCAGAGTTTGCTCTGGACACAGAGTTTCCAGTGACCTATGTGAGCAGAATGTGAAGTGTTTTCAGGGTAGGCAACTTAAAGGGATGGTTTGGCCTTTTCACCCTCAGAAATAGATCCACTCATATCCTCTGGTCCCCATTTATTTACCAGATCCAAGAGAAATGATTGCTTTATAAGATTTCTTTGCTGTCCACCTTCCCACATGCTTTGGAAAAGGAAAGCAGACTAGAAAAACTGCAAGAGGCCATGCCTGGCTGTTCTAGAATGTAATTAGATTCTAAGCAAATCAACGTACCCCATTTGCTGAATGAGCTCTAGTCAGTCTTCAGAAGAAGGGTAAAAACAGGACTGCAAGAACAAAAACCAACCCACAAATAAATGAATAAAAATGTCACCCCTGTCTCAGCGCCAGCTTGCATTAGCAAACGGGTAATCAGAGTTTTCAAATGGAAACATACTTTTGCCATCTCATTTGGGTTTTTATGATGAATTTTGCACAATGCCCGAGGCTGCCTTACAGGAGACCTGGGAAGGCCTCCTCTGATTAATGGAGCTGATGATCCCCTCTGAGAGGCTAAGGTTGCTTGAAAATTCAACCCATTAATTAGCAAGAGCCCTGGCTGCCTGGGGTGGTCCAGGACCTCCGGGAGCCAGGGAGTTGGTCTTGCAGGAAGGTTCTTGCAGGAAGCTGTGGTACCTTTGGTGGGGGTTGGAGGGTAGAATGGGCAGTGACGGAGGCAAGATTTGTTGTTTTGAGCACCTCCCTGTGCTCAACACCTTCAGTGGGATTGCATTTAATCTTTGCAACAAACCCATGAGGGAGGTGTTTTGACTCCTATTTTATGGATAAGGACACAGAGGTCCAGATACTAGTCATAGAGCTGGTAAGGGGGTAGAACTGGGAATAGATTCACCTCTGCTTTCCTCCTTGTCCTGAGGGTCACTTCTTCACAATACTGATGTAAAAGCAGAGTCATGTCCTAGAGAAGTTCATGATGATGGATGAAGGATGTCCTGGGAAACACTGAGAGACCACCACCAGCAGCACTGCTACGGCATGTGGTGCAGGGGGTGACATGGGGACACTGAGACAGGACACTGCAAGGTCACATAGCAAGTAAGGGCCAAGGGCAAGACTGTAACCAAAATCTACAATATTCCAAAGCACATGGTAGACAGTCTGTTAGGAGGGTGGGATGCTGAGCCTGGAAGGATATGTGGTGTTTGGAAAGGAGGAGAAAGCACAGAGGCGGATGGGTGGGGATCCAACACAATCACAGGCTGACGTGAATTTCCTTACACATTCTGTCATGCACCTTCCCCATTTTGGCTACCAGCACTCATGCCTTCCTCTTTCCAATATCCCAGTCCCCCACCTACTGTATTTCTCCAGCACTTCTTTGCTTTGGTGCTTTTGCCCCCACTAATGCTTCCTCCTGGAATGCCTCCCCAATTCAACCCCATCCATCCTTCAAGGCCAGCCCAAGGTCTACCATCTGCTGGCAACCCTCTATATCATTTACCCACTCATTTGACAAGCATCCATTTAGCATGTGCTACGTGCCTGGTGCCCTTTGAGGTGCTGGGGATTCAGCAGTGCAAATAGTAAATCCCTCCCCTGAGAGGTCTTTGCTTCTTATTGGAGGAGACAGAACATAAGCAAATATGCAAGGGAACATGCATAATGTGTCAAATGGTGGCAGGTGTTGTAAGGAAAGTAAGCAGTGTATGGTGATGGAGTGAATGGAGGGGAGGGCAGCACCCCTGCAGGCAGGGTGGTGAAAGGAGGCTCTCTCAGGAGAGGGCTGACACTGGGGGAGAAGGCCTGAATGAAATGACCTAGAGGAAGCAGATCCTGCCAGACACAGTCAGGAAATGACAAGAAGGCAGGACATCTAGGGCAAGGAGAGGCGAAGGCAAAGTGGTAGGAGATGGTGGCCGATGGCCGAGAGGGAACAGGGGCCTTGCTGCCCTGACTGAAACTGACCATTACTTTCCACCTTCTCCACACTATCCCCAGGACAATCGTTTCTAACCCCCTGCTCTTACCAACCATGAACGTACTCCATGACACTGTGACCCACTGGGACTGAGGAACTGCCTGCCCTCTCCCCATCGGGGTGTAGTCCCTGCACAGAATGGCTCTCACGTCTCTGAGCCACAGCAGTCAAGTCACAGACCTGGAGGACACAGCTGTGAGGAAGGTATGCAGGTAGGAAAATGGGCTTAGCCAACAGTAGGATGTGGAGTCAGTCATCGTGGCACCCTGTGGTCCAGTCCATCCTATGTGCAGGGGCTCAACAACCCAGTCTCACAGGTCTGATCCCATGTCTGTGTGATGCTCAGAGTCAGGTGACACATCACATCTGTGATCTGCATTTGAGACATCAGAAGGGTGCCAATGACAGGTCCAGGACCCCAAGGGACTACCAAGAGGTAAAGGTGGATGAAGGAGTCAGGAAGCTGAGAGTCAGGATAGAGCTTCAAACATGGCTGAGAAGTGACATGTTCAACAGGAAACAGGTAGGAAGTACATCCTCGAGTCTGGGCTAGAAGATGCGATGCTCCCAGAGATGCCCAGGATCACCCTCCTTGCATATGCTGTCCTAAACTTATAGCTGTTACAGGGCAGAGACAACAATCCTTCTGGATGGAATCAGGGTCTGGGAGGACCCTCCAACAGATGGACTGATGGTGCATTGATTGCTGGCCTCTTAAGATACTCAGAGGCTGCTCTGCAACTTGGATGTACAAAATACTTCGGAAATGCTAATATCCTGCTCTCCGGCACAACCTCAGGTACACAGTCCTTTGGCAGCCTTCTCTGTCAGTTCCTTGGAAAGCCTCACATGACAGTCTGGGAAGTGGGGAGCAAACACATCATATGCAATAGGTCCCTCCGTAGAGCCAATTCTGAATCCAAAAAAGCAATTTGTAGCTTCAGAATGCATTAACAGCTCCTGGGCCACCCCTGTTTCTCATCCTTCCTCCAGTGATCCATCAAAATGCTTTTAATTAGCTCCCTTGGCCTTCCTGTTCTCCTCCAGGCTTGCTGTGGAGTCTCTGGTGAAGCCCCCAGAGTCACTGAATGTGAAAGTGGTCTCTTCTAGCAAACAGTAGACTCTCCTCTCTGCTCGTGCCAGCACCAAGCAATCCAGAACTGGATGGAGCAGCTTTGTGCTGCAAATACTGGGCAGAGCTCAGGAAAACTGAAGGTCTCCCAGGACCTCCTCTTCTAAGTGGCCTCACTTTACATATGAAAGAACTGAGATCCTGAGAGGGGGAGAGAGAGAGAAAGAGGAGGGAGGGAGAGAGGGAGAAAGAGAGAATCTTTTGTAGCATTCAACTTGATTAAAGAAATTGCCTACATGTCTCTTGATTTCTGGATTTTATTTTAAGCTCTATTATTATTCTAGCATTTTTGGTTACTTTATATGAAATACGAGCATTTTAGAGCACTGCTATGGAGATAGTCCCTCACAGTTCGAAACAGGCAGGAGCCTGGGATAAAGGTTGAGAAGTGGATGTTCCTACCTTGTTCCCAGCTCACTGACACCCAGGTCCCCATTTGAACATCTCATGAAACTGAGGGAAAGTACAGAAACCCTTATGTTATGAGGCGTGGTTGGGGAAGCCACACAGGGAAGATGGCATTTGGACTGAGTCATGAATAGCAAGAATAAAGCATCCAGGGGAAGACTGGAAGACGGAAGAGCAAAGGGCTCCAAGCAAGGTCCTGAGATAGAAACAAATCTCACATTAAAAAAGAAAAAGAGAGCGCTCAATCTTTCTGACCTCGATTTTTGCAAGAACCTCCAAACTGGTTTCCCCCGCTTCTGTTTCTGTCCTGGATTTCTACACTGCATTTCAACATAATAGCCAGACAAAACGTCTTTTAATGTAAATTAAATCATTTTACTTATTTTTCCTAACCTCCTGGCCTCTTGACCTGGAGAAATAAAGAAAGAAGGAAAGAAGGAAAGAAAGAAAGAACAAAGAAAGACGGAGGGAAGAAGGAAGGGGGAAGGAAGGAAGGAAAGGGAAAGAGAGAGAAAGAAAGAAAGTCACCCAACCTCTCAACCTAAGTGTCACTCATTTAATCCAATACCAATCACTGTTTTGTTATCATTCTATTTTATTGTCTTCATAAATGCTGATCACTGTCTGAAAGCATCTTGTCTATGTATTATTGATTTTTGTCTTCCTACCCCCTAAAATGTAAGCTCTGTCAGAACAGGGACCTAATCTACCTTGTTTATCATGGCATCCCCATTGCCCCAAGAGTAGTAGGCACCATATAAATATTTACTGAATGAATGAGTCAATGAATGGCTACCAAGTGTTCTGTAAAGTGAAGCTAGAGGAAGCAGAGGCCAGAATATGGGAGCCTTGTAAAGCTCTATAGGAAGTTAAACGGCCCCACATTTGATGGGGAAGTGTTAAGGAAGTAAGGAGGGGGGAATCACTTTGTCATGTCCACATTTTTGAAAACATCACTCTGCTGAGTGGAGAGTGTGTTGTATGGAGGAAAAAGACGAGTCATTGGACAACGGAGTGGTTAGTGCAATAACCCAGAAGACAGAAGACGATGGCTTGCAGTTGAGTAGCAGCTGTGGAAATGGAGAAATATGGGTAGATTCTGGATGAATTTTGGAGACAGAGCTTTCAGGACTTACTTGGGAATGAAGGGGGTGACAGAAAGTGAGTAATCAAGTAAACAACCCCCAAATCCGTATCTCCAGGACAGAATGTCTTTCCATTCATTCAACATCTCCTCCTGAATATTATATGATAATCTAAAAGTAAAATCTTTATCGCCTTTACACTGCATGGAATATTCGTTCTCCTCATCTTTATTTATAGTTCCTGAGAAGGACCCTGATTGGTCCATTTAGATCACATATCCAGATCTTGAGCTGCGGGTTTGGGGAAGTGTGATTGGTCAGGCCTGGAGTGTGCAGGTGGAAGGAGGCTGTAACTGGTGCGCCCCCAGAACCACATGGAACTGGGAAAGGCAGTTCTGACAGAAGATGGGAACGGGGAAGCCATATCACAAGAGGAAGAAAATGGAATGCTTGGCAGATAGAAACAACAGACAGCAAGTACTCATGGCACATCACTGCCCCCAAGATGAAATACAAGCCCCTTAGCATAACAGACAAGGGCCTTTACCATCTGGCCCTGCTTCCCTCCCCCACACTCATCTCTTAGGACTCTAACTGTGCTCTGATGGTGCGGAACAACCTGCAGTTCTTGGAGGATGCCCCGCTTTCTGTTTCACCTCTACACCTCCACTGGAGAAGCCCCCTGCCTGTTTCTTTGCCCAAACCGTGTTTTATTCTGCTTTGATGTGATCTGTTAAGAGAAAACCCTTCCTGATACTCGGACTGCCATGAATTCTATGCTTCCATCCTTCACCGAGGACAGCCTGTGTGCACTGGGGGTTTAGCCCTGAGTGTGTGCTCAGCTGGGAGCTCCTTAAGAAAACAGCTGTGCCTTTCATCTCAATGTCCATCTGCATTTTAAATGCCTCTGTAGGTGTTTGCTGCCTTGGCGAATAGGAAGGAAGAGAGAGTCAGGGAGTGAGGAAAGGGGAGAAGGAGGGATAGAAGGGTCTAAACTATGAATGGGAATGAAATGCATTTCTCAATATAACAGAAGAATACAGACCCTGGGGAAGATCAATAGTTTATCTTCAATCTCATACAAAATTTGTGACCAGGATAGTATGCACAGAATGGCTGTGCATACCATAAGGCAGGTATGTGGAGGTATCCAGTTAATGCATTCTTTTTCTGGAAACTCCCAGATGTGGAGGCATCATGATGGTCATGCATTGCTGGTGGGAGTGCACGCTGGGACAAACCTTTGCTTTGGGGAGCAATTTGGTAACATCTTGCAAAGTTGAAAATCCACATGCTCTACGACTGAAGTCCTAGCTGTAGAGGAAC
This sequence comes from Meles meles, assembly GCF_922984935.1. Taxonomy (NCBI): domain Eukaryota; kingdom Metazoa; phylum Chordata; class Mammalia; order Carnivora; family Mustelidae; genus Meles; species Meles meles. The sequence continues at coordinate 12,694,654 of NC_060072.1, read as the reverse complement.
TCTCACACACTTGGGGACATGTACAAGACTATTAACTGCAACATTATTTGTAAATGTGAAAGATTCAAATCAGTCTAAATTTCCATTTGCAGGAGAACAGGTAAACAGACCCTGCTATGTTCATTTATTGGAGTAGAATACAGGAGGCAAAAGAAATGAGCTAGCACTATCTGTATCAAAATGGATGAATCCCAAGGGCATATGGAAAAAACAAGTTGTAGAAATATATGTAAAGTACGGTATAAGCCAAGTTTAAAAATGTGCAAAACACATCAACATCTTGCTTATGGATAGATATTTTGTTCAAGTATAAAAATGTGCATGGAAATGTTAAACTATGCTCAGAAAAGTGATTATAACGGATGAGGAAGGGATGTATATGAGGTGGGGGCAGGGGTTGCGGATAGTGATTATAGGGGAAATTTAACTGCATGTGTAACTGTATTGTTTCTTTTTAAAGTCTGAAGCACACATGAAAAATCTTTGATAAATCTGGGTGGTAGACACCAAGGGCTTTTCAATATTATCCCTTCCAATACAGCAGTCACTAGCCACATGTGGCTAATTCATTTCAGATTTAAATTCATTAAAATTTGATGAAATTTAAAATTCAGTTTCTCAGTACACGAACCACATTTCATGTGCTCAATGCCATATGTGGCTAGTGACTGCTGTACTGGAAGGCTAGTGGCTGCCATATGCGGCAGAGCAGATTATAGAAGATTTCCATCATCATAGACAGTTCTATTGGACAACCCTAATCTACACTCTTGTGTAACTGAGTATTTCATAGTTAAAAGTTTGAGATTAATTTGACTAAAGCATCCTCTGCTGTCAGTTATCATAATAACACAGGGTACAGTAATTAGTTGTATAAAATCTGTTCTATGCCATATTGAATTTCTCAACTAGTGAAGGTAGCCTTTATTGGGATAGTCCCTGATCCTGTAATAACCACAATAATAACAGGCGCCTGGGTGGCTCAGTGGGTTAAGCCTCTGCCTCCGGCTCAGGGCATGATCTCAGGGTCCTGGGATCAAGCCCCGCATCGGGCTCTTTGCTTGGCAGGGAGCCTGCTTCCTCCTCTCTCTCCCTGCCTGCCTCTCTGCCTGCTTGTGACCTCTGTCTGTCAAATGAATAAAATAAATAAAATCTTTAAAAAAGAAAGAAACTGAGCCCCTAGTCAGTAAACACACAGTAAAAGTCATGAAGGTGTATGAACTAGACTCTCTGAGAAATTTCCCAAATGTGAATAAACAGGTGAAGTACGTTAAAGAACTTTCACTCCCTGACATCATCATATTGGAGCTAGGATCTCAGATAGACCTGCATCAGTAGTTCTAGATGGGCATGTCCTCTCTTAAGGCAAGGGAGAGGAATATTAATGAAGAAGAGATGTTGGAGCAAACACACACACACACACACACACACACACACTGCAGAATAGAAATCCTGAAGAAGAGGAATCAGATTACATGTGTCTGCTTGGTTAAATACATTATTATCCCCATCCTACAAAAGAAGGAAACAAAGCCTCAATAAAGAAGTTAAATGATCTTCCAAGGATTGCAGGCAGCAATAATGATAATAATGACTATTTACCTAATGCTTTCTAAGTGCAAGACACTTTATGAGGCACTTTGCAATTGCCAGCTCACTGGGTTCTCATAATCACACCTCATAATTGGCAGTCATGATTTGAACTCAGGTCTTTTTTTTTTTTAAAGATTTTATTTATTTATTTGACAGACAGAGATCACAAGTAGGCAGAGAGGAAGGCAGAGAGAGAAAGGAGGAAGTAGGCTCCCTGCTGAGCAGAGAGCCCAATGCAGGGCTCGATCCCAGGACCCTGAGATCATGACCTGAGCTGAAGGCAGAGGCTTTAACCCACTGAGCCACCCAAGCGCCCCTGAACTCAGGTCTTTTTAATGTCAAGTTTCATGCTCTTCCCACAATATCATATTGACTCTCTACTAGTAACCATTCCTGAATATCATAATCTCTGTTTTAAGGACTTTCTTTCTGTTATGTAACAAGACCACTATAATATATGATCAGTGTTGTAGTAGAAGAAAGTATGAAATGTTATGGGAGCCCTAGGAGTGGCCCATAACCTAATGGAACACAAGAAAGTAGGGGCATATGAGCTGAGTGTTGGGAAGAGTGAAATTGAACCAAAGAAAGAAGGTATTGGGGAAGTCTATGTTTGCTGATAACATGATCTTATATACTGAAAACCCTAAAAAGACTCCACATACACGCCCATCAAACAAACAACAACAACAAAAAACCTGTTTGACTGATAAATGAATTCAGTAAAGTTGCAGAATATAAAACCAACATGCAAAATCAGACAAGTTCTATACATTAACAGCAAACTCTCTGATAAGGAAATTAAAAAAACAACTTGTTTACAATAGATTCAAAACTAAGAAAATACTAAGGAGTAAACTTAACCAAAGATGTGAAATACTTATACACTGAAAACTGCATAACATTGGTGAAAGAAATTAAAGACAAATACACAAAAAGATTTCCCATCTTCATGGATTGCAACATGAAATATTGTCAAGATGTTCATAGTATCCAAAACAATCTGCTGACTCAATGCAATCCCTATAAAAATCTCAACAGCATTCTTTACAGAAATAGAAAAAAAAACCCCAAATTTTTATGGAACCACAAGAGAACCCCAGTAGCCAAAATAATCCTGAGAAAGAAAAAGAAGCTGGAGGCATCATACTTCCTTATTACATAATATATTACAAAGCTTCAATAATGAGAACTGTATGGTTTTGGCATAAAATAGACGTATAGGTTAACTAATGGAATAGAATAGAGAGCCCAGAAATTATTCACACATATATAGTTAACTGACCTTCAACTAAGGTGCCCGGAATATACACACAATGGGAAAGAACAGTTGCTTCAACAAATGCTGTTGAGAAATCTGGAGATCTATATGTGGAAGAACGAAATTGGACCCTTATCTGACACCACACACAAAACTCAACTCAAAATGGACTAAACGTTTAAATATAAGACCTGACCTGAAACTTTAAAACTCCCAGAAGAAAACATACAGGAAAAGCTTCATTATATTGGTCTAGGCAATAATTTCTTGGATATGAATTCAAAAGCGCAAGTCACAAACGCAAAAATAGACAAGTAGGATTACATTATACATACCCTGGATTTTGATACCACCAAAAATCTGCTCTACCTGTAATCCCAACTTCTTTTCCTTCTAGTTCTCACTCCCTCATTGAGGTCTCTACTTCCTTCCATACCGGATTCTGCCCTCAATATATTAGAGTAGTTTTCTGTTATCACTACCTTCCTTATCTGCTCTTGAGTCAATGATTTGGCTACACTTGTGACATTACCCTCAATCTCATTTTTGCCTGTCAATCTCTAATACCTGCCTCACAAGATCCTTTCTCTAGGTTCATCCACCAAGGAAGTCTTGTGCTATGGGATATAAGAACATAATAATTTCATTGAGAATTAGAGGTGCAGGACCTCAGCTGTACTCCCAACCTGAGCCACCAAGTTCCTCCCCAACCCCATTCCAGTATATGATCTCCTTCTTAGTTTACTTCTTACTTCACAGAAGAAATGCATCCAAGGAGCAAAAGTGCCATCCAAATCTTCTGCTCTAATTATGACCTCATTTTCATCTAATGCCGTCTGAAATTCATTTAACTTTCTTAACAGTAGAAGAAATATTCCTCTTCTCCCTAAGACTAAACTTCTCATTAAAAAAAAATCCTCTCTGTTCTAATTCTTCTCTGTCAAGTACCTCATTCCTTGACTTTGGTCTTAACAATGACTTTCTGAGGGACACTTGGGTGGCTCAGTCAGTTGGGCATCTGACTATGATTTCAGCTCAGGTCATGATCTTCAGGTGATGAGCTAGAGCCCCATGTCAGCCTCGTGTAGGCCTCCACCATCAGTGAGGAGTCTACTTGAGATTATCTCTCCCTCTCCCTTTGCTCCTCCCTGCTCTACATGCTCTCTCGCTCTTTCAGATGAAGCAATAAATCTCTTAAAATAAATGACTTTTGAATGTCACGCCAACAGTAAAGGCAACAAAAACAAAAATAAACAAGTGGGACTACATCACATTAGAAATTTTCTGCACAGGAAGGAAACAATCAACAAAATGAAAAGACAGCCAGTGTAATAGGAGAAAATATTTGCAAACCATATACCCAATAATATTTGGATTTGGGGGCACTTGGGTGGCTCAGACATTTAAGCATCTGCCTTCGGCTCAGATCATGATCCCAGGGTACTTGGATTGAGTCCTGCATCAGGCTCCCTGCTTGGTAGGGAACCTGCTTCTCCTGGCTCATGCTTGCTCAGGCTCCCTGTCACTATCTCTGTCTCTCTCCCAAATAAATAAATAAAACCTTTAAGAAATATATATGTATATATATATATATATATATAGAGAGAGAGAGAGAGAGAGAGAGAGATTTGGATATTAATCCAAAATATGTAAGGAACTCTTACAACTCAATAGCTGAAATAATCTAAATAACCTGATTTTAAAATGTGTAAAGGACCTGAATAGACATTTTTCTAAAAAGATGTACAAATGGCCAATAGATACATGAAATGTTGCTCAACATCACTAATCATCAAAGAAATGTGAATCAATACCATAATGAGATATCATCTCATATTTTTGGGATGTCTACTATCAAAAAGACAAGAGATAAATTTTGGTGAGTATATGGAGAAATTGGAGCCCTTAGGCACTGTTGGTGATATTGCAAATTAATACAGCTGTTATGGAAAACAGTATGGAGGTTCCTCAAAAAGCTAAATTAGATCTATCATATCATCCAGTAATTCCACTTCTGAGTATATGTCAAAAGAAATGGACTAAGGAGTGATGTATGGGTAGGTGATGTATGGAAGTGAATCACTATATTGTACACCTGAAATAAATGTTATACTGTATATTAACTATACTGGAATTAAAGCACTTAAAAATTAAAAAAAGAAATGAAATCATTATCTCAAAGAAATATCTGCACTCCCATGCTCATTGCAGCAGTGTTCACAATAGCCAAGAAATGGAAATATCCTAAGTATCCATCTACTAAGGAATGGATAAAGAATATGTGATATATATATGACATATAATGCAAAATCATTTGGCCTTCAAAAAGAAGGAAGTCCATGGGTGAACCTAGAGGACATTATGCTCACTGAAAAAAGCCAGGCAAAGCCAGATAGTGTATGGGATCACTTACAAGTGGCATCTTAAAAACAAAAACAAAACCAACTTCAACTCATAGAAACAGGTGGTAGATTGGTGGTTTCTAGGGGCTGTTGGGGATGGAAAAGAGATGTACTGATAACAGAGTACAAACTTTCAGTTATAGGTTGATACATTTTCTGGATCTAATGTACAGTATGGGAAATAATAATACTGTATTATATACTGGAAATTGCTTACAGAGTAGATATTAAGCATTCTGAAAGAAAGAAAAAGAGTAAGAAGGAAAGAAAAGAAGAAAAGAAGCTATGTGAGGGGATGAAGGTGTTAAGTGATTATAATTAGTATAGTATAGTGTTAGTATAGATAAGTTAAATGATTATAAGAATCATTTGCCAGCAATTGCACTGCTATTTAACCCAAATTATACAGATGTAGTGAAAAGAAGGGCCATCTGTGCCCCAATATTCATAGCAACAATGGCCACAATTGCCAAACAGTGGAAAGAGCTGAGATGTCCTTCAGCAGACAAATGGATAAAGAAGATATGGTCCATATATTCAATGGAATATTACACAGCCATCAGAAAGATGAATACCCAACTTTTGCATCAACATGGACAGGACTGGAGGAGATTATACTGAGTGAAATAAGTGAATCAGAGAAAGTCAATTATCATATGGCTTCACTTACTTGTGGAACATAAAGAATAACATGGAGGATATTAGGAGAAGGAAAGGAAAAGTGAATTAGGGGAAATCAGAGGAGGAGATGAACCTGAGAGACTGTGGACTCTGAGAAACAAACTGAGGGTTTTGGAAGGGAGTGGGTGGGGGATGGGTGAATCTGGTGGTGGGTATTAAGGAGGGCATGTATTGCATGGAGCACTGGGTGTGGTGCATAAACAATGACTCTTGGAACACTGAAAAAAAACAAAAACAAAATAAAATTAAGATGTTAAAAAAAAGAATCATTTTCCAGTACATACATATACCAAATTATCATGTATACTTCAAATATATTACAAATTTGTCAATTATACTTCAATAAAACTGGAAAAAATTTCCAAGTCTACTATTACTATAAACACATTAATGCAAATAAATATAAATTTCCCCCCAAAATAAACCATGGCAAGTAAAAATTGAATTTAAAAATTTTTAAAGAAGGTATCAGAGGAACATGCCAGTCTCAAAATGCAGCATGTGGGAAAAGTTCCAGCGAAGGGGGTTTGCCCTTCACAGAGATCACATGTTGGAGGTACATCAGATGGTTCATTGTGGCAAAAGTGTAGGTCTGGAGAGCAACTGGAAAGAGATGAGGCTGGACAAGCAGGAGATGACAGGGGATGGCATTGTTGGCCATACTTAACAATTAAGGTGCAAGGTGAAGCACTAAAGATATATAAGGAATGGACTAGATTTACTTGCATTTTAGGACTATACCTCTGGCTACTGTGTGGATGATTATTTGGGGGGCAATTGGTTAAAGGTTATTGTAATAATCCAGCCAAGGAGTAATGAGAGCCTCAACGAGGTGGAAATAGAGAGGACAGATTTTAAAGACAATCCAAAGAGAGAATTCATAGGACACGGTGACTAATTGCATGTGGAGACAGAAGGAAAAGATGAGGTTAAGAACGATGGCTGGCTGTGCTTTGTGCTTGGTTGACAGTTAAATGGGTATGATCGTTGAAATGAGGAGCATGAGAAAACAGAGTCAGTTTGGACAGAAAGATATGAGTTAATTTTCTGACATGTTGTATTTTACATGCCCATAAAATTCACAGGCTGGTGGGCATTAATGAGCAGTTGATTTTATAGGTCTGAAGTTCATGAGAGTTCTGTGTGAAAAGCATGGAGATTGGTGAGTCATCAGTATGGAACTGCGGCATTATTCACAACAGCTAAGTTATGGAAACAGCCTAAGTGTCCGTCAACAGATGAATGGATAAAGAAGATGTGGTATGTTATGCAGCCTTAAAAAAGAAGAAAATTCGGCCATATGTGACAACAGGGATTTACCAGGAGGACATTATGCTAACTGAAACAAACCAAACATAGAAGGACAAATACTGCATGGTTTGCTTATGTGAACTATCTAAAGCAGCCAACCTCACAGACACAGAGAACAGGAGGGTGGTTGCTGGGAACTGGGGAGAGGGGAAACGAAAGGTTGTTGTTCAACAGGTATAAAGCTTCAGTTATACAAGTGATTAAGTTCTAGAGATCTTCTGCACAACGTTGCACCTGTAGCTAACAATACTATATTTTGCACTTGAAAGTTTATTAAGAGGGTGGAGCTTATTTCAGTTTTCTTACCACAATAACAATTGTAGAAACACAATGTATGTCGAGAGAATGAAAACTTGGGGTCCCATAATATCCAGTTCTTCGTTCATAGTATCTCAGAACAGGAAGTAACACAAATGTCTTTTAACCGGGGAGGGTATAAATGAAGCCCATACGCTCCGACAGTGGATATCACCCAGCAACAACATAGATTCAATAACGTGGGTGAATCTTCTCTACATAGTCTATGATCCCATCTATATGATGTCCTCAGAAAGGCAAGATCGCAGGAGCAGAAGGCAGCCGTGGTTGCCAGGAACTGAGGAGGGGGAAAAGTTGACTACAAAGAGGGACAGGGAAGTATTTTGAGGAAATGGAACTGTCTCACATCTTGGTTGTAGGGGTAGCAAGAGTCTGTGGCAAAATGCATAGAACTGTACTCCAGAAAAGGTCAATTCTCTCTATGTAAATTACACCTCGATAAAAAACATGTGGGGAAGAAAAATCCAAAATGTGACCATAAGAGTGGGTGGTGAAATTTTGGGGAAGGTCAAGGGCAGTGGCATTTGAATAGATCAAGTATGATGAGATGGGGGAGTTGGAGATTGAAGTCACCAGGATAAAAATCTAGTCAAGGAGGTTAGAGAGAACCTGAGCTGGGGGCCAAAATGAAAACTGACTTGCTTCCTTGCCAAATACATATAATCATTCAGGTACCCAAGATTAAGAACCTTATATATATGACAATATGTGTATATTCTTAGTATGACTCAATCTAGGGACACCTAACTGAGGTCCCAGATTCCCAGGTCTTCACCTCACAGAAAAAGCAGCAATAGACCCATACGTGAGGCGGACACATTTCCTGAAGTGACCGGTCATAGCTATAACTGTAGCCTGGGCGTCTGCATGAAAACACTGGCTTAGTGTCTCACACAGCAGCCCCCAGGCATGGGGGGGCAAGCTGCTCCTAGGTCACGTCACCTTGGAGGAGACCCTAATCCACAGGTACGGTCACCACGTTATTTCTGTCCCAGCCCCAGTGCTACTCTGTGTTCTAGTCCAGAATACTCTTAATCTCCTTTTGCATAAACCGTATGGGGCTGGCAAGGTTCATATTCTAAGTAAAGTGAATGAGCAGAAGAATATAAACTTGTCTGCAGTTTTTGCCCCGGTGATTGATGTCCATCACCGTACCTATTAATGACCTACCTACGTGAGTTGGCCTTATACGGATGGGCCCTGAATCCTGAGCTTAAACCCTGTCCTTCCATAATTACCCCATAATTACCCACCTGCACTGAAGACAAGGTCAAGCAAGTGGCCACTGGGGCGGCAGGTTGACCCCAAAACCTTATGTGAAAACCCTGTCCTTGTGAGCGAGGCCAGTCTGCAGGAAGCGCCAAGGCTATGTGCCCAAGACCAGGACCAGAGCAGATCAAGTGGTCTCCTTTTCCTTTTCCCGATGGATGCACCACACATGCCTTCACTCTGTCCTTGCTCTCCAGTGGATAGGAAAGGGAGAAGAGAAACACACCAGTGACTTCAGATCTCTCAACAGGACCACAACCTAGCATTGGCACACATCTCTTAAATGTTCGCTAGCTTTCCACAGCATCTCATTATGTCCTGTGGACAGACAAAGTGCATATTAAACCTCTCAATTATAGAGAGTCACGTTGCATATTGAAAGTCTTGGATGCTCGGTGGCAGAGCCAGGATGGAAACCAGCAGCCCTCATAATCATCTCCAATATAAAATGGACATATCCCTCCCTGCATGCAAGCAGCATTCTAGTTTCACCTGAGAAGCACCCAAATTGGGTCACAGGGACTTTACCTGCGATGCAGAGTGGAGTGGCACAGGAGTTAATGATCCGACAGGTAGCACACAGCTTCGGGGTAATTGAAGGGTTAGCACTGTGGGGCGGTGGGGTAATTGCCAGATTGATGGTAGAGGCTTTTGTTTTGGGTCCAGAAAGCAATTAAAGACCCTGGCACAGCCCTTATTAAGTAGACGTCCAGGTGGCCACAGGAACATCCACACATTGTAATCTGCTGCAGACCCTTGCCAGCCCCCTGCACCAGCCAGCACTGGCTTTGCCAACAGCCCCCCAGAGATGAGAGAGGGTATGCCTTTCCCTGCTCAAAGCTGAATGGCTTTGTCCAACACGCTACATTCTGCCGTGGAGAGCTGCAGGAATTTTTTTTTTTCCTAACAAAGATCTAAAAGTCTAATTTAAGAAGACAGTGGCATGATTTGCTACAAGTTTCCCTGCCATGTGAAGGAGGGCCTGGGGAAGTGAAGAGTTGCTTTGTTGGCTAGCTTTTTTCCAATTTCCTTGTCAGCAGTATTTCTACCTCCCTGTTTTCAAACGTCGCTTTGTTCTATCTTTTGAAGACTCCAACCAGTGCCTGTTTGTATAGTAAATTCCCAGGAGGAAACCAAGTCTTATCTGTCAGTTCAGGACGTTTTCCACTTATTTCTAAGGAAGAAAAGTCAACAACTCAAGAACTATTAAAAAGGAGTGAACAAAAAAATGGCAGGTAGCTGCTTTAATTTTCTTTCAAAGGCTTCCTGGCCAGGCGGCCTGGAGGAGGCCAGCTTCAGGGCTGACATTCAGGATTAGCTGCAGGCAGCTACACAGTACATTGCCCTGTTTCTCAGACCTTAGTCATCTGCTCACTAACCAATAAGACCAACCATTTTCTTGTCATTTCTTTTTACATTGATGCATATAATTTTACTTAGATAAATGTGTTTTCAAAGGAAACTCTGAGTCAAGGGCAAGAAGAATTCTCTCTCTTTTTTACCTAGAAGGGATTTACAGAAATTGAATTTGGGGAGGGACCCAGAAAGTGCCTTGGCAAGGTGAATGGCAGGGATATGCAGCTCAGGAATGCAGTTGGCAGAGGAGGACTTGGGTGTGAATGGCTCCTCACCGCCCTGCACAACTACCCCCAGTCCCATCGGCCTCAAAGAGAGATTGTCTAGGTCATAATTCCAAAATCTGGACAATAGAAGCCCATTGCCCCCATGTAAAATACACATATACATACAAGTGCGTGCATCCCTTCTCCTAAGTGCCTTTTCTCCTTCTTCTCCACACTATGACCCCAGACTCCAGGGTTATACACAGACTCAGGCTCCCAGAGGGAATAGCAAACATTTGTGAACAATACAGCCTACCACGGGACTGAAGATAAAAATGGATTTTTTTAAAAAAATTATTATTTATTTATTTATTTTAATTTTATTAACGTATGTATTATTTGCTTCAGGGGTACAGATCTGTGAATCAACAGTCTTACACAATTCACAACACTCAATACAGCATATAACCTTCTCAATGTCCATAACCCAGCCGCCCTATCCATCTCCCACTCCCAACCCCCAGCAACTCTCTGTTTCTTTTCTGAGATTAAGAGTCTCTTATGGTTTGTATCCCTTCCCCAGTCCCATCTTGTTTCATTTTTTCCCCTCCCTTCCCCCCACAACCCCCCACCCTGCCTCTCAAATTCCTCATATCAGAGAGATCATATGATCTCTCTTTCTTTCTCTGATTGACTTATTTTGCTTAGCATAATACCCTCTAGTTCCAGCCACGTAGATTTAGTTTTTTTGATGGCTGCGTAGTACTCCATTGTGTGTGTATTGTGTACATGTATATATATACCACCTCTTCTTTATCCATTCATCTGTTGATGGACATCTAGGCTCTTCCTATTGTTTGGGTATTGTGGACATTGCTGCTATGTGGACATTTGGGTGCATATGCCCCTTTGGATCATTACATTTATATCTTTATGGTAAATACCCAGTAGTGTGATTGCTAGGTTGTAGGGTAGCTCTATTTTTAACTTTTTGAGGAACCTCTATGTCATTTTCCGGAGTGGCTGCACCAGCTTGCATTCCCACCAACAGCGTAAGAAGGTTCCCTTTTTTCCGCATCCTCGCCAACATCTGTGGTTTCCTGACTTGTTAATTTTAGCCATTATGACTGGTGTGAGGTGGTGTATCACTGTGGTTTTGATTTGTATTTCCCTGATGTCCAGTGATGTTGAGCACTTTTTCATGTGTCTGTTGCCCATTTGGATGTCTTCTTTGGAGAAATGTCTGTTCATGTCTTCTGCTCATTTCTTGTTTGGATTATTTGTTCTCATATCAGATAAATTAGATTTTAAGCTAAAGGCTGTAGCCAGAGATACAGAAGGACACTACATCATTCTTAAAGGGTCTATCCACCAAGAAGATCTAACAATTGTAAATATTTATACCCCCAATATGGGAGCAGCCAACCACACAAGACAACTGTTATGTAGTCATAAACTGATAAAGAGTCATATTGATATGAATAAATTAATAGTAGGGGATCTTAACACGCTGCTCTGAGTAATAGACAGATCATCCAAGCAGAAAATCAATAAAGAAACAAGAACATTGAATGACACATTGGACCAGATGGACCTTATAGTTATATACAGAACATTCCACCCTAAAGCAACATAATACTCATTCTTCTCAAGTGTACATGGAACTTTCTCCATAATAGACCACATACTGGGTCACAAATCAGGACTCAACTGATACCAAAAGACTGAGATTATTCCCTGCATATTCTCAGACCACAGTGCTTTGAAACTGAAACTCAACCACAAGAAAAAGTTTGGAAGGAAGTCAAACACTTAGAAGCTAAAGACCACCTTGGTTAAGAATGTTTGGATCAACCAGGAAATCAAAGAAGAACTTAAACAATTCATGGAAACCAATGAGAATGAAGACACTTCAGTCCAAAACCTATGGGATACAGCAAAGGTAGTCCTAAGGAGGAAATACATAGCCATCCAAGCCTCCCTCAAAAAAATGGAAAGATCCAGAATACACCAGTTCTTTTTATACCTTAATGAACTGGAGAATCAACAACAAATTAAGCCAACCCCACACACAAGGAGTTTGTTAAGTTCTTTATAGATTTTGGATACTAGCCCTTTATCTGATATGTCATTTGCAAATATCTTCTCCCATTCTGTCAGTTGTTTTTTTTAGTTTTATGACTGCATTTTTTTCTTTGCCGTGCAAAAGCATTTATGCTTGTTGAAGTCCCAATAGTTCAAAAACTGGATTTTTATTATGCAAAAACATGGATCACATGGCTCTTCCTTTCAACACCAACACCATGCAAGGTACCGACAGGTGTGTTGCTTAAGACATATTACCGTTCTTAACCATTTTGTGCCCAGTAACTTTGCAGATTATGGGAACATGGAGAAAAGGGAAGTTAATAAATCAGAGAAATCACAGAAAACTTTAAGCAGAATGCATTTGCTCTGAATTTGGAAGGATGAATTAAATTTTGATGGGAGGTCATGGTTGAATGAGGGAGGTTCTGTTTGGGGGGAGCAGCATGAATGAGGCTAGGAAGAGCAAGAATATCTGGGAGCTGCAAATACTGGGTATGACTGCATGTTGAATAACAAGTGCAGTAGGCGATGGAAAGAGTCAAATTAGGAGGCAAAGTTGAAAAATTAGGTTGGGAATAAAACATGCTTTTCGCTCGATGCAATGGAGAACCATCAAGTAGTTTCTGCAGAGAAAGAACAACAATCAGATTTATGATTCAGAGTTAACTCTAGCAGCTGTATGCACAACTGGAGAGAAAAAAACATTTTATGGGGCTATGACTAGAGCTCACATAGCATGGACCATGCCACCAAACAAATCATCAGCCACCCAACAAATGTTTGTTGAGTCCCTCCTCTGGGGAGAGAATGGTGTGCAATAAAAACTTACAGTCTACTGGAGAAGAGACCTTGATCAAACAGTCATTCAAAGAAATGCAAAACTATATTGGCCTTAAATGCCCATTTGGAAGATGCATGAGTGTGTTTAACAGGAAGATTTGACTTGGTCTTGGAACTTTTCCCCAAGGAAATGACAGTTTAGCCACGGTCTAAAAAATTAATACAATTAGCCTGGCATAAAACAGAAGATCTCTCCCTGTAGAAAGAACATGCAAAAACCTTCTGATGGCAGGAACATGACATATAGGAAAGAAATGAGAAAAATCCAGCACTGCAAATCAATGGGGGGTGGACATTTAGAGCCAACAAAGTCAAATCATGAAGGTTCCCTTAGCCTATGTTAAATTATTTTTGTCTTTTTATTCCAAGAACAAATGGAAGAAAGACACTGAAGTATTTTAAACAAAAAGGTGACATGATGGGGTTTGCATTAGATAGATAGATAGATAGATAGATAGATAGATAGACAGACAGACAGATAGATAGACAGATGATAGATATGAACAAGAGGGACAACATTCAGTGTGGAGAATCCCACCATAATGCTATTGTCATGGGTCAAGTGAGAGATGATCACAGCCTGGGCACAGTAGTGATGGGGGAAACCAAGAGAAATGGATAGATTCAAAGATATTTAAAAAGTGAAACCAACAGAATTTGGCTATAGATTGAATATGGGGAGAGTAGGAGAGGGAAGTGTTAAGGATTAGGTCTGACTTATATGACTGAGTAGTTGTTGGTTATGTTCTCGGAGACAAGGAATGATGGGAGGTGCGTGTGCACACCAGCATGACTGTGTATATGTGTGTGCATCTTTTCAGAACAGGAAGAGCTGTCATGCCAACAATATGGAGGGAGGTCTGGAGCTCCGCAAGAATAGCAAGGAAGGAAGGCGTCAGGGCAGCAAGGCATCATATAAGCCACTTTTGGACCAATAAGTTTCGGGTTTCCCAAGATAGATGTGCCAAAGATACCACTGTATTCTGATTATACAGGGATGCCTTTATTTGCAAGTAACTGAATGCCTTAATACAAACTGACTGAAATAATGAGGATGTTATTCTCTTGTGTATTTGGGAAAAGTAAGGTAGGGTGGACATGTGTGTTGTTCATCAAAAGGCTCTGTAATGTCAACCTTTCTATCTTTGTCCTTTGCCATTCTTGGTATCATGTCCATCTTCAGAGGATGAAGACTGTCATAGCTCCCAGTGTTACCTCTAAACTTCACAATGCCCAGAGGAAGAAAACACAGCAATTCTTTTTGTGTTTCTCCCCTCAAGGCTCATTAGTTGGGATTAGCCCATATGCCAAGACCTGAGTCAGTCACTGGCAAGAGGATGGGATGACAGTGATTGGCTTGACTAATTTTATGTGACAATATGAATGTCGGAGAGTCAACTACTAAGTCTTTTAAATCTTTAAATTTTAAATGATAGATTAGATTAGATAGATGATAGATAAATAGATAGAGATATGCATAATAATAATAGGCAATCATCAAAACGTATGTCAAGTATGATAGTAAGTTCTTTATATTCATTGCTTCATGTAATCCCCACCAATCCGCACCATAGTCCCAAAACACAAGCTACATTTTTTATTCCTATTTTACTGATGCAGAAACTGAGACTCTGAGAAATTGAATAATTTGCTCAAGATTTACACTACCAGTAAGTGGTTCAGATTTCATTACATGTTTACTTCCAAAACCTGTGAACTTAAACACTATGCTATACTGCCTTTTCTGACCTTCACAAAGGTTTTTTAATATCCATGTTTTTAAAAAAGGAAACACTATTTTATGAATACACACACACATACATAGAAGACACATATGTATACAACAATCTTTTTGCAAGGATTATCATTCTGAGTTTTCTCCTCTAGTTTTGTCATATGCATTTACATGTATGTATTTACTTTGGGTTTTTTTTTTTTATCATGTTCAATTAACCAACATATAGTACGTCATTAGTTTTTGATGCAGTGTTCAATGATTCATTATTTACATATAACACCCAATGCTCATCACCACATATGGCCTTCTTTTTAAAGATTTTATTTATTTGATATATATAGAGAGATCACAAGTAGATAGAGAGGCAAGTAGAGAGAGGGGGAAGCAGGCTCCCTGCTGAGCAGAGAGACCGATGTGGGGCTCGATCCCAGGACCCTGAGATCATGACCTGAGCCGAAGGCAGAGGCTTAATCCACTGAGCCACCCAGGCGCCCCACATATGGCCTTCTTAATACCCATCACCTGGTTACCCTATCCCCTCAACCCCCTTCCCTTCTGAAACCCTGTTTGTTTCCCAGAGTACAGAGCCTCCAATGGTTTGTCTCCCTCTCTGATTTCTTCCCATTCAGTTTTTCCTCCCTTCCCCTGTGGTCCTCTGCACTATTCCTTATGTTCCTCATATGAGTGAAACCATATGATAATTGTCTTTCTCTGATTGACTTATTTCACTTAGCATAATCTCCTCCATTCCATCCATGTGGAAGCAAATGGTGGATATTCATCCTTTCTAATGGCTGAGTGATATTCCATTGCATATGTGAACCACATCTTCTTTACCCATATTTGCAAATGACATTACAGATAAAGGGCTGGTGTCCAAGATCTATAAAGAACTTCTAAAACTCAACACCCCAAAAAACAAATAATCCAGTCAAGAAGTGGGCAGAAGACATGAACAGACAGTTCTTCAAAGAAGACATCCAAATGGGCAACAGACACATGAAAAAGTGCTCAACATCACTCGACATCAGGGAAATGCAAATCAAAACCACAATGACATACCACTTAGAATGGTGAAAATTAACAAGGCAGGAAACAACAAATGTTGGCAAGGCTGTGGAGAAAGGGGAACCCTCTTACACTATTGGTGGGAATCCAAGCTGGTGCAGCCACTTTAGAAAACAGTGTGGAGGTTCCTCAAGACATTAAAAATAGATCTACCCTACGACTCAGCAATTGCACTACTGGGCATTTACCCCAAAGATACAGAGTAGTGAAAAGAAGGGGCACATGCACCCCAATGTTCATAGCAGCAATGTCCACAGTAGCCAAACTGGGGATGGAGCCAAGATGTCCTTCAACAGATGAACGGATGTGTTTACTTTGTAATTACAGATTAGATTTTTAGCCTCTTTTCCCTCTTAACACTATGTTGTACACTTTTTTTTTATTGTTTCTTGGTTCTTTAAAATCACTTTTTAATAACTATTATTTCAGGGAGCGACTATGCATGATAATGTAAGCAATTATTCTCACACTGTTACACGGTATTTCCAATTTTATGTAATATAGATAGCACTGCCTGCATGAGTTTAGGTGATTTCCCCTCTTTCCTTTGTTATTTCCTTATTTTCCATAGAGACAAGGAAAAATGCTGGGCCAACAGGTATGAAGCCTCTCATAGTTCAGAAAATGTCCTGCCAAATTGCCCTGCAAAAATGTTGTACTCATTTGCACAGCCACACACAGTCTGTAAGTGTAATATTAATGTAACTATCCAGCCAGCGGGGGTTCTGTGGATGACTACTATTTTTTATTACATAATAGAGATAAAATGGAACCTCCGTATTTTCTTCTGATAACAGAGGTTGAACATTTTCCTGTGTATTTAATTCCTATCTGTTTTTCCTCCCATATGAGGAAATTCCCTCTTCTACCTTTTCTCCCCATCCTCTCTGTGATTTAGGAGCTCTAGATGGTATGCTCTAGAGCTGAGGGTGACCTGGGAGGTGGGGTCCCTGTAAGGGAGCACCTGCCTGAGATGGAAAGTTCTCTCCACATATGGGCTCTTTAAGGCCTGGGAACCCATTCTGAGCACACGGGCAGCAAAGCCACAGCTGTGAGGGCCCTTAATGGGGCTCTTAGGGGAGATGCTGTTACTGAGATTTATTTGGCTTTTTCCAGGCTGTAAATTCATTTCGTAGTTTAGTTTCACCATGTGCCATAAATAACCAGAGCTGTGTAAACAAATGTCACTTGGGCACAAGAACCATGTACCAAGGTTATCCTTGACCCCTCCCCCTTAACTTGCACATGCACACGTGTACACACACATGCACACACACATGTACACACACATGCACACACACATGTACACTCACATGTACACACACATGTACACACACCATGGTCGCCTGGGAAGAAAATGGCCTTGTAAGACCATTCTAACCAAATGCAAGGGAATAAAGAAAGATGTTGACAGATAAATAATTGCTAGAAAAAAATTAACACTTTTCCTTAAGCAATTCTTCAGATCTAGTAGAGCGTTTACAGGGAGGTATGTGAGAAAAGAAAAAGTAGAGTCAGAGAAAGAGGGGCTTTCTGCCAGCTTTCCTATCACCACCATCGTCTTAGGTGAGGAAACATGTGGCTTTAATCAGGTAACTCAGTGGGAAGTGAAGATTAATAGACATGCACAACAAAAATCAAGAGAAAACCCAATTGGGGGCATGATGTAGTGACTCAGGTTTGTAATCATGGGCTTCAAAAGCTGCCTCAGCCCCACTCAATTCTGGGTGACTCTTAATGATTCAGGGACCTAGAAGTTTCTGTACAAGTTTTGGAGATACAAACTATGCCACTGGACCCTGCAAGATGAGTGTAAGCAGGAATTTTAGGTGTTAGATCTGCACCAGGAGTCCCTCCCCTATGCCTGGCCATGAGGTTTAACCCTCAGAGCAATCCTGACTGCATTGCAAAGGGTGGCAGGTCCTGGTCTCAAAGCCCTGGTCTTTTTCTGCCTTGTGCTGATGATACAGTGGTCACCATGTTAGTATCATGTTTGGGAGATGTCCCCGTGCCTGTCTCATGAGATTTTCCCTCAGCAATCATTTTGAGGATTGCTAGGGACTGAGTGTTTGTGTCCCCGCAAAGTCCCTATGTTAAAATCCCAGCCCCAAACATGATGCTAGTAGATAGAATGTAGCACCTTTGGAAGGCGATTAGGTCACGAGACTGAAGACCTCATGAATGTGATCAGTGTCCTGATAAAGAGGACCCCAGAGAGATCCGTCTCCCCATCTCCTAGGTGAACACACAGTGAGAAGATGGCCATCTCTGAACCAGGAAGTCGGCTTAGCCACACACAAAATCTGCCAGCACCTCAGTCTTGCTTTTTCAGCCTCCAAAAGTGTAAAAATTAAATGTGTGTTATTTATAAACCACCAGTTTATTGTATTCTGTTTTAGCAGCCTAGAATGGATTCAAACAAGGGCCTACTCCCGTCGGGCACGGTACTTGTAAATAACACACAAACCTTACCCTCAATGTGCTTTGGATCTGGTATAGGGAAGAAAAGAATTGTTTAAGTTAAAATATGGTATGAAACACATCACAATGGGGATAGTCAAAGGTGCTGTGGGACTCTTAGGAAGAGTTTGACTTGCTCTTAAGGAACTGAGGCTCGGAGGATTTTTCTGACTTGTCCATGCTCATATAGTTAGTAAGAAGCTGAGCTGGCACCAGCAACCCACTGGGTGTCAGTTTGCCCATCTGTGACGTGGGAATAATGCTAACATAGGCTTATTGTAAGGTCCAAGTTAGGGAATGCATGAAGGTGTTTTATGAAATGTAAAGAATAATAAGTGTTTGTGGTCCCTCTCACTGTGATTTCCAAGCTATGATGGACCAGCCCAGGGATTTGGAAATGAAAAGGAGAAAAAAAATTATAGAGATCAAAACATGGGTACAATAGGATCAATTCATCTGATTTAACTTCTATGTCCATTCATATAATCAGTTAAGATAGATCAAAGGCCTAGAGGGTACATGGCTCCCTAAAAGGCTCTATATAGCAGCTAATAAAGCAGTGAATCCGTCAATTCCACATCCCTTAGACAACAAATAATCTTCATACCTGCCACAAACAGGGTCTGGGGAAAGTGACGGCTTACAGAAGGGAGGCAGACCTGCTCTGGAAGGACAAGGACTGCTTCCCTGAGGACGTACGTCTGAGTTGAGAGCCAGAGGTTGCATAAGAGTTCCAGATAGAGGAATGAGCATATGAGGAGGACCCTGAGCCCGGAAGGAGCGTGGCTGCAAAGACCAAAGTAGCTGGAGTCAAGGAACAAGTTCAAGAGTGAAGGAAGCTAAGATCCCATATACTCAAGGCAGGTTGGGTGTGGGGGTGGTCTGGGCAATGAAAAGCTGGTGAAGAGTTTAACACAAAGGTACGCTGTTGAAGCGCTAACCTTCTTGAAAGCTCATTGAGGCTCTCTGTGCTGGAATCAGATGGAAAGGAGGCAAGACTGGATGTGGAGAGACCAGTGAGGAGGTGATCACTCTTGTCCAGGGAAAAAAGGATGGATCTTGGACTATGGAGCTAGAAGTAGAGATGGAGTGCCTCCAGGGACAGAGTAGAGGAATACAAGATCCTCTTGATTATAAACCTTTCCCATCAAACTGAATATCACCTCCCACCCAGGCCAGCTCCTTGTGCATAAAGGAGTCCTCAATCTATGTGTTTCTTGGAATTGACATCTTAATGGAATGTGCCCTCCGTGAGGATCCCTAAGTTCTTGGATGGGTGTGAGTTGAAAAGCATGGAAAAGAAAAATGCTTGAATCCAATCCAGACTGTTTTTCCTCTTTCTTAAACATTGGCCCTTCTTGTCACCTAATTCTGAGTGATTCTCAGATGAAGGCAACTTAACCGGTTTCCTGCCATCTAAACTACATCTGCCTGGAGGAAATTAAACTGCTGTGTCCGTGCAGCATAACCCTTGGCAGGAGAGAGAGAGTGCCTCACAGGCTTGTGCTGGCACCCAGTTTTTTAATAACCACGTCTGTTCAGTCAAGACATCCTCATGGTTCTCCCAGAGAAATGCCTCCCCTGACCTCTTCATCTATTTCCAGGGCCTTCGGTGCTCTCCAAGGAGGACAGTGAACGGGGATAACGGCTGAGACTTCTGAGAGCCTGCAGAGGACATTTCTAGTAGATTTGTGACTGGGCGATCTCAACAGCCAGGCAGTAGGCTGATGACTTCATTTAAGAGATGGGGAAACTGAGGCCCAACCGAGTCTGGTGAGGCACTGGCATTTGTTCTGCAGCAGGTTTCCTAGTGGGCCTGAGATATGGGAGAGACCTGGAGGGAGCGAGTGGGGGGAGAAACTAGACCACAGCGTGGGTTTACTCAAAGCCTACACTCACCCGGATTACTCTGGGAGCCCAGGGCATAGTTGCAGCACAGAAGCTGTCCTTACCAAATGCAAGAGGGCCAGGCACCAAGTGCCACACGACGGTCACTGGTCTTGGGCTGCACCCTGAGGAGGATGGGGAGTTTGATCCATGTTTCTGGCAATGGATCCTAAACTCCTATTAGATAAGAGTTGGCTAGACAATTTCCCTAACCAGAGATCACAACTTGGAAATGTTGTAGTTGTGGCCACCTGGAACCCCAGAAGTGTGTGTTTGGTGGAAAATTCAGGAATGGAGTGTGGAGAGGGAAGTGGAGTGATGGGTACAGGCCACAGACTGTGATGTCTTCAGGCCAGTGGTTGTAGTCCCCACCTTTGAATGTTCAGTGCCCAGACAGCACGTGGCATTTAAAGTCCATACACAGAGGGGTGCCTGGGTGTCTCAGTCAGTTAAGTGTCTGCCTTCAGCTAAGGTTGTAATCTCAAGGTCCTGGGATCGAGCCCCGCATCAGGCTCCCTGCTCAGCAGTCAGTGTGCTTCTTCCTCTTCCCTCCCCACCACTCATGCTCTCTCTCTCTTTCTGCCTTGCTCTCTCTCTCTCTCTCTCAAGTAAATAATAAAATCTTTTTTAAAAAGACAAATAAAGAAAAAGAAAAAAGACAAAGGGAGGGAGAGAAAAAGACAGGACAGTTGGGCAAGCATCGGGGAAGTACTACAGTTATTTTAATTCCTGCAGTTATTTTATTTTAATTCCTTTGATTCCCTAAATTTCCTAACTTTAGGTAGCAATGAGGTTACTTCTAAAGATGGACAAATGAACTTGGAAAAATGGACAGAGGAAGAAGCTTCCAGAGAAAGAGGAGAAAAGACAAGGAAAACCAACATCCCAGAACCCACTTGAGGTCAAGGGGGCATGATCAGCAGGGTCAGACCTGCCAAAAAGTCAGGCAGAAAAGGATGGAAGAGTTCTCATCAGAAATGTCAACAAGGAGAGGACAGGCAACTGTCTTCAACAAGAACAGTCTTTGATTCCCTGAGCTCTCATTCATTCCTGTGGCCATGACCTCCCAGGGGAGCCCTGGCAGGGTTGCAGGGCAGAGAATAGGGCTAGGTGAGGGAGGCAATGCTGGAGAAAAGGGACCCAAGGATCCTTCGTGCATCACCATGTGGGGAATGGAACCCTGCTTAAACTGCACCCCCAGTGCACCCCCTCCCAAGTCAGGAATTGGAGCTGAGAATAAAAACATTCCATGCGTTCTGATTAGCTACTACCTCGTTATTGTGCTTTGCTTGCAACACAGCCTTCAGTTAATGAAATATGGTGCTAGGACAAATGAGTCCATGCCAAAGAGGGGGTTCCGATGGTGGCCCCTGAGCTTGAGTTTTTCTCACTTGCAATTCCTTCTCCCCCCACTTGCCCAACCCCATCCCAGAAAGGGAAAGAGCTAAGAGAGAAGGGGAGAAAAGAGACAGAACTTGAAACAGTCTCCAAATCCAAACAACAAAAACAGCAATCGCTATATTTCAAGCCAGTGCAAATTAGACTAAGCGGCCACAGAAGCCAAATGGAAATCGTAATTCTTCCAGTCCCTTGCTGCTCCGACACGTGTAATAGGTTTGGCAGGGAGTCAAGGGAAATGGGGGCCAAGCCGCGGTATGTCTCAAAGAATCTAGAGGCTGTTCACTGTGGGGAAGCCAGATTTCTGCCCAGCTCGGAGAAGGGATGGCTGGACCAGGTGGAACTGGTCTCACTCTGGCCGTTGGAGGAGGGTCCTGGGTCTCTTAGAGACTGGAATCCTACAGGAAGCAGACATGTCCAGTGTGAACAGTTTTGCATGGCCAGGACAGAGTTAGAGTGGGGAAGCTGCAGACCACCCAGGACCAGAATGTTATTTAATAGCTTCTTTCCAGGAAGGTTTGGGATGGTACAGAGGAGGCTGCCAGGAAATGCTCCTGGTTAGATTTGTCACAAAAGAGAGGGAGGAGAGGAGAGGACATGGGAGGGAGCTATCTCTTCCCTGTTCAGGCATCTGCGAGGCATTCTCATGAGCCATGGGGACAGCTGTCAGTCTGCTGGCTTCCCAGAGGAAAGGGCCAGAGAGCTCACAGGGCTTGCCCAAGTTCATAGACCCTTGAGAGTCAGAACCAGCTCTTCCCCACTGCAAAGCTCATGCTCTCTCCTCTACCCCAGTGCTGGCTAACTCTTTCTGCAAAGCTCCAGAAAGCAAATATTTTCAGTTTTGCAAGCCAGATGGTCTCTGCTGCACCTATTCAACTCGGCTATTGTAGCGCAAAAGCAGCCATAGTGCCACAGACAGTATGTAAACGAATGGGCATGGCTGTGTTCCAATAAAACACAATTGGGCATGTGGGCCATAATTGGCTACCTCTGCCCCACACTAACACAAAAAGAAACAAAAAAGGATATTGCAGGGACTCATGGTGGGGGTGGGGAAGTAATCTAAACACTCCAACAAATGCTACCAGAATAAGTGTGCTGACCAACCAGCTGTCCATATGGCGTAAGGTTTTATGTAACTGAGCCCTGGGTATGGGTCCGGCTTTACCCCTGTACTGGTTAGATAATCTGGGATAAATTCCATAACCTTTTAAAGTCTTCATTTCCTTTTGTATTACAAGGAGATGATAGCCGAGCCTATCTCAACAGCTTTATAAGAATTAAGTGAGATAATACTTGTAATGTGCTTAGCATAATCTCTGACACATAATAAACATTCAGTAAATGTTAGCTGCAATTCTCTCAGCAGACACTTAATCATCAGTGGCCCTGCAAAGTGGTGCTCATCACCTGTGCATCGTGGATGAGGACGAAAAGTCTGGTAGGCTTAAGGGTGGTGTCTGAGATCATGAAGCTGGCTCTGGGTAAGGAGCTGGCATCTATCCGAGTCTCAGGCTCCTGGGCATTTCACTCCACTGCAAGAGGCAGAAGAACCCAGAGACAGGACTTCCAGAGGACAGAAGCATGAGCAGAGGGAGAGCTCTCCCTACCAGCACCAAAACTGGGGGCTCTGATTCTTCCAACATTGTTTACCGAGTCCCAAAGGATCATTGTCCAGAGCTTCTGCCTGGATCAGAAACCAGTACTGCTGGAGGCCACTCTCTTGATTTTGGCAGCCTTTAAAATACCTAGGTGTGAAAGGCCACCTCCTGTGATAAGGCTGCATGGTTGTGGAAGCCTGTGAGTGCAGAGCTGGCCAGGCGGCTAGCTTCGCTGGCCCACACTGCTCTGGGATGTGGCAGAAAAGGGATAATAGCATTCCATTCTTTCAGGGGAGGCAGACAGCAAAGCCACTGGTGTTCTAATGTTCTGGGAGCTCAGTTATTAAGTGCTCGTGCTCCAAGTACACTGGGCAGAAAGCTCCAGCAGAAATAGCTGAGGGGTCTTAATTCAGAAAGATTAAACAGAATTGAAAAATCATTTCTTGGCTTGCTTCCTGGCATAGGTCCCTCTTTCTGCATCTTTGGGGGATGTATATTAGTTTCCTGTGGCTTCTGCAACAAATTACCACAAAAGGGGTAGCTTTAAAAAAAAAAAAAACCACAGGACTTTATATTTTCACAGTTCTGGAGGTTAACCACCTGAAATTCAGGTGACATCAGGACTGTACTCCACTGCTCTCTGAGGGTGGAGGGGAAGGGCAATCCTGTTCCTTGCCCCTTATGGCTTCTGGTGACTGCCCTGGTGTTCTTGGACTTGTGGCCCCATCCCAATGATCTTTGCCTCCATCTTCACATGGCCTTCTCCTCTGCATGTCTCTCTTTTAAGAGGGTGCTGGATTTAGGGCACACCCAGATCGCCCAGGATGATCTCTTCATCTCAAAATCATTAATTTAAGCACATCTGCAAAGACTCTTTTTCCAAATAAAGTCACATTCACAGGTCCTGGGGATCAAGACATACACCTGTCTTCGTGGAGGGACACTGTTCAATCTCCTACTGGGCATCTCATGGTCTGATTCAAAATCAAAGCAGTGTTTGCTGATTCCCGAGAATACCTAAATATCAGAGTGTGCTGGGGCGGTAGAGAGCATCCACAACCCCCTTGTGACCGTTCCCTCATTTTTCCTATGAGAAGTGTAATCCTTTGCCCTGCTTCAACCAGCAGAACTGAGCCTAGAATCTGGCCCTCCCAGCCCAGCTCTCTCTTCTTGCACTTTTCCACTTCTCTCTCTCTGGGGAAATAAACATACCTCCAGGGCTCTACCTCCCATGCCTCTGCCTGGTCTGACCAGGTCAACGCCAGCCAGCTCAATGAGACTGTGCTTTTATAAAACACACCACTCCGTCATGCTGGGCCAATGTCACCTTCCCCCTAGAACTTGTGTTGCTATAGATTTCAACTCGGTTTTGAACACAGCTTTTGGAGCACAGAGTTGTGGTGGAACAAACTGATTCTTCGTCTGTCCTCTCTGGTCAGGTGATAATTTATGGGCCTCCAACTGGACACAGGAAGAGGTTGGCGTGAATCTTGGCATGATGGCTGAAGACAAAATTGAGAGGCCTCCATCCCATTGTTCCCCTGTGAGCATAGTCACCATCGACTACTGACGGCAGAAAACAAACAAGATACGTGAGCCCTTTGGAGGGAGCCTGCTGTCAAGCCCCAGAGTTTTACAGAAAATTGATGTGTGCATATTGTGTTACAAACACCGCGTGAGCACATTTTTATGGAAAAATAAATGGTCGATCAATAAATATCTATTAAGTGCCTATCACGCGTTCCAGCCCATGTAAGTGGTGCTGATAGTTTAGAGGGGTTTACATAGGGCAAACATTTCTTTGTTTATCTACACAGCTATGATGGGAATTGGGAATGGCAATGGCTATAAACTCATGTCACTAATACAAGAAATCTCATCAGAAGATGGGGCTATGGTCATAGTGGGAGTTTCTATGCATGTATGGCTCTGAGGGCTGAAGAGCTGGACCTTGTCTCTGTCCAAGAGAGAATGCGCCCCTCCGCCCCTCCACTGTCCATTGCCTGAGGAGAGCAGCCCTAAAGCCTGACTCTTGACATAGCTATACTTTCCCCATGTCGTTGAGATAAATGGAGTTTTGCTGACTGAGATCGCCCAGACATTCCCACGGCCTGTCAGCAGCAAAATACTTAATGAAGCAATACGCTTAATGGAGGATATGTGTAAGCCATGGTGTGTTCTCTTAATTAAAATTTTAATATGTTGTGGTAAAAGGCTTGAGGAAAGGGAATTCAGTGCATTCAGAGCACTTCATACAATGTGAAGGATGGGGGAAATGCCCCAGTAAATGGCAGCCTTTGCTATGAAGAGGACCCTGAAGTGAACCACTTCAGTGGATTCCCTGATGGTGGTAGCAAGGGGGTCGTGGGTCCGTGGCACCTCTCACTCTCTCCTGCCTCAATGCAACGTCATGAGAGCAAAGGCTGAGTTTTTCTCCCCTCAGAGTCTCCAGCTCCCAGACCTCTGCTTGGCAAGGAGCAGGCTCAGGAGGAGTGCTTGGCTGGCACAGCTAACACTACCATGGCACCAAGAAGTGCAAAGTGAGTTCTAACTAGTCGTGTGATGTTGAGGAAGATATCGCTCTTGCCTCAGCTTTGGAGTTTTCATCAGAGAAATGTTTTTATTTTATTTTATTTTATTTTTTCAGTGTTCCAAGATTTATTGTTTATGCACCACACCCGGTGTTCCATGCCCTCCTTAATACCCACCATCATGCTCACCCAACCCCCCACCCTTTTCCCCTCCAAAACCTTCAGTTTGTTTCTCAGAGTCCACAGTCTCGCATGGTTTGTCTCTCCCTCTGATTTCCCCCAACTCCCTTCTCTTCTTCATCTCCCAGTATCCTCCACATTATTCCTTATGCTCCACAAGTAAGTGAAACCATATGATAATTGACTGTCTCTGCTTGACTTATTTCACTCAGCATAATCTCCTCCAGTCCCATCCATGTTGATACAAAAGTTGGGTACTCATCCTTTCTGATCGATGCAGTGAAAAGAAGGGCCATTTGTCCCCAATGTTCATAGCAGCAATAGCCACAGTCACCAAACTGTGGAAAGAGCCAAGATGCCCTTCAACAGATGAATGGATAAAGAAGATATAGTCCATATATACAATGTTTTTTTGGTTTTTGTTTGTTTGTTTTTGTTTTCAACCACTTGGCCTCTGGGATCCCCTCTGGCCCACATACACGTCAACAATTCCATGGCTCCTTGTTCAAAGCCAGGAATCTTAGTTAAGCTGCGCTGGGGTTGGGGTCATCAACTAGACTTCTGAGAAGTTATTTAATAATGAAGAGGATCCTTTACCTTAAATGTGCTTTTCCAGTCTAATGAGAGAGATAGAGCCTCCACCACGTGGATAATATTAAAGAATAATTAAAGAATTCAAAACTAATACATTGTTTATGGCTAAAGGTAACCCTAACAAGACATTATTGTTCAAAATAAATAGTCTAGGTCGGGGGTCAACGAATAACTGCCCGGGAGCAAATTCCGTCCCCATGTGATTTCAAAAAGACCATTTTATTGGAATGAGGCCACCCTGTTGTTTCAGGATTGTCTATGGCTACTTTCCAGGCACAATAGCAGAGTTAAGTAGCTGTTGTAGAAACCATGTTGTTCACAAAGCCCCAAATATTTACTGTCTGGTCCTTTACAAAGTTTACCAGCCCCTGGTCTGTATGAAAAAGAATATATCCTCAAAGGAGTCTACATTATCATGAGCTTCAGTGGTCTGGGAAGGCTCTCAGGGGCACGGTGGGGTTGGGTGGGGTTGGGGGAGAATGTTTTGGAGAGAACCCTAAGAAGTGGATGGGTAATGGAGAGGCAAAGAGAAAGGAAAAAATCCCATAATGTTGGAATCCTAATGTGGAGGGAAGCTTAAATGCATTTGTACAGCTTGTCCTCAGGGTGGGATCCTCTTTGGATCATATCCATTTGGACAGCCTATACTGGAACTCTCATAGCCTGCAAACACACCGTGCAGTAGGACAACAGCAGCCCCCGTGCTCCACACATGGTGGGCGAACCACGATGGCAGTGAGCGCTTCCTTCTAAAAGACTGAAATCTATTTCTCTGTGACTCCTTCTTGACTGTCCTTCCAGCTGTCAACCCTTGGGTATTTGGAAAGGTACATGGGCAGCTTCCAGAGTCCTCTCTACAGCAGATTAAACTTCTCATAAAGCAGTTTCCATATATGGTTCCCAGGCTCTTGACCATCATTGCTGGCCTCCTCTAAACACACTCTTGGCTGGACTGTCCATACCATTCCCAGCACAGGACCACAAGCCAACCTCACCAAGTAGGGGTTTTGGCCTTCTGTGGATCTCTAACACTTTTCTCTCTCTTTCAAGTTGAAAGTGCCCTGGTTTTAGCGTCTTACAGACCTTCATATAAATCTACACCCAAGTCTGGGTTCCCTCACCTTTTTAATACAGATGGCAGGATTACAATGGGACTAGAGGTGACAGTCGTTGAGTGCACATGACATACTGGACTCTCACTAAATAGTAGTTATTGTTATATTCTAGGCAGCCACTTCTATTAATGAAGTCTGAAAGCTCAGGGCAATCCATCCATACTCCTTGCCAAAAGTCCTTCCATCTGTTCTCATAAAAAATGTACAATCTCTTTTTCTGGGAAAAGCAGGGTCCTAGCTTGTGCTGACAGAGGTCTGACTCCAACCACAAGCCACCCTTCTCAGTTGCATGGATATCTTTGCACTCAGTCTCCTTGCATGC
The DNA here is from genome assembly GCF_922984935.1 of Meles meles. Taxonomy (NCBI): domain Eukaryota; kingdom Metazoa; phylum Chordata; class Mammalia; order Carnivora; family Mustelidae; genus Meles; species Meles meles. The sequence continues at coordinate 12,666,435 of NC_060072.1, read as the reverse complement.
ACAGGAGTAGCTTCATCTCTCTGTGTACTTCCAAGATCCTGGCATCTTGGTTTTGATGTTCCCCTGCCTTGCTGGCTCTTCAGAGCAGCACAATGGACTCTGGCTGGAACTCCTCCTGTGGACCTCCTTCTCCTGCACAGGGATAGACACAAACCTGACAATGCTTCTCAGCCAGAACAACATGGTGGCTCTGAGATGCTGGGGACCAACCTCATCCCCATGTTTATGCTCCTTCTATCCTCAGTAACTCCAAAGAACAAACTCTTCCTTTCCTTATGAGACTGTGTTTCCAAATAGGTATCCCAGAGATTTAAAAAAAAAGGCAAGATGAATGTGAATTTAGAGATAGACCCCAGAAATGTTTATGAACCACTCCACAGGGGTTCAGGAAAATAATAGCTCCCTAGAGATTTCCACACTTTAATCCCTGGAACCTGTAAATATCTTACCTCACATGGCTAAAGAGATTTCACTGAATTGACTATTTGAATTGAGGAGTGTGAGATGGAGAGGTGTTTTTGGATGATCTGGGTGGGCCAGTGTAGTCAAAAAGGTCCTTAACAGTGCAAGAGGGAGGCAGAAGAGAGGTCAGAGGATTATGATGAGGACTTGATCCTGCTGGCTTTGAAGAAGCCTGGAGGGACCATGAACCGAAGAATGTGGGCAGCCTCTAGAAGCTGGAAAAGGCCAGGAAACAGATTCACCCCAGAGTTCCCAGAAGGGAACACAGTGCTGTTAACACCTTAATTTCAGTCCAGTAACACCTGTGTCTGAGTTCCAAACTATAGAACTTTAAGATGATAAATTCTTGTTGTGTTAAGCCACTAAATTTGTGATGATTTGTTATGGCAGCAACAGAAAACTAATACACTCAAGAAAAACCGGAAGACTTGAAGACCAAGAGAAAGGGTTTGTCAGGAAAACCCATGGAGGTTAGAGGTTCAGAAAGTAGCAGATGGCTGCTGTAAGAACTACTGGAATGTTAGAAGAGATCAGAAGATGCACCTGGGTGATTCAGTAGTTGAAGCAGCTGTCTTCAGCTCAGGTCATGGTCTGGGGGTCCTGGGATCAAGCCCAGATTCTGGTTCCCTGCTCAGCAGGGATTCTGCTTCTCTCTCTGCCCCTTCCCCTGCTAGTGCTCTCTCTCAACTCCCAATCTTTCTCAAATAAATAAATAAATAAATAAATAAATAAATATCTTTTTTTTTTAAAAAAGATCAGAAATCCTTGTCTTCTCTCTGCTGACCCTAACCTATTTCCAGTTCTGACTCCCATCAAAACAGCCAACAGCCACCAAGATGATATTTCTAAAATAGATATCAAATCCCCTTGCTCTCCAATGTAAAACTCTCCTGACTGCTAACAATCTCTATAATAAAATCTAAAACCGCGTATGAGACATACTTTACACACAACCAGTTCTCTGCTTCCTCTAGGCTCCAAGACACACTAACCACACTGAACACACTGATTTTCTAACACTGTTTGGTGAATGTGATGTGTCCATCACTCTCGTGCCCCACACACTTCCCTGTTTTCCAATCCCTAGGCTTGTCCCTGACCAGCTTGCCATCCCGGCGCCCATCCTCAGGACCCAGCTCAGTATCTAACTTTCTTGGGATGCTTTTCTCTGATCACCCCCCACTCCCACTCTTACATTTCTCTGGCTCCATGATACAGACTGTGCTTTTCAGGACAGAGCCTGTTTGGTCTCCAACTCCCCAGCAGATAGCGTCTCAACTCCCCTCCTTGGGTAAGGAAGAGGTCTTGTATCTGACCTGAGCAAGGTTGTCTCTGAGAGCCAAGGCTAGGAAGACGGAACTGGCCTGTGGCTAGCAGACCTGTAGCAGAGGATCACAGGGAAGACGGGATCTAGATTAAGCAACAGAACGTTATGTGATGATGGAAGTGTGAGTAGCTAACTGCTATTTGCCACAGGTGGCTATAGAGCACTTGAGATGTGGCTAGTGTGACTGAAGAACTAGACTTTTTCTCTTTTTCTAGTTTTAATTAATTTAAGTTTATATCTAAATAGCCACACGTATTTAGCAGCTACTAGATTGAATAGTATCGCTGGTAGAAAGGCAAGGTAAATAGCAAATCCAACAGGATTACAGGTTACAGAATTTTTTTTTAATTTTTTAATTTAAATTCAATTAAATATAGAATTAAATTCAATTAAATATATAAATATCAAATAAATAATTTAATTTAAATCAATTAAATAACATATAGTACATCACTTATCAAATACAACACCCCCCCAAAAATAAAAGTTACAATTTATTTTTATTTGAGAGAGAGAGAGACAGAAGAGGGGCAAAGGGAGAGGGAAAGGGAGATTCTTAAACAGGCTCCATGCCCAGCTCAATCTCACAACCCTGAAAGCATGACCTGAGCCAAAATCAAGAGTTGGACACTTAACCAACTGAGCCACCCAGACACCCCTGCAGTCTACAACTCAGACACCACTATCCATGTCTAGTGGATTTGAACAAGCAAGTAAATAGATGGCAGATGGCAGAAACCAAACTCATCACGGTTAGAGTGGAAGATTTCAGGCAAGCAAGGAGAGAAGGCTGGAATAATCCATACGACTGATCATGGGTCAGTGTTCAACACATACCTATGAGCTCATGTTTAGCTTAACGCAGATTCAGACAGTTACATGTAGAAATCTTTATAGACACGTGTATACACACCTGTTAGTATTCACACATGAACCTCCTCACGCCGTCGCTGGGAAGGCCTCGCAGCATGGACACCTCACAAGCAGCAAGCACATCTAACCCCCATATCTCGGTCCCTAATATCATTCTACTATAAAAGGGACCAGGGATTCTTGGAGAAATGGCTGATTCCGGCACTGGGGACAGAAATATACAAACATGAGCCTGGAGCAACTTATAGTTCCAGGAAGCCAAAATGTGTGGTAGGGAGAGGGGAGACACCCAATGATGGGGTAAGACAGAGGATCAGGGGAGTCAACTATAAGAAGACCCACCCCACCAAGACCAAAGCTGGGACAATTTGAGCTAAATAAATAAGCACTGGATTTCAACCCAAAGTATAAAACAAGTATCTAGGACCCCATACTGACATGAATGATTAAGTAAATATAAGTGAGAATAAAATAAAATCTTCTGTATAGAAAACTTTCAAGTAATATGGGCACTCTACCCTTGAGGTGATGAAGAATAATTCCCATTCCTTATGTGTGAACTGTGTCTACTTTTTTTTCAGATTTTATTTTTTATTTATTTGAGAGACAGTGAAAGTGAGTAAGATCACAGAGGGAGAGGGAGAAGGAGAGCCTGATGCGGAGCTCAATCCCAGGATCCTGGGATCATGACCTAAGCTGACGGCAGACGCTTCACCAACTGAGGCCCCCAGGCACCCCGTGTCTCATGTCTTTTTGCCAAAGAACCTTCTGTGGAAGAAAAGGAAAATGAATATCTTTACAGCTGGAAAACCTGACAAAAGCAGCCTCAGCTAGGTCACAAATCATGTTGATAGAATGTACTCTTAATATGCTATGAAAGAGGTAAAATGGTACTTTACGTGTATGGTTTTCCCCCCCAAAAAACCCCTAACCACAATCTAATTATGAGAAAAAACATCAGAGAAATCCCAATTGAGGGATATTCTATAAAATACCTGACCAGTACTCCTCCAAACTGCCAACTCCATCAAAGACAGGGAAAATTTTGATAAACTGTAACAGCCAAGAAAAATTCAGGGAGACATAGTTCCTCCATGTCATATGGTATCCTAAATTGGATCCTGGAACAGAAAAGGGACATTTATAGCTAGACACCAAGGAAATCTGAATTAAAATATAGACTTCAGTAAATAATAATGTATCAACATTGGTCTATTAATTATGACAAATGCATCACAGTAATAGAAGATGTTAATAATAGAGCAACATTATATGGGGTATAATGTTGTGTGGGGTATATGAGAACTCAGTGTACTGTATGCATAATTTTTCTTTAAATCAAAACTACACTAAAGTTAAAAGTTCATATTTTAAAAATCTGAAGAGATCAGTAAAAAGATAAAAGATTGTGATTCCCCTTCTTGGGAAATTCTTTCTCCACCCAATCTTAGTCTGCGTGGTTTGGATTAAACTTTTCCCTACATCCTTGTTCCCATGGGGGAAAAGCCGATGATTCCCGCCCAGCCAAAGTGTCCCATCACCAGGGCCACTGTGACTGATTCAGGAATGGACCTGTGACCCAGCCAGGGCCATGTCACTCCTCTCCAGTATGTTTGTTGGAATACTACGGAAAAGATATTCTCTACCACTCCACCAGTATCACTGAGACAATATAAGCTGGCAGTCAACCCTTCTGTTACCAAGAAGTTGACCTCTTGCCTGAGACTAGTGTCAAAACAGAGATTTGAGACTTTGGAAACAAAGCTGAGACTTTGGAAAGATACAGGGTCCTGATGACATTCTTTGAGCACCTAATATACCATGTGCAACGTGAGTGGTAACCCCAGATTTTGTAGTTTGATGAACAACTCGAGTCCCTTTGTTTATGAAAGCATGAATCGGGGTTTCAATCAATTGTGACCACGGGAGTCTTGACCAATACACTGGGTCTGAGGATTGCAGTCTAGGATCAGAATCTATAAGAGAGACATTAGGGGTCACCCATCTCTCCAGCACTCGTGTTTCCACAGGGAAACTGGTGCTCCACTAATGAAAATGTATGTAAGGAACTCTTCTACCTCTCCTTTCTGGAGGTAGTGATGACTTATCTGACAGGTGACATTGGAAAACGGAAATAGTACATGTAGATAGGCCCCATCTGGGCCACCCTTTCCAAACAACCTGCCTAAAAACTGGGACACTTCGTAGTCTGCTGCTGCCACCGTGGGACACACTCGTTAGGGTCAGGGCCCATGCATGCATTCTGGTGGCAGGTCTCAAGACTCATCCTTCTCTGGCCTCACTCTTCAGCCTCAATAGGTTTAATGCAGCTATTCTGGATAAGAGGGACAGCTTCAAAGACCCCAGCTTCCCCTTGGATGCATCATCCTAAGGTCTTAATTCAGGAGTAAAAACTAGGATGCCTGATTGTCCCTGCAGATCCAAGACACACTCGCCAATTTACCATGATCCACAATAAAAGTGGTATTTTGCTCTTCATTTGTCTGACATCTATTTCTCATCTGTTCTGAAGTCAAATTGGAGAGAAATGGTGAGATTAATTCCCACTTCTCAAATCGAGGCAACAGAATGGGTTTGAAGACGGAGTGTAGAGAACAATGCTTGCGGACATTCCATGACAGAAATCATTTTATGCTCCTTATGTAACTCCTCACCTGTGTGTGTGTGTGTGTGTGTGTGTGTGTGTGTGTGTGTGTGTGCACGTGTGCATGCAGAAATGTTCAGGACAACATGGCTTTCTATACTGTAAAGGGGGTAGAGAACTACTTATTGAAGGAATGAACTTATCTTGTTATTGTGAGCAGTCACCCATGCACATATATATGCCTAGTAGAAAATTCCTTGATATCCTTTCTGGTGCCCCAAATGACAACCAGGTTGACATAGAAATCTCAATTACATTATACCTTAAATAGGCTATAAGGGAAATGGGTCTCAGCCTCCAGGGTTTTCTCTAGCCACAAGTTTTGAAAGGGCATCCTCCCAAGACTCTGCCTCTGAGCTAGTCCCTTTATCCATCAGTTCAATAGGAACAGAAATTTCTCCCATTTTTAACGGGGGATTGGCTGTAAACATCAACTTGGTTAATGTTTCCAAAGTGCAAGGCAAGTACTAAGAATCACAATAAAGGAAGTCAGAAGGCAGGAGTGAAGTCTGAGAAAGCTCGTGTTCCTTTTGCATAAATAACTGTGCCATTATCTTAGTTTCTCAAGTCAGAATTTCTTCTGTAAATAATTCACTGTAATATATGGTGAGCTAGCTGTGAGAGGATGTGGTAAATTATTTACAGTAGTTGTGGAATGTGAAACCTAACACAATCTGGATAGAGAATCAGGGACGTGTTAGGGATAAATGAGACCAGGCTCTGTTGTAGGAGAGGGTGTCACAAATTCAATAATATTAGTGCACCTCTCAGACAGCTAAGACCTGCAACCCCTAGCCCTTGGAGCAGAGCAGTAGCCAAAGAGCAGAGTTCACTGCTCAGCAGGGAGCCTGCTTCCTCCTCTCTCTGTCCCTCTGCCTGCCTCTCTGCCTACTTGTAATCTCTGTCGGTCAAATAAATAAATTTAGAAAAAAAAAAAAAAGAGCTGAGTTCAAACAGTTAAAGATAATTTCAAGTAGCACTTGCTTGGATGCCTTGAAACCCATGCAAGGATCATAGCAAATACATGCAGTGGACGTTTCTTCCATTGGACAAGATGGGGTGCAAGAAGAGACTGAATAGGGCTAAGTTAAGATTCATTTCAGCAACAAGAAGGAGGTAGAAATCCTGAAAGCATGCAAGCCCTAATAACTTATCATTTAACAATATAATGACCTTCATCTATGGGACACTTGCCTTGACTTTTACCAGCACTGCATACCTTCATTCTCATGACAGCCTCCTGATGACTGTCCTCATCTTCATTGTGTAAAAAACAAAACTGAGTTTCAGAGAAGTCAGGTAACTTGGCTGTGGTCACACAGCTAGAAAGTGGAATGCTGGGACCCAGACTCAGGTCTGGCTTCACCAATATGTTTTCATGCCCAGTCTGATGAAAAGACACCACCAACCTCACAAGAGTTTCCTGCAATTCAAGTAGGTACAATCCTTCAATCCTTCTTTCTTTTTGCCCACAAAGATACAGATCCAGCATTGCAGAGTGGACAGAGCCTTGATTCTGGTTGAGACAAACCTGGGTTAGAACATTCACAACTTTTGTAATGATTTTGTGACTCCAGCCAAGTTATTCAACCACTCTAAGCTGGTTTCCTAGAATCGTTCCACAAATATTTATTTAGCACTTAGCATGGGCTGGGCAACTGTCAAGGTAAAAAAGACAAATACAAATAAGCCTATCCTCATGGAACTTACCTTCTACTGGTATGTTGAGGATATAGTGGAGGTGCGGAGTGGGAGGTGGCGGGATGACCACAAACAACATAAATAAGTAATCTATACAGTATATTCTATTTAATATGTTAGAAGGCTTTGAGTACTGAGAAGAAACAAAAAAGAGAAAGAATAGAGGTTATGCACTGGAGTTGTCCAGTTTTCAATATGGCGGTCAAAGAAGACCTCATTAAGATAGTGACATTTGACACAGACTTGAAGGAGTAAGTGCAAACTGTGAGGATATATGGGGGTGGGGGAGGATTCCAGGCAGAGGGAAGACCAAGGGCAAAGACTCTGAGATGGGAACAGGAAAGGGTAAGCAGTCTAGAAAGACTGGAGAAAAGGAGTGAGTGGGAAGAGAGGTTGAGACCAGAAAGGTGACAGAACCCAGGAAGCGGGTCCCACGGAGTGTTTGAGCTGAGGGAGACAGTCATTCTCACTGTGGGAGACAGGGAGCCACAACTGGAGTTTTTTCCTTCATTATATCTAGTATCTTTACTTTTTAAAAAAATTATGTTATGTTAGTCACCATCATTAGTTTTTGAAGTAGTGTTCCATGATTCATTGTTTGCATATATTTACTTTTTAAAAATTGTTTAACTGTCATTTATTTTATTTTATTTATTCATTTTTTTTCATCACGGTAAATGTACTCTTTAATCTCTATCACCTACTTCCCCTATCCCCCACCCACCTCTGGGTAGGAACCACCGGATTGTTCTCTGTATTTCAAACCTCCATTTCAAAAGTCCCTTCTTGACTGTCATGAGATGAATAATTCTGAGAGACCAGGGTTTGCCTTCTACCAGGCAGAAACAATGCTGGAAGATGACAATACCCTAGGGGCTGACCTGTGAGAATTAAAACCAAGTGGATGTCTGCAAAACATCCAGCATGAAGTAGGACCCAATAAGTGATAGCTTTATTACACAGATCCTTTACCAAGTTAAGATTGCTTTCACCCTGTTCCAATTCCGATGCTCTGTGAATAGACTTTATTATGTGAAGGACTAAGACTTCTAGAAAATCAGATATATGTATTTGGAGTTTCCTTCGAAAAACCCCACATATTATTAAGAATAACAACACGATACAAGATCATCTTTCTGGGAAAAAGTATAAAATAAAATAATGTGAGCTTCTCCTTTAAGAAACGAGTTGGCTTTAAGCAGTAAAATGCTTTGCTATATGGAATTGTTTTGCTAAGAATAACAAGTCTCAAATCAGATCTTCTTTCTACTTTGTGCTATTCTTTCTAACTCCCTAAAGTTCTTTTTTTTTAAACGATTTTATTTATTTTTTTGACAGTGGGAGAGGGAACACAAGCAGGCAGAGTGAAAGAGGGAGAAGCAGGCTTCTCACTAAGCAGGGAGCCTGATGTGGGGCTCGATCCCAGGACCCTGGGATCATGACCTGAGCCAAAGGCAGATGCATAATGACTGAGCCACCTAGGCACCCCCTCCCTAAACTTCTTGACACCAGAGGAGGAAAGCAATAACTACCACACAAACAAATAGTTCTTTTGGCCTGGACCTTGTTTTTCTCTAAAAAAGAATGCACATTAGGACCTCTTTGTTTAGTTAGCTTCAAGTTTCTGAAACATTTTTAGGTAACTATTTAAGTCAAAAAACAATGGCAGTGTGAAAATGTGTGCATATTCATAAATTTTATCGGCAGTACCAACTACGCTTCTTTCTATAGGAGCATTGTCTTTCGAGCTGTAAAAAGCTCACTGATCTCCTTCTGGTGGAGAGTGATGATTTTCCTGGTCCCTATTCTGGCTGCACAGAATCTTTTAATAAAGTGATTTCTGATGGTTTTCCTGATATCTATATAAAATGCTAAGCTTTTCACTTTATTGGTTATTATTTTTGACACCACAGACTTCAATGAAGTTTGTGGTCATGACATTATTGTTCTTGGGTACAATTCCAAGATCTATCCTTTACTTATTCATTCATTCACTCCACAAATATTCACTGACCATCCGCCATGTGACACTCATTATGTTGAATATACAAAGGAGAAAAAACACAGCTCCTACCCTCAAAATACTCCCAGAGAGTCAAGCCAACTGACCATTCAACATAGCAAGGCAACTGGCACTTTGGCGGTCTGTGCAAAGACTGCGGAAACAAGAGTGGAGGAACCCCAAATCAGAGGATCAGGGAAGCCTTCAGATGTGAAGCTTGAGAGATGAATGGGTAAAAGGAAATAGGAGCCAGCAATTGGCCCTCCAGGAGAAGGAACAGCTTAGCAAGAAGGAACAACAAAGGCTTAAGGGAACCTCACCTGTGGAGAGAGCTACAAATATTTCTGAACAGGTGTAGTGAGGTCATCCCTTTGAAATTCATATAAGGGAAGGGATAGACTCCATATCCTCAAGGGTCTGTTCCCACCCCGAGAACCTGACAATGGTCCAATCACCCAGCATGTGTGGAGCCCTTAGTATGTGCCAGCTACCAGGAGTTCAGAGAAGCACAAACCACCATGTCTTCCTTCCAGAGACTCATGGGCTTGTCATCTATGACAGGATTCTAGCAGCACAGATCAAAGGATTATTTTTTTCCTTTTTTGCAAAATTATAGAGACATCATTCCACTCCTATACCAGCTTGTTATTGGCCCATTGGCTTAGCCTTGGAGCGCCCCAGTCACCTCACCTGTAAAAAGTGGGCCAGCATACCTACTCTCTAAAGGTTGCTGATAAATAATAAAATGCGAGAAATTCTTTAATTTCACATCTGCCGTATGGCAACACTCAACAAATGTGAATTATATATTTTATTTGGAAAAGAACGAATTTCATCTTTTTTTTTTTTTTGAAATGTCAGGAAACTTAACTCTGTGTGTTCTAGGGTTGGGGAGAGGAAAAGGTGGAGATAAAATTAACAATTCTATTACTTCTTTCATTGTTCACTACTCAGTCTATCCAACAGAGGGGAAGGAGCATGAGAAGGGGAAGTCTGTCATCCTAGAACAAGATTCAGACAGTGGGGTGTGGGGAGGTCTATCCGCTGCATCCAGTACCGTACCTGACCCTAAGCAGGTGCTCCATAAGTGTTTCTTGAATGAATGTATGATCTGTAACTTGGAATCTGCCTTAAGCAACTGTACAGAGATGTGTAATTCTGGAAATGAATGCACTTGCCCAATTGCCAGAAAGCGTTAAGAGATTGAAGAATGGTTGAAGTAAACAAGAATGTTCAAGTCTAGATTAGAAATACCCCACAAAGATGCGATTTTCATCTTCAAATATTTATTTGAATGACAGAGTTGAGCAAGTCAGCTCTGAAGGGCTGCAGGAGAATGCACTAAGGGCTATAGGAGTAGTCACATGAAGTTAGATTTCAGTCTGTTTTGGGGTAGATTCTCCTAAATCTCCATTTGAGGGTGGCCTCAATATTATTGAGTTGTCTGTCACTGGCCTGTTCTCGTCTGTACTATGTATCATATGGTGGGCTCCCAAGTATCCAATGGACAAGTAAACAAGATAAATTTCAGTTCTAGTTTTCTCTGGTGGATATTTTGGAATTTAGTCAGGCAGCATTCCTCCCTTAGAGGAACTCCCCTTCCTTCCTCCATGAGGCTCTGGTGAGATTGCAAAACTCAGGGTTCCACTCCCCTATGCCCACCCCTGGAGGACTGGGGTTTGACCTAAGCTAAGATAATCAGCATCTCTTTCTGAGGACTTTGAATCTTAAGCAAAGGTTCAGAAAGCCAGAAGGTGCTTGGCATTGGTCATCTGAAAGCAGAAACCCATGAAACCAGTTCCCCTGTTTTGAATGCCGAGAGGTCCTGGTGTGCCCCGGTTCCTGGTCTTTCTGCCAGCTGGATGTTCAGCAAATCCTTTAATTCTGGGAGATAGCCTTCAAATAAGCACCTTTCATTATGTCAGCTAATGGGTCAGTCCCTGCTGCTTGCAAAGAAAGAATCCTTGCAGAGAGGATTAGTTAGTTCTATGACTAAATTGTGCAACCCATAAGTTAATATGCCTCCCTGATGCTCTACCGCAGGGGTACCGCAGGGAAAAAGGATCCTCAGTCTCCCCCAGCCATGTGGTGTAGTGGCAATGTGTGCTCTAGGCTGAATGTTCAAAAAATACATGTGTCAAAACTTAATCGCCCACGTGATGGTGTTAGGTTGGTGGGGCCTTTGGGAGGTGACAAGTTCATGAGGGCAGTCTTCACCACTGAGCTTGGTACTCTGGTAAGAGAGATCCCGGAGAGTTCCTTCACTTCTTCCACCATATGACCAGGAAGCCAGGCCTCCTCACCAGACTCCAAACCTGCCAGCACCTTAATCTTGGGTTTCCAGCCTCCACTATTGTGAGAAATAAATATCTGTTGTTTGTAAATCTATGATATCTTGTTATAACAGCCTGGACAGAGCTAAGGCAATGTGGTCAGGAGGAGGGACCTAGAAAGGAGGCACACATTGAAATTACATCTCGAAAGAGATGTAATTTCTTTCTTCCTCTCTCTTTCTCTCCCTCTGTCTTTCTGTCTCCTTATGATCCACATCTTCAGATGAGAATCAGAGCAGTCTAATTAAGAAAGGTGCAGGAGGAAAGGAGAGGGTTCAGAAGAAGACACAGAAAGAAGAAAACAGAGGGAGAAGGTGTGTGCCTTGCTGAGTAACCACCCCCACAATGGCCTCGCAACTGTTAGCACGCACATGCACCAGCTAATTACCAATTATCAGGCTGTCAAACCATAAAAGCTAAACTTGCCCACTATGGCTGTCTATCTAAAAAAAAAAAAAAAAAGTTATAAAAGGCGGATGCCACCACTCCTCAATTATGGTGCTCAAAATAGAACGTATTAATTTAGCAGAGACCACATGGCAGCTTCTCGAAGGCCGCAGGTATGACCCCTGAGGCTGACCGGGAGGGGCTCCTTACAAAGGCTCTATACGTCACGCTCCACACATCAGTGAGGATGAGAAGAGAAGCTGGGAGTGGGGGCCCCAGAAGTGAAGCAAGTCATTCCCTGACGTGAATCTTGCCTGATAAAGTTGGAATAGGAGTATGGCTTGTAGGAGATGCCCTGATGCAGGATCACACAGGCTTGGAACCAGACTGGGGGTCTGTGGTGGACTAGTCTGAAGGTGCAGCAAAGATGGACTGTCTGGGGGTTGCTGCTCGGAATTTTCTTCCTTTCCACTTCCCTGCTGACCTCCTTTTTCAGCAGAACCAGTGCTTATCTCCAGAGGCATATGGGAGTGACTCCGGTTGTCTCAAGATGGGGACACCAGGTGGGGAGCCCTAGCGTGCTTATGTCCTGCAGTGGTCATGTTAGTGCCACACAATAAAAATTGTCCCATGACCCCCACAACCTCCAAACATCCTGGAAAAGAAAAAACAAAAACAAAAACAAAAAAACACAACTTTATCTGAGCTGCGAAACTTTTCTCTGTTTTACATAAAAACAAAAGTAATTTTTTCCCTACTTTTATGCTATTTTTATACTGAATTATCCAGGAGTACAACTACCATGTACATCAAGAGAATCTTGTATCAGTTTTGTTCAGAATTTTCCCAAGAGCTGATAACCAATTCACAAAATATTCCCAATAGCAGGGTGGCTGGCAGCATTGAAATTCTAAAACAACGCCCCTGGATCACGTGTCCCTCACACTCATGGTGATTTTATAGCACAAACAACTGACTGCTTCTTATCTTCTGATATAGTCTCACCTGATACAGCATAACCTTATTAAATATTAAATTAATGCATTATTATTTAATTAAACAACCTTTTATGGTTAGAAAATATAATTTTTAATTTCATATTGAGGTAGGTATAGCAACTACAAATTTCATATAAAGAGGGCTTAATAAAATATTTATAATATAAAAGTGTCTTCAGCCAGGTTTCTGGGAAACAGACTCTGCAGTGAAAATATGCATGCAGGAAGAGTATTAGAGGGTGTCGCCGGGATCAACTGTGGAAGACACTGATAGAGTTGCAGCAGAGGTCTCATCCCATCCCACAGGGAGCTCTGGGGCTGTGATGGCCCTTCAGAGTTGCTCTGCTTTTAGGCAAGGAGACTGGGCTTTTATATTCAATATATGTACTTTTAGGCAAGGAGACTGGGCTTTTATATTCAATATATGTACTTTTAGGCAAGGAGACTGGGCTTTTATATTCAATATATGTACCCATCACTGGACGCAGGCTGTCCCTGCAGATGGGACATAAGCCTAGGTGAGGACATGAGCTTCTACTGAGGTCAGTAATTGGAGAGACACTCAGCTGTGAGTTCTCAACATTCCCAGTAGCTGAAAGATTGAAGACCTGGGTCCTGAGGGAGAATCTGGGCAGCACACAGAGCATGCATTATACTCCATCGCTGCTCTGCACAGATATGTGTGCTTCCTATAACAAGTTCAAGGAGAAGCTCCTAGGTGATTCCTGGTGGCCTCTTTCCCCAGGAAAACTTAAAAGTGTATCCGTCTGCTTGGGCTGCCAGAACAAAATAGCACAGACTTGGGGAGAAGGATGTTGTTAAACAGCAGAAATATTTCTCACAGTTCTGGATGCCCAAGATTAAAGTGCCAGAAAGTTAAGTTTCATCCTGAAGACTCCTTTTAGCTTGTATGTGACTGGCATCTCACTGTGTGTTCACACAACCTCTTCTTTCTGTATGCTCAGGGGAGGAGTGCAATTCACACTTCCATTCTTATGAGGGCACTAATATCATTAGACCAGAGCCCTGCCCTTATGACCTTATCTATCTCTAATTCCTCCAAAGGCCCCATCTCTAAATACCATCATTTTGGGCTAGGGTTCAACATATGAATATGGGGAGCATAACTTTGGTCCATAATATTAAATCTGTATTAGTCAAGCTTTTCCAGAGAAACAGAACCAATAGGATGTGTGTATGTGTGTATGTGTGTGCAAAATAAATTTCTTTATATATATTTATATATATATAATGTATATGTAATAAATAATATGACATGTAATAAATCTTGTTATCTCTATAGAAAAATTTATCGTAAGGAATTGGCTTTCACGATTATGGGTACTGAGAAGTTCCAAGATCTGCAACCAACAATCTGGAGACCCAGCAGAGCCAATGAATAGCTCTAGTCAGAGTCTAAAGACCTGAGAACAGGAGATCTGATGGTATATGTTCCAATCTGAAAATAAGTAGGCCCCAGATTCAGGAAAAGTCAATGTTTCAGTCTGAGTCCAAAGGTGAGAAAAGACCAATTTCCCAGCTCAAGCAGACAGGAAGGTCAGTTCCCTCTGACCTGTAGCCTTTTCTGCTCTATTCATGCCTTCAACTGATTGGTTGAGGCCCACCCACATTGGGGAGGGCAATCTGCTCTACTTGGTCAACCTATTTTGATGCTACTCTCATGCAGAAACACTCTCAAGACACACCTAGGGTGTGTTTGGGCACATTTCTGGGCACCCCATGATCAGGTCAAGTTGACATAAAATTAACCATCACAAGAAATTTGAACATTAACACAGACTCTGAATGTCACACCAAGAATCTCATAAGTGCTGTGGTGTCTTAATAGAGCGACATGGAAGGTTCTGGAAAGGGACCCAAACACAGTTAGAACAATCCAGGGGAAAAACACAATCATTGAGGAAAGGCAGGCAGTGCAGCCATGGTGTGTCTGTGGGCTTTAAAAACTCCTGTGAGTAGTGCCACTCTGCATGTGTAGAAACATTTCACCTCATCCACTCAGGGCTCTCTATGTACCTAATTTTTGTTGTGAGCCAGCAAGCTATTCAGCCCCCTGCTGGGGTACAAGACACCATGACAGATGGCAGCGCCCAGGCTGGGAGAAATTTACATATTCCTGCCAATAAAACTAGCCAGGAAAGCAGGGAGGTCGTCACTGGTGGGAATATTAGGCTGGTTTCCTTGGGTTTGGTTTCAATGAAGGAAACAGCCTCATTTCCCCACAGTGGGAATGGGGAGGACCCCAAACTGTGGCAAGTATGAGGCAGAAATCCATTAAATCCACTGACAAGCAGTCTTGTACAGCAGAAGCATCTAAGGGGATTTAATTAAGATCGTGTATGTCCTGATAATCAAGCATGTGACACAAATGAATGGTGGAAAAGGGTCACAGAGAGCTTTATGGAAGGATAAGAGTCTTTAAAATCGCTGATTCACCTGTTAGCTCCGGAACATCTATGCCCTTCCCACAGACCACAGGAATCCCAGAGTAGTGACTTAGCTAAACTCCAGAAGATGCTGGAACCACTTGGAAGCACCAGACTCTAGGACTGAGCTCCATGTCCAGCTGCTTCAACCTCTTCCCAGCATTTCAGTTCCTTTGCTTTTGAAGGCCCTACTTAAAGAGCTCACAGTTTTAGCTTTGCACAGTGGCCGTATCGTAGCCAATGAGGTTTATCTGAGGAGCGATTATTGCTAATTGAAAGATCTCACAGTTTACAATCCAGTGAAATGTGCCCATATTCCACATTAATGTAATTTACATATAACTATGTAAGAGGAAAGTTGCAAGAGGCAAGCTGACCTACTGTAATATTCTGCACATACTCAACTAAATGCATATTCATTTTGATAGTATAGTGTTCTTTTACTATATTTGAGCTAATCATTTCCCTGGTCTCAAACGCTTTTCAAGGCTCTTAAAAAGCTTGGATACACCAGACCTTGCACTCAGGGTACCTAATGAACAAATCAGCTCTGCAACTTAGTAACAGGGTGACTTGAGGCAAGTGGCACAATTGAGCCTCAGCTTCTTCATCTTTAACACTGGGGGAGTAATGCCTGCTTGCCACTACTGCCATGGAACACCCCACAGCGAGAAAATGCTTTGTACAAAACAGCCATGCAACAAAACTGTCTTTGGTTTAACTTTGAAGGTCTTTGGAAAGTCAGGAGGAAGTGCAGGAAGAGGAAGGAGTCACCACTAACTCTACATGTCACATGGGAGAGAGCCTCTGCAAGCCTCTTTAAGCATTCCCTGACAATCCCAACTGTGAGATAAGAGGCGATATTATTCCTGTGTTGCAAAGGGCATCCCTGATGTTGAGACCCACCATAACAACAAGACTGAGCCAGGTTCATCATTGCTGGGAGGTAGAAACAGTAAAAGCTCATGGAAGGAATAAGGAATGAGAGGAAGTTGAATTTTTCTCTGGCATCCTTGCACCCAAGTTATGGTTAAATTTCCATCCCTGTGGTCATGAGGAGGCAGGAAAGGGGGATGTCAAAATCCCCAGAGCTGGTTCCTTGGAGGGGCAGGGAGAGAAGCACATCCCAAACTTAGCCCATCCTGTCTCTGTATCAGAGGTACAGATGGTACAGCTGACCCAAAGGTCAGTAAAAGACATGTGACTCGCCCAATGGTGAATCGCAGGTGCAGAGAATAAAAATGATGAAAAAGGTTTGGGAAGAAAAAGAAAAAGCACACACTTACATATACATGAATTTATTATACACACACACACACAAACACACACACTTATACAGGCAACTCAGATCAGGAAAATTTCCTCCAGGTGCTTGGTCATCTTCAGGCTACGAAGCCACATGACCCCCTTCTCAGATGACCGAATATAAGCCATATTAATTGAAATGACCCACACAAATGACAGTCAAGGTCAAGGTCTAAGAAAGAGGAATACCCACTAATAGTTTGTGCATATATGTTATTTATTCCATATAATTATTCCTGTTTTGCATATATGTTATTTATTCCATATAATTATTCCTGTTTTACAAGTAAGAATTCCAAGTCTCCAAATCTTTGCAATTTGTTCAGGGTCAAAAAGCTAATAAGAGGTAGAACCAGATTTTAAACACAAGTCTGTCTCATTCTGAAGTCTAAGCCCTGTTCTCGAGAGCCTGTGCCTCAGCATACCCCAAAGGGTTCCAGTTTTCTAGAAAATAATTTTAAACTGGTAATGGGACATACTGTAAGCATTAATACTTGGTACTTTTCACCTTCAGACAGCCTGGATCCTCTCCCAAACACTAGGAATTAAGTATCCTAACTTCCGGTTAGAGGTGAGAAAATGGAGATCCCAGGACATGATGTAACTTGCCCAAGTTACTAGGTACAGCTAGTAAGTGATGGTGCTGGGACTAGAACTCTGACCCCACCCCTCTCATTAGTTCTGCTCTGGAGAACTGTCACCCTGAAGTGAGCCATGGCACCAGCCATTCACACAACTAAGCATGCATTGAGGTCAGGGTGCTGAGTGGGTGACAGCAAGAGAAAACTCCTAGAACTTCTGGGGAAAGCCATGCAGACTGGTTCCCCATTGACATGAGTGCAAATCTGAACTCCCACTTCCCAGAACTCCTAAGAGGTGATGCAGTCCTCTGTGCTGATCTAGTAATGAATTTCCATCAGCATACACTGAATAGAGGACAGGGAGATACTGACCCGTGACTTCCAGTCTTAATGAGGAAGCTATAATTGTGTCCCTGGGCCAGACAGTTGCCAGCTTCCCGAGGAAGGAGATGATATCTTTTAAGTTTTAAGGATGTTTTGTTTCAAAATAAACATAGAGAAATTCTTGGTTTTACTTACTCTCCTCCACCTTGTCCAAGGAGGAGGAAAAGGCAAAGAAATTGTAATCGGTCCAGGCATCTGCTAAATAAAGTAACACAGACATACAGCTTTCTGCAGCCATGCAAGGTGAGATTCAGAATTTGATATAAGTTGGTTTCAATGTGACAACAGAAATAGACTACAACATACCAAATAAAGGTCATAAATAAAGCAACAACCTCACATTAATGGGCATGGCATGAGATGTGACTCTTGATCCAAAATCCGGCGGGCAGACGCAGGCAAGAAGCATCTCCTGACTTGCTTTTGAGTGATGTCTTGGAAATGGTTCATAACAACCATGAATTTCAATTTGGCTTAGTAATCCCATCCAAAGCAGAACCTAATAAGGGAGTAATCAGGACATCAGACTGCAGCAAACTTTAGAAGACCATGAGTGAATCTTATGGAGGCTAATCAATAAGTGAATAATCGTGAATGCTTCGGTCATGCACAGCACTCCATCCACTCTGAGATGACAGGGACTGTTAGTAAAGACAGTGTCCGCATGAGGAGAAAACCCAGTGAAGATACACAAAGAAAGGATGGCGGGATGCGATGGAAAAGGATGCGCTGAAAATTATTTCCGTGCTATTATTAGTAGGATCGCTATTTTACTCTCCCCCACACTCCTGAGCAGATGTATTCCAAAAAAGCATCTTGGTAAATGGCTGAGAAGTATGAGGCAGCAGGGTCCCTTTTCAGTTCCCCTAGGAAGGTCCACTACTTTCCTTCTAGTCTGAAAGCTGCTGTCTCCACTCTCTCCCCAAGGGAGCTGCTCTCCTAAGGTCTGGGTGTAGTGGGACACAGGCTCCCCACATTCTTCTTCCAGGCTGTCTCTGAAAGCAATCTCATAGCCCCTTTTTGTTTCGGAGGTTTTACCAATGACCACCAAAGGGGAAACTGGAGGTAAGAAAAAAAAAATAACAAACTTGGAGAAAGTACAAATGTTTAATGGATCTTATGGGTCTTCTAACCACTGTGGACGTGGGTCAGAGGTGACCAGAGGATAAAGCCAGTAGGGGGCAGTGCAGTGTTAGGAATTTCAGTTCTGGGGCCAGTTGGCCAGGGGGTTTAAATTCCAACTCTGGCATCTGTTAGTGGGGAGGCTTCTGAACCCCATTTTCTGTTTTGTAAAACAAAGACAATCGAATCTACCAAGGATGAGTTGTTTTTAGGATTTAAGATTATAATCTATTACTCACACACAGGCATGTGCGTATGTATATAAACACAGAGATAAGAGGTAGATATAAACACAACACAGATACAGATGTGTATCACATGGGTAATGCGGTAGGTGTTCTTACGGTAGCTGTGACCACCTTTATCCCTGGAAGAGAGAGGCACTGGATGACCACTGGAGGTGAAATTCAACAAGCTTTTCCGTTCCTCCATACCTCCCCTGAAAGTGAACAATTAACACATTTCATCCTGATAGCTCCCCTTCAGATCTTAAAAATGTAACTCTACCCACTCCAACCATGAGAAAAACATCAGACATCCCATGCTGAGGGGCATTCTATAACACCTGACCAGTACTCCTCAAAATTATCCATGTCATCAAAACCAAGGAAAAATCTGAGAAACTGACACAGACCAGAGAAGCCTAAGGAAACACACAATTAACTGTAATGTGGTGTCTTAGATGAGATCCTGGAACAGAAAAAGGACATTAGGTAAAAATTAGTCCAAATGAAGTATGGAGTTTAGTTGATGGAAATGTACCCATAGGGTCATTTACTTTGACAACCACGTGGTGGTAGTGCAGATGTGAACAGCGGGAGGGACTGGGCGAGGGATATTTGAGAACTATGTACTATCTTTGCAATTGTTTGTACTTCTAAAACTATTGCAACATAAAGATTGTATTTAAATTTTAAAAGTTACCCTATTTTGCCCATCCCTCCACCTCTCCCCTCTGGCAACCATCACTTTGTGTCCTCCTCTAGATATTATGGATAATTTGAATCACTGGAGTAATAATTAACACTCACTGAGCATTACCATAGCCCCGAAACTGGAATAAACTTATTACCTGGCATTATTTCATTTAATCATCCCAATTGCCCCATGAGGTAGGCACTAATATCCCAATAATGTAGATCGCTGGTAGGGATTCACTTTATATTCACGTTATATTTTCTTATAATGTGACAGCAATTTAGAAATCTAAAAATATTCCTTCCTGGAAAAAAAAAATATACAAGTGGAGAGGGTTTTCAGAACTGTGGTAGACTGAGCTGGCTTACCTCTTCCTCTAACTCCCCAGTATAGAAATGTTAGACGGAATATAGCAATAAAAATAATTTAATATATACTCCGCTGAGAGTGGAGAAGAGAATAAGAAATTCTTAGATTCTCCGGGGTGCCTGGGTGGCTCAGTTGGTTAAGCAGCTGCTTTCGGCTCAGGTAATGATTCCAGGGTCCTGGGATGGAGCCCCGTATCGGATTCCCTGCTGAGCAGAGAGCCTGCTTCCCTCCCTCTGCCTGCTGCTCTGCTTACTTGTACTCTCTCTCTATCTCTCTGTCAAATAAATAAATAAAATCTTTTTAAAAAAGAATTTCCTAGATTCTGGAAGCAAAGAGATAGCTCAAAAGCAAAGAATTAAGAGTTTGAGTTTATATCACAGTCGTCCAGAAGCATCCAGCCCAGAAACAGGTCTAAGGAGTAGGGCTTGAGAATAAACACTTAAGACTTAGATAAATAGGGCTTAGAAAATGAAAAATAGAAGCCCAAGAAAACAGAGGGAGATTATCTTCTGCCTAAGAATCTGAGTAAAGAAATAAGGAACCTCCTATGAAAAGTCAAAAGTCTAAGTTTACTTCATAGTTGCCTGTGGGTCAGAATTTACATGACTCAGGTAGTATGAGAATCCCAGAGCAAGAAATTAATGTGAAACAGAAAATCTCTGAGTCATAGAAGAAACATGAGTCCATTCTATAATGTTTTCCCATCAAAATGTTAAAACACAACACAACCAAACCTAGCAATCTATTTTACCACGTTAACAAATTCAGGAAAAAAAAAACAATTTGATAACAATAAATGGCTTTCAAAAATGGCTACATTCAGCACCAATTTATGAAAAGAAGAAGTCTTAGCAAGGTAGGATTTGAGAAAGGGTTTCCTTAAATTCATAAAGGGCATACACCAACTCCTATAGTAAGCCTCAAACTGGATGGTCAACATTAGAAAGTCATCTGTAAAGTCTACAATAAGGCATTATTATCCTGGGGGTCTTAGCTAACGTAATAAGAATAGAAAAATAAGTAAAGATGGAAGAAATGGAAAGGAATAAGCAAAAGTTAATAATTCAAAGAAATCATTTTCTACATAGAAAAGCAAAGATAACCTACAGGCATAGTATTAGAACTAACTAGAATTCAGCATTAATAGTTACAGTGTCAACATGTAAAAAAATGGAACGTTCAAGTCTAGTTTTATAGGAAACTGCCAAGGTATTTTTCCAGTGTGACTGGACCATTTGACATCAGCAATGCAGCCAGGATCCAGTTTCATGTTAAACAGGCTTTGATGGTGTCACTCTTTTATTTCAGTCACTCCGATAGGTGTACAGTGAGAACTCATGGCCCTTTTAATTTGCATTTCCCTAATGGCCGGTGGTGCTAAGCATCTTTTCATGGACTTATTTGCCATCTGTATATTCTCTTTGGTGAAATGTCTGTCCATATCTTTTGCCCATTTAAAAAAAATTGTTTTATAAACATATAATGTATTTTTATCCCCAGGGGTACAGGTCTGTGAATGACCAGGTTTACATACTTCACAGCACTCCCCAATGTCCATAAGCCCACCCCGTCCATTTTTTAATTAAAATGTTTAGTGTTGAGTTTTGAAAGTTCCTCATATATTCCAGATACAAACCCTTTGTCAGATACACATAGTCTGTGATTATTTTCTCCTGATCTGTAACCTGTCTTTTCATCCACTGAACAGGTCCCTCACGGAGAAGAAGTTTTTCATTTTGATCATGTCTGATGCACCAATTTTATTTCCTTTTACAGATCATGCTTTGGGTACCAAGTGCAAAAATTCTTTCCCAAGCCTACCTTCTGAAAATTTTCTCCTCAAAGTGTTTAGCTTTACATTTTACCTTTAAGTCTGTAATCCGTCATAAGTTAACTTCTGTATGAGGTGTGAGGGTTAAGGTCTGCATTCATTTCTTCTCCCCCGCCACCCCACTCCCACCCTGGCTATCCAATGGCTCCAGCACCATTCATTGAAAAGACAATCACCCTTCCACTGAGTTGGAAAGACAACTGAGCCAGAATAGCTAGGACAATTTTGAAAAGGAAGAACAAAGTGGGAGGATCCACTTTATTTTGAGATGTATTACAGAGCTAATCAAGGTGGTGTGGTCCTTGTAGAGGGAGAGATGCATAGATCAACTGAATAGATTAGAGACCTCAGAAATAACCCTATACAAGTATGGCCAGATGATTTTCGACAAAGATGCCAAAGCAATTCAGTGGCAACAAAACAAAGGAAGTCTTATCCTAAACTTCACACCCGATACAAAGATTAACTCAAGATGGATCATAGCTATAAACATAAAACTTAAAAAACCATTAAACTCTGAGAAGAAAACAAGGTAGAAGATCTTCAGGACCTAGGGCTTGCTTAAGAGTTCTTACGTATGACATCAAAAGCACAGTCTATAAAAGGAAAACCTGGTAAGTTCAATCTTATTCAAATCAAAAATCTTCACTCTGAGACAGATACATTAGGAGGATGAAAAGATAAGCTACCGTGTAAGAGAAAATATTTGCAAGCCACATCTCTGACAAAGGACTAGTGTCTAGAATATTTTCTAATTTTTAAAATTTGCATTCAATTTATGTATTTTTTATTTTATTGTGTAATATTAGTCACCATAAAATATATCATTAGTTTCTGTTGCAGTGTCTAGAATTAAAAAAAAATTTTTTTAATTCTTTTAAAGTTTTTTTTTTTAATCTATTTGACAGAGAGAGAGATCACAAGCAGGCAGAGAGGCAGGCAGAGAGAGAGGGGGAAGCAGGCTCCCTGCTGAGCAGAAAGCCTGACCCCGGGCCTCAATCCCAGGACCCTGAGATCATGACCTGAGCTGAAAGCAGAAGTTCAACTCACTGAGCCACCCACACACCCATCTAGAATATTTTTAAAAGACCTGAAAACTGCAGTAAAAAACAATGCAATTAGAAAACTGAACATAATGAATAAAAAAGCTACTCTAATCAATGGGGGGAAAAAAAGAAAATAAACAAAAGACATGAGCGAACATTTCACCAAAGAGAATATATGAATGGCAAACAAGCCCATGAAAAGATGCTCCACATCACTTAGCCACTAGGCAAATGCATATTAAAACCATGAGGAGATTTCACTAACACCTGTTCAAACAACTAAAGTGAAAAACAATGGTAGTGCCAAGTGCTGGTGATTTATGGATGAACTGGATCTCTCATACATTGCTAGTGGGAATATAAAATGGTCTAGCCACTTTGGAGATTTTGACAGTTTCTAGAAAAAGCTAAGCATACACTTACCAAATGATCCAGCAATTACAATCATGGGAAGCTTATCTCAGAATCAATGAAAGTGTACACAAATATTTCTAGCAGATTTATTTATAATAGGTAAGAATTGGAAATGATCAGAATATCGTTCAATAGCAAAACCATCAAACCGACCATGGTACATCCATTTGGGAAATACTACTAAGAAGTCAAACAAACTATTGGTACACACGACTTGGATGGCTCTCAAGGGCATTAAGCTTAATGAAAAAAGCCAACTTCAAAAGGTCACACACTGTGTGATTCTGTTTATACTCTATTCTCAAAGCCACAAAATTATGGATAATAGAAAACAGGTTAGTGGTTTCCAAGAGCTAGGAATCAGGGGGAATAGGGTAAGAGTGTCTATGAAGGGGTAGCACGGTGGGGGGAACTTTGTAGTAATGGAATAGTGTCATGTCTTGATGGCAGTGGTAATTACACAAATACACATGTGAAAAACGGCATAGAATTATATACACTCATTATACCACTGTCAATTTCCTGGCTTTGCTATTAATAGATAGATGGGTATAGTTATGAAACTGGGTGAAGGGTACAGGGAGCTTATTATCTTTGCAGCTTCCTGTTAATTTATAATTATTTCAAAATGAAAAGTTAAAAAAGTCTATCAAGCAACCAATATCTTTTTTTTACTAATATTCTTTTCCTTAATAAATGTAATATTAGCATAACAGCATCATTATTATAATCAAATATCTAGTCAGTAATGTAAAGGGAAAAGTTACTCTTCTACTTGGTTAGGAAATACCGGGACTTTCCATAGATAGATAAGCTTATTCAAAAATTCATAAGGAAAAGCAGTGGAACTAGAACTAAAAATAATTTTTAAAAGAAGAAAGTTAAGGAATTACCCTACCCAATTAGGACATTGTCTGTGGCAATCGGAGTTCTCAACCTCAAGAGTCACAGATATTGAAAGCAGCGTGGTTTCCTTGGTCTCTAAACTGATGGTAAAAGCCTGGCAGACCAGAGTGTGCATCTAGGCTCCACCACTTACTGGGTATGTTTTGGGGCAATTCCTACAAATGGCACTAATGGTAGCGGCATGAATTCCTCGCTTATTTCTGAACCCCAACGCCCTGCGCAGCATCTGGCACCAAATGGAGTCTCAATAAATAATTATGGAATTAAGTGTCTTGCGTTCTCTGAACCTCCATTTCCTCTATGCCAAAATTACTGGGTTTTATTCCCTCTGTTTTCTGTTTACCACCTGTTGCCTCCAAGAAATTGACATTTTCAAAAGCCACATTTACATATGAGATTGACAAGATTAACTCATTTACAATGTTAAAAAAAAGACAAAGACAGATTTTTAACCACAGCTGCCTTGGAGTGTGCAAATGGGGTTCCTGACCCACAATCAGAAGTTCAAGCACTTTGACTTGTGCTAGAGGTGACTGACCACCCCCTCCATCCTGGAAAACTTTCTTGGAATGACTGCTTATTTGGGCAACAAGTCAACCTCTAGCAAAGCAGCCGTCAGAACTTGGTTGTTTTTTGTTGTTGTTGTTTTTTTCCTTTTGGTTCATTCCTTTCCTTATTTTTTTTCTTTTCTCCATTCTTCTATTTCTTTATTTCCCACTTGGTAAGTACAATTAATTATTTGAATCAGTTAGAACCACAGAACTAGAACGATAGTTGGATCTTCAGTCTCCTTAAACTTACAAGACCTGAGGATCTGACAGCAAGACAGTTTTCCAAACTCACATCTCAGATCAATAGCAGAGTTGGAAATTCAACTTGGGTCTCTAGCAACCGATCCATAGCTCATTTACTCGGAATCATCTTGAAGAATCTCAGATCCAAAATACTCCTCTGGAAACTGGTCAGGTTCATCCCTTATAAAGTTAGAAAGATGTCAAGCTAGGCTTATAGCAACCTTTCTACTGAGGTAAGAGCTCTCTGAGCAACATGGAGCACACATTACACCACCAGTGTGCTGTGTTCAGGACACACATTCTAAATTCAACAGGCTAGATCTAAAGAGAGTTGGAAGAAGATGACCTAAATAAATCACTTTAAATATATATAATGAGGAAAATTATTTTAAAAACTGACAATATGCACTGTAGATAAGAATGTGGAAAAATGGATATTCTCAACTAATAGTAGACAGATAAATAAGTACAGACTTTTGGGGGCATGATCTAGTAGAACTAAATATACATATAATTATAAGATTGGCAAATTGCCTATATGATACATATGCTGGAAAAAAAAAAAAAGCCAGATGGAAGAAATCAAAGAAAGCCCAAATAACTGGAAAGATATATTGTGCTCATGGTTCTGAAGACTCTATATAGTGAAGATGTCAGTTCTCTTCAAAATGATCAATAATTTAGCACTACTCCAGTCAAAATCTCAGCAGGACTTTTCATAGATAGATAAGCTTATTCAAAAATTCATAAGGAAAAGCAGTGGAACTAGAACTAAAAATAATTTTTAAAGAAGAAAGTTAAGGAATTACCCTACCCAATTTTAAGAGTCCTTGTCGAGCTTCAGTAATTAAGACGGTGTGGTATTGGTGAAGAAATAGACACATACATCAGTGAAATAGAATAGCCTTGAGAAAGAGACTCATGCAGATATAAAAAAAACTTCTTTTCAACAAACGTACAAAAAACAATTCAATGATACTCTTAAATGAATATCCATACATAAAAAAAGAATTTTGATCCATACCTCACACCATATATAAAAGTTAATTCAGAATCAATCACAGAGGGGTGTCTGGGTGGCTCAGTGGGCTAAAGCCTCTGCCTTTGGCTCAGGTCATGATCCCTGGGTCCTGGGATTCACCCCCACATCAGACTCTGCTCAGCAGGGAGCCTGCCCCTCTCTCTCTGCCTGCCTCTCTGCCTACTTGTGATCTCTGTCTGTTAAATAAATAAATAAAATCTTAAAAAGAAAGGAATCAATCACATACCTAAATATAAAAGATAAAACTGTAGGGATGCCTGGGCAGCTCAGTCAGTTAAGTGGCTGACTCTTGATTTTGGTTCAGGGCATGATCTCAGGATTGTGGGATCAAGCCCCACATCAGGCTCCATGCTCATCATGGAGTCTACTTGAGAGTCTCTCTCTCTCTCCTTCTGCTCTACCTCCACTAGAAAAAAAAAATCATAGAAGAAAAACCTTTGTCAGCTGGGTTAGACAAAGAGTTCTTAGATATTATATAAAAATTATGATCCATGAAAGAAAACGATGAATTAAACTACATCAAAATTTTAAAATTTTATTTTGCAGAGGACATTGCTAAAGGCTTTAAAAATAAGCTGCAGACTAGGATAAAATATTTTCAAATCCAACAAATATCCAACAAATAATTTTTATGCAGAATACATGAAGAACTCTCAAAACTCAACAGTACAAAAACAAACAACCCAATTTAAAAATGAACAAAGGACTAAAACAGACAATTCACCAAGATGTTCAACATCATTAGCCACAAGGAAAATGCAAAACCACAATGAGATATCATCACACATCTATTATAACAGCTAAAAATAAAAAAATGCTGACCATACCAAGCACTGGTGACAATGCAGAGAAACTAGACATCTTATCCATTACTGAGGAAAATGCAAAATGGTACAGCCATTCTGTAAAATTGTTTGGAAATTTCTTATAAACTTAAAGATATATAAACATATGGTCCTATAATCCCACTCCTGGGTATATACCCTGGAGAAATGAAACTTATACAAAAACTGTACACAAATATTTATAGTTTCTCTTTTCATAATCACCCAAAACTAGAAACAATCCAGATGTCATTCAATGGGTGAAAGAATAAACACAATATGGTTCATTTATACAATAGAACACTACTCAGGCATAAAACGGAATGAACTACTAATATGTACAACAACTTAGATGAATCTCAAAAGCATTATGCTGAATAACAAAAGCCTCAGAAGATTACATACTATATGATTTCATTTCATGTATCTCATTCTTGAAAAGCCAAAGTATATCTAAGGAGAATAGATCTGTGCTCAACAAATTTTACAGAAGTAGAGAAGGGTATGACTATAAAGAGATAGCAGAAGGGAGGATTTGGAGTTGGTAGAACTATTCTGTAATCTGATTGTGGTGGTGGTTACACAAATCTATACATGTGTTAAAACTATAGAAATTCTACTTTTTAAATATTAAAAATAAGTTTTAAAACTACATACCATTCATGGACCTGGACAATGACCATGAAAGGATGACAGAAAAGTTTATAAAAGATGCTTAGGCTGTCAATTCCTGAACCCAACCAGGGTTGAGGGAAAGGACAAGTCAAAGGAATGATAAAAAAGGCTAACTTTAGACTTTTCCACAGAACATTCAATACGTGAAGAAATAGAACAAGATCTACAAAATCTTAAGAGGAAAAATATGGCCCAAGAATAAAATTCCATTATAGAATCACCACCCAAGTATAAAAGCAAAAGACAAAAATATTCTTTAAAAGCATCTCTTTCTCTTTATAATACACAATTGTAATATGTCTTAGCATACTCTAATTTTTCTAGTTTAATGTTCAGCATTTATGCTTATTTAAACTGAGAATTCATGTCTCATAAGTTTGGGTAAAGTCTCAGTCATTGATTCATCAAATGTTGCTTCTTTTATTCTATAATCTTTCGTATTAGATGTACTTTGAACCTTCTCACTCTTTTTTAAATTTTCCTTAATTTCTATTTAATATATTTTATCTATTTTCTTTGTATGCAGCATTCTGGGTAATTTCCTCACAATAAGCTCCAGTTCACCAGTTCTCTCTTCAGTTGGGTCTAATCTGCTGATCAATTCAACCATTGTTTTGGGGGTATTTTTCCTTTAATCTATCATACTTTTTTATTCATTTTTAGGAGTTCTGCTATTTTCTTTTTCAAATCTACTAGGACTTACAAAATATTTTTTTCATTTTCTAACTTTTCTGCCTTTAATCATTTTAAATATTTTTATTTTATAATTACCATAAAAAAAACCCAACTGTATAAAGTGTAGGATGGCCTAATTGTATTGCTTATTGTGTCTACTGACTTGTTCTGACTTGGTGTGTTATTTCTTTGTATGTTATGTAACTTTTTGTTGTAGACCCATCTTTACTGGAACTTTATCTGTGGTAATCCTATGCTGTCTGGGTGGTGATATTTCCTGCCAGAAGATTTGCTCATGTATGACCAAACTGTCACTCCCCAAAACCACTTATATAATTTCTCAGTTTGGCAGGTCCTAGAGGACATGGGTAGTACAAATGTTAATCTTATACCTACATGAGACTAGGTCTCTGATTACAACTTCTTAAGGGAGATTTTCCACTCTGAGGGCAGAAGCCAGACAGATAGCTTTCCTTATTATCTCTTTAGGCTGGTGGGCAGATTTTTCTAATACACATTTTTACTGGGGATCTAGCTATTTTGAGTGTCCTGGCTTTAGCGGCTGTCTCATTTTCATTTAACCCTCTCAGGGTGCCAAAGGCACATATTTTATCTCCACACAGCTGTTAAAACCCAATCCTCTTAGCAATGAGAACTAAAAAAGAGAAGGAAGACTGTTTCACATTCTGATTTTCAGTTCCCTCTTCTTTTTAAACCCAGAGACATCCTTTTAAGCTCAGCAGTGTCTGAGCTTTAATCCAGTATATTAAATGACTTGCAATTCAAAGATTTTTGGATTTTCTGATGTATGAAATTGCTGGAAATGTAAGTTCTCAGGAAAACAATATAAAATATAAAATTATCCAATATAAAAATAAAATACATATTAGTTCTTCTTTATGAAAAAACACACAAAAAAACTACATAGTCTTATCTCTGTATGTAGATGATATCCAAAAATTGATATGCCAAACTCTTAGTAATTATTTTTCAGGATGATAATGGGAAACCAGGGAGTAGGAAGACCAGATATAGGCAAACAAACTTTTATTCTTCCAATTTAAATGTTTAAATGTTTTAAGAATGTTTCTATGTAATGTAAATACATTTTAAAATTTTTCACCATGAATTTAATCAAAGATAAGTGACATATATACCACCCATGGGGCATCTTTGGAAGGGAAAAAGGAATATTCCTCCAACCCTTTACTGGGTGATAAAGACTTTCACATTTCTGTGAGCCAGTTATGTTTGAACCATCATGAAGGGGAAAAGCATGTATTCACTAGTCTTCTTTTTAGGTCATATATGCTCTTCATTTAGAAGAATATCTTAATATGTATTTGGGGTAGAAGATGAATCTCACCCCACCAACCCTCACACAAGCCTTTAAACAGGAGGTGACACTGCTCTACATTGTAGCAAAAGAGCAATTTGGAGCTCCTAAGAGAACCTAGAAGAAGTTCTCATGTGTAAAATGGGTATCCAGAATACCTCATAAAGTGGCTTGAAGATCTAGACTAACACAACAGTTCTTAAACATTTTTTAAATTTCTTTTCAGTGTTCCAGAATTCATTCTTTATGCAACACACCCAGTGCTCCATGCAATACATGCCCTCCATAATACCCACCACCAGGCTCACCCAAACCTCCCATCCCTTTCCCCTCCAAAACCCTCAGATTTTTTTCTCAGAGTCCACAGTCTCTCGTGGTTCATCTCCCCCTCCAATTTCCCCCAACTCCCTTCTCCTCTCCATCTCCCCACGTCCTCTGTGTTATTCCTTATGCTCCACAAATAAGCAAAACGATATGATAATTAACTCTCTCTGCTTGACTTATTTCACTCAGCATAATCTCTTCCAGTCCCGTCCATGTTGCTACAAAAGTTGGGTATTCATCTTTTCTGCTGGAGGCATAATACTTCATTGTATATATGGACCACATCTCAGGTCCCCCTACCCCCCCATGTTGCTTCTCCATGTCCTCATATCAGGGAGATCATATGATAGTTGTCTTTCTCCGATTGACTTATTTCACTAAGCATGATACGCTCTAGTTCCATCCACGTCGTCGCAAATGGCAAGATTTCATTTCTTTTGATGGCTGCATAGTATTCCATTGTGTATATATACCACCTCTTCTTTATCCATTCATCTGTTGATGGACATCTAGGTTCTTTCCATAGTCTGGCTATTGTAGACATTGCTGCTATAAACATTCGGGTACACGTGCCCCTTCGGATCACTATGTTTGTATCTTTAGGGTAAATACCCAGTAGTGCAATTGCTGGGTCATAGGGTAGTTCTATTTTCAACATTTTGAGGAACCTCCATGCTGTTTTCCAGAGTGGTTGCACCAGCTTGCATTCCCACCAACAGTGGAGGAGGGTTCCCCTTTCTCTGCATCCTCGCCAGCATCTGTCATTTCCTGACTTGTTAATTTCTTTATCCATTCATCTGTTGAAGGGCATCTTGGTTCTCTCCACAGTTTGGCAACCGTGGCCATTGCTGCTATGAACACTGGGGTACAGATGGCTCTTCTTTTCACTACATCTGTATCTTTGGAGTAAATACCCAGTAGTGCAATTGCAGGGTCATAGGGAACCTCCATTTTTAATTTCTTAAGGAATCTCCACATTGTTTTCCAAAGTGGCTGCACCAACTTGCATTCCCACCAACAGTGTAAGATGGTTCCCCCTTCTCCACATCCTCTCCAACACAGGTTGTTTACTGTCTTGTTAATTTTGGCTATTCTAACTGGTGTAAGGTGGTATCTTAATGTGGTTTTGATTTGAATCTCCCTGATAGCTAAGGACAATGAACATTTTTTCATGTGTCTGTTAGACATTTGTGTGTCTTCTTTGGAGAAGTGAACCATTCTTAAACTTTAATGTAAGTCAGAATCACCAGGAAATCACCTGGAAACATCCAAAACGTGAGCCAAACCAGAAGTACAGAAACCAGATGAGTGGTGGCAGAGCCTGAGGAGAAGAGACAAGGTGACTTACTAACCATGCCTCTGGGGAGAGAAAGAACTGTTCTCTATCTTGATCATGACGGTGCTCACATCATGGCATGAGTGTATTAAAACTCACAGAAAAGCATACTAAAAGAGTTGAATTTTTCAGTTTGTAAATACTATAATAAAAATAGGCATGAAATACATACACACAGAGAGAGACCCGCACACATTACGGGCTGCACCCACAGAAACGTTCTGAGCTGGGCCTTGAGAATTTGCATTGCTAAGAAGTTTCTGGTGACATTGTTGCTGCTGATCTGGTCCTATTTTGAGAACCATGGATCTGGCCCATGGATCTGAGCATTATTATTGTTGTTGTTGTTATATTTTTTTGCATGTGTTGTTCCCTCTGCTTGGAATGCTGTTCTCCCAGAAATCCTTAAGACTCACTCCCTCACTTCCTTCGGGCCCCTATTCAAAATCCATCTTCTCAAGGAGGAGTTGGCTTGAGAGTCTCCCTCTCACTCTGCCCCTCCCCCCACTGGTGTTTTCTCTCTCACATAAATAAGTAAATCTTTTAAAAAATTTTTTAAAAATTAAAAAATAAATGGGCTAATGTGCATAGCATTCTAGAGGGATCGGCACATAGCTAGTACTCTGCAGGTGGTAATGACTTCTCTTAACCACCCTCTGGCACTTGGTGCTGGAACTGACTCAAAGTGCCAGTTTGAGCTAACTGGACCTCCTTTTGTTCAGCCTGCGGGCAGGGTTTAGTCAAAGATAGGTTCAAAACAGAGAACACATTCCTCCCTCTCCATGAACATCTGTAGACGAGTCTCCTTTCTCTTTAGTATTATTGAGTGAGCCATTTGCCTTCTGTGAGCCTTCTCTCCGTTTCTTCACCTATTCAATAGGGTTCGTTGCTGTGGCCAAGATTAGTTGTGCAGACTCAACAAAAGAGGAAAAGCAGCCAGTACTTGGTAAATCAATATTGATGGGCCCAAAGCTTGCTCACTCCAGCCACCTCTGCAGAGGTTCTGAGATCATCAGGGAGGCTGAGAAGGCTGCATGCAAAGAGGGGAGGGCAGAGCCTGCTTTGTGGCCAGCTCAGAGGCCTTCCTAGATGCCTCCTGTGCCGAGCACTAGTGCCTGGAGGTTGCTCCTGGCCCCAGAGAGACCCGTGCTGCCCCCCCCACCCCTCCATGCCCATTACTGGACCATGTGGAGCTCATCAGAATCAGAGCTTTCCCCTTGTGAATTGTATCACTAGAGCTTGGGGGCCTTCTG
Organism: Meles meles; assembly: GCF_922984935.1. Classification (NCBI taxonomy): domain Eukaryota; kingdom Metazoa; phylum Chordata; class Mammalia; order Carnivora; family Mustelidae; genus Meles; species Meles meles. The sequence goes on along the minus strand of NC_060072.1, from coordinate 12,634,105 downwards.
GAAGTGCAACCCTCGTGCCTTGGGTAATTTAGACACTGCTGTAATGCTCAATCTTTTCTTCCTGCCAAGCACTGACAGATTCCTGATGAGCTCAAGTGGTGTTCAGTGACCCACCACCCCAACCTGTGTAGGCTCAATATATAGTGTGGGAGAGGGCCCTCTGTAAATTGGGGGACAGCTGGCTGGCCTCTTTTTCTGTGATTCCTGAGAGATAAGAAGCCAATCCCCTTAAATCCCACACCTTCGTTTCTGCTATGAGATTTGTCAGTCCCATAAATTAATAGACTCAAGTCAAGTGCCCAAAAATGAACAAATGCCCAGCATGAGGAGAAGAGAAGTTGCTGGTTTTTCTTCCCCACCTAGAAGATGTTGCACCCAATCAGATGACTTTGAGGGAAAAAGAAATAAGTAAAATATATTCTTTTCCTGACCCAAGTCGTGGTGGTTCTCTGGAGAACAGGAGGCAGTGGGCAGGGTATGCATTACAGCAAGGGGTTAACAAATGATGGTGGGGTGTGGGTTGTGTCCACATGCATTCTACTGCCAGACTCAGCCTGCAGTCGCTGTGGTTCCTTCCCACAGAAGGCTCTACAGGGGCTGCAGAAACCAGAATGCTGGGTTACTTTTCATGGTCTGTTGGTCTTCGATATGTAGATATATAGAGTCACTATTGTCCTTCACAGCTGAGACATGGTTGCTGACGATGTTCTTTCCCACACGGGTGAATTAAAATATTGGGAATAATGATGCACCCCAGCAGCAGACCTGAGAGGTCCCTCCGGCTTGCAGACTCAGAACAAAGCAAGCTTGCAGAGGGGGGCCCTGGTCTATGCCTCCCACTCTCAGCCCCCTTGAAGAGCAGTTTCCTTCCTAAAACCTCTCTTGCTTCCTTAGGCCACAGGAGGGTTGGTAGTTGCTGGTAGTTTGCTTTTCCGCCCACAGAAGAAGTAAAATCAAATGGCAAGTTATAGGTGTATCTGGACCCCTTTATATTTGGGCTTGTTTCTTCCCCCAAATGCTTGTGCTCAACACTGCCCACTGTTCATGCAGAGAGAGTAGTGGAGAGGGGGTGGGTTCTGACTTGAATAATTTTGCACCCCCTTCCTCCTGCCCTGCAAGGTGCTGCCCTCTTTGCCTGATGCTCCCCCTGCCATCCCCTGCCATTCCCACTACTTTTTTGTGTGGCTCTCTATTGCTTGCTTTTCAAGCCAAAACTCAGGGGATCCTTCTCCAATCTCCTCCCATCCCCTTAGTCCAGCCTGGGTCTCTTTTCTTTGCACTAAACTATGGTCTGCAGGCCAAATCAGGCCTGCCATCTGTTTCCATAAATAAAGGTTCACTGGAATGCAGCCACACCCATTCATTTCTATATTGTCTAGCTGCTTCCATGCTATAACAGCAGAATCAAGTGGTTGCCACAGAGACCATATGTCTGGCAAAGCCTAAAGCCTGGCCCTCTGTAGGAAAAGTTTACCCACCCCTGTTCTAAAGCCCTGCACCATAGCACATGCCATGTTATCAAATCGCTCCCTTTATATATTCATCTGTGCACCAGGCTGTAAAATTCTGAAGTGGATGATCTCACCAGAGCAGGCTGGTTATCTGTCTGGCTCTGAAGTCATGCTGGTTGAGTTGGTATACTGGCTTCATACCTAACCAGCTCTGTGAGTCTGAGCCAGTTGCTTAACCCCATTCCCATCTCCCCACCAATCATATAGAGATAACAGCAGTACCTACCTCAAAAGCTTGTTACGGGTATTAAGTGAGTTAAATGTAAATTTCATGCCCAACAACTGGAATGGACTATGTAAGTACTATCATTACTGTCATCATCATTATTTTCAACCCCAGATATTAGAAACAGTAGGCGCTTGGTAGATATGTTTGAAGTTGAATTACTCTGTCGTGGTTTATGTCTGCAGAAAACTGGCAAATCAGAAAAACCATCTAGGATTGGCACCTCTAGCTTTTAACCCAAAGATTATGTTATCACTGGCTACTGCTTAATTTATTAGTACTCTCCTTACTCCTCTCTTTTCCTCATTTCCATTGCTGGTCAACATCAAATCCTGTCCATACTAGCTCTAGCAAATATACCAAATCATGTTATACCTCTCCACACCCACTACAACAAGGCTGAGTCATCATCATCTTTGGGCTACCTCAGTAGTCTCTGTATCAGTTAGCCTTTGCTGTGTAACAAACCATCCAAAACTTTGTGGCTTAAAACAAAATTTAAACTAATTATTAAGCTCACAATTCTGTGGGTCAGTAATTTGAGCTGGGGCCATCAGGGGGAATCTTCTGGTCTCTGCCGGGCTCACTTGTGTGTAGAGTGACTGGGGTCTGACTGGTCAAGGATGACCTCAGCTGGGAGACCATGTGGCCATCCTTCCTCCAACTCAGGTCAACTCAGGTTCATTCGCATGGCAGTTGGATCAGGTGTAAGAAGGCATGCATGGTTTCTTCAGCCCTAAGATTGAGCATACTGTGATGTCCACCCTCTTCTATGAACAAGGGACGTCACGAGGCCCACACAAATTCAAGCAGTAGAGAAACAGATTCCACCCTTGGATGGGATGAACTAGAAAATCACACCACAAGAGGCATGGAGACTGGAGGAAGGCTGGAACAAATGCACCCATTTGTACACACCATTAGCCACAGCCTCCTCACTAGTCTCCCCATTGTCCCTTTACTGTGACTCCAGTCCAGGTTCTGCACAGGAGCCAAAGTGACCTTTCTAAAATGTAGATCAGATTGGGTCACAATGCTTTCAGAAATTCTAGGTGGCTCCCTCTGCTCTCAGAATAAGACCCAGATTCCCTGCCTTGGCCTGCAAGGTGCACTGTCCTCCTCTGTCCATCACTCCCACTTATTCCCCCTACTCCTCCAGTAGCATATTGCACAGCCATATGCGCTGAGGCTTGGCTTTCTGACTGCCTGGAGATTCCATCCTTTATACCCATGTGATGGGCTCCTTCTTGTCCTTAGAGTTTCAATTTAAATAGTTCATCCTGAGAGATGACCACCCAATTTAAAGGAGCCTCATCATCTTGCTTTATTCTCTTCCTAGCACAATTTTATTCTCTGAGGTATCCTACTGTATTTGTCCATTATTCCTCTCTGCCCACTTGAAATGAAAGCTCCATGAGAACTGGACTCTCCTTTATCTTGGTCATAGGCTCAAGTCTAAAATGGTTTCTAATTCATAGTAAATGCTCAATAAAGAATTGAGCGGAAGATGACTTCCCTGAGTCACGCCATATGTCAGTCTCTAAATTAGGTGCCTTATTCTCATCAGCTCATGTAATCCAAACAGCAACCCTGTGAGGGTTGGAAAAATCAAAACTCAGAGAGGTTGTTCATTTTAAACCCTCAAGTCATTCTTAGCAGTGGCTCTCAATTCTTCTCTGCTGCTTTACACTTACTTCTAATGGTGCATTTTTCTGTGTGGTATGTCCTTTTTTGGTTTTGTTCCATTTCTGTATCTGAATGCACAGAATTGATGCAACCCAGCTCTTGGTACATGATGCTTTTTCTTCAGAGTGAACATTTTTCTTTTGGACTTTGGGAAATTAGCCTTTTAAAATACAAATGGATACCTCTGGTTCTTAAAGCAGTTAGTTCACTGGACATCATGTAATCAGTCTTCCTCACACCACAGATGGAAAAACAGAGAGCAGGAGATGGATGATGACATGCCCAAAGCTACCCAGTAACTCCAACCACTTACTGGCAGAAAACACTGGAAGCCAGGTCTCTCATGCCATACACAGCCCTTCCATTCTCGGATGTTGCCTTCATTTTACAAAGTAAGTAGAGGTGATCAGAGGACCAAAGACAAGCACTGAAGCACTTTAACTATTTTTCCTTTATCCCTCCCTGAAAATGATTCATTTCCTTGAAATTCCCTCCAATGACAAACAATGGGTGCTTCTATGTGACGAAAATCCTTTAAAGCACTTTAAAGCTAATGGGTCCAATTTAGCTTTCCATGCAATAGAGAACACCACCATTGTATGTTAGAAGCACTCTGCATGTTGGGTCCTAAATCATAGCATAACTTGTGGTTACTGCCAGACATCGACGGTGCCACACTGTTGGACCACCACCACCCCCATCTTCGTACCATCACCACCCCTCTCATTCAAAACACCAACATTGTGAACCTGTGCTCAATGCGCACTCCCTACCATTGCCCCCTAACACTTTGCCCCCCTTCCTTGCTCACTCCCCAAAAGCAGGCACAGCATTTCCACCCTGCTTCTGTTTACCGCATTTCATTGGTTTTCCTCCCTGAGAATAGAGGTAAAATGTCTTGGCATGGTGCTGAAAGCCAGGAGAGCTGGAGGTCCTCCATGTCAAAACCATGTTTCCCACCACTGACCTCCCTCTCTGCTCTGAAGCTGCAGGAGCCCTTCTGTAGTCTCCACCACATGTGCTGCTCTTCCTGGGTCAGACCTCCATCCTTACTGTTCTCTTTGCTGTTGTCTTGCCCTCCCAGACTTCCCCTGACTCCCCAACACTTAGAAAATTTCTATTCAACCTTCTGCCCTCTGCTCAATGTCACCTTCTCAGGGATTTCTTCTTCTTCAAATCCCCACCTAGATCCATATATCTTCTCATTCAATATAGAGTGCTTACTATAACTATGTGTTTACATTCATGATTATTTGCTTAATGTCTGTCTCCTGCATTACATTGTAAGTATTTTGAGGGCAGCAACCATGGACCTTTTGCCGATCAGTCTGTTTCCAGAGCCCAACACTTTACCTGGCACACAGAAGAACTTTAATATTTCTGGAAAAATGGAAGGAAGGAAGGATGGAAGGAGATAGAAAGAAAGAAAGAAAGGAAGGAAGGAAGGAAGGAAGAAAGAAAGAAAGAAAGAAAGAAAGAAAGAAAGAAAGAAAGAAAGAAAGAAAGAAAGAAAATGGAAAGAGGGAAGGAGAAAGGAGGACTCTCCTTTTGGGGCTTTCCAAACACTGTAACCTGTTGGTTTGACAGGAGCAACAGATTCATAGGCTAATTAGAATAAGGAGAATGGACAGGTCCCAAGAGGAAGACAGTAATGCCTAGTGGTGACTGTAAGAATCTAGAGTCATGTGTTTTCTGTGTTTTCTTTAAGGCTTGGCTTCAACATCCATAAAAAGAAGACCACCTTCATCATCGTGATCATTATCATCATCATCGTCCCACATGGGATCATTTTTCTAAATATGCAGAGAGCAGTGTGCAAACCTTTCCTCAAAGTATTCTTAAAATCCTCCTCAGATCTAAGGACAAACAGCAGCCAAGCCTTACAATACCTTGGGATGCTAATCCCATGCTTACTGAGGGTTCCATTCTCCTTGCCTCCTTCTTCCTCCTCTCTTCCCCTTCTCCCCATCCCTTCCCCTGCCTCTCAGGTACTTGCTTAGCAACCAAATCTGTCCAACCAATGGGTGTACCTCAAGAATCATTCCACATGTCTCATCTTACTCAGTTCTCCCTCTCCTTCCCAACTGCCCACGCCATTGCCAATTAGGCACTTCCTTTCCCTAAGGCTCTCTGCTCCCCAAGAGTGGGACAGAAATATCACTCCCGTTTCAAAATCTAGAACACCATTTTGCCACCTCCACCAAAGACACATACCAAAATTCCTCCTCAATTTCCCTTCTCCCCTTCCCACGTCCTTGCCCCATTTTACCTCCACATCCTCCATTCCTTTCTGTTGCTTTGAACTTTGGAATTCCAAAGCAACATGGAAAAGACAGACAAGCCATCTCTCTTATCCATGTTGCTTCCCCTCAGTGCACCCTGGTTGGCTCATCTGCAGTACAAGCTGTCAGAAAAATAGAATTTGCTCCTCACGTGGCAGTTACAAGGATGAAATGAGATAAAATGTGTAAAGTGTCAAGTATGTTTGACACAAAGTAGATGCTCAGTAAGACTTGGTTCCCATTGCTTTTACAGTTGGAAATTTTCTAAAGTATAAGTCAGTAATTATTCCTGACAAATGAACAGAATATCTAAAATTGGGGCTCTTAGCAGAACCCATGCAATCCCCACCTGTGGCTTCAGCCAGCAATGGGATGCAGCATCCTGCCTCTGTCAATACGGGGCCATTTTCCCCATCTTCTTTCCTCTCACCCACCTCAGAAAGATCCCTGGATGGGATTAAAGTCTTCCCAAGGAAAGGAATCTTGTCAAGCTCAGTTCTGTGCCTGGCCCAGTGCATGACAGGTACCATGCTCTAAAAAGATTTTCTAGGAACCAGCCCAAGGTTGACTTGTACCACTGCAGTTAGTGAAAAGTGATTACCACTCTTACTACAGACTTAGCAGCTGGGCTGTATGATTGTCTCCTAGGACAGAGAGCAATTCCCTGGAAAAGGCTCTTTGCTACATCCTTAGTGAGGAGTAACAAGGAAAGCCTGTTAGGAAAGACTCTAAGCATTTAGAGTCTGTGGCAGAGAAGCCTACAAATACTAACCCTACCATCCACTCTCATTGTAGTGTCCCCATTACGGAGTGTGCATCCAGTCAATAGGCCCTTTTGTGTTTCATTAAAATTAGGCTTTAAGAAGACCAACTGTTGGTGAATTTGTAAATAGGTAGAACCTACCACCTAGAGGCAAGATTCTAGCAGCCAGAATGGGCCACACCAGTCATCAGAACACTGCCTTCTTCAGCTTCTTACCTGTCAGCCTTTATTGTGTGTTAGTCAAGGACCATGTTTGCAGAAACATTAAACTCATGAGATCAATAAACTGAACCAAACCTTTTTCCTCTAACATCATTCATTTCTTGTTCTCCTCCTTAGCCACTATCTTGCCAATCTCTGCATACAGTTTAGTTGGTGTCCTACCATATGCGGAAACTGGACAGCCAGAAGTTTCATTTGGGACAAGAATATTTCCTTTGGTGTGTAATTCTCTCCCCTGTTCTCCACCCGATCACACACACCTACCAATCTCCTTCTAAAGTCCGCGAGGATTGGAAAGCAGTCATTCCTACAAAAATGTGTTATTTACCAGAGCAAATAAGAACAACTTCACAGCCCCAGACTGGGGGAACCATGTTGGGCTCCTTCAACGTCCCATTAATGGGCACCAAAAAGAAGTTCATTAAAACAATGTAATATCCTTAATGTAGCAAATGTGCTCCCTCCTGTTCTAACAAGCTCATGAATAATAGATGAAGGGAGCTTCATCTGTTTTAATTAATTTGGTCTTGAAATTAATTCAATTCAGGACAAAATTAGCAGGCTATTAAGTCTCATTGGCCCGAATGGACAAAAACATGCCAACACCATTGGCTAGAGAAGCAAACTGAAAATGGACAAAGGACCATGGTCCACTCTCCCAAACTGGAACACCAAAAAGAAGTATCATCAGTTTCCATGAGACCACAACTTAGTCTCTTTTCTGGATCTCCTAATTGAATCAAAAACCTCATCACTAGGAATTTTAGCTTTTATATGTGGGGAAATTCTGGGGGGGAATTCCCAAATGCATAGCAATACTGTTTTTATTTTGGTTGTATTTTGTTTATGAGACCTCCAAATAATTGATAAGAATTTGTTATGCACTAAAGCATAGGCTGTAATAGCAATTGTCAACTGCAATCCTTGGGCACATGCAATAAACACATTTGGCTCTAAGAAATTATCAGTTTGTTATGTACATGAGTTTAGCAGATTCTTGGTTCCATTATCCACTTGGCAATTACATATAGTGTTATAATAATAGTTTATCTTAAAATAGTGCATTTCTTCCCTGGATCTTGGCGTGCTTAATGAGCACTTTTTTCTTAACCCTCACAATGCCCTTTAGAATTGGGAAGATATAAATACCGTTAAAATTACTTTGGAAACAAAGATACCAGGATACAGAGATGGGGATAGACAATCGCAGCCTTACAAGTAGCTTTAAAAGACATTGACTGCAACCACCTACCTACCTGTCTTTTCTTGAACACCTCCAGTGATGGGGAACTCATTACTGCATGAAGCTGCCCATTCCATCTCTAGAGAATGAGATTGTTAGATTGATCTAAATTTATCTCCAGCAGATAAAGACTATTTTTACCCCCACACAAGTTTGATTCCTCTTACATATGGCATCTATTCTCCAGAATTAGTCACCAACACCTCCTCCCCAACTCCTCCAGTCAAACTTCATGACATGGCTCTGAGCCCTTCACCATCTTAGACATTCTCCTTAGAACTAGCACCAAGGGACAGTGCAATAGTAGTCATAAGTATCAGCTCAGGAGCCAGGCAGACCCAGAGTTTAGTTCTTGGGTTTCGTTTCAAGGGTATCTCTGAATTGGCTATATGCATTACCCTCTGAACTTCAACATCCTCATCTATAGTATAGGGAGAAACTGTGTATCATGCAAGATTATCATGAAGATTAAACAAAATAATGCACAAAGAATATTTGTTGTATAGTCCAGCATGACAAAGCATTCAATAAATGGTAGGCAAATAACAATTATAGCTAATTCCTACAGAGAATATACAAACTACTTCATACATTAACTCACTTGCACTTCACAACAAGTCATGACATTGTTATTATCGATGAGGCCACCGATGATGTCCAGAGGTTAAGTACTTTGCCCAAAGTCACAAAGCCAGCAGGAAACCGAGCCAGAACTTGAACCTAGACAGTCTAACTGCGGAGTCTGTACTTGGTAGCCATGATTTTCTTAAATTGTGGTGCCCCCAAAATGGAATGGTTTTCAAGTATTTCTGATTCAGCTGAATAGCAGATTAGGACCTTCATTGCCTCCCACTATAGATCAAGATTATGTTATTGTTCTTTGCGTGAAATTTTATACATTTAGATACTCTTTCCCCTATAGTGTTCTCACTGTGACCTGTGCAGACTTGATTCCCTAGCTCTTTGTTTGATTAGCTGCTTTGTGAATCTAAAGGTAAAGCTTTAGCTTTTAAAACACCTTCTCCTTACATTTGGTCCAGAATTCTAAGCTGCTGGCATCTTAGGTGTCCTGACCTTCTCATTTAACACATTCTCTCTGCTCCCAACTTCCAGACCTTCACACATTTGATAAGAGTGCCTTCCCCAACTTCACCCTGGCCACTGATAAAATTATCAGCTCAGACAGGGCACCGTGCCATTAGGGTCCCCTCTCCAAGATGGCATCGATCCATTAATTAGCACCCTCCCGGGTGGGGATCAGTCTTGCAGAAAAACAGAACACAATTCACCTTCTCTTTAAGAACATGGCTTCTTTCTTGTTTAATCTTTTCCTTTTATCTAAGGTAATCCTGGTTATTAAAACATGTATATACAGAGTATATACATGCTAGAGTACAACGTATACACATGTTTAGAGTACAAACTCTAAAATTAAGTGATATCCCTTTTTTGAACTTTCATCTATAAAATGAGGAGGAAATTTAATTGGTAATCTCCAAGAGCACTCCCAGCTTAACACTCCAGGAAAATGCCAGGGCATGCCAAGGTTTCCATGGTCTATACTTTGCCACCCATGAAAGTCTGAAATCCCATCATTCTCCTTCCATATGTTATACTCCAACCACTACAGCAACCACATTTGCTGCTACTCCTCACCACCCTGATTTTGCACCTACTGCCTCTTCTGCCTGCCGGCCCTTCACTTGTCCAACTGGTGACATCCTGGTTATTCTTCAAAATCAATTCAGGTCAACAAATGGTTCTGGAGCAAGTGAATATCCATATGCCAAAAATGAACTTTAATAATCCCTACCTCACACTATATAAAAAATCAACTCCTAACAAATCACAACCCTCAATATGAAACATAAAAATGTTAAAATTCTAGGGGCGCCTGGGTGGCTCAGTGGATTAAGCCGCTGCCTTCGGCTCAGGTCATGATCTCAGGGTCCTGGGATCGAGCCCCGCATCGGGCTCTCTGCTCCGCGGGGAGCCTGCTTCCTCCTCTCTCTCTGCCTGCCTCTCTGCCTATTTGTGATCTCTCTCTCTGTCAAATAAATAAATAAAATCTTTAAAAAAAAAGTTAAAATTCTAGAAGAAAAGATAGGGAAAAAAATCTGTGACCTTGGATTAGGCAAAGATTTCTTAGCTATGACACCAAGGACATGATCCCTTTTTAAAATGGTGAATTGGACATTATCAAATTTAAGAATATTGGTTTTAAGAGACACTCTTTTTAATTTTTAACTTTTTTCTTTTTCAAAATTTTTTATTTTGTTAGTCACCATACAGAATATCATTAGTTTTTGATGTAGTGTTCCATGATTCATTGTTTGCATATAACACCCAGTGCTCCATGCAATCCATGCCCTCCTTAATACTCACCGCCAGGCTTATCCATCACCCAACCCCTTCCCTTCCAAACCCCTCAGTTTGTTTCCCAGAGTCCATAGTCTCTCATGGTTCATCTTCCACTCAGATTCCTCTCCCTTCATTTTTCCCTTCTCCTAATATCCTCCGTGATATTCCTTATGTTCCACAAATAAGAGAAACCATATGATAAATCTTATGATAATGCCTGAACAGGCCCAACCCAATCTTTCCCTCTGCTACCTCCCAATGTCTTCCACAATCACTATCTTCCCACTCTCTCTGATCCAGCTGTGCTGGCCTTCTTGCTATTCTCAAATAGACCGAGCAAGGAATCTGCCTCAGGACATTTGCACCTGCTTCTCCCTCTGCTTGACATTCTTTCCTCCCAAATATCCATTTGGCTCATGCCCTCATTTCTTTCAGCTCTCTGGCCAAATGTTACCTTATCACTATGGCCTCCTCTAACCATTCTATATGAACTGAAAACTGATTTCCCCAACCTCTCCAGAGGATTTACCTGCTTCATTCCCTCTCCCACAGCATTTATCTTCACCTGCCAATTTTTTTTAATTTATTTTCAGTGTAACAGTATTCATTGTTTTTGCACCACACCCAGTGCTCCATGCAGTACGTGCCCTCCCTATTACCCACCACCTGGTTCCTCAACCTCCCACCCCCCTGCCCCTTCAAAACCCTCTGGTTGTTTTTCAGAGTCCATAGTCTCTCATGGTTCATCTCCCCTTCCAGTTTCCCTCAACTCCCTTCTCCTCTCCATCTCCCCATGTCCTCCATGTTATTTGTTATGCTCCACAAATAAGTGAGACCATATGATACTTGACTCTCTCTGCTTGACTTATTTCGCTCAGCATCATCTCTTCCAGTCCCATCCATGTTGCTACAAAAGTTGGGTATTCATCCTTTCTGATGGAGGCATAATACTCCATTGTGTATATGGATCACATCTTCCTTATCCATTCATCCATTGAAGGGCATCTTGGTTGTTTCCACAGTTTGGCGACCATGGCCATTGCTGCAATAAACATTGGGGTACAGATGGCTCTTCTTTTCACTACCTCTGTATCTTTGGGGTAAATACCCAGCAGTGCAATTGCAGGGTCATAGGGAAGCTCTATTTTTAATTTCTTGAGGAATCTCCACACTGTTCTCCAAAGTGGCTGCACCAACTTGCATTCCCACCAACAGTGTAAGAGGGTTCCCCTTTCTCCACATCCTCTCCAACACACGTTGTTTCCTGTCTTGCTAATTTTGGCCATTCTAACTGGTGTCAGGTGGTATCTCAATGTTGTTTTAATTTGAATCTCCCTGATGGCTAGTGATGATGAGCATTTTTTCATGTGTCTGATAGCCATTTGTATGTCTTCATTGGAGAAGTGTCTGTTCATATCTTCTGCCCATTTTTTGATATGATTATCTGTTTTGTGTGTGTTGAGTTTGAGGAGTTCTTTATAGATCCTGGATATCAACCTTTTGTCTGTACTGTCATTTGCAAATATCTTCTCCCATTCCGTGGGTTGCCTTTTTGTTTTGTTGACTGTTTCCTTTGCTGTGCAGAAGCTTTTGATCTTGATGAAGTCCCAAAAGTTCATTTTTGTTTTTATTTCCTTTGCCTTTGGAGACATATCTTGAAAGAAGCTGCTGTGGCTGATTGTTCTCCTCTAGGATTCTGGTGGATTCCTGTCTCACGTTGAGGTCTTTTATCCATTTCAAGTTTATCTTTTCCACCTGCCAGTTTTGATTAATTGATTGATTCTTCTTACCCCAAGGAGTCATTAAGCTACTGGAGAGCAAAGCACCACCTGTTTTTGGTTTTTTTTTCACAGCTGTATTCCTGGTGTCTAGAGTAGTACTGGCATATGGAGACATATTTGCTGAATGAATGAATGATTTTGAAAAATAGGCTATTTCTTTCTGCTTCTAGGAACTCACACACCAAATTTGGGTTAACAGTACTCAAGAAACCCAGCCAGTGCCACCTTCATAATAGCATCTGCCATTTATTGAGGCTTTCCCCTCCACTGTCCTTCCTTCATTGTTGCTTATATGAAGATACTGAATCAGCTCTGAAAGCCTAAATTAGAGTCACAAGGGTCTCAGAAACTGAGACTGTCACGTGCCAGGTGTGTGATCTTGGGCGAGTCACTTGACTTTTTTTTTCTTTTTTTTTTAAAGATTTTATTTATTTATTTGACAGAGAGAGATCACAAGTAGGCAGAGAGGCAGGCCGAGAGAGTGAGAGGGAAGCAGGCTCCCTGCCGAGCAGAGAGCCCAATGCGGGACTCGATCCCAGGACCCTGAGATCATGACCTGAGCCGAAGGCAGCGGCTTAAACCACTGAGCCACCGAGACGCCCCGAGTCACTTGATTTTCTAAGTCTCAGTTTCCTCTTCTGTAAAATACCTACAGTTTAGAGCCAGCACTAAACACGGTGCCTGGTATTGTGGCAGCTATTGTTGAGCGAAGCTCAAGGAGGAAGTAAAGTTGGAGGGGGCATTTCAGTTTAAGGATGATGAGTGAAGAGCATCGTGCAAGGCACACACCTGATAAAGAGAATGGGTTGTTGCAGGAGCAGCAGTGAGACCCAGGCAGGACCCGGGATGGAAACACTTCTTAAAGCATGTGGTACCTGGCCCAGACACACTCAGCTCCTGAGTGCCGAAGTAAGAGGGCTCAGAATGGGGCTAACCATAATACATACGAGATCCCATGACCTACTAGACAGCCAGAAGTAGATGATATTTAACACGCATGAATGAACAGACATTCAAAGACTTAGACTCAGACTCCAGGTCCCTATTGGGGAAATATATTTATATATATCACCCTCCTATGAAAGATGTGATGGGCAAGAAAAAGAAGCTTTCACCAGAGCTTTTTCACTTCCAAAGACATCTTTTCCAGAATGGAATGACTACAATCCAGCCCAGGGTTTCATCAAGCTCTCTGGTCTTAGAAAGTATGATCCATGATGTTGTGGCTTCTAGAGAGAATGGATGTTTCAATAAAGGGATGACCTCTTCCCCTTTGTGGGAAGTTAAGATATATTCATTATCAGCTCTGAAGTTCAGAGTCGGCATAGACAATATTTATAAGCAAGGAAAATTCATCAGGGACTGGAAACCCTGCTTCTCCTAATGATTATATGGCAAGTAATAATAGAAGCTTATCTTTGGGTCTCCACAAACAAAGTTGAACTCTCTCTTTCTGTTCCCACTTACAGAGCAAGCCTAGCATATCATCATTCCATGGGGGACATTTAATGGAAATTTTCCCTGAGTAAAAAAACTCTCCCTCCTTCTGACTTCCTCTCCCATTTACTAATGAATTATCAACCATTTTCTCTAAAAGTACACACACACACACAAGAAGGCCTAGAATTCCACCATTAAGTATTCATCCTTTCATATTATGCTTGGCTGTTTTCCAGCCATGGTCATTTAAGGTGCAAATATTCCAGAAGGGATAATTGTATAGCAGTTCACGTTTTGTTAGCAACTTAGAGTTTGGAGAGCACGTTCACCTCCTTTATACCTCTGGTCTTGAACCTGGTCTTGAGTTCCTTGTACCCAGCACTAGCTCATGACAAAGGCTAGGTGCTCAGGAAGTATTTCTTGAATGAATGAAGGAAGGAATGAACTGACACTATGACATTCATAAAATAGAAGTAATTGTCTCCACTGAAACCAAAAACCATGAAGGTAAATGAATTGCTCAGATTTCAGTGAGACTGAGCTTCAGCCACTGGTCTCAAGCCCAAACCCCCTCCCCACATCCGCCAGCCCCCAGCCCCGCCCCCAACCCCCACCCCCAAGAGTAAAACCAAAGTGAGGGAAGGGCAAAACCAAAATTATTGAAAGTGGGGGGAGGGGAGTATACTGTGAAAGAGTTTCATGTATCCTCAGCTTCTTGAAGACACCTTACCAGAGTGGATTGTAAGAGTAACTTTATTTAGGAGCTATATGGTTTTGAGCATTGCAGAGGGAAAGAACATCTTCTGGCAGATGCAGGATCCACAGCTCACTCCCCAGGTCATGGTAAATGCTGTGATTAAGAGGACCGCATTCACATGGGCATTCCTTATGACCTTATTGCTGCAAAACCAAAAAAAAAAAAAAAATGTCCTGGAAACCTTACTGAATTTGCTGCCTCAGCCTCCCCTCCTGGGTCTTACAGACACTAATAAAAACATTAGGTTAATTAACAAAAGAATGGGAAGAGACCTAGGGGAGTCAAGGGATTCTACCCAACAAGGTGGAAAGTTTTAAAAGGTCATTAAGAAAAAGATGAATAAAAAGAATGTTGAGGAAATGAAACAGAGGGAATAGAAAGGGATCACAGGACTGGTCCCAGCAGGGTGGAAATCCTTAGATGGTTGTTAAGAAATGGGATGACTAAAATGGACATTGCTGGGGCTAAAACAAAAGTTTTTTGGTTTTGTTTCAATTTAATTTAACCCCTCTCTCCACTGTTTTGTACCCACCACTTTCCTTGCAACTTTGCTAATTTATTGTTGCAGACTTCCTTTTCACTGAAAATCAACAATCAGAAAAAGCAAATTTTACAAAATGAGCTGCATGAATGAGAAAGCCACATGAGGCAATCACGTGTTTGTTAAAAGAGATCCTAACAGAAGAGCCTGGGAGAGCACTACCCTGTTACTGGACTCCAGTTTGATGAATAACCCCGGTCTGGAGCTTATAGTCAAGTATCCAAATGCTGCCAAGGCCATTGCACCATCCTGCCTCTTAGATATCCTTACCTCAAGAGCAAAAGGTCCTGCACCACTGTCTGGAGCTAACGGATACATTTAGTTCACATTTCCTGAGACACCAAGATTTGCATTAGGAGTACCTAGTGATCTTTCTTATTGTGAAAGCCCGGCGCTTCCCCTCATAACCACCGGGCTATCTAGACTGAAGACCTGTTAGTTCAGTTAGACTCATAGAATTTCCAATCTGGGCAACTATTGGATGGCTGGGGAACTGGGGCCCAGAGGAAGGGCAGTTTGGCCTAAGTCACACAGGTAGACTCCTACAACCCACCTAAGGTAGAAAGAAAATTAAAAGACCACCTAGTCTAATCACCACCACCCCCCATCTCATCACTCCACCCCTTGGTTTGTAGGATTCCTGCCAAATCTCATTCATCCCACCTCTGATTGAACACCTCCAGCAATGGAGTACTCTTCATGTCCCTAGCTAACCCATTTTATCTGCATTTATCCCTAGCTGCTGGGAATGTGAGCTGGAATCAATTTCTCTCTCTTCTTCCTTTCCTCCCTCCCTGACCACCAATTTTGCCCTTTTGCTCTGGCTCTCCATGTTGAAGAAGTTGTCCCCCACCTACCCTGCCAGTAGCAGAGCCAGAACTAGAACCAGGTTTCCTGACTTTCTTTCCCTGCTTATCCCCTCATACTGTACCACCCCCTCTCCTAAGAGGGATACATGAGAAAGATGGGCGGAGCATTTCCAACAATGCTTTTCTTTTTTTTTTATATTTAATTTATTTATTTTTTTCAGCGTAACAGTATTCATTGTTTTTGCACAACCCCCAGTTCCAACAATGCTTTTGACAGCACATTAATATTTCCCTGTTTGTATTATGACTATAACCTTTAGTCTACCATTCCCTCACTCATTTGTTGGATTTATTGAATATTTCCTCTGTACTAGGCACAATGCACTGAGCACTGAAGAGCACAGGGCCCTTGAAATCAAGAAGCTAAATAAAAGTAACCAAAATTTGATGTGGTAAGGGCTACATGAAGGGTGTTTTGCAAAAGTCTATGTGGGCACAGAGGAGAATGTGGCCAACTGACTGGGAGGAACTTTACCAAAAAAGTCTTTGTTATTTTTATACCCTACTGCTTGGCCTGTAGCAGATGCTCAACAAATGTTTGAATGAAAGAATGAGGCAATGAATGAAGTCCTATTTTACCAAGCTTTGAATGATTAAGGAATTGTCCCCAAGTTAGAGAAATGGCTTGCAAATTTTTTATGATGCTAAGAAAGGAATTTATTTAGGACATTGTATTCGTTTGCTAGGGCTGTCATGACAAAGCACCACAGCTCTGTACTCAGCTTAAAGCAAATGAAATTTATTCTTACAGTAATGGAGGCTTGAAGTCAGAAATCAAGGTGTCAGCAAGCCTGATTCCCTCTGGAGGCTCTGAGGGAGGATCCGTTCCCTGTCTTTCTCCAAGCTTCTGTGGTAGCTGGCAATCCTTGGTGTTCCTTAGCTCCAATCTCTGCCCCATCTTCCACGTGATCTTCTCCCTCTGTGGGATGTTCCTTCTATAGGACATTAGTAACTGGATTAGGGCTCACCCTACTCCAATTTGCCATCATCTTAACTTGACTTCATCTGCAGAGATTCCACTTCCAAATAGGTCACATTCACAGGTACCACAATTCAACCCACAACAGACACCTTACATAAAAGGGGAGATATTTTTCTTACAAAAACATTATTCATTATTCAATGAATAATGCTGGCTATGAGATGAGCATTGTTCTAGATCCAAGAGACACAAAGACCAACAAAATGGGCAGGGGACCTGCCTCATGAAGTTTACATTTTAGAGGTGGTGTGGGGGAAGATGCTAGCATTGACAATTAACTAACAAACACAAACAAGAGAACATGGATAGTGTTTGCAAAGGATGAATGTCATAAGGTGGTCAGGAGTGGCTGCTTTCAATGAGGTCATCAGGGAAGACTTCTCTGAAGAGGTGACATTTAAGATGAGGTCTCAAGGAGAAGCAGGCATTAAGCAGGTGGCGTGTCCGCACTGTAGAGGTTGTTCAGGAATACCAAAGAAGTGGAGAGAACCAGTGTCAGCTCTGCTTCTTCCTGTGTGCCCACTGCTGTGTCCCCCCCGCCCCGTCACTACATAGCCACTCTTTTCCATATTCTTTCTTCCAAATTCACAGCCAGACAGATTGGCTTGGCTGCTTATACTAGGCCATGTCCCCAGGCCAAGCTACACCTGGTCCACTCCACCCTAGAGCGGCCATCTTTATCCCAGACCTGCTGCCCTCAGATCAGGATGTGAGGCAAGACCAGTTTCAGACAAAGCCAGACAAGGGTGCTCCCAGGAACACTGACCCCACTGTACAACACACAGATGCCACAGACAGGGCCTTAACAACAAGACGTCCATAGCCACTGAGGATTTGGTTGTGGGCAGCAAACAGCAACTCTGACTTGCGTGAAAAGGAATTATTGGCAGAATATGGGATTGCTCAGAGAAGCAGATGGAAAACTACAGAAATGAGTCTTGGAAAGAATAGGAAGGGGCAAGTCTAGGTCTTCGGGACACAGAAACAAGCTGGTGGTCTTTTTGGGTGGTTGTTGGAATGAGTGGATGCCACCATGGTAACAGTCAAATTCCAGGGAAAAAACATTTGATTGGCCGAGCATGAGTCTGCACCCGCCCCTTCGCTGGGTGTGGCACCTTGATTGACAGGCTCACAGGCTGCATCCAATGGGGAAGAGAACATTTCCCATTTAAAAAATCGGGGTGCAATAACCAGAAAAAGAAGTCATGCTCATCAGGCAAGGAAAACCTACCGTTGTCCTTCACAATTACCAGCAAATGCATTTCACTGGACAAGGTCTGTTAAATAGAAGGATTCACAAAAGCTCTGTAGAAGTCTCTGGATTTACTGATTAGCACCATGGCTTTTTGCCTATTTATTTAAAAAATTTAATTTCCAATAGTCATGCAGCTGTTCATTTTCTCCAAGAAGCCTTGTACCAAAGAGCTAGCATGCCTCCTTCCAGTCAAACAATCTGATAAGCAAGTACACTGGCATTTGAAAGGCCAGGTCCACGAATGGTCTCTTTTTTCCCAAGAAGTAATTCATATTAGGCACTTGGTGAAAGATGGAAAGAAATAACATGCCCTGGTGCTGAATGAGTTTGAACCTTAATGCTGTCAGCAGGGTCTGGATGTGACAGGAGCTGATCTAAGATTAAACAGCTCCTTCAGGATAGAGGCGCTGGGCCCCAGGAATGCCTGGAGAAATGGAATTGCCAGAAGCGGATTCTCTTTCTGCTTCTCAGGGAAATACCCAAATGCTGGCCCCTCCTAGGGAAAATCTTCACGGTAGAAGAGACGGGTTTCTACGTGGAGGTCAAGTCAGGGTGATCCCTCTGGAGCTCGGCAGCTAGCCTGGGCAGGTTCCCAGCCAGAGGGATGGTTCTCACCTCTTCTGAGGAGGGTAGAGCTGAGAAGGGGCTCAGTTACAAGTTTCCATCCAGCTCAGGATTCTACCCCACTCCAGCAGGCAGGCAGATTTAAGGACTGCTTCATTAGGTACTCACATGCCTTGGGCACCAAGGAAAACCCCAGGGGTGCCCAGGGCAGTGAAATCACATTTCACTGGAGATGTCTGAACAGGAAATGTCTGCCTTCTACTCAGGAAACTCAGAGCTGTAAAGAACGTTGGCTCAGAGTCCACAGAACTAGGTGGGGCTGCTGCCTCAGCCACATACCAACTGGATGACCACTGTTTGTTCTGCCTGTAAAAGGAGAATAACAATAGGCTCAGCATCATAGGGTTGTTAGGTGAAATAAATTAGCCACCAAGACAAAGTACTTGAAATGACACCTGATGTGTGGTCAGAGTTGAATAAATGGTAGGCATGATTGCCGCCATCATTACCAAAGGAGGATGAGTCACTTGTCATTCCCTCTCCAACCCTGAGGTCTTATTCACTGAACCAAACCCATCTCTCCTATGAAGAAGAAATAGCTTCACTGATAGTTCACAGAGTCCCATACTGGTAATAATTTTTGATAGTACCACCCCTTCTTCCATTTGCTAGCTACATCTAAACCCCCATCAAGACAGTTTCTACATTTTTGTGTGTGTGGAAACTGACTAAGACCCCCAAGAAGGCTGAGATTCAACCCACCTTGGCTGTTGCCCAGCCCTGAAGACCAGCCTTCTTAACCCAGCTCGACTGGCATCCTACTCTGTCTCCAACAGACAGTCTGAGAGGTGGCTGGCAGTAGGAGAAAATACCAACTTTGGTCTAGATATTTCTGGTTAAAATCCCTTGCTATCTATGGAGGCTTGGATCAAATGTCTTACCTCTCAGGTTTGCATTTGACCTTCAAAAGTGTTGTAGGTTTTAGAAAGAAGGCATATAGTTGTGCCTTGGGGATGGGGTAGGGTTCTTCTTTTCCATGCCAGATGCTTCTTTCTACGTGTGGAGAATCTCCTGGCCTTTCTCCCTTACTCACTTACCCTCCCCAGGAAAGAAGAAAGAGTGTTTTATCTAATGTGTTGAAGTGTGTGTGTGAATGTGGGTGTGGGTGTGTCCATGAGTGTGTGGCTTTGTGTGGTGTGAGTGTATGTGAATAAGTTTCTGGTGTGTGTGTGGTATGGATGTGTATGTGTGTGTTGTACACAGAGGTATGTGTATGTTGTGTGCACGCACATGAGTGCATAAGTGTGTTTGTAGTGTGTGTGCATATATGCGGTGTTAATGTGTATATGTGTGTGAGAGTGTATGTGTCTATATGTGAGTGTGTGGATGTGTGTGGTGTGAGTGTATGTGAGTGAATTTCTGGTGTGTGTGTGGTATAGGTGTGTATATGTGAATGTGTGTTATACACACAGGTGAGTGTGATTTGCTATGTGCATGCACATGAGTGTGTGTTTGGTGTGTGTGTGCATATTTCTGGTGTGGGTGTGTGTAAGTGTGAGAGTGTGTGTTTGTGTGCACCCACATGAGTGTGTGTAGTATACATGTTCATATGGGATATGAGTGTGTGTGGGGGGGTGCGTGTGTGTGTGTGTGTGTGTGTGTGTGTGTGTGTGTATGTGGAGAGAGAGAGAGAGATCCGGCCTCTTAATTCTTCCACTAAAAGCTGCCGAAGGAAACTCCCCAGTCTTCTGCTTCCCAGTGCTGTAGACTTCACAAGGTCACGTCCTGCCCATCATGCTCTGCCCTCAGAAGAACATTAGGTTTGCCATCGGTTCAGATTCCCAACATGTTGTACATTGAGCTATGAATTTTGGGAAAGAGACAAGAAGAAAAATGGGGGAAGCAAAATAAGGTGTGGGAAACAAGCCACTTATTCTGGACTACCCAGGTGGTGACTACCTGGTTTATGGTGCTTTGTAAAGGACAGTTGAGCCTCATTCTGAGACACACATTTTGAATCCTGGTTTTGCTGATGATTAGCCACACGACCTCAGCAAATGATTCTGCTGGCTCCAGACAGAGAGAGCTCCTCCCTCCGAGAGTCTGTCTTCTGCAATCATCAGCATTTGAGATAAAAAGCCCAGGCATTTGTCTCCGGATGCCTGGTGCTGAGAGGAGGGGGCCAGGGATGCTAGATCCCCTCCTTGGGCAGCTTTTGGGGCACAGGTATGCAGAAGTTGTAAGATGTTCACCTAGCCCTTTAATTATGCTACTGCTTTGATCTGCATGTGATTATCAGTTTCCTGTATGTCTCCTTTCCATAAACCAGGCAAGACTATGAAGAGGAAATTTCATTTGTTCACTAAAAAAGAAATTTTTTTTTTTTAATATTTATGGGAGACTTGTACTAGGCATTGTTCTAAATGCTGGAGATGCAGCATAAATGAAAAATAAAGTTCTTGTTCTCCTATAGCATACAGTCTAATGAAGTAAAGCAATAAGGAAAGGTTGTGTTTATTTCAGAGTAAAAGAGGGAAAATAGAATGTCAGACGGCAATAAGTGGCCCAGCAGAAAAATAAAGCAGAGAAGGCAAATAAGGGAGGGAAAGCAAGCAGTGGGGAGTGGGGACATGGACGGTGTTTGCTATTTTATTTGTAAACCTTCAACAATAACCAAGTATGCAAATGTTGCAAAGATTTTGAACCTGCAGTCTGCAGTCGGCGAAGGCCGACTTTCGTCCCTCCAGAGCCCCAGAGATAAGCCCTAACCAGGCCCCTGAGAGGTGTCCTGAAGTTTTCACATTCAGAGATAAGGCAGGCTGCGCCAGGCAGGGTGAGCCCAGCGTCTGGCCCCTCCAGGCTCCAGCCAGAAATAAGCAGAAGTCAGAGAGCAGAGGAAGGATTCAGAGAGAGCCTGCGCACTCCCCAGCCCTGAGCCCCTTGACTGCGGCAACAGGGCAGAATCATCTGGAAAGATTTTAAAATATGGGTTCCCCTCACCCATCCCCAGCGACTCCAACTTGATTGATCCAGGGTGGGGCTCCCAAAGTGACTCCAAGTGCAGCCAGGGTGAGGGACCTCTATCTGGAGACGCCCTGGGGAGCTGCTCTGATTGAGACTGGAAGTGGGGGCAGGATTGGACCCAGCACAGGAGAATGGAACTCTGGGGAGGAGACTTCAGAGAAGCTGAAAGCTTTTTTTTTTTTTTTTTTCCTGGAATACTCTGCTCCACACAGCTTTGGGGACTGCACCACCCTTTTGGAACTGCTCTCCCAAGAAGAAGGAGCCAAGGAGAAACACTGTAGTTCCTGCCCCAGGGACTCCCATACTTGAAGGACAAACTGCAAAGACTGAGGAGTCTGGGAAGAAGGAACAAAGTAAAGCACCACCACCCCCAAAATAGCATGTTCTCCCTCTTGTCCAGGCAAAGACAGCTCTCCGGCTGTCATCCAGTCGCCCTGGTAGGACACTTCATGAAAGTTGAGGGCCAAAACCCAGTGAGAAATCAAGGCCAGCCCTTGCCTCAATGGTTCTCTGCCCCAGAGGGTGGTCATGGATTTTAGGGGATCCTGGCCAAGTCTCTCCCTTGAAGACACAGCTAAGAAGCAAATGACAGGAGACAGGCAGGTAGGTACCAATTAAAAAATACATGAAAACAATACCAGAAGCATGTTCTGAGGGCTCTGCTGAGCCAGGCGCTCCTCTCAATGCTTTACACACATCATCTGGCTCGGAATCCCATCACTCTCAGACATAGGTATTGTATTCTCTATTTCACAGATGAGGAGGCGGGTCAGAGAGGGTAGGTAAGTTGCCTGATGTCACACAGCAAAGCAAACAGCAGAGCCAAATCTTGTCCCTTCTGACCCCTAAACAGTCACAGAGATGAGCACTAGGTGGGCCATGCCCATGTAGAATCTCTGGGACTGAATTTGTGGGATGTCTCTGCTGGAATGTCCCTTATCCACACCACCCTGGGGCTGGGCTCTGAGGGTCAGGGTCTCCCAGCCACAGTGGGCGCAAGGCCATGGGACCTGGATGCTGGGAACAGTTGGCATTTGCTGGGCAAGCCCAGGGGAAGTCCTTTTATTGCTCTTCACCAAGATTTCAAAGGGTTAAGTTTTCAGTCTCAAGAGGCTCATCAGAGAAATTCCTTCCACTAGCTTGGTGAATCACAGGACAAAGTCAAACCAGTGGGCAGCCCTACTGAGTGTGGAGCCAGGACTTGATTCAGGCTCCAGGGATGGGGTGGAGCGCACTCAGGGTGGCAGGGGGGTGTGGCTAAAGGGACCAGCCCATGCCCTGCTTCCTAGGAGCTGTCCTCAGACAGGTTTAGGAGGGCACCCCAAAGCGGAAAGCTTCTGTCTATGGATCTGGGCCACACAGTGATCTTTCCCCTTTCTAAGCACATTTTTGACACATGATATATTTGTATGTAATTATAATTGAACACTGGGGTGGATTTCCTTGGCTGCATGTGATCTTCTGACCTCGCCTGCCCGTTCTCAGCAGGCCCTAATTGCGCAGAGTGGGAGATCATACAGATGTAACCTTTGTCTCTGTTTATCCAAGGTCAGCAGCAGTCTGGGGGACCCCCTCCCAGTCCTTCCCGGGAGCTTTTACACCACACTCCCTCCCGTGGAGATCCTCAGTAGCTGCTCTGAGTCAGCAGGGGATGTCTTTCTAGCTGGAGGAGCCAGTACCTCCCCCATGAAGGTCCTTTATTATCAGGAGATTTTCTTAAATTATCTGTTTACCAAGAAGGGAGCTCCCAATTTCCTTCCATCGCACCTGCTTCTCCTGGTTGCCTCACTCAGAAACAAGTAATAAATCTCCCAGAATGTGCTCACAGTCCTCAGACCCAGTCTGCTGGCTCTGTTTCCCTCGGTGCTGTCTTACTCACGCTGATTCTCACTCTGTCTCCAAACCCCTGACTTCAGCCTCACCCCTCCACCTTGAGGCACCAACTGGCCACCTGCCGAGTTTCCCTTCTTTGGCTTTATTTCCTGGGCTCTCTCATCTCTTCCCTCTGGCAGAGCTCTGCCCAGACTGATAATTCAGTAATAAAGCTTCAGTTTGGCATGTACAAGACAGTTACTCATGTTATCAGATTTGAGAGGGAACCCCCTAAAGCGTGGGTTCCCTTGCTTCTTGTTCACCATTATAAATGGATAATTTTGAGTCCTGAAGACTTTTCAATTCATTTGAATGCGTGCCTGCTGTATACCTATTATACATCTGTTATACACCTACTATGTGCACAACTCCAGGCTGGGGGATCTGGAGGATGGGCAGATGGTTTGGGATGTTGACGCTTAAAGAGACCAGCAAGAGGAATTCTTAATATGGAACCTATGGACCCCTGGGATTACATGCATGGTTCCTGGTTACCCAAAACAATCCTAGATTGTAAGTTACCTATCTGAAAAAGCATTTTTATGTCACATTATATTACGGCACTGTTTCATTCCTAACAAGTACTATTATCAGAGTCACCATTTTAATGATATCCAGAACAGGATCTCAGATAGGAAAGAAGAAAGCCAACTGCCACTATGATTCCAACATGGCTGGTCTACATCAGTCCTAGCTTGACCTTGAAGATGTTGACGCGGCGCATATACTCTTTGCTCATACTCTCGTCACCAGACATGGTTGGCCTCCACTGCTGCTGTCCTTTCATGTGCCCTTGACCTTACCAAGGAAGACTTAGAGCCACACTAGCTGAAGTGCATCCAACTCTTGTCCAGCGAGAGTCTGACATCAGACAGTGTGAGTCACTGGCCAAAGAATGAAAAAAACCCAAAGAAAAATCTAAGGTGCTGTCCTGAGTAGCAATAGCAACAATGTTGTTTAAAAATTTGCTAAAGAAATGTTGAAAAACAAAAAACAAAACTGGCGTCATCACGTTACCCGATTTCAAGCTTTACTACAAAGCTGTGATCACCAAGACAGCGTGGTACTGGCATAAAAACAGACGCATAGACCAGTGGAACAGAGTGGAGAGTCCAGATATGGACCCTCAACTCTATGGTCAAATAATCTTCGACAAAGCAGGAAAAAATGCACAGTGGAAAAAAGACAGTCTCTTCAATAAATGGTGCTGGGAAAACTGGACAGCTATATGTAGAAGAATGAAACTCGACCATTCTCTTACACCATACACAAAGATAAATTCGAAATGGATAAAAGACCTCAACGTGAGACAGGAATCCATCAGAATCCTAGAGGAGAACATAGGCAGTAACCTCTTCGATATCAGCCACAGCAACTTCTTTCAAGATATGTCTCCAAAGGCAAAAATTTTAAATAACATTACAAGAATAATGGTGAAGCTTACTAAGTCCAGGGCATTCTGCCAGGGACTTGACACACCACAGTTTATTTAATCCTCTTAACAAACACATGGTTGTTAAATTCTGCTTCATCTTCACATTTTTCAGACCAGAAAACTGAGGTCTAGAGAAATTAAGTAACTCGGGAGGGGGGTAAAAAAGTAACAAGGGAGGGGATCAACCAAGATTCAAGTTTATTTTCACCAGCCTCAGAGCACTTCAGCGCAAAGCTATGGTACGTCGCCACCACTGTCTTTATGCTATGGAGGGAAGGGGTTTTGTGTTCCATTACTGGTGAGAAAAACATTTCTTAATGCATAATTCTATAGGTCACATGGAACAGCAGATGGGGCTAACATGGGTGCTCAAGGTTGCTGTGTAGTGAGCAAGCCCTCCACTCTCATCAGCCCAATGGTAGAGGCATCAACTCCATACCTGCAACCACACTGGGTCTTCTATCTGCTCTGATGACCTGCCTCCCAGCCACGGCCCTGCCAGCCTCTTTCCCTTTCCCAAGAGTGACTGTATTGATGCACTACTACCTCTAAGGGAATCTTTCGGGAAAGTGTTGTTTTACTTGAAAAATCTGTGCTATTAATAAAACTTGAGTTTGCCCCCAGTACAGAAGCCTTATCTGGAAAACGTGGAAAGTTCTATGGAAGTAAAATTAACTATATTCTTTCCTTCCATACTCCTCAATCCTGCCCTGCGCTCCCAACCACGTCAACCAGCAGTAAGAACTTTCTGTATGTCCTGCGCTCGGTGGGGAAGGATGATCCAACCTAAAACACTCAGTTGGTTTTCAGAATGTCCTGACGGTGACGGCAGTCTGGAATGCCTGAACAAAATAATCAAGAGCTGAGCACTGAGCGAAACAAAGCACAGGCATTAAATAAAAGATAAAGAAGACTAAGAGAGGAGGTAAGGTATGTCACCTTGGGCTGAGAGGAGGGCTTGTGAAAGAGCCACAAAAACGAGCTCATAGCATCACTGAAGTTAAGCTTCCTTGGAGTAAATCCCAGGGAAAAAAGGACCATACTTTTTTGCCCAAGCTAGTTGTTGGAATAAAGGTGGGGGGGGGGTGGTTTCATAGAAAGCTCAAATCATTTGGGGAGCTCTCAGAGCAGAGAAAATTTGTGTCTCCTCTTCTGGTGTCTCCTAGAGAAACTGCTAGCCTTGCAGAGAGGTTCTTCCCAGCAAGGCAGGAGAGTGATAGCAATGGCAGAGGGAGCTTGAGAGTGGGGCCCTGTGTACTCCAATGACAAGGACACTGAGGGTTTCAAAGCCATCAACGGAAGAGCAGAAGTGCCAAATGAAGGTAGCTGACTCAAAAGGACTCAGGGTTAGAACAAGGAGGTCACGTCGAGCATGATCTATCAATGGGAGACCAGAAAGGACCACAGAAGCAAACGTCAACACGTGATGGCAAGGACCTTGTTAAGATATTTCATCCAAATTCCGAGGGCGGTCATGAACAGATGCCGCATGTTCTTCTGAAGCCTATCCCCTGAGGGGAAACAAGGGAAAAAGGAGAAGGCAAGCATCCAAAATTGTGTATTTATCCCCCAAAGACTGAATTTTAAACTAGACTTGCCTGAACCTACTTGATTTGGGGAGATTAAGTTTTCTGACATCCCTGGAATTAGGGACAGGAGAGCTAAGACACTCTTTCCTATAGAAATAAAGCAAGTTAGCATATTTTACAAACCTGCGTTTTGAGCACTGCCGTGACTATGAAAATTCATTCTCTAACATTTGCTCTTGGCATTGGCAGCAGGGGAAGAGACACAGAAACGAGCTCATCGCAACACCGCAGTTAAGCTTCCTTGGGTCTTGGAGAACTGGAAGAAAGTAGAAGCAACCACTCCACCAAACGGCACCACTCCCAAAACATTAAATTTCCTCTAGTCTTTGGAAGCAGGTCATGGGATTGGCAGATATTTGCCTTCAACTTGCAACAAGATGTAACCACTGATGTCTTTCAACGCCGCCAACTCTCGGCTTTCATCTGTTTTCACTCACTCTGTCAGAGAAGAGCTTCTATTTCACAAGTCCCTTCAGGAAACTTCACTGGCCATCCACATCTTCAAAATGATCAATAGTTTCATTGCCAAGCAAAATTTTGCTTAGAGAGAAAAAATGGTACTCCAGGCACACAAAGAACGCCTTCGTTGCTTGGAAACATGTCTGAGTTAAGGGGGACCATTTTTCTCCCTCTCACAGCATCCCCACCTAGGCCCATAAAATAGTCACGTTTGCCCCTCCTTCCACATTTATCCTGATCTCCTCGATGGAAGAGGAAATATCTAGCATCCACTGGTCCACTTTTCTCTACGGAGCAGAGGACAAGATATCCCCACCCAGTCTCATTTTTCTTTTTCTTTCTCTGGCGTAGACCTATCCAAAACGCTTATTTTGTAACGCTCCTGCAGGGGGACATCTCAATTCCAGATGGTTACTTTAATTCCAGGGGAAGAGGGGGTTGTAGAAAGTCTGTTCAGATGATGAGTGCAAGCACGCTTTCGACGTCAGCGTGCTGGAATGTCACACCCAGCCAATCAGCCTCAGAGAACTTCCTGCGTCCTCACTTGGAGCCAACTTTTCCATACATTTTATTAAAAAACAGGAGCAGATCTGAAGATGTTCTCCAGGGAGGTTTACCAGCTTCCAGAGGACAAATCTTGAAACACCTGATGAACTTCTGGCAGACAGTCTACTTGCTGCAGACAAAGAATAGCCCTTCTCAGAATAATCTGAGGGAGATATTCTCAGTGGACCTTTTTGGCAAGTGAATGAGGCAACGCAGAACTTAAACACAACACTCACGATTATGGACACTACCTCAAAGCTCCAAGCTTTTTGATTATTTTGACTGTTCTGGAAGAGCTAAGAGATAGGAACTACCCAGTTTCCCAGTCCAGAAGAAATGCTTCTGTAGACCATTGTCCACTGGGACAGAACCTTTTCAGCTTCTCTGCAAACAAATCTGTAGACACCTGGCAATAGGGCAAAATGCCTATGATGTTTAGTATTGTAGAGTCAGCCTTACTGACTGAACTGAACTTACTTACTTACTGAACTTACTTACTGAACTGAAGTCATGGTCCTTGCTTTGAGACATAACATCAAGAATGCAGACAACTGGCCAAAGCTGACCTCATTAACTCTAAGACCTAAAGGGGAGTATACAAAATAAATTAAATTCAAAGAGTCTTAGGAAATTCTTGGGCTCCTTGCCGCACATCTGACCGTGCCTGGCAAGGGAACTCTGGGAATAACGGTTCAGTTTGTTCCTTACCTTTGCGAATCACCATCTGGGGGACTTGTTGCCAACAAAACAACGTTGAAATCGATTAGACAGGAAAAACGATGTTGTCCTATGAGCACAGCTCTGAGGTTCTTTTTCTCATTTAGTCAAATAACAGCCAGCTTCTTGCTATAATTCACATTCCAGCAGAATTTCAATTTATATTTTTTATTCATTTGCAAAATTTGGATTTATTGCATTTGGGGAGGGGGATGGCCACTAATGTTTTGCAGGGGGAGAAAATTGAAAGAGAAAATTTTTTGTAAAACCTTTTTTAGAGTCTACCCATATGAAGGGAACCAAATTCCCATACAATTAAATAGATCACAAGCAAATTCTTTTTTGTATTTCCATGTGTATCAGGACAAATAGCTTTCATCCGATGGTCAGAAATGAAAAGAAGGATTAAAAATCATTACACAAAAAGAGCCGGTGGGGGGGAGGGAGTATGGGAAAGAATGTGTCAAGGAATCAGGTTTTGTTTTGTTTTAATTTTTTGTTTTTGTTTTTGTTTTTGTTTTTTTTGTACTTAATAGTAGCATGATTTAGGCAGAATAGAAATATATGCTCGAGTTTTGTTAGTAAGAATGTAGCTCATACTGCTTATCAAACAGGGGAGTTTAAAGATTTCATGGTATCAGGTATATGCCTGGTACGAAGTAGGCATTCGGTAAATGCAGCACCCTGTCCTCTATCTAATTCTGGGTTTAACTCAAATATGCACATTTCCTCTACCATCACTTCATGTACTTTGCATACAATATCCCAGCAGCCCTGGCTTGGTGCATGCATAGCTCCTGGCAAGTTCCTTAACTTTCTGACCTACGAAACAGGCACCTGCAACATGGAATCATCATGTGGATTAAGTGAGGGTGTGGAATTCAAGTCTTTGGAATAACGCCCTCTATACAAGAATCCCTCAATACCTGTTAACTAGATACAATACCTCTCCTGCTCATTGTTATTACATGCTAGCCTCCTACCTCGGCCTACTGGTGTCCTCAGACGGGCATCCCTCCAGCCTACCAGTCCCAAAGAGCAGAGTTTCTCCTTCCCAGTAGTTCCAGAAATTTCCCCAAATTGCAATTCATTGGCCTGATACCACCCTTGGAGAAAGGTAAGAGTAGTTCCACAGGCTCCCAAAAAAACCAAATAGCTTTCCAAAGGAAATCACCAGAAGTTACCAGAAGGGGAGATGGATGGTAAACAGGCAAAAGCCCATCTATCTATTACAGGTTCCCCACCTGGCTTTCCAGTCCTCTGAAACTTCGCCGGGGAACTTGGGCTTCCATCAATACTTACCTTCTTTCTTCAACTGCAGCTTGTGGGTGGCCTCTTTGCTACAGAGTTCGACACTTTGAGGCAACCCTCTAAGCAGCCTCAGTCCACCCACGGTCCTCACACGAGCCTTTGCCTAGGCTTGCTGTCCCACGACGTAAATGCACAGCTTCCTGCTTATGGTCAGTGGCGGGGTCTTAGGGGTCCAAAACCTTTCCTACTCTGGTATGAGGAAGGAATAAACCAACGAGTGAGGCAATGGGGATTGGCAATGTCACCTTCCCCACTGATTCCGCTGTTGGAGATCAAGGCTTAAGTGCATGGTAACAGCTGGCTTCCTGATGTCACATCCCAGAATTGCACAGACTTGTCTACCTGCTTATAAGCAGTGCTGCATTACCCCAGGTCCCCTGTGGTGCTGCCCCAGGAAAGCCTGCAGCATGGAGGAGGAGAGACAATGTGCTTCCTGCAAGCAGGTAGAATGAAGAGAAAAACAGGAAGGGGTTGAGTCGGGATGTCCAGTTCCCTCTCCACACTAACCAATCCGGTAAGTCTCTGCCATCCTGGAGGAGAAGCGTTGGAGGTGTGAGAGAGAGGAGGACTGGGGTGTTACACCAGCGGGTGCCCTTCCCTGTGGAGTGGGAGTTAAGTGTCCCCCCAGCCACCAGCCTACTCTGGCTCATTTGTGCATTCCGGTGCTGTCATTCTGAAAATGAAATCTTCCCCTTTCTAGCCATGCTCTCCTTGCAAGCAGTCGGAAGTAACTAACAAGGATGCTGTCACTCTTGGAAATGAGCAACCTGTACATTTTGCACGTCCCCAGGGAGACGCCACCTCACATTCTGCAAATGGCATGATGGAGGTAGGGAGAGAGGGAAGGGAAGGGGACAAGTAGCTGACCCATAAAACCAACGCGATGGCCGTTCCTTTTGTCTTCCAGAAAACAAAATGTGCGAACTGCCAAGGGTTTTTTGCTGACTCTTGGCTTCTCTGTTTTTACATCTAGTGCTATTGTTTGCCCTTGGGATTTATGGTAATTCTTCCTCCCTAAAAGATATCTCCGTAAGAACGCCCATAAATTTAGGGAGCATTGTTTCGATTTTCCTCACTAATTATTTTCCCTCTCAGTTACCCATCAGCAATTTTTAAAGTCAGAAAAACTTTCTTAGATAAAATGGAGTATAAGACACGGAATGCTGAGACTCTGTAGACCCCTAATTAACGGTTATCAGACAATAGTATTGACAAGGAACCTACTAGCACAGAAGACATTCTAGGTGACATGGGACACCGAGGGGAAATAGAAGAGTATTGTCTGACCTTGAAGAGGTGGCCATTCCCAAGGCTACTTCCCTTGAATATGAAACGACCTAGCAAAGCAAGCACATTTTAATAGAGTAATTTTGTTAAGAAGATGCCCCTCTACATCAGCCAGGGTCCTCTTGATGAGTACACAAGGGAGGCATTTCTTTCTCGTTCATATACAAGAAAAATCTAGGCTTAGCTGACCAATTATTCTGTTTCCAACCCATGGACTATGGAAATCATGCAAGTGAATCATGTTTTCCCTTTTTATTCTGGCTGCCAGGGAGCTCAAAGCAGATATTCAATCCACTTGCAACAATTTCATAAGACCTTGTAGCAGGCATTTTTACATACTCATCTTAGTTTTATTTGATTTTCCCATCCTCATTGTCCCTTTGCCCCAATCTCTTCACCCGGTTATATAGCTTGCTCACTGTGTTGCAGACTCTCTAGTTTCCACGGGTCCACAATTTCAGAAAGAGATCCCAAATACCCTCCTGCTCCCCCTGCTCAGGATTTCAGAAGATGTTCATCATGATGTACAGCTTGTGGCTGCCCACATGGGAAAATGGACAAGAGGTGCCTGAGATGAGGTAGTTTAGGAGGACAGGTCCTGCACAGCCAAGAAGCACAGTTAGCATGGCAGAATGGGGTAGGTGTCATAAACAAGGACTCGCCTGGTTGAGGTAGGGGGACCAGCAGAGAGTGCCGGTACTTGCATCTGGCAAGGAAGGTGGACTCACAGGAAGGAGAACATAAATACCACCAACGCAGGCACGCGGTTGGCACTCAGCAAACACATGTTCATAAAATAATATTTGTAAAAAACAAAACACAAAGGGCGCCTGGGTGGCTCAGTGGGTTAAGCCTCTGCCTTCAGCTGAGGTCATGATCTCAGGGTCCTGGGATCGAGCCCCCACATCGGGCTCCCCACTCAGTTCCTGCCTCTGCCTACTTGTGATTTTTCTCCCTGTCAAATAAATAAATAAAATCTTAAAAAAAAATGTTCAGTGTACAAATGCTCACATAGGGATGGTTAATCAGGAATGTGATTCTCTGTTGTATCCTCTCTCTAGCTTCTTGCTGTC
Source organism: Meles meles (assembly GCF_922984935.1). Lineage (NCBI taxonomy): Eukaryota > Metazoa > Chordata > Mammalia > Carnivora > Mustelidae > Meles > Meles meles. The sequence continues at coordinate 12,602,309 of NC_060072.1, read as the reverse complement.
CTTGGTGATTAGGTTGGAGAAGGCAGAGGAAATTTGTTGGCCTCTGATGTTCATGGTTCTCTGATTGGGACCCTTCAGCATGTTGGGCTGGCCAATGTATCTTTGTGGGACAGACCGACTGCACATTTCTTAGGCTCTTGCGGCACCTGCTAATTTCGCACACCGGCTCCAGAGGCAGGTACCTTGCGTTCATATCCCAGCTCCACGACTTGGCATCTGTGTGACCAGAGGCAAGCAAGTCACATAAACATGCTTGGCCTCAATTCTTCATCTGTACCATGGGGATAATAACAGTAACAACTGACGGCACCGTTGTGATGATTGATTGAGCTAAGATACGCACCTGGCATGTGATATGTATTGTATCTGTCAGCCGCTGTTATTTGCACCTTGAGACCCAGGCAGCTATGGCCCATACCTGTGTGATGGAGTGGACAGACACTGGGAATAAGAGTGGACAGACACTGGGAACTGGGGGCAGGGTGAGAGGGGGCAGGGCAGGGATGAGAACAGGCTGTGGAGGAAGTTTGGCAGTCTGGCCGTCTGGCCGTCTGGCCGTCTGGCGTGGCAGCCAGAATAGGGTGCATACGAGGAGGGGGTCAGGAAGGAAAGGTGCATAGCTGCAGAGTGCGTATCTGGAGGTTGTACCTTGAGTCTCCACAGGCTGGGATTCAAACATGAACCGGGGTCTCTGCACCAGAATGGAAAAGGCAAATCAGAGGCCCAGACCCGGGAGGTCTAGCACAATAGAAAGAATTCTTGATTCATGGTTCTTTCCCAGCCTTTGGTGTGTGTGTGGGGGGGGGGGGTGGTTCCTGTTCCTCCCAGTGTTTTGTAAAACCCCACATTCACCTACACATGCGACCAAGCTCCTTAGGGCCAGCCTGGCATCCCTCCCATGCCCTCCCCCCCAGGAGCCGCTGCCAAAACATGACTTAAATCCACCTCTTGCCCCACCACCAGGGCCAGGCCACAGTCACCACATGACCGGAGAGCTGGCAGGACCCTTCCCTCTGGTCGCCCAGGAGAACTCCTTTCTTTTTTTTTTTTTTAAAGATTTTATTTATTTATTTGACAGATAGAGATCACAAGCAGGCAGAGAGAGAGAGAGAGGAGGAAAGAGGCTCCCCGCTGAGCAGAGAGCCCGATGTGGGGCTTGATCTCAGGACTCTGGGATCATGACCTGAGCCGAAGGCAGAGGCTTTAACCCACTGAGCCACCCAGGTGCCCCAGGAGAGCTCCTTGCTGTCTGCTATCTGTTCTCCCAACTGGCAGGCAGATGATCTTTTTAAATGTAAATGCAACCACGTCCTTAAAGCTCTCACGGCTTCCTATTGCCCTTGGAATCAAAGCAAATGTCTTCCTTTAACCTTCAAGGCCCTTAGTCATCGGGGCTCTGCTACCTTCATCTGCCACCCTGTTCCTTCTTAGGTCCTGTGGTGTAAGCCCACTATCCTACTTCCCAAACACGCTAGGGTTTTACCACGTTGTGGCCCGTTGCACAGGCTGTTCCCTCTGCTGAGAACTCTCTGCTCTCCAGTTTTTCCATGGCCCAAGCCTCCTGGTCATTCAGACCTCAGCTCCAGGGTAAGACCTCCCCCCTTACCACCTGTGCCAGAGAGGCGTCCCCCACAAGGCACCCCCTTCGTGGTACAGAAAACCCCCAGGAATGTTGGGACCCTAACCCTCACAGTGGGAAGGAGAGCCTGCAGAAGCAGGGATGGCCTCGCTTGCTCACAGTGGTTCCCCCAGTGCCTGGAACAACGCCTAACGCGTAGTTGGTGCTCAGTAAGTCTTTTGTCAAGTGAGCAGCTTAATCATTCAAGCAGGAGATACGCCAGGGCCTGGAGTGGTTCTGAGCCCACAGGGGAATGAGGGAGCCAGGGCAGAGACCAGAAGCCAGATAAGAGGTGAGAGGGAAACTTCAACTGGATGTTGCCAAGTCACTGGTTGGGGATGGAAATCTATGTGCGAGCCATGACAGATAGACACAGCCACTCAATGGAGCAAGTCCAAGTGACAGAGGGTCCGCTGGATCTAATCATCCTGTCAACAAAGATCTAGTGACCCCTACATGAGCAAAGCACTAAGGAGTAGGGGCACAGAAATGAGCAAAATGTGGTCTCTGCCTTAAGGAAACTCCCAGGATCATGGGAACACAAGACACAAGCAGGGTTGTGGTCTTGTGTGCTAAGCACCACGATATGGTTAACATTCAGGAGACAGTGGTGCACACAAGCAGGAGTTGTCATCTCAACTCCACTTAGAGCCCAGGAGGGCTTCACAGAGGAGGGGGCACTTGAGCTGGGTCTCGATGGCTAAGAAGGAGTTCCCAGGAAACGTGTTGGACCTGGCAGGGTTGAGCCCTAAGACCCTGTGAAGTCCACGAAATCTATCCCTCTGCTTCCCCAGCTAAACCTTCTCGCCACCAGTTCTGCCAATTGTCTCCCTCTCTCCTTGATATCGCCTTTCAAATCATGTCTTTCATCTGAAACACCTTTGAAGCTCCCCAGGCTAGCTCTCTTCCACCGTTCAAAGTAACTCCTGAAAACGCTTCCTCTCGGCAGTGAGCGGGCACTCTGATCCGTCGCTGGTGGGAGGTTACATTGGTGCACCCTTCGGGAGAGTAATTTAGAAAACTGTTCCAGAAGTCTTTTTTAAATGACCATACATTTATTATTCTTTAAAAAAAAATCCTGCTTTTGGAAATCTATCCCAAGGAAGAGACTCTAAACTTGGAAGGGGGGAAAAAAAAAGCTTTATGTGTAGAAGTTCCTATATATACTAGTAATGTCAAGAACAACCTAACTGTTTCAATTATAAGGAAATAAAGATTTTCAATTTTTTCATGTGGTGGAATATTATATAGCCATTACAAAGGGCATTTTCTTAGAATAGGAAAGAGCTCTGGGAAATACCGTGAGATAATAAGTGAAATTAGATTTCAAAATTTGGGGACCCTGGGTGGCTCAGTGGGTTAAGTGTCTGTGGTAATCTCAGGTCATGATCCCGGTGTCCTGGGATTAAGCTCCCCATTGGGTTCCCTGCTTAGTGGAAAACCTGCTTCTCCCTCTCCCTCTGTCTGCTTATGCTCTCTGTCTGTCTGTCTCTCTGTCAAATAAATAAATAAAATCTTTTTTAAAAAATTTCAATATTTGCGGGCAATATGAGCATAACTACATGAAAATTTCTTTGTTGTGGTGTCTTGTGGCGGCGCTGAGAATGGTTGAGGAGGGTCGTGTGCCGCAAGGTGAGAGCTGGCAGGTGCTCAGCGGTGATGTGCAGGAAGCACCGGGTCCACTTCCCAGCAGCGGTTCAACATGTGGTTAAAACCCAGACGGAAAGCAGCTCTTGCATTAAGTGGGTTTCAAGGGCTCACACCACTGGAACAGCTTGTCTGCCCCCAGTCCCACACTCACTCCCCTTGGAGAGTACAGGCTCGGGTCCCCCAAGGCATGGAAGAAGACAGAGGCTACGAGTCAGAGGGAAAAGGTAGCGAGACAAGGCACTGCTGAAGATGGAAATCTCTGGCAGGAGCCCGTTAGGCACACCCGACAGACAGCAGCACCATCCACAGACATCAGCAGGTGGAGATCTGACTCCCGGTTTTTAAGCCAGGCATATTTCAAGGGTAACAAGTTATTGAATCTGGAGAGAAGTATATGAACCTGGAGGGCAATATGCCAAGTGAAACAAACCAAACACAGAAGAACAGATAGTCCATGATTCCATTTAGAGGAGACAGCTAACACAGTCAGTCATAGAGGCAGAGAGTAGAAGGGAGGTTGTCGGGAACTGGGGGGAGGAGGAATCAGAGGGTACAAAGTCTCAGGAATGCAGGATAAACAAATCCTAGAGATCTACTGGACAGCGTGGATAGCTGTCCATGGATAGCTAACCAAACTGTAGATCTCACACTGTTTTCTTAGAACCAAATATATACAAAGAGAGAGAGAGAGAGAGATTCTTAAGAAGAACTTGGAGAAAGTTGCCTAAACCCAAATGAACCATCTCACACCAGTTAGAAGTTCTGAGAACTTTTTAAAAATATATTTTATTTATTTATTTGACAGAGAGAGACTGGGGGGGAGCATAAGCAGGGGGAGCAGTAGGCAGAGGGAGAGGGAGAAGCAGACTCCTCGCTGAGCAGGGAGCCTGAAACAGTGATGTGGTGCTTGGTGCTTGATCCCATGACCTGAAGGAAGATGCTTAATGGACTGAGCCGCCCAGGTGCCCTGGTCTGAGAACTTTAGCCAGATGCTCCAATACTGAGCTATACAGAACTCCAGGAGAGGGGCAGCACAGGCCCAAATCACAGGATGTCAACCACGCCTAAACTGGGCCAGCCTCCAACCTTCCTGGTCAAGAGTTCATATTTCTAGTGTGTGTTTATACTGTGTACTGAATTAAGTCATGTTGATATTTTTACCTTGAGAACAGAAAGTAAAGACTTTGAAATTCCGGATAGATGATGATAGATAGAAAGACAGATAGATAATAGATAGATGGATAGATAGATATCTAGATAGATAAATACAAAGAGAGATGATGATGATAGGTAGTATGAATTATTAGAGTCAAGATAACATTCCATAAAGTGACAAAAACAATCAGAACATAAAGGAGGTCCCCTTATAGACTGTGTTTTTTTAAGTATAAATTCAAATTCAAATTTTATTTTTTTAACTTTTATTTATTTTTTTTATTTCTTTTCAGTGTTTCAGAATTCATTGTTTATGCAACACACCCAGTGCTCCATGCAATATGTGCCCTCCACAATACCCACCACCTGGCTCACCCATCCCCCACTTCCCCCCTCAAAACCCTCAGTTTGTTTCTCAAAGTCCACAGTCTCTCATGGCTTGTCTCCCCTTCCAACTTCCCCCAACTCACTTCTCCTCTCCATCTCCCCATGCCTTCCATGTTATTCCTTATGCTCCACAAATATGCAAAACCATAGAATAATTGACTCTCTCTGCTTGACTTATTTCACTCAGCATAATCTCCTCCAGTCCCATCCATGTTGATACAAAAGTTGGGTATTCATCCTTTCGGATGGAGGCATAATACTCCATAGTGTATATGGACCTTTTCTTCTTTATCCATTCGTCCATTGAAGGATATACTGGTTCTTTCCACAGTTTGGCGACTGTGGCCATTGCTGCTATAAACATTGGGGTACAGATGACCCTTCTTTTCACTACATCTGTATCTTTGAGGTAAATACCCAGTAGTGCAATTGCAGGGTCATAGGGTAGCTCTATTTTTAATTTCTTAAGGAATCTCCACACTGTTCTCCAAAGTGGCTGCACCAACTTGCATTTCCACCAACAGTGTAAGAGGGTTCCCCTTTCTCCACATCCTCTACAACACTTGTTGTTTACTGTCTTGTTGATTTTGGCCATTCTAACTGGTGTAAGGTGGCATCTCAATGTGGTTTTGATTTGAATCTCCCTGATTGCTAGTGATGGTGAACATTTTTCATGTGTCTGTTAGCCATTCGTATGTCAGATTGTGGTTTTAAAAACTCTTATTCATACTGGGTAGGATATATTAAACATCTAGATAAGCAGGAGGAAATAGCTGGCTAGAGAAATGTATAAGGATGCTAACAGTGATTGACTTTGGGTGATGAAGCTGGGCAATTTGTTTTAATTTCTTTTTCCATTTTTCTGAATTATACTAATTTTACTTAATTTTCATGTATTTCTTTCATATTCTTAAAAGAAAACCTGCCCTTGGCACAGATTCCGTCACAAGAGAGTTGGCAGGGTGGGGACGGGGGGCAGTATGGTGCAGTCCCATCGCCCACGCATAGGGTCGATAACAGACAGTTCTCCTCACCGTCCCCTGGCTGCCCGCTCATCATCGCCAACACTTCATGTCACTGTGATACTCGTTCTGTTTGGATGTGATATAGTTTTTCTCTAGTGCCATTGTTCTGGTGCCTCCGTCTTAAAACTTAGCTTCTACTAGTGTTATTCCACTCCTAGACCTGATCAGCAGCAGGGGCTAGGAGTCAGCATCCTGGCTGCTTCTTCCTGTCCTGCCCTCTACCCCTACACCTGATAACTAGGCTATTCCAGTTAGGGGCTGAGGCCAGTGAGGTGTATCAAAGTCCCAAATCAGTGGCCTTCCTGGATCTGTGCACCTTGCAATGGGTGTTGTCAGCCCATTTGCGCGCACACACACACACACACACACACACACACACACACACACATCTAAAGATGGTGTCTCTTTCCCCCTGTGCTTGAATCTGGACTAGCCCTGAGAATTGCTTTGGCCAGTAGAATGTGACAGAAGTGAGAGGGCATAATCCTAGGCCTTAAAAGCCTCTCATCTGTAAGACAAGGATAATCAAGCCCACCTGAAGGTCATCTTAGGGACTAAAGCAAATGTCAGTTGTCACTTGTAAAGCACCTAATGCAAAGCAGGCACTCAATACATGATAGTTTCCTCTCCTTCTTTGGCTTCCTTCTTGAACAGAAATAAATAGCCAGCCTGTATTTATTTATATTCAGGACAAAATCCAGACAACTAACCTCAAAGAGAACGTAAGGGAGAGAAAAGATTCACAGGGTGTCTGTTTCCTAGAACCATGGTTTTCATTTTGGAAATAGAAACAAAATTGATATTTTGAAAAAAGAAAATTGTGTCTAATTCTTCCCATCTTAGAGATAGAGGAAAATTGATGCCCAGAAGAGCAAAATGACTTGAACAAAGTCACACAGAGAGTTAAAGTTCTTGTACTAGAACCCAGTGTATTAATCAGCTGCTACTGTGTAACAAACATCCACAAATCTCGGCAGCTTAAAACACCCATCACAGATTCACATGCACAGACCTGTAAGTTAGCTAGGGCATGCTGTCTGAGGGGGCCCTTCTCAGGGGAATGGCTGCTGTGAGAGAGTACCACGGCACAAACAGATTTCAAACTTTTTCTTACATCCGTATCTGCTAACTTCCCATTTCCAAAACAAGTCATGAGGCCAAGCCCAACACCAATGGGGTGGGAGAGGATATCTCATTCAGGGAGGCTGACTCAGCCCAAGATGTTCTCTTGTGGTGGTAAAACATAGAGAGAGAACATCAATGCCTCAGGACCAGGCAGGTCATGTACAAGGGTCAAGTGAGTTTGGTTGGTTGTTTTTTTTTTAATTATTTTATTTATTTGAGAGAGAGAGAGAGAGAACAAGCAGGGAGAGCAAGAGAGGGAGAGGGAGAAGCACATTCCCCAATCAGCAGGGAGCCCGGCATGGGGCTTGATATCCAGGACCCAGGGATCATGACCTGGGCCAAAAGCAGATGTTTGACTGACTGAGCCACCCAGGCACCCCTAGGGTCAAGTGTTTTTGTTTTGTTTTGTTTTGTTTTAAGATTTTATTTATTTACTTAACAGAGAGAGAGATCACAAGTAGGCAGAGGGAGAGGGGGAAGCAGGCTCCCTTGATGAGCAGAGACCCTGATGCGGGGCTCTATCCCAGGACCCTGAGACCATGACCTGAGCTGAAGGCAGAGGCTGAACCCATTGAGCCACTGTGCCTGTTTCTCCAGGGGTCTGGAGCAGGCTGTGACCAGGACAAGTGGTTTTAAGATATTTCTTTAAAACGAAAGCTTCCTGATTCTTTTTTTAAAATTTGTATTGTGTTATGTTAGTCACCATACAATACATCATTAGTTTTTGAGAAAGCTTCCTGATTCTTAAATCACTGCACGGACTGATGGGATGAGCCCATGGGCCACATTTCCATAGGCCCTGATCCTCACCACCATACCCTAAGGATTCCACTGGTCCTTTTGTAACTAAGGCTATCTGAGTGGGTCCCTGGGAACATTCGCAACAGTCAGACCATGAAGACGGGTGGAATGGCAGCCCCACCTCCTGACTTGAGGTCAAGTAACAGGTGCCTTGGGATCATATGGAAGCTGAGTGGTCTCAGGGAGATGGGAGACAGAGAAGAATCACAATCTTGGTTCTTGGCCGCAAGCACCTTCCTTCCATCAGGCCTCCAGATACAAAGATCTGCAAAAAGAGTTTTCATCCCACATATCTTTCCAGGTCAAGCATTTCTAATCTGAGCTAAGTTGGCAAAGACTCCTACCTCAGCATCTGGGCTTTTTAGCATCCCAGACACTATTGTGAGGAACTTCACTGAATTCTCTGGCTGAGGAGTAACAGAATTATAACAATAATGATGATAAAACTACCTTATCCAGTGTGGAGCCCTTACTCTATGCCAGACATCATTATAAGCATTTTACATGTATAAAGATATTGAATCTTCTTAACTGTCCTATGATAGAAGTATTGTTATCCCATTTTACAGAAGAAGAAACTGAGATACAGACAGGGGAAGTAATAGGCCTGAGGTCAGACAGGAAGGCATCCATCTATCTCAAAAAATAATTCTGAAAGAGCCAATGACCCAGCCTTCAGAAAAATTCAGAGAGCACCCAAAGTCACTTTTCTGAATCCCAAGGAGAGTTATTAAATCTCTACTCTATGGTCAATGGAACTTAGCGAATCTTCACAAGACCCCTATGAGGTCTATCTTATTCTCATTTTCACCAGAGGACGATAAGCCTCGGAGATTTGAATTCTTTCACTCCACTGACTAGACCATGAGAATGAGGGATTGGAACTCGCCACTGTCTGACTCTACCAGAGAGCAGATATTTCAGGAATGAGGCTCTTGAATTCTTACTTCCCTTCTCGCCCAGCCCTCACTCCTTATCAAAGCCCCCAGAGTCATCACAGCCTCTCCAGAGCCAAGTCTGGAGACCCCCAGAAGGCGGGTCCTGTATTCTCATTGTTTTCCCCACCAAGCATTTTGCCTGTTTCTCCAGGGGTCTGAAGCAGGCTGTGACCAGGACAAGTTCTCCTTCCTCTTGATACCCTCCACTTCCCCTGCAAAACCCCTATTCAGCTTGCCTTTTAATGCCTAAATAAGGCCCTTCTCCTAAAACCCCAGGGCTCTAGAGATTTCAGGAGCATCACGAAGCTGAGAGAGGAAATATTCCACTCTCATTTTACCGAGAGGGAAACTGTAAAGCTCCGTGAGAACGCCAGCCCTCTGATGGCTGACCCTCCACTCGCACTTTTGTTTGGTTGGGTTCTGCAGCAAGGACTGTTGTTTATACCACACACGTGAGGACTATATCTGACTTAATATGTTCTCTGCTTGTCTGTTTTGTATCTCATCTGTCAGTACAACATCAAATAATCAGACATTCAAGCCAGAGGCGCCCTCAAGAATGCACTGGGCACAATGCCTTCATTTCCCTGCTGAGGAGCCGAGTGCAGAAAAAAGCAAAAACTTGGCCCAAGCCCCCGCATCCGCTATAGCAGCGCTGGAGGGAGCCGCGGACCCCTGAGCTATAAGAGCAACCTCTTCCTGCTCTATCAAAAGTAGGTGGCAAACTTCTGTTGGCCTCACTTCTAGACTCGTCTGATAAAAGCCAGCTGGATAGAGTAGAGACCATCATCTGTGCAAAGTGAGCAGACCGGCTCTGAAACAGCCCCTGCCAACGAACTCTCCACGGTAAGGCAGGTTGGGCCGAGGAATACGTACGTGCAGAGTGAATAAAATTAAAATAACAGCAATCGCTAACACGGCTTGCATTCTCAGCAGCTGGCATGTACTAACCACTTTATCCTCACAACAGTCTACGACAGACGGGAGTGTTACTATTACCCCCATTTTACAGGTAAGAGAACCAAGGCACATGTAAAATACTTTGCCCAAAGTCACACAGCCAGTAGATGGAAGAGCCAGGATTCAAGCCCAGACTCTCTGGCTCCAGAGGGCATGGCCATGATCATTGTACCATGCAACCTTAGGTCATGCTTCTCTTCTGGTTGGCCCGCTCCTTGAGCCCCGGGGGCCATGCCTCATTCACTTGTCTTAGTCCCTCCAGGCTGCTGTAACAAATATCACAGATCGGGTGGCTTGTCAGCAACAGAAATCTCTTTCTCACAATTCTGGAGCCTAGAAGTCCCAGATCAGGCTGCCAGAATGCTCACAGACTCAGCTCCTCACATTATATGGCAGGGGTGGGCCCGCTCTGTGGAGCTTCCTCCATGACAGCATTAATCGCATTCATGAGGCTCCGCCCCCATGACCCAAGCACCTCCCAAAGGCCCCACCTCCTAATACCATCCCTCTGGACATTAGGATTTCAACATATGAATTAAGGGATGGAGGCAGGGACGTGAATATTAGGACCATAACACCATCCCATCCCCACGGCCCAGCAAGGCACTCCGTACTGAAAATTTACTGACTTTATTTAAACTAAATTGCTTAAATAATTTTAAATAATTGTTTAAATAATCTCCTGGCCAATAATCACATGGCCAGGAGAAAGTTGGCTTCATTGGGGGACCCTGAGGGAGTGGCCTCTCAAGGAGCGCGTCTACAGATGGGGACGGCAGTACCGACACCATGGTGTTGCTGGGACTGTTACTTCCGACAACGTTGGAGGAGAACACTCCTGTTCCCATGCCTGGCACACGATGAGCGAGCTGTTAGCAGTGATAATTCTTGTTATTAACAGGGAAGGGGAAGCAAGAGAGAAAAAAATCCCAGTGGTGCTCAGAAGAGGTCAAGACAGAGATGTGGAAAGACAGAGACCACATCTGCTCCCGCAGTGGGGAAATGGGGCGCCTGCCGCTGGGCCCTAAGTCAAAAAAGCAAATATAGATTCTCACCCGAGTCTCCAAGCCCACTCCTGCTCCGGGATCCAAGGACACCTGGATTCCCTGGGCCTGGCGCTGCCACAGTGACCTTGGACAAGTCACTCCGCCTCCCTGGGCCCCAGCTTCCTCATCTATAAAACAAGGAGCTCGAATTAAATGATCTCCAGGCCTCCTTCCAGCTTTAAATAATAATCACACTAAAGGACTGGAAACCAAATGTCTTTCAGGCCATCTGGCTGGTTGGTGGGGAAACCAGTGCAGGGCTTTACGAGTTGGGGGTTGGGAACAGGCTCTAAATTGCAATGATAGCTTTGGGGAGGTTTTGTTTATTGTGACAGTAACTCCCAGTTCCATGGTGTTCTACCTCTCACAGCAGCATCCTGCACAGAGTTTCATATCTTCTATGCCGCCCTCCCTTCCCTCCACCCTGCCACGTGGGCAGCCACGCTCTGTACAAGAGGAAGATGAAGACCCTTCCAAGAGAGGACCTGGAAGCTGTTCAGCAGCAAGTCACACAGGCCCTGACCTGCTGGTTTAAGGAAAGAGGAGCCTAGAAGTGGACATTGGCAGGCGGGGCAGTGGCAGCTGGGCTGGGGGTGTCCCTGCGATCCCCAGGCACTCTCTCCAACCGTCCTAAAATGGCTCAGACACCCAGCTGGGGTCAGGAAGGAGGGAAGAGAGATGGGTGCTCTCTCCCAGGAGAGCCAGGCCTCCCCCAGAAGCCCACTCAGCATCCTTGTCCCTCCTGTTTCATTGCTAATGTCATGTCACCTGACCAGTCCTGACTGCTAGGGCATCTACAAAGTCCTTTTTCCTTCCTACCCTGGTGCCAGGGCACCACATACCCACAAGTCATAACAAGGGACCACAGACCTTACCCAACGGCAACTTACCCACCAGTCTGGACACTAGAAATCCAAGATCAGGGTGTCCATGGGTTTGCTTCCTTCTGAGAGCTGTGCGAGAAGGATGCTCTATCCGTGGCTTCAGGTGGCTGTCCTCCCCTTCTCCCTGTGACATTTTACACTACCTTCTCTCTCTGCACCTGTGTCCAGATTTCCCTCTTTCTAAGGCGTCAGGCCTATTCCAGTAGGGACCTTCGTAACTGGATTGCCTCCGTGAGACTCAATTCCCAAGTCATATTACTTGGGTTAGGACTTCAAGCCATGAATTTGTGGGGACACAGGTCAAGCCACAGCATTGCCTCTAGAGTGGAGGCATCGGGGGTTGGCCAACGAGGAATGTCTGCCCCTGAGAGTTGAGGGATTTGCTCCAAAGTGAGTGAGTAAGCGGCCACACTGAGATTCACATGCAGGTCTTGACTGGAAGTTTGGGGGATGACCCTCCGGAGCCTTCCTGCCCCTCTTTCAGCCTCTGGGTAAGAGGAGACAGTATTATACGATGGTAGAGAGAACAAACGAGATCCGGATTCCCAGGGTGAACTTGTAGGCTTGCTGTGCAACCATAAGCAACACTTCACTTCTCGGGCTTCCATGAATGAAGAGAGGCTTTTATGATCTAACAACGACGAGCTGAGTCCCCTTCTATCTCTGAGGCACTGTTCCGTGCAGAAATAAAAGTACCCATTGAATAATGTTCTCTTGAGGATTTGACGAGGCAGCCCAGGTAAGTAAAATCCTTCGTTTTCTGGTGTTTAGCACTAGCAAGCAATCAGGAAATGGTATTATTACCATCAAGGTAATTGCTATTAGCCTCTCCTCCTCTGTCCATGCCTGGGAGCTCTGGGACTGTGCTTTATAGCCCAATCCCTGTGCATGTCAGGACAATGGATGTAGGTCAGCCGTGGAGAGCGCGGCTGGCGGGCACAGAAGCTCGCTGCCCAAGATGACCTGGGAGCCGCCTAGTGCTCCCAGGTGAGCTGTGTGCTTGCTGGCCCAGAAGTCTCAAGAAGGTAGCCACTTTTCCCATGACACCCTGCAGAGTGGGAGCCATGGTGAGACCAGACCCAGGAGCCTCCAGCAATCTCACAAGAAAGTGAGCCGAAGCCGGAGGGAACGTGAGCCCCTCTGCGAAGACGGTAATGGGACATAAACGATTTTCTCCAAAACACTGGGTTCAGAGCAGAATATTTTAACAGGAAAAGTTAAGGTCTGTATCAAAGTGGAAAAGGCAGGACCAAATGGCCATGACCTTGGACAGATTGGACGGAAATATCGAACATGAGCATCAAATACTGAATGTCAGACACTTTATGGACTGTGTCTCCTTGAGTCCCTGTGATAACCAAGAGAGGGCAAGTGTGTAACCATTAAAGGGGAAAGTTAGCAGAATGGTCTGATAAAACTCGGATGTGAATCCCAGCTCAGCTGTTTGATTCTTAAATCCTGTGCTATTTCTCACAAGTCACTTTACCTCTCTGAGTTGGTTTGTTTCTAGAAAGTGGTGAGTGCCCAACATACATAATGAATCGGAAATGACCAAGAAACGGGCTCAATAAAGAGCAGTCGCCGCTGGTGTGGTGTCTTTTTTCTTTTTAATTTAATTTATTTATTTGAGAGAGAGACAGAGTGAGAGAGCATGAGAAGGGAAGTCAGAGGGAGAAGCAGACTCCGCATGGAGCTGGGAGCTGATGCGGGACTCCATCCCAGGACTCCGGGATCATGACCTGAGCTGAAGGCAGTCGCTTAACCCACTGAGCCACCCAGGAGCCCCTCTTCTTATTCTTAATGCTGCTGCCATCCCAACTGTTAAGTAGATCTCGGTGCCAAAGGACATTTTGTTTGGTTGGGTTCTGCTGCAAGGACTGTTGATGATCCTGACTCACTCTGCTGAAAGGCTGCTTGGCCATCTGCACGTAACGATGCGTCCTTCGTCTCTGAACATATGAAACAAACACATGGATACCAGGAGACCAAGTCATTTTGTTCTCCGAGGTAATTTATATAAGTCACAGCAAGCGATTTGGGAGGGGGAAAAAAACATAGTAAAGGAAGCCCTGCCTCCTGGGCACGAAAACGGTAAGGCTCCTCTTGTCAGCTGAACTTCCCTGCCTCCCACACCACCTCCCAGAATGGGGAGAGATCTCCAGTCTGCTCAGAGGAAGGAGGCTTCACTGGCAAAGGGCTGGTGATATTAGCTTTCTTCTTAATACTGTCTTGAGTAAGAAACAAAGACTTTGTTTTTAATTTTAAAACAATTTTCTAATAAATATCTATCTCTTGGTATTCTGAACGTTTTATGCAATGCCTTCTGAAAAGAATAAATTCTGTGACAAGCAAAGAGAATTTTTGTCCCAAACTCCCCTAAAACAGAACTCTCCCCATTACCTGTATAAAGAAACTGAGGCACAGCCAGTGTAGGTGACCTGCCAATACCCAACAGGCTTGGCTTTTGAGGTCCCAGCTGTCCATCCTCCAAGGACACATGAGCATCTCACTCTTCTTCTTTCAGACTGAGAACTTAGGCTTTCAGCAGCTTTGGAGCCCAGGACTAGAGTTTCTGCCTTGAACGGCAAGTCTTGCCCAGCACATGAAAATAATAGTACTTGCTAACCTGCAAATGCCAACCTCCCCAGTCCAGTCTCCATGCTAAATTTTTTAGATTTATTTAATTTCTAACAACCCTTTGAGCTGGGAGTTATTATCATCTCCAGTCTGTAGAAGAACCTGAAGTGAAAGAGGTCAAGTGACAGGCCAAAGGTCATTCATTTTGCCAGCTAAGTGGTGGAGACCGGACTCACACCCAGGCCCGGTGACATGGGGACCAGCCTCCTAACCAGCACATACTGCAAACTCTGACTTTAATGCACCTTTGAGGTGCTGGGGGAGGCAGTACAGAGATTAGCAAGACCTGCCTCCCTGAGACTTTTCGTCAGTGACTCACCCTGACCCACACAGCCAACACTGGTGAGTGTTCTTTCACTTTTAGAGAGTTCGGACCCTGAAGCAGGAGAAACCAGGAAAGGGAGTGAGCCAGGGAAGGAGGGCAGCCAAAATGCCTGGGGCTGGCCACTGCTAAGGACAACAGATTTCTCCACCTTACAGGACCATCTTCCCATCGGCCATAACAAGTGCGTCTTAGGATGGTTTGCCCCCAGGATGGAGGGGCGAGGAGGGGAGAGAACTTATTTCTCTATTCTTCTGTTCACCCCAAGGGGGGATATAAACAGAACCCCCAGTCCTAAAGGTGCCTGATATTTCTGTTTCAACAGGGAAGTTCTAGAGCAGAAAGCAAGAGGCCCACAGCATTCTACTCGAGGGAGGTGCAGTCAGGTTGGGCTACATGAACTTGGTCAAAATCCACAGTGGAAGAGCAGCTGGGCCCAGTGCAAAATAAAAATGCAGGACCGTTGTTCAAATGTCATTAACAATGTCAAGGCAGCTACGGCAGAACATTAAACCAAGCATGGAGCCCTTCTAAGCATGGGGTCTCTAAGCCCCCTGGGGTATCCATGTACCCGTTCTATGTGTGCAGAGATGGAGAATGGATTATCCCATGCAAATGTCCAAGAAGTCTTTTAGAAGAATGAGTCAGAATTGTCTAAACTTTCCTGTCCAGCTACACAGATCTAGTTGGTAGAAATGACAGGACAGCTGGCCCGAAGGTCCTGAAGGTCCTGAAGATCTGAAGGTCCAGGTAGACAGGTAAAGGGGAGAACATCGGAAGTGGCTTCGGAGATGGGTCCAATGCAGCGTCTGACAAGGTGCTGTCTGGAAATAAGCTCAGAAGAATGAGATGGGCCAGCACTGGCCAGAACCTGGAGGAACCAGTCTCTGTCTTGTAGGTGAATGGAGCATTCTAACGGAAATGATGGTCTGTGAGCACAGTCAGTGGGTTGTATGAGCTTATCTAAAAGATGGGAGTCCAAGCAGAAAAAGTGGAGATGACCAAATTAGGGGTGTCACGAAGGTTGCCTTAGGCAGGAAGGGCTTCATGAGATGATGAGACACAGTCTGGGGAAAGAAAAAGAGTGAGAAGGAAAACAGGGTCTTTCATCTCTGGTCTCTCCAAGTACCAGGTGAAATCTGGAGCCCCAGCTGGCAGTAGAAGTCTCCGCCACAGAAGCTACTGAGGGAAGGCCTCATCTGTGTGTGGCCAGCAAGGACAATGGCTTCCATCTCTGTGGGGAACCAGAACAGCCCTAAACATCACTAAAGTCATACCATTGTTTCATATGGGGGTACTGTTTTCCCATTATCCAGTGTGGCGAGGATCTCTTACCCTCTCATTGCCGTCCCTACCTGCCACCCATGCTGGACCAGCACCGCCATCTATCATGTCCCTGTGCAGCCCTGGGTTCTGTACCCTTCCATGATGCATACCCCGGGGGGACTTTATCCCTCTGGGACTGGCCCACATTCACTCCCCTATTTCCAGCCTGTATCCCCTCCGCAGACGTGATATTCCACACTGGCCCCGGAGGTAGATACCGGAACCTGAAGTTCCCTCCAGCATGACTTAGGGACTTCCCAGCCCGCCCCATGCTATACTCTCTTTAATGGACACCCAAGATTCTGGGACTGGGCCTTGGAAGCCTATCCACAGCCCTGCCCTTCTGAAACTCACCATGGTCTCATGAACCAGCTCTCTCCAGCTCAATAAGATGATGGCCTTAAGATTTGGGGTCGAGTCAGCCAGTCCCAAAGGGAGGAGGTCACGTAGTTATAACCCCATTTCTATGTAGTTTAGATGCAGATTATATCCATCCGACTCAGAATGCTGAGGCCCAACCTCAGACCACTGGAATCAAGAACAGGTGAGGGTCCTGTGATTCCCAAGCCACAGCATTCCCCACCCACTCGGGGCCCCATTCTAGTGATCTAGTCTAGCTCTGCCTGGATCCACACTTCGGTTTGCCGGCTCCCCTGCTTTATGTCCCAGGGCTGGAAATCGGAGATTCAGCACACCTAGACCTTATATAAATCCTCAGGTCATTCCTAGTGTTTGTTGCTCTCTTCCTCCCTGGTCCCAGATCTGCCCCTCCCTGTGCCTCAGGCTGTTGACTGAGTGGGTCCCCACCCAACAGACACCTCACCAGTAACTCCCCCCCACCGAAGCCTACATGCTTCTTGTAAAGTCAGCCCCAGCCTGTTACTGCTCTACTCCTTGCTGCCCACCCATTCAACTACTTCAACAAGCCCCACTGCCAAAGTTAGGTTTGACATGGATGCAGCCCCTCAGACCCTATGCCTGGTCATTCCAGCTGTCCCTTCCAGAGCCTGATTCTGTGGTCAGACCAGTTTCCCACCTCTCACGGTGCATGGTCCCAGCTCCCTCTCCCACCAGTGGGGCCTGTGCCACCAAACACCCAGCGAGCTGATTTCCAGCAAGCAACACCACCATCCCCAGAAGGCCCTATTCATCGTGCCCACACCAAGCACAGAAATCCAGACAAGAGGGGTGCCTGGGTGGATCTGTCGTTTGAGCATCCGACTCTTGATTTCAGCTCAGGTTGTGATCTCAGGATCATGAGATAGAGCCCCGCATCCAGTGGGGGGTCCACTTGAGAGTCTCTCCCTCTCCCCCTGCCCCTCCCACCCCCATCCCTCTTTCTCTTTCTCAAATAAATAAATAAATAAATAAATAGATCTTAAAACAAAACAAACAAATCCAGACAAGAGGGAGTTAATGCAAGCAGGAAACTCCACCAGCTTCATCCATTTGGGAATTATCCATTCATCCATTTCTTCATAGTTAACGAATATTTGTCGACCAAGCTCCATATGCCAGACACTGGAGCATTGTAGGGAACAAGAGGCAGAGGATCTGTCTTCATCATGCTTAGCATCTAGTGGGGACAGCAGGCTTCAGAGGGTCACCTCAGACACCCCAGGGCCTTTGTACTGACAGTGAGAGCTGCAGAGGAAATGCACAGCCCTGGTTCACAGAGCACAGAGGGACCTGTGACTTGCCCTCCGTTTTTCTTAGCTGAACGTGACAAGGAGACCGAAACTGATCTGTCTGATTCACAGATTCTTGGGTATTACTTCTTTGCCCTTAACTTTGGGACATGCCATAATTTTGCGATTCAAATACAAATAAAACCTACCTACCTTCTGAATTATCACCATCAGTTCTATTAATAGCTTTCATCTCCTTAGAAAGAAAGAAAGACACAGAAGAGAATTCTCTGGATAGATAAATGCCAAGTCTTGTTTCCTGCTTGTGGTTCACATTACAGAAAGTCAGGAAGCAGTAGTCAGGCGCCTTTGGGGTTTCACAGGCGAGAGACCCCATGCATTTTCCTAATTCAAATAGGATAAGCCTCAGAGGCCCTTAATGCAAGATGGTTTTTAAGTGTTTCCCAGCTCCCTGAGAAGATACAACCACTTCCTTCATCAGAATTATTCAACAGTGACACTACTCCTTAGCATGGGGGTAGAGGGCACTCGAATTTCTCCCCTGGCCTCACCCACCCATGCTGACCCTCTTTTCTCCCGGAGTGATTTGCATTTAGGCAAAACCCAACCCAGAGCTCACTCCCACTTCCTTCCCTGGCCTCTTCCCATCCTGTCTTCCTGTGACCCATCTCCCATGCCTCAAATGCCTGCAGCCACTGGCTTCCCCTGAACCCCCTCCAGAGGGGCCTCACACTCTGAGAACTGAGGCAGATGACAAAAGCCCTCTGTCCCTCAGTTTCCTGAGCAGGAAAAGGAAGATAATCATCATACCTCCCTGAGTGGGTTTTGTGAGAATTTAATGAGGGAGCTCAGATCAGGCCCTTGGACAGTGTGGGCTTGTCTGGGCCACATAGAAAGGTTAGCTCTTGTTCATAATAATAGTAGTGGCTACACATGCTCTTCAGGGTTCATGTGAAAACCAAATGCAGGAATGGTTCTGGACAAGGCATTTTGTACTCTGAGGTCTGAGAGAAGTCTCCAGCTTTGAGGTCCGGGAGCAGGTGTCATAAGAACAAGGGAGCAGGGACTGAAAGATGGAAGTGGTCCTCAGAGATGGTCCCCTAGGACGAGGACTGGGCCCATTTTTAATCACTACAGTTTCCCCAGAGCACAGTTGAGACCTAGTAGTTATTGTGGGAAGGAAGGAGGGAAGGGAGAGAGAGAGGGAGAGAGGAGGGAGGGTAAGAGGAAGGGAAAGATAGAAGGAGGGAGGGAAGAAGAAGGAAGGAAGGGAGGGTAGAAAGGGTAGAGGGAGGGAGGGAGGGAGGCAGGTGCTTACACAAAAATGTGGGAGTAAGGACGGAGAACCTGAGGCCAGGAGAATGTTCTAGGGCACTTAGTGCCCCATGCAGTTCCTCATGGGGACGGCAGAGGAGGGGCACATGTGGGGGACAGGCAGCCCCCCATGAAGGGCAGGAGGCAGACCCCAGGGAAGCTGGGGCGGTGTTTGCCTGAGTCACATCCAGAAGAGGATGGTCACACGTTATCCATGCAAGCGTGTAAACTCATTTCAGTTTTATACTGCTCATACTTTATTTTAACAAGCCTCTATTCCTACTTGACAGTCAGAAAATTACATTTAGTCCAGTTCAGTCCACACAACCCCATGTAGTCATTTCTCCGGAGTCACTTTTGTTTTAAGACTTAGTGTTACGTTAGGCAGGTGTTCGACCTAATGTAGGCATTATGATTAGTCGTCGTCGTCGTCGTCATTAGAACGTGAGCCATAAGGGAGCTGGGATGCAGACTGACTTGTTTACCACTGAAGGCACAGCACCTAGAATATCCCCTGGTCCACAATGTTCAGTAAATACTTGTGGAATGGATGTCTGTCCCGTTCGCAGCCTCTAGCCTGATACACACTCTGTCCCCACTGTGAGGGGCCTCCGTGCTGCCCATTCCTCCAGGGCCCACCAGCTACTGCATCTACTCTATGGCACACATTCGATGGTCCCTGGATCCCCAGCAGGGTCTTTGGTGCAGCCTCCCCCGCGGGGAGTCCTATCAACACAGAGTCCTTTCGCAGAGCTCCTGGTTCTTCCTTCCACCAGCAGGTGTCTTAGGGTCGTGAGCCAGTCCGGGCCCTATGGAACTGCAAGCGCCCACCAAGCCCTTCCTTGTGGGATGGGTCACCTCCTGCCACAACAAAGCTGTGTGACAAAGGACCCCAAACTCGGGGAAGGACAGCAATAAGTATTACCGTGACACGCACAGGTCTGTGGGCCAACTGGAAGGCTCTCCTTCAGGCTTGGGGTCTATGGGGTGGTTGGGAGGGTATCACCATTCCTCATGTTTTTCTGGACAAGCAGGGGACTCAGGGCACTGTTCTTCTCACAGTGGTGGCAGATGTACAAAAGAGAGCTTCTCGAGCTCTGGGCTCAGGACTGGGTCACTGTGACTTCACTCACTCCCCATGGGCTAACACCAGCCCCATGGGTCCCCTACCCTGACCTTGCTGGAGTAGAAGATCACACTCCACCTCTGACAGGAAGGACTGTGGTGTCACTGGGCAGAGGACATAGAGACAGGAGGGATGGCATGTTGGGAAGAATAATGCAACCCGCCCAGCAGTCCTGCCATCCCCACGGTGGGAATGTCCCATCCCTGGGTGCTGATCTCTCCCTCACCCATGTCCCTCCTCACCCATGTTCCTCCTCATTGCTCTACACCCAGCTCATTTGCGATCTCTGGGGGAGCCACTAGCTCTCACTTAGGCTCCAGACGGACGCAAGCAACAGATCAGGCTTCTGTCTCCGCTCTTCACAGAGCGACACGTTGGCTCCCAAGCATTTCCCTCCTGTCGGGAGGGCAGGATGGCCTCTCTCAAACGTTGCCCCCCTCCACCTTCCAGATTGCTTTATTTGTCTTTCCACTGAGGTTGGGACAAACCAGCTACACTCACACTCCACAGGGACCCCTCTGAGGTTAGTCTTGGGGAAGCTGGCACCTTTATTTTTAGTGATCTGGTTGGAAATAGAGGGAAAAAAGCCCAACTCACTGTTTAAATTATTGCCAGAGGGAAATCCTGGCTGTTCCATGACTCTGTGTAGGAACTGGGGGTGCAGAGGACAGGAAGAGAAAGCACAGAAGGCAGGATGAAGATGAAAAGGCGGGGGGATCATGCCCTCTCACAGGGCTACGAGGAAACTCCAATAAGAAAGGGTGGGTGTTCGATAAATATTTATTTGACTTGGTTTAACTCCCCTCCACCTCTGGTGAAAGAGCTCTGGCCAGAAACACGGTGGGGTGACTTATTAGAAAAATAGCAGAAGCCAGGAATGTGGTCTGAGAATGATGGCATGCCAGTGGATAGGAGGAATGGAGCCAAAAAGAGGCATTATTCATCTTAAGCTTCTATAAGCGCCAACCTGGTCCAGGAACAGTTTTCAAGTGGCTCATACACACACACTCGCATGCATAAACAAACCCTGTTATTATCCATAGCAAATAATATACTAAACAAATTTCTCGCTGATAGGAAATGGCATGAAACAAAGAAAAAGTAATAATGCCTAGAAAATGTGGTTAATAAAAGCACAAAGCTGGCCAACTTTCGCTCTTTAATTTCCATATTAAAATTATTACGAGGCATATGCATTAGGTGGGCTGTAGGCGTAAGCAGCTCTTTATCCACCACACAAAAGATTAAATCTTAGCTTAACCCACAGGCAGCATCTCCTACCACTAGAGCTAAATCCGCCTCCGTCAGGCACAGAGGCCAGGAAAGAGGTGATTTAAAGAAACCAGAATGTTGCTTCTTCCTGCTGGAGGTGACTGGGGCCATCAGGGGGTCTGGTGCATTTTAGGAAATGAAAAGAGCTTGTGCAAAGGCACTGAGGTAGGAATGGGAACCCTCAGGAACCAAAAGGCCAGTATGGGTGGAACACTGAGCAGGAGGAGGAAAGTGCCTGGAGGTAAAACTGGGGAGCTATCAGTGGCCAGACCCTGCTGGGCCTTGAGCTTTGCATTATTTACTCCTTGATTGACAGCAGCTCACTTTGGCTCATTTGGTGGTCAAACATGACCGGTTGTTATACACAGAGTCCAATAAATTATCAAACTTTCCCGACTCATGTTATTGGGTCTTCCCTCCTGAGCTTTTCTTTCTTATATTGTAAGAAGCCTAGAAAGTCATGCCTTGACCCAAAACAAACAAGCAAGGAAAATCTTACCCCCGCCCGTTGGTAATGTGGATTCTTTACAAAAGCACAAGTCTCTTTTCCTATCTGCCAGCTGAGGGAGTAAAGGTCTGCAGCAAGGACTAATTAGCTCTTCACCAAATTCGTGTTCCTTTCACCCTGGGAGCACAGTTAGGCTAGGTTTCAAGGCTTCTCTGCTGTTAGCTGGGGATATAGGGCTGAGTCCCGCCAATGAGGTATGGGCAGGAGTGAGGTATGCCTCAGCCAGGGGGACCTGCATTCTCTGTATTCCTGTCTGCTGGTGGACCTCAATGCCCAGAACAGCCATGGAACCCACCTGTTGAAGATGGCAGGACCACCACCAGCCTGGTTTCCTCCAAAACAGTATAGAGCAGAGCCCATTCCTATCTTCACCTTTCCTTTGATTAGACTTTATGTGAGGGTAAAATACACTTCTATTTTATAAATCAACTGAGTTTTGGAGTGTATGTACTAACAGCAACTAACATTACCTTAATACAACATGCAATCTGGCGTCTGACTGAGTTCCTGAAGGACAGCCTGACTTTCTCACCACGTTGAGTTGCTGAAAGCAAGACTCGTGATCCTGGAAATTCTCTTTCAGAAAGGAGATGCACTAAATTTGTTGGAACAGGATACAATCACAGCAGGAGCCCAGTTATGCAATCCAGCTGTCCATTCGGGAATCCCCGAGTATATTTTTATCATCTGTTGTTGCCTGGCTGTTCTCCACCTCCAGGGTCAGTGAGGCAACAGAGTGGAGATGTGGTGTCGGCTGCTTAGGAACCACCCAGACCTTGGACTCCATCAACTTCTTCATAGAGGTTTTCCTTCAGGGCCCATTTGTAGATCTTGGAGACCCACCAGTCACTGACATTATGGGTGAGTCTTGTGAATGTCTTTCCAATCACTGGGTTGCAGGGACAGAAGGTACTTCTCAAGTGGGCAGTAGGTCATGTTAGAAGTCAGCAGAGGTTTGGGATTGGCTGCTACTTGGCTTTAATTTAACATTTGGAAACTTCTAGCAACTAGAGAGGAAACTGGGTACAGGGCAATATTAGGAGATCTATGTCTCTTTCAGACCGCTGGCCACTTCTGTGTCTTAGGAGTCCTCTTCCTAGAGAAAAAGGCTGAGTGTGAGTTCCATGTTGGGCTCTTACAGGGGAAAAGTGAAGTATGTCTGTGTGTATGCAAGTGTGTGCATGTGCATAGGTGTGTCTGTGTGATGAATGTGAGTGTGTTCATACATGTGTGCATGTATAAACATGCCTCTGTGTGTCCATTTGTGTGCATGCATGTGGCTGTGTGATGTGTGTGTGTCCATCTGTGTGTGTGTCTGTGTGATGTGTGTGAGCATGTGTGTCCATCTTTGAGCATGGGCACGTCTGCGTGTGTCCATCTATACACATGTTGTGTGTCTGTGTAATGAGTGTGACGTGCAGATGTGTCTGTGTGATGAGTGTGAGTTTGTGCATACATGTGTATATTGTGAACATGTCTGTGTGTGTCCATCTTTGTGCATGTGTGCGTCTATATGATGTGTATCTGGGGGTGTGCACGTGCGTGTGTGCTGAAACAAACTTCTGTGACAATCACCATTCCATCGTCTGGACTGGACAGTAGCAAAGCCTTAGTAAAGGTTTTTTGTTTAGTAAAGTCATCCGTGTTATTGTCACCCACGAAAGAGGATGGCAGTGACCGAGTGAGCTGTGTAAGGACAGGCTCAATGGTTGGAAGCCCAAGCGATGGAAGAAACGTGCATGGACGGCAAGGTCAGGCAGCCCTGAGTTTGAATCTAGGCAGCGCCATGTGGCCTGGACAAATTACCCAAGCTCTCTGACGTGGCATTCTCCTGCCTGTGAGGTAGGGATCTCAGCAGCTAATGCAGGGCTGTTGGGAGTATCAAATGGGATCATGGATGTAAGCCTCTGGCACAGAGTAGATATTCATCAAATAGTCACCATCATGACCTTAGAATCAATAGACCTCTTGGTGGCCTGTTTATTATCCAACTATTTTATATGTGGAGTTTTTTTTTTGGAGGGGGGGTAGTTGTGTTTTGGTTCAACCAATGACCTCTGTGATTGCTTACCTGGGCCTGAGTCCCCAAAGAAAACTCAAGAGCTGCACTGTCCATTATGGTAGCCATTAGTTTCATGTGGCTGCTTAATTTTAAACTTAAATCAGTGAAGTCAGTTGCATTAGAAATTTGGTTCCTCAGCTGCACTGGCCACATTTCATGCGCTCAGGAACCTCATGCAGCCGGTGGCAACTGAGGGTATCGTGCAGACATACAACATTTCTACTGTCACAGAAGGTTCTCCAAGACAACGTTGGGCAACAAAGTAACATAAAGACTTATGAGCTATTTCCCAGTCATTCCAAAGGCTTAATGAAAACCATACGTTTACCTACAATGAGACTGCCCAGGTTAGCTAGTGCACCCGGGAGACTGCTTGGCTGGAAGGCGTGCAGGCTTGGTGAAAACACTATTAGTCTCCTCCACTTCAAAAGACCAAATAGGTAGGCTGAAGAATGAGCCAGAGCACCCGGCCCTGCATTCAGACTCCAGAGGGCTGGCTTTGTTGTGGGTACAGTGACTACTGGGCAGGAGCAGTCACCAGATCAGTTCCAGTCCCCAAAAGCCAGCAAGTGGGGAGTATTCAGAAGTCTGGGGTGAAGGGGCGCCTGGGTGGCTCAGTGGGTTAAAGCCTCTGCCTTCAGTTCAGGTCATGATCCCAGCATCCTGGGATCGAGCCCCGGCTCGGGCTCTCTGCTGGGCGGGGAGCCTGCTTCCTTTCCTCTCTCTCTCTGCCTGCCTCTCTGCCTACTTGTGATCTCTGTCTGTCAAATAAATAAATAAAATCTTGAGATACCACCTGACACCAGTTAGAATGGCCAAAATTAGCAAGACAGGAAACAACGTGTGTTGGAGAGGATGTGGAGAAAGGGGAGTCCTCTTACACTGTTGGTGGGAATGCAAGTTGGTGCAGCCACTTTGGAGAACAGTGTGGAGATTCCTGAAGAAATTAAGAATAGAGCTTCCCTATGACCCTGCAATTGCACTGCTGGGTATTTACCCCAAAGATACAGATGTAGTGAAAAGAAGGGCCATCTGTATCCCAATGTTTATTGCAGCAATGGCTACGGTCGCCAAACTGTGGAAAGAACCAAGATGCCCTTCAATGGATGAATGGATAAGGAAGATGTGGTCCATATACACAATGGAGTATTATGCCTCCATCAGAAAGGACGAATACCCAACTTTTGTAGCAACATGGCGGGGGGGTGGGAGGTTGAGGAACAAGGTGGTGGGTAATAGGGAGGGCACGTACTGCATGGAGCACTGGGTGTGATGCCAAAACAATTAACACTGTTATGCTGTAAATAAACAAATAAAAAAAATAATTACACTTACTGGAATGGAATGCTATTTAAATAAATAAAAATCAAACTAATAAAAAAAATCTTAAAAAAAAAAAAAAGAAGTCTGGGGCGATGAAGCCCAGGTTTTG
Source organism: Meles meles (assembly GCF_922984935.1). Classification (NCBI taxonomy): domain Eukaryota; kingdom Metazoa; phylum Chordata; class Mammalia; order Carnivora; family Mustelidae; genus Meles; species Meles meles. The sequence goes on along the minus strand of NC_060072.1, from coordinate 12,577,072 downwards.
GTGGCAAAGCCAAAGAGACAGGATGGGAATGGGAGCAAGGACAAAACCAGGTGTTGGGGTATGGGAGGGAAGACAGCACTGACCCCAAGGAGAGCTGAAATATCTCATGGTGAAGATCACTGGGTGAGAGCAGCTCAGTGTCCTCACTCTGTGTGTGGAGCACAGGTTCTAGAAAGGAGGAGGAAATAGATTGAGATATTTCTTGTCAACACCTAAAAATGCTCATCTAGAAGTTGTGCATTTGACTCACAAAGGTGGAAAAACAAATTATATATTTATACATGCACTGTATTTGGTGGGTGTAAGTAACATTGCTGAGAGCTACAGGATATATTCTCCTCTTTTTCCTTCTTAAGAGAATCCCAATTGTGTCTAGGGTGGCAATGTCCCTGGTTATGAATACCCATCTCCCATACTCACCGAAAGCAAGGTGTGGCCATGGAGCCCAGTTCCAGCCAATGCCACACCAAAACTTCCCACCTGGAATTCAGATGTGAAGGCTGCTGCATGTGCAGCAGCCACCTTGTGACCCTGAGGCTAGAAGCCATACCCTAACAGATCAGAGCAGATGGGGGAACTGGATGAACCTGGGTCCTTAATAAGTTTGTATCTGCTCTAAACCAACAAAATTTTATACTTCTTATTACATGAAAAAAAGCAATCCTCTATTTGTTCAAGGCACTAAAATCATCATGTAAATTCTTTACATGCTGTCATACACAATGAACAAAATAACAAAAGCATTTCGTGGAGGGCACCCTAGAAAAAGAGCTCTTTGGCGGGGAAAGAATAATGACCAGATTTGCAGGCTCTAAAAGCAGGCTCAGAAATAAGACTACAGGGCTTGGACGCTGGTTCTACAAGGACCACTCTCCTATAACAAGCCTTGGTGCAAATCAGAAAAGCCAGCTCCTCTGAGCAGATGGATTCCCAGTGGGCTCACAGCTTAGAGAAAATTGTGTCTTTTGGGACACCTGGGTGGCTCAGTGGCTTAAGCATCTGCCTTCAGCTCAGGTCATGATCTCTGGGTCCTGGGATGGAGACCAGCATCAGGTTTTCTGCTCAGGAGGAGCAGAAACCCTATGCCCTTCCTTCCTATGCCCTTCCCCACTGCTCGTTCTCTCTCTCTCAAATAAAATCTTTTTTAAAAATTGTATCTTTTATTTAATCAGGTAAAAGCTCCATTCCTCTGGACAAACACAATCTCATACTAGTGTCCATGACTTGCTCAGCAGAGTGCCAGTTCGATTTCCACCTCCTTGAACAGCCATCATTAAGCAGTGAAAAACATCTACAACCACACAGAGTTGTAGGGCTCCACCACCTACTGACTGAGGCCAAGCTGACTGCCGTCGCTTTGCCTCGTTTTTCTTATCTAAAAGATGATCCTAATAATAACCTTCCTTGCTGGATCATAGACTGGGGCACTGCGCTGGAGACTTCTTTGAAGCAATGGATTTGAATCTTAACTCCCCATCTTTGTAGCTGTATGACGTGGACAAAGTCAGATCAGCTTCTGTCAAAGGGGGTAACAAGAGCACCTCCCTTTAAGGGCCACTGGGTGTATTGAATGTGTATATCAATGTCCGGAAGATAGCACCCAATAAATAATAACTGTGGTTAATAACTGTGATCTCTGTCTTCATCATCATCTTCATTTTCTTTCCCTTGTGATTTGCTTATAGATTGTAGTAGTCTCCTTGAGCAGCCAGAACAAAATATCATAGATTAGGTGACTGAAACAAGAAAAACTTATTTTCTCACAGTCTAGACGCTGGCAGTCCAGGATCAAGGTTCTTGCTAATTCACATTCTGGTGAGGTCTCTCTTCCCAGCTCGTAGATGGCTACCTTCTATGTGCTCACATGAACTCTTCATTGGGTGTGTGGATAGAGAGCATGATCTCTCTTCTTCTGATAAGATCACCTGTCCTATTGAATTAATAACCCATTCTTATGACCTCACTTAACCTAACTACCTCCTAAAATCCCTATCTCCAAATAGAGTCACATTGGGGGTAGGGTTTCAACACATGAATTTGGAAGGATGTAGTTCAGTCCATGGTATAAATCCCGAAATGCTGGCCAGCAAATAAGACTCCATTATTTTTAAATTCAGGATTTGATTGAATGTGACACACCCTCCACTTTCATTCATCCTCATACCTCTTCATCAATCACACCACTGCCTTGATTTCAAGTAAGTGGCCTTCTTGACCTTCAGCCATCTCTCTCTTATTGGACATGCATCTAGGAAGTATCCTAGAGTTCGAGAGTCTTTTTCAACATATATTTTACACTTTAAGCTAACCCTATACAACAGAAATTTGCAACTTTATCTTATAAAGGGTCAAATAATAAATATTTGGGTCTTATCAGACTACATGGTCTCTGTCACAACCACTTAATTCTGCTGTTGTAGCACCAATGTACACACAATGTATAGATGAGTAAGCATAGCTGTGTTCCAATAAAGCTTTATTTACAGCAACAGGCCGTGGGCCAGATTTGACCACGAGCTACAGTTTGCCAAGACCTACTTCAGAGGCAGCATGGTGAGGTAAAAGAACATAAGCTCTGAAATGAGACAAATTTAGGTTTTTATCCTGGCTCTGGAACAATGATGTTGAATGATTTTGTTTGTGCCTTTAAGGCTGTTTCCTTGGGTATTAAACGAGAATATTCACCCCTACTTTGGAGGGTTACTGTTTGGTTATAAACTTGTGTAAAAGGCCTACACATAGTAGGCATGCACCAAAGGTCTCTGCTTAGTTTCCATCAGCATGTTTGAAGTTGTGGTTGTTCTGATCAACCTCAAAACAGGTGATAGCCTGGCCGTGCAAACTTCCCACCTTGTCAGGAAGACTTCACTCTCCACCATGACTGTGCGTCTGTTATCTCCACGGTGATATTGGTTCAGAAATGAAGCAATTGCCAAAAGTTGCATTGGACCAATTGAGGAAGGAGGGCTTGGACAACACCATGTAGATCTATTGTTACATCAGCGTAAGTAGAAGCTTCTCTCAGAGGGAGAGGAAGGGGCAGAGCATCGTCTGGGATCCCCTAACGGCAGGAACAAGGGGCTAGCTCAAGTCTGGGAGCTCAAGTCAGGGTTTCATGGCTGAGAAATAAATGAGACAGGACCAGAGGTGAAAATGCTGCTCTGTACTTCATGCTGGGGCAGCACCTTATGGAAAGTGGAACCCACAAAATGCCAGGTCCATGGACAAACAGCTGTGCAATCTGTCCTTTATCCCTTCACTCCCAGCCATAACAGATGGGGTGAGAACAAGTGAGGAGAATCATTGACAAGATGTCCACTTGGGAAGAGCACCACTGGCATTTGGAAGAAAGCTTGGATGATGTGTGCATCTTAGAGCCCTGATCCCCTCTGACAAGAAACCCCCAGCCTGAGTGTGTCTGGTGCCTTCCCATGGAAGGAAGAAGTGGCTCTAAGGAAAGGGAGCAGAGTGGAGAATGAGGATGGAGAAGAGTAAGAAGCCAAGCTGGGGACATACTGAGATTAACTAAAGTAGCAGTGATACCACAGTGGTGGGACGGATGACCAATAAAGCCACCATGTCGCCCACAAAATCTCCAACCAGGTTTCTACTATCCACTAATGTGTGGTATGAGTGGTCTCACCCAGAGGCAAGAAGAGAAGATGAGATACATGACTCCATCCTCACTGTGCTGAATGGAACATTGTAGGACACCAGAGCAGTCCAGGAACAGCGAGCATCTGGGACTCTACAGAAACCTCAGACTCTGCACTCCCTGAGGGCTGGCAAGGGTTTCTGTCATTTCTGCTTTGGAGGGGCTGGGCGCGTGGGAAGACCTGAGGTAAGCATGCAAGATAAGAGACACAGAAGCTTGCACGTTTCATCTTAGCCACAGCGGCTTTGCAGAGAGGACTGGGAGCACTCAGAACTGAGACACAGAAGATAGCCATGGAAGCCCCAGCTCTGCACTTCCAGGCTGCTTGACCTTGAGTAAATTCCTTGACCTCTTAGAGTGTCATTTTCATCTTCCACGGTGCCCGGTTCCTAATCGCCCTCAACCACTCTTCAGTGACTTGCAAATGAGCCTGGTGCTAACAGCAACCATTATGCAGAGATAGTACACAGACTCAGCCTGTGGGAAAGCAGTGATGGGCAGGAGCAGCACGCTGTGTCTCTGCAGAGGAAGGAGGTGCAGGGGCCTGCCCCAGCATCTGTCCCAGGATCTCTGAGGCATTCTGCAGTTCTCCCCAAATATACAGCTCTGCATAATTCCATGAATAGGCAGAGGATATAAGCTGGGATCATACTGAAGGTTGCTCAGAATTGGTACAATCAAAACGGACCCCACCTGTAAACTGGTGTGCACCTCAGCCACACATATGCAATGTTCTATATATACTGTGAAGAGAACCCCCATAGTGGGGGGCAGACGTTGGGGACAATGGAATATCAAAGCACACCCTTTGTAGGAAGACATGCTCCATTCTCCCCTGCAGAGCTACACTTCCTACCATGTGACGTTAGAAACACCCCTTCCCTCCATGAGATTCAAGTTCCCCATCTGTGAAATGGGTATAGGAATAGCCTGAGGGCTGAAGTCAGGATGTGACATAATAAATAGTGAGCACTTGTTTGTGTCCATTTTCCCAGAAGTGGGATCTGGGGCAAGGATTGGGGGCCATATGTTTTATTAAGGAGAAAGCAGATGGGGTTAGAGGGGAGCTGGACAGAGAGAGAAGGGAACCGCAAGGGCACATTTTAGGAGCCCAAGCCTGATGCCCTGGGGACCTTTGGGGTGTAAACAGCCACTCAGACTTGGACGATGTTTGTCTGGAGACAGATGAGTTGGGATTTTACACTCACATAGTCCACTCCTGGTTATAAGCTTCTTAGAGTGGGAGCGACAGACTTTCTAGCACTTCCGCTCTCCCTGTGGTCAGGAAGGCTCCAGGACCTGAGGACAGTCCTCCGAAGGTGGCAGGGGCACACGCCAGCTATAGCAGCAGCGGTCAGGGGAGGGCATGACACCTAGAACCATTAAAGGGATCATGGGGATGCGGCGGGGACCAGCACTGTCAACCACACTGCCTTGCACAGGAAATTGAATTAAATAGCATCAGTATATATCGGGCTTTTTCATCTTCTCACCTTTTCATCTTCTCACCTCAATATGATCCCAGCTTTCATGTGTCACACCTATGGCTGTGACAATACTGATAACCACTTATCTGACTCTCACCGTCCATGTGCCAGGCGCTCTTCTAAGTGTATTAACTTAAGCAATTCTCACCCAACCCATTCCTATCCCCGGTTTAAAGGTATAGAGACTGGGCCACAAAGAGGGTAAGTAACTAGCCTGAGGTCATGCCACCAGTTAGTGGCCGAAAGCGTATTTGGGTGCATAGACCCTGCTTTTAAGAACCACGTTACATTGCATTTAGGTGGAACAAAGTCCATGCTCTTGCACATTCTGTCCAATATGTGAGCTGCCAGGCGCATGTGGCTCTATGAAATTAAAGTTAAAACATTAAAATTAAATAAAATGAAAACTGCAGTCCCTCACCCACACTAGTCACCTTTCAAACGCTGAATAATCCCATGTGCCAGAGGCTACAGTACCAGACAGTGCACACACAGAACATTTCCAGTAGAAAGTTCCACCCACCCAATAGCTCTGGAGAGAACAGAATCCTAGGGAGAGAGAGTGCAGGTGTTAAGACCCAGGACCTGAACTAAGACTGCTGTGGTCCTTGGCCCAACTGTGACACTATTAGCTGTGTGATACTGGCAAGCCTCCGTTTCATTACCTTTTATAATGGGCATAGAAATAGCATCTCAGGGGCGCCTGGTGGCTCAGTCAGTTAAGCATCCAACTCTTGATTTCAGCTTGTCATGATCTCGGGGTCACGAGATCAAGCCCTGCATCAGACTCTGTGCTTGGTGCACAGTTTGCTTGTCCCCTTCCCTCTGCTCCTTCCCCCGCTCTGTCTCTCTCTATAATAAACAAATAAAATCTTAAAGAAAAAAAGAAGAAAGAAGGGAGGAAGGCAGGAAAGAGAGAGAGAGAGAGAGAGGAAGAAAGAGAGGAAGGAAGGAAGGAAGGAAGGAAGGAAGGAAGGAAGGAGAGAGGGAAGAGCATCTCCTTCTCCTGTGCTTATTGTGAGGATGAAATGTTTTCAGGAACATAAACACCTGACACAGTGCTTATGGGATAAACACTAGCTATGGTTACTCCTGTTAGATCTACTTACTTTTGTTATTGTTTTGGTCACTGTTACTATAGAGCTGGAGGGAATTCCCTAGGAGCTCCACAACACAGATGGAGAAACTGAGGCACAGATGAGGAATTCAGCAGGGAGGTGACAAAGCCAGGACTAGACTCTCTCTCCATTCCCCGGACGGCCGTCTTTCCACTGGTCTGTGCTATAAAACAATTCCATAGCCATTTTAGCTCTTCAGCTTCAAGCTTTGTCTATTGGATTTAAATATTCCATCTCTGACCAACCGTGAAACCATGGAAACTGAATGGCAAATTGAAAAGGCAGCAAACAAATTAGCTTGCAAAGCCCCACAAATGATATAATCGCTCCCGTATTTAAGCTGCAGATATTCTCCGCGTTTCAGCCAAGGCCTTTCTCAATTGCTTTTGTAAACCTGCACTGCGTGTCTCGCGTTCAGCCTCACCCCACACAGTACGGGGGCCAAGCTCTACATCCATCCTCAACCCCAAAGATTCGGAGCTGAACTGCAAAGGTGAGACCTGCCATTGACCCGGTGGGGTGCATCCACTCTCTTGCCCTCTGCAGGAAGGCCAAGCCCCATGAGCTGGTCTTGAATCCTGACGTCTCTGCCCTCCTCAGAAGCTCCAAGAATAAGCAAATAAGAATGGTGTCCTGTGGGTGGAAAGAGAGAAGAATTACTTGGAGTGGACCAGGCTGGAAATTATAACAAAAAACACCAGAAGCATGGCAGGCACCTGTGGTAGATTGCATTAATGGCCCAATTCTTTAGCCTACACTGCATTCAGACCTTTTGCCATTTATGCTTCCCCGTTTTGCTGAAACATAATTCCATGGCCCTGTGGGACTTTCATTGGCCAATAGAATTTTAGTAAACGTGATGCAGAGTCTTGAAATGCTCGTGTGTAACTGAGCTTGCCAGCTTCTCTGCCTCTGCCATGACCATAAGAACAAGCCTGCTCACCTGGAAAGAAATGGAATCAATTGGATCAGTGCTGCCTCAGCTTAGCCTACTCAGACTAGTGTAGATCAAAGTAGAGCACATGGTACTCCCACACCTGCTGAGCCACAAAAGCCTGAATGAGTCCAGATGGGATCAATAGGGAGTCCATCCTAGACCAGCCAATCCATAGTCAATCCACAGAGGCATGAGCTATAATAATAAAGGATTGTTATTTTAAGCCACCGAACATGGGGTGATTTGTTACATAGCGAGGGCTAGCTGATACAGCATCCTTAATTCCTCTCTCTACCACTTCCTAAACCCAGTCCATCAGCAAACTTCAAACAAATCTACCCACCTCTTTTCCAGTTCCATAGCATCATTTCTCATGCATGCCCCTAGAGTTGACTGTCACCTGGATCTCTCACCTACACTCTTGCCTCCACTCCTTTCTCTACACCAAAGTCAGGATTCTTTTCTCAAAGAAAAATTTAATTGTATCTCTCTAGACATGGAGGTAGAATACATCTGAGGTCAAACCCCTGTTGCACCTTCTGTCCTCTCTCACTTCTGCTGATGTCCCTCTCCCTGAAGTCAGACTGATCTTCAGGTTCTCGGTGCATGCCAAAATCTTTCCCACTTTGAGGCCTTCAGACCAGCTGCTTCCTCTGCCAGGAAGGCTTCCTTCCCTTCTCTCAGCATAGCTGGCTCTTTCTCTTCCTTGCATCTCATCTTAAACTTTCCTTCCCTGACCAATCTCCTAAGGAAAGGCTCTCTCTATCTCCTTCATCTCAGATTAATTACCTCTTTCTTTCTTAGAATTACTGGAGGTGGCTGTTGTTTGATTTGTCTCTCTGTTTACTTTATTCACTTACTCCAAATTCATTTATGGAGCTCCTGTTGTGTACCAGGCTTTGTTCTAGATGCTGGAGAGACGGCAGTGAAGAAAAAAAAGACCAGGTTTAGCCCTCTCCGAGCTTTGCTTCTGGTGTGGGAGACAATGAACAGGGAATAAACTGGCGCACACACCTTGCTGTCCCTGGATGTCTGATCAACACATCAGGGTGGCTCCATAGGCTTTAGTTGGTTGACTTCCTGGATTGGTTGCAGGGGGACAGACGGGAAAGATAACAGGTATGTAGACTCAGAAGCTCCAGGTCAATCTCTTCTATACACCATTCAATGTCACCTGTTCATGATCAAGTGCTTATTGTGTTATTTTCTGCTTATTCCATTATGCGCCTCAATCCAATCCCTAACCAAGCCTCCAGACATCTTGCTTTTACTGTTATCAACTTCATTTGCATAGAGCTTTTTTATTATTATTATTTGAATACCAAATTCCATACCTAAGCAACTGAGCATCGGAGAGAAGCCTCCAGTCATCCTCGGTCCCCTCTACCAAACCCCGGCTGTGTTCTTGGTTCATCTCACCCATATGCTCATTGGAAAGAAGACCTCTGCTGGGCTGCAACCTCCCTTTCCATTTTTTTGTCTATTACTTCACAGCATCATGATGATTTACACCAGTTCCCAGGCATCCATGAACTTTCTACATTATATTTCTTCTTGCGAAACTTGATAACTTTTCCATCTCCCATGCTATAAATTTATCTTCTAGTAAATACTACTCCTCTCAAAAGAGATAATGTAACTGTATATAGTGATAAGTGGGATGAAGAAAACAGAGTCGGGAGAGGATATAACTGGCTGGATGGCATGGATGCCCCAGTATGTGCCAGATAAACATATTCAAAATAATAAAGTAATACATTTATTCGTTTGCTATGAATAAATTAAGGCTCCCTCAGCTTTCTCCTTCCCAAGTCAAGCTTCTCCCTAGGCCTCCAGAGGGCTGGGCTGAATTAACTGGATGACTCTTCCTCCAGATGTGGGCCAGGTGAAGACCCAGTATATTTGTGTACAAACTAAGCTGCTATAATAAACAAGCCCCAAGTTGTAGCCGGTTAAATAACAGTTCGCTTCTTTCTCACCCCACGGTGGAAGATGAGTAGTCCATGCTGACAGGGCAGCTCTGCTCCACAGAGTCATGCAGGGCCCCAGGGTCTTCCACCTTCTTGCTGTACCAGCCCCCAGTGTGTTGCTTTCGCCTTTGTGATCAAAGCTGGATCATTATCATGCTTTGCTCTACAGGAAGAAGGAAGTAAGCCATTTCTTTTTAAAAGAATGACTAGTACCCAAAAAATGACTTAGTAAGTTATGCATTCCACTGGTAAAAAATTAATCAGATAACTACAACTGGTAGCAAAGGAGTCTGGGAGTAGGATGGCCATGTACCAGGATAATACACTGGGGATGTGCTATTTCTAACAGTAATGAAGGAGAATGGACACTGGGGACCTGTTGCCAGTCCTGCCCAGACCCAAATCTTTACAGGGGACGAAAGCCTGGCAAAGCACCCCTGATCCTACTGCTCCTTCCCTTTGAAATATCCCATTTTTTTTCCTTCTTCACCTATCAAACTCCTACTCTTCCTATAAAGCCCAGCTCAAATGACCCCCTCACAGTTCAGCCCCAAGAGTCATTTGTGCTGAGGGCTGTGGAGGGAGTCCTGAACCCCTGTCCTCTGGAGAGTCTTCCGTGAGATTCTGCAGGTAAAGTTCTAGTACAGTGCCTGGCACCTGCTACTTAATAAACAACTGAATGATTAATACATGCTCAACACCTGATAACCACTGTCTTCACTGTTGTTCTTATTTTTATTCTTTTCCCATTTTCCTGGGCAGAGACACACAGGCTTGGGAGCCAGTAGACCTGTGCTCGAATCCTGGCCCCTCCACTTTCCTCCTGTGTGACCATGGGCCTAGGGTTTAACCTCTCTGTGACCCAATTTCTTTATCTATTAAATGGTGATAATAGTGGTGCTATATTATAGGGTTAATGTAGTTTATTAAATTAAAGGTCCATGGAAAGTGTTTAGCGTGATGCCTGCAAAGAGTGTTTCAATAAATAATATATTATATTATATATTATATATATTAAATATATAATATGTATTATATATATAAATATATATAAAAAATATATATGTTTCAATAAATAATATATTATATTATATATAATATATATTATATATGATATTATATAATATATATTTCAATATGTTTCAATAAATAATATATTATATATAATATATATATTATATAATTATATATTAATTATATATAAATATATATATAAAATTATATATTAAATTAAAATAAAAATATATATTATATAATATATAATATATATTTCAATATGTTTCTATATATATGTTTCAATAAATAATATATTATATATAATACATTATATATAATATATATTATATTTATATATTGTATTTTATATAATATTATATAAATTAATAAAATATATAAATATATAAATTTATATAATTTTTATAAATTCATATATTTTATTATTTATTATTTATTATTATTTATTATAATTTATATAATTTATATAATTTATAAATATATAAATTATATATATATATAATTATTATAATATGTAATATTATATATAAATGTATAATAAAATTATATAATTAATTTATATAATATTATATTTAATATTAATATAATGTATATTATATTAATATAAACTATATAATATATATTATATATAAATTATATATATTTATATATTATATTATATATATTATTTATTGAAACATATATATATATATTTTGGTATCGGTATCATCAGCCTCATCATCAGAGAAAGATAATCATGTATAACAACCAGGATAGATTTAGCTGCAGAATATCAGACGCTCATAACAATAGGACCAAAAGGTAAGAATTTATCTGGATCCTGAATCAAGGGGCTCCGAGGACAGGGCTAGAATGGAGGCGCAGGAATGGCTCAAGGACTCAGACTCCTTCTCTCTTTCCTCTTCACCAGCACTAACAGGTTGGTTTCCCTCCTTGTATGTGTCCCTCCTGGCCACAAAAGACCATTGTACCTCTATCATCATGCTTGTGTTCCAAACGGAAAGGGAGTAAAAGAGGCTTGCCAATCAAGTGTATTCTTACCTACAAAAACCAAAGCTTTCCTGAATGCTCATCCCACTGACCTCCCTGAAGGCTGAGTGCCAGAACTGTGCCGTATGGCTGCCCCTACCTGTCAAGTGGCTGGGAGAAGGGCGCTGTGAACAGGGGCTGGTTCAGCATCAACACTGACGATCTTAGAGGCTCAATTGTGCTCTCCAAAGACGTATTCAAGTCCTAACCTGGAACCTGTGAATGTGACCTGCTTTGAAAATAGGGGCTATGCAGATGTGGTTAGTTAAGATGAGGTCACACTGGAGTAGGGTGGGCCCTTCATCCAATACAATCAGTGTCCAAACAAGAAGGAGAGAGACAGGAAGGGGAAAGATGGGCATGTGACAGCAGAGACAGAGGTCCAGGGGATGCTGCCACAAGCCAAGGAGTGCCGAGAGCCCCCAGAAGCTGCAAGAGGTAAGGAAGGGTCCTCCCCTAGAGACATCAGAGGGAGCATGGCCCTGCTAACACTTTGATTGCTGACCTCTAGCCTCCAGAACTATAAGAGAACAAATTGCTTCTGTATTAAGCCAACAGTTTGTGGTACTTGTTACAGCAGCCCTGGGAAATCAACTCAGGGACGCTGCTACGCCAAGTAAATAAATGGACCCCATTGCGTGGAGTGCTAAAATTGAGGGTTGGGTTAACCTGATTTCACTGGATCATTCATTCATTCATTCATGCACTCACTCATAAAACACCAGCCTAACCCAAGAAGTTTGCCCAAGCTAATATTACAGCCCCCTGAGTGCTGAAGGTGATTCAGAGGGACTATATCAGATACTGAATCTCTCATCTTCCTAGTAACTCCTATTCTTGGGGGTCTCCAGGGCCCCTTGCTCAAGAGCAGCTTCACCTGGCCCCATGTCACTACTCAAACTGACATGGAGTAAGGACTCAGCTCCAACTGCCTTCTGTGCCTGCTCGCAGCTGCACCACTGGGCAAGTGGCTGGTGATGGGGAAGTGTGACCTGCAGCCAAAAGGATCCAAGACCCTCAGCTGCAGGAATCCCCTCTGAGGAGCTGCTGACACAATTTTGGAAAACACATGCTAAGAGCTGAGGCAGGGGCTCAGCCTATGCCATGAGTTCAGACAAAAGACATATTTTTATGTAAGTAGGTGGCCTTGAACCCTGGGTTATTACAGCATCAGAATGCCTTCCCTGCTCTGCAAAATCTCTTGAATAACAAGTAGTGCTTCTCTCCTAAGGTGGATCCCTTCTGTTATTTTTTTTTAGTTTATTGAGCAAGTATTATGCACCATGACCCATGCATGATTATATTTCTGCTTCATCTCACAGGAGAAGATAGGGAAGAGGTGATTTTAATCCTCACTTTATAGACAGAGAAAGCAAAGAAATTGCCCATGGCCAGTCAACAAGGGGCAAAACTTGAACTCAAACCCAGAACCATCTGGTTCTGATTTGTGAGCTCTCTTGACCATTAAAACAATTCCACCAGCCCAGAAATTGTGCTTAATGATCTCAGGAAACCAGTTTCTTTATTCACCTCTTATGGAATTTGAATAAGAGAGTAAGATAGTTCTGCCATATTTCACAAAATAGTGTGTTAATCTTCTCACACTTGAGCTTATTTCCTATAAATTATTTCCTTAAAATATCCTACATCACCTGTACCCCTGGGGCTAATAATACATTATATGTTTATTTAAAAATTTTAAAAATATATTAAAAATATCATACGTCTTCTGGTCTCTGTGGACAAAAGACAAACAAATGGACAAATAGAAATATGTATTGAAAAGAAAAAAAACTGACCATGACGTCTTTAAAATTCTTTGTGTATTATTTTTTTTAGACTTGAAGATCCAGATATATGCAGGCAAGTTTTAATCTATTTTATCAGCAACATCACTCCCAGCTTGTTGAATAAAATGCACGTGCATGTCACAGTATTGCACACACCAATAAATGTTTCCAAGTACTCACACTCCTGAATCAATCAGAGAGTTCAGAGAAGTCTGAGTTCGAATCACAGTTCCCCTATGTCAGGTGAAAAACCAATCTGGATTTAAGATCAAAGAGACTTTATTCCAAAAGGCTATTGCAATAGAGAGAACATTTGACTTCAAGATCTTTACACATCTCAAAATCCAACAGAAGACATCTTTTCTTTTAGACGGAGGGGTTACAGTACTAGCAAGGACTTTGGGGAAGGCTGGTGGGCGGTGAGGCTGGTGGGCAGTGAGGCTGAGCAAACAGCATTTACCTGGGTAAGTTAGCAGGATTTCTCTTTGTGGTTGGAGCCTCAGAACACGCTGTTCTGCACTTTGGTGCTTACTTAAATGGGCATGGCCAAAGTTGAGGAGCCTGTAAGAAGAAGGCAAGCTAGACTATAAAATTTGGTCAAGTCAAGTTCATGGGTAATTGTGAACACTTGGTCACCCACTTCTGAGATGTATGACCTGAACTTTTCTGCTCTAAGATTTAGTTTCTTTTTTTTTTTCTTTCTCTAAAATGTGGACAATATCCGATCCTTACCTCGGCATAGTGAAGATTAGGTCAAGACCTTCAGAGGGAACCTTGGATCTCTACTCCCCCAGGGCCTAGAAGGGTGCCCAATAACATGGTACGTCCCTGTCCATGTTAGCTTCTATTCTTACACACCTTCACCAAGAAGACTGGGAGAGGCCACATGCACTCATGTTTGGAAAGTGTCTGTAACATTGCAACATGAGAGCAAGGCTGTTCCCACATTCTCTGTGCCTGAGAACCCTTCACTTCCCTGCAATGACAACGTCTCAGATGCAGCCTTGGTAAATTTGGTCTCAGCTGCAGAGAAAATGGATTAGAAAGTTCAATAAAAAAGGAAATTCTCTTTTCTGTTATTTTTTTTCATGCATCTGATAAGGAAAACAAATACTTTTTATTACCCAGGACATTCTTCAGACCTATTTTAGACTGTGATGCCAGAACTGAGCAAAATGCTCAAAATCTGGAAACCTCCCAGATGGTCTTCAGTTCTTAGGAATAAGAGCTAGGAGCTGGGAATGGAGGAAGGGAAAGGAATGAGGTGGTTTGAAGAAAGGGGAGTGTGGCTCACCCATCTCTGCTGCCTTGCCCAGCATGGGGCCTGGCAGGTGGTAGGTGGTGAGGAATCATTTGTCCAAGAGAGCCGTGAGCACCCATATGTCAGGCACTTCGCATGATCCATCTTGTAGACTCTAATGTAAGACCCCACAGTAAGCTTCCTGGCTCTTCATGACCCAGCATTGCCCCCTTTCATCTCATTCCCCACCTCACCCTTACTTCCCCAAGTCCTGTCCCCTGTGTCCACATCAACCTCCTAGCAGGGCTGCTCCTCCCTGGACCAGGCGAGCTCCTCCCTCAGGCTGCTGCACTGGCTGCTCCGTTGACCTGAAATCCACTCTCCTCCTCATATGACTCAAGCGTCTGCTCCAATATTAAGAGCTCCCCAATCCCCATGTAAAACAGAAGCCCATTATTTCATGATTCTTTTTTGCTCACAGGACTTACTACACTTGAGATTATCTTTTTAAATTTGGTCTTCTAAGTTCTTGTCAAGCCCCCCCGAATGTAAGCTCTGTGATATCGATGACTTGGTCTTATTCACCACCAGCTCTCCATCGTCCAGAGCAGCACCAGGCACATAACAGATGCTTGACAAATATTGCTGCACTATCGCATTTACTCCAGCCCAGGAAGGAGGTCTGTGGTCCCCATTTGCCAGATGAGGGAATGAAGACTCAGAGAAATGAAGCCACTGGCCCAGAGTTGTATAGCTCGGAAGAGGCAGTCCTGGGTTTCAGTCCACATCCATCAGCTTCCTCTGCCACCTGCTGCTACCTTAGAAATAATATTGTTAAAAATGACTCTGAGTTCCCGCACAGCCCCTAGAGGATAAGAGCTCAGCCTAAACCCTGCAGTGTGGATAGTCCATGAGCTCCAGCTCATCGAAGTGCCAGCCACTTACATAATCCCAACCATGCCTCCAGAATTTGATATCAGAAGACCCATTTGCTAAATTCAAATGCACTGAGACTATCTGCACTGCTTTCAAAATTATTTATTTTAAGCAGTTGTTAATGGGAACACTTATAAAGAAGACACTCACTTTAATAACATCTTTAAGTAGCAGACAACAGTAGCAATGATTCACATGTTATCTGGTATTTGCTAACCATCAGCTCAAATAGCCAACATACTCCTTAATGGACAGTCTCCATTAAAAGTCCAAGTGTATGAAAGAGGAAGAGTCTTTGGTTGTGTCAGGTCAAGGGTAGAGCCCCCAAGCCTCAAGAAGCTGCATGAGACCCGGCAAAGAGCTCAGTTTTTGGAGCCAAGTGAACATTACAGTCTTCCCTCCCAGTTGCCACCGCAAACTTAATGGGAAGAAGGGTGTGATTAACCTCTCTGAGTCTCATTTTCAACATCTGCAAAATGGGGGCTGGGAGACACAACAGTGGTACCAAAATCCACGGGTTACTGTGGAGAATAAATAGTAATGTGTATACAAAGTGCTTGTCACAGTCCTTAGCACGTAGCAAGTGTTTAATAAATGATGGTTGACACGTTTCTCCTCAGTGCACCTGTTTCCCTGAAACAAGTTGCCCAGCAGTGGAGTTTTGATTAACATTTTATTAAAGAGGTTATATGATTACCTCCAGGCCAGAATATACTTGGTCATTCTATGAAAAACCTTTAGTGATCACCTGCCTTGTTCCAGGCCCTGTGCTCCATTCTAAAAAAGACAGAGAGGCATAAGACATGAACCTCCAAGAATAAGTCTCTGGTGAATATGTCCGTGTAGGTAATTATTACATTTGTGCCTTTTAAATTAAGTTTGTTTCCTCAGACTTAATTAGCATCATTTCTTCTATGTGCTTAGCCATTGGTCCAATGGATTGTTAAGACTGTGGATAACTGAGGATAAAAGTATTTTGGGAGGTTGAACTTTAACACCTTCTTAGCTGTTTTATTCATTCAATGGGTATTTATTGGGAATTCCCTGTGTTCCAGGCTCTGTTTCAGGTGTCAGAGATGTAATAGTGAACAAAGCATATTCCTGCCCTTGTGGAGCTCAGATCTAGCTGGGAAGTGTGGTGGTTTTAAGACATGCCAGAAAATTCTTTGGTCCTTTTCCCATCAAGAATTGGGGTCTACATCCCTCCTCTTGAACCTGGTCCAACTTTAATGATTGGTTGGTCAATGAAGAGACAGTGATACAATGTGACTTCCCAGCTAGGTCATAATGGCCAAGGCAGCTTCTCCCTGTTTCCCTGGAATGCTTTTCCTGGAGCCTCCATGCAAGAAGTCTGACTATCTTGAGGCTGCCATGCTGTGAGGAAGCCCAAACTAGCTCACATGGAGATGTTCTGAGTCTATGAGAAAAAGAGATGCCAGAGCAGGTCCCAGCTGCCCCAGCCACCACCTTACAGCAATGCCATGAAAGAACACAAGCCTCAACAACCCAGCTGAGGCTTTCCTAAGTCCCTGACCCACACAGACTATCACAAATAATAAAGTGATTGGTGCTGTTTTAAGACACTAAGTTTTGGAGTAGTTTGTGATGCTTCAATAGATAACCAGAATAGAGTGAAAACAATAAGCAAATAAATAAACATATTTATTAAGTAGTGATAAACACTAGTAAGAAAGGAAAACAAGACAAAAGAATAAGTTGACACGGATATCATCAAGGAAGCCCTCCTTAGGTGGTGAAAGTTGCACAGAGACCTAAGAGAAGGAGCCTCATGACTATTTATAGGAAGAGAATTCCCAGAGAACAGAACAGCAAGTACAAAGGCCCTGAGGCAGGAGTGTGCTTAACATGTTCTAGGTGAAACAGGAAGGAAAGTAGAGGTGGCACATATTAGAGAAGGAAAGAGTAGAGGAAGGCGAGAAGAAAGAGGTGGCAGGCATCTGATCACATGGCATCATTGCAATAAAAGTTAAT
The DNA here is from genome assembly GCF_922984935.1 of Meles meles. Taxonomy (NCBI): domain Eukaryota; kingdom Metazoa; phylum Chordata; class Mammalia; order Carnivora; family Mustelidae; genus Meles; species Meles meles. The sequence goes on along the minus strand of NC_060072.1, from coordinate 12,559,904 downwards.
GTACATAAAACCCTTAATTACAATGTATCAGGCCTTATTCTAAGCGCTTCACATAAACTATCTCATTTAACATCACCTCATTGCTCAAGAGAGGTAATGTTATTAACCCCATTTCACATATGAGGAAACAGAGGCATTGTAAGGTAACTTGCCCAAGATCACAGGGTTAGTGTGTGGCAGGGCCCAGATTTTAATCCAGGCGGACTGTCTCTAGAACCCTTGATCTAACCACCATTCTTTGAAGGCATGGTAAGGATTTTCAATCTTATTGTAGGTTCAATGGAAAGCCACTGAAAGTCTGAACGTGATTGTGACATGTCCTGACTGACATGTAGCCACAATTTCATGGGCTACTCCGTGGAGAGTAGGCTAGAGGGAGGCAAGGATGGGACCCAAAATACCTTCCAGGAGACTGCCATAGCCCAAGGAAGGGATGGTGGTGGCAGGAGTTGCACAGGAAGCAAGGAGTGTGCATTCTGGGGACACAGATTGAAGCTGACAGGACCTGCTGATGGATAGAAGTGAAAGAAGAATCAAAAACAACTCTCTATATGTTTTAGCATGAACAACTGGGTAAGCAGCAATGCCATTTAATGAGAAGGGACAGATTCTAGAATCAGTACCTCAGAGCAGTATTTAAATCTTAGTCATTTCTGAATTGCCCCACCAGTCCCCATCACAGTGCCTAACACATGAAAGGCACCAACTGATACTACTTGGACAACTGGTCTACCAAAATCTGGGTTGACCTCACCAAAGTGTGTTCTATACAAAGATTAAAAGACACAATTTCCCTCTAAAATTATCAAACTACTGCAAAAATCTTTGTCATTTGTAACTTAGCATAGATAATTTTAATCACACCCTCTCCTGGAACTATCTGTTTAAGAGCTAGGGAAGAAGGAGGATCGATGAACAGCCTGGATACTTGAATAAGAGATGAGACCAGGACCGCTGGAATTTCTTAGGATAAGATCAAAGCCTCCTGACCTCTTGTAGACTTCAAGGGTTGTGAAGAGCACTGAAAGTAAAATGATTGGCTTTGACTGAGTGGCTACCCTATTTGGAGTCCCATACCAAGTACTTATCATACATCATCTCATTTGATGCCAACAAGTTTGTGTGAGAGGAGCACTGTTACTTCCTTACAAGTGACACAACTATGCTCATAGGGAACAAATTATTTGCTGGAGATCTCACCACTCATAAGTGACAGAGGTAGTGTTTAACCCAGGGTTAAAGCTGGTGTGTTTCCACTGTGCCATCCTCTGAAACAGACTGCTAAGGTACAAAGTACCACAGGGGGTCACTAACACAGTGTCCTCCACCTAGCTCTGCCCTGCCTGTACTGGGGATCCTGAGGCCAAGAAATTTCTTCTCATGTTCCTCAGGTTCTACCATCTTTAAAAGGAGGATTAGTAATATGACCCAATGTTATCATGTTTCCTGAGGTTATAAAAACTAATGTGTTGGCAGCTGTTCTTTTTATAGCACCAACCACTATGGCAGACCCCTCTGAGGAATGGGAAAGCAGAATGCCAGGGACAGAATTGTGTCCCTCTTCCAAATTCATATGTTGAAGCTTAACTCCCAAAGTGACTATATTTGGCTATGGATCTTTAGGAGGTAATTAAGGTGAAATAAGGTCATAAAGGTGGGGACCTCATCCAATAAGATAAGTGCCCTTATAAGAAGAAACAACAGAGAGCCCCCCACTCCTCTCTCTCTCTCCACCTGCACTCTGCCACATGTTTGGAGGAAAAGCCATGTGATGCCAAAGCAGTGTCTGAAAGCCAGTAAGAGAGTCCTCAGAAAACCAGCCAGCACCCTGATCTTGGACTCCTCAGCCTCCAAGAACTATGAAAAAATGAATTTCTGTTGTCTGTGCTGCCTAGTCTCTGGTCTTTAGTGATGAGAGCCCAAGGAAACTAGAACACAGTTGCATGCCATGCTTTCTCTCTCACTGCTCAGACTTTCTTGACAGGGTTTCCTACCTCCTGTTCTCCCAGGACCCTCTCCTCTGAACACACATGCATTCACTCTAGTCCCAATAAAAGCAAAGCAAACATCTCTGGAATTCAAAACAGCTTGCAGACTGCAGCCTCTTATTTTAATGATTCTCATTTATCTCCAGCATTATCAATGATAAATCAAACTAAGTGGAATTAAAACAACTTTCCCTGCAGCTGTGTCATGTTCTGTTGGAAAAGACGACCCCTTTCAAAAGGTTATAATGATCCCCAAACACCTCAGCCTGCCATCAAGGAGCAGGTTCCTTGGTATGGTGCCCAGTGACTTTCCCCCATGGAAAAAGATGCTTTCCGTTTGTGCCCAGCCTCCACTGCACATACACCATTCTCAGCACACATGCACATCACCTTGTTTAAGTCTATGGAGTTGGAATGAGTAGGACCCCATTTTACTGGTGAGGGAACAGAGACACAGACGCATTCCTTAACCTGCTCACAGTCACAGAGCTGGGACACAAACCCCAAACCACCCAGCCTCGCTCCCATATTCCTTCCCATGAAGACCTCACTCTGGTCTGCATATGGCAGCCTGGAGTTCTGGCAAAAGCTCAGGCTTTGGAGTGAGAAGTCTGGATCTGGATCCCTCCTCTGCCTTTCATGAGTAGGCATTCAGGGATCAGGGCACCTTGCTAAGCTTTTCTTCCCATCTTTAGGAGGGGCAGATTGCACTGCCTACAGGACCACCAAATACAGGACTCCAGAGAGGATCATGCACAAAGAACTCCGGACCAGCATCCCCTGGAGGTGAACCATGGGTGAGTCCATCCCTTGCAGAGCTGTGGGGAGATTGTGAATTAATAGCTGCAGAATAAATAGCAAAATGTCTGTCACTTAATCAATAATCATCATTATTATTATTTATCTATTAGGGTGTTTTTCTGGGTCCTTACTGATACTTATGAGCTGAACTTGAGGTAGACTAAGAATGGCATTGACTGTACTGCCTCCTGCTCGGCCAGTTGAATAATTGTAAATGATGGCCGATAGAGTGAAATGTTCTTGAATCCACAAAACTTAAAGGCACCTCATGCAGCCTGAAGGCCTCATTTGGAAAATGAGGAAGATACAGTTAAAGAGGCTACAGAGTCATTGGCAGTCACCCTAGCACCTGTCAGCAAAATCAGGGTGAGAAGCCCAGTCTCTCAAAGCCCCGATTCTCCCTCGCCAAGTCCCTTCCTGACTTCCCTCCCAGGACAACAGTGGCCCGTGTGTTGCACTCTACAGTTCCAATGGTGCTTTCATAGAAGTTACTGCTCTTTGGTCCCTGTTGAGGGTTGAAATACGGCCCCACCCCAAAATATATATTTGACGGTCTTCCCCTCTCCAGTACCTATGAACGTGACCTTATTTGAAAATAGGGTCTTTGTAGATGCCATCAAGTTAAGATGAATGCCTACTGGATTAGGGTGGGTCTTAATCCAATACAACTATTTTCCTTGTAAGAAGAGGAGAAGACACAGAGATAGGCAAAGAGAAAACAGCCATGGGACCAAAGAGGTAGACACTGGAGGGATGCGTCTTCAAACTAGGGAATGTCGAGGACTGACAGCAACTCCAGAAGCCAAGAGAAAGGCATGGAACAGACTGTCTCCTAGAACTTTTAGAGACAGCATGGCCCTGCTGCCCGCCTTAATTGATGACTTTGAGCTTCTGGAACAGCAAGGGAATAATTTCCTGTTGTTGGAAGCCACCTAGTTCACAGGACTTTGTTACAGCAGCGCTAGCAAATGAATACCACCACCAAAGCAGATGTGGGGGGTAAGGCCCTCCGTGCCTTGTAGGCAGAGCTGGAGCTCAGAGGTATGAATGGTGAAGCTATGGCCAACTCTCCTCCCTCATCTCTCCCCACCATGCTCTCCAGGCACCCTGGGCCCCTCTCCTTAAACACACCTGGGCCCTGGTACTTGTTCTGCTTTCTGGAGACACTGCTCTAAGAACTTCAAACTCCTGCCTCTTTCCTCCCTCAGGTCTCCATCCACACCCTCCTGGTAGGCCTCCCAGGCACCAAACAGCCTGAATCCCACTCCGGGCATTCACTCCTCCTCCTTCTGCATCACACCAGTAGTCACCTGGAATGACCTTACTTATTACATCACACCTGTCGGCACCCAGAATGACCTTACTCACTGTGTCATACCTGTCAGCACCTGGAATGACCTTGCTTATTGCTTGTTCACATGATCAGTGTCCCTCTCCCCAGAGAAATGTTTCCTCCTTGAGGAGGTGGAATTCCATCAGCCCCATCCATTGCTGTCTCCTCAGATGGGAGCACATCATCAATCTTCAGTAAGTACCTGCCAACAGTTTGGAAAGAGCACAGCTTTGAGATAAGACCTGCATTCATAATTCAGCTCTGCCTTCGTTGATTTGGTGACCTCACTCGTGTTGTGAAACTTCCTCAGTGCTCGGTTTCTTCATCTGTCCAATGGGGCCAAGAATAACCGGTATCTGATGAGCTCTTCAATATGCCAGGTGTTGTTCTCACCACTTTAAAGACACTAACTCATTTAAACTAACTCATTAAACCCTATGCTGAAGGGATGGTTATTATGCCCATTTTACAGCAGGTGAAACAGAGAGAGAAGTTACCTGCCCAGCAGTCCCATGGTGGCTGGGATTTTGCTTGTTGTTTGGCCAAAGTACCCACCCTTGAGCATCATGCTTTCTTCTTCCAAGGATGCCCCAAATGTATTTCTCTAGTTAGGTGGTAGGAAGTGGGGGAATGGAAACCAAACATATCCAGCACTGAGAGTGGCCTCTAGCATATAATTAATGCTTGATGAGTAGAAGTTTGATTGGTTTTGTTGCAACCCTTCCTCTAACAACAAAATCCAATGGTTTCTTCCCTCCTTCATCTGTTCTGCAATGATCTGCCCTTTATAGCATCCTACTCTCCAGCCATAGAACTTAGCAGGTAATTTCTCAGGTGCCTAATTTGGCTCGGGGGGCCTGAGCCAATGCTGGGTTCCACAGAGTTCCATTCCATTCAACAAATTCCCTCTGAGCACCAACCACTCCTCTGGAACCATGGCAACCAGGACCCAGTACACAGAGCTTCAACCCCCATCCAATCTGCCCAGCTTCTCTTTCCAACTCAGGTCATTAGAGGAGGAGGGGGAAACCCAATCCTGAAAACACTGGCCACAGCACACTTTCCCTGGAAACAGCTCACTTTAGGGTCAGAGGCACAAGCTCTGGTCCAGGAACCAGAAGATGTGGATTCAAATCCCCAGGAGAAAGGATAATATAGGACACTGACTTTAGAGTCAGACAGATATGGGTTAAAATACAAATCTGCTTACTGGCCATATTGTTTCGTAAGTCCCTTGACCTCCATGAGCTTGTTTTTCCATTGTAAAATGAGGTCTATCATAATGCCTACTTTGTAGGGCTTCTGAAGGATTATGTGTACCATGCACGTCTAAGTACTCCATAAACGGCAGCTGTTATTACTACTCTTATTACTAGTGATGTAATCTCGAGTAAGTCACTTAATCTCCTTGAGCGCTGCTTTCTCATATATAAAACAGGGATAATAATTCTTAATTTTAAAGAGAAGTTTGGAGGAATCTAAATGAAATTCATATGTTGAAAGCCACAGATACCAGAGAGTGGGTGGTTGCACAACGTTGTGAATGAAATTAATGCCACCTAATTACACACTTGAAAATGGTTAAAATGGTAAATTTTATGATGTGTCTACTTTACCACAATAAAAAGATTAAAAATTAAGCAACAGCAACCAATACATCCATACCAGTTGGGATTCCTGGTTATAAACGACAGAATTGAGCAGAAGAGGAATTTATTTTAAAAAAATAATAATAATAAAAAATATTATTATTTTATTAAATAAAAAAATTATTAAACTCACTGCAGCGAGTTGAGCAGAAGAGGAATTTATTAAAGAATGTCAGGGCGCCCATTTCTGGGGGGGGGGTAGGAAGTCATTCTCAGAGGCTGCATAGCCAAGAGCAACGCCCTCATCATGGTACAGATCAGCACTGGCAAAGACTCCACAATGTCACACAGGTGGGAGCAGCGGAGGTCAACATTGCTAGAACCCCCACCAGGCTGGACACACCATGTGCACCTGAGTGCATTCTACATGGGCCTCTGTTTCTCCATTCCACTCCCTTGAAAATCCAGGCTTTGCACAGACACTCCTGACTATCCACATCAAGGTCCTATACCAGGACCCTTGGGATCGCTGGCTGGGATAGCAGGTACCTCCGTGTCCAACCTTAGGAAGGCATGGACGTCCATGATGGAAGTTCCCCAAGTTTAGGCGAAGTGTGTAAAGAGACCAGGCCACCAAAAATTCCCTTCAAGTCCATTTCAAGGTTTTAAAAGCCAAGCAGACTTGGGTTTCAATATCAGTTGTGACACGGCATGGTAAATAACCTCTCTGATTCTGATTTCTCATCTGTTATAAAGGAGTATTATTATCTCCTTTCAGAGTTTTTATTTTTAAGATTATTTATTTGTTTAAGAGAGAGAAAAAAGAGAGCAGGGGAGGGGCAGAGGGAGAGAGAGAGAGGGAATCCCATGCAGGCTCCACGCCAGCACAGAGCCCGATGTGGGGCTCGATCTCACAACCCTGAGCCGAAATCAGGAGTCAGACGTTTAACAGACTGAGTCACCCAAGTGCCCTCACAGTATTTTTTCTTAACATTGAAAATAACACAATCTGGCATATCATAGGTCCTTCCTTCATAAACCCAGCAAATCCAGTAAAACAACTAGACAAGAGAGGTGTTTGACAATGTACCACCCCAAAGGGCCAAAATACCAGAGACACCTGACATGGGCTATTGTCCCCTCATGAACACTCCAAATATCCTCCTCACAAAGACCGTGGCAATCCAGCAGCCACCTTCAGACTTCCAGGTGAAACACAGCAGACATAGCAGCCCCGGAAGAGAAGCCACCTGCGGGGATGGACGAGATAGTCCCGCCCAGGTGAGGCTGAGCAGGTGGGAGGTACTACTTCCGTCAGCTGACACACACCCTACACCGCCCAGAAGCAGAGAAAATTCTAGATTATGCCTCAGCGAAGGGACTAATTACTGTCATAACCTTAATTAAGTGCCAGACCTCACACAGTCCAGTCTCGGGTGCCTCATATGGAGTCCTAGAGTCAAAGGTATTTCCAGTCTGCTTCTGCATCTCTCAAAGAGCATTACAAAAGTCTCAAATCCTAAAACACAGTCACCCTCTTTAAGCTCCTCCCCGGCCCCCATGGTCTCCAAGCCTCCGTGCTCAGCAGTGGTCCCAAAGCCGCCTCTTCCATCCTGTGCTCCACCATCAGGACTCCCCAGATCATCGGCAGGGTTCTCCTTCTCTCACTATTCCCTGTTCTTCTCCCAAGTCTCTCTCAAAGCTTTCCAAACCAGATCTCTCAGCCCAGCTCCCCTGTTTTCTCCAGGTGAGCAACTAGATCAGTCTGCACTGTGTGTGTGTGTGTGTGTGTGTGTGTCTGGGGCAGAGTTGCAAAATAACCCACCAGACAATGCTAGATGTTTCCTTAGCGCAGAGGGAAAGAAGACATGGTTATGCATCCATTAACAGTTTTGTCTCTGTTATATACATTTTCATGATACTGAGTAAACCTGAGAGTGAAGTTTGTCAATGACAAGGGTCTGGCAACCACCTCAAGGTGGGGTTTGCATGTCAGAATTCTCTATGGTAGATGGAGAAAATGGCCACAATGCTTTCCAGCTTCTCCCACGAAGAAGAGGCGTCTGTTTCCCACCTCTTGCTCTGGATTGGCCCCCGTGTCTGAGTTTGGCCAACGGAATATGGCGGGTGTGGTGTTGTGAGTCCTGAGCCCAAGTCTCGGTCGGGGATGCAGCCTTTGCTTTTGTGGCTTTGGCAACCTTGAGACAAGTCCAAGAGAACCTGCTGCGGGAGAGGAGATGGTGGTCCCGTCACCCCCACTGCCCAGCCGACGGCTGCCCAACCCCCAGGAACAGAGCCACCCAGCTGCCCAACAACTACCCACAGCACGTGAGACCAGTCATGACCAGAAGAAATTAAATATTCCCTGGAGCGTGGCCTCACATGCCAGTCCACAGAACCACGAGCCAATACATGACTGCTGTTTCAAGTCACGAAGTTTTAGGGTAACCTGTTACATAGCAAAAACTGAATGGCAATATATGGTACCTCAAAACCTCAGGGTTTGAGGTTCTACAGGAGGCGTCTGAACCAGGTCCTGCCTGCCATGAAAAAGGCCCCCTGCCATCTGCGGGCGTTGGGGGACCCTTCCCGGCGCCTGCCTGTCTGAGCCTCTGGAAGTGGCAGGAATGTTTTATTTGCTGCTTCTACCGCCCGGTACAAGCCAGTACAACCCTGGGTCAGTTTTGTTTCCATTCCTCCCTCTTGCCACTTCCCGTTATCACACAAACATATCAAAAAGGAAAAATGGTTCATTTCTGCAAGTCAGCAAACTGCTAGAGCTGGCTCTTGGTAAGTTCGTCTTGCAGCAAAGACAGCTGCTGAGAGTGCTGGGTTCCAAGGACTGTGGTGCTTCAGGATGCCTTTCTGATAAAAGAAGCAGCCTAGGACCCCTGGCAGGAGGCAGCCCCCTCTTCACTGATAAACATCTGAGAGTCAAGGAGATTTTATGGCATCCCCGCCCCCACCGTGCCCCGTGGTATGATGAGAGCTGCTGTGAACGTCCTAGCTTCAGGGACTGCCTCTTCCTCCCTCCACAAACTGCCGGGATGATACCTGAAATTCTACCATCCAGTCTCATTTTGTGTAATGAAAAACACTCTGACATTAAAAAGTATACAGTCTGGGGGTGCCTGGGTGGCGCAGTGGGTTAAGCCTCTGCCTTCGGCTCAGGTCATCATCTCAGGGTCCTGGGATCAAGTCCCCAGTCGGGCTCTCTGCTCAGCAGGGATCCTACCTCCCCCCCTCTCTCTGCATGTCTCTCTGCCTACTTGTGATCTCTATCTCTCTGTCAAATAAATAAATAAAATCTCAAAAAAAAAGTATACAGTCTGTACAACAAAACCACTATAAAGAAAGTTAAAAGATAATAGACTGGTACATGTTTGCAAAGCACATGACCTACAAAAGATTGGGGTCTAGCATATATAAAGAGTTTCTACAAGTCACTAACAAAAGGACAAACAATTCAGAGCAATGATGGATAAAGGCCATAAACAACAGCTCATGGATGTGTTCACTTGAATGGCCAATAAACACATGACAACAAGCTCAGCCTCATTAGGAGCCAGGGAGAGGTAAATAGCAAGCAATTATAAGATATCAACTCACCTCCTACCAGACAGGCAAAAATCATTACAGAGAGGAGCACAAATTGGCACAGCCTCTTTGGTCAAAAATTCAGGAACACTTAGTAAATTTGAAGAAGCACATACCCTAAGACCCAGCCATTCCATATCCCAGATCTAAAAGAAAAAAAAAAAAAAGGCTCTCACATGTGCACAGATGACATGCCCAAGGGGGTCCACAATGGTATTGTTTATAGTAGCAAAAAATTGGAAACCACCTAAATATCCATTTAGAGAGGAAATAATAAATAAATCATGGTATATTCATACAATGGAATTCTATACCAGTCTTAAAATGAATGGATTAAATTTGCATGTATCATCATGAATAAAGTATAATGTTGATAGAAAAAGCAAATTGTAGAAGGTTATTTAGTTTATGTAAAATGTTAAAACCCCAGAACAATCCAAGATATATTATAAAAGTACAAAATCATGGACTATCTACCAACATCCGAAGAGAGTCACCTCTGGGGAGGAAGGAAAGGGTCTTCCAGTGGTATCAAGAGCATTTTCTTTCTTTAGAAAAGAATCAGAAGAAAAGGCAAAACACCAAACCTCGTTAAACCAGATGATGGATGCACAGCTGTTCGTAATTTTGTTCTCAATACTTTTCACTCATTCATGCACTCGTTCATTCATCCCACAGGTGTTTTTGAGCACCTGCTGGGTGTCAGGCACTGCCCTAGGCACGATGACATGGCTGTGAACAAGGCATGAGGACTGACTTCTGGAGCTGATGTTAGTGAGGATGGGCTGACATTAAATGAGTGAGTCCAACTTATTAAACTGTCAGGGGGTGATAAGAAAAATAAAGCAAGGAAGGTCAATATGGAATAAAGGCATCAAGAAAAGGCAGAAGAAGACTGAAAGTGGAAAGCCACAAAAAAACATGGAGGAACAGTGGAGATGGAGGAGGAGAGAGGGAACATGGAGATGTGAGGAGGAGAGAGTGAACCTCAAGATTGCCAGGGGAGAATCCCCCCCGGAGAGAAGAATGACAGCTGTGAAAATTCAAGGCAGGTACAGGGCCTCAAAGGTGGGCTGGAGCAGAGGGAGAAGCAAAAGACCCATCCAAAAGGGAACAGGGCAAGATGGGGCCATCACAAATTGTTTAAATAGTTCATACTTTTTGACGGGGAAAGGAAGAAAGGGATAGAAAGAGAGGAGGCTTTCCAAATTACGTCTGGTTGAGTGCAAACAAAACTACAATTAGAAAATACACATTTAAAAATTTGATGAAGTCCCCAAAATTTTGAATTCTCTGCTAAGCACAGTGACATTTCAAGAAGGGGATAGAGCCACACGCTGGAGTCATCCAGGAAGCTTGAAAACCTCTGGATGTCCAGGATGCACCCCGAGAGCTTAAATCAGACCCTCTGGAGTTGGAGTCAAGCACAGATAGATGCTAAAGACCTTTTGGGGATCCCAGCATGCAGCAAAGTTGAGGAACCAAAGGAAAAAAATATGCCAGGTATCTCTAACCTCGTTGACTAGAGAGACCTTCTCATTTTCATTTTATTTTTCACAGACTTTTCCAATCGCAGGATTAGATTTCCTAGCACAGTATAGGTTCATGAAATGTGACTCCACTGTTTTGTTTTTGTTTTAAAAAAACGGTTTTTAATTTTTTGGTATTTATTTTATTTTATTTTTTCAGTGTTCCAAGATTCATTGTTATGCACCATACCCAGTGCTCCATGTAATACATGCCCTCCTTAATACCCACCACCAGGCTCACTCATCCCCTCTACACCCCTCCCCTCCAAAACCCTCAGTTTGTTTCTCAACCACAGTCTCTCATGGTTTGTCTCCCCCTCCGATTTCCCCCAACTTACTTTTCCTTTCCTTCTCCTAATGTATTCCATGCTATCCCTTAGGCTCCACAAGTAAGTGAAACCATAAGATAATTGGCTTTTTCTGATTGACTTATTTCACTCAGCATAATCTCCACAAGACAGAAAACAAGTGTTGGAGAGGATGTGGAGAAAGGGGAACCTCTTGCACTGTTGGTGGGAATGCAAGTTGGTGCAGCCACTTTGGAAAACAGTGTAGAGACTCCTTAAGAAATTAAAAATAGAGCTTCCCTGTGACCCTGCAATTGCACTACTGGGTATTTACCCCAAAGATACAGATGTAGTGAAAAGAACGGCCATCTGTACCCCAATGTTCATAGCAGCAATGGCCACGGTCGCCAAACTGTGGAAAGAACCAAGATGCCCTTCAACGGACACATGGATTAAGAAGATATGGTCCATATATACAATGGAGTATTATGCCTCCATCACAAAGGAAGAATACCCAACATTGTATCAACATGGACGGCGGGTCGGTGGGGGTGCTGTGCCTGGGTGGCTCAGTGGGTTAAAGCCTCTGCCTTCAGCTCAGGTCATGGTCTCAGGGTCCTGGGATAGAGTCCTGCATCCGGCTCTCTGCTCAGCGGGGAGCCTCTTCCCCTTCTCTCTCTGCCTGCCTCTCTGCCTGCTTGTGACCTCTGTCTCTGTCAAATAAATAAATCAATCTATCTTTTAAAAAGTGGACAGGACTGGAGGGAAAACTGGTTTTTAAGAAGCAGCATATTTCTGGTCATTAAACAAAATCCAGGTGAAGCACTTAAAACAGTGCCTGGCGTATCATAAGGCCTCAGTGAATAATATTACTATTATGTTGTTACTGAGCTGCTGTTGTGGTTGTTTATACGTTAGCATGAAGAAGTTATCTGCTCCGTTCCTGAAAATAGGTCTTCATTAGGGCGTTAAAACATTTATTAAGAATATCAGTAGAGTCCTGGAATATGCCAGGAACTTTCTGTGTTTTCAGTCAAAAGACCTTGGTTTAAAGATGAGGGAACACAAGCTCAGAACAGTGAAGCAACCAACCCAAGGTCACACAGCTCATTAGTGGCAGAACCCAGGCTACATGCTGGCTGTCACTCACCCCTGACTTTATAAGATCTTTTTGTTCTTCCCTGATACGTAAAGGTCATTTTGAATTTTAGGCTTGTGTTAAAAACAACAACAACAAAAAAAAAAACACAGAAATAAGAGAACCCGATGCTTCTCTGGCTCCTCTGGAAGAACTAATCTTTCCCCTTCTCTGGGCTTCCATAAGCCTTTGTACGCCCCTCCACAGCAGCTCTTCCCACATCACTTGACAGCCAGGGTTAGGATTCAGCTGACAGTCAGGGACTGAGGCAGCCTCCCGTGTATACATTTGAGGACCAAGGCACTAAATCCTGCTGTGTGTAGGGCTACAACTCATAGGCTGTGGATTTGCTGGGAATGTTACCCACCCTTGTGAGAGGGACGATGGGGTAGGGGGCAGAAAGTCAGTGCATCCCAATGGTTAAGAAGGGGTCTGGAGACAGAGTCCCCAGGTTCGAATCCAGGGTTGAGGTCTTTGGTTGCTGTGTGTCCCTGGAGGATTTCCTGGACCTCTCTGTGCCTCCATCCTCTTACCTGTAAATCAAAGGCAGTAACAGTATCTTCTGCACAGGGTGGAGAGGATTAATGTATGCAAAGTTTCTAGAACGATGCCTCCCCATACCTAAGCACTAAATAAATGTTAGCTGTTAGTGTCGTGTTACGGTTAAAAACTGACCAGCTTAAACGCACGGAGATGGAACACAGATCCCTGGTTGCCAGGGGCTGGTGGGGGGCGGGGGAGAATGAGGAGTGACGGCCTAATGGGTGTCATGTTTCCTTTCGAGGTGATAAAATGTTTTGGAACCAGACAGAGATGGTGGTTGCACAACATTATGAATGCCTTAAATGCCACTGAAATGTTCACCATAAAATGGCTAATTTTATGTTATGTGAATTTTACCTCCACCACCACAACAAAAGTTTTGAGAAAAGAAAACAAGCCAACCTGTGTTCTCCAACCCAATCTAAACCTCAATCTAAACCAAACCTCTATTTACTCGTCTGTCAAAAGGAATGATGATAAGACCTTGACCACAGGTCACACGAGAGAGGCAAAATAGGTAATTATGTAAAGTAGGCCGTGCACTTGTCACGTAGTGAGTGGTAAAGAAATGACACCTCTTAGTCTTTGAGTTTAAGGGCTAAAGCAGTAAGCACCTTCGAAATGACCATCTCTGCCTTTTCCTGGAGAGGATGGATGTATGCCCCCTTCACTGGAAGACTGTCAAAGCATATGGCAGTCCTATAAAAATTATGGGGGCATTCTCCAAGATCAACCTTCCGAGATTCATCTGGGAAATCCGTGCTCTGAGAGTCAAAAATGTTCACTCTTCCCTGCTTTAGAATACAGTTAGTGATTTAGCAAATATTTGAAATAAACCTGTTGATTACAATCAAACACATTACTGAACAGAGGAATGTCTGTCCTGCTCTATCGGATACCAGGAAACGGCTCCTACACCAACGTGTGAAGTCACAGTTCCGACAACACCTTTGATGGAGATTGTCCCAGCAGAAGGAATTTCTTGCGTGCTGTCTCTGTGCAGTGTTCAGTTTTGTTTAAAAAGAAGTCGCCCAGGAATTTCTATAACACCTGTTCTGGCCTGGGGGAGGAGGATGGCTTTAATTAAAGAGACAAGTGTCTACACCATCCTCTGTAATTTGGTCAAATTGCAACAGAAGGATGGGAAGAAAAAAAACACACAGAGAAATATTTAAGATCTAAATCATAAAGCCAACCAAAAAAGACAGAAATATTATAAATGGAAGACCAGGTGCGCTATTTCCAAATTATGCTGAACTGAGCCCAAATCCCTAACGTGTCATTTTGTACCGGCTATCCAAACAGATGTCTTAGCCTTCAGAAAAAATTACTGAAAATGGAAGTACAAATCCTCACTGAGCTGTTGCTTTGCCCAAACCTCCTGCCGGCATTAAAACCATCAGCAACAGACGGAAGTTGAAGCAGAACGCCAGAGTGTGTCGTGAAACTTTTCTTGCTCACCTACTACGTATCAGGAAACATGCTAAAAAAGTTAGCAATTATGACTCCACTTAATCCTTAAAATAAGTCTGTGAGGTAGAACTTATTAGCCCATTTTTTTAACATACAAGAAACAAGCTCAAAGCCCACAGCCAGGGCTGGTCGCATAGGTGTGTGACCTGCACAGTCATACAGGGTCTGGGCTTGGCTTCATGATCCATTATCAACTGTTTTCAAATTCTCAATTTTTGAATGAGAGCCCTGTATTTTTATTTTGCACAGGGTCCTATGAGTTACGTGTCAGGTCCTGTCACTGGACACGGTGACATTTCCATAGGTCCACTCCCACCTTATGCATGTCCCAAGGCACTAGGATCGACCCCTGTGGTGGCGACTCTGTCTCTCATCTCAGAGATCCAGGCTTGCAGGAAGGATAAAAGGAAATGAAGGAGTGACACCAACCGCCTGACAGTGTACAATGTTCCAGGCGCTCGGGAGGAACTCCAGGCTAAGGTTATGGCCCAAGGGCTAAATCTGGCTCACCACCTGAGTTTTACAACCCACAACCTAAGAATGCTAAATAATTGGAGAGCAAGACTTTAAATAATATTTCATTACACATGAACACTGCATGAAATTCAAATCTCAGTGTCCATATGGAAAGTTTTATTGGAACACAGCCATGTGTGTTCATTTAAAATCACCTATGGCTGCTTTCAACTACTGTTGGGTGTTACAGAAGAGACCATATGGCCCAATAGCCTAAAATATTTACTATCTTCCCCCTTACACAAAGGATTTGTCAACCCCTGTTCCAGATGTTTGATGAGTGCATGAACGCATGAACAAATGATTTTAGGAAATCATTGTTAGTATTATATTTACACAATGTCAGTGCAGCTTAATAAAAAGTCCAAAACTCAGAAATAGTACCCAACCCTTCAGAATTACTCAAATGTTTTAGAAAGTAGACCGTTTAAATTCCAGATCTCTTTCATTTCTCATCTATGGTTTGTTGGTTGCAACTACGGTCCCCAGTCTTTCCTCTTCCTATATGTGCCCCTTGCAGCTCCTCCCACAAAGGGGTGCAATTGAGTTCCTTACCCTCAGAGCCCAGGCTGGACTTGGGACTTCCTTTAGGCAAAAGAAGTGAGAGGGTACCAGTTTGGAGCCCAGGTTTTAAGAAGCCTATGGGCTTCTACTTGCTCTCTGGGAAGTCTGTCTGAAAGGGTTCCCTGAGAAAAAAGCAGAACTCACTCACCGTAGAATGAGAACCCACATGCAAAGGAGAGAGGGCAGCTTAGTCGTCATTGCTGAGGCCCCAGCAAGAGCCCACCCACACCAGCAAAGTCATCCCACTGGCCTGTGCTTGCCCACAGACATAGTGAGCCCCCACCAAGCCCATCCCAGATCAGCAGAACCTCCAAGTCAATCCATAGACGTGTGTACAAAAATACGTGTTTATTGCAGGATGCCACAGTGCCTTTGGGGTTGTGCACTATGCAGGACTATTGTGCCACCAGGTAACTGATACACCACCCCTTCTCTATCTACTCATGTGCATTTTCCTTCCCCACCATCATTTGTAGAGGAGCAGTAGCAATGAACATTTATCCAACCATAATAATAATAGCAGTAAGAACTGCCTCGGACATTTACTACACACTAGACAATGTGCTAAATTTTTTCCCAAATCATCTTATTTAATCCTCACAATGGTCTTGGCAGGTTACGTACTGTAGGCAGCTTCTAGAATGGCGCTTAGTGGCATCTGCTTCCTGGTATTCGTGCCCTTATATAATCTCTTCCCCTGAGTGTTGGCCAGGACTTGTGCCTCGCACAAAGATGATAGGATGTCACTTGTGAGATCGGGTTACAAGAAGATGATGACATCCATCATACTCGCCCACTCCTGCTCTTTCTAGCTCACTCTGATGGAAGCAGCTGCCACATTGTGGGCTGCTCTGTAGAGAACCATGTGGGAAGGAACCGAGAGAGGTCTCCCACCAACAGCCGATGAGAAACAGGCTTGCAATCCAGCCACCAAGAGAAAATGGTTCCTACCAACAACTACTTGATCATTAATGGATTCTCCCCCTCAGTCCAGTCTCAAGATGGCCACAACCTCAACTGACAGCTTCATTACAACCTCGTGAAAAACACCGAGTCAGACCCCTGACCCAAAGTAGCTGAGAAATAGTAAGCATCTCTTGTCTCAACTGCTAAGCTGGGGGGTAATTTGTTCCACGGCTCAGATAACAAGGACACTGTACAATGCCATTTTTGCATATGAGAAGGACAAAGCGTAGAAGTGAAGCCAACCCGCCTACATTACCCAGCTGCCTCCAGAGGCCATGTTCATACTCACTGCTGGCTGCCCACTGCTTCCAGAGACATGACTTTTATTCCCCTTCCCTCTCCAGCCCCTGTGCCCCTCAGCCTCTCTTCCTGTTCCTCTTGGCTTCATTGGCTTGGCTTGTCTCATTCTTCTTCCGCCCCTCATTTTCTCTGTGTTTGTTTGCTGTCTCTGGCGGAGTCCTTGTCTCAACCTCTCCTTTGCCCATCTATTCTTTCCCCTTCCTTCCTCTTTCCAGGCCCCCATAACACAAACCCCGTTTTCAGGTAAGACAGCCTCCATGAAGGCTCTCAGCCACTGGCATTCAAAAGCATCAACTAGAATGACAACTTTATGCAACAGCACTTGAGAAATAAACTAGAAAAACACCTCCTCTCTGCAGTTCACATGGAGGATATTGCTCTTACCTGATGTTACACGACATAATAGCTATTTTCTGATTCATTAGCCATTGTCTCCAGTATCTGTAAGCTCCAACAAGGCGAAGACCTTGACTTTTTCACTACTCTTTTCTCCAAGTTTAAAAGAGATCTCACCCCAGAGTAGGCAGCAAAAAGATTTTTCTCCGAAAGAATGAAAATTATGTGGGGAAGACAAGGGAAATAGAGAGGGAGAACCATGAACACCCTCTACATGTCAGACATTTTACCAGTATTATTTCCTGTAAGATCACAACGGCTTTATGGAGACCACCCCCCGCCCCCCACCATCCTGTAGGCAGTATAAAATGAAGCTCGGAGAAGTCAGTTAATTTACCTAAAGTAGCACAGCTAGGAAGTGACAGATTGAAGACTGGAACCCATGTCTCCTTGGCCTCGGAGCCTGTTCTCTTTGATCCACATGCCACTGTCAACCTATGGGTTTCTAGAATGGCACTCCGTACTCTCAGATTAGAATCTCTACTTCCTATGACCAGGTTTCCCAGCAACTAGCCTGGGTGACGGGAAATGTTACCTTGGTCCTTGCATGGCAGCTATAGAGACACAGTCAGAGGTCTCAGCAGCACTCCTGGTCTGTCACAAACAAGCAAATCCCATAGAGTCCTAGGACAGGGCTTGAGGAGTTGGAGGAGCTGCATTACAGTCCAGTTCGCCCAATTACTAACTGCATAACCTTGAGCAACTTACCTAGCATTCTGTGCCTCGATTTCCTCATGGGGGAAGTGGGGATAACATACAGACCTGAATTTGAGGTCAGCTGGAAGAAGTCAGTGAATCAACACCTGTGAGATGCCCCGAAGAGTCTGACACTTCCTAACTCCTCACTGCAACTAGGAGAATTAGTTTCTCTTTGAGCATCTGCCCCACAATCCAGTTAAGTGTGTCCTTTTTCTGAATGAACAAACTGCCTCAGAAAATGTAAGTGACTTGCCCAGATCATGCAACAAAGCCAGGAGAAAGGAGACTCCACGCCCTGACACCGTTCTGTTCCCTGTCCAGACTGCAGCAGCTCATCCAATGGCTCCTCCCCAGCCCCTCCCCTGCTCCATCCTGAATCTTCAGCCTCATGTTTCCAAGCTGTACCAAGTCATCCTTATGGTCAGAGCCCAGAGTTTTTATGTGTTGTTTGGTCTTCCCTTCTTGAAACGAGCCTTTCTCTAATAAAGCAGAGTGGGAGCTAGAAGATGGGGTCCCAGATGAGGGGGCTGATTGGGAAGCAAGGAAGAGAAGCAATCAGGGGCTTCCAGCCGGGCCCTGTCCGTCTCCCGGATGCTCAGCAAATTCATTTCCCGCAGAAGACTTATTAGCTGCAGAATGGAATGGGGAGCCCACAGTAACGAGCCTTTAATTACGAAATTCTTTTACCTTATTGCTTTTGTGTGGCCCTGATGAAAATGAGCAGTGGCAGTTTCTATTAGAAATGTTAATTACTTTCCTGGGTAATTAGACTCGCTGGGTACCATGAGCACCTGACCTCACTTCATAATAGCAGAGATGGGAGGAAGGGGAAGAAATTGGTTGGTGGGCGGGGGGGGAGGGGGAGTTGACGGTGGTGACAGGGGAGGTGGGGGAGAAAGGGAAAGTGTTTATAAATGCTGAGAAAAGCAAAATCATCCAAATTAGTTGAATGGACAAGGAAGCCTCAGAGGCCCCCAAGAAAGGCTAGCAGAAGAGAGGATCTACTGAGGAGTGGGGGTTTTCCAACACCCGGGACCTGTCACAATGATCAGAACAGTGGCAAACCCCTCTCAAAATGCAGGACCCCGCTAGAGAGGCTCCTACTGGGCCTCCTCTCACAGTGTGGCTATGGAGCCCCTAGGCTGCTCAGAGACCCCCAGGGTCACACAGCTGGTGAGGCAGGGCTGGAACCAGAGCCTGCTGAGCATTTCCTCCTTTGTTCCTTCTACAAGCATTTGCTGGCCACTAGGGAGGACTTTGGCCAGAAAAACAGAACTGACAGTTCCAGGTCCTAAGGAGTTTAAGGTCTGGGGGTGCACACAGATAATGGCACCATCGCTGTTCATAGCATGTGGGAACACAATATGTAGGAAGCACACAGGAGGCTATGGTTAAGAATAATTGGGGAAAAGGTATTCAGTGTGGATGGAGTGGTCAGGGAGGGCTTCTCTGGGGAGGTGGCTTTTCCCTGACCCCTGAAATTTGGAAAGAGCTTTCCTGTTTGCAGAGTTGGGGTAAAAGAGCATGCCATCCGGTGTTGCGTGTTGAATAAGTTTCCCCCCAAAATTCACACCCACTGAGAACCTCACAAGAGGATCTCATTGGAAATAAAGGTCTTTGCAGATGCAATTTGTTGACATCACAGTGGATTAGGGTGGGCCCAAACCCAATGACCAGTGCCCTTGTAATTGAGGGAAACTGGGCACAGAGAAACAGACACACAGGAACGATGCTGTGCATCGTTATGATGCAGTTATGAGTCAAGGAGACCCAGGGATGGCCAGCAACCACCAGAGGCTGGAAAAGGCAAGGAAGGATCCTGCCCTAGGGACTTCAAGGGGAGCATGGCCCTGCTGACACCTTGATTTTGGACTTCTAGCTTTCAGAACTGAGAGAATAAACTATTTTAAGCCACCTGGTTTGTGGTCCTTTGTTACAACAGACCTACGAAACTAATATACCTGGCTTCTGTAATCCCATATCTCTAGCACTATAGGCTAAATCCCCAAAATAATATAGGATGAAGTCATGAGGAGAGCACTGGAAAAAGAGTCCAGTTTTCCCACTAGCCTTATGACTTTGGGCAAGTCACTGTCCACCTTGAGCCTTATCTAAATCTGAGGGAACTTGGGATTCCCAAACACATGGTCATGGGCAAGTCAAATCACAATCATCTTGGGGCACTGTGTTTAGAATACAGATTCCTAGTCCCGCCCCACAGGGGCTTACACAACCAACATCTCTGGATAAGGCTGTGGAATCTGAATTTCTAACAAACTCCCCAGGAAAAGGACCTTGACATCCCACTCAGTCTTTAGACTCTCGGGGTTCAAACACACAGCCTAAGGGCCCTTTGAAAGCAAAGTGTGTGTTACTCTAATGACTGTCCACTCTGGCTTTGGCATAAGCCATACCTGCCCATCCGCCCTGACCTCACTGACTGCAGGTGTCTGTTAGAAAACCCAGGCATTCAAGAGATTGGTGGGCGCTTGTGCCAAAGAAGAGAGGCAGGCCTGCTCTTCAGTCATTAAAGAAGCTGTTTACAGAGCCCTGCTCTTCTTTTAATTTGTTTGTCTTTTTTGATTGTGTAATTGAATCCCAGCCACAGGGCTCAACTGAGCCTTGCCAGGGAAGGCAGAAAGCCATCAATACTCAGGAGTGACTGACAGTCGCTTCCAAAGCAAGAGGTTCTGCGGGGCGGGTGATGGAAAGGCTTGAATCTTGCCATGCTTCTCAGGTCAGACAGCACGATGCCAGGGAGGGCACCTGGACCTTACTGATCAGACAAACCAAGATTCAAATCCTAGTTCTGCCATGAGCCAGCTCTGTAATCTGGAGCAAACTGCTAAGCCTCTCTGTTCCTCAAATTCCTCATCTCTGAACCCAAAGAGAGCACACCCACATGTCAGGGTTGCTGGGAGAGCTACAAGAAGCAATGACCATCGGGGGCCTGGCACATTGTGAGTGGCCAATGTAGGGGTGGGCCAGGCCAGCTAGATGGAGATGGCCAATCAGTGGGGCATGCATGTATTTACTGAGGTGAGTTGCAATCCCATTGGCCACCTGTGTGTGGGCCGGGCTCAACCACCTCTATAAAGGCTGGTCTGTAAGGCTTGGCGGGCGAGGGGGGGGCGGATAGCAGGAGGAGTTAGAGTAGCCATTAGAGTAGCCGTTGGGAGCCTTTAGGGTAGTGGTAGGAGTGATAGTGTCAGGGTTGTGGAGAGTGACAGCGCCCTCTTCATCATCGGGAGCGGCATTGCTGGGAGCCTCGCCACCCCGAGCAGCGACGCGGTCATGAGTCCGGGGAGCGGCCTCGTCAGGAGCGGCCTTGTCCCGGGGAACAGTCTGTGGTACAGTGAGGGTGAGGCAGGGAGCCTCCAGGAGGGACCCCAGGGCAAGGAGGCGGTGGCCCCCAGCAAGGCTTGGGCACGTACCGGTCAGTTTGATTTCTAATGCACAGGGCTTGGGCACGTACCGGTCAGATTTGTTTCTGATGCATGGCGCGAAATAAAGCTTTGCTTGATTTTCGCTTTGTGTCAGTCTCGTTCCTTTGATCACGGACCCTGACAGCCAGCACACTATGACTGTATTGTCTGTGTTACTACTATTTTATTAGTGGTATTAACAGCAGAAGGCTGGCAGTGGAGAATGCTAGTCCGTCTGGTAGGGCTGGCCCCTACCTGTTAGGGCTGTGAGAGGCAAAGACAGGGGCTGCCTCGTGTCATAAGAAGAGCCAGAATTTAGAATCAGAATGTCTCGTTCTGAAACCCAGCTCTGCTACATTCCCCCTCTATGGATGTGGCTGAGTCAATCAAACCCCCGAAGCCCTGGGGTCTTCATCTCCGAACCTGAGCCCAGAATCCCTATGCCCCCATCTCTTGTCACAGTCAAATAAGACAACGTGCGCAAAATTGGATAAACTCCCAATCTTTTTAGTAATCCAAAGAAGAAATTACTATTATCTAGCCAGATCCCTAAGTCTGGCTGAACGGTGCAATCCCCTGGGGAGATTCCAAAAAATACCAGGACCCACACCTTCTCCCCAGGCCAGACAATGGCAGGCTCCCAGGTTGGGGTGTCAATGTAGCCAGCAGCCTCTAGGGAAGCTGCTGACCTGGCCCAAAGCTCCCTGTCTGCAAAGGAGGAAGGCAAGGCCAAGAGAAGGGAGGGAGCTTGCTCAAGATTACACCTCAGGGGGCTCAAAATTTACCCTTTGGAGCGTCATTTATCTCACTCCCTGTGTCTGTCCTCTGCCAACATAAAATTCCAATAGGCCGTTGCTGTGGCTGATGTCGAAGAGGTTACTGCCTATGTTCTTCTCTAGGATTTTGATAGATTCCTGCCTCATGTTGAGGTCTTTTATCCATTGAGAGTTTATCTAGGTGTATGGTCTAAGAGAATGGTCGATATTAAGGAGGGCACGTATTGCATGGAGCACTGAGTGTGGTGCATAAACAATGAATCTTGGAACACTGAAAAAAAATTTAATTTAATTTAAAAAAATCCAACAGGCAGATTCTCAGGGCCAATCAGGAAAGATTCTGTGTGTCGGGCAGCCTGCCTGGGAAGCCAGGGAGTACACGGTTGGTGCTGGCCAGGAAGGCTTTCTGCCCAGAACTTTCTACACATGGGCACGGACCCAGCAGAGGTGTCCCTATTCCTGGGCGATCAAGAGAGAGTGGGAGGTTGAGGAACCAGGTGGTGGGTAATAGGGAGGGCACATACTGCATGGAGCACTGGGTGTGATGCCAAAACAAAGTTATGCTGTAAATAAACAAATAAAAAAAAATTTAAAAAAAAAAGAACTATAAAAAAAATACAAAAAAAATACAGAAAAAAAAAAGAGAGAGAGAGAGAGAGACTGGGACTTCCTGAAGAGTGTCCTGGCAAGGGACAGGGGATGAGAGACACATACATGGTCATTGCAGCCCACCATTGAGAGGAGCCTGTGGGAGGAAGCATGAAGATGGGAAGGTGAGCAAGCCTCAGAGTCAAACCCATCTGGTTCTGAGTCCCCTCTGCCACTGACTGGCTGCACACCATTAGGCAGGCAGAATAAATGAGAATTTTTCTATTTAAACACAGTGTTTCCTGCCAGGCTGGCTCTGGCTCCTTCTTCTTAGAAATGCTTCCTTCGGCCCTGGTGTTCAGCCCACTCCTTCGGATGAATCAGCCCTTTGTGGGCAAGAACAATGTCAAGTGGGCTCCTTCATCTATGGAGACACAGCTGGCAAGTTGAAAGAATAAGTCTGAGTCTCCAGAAGAAGAGCAGGGAGCAGAGGCAGTGAGGCCTCAGACCCTGAAGGCCTGTGCAGGGAGAAAGCCCCAGGAGCAGAGCTAAGACCTAGGGATGAAAGCCCAGAGAGAGTCAACCCACCGAAAAGAAGAACTCTGTCAACCTAAATTGTAAAACACAGGAGCCAGCTGCCTAGTGAGGTAGTGAGCTCCCCGTCACAGTGGGATTACATTAGTGAAGGCTGCATGGCCACTGGTGAGGCTGGTCTCAATGGGAATCCT
Organism: Meles meles; assembly: GCF_922984935.1. Classification (NCBI taxonomy): domain Eukaryota; kingdom Metazoa; phylum Chordata; class Mammalia; order Carnivora; family Mustelidae; genus Meles; species Meles meles. Next base: position 12,536,668 of record NC_060072.1, on the reverse strand, counting down.
GTCTTCAGTGGACATGTGGGTTGAATGAACTCCAAGGATCCTTCCATGCTTAGATCTGGTTTGATGACCCTGAAGTCCTAAGGATGAGATTTGCAAGAGAAGAATTAGGTGGATGGCCAAGTCCTAGCTTCCCTTGTCAGTTGCACGAACTTGAGAAGTTATTTCACCTCTCTGGGGCTGTGCCCTCATTTGCAATATAAGAATAATTGTATGCATTCTGAATAAGCAGAGTGGGAATTCAGCCATGCACTGTACAGAGTACCTGAACAGCCTTATACACAGTCAAGTCTGAAAAAAGCACAGCACCCCAGCCGCCCTCCTAATCTCCACCAGCAGCCTCCCAGCGGTCCCCAAGTTTTCCAGGAGACGCACTCATTAGGCAGATTAGTGCATAAAACCAATCATCACTCCCATCCTTGGATGCAGGGATTAAATACTGTCACAGGATCTCTTCCCATGAGGCTTGTGCCTTGCAGAGCCCAGGCTGTGTCACAGGGAGGGAGGTCTTCGTCACCATGCCTGAGGGGAAAGTTCTATTGAAAGGAGGATGAAGGGGGGGCGGGGGGAAATTAGGTGTAAAGGAACATGAAGAAAGTAGGCACGGTATTTGGGCTGAAGATACACATCACTGAGTGCTGGTCTGCACTGCTAGGCAGGAAGGCAACTTCCTTCTACAGAAGCCAAACACTCTAACCCCCAGGGTGCCAGCTGGCTGTCTCCTACGCCTCCCCCAGGCTCATGCTAAAGATGGGAGGTGAGCAGCCATCTACCGAGGCAAAGCAGCCAGGTCCAAAGTGACACAACACACCCCTATCTTTCATGTGTGGAGGGTAAGTAGGGGTGTCCTGGTGGGGTTTGAAGGGCCCCAGAGCATCCCCCCACTTGGTTCCCCAAACATCTCCCCTGTTAATTACCACCCATGCTTGGAACTTAGGACTTCTCAGTTTTTAGAGTAACTTTGCTTTTTGTCTCCTACAACTGTTCTTCCTCAGCCCTCAGGAAATCAAAGCCAAAATACAACTAAGAATTCTCAGTTGGCTTGGAAATCACCTCTGCCTTCTACCTGAGAATCTGGGAAGGGGATAGGCTTCATCCCTGACAAGAGAAGAAATGCATAAAATGTCCAGAAGCCCCCTCCTCCTTCCCCTCCTCAACACACACACACACAGACCACCACCACCACCACCACCAGAATCCATCCAGGAGCTACCAAATGCATAGGCGGTCCATCCATGCATCAAGATGATAGCATCCAACCCTCTCATTTCACTCATCCATGAGCAAGTGTCCAGATCCTGCCCTACTTGACACTATAAACACTCTACATGCACTTTAAACTTCAAAGAAGTTCCTGACAAACCCTCCAACCAAAACACAAGAATGGATGCTTCCTTGGATGGATCACATCAGGGAGAGTGAAGGTGGGGATTCACTACGCATCAGCACACCCATTTTACAGACGAGGAAGTTGAGGTGGTAAGAAGTGACTTGCTGGTTACAGCCCACAGGTGGCAAAGCCAGCTTCCCATCCAAATCTGCCAAGCACTGAAAGGTGTATTATTTTCATTATGTCACATGCATCCTTAGCAGAAAGCTTAAGTTTGCTTACTCCACAGTGTGGGGAGACTAGATCTGGGCCCTGTGGAACAAAGTTGCTCCCTTAGGCCTGTGGCTGTCAAAACTTAACGAGCATAAGAACCACCTGGGAGCTCGTTAACCAGGACGAATGTAAGTTTCAGTGTGGTTGAGATCAGCTCTTCTCAAACTTTCTCCCGCACACGTATCATCTGGGGATCTTGTTAAAATGCAGATTCTGGTGCCGTGGCTCTGGGGTCTGTCTTGGCTGAGACTCTGAGCTCCCAGGTGAGGCCGGGGCTGCCGCTCCAGGGACCTGGCTTTTGAGTGGCGAGTATAGTGAGGCTCCCAGTGCCTGAATCCCAGCATCACCACCGACCCAGCAGGTTTCCAAGCCTCTCTGTGCCTTGGTGTCTTGATATGTAACATGTGCATCCATGAAGCACGAGCTCATGGAGTTGCTTTTCAGATTAAAGGTGACCCACAGAAGTCGCTTCGCACAATGCCGTTGCCCAGAAAAATCACAATGAAGTATGACTCTTCTTGGAGCTGGTAGTAGCCGTAGTGAGTTTTGTGGTGCATTGCAAGATTTCAAAAAACAAATGCCAACTGCTCGTGTTATATTTTCCCACTAGCTCACGTTTATTCAGCTTTCCTGAGTCCCGTGGCTGCCTCTAGAAATGAATTTTAGGGCTGGCAGTAGAACGGCAGTTAGCATTTGTCTAATGCATTTTCATGTATGTTTGTGTTCACGGCATCAATGCTACTCAGTGCTCACAACAACTGTGATTTATTACTTCTCTAATCCTGTGGGAGTCTGAGTCTGACTGGGTGGTTATTCTGCTGCCCGCAGGGATGCTGAGGTCCCTCTGCAATCACCACGGAGCTTAGCTGGGAGCTATCTGGGGCTGGACCATCCAGATGGACTCTCACCCCCCAGGACGCCATCCATCTGGATTCTCAGCCTCCAGCAGTTCAACTGACCTTCTCCCACAGCATAAGGCTGGCTTCCAGAGTGAGGGTCCTGGGCGGAGAAGCACCAACGTGCAAGTGTGTGTCATTCCTTTACCTGCCCTCTGCTTCCCCAGGTCGCATCAGGGCAAGTGAGACATGTGGGCACAGACCACAGGGGTCATGAACACCAGGGCGTGTGGTTCACGCGGAGCCACTGATGTGAAGTTGACCACGATTAACCTGCTGGATTAAAAGTCCCTTGAAGACACCTTATGCCATGTGCACTGTGGTCTCCTCAGTCCTAGGAGATTGTTGGTACATCTGACCCTCCAACCAGCCTCAGATGCAATGTAAGTCAAAAGACGTTCCCATTTGCCGGTAGCCATGAGGGCTTGGTGTCACACAGATAGTTAGGGGCTTTGCCCAGGAAATCCAGCTCCATGACCTCCATTGTTTCCTGTCCACTGTCCTGTTAACCTTGCAGCATGAAGTTTTTCTGCCTTCCTTTCCTTACCCTGTATGTCTCTTTTCTCCAGGCTTCCTGGTGACATAGTTAATTATTTATAAATGAACATTTAAATGAACCAGAAAGAGTGCTATTTAAAGAAACCCTATGGTGACTCATTGAGTAATTAAAATAATCATTTATTCCATAAGCATTTATCAGGTTCTTGGTATGCACCAGGCACAGCGGGGACGGGGCTGGGAATGGAGGGACAAGGGAGCAGTACAGAGTTAAGAGTTGAGGCTCTTGCCCTCAGGGAGCTAAATTGCTTAAGCTTCCAGCAACAGATATTGATTAGGCATCTACTGTGTGTCCAGCTAAGTGCTGGGCTACAGAGGCAAACCCAGCATCATTTCTGCCCTCAGGGTGTTACAGGCTGGCAGGGAAACCAACCAGCTCAGTCCCATACCATGTGGTCCCTATATGGCGGCTGCATTTGGAAAAAGTCCTCTTGGAGCAGAGAAGGGCCAAACTCTGCCTGGTGCAGAGACGGCGATCAAGGAAAAACTTCCTGAGAACCATGACCCAAAAACTATCTGTGGACACACAAGAAGTTGACCCAATAGACAAAACCAGAGAAGGGTCTCACAGGCTGAGACAAGAAGGCACTAGAGACAATACAAGTCACTGGCGGGGTGGGGGGCGGGGTACAGAGGGTGTCCTATATCCTGTGTGCTGGGCTGGTTTCCTAAGAACCACAGCCCGAGGCTGCTCTAGCCAAAGGTACTAGCAGCCTCGTTTGGCCAGAAGGTGCCTCCCCTCCGCATCCTTCAGGACTCCGGGCAAGGTCCTGTGTTTGGGCGGGTCTTCCCCCATGACCACAGTAGACTCCTCCTTTGCTCTCTCTCTCTCTCTGTGTGTGTGTGTTTATCTCCCTCACGGTGCTTAGCACTGACTTGGTCTCCCTGCTTATTATCTGTCAGCTCCACTCAGACAAACTCCGTGAAAGCAGGGACTCTATTCCTCTCTGCCATTCTATTAGAGTGAACGTTGCACAAGGACAAAGACTTGGTTTGGTTCATGTCACATGCCAAGCACCTAAAGGAGTCCCTGGCACCTGGCGTTTCAAGGTGTTTCAAGACTAAATGAAGTCGAGGTCCCTGGCAGGAAGAATAAGGGATGAGGGGTGGAGGAGTCAGTACGGGGAGCCTTGTGACTTCAGAACAAGACTTTCTGTTCCAGGCTGGCCCCTGTCCCTTACTCACTCAGGGACTGTGGGAAAGCAATTCCCCCTAAAATTCCCAGACTTCTCACCCCGCCCACTGTCGGGCATCCTTTACTGGACTGAATTTCAGAACAGGTATGAAGGTTCTATTTCTGACCGAACTTGAGATGGTAGAGGCAGCCTTGTGAGTCTACCCGGGAAGGCTGGCCTGGCAGGAGCCCAGCCAACGCTTTATGATCAACACTGCGACAAGGTATTAGTTCAAAGCCCAGCTGGGCTTAGTTCCAATTCAGGGTCATAGCCTCCAGGTTCCCGGGGGAGCTGGCAGAGTTCCACTGGGGCCGATGGAGCATCGAGAACTGATACCTGGCCTGTAATGCACAGGAGTGTGTTGCTAGGCTTGTCTGTCTGGAGCCTCAGCCTAAAAGAGAGAGGGGGCAAGAGTTATTTCTAATAGTCCTCTTTGCTTTCGTACACACAATGCTAATTCCTCTTCAGGGATTTCTAGCCCTATCCATGGTGAACTCTTATCCATCCTTCAAAACCCCTTTGAAATGCTCTCCCCTTCTCTGAAAATTGCTCTGTTTTCCCCATGTGAAATTAGTGACTCCCTCTTCTGTCCTGTCATGCTTGGAACATGCTTCTACAAATGTTTTATTGCTTTCCCTATTCATCCAAGAGCTTTCCAAGAGCAGAGGGTTGGACTTCTCTCTCTGTAGCTCCAATGCCCAGCACAACACCTCCTACACACTACTCCTAATAATAACTACTGTTGATTAGGCACACACTTGTGTTCAGGCTTTGTGCTAAGAGTCAAGTATACTGTTTCATTTATTCGTCAAAACAGCCCACTTGAGAAAACTGAGTCATGGAAATGGAACTCGCTACATGTCCAATGTGTGTGTGTTAGATAAATGGTCACATGAGGAAGTGACTGAGTGAATAATTAAGTAGTAAAATCATTTTTACGTTTCGGCTCTCTCTGTCTTCTGGAGAGCAGACAATCACTGGGATGTCCTAATACAGTGCAGTGTCCAACTTCAGTGTCCCACCCAGGGATCCTGTCCTGCGGACCCCTGGGTGCCCATCATGGGAAGGAGTTTGAGTAAAAGGTATGGAATAAGATTCCTTGGTTATGAGACATAATTTCCCAGCTCCCCTGAAATGAAAGGACCTAGAAATCATGGCCTGTGGGCAGATCATTATCTCTTGGGGGGGGTGCCCTTTCTGGAATCTCTTTCCTTCTATACCGCACACCCCCAGGCCACCTGCCTGGTCTACCAACCCCCTAAGGACAGATCTGAGATTTGTGTGTCTTCTGGCCTGAGTGACAACTACTTCTGTGGTGTTGAGCACACAGGTTTCTTCTCAGGTCATAGCTGACGAGAGGCTTTGACAGGAAGACTATGACCAAGTCCACAGAGACTGAAATGTATTTCCTTCTCTGCAGCTTGTCCCTGAGCCTTGGGCTGGGAGACAGCAGGTTCCTGTAATGATGGCGGATTGGTGGCTGGGGTGTGAGGACAAGAGCTTGTGGACCTCAGTGTCAGAGTCACCATCCAGGGTTTTTGCATTGGTTAGGGGCCAGAGATGTAAGGTTGGTGAGCTCCAGACCCCTGCATGGGCCCCGACCCCAAAGCTACATGTTAACTGTCCCAGGAGGGCAGAAGAGATGCCTCCTCACGGGTGCCAGCCAGAACCACAGAAGCAGTTTCCATGTGAAAAATCGAAAAGGTAGATGCACGACCTTTTTTAGCTTTGTGGCTGACTTCTGCATTCATCTCAGATCAAGATTGTGTAACCTGAATTACAATCAGGGCTTGGCATATTGCGAAGTCTTGCCAATTGAATCACCTCTAATAATGGCTAATATTTTATTGGGCGCTCGTTGCAGTTTGGCCCTTTGCTGAACAATCCACAGTCATGATCGGATAGACCTCCACAACCCAAAGAGGAGACAATTGCTAGTACTACTCTCATCTTATGGTTGAGGACACCAAAGTTCAAAGAAACACACGGTTTCCCAAGCATCGGTGGTGGACTAGGGATCTGATCCCAGGTCCGTGTGACCCCCCCCCAAGACTCCATGTTATTTGGCCAGAGTATGAGTCAAGCCCAGATTTGGTTGGCCCGGCCACTTAATCTGTGGAGTTTACAGGCCGGGGTCTCTGAGTCACTGAACTACACCAGGGTTTCGGACTAAGTTCTAAGAGTGAAGACGGCAGGCTCCTCAAGAGGGGAGCCACCCACAACCTGTAGTCTGAGAAAACACCCTCCCTTCCCCAATCAGCCAGGCAGGTGTGTCTACCTCTTCCAACCCTATGCACACCATTCTGACTCTCCCAGGATTCAGCGTGAAGAAACTCCCTTCCCTTCTGAAAATGCAGGGAGCTGTTAGCCCCAGCTCCCAAAGTGCCTGTTGATTCTTTAAGATCCTAAAGTCACCATCCAAACACTATCATGCACACCGCATCTCAGGACAATTATACTTCTTGGAACTTCAGTTGCTTTCTCAGTGAAGTTGGGAATCAGATAACTTGATCAGCATTCACAGTGCCAGATCTCCTGGAACAGCACTGTTCAACACAACTTCCCGCAAGGATGGAAATATTCTACAAGTTCTTCCATCCAGTGTGGCAGCCAGTGGTCGTATGTGGCTCTTGACACTTGAAAAGTGGCCTAATGCGGCTAAGAAATTAAACTGTTAACCTGACATAAGTTTGATAGATATTAGTTGTTTTTTTTTATTTTTATTTTAAGTGAGCTCCACACCAGATGTGGGTTATAAGTGTGGTCACCATCTGTCGCCACACAACGTTATTGCCAAATTATTGACTATATTCCCTATGCCATACTCTTCATCTCTGTGACTTACTTATTTTATAACTGGAAGTTTGTAAATCTTCTTTATCTTTTTCACCCAGCCCCCAACCACCTTTCCTCTGGTGACCACCAGTTTGTTCTCTGTATTTAAGAATCTGGTTTTGGCGTGAGACAGGAATCTATCAGAATCCTAGAGGAGAACATAGGCAGTAACCTCTTCGATATCAGCCACAGCAACTTTTTTCAAGATATGTCTCCAAAGGCCAAGGAAACAAAAGCAAAAATGAACTTTTGGGACTTCCTCAAGATCAAAAGCTTCTGCACAGCAAAGGAAACAGTCAACAAAACAAAGAGGCAACCCACGGAATGGGAGAAGATATTTGCAAATGACAGTACAGACAAAAGGTTGATATCCAGGATCTATAAAGAACTTCTCAAACTCAACACACACAAAACAGATAATCATATCAAAAAATGGGCAGAAGATATGAACAGACACTTCTCCAATGAAGACATACAAATGGCTATCAGACACATGAAAAAATGTTCATCATCACTAGCCATCAGGGAGATTCAAATTAAAACCACATTGAGATACCACCTGACACCAGTTAGAATGGCCAAAATTAGCAAGACAGGAAACAACGTGTGTTGGAGAGGATGTGGAGAAAGAGGAACCCTCTTACACTATTGGTGGGAATGCAAGTTAGTGCAGCCACTTTGGAGAACAGTGTGGAGATTCCTGAAGAAATTAAAAATAGAGCTTCCCTATGACCCTGCAATTGCACTGCTGGGTATTTACCCCAAAGATACAGATGTAGTGAAAAGAAGGGCCATTTGTACCCCAATGTTTATTGCAGCAATGGCTACGGTCGCCAAACTGTGGAAAGAACCAAGATGCCCTTCAACGGATGAATGGATAAGGAAGATGTGGTCCATATACACAATGGAGTATTATGCCTCCATCAGAAAGGACGAATACCCAACTTTTGTAGCAACATGGACGGGACTGGAAGAAATTATGCTGAGCGAAATAAGTCAAGCAGAGAGAGTCAAGTATCATATGGTCTCACTTATTTGTGGAGCATAACAAATAACATGGAGGACATGGGGAGATGGAGAGGAGAGGGAGTTGAGGGAAACTGGAAGGGGAGATGAACCATGAGAGACTATGGACTCTGAAAAACAACTAGAGGGTTATGAAGGGGCGGCGGGGGGGTGGGGGGGTGGGAGGTTGAGGAACCAGGTGGTGGGTAATGAGGAGGGCACGTACTGCATGGAGCACTGGGTGTGATGCCAAAACAATGAACACTGTTATGCTGTAAATAAACAAATAAAAATAAATAAATTAAAAAAAAAATAAAGGAAGAGGCACCTGGAAAAAAAAAAAAAAAGAATCTGGTTTTGGGGGGTGCCTGGGTGGCTCAGTGGGTTAAAGCCTCTGCTTTCAGCTCAGGTCACGATCCCAGGGTCCTGGGATCGAGGTCATGATCCCAGGGTCCTGGGATCGAGCCCCGCATGGGGCTCTCTTCTCAGCAGGGAGCCTGCTTCTTCCTCTCTCTCTGCCTGCCTCTCCGCCTACTTGTGATCTCTGTCTGTCAAATAAATAAATAAAATCTTTTTTTAAAAAAGAGTCTGATTTTTGGTTTGTTCGTTTTGTTTGTTTGTTCATTTGGGTTTGTTTTTTTGTTTTTTTTTTTTTTTAGATTTTACATATATGTGGAATCCTATGGCATTTGTCTTTCTCCACCTGACTTATTTCACTTAGCATAATACCCCCCAGGTCCATCCGTGCTGTTGTAAATGGCAAGGCCCTTTTAGATAGGTAGGCTGTCTATACCTTTGTGGCCTGCAGATATTTACTGAATACACAAAGCAGAGAGATGAGCTGCAGACCTGAGCAAACAGCAGATGGAGCCTGGTTCAACAGAAGGGAGAGGTATAGGCACATCACACTTGGTACTGTAGGGTCCCTTTGTGGGGCTCTGTTCAACTTCATTGTGCTGAGTGACCTCCAACACATCTCTCTACATCTCTTCCTTTGGTCACCTTCTCCAGACAACAGGTGAGGTATACCAGGTGTCTCTAGGGACTCAGATGCCTAAGACTTGGAAAAACAATGTAGTGTTTGCTGCTTGCCATGTGCCCAGCACTGTGCACCAGGGAAATCTGTGGCAGGACTGCAAGTAGCTTTGTCAAATGGTCCTCACCATCTGCAGAATCACCTGACCTGTGGAGGTGTGTGTAGAGGGAACAGATAAGGACGTGGATTCTCCATTCTGGGCCTGCCAGTTCAAGCTGTGTGACCTTGAGCAGGTCACATAACCTCTCTGAACCTTAGTTCAGTCAATTTTAAGTAGGGAGACCACCACCCACCTCTGACCACCTTAGACAACTAAGCAGCGCTTATTGGTGATATTTGTACCATTATGTCACTTCTCTCCCCTTCCCTTTCTCAGTCAACTGAGAGAGAGAGAGCACCCACTGTCTGCCAAGAAGCTTCGTCATCTGACTAGATTCACTGCAGCTTGCTGCCCAGCCCATCTCCATCCCTAATCTATGCTTCCAATCCCTGCTGGATGCCCCAAACATACCAAACCTGCCTGGTGAGACACGAGCCAGTGATAAGAAGAGAGACTCAAGTCACAATGACTGAGAGTGAGGCCCCTCTCCCCAGGATCAGATCCTTGGCCAAAACTTCCCCCTTCTTGGCCCCAATAGGCTAGAAAGCTGCTCTTCTGAAGGTTCCACCCAAAGATCCCACTCATACATCATCCTTCAAGCAGGAACAGCTCCCACAGCAACAAGAGAGAGACATCTGTCCCTCTCCTTCCCACCAACACCCAGAATGAGCCTAATTAGACAGTATCTTCTTTCAGCTGCCACTGTGATCAGTGCCATGGAAGTATAGAAACAGGGTGGCTCCAGGCACAGATGCCCAGAAATGCCACACATTCCCCAACCCAGATCCCCCAGCACCTTGACCTGTGTCGAGAGCCTGGAGTCAAACTACAGAGATCTGTTGAGGGCACCATGAGATGAGACCAGGATAAGAACTGTTTTTCTGAGAGGAAGTAAATATTTTCTCAAAATGGGCTCTGAGCCAAACTAACTTTTGAAATTTTATTCCTGAATTTTGGATCTCTGATGAGAAATTATATCAGTCAGGGTCTTGGCAGGAAACAGAAGCTCACTCAGCTGGTATTTTTGAAGAGATATTTAATGAAGGGACTAGGGCAGCACACAGGGCTTGGCAGGATTTGGAGAGCCAACGGGGCATATTGAGGTACCCAGGGACCAGCAACAGCAGGAAGACAGGACCACCCCTAATCCCAAAAGGACAGGGAGGGAAAACATTAATATCGGAGTCCATATAAGAGCTATAGCCTAGAAAGGGGCCAGCTCCACCCACTGCAAAACCACAGCAAAGCAGGGAGGAGCAGAGTATCCTCAGCCAGACCCCAAGCTCCTCTCCTCCCAGTGTCCAACTCCCTTACTGGCTGAACCCAATCAGAAATCAAAGGTCAAGAGCCCTGGGGGTGCAACCCAGAGAGGAACAGGGCCCTGGAGCACAGAGCAGGACAGGGAAGGGATGAAGACGGATACAGACAGATGAAGAGCATCCAGAGCAGAGGAAAAAGCTCTTGGTATCATATCTCAACACTTGAGTGTATTAGCTAAGTAACACCGAACAAATTCCTTACTTTTTCTTGACCCTCAGTATCCTTGTCTATAAATGCATATCATCCAATTTATAAAATTAAAACCCATATTTATAGAGCATCTTTATAGTGGCTGGCACAGAAGAGTCAGAGAGTTGGTGATGTGGAGGTGGTTGGAAAATCACAGGCTCTGCGTTCAGATACCTGTGTTTCCTATTCTGGCTCCATCGGTCCCTAGTTGTGTAACTTTAGGAAAGCAACCTAACCTATGGGAACACAACCGCATCAGCTGCTAAACAGGTATTGTAAGAACCCCTGCTACAAAGAGTGATGTACGTAGTGTTTAGCACAATGCCTAACACAGAGAGTGCCAATAAATTGTGAACATTGCTTTTCTAGATGATAAAAATTGAGTAAAAAACACCTCCCAGGTATGGCCAGAGACATGTACTTCCCTCATCTTGACTTTGCTTCCCTTAGGAGAGGCTCCTGAACTTGAATTTCTGTGCTCTCCACTCAGCAGACCCTCTTTCATGCTTCTGATTCTTTACAAACTCAGACTCACAGCTCCAGAAAAGACAGACTTTCCCACAGACTTGGCTCCCACCCTCCACAATCCAGCTATTCCTCCACCCAGAGAAGAGAGCTGCACTCAGCTGATGGACTGTGGAAGGAGACCCAGCTAGATGAAAAGACATTTGTCCCCTGCATGTTCTTCAATAAAAGTGACAATTTCCCTAAATCGTTATGAAGCTGGAGACATAGCCCAGAAAACCTGGGCTTTGACAATCCTTTTCCAGTTGAAGAAATGGGTGTGCTCTGACCCAGGGCTGCATCTCAGCTGTGAGGAGCTAGATGACTGGGGTGTTCTTACCCAACTTGCTGCCTTGGCACCTGGCACAGGGCCTCAATGATACACCTGAGCACACATAATGTGCCAGGTCCTGGATGTACTTCACTGAACAAAGCAGACACATCATGCCTTCATGATGCTTGAAGACTGGTAGGAGAGTCAAAAATCCTACAAGTACAAATTTTCACAAATGATACCACTGTTACGGAACACAATGTAGGAGATCCTTGCTGATTAGGATGCATAACGTTGCAAAGGACCATTTTTCCCATGACTAGCAGAAGAAACATCAGATAAAATAGATATCATACTTTTCCTTAATGTCACCAAAGAGCGGCGGATGCAGCAAAGTTTAAATGAACCAAGTTCCAGAGAGGGACAAGCCCACCGTCAATGAGGAAATAGCACCCCCTGTCCTCATACCTGGCATCTGTGGCCCAATCTGGGTATGTGCAGGCAGAGCAGGAGGTTTCCATAGGCAGAGGAACTTTGCTGAAACAAGGATAAACCAGCAAACTTTTAGGGACAATGTGGGCTGTCATGACAGATTGGAAGAGTCCAAATGCAATAATAAATCTCTCAGGCAAACAGTTGTCTCCCACAGGAATTGTGCTGAGTAAGCAGCTGTGGGAGTGGAGCTGGAAAGCAGACGTGGATCTTGCCATTTTGTGAACGTGCTTGGGTTGAATCTAGAGATGACTTGAAACTAACCAAAGCTGTAAACCAAGATCCTTCTAGCCCTAATTGTAATAAGATCAAAGAACCAATCTCTCAGCAGATGGCAGTATGGAAAGTTCAATATTGGAATGAAAGACAAAGAGAGACCTCTGCTATCTCCTTTGAGACCACAGATAAACTAAATTAATTTGGTTTCATGTCAGCCCAGCACAGCTTCATCATGGTAGAATCTGAATGATCACCTCTCACCCCAGCTTCCCAACAGGGAAAAATGATATGACTTTCTTGGAAAAACAAAACAAAATATATTGTCTACTTCAACCCCTACTGTTCTTTTTTTTTTATTTATTTATTTATTTTCAGCATAACAGTACTCATTGTTTTTACCCCTACTGTTCTTTTTATCAAAATGTCCCACATAGAGTTGAAAATTACAAAACAATGCAAAGAAGCAAGAAAATGTGACCCATCATCAGGAGGAGAGTTAACCAACAATAGATAGACCCACAGAAGACCCAGACCTGGGAATGAGCAAAAAAAGGACTCTAAAATAATTATTATAAACACGTTAGGGATATTTAGAAAAAAAATACATGCAGAATGAGTGAACAGATAGGGAATTTTAGAAGCTAAAGGAGAGATTTATAAAAGGAACAAATTGGAAATTTTAGAACTTGAAAACACAGTATATGGAAATAAAGAATTGAGTGAATGGTGTTAACAAACTGGACTCAGCAGAAAAAAGAATCAGGGAAATCAAAGAGCAGTCTGTATAAATACCCAAACTGAAACAGAGAGAAGAAAATATGGAGGGGAAGAGAGAGAGAAACTTTAAAGTGACATCTAATGATCTAACATATGTATAATTGAAAAGGGAAGTAGAATTACTATAGGAATATGTAACCCACATGCATGTTCCCATTTCAGGTTTAAATATGCTGTTCCCTGTGTCTGGAACTCAGAAATCCACATATATCATTCCACCACATCCTTCAGGGTTTTGCTCAAATGTTTCCATCTCAATGAGGTGTCCCCTAACCACCCCATAAAAAATCTATATTCATTTGCTCTCCCACTCATGGCTGGAACTCCTTCTCCCCCTATTTACTTTATCCTCTTTAGCTTTTGTGACCATTAACAAACTGTATATTTTATTTATCTTTTTAGTTACTTCTCTCATCTGCTGGAACATATGTTTCCTGAGGACAGGCATTTTTATCTATTTTGTTCACTGTTGAATTCCCAGCACCTAGAACATAGTACATGCTCAATTAATATTACTTATCAGATAATAGTGAGATTTAAGCCTCTTCAAAAGTGAAATAAGGCATGAAGAAAGAGCTTTAGGCTATAAGTGGAAAGATGAGCGTATTAGACAGGTGTCTCTTAAATGCAAGTGGCAGAGATCTAACTCAAAATGGCGTTAGCAAAATCTATAATATACTGGTTCATGTAACCAAAGGTATGTAGTTTCATGCTTCAGGCATGACTACGTCTATTTGCTGAAATGATATTGCAAGAAATGGTCTCACTTTGTCTCTGGGTTCTGTTTTCCCATGTGTGAGTTTCATTCTCAAGCAGGCTTTCTCCAGCAGGTAGTAACGAAGGACCCAGAAGTTCCAGCTCTATATGCTTTCAACTTAACCACTTGAGGAGAAGAAAACCACTGTCCCAGTAGTTCCGGGAAAAATCCCAGTGCTGTGCTCATTAGCCAGGCTTGAGTCATAGTCATCTCTGAACGGACTCACTGTGGCCAGGGAGACACAGAGCACAGAGCACTGACTGCTCAGGGCTGGGTTGTGTGACCACCCTTGGAACTGGGGCATGGGCTCACTCCTATCAAACCATACGCCCTGACAGTAGGTACTCCTCAAAGGAAAATAATGTGTAATCTCTTAAGAAAGAAGAAATGCAGGGCAGATAAAAACACATGTCTATTTATGTAAGCATCATCTTGAGTGCAGGATAGGGCAAGCAAGAGCACACCAAGAGAACGCTTGAGGCTAGGGAGACTGAAATGTTTCAGGAAAAGAAAGAAGTTGGAAAGAGCAGGAAGAAGTGGTCAGAAAATGAGGAGGTAAACAGAGGCTTAAACTTGCAGCACCTTATAAACCAAGTCTGGAAGTTTTGATGTAATACTGAAAGCAGAGTGAAACCCTTGAAACATTCCAATCAAGATATTTAATATTAAGCTGTTTTAAAGACATCGCACTAACTACCCTACTTGAATGGATTAGACAGGAATATGACTGGAGCTGGTCACTCATCAGATGTGACTACTGTCCATAGGAGAGAGATGATGGAGATCTATGAGGGTGACAATAGAGATGGAGAAAATAACAGTATTTTAGAGACAGTTTGAAGATACAATTCAAGCATTTACTGAACATATTAGGACTCATAAATAGTTTTCAAAGCCTTGCCTGGAACATCTCTCAGATGTGGCCACTTCTCTGGTCTTCTTCCATGGGTTATACAAAGTCTTGATAGAAAGGCAATGTTCCTCTCTCCTTCCCTTCCTCTCTCCTCCACCAACCTCACTCCAAGACAGATATCCAGCCAAGCTTTCCCAGCAGTGAGGTCCTGCTGCAAATTCATATGCAGATGAGTTGTATAAAATTGTGTGGATAATAAAAGTAAGTGAAGAGAGCCATTGCTGGCACCACCTGGGGCAAGCACATTGCCCTAGAGTCAAACAGAGCTGGGTTTTATTCCTGTCTTTGCCACTTATTAGCTGTGTGCCCTTGAGCAAGTTACTTAACCTATCTGAACCTCAGCTTCCTCATTTGGAAAATGAATACACTAATGAATTAACTCACACAACAGTTATGAGGTTTAAAGTTATTTTTCACTTCTGTCGGCCAGGAACAGCAACTGGCACACAAAAGGAGCTCAACTGAGATGAGCTCCGTTTTCCACTCCATCCTTCATCCTTAGTTGCCTAAGGAGCTATCTGTACCTATCTCCCTTTCTGAGAGCAATCTTTCATTATGCCCCAGTTTTGTGATATAATTTTGATAAATTAAGTGCAAATACTTGAGAGTCATCTAATTCATTGGGTTCAGCTTCAATGACAATTACTAAGTGTCCCAAGTTTCCCGGCAGGACACTGTAGCTGTTGGGTAGTCTCAGGGTATTGAATAGGTCCTACTGGACCAAGAACTCATATGTTTGGGATAGTAAGGAGGAAATGGCACTTGGAATACAGAAATTTAATATACCTCTCTAGTTTATTTAGGCATTGGTTAGGCACCTCGACATTAAAAAAAAATTACTGTCATTCCCCCAGATACAAGCAGCTCCCCACTACCCAGTTATACTCACACAGTACTTACTCAACATTAGGCATTGCCACTATAGCTGGTAATTATGAAGTACGAGGGAAATAAAATTAAAATAACTCAAAACCCTTGGGTGTGAATATAACCCATGACTTCCTTCCAACCAACAGAATATAGCAAAAGTGGTACATGTTTACTTACAACTGTTTATGTTGCATTAGATTAACACCCATCTTGGTGGACTCTCTCACTCTCCCATTGGTTTTGAGCAAGCAAACGGCTATATTAGGGCATGCCATGTGTCAAAGAACTAAAGACAGGCTGTAGGAGCTGAGGGCAGCCTTTAATCAGAGGCATCAAGAAACAGAAGCCCCAAGTCTCATAGCTCAAAACATTGAAATCTACCAAGAGCTGTATTAGTTTGGAAGTAGATCTTTCCTTCATCAAACATGTAGATGAGAATCCAGACCTACCATTATCTTAATTACAATCTCCGAAAAGACCCACCTGAGCCATGTCCAGTCCCTTAACCCACAGAACTGTGAGATGATAAATGTGAGTTGTTTAAACTACAAGTTTATAGTAATACTATTACACAGCAGTAGAAAACTGATACATATGGTAAGTGCTAAATTAATGAATTAATGGCTCAGAGAATGAAAACTGAGCAAAAATTTCTAATCAGAAAAGGGGCAAACCAAGACCATTTGATTCAACACACAAATATTTATTTTAAGCTCTATTTATGCAGAGTATTAGCTAATTATACTGAATGTTGGTGGAGATGGTTCATTAGTCAGGGTAGGCCAACCACTATAACAATGACCCCAAAGCATTAATGAGGTTTATAACACAATAAAGTCTTATCTCTTCCTCACATCAGAATCCAATGTGGGTTGTAGAGGAGTAGGAAGGGAAATGACCTCTGTCTGATCCATGCTGTCATTCAGGGACGCAGGCTTCTGCATCCTGTGGCTTCCCCCTTCCCTAGGCCTCAAAGTCTTCCCCAGGGTCCCTCCAGCTAGCAGACAAGAGAAGAGAGAATACATGGAGAATCATAGGGTGTCTTTTTAGTTAGAGGCAAGGTCAGAAAGTGGACAAGTCACTTCCATCCTCATTCCTTGGCCACAGCTCAGTCACATGCATTCCCCTGACTGCAAGGGAGGCTAGCAAGTGTCATCCACCTCATGCCCACAAGTTAAAAAGAAGGCTTTGGTGAACCCACACTAGTCTCTGCTCCAGGGAGGAATAGTGAAGATACAATGATAATTAAGCACAGTCTTGACCTCAAGTAATTCATAATATACTAATGGAAACAGGTAAGTAGCAATTAATTATAATATGTGGTCCAATAGGAAACACTCTTGGGAGAGACAGAGAGACAGAGATACAGGGAGAACTAGAGGCAACTTGTTGTAATGGAGACTCAGCTCTGCCTTTCTCTGACCTTTGATCCAGATCTATTAACTCACCATCTCTGAGCTTCTGTCCCCTCACCTGTAAGATGGAAATAATTGCCTCCCTCAAAAGTTTGCAGTGAAGAGAGAAAATCCATGTAAAAAAAAAATGCTTAGTCTGGTATCTGACACACAGCAAAGATTCTAGAATGATATTATTGCAAATTATCATTCTCATTATCCTTATTATATATTGCTGGGGTCCAAAATGAATTGGAAGTGTTTCATAAAATATAATAAGTTTTTCTACATGCAGCAGATAGTTGTTTTATTTCCCACATGCTTTGGAAGCTCACAATAAGAAGGGATTCTGGAAGACGGTTTGGAGATTCCTCAGGAAGTTGAAAATAGAGCCAGCCTACAACCCAGCAATCACGCTACTGGGTATTTACCCCAAAGATACAGATGTAGTAAAAAGAAAGGTCACCTGCACCCCAATGTTCATAGCAGCAATGTCCACAATAGCCAAACTGTGGAAGGAGCTGAGATTCCCTTCAACAGATGAATGGGTAAAGAAGATATGGTTCCTTTATACAATGGAATATTACTCAGCCATCAGAAAGGAGGAATACTTACTATTTACATCGGCATGGATGAAACTGGAGGATATTATACTAAGTGAAATAAGTCAATCAGAGAAAGACAATTTTCATATGGTTTCATGCATATGTGGAATATAAGAAATAATGCAGAAGATCATATGGGAAAGGAGGGAAAACTTGGGAGAAATCAGAGAGGGATTTGGGAAACAAACTGAGGGGTGTGGAAAGGAGATGGATGGGGGGATGGGGTAACTAGGTGATGGGCATTAAGGAAGTCATGTGATGTGCACTGGATGTTATATGCAACTAATGAATCATTGAACACTACACCAAAAATTAACGATATACTCTATGTTGGCTGACTGAATTTTAATTTTAAAAAAAAGAATAAGAAAGGATTGATTCTGACCCTTGGAGATTAGAATGGACTTCCTGGAGGAGGTGGCATTTAATGCAAGCTTTGAAGGATCAAAGCTATCTTCACACTGGGATGTTGCCTGACAATAAGAGCAACCATCTTCTGCAGCGCAAAGAGGTACTTACTGAGTGGAAAAGGATGAAATCCACAGAATTCAGGGCAGGCTGAACAGGGACAGTGGGTATATCCACCAGCTGATTAGAGGGAGGGACCCTGCTCCCTCCATCTTTTCTACAGCTTGGATGATTTAAACGGGTATTTTGAAAGAAGCACCAGGTGATGTAGGAGGTAATAAACTTGTGAAATTCATTTCTCCAGGGGGCTGCTAAGGTGCAAATCTTAAATCATTTCCCAAAAAGTGTAGTTAAATTCATGTGTGATCAATACCTAATGGATTATCAAACCCTGTTAGGAAACACATTCTTAACTTTAAGTTTGAAGTCTTAGAAAAACAGGTGTACTTTCTTATGATTCTTCTCTCTGCATCTCTGTCAGAGACAAAATATTAGCTGCATATATCCCTGGGTTGACTTAACTGTGACAATTCAATTAGAGAATCCTGCAGGGAGCTGCCTGAAATAGCACTTGGGACCGGGAAGTGCCAGTAAAGGGTACCTGTGCCCATTACTCCCCCAACAGGTTCAAGGCAGGCATCACCAGTCCATCATAACACCATTGTTCACTGAACCCCATTATAGCTCCACATTCTTTGCTAGCACAGCCCCTGGTGAAGCCCACCCCTTTATGTAATGTGAAAACAATCTCTAGCCTGACCATATAGTATCAGGATCCAACAAAATCCAGGTGCCAGTCAAGTGTCTATGCCTCTAGGCCATGTGATCAAGAGAAGGCAATCCTGCAAGCACTTCCTGCCTTCCATATTCATAAACCTGCTATTTGCTTTATGCAGTTGAGGTCTGGGCTCAGGAGATCCTTGTACACAAGAGTCAGGAAGAGGAGGAAGGGGAGGATGATATGAAGAAAGGAGGAGTGGGAGAGGAAAGAATCTTTCATGTCTGCATTCCATTTTTTGATATCTGACATTTTACACACACTTCTGTATCCACTGTTATCACATTTAACTCTCATATATCCCCAGTTTCATAAAGAATGAAAAAAACGGGGCTCAAGGAAGTAAAGTGACAGCCTGAGATCACACAGTTCCAAGCTAAGGTTCAAACCAAGCCTCCTGTACCAATGGAGCTCATTTTCCATTCCCACAACTCCAACTTATTTGGAAGCAAATTTCTTTCTTTCTCTAGATCTCAGACACCCCAGTCTTCCACATGGGTTGAGAGAGCAAATCAGCCTGACTGGACCTGCCTCCTGATAACATGGCTTATTCCCTTGGCCCATGCTCTTCCGTCCCTGACTCTCTTGCTGCCCAGAGAATGAAGATGTATTTGCCGAGCACTAGCCAAGAATGTCAGTCTGTGACAGCTGAGAGTCACACTCGGGATACCAGATGTCCACCATCTCCCAGGCCAGATCCGTGTCCCTCTCTAACGATGATGTTGGTGCCACTAGAAATAACCTAATTTACCAACTGCTTATTATTGATTCACCCAACAAATATTTATTGAGTGTTTACCATATACTGGGCACTGGGCCAAGTCCTGGGGACACAAGAATAACAAGCCAGTTTATGGAGTTGATATTTCAAGGGGGAAGATAAATAATGAACAAGTTTATTTTTAAAAAAATGAAGAATGTAATTTCAGAAGGAACAACTATGATAACCAGGGTCACCTGATGGACAGGAACTGGGAAAACACGTAAGCTGGTCTACTTTAGATAGGCTTCCCTGACGAGGTGACTTTTAAGTACAGGCCTGAAGGATGAAGATGAGTGACCCATGTAAAAAGAAGAGAGAAGAGCATCTCATCTATAGAGAATGTAAAGTCAAGGCTCTGAAGAAGGAAAGCCCTTATTCAAGGCATAGAAGACCAGCAGGAAGCTAGAGCAAGAGTTGTTAGCCCATTTGAAAGATGAAAGAAATGAGGCCTGGAGAATAAGAGCAGCGTGCCTAAGATCTTACAGGAATTTCTGTGGGTCATGAATTACACAGACAGAAGGATTACGATGTTGTCACCAGTGACCTGAGGTCTTTATCAGACAGCAGCCTCTCTGCAACTCCTCCATATTTACCCCTTTCCCCTGCCCTGTGCCCTATCAAGTCCTGATTTTCCCAGTGCAACATCATAATCAACCCCAGGCATCTGTCTGCAGGATCACCAGCTGGAGATGGCCTTCTGGGCTGAGGTGGGTCATGAGAAAGGAGGGGAGCTCCTTTCTGCCTGAAAACATCCTTCTCCAATGGGGAGAAGAGTCAAGGAGGAAATAACAGGGAATGACATGATCCACAAGGCAGATGGCTTTTTTTTTTAAAGATTTTATTTATTTATTTGACAGACAGAGATCACAAGTAGGCAGAGAGGCAGGCAGAGAGAGAGGAGGAAGCAGGCTCCCTGCTGAGCAGAGAGCCTGATATGGGGCTCGATCCCAGGACCCTGAGATCATGACCTGAGCTGAAGGCAGAGGCTTTAACCCACTGAGCCACCCAGGTGCCCCGGCAGATGGCTTTTTGTTTGTTTATTTTTCCAAAAGCATCAGCTCATCTCAGGATCGGGGCTAGGATTCCAGCTCATGATGTCTTTTGGAGGAAAACCCTCTGTGTTCTCTTCATTGTAGCTCAGCAAAATATTTCCCAGTTATTTTACCCCTTGCTCTGGGTTCATCTCCAACATCGAGAACAGTACCTATACCCAGTCAAGCCGGAATAAGTATCAGTGGGATGAGTGAATGGGTTATACATAGTAAGAGAAGGATGCAAATGTACATAAGCTCATTCAGTCACTCGCTCATTCATCGAGTTGTTTATCAGTAAACACTGAATGCCATATGTGTGTCTAACACACTACTAGACATAAGGTGGGAGGAAATGAAAGATGGAAAAGATGTGTGTGTTTTTGATTCACTCACTCACCTGTGTTGGGCTCCCGGATTAACATTTAGAGTACTTTATATCCACATGAATTAATAAAGGCTTTGGAGCCAACCCTGATTTCAAATCAGGCCCTACTGTCTGTATAACCTTGGGCAAGGGACTTAACCTTGCTTTCTCCATCATGAAAGTGGGAATAATAATACATTTCATCCTGGGGTGCCTGGCTGGCTTAGCCAGTGGAATGTGTGACTTTTAGATCTCAGAATCATGAGTTCAAGTCCATGGACATGGAACTTACTTTAAAAAAAAAAAAGAAAATACATTTTATCCTGCATTGTGTGGTAATGTGCGTAGGAGGCTGAGCATAGACTCCAGCACATGATAAGTGCTCAATAAGTAGTAACCAGTCTCATTATTTTGATATATGTTATTTCCGGATCTTCTATCAATACCTTGAAGTAGAGATTTTTGTCCCCACGCTATAGACCCGACAGCTGTGGAAAGTCACATGGACAAATGTGGAACTAGATCTGGGCTTGAGCCTTTGCCATCCATGAAAATGATCCTCCCAAACTCATGCCTTTTGAATCCAGGTAAGGCATGTGGGAAGCTTATTAGAATCTCCAGTAGAAATTTTCCCATTTAATGCTAACTTCATAGCTGGGGTCACTGAGGCCATAAAAGTTAAGAGACTTCCCCCACAGTCAACAGTCTTGGTGGAGCTGGGATTCAAACCCAGCTTGCCTGGGTTTGGGGTCCTTATTGTATGTCAGACAAGGTGCTCAATTCCAGATGTGAAATTAAATATGGCCTGAGGACACTGGGCCTGCGGATGTATGGGCGATTAGAATGGAGATGTGGCTCCCAAGAAGAAAGACTCCTGGGGAATTGATCTATCTTCACAAACAGATGAAGGCTTGGGGCACCCAGGGGGCTCAGTTGTTTAAGTGTCCAACTCTTGATTTCGGCTTAGGTCAAGATCTCAGGGTCATGGGATTGAGTCCTGCATTAGGCTTCGCACTTGGTGTGGAGCATGCTTAAGATTCTCTTTCTCGGGGCACCTGGGTGGCTCAGTGGGTTAAGCCTCTGCCTTCGGCTTGGGTCATGATCCCAGGGTCCTGGGATCGAGCCCTGCATTGGGCTCTCTGCTCGGCGGGGAGCCTGCTCCCCCCTCTCTCTGTGCCTGCCTCTCTGCCTACTTGTGATTTCTGTCTGTCAAATAAATAAATAAAATCTTAAAAAAAAAAAAAGAGTCTCTTTCTCCCTCTTCCTCTGCCCCTCCCTTGGCTCTCTCTCCATCTCTTAAAAAAAAATAGGAAGCCCTGTCCTTTGAGAAGGGAAAAGAACATAACAGAGCAGCACAACACACAGACACTGGGGTAAGGCAAACCTGGGTTCACGGCCACCGCTGCCACTTTCAAGCCTTGAAACCTTGGGAGAATGATTAAATATCTCCAAGCCTCAGTATCCTTCTCTCTCTAGTGGACATAACAATACTTACCTCTATAGGCTGCTTAAAGCCAACCAGAAGTGGGCTCCATCCCTAGAGTCCCACACCTTCCCAGAGGATAGAAGTCAAAGATGGCTAAGCCATACTTCCTGTGAGGACAGTGACATCATGGGCCTTGTTTCTCACAGTGCTCCCTGTAGCTGGCACCCAGCCCAAGCAACATGCAGACAGAGAGGTGTGTCAGGCATCTTAGGCAAAGGGGAAAGCACAAGAAATATCCTGGAGGTATGAAACAAGGGGGAGCATCCAGAAAATTGAAAATAAGATAACTAATGGGTATGGTTGTAGCTATGAAAGTATATGGGGGCCTTCACAGAGAAGGGAAAGGCAGGAGCCTGGGGGCCATACTAAGGACTGGATCCTTCCTACCAGGTTCCTTACCTGGAGTTGTGTGTCCAGTTAGTTCACCCCTACATTTCTTACAAGGGAGCTGCGGTGGAGACTTCAAATTGTCAACCCAAAGGTTATTTGAAACCAATTTATCCTTGTCTTCCTCTGTGACAGAGGTTGAAAAGTTGAAATAACCTACGTGCCACCTCCCTGGAGAGCTATATACACAGTTGTGGCCGGTGAGAGGTAGCAGAAGCTCCACGGGGATCTTTCCTTTCCTAGGAGAAGTCATGTGGCCACACGTGTATGTACGTGCATGTGCGTGCCTGTGCGTGTGTGTGCACACGTGCATGTGAATGTTGCCTTTTCCCCTTTTTGCTTTTTTCCCATCCCCTTCCTTCCTCCCTTCCTCCCTTCCGTCTTTCCTTTCTTCCTTCTTTTCTTTCTTCCTTCCTTCCTTCCTTCTTTCCTTCCTCCCTTCCTCCCTTCTTTCCTTCCTCCCTTCCTTCTTTTCTCCCTTCCTTCCTTTCTTCTTTCCTTCCTTCCTTTCCTTATGTATTTGTTAGAGAGAAAAAGTACAAGCTGGTGGGGGAGAGGCAAAGGGAGAGAGACTCTCAAACAAGCTCTATGCTAAGAACAGAGCCATATGCCAGGCCTGATCCCATGACCCTGAGATCATGACCTGAGCCAAAATCAAAAGTCAATGTCCAACTGACTGAACCACCCAGGCACCCCTGCCCCTATCCCCTTATAAACCACCAGAAGGCTCCAGAGGATGTACTAGCCACTGGGCAGCTGTCAGGTGACAAGCATGAAGGTGTGTATCTATGTGGTAAGGGAGGAGGAGCTCTTATTCTATTTGACAAACTATCCTTTATTTGTCTAAGTCACTATAGGGAGTTTTCTATCACTTGTAGCCAAAAGCAATCCTGGTATGTACAAGAATTTGCTAGTCATCCTGTCTAGGCAGCTCTATTCTACACAGTCTTTGCTTATTTCTCTGCCTCTTCATCTTCTCCTTAGGCCAACCTTCTAGACATTTCCAACTGGAGTCATCAAGACACTCACCTGTCTGCCCCACCCACACCCCCACCCCCATGAGATTTAGACTTCCCTTCCAAACCATGGTCTTGACCTCAAGACCAAGATATTTCCTTTTGCCTTCTGACCAGGGCACAAAGAACAATTTCCTTATCAGGGTAAAACCAAGGTAGAAGTGATTTACAATGATGTGGCCTCAATTTTGTGGTTTTTATCTAATGCTGTCTCAGATCCCCCAGCTTCCCAGCTGCTCCGTCTACCATGTTGAAAATATCGCAAGTCCTGGACTATCAGGCTCTGAAGGGGCCCTTCCGGGAATCATGCTGTGGCAAGAGCAAATCTCAATATGTTTATCCTTATGCTTTTCTTTTCTGCATTGCCTTGAGAATAATTAGGATTATGATGGCCTTTTTACTGTCATCTCTTTTGCCTTCTCAATGAGCTCTTTAGCACCAAAGAAACAGACTCAAGGGAAGCTGGACATGGAGCTTATGCCATATCAATAGGCAGAGGACAGAGAGAAACAAGAGAGAAAGAAGAGAGAGGACCAGACCACCCTGTCACCAGGGAGACCAGAAACAGGTCCCTGGTGTCCGGAAGAATTCACAAAAATGTGGAAATGAGCAAAATCAAGTACCCGGTGTCCTTTTAGAGGAGGTCTGGGTATTATCTAGCAGACCTCGAGGGATTGTCTGCTCCTACCAGGATGAGCACCTTTGACGGATTTCAATCAATAAGGCTATTTTACAGTTCTGTCGAGGTAAAAGTTGTAGAAAACTCATAGTAATGCAAATGGCTCTTGTCCATGGCAATGAAAATGAGTTTTATCGGGTAGAGATACAATTGATTTCTACCTGGTAGGGAAATAATAATCCCAGCCATTATGCATTATTGCCCAATAGCAGTGGTGCTCAGTGTCATTTGGGTACATCTGGGGGATTTCCCAAGATGCTTTCAGGGAGTCTGTTAGGTCAAAACTATTTTCATAATAGCAAGGCATTATTTGTCTATTTTTCCTCTCATTTTCTCACAACCGTATAACAGAGTTTCTAGCTATGCTGTTGCTATCATTGCTCTGGTGCCCGATGAATGCATGCTTGTGTACTCTTATGTTTTAAATTTTTCTCAGTTTTAATTTCTGATATGGCAAATATTGGTAGAGATAATCCACAAAACAAATCTTTTTGAGGTCCTCAATAATTTTGAAGAGTGTAAAGGGGACCTGAGGGACTACCTGGCCAGTGGAGTCAGTGGGGTGTATGACTCTTGATCTCAGAAGTTGTGAATTCAAGTGCCAGGTATAGCATGGAGTTTACTTAAAATGAGCACTGGGTGTTACATGCAACCAATAAGTCATTGAACATTACAGCAAAAACTAATGATGTACTATATGTTGGCTAATTGAATTTAAATTAAAAATTAATTAATTAATTTTTTAAATGAGCGTAAAGGGGCCCTGAGACCAAAAAGTTGGATCACTGTTGCCCTATAGAATGTTAACTAAGTTTGTGTCTACTAGTCTATTCATTTCCACATCTCTGATTGAGATGTGTGTGTGTACGTGCATGTGTTTGTTTTGGTTTTAATATCTCACTGGTCCCTTCACTAATTAATGAGTTAGATAAATGATTTGTTCATTTTATAACTGTACAAAGGTTGTGTCTTTAATTTTTAAGAATTGCACTTTAACACTGGGCTTGGAGTCCAAGGGGGCAGTTGGTAAGGTGGCCGAGAAGAAGGCTGAGGATCCCAAGCCACGTTGAGGATGCCCTCCCTGTGCCCAGCAGCCCAGAGCCGTGTGGGAGCCAAGCCAACACCCCAGACCATCCCTCGTCGTTCAAGCCAGGGCTGCACATGAACCCTGCACAGGGGTCACAGGACCCATGCACTGTCGGACAGCAGGACTCCAGCCCACCCTCCGAGGCAGGTGGAGCCCATCCAGAGTTTCCTGCATGGAAATCCCTTTTTGCAATGGCCCTGTGGTTTTGCAAGTCCCTCCAAAACAAAGGTTGAGATTCTAGACACCCAGAAGCATGGTAATAGTATAGAGGAGGAGAAAATTCTACTCTTGGATCCTACCCCTACTCCTGGGACTAAGGTGGGACTGAGCAATGGCACACCATGACCTCCATGGCCAAACCCCCAGAGAAGCCCTCTCCATGCCCAAGGAGGTGATACCGGCTCTCAGAGGAGACAGGAAGGGAAGGTGGGGACCCCACCTCCCAACCCAGAGCTCCAGCTACTGCTCTCCACTGTGTTGTTAATGGTGACAAATCTACTCATTTCTGTGCTCCATTCTCCTGGGTATAAATACATTTCTAAAGGCTTTCAGCGCTCCCAAGAGGAGAATGGCATGGATTTTGTCCCAGACTGGCCTTTTGCCCTCACGGAGCTTTGGTATCTTCCCCGCCTGATTGTGGAAATCACTAGAAGAAGAAGCAACCCAAGCTGGTCATGGGGCCCACAGTGGAAGCCAAATGAATATTTGCTGGCTCAGAACGCTTTCCACTCCAACCAGAATGGAATCCAGGTGCTGGCCTGTGGCTGAACAAGGTGATAAGAGAGTGAGGAAGAGAAAGAGGGGGTCCCTGCCAGTCAGATGGAGGCGGTGGTCCAGGAGATTGTTTAAGATCATCTCCTAAAGTCAGCCAATGCATGTGTACCCGATATCCTCTCCACAGCAGATACAGCGTTACAAAGATGTGAGCATTCCCGTGGTCCCCCCCCGGATGCTGACAGCGGAAGCTCCTTGTCTGCAACCTCAGCCTACCTCTCCCCCTCAGTGGAGGAATTTAGGGTGAGGGGCAAAACAGAGAGAATCCTAACAGCATCTGAGAACCTAAAATAATCTATGTCGGGGTTGCCAGACTATGGCCGCTGAGCCATATGCAGCTCTCTGCCTGTTTTCTTACACAGTCCATGAAATGAGCAACGGTTTTTAAATTTTAAAATGATTGAAATGAAATTAAAAAAGAGAATGATAGCTCACGACCCGTGAAATTTATGTGAAATTCAAATTTCAGTGTCCGTAAATAAAGTTGCATTGGCAGACAGACACACTTACTAATGTGCTCACTGTCCAGGGCTGCTTTGGGACCACAGTGACAGAACGGAGTGGCTGTGACCGAGGACGCATGGTGGGAAAGCCTAAAGAGTTTCATCCACAGCCCTTCATGAAGTTTGTCAATCCCCATCTACATGTACGCCAAGAGAAAGGAAATAATGAATTGCGGCAGGTTGAGGGTCAGGAAGAGGGCAGGGGAGCGGGGGAGTGGTGGAGGAAAAGATATTTGGAGGTGAAAGGAGACGGCTGCCCTCTCTATAAAGACACTGAAAGTGTTTGCACGCATATTCAGGATGGTTTTGTGTTTTAAGAATATTCCTTATCGGGGCACCTGGGTGGCTCAGTGGGTTAAGCCTCTGCCTTCAGCTCAGGTCATGATCCCAGGGTCCTGGGATCAAGCCCCACATCGGGCTCTCTGCTCCGCAGGGAGCCTGCTTCCTCCTCTCTCTCTGCCTGCTTCTCTGCCTACTTGTGATCTCTGTCTGCAAAAAAATAAATAAAATCTTTAAAAAAAAGAATATTCCTTATCAAGAAAGACAATTATCATATGATCTCCCTGATATGAGGAAGTGGAGATGCAATGTGGGGGCTTTGGGGGGGTAGGAAAAGAATAAAGGAAACGAGACGGGATCGGGAGGGAGACAAACCATAAGAGACTCTTAATCTCACAAAACAAACTGCGGGTTGCTGGTGGTGGGGTGGAGGGTGGGAGAGGGTGGTGGGGTTATGGACATTGGGGAGGTTGGGGAGGGTATGTGCTATGGTGAGTGCTGTGAAGTGTGTAAGCCTGACGATTCACAGACCTGTACCCCTGGAGCTAATAATACATTATATGTTAATTTTTTAAAAATTTTAAAGAAAGAATATTCCTTATCAGAAGTCTGCAAGCTTTTTTGTTATGGATACACACATGTCCAGTAAAAACATAAAAACAGATAATATCCACTAAATTCAAGGCATTGGTCCCTTCTGGAGAAGAAAGGGAAAGAGAGAGGAGAAGAACAGGTGAAGCTTTTCCCCTAACATATGATTCGTTAACATTTTTTAATTTAAATACCTAAAGGAAAAAACTGAGAAGCAATACGAGATTGAAAGATCATTTTGTAATAGAAATGAAACCATAAGAATTGTTTTCGTGTCTGGCATGAGGTACAAAAGATGTGAAAGACAAAGCAAAAGATTCTTGGTCATAAGCTCTTTCTATGCCAGTGTTTTCGTTTTGCTTTATTTGGTTTGGGGGTTTGTTTGTTGTTGTTATTGTTGGGTTGTTGGTTTTGGTTACCAAAATAAGGACTGCTATGTTGCCCTGAGTCTAAGACATGCATTTTTCTCACATTTTAATAATTCTGAAATAAGGTTGCATTGTATGATTGATTGTAGAACATAGTTAAGTTGGCAGAGTCTTTTCTTTCTTGGTGCTACAGGAAACAGCTCATCTTGTGATTTGTAATCAACATTATCTTAGATCCTCTTTTGAAAGGACAAATAAAGTGGATTCTCTTCGTTGGTATTCCATCAAGAGACCAAGAGAGAAATAGGTAACTGTTGATTTCCTTTGGGTTCTGTTAAAAAAGACAAACCGAGGCATATTAAAATTTTAAGTTTGAGCAAAAATAAAAAATCGACTCTAAGGGGACACCACCAAACTGGAAGTGGTTTGCAGGACTCCACCAACAGGAGCTTGGGGAGAGAATTTTATAGAGAAGGGATGAAAGCAAAGCAAATTATTGATTGACTATAGCTGAAAGCCTAGTTGGCTACTCATGAATGATTGTCCTTGGGTTTCAATTTCATAACCTTGAGGCATTTACAGGCTTAGATTTTGGGTTTGCTTACATAGGTTACCAGGGCCTTCTAGCCACCCCAGTCTAATGGCCTCCTTGTTTCATTAATTCAACAATTGACCAAGGGTGTCCCTGAGTGAGACACTGCATTGAGCTTGGGCCACATGGAGACACAGGATCCATCTGTGTTTAATGACCTGATGGGAAGGGAGCAGGACAGCCTGGGTCACACACATTGTTTATGATCATCTCTTCTTAGGAAAAGGAGAGAGTAAAAACCATATTGAGTCCTTTTGATACAATGAGTCAAAGGAAACTTCATGCTGGTCAGCATAACCTGACGTGGAAAAAAGATTGTCCTAATTCCTAAGTGTTATTAAACACTATATCCCAAAGTAAAATAAAATACAAAGCCCATAACAATTAAGCCTTCTTTCCTGTGCATTGGTCTTAGAAGCAAGGGATTCTATAAGAAGCAAACCATCTCATGGGAAACAGAGCAGAGAGCAACTCATGCTCTGTAGAACAGGGCTAGGGGTGTGGGAGATGCTTATAAATGATCAGAGCTTCTGGCCAGAGACCAGCACTAGAGGTGAGTGTGCAAATCTTAACCTGTTGAGCTGAACCCTGATACTTGGCACAGCCCTTCCCATCTTCCTTCCCACTGTACAAGACAACAGAATACTAAGGAGGAAGGCAGTCCCTAGAACCAGATAAGGAGAGCTGCTTCCCTCTATTTATATGGTGAGTTTCATAATGTTGAACTCTGCAGACCCGTGTGTATAATTAGGGATTCTCTCATTCAACAGGCATTTTCAGAGCAAGTGCTGGGCACTGTGCAAGGTACCTGAGCTAAAGACCTCTCTCGAAGCTCTTGCATTCCTTAAACTCTGTATAAATTATCTCCCTTAACTCTCTCCATCATCTTATGACATAGATACTGTTATCATAATTCCTACGTTATGGATGATGAAACTGAAGCTCAGAGAGGTTAAGTGACTTACCCAAGGTCACCCAGTTAGTAACATAGCTGGGATCTGAGTCCACAGTGTCATGGCTCAGAGTCCGTGCATTTAACCATTATGCTATAGCACTCCCAGAGGCAGAAGTGAGAATTGAATACTATTTCTGAAAATTGCTCTGCTCTCTTAGAAGTCATTCTGAAATGGGATAAAAACCTAGGTTTCAGAAATCAGACAGGAGATAGCTTTCCTTTCCTGCTGTCCCTATATCTCCGTGAAGGCAAGGATCATGTGTAGCTTGACATTGTTGGGTCCCCGAGCACCAAACCTAGCACAGAGTAGGTATGCACTAAATATTTGCTGACTAAAATCATTTACCAGTGGAAGGGTCTTCGAGGAACCTCCCAATATGCCAACCCTCTGGTCTTCACATGTACCGGTTCCTCCATACAGAGTCACCGTGAAGATTTGATGAGGCTAGTTACTTCAGACACATAACCCAATGCCTAACACATAGTTAAGTGCTAGTAAACAAGCCCAATGCCCATACGTCACATATTTAGGAGCATGGGGAGGTGCTCTTAAAGAACTAGGACCTGGCTTTGGAAGACAAATCATCACATACAGGGGACATTGGTCATTGGTTATTCAGGGACAAAGCAGGAGAGTAATGGGGGTGGTCTTGAATTTAACTCTCCCTGTCCCTTCTCAGCATGCTCCCCTGGCGGGCAGTGTTGATGAGCATTACCACCCACCTGCCCCTGTGGAAGGCTGAAGGACCCATCATTACTCTCCCAGCCCCTGGTTCTTTATGGAGCCCAGACATGTGGCTCATATCCAACCAGTCAGGAGATCTCCCAGGGGGGAGGGGCCGGCTGATCAAGACCACCGAGAGCTAGTGCGGCAAGCCTTACAGACCGTTCCCACAGCACGGCGCAACTGGTGCTGTGGGTCCCACTTAGGCTGTAGGTCCCACCATCTGTTGTGATCAGATACCTCCCCTAATTATGTTTCGACAATTCCCTTTGCTTGTGCTCGAGCCAACCCCTGGGGTTTGCTTGCATCCCCTCAAAATTCTTATGTTGAAGTCCTAACCCCCAGAAGCTTAGAATGTGACTATTTGGAGATGGGGCTTTTAAAGAGGGGGTTAAATCAAAATGAGGTCATTTGAGTAGGGGGGCCCTGAGAGGAAATCTGAGACATACACACACAGAGGGACGACTCTGTGAAGACGCGGAAAGAAGATAGACATCTCCAAGCCAAAGAAACCAAACCCACTGACACCTCCATCTGGGACTTCTAGCCTCCAAAACCATGAGACAATGTATTTCTGTTGTTCAAGCCCCCCAGTTTGTGGTACTTTATAACGCCTGCCCTAGCAAACTAACATAGCACCCATGGTCAGTTTTCATTATTTGCAATCTTTGAATGGCGCAATTCATGACTTTCCAACTTGTAATGGGGGCAGGCATGCTGTGGTGCTGAGCTGCATGGCATGGAAGTTAAGACCAGATGTCAGCCCTGCCTCCTCTACCCACAGGACCCTGAGCGAGATGCTTCAACTCTCCATGAACCTCAGTTTCTTGCTGGTAAAAAGGTCTAATACTTGTACTTCCCTCTTAGGTCTGCTGTGACTCTAATACCCGAGGATCACTTGGAACAGTGCTTGGCACCAGATGAGTGTTACATGGGTGTTCTTTATTTTCCTATGATCCCCTTGGTGGAAAGACACGTGCTGTAAGAGACCCAGAGAAGTCCTGTCTTAGAGATGGTCTTGGAGCTGGCTCTGAACCCACCTTCATGGGGATGTTCTGTCCCTCCCAGGGTTCTGTTAAAGTGACATTTTTTCCTCCGCCACTCCCCCAATAATGCAGGGGGGCCCTCCAGGTCATGTGTATCTGTGATAAAGAGTTTCCACCTCTGTGAAGGCAGAGCTGGAAGTCGGCCCTAGCTGCCCGACATAATTTAAGCCATAGAACCTTGCAAAAGGGCTGGAAGAACTCCACTCTAAACCACCCCCTTCCACAGTGGAGCACACCTAGAAAATGATCATTTGTAGTCCAATCCACCCATTTTACACAGGAGGGAAATGAGGCTCTGAGAGGACAGGTACTGTCCCCAAAATCACAGCCCAGCTCATGGCAGGGCTGCCAGCAGGAGGGTGGTGTCTGTTCTTGACTCTGGGGATAAAAGAACTATCAAAAGACATGATGGCCTCCAAGAGCCAGGGAGGGATATGATGAAGGGCGACAAGAGCAGATGGAACTTCTTGGTGCCCAGAGCAGCCCTGGAACATAAGTCCTTGGAGGGAATGGAACAAGCGTGGGGAGACTTAGAAGCTGGGTTGCAGAGCCCCCAGCCGGCGTCCTCATCCTCCTCTGTAGACAGCTCTGCTCTGGAGCTGCTGGCCCAGTGGCGAGCTCCCCAGAACTTCTCATCCTCCCTGGCCTTTCCAGTTGGTGTGTCCCATTATCTTTCTCTCCCTCTCACCATGAGTGAGCATGCTGTGGCTTCCTTAAAGGGATACCGGGCAAAACGGAGGGAGCTGGGTCTGAGGGGACATTGAACTCTTCAGTCATGGTCCCAGAACAGACCCTGGCCAACCAGCCGGCCCACTGGCCAACATGCTGGAGCAAGGCTGTACCCCTCCAGTTGCTCTTCCTGAACTGGGGGTAGTGGTCTTGCCAGAGGGTCCAAGATAGTCACGCTGTGAGGGAGGACAAATTGAGTGTTCGGAATACTAAATAGCTATTTATTTTTCACCTATATAGAAGTATTTCACTATTTTAATAACCAGTGCAAGCTGAAATTCAGCATTGGTTAAACCCAGAGATCCAATCCCCAGCCAGCATCTGGTTGGATGCCTCCAGGGCCCACCATGGGCTATGGAGGAAAGGTGCATCCTCTGAGCCATCATTCAAGGCCCTCTAAGATCCGTCTGACCCCCGCATCATGTTCTAGGCTCATCTCCCACAGCCTCTCTCTGTGTGAGACCATGTGGTGTCATGCAAAAAGCAGTGGATGTGAAGCTGAAATATCAGGATTAAAATTTTCACTCTGCCACTTACAAGCTTATCGACAACATTAACTTAGGTCAAGTTG
This sequence comes from Meles meles, assembly GCF_922984935.1. Taxonomy (NCBI): domain Eukaryota; kingdom Metazoa; phylum Chordata; class Mammalia; order Carnivora; family Mustelidae; genus Meles; species Meles meles. Next base: position 12,504,015 of record NC_060072.1, on the reverse strand, counting down.
CCTGAGCCTGATTCACAACAAAGGACAAAACAACCATCAAATGTCCAACACTTGTGCTAAGCATTCAGCCTCATAGCCACCCTATAGAGTAAATTCCATTCAAATTCTTGCTTTACAGACAAGGAAACTGAGGCACTAGGGCAGGTTCAGTAGCTCACCTGAGGTCATTGGCCTCCAAGGCACAGGATTAGAACCTGCTCAAGGTCAAGCCTGTGCACTTGACTACATCATTACATGGCCCCCATCAAGAGGAAGTAGCTAACATAAATTGCCAATGGGCACTGATCACTGTGCAGCCTCAATGCAGGCCGATTCCCTTCCCTAAACACATCCCTTAGGTATTTGCTGTCCCTACAGCCAACCCCAAGCTCTCCAGGTGCAACCCCAGTCACCCCTGCCCATCGAGCCTCATCATTCACTCTCAACCCAAGCCTTCTATCTGCAAAACTGCAAGAAGCTGTCCCATAGGGTGCACAGAGGAGGGGGTATTGGGGTGGTGGAGCACATTCTCTCTTCTGCACTGACCAGCGTGACCTTGGATACACGCTCCTTATCAGTAAGATCAGAAGTCACAGCACCTAACTCACAGGATGGTAGGTAAGGAGAAGTCTATATACTGAGCACCTAGCGTAATGGCAGGCACATAGTAGGTGCTCACGAAACTGGCTGCTGTGGACAAGGCTCGCCGATTAGTCAGAAAACTGGCCAGTGGAGTCTCCAGTAGGTATCAACCTGGGTCACTCCAGAAATGTTTTCTGGATCTCTGGTGAGATCTACCTAAGCAGGGGACACCAGCCTACTGGCAAATCCCCCACCGAAACTTTCGGTGTCCTATCTGCAGCTGGGAATCAACCAGCCCAGGTTCCTCAGGAAAGGTGAAGGCTCCTTTAAGGTGGTGTGTCAGCTCACCCAGCCTCCCACTCACCCCTCCCTGGAATCCCAACCATGGGTCCTCATCACACAGCACAGCCTTCCCCAGACTGTGAACAAGGGGCCACCCTGGGCAGTGAAGTGACTGTCAGCCCTCCTCTCCAGCCATCCCAGGACTTCCTGGGGTGTCCAGTGACCAGTGCCTACCAAAAGTGGCTGAACCAACATAGTAGCCTCAGGGCCCTGGGGAGGACCACTGCCCACAGAGATGGCACTGCCCAAATGGTCTCAATGCCCAGTTTCAGACTCACCTCCACCCTGATGGCCACATTAGCAAACCCCCTGCCACTCCTTGGGCCTTTAACTCCAAATTCAAACCAAGTGTTGCTCCACCCATGTCTTTCATGACCCTGTCCTTCCCCAAGCCAGCCAAACCAGGTCACCATGCCAGTAGCTGGGCTTCCACAAGCAGCACCCTGCCTGCTCCTTCCACAGCCAGTCAGGGCCAGGCCCACTGTGAACAGAGAAGGAGGGTGGGCAGGGCAAGTCAGAAGGGAACTGTGAGGGACCCTAAGACTCAGTGCTCACACTTAATCTTATTTCAATTCAAGAGGCAACCCCAAAAGTGTGGCCCATCATCTACAACCACCACCTTATCTTTCAGGGCAGAAAAATTAGGTTCCAAATAGGGGACTGAATTGGCCAAGAGTTGAAATAAAATTCCTGGCAGAGCCCAGCCTCCCAGAGAGATGCCTTCCCATACAGATCCATTCTTGCCATCAGCCCTCAAATACACCCATCGTGCACACAGCAAGCACTCCCAGGGTGCCAGGCTGGTTCTAATTTGGACAGAGCCCGTGGCATTTATAAGACATATTCACATCTGAGATCTCGACAGCAAATCTTGGCAAATGTGGGCAAATGCACATTTCTCCCCAGCACCTGGGTTCCATTCTGTCCTTTGAGAAACATGAACATGGGCTGACTCCAGCATGACAAAGAGACCTGACCTCCCAGAGATGCTACATTAAGTCTCCAAGCTCAGCACCTCCAAAGCCACTAGCACAGAGAAGCGTCTGACTGGTTGGATGGGCAGAAGAAACCATTTTTTTTCCAACACATCATCTGTGGTTTTAAAAATAAGTTGAGGGGGGTGGTTTCCAAGCATGAGACTGTTCTCTGCCTGGTGGGAGGAGGACACGAGCCTCCCTGTATGGCCTCTTCCACTGGAACCAAGTTGAAGGTCATGAGTCCTTGTCAATGTGTAGAACCTCAAAACCCTTGCGGCACCTTCCAAAAGCCTGGTAACATTGGGGAAATGGAGGCAACACAAATCTTGTTTAGTTGAGACCACAAGCTCTGGAACCAGATTATTCTGCATGACCACGGGCAAGGTATTTAACTGCTTAATGACTCAGTTTCCTCCTCGGGGGACCAAAACAAAATCAAAAACAAACCTCTCTGAGGCTTTTTTCGGGTTTGTGTAAGAATTACATTAGCAGAGTAAAACAGTTGGCTCCAGCCCAACCTAAAAGTCTATGACCGTGGGCATTGAGGAAAGGATGAAGTAGCACCAGGTACACAGCCCAAGCTGCTGATTACGGGATATGGGTTGTCAGGGTTACAGGGGCAGGACAGGATTAGCTGGGAGAGGGTGGTGAATGGTATGCCAGCATAGAAAGGGATTAGGGCTCTGTAACATCAAGTACAAGCAGATTCCCCACAGCAATGGCAAAATAATTGATTTGTTATTTACGATGCACTGTGTCCCCTAAGAAAAGGAATCCTGGTGACTCTGAGGGTCTTCTGTTCCTGAGCAAGGCAGGGTGTGCTTTCTGAGAGGAGCCCAGGCTGAGCCTCACTGTGCATGGCCAATGAAAAGGAGAGAGCCCACGTGGTCCTGGGATGGGGGCAGGATGAGGGGGCTAGCTGATTGGAAACATGGGGTCTGGGGCCAGATTCAGTTAACCTGGGCAAGTCCTTTAACCTCCCGGTGCCTCGGTTTCCTTCTTAGTAAATGAGGACACTAATAGTCCCTTGCCTCTTTCGGTTGTGGTGGGAACAAAATGGATTCATACACACAGAGCTCCTGGAACACTGCCTCGTCCATGGCAAGGACTCCTGAGGATCTGGAATGCCCAAGGGGTACCATCTGGATTGAATGCTTCTTTCCCTCAAAGAACCCCAAAATCCCTTTCAGAGGCTGCTCAGTAATAGCAGCATTCCACGCAGCTGTTCCCTGGTTTGCTGTGCTCCTCTCCACGTTACCGTGGTATCAGAGGTATGGAAAAAGCCTCCTCCAAAATCATGGGAATGCCAACCAGGGAGAGCAATGTCCTAGAGAGACACACCCAGGAAGAATACAGCCCCCCCACACACACACTTGTAAACCACCCCATGGCAAAGCATCATTCCTGACAGGACAGTGGGCCTGCACCAGGACCGGGAAAAAGTTAAATGAAACAAAATGGTCCATAATTAGAATGGCAATAAAAGCAGAGTGGAGGAGTAAGGCAGTGAACTCTATTAATAGTGCTAATAAATGTTCTGGGATGATACTGCTGTGTTCTGAACCTGCCCGTGGGAGGTGTTGCTTACACTCATTTGCATATTAATTTGGAAGGAAAATGCCGGGCTCTTTCTGCTGGGATAAATCAATTCCAGTGGAAGTTCTCAGATGGGAAGCTGCTAATTCTTCTTCCCTTTTCCTCCCAGCAGGAAGACACCCATTTGCTGCTAGGAAAATATTTTTAAGAGCCACCATGGTGTGAAAAAAAGTAGGCCAGCAAACTATAGGCGAAGTGCAGATTTTGCAGATGGCCAGAGCCATGATGAGCTAGGTGAGGCCCAGACTAGTGGGTCTCAGGAGCCAGGGTGAGCCTGATAGGTTCTGGCTTCTCTGGAACAATGCCAGAGAAGTAAAGATGGCAACCAGGTTCTCCTAGGACCCCAGTGTTTATTGATTGGTACTGGCTGTTAAGGGAACATGGAGTTGAGGAGGATTTGAAATCCAGGACCAGACATACAGGATAGAATTCAGGAATTCAGGAGAGGATGTGGGAGAGGGTAGTGAGTGCTATCCTCCATGGGAGAAGACATGGAGGTGGTGAGTGATATCTTTCATGGGAGTAAGACACGGGGCGGGGGGGGGGGGGGGGGGGTGAGTGATATCCTCCATGAGAGAGAACATGGGGTGGTGAGTGATACCAGCTATGGGAGAGGACATGGTGGGACTTTGAGTGCTATCATCCATGGGAGAGGACATGGGGGTGGTGAGTGATATCAGCTATGGAAGAGGACATGGTGGGGCGTTGAGTGATATCCTCCATGAGAGACAACATGGGGTGGTGAGCGATACCAGCTATGGGAGAGGACATGGTGGGACATTGAGTGATATCAGCTATGGGAGAGGACATGTGGGGTGAGTGATATCAGCTATGGAAGAGGACACGGTTGGGTGAGTGACATCTGCCCTAAGGAGAGTCACACTTCTTAATCTGGGGCAGAGCATTGTAACAGGACTTCTGAGGCACAGTGAGGCAGACCGGGTAGAGACTGGGAATAAAACTGGCAGAACAGACAAGCAGAGAGTAGACAGGGAGAGAGACATGAGTGGTCTCTTGAGCAGCCCTATGTTTTGGTCACTGTCAGATTCAGGGAACACAGAAAGGACTAAATTCACGCTTTCTTTCATGAAATTAAACCCAACCAAGGAAAAAAGACATGAGAACAGGCTTAGGACACAATGAGATATCACCTCTCCATTTCTTCTAATTGCTGGGCTGCCCCTTCTCTCATCCCCATTCCAGTCTCTTCCTCTACCTTCCACTGGTTTAGTACTCTTCCCCAGCAGTCCCTCCCTGGGCTGTTTAGCTTCTCTCCTCACTGTACATATTCACAGCAGAGTCTCTTCTGCTTCCCAAATTGGACTTCTTCCTCAGACCGATGGCTCCCAAAAGTTTTCTCAAGCCAGTTTCTTTCCCCAACACCATTCCCAGAGGCATACCAGGCATCTCCAGATGGGGAAACTGAGGTGCGGCAGGATTCCATAACTGCCCCAAGGTCCACAGTTGGCAGGTGGTAATTTGACGATTAGACCCAAGCTCCATGTGAGCTGGAACCTGCACCCTGAGTCCCCAGGCCATTCTGCTGACCAGCGAACACAGCCTGTGACAGTATCAGGATGGATCTCAGGAAGAATCTTGCTCCCAGGACAAGATGTCCAAGGACAAGCATAGACACTGTATTGACCAGAACCTGGACTACTTCTTATGGGATGTGGCCTGTTATACTGCATGTGACAGGATGAACAGGGAGAGGGCTGGAAATATCAGAAGGGGCTAGGACTGGAAATATCAGAAGGGGCTAGGACTCTGTGGCTTCAAGGAAAGACAGGTTCGTTCCTCCTACACTGTTGGTGGGAATGCAAGCTGGTGCAGCTGCTCTGGAAAACAGCATGGAGGTTCCTCAAAAAGTTGAAAATAGAGCTACCCTACGACCCAGCAATCACACTCCTGGGTATTTACCCTAAAGATACAAATGTAGTGATCTGAAGGGGCACGTGCACCCGAATGTTTATAGCAACAATGTCCACAATAGCCAAACTATGGAAAAAACCTAGATGTCCATCAATAGATGAATAGATAAAGAAGATGTGGTATATATATACAATGGAATACGATGCAGCCATCAAAAGAAATGAAATCTTGCCTTTTGCAATGATGATGGAACTAGAGGGTATTATGCTGAGCAAAATAAGTCAATCAGAGAAAGACAATTATCATATGCTCTCCCTGATATGAAGAATTTGAGAGGCAACGTAGGCGGTTGTGGGGGGTAGGGAAGGAAAAAAATGAAACAAGATGGGATTGGGAGGGAGACAAACCATAAGAGAATCTTACTCTCACAAAACAAACTGAGGGTTGCCAGGGGAGGGGAGTACGGAGAGGGTGGTGGGGTTATGGACATTGGGGAGGGAGTGCTATGGTGAGTGCTGTGCAGTGTGTAAACCTGGTGATTCACAGACCTGTACCTCTGGGGCTAATAATGCATTGTGTGTTAATAAAAATAAAAAATTTAATAAAAAAAAGAAAAGAAAAGACAGGTTCTTATGAGGTGCATGTTCTTAAAATGTGACATCATTAACTCTTATACATCATGAGGTCACAAGGTCACAAGACTTCTCCAGTGACCCAAATACTAAAAGGAAAGTCCTATGGAAGTAACAAAATCCTCACCTCTTTGCAGAGGAGGTACTGAGGCACAGAGAAGTCAACGACATTCCCTTGAGTGCACAGCCAGCCCAGCAGTGGAGCAAAGATCCAACCAAGGGCTTTCATGCTTCGAGTGACATAATACCAAAATTCTCCTGCTAGAAAAGGACAATGGTCATTGAGGGTGGTGTTTGTTAAGCACAGAAATAGAAAAAAGAAAAGAAATAGTAGTAAGAACTTGCTTTTTAAAAGATCAATTTTGTAAAGGATCCAGTTGTTAAAGAAAATCCTTGGTGCTTTGTGTTCACTGGTGCTAGGTAGGAAAGGAGAGAGTTCTTTGGGCATCCCAGGTCACAGAGCATTGTTTATGTCCCATGATTCCAGTTTTGTATGAGTGGACATGCCCTCCATTATTTTGCAGGGATGGGAGAGCCCTGTCAGCATCACCCCTTGGAGACATCTTCCCGGACGCCCCCTCCCCCCCACCAGCCCATACTATCGGCTCCATCCTCCAGGTGCCCACCTGCTCTCTCCTTAGTGCACTGTCCACTGCAGGGGCAGGGGGTGTGATGTAGGAACCAAGGACAGAGGTTCCAGGATCAGAGGACCCATGTTCTAATCCCAGCCCTTGCGTGTGGGTTGGGTGACCATGAACCACTTCCCGTCTGGTCTCCACGCCCTCCTCCCTCACATGGAGAACACTGCAGAAACTGCCCCACACAGTTGTCAGGAGGAATACATGAGTTAAAAGCTGTAAAAGCCGAGAATGGGGTCTGGCACACGACAAGAGCTGGTCCTCCTTAGATTCTTACTTGCTACTTTCTGTCTTCCCCACCAGCATGGAAACTCCCCCAGGGCTGTGATTTCGTTTTGTTCATCACTAAATCCTCAGCACCTAGAATAGTTCCTGGCACTGATCAGAGGTCAATTTGTAGAATATTTGTTCAACACAAACCCTGCCCAAAAACATGGTAGATGCCTGAGTAATATTCCATTGTATATATGACCACAACTTCTTTATCCATTTGTCTGTTGAAGGGCATCTCGGCTCCATCCACAGTTTGGCTATTGTGGACATTGTTGCTATGAATATTGGGGTGCAGATGCTTCTTCTTTTCACTACATCTGTGTCTTTGGGGTAAATACCCAGTAAAGCAATTGCTGGGTCGCAGGGTAGCTCTATTCTTAACATCTTCAGGAACATCCATACTGTCTTCCAGAGCGTCCACTAGCTTGCATTCCCACCAACAGTGTAAGAGGCTTCCCCTTTCTCTGCATCCTCACCGACATTTGTTTATGCTGAGTGAAATAAGTCAAGCAGAAAAAGTCAATTATCATATGGTTTCACTTAAATGTAGAACATAAGGAATAGCATGGAAGATACTAGGAGAAGGAAAGGAAAAATGAAGGGGGGAGGGGAAATCAGAGGGGGAGACGAGCCATGAGAGACTATGGACTCTGGGAAACAAACTAACGGTTTTAGAGGGGATGGGTGTGGAGGGATGGTTATTAAGGAGGAAACGGATTGCATGGACCACTTGTTACACGCAAACAATGAAATCATGGATCCCTACATCAAAAACCAGTGATGTACCTATGTGTTGACTACCATAACATAATAATTTTTTTTAATGAAAAAGAAAGAAAACATGGTAGAGGTAGAAGGATTCAGGAGTTGGTGGAATTGAGGTCCCTATAAGGAAGGAACAGATTGTCAAACTGTGAAGTGCGGAGATCCATGATCCAAAATGCCTAGGCTCTGGGTCAGACAAAAGTGGATCTGAACCCTTGCAGGGCTCTGGTCTGGCGATGGGCCACCATGCTGGCCTTCACCCCTGGGAACCTGCTTGCTCACCTGAGAAGTGAAAGTTCTCAGCCCACAGGTAGGGGAATAATGAGGCAGAGGAAGTCGCCTGCTAGGCTCGGCAGCCCGGCAGGTGCTCAGGAAATGCATCTGTCCCCCAGCTCTCTGCTGAGCCCTCTCCTGCCAGTGTCTCCCCCATGAGCTTGACCGGGCAATGCCTGCCTGCACCAGCAGGGCCCCACATCCATCTGCCAGACCTCGCCTCCGCTCTGCCACAGGAGAGTCGCGCTGTTTCCATTACACTCTTAGCAGGAGGAGGGAGGGGGTTAAGCTCCTGTTTTTGTTTCTACAATGCAAAATTTGTCAACTTGGCGCAGTTGACAGACTGCCTCTGTGTCACTGCGCTGGTTCTTTTAATTGCCTTCCCTGCGTGCGAGCAACTGTATACGTGTGTGCGCGTGTTCCCTGTGAAGGGCTTGTTTGCTTGCTTGCTTGCACAGAAAAGCAGCTGACTCCAGAACATGGGCCTATCCCCTGAGCATCTGACTGTGACCCCAACCTCCAAGAGACAATGTTGGGTGGAGGATCCCCTCCTTAGGAGTCAGGAAACTGGGATCCTTGTACACACTCTGCCCCTTACATTAGAGCAGTATCAATAATATCAATAATAATAATATGAGAATATAATAATAAATAATGGGGGTCTCTCTGGTTCGAGTTCAATTTCAGCCCCAAGACATTCCACATTTCAAGGTAGGTGCTGGACCTTCTGTCCAGGACGTATGAAGGAGGACGCCTGTTTCACAGTGTTTCACTGTCCGCCACCTCTGCTATAGTAAACATTGGAGCAGCCTTGGGAGGGTTTGGATATTGAGGGAGTTTTATTTAGATAGTCATCAGAGAATGGAAGTGAGGGCACCAGGATGGCTTCAAAGAGGGCAGTGGGAGAGCCTCTGCTGGGTCTGGATGGTCTGCAGACCATAGTCTGCTGTGTGACGCGTGCCTGAAGAATCTAGGGGCAGAGGCTGTAGCTCTTCACATGAGGCAAAGAGGCAGGAAGAGGGAGATGTGCTACGTCAGGATCTAGAGACACAGCCACAGAGTGTGGGCAAAGCAGGGCCAGACGTGGGCCATGGGGAGAGAGCCTGCCCGGAGCCTGCTCAAGCTGACCCCAAGAGCAAAATGGACCACCAGATTCTCAGGTACAGAAGAAGGAAATCTAAGTGAGCAGTGGGTCCTCTTGTGACCATGGTGCAGCTGAGACAAGCTAAACCAGGAGAGTGACAAAACAGACAGGACCTGAGTCTCCGATGAGCTCACCAAGCCACGGAACGAGCCAGCCTTGGCCCCTCCCACCTCGGGACCATTGAGGTGGACTGCACCACATTTCCCTTATTGCTTGAGCCCTTTGAGTTTTCCGTTTTCCGAATCCAAGCCAATATGAGTAATTTTCCCTAAAGTATGCAACTAGCCAGTGGAAGACTTAAAATTTGATGACAGATCTGTGTGTTCCGTGCTGTCACTGGTCCCTATGCCAAGATGTTATGAACAGTGAGCTGAAGTTACAGACAAGCCAGCCCAGGTCACACCGGAGCCACGGCTGCATGGGAAACTGAGGAAACAAGACACAAAGAGGCTTTAGGATAGCGGAAGCAGGAGCTCTGAGAACACATCAGGCTATAATAAGGACTCAGTAGAAGTATATTCTAAGAAGCTGCCGTAGGCCAGGTGGGACTGGGGATACAGGAAACTGAAAAACAATGTGGTAACCTGGGTTGTCTCCAGGGATAGAAAGAGGACATTGATGGAAAATGGGTGAACTCCCAATGGTCTGGATTTTCGGCTAATAGTAACGTACTAAGGTCGGTAATGTACATTTGACAAATATCCCATGGCAATGTCGGGGGTGAATGATGGGAGGAATTGAGTGAGGGGTGCACAGGAGCTCTCTGTACTACCTTTACAACTTTTCTGTAAGTGTAAAATTATTCTATAATTAAAAGGCTATTTTTTAGAAGTTTAGTGAATGAATAGTGACCATATAAGAAATCTAGGCCCATGGTCAAGTGTTACACCTAGCTCTCATTAGAGTCATGTAAATAACCCTGTACCTACAACTGACCCTTTACACATTTTTCTCATCCCCTCAATAAGCCTCTGAGGTGTGCATCACACAGTGCTTGGCACGTAGTTTCTCAATAAATATCTGTTCACTGAATGAATTAATCCTCTTTGTACATACGGAACCCAAAGCTCCCAGAGGCCAAGTCCCTGCACCTGAATTTATTTAATTCCAAGGCCCAAGCCCCTTGGACTCTACCACTTACCTAGCTTTGGGGTTAGAGCCGTGTCAGAGCTGGGGGGTTCCTGGGCTCCTCTCTGCCCCTGCTCCAGGCTCCCGATATTCAGCATCCTGGTTGGTGTTTGGAAAACTTAAAAGCAAGGCGGTACAGGGTCTCCATGCCCCTGAAATCAGCACCATAAATCTCAATTCTAAAATTTAATAATATTTGCTTTTGCATTTATGGCATCATTATTATAGAGCAGTGTGCTTGTGCTGGAGGTGGCTGCAGGAAATGATTTCATTTGATGGACTTACTTAGGTCACCCACCAGGTTGTGATCTGGCCTCCCCAATGGAGGGACAACAAAAGCTACTGGCCAAAATGATTCAGAATGACATGGGGGAGGCTCCCAATTAATAGTGTGCAGGGGGATGGAGGCACTTTTTTAATACATCGTAGATGCTTCCTAAGGGTTTCTATTGTCCCAGTGTTTGGGTGCCCCCCTGCCTGGGTGGTGATAATTCTAATAGAAGAAACCAAAAGAAATGGGGGAGATGGGGTGGAAAAGTGAAATTGGCTAGTCCCTTCCCCACCACCCACTCCTCCTCTAGGCCTGCCAATTTCAAACATGAAAATCCCATCTGTCCTTCAGAGTCCAAGTCAGATTCCAACCCATCTCTCCCTCCCTCCCTCTCCCTCCCTCCCTTTCTCTCTCTCCCCCTCTCACACGCGCATTCCCAGTGACAGTTAATTTCTCACTACTCTAATCTCCGGTCAAACCCTGCACCGGTACCTCAATCACAATGCTTGCCAGAATCCATCATTCATTCATTTGGCCAACAAATATTTATTGAGCACATACTACATGTTATGTTCTGAAGATCTTGTATTGACCAAAACAGACATGAACCCTGCCCTCATAGAAGCAAAATTCTAGTTGCTCCTACATGAGTCTGTCCACACCCCCCACCAATGAATTGGAGGTTTCTGAAAGTAGGAACCTATGCCTTTCTTATCTCTGATCCCCAGGGCTTCCTCCAATCCCTGGCACATGTTAGGAGCATAATACGTGCTTGCCAAATAGATGATCAAATTAATCCATCAATCAATACTAAGTACCAGACTGTTAGTCTCTGACTTAAAACACTCAAGTCACACCCCCCTCCCAGTTGTCTACATCAGGACTGACAAACTATACGCCATGGGCCAAATCTGGCCCCATCACCTGTTTTTGTAAATAAAGTTTTATTGGAACACAGCCATACCCACTTTTCTAATATATTGTCAATGACTGCTCTCATACAACAATAGCAACAATGAGTAACTGAGACAGACACGATATGACTCATACAGCCAAAAATACTTACTATCTGGTCCTTTACAAAGAAGATTTGCTGACCCCTATATACAGGATAAAGCCCAAACTTCTAAGAGTGGCCTCAGGGCTTTGCCTTGCACACATCTCTCCATGCCTTCAGTGTTCTGGCCACACAAAACTGCCCATAGTTCCTTGACAGGCCCAGCCCACCAGGGCTTCAGGGACTCTCCACTGGCTCTTTGCTCTGCTTAGAATAGTCTTATCTCCAAACCTTTCCACCCAACTCACTCCAAGACTTCACAGAAAATCTGCTAAAGCGTCTCTTCTGGGTTGTCTTCCTCCCCTCTTCCACCCCAATTCAGGGTTTCTCCTATGCTCCCAACACATCTATATTTCTCCCTATTATGACCGTTTTCACTCTGTACTGGAATTCTGTCTCTTCTAGCTTTCCTCCCCAACTAGTTCCAGTTTCTTGCAGACAAGGACTTGTCAAGGATGTGGTTGTTCTGGTGATGTCGTATTCATTGCAGCGGCTACCTCAGGACCCACACAGGCTAAATTCTCAATGAATGAGTTGAATAGAACCGAGCAGTCCTCCACCGCTTCTCTCATCCCCACGTGCTCCCCTCCCCAAGTGCCCAGACTCCTGCTGACTAACAGAGAACAGAAGCACAGAGTTCAAATAGAAAATTCCAGTTATAGAAACTGGGGATGAGCCAAATCTGGTACCCGTGCATGGGAGCAGAGAGCAGTGGGGAGTCTATGTGTGGTTGTAACACAGTGGAGCCCAGAAATAGGCAAGAGCAGAACCCTGAAATCATGTTCCAATTGGCTGCCTCGACCAGCTGTTGGTGCTCGCAATGGCAGCTCAGAAACAGAGGTCCCTCCAGCTGCTGGCTAAAGGCCGGGAGGGCACCGTGGCTGGCACAGGGGGCCACTGAGTTTGCATAATTGCTCTCTGCCTCCAGTGTGGCTTCACCTGGAAAGCAAGGCAGTGTGATGTGGCAGCAGAAATGGAAGGGCGCCCAGTGGGCCTGGATGTAGGACACTGCGGAGGGAAAGGTCAGATGGGGAAAAGACCAACAACTCTTCTGGGAGCACCAGCTCAGCCCATGTTCCCTATTACCATGACATCACAGTATCAGCTACCTCTTACAGGCATAAGCCACCACCTTACCCCTCACCAGCTGCCCACTTCCTCCACCCTCCCACCCCTGTCCCTGCTCACCACACCACAGTCCTGACCTTCATGGCTTCAAAAAGCAAGAGTGAGATGAATGCCAGGCAAATGGAAGGGAATAACTTCAGAGGGCTGCAAGAAGTGGGGATCTCTTCGACTAACCTGCAGTCAGCTGAGATTGGCATGAGCACAGTCACACTCTGTCTCAAATCCTCAAGAGCTAAGAGCCCAGAAGGTATTTGTCTGATAAACTATCTGGTGCTAACTCCCCTTGGATTCCTTCCTTCCTACAGTTCAAGTTTTGTTCCTGCCCAAAGAGTTAGGGAGTTTTCAATTTGGAATTTGAATTCTATTTTGGACTCAAATAGGCTGTGGCTGATATCGAAGAGGTTACTGCCCATGTTCTCCTCTAGGATTCTGATAGATTCCTGTCTCACGTTGAGTTCTTTTATCCATTTCGAGTTTATCTTTGTGTACGGTGTAAGAGAATGGTCGAGTTTCATTCTTCTACATATCGCTGTCCAGTTTTCCCAGCACCATTGATTGAAGAGACTGTCTTTTTTCCATTGAATATTTTTTCCTGTTTTGTCGAAGATTATTTCACCATAGGGTTGAGGGTCCATATCTGGGCTCTCCACTCTGTTCCACTGGTCTATGTGTCTGTTTTTATGCCAGTACCACGCTGTCTTGGTGATCACAGCTTTGTAGTAAAGCTTGAAATCGGGGTAACGTGATGCTGCCAGTTTTGTTTTTGTTTTTCAACATTTCCTTAGCAATTCGGGGTCTCTTCTGATTCCATACAAATTTTAGGATTATTTGCTCCAGCTCTTTGGAAAATATCGGTGGAATTTTTATCGGAATGGCATTAAAAGTATAGATTGCTCTAGGCAGTATAGACATTTTAACAATGTTTATTCTTCCAATCCAAGAGCATGGAACAGTCTTCCATCTTTTTGTGTCTTCTTCAATTTCTTTCATGAGTGTTCTGTAGTTCCTCGAGTACAGGTCCTTTACCTCTTTGGTTAGGTTTATTCCCAGGTATCTTATGGTTCTTGGTGCTATAGTAAATGGAATCAATTCTCTAATTTCCCTTTCTGTATTTTCATTGTTAGTGTATAAGAAAGCCACTAATTTCTGTACATTGGCTTTGTATCCTGCCACGTTACTGAATTGCTATATGAGTTCTAGTAGTTGGGGGTGGAGATTAGGCTTTCATTGAGAATGACTACATGGTCCAGTACCAGGATGGCCCTCTGGGGAGCAGTGGCCTTTGAGGGATCCTGGAATAAATGGGAATGAGAGAGATGTCCTGGCTCACAGCATCTTGGGAGATTTTCTCTTATGTTAATGACTAGTGGCAGGATGGGAGCAAGGCTATGGATGTTTCTCAGGAAACCAAGATGGACCAAAGATTTATATGTCATTTAAAATAAAACTTGTTAGGGACTCCTGGGTGGCTCAGCCAGTAAGCACCCGACTCTTGATTTGGGCTCACGTCATGGTCTCATGGTTATGAAATCAAGCCCAGCATTGGACTCTGTGCTGAGTGTGAAACCTGCTTAAGATTCTCTCTCCCTCTCTTTCTGCCCCTCCCCCAAGCTCGCACATGTGCAGATTCTCTGTCTTAAAAAATAAAGTAAAACTTTTTAAAAGTCTCCTTTCATTGCAGACATTTCACAGACTTCATGCAGTTCCAGCCCCTTCCCCTACCTCCATTCCCAGAACCAAGCTGCATCCCATAAATGATGAGGGGTTAATCAGGTAGGAATGACCTGATGACCTCCTTTAGGGTTCTTATTCTTTGGGGAAATTCTCACTCTATTATGTGGTCAATGTGAGTTATGAAGACTTTCCCTGCGATGGAACAATCATTCAACTTCTTGACACAGAAGAGACTGCTTGGGTCCAACCCCAAGAGATCAGAGGGTCCCTGCATTTTGTGATTTCTGCATATGCTATAGGACTATGTTTCTCATTGTATGGTCTCCAGGTCGGCTGTAACAGGACCTCCTGGGGTTCTTATTGAAGATGTTTGAAATGTAGTTCATCTAAATATATATATTTTTTCTTTCTTTTTTATATTTTTTTATTTGTTTTATTTTTTAAATTTTTTTCTTTTTTTTTCTTTTTTTTTCAGAACCTGTTTTTATCCTCTTTCTCCCCCCCACAATTTGGGGTCTCTTCTGATTTGGTTACAGCACATTTTTCCGGGGTCTTTGCCACCCTTTTAGTAGTTTATTTGCTCCTTCATGTCCTCTTATCTGGACAAAATGACAAGGCGGAAAAAATCACCACAAACAAAAGAACAAGAGACAATACCAAAGGCTAGGGACCTAATCAACACAGACATTGGTAATATGTCAGATCAAGAGTTCAGAATGACGATTCTGAACATTCTAGCCGGGCTCGAAAAAGGCATGGAAGATATTAGAGAAACCCTCTCTGGAGATATTAAAGCCCTTTCTGGAGAAATTAAAGAACTAAAATCTAACCAAGTTGAAATCAAAAAAGCTATTAATGAGGTGCAATCAAAAATGGAGGCTCTCACTGCTAGGATAAATGAGGCAGAAGAAAGAATTAGTGATATAGAAGACCAAATGACAGAGAATAAGGAAGCCAAGCAAAAGAGGGACAAACAGCTACTGGACCATGAGGGGAGAATTTGAGAGATAAGTGACACCATAAGACGAAACAACATTAGAATAATTGGGATTCCAGAAGAAGAAGAAACAGAGAGGGGAGCAGAAGGTCTATTGGAGAGAATCATTGGAGAGAATTTCCCTAATATGGCAAAGGGAACAAGCATTAAAATCCAGGAGATGCAGAGAACCCCCCTCAAAGTCAACAAGAATAGGTCCACACCCCGTCACCTAATAGTAAAATTTACAAGTCTTAGTGACAAAGAGAAAATCCTGAAAGCAGCCCGAGAAAAGAAGTCTGTAACATACAATGGTAAAAATATTAGATTGGTGGCAGACTTATCCACAGAGACCTGGCAGGCCAGAAAGAGCTGGCATGATATATTCAGAGCACTAAACGAGAAAAACATGCAGCCAAGAATACTCTATCCAGCTAGGCTATCATTGAAAATAGAAGGAGAGATAAAAAGCTTCCAGGACAAACAAAAACTGAAAGAATTTGCAAACACCAAACCAGCTCTACAGGAAATATTGAAAGGGGTCCTCTAAGCAAAGAGAGAGCCTAAAAGTAGTAGATCAGAAAGGTACAGAGACAATATACAGTAACAGTCACCTTACAGGCTAATAATGGCACTAAATTCATATCTCTCAATAGTTACCCTGAATGTTAATGGGCTAAATGCCCCAATCAAAAAACACAGGGTATCAGAATGGATAAAAAAACAAAACCCATCAGTATGTTACCTACAAGAAACTCATTTTAGACGCGAAGACACCTCCAGATTTAAAATGAGGGGGTGGAAAACAATTTACCATGCTAATGGGCATCAGAAGAAAGCTGGGGTGGCAATCCTTATATCAGATCAATTAGATTTTAAGCCAAAGACTATAATAAGAGATGAGGAAGGACACTATATCCTACTCAAAGGGTCTGTCCAACAAGAAGATCTAACAATTTTAAATATCTATGCCCCTAACGTGGGAGCAGCCAACTATATCAACCAATTAATAATAAAATCAAAGAAACACATCAATAATAATACAATAATAGTAGGGAACTTTAACACTCCCCTCACAGAAATGGACAGATCATCCAAGCAAAAGATCAACAAGGAAATAAAGGCCTTAAATGACACACTGGACCAGATGGACATCACAGATCTATTCAGAACATTTCATCCCAAAGCAACAGAATACACATTCTTCTCTAGTGCACATGGAACCTTCTCCAGAATAGATCACATCCTGGGTCACAAATCAGGTCTCAACCGGTATCAAAAGATTAGGATTATTCCCTGCATATTTTCAGACCACAAAGCTCTGAAGCTAGAACCCATCACAAGAGGAAAGCTGGAAAGAACCCAAATACATGGAGACTAAACAGCATCCTTCTAAAGAATGAATGGGTTAACCAGGAAATTAAAGAAGAATTGAAAAAATTCATGGAAACAAATGATAATGAAAACACAACAGTTCAAAATCTGTGGGACACAGCAAAGGCAGTCCTGAGGGGAAAATATATAGCGGTACAAGCCTTTCTCAAGAAACAAGAAAGGTCTCAAGTACACAACCTAACCCTACACGTAAAGGATCTGGAGAAAGAACAAGAAAGAAACCCTAAACCCAGCAGGAGAAGAGAAATCATAAAGATCAGAGCAGAAATCAATGAAATAGAAACCAAAAAAACAATAGAAAAAATCAATGAAACTAGGAGATGGTTCTTTGAAAGAATCAATAAGATTGATAAACCCCTGGCCAGACTCATCAAAAAGAAAAGAGAAAGGACCCAAATAAATAAAATCATGAATGAAAGAGGAGAGATCACAACTAACACCAAAGAAATACAGACAGTTATAAGAACATACTATGAGCAACTCTACGCCAACAAATTGGACAATCTGGAAGAAATGGATGCATTCCTAGAGACATATAAACTACCACAACTGAACCAGGAAGAAATAGAAAACCTGAACAGGCCCATAACCAGTAAGGAGATTGAAACAGTCATCAAAAATCTCCAAACAAACAAAAGCCCAGGGCCAGACGGCTTCCCAGGGGAATTCTACCAAACATTTAAAGAAGAACTCATTCCTATTCTCCTGAAACTGTTCCAAAAAATAGAAATGGAAGGAAAACTTCCAAACTCATTTTATGAGGCCAGCATCACCTTGATCCCAAAACCAGACAAGGATCCCACCAAAAAAGAGAACTACAGACCAATATCCTTGATGAACACAGACGCAAAAATTCTCGCCAAAATACTAGCCAATAGGATTCAACAGTACATTAAAAGGATTATTCACCACGATCAAGTGGGATTTATTCCAGGGCTGCAGGGTTGGTTCAACATCCGCAAATCAATCAATGTGATAGAACACATTAATAAAAGAAAGAACAAGAACCATATGATACTCTCAATAGATGCTGAAAAAGCATTTGACAAAGTACAGCATCCCTTCCTGATCAAAACTCTTCAAAGTGTAGGGATAGAGGGCACATACCTCAATAT
The DNA here is from genome assembly GCF_922984935.1 of Meles meles. NCBI lineage: Eukaryota > Metazoa > Chordata > Mammalia > Carnivora > Mustelidae > Meles > Meles meles. The sequence goes on along the minus strand of NC_060072.1, from coordinate 12,486,198 downwards.
TATCAAAGCCATCTATGAAAAACCCACCGCAAATATCATTCTCAATGGAGAAAAACTGAAAGCTTTTCCGTTAAGGTCAGGAACACGGCAGGGATGTCCATTATCACCACTGCTATTCAACATAGTACTAGAAGTCCTAGCCTCAGCAATCAGACAACAAAAAGAAATTAAAGGCATCCAAATTGGTAAAGAAGAAGTCAAACTATCACTCTTCGCAGATGATATGATACTATATGTGGAAAACCCAAAAGACTCCACTCCAAAACTGCTAGAACTTGTACAGGAATTCAGTAAAGTGTCAGGATATAAAATCAATGCACAGAAATCAGTTGCATTTCTGTACACCAACAACAAGACTGAAGAAAGAGAAATTAAGGAGTCAATCCCATTTACAATTGCACCCAAAACTATAAGATACCTAGGAATAAACCTAACCAAAGAGACTAAGAATCTATACACAGAAAATTATAAAAAACTCATGAAAGAAATTGAGGAAGACACAAAAAAATGGAAAAATGTTCCATGCTCCTGGATTGGAAGAATAAATATTGTGAAAATGTCTATGCTACCTAAAGCAATCTACACATTTAATGCAATCCCTATCAAAATACCATCCATTTTTTTCAAAGAAATGGAACAAATAATCCTAAAATTTATATGGAACCAGAAAAGACCTCGAATAGCCAAAGGAATATTGAAGAACAAAGCCAAAGTTGGTGGCATCACAATTCCGGACTTCAAGCTCTATTACAAAGCTGTCATCATCAAGACAGCATGGTACTGGCACAAAAACAGACACATAGACCAGTGGAACAGAATAGAGAGCCCAGAAATCGACCCTCAACTCTATGGTCAACTAATCTTCGACAAAGCAGGAAAGAATGTCCAATGGAAAAAAGACAGCCTCTTCAATAAATGGTGCTGGGAAAATTGGACAGCCACATGCAGAAAAATGAAATTGGACCACTTCCTTATACCACACACGAAAATAGACTCCAAATGGATGAAGGACCTCAATGTGAGAAAGGAATCCATCAAAATCCTTGAGGAGAATGCAGGCAGCAACCTCTTCGACCTCAGCTGTAGCAACATCTTCCTAGGAACAACGGCAAAGGCAAGGGAAGCAAGGGCAAAAATGAACTATTGGGATTTCATCAAGATCAAAAGCTTTTGCACAGCAAATGAAACAGTTAACAAAACCAAAAGACAACTGACAGAATGGGAGAAGATATTTGCAAACGACATATCAGATAAAGGGCTAGTATCCAAAATCTATAAGGAACTTAGCAAACTCAACACCCAAAGAACAAACAATCCAATCAAGAAATGGGCAGAGGACATGAACAGACATTTCTGCAAAGAAGACATCCAGATGGCCAACAGACACATGAAAAAGTGCTCCACGTCACTCGGCATCAGGGAAATACAAATCAAAACCACAATGAGATATCACCTCACACCAGTCAGAATGGCTAAAATTAACAAGTCAGGAAATGACAGATGCTGGAGAGGATGTGGAGAAAGGGGAACCCTCCTCCACTGTTGGTGGGAATGCAAGCTGGTGCAACCACTCTGGAAAACAGCATGGAGGTTCCTCAAAATGTTGACCCAGCAATTGCACTACTGGGTATTTACCCTAAAGATACAAACATAGTGATCCGAAGGGGCACGTGTACCCGAATGTTTATAGCAGCAATGTCTACAATAGCCAGACTATGGAAAGAACCTAGATGTCCATCAACAGATGAATGGATAAAGAAGAGGTGGTATATATACACAATGGAATACTATGCAGCCATCAAAAGAAATGAAATCTTGCCATTTGCGATGACGTGGATGGAACTAGAGCGTATCATGCTTAGTAAAATAAGTCAATCGGAGAAAGACAACTATCATATGATCTCCCTGATATGAGGACATGGAGAAGCAACATGGGGGGGTAGGGGGATAGGAGAAGAATAAATGAAACAAGATGGGATTGGGAGGGAGACAAACCATAAATGACTCTTAATCTCACAAAACAAACTGAGGGTTGCTGGGGGGAGGTGGGATTGGGAGAGGGGGAGCGGGCTATGGACATTGGGGAGGGGAGGCGAACCATAAGAGACTATGGACTCTGAAAAACAACCTGAGGGTTTTGAAGGGTCAGGGGTGGGAGGTTGGGGGAACAGGTGGTGGGTAATGGGGAGAGCATGTTTTGCATGGAGCACTGGGTGTTGTGCAAAAAGAATGAATACTGTTACGCTGAAAAAATAAATAAAATGGAAAAAAAAAAAAAGATGTTTGAAATGCCTTCAAAACCAACAGAGTAGGGATCAGGGATGGTGTGGACCTTCTGTATTTTCACACATTCCCTGGTGAGTCTGAGAACCACAAAAAATAACACCCAAAGATGAATGGAAATGCATGTCCACCCTGGAGAATATTGGATGGAAATTCCAACCAAAGCCAACATTGCCCTGATTACCCACCCCTTCAACAGGGGCACTGAGTCTCCTCACTCCCTTTTGATTCTCTAGCGCCCCAGAGGAAACCACCCTGAGCCCTCACCTACAAGGAGCTGCAGTAGCCTTCTGATGGCTCTCCCTGCTTTGTTCCTCACCCCTGTGGTCTGCTCTCCACAGAGAGGAGAGCCTGTTTTTCAAAATAAGTGACATCACATCACTTCCCTGCTGTCTACCTTCCAACAGCTTCCCGGCACACTTAACATCAAACCCCACATCCTTAGTGTAGGATGTAGGATGTGACCTGCCTCCACCTTCTCTCCAGAAGTTTCCCTCTCCGCTCCTGCTGTGCTCCAAGCACAATGATCCCTGCTGTTTCTTGAATACATGGGCCACAGACTGACCTCAGGCTCTTCACATCTACTGGCCTCTCCCCTGGAAAGGTCTTCCCTCTAGTATTGACTTGGCTCACTCCCAGCTTCCTTCAGGCCAGATGTCACCTCCTCAGTCCACCCCCCTAGAGTAGCAGCACCCCCATCACTTTGTATCCCTCTGCCTTCCTCAATATTTCCACATAGTGCCTGATATTTTTGTTACATGGTTATTTGTTTATCCTTTATTGTTTCTCTTCTCCACTGGTACAGAATCTCCATAAGGATGGTGTGTCAGTCAGTATAAGCTAGCTTCTGCCACATTAACAAACAATCCCCAAAGCTCAGTGCCTCAGAAGCACAAGTTCCTTACGCCCTGCTCAACCGAGGGTCAGCTGTGGGCTCTACTCCTACAACACCACCCTCACTCTAAGACCTAGGCTGAAGGAGAGCCACTATCCAGAATATTACAGGTAAGTTGCCAGAGGGAAAAGAGAAAGGGGCAAAGCATAAACTCACTGGTACACATAATTCCATTCAGATTCCATTGGCCACTCCTGAATTCCATGAGATATACTTTCCATGAGGAAAGTATAATCCTTCTCTAGAAAGGGAAGTGAAATTTGGTGAACAGTAAACAGTCTGCCAGAGACTAGGAACTTTGTTTTATTAGTTTCTCTATCACTAGTGCCTAAAACAGTGCCCCCACTTGATTAGGTGCTTGCTTAGTATTTGTTGAATGGGAAGTGGGGTGGAACCCAAGGTTGGGTGGCAGCTTGACTTAAATCCAAGACCATTTGTGCCGAAACTGGCCATGTGTACCCAGCTCAGATAGTCTTGGTCGTATCTGACACATCCATAGACCCAGCCATAGGAGCTAGAAAGATGTTGGCAGAGCTGGCCGAAGCCTCGAGTGACCTGAGCCAGAGGCAGCATAGAGACCCCCTACTCCAGGTGCCCTCCCAATAAAGGAGTACTCCTGTCCACCCCACAGTATCCCTCAGGGAAGTGGGAATAGGACTCTGGACTTCGGCGTGGAAGATGCCAGGGTGCAGATCAGTAGTGTGTACACTCAAGAACCAGGGGCTCAGAGCTCAGATGCCCAGGCCAGGTTGGGTCTCTCTGGAGACCTGGTCAGGAAGAAGCCGGTAGGCCAGGACATCAGATCTTAGAAGACAGAAAAGCAGCCACAAAAGTGCTTCTTCTAGGAAGAAAGGATTTTTCTGAAGCCCAGAGAGGAGCAATGACTTGTCCCAGGTCACACAGCTAATAAATGGCTGTCAGAATTTGAACTCAGGATCTTCCTTTCGCAGCTCACTGCAAATAGCACCCTGGGAACAGCTATGATGATCATAGCAGTAACAATAAGTAACCCTTCCCGTACCCTTTCTATGTGCCAGGCACGACCATTAGTACTTCTTATGAATTTCCCACATAATTTCCATAACAATTTTGTGAGCTAAGTATTATTCATACCTACTATCTAAATGAAGAAACTGAGGGGGGCCTGGGTGGCTCAGTTGGTTAAGCATCTGCCTTTGGCTCAGGTTGTGATCTCAGGGTCCTGGGATCAAACCCCACATCGGGCTCTCTGCTCAGCAGAAAGTTGGCTTCTCCTTCTCTCTCTGACTCTCCTCTCCACTTGTTTGTTTTCTCTCTCTATCTCTCAAAAAATAAATAAATAAATAAACAAATAAGGAAACTGAGACCCAGATATTGACCCCAAATCACAGGCTGCTAAGTGGCAGAGCTAGGATCTGAGCCCAGGTCTCTCTGACCCCAGACTCCACGCTCTTACTTATTATATACAAACATGACATGATACTGACAACCAGGCGTGCCCACTAGAGGTCTAGGGGGAGAAACTAAATCAAAGCCAAAATGAGGGTTGAAGACCCAGGCCTGGGAAACGAAAAATATCTGCAGGCAGTGGACAAGCCCTAGAAACTTAAACCAAAGGCCAGAGCAAGGCCAGTGACAGGGCCAAGGGACTGAGGGCTAGAAGGAGAGGATTTGGATAACTGAGTAACAGCCGTGGCATTTATGTAGTGCTTTCTGTGTGCGTGGCAACCCAGACTCCCACTGTGTACTCACTCATTTAATCCTCACAACACCCTGTGAGGTGGGAATACTATTACTCCGTTTTAGTAATGACAATGAGACACAGAGAAGTTGACCAACTTGACCAAGGTCACACAGCAAGTCAGTGACAGTTGGGATCTGAACTCAGGCCTGGCCCCTCTTCTCACACTGCACTGCAGGGATCAGGGACATCGTGAGCACAAAGCTGCAGGGACAGAGTCAGATGCTCACTGGGGGCCATGTCCAGCAGGTCAGGGGACAGCAGTGTGCCGCTTCATTAGCTAGTTCAGTCCTTCAGGAAGTGTGCCAGTGCTTAGAAGCTTCTCTAGCAGGGCGCCTGGGTGGCTCAGTGGGTTAAAGCCTCTGCCTTCCGCTCAGGTCATGATCTCAGGGTCCTGGGATCAAGCCCCGCATCGGGCTCTCTGCTCTGCAGGGAGCCTGCTTCCTCCTCTCTCTCTGCCTGCCTCTCTGCCTACTTGTGATCTCTGTCTGTCAAATAAATAAAATATTAAAAAAAAAAAAGAAGCTTTTCTAGCTTACCTTGAGCTGGGGCCCACCTTTCCTTGTAAGGTCCGCTCATTGGTCCCAGATCTGGCCTTTATGAGTCAGGGGTCAAGTCCACTCACCCATGAAGATTGCCCTTCTCTTCATTTTCAGTACTCCCCACTGACCTCAGCATGCACTCGGGCCCCTCCCCTTCTCCTCCCCATGCCCTCGATGAAGGCTGGAATGCCAGCTTCCCTCAAAATCCAACTGGTCCTGGTTCCTCAGATGCCACTTCCCAGCATGCACGCCCTCCAAAGAGACACCCAGGCTGATCAGCATCTTCTAAACACACAGCCTGATTTTTCACAGAACTACTGCCTGTTTTCTATGAGTCTAGAGCTTATTTTTCCAGCTCCTCCAAAGAATGCCCCTGGGCATATGCTGTCTTGCTCTTTCCAGGCCTCATAAGATGTAATATTTGCATAGGTACAAAGGAAGTGCTGTCCAGCTGAGTCTCCCCTCCCAGCTGGCAGGTGCCCAGCCTCCAGAGCCAGTGGCAGCTCTGCCCACAACCTTGTTCGGGGCTCCCCAACCCTTCTTTTCAGAATCCTTGCCCTCCGACATCCCCAGGAAGGGGTCTGGAACAGAGCAGCTCCTGTCAGAGTGAGTTCTGCAGGATGGGCATATTTGATGGGGGATGAAGTGAGAAAAAGAGCAGGTGCATGGTCAAGTGAGAAGGAGAAACCCGTGTAAGACAAAGCAATACAAATTTCTTTGCTGTCGGGCTCTTCAGGACCTTGCATGCGCTCCAGTGCTTCAGAAATCTACTTATAGGCATCATTGGATTCAATAAATATTTATTGAGCATCTATTATGTGCCAAGGATTATTTAGATGCTAGGAACACACCAGTCAATAAGATAAACCAAAAAAATAAATTCTTTGTTGGAGACAGACCACAAATAAGAAACACAGGAGATAAGCAACATACATACAGAGGATACGAGAAAGTAGTAAATGCCATGGATTTGAGTTTTTTTAAAGCAGGATAAGAGGGAGGAGGGTTGCAGGGTTGCGATTTTAAATAAGGTGGTCAGAATATGTCTCAACGAGGAGGAGGTGTTTGAGCAAAAACAGGAAAGATGTGGAATGAGTTGACCAAACAGGTATCTGCAGGACAAACCAGCCAAGGGGTACACCTGGAATGTTGGAGAATAAAAGAGGAATAGGTACCAGCATCCTCAGCACTATTGGCATCTGGGACCAGATCCTTCTCTGCTGCGGGGGAGCTGAACTGTGCATGTCAAGATGTTTAGCGCCACCCCTAGCCTCCATTCACCAGACACCAGGAGCACTCCCTCCCCCAGCAGGGACAACTAAAAATGTCTCCAGACATTGCCAAAAGTTTCCTGGGGGACAAACCCGCCCCCCTGTCCCCAGTTAGAACTGAGTCACTGAGGGGTGAAATCACTGCCTTTGCTTCATACTGGTCTCATCCCATGCGAACCTGCAAGTGGGCGGCTTGTTCAGAAGTTCCATGCGCTGGACCAGAGCAAGCCCGGAGACAGGGCATCCTCATGCTGTCCCTGATCCCTCAGGGCATACTCCTCCCCACAGTACCCTGAGCACCCATCCCTTGCCCACCCAGGGGACTTCTCTGTCTTCGGTCTCACTGCTCTCAGGGCAAGAGCCCAGGAAGCTCCAGGTCCGTGGAGCACTGAGGCAGGTAAACTGGAGGCTGGCCAGTACAGACTCGGTTCTGCCATTTCCCAGCTGCGTGACCCTGCAGAACAGGGATGCTGGTATTAACCTGCCTTGTCGGACCACGGCGAGGCTCGAGGGAGAAAACGTCCGTGAACACATCCAGCAAGGTGCCTGACACAGAGTAGGCTCCGGCACACCGGTTTCTGTCTCAACACCTTGCATTCATTTTCTGTGGCTGCCCTAACAAAGGACCACAAGTCCGGTTGGCTTCAAACGGCAGGAAGGCTCCCTCCGCAGGTGCTGGGAGAATCCATTCTTGCCTTCTCAGGTTTCTGGTGATGCCTGGGCTCCTTGGCTGGTGGCTGCATCTCTCCTGTCTCTGCCTAGCTCACCGCATGTCCCTCTTCCCTATATCCTTGTGCGTCTCAGTATCCTCCCCTCTTAGAAGGAGTCCTGGGATTTAGGACCTACCCGAAATTCAGGATAATTACAACCTGAAATCTTTAACTAACTGCATATGCAACAACCCTATTCCCAGACAAGACCCTACTCAGAGGTTTCGAGGGAACATGAATTTGGGGGAAGTGGGGAGAACGCTATTCAACTCAGTATATGTCTCTTGGCGGAGGAACGGAGGCCTGGATCTCTGCCCTATACCCTCCAGGTCTCTGGCTGACAGTCTGAGCTTCTGTCCCCTCTCCAGCTAGCAAGACCTTCCTGGTACCTAAGCCCAAGGGGTCGGGGTAATATTCGAGGGCCGATCTACGGCAGGAAAAAGGAGCTCCCTCCCTGACGTTTCCTATCCTGGGTAGCCCAAAAGATCTCTCGGGACTGTGAGGGGCACAGTAGAAGCCCACGTGGAAGAAGGCAAAGTGGGTGAAGGGGAAGTGTGCCCGTTTTAACCCTTTCCTCGCGCGGGCATCGTCCTTAAACCAAGACTGTCCATCCTCATCAAACCTGAGGCCACAGCGCCCCCTGGCGGCCGGAGCCAGTCCGGGCCGGACTCCCCGGTGCTCACGCAGCCATGCGCGGCGGAGGTGGCTGTAAATGAATTTAGCATCCGCACAGTTATTTAAATTGTTTTAATTAATCACAGATTGAGCAGTAAATGAACCACTAAGTGGAGAGAGAGCGCGGAACGAGCGAGAAAGAGGTGAGGGGAGGAAGGCAGCCCTCGGTGCTGGCCTAGAGAACGGCACAGACCTTGGGCGGGGGCGGGGCCGGGAGCTGGAAGCGAAGATCTCAGAGCCCCTCTTCCCCCGCTGCCCACCTGCGTTCCTGCTCTTCTGCCCTCCTGCCCTCCTGCACTCTGGTCTCTTCGCCCGCCCCAACCCCCAGTCCCCAGCCCCCAGCCCCCAGTTCCAGGCGGGACGGGAGGGGCGGGGTGGCAGAGCTGCTCCCCTTGGAAAAGGATGGGAGCTGGGCTAGAGGGGCAAGCCGGGGGGGGGGGGGGGGGGGGGGGGGGGGGGGGGGTAACACAGCAAGAATTTAAGTGCTTGCGCTGTGCTCAGCACTTTTACACCCAGTATTGTGTCTGAAACAGGCGAGGTGTAACACCAGGCACCCTGCCCCCGCCGTGCCAGCCTGTGTAGCGCCTGGCTCTGGCTTCTCCATCTGCCAGGCGGAATTGAGGAAGACAATGCCTGAGAGCTCCCAGATCGGCGAGTCTTTTCTCCTGAGCAAGACATTTCCGGGGTGCTCCTCGCTTCCCCATATGTACACCAGGTTCAGCCCCTTTCGCTGAATTCCATACGGAATCAGCACGCTGCAGCCTGCAAGCCTGTTTTCCTACAGTCCGTGAGCTGCGAGTGTGTGCCTGTGCGTATTGTGTTTTCATATGGTTGGAAAAAATCAAAAGAATAATATTTCATGACACGTGAAAATTATATGAAATCTCAATTCCATAAATAAAGTGCTCTTGGAACGCAGCCACGCTCATTTTAAGGACTGTCTGTGGCTGCTGGCAGGACCAGCAGTAGCTAAGTAGTTACAACAGAGACGGTATAGCCCCGGAAACCTGGGATATGGACTATCTGACTATTTACATAAAGAGTTTTAACACATCATCATTTGTAAGATGCACAATTTTTATGTGCCACCAACAAGAGAAAATTCTATCAAACCAAACTGCGTCACAATACCTTTATAGCACCTGGATTTTTTTAAAATGTTATATTTATTTAACATTATTTTAGACTATGTAGATGTAGATTTTTGTATCACAATTGTGACTACATTAAAAGAAACATGTGGAGGCGAACCATGAGAGACTATGGACTCTGAAAATCAACCTGAGGGTTTTGAAGGGTCAGGGGTGGGAGGTTGGGGGAACCAGGTGGTGGGTAATAGGGAGGGCACGTACTGCATGGAGCACTGGGTGTTGTGCAAAAACAATGAATACTGTTACGCTGAAAAAATAAATTAAAAAAAAAAAGAAAGAAAAAAAGGAACCTGTGCCCAAAATAAGTTAGTTGAGGTCCTCCTAAACATCTTCATATCCACAGACCCACTCTTCCAAGTCACTTTCTGACTCGGAATCACTTTTGTCCTGGGTTTGCACACACTCTTGTCCTCAGTGTCTCGGTGTAATACAGCATTTCCTGAAAGAAGCCTTCACTGTGGTCTGGAAACTTTCTTCCCAGCTGCTGACACTTGATCTGAAAGTTTTCATTCCCATGCACAGGCTGTGACATCGATGTTCAATGCTGACATTGACTACTGCCTGGTTGGGGGCAATTTTAAGAAACATCCCAGTTTCAGAAATGTTGGAATGTTGAGGGAGAATAGCAGAGAGTGAATCATAAACTTTTTCTAAGGAAAAGATATTATTCATTTATTTGAGAGAAAGGGAGCAGGAGCAGAGAGAGGGGCAGAGGGAGAAGCAGACTGCCCACTCAGCAGGGAGCCAGATGCCACCTGGTCTGGATCCCAGGACCCTGGGATGGTGACCTGAGCCCAAGGCAGAAGCTTAGCCAACTGAGCCACCCTGGGGTCCTGAACCATAAACTTTTTCAAAACTGTAACCATTGTTGACTGGCTGGGATACACTAGGAAACAAAACAGATCCAAGTTCTGTCCTCAAGGAGCTGCAGTCTAATGGGTTCAGAAGACAATAGACAAAAATATACGGTTTATATCAGTGGATGGTGAGTGCTCTGAAGTAAAATTGTGGAATGGGAGGAGAAGGAGGAGGAAGAAGAGGTAGTAGGGGGAGCAAAAGAGTAAGGTTGTATCAAGGAAGGCCTCCTGGAGGAGGTGATAATTGAGCAGAGACCTCATAGAGAGAGGGAATAAGCCACAGAAGCATGGGGAAGAAACTTCTAGGGGGAGGGACAGGAATTCGGGGGAGGGAGGTGGAAAATGAGGTCAGAGAGGTGGTCTGGAGTCAGATGAAGCATGAAAAGAATTCTGGATTTTATTGCAAATTTGCTAGAAAACAACTTGGGGGGGTGGGGTTTGAGCAAAGGAGCGCCATGATCTGACATGTATTTTTTTTTAAGATTTTATTTATTTATTTGACAGAGAGAGGTCACAAGTAGGCAGAGAGACGGGCAGAGAGAGAGAGGAAGCAGGCTCCCAACTGAGCAGAGAGCCCGACGCGGGACTCGATCCCAAGACCCTGAGATCATGACCTGAGCTGAAGGCAGAGGCCTAACCCACTGAGCCACCCAGGCGCCCTGACATGTATTTTTAAAGGGTGGCTCTGGCTTCTCTCTGGTGTAGACTGGAGGGACTGGGCAAGAGCAGAAGCAGGGAGACCAGTTCTGAGTTAAGAAGCCAAGGGTGGTTGTGGCAGAAACAGTGAAAAGTGGTCAGAATTTGAATCAGTTATGAAAGTAGAGCCGACATGATCGCTGATGACCAGGAGGAGGGATAACAGGATGACCCCAAACCCAAGGGTTTGGTCAGAGGGACTGGAGGGGCAGAGTCACCATCTTCGAAGATGGAGATGCCTTCAGTCAGGAATCCCAGGTGGGACTCGCTCAGTTTGAAATGTCCATGAGAGAGCCATGTGAAGACCCGAGGAGGCAGGCTCTGCATGGACAGCTCTGCATTCCAAAGGAAAGGACCAGACTGGAGACAGTGACCCTGAGCCTGGACAGGGTCACCCTGGGAGCGGGTATCAGCAGAGTGGAGCAGAGGCTCCTCCGGAGGCCAAGCCCTGGGACCTCCAACATAAAGATGTCAGAAAGAAGAGAAGGGACCAGCCCAAGACTAAAGGAGCCACCAGTGGATAAGCTGGCCACCACCATTCACAAGTCCTGGGGAGCATGAAAACGTAGGATCCTTGCTCGAAATTATTAGGACTATCAAGTTGGCAGCAGCGGGTGAATGAAGCTCGGGACCCTCTGAGCATCAGTGGCTCTGCAGACATGCAGGTCCCCCATCCACGAAGCAGGTGACGATGGACACCAGGGGACTGTGGAGTCCCAGAAGCCAGGAGATAAAAAGTATTTCAAGGAGAAGAGAAGGGGGTTAAGGAAGTGAGGACTGAGGACCAACGGGGGGTGGGGAGGGAGGAGGACGGGGTGGGAGGTGGGTAAGGTGCAGGCTTCTGGTGGGCTTAGATGAGAGCAACTCCTAGGGACTGGAGTTGGGACAGAAGCCTGACCGGGTGGGTCTGGGCAGAAAGAGAGCAAGGAACCAGAGTTGGCAGGTAGGGACACCGTTGGGGGAGTTTTGCTATAAAGAGGAGCAGAAATGTGGAGCAATGTCCAGAAGCCGCTGTGGAAGGAAGGCTGGTATGTTTTTATTATAATGATCACCTGTTTGCAGGCCAATGAATGAGTCTGTAGAGAACATGAAATTGACGAGGCAGGAGAGGAAGAAGGTGTGTCTGTGGCTCAGTGTCCTTGAGTAGTGAAGGGGTGGGAGGCATTGACCTTTGGGGGAAAGAGGACAGTCCTTGCCGGTGGGAGGAAGGAGGCCTGCCTGGAGTGGGCGGAGCCACGTGGAAGCTCTTGCCCTCACAATGACTGTCTCCGTGAAATGCGAAACAAGGGCGCCCCTGAGATGGGGGACAAAAGGAGCTTTTCTGAGGTTGAAGGGAGAGAAGCAAGTATGGAACAGGAAAGTGTGAGGGAATGAGCCCCATTTTGTACTCCAGCCTTCTTTTAACCACTCTCTGCAGTAAAAAATACATTTTGCATCAAGACCTAGAATACACACATCCCACAAGATGCCCTTTAACCATGTTACATTCAACAGGCTCTGGCCTTTTCTGTTCTCTCTCCTCTCCTTTCTTTAACGCTGGTTGGACCCGCTAAATTGGTTTCTTGACCCACAAATGAATCTTGACCTGTCTAATGGCAGACATGGTCTGGAAAGCTCAGTTGCCTTGGACACACCCTGCAGGCTGCCTTGGGTTAGTGGCATGGAGGGAAAGGAGTACCTGGGCACAGGTGTGGAGCGGAGAGAAAGCTGGATTTCCCCAAGAGCAGGGATTTCTTTTTTTTTTTTTAATACATATGTTTTTGTTTTTTTATTTTCAGCGTAACAGTATTCATTGTTTTTGCACCACACCCAGTGCTCCATGCAGTACGTGCCCTCCCTATTACCCACCACCTGGTTCCTCAACCTCCCACCCCACCCCCGCCCCTTCAAAACCCTCTGGTTGTTTTTCAGAGTCCATAGTCTCTCATGGTTCATCTCCCCTTCCAGTTTCCCTCAACTCCCTCCTCCTCTCCATCTCCCCATGTCCTCCGTGTTATTTCTTATGCTCCACAAATAAGTGAAACCATATGATACTTGACTCTCTCTGCTTGACTTATTTCGCTCAGCATAATCTCTTCCAGTCCCATCCATGTTGCTACAAAAGTTGGGTATTCATCCTTTCTGATGGAGGCATAATACTCCATCGTGTATATGGACCACATCTTCCTTATCCATTCGTCCGTTGAAGGGCATCTTGGCTCTTTCCACAGTTTGGCGACCGTGGCCATTGCTGCAATAAACATTGGGGTACAGATGGCCCTTCTTTTCACTACATCTGTATCTTTGGAAGAGCAGGGATCTCTTGAGCATGTACCACTCAGCACAAGGAAGGCAAGCAGAATGAGGATGGACGCCGGAGAGGGACCTCACTTTGGGTGGCAGGATCTAAGGAGGGAGTTAGGGACGAGAGGCGAGAGGCAGGAATAGGATAGCAGTGGGGACGGAAGAGAGGTCTGGGTGTGGTTACGAGAATCATGGACACAGGCAACCGCAGGGAGTGACAGGGACAACAGGAGGTGTTGGTTAAAGCAGGGAATTGGGGAAGGACAGTTGCCAGGTATTGGTGAAAACAGGGTGCAGGTGTAATTGTGGGGTGACCAGCTGAGGTAGGGGTGAGGACAAGTTCACTGGAAGAGCGAAGTCTAAGGAACCAAGAGGCTGGGTGATTTGGGGGGACCCTCTCTGCAGACCAAGTCCTCCCAGATTAGGCCCCCAGAAGTCCATGTTGGAGACATGGCAGACAGCCAGGGGCTAAAATAAAAGCTTCAGCCCCTGGGGTATATACTCGGGACCTAGAAATGGCTGAAAGGAGGAAGGGGTGTCAGGAGGATTTAAACATCGAATCTGTGGCTTAGCCTAGACAACAAGGATGGGCACAGAGTCCCTGCGGTACACGGAGTGTGGGAGAGGGGGAAAGCTGACTTGGAAAGCTGCCAGGAACCTGGGGGCACTGGGGTAGGGGAAAGATCCAGAGCAGGGTGTTGGGGTCCGTTATCAAAGGAACGAGACTGAGACAAAGTGAAAGTTATGCAAAGCCTTATTCTATACCAAGCATTAGAAGATAGACTGACCCGCCAGGGCCGCCTCTGAAGAGAGCGACCCCTTCCCAATCTCACAGGCTGGTTTTATAGGGCATAACCGCAGACCCAAGGTATGTGGCTTCTATTGTTAAGGCGTTTACTCCCGGAATCGATACCCAGAACCATACCAGGAACTACTGGGGCGTTTATTCCCGGAATGAAGTCCGTGGATGTGAACAACAATACGGCTTCCTAGGCAATACGGAGTTGCTCTGGCTAAGCAGGCCCTAATGGTTAAACAGGTTTTAACATTAAATTGGCCCTAACACAGGGGTTGCTGGGAATGCACAGGGAGGAGGCTGTTTCCGGGGAATCTTGCTGACTGTGCCGCTGACTTCTAGAGGGCGCAGCCAAGGGGCCTGGGCAGTGAGGTCCTTGGGGCATGAGGAGGTGGGACGATCCCGCTCTGAAGAGAGGAATATTTTATCTCACATCATTTCGACTATGTGGTGATAATAAGAAGCAGGATGACTTTTATTGGTTTTCTTCTTATTTTTAAATTCCCTTTAGTGTTTCTTGCCTGAGCCAGGCCAAAAGCTACCTGTAACTCCCTTGGGTGTGCCACTGGTTTGGGGAGTCCGGAGATGGGTGAAATTGAGACAGATCAGGGATGCCAAGAGCAGTAAAGGATGAAACTGTAAGACTGTGCAGTGGGGAGCGGGGGGGTTGGAGTGGCTGGTTCCCCCGTGAAGCCTCCTCTGCCAAGGGGCTTACACACAGCCACTCCCTGGACCCTCACAACCACGGTGGGAGATGGGCTCCATAATTAACCCCCTATTGCACAAAAGGAAACTGAGGCACTGGGAGGCATGTGACATGCCTGAGCGTCCACAGCTTCCAAGTGGGAGAGCTGAGGCTCCCAAAGAGGATGCTGGCTCTGGAGTCTGTCCTCCAGCCCCCTGTGGGGCTCCTCCTCCCCCTGGGCTCCACCATGATAATCAGGGGGTCCTTGCTTCTTGTTGTGGCCACTATATGTGGGACCACGGCCCCCTCCTTCATCGGTCCAGCGGCTCCGTCCTTGAGCTCAGAGCCAGTTCCTTCGGCTTTAAGACCTCGGTGTGCAGCCTCAGGAGCTTCCCTGTCTAATGAGGATGGAGAGGGACAGCTTCCCCAGACACAAGAGGTGACCGCTGGAGGTGGAATGGACACAGACGCGACCCCTGTTACTGGAGATGCTGAAATTCCTTGTTTAAAGTTGAGGGAGCTTCCCTTGCATCCAAAAGTATCCCAGCAGAATTTCAAGGAGGGTCTGCTGGGCCCAGGGTCTGGGGCAGAATAACCCAGAATATGGGGAAAGACAAGACTTGGAAGGTTGTGCCTCAAAGAAGTCTGGCAGCTAGGGCATAACCCCCCAGGAAGACTTTCATAATCCCTGAATGGGGCGGGGGGAATCATAAAGTAGGGCAGTGTCCCATACGGGACAACTGGAGGTAGAGCAAGGACTGGGGATGTGCCTTTGGACCCTTTCCTGCAGGGCTGACTGACAGAAGAGGTAAGCTGGAGACTGGGACAGCCCAGACTGGAGTTGATCCTCTAGCGGTGTTCTCTTAGACAAACTATGAACTTCTCTGTCAATTCCCTTCTCTCCCACATGGGGATGGTAAAGCTCCTGCCTTGAAGGGTGGCACCTGGACACATGAGATCATTCTTGCTAGGTACTTAGCACACTTGATGTTAAGTAAGCGGCAACTTTGAATATTTTTCAGCCTCCGCTGCTCCCCTAGGCTTGGCCTGGCAGCCACACCCTCCCACACGCCATTCCCCTCCATTCCTGCCCATCCAGCTTGTGCACATCCTTGCCACAAGCTAAGGCGTCATCTCCTCCCGGAAGCCCTCCCTGCTATTCTCCCACTCCAGGTCTCAGGACGTGTCTCCTCGGTGCTTCTCCCAATCAAGCTTTTGTAATCTGCCTCTTCAGCACCTGTTGTAGCATGTGGCACAATGTGGCTCAATTTTTCAATGAATGAGAGGAGTGAAAAAACAAGCTGAGGAATTAGGGGTTGGGTTTCAGAATCAAGGCAGAGGTGGGGTGCCTTGGTGGCACAGTCAGTTGGGCATCCAACTCCTGCTTTTGGCTTAGGTCATGATCTTGGGGTCTTGAGATCGAGGTCCCCCCCCCCCCGCCACCACATCCCGCACTTAGTGGGGAATCTGCTTGAGATTCTCACTCTCCCTCTGCCCCGGTCTCATGTGCTAACTCTCTCACTCTACAATAAAATAAATAAATATTTTAAAAGAGAGAGAGAGAAAGAAAGAAAGAAGCCAGAGGTATACTTACGAAAACAGGAGACCAAGGAAATGGTGGGAAGGGCTCATGCCGAATGCTCTGTTTCCTTCTCCCACACACAGTCAGACCCATTTCTCATTTGAGCAGCAAATTTGACTGAGCTCCTGTCACATCCGTACCCTGTTCTTGACACTAAAGATACAAAAGTAAACCAAGTAGTGATAACTCCTGATCTCTTTGCTCCTGTTGCTCCAGCAGCAGAAACAGGCACACAAGGAAATACAAAAAAATGCAAGATAATTTCAGATCAAGGTTAGTATGAGGAATAAAATGAAAGCATGCAGAGAGGGACTGGGCAGGGAGTTCCTCTAAATGGGGGAGTCAGAAGACACATTTGAGCAGAGACAGGAATGAGCAATGAGCGGGAGGAAACCAAGCCAAGACTTTCCACGCAGAGGAAACAGGTGGCAAGTGCAAGGGGCCTGGGGCAGGGCCAGGCTTGTGTTGGTGTGTTGGAGAAACTGAAAGAAACAGGAAGGTACGCTCGGGGGAGCAAGGGAAAGGCTGGTGGGGAAGCCGATCCAAAGGAGCATGTAGGCCAAGATAATCCAAGGGCAGTGAAGGACTTTAAAAGTTGTAAGCAGGCCATAAGCATGATCTGCCTTATGTTTTTAAAAGGAGCAGTGTGGCTGCTGTGTTTAACAAATGACTCTGGGGTGATGGAGGGCAAAGGAAGAAGCAGGGAGACTGGTCAGGAGGCATTCATGGTTGTCCAGGAAGAAGAAATGGTGGCTTGAACAGGAGAATGATAGAGGCAGGAGAAGTGTGGATTGGGATATATTTTGCCAGTAGAGACAACAAGACTTTATTGGGTGGGACTGTGGGAGTGGAGTGGGGGGCGGGGTTGCTGGGAGGACTGGGAGGACTCCTAGGAGGACTCCAGTCCAAGAGGTGGTTATCTTCTTCTCAGTATTGCCCTTTGTTGATCCTGCCTGAGCTGCTCACACTCTGAACCCTGGTCCGGGTATGTCTGCCATTCGTCCCACAGCCAGCCAGCAATGTGGACAGGCAACTGCAGGCCTGGTACATTTCCTCTCCGCACCCTGCCTTCTGCAGCCAACACCTGCATGTGGAGCTACGTATTCGCCCTATTCCCCTCTTCCCTGAGAATGCTCATAGCTTCTGCCTCCGTCTGAAGGCACGTCCCATTTTTATAAATAAGTAAAATACCAAGAGCCAGCCACAGCTCTGCCTGGTGTTTTGCCATTTGCAAAGGGACTTGACATACTTTATCTCCTTTGAGTCTCAGAAGCCACGATCATGGCTGATATGTATTGAATACTTACAAGGCAACAGCACCAAGCTAAGTGCTTTCCTTATTGTTGTGGGTTGAATCATGTCCTCCCCAGAAATGACGTTGAAGTCCTAACCCCCAGGGCCTGTGAACACGGCCTTGTTTGGAAATCGGGTCTTTGCAGACGTCATCAAGTTAGGACAAAGTCGTTAAGGCAGGTCCTAATCCAATATGATTGGTGACCTTCTAAGAAGAGAGGAGACCCCAAGACAGATGAGTTGGGGGAAAGGCCGCATGCCAATGGAGGCAGAGATAGAAGTGATGTGTCTACAGACCAAGGAACGCCAAGATGGTAAAAAGCCTTGGGGACTAGATCCTACCATGACCAGAAGGCAGAGCCAGGGATGGGTCCCTCCCAGACCTTTGGATTCCTAAGTCCCTTGGTGATTAAAGCTCACTTTTTTCATGCTCTTTGACATCGCTTCTCACTTCTGAGCAGTAATCACACTTTTTAAATAGTCTTCAGGGGCACCTGGGTGGCTGAGTTGGACACTTCCTGGGTTCCTGATGAGATGAAGCACTTTTCCGTACATCAGCAGTCGTTTCCGTTTCCTCCAGAGTCTGTCAGAATCCTAAAACCACTTCCCAAAGTCCCAGTGGGGTCATCTTAAGATGGGGTGGACAGATGGGAGGAGGTGAGAAGGAAACAGGAGGGGGATGCCTGGGTGGCTGAGTCATTTGAGCATCCAGGTCTAGGTTTCAGCTCAGATCATGATCTCAGGGTCCCGGGACCAAGCCCCATGTCGGGCTTGGCACCAAGTGTGGAGTCAGCTTGGGATTCTCTCTCTCCCTCTCCCTCTGCCCCCACCCCCGCTCATGCACTTTCTCTCTCTAATAAATAAATCTTCAAAAGAAGGAGAAGGAGAAGAAGAAAAAGAAGGAGAAGGAGGAGGAGGAAGAGGAAGTCATCCTAGGGAGTTGAAGAAAGAGGAAGGGGGAGGCAGTTGGAGTCCCAAACCCAGTGCCAGCCTCTAGAGCCCAACACTTGCCTTCCTGGCAGGTGGACTCCCTCTGTCCGCACTGGGACCTGTGGCAGCTGGAGATTAGAGAGCTTGGGCTCCATCAAGAGGGCCAGGGAAACCCAGTTCTGTTGTTTACCAGGCTCTGCGCCCTCCTGCACCTGCCCCAAGGAGCACCTTTTCCTGACTGGCACAAGCTCTGCATGGATGGTCGCAGCCCTGGCTACAGAGGAGGGAGGGTGCAGGAGACCTATCTTTCACTTCTTCAGCCAAAGATGCTACTCAAAGGACCTGGACCAAAAGGATGCTATTGACCTTCCCAACCACGGAGGGAAACTAAGAATCAGGGAGGAGATATCCCAGCCTATGCAGAGTGCCTATGACATGTGTGTGGCCCCATTTCCAGTGATTCCTGGATGTGCCAAAAATGTCCACTTGGTCAGCCTCCAGGGGCCAGGCCAGGAGGTGGTCAGCCAGGGCTGAGCAATTCAGAGGCCTGCGTGGGCCTGGGCATGGACAGATGCTCCTCTGGTTTATTCCCTATTAGCCCTGGAATGTACTACATTGTGCGTAATTGGTACATGAATCAAGAGACATACTCCCTTTCTGTACCGTGGGGCCCTGTGGAAACCTCCCTGTGTCCCTCTGCCTTGCTCTGGCACCTCTCCAGCTGGACAACCTGACATTCCTGGGGCTGCTGGAAGAGATACTTTGTTGCAGCCCCGAAAACAGGGAGTGACATGTTCTCTGGCTTCTGTAAGTGGCCGCGATCATCAGATCATCAGATCATCCATCAGATCATGGGAGGGGCCAGACTCCCTGTTTGTTCCTAGAAAGCAAGTTTGTTTCCAGTGACACAAGGAATGGCAGAGGCAGCCTGGGAACAGGTGCTAGCAAGCTGGCCACACTATGTTTATCCAGAGCAATCTCGCTTCCTGCTACACTGTCACCCTGGCTGCCTTCCAGCCCCCTTCTGCTGGGGGTCCCCAGGGTCTCCCTAGGCTAATGCTTCTGTTCTAGCAAGAAGGCAGTGCAGTGGAAAAAGTCTGAGTTTGGGAGGTCCATACGCCCAAATTTAAATCTGATTATGAGTACCTAAGCCAGGTTACTTTACCTCTCCGTACCACAGTTTCTTCCTCTGTAAAATAGGCATGTCATACCTCTCTCCCTGGCTTGTGGTCAAGACTCATGAAATCTCCCAAAAGATCTGGCACAGAGTTGGTGTCCAACAAATGTTAGTCTGATGACCCATCGTGACATCTGCCTCATCCAGCCCTGGCCCCATCCCCATCAAACAGTCATGACTGGTTTTCCATCAGGTCAAAAAAGGAGTCCAGGAGATAGCCCTGGGGATGGCCTGGGCTCTTCACTCTAAGCACACAGCTGTGAATTCAGTTATCCCCAGGGCAGTTCTGACACAGTGCCTTCCAGGGGCAAGCACAAGAATCACCCATGAACTGGCCACTTACAAAGACATCCTGGCTCAGATGTCCCGCCCCACTTAACATCAGTGTCCATCATGGCCCTGAACACCCTCGGGCCAGCCAGTGATCGATCCCATGGACTGTGGGGCACTCACCTCCCATGATGCTGTGCACACGACGTGCATGACGTGAAAATGCAACTCTCCTCCAGAGTTGAGCCCAAGCTGGCCAAAACCCCCAGACCTAGGAATTATCCAACTCCTTCCCTTCACGTCCCACATCTAATCCATCAGCAAATCCTATCTGGAAACCCATCACTTTGCACCGCCCCCTCGGCTGCCCTCTGGGCGGAGCCAACGGTGCCCCCACCATGGACAGCTCCTCATCAGGTTCCCTGCTTCTCTCCTTTCCTCTCCAGTCTGTATACTCCAGACAGACACCAGAAAATGAGGCAGGATTTCGTGAGATCAACGAGTGTGATTAGCACATGGCTGAAATCACACACGATGTCTTTGACAAATGAGTAATGAGGAAGCAGGCCCCAGAACTCACGTCACTCCTTCACCATTTACTAGTTGCCCAACGCTGAGTGGCTTCCTTTACCTCCCCGTGCCTCAGTTTCCTTATAGCACCCCTATAATAATGTGTCCTACTGTGTAGAGTTGCTGCAAAAATAAACCCATTAATACAAACGGCACATGGTAAGCACTCAAAAATGCTAGTTATTAGTACTGTGTAGAAGGGTGAGGCCTGATAATAATGAACAAAGAGGAACTCAATGAGGATAATGAATGAGTACCTCAAAAGAGAATAATTTTAATATCAAAGCACAGAGAGAGGCCCTTAGGAAAACTTAGGAGGCCTTCAAGCATTTTTACAAAAATGACCCTCTTTATACTTGTGCCACGAAAATCTAATAAGAAGTGAAGGTTCTAACAGACTATTATACCATCTTGTCAGGGAAAATCCCACCAGAAAGAGAAAGTGTGATTCATTCTTTGTTCATTCTTAAAATTAGTGCACTATTTTAATTATAGTAAATTAGTGTTAAACACGAGATAGCGTTTAGTTGCTCTCATTACAGTTAGCTTCGTGTTCCAGGGACAGGTTGGTCCCATCCAAGAGAGTGACACATGGGCTAGCATTGAGCAGAAGTGGGGCTGAGGTCCAGATGGGCGTTGGAAATATGCCCCTTGTGTGATGTAAATGCCCGTGTGGCTGGAGACGGGGCCCAGGCCAGGGGAAATGAAGCGGGAGGGGCAGAGGAAGAGGGAGAAAGAGAATCTCAAGTAGACTCCATGCTGAGCACAGAGCTCCGTCCCAGGACCCTGAGCTCACGATCTGAGCTGAAATCAAGACCCGACGGCTTCCCCGACTGAGCCACACAGGTGCCCCTCCTTCTTTCTTTTGGTGGGTAAATATTGTGCCAGATACTGGTCTAGAGGCTTACATTCATGAACAAATAGACAAAAAAACTCAACCTGTGTAGGCTTACAATCTAATTGGTGAGGGGGATAAAGGATAAGCTCTAGGCCACAGGTATACCACATAAGTAAATGACATAGCATGGAGGAAGGCGCTAAGAGCTCTAGAAAAAGGAAAGGAGGATCGAGGATGCCATAGAAGAGGTAAGCAGGGAGGGCCTGGCTGAAAACTTGGCGTTTAAGCAGACTAGAAGGAATGAAAGTGCAAGTCTTGAGACCGTGTGGGGAAAAGCATTCCAGGCAGAAAGAACAATTCTTGTGTGTGTCTTGTGTGTCCAAAGGAACTGCCAGGAGGTTTGTGCAGCTGCAGAAAGGGGACCACGGGAGTCAGACTTCACAGGGACTCTCGGGCTACTAGTTCTCCTCTGGGAGGGGGTGCAGGACAGGGGCTGGAGTAGGGACACCAGCCATGGTGTCTGTCTGGAGTACACAGACTGGAGAGGAAACGAGAGAAGCAGGGAACCTGATGCAGAACTGTCCATGGTGGGGGAACCATTGGCTCCGCCCAGGGGGCAGCCGAGGGGGCGGTGCAAAGTGATGGGTTTCCAGACATATCTGAAAGGTCTAACCGATAGGATTTGCTGATGGATTAGATGTGGGACGTGAAGGGAAGGAGTTGCATAATTCCTAGGTCTGGGGGTTTTGGCCAACTTGGACTCAACTCTGGATCCTAGATCAGTTCCCCAAACTGAAATGCTGCCCTCCAACTGGGCAAGCAAGCAATGCCATGATGGGGGTCAGTGTCTACCACAATAGGGCCACCCACCAAGTGCAGCCTTGAAACACAGGATTTTCTGTGTATTGTTTGTATGGTCTCGTTTAACACTTGCAACAAGTCCGTGACATAGGCATGGTCGGTCCCACTTAAGAGAGGAGGGACACTGAGCCCAGAGATGTCACTAGACAAGGTTCACATAGCTGGTAAATGCAGAATTAAGACATGAACATGGCATTGCCTGACTGGATAGTCTGTGTGTCCTAAGCCACTGGGTAACAGCTCATTTCTCCTCTCTGACCTGCTGTCATATGTGAGAGATAACCTCTAAGGGTCCCCAGCTCTAGCATTTTCTATGCTATGAGATTGGGAGTCATGAGACTCAGGTGTTGGCGGTCTTGGCTTTTCCCCTGACTGACCCTGGGACCTTGGAAAACTTGCTTCCTTCATAGGTTAAACTTTCCCATCTGAGCTAGATGGTCCCTCCAGGCCTTTTCTGCTCAAAAACTCTCTGTCTGTGTGAATACCGCCATTTCCAGAAAGTTCCAGAGAGCACCATGGACCCTTTCAGAATGAGTAATGGATCACACTGCCCTTGACACAGAAAACCTCCCAGAGCAGCCCTGGGAGGCCACACACCCTCAGGGCTCCTCTCAAACCACCTCACGTGTGCCTGCTGAGCCCAGACATCCACTCCCTTCCTCTCTTCTGTTTTCCCTTAATCAGACAATCAGGAGAAGAACAGCTCAAAGTCAGGGCTTCATTCCAACTACAATGAGGTCCACAAATGTAAGTCACCAGCGCTCCTACAACAGTCACACAACAGGTCTTGGCTGGCCCTCGCAACAACCAGGGAGGGAGAGTAATTTCATCCCCAATGATGCTAGAGAGGTGAGGACATGACACGGGGGTATAGCCAGCCCAGAGCCCAGGGTCCTTAGCAGACACATTCCACCTCCCTCCACCCAATACCCAGCTCCGGGCAAACCTTCTTCAGCCAAGCCCCACCCTCTGGGTTACTGTCCCCATCTCTACGACACCTCCTCCTCCCCATCCTCTCAGAGACTGTTCAAGTGCCACCTCCTCCAGGAAGCCCTCCCTGATTTCTGGGGGGGTGGGGGATGGGGGGAGAGAATCTAATCTTCTACTTGAAACCACAGAGGTAATTTCATCTTCTTTTTTTTTCAAATAAAAATTGTATATATTGAAGGTATACAACATGATGATTTGGTATGCATATACATAGTGAAATGATTATTAGCGTCTAGAAAATGAACGTGTGTCCTCACATTGTGTGTGTGTGTGTGTGTGTGTGTGTGTGTGTGTGTGTCGAGAGCACCTGAAATCCACTTGGCTAGCATATTTCTGGTATTCGTGATGGTGTTATTAACTGTGGTCCTTGTGACGTACATCAGACCCCTCGACTCATCCGTCCTATATAATTGCAGCCCGGTACCCTTTGACCAACATCGCCCCACATCATCTGCCTCCCCGCCCCGGGAACTACCACTCTACTGTCTGCTTCTGCATTCTGTGTGTCCTCAGGATGCATGTGTAAGTGAGATCGTGCAGTTTCTTCTCTCCCCATCTGCTGATAATCACTTTCAGCTTTGGTTTTTAGGATGACAGCTGGAGGCGAGGTAGACTCTGTAATGGGGTGAGGCTGAGTTCACATCTCACCCTTCCGTTTCTTTGCCAGCAGCCTGGAACAGGATGCTCTCTGGATGTCCTTTTCTTTTGAGGCTTTCGGGGGACTTCAAGTAACTGAGCAGTTTAGGTACAGTGCTGGTTGCAGCAGCTACTATGACCGAGGACTTTCCGCAGGCCAGACACTGCCCCTTTATGTTCAGTCCTGGCAGCAGCCCTTTGACCCAAGATCTACCGGTTAACCCATTTTACAGAAGAGACTGCTTGGAGCACAGTGTTGAAGTTACTTGCGCAAAGTTTCCTACCTCCCCTCCTTTGCTGTGTGGCTTTGGGCAAGTCACTGAACCTCTCCGATCTTGGACAAGTTATTTGATTGCTTTTGTGTCCTGGTTTCCTTCTGAAAAAATCTCGCATGTGTTAATATTTAAAAACAGATAAGGGATTTTCAAAATCATTATCACCTTCATCATCACTACTTATCACAATTGTACACTTACCCAAAGAGATAAGAGGGTCTTGATAAACATTAACAAAGGAGGGAGGGAAGGAAGGAATAAGTGAACGGAGAAGGAATGCAGGAATGAATGACTCAGCATCACCCACCCAGAGAAAGCTCTGGAATGCAGAAGGGGGACAAGAGGGTGTGAAGTGTATTTAAGTGATACACCCAACCATAGATGGAGTCTGAGGATGCAGAAAAGACAAGGACTCACCTAGCTGTAGCTACCCTCCAGCCCTCGGCTGATATCTCCCTCCAACCCGCAGAGCAATAGTCCTAGAGCTGTTTGTGCCCTGATGGATGGGGGCGCAGATGGAAATGTCAATTGATCATAATTGGTCCATGAATGGACCCCATAACACAAGCTATCACTTTCAGACCCCAGGGATGTGTTATTAATATTTCTAATTTATGGGCTCATTTGAGAAGTCATCGGGGATGACAAACCTAATAAATCGTGGGTTAAAAGGACTCCAGACAGCAGCGCATGGGGCCTGCCGCGCGATCGGTGGTAGCGGGTGAACTTTTTAGACAATCATAGCAACTGTCACCAGGGAGACCGGCTGCAAAAGGGAGTGTGGAGTTGGCGGCAGTGACAGCTGGAAGCAGATTATCAAGAAAGGACAGCATTTCCTGGTCCAGCCGGGGTGGGAGGGGGAAGAAATGGCTAACAGTTGTGGACCTACTCCGTGCAGGCACTGTATTGCCTTGCCTCATTAAGCCACCCCAAAACACACACATGCAGTGGCCACCCTTGTCCCCGTTTTATAGACAAGACAGGCGAGGCTCAGAAGAATTGTTTTTAATTTCTTTATTTTTTAAGATTTTACTCATTTATTTGAGAGAGAGAGAACATAAGCAGGGGGAGCTATACCGGAAGAAGGAGAAGCAGGCTCTCCACTGAGCAGGGAGCGCGATGCGGGACTCGATCCCAGAACCCTGGGATCATGACCTGAGTTGAAGGCAGATGCTTACCCGACTGAGCCCCCCAGGCGCCCCGAGACTCAGAAGAACTAAATCGCCTGCTTAGTTAACAGGCTGGGATCCAGAGGTAGGCAGCACCCATTCAAAGGTCTGTGCTCTTCCTCACTGCGCTCCTCTGGCCGCCAGGTCCAATGGCCCCATTCCACGGAGAAGGAGACTGATCCCCAGTGATGCAGCCGCACACAAGCATGTCCACGACAGAGCTGGAATGAAGACTCTGGCAGCTCAGTGTCTGTTCTCTCACTCTTTCTGGTGGGTTTTCCTGATTCTCATGCACTCTCCCTCCTTTCTTGTCTCTGGTTTTTTTTTTCCCCCCTTTCAATGCATTTATCGCCTGCCATGCCTGCATTTATTTGATTCCCAGCATGCTCACTTTCATGAGCCATGGGTGCAAGTTGTTCAATTTTACAGCAACTTGTACCCCAGGATGAGGATGTGGGCTTGGTAAGCCACTGGTTATACTCCTATCTCAATGGTATGGTCTTCCCAGTGGTACCAAAATAACCAATTCCTTCCTAAAATTCTCCCCCTGGCCACACTCCCTAATTCCATGGGTCAGGAATTGGTGGCACCGCCTGCATGTACACTTGTATGGGCTTCCTCTGCCCTGGGGGCTGACCAGCCACTTTCATAGAGAT
This sequence comes from Meles meles, assembly GCF_922984935.1. NCBI lineage: Eukaryota > Metazoa > Chordata > Mammalia > Carnivora > Mustelidae > Meles > Meles meles. Next base: position 12,460,387 of record NC_060072.1, on the reverse strand, counting down.
ATGTTCTTGATGGGTTACAGGCTTTGTGTCTCCCCTTGTCTCTTTGCACATATTTGCTTCAGTGATTATGTGTTCATAATTAAATCTGTCACCAAAAGTCCATCTCACTTCCCTTCTCCAGGTTTTTAGGGGACTGGCTCATCGTAGCTCCCAACCACGAGCTGTAGTACAAGCTACAGGCTATGTGCCCCATATTCACGCTTCCCTTCTTATTACCAATAGGATCCTGATTTTATTGTGGTGGCGATATTCCCAGGTTTTTAAATACTGCATTTCCTAGCCCTGCTTGCAGCCAAGAGGGAAGATTTAATGAGATAAAAGAGAAAGTCACCACGTTAGGTTTCTTCCAGAAAAGCTCCAAAGGGGGCTGACTCAGATTAAAAACTGCTCCTTTTTCCTTTCTGCCTGGAGTTTGAACCTGATGCCTGGAGCCCCAGCAACCGGCTTGGACTGCGAGGTAACCCTGATAATGGAAGATGATACTAAGTTCATAGACCCTGATGACAGGGAGTCTGCCAAACATGGTGCTGGCCTGAAAACCCAGAGGCTCTATTCACATCACAGAAAAAATACATTTGTATTAAGACATGCATTTCTTCATTCCGTGACATACAGCCAAACATAATAACATAATGTTAATGCACTAACACATGCATTTCCATTCAGCAGACCCTCCCTGAGCACCTGCTCTGTGCAAACCACTGTGTTAGGTGTATGGTATGAAACATGAGGAAGTTCTAGTCCCTGCCCTACAAGGGTCTCACAGTGCAAGGGATTCACAAGGAAACTAAGATATGATAATGGTGCCAAAAGAAAAACTGGGAGAGCTGTACTTGGTACGAATATTTTATTGAGCAAGAAACAAGCTGTTTGTGAGCAGGGATACGTCAGACCCAAAGCTGGTATGAAGCTCAAAGGCATGATGTTACAGGACAGCTTACAAAGCAGAAGCGAGGAAGTCGTTCAGCCTGTACAGCAACTGGTTTTCACAACACGGTTTCCAGAAGGCGGGTGTGTTTAAAAATGATTATCTCCTACCATTTTAGGAAGATGCCTTACATCTCTTTTATGATTATCAGAGACATTTACAAGTAATAACCAAAGTTAATTTTGCTCATGTTCATGAAGTAGACTAGATTTTGTTTTGCCCACGTGGCATAAGTGGTTTTGTCTGCATGAGGGTTTTTAAACCGTTTTGTTCTCACGGTTTGGAGAGCGGAGGGACACAGAGGAGTAACAGCGTACAAAGGAGGGGACGTGACCTACCCAAGGAGAGCAGAGAAAGGCATCCAAAAGCGTGCTGCCTGCTCAAGAACAGGAAGTCATCCGGGCAGGTTTGAGGCAGAGAGACAGAGGCAGATGATGGAAAGGTCGCTTGCTGGGCTGAAGCGTTTGTGTCTCCCCCTCCCACACCCAAGCCTACACTTACACATGCACACCTCACACACACACGCACGCATGCGCACACAGACTGCAGCTATGCCGAACCTCTCTGTGGTTCCCCCTACCACCCAGGCTCCCTCCTGCCCCCTGGCCTTTGCGCAGGCCGTTCCCGCTGCCAGAATAGTCGCCAGTCCCTTCCCTCGGTGAGCCCCCAGGCGAGTGTGACTGGAGGTAACCGTCCTCCCTGGGTTGGGCTGCTGCCATCCCTCACAATGTACTTCCTCACGTAGTTTGGTTCTTCACTGAAGTTTCACACCTTCTGCTGACTTTGGTGCTGCCTCTGCTGAGGTCCCTCAGGCTTCAACACCTTGAGTTTGAAGTTCACCAGTGTGTCAGAAAACCTATGGTTACATTTTGTCCAGGATTTCTATGTGTTGGAGCAGGAATGCGTTGCCTCCATGACAGCTAACCTCTTCTTATTAAACTCTTGTGCCTCGTTCGCGGTCACCTAGGAAAACAGCGATGCCGTCAGAAGGCCCAGGCCACAGTCCTTCGTTATACTCACCAGTCGTTTGAGGATGACAAATGGATTGTCTTGTTCCCCACACTAGTGTGTATTTACATCCCAACCTCAGCTTGGAAAAGATTCTAAGGGACTCGTCCAAATACAGAAGACCCAGCACATACTTTAGAGGAAGGAATGGATGGAGAAGCCGGAGTGAAGGGAGGCAAGCCACTCTAATGTCCAAGAAGCCAAATGAGTTTCTTAAATGCCTTCTTAGGAGCCACAGAGAAAACAGAAACACAGCCATGTATAGGTGGTCAGGATGACTGTGATTCTAGAAGTTAGAGAACTACCCAGCTGCTCAAGAGAAGTGGACTTTTCCTGGCTTGGCAGTCAGAAAAGAATTCTACTGTGGGTTCTCATAAGGAAATACCAGGTAAGCCTCAGCAAGAGCCCCTTCCTCAGGGAAGTTCTGGTAAAATTATTGCTCTCTATCTCTTTAGGTATGTGATGTGGACAGCAGAGAGTTTGAAATCAGGAACCAATGTGTGACAGAGACATTTGTTACCAGCTGAAGGAAGGTCTATGAGAGTTAATAATCAAGTGAACCAACCTCTGCATAAAGAGAATCTGAAGGAACACCTGAGGGTACACCTGTGGCAACACCTGAAGGAACACCCCTGAGGGTACATCTGTGGGAACACCTGAGGAAACACCTGTGGGAACACCTGAGGGAACACCTGTGGGAACACCTGAGGAAACACCTGTGGGAACACCTCAGGAAACACCTGTTGGGAACACCTCAGGAAACACCTGTGGGAACACCTCAGGAAACACCTGTAGGAACACCTGAGGGAACACCTGAGGAAACACCTGTGGAAATAATGCCCTAGTTCATCACGCTATCCATAGTTATTTTAGTTTAAAATTTTTTTCAAAGGACAGTTTACAAATCTCCCAGGAAGGCCTTGGAAAACCCTAATTCTGCACCCCAGACACCTAATGTTAAGCAAAATATCACTTCCTGGTGAGTCCCCCAAATGGCTCAGTAGGAAACTGTAGCCCTACATGACTAAACGAGTGAATGCAATTCACAGGTTGTTGAATAAAAGCCAACTCAATGTTGGAGGACATCTGCCCAAAATGACAATTGGGGGATTGGAGCAGTTCATTCTGAGCCATTTTTTTCTGCCAGTAATGAAGCCATTCCTGATTCGTGACGATAAAACCATGTCATCTGCATATAAAAGACTTTTAACTTTCTGCTCCTCACCGCAAAGGGCGATTCATCCAGCTCATCCAAAAATTCTTCCAAGCCTTTAAAATGAACAAGTCAGGAAATGACAGATGCTGGCGAGGATGTGGAGAAAGGGGAACCCTCCTCCACTGTTGGTGGGAATGCAAGCTGGTGCAACCACTCTGGAAAACAGCATGGAGGTTCCTCAAAATGTTGAAAATAGAACTACCCTATGACCCAGCAATTGCACTACTGGGTATTTACCCTAAAGATACAAACATAGTGATCCGAAGGGGCACGTGTACCCGAATGTTTATAGCAGCAATGTCTACAATAGCCAGACTATGGAAAGAACCTAGATGTCCATCAACAGATGAATGGATAAAGAAGATGTGGTATATATACACAATGGAATACTATGCAGCCATCAAAAGAAATGAAATCTTGCCATTTGCGACGACGTGGATGGAACTAGAGCGTATCATGCTTAGTGAAATAAGTCAATCGGAGAAAGACAACTATCATATGATCTCCCTGATATGAGGACATGGAGAAGCAACATGGGGGGGTAGGGGGATAGGAGAAGAATAAATGAAACAAGATGGGATTGGGAGGGAGACAAACCATAAATGACTCTTAATCTCACAAAACAAACTGGGGGTTGCTGGGGGGAGGTGGGATTGGGAGAGGGGGAGCGGGCTATGGACATTGGGGAGGGGAGGCGAACCATAAGAGACTATGGACTCTGAAAAACAACCTGAGGGTTTTGAAGGGTCAGGGGTGGGAGGTTGGGGGAACAGGTGGTGGGTGATGGGGAGGGCACGTTTTGCATGGAGCACTGGGTGTTGTGCAAAAAGAATGAATACTGTTACGCTGAAAAAATAAATAAAATGGAAAAAAAAAAATTCTTCCAAGCCTTAAACTACCTGTTAAAGGGTAAGATCATCTTATCCTAAAGACAAGGAGCCAAAGCACATGGCTCTGGAGTTGTGCTGGAAATTATGGTCTGGCTCCTCAGGACACGGCTTCTCCCTGGGCTGGCCTTCACTCCACACTAAGGTGCAGATTCTGTAGAAGGCCCTGTGGTGGGATGGAGGTTAGTACCAAGTGCCTGTAATCTAGCCCATAATGGGTTTCTCTCCACATAATTAGCATCCCTCCACCCAGTCAAAGGCCAAAATCAATCATTGCTGTTGCAATTTTTTATATTGTTCCTGACAAATTTTTGCACAAGTAACATAAAAAGGTCAAGAGTGTGGAATAAATGTGCTGAAAACCCAAGGGCTTCCTCCTACAAAATATCAGCCCAAGAAACCCAGACTTGTAATTTATAAGAGAGGAAATTGACAGATGGCTTAGTTGGAATATCAAGTAAACCAATCGGTCAATCATTTGAGGGGGAACAGAGGATGGGCCTTTACAAAGTAAGATAATCCACCCTTTGGATCTTTCCAGACAAGACCATATAGGTAGAATCAAGGAGAGCGGCAACTTAGCTATTGAATACTTGAAATGTGGTGAATCTTGAGCTAAGATGAGCTATGAGTGTAAACTACACATCAGATTTCAAACTCAGCACACACCCAAAAAAAAGAATGCAAAATATCTCATAAATAATTTTATATGATGGGGCACCTGGGTGGCTCAGTGGGTTAAGGCCTCGGCCTTCGGCTCAGGTCATGATCCCAGGGTCCTGGGATCAAGCCCCGCATCGGGCTCTCTACTCAGCAGGGAGCCTGCTTCCCTTCCTCTCTCTCTGCCTGCCTCTCTGCCTACTTGTGATCTCTGTCTGTCAAATAAATAAATAAAGTCTTTAAAAATAATTGGGTAAGCAAAATATACTATGAAAATTAATGCCATTAAATGTGACTACTAGAGAATTTTAATTAACTTGTATGCACATTGTGGTAGACATCTCCAGGATGGCCCCCCAATATCCCCTTCTCCTGATGTTCACCCCCTTGGGTAGTCTCCTCCCACAGTGTAGGAGGGTTGGTCTGTGTGACCAACAGAATAGGTCAGGAGTAATGACATGTCATTCTAAAAGACCCTGCAATTTCTGCTTTGTTCTCTTCCTTGATACCTTCCTTGATTCTCTCTCTCTCTCTCTCTCTCTTTCTCTCTCTCTCTTTCTCTCTCTCCCTCCCTTCCTCCCTCCTTCACTCTTGCCACTTATTCCAGGGGAATTTAGGTTCTGTGCTGTGATCAGTCCTATAGAAAGGCCTATGTAGTGAGGAACTAAAGCCTCCAGCCAACACCCATGTAGGTGAACCACCTTGGAAACAGGTCCTCCGACTGCAGTCCAACCTTCATATGGACTGCAGCCCAACCCCCATCTTTTTTTTTTATTATTGACTTGACAGAGAGAAATCACAACTAGACAGAGAGGCAGACAGAGAGAGAGGAGGAAGCAGGCTCCCCGTGGAGCAGAGAGCCCGATGCGGGCCTTGATCCTAGGACCCTGGGATCATGACCTGAGCCGAAGGCCGAGGCCTTAACCCACTGAGCCACGCAGGCACCCCTCAACCCCCATCTTAACTGCAGCCCCCTGAGAGACCTTGAGTCAGAATTACCCTGCTACATTGTTCCTGGATTCCTGATACTTAGAAGTCATGTGACTTAACCAATACTAGGTCTCACATAATTTATATTACCACAGTAGATAACTAATACATGCATTATATTTCTATTGAATAGCACCAATCTTAAACTAAGAAACTGAAAAACAAAAAACAAAATGGTAAACCTGTAGAGCAGAGGTCCCTAACCCTGGTTGCATATTCAGATCACCTGGAGAAGTTGTTAACATTCCTGATGCCCCAGCCTCATCCCCACAACAATTGAATTGGAGTCTCTAGGGCTGGATCCCTGGCAGTGGTGTCTTCTAACAGTGTTAGAAGTGTTGAGGCCACTGTTCTGAGGAAATGCTTCTCCAATATCATGGTCCTTATTGCCACCTATCACCCAAGTCCCAGCCACCCCTAGTGTGCATCCAAGTTCCTGGGAGCTGTTAGAAATGGTAAGTCTCAGGCCCAACCCAGGTGCACTGAATCAGGATCTGCACTTCAATCAGCTCCCCAGGGAACTGGATACACACGGAGGTTTGAGAAGCTCTGATTTTGGGGGGCGCCTGGGTGGCTCAGTGGGTTAAGCCGCTGCCTTCGGCTCGGGTCATGATCTCAGGGTCCTGGGATCGAGTCCCACATCGGGCTCTCTGCTCGGCAGGGAGCCTGCTTCCTCCTCTCTCTCTGCCTGCCTCTCTGCCTGCTTGTGATCTCTCTCTGTCAAATAAATAAATATTAAAAAAAAAAAAAAAAGAAGCTCTGATTTTGGGATTCAGTTCAGAACTGATCCTCAGAAACCTCACACTCCAGATTCCTGCTAAGGGAGCCATATTGCAGAATCTGACCTCCCATAAGACTTCACTGGGCACGAAGTTGTCCCTGCACTCCCTCACTAAGGGATTCAGACCTAATTGGTGTGGGTAGGGCCCCACCAGGGAGAATTCTGTGACAGATCCCCTCTCAGGATTCTAAGTTACAGCCAAGGTTGAGAAGCACTGCCCAAGGCTTGGGATGTGGGAGATGCCCTCAGCTGCCTCTCCGTGGGTCTTCCCAGAGTCTTCCCATCCTCTTCTCATATCACCATGCCAGTGGGAGTTGGGAGTTTAAATATATTTTTCCATTCAACATGAGGCACATGTAAGCCAATGGCCCCTTCTAGAACCTACCTGCAGAAACAGCAAATTTCTTCCAACCCTAGAGAGAAAACATGCCATGTGGGTCTTACCCAGAGCCAGTGTGTACATCTCAGAAACGTGCTTTCCCAAGGGAGCTTCAAGGGTATGGCTACGGATCTGCCAGACTCACCTGCATCATATCCTTGAGATCTATCCCCTATGGGATGTCCCACCACTAGACAGCAAGATTTAAACGTTATAGTAGCTATTGTGGTTTCCCCCAAGTCCCCTCTTCACACATCAGCTTGCTTTCCTGGCCACGGTTTGAGACTTGTATTATTTCTAAGATCATTTGGGTTTTTGTTGTTGTTGTTGTTGTTGCTTTCTGATAGTCTTTATCAAACCAGGAACCACAGTGACAAAATCTACATTTACCCAAGTCAAAATGAAGCAATAAAACCAATTTTAACTTGCCAGCAACCATCAATAATGGATAAGAAGGTAAATCCAAGGCAGCGCTTGACATTTCAAGAGATTCTCAAACAAGCAATTTTCACCAATGTGTAAGTCCCACTGCCCTCTTGGCAATAGCCGCAATCTTTGAAGTACAACCATGAGTCCTAAATGCCTCAGGCATGGCAATAAACACAGTTAAGGTGGGAGGAATATTATCACTTTGTCCCTGCCTGAAAATCACCTTCCTAAACATAGTACTAAATAAGGAAGGCTAACCATAATAAAATTGACAGTAATTATTTTATCTATTTGTCGCATTCTAATCATCTCTTCTCTCTGATGTATAACTCTACCAGGCAGGAGTTGGCCTTCATATATTTCTCCTACCTACCTCATATCAACACACAGTAGGCACCTAATGAAAGTTTGCTGAATGAAGGATCATAGGGAAAATTCCCCAGATCCATGCCACACCCTAACACCCAGAAATAGTAGACTCCAAATCCATTGGTGAGGAGTTGTCCTCTCACTGGATACAGCTATCCATAAGAAGATGTGCTTTTAAATTTACTTATATGTGAAACCATTCATCGACTCCAGAGTGGTTCAAGCAAGACCCTACAAGCCCTATGTCAGTCCTGGTATTCTGGTCTTCAGAGATTATGATGACTGGCTTTAAATATGTGATGCAAATGAAGGGTTTTAACCATCGCACACAACCCAAGGTCCAAGCAGACTGCCCATGCCCGACCGGGGAGATGTAACTCGACTTGATCCCAGGTCCAACCTCACTGGTTACCAAATCCCCAAGAGAAAGGGCTCTGTGATTTGTCCTGTGTTCTAAGTGTTGCCTTCCCAGTGCAGGGTGCCTCTTGGATCCACCAGCCTGCTCAGAAAGACAAGTTCTCATCCCCAAGTAAGGAAGCCTAAGGACTTGATGGACTATGAAAGGGCTCTGAGTGCCCTCAACAGAATCCAGAATGAAAAGGAATCAAATGTGAGCTCAGAATGGCAGATCTAGGCATCTCCATCCCCCACAGGAGGTCATGGCAGAAGCAAGTCTCAAGGGCAAATAGTGCAAGGATGAAGGTGGGAGGGATCCACTAAGAACCCCTGATCTTCTCACCACCAGACCATCCCCGTGGCAGACCACCTTCATGTTATTGTCCCTGAACAGGCCCTCTTCTGCTCAGGAAGCCAGCACCACAGAGGGAAAGACCCAGAAAAATCGCTCTGGAGGGAAGTAATAGAGCAGGGAGTCCCTCAGACCTCAAATCTCTCAACTGCCAACCCACTGAGGTGTCGGTGGAGATGCTTCTTTGGGAATTCCTTCTAAAAACTCAGACTGTTTAAATAACTCTAGGAAGCTATGCAGAGTGCTAGGAAGAGGTTGCAGTCGGGTGACAGCAAGATTACCTCCAAGCCATGACTCTGCCGCTTGCTAGCAACTAACAGAGAGAACTTGTGTTGAGTCTCTTCCCTCATCATACTTGAATCCCTTCAACTGCACAACAGAAATGACTCCCTGCTCCATGGAGGCTGGGAGCGGCAGACGGCGGAAAGTGGTAATGGCTTTGGGAAGGGTCTCACTGTGAAAATGTCCAAGCTGCCCAAAAGGGGGGGGGGGTGGTCCTTCCTTCCTAGCTTCCTCTCTTCCTTTTTTCCCTGCACCCCAGGAGGGGCCTAGCCAATGCGCCGGCTGCTCAGGAAATGCTGTCCTTGCACACCTGGGTGCACGCCCCCTCTTGCACAACCTCCCAAAGTAAAACCCACTTGACCGGCCACTCACTCCCCGAAGCAGACACAGCTGGCCTCTCTGTGACAGCAGTCATTAGTCCTGTGAGTATTCGGCTCACAGACCCAAGTTTTGTCCAGGAACCAAGCAGTAGAATGACCAGGAAAGGCAGCTCCATCGCAGGGAGTGAACCCTGAATAATTTATCTGTCATGGCCACTTCCTTCTTTCTGGAAGGGAGTGGTTGAAGGGTGGGGACACAGTCCTGGCTGAGGGGAAATAAAGGGAATCTGCTAGGAGACTTCTGGGAAAGGCTTTTCTCCATGAGAAGAAGAGTAGGGGATGGCAAGCACATTTGTGTGTGTCTGAGGCCAGAAGCCTGGAACTGCTGGAACCATCTACCAGCCATGGGGACAGGTAGAGAGACAAAACCAACGCACTGGGGACGGCAGAAGAGAAAGCTGGCAAGCAAAGCCGTCCCTTGACATTGTTATCACACCTGAACTAACCAGCCCTGGGTCCTCCCACCTGCACACATCACCGAGCGAACAAACAGACGCCTAGTGTTGACACCGCTCATGTTAGGTTTTGGTCACTTACAGCTGAACACATCCTGTTACACGCTCCCTCCCAGACATCAACACACACAGTCTGTACCTTCTCTCCCCTTGGTCCCTGATGTTTGCCTTAACCCCACAGCTCAGTTCATGAACCACGGCTCACAGAAACACCCCTGGTTCTGTATTGGCCCAGGGGGATGCAGTTCACTTCTGAAGAAACTAAAACACCCTCGCCCACCTGGCCACTCTCCCTGGCTCATCATCCTGTGTTTATAGCATCACCATGCATGGAAATTAGATTGGGCATTTATTCGTCCTCTCTAGGCTCAAGGTGAGCTCCAGGAGAAGAGGGAGTGTGTCTATTTGGATCACGACAGCTCTTCCAGCCACTGTAGTCACCACCGGGCCCCTTGGAGCATGTGCTTCAAAAATATCTGACGGATGCATGAGTGAATGGACGGCTCCAACCTACTTTTCCAGCACGTTCTTCCTAAACACCTCTCCAGAAAGTGAGATCCCGCTCGCATCCATGAAAGTAGGAAGAGCGCACTATGCAGGTGTCTTTATTTGCTGGTGTGTTTTCAGTAGAATAAATGACGGAGCTCCCGTGCCATGACTCCCCTGTCTCTCTCCTTCTTCCACATCATGGCTGCCTTTGACCCAGGAGGCCACCCGAGTTCCGTCTCCTCTGCAGTCCCACCAGAGCCCCTCCTGACTCCTAAGCACTTTCCACTTTGTCTCACTGGCCTGCCTGCCCGCAGCCCATCTCCCCTCCCCCACCCCAGACAGTGAGTCGCCCCAGGGCCGGGTCTGTGTCTCATTCATGCACACCTCCCTCGTGGTTGGCACACAATGGCTGCTCGAGACCCGTGTGTGGAAGGAACCCAATGTGAATGCCAGGGCTGTGGCCAGCCTAGGGCGATGGGCTGGAAGGAGGGCAAGTGTCCGGGTCCACTCGACAAGGGGTGTTTCCTTAATCTTCCGGGAGGCTCACCCCAAGAGAGGCAAAATATAAGGAAATCAAAGGAGGTGCTGAAAATGACAGGTGTAGTGTCTCCGGCAACTTCTCTCTCTGGGACTCGGGCCATCTGTACAATGACAGGGCTGGACCAGATGGTTTCTGGGGATTATGGCAAAGGGAGCAGAGTTTGAGAGCAGGACCAACTGGGTTTCAACACTGCTTCCTTGCTGGTTAGCTGGGTAGCCTTATACCCACCACTCCATGTCTCCAGGTACATCTCAGCGGCAAACCGGCGTGGATGACAGCCACTTTTTAGGGCTGTCGGGCGGATTAGATGTGGCAATGGGTGCACAGCCCCGGCTCCTCCTGTCCTTACTGCCTCTGCTGCTTCAGCCCCTAAAGTCCTTGTCCTCACTCTTGACCAGCCTCCTCAAGCACCCTCACACCTTTCTCTGCCCCCAGTGGAGGGAAACTGGTCCTGGCAATCAATGACTCCTTTAGTCAACCAACAGTGGCCTGACCACGGTGGGACTCTAGCCTCCTGATCAGCAAGGTACACAGCAGGCATTTCACTGTGCATTCACCAAAGGGGTTCATTTTCCTCCGGGCGCAGGAAAACTCCATTTCCCAGCCCCCTTGCCTGGAGGCAGGGTCATGCGACTCATTCTGGCCACAGTATATGAGCAGAAGTTACATTAAGTCACACTTCCCACTTCTGACTCATTAAAATTCCTTCCTCTTCCGGGGAAACCTTGGAGGGCGGTAGCATCCCCGTTCAGAAGGACCCAGATGTCCAACTACATCAGGCTTTGGTGTGGATGCGCAAGGATGCTCCAAAGATTGTAGAGTTGGCTGGTTACTGCCTCAGAGCCCAGGCCCGCGAACTCCATCGAATAACCTGACACTCCCACGGGCCACCACTTCTAAAGCAGGACCTGTGATCTTGACTTGCTCCCCAACTCCGGGTAAGTCCCTTGCTCTCTGCATTCATCCTCCACAGGGAGTGGGGGGTCAGCCTTCCCCGCCCCCTCACCCTCTATGGGAAAGTCTCGCTTCCAGGGTCCCAACACAAGTTCACCATCTCTCCTGGGGCATCTGTCACTCTCATGCCAACTGAGTCTTGTGCCCAGCACGGCATCCTGGAGCTCCCTGGCGGACTACTCACATCAGACCGTGCCATGACATCCGCTCCAACTCCTTGATCTGGGCCTCGGTTTCTCCACATACACTGTAAGAACTCAGAAGTGTCTCCTGCTCTGCTATTTGCAAGCCCAGGGAAGCATGTCTGACAGGGACCGCCCACAGCTGACACCCAACAGAGTACACCCTGGCCCAGCCTCCAACCTCCACGTGACCCATAAACTCTCCTAGCTGAGCAAACACGTTTTATTGGGCCCGGGGACCCTTCCTGGCCAGCCTGTTCCCATCCCTCGTCCTGCTCCCACCTAGCCAGTTCCCCAGCATGGCATCTCTCCCCAGGACCCCCTGCCCACCCTTCAGCTCCACTCTGTCCCCTGCCCCTACCCCCAACACCTGCATCCCTGGCCTTAAGGAGGGTGGAGAGTTTCTTCTCTTATCAGCTCCTCCTCCCTGATTACACAGTAATTGGGAGCAGAATTCCCCGTAAGGACAGGTGGATGCCTTGTCAGCAACCAGCCAACAGTTTACAGGACAAACTGAAAGGGTCCCCTCGGTGCTCTCTCGGGGGACCTGTAAGGGGCATACCAGCTGGGAAGAAGCAGGACACCAAAAAGGACACCAAAAAAAAAAAAAAAAGGGAGAGTCACGCTGGGCCTGGACCCTCTGGAAAGGCTTGTGAAGGGAGGCCAGGGAAACTGGAAGGAAGGCCAGAGACACCGGCACTCAGTCCAGCCCTGACACGGACAGCCAGCCTGCGGTGGTCCAAAGACCCTTACCTAAGCTGCACCTGCCAGACGGCAGAAGTCCAGGCACTCTGGAAAGACTATTCTGGAGTCCAGAAGCAGCAGAACTTGAAGTCCAAGAGGGTTTCTGGGAACACCTTTCAAGGCTGCAGGTGGCCCCGATCGGAGTTGGCCTCCTGGGGCCCCAAGGTGGCACTCCAGCCTTCCAGAAGCTGGCCAGACCCATCAGGCCAGGGCCACAAGACAAAAGACAAGACAAAAGACAAAGGTGGACGTTCCTCTTCCTTCCAGCTCTTTAACTTGGACGGCAGTGACATCAGGGACCCCGACCTAGCCCAGGGATTTTGAAAGAGACCACCCCGGAGAAGACCTTTGGCAGTGCAACCAAACCCAGCGTGGCCATAGCGGCTCCCGTGACATCAAGTCAGCAAGAGCTCTGAGCCCACGGGTCTGGAATACAGCCCACTCCAGCTCTCCAGATGTGACCTGCTTCCTTGGGGGGGGTGGTTAGAGTAGCCCATGGGAGTCCATGTGGAGACAGTATCATGCTTGGATAATCTGACACAAGGCTCCCCATGCTCCACCTCCGCTTGCCCTTTTGATTCCAGAAGTTCCAGGGAGGAAGTACGCTACCCTCCACAAGTTTTGCCCTGGGCGCACACAAGGTCCCCTTCTGCCCCTCCTCACAGCCGCCCACAGAGTGTCCCAAGGCAAGCCCTGCCCTCTGAAGGGTATGGAGAGCAAAAGCTCAGGGTGCTGTGGGGCCCCCAGGAAGCTGGGACTGTCCTTCTCCATCGAGGAGATCTTAAAGAGGCCCACTGAGAGGAGCGGTGTGGTCAGGTCGGAAAGGGCAGATGGACAGGACACTGGGCCAGCAGCAGCCGTGAGTTCCGGACCAGAGAGGCCCCCACAGGCCCAGCCCCAGGGTAAGTGTCTTCTGGTCATTTCTTTTCCATTCCCAGGGCCCCAAGAGCCAGCAGGGAAAAGGTGCTCCATTTCCATAGAAGAAAGAGCCCCCCAAATTCAAAGAGAGGTCAGGTGCTGGGCCAGTCCCTTTCTGTCTAGCCAGGACTTGGGTTTTTCAGAGGCAGACCCCAAGGTTCCATCAGTGGCAGAGGCAGGAGTGTGGGCTTGCTCCCATCAGCAGGCCGCAGCTAAGAATGCTGGCGTCCATTTATTCTCATGGCATCCCCGTGGTGGTAGGGGCTGTCCTGGAGTCTCCTCTTTCTTGACAGTAGAGAAGCATGATTATCGTCATTGACAGATGAGGAGACTTGGCTGCGAAAGAGACGAGGTGCAGGATGTCCCACGTCACACAGCCAGAGAGCAGGTCCTGGCTCTGGCTGCCCCCAACCACCTACCTGCTCAGTCCGACCCAGTCTTCTTCGGAAGCAGAGTCCAGCCCGTACGTCTTCCCATGGCTGAACCTGGGCCTGGGATCTGCCCACCCCGATCCCCCTCCCAGGCCAGTGGCCCAGCCCGGGGCCTGTCCCCACACAACAATGATGAGTCAGACCTCACAGCTGTCCTTGAAACCAGTTTGAGGAAGGGCAACAAGGTGGACACACGCACCTGTGGCAAGGCAGGAATCCTCCTCCTTGTCACTCTCTGGCCTGCCCTGGCCTGCCGCCTGCCCTTGGGAAGGTCCCTTCCTCTCTGGTCTCAGCTTAACCCTCAGGGAATCGGTTGAATGAGGAAAGGAAGGTAGCTAGGGTGGTCACGAGGGTCTGCTGGAGCCTGGTTGTCGGTGAGACTGGAGTATCTCACTTGTGGGGTTCCCAGTTCTCTCCCCTTTCAACCCCTTGAATCCAAGGAAAGGCTGGAAAGGCAGCTCAGGGGAGCCCAGGATGCCTCCTCCTACCATCACCGAGCCCTGCTCCCTCCCCCCAAGTTCAGTCTCCCAAGACAGGCTTGTGTTCAGTGCAGGCAAGGGGGAAACCCTGGAGGTCTGCCTGTCCCCTGGAGCTGAGACTATCATGGGAAAAGTTCTCCAGCTTCATTTCTGGAAGCTCACTAGTATCTTCCAGTGAGCTGAATGAGCATTAGAGTCTAACCTGAATCTCTCCTGCCGCAGCTACATGAAATCTGTGAGTCCCCTCTCTGTCCTAGTGAGAGAGAAAGAGAGGTGGGGGAGGGGAAGAGACAGAGGGAGAGAGAAGAAAGAGGGAGAGGAGAGGTCCGATCCCCCTACCAGGGAAGCTTCCCTTCCCCTAGTCTGAAAATGGCTGATGGCAAAAAGGGAGGCAGTCATTCTAAACCTCCCCCTGAAGATGCTGGCATTCTCCACGTCCGCTATCCTATTGGACGAAGAACAGACCATCTTGTAAGGGTTTGTCGAAATAGCACACATCAGGATGGGTAGGTGCCCTGTGGCTCTCGCCACACTCCCCTGGCTGTTTCCCATGGAACTGCCACAGTTATGAGCCCCACCTTATAGATGAGGGACCCAAGAAGAGCAGTCACCCGCAGAAACCACGTGAGTGTTAGCACTAGAAGTGAACTCCGATGGCCCGCGACGGTCCACTCAGACTATTCCTGAATGCGGCTGAAATCTGTATATCTCCCACCACGAGCATTTCCAAAAGGCCAGTGAAGCTCCTGCTGGTGGTTTCCAAAATGCGTTTGAGGACTACGCAGACAGCGTATTTATGTCAAGAGTTCTGTAATGATTCCTACCCTAACCTTCCATTTCTGACATGTGACACCAGTTATCCATTTATGGTCATGATGGGAGGTTTTCTTTTAGAATATATTTACTTATAGCTTTGCGCAGTGGCAGTATCGTAGCCAATGAGGTTTATCCGAGGCGCGATTATTGCTAATAGAATATATTTACTTATTTAGGTAAAACAAAAAGCCTACTTGGGAAAACGCTAAGCAGATAATAATACAGATGGGAGGTCACCACGTCAGAAACCACAAAAGCAACTTGCAGACATTGCCCATGAGCCAGAGACGTTGAGAAGCTGGGCGTGGAGGATGGGGAGCCAGACTCCAGAAATCCAGCCTCCGAGACCCCATCTGGTACTGCTAATTCACAGGAGGACCTCGGGCAAGCTGCTCCCCTCCCCAGGCCCCTGTTTCCCCATCTGGAGCATGAAAGAGCAGGACTAGAATATTCTTAAGGTCCCTCCCAGCTCAAACATGCCATGACTGATTCCAGGCAAACTGGTGGCTGGAAAGCCTCGGTGGTGTCACTCGTGATCCTTTTCTGGCAGAGCCTTCCTCCCTGCAGAGAGGGGTGGAGTCTGTCGTGCCAGGCAGGAGCAGGGTAGCCAGGAGCTGTGGGCAAGAGGGCAAATGGCCTCTGCAGGATCTGCTCCCTCTTCCCCGCCGCCCCCCCCCCCCAACACGGCCGGCTTCCCAGGAATCTGCATCCTAGCAAACTCTCCCAAATGACTCTGATGTAGGTGGTCTTAGGACCACTCTTGGGGGAAGCTGAGGCCCAGGGAGGCGAATAGATTGTTCTGAGCTATGTGCATGTGTGGGGCCAGCTCGGTCACCCAGGCCAGGGTCAGTGCCAGGCCTCTCTCGCTTCTCATGGAGGTGACCCTCATAATCTCAGGTTTGGACCCTCCCACATCTCAAGCCAATGGAAAAATCCAAGAAGGTCTCCCTACTTGAAAGGATGCTGAGCCCAGCTGTCCGCTCACTCCTGAGAGAGGCCACCCCTCCATCCCCCAAGCCCCGGACCCTCCAAAGGCATGGGAGGCCCAATCACAAGGAAGCTAGACCGGGGGGGGGGGGGGGGGGGGGCGGGAAGAGAGGTCATCTGTGCCACAGAGGACGCTTTGCATGGAAATCGTGATGCCTGGGGCAAAGGGAGGGAAAGATGAGAAAAAAAGCCACCCCAATGAGTAACCAGGACAGGGCTTCTGGCTGTGGGGAGCTCAGCTCTGTTCTCATCCATTCTGGACCCATTCGGTCACTCCCCGGATGACTGGTGGGTACTTACACCCGTGGGGCTGGACACTGAGGAGATGAACAAAGCCAACCCGGTGACCATTCCCCTGGAGCAGGAGTGAGGTCAGCAGCTTGAGAGTCCTGGCGACATCCCCTCGGGGCAGGGCTTGTGTGGTAGAGCTGGCCAGGGATAGATGGCATCCTTGGGTTTTGAGGGAACCCTATTGCCGTGGTCAGCAAAGTTTTTCTGCAAAGGGCCACTGGACTCTGCCTTCACAACCGAAAAGTCAACAATGTGTGACTTAGTGGGTGTTTGTGTTCCAGTACAACATTTATTTATAAAGCCAGGAGAGGGCCAGTTGGCCTCGGGGTGCAATTTATCAACATTGAACCCCTTAGTGTGACAAAGTCCTTCACAGACCTGTCCTACTGCCTTGGGCTCACCCTCCAGGCACACAGAGCTGCCTGACTTCTGATCTTTCCCTCCCTTTAAAAGTCTCCACACCTTTGCCCTTCAAAAGCTTCTGCTCCTCCTCCCCTTCTCCGAGCTCCTTTCCCGCTTCTTTCTGCTCCCCTCCCACGCCCACCCCTTCCTTTCCTGGTCCTGTTGTGGCAAATCACCACCATAGACAGAGTGGCTTAAAACAACAGAAATTGACTCTTGTAGGTCTGGAGGGCAGAAGTCTGAATGAGCCCCTGGTTTTCCTCTTTTTCCTCTCTCTTACCCATCCTCCCTCCCCAACCACCTCGGTCTGGAACCCAAGGAAGCAGCACTGCTCTGCTCCTGGTCCTGGGAATTGGGAATCCAAGCTCAGGCTGTGGCCAGACCCATGGGTTGCTCATTGCCTTGTGATGAACAGCTCTGATACTCAGAGAAGTAGACCCAGGGGCTCCCATCAGAGCAGACAGGAGTGAGTGCAGAAGGAGGAGAGCTAAAACCTGGAGTGCCCCAGGATAAGTATGGTTTTGGTCACCTCTCAGCCTCTCTCAGTCCCTGCCACCAGAGCCTCACCCTAAGGAGACCATGGAGACACTCCTCTAGGGCATCGGGAGGCTGATTCCAGAATTGAGAACCTGGCTGAATGTTAAGCCCTGTAGCAGTACAAGGAAGAACAAGGCTTGGTCCCAGCTTGCAAAAAAAAAAAAAGCATTGTCTTCCTAGGAGCTCCCACAAAAAAACAGACCAGAAGGAAAAATTGGAGCACAAGGGGTTTATGTGGGACATGTAAGGACACAGCACGGAGGTAGTGAAATCACACAAAGAAGGCATGTGTGATTAAGCCGGTGACCACGGTGGGAAACTGAAGCTTCAATCCTTTGGGAAATGGAGCAACCATACTCCTCAGAATTATCTGAGCTTCTGGGTGCAGAAATACACATCCTGGCAGTAGGAAGTTGATCTGGAGCACGGAAAGCTCTGAGGGTTACAAGCAGGGTACTGACAACACTACTCTAATGATACGACACAGAACATCAGAACCAGGAGAAATCAGAGCCCACGGAGGACGCGCAGAGCCCTGGCTGTCATTTAAATTTGATTTATCCATTGTAGTCCTCAACCAGGCAAGCGACAAAGAGTGACTAAAATCCACCGAGTGGCTGGCGTATCTACTGCTGCGCAAGTCAGTGGCTTAAAATAACAACACACATTAATTGTCTCACTCAGAGTCTGTGGACCAGGAATTTGGAAGTGACTCCGCTGAGGAGCTCTGGTTCAGGGTCCCTCGTGGGATTGCAGGAAAGATGTCATATAGGCCTGCAGCCTCCTGAAGGCTGGGCCAGAACAAAGGATCGTCTTCCAAGGAGGGCACTGCACGGCTGGTGAGTTGGCGGCTGCTCAGTCGGCTGACCAGGAGACCTCAGTTCCTTCCTATGCAGGGCTCTCCCCCTCCCACTACAGTGTCCTCCCAACTGGAGGGGTCGTAAAAGGGCATCCTTTACGTCCTTGTTATGCCCTTTTGTGTCCTTTTATGACCCAGCCTGAGAAACTTGCTCGCAGCGTTCCCGTTGCATTCCCTTTGCTCTGTGAGTCACTGAGTAGGGCCATGTTAAAGATGAAAAGAATCTCTGGGTTGACAGTCACCCAAGAATTTGCAAACATATCTTAAAGCCACCAGAGGTGCTTAGTTGGGAATGGGACGATGTAGAGAACAAAACGCAAGCCCAGCCTCTGCCCGCACGTAGCTTCTAGTCTAGTAGGGACGACAAAGAGCCACCTGATTATCATAAGTGAAAGCAGAGTGACAGCTGTGCTAAGTGCCAGGGAGAAGGTGACATGGTTCTGAGGGCCTATGACCTGAGACGTTTAGTGCTGGCAAAGGCTTCCAGAGGAGCCCATGGTTGAGTGCAGTCTGAAGACTGAGTGAGGGGAAGGCGGATTCCCCCCAATTCCATGCAGAGGGAGCCCCCAGGGCAAGGATTTGGTGTTGGACAAGATGTTCAAGGGAGCAAGGTGAGGGCTGACAGCTGAAAGGAGCCCAGCCATGCCAGACCATCAAGGGTGTTTCTGCTCTGTATCCCAAAAGGAATGAAGAGCCGCCGTAGGGTTTTAGGCGGGAAAAGGTGCAACGATCCATATGAATGAGAACTCTCAGGTTCCAAATGACAAAAACCATCTTGGGTTCGCTGAAATAGAGAAGGAAGTGTGTTTCTTTGAGGAGCATTAAGAAGTAGTTTCTCATGCTGAGCCAAGGGACGGGCAGGATCATAAGCAGGCTTCAGCCCTGATGGGAGCCAGAATCAACACCACCATGTCCGTCCAGCGGCTTCTCTGCACCTGCTCAACTTTTCTCCTTCCCAGTGACACCCAATCACTCTGAGAGTTTTATCAGCCTCCAGCGACTTCCCTCAAACTCTCTAAAGTCCCACGTCCAAAAGTCCCAGAGGAAGGACCCATTGGCCGGGCCTGAGTGAGATGCCCACCTCCAGACCAGTCAGTCGAGGCCGGAGTGGGTGGCCGAGAGAAGGGGGTGTGTTTGAGCTGTGTCTGGAGGCTTCTTCTTGCTGATCCTCATCTTCTCTCACACTGTTCTATGCTGGGATGATGGTTTCTCACTTCAGGGCCGTTATAACCCTTCATAGGTCATCTTCAGTCTCCAGACCTGGAACTCTCTCAGTGTTTCTGTTTGTTGCAGCTCACTCCATGGTGTGTTCCCAAAGAGCTTTGCCTCCCCAGATGCTCCTCGGAAGGTAGCAATTGTTAACCCATTTTCAGCTAGAAACCTCTCTCCCTGCCGTTGATAGGGCCCATGGCTTTGCACACCTCTCTGAGCACCCTGCAGCCCTGCACTTGGGTTGGCCATGAAGAGAACAGTGAACTTCCTCACCCACGCTTGGCGGGAAGGGTAATTAATATGGATCTCCCATAATTAATCCATAATAATCTCCCATAATTAAGGGTAATTAATATGGATCATTGCCTAGGGGCTAGTTCTGTGACACTTCCTGTGTCCCAGCATGGAACACGCTCTGGCTGCACAGCCCGTGAGGTCCAGCTACGCCCTGCATTGCCACTAGTACAGACTGGAAAGAAATCGGTGCAGGAGGGGAGGACACACACGCACACTCTGAAAGCCCGTGAAATTAGCCCCTTGCCGCCCTGTCCCGGTTCTCAGTACTCACACCACCACCTGCCACATGTGAGTCTCACCAGACCTACACACGCTGTCACGAGAGTCACATCATGACACAGAGAGACCGTATGAACCTAACCAAGTGCTCCGAGAACAAGGACGAGGGAATAGTGAACTGTTCGAGGCCTTCCAGGAAGGCTTCAGAGAGGAGGTAACCTCTGAGATGGAGTCAGGCAGAGGAGGGGAGAGGACACGCCAGGCAGAGGGAAGCACGTGCAGCAACCCCGAGGGAGAAAAAGGAGTTGAGAAACAGAGAAATCCAGCGTGGCTGGCATCTAAAAATCCTGGAGCAATGGAAGAGGGGAGGAGGGAGATAAGGAGACTGAAGGTCAAAGTGCGCCAAGCCAGAAACTTTGGCCTTTATTTACGCACATCAGCATCTTTAAAACCTATGTTTGGAGGAGTGGTGGGCTTCCAGAGATGCAGGGCCAGAGCTGTGGACAAAGGGGAACTGAACAAGCTGCACTCCGGGGGGGGGCCCCCACATGCATCAACCAAGGAGCTCTGCCACTATCTGTTGTGTGGGGCTCCCCACACAATTCCCTTTAAACAAAGGGCACACCTGCTGTTTAAAAAAGAAAAGATATACAAATGGAAAGTGCAGGGGAGTGAGTGTGTGTGTGTGTGTGTGTGTGTGCACATTGGCTGAAATCCACACATAAAAAGCATGAAAGTAAGTCTGTGCACGAGAAAATTAACAACCCTGCTCTGCTGAGAGAGCCCTCGCAGGTCCTCCCCTGGCAGTCAGCAAATCCTCCACTAAGAGGCTTCCCAGTGGTCTTCAGGCCAGTTGTCGCCCTTAGTGATTTTTTTATTTTCGTGTCTTCCCTCCCTGGCTGTCTTCTCTTTGCTGTTTTTTATTCAAGCAAATAATCCATGTGTATTATAGGAAAAATAGAAAACAGAGTTAAGCAAAAAGAAGGTAAAAAATGTAGCTGTAACTCTACATCTCATCGTCTAGCATTACCCACCATTAACATTTTGATAGAAAGATATGTAAATGCAAAGAGAAAAACTAAGATAGATTTTTGTTTTTACAAATGCAGAGGCTGATGGTGCAAGCCGAAAGTGCTCTTTACTTAAATTTATTTGAAAAAAAAAAAAAAGAAGAAGAAGAAGAAGAACGGTTGTGTTTCTACAGAGATTCACAGCAGACCTTGCAGAGAAGGAAGCATTTGATTGATTTGAGCTTGAATAGATGAGTGTCTGGTGATGAGTATCATCTGGTGATGAGTATTCACCAGACAAAGAAGACAAGTATTCTATGCAGAGGGAGCCTTGAGACCAGGCACCTAGAGAATAAAAGGGCATGACCAATTTGTGGAATCTAGAAGTGATCAGGTGGAAAGAATATGATTCGGGAAAGGGAGGACTTGAGGAGCCTTGAATGCCAAGCCAAGGAGTTTTCCTTGTATGCTGTGAGCACCAGGGAACTGTAGGAAGTCCATGACCAGGCTAGTGAGAAAAGCCCAGAACAGGTCTACCCTGTAGACGGCTCCTGCCTTCTACCCTGCCCATCATGTCCAGGCCGTGTCCCCAGCCTGCAGGAAGTCTCCAAAGTGTGCCCTGGATCCCCTCCATGCTGCATCCACTGAACAAAGTCCATTTCCAGAACCTTCCTCCAGTGTCAAAGCCCCCTGGGGCCTTTAGCTGAGCAGCCAGGGCCAATTAGCAGACCGAGGAGAAGGAGCAATCAGGGGAGGGAGCCGAGCGCAGAGAAACATCGGTTTATAATTAGGTGGCCTAATCACCTGTGTAAATTGTGTATTTCTTATGATCGATGTGCTAAACGGCTCAGGTTTAATTAAGTTCTGCTGACTCGTTCTCTTTGAAGACCCACTGAAGTGTGATTCACAGCTCACACAATTAATAACAGGGAGAGGAGCAACTTAAAAGGGGCAGCAGTCCTTGCCACCTTCTTCCGCCCTCTCCCCGCCCATCCCCTGCCCTGCCCTGGTGCCCTTGGCCCACCGCCATGGGCGGGCTGCACTGTGGTCACTGGCTCCTCAGCTTCTATGCCGAGAGCATGGTCAGGAGATGCTGGGCCTAGATAGGAGCTTAAAGATTTTCTCACTCCCAATCCAGTGCTCCTTCCAGAGCTGGGAAAAGGGGACCCAACGACCCCATCAACCTCCCCTCTGGAACTTTTGGGATATCCCAGCCCTTCCTGATGATCAAGAACTTCATCCAGTGCCTAGGACACTCTCACATTGAGCTCCTATTTCCAGCATCTCATTGAATGAGGTTCCTTCTGGTTCCAAAATTCCACAGGTCAAGTTCTGTGTTCTATATTCTTCTCTGCTCCATATCTGTCCATGCTGTTCTGACTTTTCTCACCTGCCTCCTCTCCCTTATCATCCATTGTGGTCTGTAACCCATGCCTGCGTGGCTGGTGCCTCCCACCCCTTTCCTGGAGCAGCTCCCACCTGCATCTGGAGGGAAAACTGAAGAGTGGCCTTTCATCTCTCCTTAGTTAGCCTCTCAGATACTGCTCAGAGATGTGGGCCTGGCAAGTCCACCCTTCTCCTTGTTTACCCTAAACTTCCCATTTCTCCAATTCCATCAGAATTGGTGCCCAAGAAACTGAATTTTTATTTATTTTATTTTATTTAAATAACCACATGGAGATGGTAGCTACCATCCTAAACACTGCAAACCTACGGAGCTAAACTTTTAACAAAGTCTTGCCTCTGATCCAAACCTGTTTTCCTGAAGCCAGGCCCAAGTCTATCTGATTCCTCCCAAACCGCTCTTCTGGTCCAGTCTCATGAGTTAAATTTCAGGGAGCCCCAGTCACTGGGAGTGATCTCAGCCCCAGGACCCCTCCATCCCTACCACTCTTTTTTATAGTCCTCCAATTTGAGGCCATTCAGTCTAGACTAACATCACAAAAAGGGCTGGGGGACAATCAGTGTTGACTATGGGCACCCCAAGAACCCACAGTCAGACTTGAGGAAGAAGCTTTGGCACCCTGAGTCCTGCAAGGTGGTAGGTTTGAGGCTCAGCCTCCATCTCTCCACTGGTGTGGATTTGGGATGTGGCTGTTCCCTGGAGAAGTCACTACAGCCATTGGACACACACACACACATTCATTACCATCATCATCACCATCACCACCATCATCGTCATTATCACCACCACCGTCATCATCACTATCATCAACACCATCATCACCATCACCATAATCATCATCATCACCATCATCACCATTACCATCATCATCATCACCACCACCATCATCATCATCGTCACCATCATCACCATCATTATCACCATCATCATCATCACCATATCATCATCATTACCATTATCTCTCAGAGACAAACATCTGAGAATGTGTAGCTCAGAATATGAAAACATATTTTTCTTTTTTTTAAAGATTTCATTTATTTATTTGACAGAAAGATATCACAGGTATGCAGAGAGGCAGGCAGAGAGAGAGGAAGGGAAGCAAACTCCCTGCTGAGCAGAGAGCCCAATGCGGAGCTCAATCCCAGGACCCCAAGATCATGACCCGAGATGAAAGCAGAGGCTTTAACCCACTGAGCCACCCAGGCGCCGCAGAAAACATATTTTTCTAACTGACCAACAATTTGCCAGACAGCCCACTCTCCACAAAGTCAGAGGTCACTTATTATGCAGAAAAGAAGTAGATCCTTTCCTTCTCCAAGTTATGCCCTCCAGTCCTGCCTGAAATAGGGAAAAGCCACATATCTCTTAAAAGTTTCTCCTTCAGTTACACAAATGGAAGCATTGAAAAAGTTATTCTATTAAGGAGTCTATTTTTAGTCATAAACCCTTGTTCACCTAAGTTTCCTTCTGGAGAGAATGGAGAAGGTGGCTTCTTTTTGTCATCATCTACATTGTTTCTAATCCTCTGTTCTCCATGGTGCTTGCTTTCCCATGTTCTGGTTCTGCACCCTACATTCCCTGTCCAGGATCCCCATTCTATGGCTCTGTACTCCCAGAAGAATACTAACTCCAAACTGTCCCAGACACCACAGTTTGCCCAGGAAACCTGGAATCTTCCACCCTGTAAATTTTTTTTTTTTGCAATGTCCTATAGAACTGCACAGTATTACTATCACCTAAAATGCTGGCCTTGTGATTGAATGAGCATGATATTGTCGGCATGGCTTGTTTGTTTTTGTACTCCTGCAGATAGGCCCCCAGTGCCTATGAGATACTGGGCACAAAGGACATATTCCTTAAGACTCAGCAATGGGTTGACATTGCCATCTCTCTCTGCATCAATTCTTACTGGCTTCAGTTCTAACCTTAAACACACTGCTAGCTCTAAACATAGAATAAATATCTCTTCTTAAAAATTTTAAAAAAGAAGGTAGACCTGGGAGGGCAAAAGAGATATGGAAAGAGCTTTCTCAGGTCCGATCAGGTGGGTCACAGTCCAAGAGCTTGTTCTAGCAGGTGATAATGTTTGAAACCTCACTGTCTGTGACTTCCAAGAAGCTCCTAAGAGTTATCAAAATGAGTCAAAGTCCTCTGAGGGCAGAGAAAATTATTAACAATAAGCTTGAGGGGTAATAGAGAGGGATGAGACCAAAGAAAGACTATGAGATGCCATTTCTACCACTGAGGTCAATGGGCCTGGTTAATCCCAGAGATTGAGGAGTAGCTTCAGCTGTGGGAGTAGCTTTTCCTCTCTGGCCCTCGCCTTCCACCAAACAAACAGTTCCCCGGGGCAGGTCCAAGGCAAGGTGTTTTAGACCATCCAGCCTCCACCTGAAGAGAAAGAGAATTATAGGATGTCAGGGTGCATTTGGCCTGCTCTCTTCACCCATTCCATAGATGGGGAGACTGAGGCCCAGAACGTAAATGAAATGTGGCCCAAGTTGTAGAGTTCAGGAATAGAGCTCAGGTCTCCTGATGTCCAGTTCAGTGGGTTTCCTTCTAACAAGTCTTAGGATAGATAACAAGTGTGCACACACACCACACACACACACAAGACACACACACACCACATATCCACATCCACATATACACACACCACACATGCATGCGCGCACACACACACACACACACTCTTCAGTTGTTAAACATTCACAACTAAGATCCGCTCTTCACCCAATGTCTACTTCAATTCATAGCCTGTAGTGCTTTTACCACGTCTTTTGTGGGGGTGGGGAGGAAGGTGAGCTGGGTGGGGGGAAGGAGACCTCAGGAGGATTTTAGATCCCCACACTCCCTTTTAGTCATCCCATCTGGCCTGCGACATCTGACATTGGTCCCTAAAAGTGAAGGGGATTGGGGGGGGTTCTACCTTTCCCACAGTTCCTAGAATTACATCATGTAGACTTTGTTTGAAGTAAAACTCGGTTGCAGCCCTGTCCTCGGAAGCGCATGGTCAGGAAAACAAACCCACTACCACTTGATTCCATCCTTCCTCCACCATCTGTGACCCTGTGACCCTACAGGGAAGGCTGCATGTGGGAGATCTTCCTTACTCTTCATGCTTCCCTGGCCCTTCTCCAGAACCGCTGTCCCAAAGCCCTTCTTCATCCCTCCTGCCCTGACCCCTTCACCTCACTCACTCCCCGATGGAGACCCGACTTCCGGTTCACCTGCCCCGAAACTCACATGGTACCCTCACCTGTATAGTGAGTGTCTCTGACAAGTCTAACCCACAGTTGTCCCTTCCAGCGCCCCTCCAGAGCCCTCTCTCTCCCCTCGGTCTCCTGACATGCTCCAGGCTACTGTCTGAAACTTCTCCCCAGCCTCCCCACCACCTTCTAACACCTTCTCAATATATGAATTCTTCTCGTACTTACTGCTGTCACTTCTCCCCAACCACTCATGCCTCAATCCACTTTAATTCAACCTATATTTGTCAGAGTCTCTAGGAAGTGTCAGACGCCACACTGGGTGTGTTTGGGGTATTGCAAACATAGGTCCTCATTCCTTGGCTTCTGCCATCATATTTCTACCCAAGCAGTTTTCCTCTGACCTTCAGTGTCCTCTTAAATGCCAAATTCAGGACCACATGCCTCAAATTCATCTTAGAAAAAACAAGCTAAAGAAACATGCATGCATGAATGCAGGCCAAGGTCAAGGTCAAGGTCCAGCCCCACACCAGGCACATAATAGGTGTTTGATGAACACACTGATATTTTCTGACTTTTCTTCCTCTTCACCCTCACTTGTTTTTAATTCTACGGACACTCCTTTCTTTACAAAGCTCTCTTTCCCCCTGTTTCCTTGGGCACTGTTTGGGTCTGAGTTTCCTCTGGCTCAGACCAGCTTCCCCAGAAAACAGACTGACATAGAGATTTGCTGGAGAACATTTACTTGGGGCTTTTCATGATGTCGTCATGTCCTTTCTGTTTTAGTCCTGAGACCATACACTCTCTCCCCAGCTAGCAACTGCCATTCTTACTCCACGTGCCCAGCACACCTTCGTGGACTTGTCTGCAGTGGTTGCCTCCCCTCAGCCCCCTTTCACTGCCCACTGAGCCCTCACTGCCTGTTCCATGGGACTGCTATGACCCTTCTCTGTCTCTGTTATAACTAATCTATCCCCAGCATTGACACAGCTGAGCCTCTTACTTGAGTTTCGTCACCTGGTGCCCTCCTTTTCCTCCTGTCTCTGGAACCTGCCCATTGTGGCGTCCCTCACTGATTTCTCTCTGCTCCCTTATGGGCTGCTGAGCCTCTACTCAGTGGATGGGTCCGAGCTTACTCCCAGACCCCCCACTCTTCTCTACATCCCTTCCCGCCTGGGTAATCTCAGCCAAATACACACTGACCCTTCCCAAATTTGAACCACAGTCCTGAGACCCACTTTGAGCTCCAAACATATGTTCATCTGCCTATTTGAGAGTTGTTCTGAATACCCAATGGGCATCTCAAAATTTATCGTGTCTCAGCAGAATAGCTGATTCCTCATCATACACACACATGCACAGACCTGGCTTCCCGGGCCCGGGTAGGACCAGTGTGGTTGCCTACAGTACTGCACAGAGGCTTAACACTTGGAGTTTTAATGCTTATGGTCATCTTGAAATTCTTAATAATTTTACGTGTGAATCTGTACTTTGTAAGTGAAGTTCAGTGGGACCAGAATGCAAGCACCAGGGCCCTGAAGCCTTGATTCAATGCTCAGTGCCCCTCTTCCCACCTCCCTTCTTTCCCAGCATGGGCTCTAGGCCACTTGTTTCCCCATCCCTACCCAGTGACGGATACTTCCTCCATCCTGTGTGATTCCAGTGATGGGAGGGGTTTCAGGGTATGGATGGGAGGAGGCTCAAGTTCAGGTACATGTACCCTGGTGCCAAGTCAACAGGTGGGCTCTGGCCCCTGTGAGGTTCCATGCTCACCCTATTAGTAACCCTGTGCCCAAGGGAGCATGACCTTACATGGCAAATTTAAAAACCTAAGCAAACAACAACAACACAAAACCACACTGACAGGTCAAGAGAGACTGCAGAAGAAAATGAAAAGCTTTTTTCCCTGCCTTTTGAACAAGAGCACCCCATTTTCCTTTACATTAGGTCCCAGAGATTACATAGCCAGCCCCGCATGGACACAAGGCTGGACAGTTAGATTGGAAACAGGTTGTAAGGGACGGACTGCTGTGTAGTTCAGTTTTTACTTTGTAGACCAAGGCTGGCGAGTTTTTCCTGTAAAGGACCAGATGGTAATTATTTTAGGCTTTGCAGGCCATATGGGCTCTGTTGCAACTACTCAAATCTGCTTGCGAAAGCAGCCATAGACAATACATAAACCAATGGGAGGGCTGTGTTCCAATAAAACTTTATTTATAAAAACAAACAGTGGGCCAGATTTGACCCTCAGGCTACAGTTTGCCATGCCCTGTTATAGACAAAGGCGAGTCATTGAAGACATCTGGGCCCTAAAAAGGACAATCATGGGCATTTCTAGAAAGTTATCTTGACCCCACTGTTTGGGATGGATCAGATGGTGGGACCTAGGGACAGGATTTCTATTGAAAAATATTGCAAAATTCCGAGCAGAGGAGCAGTGGCCAAGACTCTGTAGTGCATCAGGGGTTGAAAGAGTGAAATCAAGTAACACAAAAGCCTCATCAGGTTGCCAACAGCAAGATCACTAACCCAACTTGAGCCCTCTTCCATCCAGAGGAAAGAAAGAGCAAGCGAAGGGTCCGAACCACCTTCACCTCTGAGCAGTTGCATGAGCTGGAGAAGATCTTCCACTTCACCCACTACCCAGACGTCCACATCCGCAACCAGCTGGCAGCCAGGATCAACCTCCCAGAAGCTCGGGTGCAGGTACAGCTGTCCCACTCTAAGCCCCCAACCTCAATGCTTTGGGGTCCATGGGTGAGACCCTGTGGATCAAGAGCCCTCCAGGGATGCAGCATCTGAAATTTCCCATTGCCTTTATCCCTTGAATACAGTCACATTTGCCAAAAATTATTTCCAGGAAATGAGGTCACCATAGTTACAAGATGGTTTCTGTCTTTGGAAGGTGGAAATGGAGCAGGGTGATATCAGTGATGGCCATTGATATCTGCTTCCTGCCTTCCCTCTCCCCCTGGCTGTGGTTCCAGAGCATCGTTCACCATGCAGCCCCATTCACAAAATAGTTCTTGACAACCTAGACCAGTGGTCAGCAAAGACCAGTGGCCTTTTTCTGTAGAAAACCAGATGGTAATTACGCTGGGTTTTGTGAAGCCATACGGCCACTGTCTAAAACATTATTGATGAGCTCTACAATTTGAATTTTGTATAATTTGCATGTGTCGCAAATATTCTTCTTTCTATCTTTTCTCCCAACCATTTAAAAACGTGAAAGCCATGCTTAGCTCATGGGCCATACAAAAACTGGTACGAAGGCCAGATTTATCCTGCTGGCCTTAGTTTGCCAACCCCTGATCCAGACCCTATAGGTGTCACTTTGAAGGCAGCATAGAGAGTGGAAAGGGCCATCCATGGTCCGAGATCTACCTCATCGAGAATCTTTTGTTCCCCTTGGAGTGTCTGTGGTTAGAGATATAGTTGCCCCTTGTCAATTACCAGGGGCATGTCCTGCCTCTTTGCACAGTCCCAATTTTACAAGTACCCCCCTAGCAAATCCGAATCCAATTGTGGCACATTGGCTGACTATAAAACACTTCTCTACATCACTCTTTTTTTTCTTTTTCAATCAAATATGACGGACTCATTCCAAATTCGAAAATCTGAGCCAGGGCCCAGGTCAACATTTTACTCTTGATTTTATCCCATCCCACTTTGCTTCTGGCTATGGACCACGGCTGTTTCAGACTTCTCCCTCTCCCTTCCCACTTAGAATCAGTCGGGAGCTGCATGGACAGTGCCTGCAGGCGCTGTGAAGCTGCTTCGGCAGAATGGCCAAGGACAAATGCCCACGTGTCAGGGACAGCCAGGGCACTCATGAAGACAGGGAGCTGCCAGTATTCAACCTATAGATGCCAAGGGGCCCACAGGGGTTGCAAGCCCATGGCCTGCCAGCAGGAAGCAGCCCACAGAGGAGTTTTATTTGATCTGCACAGCGTTTTCAATCTCTAAAAATCGAGATTTCCGCCTTAGATACTGGGAGAGCCTGCAAGGCCAGGCTTGCATTTCTACAGGATTCCTGCTGGCTGAAGCTGAGACACTGTGCCCTCCGGGCTCTGTTCCCCACGGACCCCCACCGCTCCTCTTTATATGGCATCCAGCTGCTCCACTGGGCTCGAGCCCCCAGCCCTGCAGGCACTGAAGGTTCTGATCTCCGGTCCCCTCTCAGAGGGCAAACCTCCCGAGCCAAGGAAATCCTGATGCTGTGGAGCTTTCTAAACTGTAAAGTGCCAGTCTCTGGGAAAGCATCAGAATCATGCTTTTGTGGGGAAGGTACTGGGTGGAGAAAAACCCTGCGGCTGATCTCCAACCTGTCTCTCGCCCACCCCAGATCTGGTTCCAGAACCAGCGTGCCAAGTGGCGGAAGCAGAAGACTGGCAGCCCCGGGGCTCTGCAGCAGCTGAATGAGGCCTGCTTGGCCCCGGCCATGAACCCGGCCATGGCTGTGAGTGGATGAGGCACCGAGGGTGGGGGTGGGGGGCACCGTCTGTGAACGTCCCACCCAGACCCAGAAGCGAGGAACCCCAGGGGCTCTGTGTACAGTAGAGGGTATAAGGGAGGCTCTTCCAAAAAGAGCACAGCCAGGACTGCTCTGGACATCTGTGGGACATGGGACAAGCTGCTCCCCCTCTCGGTCCCCACGTTTTCATCTCTCGGGTGACAATCCCTGTGCCTCTCCTTCCTGCGGGAATGGGCTTGTATTACTGGGCAGAACTTCAGAGTTTCAGGACCAAGCAGGCAGGGAGTAAGGGGCGGTGCCCAGAGGTTGAGCAGGTAGGCTCTGGAGTCAGACTGCCCGGGTTCGAGTCTCAGCTCTGCACTTAAGAGCAGTGTGGCCCGGAAGAGTCACTTTGCCCCTCCAAGGAGAGTAGTTATTCAATGAGGGTGAAATTGCTGAGACATGAAAAGCCTTGGCACCTAGGACATGCACTCTGAACGTGGGCTGTCCGTGGAGTCCACGCGTATGGGACAGTGTGTCAGACACAAAACGGCGGGCAACCAGCACTGCACAACATAGACGGTCCTGTGGTCCGAGGTTTGCGCATGCCCTCAGTGACGCGATGAGGTAGGATGTCTTTACTTCTCCATGTTTTGCTAATGCAGAAACGGGGCACCTAGAAGCAAAGTGACTTTCTCACCTCAAACAAGTCCTATATAAATGCCAGGATTAGGACCGGGTTTCCTGGCCCCTGGGACACACATTTCTCCCCAACATGGTCTCCTACCCATCCTGAGTTGCCCAAGTCCTGGGGGAAAGTTTGGGAAACGCGGGACAGCTCCAGGTGAAGCCTAGGACTCACTTCTGTCCTTACCTTCTGCTTGTGACAGAGTCCCAGGCTGCCGCCCTCCACTCAGCCCCTGCTGGCTCTGCCCACCAGGTGCAATCCACCAGCTCCGGGCCAGCGGGTCTCTGCCTGGTGCCCCGGCCAGATCGCCCTCCTGCCATGCCACCTGTGGGAGACACAGCCTCTCCTAGGCCCTCTCATCCAGCAGACCCGCGTCCCTGCTCTGTGCTGCCTCCCACCTGCGAACCCCAGATGGAGCAGCCTCTGTACCACCTCCTCATAGAGAATGAATCACATCTCGCCAGTGGAGCCGCGCTCCCTCTCCAGGTCAAGACAGGAGGCACGAGGGTGCCCAGGCCTCTGGAGGAATCACCCTCACCATCCAAAGATGGCCCATGGCCCGGGAAGCCTCCCTGAGCACACCCGGAGGAAGGTTGCTTCGGACTCAGCAGTAAAGCGAGCACTACAGGAGCTCTCAAGGCTCCTCCCAAGGTTGTCCTCCTGGCTCAGGAGACAGAGGCTGTGTGAGAACCCCAGATGAGTTCTGGACCAAGGAGGACATCATCTTGCATTCCTTTTCCCTCTAACTTGCTATGTGACCTCCAGCTGGTTACTCACCCCCTCTGGACCTCATCTCGAACACTGGCAGTTGGACAGGTGGCTCCCAAGGACCCTTCTGCCTCTTCCTCTGGTGAGGTGAACCACAGTAAGAACAAAAGCAGAGAGGAGGCCAAGGAGAGGGTGTCTCTTCATTCATTCATGACACATGTATTGAGCACCTACTGAGTACTCTATGAATAGAACTGGATCCAGACACAAACAACAGAGGCTCGGCCCCCAGGAGTTCAGTCCAGTTGGCCCAAGGGGTTGTGCTAAGCTTCCCCTGCCAGCAGAATATGTGCTTGGTGACCTTGTCATTGGCCCAATGACCTTGCTGTTGGCCCATACCTAACAAATTCTGTAGGGCTTTGATGTGAACGCACAAAGTGGGAGAGAAATATAGGGAAAGTTTTTTTAATTTAAAACAGAATGTAGTGTCTTTGGTTATCCTGCTGGACTGGGGAGGGATGTTGCATTTCTGGTCTGAATAAAGAATATGACTGTAAGCTCTTTCCAGAGTTCATTTCCCAGGACTAGTACAAGGGCCCAGCTAGAAGGTCAGCCTCCCTCCGTTGTAAGGAGCCAAAGGATTCTGCCGATTCCTTGCAGCAAGACCTCGGGCAAATCACATGCCCAGTCTGAGCCTCAGTTTCCACATCTGTAAAACAGAGGTAGTAAGCCCCACCCTACTTGTCTTGAAGAGCAGTTGGGAGGCTCTGAAAGGGAGAGAAAGTGCTTCACCCAGTGTGAGGCTGGGCCCACTGTTGTCCCCAGATCCCACCCGGAAAGGGACTGCTTTGGGTCCCAGCCCTGGGATACGCCACCCCTACTCCCATGGAGGCGACCCTGACCTTCCCTGAGGCCTGAGCCCTGCCGAGAAGTCCCCTGCTGTGGAGGACAGGGCTTCCTCCTAACTGGGCAGTTAGGCTCCTCCTAACTGGGCTGTTAGGCTCCTCCTAACTGGGCAGTTAGGCTCCTCCTAACTGGGCAGGCTGGATTCCCACCTCCGCCTTCTCACCTGTAAACTGGAGGCCGCCTCACCAGCTCTGCCCTCCAGCATGCAATATACCAAAATCTGACTACAGTCTGCAAACAGGACTATGCTTTATAAACCGAGAAGTGCCGAATCGCTCAGAGCCCGTGAAGGTCATCACTGACAGACACCTAGTCTCCAGCAAGCTCAGAGGAAAGGACAAGGCCAAGGGCTGGGGGAGCACAAGAGCCGATTAACAGAGGGTGAGCCTGGTGTTCATGCAGGCACCACCGCAGTGGCTGGAGGAAGGGGACATCTGTTTCCCGGCGTCTCTCTCTGTCCCCCGAGGGCATCTGCTGGGTGCACCTCAGGCTGACTGTGACCTCTCTGCCCTGGTGCTACACTCCATCCCTTTCCCGGGTTCACCCCACCTCCTCTGCCGCGGGACCCCCTCAAGTTATGAATGCCCCCAGACCCACTCTCGGGAGCTGTAGGAAAAGTGGACAGGCCCCCTCCCCCTCTGGGGTCATGGAAACCCTAGGCCAGGCAAGGGACTCTCCTTCTAGACCTTCTGCAGCCATTTCCAAGGCCCTGGCCACATGGGGGTCACGGACAATATACCAGGTAGCTCACCTTCCAGATGGAATGGAAAGACACAGGTCAGCTTGGCTCTGGGCTCCGCGTGTAAGTCTGGGTCCAAAGAGACAGAGCTGCATGTCTATCTTTCTTTCCTTAGAAGGAGGAGTTGGCCTCATGGTTATGGAGCCTGAAAAGACCCTTGATCTGCAGTCCCCAAGCCAAAGACCCAGGAAAGAGCAGACAGCATAAGCCCCAGTCGGAGTCCAAAGTCAGGAGGAGACCAAAGTCTCAGCTCCGAGGCAGGCGGAGAGCTGGTTCTCCCTTCCACCACCTTTGCATTCCATTCAGGCCTCACGTTCACCCACCCTGGGTAGAGCGATCCTGGGTAGAGCTTTATGGTCTCCCGTTCAAATGTCAATCATACCCAGAGCTACCTCTCAGGCTCGTTCCATAATGACACTGAGCCAAACATCCCTGAACCCCGTGGCCCCGGTCAAGTTGACATAAAATTAACCATCATGATCCCCCCACCCCTTTCCCACTCACATACCCTCCTCCCCCTAGAATCCTCCAGAAACAGGGTTTCACCAACCATGAGAAGTTCAGGGGACCAGAACATCTCAGGTTCCGTACTGATTTAAAGTTGATTTGGGGGGAGCAAGCCTTCCTCCCTAGGGATCTATGTTCTCCCCATAAGAACTATTGTGTTCCCTTACCTTCTATCGGTGGTGCAAAGGAATCACTTTAGAACCCACACCCACTCTGTGACCTTGGGCAAGGGACATGTCCCCTCTTAGAACAGTTTCTGGTCTTTCAGAGCTTCTGTGACAATTTAATGAGTTGGTACAGTTTGGCACATGACAAGTATAGAGGAGGAAAAAAAGCCAATTTCCCAACTCTCCCTTCTACCTCTTTCTACTGATCTTGAGCAACTACCCCAGACTCTATCCTAGGAGATTTGTGTCGGGTTTTTTTCTTTTTTGTTGTTTGTTTTATTTTGTTTTGTTTTGTTTTTTGAGAGAGAGAGCATGGGATTGGGGTGAGGGGGAAGGGCGAGAGGGAGAGAGAGAATCTTAAGCAGACTCCACGCTCAACACGGGGCTCAATCTCACGATCCTGAGATCATGACCTGAGCCGAAATCAAGAGCCGGATGCTCAACTGACTGAGCCACGCAGGCATCCCCATCTTAAGAGTTCTTAAACCAGTGTCCCAGAGGCCAAGGAACTCTCAAAAGAGCATGCAAAATGGTATGTGTCTGTTTCTTTTTCCCAGGGAAAGCGTCCATTGCTTTCATCAGCTAAAAATAATCCTAACAAAGAATCCCCGTCAGACATCCCTGAGTCAGCTCCTGACAGGTTGTGTGGACTAGAAACTTGAGAAGAGTTAAAGGATCACTTTTTTAAGGTAAAGTCGTCCATACGAATATAAAATGAGCAAGTTCCAACGCTTTATTTAACTCGCGGACGAGGGAGCCAGTAAGACGTCACAGCGGCTCCAAGGAGAGCAGAAAGAACAGAGACACACAGACAGGCAGGCAGGAAGTCTGAAAGGAATGACAAATCGAGACAGGGCACCCAAAGCCATCAGGACAGGATCAATGCACCTCCGCCAGACAATTCATTTGCGTGTCGATGGACAAGAAGCATTTGCATTAATATCAGTTTCCTGCCATTTCAGGAGTTGAAAGGGAGCTCAAAGACAGGGGAAGGTGCTGATATCCCGGAGACTGTGCTAGACAGAACACCTTGTAACCTTTTCATGCCTATTTCAAGCGAAGTAAGTCAGAGTATTTCGTGATTTCTCCCCACCGAAAGGCACTGAATCTCGGCATCTCACCTTCCTCAACCATTGAATCGGTGAGATAATGAACTTGCCTCAAAGTCAGCTGTGGGATTAGGGTAGACAATGTCCTTAAAGTATCTCATACTTGTGAAAGACTTTATGAAGGCACAAAATCATTTTCCATTGCTTGGCAAACTCCTCTAGAGCTCAAATTTGAACGTCTATATCTAGACGTTGTTTAAAAGATGGTAACGTTTCTTTAATAGCCATTGACCTTGGGCACCTGGGTGACTCAGTGGCTTGGGCCTCTGCCTTCAGCTCAGGTCATGATCTCGGGGTCCTGGGATCAAGTCCCGTATGGGGCTCTCTGCTCAGCAGGGAGCCTGCTTCCTCCTCTCTCTCTGCCTGCCTCTCTGCCTCCTTGTGATCTCTGTCTGTCAAATAAATAAATAAAATCTTTAAAAATAAATAAAATCTTTAAAAAAATCCATTGACCTTTTACATCCCAATTCTTAAGAAGATTTAACAAACCATGGAAAATGAGCAAAGAGTGGAAATAAGAGATTCATAGGGAAGAAAACACACAAATATATACTAGACACATTAAAAATATGCTCAACCTCATTTATAATTTAAAAATGCAAATAAAACAGTAAGGAAATATTTTTTTTTTCCTTTCAGATTGGCAAACATTTAGTGTTGGTAAGGGGTTGGTATATACGCTCGCTCTCACACATAAGGAAGTACAAATTAGGAAATCCTTTTGGAAGATGACTTGACAAATATTAATATTCTAAATGCAAAGCTGTTTGACCCATATTCATATTTGCAAGAACTTATCTGATAAATACATACGGGCATAAATGCTGTATATAAGAATGTTCACCAAGGCTTTATGATCGCAAAACCCAGAAACCACTGACACAAGATACTGGCTGGGCTGATTCCGGTATGTTCATCCAGCTATTAAAAATAATGAGAGAGACTGAAATGCACCTCATGGGAAATTGTCATTAGACATGTCATTAAGTGGAAGAAGCAAGCTGGAGAAGGGCATTATGATCTCATTTGAGTAGAAAAAGGGTAAGGATGTCCTGATACATAAAAACATCACCTCTATGTTGAGAATTTCTGCATACTTTGGCTTCCAATCCGTAAGAAATCACTCCAAAATTGGTTGCTTGAAATAACAATTTCTTTGGCTCGCGGCTCTGGCTAGACCAGTTCTTCTTCATGTCTGGGCTGACTGGGCTCATGTCAGCCTGGACTTGCCTACATGGCTGGGGTCAGCTGGCCGGCGGATGACCACTGGCTGATCTGAGATGGTCTTGCTCACAGACAAGTCTTGGGGTCTGGCACGCTGTCTCCTGGGCGACAAGGTGACCCAACTATGTGTCTGTCACTGGGCTTCCAAGTATAGCGGTCACACGATCCAAGTCTCTTGAGGTTTGGGCTCAGAATTCACAGGTCCCTTCTCCTGCATTTTATCAGTGAAAGCAAGTCACAGGGCTAGCCCAGATTCAAGGGGTGGAAAACGGACTCTTCTTGACCGGAAGAGCCACGAAGTGTGTGGCCACGTCTACCATCCACCATAATCCCCGAATGGCGATCTCATCAGACTTTTTCCCTGCATCCTCTCCGCACCACCTCCTGAACGCGTAATAGGTACCCCAAGCTCTATTTCTACCCACCCCAAACCTGCTTTTTTCTTAGTCTTCCTCCTCTCAGCAATGGTGACAGCTTCCCGCGAGTCACTCAGGCTAGGGTCCTGAGAGCACTCTTGACCTCTC
Source organism: Meles meles (assembly GCF_922984935.1). Lineage (NCBI taxonomy): Eukaryota > Metazoa > Chordata > Mammalia > Carnivora > Mustelidae > Meles > Meles meles. The sequence goes on along the minus strand of NC_060072.1, from coordinate 12,423,868 downwards.
TCTTTTCTCATGGAGCAGCGAATCCAGGGTCCAGCTCCCCCTCTTTGATGCCGGGCTCTATTCTTCACTCAGCACCCGGTGATCCTGGGAGAACGTAAGTCAGATCACGACTCTCAAAAGCCTCAATTTCCTTCCTGTCTCACTTGGAAAAAAGTCCAGGTCCTTTCTGTGGCCAACACGAAAGGTCCTGCCTCCTGCCTCTGTCCCCAGTGCTCTCTGTACTAGCCACCCTGGCCTCCTACCAGCTGCTGTTCCAAGGAGTCATATACAACTTGCCCCCGGGCTTTTGCACTTACTGTCACTCTGTCTCCAGCTGTTTGCTTTGCCCCCTCCCTTCCTTCCTCCCAGTCTCCACTCACAAAGCACCCACTGATCCACCCCACCTGACCATCCTACCAACAACAGCACGCACGTGCACAGCCTGTCTCCATGTAGCCCCTTGCCACCGTTTTATTAGTTTTATAACACTTATCAACACCTGATATATTATACATTTGCTTATTGTCTATCTCCTGACACTAGAATGAAAGCGCCATCAGGTCAGGGACCTTAAATGATTCGTACACTGCTCTGTTCTCAGTAATCGAAAGAGGACTTGGTACGTAATAGGCACTGAATGTTTGCTATACATGCATGAGCAGAGACACACGCGCGTGCGTGCACACACACACACACATTATATATGCAGAGATAGTTTCTAGACAGATACACAAAAAGTGACAGCAATTACTTCCAGAAGGTGGCTGGTGGTGTCACGTGATGGAGAGAGAAATGTTTCTTTTCCCCACTGCCCCACGGTGTGTTCTAATGTTTGAACTATTTGTCCTAAGTATGTAATTTTGTAAATTAAAATGTTAATAAAAACAGAACAATAAATGCTTTTTCTCACTTTTCCTGTGCTTTGTGATTTCCATTCTGTTATCAAAGAAAATTTTTTTTTTGCCTCCTCTGGTGTTGGAAGGATCCCATATGGGGACAGGGGGTCATCCAATGAGTCAATGCTGAAAATCAGAGGAGGGAGAAGAAAGGGGTGGAACTCATTCTCTGGCGTGGGGAGGACAGAGACAGGGGACAATGAGAAAAAGCGGACAAAGGGATCTGGGACTTGATAAAAGCAAGGAATATCAAGTCCATTCACAGAAAACAGCACACAGAGCAGGTGGGACCAGAATCTGAGAAGAGAAAGTACCTGGCGAAGACCCTTACGTGTAGGGTGGATTTTTTAAAAAGATTTTATTTATTTGAGAGAGAGAGCAGAGCATGGGAGAACATGAGCAGGGGGAGGGGCGGAGAGAGAGGGAGAAGTAGACTCCCCGCTGAGCAGAGAGCCCCATGGGAGGCTCCATCCCAGGACCCCAGGATCATGATCTGAGCTGAAGGCAGCGTCTTAACCAACTCAGCCACCCAAGTGCCCCCGAAGGATGGATTTTTAGTGTCATCTCAGGGAGATAAATGCAGAAGACAGGTAGGAAAACACCTTACGGTAAGTAGGCCAAGAAGCTCATTCCCTGCCTCTCAATCTGGCTAGAGGACAGATCCACATAGGAAGAGAAACAATACCTTGAGCTAAATGCATGAGTAAAGGTCTAAACAACACATTATCAGAGATCCGAGGATAAAGTGCCCGAGGACTGGCTCCTCGGGTCCTGCCATAAACGAAGCATCTACAGAATTCGGCCAAATGTGGGACTCACCTTTGACAAGATGTTGAATTCCTGCCCTGTGCTCAGAACCTTGATTCAGGGCTACCTGGCCCCACCCAATCACCCAGTCTGGACTCCTGAAATGAATGCAAGTCAGCAGAAGTAACTGAGAATTCTGAGTGGGGCTGGATCTAAAACTCAGTCGTGTCTCTGGGCCTCGAGCACATCTCTCCACGCTGCTCCCCTCTGCACCAGCCAGCCTCTCCGGTTCACATCTGCTCAAGGTCATGCCAAGAGAGAGATTCTCTTTCCAAGGGTTAACACCAAGGTCCTGGGATTGAGAGCCACTGACCATGTCTGAGGCACAGGCCTCAGTCTATCTACCCATAAGCCTGAGGTGGGGGCTCAATGTTCTGGCCAACCCTAGCAGGGAGACAAAAGTAAAGCCAGCTGCACCAAAACCACATGGATGGAAGGTAGAGAAACAGGGGCTCCCCCGGGAAAGCTGGGATGCTGGTACCAGAAGGAAGGAAAATGGATTCTGGGTTGACAAACAATCAGCATTTGCTATAAAACTAAAAATGTGATCTAATTTAAACACATAGGAATGCTTTCAGTTGCACAAAAAATAGAAACTCAGATCAGTAGTGGCTTACACAAATATGGACTTAAATTTCTCACAGAATAAGAAACCTGGAGATAGGAACAGCATGTCAATAACTTTCTTGGTCTTTCTCTCATGGCCACTGAGTGACTGCCTTAGCTCCAGCCATCACATCTGCATTCGAGTTAGGGGAAGCAGAGAAAGCAGTGTCAGTGGCATCTGATTCTTCTATTAGGAGAAACAAAGCTCTCCCAGAAACCCCTTAGCAGATTTCCACTCTTTAGGGCTCTTAATCCAAGACTGTCACAAAGCCACGTGTACGTGCAAGAAACACAAAAAGCAAGTATTTAGATTTTCCAAGCATCTATAGTGGAGGCTAGCAATGGGGTAGGAGGTTGGGAATGGGTGTCTGCCAACCAAAAATGACTCCAGCAGCCACACAGGCTTTGTGGTAGTGACTTGCTGGGGTGAGAAGGTCAGAAAGTGCAGAGCTAGATCTTAAAATGTTTGAATCCAGAATCACAGCTCTCTCTCCTTTGCTATGATTTCTCTGAAACCCAGCCTGGGAGCCAAGAACCCAGCCAAGTAAACAGATTATGTTTCTTTTACACAAAGGAGGAGAATTACTTCATTAAAAGATAACGAGCCTAAAGAAGGTGGAGAAGTTGAGTGGCAGTCATCTGTTTTTCTCTTCTTTTCCCCTGCTGGGGATCTGTTAAGACCTAACCCCTTCCACAATGGGTGTTCTTTATGCAGACTTTCATGGTAGAAAATAAACTTCCGTCTGGGAATCCAGGAAGCTTGAGTTGGGTCCCAACCTTATCCTGTGTGGCTGTGGGTCAGTTTGCTCCCCCTTTCTGCACCTCAGTGTCCTCATCTGTAAAATAATACTGGTCACGATGGCCCCTGAGATCTCTTCTGGTTCTGATATTCTTTGTTCCTCCGAAAGGCAAGGTCTGAGCCCAGACACATTGCCTGAGTTCCCAGAAGACATTGACAGACTTCCTTTATGATCCCCAGGGTCCTAGCCAGAAACTGGCTCAAATAAGTGCTGACCCCTTTTCTCCAGAAAGGCAGAGATCAAGATTAATAACTGTGGTTTGCCACAAGCCACAGGCTCTGCCGAGAAAGGTTCCAAATGGACGCTATTACTAATGTTTCTCTGGGGTCACCGCTAACAAAATGGTCCCCCTCGGGTCTGAGTCACTCCAGCCAATTGTTTGGTTCCCTGATCTAGAGTGAAAAGCAGTAACAAAGCAGAAGGAGCTCATGCCATCACACAACAGGGTTTTTCCACTCCTTACAATAAAGCCCTACCCACTGGTACCATCTTGGGAGGCTGTGAGTCTCTGAGTTTGTGTGTGTGTGTCTGTGTGTGTGTGTGTGTGTGTGTGTGTGTGTGTGTAGTAAAGAAAGGTCTCTGACCATTATTTATCTTTACTGTTTCTCCTCCCTACCAGGCATGTTCCAGTTTCAAAGAGCCTGGTTTGACCTTGACTCTGACAATGGAATGCGTAATGTCCAGATTCAAACAAGGATTTCATGCATCCCAGAAACATTTACAAAGTCCTCTCCTATCTCCTTGGTCCCAGAGAAACAAAGACCAGGGTTGCTGGTCTCACAAGTAGATAGTCAAACAGGAGGGGACAGACCCTTAAGCAGAACATCAGGACCTGGGGGAATAGGAGTCATATGGAACCACATGCAAGCACTGTACTGAGGTGATTCAATCTACCATGGCAAGCCAGAGAAGACTTCCCAGAGGAAGGAACATTTGACTTGGGCCTTGAAGGTTGAGTAGGAGTTTGAAAGGTAAAGAAGTAGGGGGAAGAGCACTCTGGCTGAAGGAATGATCATATACATGGAAACAGAGCTGGGTTTACAGAAAGCTATGAAGCTTAAGCTTCAGGGCCCTTCTTTGCACAGGCCCCTTCCAAGATCTAATTTTTCATTTTCTTGCTTTTAAAGGGACCCCCAAATTGCTTAAACTTCAGGCTCCACAAAATTGTATCTGCTGCTGAATGTAAAAGATGGTACACAATCTCAGAAATAGGGATGTCTGGGTTGCATTTTTCTTCTATGCCAAGCAAGCATGATCCCCAAATCTCCCTTGGTGTGATAAGGTAAGGGCCACCTACCCAATCCAGGTACCTATTCAAACAACACCTGAATGGGTTCAGTAGTCCCAGACAACAAAAGGATTGGCTGCAGATGGCAGACCCCACACACAACCTTGAAGGAGAACTCAATGGAACCTTCTCTGCAGACTTTGACTCCAAACTGTTGAGGGCAGCCAGCATTTCCTAACAACAATGCCAAGCTATTTGTACTAAACCCTGGTGAGGATCCTCAAAGCAGTGTGACCAAGAAATGGAAATCCGGTTTCAAGTATCCTGTGTGTCCCATATCAGCTCAAACCATGTATTGCATATTGGGTCACCATCCCTTACTTCCAGGCCCTCAAAAGCACGCTTTGGTCTTTGTTGGTTCATTTGTCTAGTATCAAGTTTGAAGCCCTGAATTTATATTGAAGGATTTCAACAGAAGACTGTGCTTGGAGATGCCCCCAAAAGTCAGCCCTCTGCAGTCCTTGTTCATGGAGCAGCAGGATGCAGACCATTATCCGGGTGCCTTGGTTACCCAGGCAGTACTCTGTGTCTGCATCTTTGCTCTGGAGGTCCTTCCCCATCAGACCCAGCGCTCCCAGAAGACAAACACCTGTATCCACGTGCCCATGGATCCCATAGGAACATTGCTTGTGAATGTCCCATTGGCCAAAGAAAGTCTCGTGGCCACACCCAGCACCCATGTGGGCGGGGACTACACAACTGAAGGAAGATCCAGAAATGAAGTTTATCTCGGTCACCTGAGTAACCAGCAGCCCCATGGCACGTGATCCTGAGCAGCTGAATTAAAAACAGGAAATTTCTCTGCACTTCACTTCCCTCAGCTATAAAGTGGAGGACCTAAAATCAATGCTCTTGGCAGTCCCTCCTCCTATCAGCCTTCCTATAATGACAAAATTACAATGGAAATGAACCTTGAAGATTGGCTGAAGCAAGACAGAACTTCACTCCGAATAATGTAATATAGATATATGTAAATATCATATATAATATACACAAAATTTTCATATATGTATGTGTAATATATAGATATAATAGAAATATGTAATATAAATAAAAGTTTCCCTTGGATCCAGAAAACCAACCAGGAAGAGAAGTGGCTTTGCAATGGTCCCTGAGAAAAAGGTGTAGGTGGTTTATTCAAAGGTGAGCTCGGTGGGAGTGAGCAGGGTGCTGCAGCCCCCAGATGAATTAATGGGGCCTTCAGCTGCATGAGTAGAAGCATTGGGTGCAGACTGAAGGAGGTGATACCCTTCTCTAAATCTAACCCCATGGGCAGTGATGCATTCCCTTCCTCGTGCTTCCTCTTAAGAGAGAAGAGTAGACCAACTGGACTCTGCTCAGCAGTGATGACCTGTGGGGAGATGAGGCTGACACCGTCTGAACCCCCAACAGCCTTGTTCTCACTAAGAAGGAATCAACCTGCCATTGTGTGAATCTTGACATAAGGCAGAAGGGATCACACGGCGCCAATCTGTGAGTTGTTCTTGCCTTAAAAATTGCACCCAACTCCAGTCATGCTCCAGACTTAACTACCTATTTACAGGGAGTACAGACGATGGAAGAACAGATTAAATACCACGAGGAAGCCATCAGCCATATTCGGAATATGAGCTACTCAACAGGGAAAATGATTCTGTTTCTCCAACAAATCTATGACAGATGGGAAAAAATGGGGACAGAAGTGTTACAGAATAAAAGAAGCTTAGGAGATTCAACAAGCAAATGCAAGATGGGACTCTTCTTTGCATTCTGTTTGTTAAAAACAGCCATAAAAAAATCTTAGATACCATCAAGAATTCTGAATATAGACTGAGTAATAGAAAACACTGAAACTCTCTATTAATTGTGTTGCTTGTCAAAACAATATGGTCTGGTTTTCTAACGTCCCTTTTTGTTAGAGACTAAATCTTGGGATTTGCTTGAAAATGGTTGTGATTTCTTGAAAATACTAGAGCAAACAAACGCACAAGCAAAAGAGGGGAGGAGAGAGTACGGCAAACATGGCTGGAGAAATGTCGATCGTTGCTGAGACTTACTGACATGTGGGAGCACGTGGGGGTTCATAAGCTATCTTCTCTACTTTAGTATATGCTAGAAAATTTCCTTAATAAAAATATTTTAATCCAGAAGCCATTCAACTATTTAAAAATCAAAAGGAAGAACAGAACCGAAAAGAAAAGAAGATCTAGAAGGCACAGCTTCTCAAAAACAGGTCTCCTGAGGGTGGTGTGAAGGAACCAGGGATCCTTGGGGGCAGACGAGGAATTCTGGGAGACTTAAGAGTGCACTCAAGTGTTTGAAGAGCTTGTTTGGACTAAGAAAGAAGGCTTGCTCTGTGCAGCCCTGGTGGGCAACAGTGGGACCTATGCGGAAATTATAGGAAGGTAAGTTTAAGGTCAATGCAAAGAACTAACAGACAAGGTTTTCCAAAGGTCCCTTCTCTGCCCCCCTCTCCAACCTCTTCTTCGAGCACAAGCCTTCAGGAGCCCTTTGTGTCAGACACATGATATCATGTGAGACTCCCAGTAGGCACCAGGTTATTTCCTATCTCACGCCCTTTGCCCTGAGCATTCCTTGACCAGGAATGCCCCCCCCAACCCAGCTGTTGGAATTCTACTCATGCTTCAAGGCCCAACTCAACCCTGCCCTCTCCCATTGCCCTCTATCTCCCCCTTTGAAATAATAACATCCTACAAGTGCTTAGAACACACTGGTGGCCGATACATGCATGTGACTTGGAAGTTTAGAAAGAGCTTGTGTTATCTTTATAGACCAGTCACAAAGATCAGTTATATCTTATCCTTTATAATGGATCTTCCTTTTTATTCCCACAACATGGTGTACCTTATTATGATAACAGTGGTCCCGTGTGTTCGAGGACCTACTGTGTGCCGGATGCTTTCATTCTCACACCGGTCCCGTGACATAGGCTTCGTAAGTGTCAGACAGGGATGCAGTTTATTCCATGACACATAGCAGACATCTCATTTAAATTCCAATTTGCCTTTGACCCACTGTGTATGAATACAATATTATTCGTCATATGAGTGGACCAATGGTATACGCACGCATGTATAAATCTATAGAAACATCTATGTTGTCCAGCATATGGTAAATGCTCAGTAAATATTTGAGAATGGGTGATAGGTGAATGAATAAATCCTGCGTTAGGACTAGTTTTGCATATGCTTTCCCCCACGATGCTCCTGGATAGTCAGGATAAGTCAACAGGACTAGTCTCCAGGACTCCATATGGAGTAGAAGAGCAGTCCTTACAGATAAGTGTGTAGACTCAGAGAGTGGCTCCTGCCACTGGCCACCTGGCAGGATCCCTGGGAAGTCAACGGAGTGACAGAAGGAGAGGAGGAGCCAATGAGGTCCCAATGGGGTCACCTCCGCCAGCCCCGGCTGCTCCCTGGCACTGTCAGAGAGCGGGTGTTTGGGAGAAAAAGGCCTCTCTCCTCTTCCCCAGCTGCCAGGGCCCTGACCGCTGCGTGACCCTGGGGGTGGGGACCTGTAATCCTCAGGGGAGGAAGGTTACAGCCCTGTTATCGACAGGAGGCAGTAAAGTCATTTTGTGGTAATTAGAATCCTAACCAATTTAAGTCATTTTACAACTCTCAAACAATTACCTGGTGGTTCTTATCTCTCCAAGAATCCTGAGATGTTAATTGAAGGGGGTCATAAACTAAGAACCTGGTTGGGGGATGGGGAGAGACAAGAGAAGACAAGGAAAATGGTTGCCCTTGGTGGTGGAAAAAGAGAAAGATGTAAGTGCCCCATTAGTGTGCCTGCCCCTTCATCTGATGGGCACAAGGCAACCCTCTCCTTATGGATTTAGTAGGAGAAAAATTTTCTATCCCTACCTGGCTCCTCTCCAGGATCATGAAATCTCAGAGCCAGAAAGGCTAAAGGAACATCTAGTAATGTATCTCCCAAATTAGAAACCCTGTATAGATCCATGGTTCATCAGATGTTCGTAGGTGTTGGATGAAGAACATTCCGAGGGTGAATCCACTTGGGAAATCTGGAACCCGAGTCCCTCAGAGAGAATTGGAGACCTCATGGCATCTCAAAGTTTCTGGAAGATCTACAGAAAAGAAACAGGATTTACAGGAAAGTTGAACTCAGTAAAACCCCATGTGTCTCAGACTTTGACCACTGAACCTTTTCACTCCCACAGGAGATCTATTAATAACACAATAAACCTCTAGAAACATGAACCTCTTTGTCCAAGTTTCTTTCTCATTCCTGGGCTGAAAGACTGAGTGGGTTTCTGCTCCATGACACTATAAGCCCCTGGTTAGGACAGGTCATTGCACTTAGCAGTTGGCAGTCCGCCACCAGTGGATACTTTCAGAAGACAAAGTGGGGTGGGGAGGAAGCACAACCTCCATTTTTATGTCTTACCTGAAAGGCCATGTGAAGGGGGGAAAGGAAGGACAAAGAGAAGCTTTTGACAAGCCAAAAATGGGGCCACCAACTAAAGCTCAACTCCAGAGGAAATAGGAAGAGATTTATTCTGTGGGTACCAAAGGAGCAGAACTGATCCAGTTCAAGAAGGAACTTTCTAACAGTCAAAGTCATAGACAGCAGAGCAGACGGCCTCAGGAAGTGAGCATCCTGGCAGCATGTGTGTCTGAGCCGTAGCTGAACGGGCCCTCAGGAATGTAGTATTCAGTCAATTAGTAAATATTTGAGAATCTATACCATTCAAAACACTATCTGAAGGTGAAGGTAGAAAAAACAATAGTGAGCAAGTTAAACTCCCTTCTGAATTGGTGTTTATACTCTGATGGGGAGGAAAGACAAACAGATAAGAACTGAGCAGACAAAAATAAACATAATAATTTCAGAGACCTACAAAGATTTTTAAGTGAGTGATGTGATAGTAAAGGAGAGGATAGTAACCCTGAGTTAGGGTGAGCAAGTGAAGCCTCTGTGGGATCAAGACGCTTGAGCGGAGGCCTGAGCCACGGGAGGAAGGCAGTTCTGAGACGATCAGGGCCGTGTCCCCTGCATACAGTTCAGCAAGTCCACAGGCTCTGCAGTGAGAGGAGTTTGGGCATGTTCGCAGATGCAAGGAAGGCCAGAGTGGTGAGCGACGAGTGGGGTGGGAGAACACTGTGGAGGAGAGTGGAAAGGTACAGCATATTCATATCCAATGGCCTACAACCCTGTGCACCCTTGCGGTTCTAAGAATCCACGATTACTCCCCTGAATGAGTAGAAAGAGATGGCAGAAGTCTCTCTCCCTCTTTTAGGCTCAGGCCTTAGTTCCCTTATCTGACAATCGAAAGCCATAAGCCTAGTTTGCAAAGTTGCTGCTTGGGTTAGTGCCTGTATATTTATCTATGAAACAAAGATACAGTACTATGTGCCATTAGACGCACTTTGTAAATATTACTCATTGACCCCTCCTGATAGTCCTAGTATGTAGACACTGCTACTATTTCTACTATGTCAATGGGAAACAGAGACACAGAGAATCCCCTAGCACCATCTGGTACATGGTAGATGCTAAGTACGTCTTAGCTAGCATATGCTTATGTTAAAAGTTTCTAGGGGGTGTAAGGTCTTTGTGTTCCCTCACCCCCTTTTCCAAAGCTCTCAGTTGGGAGCATCTACACATCCTTGTAAATTCTCAGTAGGATATTACTCAAATGCATCACGTGCATTGATATATATAGCCTACATCTACAGCATGAGGATAATCAAGGGTCTTGCAGTCATCCCAATCAAAATTCCAATAGCATGTTTCACATAAATAGAAAAAAAATGATCCTTAAATGTGTGCAGAACCACAAAAGATCCCAAATAGCCAGACCAATCCTGGCAAAGAGGAACAAAACTGGAAGCAATCACATGATCTGATTTTTAACTGCTTTACAAAGCAATAGTAATCAAAACAGTGCGGGGGCGCCTGGGTGGCTCAGTGAGTTAAAGCCTTTGCCTTTAGCTCCGGTCATGATCCCAGGGTCCTGGGATTGAGCCCCGCATCGGGCTGTCTGCTCAGCAGGGAGCCTGCTCCCTCCTCTCTCTCTCTGCCTGCCCCTCTGCCTGCTTGTGATCTCTATCTGTCAAATAAATAAATAAAATCTTTAAAAAAAAAAAACAGTGCGGACTGGCATAAAAATAGACACATAGACCAAGGGAACAGAATAGAGGCCAGAAAGAAACCCACACATATGTAGTCAACTAATCTATTACGAGGGTGCCAAGAATACACAACGGAGAAAGGATAGTCTCTTCAATAAATGGTGCTGGGAAAATCGCATATCCACATGCAAAAGGATTTTCATTGAGCCCTTATCTTACACCACTCACAAAAATTAACTCAAAATGGATTAAAGGTTTACATGTAAGACCTGAAACCATAAGATGCCTGGAAGAACACAAAGGGAAAAAATGTCCTCGACATGGGTCTAGGCAATAATTATTTGGGTATAACATCAAAAGCACAGACAACAAAAGCAAAAATAAACAAGTGATTCCATCAAAATAAAAAGCTTCCTCATAGCAGAGGAAACCATCAACAAAATGCAAAGAATGGGAGAAAATATTTGCAAACTTTGTATCTGATAAATATATAAGGAACTCTTACAACTCACTAGAAAAAAAAAAAAACAAAGAACCTAATTTTAAAATGGGCAAAGAACAACAGACATTTTTCCAAAGAAGATACACAGATGGCCAAGTACATGAAAAGGCACTCAACATCTCTCATCATCAGGGAAATGTAAATCAAAATCATGATGAGACATGACCTCACACCTGCTGGAATGGCTCTCATCAAAATGGCAACAGACAGCAAATATTGGCGAGGCTGTGGAGGAAAGGGATCCCTTGTACACTGTTGGTGGGAATGAAAATTGATGAAGCCAGCATGTTTTTCCATACTGAAAAACAGTATGGAATTTCCTCAAAAAATTAAAAATAAAACAAAAGGAATGGGCCTACAGAGTATTATGCTAAGTGAAATAAGTCAATCAGAGTAAAACAAATACCATAGGATTTCACGTATATGTGGAATCTAAAAAACAAAACAAATGAACAATAACAACAACAACAAAAAACAGAAACAGACTCATAATTACAGAGAAAAACTGGTGGTTACCAAGGGGAGGTTGGGGGATGGGCAAAATATGTGAAGGGGATTAAGAAGTAAGAAACCTCCAGTTATAAAATAAACAAGTCACAGCTATAAAAAGCACAGCACAGGGAAAATGGTCAATAATATTGTAACAATAGGTGGTGGGTGACTACACTTGTGGGCAGCATTGTGTTATGTATGGAATTGTCAAATCCCTATGTTGTGTACCTGGAACTAATACAACATTGTATATCAGCTATACTTAGTCAATAAAATATTTTTTAAAGAAGTAGCTGAAGGCATGGGGACAAAAAAATACATTTAAAAATTTAGGAAAAAATAGAACCGTGTGATACAGCAATCCCATTACTGGGTATATATCCAAGCGACATGAAATCGGTATCTCAAAGAGATGTCTGTATTCATTGCAGCATTGTTTACAATAGCCAAGATATGGACACAACCTAAGTGTGCCTCTATAGACAAATGGATAAAGCAGATATGGCATATATATGTACAATAGCGTATTATTCGGCCATAAAAAGAAGGAAATCTTGCCATTTGCAACAACATGGATGAGCCTGGAGAACATTATGCTAAGTGAAATGAGCTAAATGGAGAAAGATACATACTATATGATCACATTTACATGTGGAAACCTGGGGTTGGGTGAGGGAGCAAGGCTCTCCGGGAGGGACATCTAACCTTCATGAGATTTCCTGATGGGGGTTTCCTTGGACCTGGGATATAATACTTCCTGATCAGGAGAACCAAACAGTACACTTTAGCCTAGCGGTGGCCTCGCAGAGGGAAAAATGAGTCTGTGTTCCCTCCTGTGTTGAAAAAAAAAAAAAATTTATCTTTACTACAAAATACATAGTTCACACATTTTATCATGTTAAAAAGCTTTTAGGGACACCTGGCTGCCTCAGTCAGAAGAGTACGGGTTTCTTGATCTCCGGGGTCTTGAGTTCAAGCCCCACACTGGGGGGTAGAGATTACTTAAATAAGTAAAACTTTTTAAAAAAGTTTTTAAAGGGGGCACCTTGGTGGCTCAGTGGGTTAAGCTTTTGCCTTCAACTCAGGTCATGATCCCAGGGTCCTGGGATCGAGCCCCACATGGGGCTCTCTGCTCAGCAGGCAGCCTGCCTCCCCCCCCCACCCCCCCCACCCCCCCGCTCGCTGCCTGCCTCTCTGCCTTCTTGTGATCTCTGTCTGTCAAATAAATAAATAAAATCTTTTAAATATTTTTTAAAAAGTTATTAAAAGACTCGGAAAAGATCTTGTAGAGCAAGCAAGGATACTACTCAATACATTTCCATTTAACCTGAACTGCAGCCAAATCATTCAAAACACTAAACTTTTTGGAGCCTTTGACTCAGACTAGTACCCTAGTCCACACCCACACCCTATAGACACGTGCCCTTGTATTTTCAGGGAATTCTAACTCCACTGTAGCCTCTCCCACCACTTGTGACGGCAGACAACGAATTAGTGGGGAATTCACACTACCTGGGAATTAGTGGGGCATTCACGCCATCTGGGACTTTGTCCCCACAGATGGTATCTCTCTCTCTCTCTCGTTGTTGCAAATATCTCAAAATAGCGCGTTAGTAAACAAGCCCACGGGGGTACTACAGTCACTAACGTTTTACTGTCTTGACAGCTGAGCCTCAATAGAATCGGTTTCCTCTCAAATCCTCTGCATTTTAGTTCATCCATTCCTAAAGCATCGTCCAGAGAAGGGGCGGAAGGATTCGGTAGCTCCGGAAAGGGCAGAACCCGCCAGCCTCGGGGCTGCCCTGTTCGGGGGTAGGGGCTCCCACCGCTGGAGCCCACGGGAGGCTCTCTCTGCGGCCACTGCGGTTGGGCATCTCTCGGAGCACCTGCTGCGCCTGCCCCTGCTTCATCCTTGCTGCTGGAAGACGGCCCTGCCTCACTGCGCTCGCGTCCTGCCCGCAGCGCGCCTCTGGACACCTGCTCCACCCGGTTACAGCTTGAAGAGCAGGGACAGCGCCAACATCTCGGGCCTTCCGGAGGGCGGCGGTCTGGAGCTTACGTGCTGATAAACTCCAAGGTTACCCCCAAAGCCAGGATGAGGCTGCCTCTGCAAAGTCACTCGGCCGCAGAGAGCCCAGCGCCCAAACTCCCGTTGAGGCGAACGGCTGCATTCTGCTAACGGGCTCACGCTCCCCTCCAAGCGGAGCGCAAGACGGGGCCCGGAACACTTCCCTGAGTTTCAAACCAAAATTCAAGATGTTCCATCGGCTTTAGTGAAAGCTTCTCTCCTTGAATTAGCTCACCCAGATCTTAAAGCACGCTGTCCTGCAGGGGAATTTGGGCAATGCTTTGCCACTCTTATGCTCACTGGGGGTTGGGGGAGGTCCCACATTTCAGATTATAGGGGGGTCCCAATTTAGCAATTTTGCTTTCCTGGTACCCATCCGCTACTCATTCTCCACAGTGTTTCCAAAGCCCTCTCAGAAAATGCAGCGCAGAGCCGAGAAAGGAGGATCCTGGGCTAGCCATGAAAGATTCTGGATTCAAACCCAGACTTGCCTCATCTGCTGGATGCCTCTGGATGGTGGCCCCCCACAGCCCTGGACCTCGGTGTCCCCATCTGTAGAATGAGAAAGGATGATTGGCTAATCCTTTTCTTTGAGGACTTGGGTACCAACATCCAAACCAGTGCGGGGGGGGGGGGGGGGGGGGGGGACAGGGATTGCTGTCCATGACCAGCGCCCTGCCATGAGAAGGAGCCCTTTCCTGGAGACAGAGATCCAGGAGTCTTCAGCCAACAGTCCAGGAAGTGCAGGGGGCCCAGCGCTGTGCTCAGTGGATAGGCCTGCCTCTTGTTGGGTCGGAACCTTCCTCACAGACACGCTTCCTTCTGGGTCCTACAGGGTCACTGCCATGCTGGCACCCGGTGAGGAAGGCTGGCCAAGGAGCCCTCTGGGAGCAGCAGATCGGTGACAGTACATGTCATTCCTGCCTCCCCTGAGGGGATCCTGGGAGTGTGCATGCTGACAAGCCTGTGAGGACAATGGAGTGGGGAGTCATTGTCTTGAAAAGTCTCTCCAACGCTTCCTTTAAAGCAGGGGGTGGGGGCAGAGAGGCAAAGGGCCTTGCTCAGGAGTATACAATAGTGTCAAGAGAACTAGAATATAGTCCTCTCCCCATTTTTATTTATTTTATTGTTTTTTTAATTGCAAAGGATCACATGTTTGCTGCAGTGATTCTAACAACACAGAAGTGATGTGTGAAGACAATTATCAGCTCGTCCCCCACACCCCTCAACCCACGATGAGTCTATCCTCCTCTCCAGCCCCTGTCCAGGGAGGGGGCAAAGCCACCTGCATCTCCTTGACTGATCTCAAAAGGCCCAGGAGAGGAGTTGGTGGGGGCTGTCTCCCTGCTGTATTCAGACGGATTCTTCTCTCAGCCCCACTGACCTGGAAGAGAAAGGAGCTCTCAGTCTTTTTTCCCTAAGGTGGATGCCAGTGGGGATTTCTGGAAGGGGTCTTTAAACACAAGGCCCTTGGACATCACACAAGGCCCTTGGACATCCTGGCCATTCTGATTCCCTCACCTCCCTCCTTGTGGTTGGTCTCCCAGCTTCTAGAATCATCCACTCAGTACCTTTCTACCAAACTACTGGAGTGAGCCTCCAAAACCACCCATTGTTGAAAAACTTTGAGTGCCTCTGTGACCCCACCATTTGACAAGACATCCAGACAGAAGGTCCAGAACCACCCCCCAACACACAACCTTTTGTGATCTGTCCCCAGGAGACCTCCCAGCCTCACCTCCAGGGAAGACTCCCATGCACCATTTCTTTCCAGACACTTGAAATTTCTCACAATTCTTGGAATAGATTATGCATTTTTTAACTGAAATTTCTGTTTGGGGATCCTTGTATATTCACATGAAGTCATAAGAAATAACATAGAACCATCTCAGTTTCCCTTTACCTGGTTTTTCCAATGGTGACATCTGGAAATGCTGGAGTCCAGGATCACAACCAGGATACCAACACTGACACGGCCAAAATACAGAACATTCCCCAAAGCACAAAGATCTCTCATGGGGCCCTTTTATAGCCATACCCTTCCCTCCCCCATCACTCCATCCTTAACCCCTAGCAACCACTCATCTGCTTGCCAGTCTCCAACGCTGTCCTCTCGATAATTTATAAGAATGAGATCACGCAGCATGTATGTGCTGGGGTTGGCCTCGCTCACTCAGTGTTGTTCTGAGACCCACCCAAGCTGTGACGCAACTGGGCAATCTGCTCCTTCTATGGCCGTGTACCGGTCCGTGGTCCGGATAAGCCATGGCTTGCTTGATCGTCCATCCACTGGAAAACACTTGCGTTGTTTCCCTTTTGTGGCTATTGCGAATAATGATGCTATAAATATTGGAGTACAGATTTTGTGTGAACCTAACTCTTCATTTCTCTGGGAGGACTGCCCGGAATGCAATGGCTGGGTTGCCTTTTAGTTTTTTTAAGAAATCACCAAGCTGTTTTCCAGCATGGCTGGGCCATTTTACATTCCCAGCAGCAGCAGATGGGCAATCCGTTTCTCCACATTCTCACCAACCTTTGGTGTTGTCACTGTTTTTAATTTTAGCCCTTATGATCGGTATATAGTGAAATCTCATTGTGGGTTTCACTTGCACTTCCCCGATGGCTAATGACGTTGAACGTCTTTTCTTGGGCCTGCCGTCTGTGTATCTTCTCTGGTGAGATGTCTTCATCCACCAGTCATGTTCCAACTGAATCGCTTGTTTTTTTCACGATCAAGTTTTGAGAATTCTTTATATAACTAACATGAAATGGGAATAACTCTTATTATCAAAACTAATGACTCTTAGCACTTAGGGAGTACTTAGTAAGGCATGATGTAAATTGCTTTATCTCCACGATCTCATTTAATTCTTAAAATAACCCAATGAAGGCTAATTGCAATAAGTCAGACAGAGAAAGACAGATACTATAAGATATCACTTTCCTGTGGATTCTTAAAAAGCCAGACTCAGAGAAAGAGGGTAGAATGGTGGCTGCCAGGGCTGGGGAGGTGGGGGAAATGGGGAGATGTTGGTCTAAGGGTACAAACTTTCATCCAGAAGAGGAGTAAGTTCTGGGGATCCAATGTACAGCATGGCGACTATAGTTAATGATACTGTAGTATTGTAGATATTCACTGTAGAAATTGCTAGAAGAGTAGTTCTCAAATGTCCTCATCAAAAACAAATAACGATGATGATGATGACGATGATGACGATGATGATGATACAAGGGAATGCAGGTCTTAACTAACTTCAGTGTAGTCGTTTTGCAATATAGACCTGCATCCCATCATCACACCTTAAGCTTATACCGCATTGTATGTCAATTTTATCTCAATAAAGCTGGGAGGGAGGGAGGAAAAAATAGCCCGGTGAGATGAGTTCCATTACTTCCACTGCCCATGTAAAGAGCCC
The DNA here is from genome assembly GCF_922984935.1 of Meles meles. NCBI lineage: Eukaryota > Metazoa > Chordata > Mammalia > Carnivora > Mustelidae > Meles > Meles meles. The sequence continues at coordinate 12,406,916 of NC_060072.1, read as the reverse complement.
AGGGCTCCATGAGGCTCGTGAGGCATCCATGGTTACAGAGTCAATGTGAGGTCAATGTAGGCTGGGAGTGGGACCTGGACCTCTCTGCCTCCGGCACCCTGTGTCCACAAGACCTTTCTCCTCAACATAACTTGGACCAATTCACAAACCCCTGTGGGAGGGGTACCTGGGTAGCTCCGTAGGTTAATCCTCTGCCTTCAGCTGAGGTCGTGATCTCGGGATCCTGGCATTGAGCCCAGTATGGGACTCCCTGCTCAGCAGGGAGTCTGCTTCTCCCTCTCCCTCTGTCCCTCCCCGCAGCTCGTACCCATGCGCGCTCTCTCTCTCTCTCTCTCTTTCTCAGGTAGATAAATAAAATATTTTTAAATTGATTAACTACAAACAGGGGCACCCGGGGGGCTCAATGGGTTAAAGCCTCTGCCTTCGGCTCAGGTCATGATCTCAGGGTCCTGAGACGAGCCCCATATCAGGCTCTCTGCTCAGCAGGGAGCCTGCTTCCCCCTTCTCTCTCTGCCTGCCTCTCTGCCTACTTGTGATCTCTATCTGTCAAATAAATAAATAAAATCTTTTTAAAAAGTAATTAATTAACTAAAAACAAACAAACCACTGTGGGACATTCGTTATAAACTAGGCATTGGAGATTTGTTTAAATCCTCACATTTACAAAGATCACAGTCAAATTCAGATGATGACTTTAGAGGCGCTTTAAGCCTTGAAAGGGAGAGGGTGAGAGAGGGAATTACTATGAGTTGGGTGTTCCCAGTGGGTCAGGCGCTGTGTGCCCCTCTCCATCGGAGCATCGCCCCTGGTCCTCTCCACCGCCCTGAGGGGCGGCTACCGTTGTCTTCACTCTGCAGAAGAGGGACAGAGCTCTCGAGAGGAGAAACAGCAAGCCTGAGGTCCAAGGCTAGAAAACAGCGAAGCCAGTTCTGGAGCCCAGGACCTCTTGTCCCCAAAGCCCTAGCTCTTTCCGGGCGATGCTGGTTAACACCTGTGTCCCCTCACATCATTACCACTTCTGTTTCCTCTTGTCAAAGTGGCCATAGTCCAAGAAATGAAGCAGCTAGAGGACAGGCCTCATCCCGCCGATTCCTGTGGGTGCGAGCCCATCAGGGTGACGTGTTAACAGCCAGACCCTGGAAGTCTCGAGCTTGTGTCCGGCTTGACCACCCTCTCCCAACTGTGCAAGCTTCTGTAAATGTCCTCACCTACAAGGTGGGGGTGATAAGAGAGATGTGGGCCTGATAAGGCAATGTACAAGGCCACCTGGCCTGGTTCTCAGCACACAGTGAGCATTCGAGGGTTAGTGCTGAGAGCCTCCTGCTGAGTTCCCGTGTGCCCCGCCCATGCCACACTCGGAGATTAGAAGGTGTGATACAGGGCCTTCAGGACGTGTGGCCCCTGCTTGAGGAAACAGACGATGAAACAATTAAATCTCAATGTAAGGGTCTAAAAGCATGGCAGGGGTGCCCGTGGGGCTCAGTCAGTTAAGTGTCCGATTTTTTGTTTCAGCTCAGGTCATGATCTCGGGGTCCTGGGATTGAGTCCCATGTCGAATTGGGAGTCTGCTTGGGATTCTGTCTCTCTCCCTCCCTCTGCTGCCTCCTCCCACTCCCTCTCTCTCTCTCTCTTTCTCTAAAATAACCAGGAGATTATGCTAAGTGAAATAAGTCAAGTAGAGAAAGTCAATTATCATACGGTTTCACTTATTTGTGGAACATAAGGAATAGCATGGAGGACATTAGGAGAAGGAAGGGAAAAAAGAAGCGGGGGGAATCGGAGGGGGAGACGAACCATGAGAGACTATGGATTTCTAGAAACAAACTGAGGGTTTTAGAGGGGAAGGGGCTGGGGCATGGGCAAGCCCGGTAATGGGTATTAGGGAGGGCATGTATTGCATGGAGCACTTGGGTATTGTATGCAAACAATGAATCATGGAACACTACATCAAAAACTAATGATGTCCTTTATGGTGACTACCGTAACATAATAAAATAAAAATTTTAAATAAATAAATACATAAACAAAAAGCAGAAGTGATCCTGCCGAAGGACTTCAGTAAAGGACGAGAGATGAATATATGCTTTGAGAGGCCTTAAAAGGTTTCATGCAGCTGCTGAGAGAGACAGAGATGGAGAGAAATAGAGGTCTGGCTTTCCAGCAGGGGCATCAGCGTGAACAAAACCCCGGAGGCAGGAAGAGAAGGCAGTAGGGCAGGCGGCCCCTGACCCTGGACTGGAACAGATTCTCGAGAAGCACTTGGGTGTGAAATCCCAGGGCCTCTGATTCTCTGGGTTTGAGTCCTTCCTTGAAAATTTCACAACAATGTAACAGATGTGGCCAAGCCCCGGACAAAGTTGTTTTCTTATCCAGCAGGGGATCTCCGAAATTGCATTTACAGCTCCAAAGCAAAGTTCAGTTTCAACTTGCAAATGACCCCCAGGAGTGAGAGGTTTATTCACTGTAGGGGTCAAGGGCTGGCCGCCCCCAAAATGTGCCACTATGGCATTTTCCTTCTTTTATTTATTTATTTTACAGATTTTATTTATTTATTTGAGAGAGAGGGATAGATCACAAGCGGGCGGTGAGCAGCAGAGGGAGAAGCAGACTCCCTTCTGAGCAGGGAACCCAATGTGGGGCTCAGTCCCAGGACCCTGGAATCATGACCTCAGGAGAAGGCAGACGCTTAACCCACTGAGCCACCCAAGAGCCACTGGCATATTGATTCTCTTAAATAAAAGTCACGTAAGAGAGGGTCGGTGCAGGAAGGCACTCAGACCCTCCATCACCCTGGAAGCAGAAAATAAATCTCCCAAGTTAGAGGTACCCTCCCCATAGCAGGAGAGACATCCCCATCCTCAGACTGGGAAATTTAGAGCCAAGAAGGCTGTAGAAATGCCCGTTACTTTTACTAATGTACGACTCCCCCCAAATGCCGTTGAGAATTCTTCCCTAATTCAGCCTCCTAAAGTGACATTTTTTCTTTTACCCGTGACTTCCTCACAGAGGTATTGTCTCCTTGTCGGAAAAGTATACAAACCTCCTGCCATGATCCTTTCTTTGGTCTCAATTTCATTATTGGGCTTCCCTGTGCATGTAAACTCCGGCTTTTTCTCCTGCACATCTGTCTCTTGTCTGTTTTACTCTCAGTCCAGCCGGAAGACCGTCAGGGGAGAGAAGACTCTTCCTTCCCTTCACCATTCATTTAGCATCTACTATGTCCCCAGAGCCCCGCCAGGGCTGGGGGTTCAGCAGCAGATGAGACGGATGCCACTGGGTTCTCTGGCAAGACCAGGGCAGAAGTCCCACGGGGAGCCGACCTTCACCCCAGGCTGCTGAATGCCGTTCCCCCGCGGGCCCCTCTCAGGACTCTGTGCGAAGAGCCTGCCCATTCTTACGGCCCCAGAGGAAAGTCAGGAAGCCAGGACCACGGATAAGAACAAGAACAGGGATACAGGTGGCTGCCAAAGGAGGGCTGACTGGGCCCAGACCCCCTGGGGGAATCAGGGTATCTAATTCCTGTAGCAGCTGCCGCGTCCGGAAGAAACTCCAGCACCTGTGAGTTGCAGCTGCAGTAATCCTTGTTGACCTCAATTACAGACCAAGGAAGGAATGCCCGGAGGCTCTTAGAACAGCCTCTAAACCACACAACTCGTGACAATTTCAGAATTCAAACCCGGGGCCATCTGCCCAGCATTTGCCCTCTCCGGCCCCACGCTGTGACCCCCAGGTCACATGGGGGAAGCAAAGAAACAGGTCCTCACTCCAGCAAGGTCCTGGCCCCCTTTTGCTGGCTCAAGCTGGGATCTCTGCAAAAGACATCTGGACACCCACCCTGGGGGATGCCCAGGGACGAGCAGCCCCCTGGATTTGGTGGGAATTAGAGGAAGGAAGCAGGGAATCCGCTGCTGAAGCCCCAGGCTCACACAGCCAGTGCTGGCCCTCCACTAACACACCTTCTTTAACGACAGGAAAATGCTTTCAAGTGACTCGCACAGGGAAGTGTCTTTATTTTTCTTTTTAATTTTTTTTATTATGTTATGTTAGTCACCATACAGTACATCGTTAGTTTTTGATGTAGTGTTCCAGGGTTCATTGTTTGTGTATAACACCTAGTGCTCGACGCCATACATGCAAGGAGGTGTCATCTGTGATAACCTGAGCTTGGGCTGCATATATTAGAGAGAAGGCGGGGACTATTACACTCCCGAGGTGTGCTGGGCCAACCCTGACCTGTGCCGCAGGAACAGTGGGATCCTGAGAACTCTGAGCACGATGGAGAAGCCAAGAAGCAGCTGGCGGGGCTCTGAGTTCCAAACCTGAACCTGCCTGTTCCAGCCATGAGAACTTGAGCCCTGCAGCCGGGAGCCCTTATGCATTCATTCATTCAGCATTTACTGCCACAAACACTTGCCCAGAAGGTTGCTGTGAGGCTTGAGGGGATCGGAAGTTGCGGCTCCAACTGCAGAGCGTCTCATACCTGGGAGGCACACCTGAAGAACCCATCTCTGGTGTGACCCCTGGGTGAAAACAGTCCTGAGCTAGCTACGTGGTGCCCTGACCCTAAGAAGCCATCCAGGGGCACGTGGCCGTGGGCAAGTCACTGGCCCTCAGCTTCCTTGCCTGTAAGATGAAGGGGGGCCTTGGAGTGGAGCACAGACCTCTCCCCCCGCCACTCCCCCCACCCAGCTGCCAGGGTAAGGGTTGCAAACATTTTCTGTAAAAAGGGGAGTAAATAATTTAGGCTTTACGGGCTTTACGGTCTCTGTAGCAAGGACTCAACTCTGCTCTGTAGCTCAAAAGGAGCCGCTGTGTAAATGAACGGGCATGGCTCTGCCCCAGAAAATGTCACCCCAAGACCAGGCAACAGTCCCCCAGCCCGTCCTTTTCTAACCCCTGCCTTAAAGGGACCCCAAAATACTGCTGGACTCGTGGTGATAAAGAAGATTTGAACTCCAAATCCGTCCTGCCGCGGAGATGTCATTCCTTTAAAACCACGAGCACACACACCAAGCACCTTCCTCCATCAGACCAAACTCCTACCTGGGTGATGTTGGGAGAGCCCCACCACCACCACTGTTCCAGGCCTCATCCTCCCACCTGTGCACTTTTCAAAGACCCCCCTCCAGGACAGGTGCAGCAGCCAGTGGGGTGTCCCGGTGAATAGCCCCAGAACACTGGTACCAAGATCTGCCCCCCACGAAGGTAGACACTGGGACTCAGAGAGGTGAAGCAACTTGCCTGACATCACAGAGCCAGGAAGTTGTCCAGGCTAGGGCTGGAACCCAGTTCTTGGGCACCAGAGGCCAGAGTGCCTGTCTCCACCCCACACATCTCTTCTGGGATAATTCCAAGGGTCCTTTGGATCCACTTCTCTGAGTCCTGGGAGGCTGGAGGACCCCACAAGTGAGAGGAGATTCTGAGGGGGATTCTGAGTTGCCCCTCCCATTCCACAGCTGTGTGCCAAGCTGTGATCTCAGTTATGGGAGGTAAACAGATGAGGAATCAGGCCCAGAGAGGAACAGAGACTTGCCCGAGGTCTCACAGCCAGTAAATGGGAACCAGGACATGAACCCAGGCCTGCAGGGCCCCATGCAGAGATTTCGGTTGCCTTCTCTGGCCGTGCTATTCCCCTTCTTTTTTGTGCTCAGAGAGGGGCAAGGCCAGAGAAGACACCGTCTGCGGGTGGCATACAGGTGAGACCCCAGAAGGTGGCACCCCACCCCCGGTGCCGTCTTGAGGGCACCCCCCAGCCCACAGGTGTTCGTGAGTCCAAGCTGAGCACCATCAACAGCGGGCCCCCTCGTTCACATGAGGGAAAGCCTCTGCCCCGGGGACAGCGGAGCTGGTCCACCGCCCGGGGAGGTCCTCAGCTGCCGGGAAATGCCTGGAGGTCTTGAACTTCTGAACCCTCTCACCTCCACCTGAACCCAACGAAATAGCCTCTTGGCTGTTATGACTTTACAGCCTTGATTGTAAATTCTCCCTTGATCCCACTTTATGGCTGCAGGGTGAACACAAGTGCCCGGGGCGTAGCCCTGGGGGAGCGCACCACCAGCTTTATAAAGTGGCGCGGGGCCCAGCTGGGAGGCTTCCCAGGGCTGCCCCGGCGGGAGCCCTCTGTGGTCCCCAGCGGGGACAGGCCCCTGGACCAGGCTGGCCCCCAGCAAGGACCCGCAGAGTCCCAACCTCGGAGCAGCGGCCTCACATCCTGTCTGAGCATCGCAGCAGCCAGAGGCCTCTTCCAGCCGGGTGTCCGCTGGGACCATGAACACCCTGAGAAATGAGCCTGGTCATGAGACGATCTTCCCTCTACAGAGGACGGGCCTGAGGCCCAGAGAGGGGGGCATGTCCAAGCCCACACGCGGAGCACAGCCAGGACGAGAGCTCGGGTCCAGAGCTCTGACCCCACACCACCTTCTTCCAAACTGGCATCCTGGGGTGGCCATTTGCAGCACTCTTGAATCGCACAGGTGTTCGTGAAGCACCCCCCACACCCACTGATGATGACAGGAAGCCTCACCGCCCCTGCCACCCACAGGAGGACCATGCATCAGCACCCCACTACCCCCCACCCTCACGCCTGTGCCCTGGCGGGTTTGGAAGGGGGGTGGTCAGGCCTGTGCAGCCCTGCTCCCCTTTTTCTTCCCAGGCTCCTGAAAGCCACACATTCATGGGGGGCACGAGCTCCCTCACTTGCTTCCTCCCTGGGGAGCCTGTCCGTGGAGGGATATGGGGAAGGAGTGAGCACGTGGGGTGGGCTGTCAGACTCCGGCGTCTGGAAGGAAGCCACATCCTCCAAGCTCAGCTCCATCAGTAATGAAGATGCTGTCCTGGCCCAGCTGCCTTCCTCCTCATCTTACTCCCAGGCACAGACAAAGGCTGGGAGATGGCAGATGCTGGTGTATTGGGGGACTGTGGGGGACAAGACCAAAATGGTTGTCCCTCCTTAGGCCTCACTCTGCCTAATGTCCATGACTCCTTGGCTACAGGGTCTTTGGAGGCCCTGATTTGTGACTGACCAGAAGGAAGCAGCCCCAGGGGATGGAGGACAGGGCTCTAGGAGTGGGGACCGCCCAGCAGCCAGAGATAGTCGGAGTCCAAGACTGCAGCCTCGGAGGCGGGCAGCGGTGAGGTCGGGCCCTGCTCTGGGTTCGGGAACTCTGGCTCCAGTCGCCATGCCCAGGCTGACTTGCTGGCCCTCTTCGTCCCATTGCTTCAGCTTTCTGGACTGCAGTGTGGATGGGGTAAAGACAGGACCCTGAACCAGAGGATTTCGTGAGATTGGTCCAGGGCTGAGATCCAGATTCTGTGCCTTTTCCTTTAGCCCACGGTCCTCAACCCGGGCTGCACATGAGAACCTCTATTAAAGCTCTCACAGAGCTCGATGCCCAGGTCCCATGACTGCTGGGCTCTCATGATGCCCCACTCCCAGTGAGGGAACTTGACTTTGAAGCCTGAGCAGCAGAACAGGAGCTGGTAGGCTGAGGGGAGGTAATGCCATATAATAAGCTTTCAGAAATGTCAGCTTTTGGGCGCCTGGGTGGCTCAGATGGTTAAGCATCTGCCTTCTGCTCAGATCATGATCCTGGAGCCCTGGGATCGAGCCCCGCATTGGGCTTCCTGCTCACTGGGGAGCCTGCTTCTCCCTCTGCCTCTCTCTGTGTCTCTCATGAATAAATAAATAAAATCTTTAAAAAAAAAAAAGAAAAGAAAAGAAATGTCAGCTTTTATGATCAGGGATACACCGTGCACACCTCATTTCCAGCGCAGAGATGCCTGGGTGCAGAGCCGCCTTACTTGCCTGCTAGCTGGGTGCTTTTGGGTGACTCCTTCCCTGACACTGGGGACACCGAGGGTGGTGTCGTCCCAGTAATGAATGCAAGCGCCCACCGCGGTATGAAACAACAGGCGGCGTCAGCTCCTTTCCCCTGCCGGTGGGTGCCCCGGTGCCCACGGTGCAGGTCTAGGCCGTGGAGGGACCTCAGATGCCACATTCAGCGGTGGGTCTACATGGGGACAGACACCAGTTTCCTCGCCCTGCCTACCACGCAGAGTTGAGCACAGGAACGTGAATGCACTTTATAGAGTTGGAATTACCTTTCTGGGGCACAGACTGAGGCCAGGGGAGAGACCAGAGCTCCCAGGCCCACTGGGAGATTTCATCTGAGGCTTTGGTCCCAGCACGAGCAAAGGCCACCAGTTCTCCACATCAGAGTCAACATCGAAACTTCCTCTTCCAGGTAGAGCTTCTCTTTGCCCCTGTCTCAGGGTCCAGGAGGAGGAAGAGGAGGAGCAGCCTTGGAATCAGGCAGACCTGCCATGCGTCCTGGACTATCAGTGAAGCCCTACACCTCGTGGGCCTCAGTTTCCCCAACTGCAAGATGATCACAGGTCCCTAGGGCAAGGGCTCATCTTAAAGATCAAGATGCTTTGCAAGGTGCCTGGGTGGCCCAGTCAGTTAAGTACAGTTAAGTCAGTACTTAACTGGGAAATGAGGAGCTGAACACGGGTGTGCCTTTTTGGCTCACACTCTCCTAAGACCCTGGGGAAATTTCGGGCCTTGGCCAACCAACTCTCCTGACTCTTTTTCCATCCTTGTCAGAGTCTCCAGGGCCTCAGCCTGCCTGCTTGTCTTGCCTGCTTGCAAACCGCCCAAGGAGGATCTAACCAGGGCACCTTCGGAGAGCCACCTAACCCAGCCAGGACACCATCAGTCACCTGCTGGAGGTGACCCCAGAGCTGAGTCCTGGAGGACGGGTGGTGTTGCTGCTCAGGGAGAAAGGGAGAGAGGGCTCTCCAGAGAGCCAGGAGAGCAAGTGTGGAGGCCAGCCAGAGGGCCATGAGAGCACAGTGCCTGCGGGAGGGCGGGGAGGCAGGGGTCTGGCGTCTGCAGGTAATGGGCAGTGGGCTTGCCCACAGGTTCAGTGACCCCCATCGTGCCACTCTGTGACTTTGAGCAGCTCCTCAAACTTCTTCCTTTCCAATGCGTGAAAAGCCACTGATAATAATACACAGAGCTTGGAGAGCCTGAGGGCTGTCTTTGGATGAGAGAAAGCATTACCATATTAACTAATTACACAAATTAAAATGAATTAATTAAATAAGTGGCTTAATGAGATTAGTGCATTTGTTGTTTAATCATCCATTACCGCTATTGATAACAGTGATGGGTTCTGCACTCATGACAGGTGACGGTCCGTCAGCGAGCAGTCACGCAGGTGGCAGGAGGTCAGAGGCGGTTGCAGCTTCCCTGGCCTCATTCCAGAAGACTCCGAGACCCTGAAGACAGAAAGGTCAGGATGCGGTCAGCCCGCCGCCCTGAGAGTCTGGTTTCCTCACCTGCAGCAGGGGCAGAGGCTGTCCTGCGTCCGTGGGCATCAGGGATCCTGGGGTAGAGAGTGTTTCCACCACGTCGATAAATCCTTCCCTATCCGTCTTCCTATTTCCCTGGGGCGGGGAGGGCCCACAAGGGTCTGCTTTTCAGCTAAGACTTGCAGCTCCTTCAGTATGAGAACTGCCTCTGCCCCTGGGCAGCCCCCGGACCTCTCTGTGTGGGCTGTGCTGAGACCTGATGCTGTGCAGGGTCTGTGAGGACAGGTCTCCTGTGAGGCCCCAGTCTCAGGAAAGGGTCTGGCAGAGTCTCCAGGCCAAGGGGAGCACCTCTCCCTAATTATCTCCCCTCGGCCGCTCAAGGGCCAGAGCCACCCATAAAGCTCAGAGTCTCACTGACCATCTGAGTCTTGCCCTGGTCCACCATAGGTGAGGGTCTGAGGAACCATGATGCCGAATTCTAGGGGTTCTCGACTATCATCCCCAGGATTGCCTGCTAGGGCCACTCGCTGTCCCCCATGTCTTTGCCTGTGTTCCTGCAAAGATGTACGTGTGGGTAAGTTTATTTGGGAATGTGATCCAAGAAGGAGTGAGGATTCGGGGGAATAAACACAGAAAGAAAAGCCAACAAAAGGACCTGTGATCCTTTAGATAAGAGTTTGGCCACCTTAACGAGGACTAGGTACAGGTCCCGCAGTTCCTTCTAGAGCCTTCCGGGTTAGGTTCAGAACCATCTGCCCAAGGAAATAAAGAGGGCAGTAGCTCCTCCCCAGGCCTGTCTCCCATTGGTCAAGAATCAGCCAATGGGGTGTCAGCTGCCTTGCTCGTGCAAGGTGCTCGATGGAGTGGGTGTCCCCCAGGCACCCGGGGACAGGAAGTGGGAACTGCATTGTTAGTGGTGCACTCATAAAACTGGTCAAGGCTGCAACCTGCTTCCCACAGTAGCGACTGGAGTAAGAGAGGAGGCCAAGAAGACTGGAAACGTGACCAAGCACTGGCAGATGCGGGAAGTGCTTTGCAAAGGGTCTGGTACAAAGAGCACGGTTTAAAGGGCAGCTATGATTTTGTATCCCCAGTAACTTGCATTCACTAAATAATGGATGAATAAATGGAAAGAACAAGTATCTGGACTTTAGTAAGTGGGCCTCATGCATATTTAAATGGCTCCACTCATATGCCAGGGAGACGTGAGCCCGGGCCCTCTGATGGGTCTCTGTCTACGTTCTGCAAAGAAGTCTGAGCTCGGCCAGCAGGATTTTAAACTTGTTCTCGAGAAGAGATTCTGGCTCGTGGCCCCTGAGGACTTCACAGTGTTGGGGACCGATGCTGTCCCAGCTGGGTTAGATCTCCAAAGGTGCCCTGCATGGCAGACATCACCTGTGGAGTGTCCCTGGGTTAGACACCCCACAAAAGATTAGCAAATCTTTTGAGAGGGTTTGGCATCAACAACCACACACACACACACACACACACACACACACACACACACACAGCAATGACCATCCTTCACTGAGCACCTTCTCTGTGCCAAGCATTCTCCCAAACACACAGAGAAGAGCCCCCTTTGATCCTCACCAACATTGAGCAGTAAGAACGGTTTCCTTTTTTTTTTTTTTTAAATATATACATGAAAACAGAAACTTCAGGCAGTCAGGACATTTTCCCGGAGCCACCCACCACACCTGGGACTCAAATTCATGTCCAGGTGTTTCCTAAGCCATCTCCTCGAACCATTATGCTAGGCTGCCTTATTTGTCCTTGAAGTCTCTACCATAGCACAGGACCCACTTGCTAAGTGCTTATGGAATGAACAAAGGCCCCAGACGTCCCCTTAACAGGGGCAGATTCTGTTAGAAGAGACACAAAAGACCCCACGGCCAAAGAGGGAGTGACGATAAGTTTGGAGGAATTCTGTTATTCCATTGCTCGTTCGCAGTAACATTTAAGGACATTAAACATTTCAGTCCTCTTGATGGGATTACATTTTATTCTGAGGCTTAAAACCACAAACAAAAATAATAATTCCATTAGTTGAAAATAGTAATAATCCTGGTGAGTATGAATTTTAATGCTATGGCAACTGTAAAGCCCAGAGATAATAAATAAAAAAGTTCCCGCGTGTTGTGGGAAGTACATTTTGTTACCGACACTCCATTAGGCATCATAATTCCATTAGTGGTTAAAAATTGTAATAATACCCCTGACAATAATTTTTATTGCTATACCTGTAAAACACAAAGATAAGAAATAATTTTGTCAACTGGAAAGTGGCGATAATAACTCAGTGGTGTTAGTGAGAAGTCTGTGCTTTGGTTTCAGTGTGACTAGCATCTTGATTTGGGGGTAACACCTGAAGCAGTGATTCAAAAGCTGTTTGAACTTAAGCCATTTCTTTTTACCACTTCTTTTGTCTTCACGGCAAAGAGAAAAGGTGCTCTTGAGGATAGCTCTGCGTCTTTGCGATCCATCCTGGGACTCAGTCTTCCAATCCGCTAAATGGGGCCATGTGAATTCTGTTTCCGTTTAGACTAATATTTCAGGATACAGCCATTCAGGACAGGATGGTGACCCTGGCCACAGGGAGCCTCTGATTGGGGGGAGGATAGATATTAACACTATTCACACACGTGGGCTTGCCCAGTGTTGGAAGGCAGCAGGAGTGAAGGGCAGGGAAGCGCCTCCTGTTGAGATGGTTTTTAAGACTCACCCATGAGCTGCCTCAGCCCGCCCCCCAAATGGAGGTGCCTTGCAAAAAGGTCATCTGGAAACTGCTTTCAGCCTCATCTGGGCTCCTGTCTGGCTGCCCTGCCTCTGGAAAACACTGGCTCTTTTTCTCTCCTGGGAGACTTATCTATCCCCAGACTGTCCTGAGATGGAGTGATTCCGGGAAATGGCAGCTCCCAGCCTCTGTTCTGCAGTGAAAGGAGAGACAGCGATGCTGAGCCGGCCACACAAAACCAGCATAATTAGCAAGTTACCCTTGGATGAGAGTCATAAAGGGTGAGCACAAAGCTCAGGGGGACGTGTGAGGGGGACCTGAGGGACATTAGAGATTCCAGGAAGGCTTCCCGGAGGAAGTGACACTTAACTTGAGAACCAGAGGATGAGAAAGATCTATGAGAGCAAAATGCAGGAGAGAAAGCAAGCAACTAAAGCTAGAGCTGGGACTGAAGTGAGGCAAGCCAGGTGCCTGGAGGGTGAACCTGGAAGAGACATTCACCACTTACAGGGCCCGGCACCCTCCCAGCCCTCCCGAGCTGACCCAAGGAATCTGGCTAGCTCCAGCCTGAGCTGAAGGAGCGTGGGGTCCTCCAGCACTAGGACAGCTGGGTGTTAAAAAAAAAACAAAAACACTTAGTGCCTCCTAAGTCCTCTCTTCCAGAAGACTCTGGCCCCTAAAGTATGGATGTTGAGGCCATGACAAGAACGGAAAGTACCTCAGTTGTGGTCACCATCACACCATGTACAACTTTGTCAAATCACTCCGTGGTACACCTGAAACTAATGTAACATTGTGTGTCCACCATACTCAAATAAAAAATAAATAAATAAAAATGTAAATAAATTAATTAAAAATAAATATTTTTTAAAAGAACGGAAAATGCAGCCCAGGGATGCAGATGTCCCTGGGGTGCTGAGAGACTGGACGGGGGGGGGGGGGGAGCGTATGGGGGGTATGTGACAAGGGCACCTGCACGTTCTAAAGCTTCAGCTCACTGTGCTCTGAGCACAGCAATACACCAGAAGCCTTACATTTTGATCTGATCTCCTAAATCCACCTTCTCCCACTGGGGATTATTTATCCACTAATTACTTTATTCATCAAACATTTATTTAATGCCTCCCATATGCCAGTTTCTTTCATTTCCATATCATCCATAATCCTCAGGCAACCTCGTGGGAAAGGGAGATAGGACCATTCCTATTTTACAGACATGAAGGCTGAGGCTTAAAGACGTTAAAGTAAATGCCAAGGTTTGCGTGGTTAGCAAGTGGCAGAGTTTCGATTTCAACCAGATCTCTTGCCCCCTCAGTCTCGTGTCCTTTACATCACACTGTGGGAACCAGGTAAGGTAAACACATCAATGCTGAGAATCAGAGATGGCGAGTGAGTACCAAACCAGGCAGACATTCACAAACCGGGAAGACCAGACCAGGGAACCCACAGGCCTGTAGAAGCTGGAAGGGCAGTCTGTTGTTTTAAGATCATGACAGCAGAATTAACGTCCTCATGTGCAAAATTCAGGCAATAATCCTCCCTTGCAGGTTTGTCGTTTAGAAGCCACATGTACATCTATGCATGTTGTGCACTGCATTACTCTAGAGGGCACAATCCACAGTATCATTGTGGATTTGTATGTTTATTGTTTTCAATTTGTGTATCTATTCATTTTCCAGTGGGTGACAGGAAAGCATAAAAAAGAATAGGCACCGTTTCCTAAATCCCAAAAAAGTGTGCTGTGGGCCAGCAGGACTCCTGGTGTGAGCCTTCCAGGAGATGGTGTGTATCTAGTGACAGGCTCAGATGAGGACCTTGATAACCACTAGCCTCCCAGCCCCTCTGCTCTCAGAGCCCACACCCCTGCTGGACCTGCCTCACAGTGCAGTTTTGAAGATGAATTAGGATAATGGGTGTGAACGTGTTTTTGCAGGCACACTGGGCCGCTGTCAAGTGCAGGGAATGAATATGTGGTCAAGGACGTTGAGGGAGGCCCTGGCACCAAGGTGAGGCCAGGATCTACCCAGGAACACGTTCTGTGCCTCCTGCTGGCCAAGCTGTGGTGGGCTCGGGCAGCAGGACCCCAGTGCTGAGCAGAGGGCTCTACCACTCGCAGAGGAGACAGGGCACTGCGGCCCAGCAGTGGCGTCCCTCAGACGCTCCCATCAAAGCAGTTTGCAGAACTTCCATGGAGACTTTCCAAGGAGCAGGGGGAGAGAAGGACACATACCGAGGCCACAGCTAAGGAAGCAAGGAGAAGAGATGGACTGGTGGAGGAGGGGGGGACGACCCAGGAAGCGGGCAGATCCCGGACGAGAACTTGGGGAGAAGAGAGAGTGGAAGAGAGTAAGGGAGAAGCTGAGGGATGTGGAGACGAGAGATCAGGAAGATCCAAGAATGATGTGTGTGTGTGTGTCTGACAGATAGACACATACACAGAGGAGGGAGGGAGAGGGGACAGGAGGGGACAGGCAGGGGCAGGAGAATGGAATGCAGGTGGGACAGGGATGCAGGGGACTGTAGAGGGACCTTGTAGGTCTCAGCTCCGCTGTCTGGCTGTACCATCGTGGGCAGGTCCCCTAACGCTCCCCTGCCCTGGTCTCTTCACCCTGGCTCCCCTCCTCCCTTCCCAGCTCCCCCACCGCTCCTTAGGCTGTTGCCAGCCCCAGGAGATGACTGAGGTCAGCCTTTGGAGTGCAGTGGACTAACGGAGTGTCCCGCGATGGTGGTGGCGGTGGGCTTTGTGTAGCTCCTGGTTTGGCCAGGTGCAGGCGAGCCCTGGGTCCTGTCTGTCGTGGGGCCTGGCAGGAGGACTGGCAAGACGGGGGGCTCGGTCTGGCTCGGGGGAGGGGGGGCATGTGCCCACTTTCACCAAATAGAAAGGCCAGTCCGGGAATGTTTTCGGTCAACCACTTGGAAGTGCTGACAGCCCACAGGTGTCCTCCCCTTGCCGGGCCCCCAAGGCCAGGCCCTTTAGGGACGTGGGGGGCGTTGACAGGGCAGCAGCTGTGGAAGAGAAGCCGTAGGAAACCAACCCATGTGCCGGGCACTTCTCCCCTCTTCTCTGGGTGTGAAAATCCCATAAAACAATTAGAGCCCCATGTGACCCTCCTGCTCAGGAGGGCGGGAGTTTGTGCTCTGTTGAGTATAATCAGTGCCAAGATAAGGGTTCCCCCTTGCAGCTGTGGGAGAAGATAGGCAGCCCCATAAACCCGGGTCACCGGCAGGGCACGAGGGTGAAAAGGCAAAGGGAGGAGCGGGCAGCACCCCGCCCTGTTCCGGAGAAAGTCTCCAGTTGGAATTCTGACCTGGGGTGGGGAGTGGGGTTGCTGGGAGCTTGGTCCATGGTCTCTGGTTCCACGAAGCCACCTGGCCCAGACTTGGGGAACCTGGCTAGTGGATGGTTAGCCACTGTTCACCAACCACTGGGGTTGACCTTGAACCACAGCCCAGGACAGCTACAGGCAGACCACTGATCAAATACTGAACCATTTCTATCCCATGCCCGCAATTCTGCCCCTGCCCCTCGCCCCAGGACCACCTCGCCGCCCAGCCTCAGGGAGCCGGGGTGGGGGGGTGCCTCCAGGGTCCTGGTGTGTCTAGCCGCCCCCGCATCAGGTTTGATTAGACAGCACGGGGTCCCACCAGTACTTCCACAAGGACAGTCTCCCCTACCAGCAGCCCTGGTTTCCTGAGCCCAAGGATCTTAGAGGAGAATGGCCCCCACCTGTATTTGGAACCCAGGGGACCAGGAAGAGAATGAGGAGGAAAGGGAACAACCCTTCAGGGCATGCCTGGCATCTGCTATGCCTTTCCTCAAACACTTGATTCCTTTCATCCTGACCACAGGGTGACAAGATGCAAGAAGTCCTCCACCAAATTTCCTCCAGCGTGACTCCCAGAGACACGTCTTGGCACACTGCTGAGGGTATACGGTGCAAGCCCGAACCCTTGGCCATCCTGAGAAGGAAAGGAAACCAAGCCATGCCCGTTGTCAGGGCCGGGCAGCAGCCTGGACATTCTTACCATGAGGGATAAAATTCCCAGGAAGTGAGGACAGGCGGTCTCAGGCCAAACCACTTTGAGGCAAGAAGTGAAAGGGGTAGGGAGATCAGTGAGCTAACAGTTTCTTTTTGAGAATCAAATGTGTCCTCAGCCATCACTTTCACCCCCTGATTATCAATGACTTCATCTGTAAAATGAGGGGCTTGGATTTAATGACCTTTCTACTCCTCTGATTCTACAATTCTCATCCAAGCACTGATCCACTGGAGGGAAGGAATGTCTATGGAGGAAGTAATTCAACCCAGGTAAGAGATGGCATGTCTTGCCTTAAAGAGTACAAGTTTAGGAGACAGACCTAGGCAGGGCTGCCATGTATGTTTGTTCAGGATGGCCACTGCACAAAAGTGCTCCATTGAGGAGCTGAGAGGGCTTGCTGAAATAGCACCTGGGTTCAGCTCACTAAGCTGTGCACCCGGGTAAGGGGCTTCATCTGCCTGTAGGATACACTTTCATCTAATGTGGACAAATGGGTCCTAGGAACTAGTGACAGCCTTGAACCTGAGAATTCTAATCTCAGTTTTGACCTACCTCTATGACCTCAGGCAACTAGAGAAACTGGACTTCTGTACTGTCAAAACAGAAATCGGGATTGTCGTTGTTATCTGGCAGAGATGATGTGAGGCTGAATTGAGAATGTATCTCCAGTACCCGGGCCAGCATCTGACCCACAGCAGGTGGTCAGCTGTGTTTCCCTCCCACTTCTTCCAACCTGAGTCCCCTTGGGGAAATGTTCACTGGGGTTCTGGTGTTGGAAGTCCTTTAGTGTTAATTCTGCCCTTTCAGACTGTCTGCCAATCGT